>NC_073637.1:74642500-77140000 GCF_029407905.1 Bubalus kerabau
TTAGTTTCTACAGATACAACCCTGTGGTGGTGGTGGTTTAGTTGCTAAGTTATGTCTGACTCTTGAGACCCCATGGACTGCAGCCCATCAGGCTCCTCTTCCATGGAATTTCCCAGGCAAGAATACTGGACTGGGTTGCCATTCCTTCTCCAGGGGATCTTCCCAACCCAGGGATTGAACCCAGTCTACCACATGTGGGCAAATTCTTTACCATTGAGCCACCATGGAAGTCCCAAACCCTGAATTACAAAGTTACTTATGTTATTGATCTTCCTTTGACTTTGAAGAATTGTGTTATTGAGAATGAGTGCTATTCATACTTCCATATTATATATTCTATTCCCCTCCCTTCCAAAAAAAAAAAAAAAGTAAAAGACACATAGAAGAAAAAGCAACAGCACTCTGGATTTATAAAGTCAGAGTAAGTTTGGTTTTCAGAGTCAGAGTCTGAGGTTTTTGTTTTAATGCTTTTCTGCGTGTGAAATCGTCTTCTTTCCTCTTACTCCATTTGAGATTGCCAGAATCATCTGTTAACAAATGTGTCCTCAGTCTTTTTCCAAGTGCTGGGCTTGGTGAGGATTCAGAGTGATGGGTACACAAGATTTCTTTTGTTAAATATATACATTCCTTGGAATAGATCTGATACAAAGAAAGCAGATTACCTTTGTAAACTAGTAGTATATGCTGCTTTGTGCATGAATCTTAAGCAGGATGTCTGAGCAGACTCAGACCAATACTGAAATGAGTGAATCTAATAATTATTAAAAACAATTTCTTTGTTCATCTCCCTATTTTTTTCATTTGAAATTAATAGTTGATCAAAGATATTTCATAGATTAGCCTTTTTCACTTGGGTAAGTAGCTAGATCTAAAAATGAAAGTATCAGGGAGCCTATTTTAAGGTTAATAGAACTGTGTGTATATTTCATGTATCCTCTGCCTTCCTCAGTTCAGTTCAGTGGCTCAGTTGTGTCTGACTCTTTGCAACCCCAAGGACTGCAGCACGCCAGTCTTCCCTGTCCATCACCAACTCCTGGAGCTTGCTCAGATCCATCGAGTTGCTGATGCCATCCAACCATCTCATCCTCTGTCATCCCTGTCTCCTCCCGGCTTCAATCTTTCCCAGCATCAGGATCTTTTCCAATAAGTCACTTCTTCACATCAGGTGGCCAAGTATTGGAGCTTCAGCCTCAGCAACAGTCCTTCCAATGAACATTCAGAACAGATTTTCTTTAGGATTGACTGGTTGGATCTCCTTACAGTCCAAGGGACTCTCAGGAAGTCTTCTCCAACACCACAGTTGAAAAGATCAATTCTCCACGGCTCAGTTTTCTTTATGATCCAACTCTTACATCCATACTTGACTCCTGGAATAATCATAGCTTTGACTATATAGACTCATCGGCAAAGTAATGTCTCTGCTCTTTTATACACTGTCTAGGTTTGTCATAGCTTTTCTTCCAAGGAGTAAGTGTCTTTTAATTTCATGGCTGCAGTCACCATCTGCAATGACTTTGGAGCCCAAGAAGATAAAGTCTGTCACTGTTTCCATTATTTCCCCATCTGTTTGCCATGAAGTGATGGGACTGGCTGCCGTGAACTTTGTTTTTTGAATGTTGAGTTTTAAGCCAGCTTTTCCAACTCTCCTCTTCCACTTTTATCAAGAGGCTCTTTACTTCCTCTTTACTTTCTGCCATAAGGATGGTGTCATCTGCATATCTGAGGTTATTGATATTTCTCCCAGCAATCTTGATTCCAGCTTGTGCTTGACCCAGCCTGGCATTTTGCATAATGTACTCTGCATACAAGTTAAATAAGCAGGGTGACAATGTGAAGCCTTGACATATTCCTTTCCCAATTTGGAACCAGTCTGTTCCATGTCCAGTTCTAACTGTTGCTTCTTGACCTGCATACAGATTTCTCAGGAGGCAGGTCAGGTGGTCTTGTATTCCCATCTCTTTAAGAATTTTCCACAGTTTGTTGTGATCCACACAGTCAAAGGTTTTAGCATAGTCAATGAAGCAGAAATAGATGTTTTTCTGGAACTCTCTTGCTTTTGCTATGATCCGAGGATGTTGGCAATTTAATCTCTGGTTCCTCTTCCTTTTCTAAATCCACACGAACATCTGAAAATTCTCAGTTTCATGTACTGTTGAAGCTTGGCTGGGATAATTCTGAGCATTACTTTGCTAGCATGTGAGATGAGTGCAATTGTGCGGTAGTTTGAACATTCTATGGCATTGCCTTTCTTTGGGATTGGAATGATAACTGACCTTTTCCAGTCTTGTGACCACTGCTGAGTTTTCCACATTTGCTGGCATATTGAGTGCAGCACTTTAATAGCATCATCTTTTAGGATTTGAAATAGCTCAGCTGGAATTCCATCACCTCCTCTAGCTATGTTTGTAGTGATGCCTCCTAAGGCCCACTTGACATTGCACTCTAGGGTGTCTGGCTCTCAGTGAGTGATCACACCATCATGGTTATCTGGGTTATTAAGATCTTTTTTGCATAGCTCTTCTGTGTATTCTTGCCACCTCTTCTTAATATCTTCTGCTTCTGTTAGGTCCATATCGTTTCTGTCCTTTATTGTGCCCATCTTTGCATGAAATGTTCCCTTGGTATCTCCAATTTTCCTGAAGAGATCTCTAGTCTTTCCCATTCTATTGTTTGCCTATATTTCTTTGTATTAATAGCTTAAAATGGCTTTTTTAAATCTCTCCTTGCTATTCTTTGGAACTCTGCTTTCAGATGGATATATCTTTCCTTTTCTCCTTTGCCTTTTGTTTCTCTTCTTTACTCAGCTATTTGTAAGGCCTCCTCAGACAGCCATTTTGACTTTTTGGATTTCTTTTTCTTGGGGATGGTTTTGATCACTGACTCCTGTACAGTGTCATGAACCTCCCTCCATAGTTCTTCAGGCACTCTGTCCATCAGATCTAATATGGTGAATCTATTTGTCACTTCCACTGTATAATTGTAAGGGATTTGATTTAGGTCATAACTGAATGGTCTTGCTTTTGGACATGAATGAGCAACTTCACTTTCTTTGACTTTGATTGTTTTGAATAGTCTAGTGATTTTCCCTACTTTCTTCAATTTAAATCTGATTTTTGCAGTAAGGAGATCATCATCTGAGCCACAGCCAGCCTCTGGTCTTGTTTTTACCGATTGTATAGAGCTTCTCTGTCTTCAGCTGCAAAGAATATGATCAGTCTGATTTCGGTACTGACCATCTATCTTCCTAGTGGGAGGCAAAAGTTCCTCATAGGTGGAGCTGGAATCTGGTATCCTGTAGAGCTTACAATGTTTGAATATGAAGGCATATTTTGTTTTTGCTTTTATATAATCTTTCTTTTTTAGTTTGTTTATTTTTAGTTGAGTGGTAATTGCTTTACAATATTGTGTTGGTTTCTGCCATACATCAACATGAATCAGCCATAGGTATATATATGTCCCCTGCCTCTTGAAGTTCCCTCCCACCTCCCGCCCTGCTAAGTTTATGAAAGTGAACGTGAAGTTGCTCAGTCATGTTCGACTCTTTGCGACCCCATGGACTAGCCTACCAGGCTCCTCCGTCCATGGGATTTTCCAGGCAAGAGTGCTGGAGTGGATTGCCATTTCCTTCTCCAGGGATCTTCCTGATCCAGGGATCGAACCTGGGTCTCCCGCATTGCGGGCAGACGCTTTACAGTCTGAGCCACCAGGGAAGCTCAAAGTTTATGAAGAAAACCTAAAGAGGAGCCATTCCCAGTTTATTAATGGGCTTAAAGGTAGAAGGGGTGAGACCTGCTTCAGGCTTCTTATCCACCCCAGGCCCAGAGGGAAGCTCATGCTGTAGCCAGTGCCGGAAGTGGTGCCTGGGAACTGCATGCATTCGGCGGCATATCCTTTAGTTGAGTTGTGTGATCCGGTCCGCTAGTGTTTGCAAAGTGGAGTAGGTTCCCTGGTCAGAAGGAGCCTCTGCACACCCTCTCATTCCTGTTCTGCCCTTACAGGCCAACTTGCCCCTTCTGCAGCGTGAGCTCCTCCACTGCGCGAGATTGGCCAAACAGAACCCTGCCCAGTACCTCGCCCAGCATGAACAGCTGCTTCTGGATGCCAGCACCACCTCACCTGTTGACTCCTCAGAGCTGCTTCTCGATGTGAACGAAAACGGGAAGAGGCGAACTCCAGACAGGTGAGAGGGGGGAGGACCCCAGACCGGTGACATGAGGCCATGTTTCATGTCGTGTTTCAACTGCTGACTGACACTTCTTGCAAAATAATAAACTAGAGGGGCCGCAGGGAATCTTGCTCTGGCCTGGGGTGTTGCAGAATGATGAGTCTCTGGCCTGTGCAGGTTAAGCTTTGTTACTTGTATTTTTGTTTGTTTGTTTAGTTTAATTGACCTGCAGCACTATGATAGTTGCAGATGTACAATCTAGTGACTTGATTTTTCTGTGCATCACAAATCATCACCACTGTTGCTTGAAATGTTAAAGTAAAAGGTAAAGATGAGTGACACTCAAATGTGCCAAGTGCCGCTGATGTTTATTAGACACACAGTCAGTACAGGCTTTCCACATTTTATTGTGCTTTATTGTGCTTCCCTTCCTTCCTTCCTTCCAGCCTCCCCACCCTCCCTTCCTTCTCCCCTCTCTCCCTTCTTCCCTTCCCTCTTAAATTGAAGGTTTGTGGCAACCCTGCATGGAACTAGTCTCTTGTCACCATTTTTCTAAAAGCATTATTTGGTGTCTCTGTGTTACATTTCAGTAATTCTCACAATATTTCAAACTTTTTCATTACTATATTTGTTACAGTTATCTGTGGTCGGTCATCTTTAATGTTAACCATTGTAATTGTTTTTGGGTTTTTCAGAAATAAATTGTTTTTTAATTAAGGTATATATTCTTTTTATACATAGTGCTACTGTACGCTTAAGAGACTATAGTATAGTGTAAACAGAACTTTATGAGCACTAGGAAGGAAAAAAAAAATTTGTGTGACTGGCTTTAGTTGCTTTATCATGGTGATCTGCAATTGAACATATAGCATCTCCAAGGTATGCCTATATTAAACTTCTCATATACTATATTATTCATCCAAAGCACATATTTTATTATTCCAATAATTTATTATTCCAAGTTTTCTCAGAACATGATGGTTTTGAAATCTGGCCTAAACGCAGTGCAGTAGCTGTTTAATTTGGATTTTGTATGAACTAAGAGAAAACTTTAGTGAAGCTAGTTGAACTGAGTGAATATAAGAGTTAAGTAATAGAACTAATAGGTGGCATTTTTTTCTGATAAATTTTATCTACTAGTGAATATTCGTTCTACCAGGTACTCTGCTCTCATAACTGAGAATTCTAGGAAATGTAAAATAAACCCCCTTCTCCATGAAACCTTGCAAATTAGTTGCTGAATGATGCATATACATGAAACTTCCAAAGTACCTTATTAAAAGGAGTTTCCTGAATACCTCAGCTTCATTTATAAATATTTTCTAATACAGAAATATGAAGTTTTATTAGCATCTTGCATTTGTAAAATATGGAGAATCTTAAAATGAAACTGTATTCAGAAACATATTTGTCACATGCTTTGTTTCCTTTCTCTGTTTATCCGTTCACTCTTTCTGCGTTTTATCATGCAAGAGTAGACCGGCCTTTTAAAGGTTAACACTGGCGCAGATTCATAGGCGCTTACGCTCCTTCTATCTGTGACCGACTCAGCTACCCTTAAATGTATTAGCTGCTTTGCAAATCAGAATGTTATTAAAAGCCAGCCAGTTTACATATAGTTATTACATAATCCTCTGTTAAGCAGTTTTTATGCTACAATCTCTGGAATTTTTCTCCTCGTGACATGGGACCTCTTAACAGTTTAAAATCCTAAAGCAAAGGGTTAAATGTTAGTTTACTTCTGACATCCTATAGACCCAACCTCCTTCCTTGACCTACCAACAGTGCTACTTTCTTATTTTTGCAAGCTGTATTTTCCTAGTCATATTTAAGCATTTGGTACATTAGCTTTAAAGGCAGTGCTTAATCCAGGTGTCTGAGTGACGTGTCCACGTGATGCTGAAAACCAGGGGTCAGCCCAAGGATAGATGATTCACATTTGTATTCCTGTCTGATCCTAACCTTTTACCCTGAAGGGAATCAGCCCTGTGTGCTGATATGGAGATGCTTTAGTTCCATTTTCCCAAGACAGTGGGGTAAAGGAAGTAGGGAGAGACTAGAAGGAAAATTGGGAAGGAGGACATTTATTTGGGTGGAGGAAGGGATAACACAGAAAGGTTTAGATGACTGTGATAAATGTAAAGATAATCCTATAGCCAACATTAGACATGGACACATCTATTCTGGAAACTTTAAATGCTAAGTAACTGTAACAGGCAGAATAAAAACCTGTTTTATCCACTTCTCCATGTTTTCAGCCCTCTGTGCACTGTTTCTGTCCCAGTGTTACAGGATATGTGAATATTCTGTAACTGTAGACCTTTCTTGAACAGTACTGAGGTAAGCTTACCAATGTGCTAACATCGATGTGGAAACTTTGTATGAATTCCATAGAAGATCGGCATTTTTGTTGCAAAGATCTGTAACTGTGTATGCGTGCCTGTTTGTGTTCAGTCAGATAGAACTTTCTTAAAAGCCCTTTAGTCTTGTTCCCCTCTGGTTATTCATAGACAGTTGCTGGAGTCAGAATTCACACAGTTGCTCTTTGGCTGGAACATTCTTTTTCAAGTGGAACCCTGAAGTGTGTGTTATAATAGAAAGATGGCAAATAGATTTCCTTAGAGTTAGGAGGAAGGGTAATGAGAATATGTTGTGTAAATACATTTGTATCTTGTGGGAATTTCATCAGAGCCAAGAAAATATGGGCCTCTACAGTATTTCTTTGCATATATTTTCTGCATCTTGTTTGCATATGCATTTTTCTATTCTCCGGTTATTTATCTGTATATCCAGATCTACTATATGAAATTTTATAGAGTATGGAGCTGTCTGACAGCAGAGCTTTTTTTGTTTTACTGAATGTTTTGTTGGTGCATATGGTCTGACATGGATGAGCAGCCACGGTGAGATTTTGGAGTCTATTAAACTGGCTCATTAAAAAGATCAATCTGTTTCTGTAATAACACTGGGAACCATCAGTCACTAAAAGAGGGAAAAACTGACACCTGAGGAGAAAACACATTTTGGTAATTTGTTCATGACATGTCATGAACAAAAGAGCACTCTATATTTTGTTTACAACTTTGGGGGTTTAAATTCTGTGACGATTGCTGATTTAATCTACTCAACAGTCCTCACGTATTTCAGGGATGGATTTTGGCAAATGTAACTTCTCATCCTTAAATATGATTGTCACTGGTTATATTTTTTCTTTTTTTAAGCATTCCTGTTATTTACAGAGAAATGAATACTCCAGGGAAGTCTCTGAAATCTTTTTTTTTCTGTACAGAACAGTAAAATTTATTCTACTTCTTCTTAAAAATACTTCTAGGGTGAGTCCCTGAACAACTATACTAGATTTGTAGGTCTGTGGTAGAATAACTTAGAACCCAAATGAGAAAGAAGACAATTCATTTTAAAATCATGCTTTTTTTTTTTTTTTCTAAATTACCAGGGAAAGCTAATAGAAAGTTCTGATTTCCATTCTTTGTTCATATGTAAAAGTTTGTTCATCTTGCCATTCAGTGATGGAAAAAGCTGAGGAAGGGAATGTTGTTATTTAGTCACTGAATTATGTCTGACTCTTTTGTCATCCCACAGACTGTAGCCCGCCAGGCTCGTCTGTCCATGGGATTTCCCAACCAAGAATACTGGAGCAGGTTGCCATTTCCTTCACCAGGGCATCTTCTCGACCCAGGGATCAAACCCGCATCTCCTGCATTGGTAGGCAGGTTCTTTACCACTGAGCCACCAGGGAACCCCAAGGAAGGGCATACAAACCATTTTTGGAGCTGGTTAAATGAAGTGACCAGTTTCAAACAGAGACTGGAATTTAAGAGCCCTCTTTAAAACTGCATACCAATGGTCTTGAGGACACAGTTTCAAGTAGGATGAGGAGGGAAAGAGCAGTTAGGCAAAGGCTGCATTTTTTTGAGACTACAGAATAGAGAAAAATCACTGCATTTAAAAAGATACTTTTTTGTGTGTTAATTATCATTTGATGTCTTTTTCTCACAGCTTTGCTGTTGCAATGTTTTGTCTTTAAAGTTGTGCTCTCACCTGTTATGGCGATTTTCTGATGCAGAAACTTTCTGGCTTAAGAAATCAAATCAAGTGATCATTGATCTTATATGGATAACACTGTCTCCACTACGTTATTCCCCTTTTCAAGTGATCGACGTTAAATCTTAATCCCCTTCATCGATCTATGTATTTTTTATTATCATTTTAATGTAATTATGCTTTAAGTTACTCTCAGTTGAACACATCTTGATTTTTATTTTGAAGGCAACATGCTTGCATGAATGTGTATTTCCTCCACCCCCAATTAGTAAACATTTTCTTTTTTTTTCAGATTTTCTTGAGCTTTAGAAGTATATAATTTGTCAGCTGGGAGAGATGTTATGGATTTACCAGGCCAGTCTTTTATCTTGAGGAAACTAAGACCCAAAGAAACTGCCTAAAGTTACAGGACTTCTTAATGGAGAAATCAGCATATTTATCAATACATACCTGAAATCTTCCAGTTGCACAAAATATGTTTTAATGAGCAGAATGTGGATAAGGAAAGCTCAACTAAGAATTATATCTTTTTTTCTCCTTACTTTCCCTCATTTATTTCTTCTCTATAATTGCTCATGTGGGCAAATGCAACAGTTGAATGTACTGAGGTTTTATAAATCTTTGTAAGGATAGAGGATCCACAGTCAGCCTGGTTTCCTGCCTTACTGAGTAAATTAGGAAACACTGAATGTTTGAGGGTCATAAGGCAGTCGTTTGAAACCGTGTTGGTTGAATATATGAGATTTGTTAGCAAGGTGCACACCAGCTGAACCTGTTAGGTCCATTTTTTCCTTTACTGCAAAATGAATGAGATTTCAATATTTTTGTCAAATTGACTCTGCAAATAAGAATTAAATATTTATTATCTAGCATGTTCAGTTTTCTATGAAAAATATGAGGAATTTATGTCACACATTCTTGTTTTGTGTTGCATTTTTTATGCATTCATCAGTTTCAAGAAGAGAGTCATCATTCCTGTAGAAATGACTTTTTTTTTTTAATAATAATCACATCAGTTGTGGAAGCTTCTAGTGAAATAGTGCTTACATGATGAGGAAGATTACATGGCTGTCGAGAACATTTTGGTCTCCCTGTTCTAGCCTCAGTGTTGACTTTGCATAGGTTCAGCCTGGCTGGATAATATATCTGAGCTCACATGGCTTGTAAGAGGCATGGATGGGATTCTAGCTCCTAGGTTCTCTGACTTTAATTCCCCATGCTCTTATAACTACATTTGTAATACCATAGCCTCTGAACACCTCAGCTTGAGAAGCAAGCGCTTGGTTAAGTTGTTGAATGCCAGGTACGTGTTAGACTCTTTATGTAGATTCTCTCGTCCGGTCCTCTCAGAGCTCTGAAGTACCCATCCTGTGACACATGTAGAGATTAAGCCTCGTGAGTTCATAGGGCCTGCAAGTAGCAAAGCCAAAATTTGAATGCAACTCCATAGCCCCTGCTCTTTCCAACATACGTTCTGGAGTGGCTTTGTCTGCTTCTGATCTCCCATACCACTTTTGTACTCTTTTTTATGATACCTACCGAGTTCAGGTCCTATGTAACAGTATTGAAGCCTTGTATCCCTTATTAAACTGTGTTTATGGTAGAAGTTTGGCTTCCCTGGTGGTTCAGATGGTACAGAATCCACCTGTAAAACAGGAGACCCAGGTTCCATCCCTGGGTCAGAAACATCCCCTGGAGAAGGAAATGGCAAACCTCTCCAGTATTCCTGCCTGGAGAATTCCATGGACAGAGGAGCCTGGGGAGCTATAGTCCATAGAGTTGCGAAGAGTCAGACACGACTGAAGTGACTTAGCATGCTCACACATGGTAAAGAGTTTCTTGCTAGCACACTTTGAAAAGGAATTTAAGTCTACCGCTAAACCATAATTGGTGTTGGGAATCATGTCTTGCTTATTTTGGTGTGTCCAGTTAAGCTCCAGATAATGCATGTCACACATGCCAGCTGTGTAAAACAAAACAAAGCAAAACACTACAAACAAACAACAACAAAACACTAGTTCAACAAGTAATCAAAATTAAACTTAATACAGTCATTTTTAGTAGTGTAGCAAATGGTCTCTCCCCCAAGAGTCTTTTTTGCTTTCTTGTTTACTTTCTATCATTTTAAAAGATGCATCTCTGAAATACCCACATCCATGAAAACAGCTCAGGAACAAAGTGCCGGTGATTGATTCACTAACAAAAAACTAGAGGGCTCCAGTTGGGGTGTATAGATGACAGATTAGAATAAGAAAGCATAGACCAGATAGCGAGAGCTGTAGCAGCTGACTACTTCAACAGTGGCCAGAAATGAGCAGAGATGAGGGGACAGCCACTCCTAGGCAGGTTGTCCAGCAGATGGAGAGCTCCTGGGACTTGTGTCCAAAGCTTTCCACCTTCTCCTTCGGGGAGAGAAAGCTCTGGGAACCTGTGTATTGTAATCCTTAAAGTTCCAGTTATGGTGATTTTGTCCAGACTGGCCAGCATCCACGTGCATCTATCTTAGTTACTCCAGAAGGTGTCAGCCCTCCTCTCAGGATGTAATCACCCTGGTGGTGGTTTAGCAGTAGAGAGCTGGAAGGCACTTCTTTCTGTGTGGCTCAGTAGTGATGGTCCTCTGTCACTCGGCACTGCTTTTCACCATCTAAACATCCCGCTTCCTGCAGGGTGATATTTCTACAAACACAGAAATCCCCACAGGTTGTCCTGAAGAATCAGGTTTGATTTTCTTTTTAAGGTAGCAGGGGAATCTGTAATGTATTTTGCTTCAGATGCATTATTCAACACCGCTAGAAGGTGGTTATGTAAAATTCTTATCTGAACTCACCTATTTCCTGAAGAGACTGTTTACTGAGTTGTGTTTTGAAAATATGATGCCATAAATGACTCTTCTCCCCCTGCCCTTTAATTCTAATGTCTGGTCCTTCTGTGGAAACCTTAACAAACTGCATTTATTAGAAAAGGAAAGGGACATTTGTTTAAGATTAAGTCATTTATGTCTTTGAGCTTTTCTTCAACAGAACTGTCACCTCCTGAGATTTAGGCATAGACTGCTTTCTAAAATACGAAAGTAAAGTTGTTGTTGTTGTTGTTGTTTTAAGACTCAGGCAGTCTCTGAGCCCTGCCTCTGACTGAGATGCCTGCAGAGACAGTGGTGTGATGGAGCTAAGATAAGGTGTCTTAGGTGGGGCAGAAGGACCTGTGACAGAGAAGAGACTAGTGGCAGGACTTGATTTGGAGCAGAAGGTTAGAGAGTATAACTCTACAGAGTTATAGAGTGGCTTCTAGTTTCTATTTTGGGGCTAAGTAGAAGGTGGCATAATTGACTGGTGTCGGAAGTATCAGAGAAAAACAAGGTCGGTTTAGATATGTGCCGTTTGAAATACCTGTGGTCAAAGGGAGAAGTCAGTACCTAAGGCAGGTGTTTATTTGTAACAGGACTGACTTTTTAAGTTTCTTCCTTGCCATTCTTGGCTTTATTACGCTGTACCAATTTGCCTTTCCCTAGAATATCTTCATAGTGCTGTTTTCCCCATTTAAAAAACATTTTAATCTCAGAAAAAACTCTGTGTTCCTGTCATGCAGGAGATTGCTTGGTCCTCTTATTCTGATTATTGCCATGATCTTAATAATATTTTTTCTTCATTTTTCCTCATTTCCATGTTACTAAGGGATCATCAGTGCATACTAGCCAATTATGACATTTAAAGTATTTTATATAGAGGAAAGTTTTTTAAAAAGCTTTTCTTTCTCAAATGAATCAGTTTACAGCCTCTCTGAAGAGGAGCTGAGAAAACAGCCTGAAGTGGGATAAGGTGTCAATTAAGTTTTCTAAGTATTTTTTTTTTAAACATGTTTTATTTCCTATTAGTTTCATTTTACTGGGCAAGAAACTCAAGCCAGAAAGTTAACTTTCCCAAGTTATCTCAAGGTCACACAACTGAGTCCTGAAGAATCCTCTGATGACCTCAGACCCTGAGAGAAAGTGATTGGGATCTAAATGTTGAAGTAGGTTATATTCAGAAAACTTTCTTCTGAAAAGGAGATAGAAAATAAAAAGCAAACCAACAAAAAATGCCTTCCAGAAACCCATGAGGTGTGACAGACTTCCTACTGGAGTCTGAGTCGTTTTGAGAGTGTGTTGGTATGGGACAATGTATGTTTGTTAGTTTTGCCTAACACATTTTGAGAAGGTAACAAATAAACATGCAAATTTAGAATTTGCCCCCAAGCAATGACATGTTGGTAGTTGTAAGCATTTCTAAGAAGCAGACAAACAAATAGCAATTAAGTTGTTTTGGTTAGCTTTTAAGGACATAACATCCTTTAAGTAGGATTGGCTTTATAAGTACCCTTGAATGATTGGAGGAAGTATCAGGGAGGCTTTTCATACCTTTATTTCTATGGGCAGTTTTAATGTTTGAATGCTTTTCTGGTAAAATATTACCCTCCCTTTGTGAAGCGATGAGCTTTATTGTTTGAATTGTTGCAAGAGTTATGAGACCCAGAATAGTGACTGTCCCTGGCAGGGGTATGACAGAAATGTCAGGACAGACCCAGGAGCTAGCTCTGCTTCTTAGGACCTTACTGTCCTTGTTTTAGGAGGGAAAAAAAGCTTCAGTGCGGGCTCGCTGAAGTAATAACACTGACCAGAGGGCTGAAGTATCAGCAAAGTTAAGTAACATATCCAGCTACTTTGAAACTAGTACGACTTCTTCCAGTGATGTATGTTTTTATTATCTTTGAACAAGGAGACAGGAAACCAGTGAGCTGAATTGGTTTTGACACAATTGGGTATTTAGAAATGATTTTATGTTTATATATTTAGGCTGCTAAAAGATACTTAGAGGATATTTTCTATTTCTGCATAAAAAATCAGCTATAAATAATATACTGTTCAAAGCAAAGCACAAAGAAGTTCTCTGTTGGTTCAAATGGTTGACTTAGACATAATTTGGCTAGTACACCATCAACTTTGTGTGTTTCGATCTACATAACCATGACATTTAAAAAAAAGATTCATTTATTTAAATAGAGGTATAGTTGATGTGAAAACTTACAAAGTTTCAGGTATACAACATAGCGATTTATAATTTTTAAAGGCTGTACTCCACTTATATAGTTATTATACAATATTGGCTGTATTTCCTGTGCTGTGCAAATGGCATTTAGAAATAAATATAGAATAATTGAATTGCAGAGTTTTCAAACTAGAAAGGACCTCAGAAATCATCCTAGTCCAGTGGTTTTCAAACTTGATTTCAGCAGCTGACTATTTCCTTCAAAAATGAAACTGTTAAAATAGATTAAAATGATAAGTGGGTTCCTCTGGTCCTTTAAATCTTGATTGTTGGGGTAAAAGCTCTTTATTGCCAGCAGAATCCCTAAGCATTTCAGGTGACACAGTTTGAAAACCACTGATCTAGTCCAACCCTTTCATTTTACAGATGAGCAAACTGAGGTCCAGAGAGGTTAAGTGGCTTGCCCAAGGTCACACAGCTAGTCGTGGAAGAGCCAGGACTAAATCTCAGGTCTCTTGATTCCCAGTCCAGTGCTCTTTCCACTACACCACACTGCCAGTAAGGTAGGTGCTGTGTTGACATTATGTTCATAGCTACTAATAGTCTTCAGTATTTTCTGATTTATGCTGGAAATATTTATGCATTGACTGTTGAAATATATTATTCAGAAATGTGTAGGATATGGAAATACAGATGAGAATCACATAGTTATCCTCTTAGAAGATAAATCTAGAATGCTTCTGTTCACTTTTAAAAATTATTTTAAGCAATACATTTAGATAATGTTTGAGACCCTTTAGTCTGGTCAATGATCAGTGTGTATGGAGTCAGGATATTTGAGGGTCCACCCTTTGACAGGAGCAGCATTGAGACTTCTGTTTGATACTCCCCTGAGAACCGTGCCCTGCTGGCATTTCCAATATCGGACAGTCTCCTGGTTCCAGAACATCTTTCTCCAGCACGCGCTGGGCATGTATTCATTTCCCATTGAAGTCTGCAGTTTCCCTTGGTTCTTAGTGTGCCTGCACCTTCTACCTGTAACTCCTTTGTCATTCTTAATCTGGTGTGTGTACATTGTCACTGGGGCTCTACCCTAAAGGGGCATAAAGGACGATTCACCATAGATGCCTCTTGCCCCTAATGATCTCTGTTGTCCAGTCAGTTTCCACGCAGATCCCTCCAGGTTTATCAAAGGCTATCCCTGGACACTAGAAAAGTGGGAAAAGTCTCTTGAAGTCTTTAAGTCTAACTCACCTACAATCAAAAAAGGGATGAAGATGGAAATTCCCTGGCAGTCCAATGGTTATAAAAAAAGCTTGCAGAAATCTGCAGCTACTGTGACTTGGTCAAATTGTTATGGGGAAATTTCCCAGGAAAAAGAGATGCTGCCGCTGGTTAAGAATTGCCACGATAGCCAGCTACAAGGTAAAAATTAGTTTGGGAGCTGTGACATGTTCCTATCTTACTGAATATATTGAGTTAATCTCCCAGAGACACATTCAGCCAGAAAATACTTCTTTAACCCTACTTTCTGTTTGAGAATGTAAGAGCAGTTATCAGGTGTCATTTGCAGACTGTGTTCCTTCTGAAAGACACATCCAGAGTTTTGTGTATCACATGATGAAGGACATACAGGGTGTGCCTGCCCTGGTCTAAGATCTCATGGCCTCAGACAGGCCCCTGCTGCGTCTGCACGTGTGTTTCCTCAGCTTCAAGAGGAAGAGCTTCACCCTTTCTTCTAATCCCAGCTAGCTCTGTAGGACTGCTGATTATCGTGGTGGCCCAAGGAAATGTCAGTCTGAGACATTACATTGTGTCATTTGTGTTAATTCAGTTAATTGATCAGTGCTTTTGAATAGAATTTTCTGAGATCATGGAAATGATCTGTGTCTGTGTTGTACAATACAAGAGTCACTGGCTGTAGGCAGTAACTAAACACATGCAGTGTGGCTGTTGATACCCGAGAACTGAATTTTAAACTTTATTTAATGTTAATTCACTTGTAATTTAAGCAGCCACATGTGGGTACTGTATTGAACAACACAGCTCATAGAAGTCAGAGGCCGGATTGGATCCGTGCAATAGATATACCCAAAGAACTAAAGAGTGATGCTGTTGTACCTCGATGAACCGCCAGATACAGTTGATCTGAGAGTAATTTGTTAGAAATCAAGAGTTCGCTTTTCAATGAGGATGTTATCTACGGAGGAGAGAGCAGGCTTCCTCTTATTTGTGACCAAACCCTACAGGCCTCAACTGAAAGATGTTTACAGATTTGATGAAAAGTGGAACCTTTTCTCCTGTGTGCAGCCATGGGATCATGGAGGCCTCCGCCTGGGTTTCAGTGAATCCTCACAGGTCTAGGCAGCTGAGTTTAGAAAATTTCTGGCCAGTGAAAAGAATATTCTGTTTATATTACAGGTTCCAAGTATCTGAACTATGCTGCTTTCTGAGTCCATTATGAAAAAAAGGAAAAAAAAAAAACAAACCTCTTTTTCTTCCTCCCTCAGAACCAAAGAAAATGGCTTTGACAGAGAGCCTTTGCACTCAGAACATCCGAGCAAGCGGCCATGCACCGTTAGCCCAGGCCAGCGGTACAGTCCAAATAGCGGCTTACCCTACCAGCCGAATGGCCTGCCTCACCCCACCCCTCCACCGCAGCATTACCGTTTGGACGATATGGCCGTCGCCCACCACTACAGGGACTCCTATCGACACCCCAGCCACAGGGACCTCAGGGACAGAAGCAGACCTATGGGTAAGACTGAAGGATCTCTTCAATTCTCCTAAGGTGGTGTGCTCCAAGACTTGCATTCTTACTGCTCAGCTAAACTTCAGGCTTGAAATCTGTGATGGGGTAAAAATACTTCTTCCTGATCTAGAGTCTCCGTTATGAGAAAACTTCGTTGGTGTTAATATCTCTTTCAACAGTTGTGTTTTCTCTTACTTATGATCTTTGTGACCTCCGGGTATTTATTTATTTATTTTTCCGAAGGGTGTGTATCTGCTGACCCCAGACAGGTCAACTGTATTAACAAACACAAATTAAGTGTTTAGTGCATTTTTTTTTTAAGCGTGAGAGATTTCATATGTAGTTGGCCTGCCACAACTTTTTTTTTTTTTTTTTTTTACCAAATCAGTTTCTTTAATTGTTATCTTTTATTTTCAGATAGTCTCAAAGTTCATTTTGGTTTTCCCAGTCTCTGTGATAGTCTGTATTTGAAAAATATGATATGGTATTATGTCTATGACTTAAGTCAGCAGATGTTCCTTGAAGACTGATTTAGTACTTTTTTTTTCCCAACATGGAAGTGCTAGTGATTCAATTTAGTGTTGACAATTTGGTCAAAGATCAGAATACCGAAGAAGGAATGAGTTTGGGTAAACATGTGTTCTGTTTGCCAGTGTTCATTCTTTTTTTGCATAAAACTGTTGGAAGTGAAGCATTTAGGAGACATGGTCTTCTAAAGAACCAGTGCTTGCCATGAATAATGAGACGGAAGACAAATAGGTAAGCTTTGATGCACAATCAGTGTTTGAGGTGATCACATCGGAATACCACTCTTATTCCTGGGACTTCTTTTACTGTGTATTTTTGGCAAGTCAAGCTGGTGATAAATGGAGAGCAACACTCGGCCGTCTTTCTCATCTTTTTCCACCCCCTGTGTCCATGCCAGGCCTGCTTTTCTTCTTAGCTGGTTGCTGAAAAACTTGCCTGGCCCAGATGGTCTGCTGGGTGAGATACTGGAAGCATCACAGGGTGGAGTCCAAGTGGAAAAGCAGGACCTGGAGTTGAGGGGTCGCAGGACTCAGGAAGCCTGGCCAGTTGCCCGCCTGAGGGGTAGGACAGAGGTTTTTATAGCCCCAGGCAGAGGGAGCGTGGTGAGCAGAGGTTTCTGTTAGACTTCTAACAGTCTTAGTAGGACACAGAGCCTTCCAGGCCTAGGGTCATTTTGCCTTAGAAAACCTAGCCCTCCAAATGTTTAGAAAGCAGAAGGCGTGAGTCAGGTTGAGGGCAGAGGTGATGGGGGCCCTGGATGTGAGATAGTAAAATAGTAGCTTCACCTCTCCACAGTAGTCATTTCTGCTTTTATATAGTGTGTCAGACAAATGGCTAAGCATATGATTTATGCTTTTTTAATAGTCAATCCGTCTGATGTTCTCCAAGGTACCATTTTGAAGAGCTCTCAAAAATGGTTATGTTTTTTTCTCTTTCTGGATTGATATTTTGACCCTGAAATCAAATGTGACAACAACTTCCTTTCAAACAAAGCCTTGCCATTTGTTGATGACGAATGCTCTCAAACCATGATTGCTTATTTTCAAATAGAGGTGGAGTCGCCAGGTCATTGTAAGATCAATTCAAGATACTCTATTTTGTAGGTGGTAGGAAATGGCCTATTTCTTAGGCAGAAAATTCTATTTCATGAAATATTAGTTCCAGTACACCATAAAGTAATCAGCAAGGAAGTAATTATGCTTATGTGCAATGATTATGTTTTCATCTAGTAATATAAAATATCCCTTTATGAATTATACCTGTACCCATTGGTTTTATGTGATTTTTTTTTCCATGAGACCATGTTCCTTACCTTTTAATTATATTAGCTTATAAAACTAATAGTGCTAATCTCTATAAATATATGCAACTACTTAACCATCCCTGAAGTCTGCAGAGTTTAGTGTGTGTTACAGTAAAGTCTTGATGTATGAGTAACAAATTATAGTGTTACATCAGGCTGTTATTTTGAGAATATAAAAATGGTCATACTCAGACACAGAGGACAGGCTTGTGAACACGAGGAAAGAGAAGGCATGACGAATGAAGAGAGTAGCATTGGAACGTACATGTTACCATATGTACAATTAGATGGCCAGTGGAGATTTGCTGTATGGCACAGGGGGCTCAAATCCAGGGCTCTGTGACAAGCTGGAAGGGTGGGATGGGGTTGGGTGGGCATTCAAGAGGGAGGGGACATATGTATACCTATGGCTGATTCACGTTAGTATATGGCAGAAACCAACACAATATTATAAAGCAATTGTCCTCCAGGTAAAAAATACATGCATTTAAATTTAAGAATTGTCATAATTGTATACTTGGTCTGGTACGATTTATAAATGTTTATTATATGTAGAGACATGTACCTGCTTGAATATTTTAGTAAAATAGCTTTACAGGCAGCATTAGTTTATAAATAAACTTAGAGTTTCAGTTAGGAATTGGGTAAGACTCAACATTAGTGTCAAATGAAACTGTTTTAATGAGTTTGAACCGTTTTCCCCTAGTACATCCCTCTGGTATTATGGCTATAAATAAACATTGTGTAGTGATAAATCTTTTAAGTATCCAAAATAGAGAAATTAATAAATGGAAAATTTTAAGTTGTTGGGTTTTTTTTTTTTTCTTTTTAAAGATTTGGCTCTATACAACAGAGAGTTCAAAAACAGCAAAAAAAAAAAAAAAAAAAAAAATTAGACCTATATTTTTTCACCAGGTACTTGGGCTCAAACATGTTTCTAATGTACGTATTATTTTTCTGTTGTTAAATGAGATGATGCTTAGCACTGTTCCATAATTGGCTGTTATCCCATTAGCCTAAAACATCCTGTTGCTCATTATTATTACTCCAGGTGTTAGAGCTCAGATCACTATTGATATAATCTGCTGAGTTTTTGAAACTTTTAAGACCTCTGAAGTTGTTGGCCCTTATATAGGCAAATGTAGTAAGATGCCTCCATCACAAAACCATGCATTTATATCATTATCACTCTCCAGTTGTTTTCTATGATGCTTCATTTCAGTGGCAGTGCTTTTCCCCTAAAACACAAGCAACAAATAAATCAACAAAAATTACATATCTGCAAACATTTCAACTTGAAATTGTCACAACAGAGAAATAACTAAATATTACTCTTTTCCAATGTCTTTTCTATTATGCAGATTATTAAAACTTATTTGCAATTTTACTTTTTTGCCAATAGATGGCATTGACAATTTTAGCTTTAAAAATGTATTTCAGAGTATAGTCTAACTGGAGAGGAATGGTGTATTTAGTCTGAGAAAGCTGTCATATATGTGTCTACTTCCATCAGCTATAAATTAAATCATATTTCATGGTTGGCTGAAAAAAGTCATGTGACTCATTATCTTTATTTCACTGAATCAGCTAAAAGGGGATTTCTAACTACTCAGATTTCACAAAAACTGGAATGCAGTATCTCTTAACTTTTGTTATTCAGTCGCTCAGTTGTGTCCAACTGTTTGTGACCCACGGACTGCAGCACGCCAGGCTTCCCTGTCCTTTACCATCTCTTGGAGTTTCCACAGACTCATATGCATTGAGTTGGTGATGCCATAACTTTAAAAAAATTTTTTTAATTCGTACCATAATTCCCTCAGAAAAAGAGCCCTGGTGTCTAGAAGCCTGCTGCTGCTGCTGCTAAGTCTCTTCAGTCGTGTCCGACTCTGTGTGACCCCATAGACGGCAGCCCACCAGTCTCCCCCATCCATGGGATTTTCCAGGCAAGAGTACTGGAGTGGGGTCTAACCCATGCCAAACTTAATTTACTCTTTAGAGTAACAATGTAAGAAACAGCAACCAAAACAAAGTTTTAATTATTTAAAATGGGAAACGTTGCCATAGCTCAGTGACTTTCCTTTATAGTAGAAGATGCGTGTTTTACACATCCGGAATTTGTCAGAAGAGCCACACGTTTCTGGGTATCTCTGATCATAACTGTCCCTTTAACAAGATACATTTTCTATTTTGATAAGCATCCTAGCTAATTTCTTATGTTCATTATTGTTCTCATTTGGTATTTTCTTACTGCCTTTTCATGGTAGCATCTCCGCTAATGCTGAAGAGCATTTATATTTGTGCTGTGGACTGCAAATTAGGATTTTTAGTTTCTTGGCTTGGATTTATGATATCCGTCCAAAATGATATCTAATATATTGATTTTTCTTTATTTTTAAATTTTTGGCAGGTTGAGTGAGTATATTTTGCTTTTATGTTATGGCCTAATTTTAACATGAAAGTGAAAGTGAAAGTCACTCAGTTGTGTCCTACTCTTTGCGACCCCATGGACTATACAGTCCATGGAATTCTCCAGGCCAGAATACTGGAGTGGGTAGCCATTCTCTTCTCCAGGGCATCTTCCCAGCCCAGGGATTGAACCCAGGTCTCCTGCATTGCAGGCGGATTCTTTATCAGCTGAGCCATGAGGGAAGCCCAATTTTAGCATGAAAATGTATTTAATAGGATTGTGTTGATTTTTACTATGTTCAAATGTGGGCTAGTTTAACCATGCTTGTTTTAGAAAAACATATCCCTATCCATGTAAAACAAATTATGCCATCTTCATTTTTAATGCTGGAAAGCCGCACTTTGAACTTAACGTCTACTTGTGGTTTCCTGTATTTATTAAGATTCAGGATATATTTATATTTTCACTTAGGGAATATTATGTGGATAACTGGCTCAGGGCTTGGTGTCATTTTACTCTCCATATCCTCATGTGTAAAAGAAGTGGTTCTGACCAGATGACCTCTAAAATTTCTTCTAGTTCTCACATTTTATCATTCTATGAAGGACCTATTAAGTAATTCTGTATCTGAGTATGATTCATGTCTGCATTCAAAAATCGAATATGTTTTCACATTGCTTAGTTTGCCCACATAGTCTTTGCTAAGTGCCTCTGCACATATGGATTATGTTCTTAATGTTTTCGGGTGATTCAGCCTTCTTTATATTTGTAGGGTTGCATGGCACACGTCAAGAAGAAATGATTGATCACAGACTAACAGACAGAGAATGGGCAGAGGAATGGAAACATCTTGACCATGTAAGATGTCCGTAATCATTTAGGTTAAAAAATGTTTTGAAAACAACTGGAGTGAAGTGACATGATAAAAGCGTGGGGGTTCTGAAGGTGTTTTCCGCCATCCTTGAAAAATAATACGCGAGAATGTTTAAGGATTTGATTTCTAAATCATGTCAATGTATGGCAAAACCACTACAATATTGTAAAGTAATTAGCCTCCAATTAAAATGAATAAATTTATTAAAAAAATCAGTATCAAAACCACTTATATTAGAGAAATGTTTGGATCATTGAAAGGAATTCCTAGAGCCTTATCGAAGAATGAGCTACTGTTTTACTTGGGGAGAGTCATTTGGTTTATCCAGTAATGGGATCAGTATTTGGAAGTATGGGTTAACTTCAGCTAAAATCTCCCTGTCATGCCTCCCACATTTTATTCTGATTACTGTTGAACCTACTCATCTACTGGGTCTCTGTTTCCAATCTAACCTTTGAAATTATTACAGGCCTTCAGAATAAAGTCGCATTCTTCATTGTCCTGAAGTAGTTTGTTTGACTACCCACCAAAGTCTTTGAGTTGCGGTGATTGATCCGTATTTCCTTTCTCCCCCTGCCTGTCTCTCCGCCAGCTGTTAAACTGTATAATGGACATGGTAGAAAAAACGAGACGATCTCTCACAGTACTGAGGCGATGTCAGGAAGCAGACCGGGAGGAGTTGAATTACTGGATCCGGCGGTACAGCGACGCTGAGGACTTAAAAAAGGGCGGCAGCAGTAGCAGCAGCCACTCCAGGCAGCAGAGTCCTGTCAATCCAGACCCAGTGGCGTTAGGTATCTTTTCTTCAGATGGACATACTGAACAGATATATCTTATGCTATTAATACTGCTTTTATTTTTAATTTGTCTCGGCAAAAATAAAGGCGCTACAGAGAATTGTAGAACAATAAATACTTTATATCCTCAAATACGTCTTGTCTGTTAGGCAGATTGGTATAGAAAGGGTCAGTCACAAAAATTAAACTTCTTTTGTAGGTTAATGTGTTGGGCTGAAGAGCAGACTTCCAAGCCGGACCAAAATTTCACGTACATCACTAAAGTGTTTGCTCCTTCCTAATACAGCTCTTTGGACCCTGTCTCCAACCTACAAAAACAAAATCTCTGGGAGTGGGCTTGGAGTCTCTAGCACTCTCTTTCTTGGGATTTGTGCTGTACCTCAATGTTTGAGAGCACTTTATGTCAAAACCAACCTAGGAAGAGACCTAAGGGCTTTGTCATTTGCCCACCGACACTTGCAAATTAGTGATAAAGATATGGCTCTTCCATTATCTTAATGATTGCTTTATCATGATTTTATTAATTCTAGCAACGTACAGGACTATTAATATAGCCATGCTTTAGAAGGTTAATGCTAACATGTAGCTATAGTTAGTACTGATATTTGAGAATTGTTGGGGTTATAAATAGAATGTAATTCTACGTATTTGGAAAGAAACTTTGAAGCTAAAATAATTTTTGAGTAACCTATGGACTTTTTCCTAATTTAACAATAAGCTACTGTCATTTACATTGCTGGCCATTACTTGTATATACTGAGTCAACTTAATTAAGGTGGATTTGTGTTGATCCTTATTTTCTCATCTCATTTCTTAAGTGTTTAGTCCCACACCTGTTACCTAGCTTAGGTTAAGGTACAGTCTGCTGTAAAAACAAAACTAATTACATATGTTGCAGATTAAGCTCGTGACTTTGGCCTCATTATCAACTGTGGCTGATTATCAAAAAAAAAAAAAATTTAAAACTTGAAGTATATTATCTGTTGATCACATTATCTTTTTTTTTTTATTAAAGTGATTCTTAGTCAATAAAATTTCCTTTGCATTTAGGTTTGTGGATTCTTGCTAATCCCTGAACGATGAATGTCTCTTGCCATAAGTATTAAATACAAGAGGATTCCAAGTCATTTAATTAACCCAACAGACATTCTGCAGTATATTTTAAAAATAAAAGTGTTATTTGTTAGGTTATTTTAAGGCAAGCAATGAAAATAAGTTTAGGTTTAATTTGAATCAACATTGGTCCAAATAAAACTAGAATAAGCATCTTATTTTTTACTTCTGTATTGTGAACCAAAATTAGTAATATAAAGAGGATATTTGTAATCATTCAATCTAGGCAAAAATTGAGAGCCTTAAACAGAACTTTGAAGTATCCATTTTACCTGGCTCTGTTGAAGAAATTCAAGTCAGTGCTTATTTTTTGTGCCTGGCTTACTGTGTACCAGGCATCATGCTAGGTAGTGCAATAAAGGAAAAAGTTTCTTAATTGCTTCCTTTGAGGAATTTTTGAGCTAGTGGAAGGGATAGGCAAGGAGACAGCTCATGGTCGCACCAGCAGGCCACTCAATTCAGTCCCCTGCAGTGACAGGATTAATATTATCTGCTGTCCATTGTAAAAGAAAAATTTCAGAAATGGATCGTGTTTCAGACCTATGTGAGTTATTTATTCAGCACACTGCACATAGGACCATTACCATATAGTCACATGTAGTCAAGCATTCTAGTGATGTAGGCGTACATCATTCTCTGAGAAGGCTGGTATACATAATCAAAAGAATAAACTTGGTTTTAAAAATTTCTTCTTAAGCATACACAAATCACATTACGTTTAATGATACTGAATGAATTCATATTTTTTGGTAAAAGAGATTGCTTTGGTTTTAAGCTTTTATAGGTTGTATTTTTCAAAAATTACAAGTAGTTCATTTTTTTGTGGAGACTGTTAAAACAGTCCTGTTCTTTAGGGACACTGAACCCTAGATTGCCTTTCAAAGAAACCTATCACAGCGTCATACAACATGCAAGTTTTAGCATCCAGCAATTATTTCACTGGTGTCTTTTGCTAATAGATTCCTGAAGTCTTTAAGTTCCATCTATCTTGTGCGCTGGGCTGTGGCTATAAATAAGGCAGGTAGTTTGTAATCATGGGACACAATCCTTTACATTAAGTGCTTTCTGAGGTTTTCTCTTAGCCTTTGGAGTCAAATGTATTAGTGTGTGTAATTAAAGGACTGGAGATATTGGCTGATAAATTTATTTCGTGCCTCTGAAAAGTGCGTGGCAGGGTGTGTGTGTGTGTGTGTGTTTGTGTGTGTACAAATAGAGATACGAATGTGCTTGTATCTTTACGTACATGAAGAGCTCCATATCCTGTGTTAATTTTGTATGTGTTTCTTTTAGCCTGATTCTCTCAATTCTTAAGTTTCTGTCTGATTTCAAATGAGACCTTCAGAATAATGTTATAGAAGATATCTTTAGTTCAAAATATTGCCATAGTCATATCCCTGTCTTCATTCATTTGTAGCATTTTAATTGTATTTGGTGATTGTACAGAGAAGACTGTAACTTCTATGACTTGTGTTTGTTAAATTCATTCTGATTCTCACTTTTGAAATATATCTATAGTATTAAGTCAGTGTGAGAGATTAGTAAGATAATATGATTAATCTATTATTAATTGAATGTGGGGAGTTTCCCTCAGATACTAAGTAAAGACTATTTTAAATGAGTAGCCTCTTGAACAGTTTTATAACAAAACACACTAAGTCCACAATATTATCTCTACTCTTTAAAGAAAAAAACAGGTAATTACCCTGTAGAACTTTTGAAATAATGTACTTTGCCTTGAAATAATATACTTTTTCTTGAAATAATGGATCTTGATTATTTACATTATTATTATAACTCACTTGATTTCCAGGGAGAATTCCAAATATCCAAGTCTTAAGAAAATTAGAAAACTATTTTTTTAAGCAGTTGTCTCTATTTTCAAGGTATGATTTGTTCTGCATACATTTTTCACCAAAGAGCAAGTTAATGCAATCAGAATGGATGATTTCATCACTGAAGTAGAACTGCTTTTCTAAGTAGAGATGGGTGGGTGGCTGCTGGTGGTGATTCCTGTGCTCTCCGAGTGCTTATCAAGGCTGCTGCGGTCCTCTTCTTTGCCCTCATTTCCTTTTTCTTGCAGTATGCTGTTCCCGCCTGACATTTGATTTCCTTTAAATTGCTTTCTTTTTACTGCCTTTGGGCTATTCTAGAATCTCTCCACAGCTTATCCTTTATTTGTCTGCCCTCTTTTTGTGATTCTCAAGTCTTCTGTATCATTAGAGAAAGTTAAAAGAATTATCCAATGATGGATTTAAGACCAGTATTGGAGACTGAAGCTTAAAACTCTGAAGTATGAATGCATTTTCCTGTGTTTTTTTGAATGTTTGAATATTGTGAAGAGAGGATATGAAGTTGAGAAAACACCTTCATGTACATTTTGTTAAAGGTTTATCTCTAGCCATGAAGATAAGTGCCAGAAAGATTTTTGTTTTAAAGGAAACCATTAATCAACTTGATTGTTCACAGAAAGTTTAGAAATTCTGAAGTTTGTTGAATTAATACTACCTCCTGCCTAAAGCAGATTGGAAGAGAAGTTAATATTTTAAGATTTCTTTGGCTGACAAGTTTTATCACTGTCACATGATTAAATTGTAGAGTTTCTCATTGCTGTCTAAAGGCTCTCGACTCTCGCTTGAAAGCTGAAGGCACAGGGTCTGAGCAGATGTCTGGATCTGAATCCCTGGTTCTTCTCACTAGTTTTGTTGACCTCTGGCAAGTAATTGTGTGCCTCAATTTCTTCATCTGATAGAGATGGTAACAATACATATTTCATAGGTGTTTCTGTATTAAAGGAGTTAACAGTTATAAAACATGGGATAGTGCCTGACATATAGTAGATGTGACCTAAATAATTTCTAACATTTAGAGAGTAGCGAGTAGCAGATAAATTTAGTGTTTTTGCTTGGCATCCAAGTTTATGAAGTTGTAGTAGATTCTTAGGTATTTTTTCATTTTGAAAGTATTTCCAAGCAGTAATTCTATCTTAAATATAGTAAATCTATTGTACCTTTAGGGCCCTAATTCATAACCGTGGAAAAATAGCTTACTCACATCCAAAGATATATATTTTTCAACTTCTGAACTGTCAGATTATAAAAGTCACAAGTTATTCACAGTATACCGCATATAAAAGTTTAGATTGTATTGATTCCTTTTAAATTACATCATGAAATTCATTTCAAAACAGTGCATCTGCGTTCCTAATGTGAAGTGCCTACTAAATTTTAAAAAGTCTGCTGTATTTAGTATATTGGGTTAAAAATATGTGACTACAAGTTAAATATATGCATCTTTGGGGGAAAAAAGAGATGATTGCCTCCTATGGCATTACATATTTTTATTGTTAAAGATGAAGATCATAATGTAGTTCTTGGCTTCTAGGTTGGGTTGGGGTTTTGAACATAACACTGAGATTTCTAAATTTATTATCCTTTAAAACAAAAAATAAGTAGCATTTCTAAAGATGAACTCATTTAAACCTTCCTTTCTTTTGATGATTTTTGTAACAGATATTTTCCTGATCACTGCTTCATTCTGCCCACCACAGGATGATGGCCATAACATGGGTGCTGCCAAGCTTTGAGCATTGCTGTCCTGGGTCATAGGAGGTCACACTGATTCTCCAAAGGCTATCAGCTCATCCCTTCATGTGTATCGATGGCGGCCCTCGCTTTATCTAGTATCCATCTGTCGGAAGTGTAGTCCATCTTCCATCTCTCGCCTACATCCTAGATTGCTTTTTCCGTCTTGTCACCTTACCTCCACTCCAAGTTCGTTTCCTCATTTCATAGATGTATCTTCCGGAGGCTCCCCTCTTCCTCTTCTTTCATCCCCAAGCAATTTGCATCCCAAGGCCAGCCAAACTTAATTTAGAAGTACTTTTCTATGATTTTTCCATCTTTCAATAGTTACATGTATACATTTCACATTTTAAACCATCCTGTACAGACTCTTCTGTTTTCACTGCTATATTTTAGAACAACTATCCGTTTTATAGCAACTGATGTTTTATAGGTGGTCAATATTTGGTGGTTAAAAATTAGCTTCTTTAGAGTCTGAACCTTAGAGTGTCTTGTACAAGTTTGTCTAGATTCACCAAAAATCTAAAATAAGAAAGTCTTGGGAGAGAAGTTGTCTCTTGTAATACTGATCAACATCAGGATTTGTTTTGTTTTTTTTTTTCAGATTTAACTTTGCATATGTGTTGTCTTCTTGCTGCTACATAATCAGAAGGGAAAATACTAAATTCATTAGTCATTTGGTTTCTGTAGCTACTACAGTAGTATTTATCAGTATATTAAAAGAGATTCTGAGGAATACCTCTACTGACATCATTTCATTCTTCCTGTCAGTACACCTGGTGCTTAGCTTGGACACAGCAACTTAGAATCGGAGGGGATATTGTAAAATATGTATACATATGTAAATAGTTGTGTATTATATAAATTACTTGCCTTTATATTCTGCAGCTATTTTGAAAAAAAACAAAAACAAAAAACTTTCTTTTAGAAAATAGGATAGGATTAAGAAAACTTCTGCTTGATTGGAGTTGATATTTCTATTAGGATTCTAGGTCAGGTGGAGTTTGACTCTATGTGGATATGACATGTGTCATTGAGAATTATAGGGAGATAAAGCCAAGAAGGTGAAATATAGCACAAATTTCTGATGTGGTAAATGGATCCTCACGATCTATGCCAGCTGTATAGCACACAAAAAGGTGGGTACACAGTTGACTCCAGTACAGTAACTATCTTTGAGGAAATTTGGGGGCTATTCGTGAGGTTTAAATAAAATTTATAAAAGAATCATCTAAAGTTTGAAGACTTCCCATCAGGGTTCAGACAGTGAATTGCTAGCAACAGAAATAACTTCTGTCCCTAGGTGACATGTACTGAGGGAGTAAAAATTTACTGGTGTGCATTACTTAATCCAAGCCTCTTCAGTGGTTCTGTTTTGTCTAAAGTTTTGTGCCCTTTTGTTTAAGTGCTTGGAGGAAAACAACAACAACAACAACAAACCTTAAGGTGCTCTTTTCACCTTAATTTTTTTATAAGCAAATAAGTATACAGTCAGCCCTCCATATACACAGGTTCCATACCCATGGATTCAGCCAACCACACATCAAAAATTTTCAGGGGAAAAAAAAAAATCCCAGAAAGTTCCAAAAGGCAAAACTTGAATTTGCCATGTGCTGGCAACTTTTAACAAAATGTTTACATTGTATTGCGTTATGAATTATAAGTAATCTAGAAATGATTTAAAGTATAGAAAAGGATGTGTCGGTTATATGCAAATACCATTTTTTAATCTAAATATAGTTGATTTACAAGTTGTATTAATTTCTGCAGTACGTCAGTGATACACACACACACACATTCTTTTTAAAATTCTTTCCCATATGGTTTAGCACAGATTACTGAATGTAGTTCCCTGTGCTGTAAGTAAGACCTTATTGTTTATCCATTCTGTTAGCCTCTGCTAACCCCAAGCTCCCAGTCCACCCCTCCTCCACCAGCCCTCCCCCTTGGCACCCTCGAGTCTGTTGTCTATGTCTGTGAGTCTGTTTCTGTTTCAGTCTTGGGCATATATCCAGATAAAACTGCAATTCAAAAAGATATATGCACCTCTGTGTTCATAGCAACGCTATTCACCATACCATTTAATATAAGGGACTTGAACACCCTCAACTTTCCATCCCCCTTTGGATACCAAAGGATGACTGTATATCCATTCTTACTGGGCATCCTGCTAAATAATGAGAATGAAGAGAGTCCCAACTAACATCTAATCAGAGTTTAGGATGTGCCATGCCAAACACGCAGTAGGAAGTACCTCCTTGAGTCCTCACAGCGGCAGTCTCAAACGTGGTGGTATCGTTGGCACTTAGAGCCGTGGCGACTGAGCCGTGGAGAAACCACCCCGCCCAGCGTCGCGGTGTCACAGGGCAAAGCCGAGCCCCTCACCTCTGGTCCTTAGACCTGGCTCTTCTCCTGTGCTGCCTGGCGCTGGTAATTAGTATTTGGATCCCTTAGCATCATCCTGTTGCCTATAATAAAAACTGGCCATTTAGAAAAATAATTTTTATAAAGTGATTACTCTTTCCTTAACCCCAATAATGAAACAATACACCCCCCATTTTTCTGCTACTGTGGAAAAGGCATTTTTTCCCCTCTGTTTGTCTTCAGACTTTACAAATCTATTCGTATCCAATAAATTATTCTTAAGCCAAGGTTTTTTTCTCCTAAAAATAAATGTCTAAGTAAATCTCTGTTTCACTGCGTCATGTGACTAAGTGTGAACTTGACTTCACTTTCTTTAAAATAGTGTGGAAGATAATCTTGATAAATCTAATTACCCATGTCTTGTTTCTTTGGAGTTGTATATGCGTCAGACAGATTTACCAAGGTCTTTAACAAATGAAAATTACTTAAATAAAAACATTTGGGTTTTCGTCATTTTCTGTATAGAAATGAATGTGCACATGAGAATGTGTGGGTATTTCCAGTCCATTCAATTATCAAGTAGTCATGAAATTATAATGTAAACTTTCAAAAATTGTTTATATTTGGAATAATTTTAGACTTATGAGAATATTGCAAAGGTAGTACAGGGAGTTTCCATATGTCCTTCAGTAAGCTATATGATTTTGATAATTCAGAATAGTTCTGGAAATTTTATGTTCTGGGCAACTGATAATCTATGTACCCTCAAGTGATTCAAAATATGCAACTGTGTCTAAGGCATTCAAATATAAAATGATATATACTTAGCTAATTTGATTGTGTTTTCTCATTCTGTAGCTCCATAAAATATAGAAGAGTGGGCTGAATTTCTTTTGACCATCAACATACATTAGATAAAGTATTCTTTAAAAAGTCTGCTACTTAACGTTTCTTATACATGTAGAGAAAACTTCAGTTATTTGAAATTTATCATGAGTTGAAAGATTGTTGAATTTATAAAAGTTAAAATGATATTTTTCTTCCTCCAAACTTCTAAATACATAGAATTTTGTTTGAAAAATCCAGTATGGAAGAAGTTTAGAGCATATTTTAGCTATGGAAGACTGTATACACTTTATTTTTAAGCATGTATGAAAACATGAAAATAGGTTTCATGTCATTTTCATGAACTTGTTATTTGGAGGTTAGCATTCCTATATCAACTTTATTATGACCTTTTTCTCAAACTTTTAAAATCTGTGCAGCATAAAAGCACAACATTTCACTTAAAGTGGAACTTCATATCCACCCCCTCAGCCCCACCCTGGAAGTGTGTCCTGTACTAGTTATATTTGGTCAACTGGCTCTCTGTGAATCCATTCTAATGATTCTTTCTTGCTCCCATCCATGTCAAATCCATATAATCCAATTTTTGTGAGAATTTTTAATGCTCAGCAAGATTTTTTAAAGTAATTAAGTGTGAGAACTGGTTAGCCATGGAGTCAGGCTCACTATATATTGAAAAGTGGTAGAACCATAGCTGTGTGGAAATTATGTTACTCCAATATAATTTGACTTTCTACTCTTCAATTTGACTTTAAAAAAAGAGAAAATTGCCAAATACAATTTGCTTTCTTTCATAAAATATGTTCATAGAAATCCCCATACTTAGGGAGTGCTAGGAACAGTGTTGTATAACATATTGTATAATGAAAAATTTGGGCTTCCCTGGGGGATCAGATGGTAAAGAATCTATCTGCCTGCAATGCAGAAGACCTGGGTTCGATCCCTGGGTCAGGAAGATTCCCTGGAGAAGGGAATGGCAACCCTGGAATAGTGTTTCCAGTATTCTTGCCTGGAGAATTCCATGGACAGAGGAGCCTAGCGGGCTAGAGTCCATGGGGTCGCAAAGAGTCTGGGCAACTAACACACAGATTGGAATGTTTAGAGTTGTTTTGGTTTTGAGCATATAAGCATTTACACCAGTGACATATTTTCCTTGAGCTCTGATGGCCGGTTTTCCTATTTTTATTTTTTGGAGTTGAAGTGTTTAAAAACCTGTGTTTCTGTAGAGAAGCCGAGATAGTGGCGTTGCTTGCTCTCCCTGTGTGATGACATAACGGTGCTTACGGTGCTTTCCTCCCCTCTCCACCGGTTTTTATCCTTCTCATAGATGCACATCGGGAGTTCCTTCACAGGCCTGCTTCTGGATATGTGCCAGAGGAGATCTGGAAGAAAGCTGGTAAGAATTGTTTAAAAACATGAGTTTAGTGTTCTGGCAGCTGTGTGCAGTTGTTAATGCAGTGATGTGAAGAATGACAAGAAAGGACTTTACCGCTAACAACAACAAAATAAATCCCCACACACACAAAATTAAAAATCCTGATGAATATTCTTAAACCAGGCCTGATTAGAGCACAGAATAATTTTTATTTTATAGCATCTGCTAGTGCTACTGTAATGAGGGTCTGGTGATACTTCTGTTATAAGTCTCATTTTTCAGGGGCTGTAATGATTTCAGGCTGGAAGGCTGAGGTTTCAGCTTGCATGCACTTTTTCCTTCCTGAAAATAAAGTCTGTTATTTTACTTTAGCCTTATCTTCTAATTTTTTTTTTAATTGAGCTAGCTATAATTGACATCTACCTTTTGAATTCTTTTAAAATATATCACAGCAACAAGTTCACTGGTTGAGGCACTCAGAAATTTTATGGTTACCAACATTTTTTAAAATGGATCTTTTGTGCTAATTAATATTCAATGACCAAAGCTAAAATAAGTTAAATGACAAAGTTGCTAAATTTCTGTTTTCCTTTTCATGTATACTGTCTAATTTTCATTAAGAGAGATTGTTCTACATTTTAAAGTAGCTTAAGTTTCTGATGACTCATTGACTTACTGGGCTTAAAGAAATCAAATTTGGCAGAATCTTAGTGGAATACCAGTAAGTTGAGCCAAAACCTTATTAAAAAAAAAAAAAACTAAAAGAGATAAATTATAAACCTATTTCATAACTTAAAAATGACATTGCAAACACATAATGTGGCTTTGAGTTTCTGTAACTCCAACTGTTAGTGTTTCTCTGATGGCTCAGTGGTCAAGAATCCACCTTCTAATACAGGAGATGCGGGTTCGATCCGTGGGTTGGGAAGATGTCCTGGAGCATGAAATAGCAACTGACTCCAGTATTCTTGCCTGGGAAATCCCATGGACAGAGGAACCTGGTGGGCTATATAGTCCATGGGTTGCAAAGGAGTCGAACATGACTTAGTGATTAAACAACAACTCCAACTGTTAAAATGATTTGTCTGAGCTGAGAAACTGGAAAGTGCTATTTCTGTAAGCCATCAGACAGGTGTGGGGCAGTGAACCCCCAATCAAGGAGAAAAGGATTTTTTTCCTATAGAAGATTTCAGTTTGGGTTTTGATTTGACCCAGCTATGTCTGTAGTTCTGTGCAACTTGGTGACTCTGGTCCCTTGACTCTTATTTGAGTTTTGTGGGTTTTTTTTTTTTTTTCTAATAACTCTTTTGTAAGAGTGATAAGGTGTTTCAAAATCTGATAGTATTCTAGGCTTAGCCGCTTAGATAAAGAACCAGAGAGAAAGATCTCTTACATGTCTAGTATACAAATCAGATAGACCTATTCAGCCTAAAGGTTAAGGTTTATTTGTGTTGTGTTGTGTTGTGTTGTGTGTGTGTATTTGTGTGTATCTATAGCCGGTCTGTATAGTCTTACCAGATTTACCACATCACCTCTAAGAAGATTTCCTACCAGGATAACAGTTATGGAATACTCCTAGGCTGTTAAAATGTGCTGAGTGCCACATAATCTGGAGAAAGAATTGCTATGTCTTCCTTCTGACCATTTTTCTTCTCCAATTTTGAGCTGTCAGTGCAACTTATTCCAATAAGAGGTACAAAGAATTGCCATTTTGGATAGCAGAAGGATGAATTTTTGTGTTGAGGGAAAGAGTCTCTGTATTTCCCTTATTTATGTGTATTTGAGTTAAATCTTGATAGTTCATAAAGAAATATTGACAGTGAAGTCTTGTGTAATCCAAATTCCTTCTATGCTATTATCTGCTCAAGTCTTTGTTTGACTGCTATTAAGTGAGAGCAGATTTTTCTGAATATACTACCTTTGTTGGAAAGTCAACTTGAATAGCTATGCACAAAGGAAATCCTACCGTAAGTGGTAAGCAATTGCAGCAGATTCAAAACAGCACTATGTACTTTGTGCTTAATTAGTTATTTTTTTTTTAACTTGACATATTGTAATCTATTGAGTCCACTATTAATTTTTCTTCACTGTCTGTTTTGTGGATTTCTGAAACCAGTTCTAGGTATACTTTGCATTTTGGGTACTCTGAAAAAAGAGAAAGAACAATACATGTTTATGTAGTGTCCATGCATTTTCTAAGAAGGGCCTAACCTTATCAAACCAATGTTTGGAATATTTATAAAATGTGCCTATCCATCTATATTAGGTCTTCAGTCTAAAACCTGACCTGGAAGTAATGTTCACTAAATTTGTATTTTCATCACAGTGATATCCCTAATCTGCTGCATAAAAACAGTTTGGGAACAGTTTTCTATGGATAGCTGCTAAATTTTAAGGAGTATATTGAATCTTTGAAGGACAGATGACAGTTTCATCTGAAAGTCTCAAGCAACTGCTTATCATATTTATCTTTATAGGCTTCTTAAAAAGCATTTATAGTGTTCAAAGTGTCAAGGTATCCAATATGAGTAAAACACCAAAGGCAGAATGTGACATCTACATTCAGCCTGTTAAAATTTGAAAGTGTTTTCCCCAAGATTCTAAAATTCACTAATGGCATTTTTTTTTTTAAACAAAAGTATGTCTTTGCAATGAAACTATTATACATTACCTTTGTGACAAATATAGGTAAATAAAATCAAGCTTAAAGCATTTGAACAATATCAAATGCTAATAGCAAATATCTAAAATTCAATGGAATGTAACCCATGTGTCTTTCAAAGAAAATTATAATTTCAAAATTATATCCTATGCATGAAAGTATATCATATAATATTTTGCACCATTTTATTTTTAAATGATTTCAAACTTGCAGGAAAAGTTGCAGAAAATAGTATAAACAATCTCATATACCTTTCTCCCAGTTTCCTTATTTCACCATATTTGCTTTGATGTCTTGTCTTTCTGTTTCCATCTTTCCTTCACTCTTTTTCTGTTTATGCATTATATATATTTTCCCCAACCACTTCAGAGTAAAGTGCAGACATGATATAAACATTTTAGTGTGTATTTCCTAATAAAAACAAGGACATTCTCTTATATAACCACAGTATGGTTACCAGAGTCAGGATATTAACATTAAAAGAATATAATTATTTAACCTATAGACCTTATTCAAAGTTTGCATGTTACCCTAATAATACAATGTAATAACAAGATACATATTAAATATTTGGAATCCTAACAAATACTGAAGGCCATATCACTTTTCCCCTAAAAGTAGTATTTTTAAAAGCAATAGCAAAGGTAGCAAAATACACTCTGAAGTTTAAAAGGTCTTTATAAAATTGGAGAAAGGCTACCATAAATATAGTTTTTAAATTGCAACTGTTTTCTTCCGTGTATTTTTCAAACAATCAATGAGTGTTTGCTGTTGGTAATAAATATTCAAGCACCTTGTAAATGTCCTACCAATTCTCTTTGCTGATCTGTATATGCCTGTGGGATTAGAATAGGAATGCATAATTTAAATATAAATTGCCTGATTTGCATATACAATTAGTCAAGCTACAGCTTTGATCGTAAGCAAAAATTATTGTCCTGTATTACCACTTAGATAGAATTTTAATTCACCTTGAATATTCAAACCAAATTAGACCCTGACTATACAGTTAGAAGGGCAGTGCTTCCCTAGTGCCCTAAGTCTTTATGATAGGATAATAAAGGTATCTTTTCACCTCCTGGTGAAGAAGGTGCTGCCAGCTCTGTGCAGTGCTCTGCTTCCATCCAGATTTTAAATGCATATCTTAAAGCAACCAAAAAATGCTGAACATAATTCAGTTAATATTTTCTGTCTGGATCTTTCCCTTTTAATTTAGTTTATAAAATCTAGAAGACAGTAATTACAAATGAGTGAGCTTCAGAAATAATGCTGTAAAAAGTGGTGGAGGCTACAAAAGTCATGATTACTAATTAATAGTGGAGGGCTTCTCCTGATCCTCAAGTCATGAACTATGGAGGTGTGAAATAAAACATAGAAATTTAAAGAACTATAGGAGTATTTGTATCTCAACATTTTTAATCTGCAGTATAACATTTTTATTAGGAAACTATGTTTTAATTAAACAGAACATTTAATTAAGGTGCTTTTTAAGTGAGTGAAACAATTAAGTGCAAACACTTGAATGAAACATGTCATAATTAGTTTTAATAGAGTGTTAATTGGTACGAGATTTGCCAAGTTAATAATTACTGCTTATTAAATTTTCAATTAATCATTGTCATTTTGCTTTGAATAAAGATGAAAATTAGATAAACTAATTCAGGGGGAGGATATTTTCCCTGTTAATTAAAACAGTTAATTTTTTTAAATAGAAATTACTTGTTTTAGTTGTCAATCTTATGTTGTACATTAGTCTAATCTTTGCACCCTTTCCACAGCCAAAAATAAAGAGCTAATTTGACACCTTGCAGGTTTGTAGTCAGGCCTGATTGTTTTGGCCTGCAGTATGTTTCAATTATATTTGTCTAGTGCAACAGTTGGTTATGCAAAACTACTTATATTTGATTCAGTAGATACTACAACCGAAAAATTTGGAAATGAGAAAATGATTTTGTTTAATCCCTATATATCCACATCATATATCCACATCACTCAGGAAATGACAGGAAAAAGAAAAGCTGGATCTTCCATTATGTTTCATCTTGTATTTTCTTTCAAAGGTCTGCATTAATTGTTACGAGACACCTTTTCATTACTGTATCTTTCACCAGCAAAACAAGTGTTTGCATTTATATATGTGTCTGTGTAAAATCTATTCCCTTCCTCTCTTTTCCTGAAAGCATTACCCATGGACTCCCTGTGTTCATATTTCATTGTGGCAAAACACCTTCTTCGTGGGTCTCAGTTATGTAGACGGATTTCTTGTGGTAATTTTTGTCTTCTGACTACTTAGTCTATCTCAGGATCCTGTCGGGAGCACTAGTTTGGTAGTCAAGTTATTGTGAGGCTACAGAAATATAAACGTATTTCCAGGTATTCCCAGGAGCGTAAATTAAAGGAACAAGGCTTCACCCTTTGCGTTTCCTAAATTTCCAGAACGTGAGTCTTTAGACGTCTATAAGACCCGCCCAGTACGGGGCCGGGAGTCACGCGTGTGGTGACGGGTCGGGAGCCCGGGCCGCACGCTAACAGAGCTTGTTCTCTTGTCCGGTCCCCCCTGCCCGGCCCGCAGAGGAGGCGGTCAATGAGGTGAAGCGGCAGGCCATGACCGAGCTGCAGAAGGCCGTGTCCGAGGCCGAGCGGAAGGCGCACGACATGATCACGTCGGAGCGCGCCAAGATGGAGCGCACGGTGGCGGAGGCCAAGCGGCAGGCGGCTGAAGACGCGCTCGCCGTGATCAACCAGCAGGAGGACTCCAGCGAGGTGAGGCCCGCCGGGTGCCGCTCAGGAAAAGGCTTCCGCTCCGAGGGTGGGTCTCGCCATGGCGGGAGGGGACGAGCCGAGGTGCATGTTGGGCCAGAGACTGACTCGTGTCTGAGGGGGAAACGGGAGTGGTTCAGGGAGGCCTGGCACTTGAGAAATCGACTGAGAGCCGACCAACTTTTGTCCTTGTTCAAGACTTAAAAGAACACCTGCCGCAAAAAGGTTTTTAGCATATTTGGTGGGGAACAGATTCAAGTGACAGTCTTCGAACTTCCTAGCACTAGAGATTGAGAACTCTGCTCTGTGTGTGTATGTGTGTTGGTGTGTGGGTTAGTATATATCTGTGGTTTCCTTCCAAAAGCCAGGATTTAGGACAGAGACCCTGTCTAAGATGTGTCGCCTGAAGATATATTGCAGGCAGGGATCAAAGTTATTTCCTTAACTATTGGTTCTGAAGTCCAATGCTAAACCAACTTTTGCATCAATTAAGAATTCCTAAGAGATCTTCTGCACGGTCTGTTCTTGCTCGTTATTTGTAATAACCATTAAGATGGTCATTTCATAAGTATCACATCACTGGCAGATGTGATGTTACACGTTTTAGTGTTATTACAGTGCATTAGAACACACATACACAGGTAACCTAAATGACTGAAAGATCGCGGAGGTAACTGAAACAGGGTCTAACAGGATGCCTTTTAAACAGAGACTCTAAAGTCAGAGCAATATGATAATGCTCTATATTAATTAATACAGCACTCCAATCCCCAACCCAAAGTAACCTTAGAGAAGGACTGCCATTAGCTTGTCACACCACGCTGAACTAGCAAAAGCATATGCTGATAAATCAACGGTCCACTACAACACATATCTATAATTCATGAAGGAGAGTAAGAATTTAATTTGTACCAGGCTTCTCTATAGATGAAAGACCCTATGGGAATTACTCGATACCCAGAGTTTCTATTTAATGTGTAGCAGATGAATAACAAGGGGACAAAAGGAATTGATTTTCAACCTTTGAAAGTTTCTCAGGAAAAGAGGGACAAAGGGAAGTTTTCTACCCTTTACCTCCTGACTTCCATTGTTTAATTAAACTAGATATGAATTCAATTTTATTGGCCTCTTATGGCTAAGATATTTAAGGGCTTTGTTTCGTGGTTTTTAAAAGAACATTTTATTACCATCTTTTGGACAGAATTTGTCCTTCTCTATTCAAGTTAGTGATACTGTGAGGCACAGTTGTTACCATCATTAAAACATTATCACTTTCATATAAACATTTTAGAGCTGTTATGCATTATAAGAATATTTTATAGGTCACTAAATTCTGAAGATAAATATCTTAGAGAAATTGAGAATTAAGTCTTTATATTTGGCTAATAGTGCTATATCTCTTTAGTATCTATAATCTTTGTACCTTTATATCTAATATCCAGAAGAATATATGAACTTGACACTGGTATTTAGCATTATAAAAATCTGGTGTATCAAGCAGTAGCTGTAAATAGTAGATAGGATGAAATAACCTAGATATGAGTGATCTTCTAAAGTAACTGTTTTCTTTCTTTTTGGATGTCTTGAGAAACTGATTTTTAATATAGTACTACCCTAGTCTTCAGTGACATTTCTCAAGGATTTTAAAGTAGACTATGCTAGTAGAAAAGGCTTGGAAGTCAGAGGGCCACATTTAATTTCTGGCTCCATAATTCTGTGATTTTGAAAAAAAAAAAAAAAAAAAACACTAAACCTCTAAAAGCTTTGGTTTTCTCATCTCATGTGGTGGCTACAACTCTGAGGCATAATCATTTTTACTCACATTGCAGGTGAAGAGGCTCACTTGGCTAGTCACACAGCTGGGGGTTGGCAGGATCTCCACTGGGGCTCTCAGCAGACCACCCTCCTTACTTTGTTTCAGAACAATGAAATAAAGATCGTGAAGGTATTTTGGGATACAGATAAAGAAAGGCAATTTTAATCTGGTTTCCTACTTTTATTCTTAAACCACAAGATCACTTTCAAGACTTGTGGGGGATTGACCTCTTGAGGCATCAAGCCTCTTCTCAGCAAAAGTAATATAGATGTTTTCCAAGATGGAAGAGAGATTTCATTTGAATGAAGCCCAGACTCCTTCAGACTTGCCCATGAGTCTACACACACACACCCCCCCCCAAACACACACACAAAGGGTTTAATCAAGGGGGGGTTAATCTATTAGTCATAAATTAATGCTGCTAATTCCCCTGAGGAATAATGGTGTCTGAGAACAATCAAAGTTATATCTCCTACTCAACCTTAGCTTGAATTTGTAAGTAAATACTTTTCTTCCCTCTCAGGAACTGTTTATTTTTCATTTAAGACTGAGTACACAATTTGGAATCCAGCAATTATTTTCCTGCACCCTATTCTTTCCTCACATTAAAGAATGTACACCTTTTAGAAGAAATGACCTGATAAAAGTCACCCCAGCAGTGATGCTTAGAAGTCACCTCAAGTCTAGGAAATTGTAGGCCCTTTTGGAACAGAGCCAGAACAGCTCTGGTTTCCTTGGGCTTGGATAGAGTTCCCTTTCCTACTCCAACCTTACCATGGTTGGCCCCAGGATAGGGGACTGTGTTAGGTTAGGACTTCATGGCCCAGCTGATCTGCAGAGAAGGCAGTGTAGATCTACTCAGAATTCTTATCTATATTTTTATATTCAGAGAGATTTCTTGAGTTTTAGCCATTTGGCCTCAAATAAGATCCACATCCCCTTCATGGATCAGAGCCTTGACATGGCGAAAGGGCTTGTGTCACTCAGTAAAGCTAAGAACCATGCTGTGAAGGGCCTCCCAAGATGGATGGGTCCTAATGAAGAGTTCTGACCTGGTCCACTGGAGAAAGAAACAGCAACCCACTCCAGTATTCTTGCCTAGAAAACCCCATGGAGTATATGAAAAGGCAAAAAGATATAGTACTGGAAGATGAGCCTCCCAGATCATAAGGTGTCCAATATGCTACTGGGGAAGAGCAGAGAGCAATTACTAATAGCTCCAGTAAGAGTGACACAGCTGGGCCAGGGTGGAAATGACCCTCAGCTGTGGATGTGTCTGGTGGGGAAAGTAAAGTCTGATGCTGTAAAGAACAATATTGCATAGGAACCTGGAATGTGTTGTCCATGAGTCAAGGTAAATTGGATGTGGCTAAGCAGGAGATGGCAAGACTGAACCTCAAATCTTAGGAATAGATGAACTAAAATGGACAGAAAAGGGCAAATTTAATTCTTATGACAATTATATCTACTACTGTGAGCAAGAACACCTTAAAAGAAATGAAGTAGCTCTCATAGTCAATGAAAGAGTCCAAAATGCAATAATTGGGCACAGTCCCAAAAAGGACAGAATGATCTCGGTTGCTTTCCAAGGCAAACCATTCAACATCACAGTAATCCATGTCTGTGCCCCAACCACTGATGCCAAAGAAACTAAAGTTGACTGATTCTGTGAAGACCTACAACACAGCAAAAAATGATGTCCTTTTTGTCATAGGGGATTGACATGCAAGTCAGAAGTCAAGAGGTAGCCTTAATAGGCAAGTTTGGCATTACTTTGCCAACAAAGTTCTGTCTAGTCAAGGCTATGGTTTTTCCAGTGGTCATGTATGGATGTGAGAGTTGGACTGTGAAGAAAGCTGAGCACCGAAGAATTGATGCTTTTGAACTGTGGTGTTGGAGAAGACTCTTGAGAGTCCCTTGGACTGCAAAGATATCCAACCACTCCATTCTAAAGGAGATCGGTCCTGCGTGTTCTTTGGAAGGAATGATGCTAAAGCTGAAACTCCAGTACTTTGGCCACCTGATGCAAAGAGTTGACTCATTGGAAAAGACTCTGATGCAGGGAGGGATGGGAGGCAGGAGGAGAAGGGGACAACAGAGGATGAGATGGCTGGATGGCATCACTGACTCGATGGATGTGAGTCTGAGTGAACTCCGGGAGTTGGTGATGGACAGGGAGGCCTGGCATGTTGCAGTTCATGGGGTCGCAAAGAGTGGGACACAACTGAGCAACTGAACTGAACTGAACTTGGCCTTGGAGTGCAAAGTGAAACAGGGCAAAGGCTAACAGAGTTTTGTCAAGAGAACATGCTAGTCATAGCAAACACCCTTTTCCAACAGCACAATTTGACTCTACACATGGACCTCACCAGATGGTCAATACAAAAATCAGATTGATTATGTTCTTTGCAGCCAAAGATGGAGAAGCTCTATAGAGTTAGCAAAATTAAGACTTGGAGCTGACTGTGGCTCAGATCATGAGCTCCTTACTACAAAATTCAGGCTTAAATTGAAGTAAGGAAAAACCATCAGGTCATTCAGATATGACCTAAATCAAATCCTTTTTGATTATACAGTGTAGGTGATGAATAATTCAGGGGATTAGATCTGGTAGACAGAATGTCTGAAGAACTATGGACAGAGGTTCATAAGACTGCTCAGGAGGCAGTGACCAAAATTATCCCAAAGAAAAAGAAATGCAAGAAGGCAAAGTGGTTGTCTGAGGAGGCTTAATGATAACTAAGGAAAGAAGCGAAGCAAAAGGCACAGGAGAAAGGGAAAGATATACCCAACTGAACACAGAGTTCCAGAGAATAGCAAGGAGAGATAAGAAGGCCTTTTAAAAATGAACAATGCAAAGAAATAGAGGAAAGCAATAGACTGGGCAAGACTAGAGAGGTCTTCAAGAAAATTGGAGATATCAAGGGAACATTTCATGCAAGGACGGACATGACAAAAGACAGAAACCATAAGGACCCAACAGAAGCAGAAGAGATTAAGAAGAGGTGGCAAGAATACATAGTGGAACTATACAAGAAAGGTCTTAATGATCCAGATAATCACAATGGTGTGATCACTCACCAAGAGCCAGACATCCTGGAGTGTGAAGTCAAGTGGGCCTTAGAAAGCATTGCTACAAACAAAGCTAGTGGAGGTGATGAAATTCCAGCTGAGGTATTTCAAATCCTAAAAGATGATACTGTTAAAGTGCTGCACTCAGTATGTCAGCAAATGTGGAAAACTCAGCAGTGGCCACAAGACTGGAAAAGGTCAGTTTTCATTCCAGTCCCAAAGAAGGGCAATGCCAAAGAATGCTCAAACTGCTGTACAATTATGCTCATTTCACATGCTACCAATGTCATGCTCAAAATCCTCTAAGCCAGGCTTTAGCAGTATGTCAACTGAGAACTTCCAGATGTACAGACTGGGTTTCGAAGAGGCAAAGGAACTGGGAATCAAATTGCCAACCTTGGCTGGATCATGGAGAAAGCAAGTGAGTTCCAGAGAAACATCTACTTCTGCTTCATTGACTATGTGAAAGCCTTTAATGTGTGGATCACAACAACTTGTGGAAAATTCTTAAAGAGATGGGAATACCAGACCACTTTACCTGTCTTCTGAGAAACCTGTATGCGGGTGAAGAAGCAACAGTTAGAACCTTACATAGAACAACTGACTGGTTCAGAGTTGGGAAAGGAGTACATCAAGGCTGTACATTGTCACTCTACTCATTTAACTTATATGCAGAGTACATCATGCAAAATGCTTGGCTGGATGAAGCACAAACTGGAATCAAGATGGCCAGGAGAAATATCAACCTCAGATATGCAGACGATACAACTGTAATGACAGAAAGTGAAGAGGAACCAAAGAGCCACTTGATGAAGGTGAGAGAGTGAAAAAGCTGGCTTGAAACTCGCCATTTAAAAAATGAAGGTCATGGCATGTAGTCCGACCACTTCTTGGCAAATAGAAGGGGGGAAAGTGGAAGCAGTAACAGATTTTATTTTCATGGGCTCCAAAATCACTTCAGATGGTGACCGCATCCATGAAATTAAGACACTTGCTGCTTGGAAAGCTATTACCAACCTAGATAGCATATTAAAAAGCAGGTTCATATAGTCAAAGACAGAGTTTTTCCAGTAGTCATGTATGGATGTGAGAGTTGGAGCATAAAGAATTGAGCACCAAAGAATTGATGCTTTTAAATTGTAGTGCTGGGAAAAACTCTTGAAAGTTCCTTGGACTGCAGGGAGATCAAAGCAGTCAATCTTATAGGAAATCAACCCTAAATATTTATTAGAAAGACTATTCCTGAAGCTTAACTACAGTACTTTGGCCACCTAATGTGAGGAGTCGACTCATTGGAAAATACCCTGATGCTGGGAGAGATTGAAGTCAAAAGCAGAGGATGAGAGCAGACAATGAGATGGTTGGATAGTGTCACGGACTCGATGGACATGAATTTGAGCAAGCCCTGTGAGATAGTGGAGGACAGAGGAACTTGGTGTCCTACAATCCATGGTGTCACAAAGAATTGGACACAACTTAGAGACTGAACAACAGCAACAAAGATCCATATAGCACAGTGCTCCAGAAATTTTCTGGATTGTTCTTTATTTGTTGAAATTAATAATTGGTCTAGCCATCATAGCAATTGATTGAAATTTGTATATATTCCCATTAAATGTAGGATCCATTGATTTTTCAATCTGTACCCAGAAATGAATTGATATTCGTTTAAAAACTCGTGTTTGTGACCTGTTATTTGATACATATTGCTCTAAATTATATTCATTTATGTGTTTATTCTTTCAATAACAAATTATTGAGCTTTAATTATATGACAGGGATAGCACCAGGCACTGAAGGTACACAGGTCCCTACCTTTGTGTTCATTATAATTCATTAGAAGAGTCAGATCACTAAATTATGAGTCTTCATAGACTTTAGTGCAAAGGCTTCTGGAAAGAAGTTTCGTTTCATCTGATACTTAAGGGTAAGTCAGCAGCTATTCTGTAGCTACCCTCCACACACTGTCCACGCCACCCCCATACTGCCTCATCAGTTCTCTAATTTCACTTTGGTTTATAGACTAGTAATAGTTATCACCAACCATAGGAAAGTTACTGGACTGCTTAGACAGACACAAGCAAATGACATTTTCTGTACTTTATCTCTTTAAGTGTATTACATGTTTCATCAAGAATGTAAAGCCAGAATTAGCATAAAATCAAAAGAAAGGAAATTCATTGAATCTGGCCATCTTCAACAGTTTTATTTTTTTCTATATTCACTTCTAGTTCCTATCTGTAAACATATATAGTCTTTTTTTTTCCGGTGAATATTGTTAGATTAGAACTATTTCAAAAGGAACATGCTGCAGCTTTTCTTTGAGACCCATAACTTTTTCTAATTCAGGGATTCAAAGGACATGATTGGAATTGAGCCTCAAAGAGAGAGTCAATAATTGTGCTGTTCCAGTAGTTAGTTTGTGTTGAAGCTATTAAAGTGTTATTTCACCACAGACTGAAGCAGTCTTTATTCATATTCCTAGGTAGGTGCAGAAATACACATGCTTATATTGGGTGGTTTTGAGGCACTTAAGTAGAAACACTGATTGAACCTTCAGACTCTGTTTCCAGAACTTTCTGAGCCCTAATATTGTAAACAGGTCAATCTGAGAGGTTCATCTTTATTACCCCCTCTAGAATTCATGGAGCCCTCCCCAGTGGATCCTGTGCAGTGCGGCCCAGCCTCTGGGAATGGCCCCAGTGGACTCTGTAGCATGTAGCCACCACAAAGTCTCCCAACATGCCTCCTGGAAAAGCCCTCACATTCTGATCAGCCCTGTTGATCCCCAGAAGAATCTGGAGCTTTCATAGTAGGAGCTGATTCTATGTTAACTCAAGATTTTTGCTTATCTGTTTCATTTACTAAAAGGCTGGCTATCTGAATCCATAGATGTTCATGGTGTAGTGGCTGGTCCATTGGGCCCGGAATGATCTGGAGTGATTCATCTCTTGGAACTTTGGTTTTCTCATCTATAAAACTGGGATAATGTTTCTGTGACTTATCTAGGAAAGTGGATAAGAGATAAAAGTAAGATAAGTTGAAATATTTTTTATAAAATTCACCTTACAAATGAGCAGTGTGAATACGTAAGAGAGAGACCAAAAAAATCAATTAAGAAGCTATTGTAACAGGAATAGGAAGAATTGGAGAAGAAAATGGCAACCCACTCCAGAGTTCTTGCCTGGAGAATCCCAGGGACAGTGGAGCCTGGTGGGCTGCCGTCTATGGGGTCACACAGACTCGGACAAGCCTGAAGCAACTTAGCAGTAACAGGAAGGGCAGGGAAGGAATTTCAATAATAATTGTGAGATTGGAAAGGAAGGGAGATCAGGGGACAAGCAAGGTCTGTCGGGTTTGGCTCTGAGAGGTTGTTGGGGAGTTTCCAATGAGATGACAAGGTCTTGGGCCTGATTGTTGCCAGTGACTGAAAAGGACCACGCCAGGGAGTCGAGTTTAGGGATTACTGACTCAGATAACAGGGGAGCATCCTGGTAGTGCTACAGAACAGGCATTTGAAAGGAAGAGAAGCTCACGAAGGAAATGAGGCTGGAAGATGATTTAAGAGTCATTTTCTTATAGCTAATAGTTAGAACCATGACTGAAAGGGAACGCGTAGGGAGGAAAGTATATTTCTTTTCTTTATGCCGACTTCCCTCCTTGCCAAATATTTAGGGGGACATAAAAAAATAGAAGGCAGAGAGGTTATAGTATAAGAAACAGAATTTTTGTTATCTCAAAGCCAAAGTTAGAGAGACGTGCCACAAGGAAAATTGTTTTTTAATTAAAAAAAATTTTTTTTGTCTGTGCCACATGGCATGTGGAATCTTGGTTCCCCAACCAAGGATGGAACCCAGGCTTCTTGCTTTGGGAGCATGGAGTCTTAGTCACTGGACTGCAAGAAAGTCCCAGTGATGGATATTATCTTTAAAAAGGAGGGATGGGGAAATGGTCAGTAGTAATCTTCAGAAGATCTGAGGGAAGTGAGGAAGGAGAAAAAGTAAGTGGCCACTAATGGCATATTAGTGGAAGTAGGGACACGTTCTGCCTGTGTAGCTGTCAGTGTCCCTCAAGGGGAGGCACAGGACCATGAGCTTTCTGATTGTAAAGGCTGTACCATGCCAAGATGTATGTAGTGCTAAAAGGAGGAGGTGGTATTAGTTCCTGCCATTTATTCAGGATCCACTGAGCATCTGGACCCCTTAGTTAGCACTGATATAGTCCTGAATAATCCTATAGTTATCCTTCCTACTTTATAGGTACTGCTACTCTAGGAGGTTAAGTACTTTGCCTGTGGTTCTAAAGCCACTAAGTGACATAGCTGGAAGTGAAAAACCAAGAAGGAGGTACTCTGAAGCCACTCAAAATTGGAAGCCATTTCCATTACATACCGTGAAAATACTTTTTCTTTGGTTGCAACTTCCTTGTCCAACGTCTGTCAACGTTTACGGTTGCAGAGCCCTTCTAACATTATTCCTGCCAAAACAGGTTATGAGAAAGATCTGCAGTGGGCAAAGTGTGGCATTTTAGAAAGAGTGGTTTGCAGTCCAAAGGCATGATGAATCAAACCTTGCCTGTGCAATTTCAGAGATATGGAAGTTATTTGCTGTAAAAAGTTACTTAGATTTTGGGAATTTCAGTTATAATCATTCTGCTTTATTCTTTGGGCATCACTTGTGTGCAAGGTTTTTTGGGGGGGGTTTGGTTTTGTTTTGTTTTGTTTTGAGAATTATAGGTGGATAAGAGCTGCAGAAACTTCTTAGGAGAAAATGTTTTGTTTCTTGTAAAAGGAATTTCCAGTGGTAAGAACCAGAAAAGCTATTGCTAGTACGACAGAAAGACCATTCTCTCTGTATCTAAAACAACCAGATGAAGGAAATAATTTTGTTCATAGGGACAAAAAGAATTGTTGATATGAGACAAGTGTCAGCAGTCTTTGACATGCAGCACTGGCACCAAAAGCTTCAGTTCATCGTTTCCACGTCCGTATGTAGTGTCGGTATGTTTATAAAGGGAGGGCTGTGTTCTGCCTCCTATTCTTCATCTGAGCCCTAGCCTAGCTTTGGAAAGCGGCTGATTCTCATGATAGGGAGGAAAAATATTCCTTATGCTGAAAAAAGAATGATATTATCACAAATAAAGGAAGACTATAAAGTGCCATGGACTTTGGGAACAAAATTTGCTATGAAATGGTATTCTTGAGACGTCAATACTATTGTGGTAATTGTCACCAGAATCATTGCTTAAAAGACTGAAAGCAAAGCTCATTTATCTGAAAAATCAATGAAGAAAATAAGCAACTATTAGGAAGTACTAGCTTGAATATGAAAAGCACAAATTGAAAAACGTAGTTAGATGAAGCCATTGACCACCTTAACACCCTGCCTTTATGGATATACCCCTGGCTATCATGCACAATTTGCAGTTTTCCACCTTTGTGAATGATGGAAAGCTTAGAAACTAAAAATGATTCAAATTAGCATACTCATAAGATTCTGCACTCACAAGTACTGATAAGATCCATGGTTCCCAGAAGTGATGGTTGAGAGACCAAGTGCCCCTGGTCAGGCATCAATCTTAGAGGTATGGATTGCTGCTGTTGCTGCTGCTAAGTCGCTCAGTCGTGTCCGACTCTTCGCGACCCCATGGACTGCAGCCTACCAGGCTCCTCCGCCCATGGGATTTTCCAGGCAAGAGTACTGGAGTGGGGTGCCATTGCCTTCTCCGCAAGAATACTGGAGTGGGTTGCCATTTCCTTCTCCAATGCATGAAAGCGAAAAGTGAAAGTGAAGTCGCTCAGTTGTGTCCGACTCTTCATGACCCCATGGACTGCAGCCTACCAGGCTCCTCCATCCATGGGATTTTCCAGGCAAGAGTACTGGAGTGGGGTGCCACTGCCTTCTCTGACAGGTATGGATTAGCTAACAGGAAATTTGGCAGAGCCACCCAGAAGGAATTAGTGGAAATTGCTTTGCCTGTTTTCTAATAACTTTATTTTTAAAATATTTTTTATTTATTTGACTGTGCTGAGTCTTAGTTGCAGCACACGGATTTTCAGTTTTCACTGTGGCATGCAAAAACTCTTTGTTCTCAGCAGGCAGCAGGGAACTCTGTTTCATGTGGGATCCAGTTCCCTGACCAGGAACTGAACCTGGCCCCCTGCATTGGGAGCACATAGTCTTAGCCAGTGGACCGCCAGGGAAGTCCCTCTAATGAACTGTTAAAAAGGAATCTGCACTTTGGAGTTTCCCATTTGTTGAACACTTGAGCTAAAGTTCCCTACACATTCACTGCAATGCATTGTCAAGAGCAATAAAAAATAGGCAGGTTTTTTTTTTTTTTCCCCACCAGCTTATTTGAATTACTCTTTGTTGCACCTTTCTAAAGTCGTAGGTGGTTTTTTGTCTCAGTAGTGGGTGGTAAATGAATGGGATTGAACAACTTCAGAATGGACTGGAGGTAAAACTAAAGCCCTTGAATCCTGGATTAGAATCCAGAGATGCTCAGCAAAAAAGTCTCGTTTCCCAGCAGCTTTATAATCCAAAACATCTGTTTCTATATTTGGCATTATTCCACTTTTTTATTCTTAAAATTGTTCCCATCTTTCAAAACACTTTAAAAAATAAAGAAGTCCCCATTCTGTCTCCTTTTTCCATTCCCCCACACATGCATTTGTAATTACCTGGTTTAGTCTGTGTGTTTAATCAACTTAAATTGAGACAGTTCCCTACATCTGATTCCAATCTGAAGGAGCCATTGAGAACCGGGCAGTTACTGCCTTGGGTCTGCCAAGATGTGACTCTGCCAGGAAGTGGATAGGACTTACACCAGGGTATTTCCTAAAGAAGCCACTTGACTCAGATTAGATGTTTAATTTCCTTAAAATATTGTTTTGGATCTAAGTCTGTGTTCTCTAGTTGGGATTTTCTGATGTAATTTAGGAATTTCACTTATTTCTGAGTTTGTTCCAGGATCCAGCTGGCATTATTCGAAATGCCTACAGCTCAAGGAAGTAAACCACCCTGAGTGCTGAGTGTCATACCTCGCTGCTCTGGAGGATGGACAGGCCCATGTTTGTTCAGGTCTTTGTGGCACCATTGTCCATGCAATAAGATTGAGTTAATTTTGAGAAAGAAGGGCTTCTGGTTATGGTCATGAAGCCTCTGATCAGAGGTACATATTTTTTGAGATATTTTCCCGGGAAAATTAAACTGCAGTAGAAAAAAATTACTTTGTTCTGGTATTGACTATTAATTGTAATTCCATTTTTATTTATAACATTAGCATTTTAGACTTCTAGATTTCCTTAGCTATGTTCACTTGAAACACCTGCTACTGGCCCGACTTTGAGATCTTGAAGTTTCTATTTCTTCCTCTTCATTGGGCTGTCATTTCTGAGTGTAAAGAAATATGAACACAGGACTGAGCTCTTTCTAAAAGTTTTATGCTATCGTTCTTGAGTTTATAGGCTTCAAGGACTTGAAAGACTCTAAGAGCCCTTTATTCGTTAGCCAAATTAGGATGAATGCTAAAATTTCCTTAGCATATTTTGCACAGTGGTAAAAGCACACAGTCCAGGGTGATGAGCTGACATTCTACTGGGGCATTTTAATAGGCTTATGAGCCCACCTTGGCCCAAACCACCAGCATGCTGAAAGCAAAAATAATCGCAGGAAACACAGTGGGGAGATTTTTTCCATATCCACATAGGTCAGGGCTTTAAAAAACTATATATAACAGCCACATACTTTCAGCTGGTTGGGGTTACCAGATTATAGTCAGAGGTTTGTTTGGCAAGAAAATAAAACCAAGGAAGATAAAGAATAAAACGATGAATGGTACAGAGCTAAGATTGCTTGGTACAACATTGCACAATGGATGGTCTTGCCAAAGGAGGCACAAACATTTCAAGGAGGCTTCCTGAGTTTCCCCCTCCTCCTAGAAGGGCCCTTAGGGTGCTGTCATCGTCAGCGTGCTCCCCGAAGCTCCCTCATTTCCCGGGGTCTTCCCAGGCAGGGGCTTTTCCGTCTCTAGTGCACCTGTGCCCAGCTTCATGGTGTGTTTATCTCAGAGGCAGCCTCATTTCTGCTTTTCTCACTTCTTGGAAAGCACCCGTGGAGACTGGCAGTAGGCTTGCTAGGGTGCTAGAACGCACTAGAGTTTTTAATTTCCTCTGCTTTTCTGACTGCTCAGAGCTGCTGAGGTACAAATGAGCTTCAAAGGAACTCCATCAGCTGGAAAGCAGTATATGAAAATTGAATTGTTGTTTACCCAGTTTTAGTATTTCTGGTTTTTCAAAGCCAAATTAGGTGATCTGATTCATTGATTTCACAAATACTTATTGAGCACCTACTATATATATATGTGTATATATATCAGGTACTGGGTGCTTAGAATATATTAGAGAAAAAACAAACCAAGGATCCAGTCTTGAGGGAGCTGAAGTTAAAGGGGATTGTTTTGAGACTTTCCTACCACTTGATTTTCAGGTACAGTGAATAACTAATTGCAGTGGGAGAACTGAATGCGTGCCCCACTCTTTCTGGTCTGTGCTGGAGCAGGGAATAGAATCCTCTGTCTAGTCCATTATATTCCTTTGAATCGAATAGTTCAGTTCAGTTCAGTTGCTTAGTCGTGTCCGACTCTTTGCGACCCCATGGACTGCAGCACGCCAGACCTCCCTGTCCATCACCAACTCCCAGAGCTTGCTCAAACTCATGTCCATCGAGTCGGTGATGCCATCCAACCATCTCATCTTCTGTTGTCCCCAGAGCATTCTCATAGTTCCTTCGTGGTTCCTGTTAGTGTCTAGAAAGAAGAAGCTTCTTCCAGGACTGGTGTCTGTATCTTTCCATGATGGTATTCTCATTAGGAAAGGAAAAAATTCATTTGTAGTAATTGTTAGTATGGGTGAGTAGAAAATTTAGATGTGAAGATACTAAACCTAAAAAGAAGGAATTTTACAGTGAAAATGGAAAGAGTTTCAACCAGTTTGTGTAGATGTCTAAGAGTTTTTGAAGTCTGGGCAGTCACCACACCAAAGCCTACATCTCCAGTGTGTTCAGTGTGTACAAATCCACACATGGATTTTTCATTCTCACCGTTCTTAAAAGTAAGGGGTGGGGGCAGTGCTGCCTAGTTTCTTTCTCAGAGTTTGGCCTGGTCCAGGTGCTAATTGGAGATGTCACCCTCTTCTGCCTCCTCCCGTAGAGTTGCTGGAACTGCGGCCGTAAAGCCAGCGAGACCTGCAGCGGCTGTAACACGGCCCGATACTGTGGCTCCTTTTGCCAGCACAAAGACTGGGAGAAGCACCACCACATCTGTGGACAGACCCTGCAGGCCCAGCAGCAGGGGGACACGCCTGCCGTCAGCTCCTCCGTCACGCCCAACAGCGGGGCCGGGAGCCCCATGGACACACCACCAGCGGCCACCCCCAGGTCGACCACCCCAGGGACCCCTTCCACCATAGAGACGACACCTCGCTAGACGTGCACTCAGAACTGTCGGAGGAAAGACAACACAACCAACACGAAACCAATTCCTCATCCTCAGATGCTCAAAGTTGTTTTTTTTTTTCCTTTTTTTGTTTTGTTTTGTTTTGTTTGTTTATAGACGAACTATCCTGTTTCAGTACTTTCAGCAAGAGAGAACCTAACTGTATCTTGAGGCGATCGTAAAACAGAAGGCCAGTAACGGGTCATAATGACTTATTGTGGATAACAAAGATTTCTTTTCCTTAGAGAACTGAAAAAAGAGCAGAGAATATAACATGAAATGATAGATTTGACCTCCTCCCTGTTATTTTCCAGTAGCTGGGATTTTAAACTAGATGACCTCATTAACCGATGCTTTACCAAACAGCAAACCAAGAGATTGCTAATTGCTGTTGAAAGCAAAAATGCTAATATTAAAAGTCACAATGTTCTTTATATCCAATAATGGAAAAAAAAAAAAAAGAGGAAAACCCTCAAGGGCATGAGCATTGGCTACAGCAGTAGACATTTTAACAAGAAGATGAATGGCGTCCGTGGGTTGCTAACTGAACTTTGAAGACCCGCTACATAACGCGCAGATGTGTAGCATATTGGAAGGAAACACAGATGTTCGGGGTTTTTTTTTCCTGTTTCTGAAAAGAAATAATAATATCCAGGTCAACAGAAGGAAAAATGAAAGATGATTTTGCAGTGGGATATGTGAACACAACAGCAAGAAAAAAATGCCATAACACAAAAGGCTCCTTTATATATATATATATAATTATATATACACACACACACACAGAAGTAAGAGACTCAGCCTGCAGTTATTAGCACCCTGGCAGCTCTGACACCAGCCAGCTGCTCTAAACAACCCTCAACGTTTCTTCACTTTTGCAAGGTTCCACAGAGCAAGACATTGGGTCTATTCCAGCTCATTCATTTTATATTGAGAAATAATTTTTAAAAAAAATGGTGGCTCCAGCTCCAGCCCCTTTCTAAATTTTTTCAACCCCACCCTGTTTGGATTTTTAATTAAAAACTAGTAGTTCTCTTGGTGTTAAAACACTTCTGTCCTGTGAGGTTTCCCAATGGTGTTTTTCTTGTAAACGTGCTGGACGACTGTGAAGACGCGTTGTAGATTAACCACGTGCCCACATTTAGTCTCTTTATTCCTAGTTGGTGAGAAACCTGTATCTTTCTATGCTGCTTTTATATCTGTATGTATTAGTGGTATTTCTCTAGTAGTTAAAAAAAAAAAAGAAAAAAGAAAAAAAAAAGACTTTTTTGGTTGTCCTCAAGAAAAGAAAAGAAAAAGGCTATCTTTCGGAGCTGCTATTTCACTCTCTTATAGGATTTTTTTTCCCTGAAAACCAGCATGCTTCACGGAATGCTAACATATTGGTGTTTTGTAAGAGGGATGTACATAAATGTATTTTGCACTGTCACATGACTCCCTAGGCATGCTTTTTTTTTTTTTTTTTGAGCAAACTTTTTAAATATGCTAGATCCATTCCACCAAGTTTAGCTGTAGCATAGAGTAGTAGTGGATTTTTTTTTCTTTTCTTTTTTTTTTTTTTGATGAAAAATCATTATTAGGGACTTTTGAAAAAAATAACAAGATATCCTACTTTTAAAAAAAAAAAGACAGTGCATGTGTATCGCTGTAAGGTTGTTTAAGTATTTCTAATTTTACAAAAAAAAAAAAAAAAAAAAGATAAATCATTAGAGCTCCAAATGCTGAGGTGTAGACTGACAGCTTTAACACTGCTGAATGCCAGGTTACACAGTATTCTTACAAAAAGGGAAGTCAGCCAAAGACGATCTGATGGACCAAAATTGGAATGTTGAAAAGCACCAGTACTACTTTCCAAAATGATCAGCAGGTTAAACATGTTCAGCAAGGTATAGTGTGAATCCGTTAACCCTTCGTCGTCCAGGGTCCAGACCAGAACTGCTTGTTGGTTTTGAAACTGGTAGCCCAGAATGTGGCTGTGTGCTTTACGCAAAGTCGGCAGTGCTGCAGGCTGTGTAGACAACCAAAGTTTTCAAGGCTGGGAAGACACTACTCCACGTACATATACACACCAGGCATTTATTGAAAAAGCTAAAGTGGTCCGTTAACTTGGGTTTGGTTTTGTTTTTAAATAAAGCCTTTGGATACAGTTTTACATGGCTTTTAAATATCTGCATAGAGGTAATCCTAAATCTCTTTAGCCTAACATTATTTGCATTTCCCCCTGTATTTTCATGTACAAGTTGGCTTTAATTTTGTTCAGGTGGTGGTGGTTTTTTTTTTTTTTTTTTTATGGCTTTTTAGTTTAGAAACTTCTGATGAGCAAGTGAATCCATCTCTCCACATGTTGAAAGTCCATCTGCCGGCACACCTGCTTAAAGTGACATGAAAGCACATAACCAGGCTCTGAATGGGTTATATTTTATCATGGTGCTCCCAGAATCCTTTGACCTCACTCTGCTTTCTAGTCTGCTAATGACACTGGACAGTCCTTTCTTACAGAGCTATTATATGTTCTAGGCTACGAAGGGTTAAATAATCCCAAAAATGAGGTATGTCATACCCACACGTCTTTATTTCTAGAAGCTGTGATGTATGTGAAACAGCACTGTTATTCTTAACACTAGTGTGTAAAATAAGGATTAGTACAGTACGTCTCATTACTTTTAATTCAGGGCACCCTGAGTGAAAACAAATACAAAAAAAATCCCTAACTCTGAGCTCTATCTCGAATTCCTCTTCCTCCTTCCCCGCTTCCTCCTCCTCTTCCTCTCCTCCTGTTTTGCTACATTCTCCTCAGTGGCAAAAAGTTTCACTCTACCTCTGACAGCATGTATATTGCACCAGTAGCTAACAAAAACTGGTCTAGTCAAACCAAATGGGCACAAAAGAACCAGGATACCAAAAGTTAAGCTCATACAGCTGCAAACCATATCACTTCTTGGTAACAATGCAGACCTCATAAACCTAAAGAAGAGAAAGAAAAGAAAACTTTTGTTACTTTCCTTTTTTGCTTGTCACTTATATACAGGCTATGTGAGAGTATAATTTGTAGGTATAACACATTTAAAAAAAAAAGTTATCTTCATTGGATAGAATTGAATGGTGGTCGCTGATAGGAATAGGGCGTCCTCGATCTCTTATCTCTGTCTCTGACTCTTTTCTCTTTCTCTTTTTTCTCTGTCATGAGACTGTGTGTGACAGGGCCACCTGTCTTATTTTTTTTTTGTTTTTCTTAACTTTTTTTTTTTTTTTTTTAATGTGTAGGTGCATGTCTTGGGGATTTAAAAAAAATTTCAAGGCTGGTTTTCTTATGCAAAGCATGCCTACGTCTGGAATACTTAGGGAAAGAAAGCGACTCCATGTTGTCCGAATTCCTCAAGGGACAGAAAAAAAATTGGAGACTGTCGAAATGCAGATTTGAAGTAATTTTTTTTTAATATTATTTTGGGTTCTGCGACATTATTGTGAAAAATTAAAGTTGTTGTGCAATACTTAATTCAGACATGTACCACAAGTTAATGGTAGACTAACACTGGGGGGGCGGGGTCTAGGCATCATGCTTTTGTCAGCATACTCTTGAGCTTTGAAGTCTACTATGTCTGAACTGTGGTTTCTTGTTTATCCTTTTTTTTTCCTTAGTTGGACTGTAATGTATGGTCTGTCAACCTGTGAATCTTTAAAGTATGATTCAGGTATTGTTGTATTCTTTACTGTGTAATAAAAAAAAGTTTAAAAAAACATCTTCTCTCGCCTCCCTTATCGTCAGTGTGTGCCACTGGCTGTCCACACAGTGCCTCTGGTCTGAGTGTCTGTCTTCATCCTCCCTGGTACTAAAGCACATTGGTAGGGTTTATTCAGCCCACGGAGCATGCCTCTGTAACAGGAATTGGCTCATCTATGGTTGATGAATAGGCCATGATGTCAGAATAGTGCCAACGTCAAGGTGGTTCAGGGGGATGGTACCCAGGCAGGAGGAGTTGGAAGAATGGGAAGAGAACTGCAACCTTCCAGAGGAAAGGAGCATTTGGTTGGCTTAGTTGAGCTGCTGCGTAGGTACCTCAAGGCCTTTTGGCTGCCTTTTGACAAAATTAGAAATGAGTTGCCTGCTCCTGGTTCAACTGGGCCAGAAAGGTGCATCCCAACATTGTGAAGTTCTGACTCATAAGTGCTAGCTCCTCCTGGCAACGTGAGTGGCAGATCCACTGATGCAGAGCTTGCTTCCACCTACCTTGTTCATTACCCTCTGAAATCTGCCATCATCTCTCCTCGTCCTTTTGTATATTGTTAAACATCCTCTGTGGCAAGTCTCTGCCTTTGTTGGGAGGTCTGAAGTGTTCCCTCTACTAACGTGTGTTTTTTTTCATGCTCTAGTTACAAACTCAAGGTTTGAAGCCCCTACCCTGCTCCCTGCAGCCCATGAATCCTGTAAAGGTTTATATATAATTTTCAAATCACAGGATTTTGGTTTGTTTGTTTTTTGAAATAATGTATGTACTGTGTTGTAGCAGGACTTTCTCTTCCCTCAACTTTCTCAAAGGGTTCTCAACTTTGTGGGCTGAAGAATAGTTGCAAAGAACAAGAGGACAGAGCCCGTGAAGAGCCTGTGTCTGGAAAGAGTGAGTACTGGTTCAGGAGAGGGCGGCTTGAGACTGGCCGTCCAGCTTCCTCCCTGTGTCAGCTGGGTCCTCGTCCCAAGACCTGGCTTCTCTAACTTGTCTTCCTGGGATGTGTGCCTTTGTTCACATTTCTTTCTCCAGAAACACACACGATAATGCAAAAAAAAAAAAAAGTTTTAATCAGTAATGGACACCTCCCCTACAGTTGTGATAGGTAGGGTCAGATACTTAACATAGCAGTTAATGATTTATTTTTGCAAAGACAAGGCACCCTGACCTAAGGTGCCTACCCTATAATGTTGTTAATATTTTTTTTTTTCTCTTGAAAACAGCAGGATAGCAACCAGTAGGTAAGGACAGAAATGAGACTCATGGAATTAGTTCCCTTATAAACAATTCTGGAAAACACGTCTGGGACATTTTCATGCAAGTGGATATGTTGGACAAACGGCGAATGCTTTGTAATTTATTTGAAAGACATGAGCAAAATCTCGAGACTTCTAGGTATTAGACATCATTTTTTTAGAAGTGTTAATGATGTATTTGATAATATAAAAATATGTCTGCCATGAAAGAACATTACAGCCATTTTTCTGGAATGGAATGGGAAGGAATCAGCAAAGGGGTTTGTTCTGTATGGGTGTCTATACCCTTAATCCAAAGTGAATAAATAAAGTTGTGTTTGCTCAAAGCTGTCCCTCGTCAGTCTGTTCTCAGTCATACTAGGGAAACTGAGTCAGATGAATACAGAAATTATTTCTTCCCATCTCCCCACCTTTCCATCCATAAAACCACGGATGTAGGACCAAGGTACTGTGGTCATTTGCTTTTGGAATTTTCAGATTCAGATAACATTTTTGAAAACTCTTCAAGAATATACATGGGGAGTCTATGAGAACTCAAGGTCAGTACAGTCATCTATTTTACTTGTAATAAAAATAATATTTGAATGTAAACATTGAAGAAAACTTACAATGGATAAGAGAAGGATTATATGCTCTTAGGTCTCAATGTTCTTTGTGTTGGAGTTCTGCATTCCATTGTCAAGAAAGGGATAAATTAAACAGTGAGAATATGAGACAGTGAGGAGGACATGGCTGCCTGGATACCATGTAGGTCCCCACGTAAGTCGGTGGCAACTGGAGCCCTTTTTGGTGGAGCCCAGCACCCAGTTAAAAGTGAAAGTGAAGTTGCTCAGTCGTGTCCGACTCTTTTCGACCCCCTGGACTGTAGCCAACCAAGCTCCTCCATCCACGGGATTTTCCAGGCAAGAATACTGGAATGGGTCACCATTTCCTTCTCCAGGGGATCTTCCCAACCCAGGGATCGAACCCAGGTCTCCCTCATTGCAGGCAGACGCTTTAACCTCTGAGCCACTAGGGAAGCTCCAGCACCCAGTTAGCACTCAATAAATACAATTGAGTTTGCAGCTAGAATAATGTACCAGTTTTCCCAGAAATGAACAAATTGGCTGGGGGAACGGAAAGCAAGAGGAATGATTTAATCGGCTTGAGGAATAGTTTGAAGAAGAAGAGAGAAACTCATAGGCAACTTGCTCAGATGGTGATGAAGAAGCTGCTGCTGCTGCTAAGTCACTTCAGTCGTGTCCGACTCCCTGCGACCCCAGAGACGGCAGCCCACCAGGCTCCCCTGGGATTCTCCAGGCAAGAACACTGGAGTGGGTTGCCATTTCCTCTCCACTACAAGAAAGTGAAAAGTGAAAGTGAAGTCGCTCAGTCGTGTCCGACTCCTAGCGACCCCACGGACTGCAGCCTACCAGGCTCCTCCGCCCATGGGATTTTCCAGGCAAGAGTACTGGAGTGGGGTGCCATTGCCTTCTCCGGTGCCTTGCTTTTCACTTCCCTCTGCAGTTATCGTTATTACTATTTACCCGATTCCTGCACTTTCCCAAGTGCAGCTAGTGGTAAAGAACCCACCTGCCAATGCAGAAGGCTCAAGAGGTGCGGGTTGGATCCCTGGGTCAGGAAGATCCCCTGGAGAAGGAGATGGCAACCCGCTCCAGTATTCTTGCCTGGGAAATCCTGTGGACAGAGGAGCCAGGCAGGCTACAGTCTGTGGGGTCGCAAAGAATCGGACATGACTGAGCACACGCTGGCTGCACGATTCCTGGCAGATCCCTACAACGTGGATACGTGATAAAAAGAAATACAAGGCAGTATAGGGGAAGAAATAGCGGTGGGCCTGAGGACGGCAATGCCATTAATTCAGATGGCCAAGGAAAGAAGTGATATTTAAGATGAAACATGGGTGTAGATGAGCCACATGAAGATCTCAGGGGCGAGCACGCCAGGCGGAAGGATGTGAGTGAAGGCTTCTAGGCGGAGAGATCGAGGAACCGTCAGTAGTGGTGAGTCTAAGAGACTGGTATGGCTGCGGTCAAGCTAAGCAGGAAGCAGGTTTACAAGGCCCCATGGGCCACAGGTGACATTTTGTTCCCTGGGCCCCACTGCTGGCTTATAGAATCTTACAGCCAGACATGCAGCCACATGTAGGGACCACTCATAGTGAGAATGTGAAGTGAAAGTGAAAGTCACTCAGTCCTGTCTGACTCTGCGACCCCATGGACTATACAGTCCATGGAATTCTCCAGGCCAGAATGCTGGAGTGGGTAGCCTTTCCCTTCTCCAGGAGATTTTCCCAGGCCAGGGATAGAACCCAGGTCTTCCACATTGCAGGTGGATTCTTTACCAGCTGAGCCACCAGGGAAGCCCAAGAATACCGGAGTGGGTAGACTATCCCTTCTCCAGGGGATCTTCCCAACACAGGGATTGAACCTAGGTCTCCCACATTACAGGCGGACTCTTTACCAGCTGAGCCACAAGGGAAGCCCAGTGATAATGAAGCCCTGTTTATTGGAGAACTAAGCCTGTCTGACCAAATGGTTGGGCAGGCAGCTGGTCATCTTAGAGCAAGGAGCAGAGGGAGCAACAGTCTCCAACTTAGTTCATTACTCATTCTGGGGGAACTTTCATTTGCTTCAGGAAATGTTCTCAAGATGAGCTACAAAAGAGTGAGGACAGAGAGACACCAGAGAAAGAGGGTGTGATGGCACTCTTTCGGAATGTGTCTCCCCTCTACATTCGTCTGTTGAACCCTAATCTCCAAGAAGACAGCATTATGAGGTTGGAGGGAGTGGGTGGGAGGTGATTCAATCGTGAGGGTAAAACTCTCATGAATGGAATTAGTGCTTTTATAAAAGAGACCCCACCCCACAGAGATCCACCAGGTGAGGACGCAATGAGAAGTCTGTGCCCCAGAAGAGGAACATCTCCCCACCTTGCTGGTATCCTCATCTCAGACTTCCAGGCTCCAGAGCCATGAACAATACATTTCTGTTCAAAAACTACCCGATCTGTGGTGTTTTGTTGCAGCAGCCTGAATGAACCAAGACAGAAGGAGACAACATTCTTGGCAGAGGTGACTCCATGAATACAAGCATAGAAGCCAAAAAAGCAACATGGCATGTCCGTGAAGGAACACAGCCCTGAATTTTGCTGAAACAAGGCAGTGTTGGGTTTTTTGTTTTTCAGAGAGAGGCAAAGTTTTATAATAATAGCCTTTCTCAGGAAACTGATGATGGCTTGACTTTCCTGTGTGCAGAAAATAAATAAATACATTATTGATTCTTGGCTTCCTCGCAAGTGAGGTCACCGTTTTCTCTGCCAAAGAGAAAGATTTGTGTATTCCTAATTAAACTTGTCTCCGATGGTATATACTGCTATTTTGGCTTCCCTGGTGTCTCGGTGGTAACGAATCTGCCTGCTAGTTTAGGAAACAGGGATTCAATCCCTGGGTCAAGAAAATCCTCTAGAGAAGGAAATGGCAACACACTCCAGTATTCTTGCCTGGGAAATCCCATGAACAGAGGAACCTGGTGGTCTGGAGTCCATGGGGTCGCAAAGAGTCGGACATGACTTAGCTACTAAACAATAATACTGCCGTTTAAAACACATCTTCTGGAGGTGTGATGAAGGATAGATAGTCTACAAAAAAAAAAAAAAAAAAAACAATTGCAGTCTTTTAAAATTCCCCTTATTAAAACTGTATTTTACTAACAAAATAATACACCATAAAATTAAGGCAAGTATAAACCACCTCTTTTGATGGCAAATAGTACTTTCTCTTTGCTCTGTTAGCAAAGACTTTGAAAAACGTTAGCAGCAACTTTTTCCTACCGTCCTACCATTCAATATGTTCCCTAAAAAGTAGGCATAAAGTAATAACTATCATTTTTTGTGGAATTAAATAGAATATAAAGAATACAAACACACACATATACGTATGTGAGCACACACATATACGTATGTGTACATGCATATACTATGTATACGTGTTTGTGTCCGTTGTGCTTACTACCTACTTTTATGAAATAGTCTTACAACATTATCAGCTAAGTTTATCTCAGTAACTTGGTAATCTGTGGTTCTCAAACAAAAATATTAAGTTGAATTCAAATGTAAGCAAATACAAGGTCTGAGGTTGATAACCCAAGGCTGAAATAGAAACTATTCATAAAACAGTTGCAGCTTAATCTACAAGTTACTCAGCATTTCTTAAAACATGTTCTTTGGAACAGTTGTTCCAGAAGTCAGTAATAGGCAACTCATGGGGAAAAAATGTAAAAAGTGTTCAATGATCAACCCATGGTTAATGTTATAATTTATATGCCCCAAGGGATCTGAAAAGTGTAGCTCTGGAATGATCACGTAGTTTTTTGTACTCCGATATTTCCCAAACTTTATATGAATACTTTCATAAAGCTCTGATTCATATAAGCTTATGTAATACATTTTTTCCTCTCATTTATCACGTTTATTATAAGCAAGCCCTTGCATCTTGTCAGTCCCTCCCCTTGTATATATTTTGTTTACAAAGGTCAGCTCTTTATCATCCATAGCTGCACACCTAAATGACCAGTCTTTCCCAAGTTCAACTTTTAACAAAGTTAAATGACAAATGGCTGTTCAGTTGTCTTCAGAATAAGGACTGAACACCATGGTCTGGATTCCAGGCCCTTCGTCACTAGTCTCCCTCCCTCCTCTCTACCTCTAGATTGCACCTCTCTACCTCTAGATTGCACTACTATCCTTGACAAGTCTCCTTACCAGCCAGATTTATTTGTTTGTGACTAAATTAGCTATCTTCTGCTGTGGTCTGTACTCAGGTTGGAAAAGGATTTCCAGAAGCATTTCAGAAAATAGGGAGTTTATTAAGAACAAAGAGCAGATGTAATCGGAGCACTACACACACAGTGGGCCAACCTCCTGACCGATCGTGGGGAGTCAGTGCTTTGAGTATGTTAGTAGCCAATTTGGGGGTTCCCTGGTGGCTCAGGTGGTAAAGAATCCACTTGCAATGTGGGAGACCTGGATTCGATCCCTGGGTCTGGAAGATCCCCTGGAGAAGGGCATGGCAACCCACTCCAGTATTCTTACCTGGAGAATCCCCATGGACAGAGGAGCCTGGTGGGCTACAGTTCATGAGGTCACAGAGTCAGACACTACTAAGCACAGCACAGCACAGCCAATTTTTATAGTCTCAAGACAGAAAATTCCTGCTGGAAGGGTGGCATTACACGATCGGTTAAGGAGCTATTAAAAAGCAGAGACATTACTTTGCCAACAAAGGTCCGTCTAGTCAAAGCTATGGTTTTTCCAGTAGTCATGTATGGATGTGAGAGTTGGACTATAAAGAAAGCTGAGTGCTAAAGAATTGATGCTTTTGAACTGTGGTGTTGGAGAAGACTCTTGAGAGTCCCTTGGACTTCAAGGAGATCCAACCAGTCCATCCTAAAGCAGATCAGTCCTGACTTCTTTAGAAGGACTGGAAGCTGAAACTCCAATATTTTGGCCACCTGATGCAAAGAACTGACTCATTTGAAAAGACCCTGATGCTGGGAAAGATTGAAGGTGGGAGGAAAAGGGGACGACAGAGGATGAGATGGTTGGATGTCATCACCGACTCAATGGACATGAGTTTGAGTAAAGTCTGGGAGTTGGTGATGGACAGGGAGGCCTGGCTTGCTACAGTCCATGGGGAGGCAAAGAGTCAGACATGACTAAGCAACTGAACTGAACTGAACTGAGGAGCTATAGGGTAAGTACTGGGGTGGGCATTTTTACCTCATGTGGGGTCAGGGAGCTGTCCAGTAAGGATCAGGGGGCTCTTGGCAGCAGTTACTGTGGGGCTCAGTTCTGGAGATGACTCTGCACCTGTGGCCTTGGTGTAGAATGCCATATCTTCCTGTCTCTGTGCCTTTGCCCACATCCTCTCTCGTCAAGAGAGCTCTCAGTGGGCTTCTAGTGGAAAGAGTCCCTGCTGGCTCCCTGCCCTTACTTCATTCTCTTCTGTAACACAGACAAGATCACTTCCTTTTCATTCGTGAACTCTTCACATTTACGTCTGTTCTGCTTCTTTCATGACAGTAGTTGGAAAGTTAAGAGAGTGGTTAAAAATAGCATAGGGCAGGAGTTAGGGCTTCCCTGGTGGCTCAGTGGTAGAGAATCCGCCTGCAGTGTAGGAGGTGCAGGAGCTGCATGTTCGATCCCTACGTCAGGGAGATCCCCTGGAGGAGGGCACGGCAACCCACTCCAGTATTCTTGCCTGGAGAATCCCATGGACAGAGGAGCCTGGAAGCCTGCAGTCCATAGGATCACACTGAGTCAGACACGACTGAAGTGACTAGCACAGCACCAGACAGGAATAGACACATAGCCCCAAGTGGACATCTGGCAACAGGGAAGAACTGTATGGAAAAGAATGGAGTCTGTCCATCCACACCTCTGGGCCCTCAGCTGATGCCAGTCCCTGAATGGTCACAGAACTCGAAGATCCAGGACAGACCAGGTGGTACTGCACCAGTTTACATCCTCACAGCAGGGCACTAGACACCCTCCCCAACATTCGTTATCTGTTCTTTTTTAGTTAAGAGACATTCTAACAAGTGTGAGGTAATATCTCATTGCAGTTTTGACTTGCATTACCCTGATGATTCATGATATTGCACATCTTTTCATGTGCTTGTTAACAATATGTCTTAAAAGATCTTTTCAGATCTTCTGCCTGTTTTTTAAATCATATTTTTTGCTATTGATTTGTATTAGTTCTTTATATATTTTGGATATTAGACTATTAACCCCTTATCAGATATATGATTTGCAAATATTTTCTCCTATTCAGTAGGTTGTCTTTTTATTTTGTTGATAGCTTTCTTTGCTGTACAGAGATTTTTAGTTTAATATAGTCCCTTGTTTATTTTTGCTTTTAATAGTATTATTAAAATAATATTATTTATTTGTATAGTTACCATTATATAGAAGAAACTATTGATGTGTAGGAGGTTTTGCAGTTGCCTAAGGTCACACAACTAATAAATTTGAAGTCAGGATTTTAATCCAGGTCATCTCACTCCAAAGCCTGTGCTTGTAACTGCTTTGTGTGTGTGTGTGTGTGCTGCAAATGTTAAGGATTATTCTAGTTCTTAAACAAGGTTCTGTGTCATTAATGCTGCTGCTGCTGCTGCTAAGTCGCTAGAATCGTGTCCAACTCTGTGTGACCCCATAGACGGCAGCCCACCAGGCTCTGCCGTCCCTGGGATTCTCCAGGCAAGAACACTGGAGTGGGTTGCCATTTCTTTCTCCAATGCATGAAAGTGAAAAGTGAAAGTGAAGTCACTCAGTCGTGTCCGACTCCTAGTGACCCCATGGACTGCAGCCCACCAGACCCCTCTGTCCATGGGATTTTCTAGGCAAGAGTACTGGAGTGGGGTGCCATCACCTTCTCCGTGTCACTAACACAGTTAAATGCTATTCTTTATTTGGGTTTTAAATGTTTAGAGAAAAAAACATGCTATGATTTTGGGGGAACAGATGTATACTTCATTTCTCTTTTGTGGTGTGAGTAAGGGAGCACTCTTTATAGGTATAATCATGCTCTTTATTCCCCCCTTGGAAGAACGAAGTGGCTCTTTGGAAAGCAATGGAGTAAGAATGTATTACGCCCCAATTGGGTGGAATGCATGCCATTAGAAGGAAAAGATCCATAGTTTAAGTCACTCTTTCTCCAAGGTAAAACGTTCCTGTGACTTAATTAAGGAAGAGAGAACATGAGAGTTCAATAGGAGTCAGAGTCTGTCCTGTTGTTCGGCATCTGAATGGATTTTCACACCTGATTTCCATCTGCAGATGTAATCAGCAAGAATGAAGAGGTTTGCAAAGAGAGCCCTTATAAAGTTCAAAGAAGCCACACTCCAGATATTTTAGTTAGCGCTGAGAGTTACAGAGCAAATCAATATTTCTCATCATTTCTACCAGGAGTATTAATCAATATGATCAATATGACTACTTAAGAAACAATGCTTGGACACAAACATCAGAAAGAGGGATACTGAACACTGTATGTTAACTAGCTTTTGGACTTAGGCGAAGAAATGTCACAGTCAATGTGATATATAGTTGCTATAATCATGATACGGGTTTTTGAGGCCAGTTTACACATGTGTGGCAATTAAAAATGATATAAAATTGATTCTCTAAAGCAAACCTTCTAGAAATGATACATCCAATCATGGGTGGTTGAAAACCCATACTGTCCAATGCATCATTCTTCCCAATTACTAAGTAGTTGCTTGTACATTCTGTTTAATCTAAATAAGTAAAATTCATTTTTTTCCTACCACCAGTTGAAAGAATTAGTTCGACAAATATGAATTTCTAACCTCTGTGTTAAAGGAGGGGGGCTATAATTGGAAAAATTTTGAATAAGACATAACCCACAATTTCATGGAACTGTAAGATAGTGAGGTGATAAAGCTACTGGTGGAGCCAGGATTCTAGCCGAATGTGTTAGCTGTCAAAACTTAGCTGCCTTAAACCGCATCTAAGAGTACTTCCTAAGTGCATTAGAAACAGAATTCTCCCTCTAGTCTCTGGAATCTAACTTATTCATGTCAACTGTTTGAAGGGGTATACTGCCTGCCACAGATGCATGATCTTGATATTTAAGTCTGGAGAGGCTGGTATTATGAAAATAGACAGAAACCAATTGGAGCAAGGGCAGTCAGGCTTCAACAAAATGTAGCTGCATCATACAACAGTTCTATCTTTCCTTGAGCTGTTTTTTTCTGGACCTCTGGTCTATTCTTTTTGTGAATGAGCTTCCTCTGAAAAGTCTGTAGTTTCTATTTCCATGTGACATCAGGTTGCCATTTCAGTGGGCCTACGTCATGTTTGTGGCCACTGAGCATCTTTTGAACAGACTTTTTATGTTCAGGGAGTTAACCACATGCAGTGGCAAATCCTACCTACTTAATGTTGAAGTCAAAGCTCAATTTCCCAGCTTCCAGCTCAGGAGTAGGCTCTACCAAATGGAGTCACACTTCTGAGATAGTTTTATTCAGAAGGGAGCATCAGGAAGAAGGGAACATCAGGTAGAGATGCTGCATAGAACCCACATTCTCATGAGAATAGCAGAGCATGAAGGAGAGATATCAGGCACTCCAGAGGTAGTAATGCAGATGTCCTGGGATGACATGCATGCACGCAGTGTCCGCTGTGTTAATAGCCACATCCGTGCTCAGAAGGGCCTCTACTGAAGAGGTTTAGTGTGCAATTTGTGGATTGTTCTTGTCCGTGAGTCTTTAAACCTCCTGAAATTTTCCACTGGTTTTCTAACACTTTACAATAAACTATTTTTCTACTTTAACTCATGTGTGTCATGTTGCTCGTGAACGAGATCTTTGGTGATAGACGTAAACTCCAAAGTGATCATTTTCACCAGGTTCAGAATTCAGGAATCTCAAGTACAATGAGTCGTATCAAGCAGTAGGCATACTCTGAAGTGATAAAATAGGTTAAACTGATTCTGTGATTGTCTAGAAAGAGGATGAGTGAGAACTGAGTCAGTACGTCTTGGTGCTTAATGGTGTAGGTGTTGCAACCAAACAAAATTAGATTTGAATCCCAGCTCTATTATTTATTAACTGACTGATCTTGATCCTGTTATTCAGTCATTTAGATTTTCACTTTTATGATCTGTACATAGTGACTACAAAATTACAGTTTGCTTAGCATATGAAGAGTATGCAGTCCTTATGGTGCCATATGTAGTTACTAACTTTTATTTTTGTGATTTGTTGATATGGATAATTATTTATGGGTTATTGTCCAGGAATTTGCATAAAGACAATATGATCAAGATCATCATTGGTTCCTCACCTCATACTAGCTGAATTAGTCAGGATAGAACAGCTGATGCAACAAACAACCCTATAATTTCAGAGCCTTACCACATTTAAACTTTATTTAATAGTAAACAGTCAATTCATTGTTGGTCACTTCCCATCCAAATGGCAACTCAGGGACCTCGATCATTCTGCCTCTTTCCTCTCTTCCCTTCTCTGAGTTCTTAGAGTCCCACCATGTAGCCAATGGATGTGAAGAGAGCGGACGGTTGTGCACAGGAGAGAGCTAAAGGACAAGCGTGCAAGGGTCATGTATCACTGCTCCCCATATTCTGCTGAGCAGAACTTGGTTTCTTTCTGTTTTTTGAACAGAGCTTAGTTTCTTAGTTTCCCTGGAGAAGGGAAAGGCTACCCACTCCAGTGTCCTCGCCTGGACAGTCCCCTGGACTGTGTAGTCCATGGGGTTGCAAAGAGTCAGACACGACTGAGCGACCTTCACTTAGTTTCATTAACTGTATCTAAGTGCAAGGAAAGCTTGAACATGTCATGCAACTGTGTGCCTGGAGGAAAGGGGATAACAAGTTGGTGAACAACTAGCTTGTCTTCACCACACTATTTCACTCATTTGGTCTTGAAAAATAGAGCAGAGCTTCAAAATTGGGATGGAGCAGCATCCAGTATTTTGCTTAGAATTTACCATCTAAACCTTCTGTGAGATTCCTTGTGTGTTTCATTCAGAACCATGAATGTAAATCCCAGCCCAAAGATATATGAGACGAGCAAGCAGCTAATTCATAGGTCTTGCTCATTCTGAAAAATATGATAACTGGATTTGGCTGATTTCATATGCTGAAGACAATCCTTGCTTTAAAATAAACTGAAAGGGACCTGGATTCTATTTATTTAGATGTAAAGAACAGCAATTACAAGAAATATAAATCCTCACCATTTTAAAGGTTAAACTTCACTTACAGATTGGTTGGTTAATAGAAACAAATGGGTTAAAAAAAGAATCTACTGCAGCTCTCTTAGTAGGAATTAATTTAGGCCCAGTAAACCATACTGATAAGTGGTCATAATTTTTATCTCTAGTTGTACCACCAAGGTCTGAAATGTCAGCATGTAAATTTTTATCCAGAGGAATTTAAAAAAAAAAAAACTGTTTAATGAAAAATTTTAATGGGAAGTGAACACTAATACATATCTACTTAACCTTGAAGGGATAAGTGTGAATTCTCACTAAATCAATATAAATAATACCAGTTATCTCTTGTTACTGAAAGTGTCAAACACAGGCAATATATTTCCCACCCAAAGGTGCTCCGATCCAATTTATGATACCTTACTGATCACTCAATTGTAATTGCTCTGGCTTTTGAGTGTTGACACGTGGGACATCAGTCATTTTCAGGTATAGAAAACACAAGAGAACCAGTTCCAAGATAACCATGTCGATGATGGAAGTTTATCACAGAATTGGAAAGGACTCAAAATGACAAATCTGTAACATGAATCTGCCATGCAGACATCAGTAATAAATGATGGTACTCTTTTCCTGCTGAATCTATTCTTGACCTCAGAGTTCTTTACTTATTCCATCTCCAGTAGCAATCTCAATATATCAGAATTAACACTAGTGATGAAACAGTTTTATGATCCTTGGGCTAAACTTTGGTGGTCTCATAAAAACTATTGAAAGGGATGGAAGTTAAAAACATCCAAAGAAGCTTCATTGTTGAAAGTGGGTGGACTTGAGCCTCCAACCCTCAAAAGGACCCTGGATCCTCAGACATTAAGTCACACTTGGATGGGGCTGAGCAAATTTAACTGGAGTTCTGAGGCACATGGCAGGTCTGAATCCCCTGCACACAGCAGCCATCTGGCTTTGGTTTGAGCCCAGTAGTTTGGGTTTTTCAAGGGAATAAACGAAGCTTCTTAGGCTTGTGGAGAATGACCAGAATTGCCAGACCCCAAACCAAGGGAACCAGCACGGTTTTACATTCTTGAGAGCAAATTACCTTTTTCACAATTAGAAAGACAGACTAAAGTTAGGCTTCCCTTAGTTGAGCAAGTGAAAGCAACTTTAATTAGTGAAATTGATCCTCATTTACCCTATGTAGAATGTATCAAAGTCTCATCTTACTGGCAATCAGGGTACATTAAAATGTCAAGGCTGAAAAGGACCTTTAAGAAAATATGGTTAGTAGGTAAACTACTTTTTAACCACAGAACTCCTGATATAGGCAAAATCATACAAGAAATTCCAGTGTGCAAGGGAAGTGGTGGAGATGAAGCCAGGAAAGCAGAACCAAATCCAACCTACTTGGCACCTTATCCTGTCTTGAAGTAACTCTGCTTTATAAACCTCTGCCTTGGACCCATAAATTTAGAGATAAGGAAGCAGACCTTTATATACATATGGGATTTATAATGAATGGAAATCACTACAACACAGTGGCCACTGAAAAACACGTTAGCTTCTTTCTGTTGAAAACACCAGAGACCATGAGGTAAGGACAGAAGCAGAAAGGTTTAGAGGAGGTAAGATACATTGGGATGCCCGTGGCTTTCAAGGCAGCTTGGTGAATGACTGTTTTATGTTATTAGCATGGTCAGCAATTGCCAGGAAATAACATCAACAGAGGGACCAGGTTAGGGTTTGAATTACAGGTGGGGCAACTCAACTGCAATAGACCACACTACCCACCTGGTAAAGCCAAGAAGCCAAGTTGGCATTGCTGATAGACTGGATGAACCCCAGGATGATTCATTTGCCAGGGAGTATGTATTTTGTAAATGTATTTGTTTGCTGAGTGGCTGAATAGCAAGCTCCAAAGCTGTTTCTTCAGACCACCTTTTCCCAAAGTGTGTTTGTGGTAGTCCTGTTGTTCACCAAGGAATTTGGCTTTCCATCTTTGAAGCACATGGCAGAATTAAGCTTCACTTGTGACACTGAAGTTGGACATAGCAATATCATTTGTCTTGGCCAATGAGATTTAACAGAAAGAGAGGAATGTCACTTTCTGGAGGAATGTTTAGAAGTAGAGAATGGTTTGCCAAATATCTTTGCCATTGTTGTAGTGACCATGAAAAAAAAATCCAACTCACACTCTTCTCCACATGAACATAGTAAATGGAACTTCCTCCTGAACTACGTTAGACAAGTGTTCTGAGTGATAAATAAATTTTATCATGTTAAACCCCTGATATTTTGGGGTAACCTCTTAGTGTGGGATGACCAAGCACATCTTAACTACTATGATCTTGGGAAAGATGTTAGATGTAAAATGGCAACATGGACAAATACATTTGGGACATACCAATTAACACTTTCCTACTGTAGGATTTTTGAAAGTCCTCACTATGCTAATATTAACTGTGAGTTTCCAAGAATGTAATATAGCAAGTAGTGCTTCTCTAACTTATGTGACTCCATTTTTTGTTTTATCCTATGAAGATTTCCCAATGAAAGACGATCTTAGAAAAGTTAATATATATTGAAAAGGATGTAATATGCACTGGCAAATGCATCTTCAAATTAGAGGAGTGTGTGTGGGTACATGCGTGTGTAAGAGAGTGAGAGGAGAGAGGACAAAAGATGAAGTAAGAGAAAGAAATGTAGTAAGAGGAAATCTTTCCATTTTAAATCTACTTTCTGTTCTACTTCGTTTGAGTGAAGAAGAATTTTATTAATACTTCTAAACTTAAGAACATTTGTGTTTGCTTTAGTGAGTGAATTAGTTAGTAAGGTTTAATAATTATGCCCGCTGTATGCTTCTGCTGCTTCTGCTAAGTCACTTCAATCGTGTCCAACTCTGTGCGACCCCATAGACGGCAGCCCACCAAACTCTGCCGCCCCTGGGATTTTCCAGGCAAGAACACTGGAGTGGGTTGCCATTGCCTTCTCTGTGCCCGCTGTATAGGGTTGGCCAAAAAGTCTTTTATGGAAAACCTCTAACTTTTTGGTCAAGCTAGGGTATTTTTCATAATAAATAATGTAGTGATTTCAGACACGATTACACACCATGATTAAAATTCTATACTTCTTCTAAAGTTCTATGATTAGGCAAATTACAATAAGGTGAATTGTTAGATTCAGAATTTTAAAATGCTTTTTTCTAAGTATAAAAATTTATTTTTTCTCAAAAGGATAGAGCATGTCATTGTTGTTCAGTTGCTCAGTCGTATCCGACTCTTTGTGACTCCATGGACAGCAGCATGCCAGGCTACCCTGTCCTTCACCATCTCCCAGAGCTTGCTCAAACTCATGTCCATCGAATTGGTGATGCCATCCAACTATCTCATCCTCTGCCATCCCCTTCTCCTCTTGCCCTCAATCTTTCCCAGCATCAGGGTCTTTCCAAAGGAGTCATTTCTTCCCATCAGGTGGCCAAAGTGTAGGAGCTTCAGTTTCAGCATAAATCCTTCCAATGAATATTCAGGACTGATTTCCTTCAGGATGGACTGGGTGGATCTCCTTGCAGTCCAAGGGACTGTCAAAGACTCTTCTCCAACACCACAGTTCAAAAGCATCAATTCTTGAGAGCACTCAACCTGCTTTATAGTCCAACACTCACACCTGTACATGACCACTGGAAAAACCATAGTTTTTACTATACAGACCTTTGTCAGCAAAGTAATGTCTCTCCTATTTAATATGCTGTCTAGGTTTGTCATTGCTTATCTCCCAAGGAGTAAGCGTCTTTTAATTTCATGACTGCCCTCACCATCTGCAGTGATTTTGGAACCCAAGAAAATGAAGTCTTTCACTGTTTCCATTGTTTCCCCATCTGTTTGCCATAAAGTGATGGGACCAGATGCCATAATCTTAGTTTTCTGAATGTTGAGTTTTAAGCCAACTTTTTCACTCTCCTCTTTCACTTTCATCAAGAGGCTCTTTGGTTCTTTGCTTTCTGCCATAATTGTGGTATCATCTGCATATCTGAAGTTACTGATATTTCTCCCGGCAATCTTGATTCTAGCTTGTGCTTCTTCCAGCCCAGCATTTCTCATGATGTACTCTTCATATTAGTTAAATAAGCAGGGTGACAATATACAGCCTTGACATACTTCTTTCCTAATTTGAACCAGTCTGTTGTTCCATGTCCAGTTCTAATTGTTGCTTCTTGACCTGCATACAGATTTCTCAGGAGACAGGTCAGGTAGTCTGATATTCCATCACCTTAAGGATTTTCCAGTTTATTGTGATCCACACAGTCAAAGGTTTTAACATAATCAATGAAACAGAAGTAGATGTTTTTCTGTAATTCTCTTGCTTTTTCGATGATCCAACAGATGTTGGTAATTTGATCTCTGGTTCCTCTGCCTTTTCTAAATCCAGCTTGTACATCTGGAAGTTCTTGGTTCACATACTGTTGAAGCCTAGTTGGAGAATTTTGAGCATGACCTTGCTAGCATGTGAAATGAATACAATTGTGTTGTAGTTTGAACATTCTTTGGCATTGCCTTTCTTCAGGATTGGAATGAAAACTGACTGTTTCCAGTCCTGTGGCCTCTGCTGAGTTTTCCAAATTTGCTGGCATATTGAGTGCAGCACCTTAACAGCAGCAGCTTTTAAGGTTTGAAATAGCTCATCTGGAGTTCTGTCACCTCCACTAGCTTGGTTGGTAGGGATCCTTCCTAAGGACTTTATACACAAGGATTTCTGGCTCTAGGTGAGTGACCACACCATTGTGGTTATCAGAGTCATTAACATCATTTTTGTACAGTTCTTCTGTGTATTCTGGCCACCTCTTCTTAATATCTTCTGCTTCTGTTAGGTCCATACCGTTTCTGTCCTTAATTGTACCCATCTTTGCATGAAATGTTCCCTTGGAATCTCTAATTTTCTTGAAGAGACCTCTAGTCTTTCCAATGCTATGGTTTTCCTCTATTTCTTTGCACTGTTCAGTTAGAAAGGCTTTCTTATCTCTCCTTGCTATTCTTTGGAACTCTGCATCCAGATGAGTATATCTTCCCTTTAGCTCTGTAATGTTGGTAATAAAAAGTTGATGTTTGTTTACTTCTAAGGTTAACATGACTCGGTTGTTTTTAAAGCCTTATGAAAAATCAAAGTCCCATGTGGTTTGCAGCTTTTAATGACACTAAAAGAGTTTGGGAAGACATATAATGATCTCAGACTATTTCAGTGTTGTTTAGTACCTGATTTTCTTTGTGCACTAGTGAATGCAGATAAAAACAAATATACACTTTGACCAAGTTCTATTAATTCTTCTCCTCATATTCTCTTGAATTTTTCTCTTTTAATTCCATTTTCAAACCAATTACAGTAGCTTATTTACTTCCCAGAGCCAAAGTAGATGTAATTCTGGAAATTATCCAGTAACTTAGAGCTACCTTGAATTCTATAACACAAGCTATCTTCAAAAGTATCTGTCACAACTTACAAGATGATCTCTAATAAGGTCAATAGGTACTTCTTAAATAATTGGGCTAAGTACTTGGGTCAAACAAGAGGCAATAGTTATTCCTGATGAGTTTGAAATATTATTGAGAAAAAAGCACTTTCGTAAATAAAACAATTTGACAGTAATAAAAAGCAGTATAGAACCAGCTGCTAAATATTACTGGAGTCTATATAGTAATATAAAAATTCAGAGACAGGAGACAAAATGGATCACTATCAAAATGGCCTACTATGTCCTGTATATCAGCAATCATCATTTAGAAAATTAATAGAAAAAAGAGATTCAATTCATAATAGGAAAGGAAGGAAGAAAGGAAGAGGGGCAAAGGAGAGAGGAAGGAAGAAATCAGAATCCTTATTCACTGATGGCGGGAATGTTAAATGGTGCGGCTACTGTGGAAAACAGTCTGGCAGTTCTTCAGTAAGTTAAGCATAGAATTACCATACGACTCAGCAAATTTCACTACCAAAATAAATGAAAATAGCAGTTAAAACGTGTGTGCAAGTGTTTATAGCAGCATTATTCACATTGGTCAAAAAGTGGGGACAACCCAAATGATGAATGAATAAATGTATATCCATGCAATGGAACATTATTCAGTCATAGGAAGGAATGAAATACTGATATAAACCACAGCATGGGTGGGCATTAAGAATGTTATGCTAAGTGAAATAAGCCATACACAAGGACAAATATGTGATTTAACCCACTCCAGTTTTCTTGCCTGGAGAATCCCATGGTCAGAAGAGCCTGGTAAGTTATAGTCCATGTTGTGGCAGAGTCAAACATGACTGCGCAACTAACACTCTGTTCCATAAAATCCATTAGAGACAGGAAGCACATTTGTGATTCCCAGAAACGGGGGAGAAGAACTGCCTAATGGGTGCAGGGTTTCCTTCTGAAGTGAGGAAAATGCTTTGGTACTAGATAATGGTGTTGGTTGTACAACATTGTGAATGTAGTTAAGGCCGCTGAATTGCCCACTTCAAAATAGTTAAAATGACTAATTTTATAGTATGTTTATTTAGCCATAATAATTTTAAAAGCAAAGAAAAGCTGAAAGGATAGCAATTATTGGGGAGGATTTATATCCTTAGGTAACATAAAACTACAAAAATTAACTGAATATTGTACATGTGCTGGAATAAATGATAGACTAAGGGAGAAAAATATAACTCTTCCAATATAAGCTCAAAATTTCAAAATATTTAGTATGTAATATAGTCTTTAGGAATACAATTCTAATTATTTTATAAATTATTACATAGTAATTGGAGGATAAAATTAATTGATTAAAGAATTAAATGTAAAAAATAAAATCATAGAGGAACTATAAAAATGTTGATGAATGTTTTATAAATTTTGAATAAAGAAAATCATTTATAAACTTAACATTAAAATATAATGATAAATGAGAAAGTTTGACTATCTAAAATGTTAAAATACATGTTTATTTAAAAACTTTATACAATAGAATCAAAAGGTAAAATATGAATGGGAAAATATTTGCAGCATATATGACAAAGGCTTATTATCCTTGATAAATAAAAAGGGAAACATTTAAGACATTTTGACATGAGTTACAAAATAGGTTTTTTTGACATTCCTTTAGAAATTGCAATGAAAAAACTGAGTTGGTTTTCAGTTACTCTAGTTTTCCGTGTACCAGACCACACAGTTCTCTCAAAACATCTGTCTTGCTCTCTCAACTCCACAAATCTCTCTCCTCAAATGAGTGATTTGCTTTCATTTTCTGCCTGTTCTCCAATCTTCCTGGGTATGTCCTTCCTACTACTGTTTCACTAGATTTCTCCATTCCAGTATCCATGGCATTAGGTATTGGTCTTTACACAGGAAGAGCTGTCTGCCTCACAGGGAATGTTCAGGCCACTTTTCCTATAGTGAAGACAACCAAGTGGAAACTGAAATAAAGAGGAAGATAATGTGGTAAACGTCATGTGACAGCAGCCACATGATTTTTGAGCACTTTTATGATTCCCATAGGTAATTGGAAAGAGGGAACACGGGGTGCTTAAATTCCTGAAGTGAAATAGGTAGGCTCAGAGCCATGGTATGCATATATACACATATATATGTTTTTACCAACAATTCCCCCTTACACACACACAAAATTGAGATATACATTTATAAGGTCAACCTACTGATTTCAGACTTGTTCAATATATTATCAGATTATGGGGAAACAGTGCTTCAGTGAGTGAAAATATTAATTGTTGCTGTTTAGTAGCTAAGTCATGTCCAACTCTTACAACCTCATGCACTGTAGCCCTTCAGGTTCCTCTACCCTTGGGATTCCCCAGGCAAGAATACTGTAGTGGGTTGCCATTTCCTTATCTAGGGGGGTCTTCCCAACCCAGGGATTGAACCGACGTCTCCTACACTGGCAGATGGATTCTTTACTACTGGGCCACCAGAGAAGTCCTTAATATTAATTAGTTAACTGTAATATAAATTAATATTAGCATATTAATAAAATTAATATCAGTTTTAAGCCAGACTATTTGGTAAGCTAATGTATGAGTAGAGAGCCATTGTATTTTGATATGTCTGTTGGTGTGGTGCATTAAAATTAATTTTTTCTATTTTATCACACACCTTATTGTAATCAGTATTTGCTTTGTACCTTGTAGCTCAACACTTCTGTTGAGTAACATATTTTCCTAAGTTTAATTTGTGTACGCCTATGCTGCCTGTCTAGATTGTGTGTCTAGGGCAGAGATGTGTTGAAGCATTTTGATCATATCTCTTACAGTGAAACCCTCTATTCCTTTGGTCTCCAGTGTTTCCCTTGGTTGTACTAACCACATGCAAGCACCACTGGGAAATTCTACTGACAAACTAGAACACTTGTGTTCTAAAACTTTTGCTAAGAAAATTGATCTAGCAGCATGTCAGTGCCAAGGAACATCTATTCAGCACTTGTTTGATTTGGGTGCTATCTACCTGTAGTGATGGTTACTAGATACATCAATCTACAGATTTAATGATTCAGCAGGCACACATTATATGAGTTCCATAAAGTACCATGCTGTTCTAGCAATTTTCCTTTAACAGGCTTATGGCCAGGCTTTGTATTAATTTAATCCTATGTTTTGATATTATGCTTTTGTTTTGTTTTGTCTCTTATTTTTCAACCTTTTTTTTTTTAATTTTATTGACTAGGTTTTTTTTTTTTTTTTTTTTTTGAATGGGTGATTTTTCTATTCAGAATGATCTTTAGTTGAATGTGGTTCCAAAGGCAGAAAACCACTGAAATTATTAACCTTCTAATTCCAATTTATCCATGAGATTATCAGTAAGAAAATTGTCCGTTTAATTCTATTAGAAACTAAGAAAGGAAAATATGGGAGTTAATCACAGAGGCTGCAAAAACCATATGCTATGATCTAAAGAAGAAATTATTGGCGTAGATGGTATAGAACCTGCCTGCAATGCAGGCGATCTGGGAGCAATCTTGGGTCAGGGAGATCCCCTGGAGAAGGGAATGGCAACCCACTCCAGTATTATTGCCTGGAGAATTCCATGGACAGAGGAGCCTGGCGGGTTATAGTCCATGGGATCACAAAGAGTCGGACACGACTGAGCAACTAACAGTCTCACTTTCACCACTTATAATAAAAGGTTCACGAAGAGTCCAGTTAGTGAAAGATACAGATATCAGAAACATTAGGGAAGCAAGAGTTATTCCAAGAAGATGGAATTGAATGTATCATTTGCAAAAAGAGTCCTAAACACACATTTCAAATATAAAACAAGTCAATGGGAAAATATGACTTGGTTTCCAACTACACTTTCAGGAACACAACTATTACATAAAAGCCACCTGTGGTGAATCTTTATCTTTTCTATTTTTATTGTGGTAGATTATATCTCTTTTAAATTAAAAAATATTCTTAAAGACACCCTTTCACTAGCGAAATGACAAAAGTCATTCACCTTCTAAAACTGTCTCATTTTATACCACTTCGTGTTGTAAGCTAACAAACATGGCTTTAAGGTTTTCAGCCAGAAAGACAAAATTAGTTTTTGAAGGTTGAAAATGAAGATGCACGATACTGGATGCTTGGGGCTGGTGCACTGGGACGACCCAGAGGGATGGAATGGGGAGGGAGGAGGGAGGAGGGTTCAGGATGGGGAACACATGTATACCTGTGGCGGATTCATTTTGTTATTTGGCAAAACTAATACAATTATGTAAAGTTTAAAAATAAAATAAAATTTAAAAAAATAAAATAAAAAATAAAAAAAAGGAAAAAAAAAAAAAAGAAAATGAATGTGTTGCCTGTCCAATCCTGTGAAGATATGAACTCAAATTCTTTAAGCAAAGTAAAACTTGAACTTGTTAGTTTCAAAAAGTATTTTTTACTTATATTCTATATTAAAAAAAAACACACTTGAATGAAGATCATGATAGACAGTTACATCTGAGATGTAAGAAAGATTCTGGCTTTACAAAGGTGTCAACATAATCAGTAAAAAATTATTTTTGATGACATGAAGAGGAAAAGTGTTAGCAGAATGAGAAGAATTTTTGAACAGCAGATACACAGCAAAGTCCTTTCCCCTTGTCTGCCAAATGCACCCACACTTGTCATCAGTGAATGCAATTACATTTTTTTTTAACAATACAGAAGAGACTTTTGGCAGTCGATAAGGGCTAATTTTTTCTTCACTTGCATACTCCTTTTAGCCACTGTGAAGATGTGAGCTGAAAGATGTTCATAGGGTTGACTTGTCCCTCAAATATGAATATGTGAAGAAATTGAAACAGAACTTGGAAACTGAAAGATATAGTACACTGTTTTACATATGAACACAGTCTTGGCCAAAAGGTTAAATCACTTAAGGGTAAAATAGTCCCTTCTGCTATTCTTGTACATTTTTTAAACAAATGAAATTTTATTTTTCAGACAAAGAAAAAAATGATAAAATAACAAAAATCTCTTCATAACCTTCTTAGGCAACAAATAGTGTAAAACTTAACAGTTGCAATCTATATAGTGTAATCAGAATTACATGGCAAGAATTTATAGCGCTTTTCAATGCATATTCGCATTTGTTATCTTCCATGCAACACAGATAAGCATCCTGATATATTTTAGTTGTGTAAATGTTAAATGTATCACGGTCTTTGGATTGTTCATTGGTCTGTGGTCACTTTGATGAAGAAAAATGTGTGGAGAAATCAAATTCTCTCAGTCTTATTTGTTCTTATCACCACATCACACACACATGCACACGCACACACACACACACACACACAGTATTTCTTGAAGTGGTTGGGTTCAATGAGAATAAGAATGTTTCAAAACTATAAAACTTGGAATTAATGAAACAATCTGGTTTTCATAGTCACTGATCAATCAGGAGGGAAAATCTGACATTGGAAGGCTGGGTACAATAGCATACAAGCCTGCATTTTTCTGCAACTCCAGTAATTACTGGTTAGACCTTCTACTACTGTTAATACTGTGGCAAAGTGGAAAATATTTCATTTCTAACTGGAATTCAAATTTACCATTAAAATTAACCATGCTGTTCCTGCCATCCGCTATCCCTTATTTATCAAGATAACTTATACCGCAAATATTTTTATCAATTTATCTAAGTATTTAAAAGTCAATCTTTGTTGAATTAAATTTTTTGCGATCCTAATGTTCTTAGCATTAGTTAAATTGCACTCCTGGGACAAAATACACTTCTGTAAAATATTTGCACTTAACTTCCTATCATGTATGGATGTGAGAGTTAGACCATAAAGAACGCTGAGTGTGGAAGAATCGATGCTTTTGAACTGTGGTGTTGGAGAAGACTCTTGAGAGTCCCTTGGACTGCAAGGAGATCCAACCAGTCAATCCTAAAGGAAATCAAGCCTGAGTATTCATTGGAAAGAGTGATGCTGACATTAAAGCTCCAGTACTATGACCACCTGATGCAAAGAGCTGATTCATTGGAAAAGACCTTAATGCTGGAGAAGATTGAGAGATGAGGAGAAGGGAGTGACAGTGGATGAAATGGTTGGATGGCATCACTGACTCAGTGGACATGAATTTGAGCAAACTCTGGGATATACTGAAGGACAGGGAAGCCTGGTGTGCTGCAGTCCAAAGAGTCAGACACGACTTAGCAACTGAACAACAGACTTCCCATTAACCATTACGACAGCATGTAATCAATAGAATGCCAGTTCCAATCAAAATAGTGCATTTAACGTCTTCTGACTGGTCTAGTCTTATTGCCCACACATCAGTAAGATGGGCATGAGAGACCAACAAGCATTTAGAAAGAGGAAATAAAAATAAGGGCCTCATGTGTAGGTTTCTGATAGTAGAGATGACTTCTTGGCAGGCTAGTTGTATTTCATTATTTAAACCCACTTGTTACCTTCTGCTCACATTTTCAAAGGCAGCTGTATTCAGTTGGGTGACCTTTATTGGGCATTCTAGAAATGAAACAAGTCAGCTTTCAAGTCAGATACAGTAACTGGCCAATATGAGGACTGACTGTACTGAAATTGAGTCTTCAATTTCATAAGTACTTTTAGTGGTCTCATCATTATGTTGTCCAGACAAACAAGACTATACGTGGCCTGATATTGGCAGCCCTTTCTTTCCTCCTCCTATTCTCTGGTGCTACTCTTTACACTCTCTCTTTTCTCTTCTGTTACATTTGTATCAACACCTACTTATAATACAGTGGTTTAACACAAGCTTCTCTCTTCTTAGCATCTTTGTTTTTGTTATATTTAGCAGCACCGGGTCTTCATTATGGTGCACAGGATTTCTGATCTTTATTATAACATATGGGATCTTTAGTTGGGGCATTTGAACCCTTAGTTGTAACCTATGGGATCTAGTTCCCTGACCAGGGATGGAACCTGGGCCCTCTGCATTGCAAACACAGAGTCTTAGCCACTGGACCACCAGGGAAGTCCCTCAGAATCTTAGATAATGGGAAAGGCATAGTGAAAGCCACAAAATAAGCTGCATATTAAAACCAGGAGTCCTTACCAAGTAGGCTCATAAATACCATTGATTTTTTTCTGACTCCAGTTAGGTTATTTTCTCTTTGATTTCCCCCTAGCTCTAGCATTAAAACAGGGGCCAAAAATACAGGAGTCTTCATATTTTTAATTTTTTAAAAAAATTTACTGGAGTAGAGTTGTTTTACAATGTTGTGTTAGTTTCAAGAGTACAGCAAAGTGATCAGTTATACATATACATATACCCACTCATTTAGATTCTTTTCCCATATAGGCAATAAAGAGTATTGAGTAATGTTCCCTGTGCTATACAATAGGTCCTTATTAATTATTTTATATATAGTAATGTGTCTATGTCAATCCCAATCTCTCATTTTTTCCCTCTCTATGTTTTCCCCCCTCATAACCATAAGTTTGTTTTCTACCTCTGTGAATTCAGGATTCTTTAGGAGGTAAAAAGGAAACTGAAAAAAATTTCAAAGAATAGTAGAAAGCTAAGACTGGGGCCTATGGAAAACAATTATTACCTAGAAAATAGGAAATGTACACTTAGCTGTATTTTGCTATATATTAATAACCCTCTGCAGTATTATATCTCAAATTTAACTCAGATGACCATTATATCTACTACTGTGGGCAGGAATCCCTTAGAAGTAATGGAGTAGCCATCATGGTCAACAAAAGAGTCCAAAATGCAGTACTTGGATACAATCTCAAAAACGACAGAATGATCTCTGTTCATTTCCAAGGCAAACCATTCAATATCATGGTAATCCAAGTCTATGCCCCAACCAGTAATGCTGAAGAAGCTGAAGTTGAACGGTTCTATGAAGACCTACAAGACCTTTTAGAACTAAGACCCAAAAAAGATGTCCTTTTCATTATAGGAGACTGGAATGCAAAAGTAGGAAGTCAAGAAACACCTGGAGGAACAGGCAAATTTGGCCTTGGAATACGGAATGAGGCAGGGCAAAGGCTAATAGAGTTTTGCCAAGAGAACGCACTGGTCATAGTAAACACCCTCTTCCAACAACACAAGAGGAGACTAAACACATGGACATCACCAGATGGTCAACACCGAAATCAGATTGATTATATTCTTTGCAGCCAAAGATGGAGAAGCTCTATACAGGAAAAACAGGAAAAACAAGACTCAGAGCTGACTGTGGCTCAGACCATGAGCTCCTTATTGCTAAATTCAGACTTATTGAAGACAGTAGGGAAAACCACTAGACCATTCAGGTATGACCTAAATCAAATCCCTTATGATTATACAGTGGAAGTGAGAAATAGATTCAGGGATTATATCTGATAGATAGAGTTCCTGATGAACTATGGATGGAGGTTCGTGACATTGTGCAGGAGACAGGGATCAAGACCTTCCCCATGGAAAAGAAATGCAAAAAAGCAAAATGACTGTCTGGGGAGGGCTTACAAATAGCTGTGAAAAGAAGAGAAGTGAAAAGAAAAGGAGAAAAGAAAGATATAAGCATCTGAATGCAGAGTTCCAAAGAATAGCAAGAAGAGATAAGAAAGCCTTCCTCAGTGATCAATGCAAAGAAATAGAGGAAAACAACAGAATGGGAAAGACTAGAGATCTCTTCAAGAAAATTAGAGATACCAAGGGAACATTTCATGCAAAGATGGGCTTGATAAAGGACAGAAATGGTATGGACCTAACAGAAGCAGAAGATATTAAGAAGAGGTGGCAAGAATACACAGAAGAACTGTACAAAAAAGATCTTCACGACCCAGATAATCACAATGGTGTGATCACTGACCTAGAGCCAGACATCCTGGAATGTGAAGTCAAGTGGACCTTAGAAAGTATCACTATGAACAAAGCCAGTGGAGGGGATGGAATTCCAGTTAAGCTATTCCAAATCCTGAAAGATGATGCTGTGAAAGTGCTTCACTCAATATGCCAGCAAATTTGGAAAACTCAGCAGTGGCCACAGGACTGGAAAAGGTCAGTTTTCATTCCAATCCCAAAGAAAGGCAATGCCAAAGAATGCTCAAACTACTGCACAATTGCATTCATCTCACATGCTAGTAAAGTAATGCTCAAAATTTTCCAAGCCAGGCTTCAGCAACGTGAACTTCCTGATGTTCAAGCTGGTTTTACAAAAGGCAGAGGAACCAGAGATGAAATTGCCAACATCTGCTGGATCATGGAAAAAGCAAGAGAGTTCCAAAAAATATCTCTTTCTGCTTTATTGACTATGTGAAAGCCTTTGACAGTGTGGATCACAATAAATTGTGGAAAATTCTTCAAGAGATGGGAATACCAGACCACCTGACCAGCCTCTTGAGAAACCTATATGCAGGTCAGGAAGCAACAGTAAGAACTGGACATGGAAAAAATGACTGGTCCCAAATAGGAAAAGGAGTACGTCAAGGCTGTATATTGTCACCCTGCTTATTTAACTTCTATGCAGAGTACATCATGAGAAGTGCTGGGCTGGAAGAAGTACAAGCTGGAATCAAGATTGCTGGGTAAAATATCAATAACCTTAAATATGCAGATGACACCACCCTTATGGCAGAAAGTGAAGAGGAACTCAAAAGCCTCTTGATTAAAGTGAAAGAGGAGAGTGAAAAAGTTGGCTTAAAGCTCAACACTCAGAAACAAAGATCATGGCATCTGGTCCCATCACTTCATGGGAAATAGATGGGGAAAGAGTGGAAACAGTGTCAGACTTTATTTTTTGGAGCTCCAAAATCACTACAGATGGCGACTGCAGCCATGAAATTAAAAGATGCTTACTCCTTGGAAGAAAAGTTATGACCAACCTAGATAGCATATTGAAAAGCAGAGACATTACTTTGCCAACAAAGGTCTGTCTAGTCAAGGCTATGGTTTTTCCTGTGGTCATGTATGGATGTGAGAGTTGGACTGTGAAGAAAGCTGAGTGCTGAAGAATTGATGCTTTTGAACTGTGGTGTTGGAGAAGACTCCTGAGAGTCCCTTGGACTGCAAGGAGATCCAACCAGTCCATTCTGATGGAGATCAGCCCTGGGATTTCTTTGGAGGGAATGATGCTAAAGCTGAAGCTCCAGTATTTTGGTCACCTCATGTGAAGGGTTGACTCATTGCAAAAGACTCTGATGCTGGAAGGGATTGGGGGCAGGAGGAAAAGGGGACGACAGAGGATGAGATGGCTGGATGGCATCACCGATTCCATGGACGTGAGTTTGAGTGAACTCCGGGAGTTGGTGATAGACAGGGAGGCCTGGCGTGCTGTGATTCATGGGGTCGCAAAGAGTCGGATATGACTGAGCAGCTGAAATGAATTGAACTTATCCTGACATTCCGAGAATGTACATTGGAGAAATGAAAGATACAAATTTGATTGGTTCATTTTCTGTGATTGTTCACTGCATAGTCATTTCTTTAATAGAAACATGATATTTTTAAAGTAAGACAAACAATTTTATCAAAAAGAAAAACACACGGAATTGGAGATACTTATCTAGATTTTGGTAAAGCTGAGGGAATCTGCTCTTCTTTATCAGTGCAGTTGCAGCATAGTCTTGAGATAGTATATCTGAAATTAGACAACACATCTGTATATCTAATTTACTGTAATCAAATTAAAAGTACTTGGCAATTTTTTATTATTATCAGTTCAGTTCAGTCACTCAGTCCTGTCCAACTCTTTGTGACTCCATGAATCACAGCACGCCAGGCCTCCCTGTCCATCACCAACTCCCAGAGTTCACCCAAACTCATGTCCATTGAGTCGGTGATGCAATCCAGCCATCTCATCCTCTGTTGTCCCCTTCTCCTCCTGCCCCCAGTCCCTCCCAGCATCAGAGTCTTTTCCAATGAGTCAACTCTTCGCATGAGGTAGCCAAAGTATTGGAGTTTCAGCTTTCGCAAAGGTCCTTTCAAAGAACACCCAGGACTGATCTCTTTCAGAACGGACTGGTTGGATCTCCTTGCAGTCCAAGGGACTCTCAAGAGTCTTCTCCAACACCACAGTTCAAAAGCATCAATTCTTCTGTGCTCAGCTTTCTCCACAGTCCAACTTTCACATCCATACATGACCACTGGAAAAACCATAGCCTTGACTAGACGGACCTTTGTTGGCAAAGTAATGTCTCTGTTTTTGAATATGCTCTCTAGGTTGGTCATAACTTTCCTTCCAAGGAGTAAGCATCTTTTAATTTTATTATTAATGTTTCACAAATATAACTGGCAAATGATAGTTAATTGTTTAAGTTACCTCAGAAAATGTTTGCAAATCTGTAAACCAAGAATTAATATAATTATTCAGTTAGTGAGTCACATTATTAGATACTGGGTTTTTCTTTCTTTTCTTTTTTTTTCTTATAGATGAAGTAGTTGAGAGTTTCTCTGTGATACAGTGAATATGTGCACAGGGTTGACCGGTACACATAAAATCTCCTATAATTATTTCTGCTTTTGAATCAATAAATTCAAGCTCTCATCTGCTTGTTATTATCCCTCACCTCAAATAATTATTTAAAATGTACTAATAGCATATTGTGTGTTTGATGCTGTACAAGACATAGACTTAGATTCAGTTGTTAACTGTATAAATAAAACTCAGAAGATAAATTGGATGAAAATGAGATGTCAGGCCCCCACAAGTAGGTAGCGATTAGGTTTATGTTAACATTAATTTGCTTATGCTATTTTATAATGTAATTTCTTCTTATTATAAAAAATAGCAAAAAACTTGGGACAAGGAAGAAATATAAGGAATAAAAGGAGGATCAAGATAACAATGGAGTAGGAAGGGAAGCTCACTTTCTCCCACAAAAAGGTTAAAAACAGAACTTCAAGTGGAACTACCTCAGAGGCTCACCTCAGACTTCAAGAAAGATAAGAAAATGCTGACCTCAGACTTCCAAAAAGATAAAAAAAAAAAAAACAAAAAAAAAACACCTCCATGTAACCAAGTAGGAGAAAAGGGAAAAGACGGAGGCAGGAAGGGGCCTGCACCCCAGGGAGAGAGAGAGCCATGAAGCAGGAAAAGCTCCTGCACCAGGGGAGTCTCCTGACCGGTGGGAGATCAGACTGGAAGGAGGGGGCGCTTCAAAGGCTAGGGGGAGAGCCCAGCAACCAGTCTGTGGATGGCAAAACAGACAGGAATCTGCACAAAACGTCAGGCCCGCTGGCCTGAGGTCCCCACCCTGAGACACTTGTCGGTGGGCGGCAGGTTGGGGGTGGGTGCTCAAACTCAGGCTTTAGACCCAGGGAGAGGACCAGCTTTGGTTGCACAGAAATGGCCCGGAAGAGGCTGGCCTGTGGCAGCTGAGGCAGATTCAGAAGACTCTTGGGCCCACCAAAGACGCACGTCACCATTATTTGGGAGACCGCGAGGAGAGGGGTGGAGCCACCGTAAGAGCTTGCTTCCTGTGAGCCCTCCGGGGGAACAAGACATTGCCTGCGCGATTTCAGGGATGGGTGCCAGTCACCACTGCCGCTGTGGGCTGCAGAGGCAGGCACTATGAGACCTGTGAGCGAGGGTGAGGCCCTGACCCTTCTGTCCTGGGAGGGCATGGATAACGCCTGGCGCTGGGAGATACCTGAGCAGGCACAGGGCCTGCCTCCCACTGACCTGGGAGGGTGTGCCAAGACCCAGCTCCCAGGAATCCACAGGCATGCACCTGCTGTCCTGGAAGGCTGCAGACAATGCCCACTGCTAGGAAATTTGTCAGCAGGTGCCAGGCTCTGTGCTGTTTTTCCCAGAAGTGTGCAAGAGCCATGGTCCCTGCCCACTCCATATCAAGGGGCTAACAGCTGGCACACACTGAGGAGAGAAGCAGCAAGCATCCAGAGAAAAAAACAGACCCCCAATTCTGGAAAAGAGGGCAGAGTAGAAGAACTTAAGCTCACCTCCTCTCACAAAAACACCCAAACCACCACCAACTGCCCAACAACCATTCATAGAAATGACTGTAACCTACCAAGAAAGATATTTTACACTCAAAGACCACAATGCAGGAAGGGCGCTTTTGTGACATAGTCATATCTCATACCAGCCGGGTAGGTGACCCAAAGCTGGAAAATAATTATATTGCAGTTTCTCCCACAAAAGTGAGAGTCCCGAGCCCCACGTCAGGCCCCTCTGTCTGAGGGCCTGGCATCAGGAGGAGGGTCCCCAAAACATTTGGACTTGAGGCCATCGGGACTTCAGTGCAGGAGCTCCACAGGACGGTGGGAAACGGAGAGTCCGTCCCTGGGGGGTCGCACCTGAGATTTCACGTAGACTGGGGCCCAGCACAAAGCAGTAACTCCACAGGAGCCAGGGCTGGACCTGCCTACAAGCCTTGGGGGGTTTCCTCAGGGAAGGTGTGGCTCACTGGGGGTGGAGGGCAAGGACACTGGTGGCAGAGGCCCCAGAGACTATCAGTCAGCGAGAGCGCTCACGGAGGTGGCCATTTTGGCATCAAGACCTGGCCCTACCCAATAGCCTACAGGCTCCAATGCCAGAATGCCTCAGGCCAGACAACCAGCAGGATGGGAACTGACCCATCCATCAGCAGACAGGGTGCCTAAAGCCAACCTAACCCCACAGCCACCTATCAACACACTCTTAGACACAGCACTGCCCATCAGAAGGACAAGACCCAGCTCCAGCCACAGTGGGCAGGCCCCAGACCCTCTCACCAGGAAGCCTCCATGAGCCTCAGGACCAGCCTCACCCACCAGAGGACAGACACAGGAAACATGAGGAGCTATGATCCTCCAGCCAGTGGGAAGGAGTCCACAAATAGAGAAAATTAGATAAAATGAGATCACAGAGAAATATGCTTCAGACAAAGGGATGAGGCAAAACCCAAATGAATAGCAAATTAAGAAGAGATAGGCAACATACCTGAGAAAGAATACAAAGTAATGATAGTAAAGATTATCCAAGATTTCAGAAAAAGAACAGAGGCACAGACCAAGATGTTACAAGAAATGTTTAACAAAGAGCTAGAAGATTTAAGAACAAACAGCAATGAATAATATAGTAACGGGAATGAAAAATATGCTGCTGCTGCTGCTGCTAAGTCACTTCAGTCGTGTCCAACTCTGTGCGACCCCCCGTCCCTGGGATTCTCCAGGCAAGAACACTGGAGTGGGTTGCCATTTCCTTCTCCAGAAAAATACGCTAGAAGTAATCAATGGCAGAATAATTAAGGCAGGAGAATAAATGAGATGGAAGACAGAATGGTGGAAATCACTGCTACAGAACAGAACAAAGAAAAAATAATGTTGAAAGAAATGAGAATGGTCTCAGAGACCTACCTCTGCTGCCGCTGCTGCTGCTAAGTCGCGTCAGTTGTGTCCGACTCTGTGTGACCCCATAGACAGCAGCCCACCAGGTTCCCCCGTCCCTGGGATTCTCCAGGTAAGAACACTGGAGTGGGTTGCCATTTCCTTCTCCAATGACCTCTGAGAGAACATTAAACATGCCAACAGTCACATCACAGGGGTACCAGAAGGAGAAGCAAGAGAAAGAGCTTGAGAAAACATCTGAAGAGATTATAGTTGAAAACTTTCATAACAAGAGAAAGGAAGCACTCACGGAAGTCCAGGAAGCGTAGAGGGTCCAATACAACATTAACTTAAGGAGGAAAACATTGAGGCACAGATTAACCAACTGAAAAAAGTGAAAAAGAAAATATTAAAGGCAACAAGGGAAAAACCAACAAATAACATACAAGGGAACCCCCATAAGGTTATCATCTGATTTTTCAGCAGAAACTCTGCAGGCCAGAAAAAAGTGGCAAGATATATTTAAAGTGATAAAAGGAGAAAACCCACAACCAAGAATAATCCTTTCAGCAAAGCTATCATTCAGATTCGACGAAGAAGTCAACAGTTTCACAGACAAGTAAAAGTTAAGAGGATTCAGCACCACCAAATCAGCATTATAACAAATCCTAAAAGAACTTCTCTAGAAAGAAAAAGAAGAGGCCACAACCAGAATCTAGAAAATTACAAATGGTGAGGCTCACTGGTATTACCATAAAGGAAAGATATGAAATCCTCCACACACAAATATGATATCAAAACCAGCAATCATGAGAAGAGGAGGATAAAAATGCAGAATATTGGAAATGCATTTGAAATTACTTAGATCAACAACTTAAAAAAACCTTGTTTATCTATAGACTACTATGCCAAATGAGATATAGTATTACTGCATCCCATCTGTTATAGATATACTACTATATATCTACTACTATATAGTAGCATATAGATAAACTACTATATCCCATAGGAACCACAAACCAAAAACCTATAATAGATACACACAACAAAAAAAGTAACCTAAACACATTACGAAAGATAGACATCAAACCACAAGAGAACGAAAGAGGAAGGGGAGAAAAAAGATCCTCAAAAACAAATCCAAAACAATTAACAAAATGGCAATAAGACATTCATATCAATAATTACCTTAAACATAAATGGATTAAATGCTTCAAAAGACAGACTGGCTGAATAGATTCAAGAACAAGACATGAATATGTGCTGTCTACAAGAGTCTCAACTCAGAGCCAGAGGCACATACAGACTGAAAGTGAGAGGATGGAAAAAGGCATTCCATGCAAATGAAAATCAAAAACGATACTCAGACAAAATACACTATAAAATAAAGAATGTTAGAGACAAAGACAGACACTACATAATGATCAAAGGATGAATCCAAGAAGAAAATATAGCAATTGTAATTATATATGCACCCAACATAGGAGAACTTCAATATATAAGCCAAATGCCAGCAGCCATAAAAAGAGAAATCAACAGTAATATAATAATAGTGGGGGCTTTAATGTTCCACTCTCATCAATGGATAGATCATCCAGACAGAAAGCCAAAAAGGAAACAGAGGCCTTAAATGACACACTACCACAGATGCACTCAATATTTATTTTTTAAAAAAAGGGTTTATTTTGTATTGGAGTATAGGTTCAGATGGTAAAGAATCCACCTGCAATGCAGGAGACCTGGGTTTGATCCCTGGGTTGGGAAGATCCCCTGGAGAAGGAAATGGCAACCCACTCCCGTACTCTTGCCTGGAAAATCCCATGGACTAAGGAGCCTGGTGGGCTACAGTCCATGGGATCACAAAGAGTCGGACATGACTGTGTGACTAACTTTCACTTTCTTTCTTTCATAGCTGATTATTAGGAGAACCCAGTTCAATTCCTGAGTTGGGAAGATCTCCTGGAGAAGGCGTAGGCTGCCCACTCCAGTATTCATGGGCTTCTCTGATGGCTCAGACAGTAGACTCTGCCTGCAATGCTGGAGACCTGGGTTCAATCCCTGGGTCAGGAAGATCCCCTGGAGGAGGGCATGACAACCCACACCAGTATTCTTGCTTGGAGAATCCCCATGGACAGAGGAGCCTGGCGGGGTGCAGTCCATGGGGTCACAGAGTCAGACATGACTGAGAGACTAAGCACAGCACAGCATAGCTGATTACCAATGTTGTGATAGTTTTAGGTGGATTGCAAAGGGTCTCAGCCACACATTTACATGTATCCATTCTCCCCCATACTCCTTTCCCACCCAATCTGCCTCGTAATATTGAGCAGAGTTCCCAGTGCTATACAGTAGGTCCTTCTTGGTTATCCATTTGAAATATAGCAATGTATACATCAGTTCAGTCGCTCAGTCTTGTCCGACTCTTTGCGACCCCATGAATCACAGCACGCCAGGCCTCCCTGTCCATCACCAACTCCCGGAGTTCACTCAGACTCACGTCCATCGAGTCAGTGATGCCATCCAGCCATCTCATCCTCTGTCGTCCCCTTCTCCTCCTGCCCCCAATCCCTCCCAGCATCAAAGTCTTTTCCAATGAGCCAACTCTTTGCATGAGGTGACCAAAGTACTGGAGTTTCAGCTTTAGCATCATTCCTTCCAAAGAAATCCCAGGGCTGATCTCCTTCAGAATGGACTGGTTGGATCTCCTTGCAGTCCAAAGGACTCTCAAGAGTCTTCTCCAACACCACAGTTCAAAAGCATCAATTCTTTGGTGCTCAGCCTTCTTCACAGTCCAACTCTCACATCCATACATGACCACAGGAAAAACCATAGCCTTGACTAGACAGACCTTTGTTGGCAAAGTAATGTCTCTGCTTTTCAATATGCTATCTAGGTTGGTCATAACTTTCCTTCCAAGGAGTAAGGGTCTTTTAATTTCATGGCTGCAGTCACCATCTGCAGTGATTTTGGAGCCCCCCAAAATAAAGTCTGACACTGTTTCCACTGTTTCCCCATCTATTTCCCATGAAGTGAAGGGACTGGATGCCATGATCTTCGTTTTCTGAATGTTGAGCTTTAAGCCAACTTTTTCACTCTCCACTTTCACTTTCATCAAGAGGCATTTTAGTTCCTCTTCATGGATTCCAATCTCCCTAATTATCCCTTCCTCCCATCCTTCCCTCTGACAACCATAAGCTCATTCTCTAAGTCTGTCAAGTGTCTGTTTCTGTTTTGCAAATAAGTTCATTTGTATCATTTCTCTTTATGTGTGTACTAAGTTGCTTCAGTCTTGTCAGACTCTTTGCGACACTATGGACTATAGCCCACCAGGCTCCTCTGTCCGTGGGATTCTCCAGGCAAGAATACTGGAGTGGGTTGTCATGCCCTAATTCAGGGGATCTTCCTGACCCAGGGATTGAACCCAAGTCTCTCATGTCTCTGGCACTGGCAGGTAGATTGGTTACCACTAATGCCACCTGGGAAGCCTCTCATTTCTCTTTAAATTTTACATATAAGTGATGATATAGGTCTCCTTCTTTGTCTGATTTACTTCCCTCAGGATCACAATCTCCAGGCCTATCCATGTTGCTGCAAATGGCATTATTTCATTCTTTTTAGTGACTAAGTAATATTCCATTGTATATGTGTTCCTTATCTATAGCCTTTTCAATGGACATTTAGGTTCCTTCCATGTCTTGGCTATTGTAAACAGTGTTGCAATGAACATTGGAGTGCAGGCATCATCTCAGATCAGTTTTTCTCTGGGTAGGTGCCCAAGACTGGGATTGCGGGGTCATATGTTAGATTTATTTTTAGTTTTTTTAAGGAACTTCTGTATTGTTCTCCATAGTGGCTGTATCAATTTACATTCCCACCAACAGTATAGGAGAGTTCCCTTGTCTTCACATCCTCTCTAGTATTTCTTGTTTGCAGACTTTTTGATGATGGCCATTTTCACTGGTGTGGCTATTGAAGTTTTGATTTGCATATCTCTAATAGTTATGTTGAGCATCTTTTCATGTACCTCTTGGCCATCTGTATGTCTTCTTTAGAGAAACATCTTTTTAGATCATCTGTTCATTTTTTGCCTGGGTTGTTTCTTTTGATGATGTTAAGCCTCGTGAGCTATTTGTAAATTTTGGAGACTAATCCCTTGTTGGTCACATCATTTGCAAATGATTTTTTTCAATCTTAGGATTGTCTTTTTGTTTATTGTTTCCTTCCCTGTGCAAAGTCTTTTGAGTTAACTAGGTCCCATTTGTTTATTTTGTTTTTATTTCTGTTATTCTGGAAGAGACATTAAGAAAGATACTCCTGTGATTTATGTCAAAGGATTTAGCATAGTCAGTGAAACAGAAGCAGATTTTTTTTTAAAATTCTCTAGCCTTTCTATGATCCAGCAGATGTTGGCAATTTGATCTCTTTCTCCTCTGCCTTTTCTAAATCCAGCTTGAACATCTGGGAGTTCTCAGTTCATGTACTGTTGAAGCCTAGCTAGAAGGATTTTGAATATTACTTTGCTAGCATGTGAAACAAGTGTAACTGTGTGGTAGTTTGAACATTCTTTGGCATTGGCTTTCTTTGGGATTGGAATGAAAACTAACCTTTTCCAGTCCTGTGGCCACTGCTGAGTTTTCCAAATTTGCTGGCGTATTGAATGCAACACTTTAACAACATCATCTTTTAGGATTTGAAATAGTTCAGCTGAAATTCCATCACCTCCACTAGCTTTGTTTGTAGTGATGCTTCTTAAGACCCACTTGACTTCACACTCCAGGATGTCTGGCTCTGGGTGAGTAATCACATAATTGTGGTTATCCAGATTATTAATATTGTTTTTGTAAAGTTTTTCTGTGTATTCTTGCCACCTCTTCTTAATAGCTTCTACTTCCATTAGTCTGTACAGTTTCTGTATTTTATGTGCCCAGTTTTCCCCACGGCTAGTCCCTCCCAACAGGAAGCTTACACAAACTTCTTACCCTCATCCATCGGAGGACAGACAAAATGAAAACCCCAATCACAGAAAACTAACCAAACTGATCAAATGGACCACAATCTTTCCTAATTCAATGATACTGTGAGCCATGCCATGTAGGGCCACCCAAGACAGATGGATCATGGTGGAGAATTCTGACAAAACGTGGTCCACTGGTGAAGGGAATGGCAAGGCACTTCAGTATTCTTGCATTGAGAACCCCATGAACAATATGAAAAGACAAAAAGATATGATACTGGAAAATGAACCCCCCACGTCAGTAGGTGTCCAATAGGCTGCTTGAGTCACAGTGGAAATTATGTCCAGTTGTGGGTGTGTCTGGTGTTGAAAGTAAAGTCCGATGCTGTAAAGAACAATATTTCATCAGAGCCTGGAATGTTAGGTCCATGAATCAAGGTAAATTGGATGTGGTCAAACAGGAGATGACAAGAGTGAACATTGACATTTTAGGAATCAGTGAAATAAAATGGACAGGAATGGAAGAATTTAATTCAGATGACCATTATATCTACTACTGTGGGCAAGAATCCCTTAGAAGAAATGAAGTAGCCCTCATAGTCAACAAAAGAGTCCAAAATGCAGTACTTGGGTGTAATCTCAAAAATGACAGAATGATCTTGGTTCATTTCCAAGGCAAACCATTCAATATCACAGTAATCCAAGTCTATGCCCCAACCAGAAATACTGAAGAAGCTGAAGTTGAATGGTTCTATGATGACCTACAAGACCTTTTAGAACTAACACCCAAAAAAGATGTCCTTTTTAATGTAGGGAACTGAAATGCAAAAGAGGAAGTCAAGAGATACCTGTAGTAAGGTAAGTTTGGCCTTGGAGTACAGAATGAAACAGGACAAAGGCTAACAGAGTTTTGCCAAGAGAATGTGCTGGTTATGGCAAATACTCTCTTCTAAAAACACAAGAGACGACTCTGCACATGGACATCACCAGATGGTAAATACCAAAATCAGACTAATTATATATTTTTTGCAGCTGGAGATGGAGAAGCTCTATACAGTCAACAAAAACAAGAACCAGCAAAAACAAGACTAGGAGCTGACCATGGCTCAGTTCATGAACTTCTTGTTACAAAATTCAGACCTAAATTGAAGAAAGTAGGGAAAACCACTAGGCCATTCAAGTATGGCCTAAATCATTTTGCTTATGACTGTACAGTGGAGGTGACAAATAGATTCAAGGCATTATATATGATAGAGTGCCTGAAGAATTATGGACAGAGGTTTGTAACATTGTACAGGAGGTGGTGATCAAAACCTTCCCCCCAAAAAAGAAATGCAAAAAGGCAAAATGGTTATCTGAGGAGGCCTTACAAATAGCCGAGAAAAGAAGAGTAGTGAAAGGCAAAGGAGAAAAGGAAAACACCCAGCTGAATGCAGAGTTCCAAAGAATAGCAAGAAGAGATAAGAAAGCTTTCTTACATGAAGAATGTGGGAGACCCCACAACCAAGGTTCGATCCCTTGGTTGGGAAGATCCCCTGGAGAAGGGAATGGCCACCCACTCCAGTATTCCTGCCTGGAGAATTCCATGGATAGAGGACCCTGGGAGGTTACAGTCCATGGGGTCGTAAAGAGTCAGACACAACTGAGCAACTAACACACACAAAATATAATACAGTATAAACATAATTTTAAGATGCACTGGGAAACAAAAAAACTCATGTGATTTTCCTTATTGTGATATTCACTTTATTGTGGTGTTCTGGAACTGAATCTGCAATATCTCCAAGTTCTACCTATACTATGACTTAGAGATAATGGCAGCTGAGAGTAGAGGAATAGTGATGAACATTGACAGAATATATTTCCAATATACAGTGGAACAATCAAGAAATGGATTTATGATAAGTTGGATAAGTGAAAAGGAAATATAAAGCACATTTTAGTGACAGGTAAGTGAGTGACTGGTGATGACAATCAATAAGATGAGAATTATTTATTAGTTATAGGAAGAAAAAGAACAGAAAAAATCTGATTATTTTTCCCTGTATAAGAATGCTAAAAAATGTTTTTTCTTATCTTTGATTTTTGGTTTCACCCTACTATCCCTGGGGTTTCCCAGGTGGCTCAGTGGTAGAGAATCCACCTGCCTACAAAGGAGATGCGGGAGATATGGGTTCGATTCCTAGATCTGGAAGATCCCCTGGAGGAGGGCATGGCAACCCACTCCAGTATTCTTGCCTGGAGAATCCTATAGACAGAGGAGCCTGGAGGACTACAGTCCATGGGGTCACAGAGAGTCAGACACGACTGAGCACTCACACACACGTGTACTATCTCTACATATGCTTTTCTCAGTGTTTATCAGGTTTCTTTAATCTGTGCCTTGCCATCTTTTTTTTTGGAGGGAGGGGGCAGGAATCATCAGTCATTATGCTTCAAATATTGCTTTGCTTCCATTCTCTCTCTTCCCTTTCTGGGACTCAACTGCATGCATATTAGAACTCTTAATTTATCCGATTTCTGTATTATCTCTTTTTTCTCTACAGCTTTAGTCTAGATATTTTTTTCTGTCCTATCTTCCAAATAACAAGTGCTCTCTTTACTGAGTTTAACCTGCTGTTAAATCTACTGTGTCAGTAATTATATTATTTATTGCCTGTTGGCTTCAAGCCCACTCTTCTGTATTCTGCTTCTTGATGCTGAACCAGGACACTATAAACCACGTTTCTGTTTTGTCAGCTGGTTCTACACTAGCATCTAACAAGAGGAAACGCTAGAGGAACGTGCAAGATTGGAGGAGGAATAAGGAACTTGTTTTTCACTCTTAATGTCCTGTGAGTTTCCTATGAGATTTCTTTCTCCTAGCACATCATTTGAGCATTACCTCCAGCCATACTTCTTGAAACGCCTTCCTGTAGCAACGGCTGAATCCAGTTTGCTCATCTGTTGCTCTGAGACAACAGAATCTCGGAGATTAAGTCACAATCTCAAGAACACCAACACATTTCAGCTTCATGGGGCTCTTCCTTCAGGTTTCTAAGTTTTAGGAATGTCGGTGTCTTCCCTTGGTTTCCTTATTTCTGCTGTAGGTGTGGTAATGACTAACTGAAGTTCCTACTCTGTGTTATTTTAGAGATTTTATCCTACTCTTTCAGTTACTTAATAAATTTATGTCTAGTTAACTATTCTCTATGTTAAGCTCTTCTGTTCAAACTACTGGTTGTTGTTTTCTCTCCTGGGTCCAGCTACTTTCATTTATTGCATTCTTATTTTCAGTTGTATTTCTCAATTTGAAAATTAACATTTTTTTTTTGAAAACAGAATTTTTACTTTTCTGCTGAAAATCTTCATTTTGTCATCTAAATATTGAGGATAAAATCATAGATCTTAAGAATTAGGGTCTGTTACTTTGAATATCTCAATATCTAAATCACCTGTGAGTCTATTTCTGCTGTTTTATTTGTATGCTTTTTTTTTGCTTGTTTGTGTTTGATCATTAGGTCTTGTCTCTTGGTATCCCTTGTAATTTAATGATGAACGTTACATATGAATATTTGTAGAGGCAAATGAAATCTTTGGATGTACTAGCATCCTCCAGAATATTTATGCTACTTGTGTCAATCAGATCAAGAAGATCCTCTCAATCAAATCAGGAATTATGTTGACTTAAAAACAATTTTCAATTTTTTTAGGCCCCAGCATGTTTTAGTTTGTCTTTATTTCTAGAGTATAACCCTCAGTTCAGTTCAGTCATGTCCGACTCTTTGCAACCCCATGAATTGCAGCATGCCAGGCCTCCCTGTCCATCACCAACTCCCAGAGTTCACTCAGACTCACATCTATCAAGTCAGTGATGCCATCCAGCCATCTCATCCTCTGTCGTCCCCTTCTCCTCTTGCCCCCAATCCCTCCCAGCATCAGAGTCTTTTCCAATGAGTCAACTCTTCGCATGAGGTGGCCAAAGTACTGGAGTTTCAGCTTTAGCATCAGTCCTTTCAAAGAACACCCAGGGCTGATCTCCTTTAGAATGGACTGGTTGGATCTCCTTGCAGTCCAAGGGACTCTCAAGAGTCTTCTCCAACACCACAGTTCAAAAGCATCAATTCTTAGGCACTCAGCTTTCTTCCAGAGAAGGCAATGGGAACTCACTCCAGTACTCTTGCCTGGAAAATCCCATGGATGGAGGGGCCTGGTGGGCTGCAGTCCATGGGGTCACTAGGAGTTGGACACGACTGAAGCAACTTAGCAGCAGCAGCAGCTTTCTTCACAGTCCAACTTTCACATCCATACATGACCACTGGAAAAACCATCAGGGGTTTCAAATAAAAAGTACGGTATTTACATTGGTGACCTGCTTCCTTAATACATTCTGAACTCCAATTCTTAAGCTTTAGCCTTATAAGACATCCAAAACTTTTTTTCAGCTTCTCAGTTCATACCTGAGAATCAGCACATTCCTTGAGGGACTGAAGGGAGCCTCTGTCTGTTTATTCCCTCTGAGATGTCAAGTTGCCACTGCTTTGTTAGTGCTCTTATATCTTCATGCATATTTTTGAAAAATATATACATTTTATCTAGTTTTAGGAGCATTCTTACTCTATTTAGCAATTGTGTTTGCGTGTGGTTTTTTTTCACCTGTTCAAAAGATCTCCATTATACCAAGTAGGTCAAAGATATTCCCTCTTTGAACAATGAGTAAATAAAACATTGCAATATTATTTTACTAAAAGAAAAATGGCATTTTTCTTTTGTACCTTATTCTGATAGAATCACGACTCAAGGAAAGGAAAGCCTTTTTTGGTCTTCTTACCATACTCTCCTAATCTCAAAGTTTCTCTTTGTTTCACTCAAAGTGAATCCTCAACATATTTTTACTTCTTTTTTTTTTTTCCCTCTTTTTTAAGGACAAGAATGTCCTAAGTTGTTCATTAGGCAGGAATTTTACAAACACTACTAGTATTAGCAGTAGTGGTGAAGATGAGAGGACTGCAACTTCTCCAAGCTGCACGGTGAGAACCACCAGGCATGTGGCAGAATTTGCGGCCCCTGCCCAGACTGGACACTTTCTGCCTTCAGATGTCTGCCTCCACACGCCCCTGTGTTTGTGGACTGGTTTGGTGATCCACTGGATGCCAAGGTTTCTTCTGATAGCTTTATGGAGTGGATCGATGAGGACCTCAAAGAATTTTTATGTAGAATCTTTACCAACCAAGGAGGAATCCAGGACCCTCAGGGCCCCATGGTGGTGTCCAGTGTGCTCCTCGCAACCAACTGAAGGCTTCAAGCAAACCTGAGCCAGTTGACACCATGGTGGACAGGCTTGCATGGGTGGCACCCCTAGGACCTGGGTGTTTGGGGGCACTGCAGTGCACACCAATGGATGTATGATATAACCTCGCTTGGACATTACTTTGCCAACAAAGGTCCGTCTTGTCAAGGCTATGGTTTTTCCAGTAGTCGTGTATGGATGTGAGAGTTGGACTGTAAGGAAAGCTGAGCACCGAAGAATTGATGCTTTTGAACCACAGTGTTGGAGAAGACTCTTGAGTGTCCTTTGGACTGCAAGGAAATCCAACCAGTCCATCCTAAAGGATATCAATCCTGAGTGTTCATTGGAAGGACTGATGCTGAAGCTGAAACACCTCAGCTTTGGCCACCTCATGCGAAGAGCCGACTCATTTGAAAAGACCCTGATGCTGGGAAAGATTGAAGGCGGGAGGAGAAGGGGATGACAGAGGATGAGATGGTTGGATGGCATCACCAACTCAATGGACATGAGTTTGAGTAAACTCTGGGGGTTGGTGATGGACAGGGAGGCTTGGCGTGCTGCAGTCTGTGGGGTTGCAAAGAGTCGGACATGACTGCGCGACTGAACTGAACTGAACTGGACTTGTACCACAGCCTGTGGGCCTTGGCAGGTGAGGTGGGGTGGGGGGGTCCCCGGCAGCATTGAGAGCTGGTGGTACTGCCAGCAGCACACTCTGAGCAGTAAGCACCTCCCCTCCGACTGCTTCTTCCCTGCTGGCTCCTGGCTGTGCTCATATGCACCCATCTCAGCTCACCAGACTGCTGCATCCAGACGGAAAGGCAGTATCTTTACTTCTAAACAGTAAATTTTGGGGAAACTGTGATGCCATTTGTTGGAATGATATATTTTTTTCTTGCCACCACTGTAGATTCAATGATAATTACATTTACTCTTTTTAAATTTTAATTTCTTGAGGTTTTAAAATAGCATTTTATGAAGATGGCATTCTATTTCTACTGCTGTATACTCTACCATGTGTTCAGCACTCAACATCTAGATCCCATTCCTCTCCATACATTTGATCCCCTTTACCATTTTGCCTTCCCCACCCCCTGCCCTCTCCTCTCTGATAACCACTAGTCTGTTCTCAGTATCTAGGTGTTTGTTTTTATTTTTTTATTTTATTAGTTATTTTTTTTTTATTCCACAGATGAGTGAGATCATATGGTATTTGCTTTTCTTCTTCTGACTTATTTCACTTTGCATGATACCTTCCAGGTTTATCCACATTCCTGTAAATGGCAAAATTTTATTCTTCTTTATGGCTGAGTAGTACTTCATTGTGTGTGTGTGGGTGTATACACTTACATCACATAGTCTTTATCCATTCATCTGTTGATGATCACTTAAATTGTTTCAATTTCTTGGCTATTGTAAATATTGCTGAAATGAACATGGGAGCCCAGTGAACACGGGGTGCACATTAGGATTCACATTCTTTAGATAAATACCCCAGAGTAGAAAAGTTCAATCATATAGTAGTTCTAGTCTTAATTTTTTGAGAAATCTCTGTACTGTCTTCCACAGCAGCTGTACCAATTTACAGCCCACTAATAGAGTATGAGGCTTCCCTTTTATCTACATTCTTGCCAACACTAGTTATTTCTTAACTTTTTTGATAACGACCATTCTAACAGTATGAGGTGATATCTAATGGTGGTTTTGATTTGCATTTCCATAATAATTGGTGATGCCGAACATCTTTACATGTGCCATATATACATCTTCTTTGGAAAAATGTCACGTCCTTTGCCCATTTTTTAAATTAGGTTTGTTTTAGTTGTTGAGTTGTATAAGTTCTTTATATATTTTGGATATTAACTGCTCAACAGATATGGAATTTACCATTATACTCTCCCATTTGGTAGGTTGTCTTCTCACTTTGTTGATGGCTTCCTTTGCTGCACAGTTTTTTTAGTTTGATGTAACCATATTTCTTTATTTTTGGTTTAGTTTCTCTTGCCTGAGGAGAGTTATCTAGAGCATACTGATTATGTTTTCTTCTAAGAGTTTTATTATTTCAGTTCTAAACTCAAGTCTTTAATCCATTTTGTTATCACATTTACTCTTTTTATAAAGTTTTTATTGGAGTATAGTTGATTTACAATGTTGTTATTTTCTGCTGCTGCTGCTGCTGCTAAGTCGCTTCAGTCGTGTCCAACTCTGTGCGACCCCATAGACGGCAACCCACCAGGCTCCTCCGTCCCTGGGATTCTCGAGGCAAGAATTCTGGAGTGGGTTGCCATTTCCTCCTCCAATGCATGAAAGTGAAAAGTGAAAGTGAAGTCGCTCAGTCGTGTCCGACTCTTGGCGACCCCATGGACTGCAGCCCACCAGGCTCCTCCGCCCCTGGGATTTTCCAGGCAAGAGACTGGAGTGGGTTGCCATTTCCTCCTCCAATGCATGAAAGTGAAAAGTGAAAGTGAAGTCGCTCAGTTGTGTCTGACTCTTCGCGACCCCATGGACTGCAGCCCACCAGGCTCCTCCGTCCATGGCATTTTCCAGGCAAGAGACTGGAGTGGGTCGCCAGTGCCTTCTCCTGTTATTTTCTGCTGGACAGCAAAGTGAATCAGTTATACAGATATCCATTTTTTTTAGAATCTTTCCCCGTGAGGTCATTACTATAGAAGTAAAGTTCTCCATGCTATACAGTAGGTCCTTATTAGCTATCTATTTTATATATAGTGATGTAAATATGTCAATCCCAAGCCTCTAATTTATCCATCCTTCCACTTCCCTCCCCCTCATGACCATAATATTTACTCTTGATTCTAAATTTGAGAATAAAGCATTTCTTACAGGAAAGAACTGTAAGAAGTTATTTGCACAATTGAGAAATGACGATTCTCAGTCTTTTTTTGTAATTCATAAATTACTTAATCAGATTTTCCCTGATTTGCCTAAAGATTAGAAGCTGTGTCTCATTATCTTGTTAGAAACTTATACCTCACCCCTGGAAGTCCTGAACTAATAGGTCTGAACTGTGGTCTAGTGATCCTTCTGACCAGACAAATTTGGGAAACAGTTATCTGGTTATTATTACATCACAGAAGAGCCAAGCCAATTAACAATTAAAACAGCCTTATATATCACTAAATATGGTAGAAAATGATATTGACCTTACATATTATTTTAATAGTAGAAAAAATTTTCAACTTGAATAAAACCGTGTTGCACATAAATATTCAATCAAAGAATTAAGGCAATTCTTTTTATAATTTAAGCCATCCCCTATCCCTGTCCACCCCCTCCAACTCATTAACATATAAGTATATTCTTAAACTATTTGTTTGTTTAGGAAGATGGAAAAGATAGTAGTAAGGTGACTGGTGACTAATGATGAGAAGAACTTCTTTAAATAATTTAATTAAATATTTTTATGTCATCTATGTGCACATGGAATTTTGGGCCTCTCTAAAAATATGTACATTTCAGATATTTGCAATCAGTATTTTTGCATGTTAAATTAATAAAGGTCTGCATGTATTTCTAAGGTTGTGTGGAAGAACTAATATAGCTATACCAACTTTGAGCTATAGTAATAACTAATCAATTATATCTATTTTAAGATGTGAGTTTATTATAAAGCCTGCTATAGTATTGACAGACATGCTCCCCCCAAAATTTAGAAATGTTAACTTGTATTATCCATTTCAGTATCCACTTATGTCAGACATTTTTACTAATATGCAAAATAAGATGCAAATTCAACTGAGGTAGTTTCTCCACCAATTTATTTACATACTAATCAGTTTGAAATACTACTTAACTATCTGGGTAACATTGGTTTACTTCAAATATTGTCAGAAAGAAGTTAGAGAGTCCTTTTCACTTATTCAAGTTCCTACAAACATATTGCAAGTATGTCTAATAATGGATATGGCTAGAAAAATTGTATTTCATTTTATTTTGCTTAGAAAAAATTATACTGGTTTTTCAGCATATATGTAAATATATGCATATACTTTTATATGTATACATATAAAGTATGGATTTCCCTGGTGGCTCAAATGGTAAAGAATCTGCCTGCGGTGTAGGATACTTGAGCTCAGTTCCTGAGTTGGGAAGATCCCCTGGAGAAGGGAACAGCTAATCACTCCAGTAGTCTTACCTGGAGAATTCCATGGACAGAGGAGCCTAGCGGACTACAGTCCATGGGGTGGCAAAAAGTAGGACATGACCGAGAAACTAACAGTTCACTTTCATATACAATGTATAGACGTTTTAAAATGTGAAAGAGTTAATTTAGATAATTTGAAATGACTGCATTAATATGAGCTTGAGATTTGTTTTCAAAAACAAATTTAGGTCAATAGAAAAACTTTGGATGTTGTGACCAAATGGTCAGAGTGAGAACACCAGGCTAGGATATCCTTTCACTATTATTGGAGCCATGCAGCCTTAGGATATAGGATACAGGCAGTATCAACAAAGATGCAGGAACTGGTCAACTTTAAGTTATTCAAAGTTAGATGGTGTGGACTCTTACTAACTTTAGTGGTCAAGTAAATGAAATGCTAGGTCAAGTAATCTAGCCAATGTGGGTCAGGGCTCAGGTTTTTTTGAAGAGGTAAAAGAAGCTTATGGCATAAAAGGGTTGTAGGCCACATGAGCCACAGCTTTTAAGTAACAGAGTCACTGCCATAGCTATTATAAATAGATTTCAGTGTGTTCCTGCAAGGTCATGGCTGAAACCAATTAGTGCTTGAGTTGAAATCTCTGCTTATTATGCTACTGTATGCATCTGAAGTAATCCCCTTTCAATTGATTGGGATGACAAAGTTGCTTTCCTAGTTTGTGGTTGACTTCATTCCTGGAAAATTTTAGAATTAAGTGTAAAAGTGTTTAAGAGACTGATACACATTTTTTATTTCTTTGCTTCATTCAGTTTTTCCTCAATTATTGTCTCATAACAGAACCAGATTTCCTTAAACAGGAAATCCTTACCATTTCCTTATTGTGCTTTATTTTTTCCCTATAGCATCTACTCCTATTCCCTGGTGGCTCAGACGGTAGTGAATCTGCCTGCAGTGTGGGAGACCTGGGTTCGATCCCTGGGTTGGGAAGATCCCCTGAAGGAGGTCATGGCAACGCACTCCAGTATTCATGCCTGAAGAATCCCCATGGACAGAGGAACCGGGTGGGCTACAGCCCATGGGGTCGCGAAGAGTTGGACACGACTGAACGATTAAGCACAGCACATATGTTATACCTTATATAATATATTCATTGAAGTTATTTGGCTCTTTCTTCCCATCAGAATGTAAGCTCCTCTAGGGGATGGACTTTTTTTTTTCATTGTTACATCTCCAACACATAGAACAGTGTGCCTGGCCGTTACACAATAAAATGTTGTTTAATGTATCAGAATAACTACTGGAATCACTGGAAAAAGGAACAGTCACTTTTCAGGTTTTTAAAGCAACTTGAGAATGCTAAAAATGAAGAAATCATTCTTTAGCATTACTTTGCCTTTGAAATTACAGAATATCATTTTTATTTTGAGTAGCACTTATTCCAATCACTACCCTTTCTTTGCTAATAGTACTCCAGTTCTAAAAGGTATGGTAGAGGTGGTAATTATTTTCTTTTGTATTCTAGTCATTAATTGAACAAGTTAAACACAATTACTGAAAACCTTATAATGTCCTGGGCACTCTGCTAGATGCTCTAGATTTGGAAGTAAAGGATATTTGCTTGTCCTCAAGAGGTTTTCCAGTTGTGTAGAGGAAGCTGCAAGAAAACAAAAGCTTAGAACATGATGCAATGAGATGTGTGCCCAGAGCATGAGGAGAATCCGTAAGTAAGGCATGCGATGTAAAATAGGAGGGTCAGCAAAGATTTGCTAGAACAGATGTTACTTTAACTCAGCACTGACTGATAAACATAATGAAAATATTAGCAATCATCACTCATTGAGTGCTCATTATGTGCCAGGCAATTTACAGCCCTGATGTCATTATCTCCTTTCGAGAATGTTCATGTGGTGGATATTATTATTATTCTACTATAGATGAGGAAAGCGTGTTCAGAAATACTGAATCAGTAACTTGCCCAAGACTACACAGGCAGTTAAGTGGCAGAACAGAAAGCTGGGGCAAGATGCTGAGGTCAGCACAATGGAAACACTGATTAACACAAAGAGGCCACAGAGCACGACAAGGCCGGCAATAATGGAAATCATTACGTATTCTTCGGAAGATGAGGGGAACTGTTTCATCTAATGCTGGAGGTGAAGGACAGAGTCAGATCATGATGGACGAGGATGTTCCAAGAATATTGAAGTTTCTACTGGTTTTATCCTGATATTCCAAAGAACTGTTGATTACCTGGGCCTGCACAGGAATTGGTGGGAAAGTGTGAGATATTAAATGTTTCTTACTTTAGTAATTTCTCACTCTTCAGACTCGTGATTGATTGATTGATTTTGAAAATCACTTGTTAACATTTAATGAATCTCCCACCGTGTGGCTTCAGGCTCCCAGAACACAAACCCCGACCACACTGCTAATCTCCTCAGCTCTTCTGTGGGAAGATTTGGCCTTCAGGATGACAGGCTGCTCTGGGAGCTTCCTCTTCCCCAGAACTTTAAGACCGACGGCACCACATCAATGATACGAACAGCTAGTCTTGTTCTTTGCAGCTTTCACCCATGTCTGCTCACTGACCAAGGTCAATAATTGATCAAAGTTGACAGTTGGGCAGAAGCTCTGGTTCCTCTTTAAGTGGTAATACCTCATACCATCTTCCCCAAAGTATCTTGTGCAATATTTGTCGAAATTGATCCTGTGGCAATGCACATCACCAGCGTTATCTTCCTTCCGGGTGTTTTCAGTGTTTGCTGATGTGACCGTGGTGCTGGCTCAAGTGGCCCCTAACAGACTGGAGAATTTAAACACGTGTTTTATCTGTGGGTCTGTGGGAAAGACTGAGAAGGAAGGAGAGAGAAGGTTTAAAAGGGTTTGAAAAGCAGCATTTCTACAGAGCTTGTCCCCTGTTAGGTTTTTTGAGATTTAAGGGATGGTCCAGGAACTACTAATTAACTTCATCCTACCATATATCAGAAGAAGATATATGGAGAAGACTCTTGAGAGTCCCTTGGACTGCAAGGAGATCCAACCAGTCCATCCTAAAGGAGATCAGTCCTGAGTATTCATTGGAAGGACTGATATTGAAGCTGAAACTCCAATACTTTGACCACCTGATGTGAAGGGCTGACTTATACGAAAAGACCCTGATGCTGGGAAAGATTGAAGGCAGGAGGAGAAGGGGACAACAGAGGATGAGGTGGTTGGATGGCATCACTGACTCAATGGACATGGGTTTGAGTGGACTCCAGGAGTTGGTGATGGACAGGGAGGCCTGGTGTGCTGTGGTTCGTGGGGGAGCAAAGAGTCGGACATGACTGAGCAACTGAACTGAACCATATATCAGAGATGGACTTGGATTTTCATGTCATCACAGTGATTCTCAGAATCATTCTGTGAAGTAGGAATATTGCCTCCATTCTATGAATGAAGAAACAGCATATTAGCTAAGTATCTTGTCAAAGGTCACATGACTGTCAACAGCAAAGTCAGATTTGAAGCCTATTTCAAGACTCAAGCTCTAGCTTAAGCTGCTTTCATCTCTTGAGACTGATTTTCAACCCTTTAGGTCAAGACTTAATAAAGGATCAATTTAGTGGTTCTGAAACAGCAGTTGAAAAAAATACGATTCAGAGACTAGAATAAAATAAAATAGAGACTTATCAGAGTCCACTACATGTAGTAAGGGTCAAGATCTGTTGAAATTTGTGTTTCAGTTAGACATACATACATATAAACATAAGTATTTGTGTGTCCTGAGTTGTGAAGGGAAATGTACTTCTTCCTATTGGCTGAGGTTTAAAAAGTTTGAAAAGCTGCTCTAGTCAAATAAAGATGAGATTACAGCTGCTACTTTAACCCATTTATTACTTACTCCTATAAAGGTGAGAGTTTGTAAGTAATCGACAGGCCAGCACACTTCACAGCAAGGATAGGATAATAAGGAAAAACAGAAAGCTTCATGAAGGTTGAAGAAGGATAGCAGACGAGTCTTCTTCATTCCAGTGCATGACAGGCTACAAGACTTCTTTATTTAATCCTCCACCTGCCGTATCAAGGAAAGATAGGCCGTAATTACTATTTCAAAGAAAATGTATATATGAACCATTTATCGAGGCAAAAAAATGAGGGAGTTCCCCGCCTCCCCCTTCCCACCTGCCTCTGGATTTTGAACCTGTAATGAAAGAGAAAGAACATTTAAATTGAAGTATATGCTAATATTTGTATTTGTTGAATACGTGCTTCTGCAGCTTTATTATCTGTGCTGTATATAATTATAAGTAAAATCCAACTACTCCATGCTTGTGGTTTAAGGTACAATCTGTTTTTCTTTGGAATCCAATTCTGTGAACAAACATTTTTAGAACACATGGATTAGTAGTAAGAGTAGATGGTTAAAAAAATGTTATGTAAAAGCAGCAACTTAAGTCAGTATGTTGAAGGAACAAGAAAACCAAAATAGTACTGTGGTTCCTTTTAGTTCAGTTCAGTCGCTCTTTGTGACCCCATGCACTGCAGCATGCCAGGCCTCCCTGTCCATCACTAATTCCCAGAGTTTACTCAAACTCATGTCCACTGAGTTGGTGATGCCATCCAACCATCTCATCCTCTGTCGTCCCCTTCTCCTCCTGTCTTCAATCTTTCCTAGCATCAGGGTGTTTTCAAATGAGTCAGTTCTTCGCATCAGATGGCCAAAGTATTGGAGTTTCAGCTTCAGCATCAGTCCTTCCAATGAATATTCAGGACTGATTTCCTTTAGGATGGACTGGTTGGATCTCCTTACAGGCCAAGGGACTCTCAAGAGTCTCCTCCAACACCACGATTCAAAAGCATCAATTCTTCGGTGCTCAGCTTTCTTTATGGTCCAACTCTCACATCCATACATAACTACTGGAAAAACCAAAGCTTTGATTAGATGGACCTTTGTCAGCAAAGTAATTTCTCTGCTTTTTAATATGCTGTCTAGGTTGGGCAGAGCTTTTCTTCCAAGTAGCAAGTGTCTTTTAATTTCATGGCTGCAGTCACCATCTTCAGTGATTCTAGAACCCCAAAAGATAAAGTCTGTCACTGTTTCTACTGTTTTCCTGTCTATTTGCCATGAGGTAATGGGACTGGATGTCATAATCTTAGTTTTGTGAATGTTGAGTTTTAAGCCAACTCTTTCACTCTCCTTTCATCAAGAGGCTCTTTAGTTCCTCTTCGCTTTCTGCCATGAGGGTGGTGTCATCTGCATATCAGAGATTATTGATATTTCTCCCAGCAGTCTTGATTCCAGCTTGTGCTTCATCCAGCCCAGCATTTCTCATGATGTACTCTGCATATAAGTTAAATAAGCAGGGTGACAATATACAGCCTTGACATACTCTTTTCTCTGTTTGGAAGCAGTCTGTTGTTCCATGTCCAGTTCTAACTGTTGCTTCTTTACCTGCATACAGATTTCCCAGGAGGCAGGTCAGGTGGTCTGGTATTCCCATCTCTTTAAGAATTTTCCACAGTTTGTTGTGGTCCAGTCAAAGGCAGAGGAACCAGAGATCAAATTGCCAACATTTGCTGGATCATTGAAAAAGCAAGAGAGTTCCAGAAAACATTTATTTCTGCTTTATTGACTATGCCAAAGCCTTTGACTGTGTGGATGTTGAAGCTGAAACTCAAATAATTTGGCCTGATGCTAAGAGCTGACTCATTTGAAAAGTCCCTGATGCTGGGAAAGATTGAGGGCAGGAGGAGAAGGGGACGACAGAGGATGAGATGGTTGGATGGCATCACTGACTCAATGGACATTAGTTTGTGTAAACTCCAGGAGTTGGTGATGGACAGAGAGGCCTGGTGTGCTGCAGTCCATGGGGTCACAAAGAGTCGGACACAACTGAGCAACTGAACTGAACTGAGTCAAAGGCTTTGGCATAGTGAATAAAGCAGAAATAGATGTTTTTCTGGAACTCGCTTGCTTTTTTGATGATCCAGTAGATGTTGGCAATTTGATCTTTGGTTCCTCTGCCTTTTCTAAATCCACCTTGAATATCTGGAAGTTCACGGTTCATGTACTGTTGAAGCCTGGCTTGGAGAATTTTGAGCATTACTTTGGTAGCATGTGAGATGAGTGCAAGTGTGGGGTAGTTTGAGCATTCTTTGGTATTGTCTTTCTTTGGGATTGGAATGAAAACTGACCTTTTCCTGTCCTGTGGCCACTGCTGAGTTTTCCAAATTTGCTGGCATATTGAGTACAGCATTTTCACAGCATCATCTTTTAGAATTTGAAATAACTCAACTAGAATTCCATCACCTCCACTAGCTTTGTTCGTAGTGATGCTTCCTAAGGCCCACTTGACTTCGCATTCCAGGATGTCTGGCTCTAGGTGAGAGGAATCCTAAAATGTGGGAATATGTAGATTTCTCTGTATGTATACAAATGTCCCAGCTGTTGTTAATTTCTCCTGGAAGAAACTTAGACACAGTGAACTTCTGAATAAACATTTTACTTTTTAGCAAAGAAAATTAACTACTTTCCTATTAAATCAGCTTTTGAATTCGTCATTTTCCGCTTTTCCCTTTTTATATTTAACTATTAATTTTAGTGCTAATAGTTTTTACTAGATTTTACTCTGTATCATATTTAGATAGATTTGTATAAGTCTGAATGAATTATTGTAGCTAGCTAGTTGAGTAAATTGTATTTGGGTTTCTAACTAGTCAGGTTTTAGAGAATTAAAAGACAGAAAATTGAATTGCATAGTGTCAATGATTTACAAATCCACAATGACACCAGAGTGGAATTAGATATATTGAAATAATTCCATGTGTGTCTCACTCAAATCTCAAGATATTTAAATTTATATAATCCAACTCTTTTCATAGTGTTGCTTACTATAAATTAATACAGAAAGTCCTTAGGATGTTTAGCCAGTGACAAGGAAATTGACACAGTAAACATTTGTTTCCTGTCCTTAAAATTGTGTACATGGCAAATTGATGGTGTTTAATTGATTTCACTTTTTCAGAACAAAGATAAATAATTATGTATTGGCTATGGAAATCTTGAAGCTTGTTAAACACCTACCTCTTTTTGGTTTATACTGCCCTTTCTTGAGTCCCTTGTTCAGAAGGTGAAGGCTAGAATTTGTGCAGAGAAGGAGAATGTGTTGTCTCAAATAACTGAGAGGTAAAAAAAAAAAAAAAAAGGGTAAATCCAAGCATGACGATTCAGAAGCTCACGTATCGGAACTTAGCATCTGGTTTCAGCTTGTTGCCCAGGGCTGCCACGTTTCGGCTTCAGTTTCAGGGTCCATGCGGTCACAAGATGGTAGCCGTTGCTCCAGCCTCATGCCTCCTCAAATCCAAGCCAAAGCCAAGGGGGGAAATGTCCTCTGTTGAAATATCTCTTCGTGTTGTTCAAGTAAAAGTCCTGAAATTAGTTCTGATTTATTCTGACTAACTTGGTTTGAGTTAAGTGCCTGTTCTTGGATCAATCTTTGTAGCCAGGGGAATTCAAAGTTGTGAACTTGAATAGCTGAACTTGAGCCTTATCCCAGGAGCCAGGAATTGAAGCTGTATTTAATACGGATTGAAAGTTGGGAAGGGGTACTGTTTTTAGGATAAAGATGAGTGGGCTACTGGAGAATCAAAAATATTCACAATGCTCTGATCATTTTTATTTTCTTTAAGCTAATTCAACATATTTTGTGAGAATGGGAAGTTTATGTACATTTATCAGTCTCAGTCTGAGGAAAATCTATATGGAAGGAGCCAGTCACTTACTGACTTTGTAATCTTGGGCAGATCAAAATATCCTTGATCCTTGTTCTGAGGAGAGCAGAACAAGCAAATGGGAATATCGTCTTTCTACTGCCTTATGGGTGGTTGTGTAGGGCCAAACAGATAACGCTTCTAGTAAAAATTATAATATCGAGTATTTAATGAGCAGTGTATGTAGAAATTACATTGTTTAATACCTACAATCATTCTGTACTATAGGCACAACTATACTACTTGTTTTTGAATGACCTAAGGCTTATAGCTGCAGCTGCTGAGTCATGTCCAACTCTTTGCTGCCCCAGGGACTGTAGACTGGCCAGGTTCCTCTGTCTATGGAATTTTCCAGGCAAGAATACTGCAGTGGGTTGCCATGCCCTCCTCCAGGGGATCTTCTCAGCTGGGGATTGAACCTGTGTCTCTTAATTCTCTGCATTAGCAGGCAGAATCTAGCACCTGGCAAGGCTTGTAGAGGTTAAGTAATTTGCGCAGTATCAATCATACAGCAATTAAAAGACTGAGTCCATACTCATGTCTATCTGGCTACCAAGTTCAGGCTGATAGCCACCATGATGAAATTACAGGGGATTGTCATTGGAGTCTTCAATTCTAAGATTCACATGTTTTCATATTTCAACATTTTTAAAAATTGGCATACTTCTTATAATGGATGGTCAGAGGATAATCATGCTGTAGTAGCTATTGCTTGAACTTGGTTATTGCCTGTCTTATTGTTAATTCAATTGAGTCTGATACATATGTTGAGTTTAAATGCTATACAAATAGTATTAAAATATTACATTATGACTTGGCATTGAAATGGAAAGTTATTTAACAGAAAGACACAGACACAGAACAATTAAGCCTAAATGTGATATAATGAAGCAAATATCCATGCCCAGAGAATAGCCAGTTTCACACTTTCTTATGAGGCAATGATGACATGCTCTATGGGATCTCATAAAGGAAGATCCCCCAAAGTAGAACCCATCTTATGTTTGCTACTGACATATGTGCTGAAGAATTGCCTGTCAAATGACAATATTTATCAAAGCTGTAATGAACTTACTTTGCTTATATTTTCCTTTCTGTGTAGGAATAGGGTGATAAATATCTATGAACAAGTAAGCCTCAAAGATCTCTTTTTTAAAATATAAAATAAAATGTTAAGTGACAAAAGGCATTGTGCCAGTTTAATGACATTGGTTTTCTTTTTTTAACATATATAAAACATTTGTTTTTCTTGTAGCTTATAAAGTCTTAAATTCTATAAAATATTGTATTATTGAAGAAATAAAAATGCTTATTTTTTGAGTTTTTCTTACAGATCTGTAGTAGATCAACCATTTTTAGCATCTTTAATCTAAAAATTAAACCATTAATTCTGAAAGCTATATCACTGGTAGTTTGTTTAAAAAAAAAAAAAGAAAAATTACATTTAACAAATTATAGAATTGGCTAAAAAAATAGAAACAAGAATAGATTTCTGGCCAGGTAATTACTCAACCTACCCTTTCCTGAGTACATACTAGACAAATATGGGTATACGGGTCTCAAAGCATTTTTAAATGCTTTATCTTTTGGCTGTGCTGGGTCTTCATTGCTGTGCAGGCCTTTCTCTAGTTTTGGGGAGCAGGGGCTACTCTTGATGCAGCACCTGGGCTTCTCATTGTGGTGGCTTCTCTTGCTGTGGAGCACGGCTCTCTAGGGGGCTCAGGTTTCAGTAGTTGCAGTCCCGGGCTCTAGAACACAGGCTTAATAGTTGTGGAGCAAAAAAAAAAAAATAGTTGTGGAGCATGGGTTTAGTTGTTCAGGGGCTTGTGGGATCTTCCCACACCTGGGATTGAACCTGTGTCCCCTGCATTGGCAGGCAGATTCTTTACCACTGACCCACCTTGAAATTGATTTCTAATTTGGGGCTCCAGATTGCTGTTTATCAGCTCTACTTCTATTTTTGTATAAAAGGGAGTTTTAAAAATATTCTGTATCATCCATAATTATAAATTCATAGAGAAGAAAAGAGGGATCAGTTGAAATCCAGGAGGACTTATTTCTTACCATTAATGACTCTCCTTGCTCTAAAGAATTGAACTTTAAGTTACTAAGCCTTTCTGACCACAAAACAATTATTACAGAGAAAGGGTATCCATTCTCAATGTGCTTGAAGTATTTACTTAAAAATCTCATTAAAATTTTTTAATTTATATATTTTTAAATTGGAGGATAATTGCTTTACAACATTGGATTGGTTGTGCCATACATCAACATGAATCAGCCATAGATATATGTATGTCCCCTCCATCTTGAACCTCCTTCCCACCTCCCACCCCATTCCACCCCTCTAGATTGTCACAGAGCACCAGTTTGAGCTCCCTGCATCATACGGCAAATTCCCACGGGCTGTCTGTTTTACATACGGTAATGTATACATTTCTATGCTATTCTCTCAATTTGTTTCATCCTCTCCTTCCTCTACTGTGTCCACAAGTCTGTTTTTTATGTCTGAGTCTCCATTGCTAGGCTGCAAATAGGTTCATCAATACCATCTGTCTAGATGCCATATGTATGTGTTAATATATTTGTTTTTCTCTTTCTGACTTACTTCACTATATATGATAGGCTCTAGGTTGATCTACCTCATTAGAACTGACTCAAATGAATTCCTTTTTATGGCTGAATAATATTCCAGCATATACATGTACCACAGCTTCTTTGTCCATTTATCTGTCAATGAACATCTAGGTTGATTCCATGTCCATATAGTGCTTCAATAAACATTGAGGTATATGTATACTTTTCAGTTATGGTTTTCTGAGGGTTATGTTCTCATTGGTGGTATCGTTGGATCATATGGTAGTTTTGTTCCTTTTTTTTTTTTTTTAAGGAATCTACATACTTTTTGAAAGTGAAAGAGAAGAGTGAAAAAGTTGGCTTAAAGCTCAACATTCAGAAAACTAAGATCATGGCATCCGGTCTCATCACTTCATGGCAAATAGATGGGGAAACAGTGGAAACAGTGGCTGACTTTATTTTGGGGGCTCCAGAATCACTGCAGATGGTTATTGCAGCCATGAAATTAAAAGATGCTTACTCCTTGGAAGGAAAGTTATGATCAACCTAGACAGCATATTAAAAAGCAGAGACAAAAAAAATAAAACTAAAAAAAATTAAAAGCAGAGACATTACTTTGTCAACAAAGGTCCATCTAGTCAAGGCTACGGTTTTTCCAGCAGTCATGTATGTAAGAGTTGTACTATAAAGAAAGCTGAGTGCTGAAGAATTGATGCTTTTGAACTGTAGTGTTGGAGAAGACTCTTGAGAGTCCCTTGGACTGCAAGGAGATCCAACCAGTCTGTCCTAAAGGAAATCAGTCCTGAGTGTTCATTGGAAGTACTGCTGTTGAAGCTGAAACTCCAATACTTTGGCCACCTCATGCGAAGAGCCAACTCATTTAAGACCCTGATGCTGGGAAAGATTGAAGGCAGGAGGAGAAGGGGACGACAGAGGATGAGATGGTTGGATGGCATCACTGACTCAATGGACATGAGTTTGGGTAAACTCTGGGAGTTGGTGATGGACAGGGAGGCCTGGTGTGCTGCTGTTCATGGGGTCTCAAAGAGTCGGACATGACTGAGCAACTGAAATGAATACTGTTTCCAAAGTGGCTATATCAATTTATATTCCAAATTTCATTACAAGAGTGCAAAAGGGTTCTGTTTTCTCCACATCCTCTCCAGCATTTATTGTTTGTAGATTTTTTGATGATGGCCATTCTGACAGGTGTGAGATGATCACTCATTGTAGTTTTGGTTTGCATTTCTCTAATTATGAACAATGTTGAACATCTTTTCATGTGCTTATTAGCCATCTGTATGTCTTTGGAGAAATATCTGTTTAGGTCTTTCACCCACTTTTTGATTGGGTTGTTTGTTTTTCTGGTGTTGAGTTGCATAAGCTGCTTATATATTTTGGAGATTAATCCTTTGTCAGTTGTTTCATTTGCTATCATTTTCTCCCATTCTGAGGGTTGTCTTTTCACCTTATTTGTAGTTTCCTTTGCTGTACAAAAGCTTTTAAGTTTTATTAGGTCCCACTTGTTTAATTTTGTTTTTATTTCCATTAAGCTAGAAGGTGGGTCATAGAGGATCTTGCTGTGATTTATGTGAAAGAGTGTTCTGTGCTATGCTGTTGGTCGCTCAGTCACGTCTGACTCTTTGTGACCCCATGGACTGTAGCCTGCCAGGCTCCTCTGTCCATGGGGATTCTCCAGGCAAGAATACTGGTGTGGGTTGCCATGCACTCCTCCAGGGGATATTCCCAACCCAGGGACTGAACCCATGTGTCCTGCTTTGTGGGCAAATTCTTTACTAACTGGTCCACCAGGGAAGCCCAAAGAGTGTTCTGCTTATGTAAAAACCCAATTTTGATCAACCTTTGCAGTTATTGAACTGCAGAAATTCACAAGAACGTCTTATTCAGTGGCTGTGAAGTCACTGAATGAATAAAATCAGATTTGACTGGGAATGCGTGGAAGCCTCATTAGCAGGGACTGGGCCTTTTTTCTTGAAAGTGAACCTACTTAGCACTGTTTATTGATGCTCTCCTAAGTCTCAATGGTTCAGTGATAACAGAATCTTTTTACCACTGGATTATCCTGAAACAATACAATTTATTTTTTAGGAAAATTTCAATATGAGTAAATTGTATTTGACCTCTAATTTCATATACTTAAAGCTTTATAGATTGCCTTTTGGTCTTAAAAGGTCCTCAAACCATACCATTTTGCAAATAAGTAAAGATGACTATGTTCTTAGAAACTGTTACTACCACCGGTAGGAACTAAAGTTTGTCTGATACACTGTAATTTATAGCATCACTTCACATGTATTTCTTACTAAATTCTTTCACGTTAATTGTAGAACACCTATAGAATTGAATATGTGAAATATATTTTTGTCTCATGTCCTGGTTTCCATATATTGACTTCCATATTTTCTGTTACAAAGGAATATCTGTGCTTTATTTGATAGAACCTCCAAAGATTATGCAGTGTGTCTGTCAGAATAATTTCCAGTTAGTCATGATGGGTAATCTCCCTAGTATTAAAATAGTCTTGATACAACATGAAAGTGAGTGTTGGGAATTTGTGATACAGTCATAAATGAAATGTTAGTCACTCAGTTGTGTCTGACTTCTGGTGACCCTGTAGACTGCAGCCCCAAAATGATGTGAAGTATAAACTCTTGAAAAGGAAGTTGATTAACACGTTCAAAGCGTAAAGGGAAAACAAAAATGAGAAAACATGCTCTTACCACACCTCGGAAAGAGTCGGTTTTTTAGTTGAAATTTTTTAAGTTATTCAGCTTTTTTTTTTTTAATTTAAATAATCTGTCATGCAGATTCAGTCTCCAATGACTTTGGTGTTGGGACATTGATTTGGGATTTTGGAATTCTGCTTGTATTTATCAGATAAAAAAGGATTATCTTAAAAATATACTGTTTCATAAACTGAACATTTTATTTTGAATGGAACTTTCCTTATTTGTTTTATGCATGTATATGTTTATGATTTTTATCAGGATGATGAAGAGAATTATTTAAATTTTAATTCTTAGGATAGACTCCAGGGCATGTTCATACAAATCAGGGTCCTGGCAAGCCTCAATAAGCCAAGGCCCCTCGGAGGGAGCCAGCAGCAGGAAACGATAGGTTGAGAGGCAGTGAGCAGAAGCTTGTATCTGCACATGTTTATTTTCAATAATTAGGCATAGTGTTAATAGAAACATTCGTTTGAGGCAAAGGCTGGTTATTTGCACAAATAGTGGAAATATGTGGTACTGTAGTTTTGCTATGAAGACTACAAGATTAACTAAGCAAGAAACAATTCAATGTAATAAGACCATGTTTCCTAAGAGAATTAGAAATGGAATAAACTTCAAAATGTCTAATGTATTTTATTTCAGAAAAATGTCCTTAACATAATTAGTCATATTTTCTTTTAAAAGACTTCACTGAAGGGTAATTTATATACTATACATTTTTTGAGTGTAAAATTCAGCATCTTTCAGTATACTCACCATTATGCATACATCACCACAATCGTCGAACACTTCCATTGGCTGAAAAGAAATCCTGAAAATGTGGTAAGTTAATACATATATATGGAATCTAGAAAAATGGTATTAGGGAGCCTACTTTCAGGACATGCATAGAGACACAGAGGTGGAAAATGGACTTGTGGACACGGAGGTGGGGGAGTGGGGAGAGGGTGGGACAGACTGAGAGTGCAGCACTGACATACGCACATTCCCAGGTGTGAAATAGACAGCCAGTGGGAGCTGCTACACAACGCAGGGAGCTCAGCTCGGCGCTCTGTGATGACCCAGAGGCTCCCAAGGGAGGAGCGTATGTATGCATATAGCTGGTTCACGCTGATGTACAGCAGAAACTAACCCGACATTGTAAAGCAATTATACTCCAATTAAAAATAAATACATAATTAAAAAAAAAAGAAACCCTGGACCCCTTAGCCACTGCTCTCTAATCCTCTGGTATTTCCACCATCCCTAAGCAATTGATTTTCTTATTCTACAGATTTTCCAATTCTGTACAATACATGGTCCTTTGAGACTGATTATTTGGCTTAGTCTTGCTGCGATTCATGGGGTCAAAAAGAGTCGGACACGACTGAGCGACTGATCTGATCTGATCTGATCTGATAGTTTTCAAGGTTCGACTATGTTGTAGCATGTATCGATAATTTATTTTCATTGATGACTAATGGTTCTGTTTGGGGGTATACTGCTTTTATTGATTGATTTGGGTTGTTTTCATCTTTTGACTATTATGAAGAACGCTAAGAATATTTGTGTACAAGTTTTTATGTGAACATATATTTTAATTTCCCTTAGGTATATACATAGGAATGGAATTGTTGGATCATATAGCAATTCAATGTTTAGCCTTTTTAAGGAACAGCTGGACTGTTTCCAAAGTGGCTGCAGCATTTTGCATTCCCATCAGCAATGTTTAAGTGTTACAATTTCTCCATATCCTGTCTGTTACTTGTTATTTTCTCTGTGTGTGTGTGTGTGTGTGTGTGTGTGTGTATGTGTGTGTGTGTGTGAAATGATAGTCATCCTAGTGACTGTGAAGTGATATCTCCTTGGGGTTTTGATTTTTATTTCTATATTGGCTAATGACACTGAGTATCTTCTCAGACATTTGGATATCTTCTTCTGAGAGCTATCTATTCAGATCCCCTGCCTATTTTTAATTGGATTGTCTTTTTTAGTTTTATTAGCTCTTTATACGGTCTAGATACAAGTCCCTTATCAGATATATTATTTGCAAAACTTTTCTCCTGTGAGTTATCTTTTCACTTTCTTAACAGTGTCTTTTGGAGCAAGAAGTATGTAATTTTGATGATTTCCAGTTTACCTGTTTTCTTTTGTTGTTGTTGCTGGTGTTTCTGGTGTCACACCTAATACTATCTGATCCAAACTAACAAAGGCTGATGAGACCTAACATTCCTTCTAATATTTTCATAGCTTATGCCTCTTAGGTTTAGTTCTTCAATCTAGTTTGAGTTAATTTTTGTATATGATGTAAGGTAAGGGTCTGACTTGATTATTTTTCATGTGAATATCTAGCAGTCTGAGCACCATTTGTTGAAAAAAACTATTGCCTTGTCATCTTTGTCAGAAATCAATTGGTTGTAAATCTGCTGCTGCTAAGTCATTTCAGTTGTGTCTGACTCTGTGTGACCCCATAGACGGCAGCCAACCAGGCTCCCCTGTCCCTGGGATTCTCCAGGCAAGAACACTGGAGTGGGTTGCCATCTCCTTCTCCAGTGCATGAAAGTGAAAAGTGAAAGTCAAGTAGCTCAGTCGTGTAAATCTGACAGTGTATTTTTGGACTATCAATTATATTCCATTGTTCTATATGTCTGTTTTTAAGCTAGTACTATGTTTTCTTTCATGCTTTTTTTTTTTTTCCTTTGCTTACCATAGTTTTCTGACAAGTTTTGAAATTGGGAAATTTTCAGTTCAGTCTCTCAATCATGTCCAACTCTGCGACCCTATGAACTGCAGCACACCAGGCCTCCCTGTCCATCAGCAGCTCCTGGAGCTTGCTCAAACTCAGGTCCATCAAGTCAGTGATGCCATCCAACCATCTCATCCTCTGTCATCCCCTTCTTCTGCCTTCAATCCTTCCTAGCATCAGGGTGTTCTCATTTGAAATGAGTCAGTTCTTCCCATCAGGTGGCCAAAGTATTGAAGTTTCAGCTTCAGCATCAGTCCTTCCAATGAATATTCAGGACTGATCTCCTTTAGGATGAACTGGTTGGATCTTCTTGCAGTCCAAGGGACTCTCAAGAGTCTCCTCCAACACCACAGTTCAAAAGCATCAATTCTTCGGTGCTCAGCTTTCTTTATAGCACAACTCTCACATCCATACATACATCCTGGAAAACCATAGCTTTGACTAGATGGATCTTTGTCAGCAAAGTAATGTCTCTACTTTTTAATATGCTGTCTAGGCTGGTCATAACTTTTCTTCCAAGGAGTAAGAGTCTTTTAATTTCATGGCTGCAGTCACCATCTGCAGTGCTTTTGGAGCCCCAAAAAATAAAGTCTGCCACTGTTTCCATTGTTTCCCCTTCTATTTGCTATGAAGTGATAGGACCAGATGCCATGATCTTAGTTTTCTGAATGTTGAGTTTTAAGCCAACTTTTTCACTCTCCTCTTTCACTTTCATCAAGAGGCTATTTAGTTCTTCTTCACTTTCTGCCATAAAGGTGGTGTCATCTACATATCTGAAGTTATTGATATTTCTCCCGGCAATCTTGATTCCAGCTTGTGCTTCATCCAGCCCAGCGTTTCTCATGATGTACTCTGCATAGAAGTTAAATAAGCAGGGTGACAATATCCAGTCTGTTGTCCCATGTTCAGTTCTAATGGTTGCTTCCTGACCTGCATACAGATTTCTCAGGAGGCAGGTCAGGTGGCCTGGTATTCCCATCTCTTTAAGAATTTTCCACAGTTTGCTGTGATCCACACAGTCAAAGGCTTTGGCAGCACTTTAACAGCATCATCTTTTAGGATTTGAAATAGTTCAGTTGGAATTCCATTATCTCCACTAGCTTTGTTCATAGTGATGATTCCTAAGGCCCACTTGACTTTAGACTCCAAGATGTCTGGTTCTAGGTGACTGATCACACCATCATAGTTATCTGTGTCTTTAAGATTCCTTTTGTATTGTTCTTCTGTGTATTCTTGTCACTTCTTAATATCTTCAGCTGTTAGTTCCATACCGTTTCTGTCCTTTATTGTGCCCATCTTCACATGAAATGTTCCCTTGGTATCTCTAATTTTCTTGAGGAGATCTCTAGTCTTTCCCATTCTATGGTTCTCGTCTATTTTTTTTTTTTTTTTGGCATTGATTTCTGAGGAAAGCTTTTTTTATCTCTCCTTGCTATTCTTCAGAACTCTGAATTCATATGGGTATATCTTTCCTTTTCTCCTTTGCCTTTAACTTCTCTTCTCTGCTATTTGTAAGGCCTCCTCAGACAACTATTTTGCTTTTTTTGTATTTCTTTTTTTTTTTTAGATTATATTTATTTATTTTACTTATTTTTTTTTAATTTTTATTTTATTTTTTAAACTTTACATAATTGTATTAGTTTTGCCAAATATCAAAATGAATCCGCCACAGGTATACATGTGTTTCCCCATCCTGAACCCTCCTCCCTCCTCCCTCCCCACACCATCCCTCTGGGTCGTCCCAGTGCACCAGCCCCAAGCATCCAGTATCGTGCATCGAACCTGGACTGGCAACTCGTTTCATACATGATATTTTACATGTTTCAATGCCATTCTCCCAAATCTTCCCACCCTCTCCCTCTCTCTCAGAGTCCATAAGACTTTTTCTTAGGGATGGTCTTGGTCACAGCCTCCTGTATGATGTCACAAACCTCTGTTAATAGTTCTTCAGGCACTCTACCAGGTTTAATCTGTTGAATCTGTTTGCCACTTCCACTGTATTATTGTAAAGGATTTGATTTAGGTCATAATTTAAGGAATGTAAACCCTCCAAAACTGTTCTTCCTTTTCAAGATTTTTTGGCTATTCTGGTTCTTTTGCATTTACACATAAATTTCAGAATTAATTTCCTAATTTATCAGTTTATAGAGCATTGTTACCTTAATACAGAGAAGGAAATGGCAACCCACTCCAATACTCTTGCTTGGAAAATCCCATGGATGGAGTAGCCTGGTGGGCTGCAGTCCATGGGGTCGCGAAGAGTCAGACACGACTGAGAGACTTCACGTTCACTTTTCACTTTCATGCATTGGAGAAGGAAATGGCAACCCACTCCAGTGTTCTTGCCTGGAGAATCCCAGGGACGGCAGAGCCTGATGGGCTGCTGTCTATGGGGTTGCAAAGAGTCAGACACGACTGAAGTGACTTAGCAGCAGCAGCAGCAGCTACCTTAACAATATTAAGCTTTACAATCCAGGAACATGGATGTCTATTTATTGATTTGGATCTTTAATTTCTTTCCACATTTGTAGTTTTCAGTGTATAACTCTACTTCATTAAGTTTATTCCCAAGTATTTCGTTACTTTGCTGAATTGGTTTATTAGTAGTTAGTTCTATTTCTACAATAACTTTTCAGTGGCATATTTAAGACAAAGTTTGACCACATTCTCAATACTTTTGACAACATTAGAGACATTCTGGGTTATGGCAAACATGAATTGAAACACATAAAAACTTTATCATTTTTTTAGGTAATTTAATATTATGGTGGAATAACAAGCAATACAGTTCATTTTGTGACACTAAATTTCCATTATTTTGCATACTAGGTTTAGCTAACAATATAGATCTGAACTTAAGAAAATCATAAATTAGATGCATGAAACTCTCTAAATTATTCTTCCTCAAAATGAAATCTCCAAACCGGCAGTACATACTAGCATCAATGGGAAATTTGTTAGTTATTTCTGAGTCCCAGTTCAGATTTATTGAATCGAATGTGTCCTGTCACACTGCACTGACTCCTAAGTTTTGAAATCAGGTAGTGTGAATCTTTGGGATTTTTCAAAATTGTTTTGGCTATCCTATGTCCTCTGTTTTTTTTCATATAAATATCAAAGTCAGCTTTTCAGTTTCTACAAAAGCTTTCTGGGTTATTGATTGGAATTTCATTAACTCTATTTATCAGTTTGAGAAGAATTGATGTCTTAATAACATTGATCCTTCTATTATTTTTTTAATTATTTTTATTTTTTAACTTTACAATATTGTATTGGTTTTGCCATATATCAACATGAATCCGCCACAGGTATACACGTGTTCCACATTGATCCTTCTAAACCATGGATACCTATATCTTTTTTTATTATTCTCACCAATGTTTTATAGTTTTAACAGACAAATCTTTTTTAGATTTGTTGTTGTTTACTCTCTAAGTCATGTTCAACTCTTTTGTGACCACATGGACTGTCGCCCTCAGGGCTCCTGGGGTTCTCCAGGCAAGAATAATGGGGTAGGTTGCCATTTCCTTCTCCAGGGGATCTTCCTGACCCAGGCACCAAACTCACGTCTCCTGCATTGGCAGGTGTATTCTTTACCACTGAGCCATCAGGGAAGCCCTAAAAAGGAAGCCCTTTTAAGATTTAATATACAAATTGTGTTAGTTTATTTCTATTTTTTGAATGCTATTTTAATAGTACTTTAAATTTTCAATTTTGGGTGCTTGAATAAAAATTATAAATGATGTTTCTATCTTGTGTGTGTGCTTAGTCACTCAGTCATGTCTGACTCTTTGAGACCCCAAGGACTGTAGCCTATCAGGCTCCTCTGTTCATGGGATCTCCAGGCAAGAATACTGGAATGCATTGTCATTCCTTTCTCCAGGGGATCTTCCCAACCCAGTGATTAAACCTGGGTCTCCTGCACTGCAGGCGGATTCTGTACCATCTGAGCCACCAGGGAAATCCATTTATACTTTAAGACCTTGCTAAACATACTTATTGGAGAAGGCAATGGCACCCCACTCCAGTACTCTTGCCTGGAAAATCCCATGGGCAGAGGAGCCTGGTAGGCTGTCGTCCATGGGGTTACTAAGAGTCGGACACGACTGAGCGACTTCACTTTCACTTTTCACTTTCATGCATTGGAGAAGGAAATGGCAACCTACTCCAGTACTCTTGCCTGGAGAATCCCAGGGGCGGCAGAGTTTGGTGGGCTGCCATCTATGGGGTCGCACAGAGTTGGACACGACTGAAGCTATTTAGCAGCAGTAGCAGCAGCAGCAAACATACTTATTAGATCCAGTAGTCTTTTTTCTTTTTTTTTTTTAATTTTTGGCATTTTATACATAGACAATCCTGTCATCTGAAAATTTTTTTAAGTTTTATTTCTTTTTCCCAATCCTTTAAATTCTTTTCCTTCCCTTGTTGCACTGGTTATTATTTCCCATACAGTGTTAAATAGGAGTTATCAGAGAATGAAACATTTAAAAATGTTTTATCTACTATTACATGGTACCTGGAAATGTCGGAGAGAGGCTTTAAAATATAAAATTATAATATTCTTATTTTGTAATCATTAGGAAAAAATCAATTAGCAGTTTTTAAAAAGACAAGAATAGACTATGCAAAGTTACACACCAGCATTTGACTACAGAAATGGGAGGTATGGGAGGACCTTGGAGATCCCTCTATCCAACTCTCCTATTATTCATTGAGCAGAAATGAGGTTCTCTGTTGAAGTGACTGGGAAATTTTGGTTGTAATAATCAGATGTCCAGATTCTTAGCCCCATCCTCTTTCCCAGGAAAGACAATTTCTTGAGAAATGATGACCTCTCCACCGCCAGTGGCTTAAGTTTTAATTGTGGGTGTCCAGATCTCAGTCTCTACACCCCTAACTTGCCACTTGAAAAACAATCCAGGGACTTCCCTGGTGGTCCAGGGGTTCAGAATCCATCACCCAGTGCAGGGGACATGGGTTCGATCTGGTCGGGGAAGATTCCACATGCTGTGAGGTGACGGAGTCCATGAGCCCAGACTCCTGAGCCTCACCTTAGAGCCAGCAGGCCACAACAAAAGCAGCCTCCGCAGTGAGAAGCCTGCGCACAGCTAGCGTGTAGCCCCCGCTAGCCACAGCTACAGAAAGCCCACACACAGCAAAGGAAACCCATGAAGCCAAAAATAGTAAATACATATTAAAAAAATAAACAAAAAACACTCCAGCTTTGTGCTTTGAGACGTGCTCCTTCTGTCTGCAACCTCCCCTCTGCAGGGGCTGTTTAGAGATAGGTACTGATGCTTGGATCCTCCCCCAGAAATTCTGACTTGATTGGTCTAGGGTATGCCCTGGGCATTGGGACTTTTAACAACTCACCCTGTGATTTTATTGTGCTAATATACTCCTTCCCAGGGCTGTTTGGCACTCAGAACCTTTAGGTGGAAGCTTATTATAATCTTCATGTCAGATGTGATTCAGGTGTTTGGGATTTTAATAGACACCAGGCCCTTCTTGGGCTAGCTGAAGTATTTGGTGTCTATTGCCCTTGGCCTACTGCCTATGTGGATCTGCTGAGGTCTTACCAGGTAATTTCTGCTGCTGGGGAAACAGGCTTTCTGTGCATTGACTTTCAATGACCTTCCAGCCGTGATTCCCTCCCGGCCTTCACCTGCAGATGTCTGCCTGCCTGTTCTTACCGGCTGGCTTGGCAGAAATGCTTGCACCATCTGTCCTGGGCTGTCTGGACCGAGAAGGTTTGAACAGGGGGCAGACTTTCCTGTGGAGTCAAAGGTCAGCCATACTACTCTGTCTCAGAGCAAAGATTTTCTAGGTAGCTCTCCTTCACAACTTCTGACAGCCGCAATTTCTCACATTGTGTCTTAAAAGAGATGTTGAATACACGTATATATGGGAGGATCTTTATGTAATACATATAAAATAAAAAGCAAAGTGGCATATTTGCATAAAATGCAGGCATTCACATCTTATTTAACAAAATATATTTTCTCTTTATTTCACTGATCATTTTATTGGCTGTAATAAGAACTATTCCAGGACCAAAGAGTTAAAAGGCTAACAAACTGAAACCACTCCTGATGTGGAAAAAGCCTTTCTAATCTGAAGCATTCCTCCTGATTCTGTTTTCAAGATCTATAAACACCATATGTTGAGTGGACAGTATTATAATGTTTTGGCTTAAACTGTGGTCTGTTTTTCTTTCTTTCTTTTTCTTTTTTTATCCCCTTGAGACGAACCTAATTGATTCAAAAGACAAAGACCAAGTACATTACAAGAGAAACAGGAATCGAATACTAACAGTTCATGTACATATGGAATTACTTATTTTATCATCAGAAAATGTTCCCTTCACACAGAGAGTGGCCAAAGTGATTCTTTTACCATTTGATCGCTCGGTTAATATAAAGAGTTCTGTGCTGCATTCTCAGCCTGGAAAGACATGCCATAAAGTAAATACATAGAAAGGTCTCTTACTGTGGCAAAATTGGCCGAAGAACAAATTTTGCTGCTGAGAAACTTGGGAAAAATTTTGCACATACCCAATTTCACAAGATCATGGGTCCTTTTTCTCTGGGAAAAAAGGTCAAGTTATATGGATTATGAATGTTAGTGAAAGTCCTATAGAAAATTATTCTCTACCTAAATCTAGCTCCACATCTCTTTTTGCACCCTGCCCTCTCTCCTGCCCAGAGCCACCTCAGTTGCTCCCTATGCACATATAGACTTGCTGTTCCAAGTTGTCCTTGGGTGACGAGTGAGAAGGCCTAACATTTGTATAAGATGCTCATCACGTTAACACAATTGAATCTGTGAGCTCAAGGGCTTAATATGCCACAAGTCAAGGCACTGTATTATCGAACATATGTCTTTTTTAAAGAATAAGCATTCCTGACATCAAGCATATGCTTTATGAAGCTGATAACATTCAGTCCAGCGTTGTTTTGTCTCAGCCGTGGAACACCGGGAGGAACCTCAGCCCGATGCGCTGGCAGACAACGGAGCTCTTAGCGGGAACGTTCAGTAAGACTCATCGTCCAGTAAAAGCACCTTTGTCAAGGGCTGTGCCACAGACGGCTGCTCACTAGCAGTGGAGGCCACATTTGTGAATAAAGAGGAACGTCTAAGACCTTCAGTTCAGACATTCAAAGGAGAGTCCGTCATGATATCAGGCAGGAAAATGCATGTACCTGTACCTATCTGATTTCACAGCTTGCAGGGCAATTCACACTCCATCCTGGAGGTATTGCTAGACTGGTGGGTCAGGATGGATCAGGATGCAAACCTAATGTGGAACCCACTCTGTTCTCCACAGTCAAATAAGCACGCCTCCTTTCTCCTGGAAGCAAAACAAATGGGCTTAGAATGGTGGGAACTAGATAAGCAAACATCTGACAGTGAGCACTATTTCTTTGGCCCTGGATGCTTTCCTAGTAACATTTTTAGGAATGCTAAAAATATAATCACATCTAATATTTTTGAGCATTTATCATACATTAGGCACTTTTTATAATTATCTAATACACTGTGCACACAAAAATGCTCCTTATATTTATTATCTCTGCATTCCCAAAGAGGAAACTGAGACTAAAAGAGAATTTCACAAAAAATTAAGTGATGGGTTTATGTTTAAAACTTACACCGAGGCCAGTGTCTGCATAATTAACCATCATTTTATAGGGGTGTCTCTGAATAAACACTTTATCTGTATCATCTTATTAAATCTTGATAATACTGCTGCTGCTGCTGCTAAGCCACTTCAGTCATGTCCAACTCTGTGCGACCCCATAGATGGCAACCCACCAGGCTCCCCCATCCCTGGGATTCTCCAGGCAAGAACACTGGAATGGGGTGCCATTTCCTTCTCCAATGCATGAAAGTGAAAAGTGAAAGTGAAGTCACTCAGTCGTGTCCGACTCAGTGACCCATGGACTGCAGCCTACCAGGCCCCTCAGTCCATGGGATTTTCCAGGCAAGAGTACTGGAGTGGGGGGCCATTGGCTTCTCCATGAAGTACTACTGTTTTCCTACTTTACAGATGAGGCTAAGAAAGCTTAGAGAGGTTAAAGAACTTAAGAGAGTTAAAGAGCTTAGAGAGAACACATCTGTACACTTCTGGAGCTGGGGTCCAAACTCACGCAGGTCGACCAGAAATAGCGCCCTTAACCTCCCTGCAGTACCTCCAATGCTTCTGATTAACCAGGGTCAGCAGCCACTGCATCCCTGTGGTCTTCTGCTTGCCTCCTCCTTTCGCCCTTGGCATTGCTGTCTCCACTCATCCTAGGGTGAGCTCATGTGAGTACAATTGACTACACGGGCCCCAGGGTCACACATTTCACCATTCCTAGACTCCAGATCATGACAAGCTGCATTTTCAAATCACATAATCATTACACTTTAGGGCTAATATTAAAACTGTTGGATGGTACTTTCTATGTTTGCCCTTGTGACAGAAAAGACCTATGCAAAATGAATGCATTTTCAAACATCGAAGTATACTTAAATAGAGCTTAAATACTTAGACTTTTAGTCTGACCAGGTGCCTTTAGAAGACGAGCTGCCTTTTCTTCAATATATATTTGATATGAAGAAGCAAAAGTTAGAATATATTTTCCCTGGAGTCTATAAAAATCACATTGCTTGCAATAGAGCATCATAAATTTACTTAAGCCCTTTCAGATATTGAACTGAATATATCAAATATAAAATACATTCACATATCTTAACCTGCACATGTTTGTGGTAGTTAGTCCCTGTGGAATTTCTCTTCTCATTATATAATGGCTCTAAATGCTTTGAGAGGCAGGGAGAGAAGGGACGTTCCTTTCAATATCTCCCAATGATAAAAGATAGACATCTTTTGTTTCATGAGAACTATGGTCAAAACAACCATTTACAGTGTACATAAAAAGAAAGCACAGAGAAAAGTACAATTGAATAAAACCAGACTGTGAGTCTCTTTGGCACAGAGATTCCAGATATAGCACAGATGGATCCAGAAAGAGGCCAGCATCATTAGACTTTTAAAATAGAGATGCAATTTTTGATAGGAGGTGGGGGGAGGAAAAGCCTTCTTGGCAGCTCTTCACTTTGGAAATCTTTATCAGAGAATAAGAGGTGTTTCCTTTTGATAATGGCCTCTTGGATAGAGCTAATCCTTTAATTTCGGGTTCCCCCTGTTCTCTTTTGCCAGCTACGAATACTTAAAACAATTCCCAGATTTCTAAGGTGTGTGTGAGTGCAACTGCAAACTCTGAATGAAGTGTGAACAGTTCACTACATTATAAGATATCATTGCTATTATTCAGTCTTGAAATTCCAAATTTGAATTTTCATGTTTACCTGAATACCATCACATGGGAATCTTTGTGAGAAAATGTTCATGCTTGTGAAAAGGTCAGGGTGTTTTTATGGTTTCCAGTGATATTCTGACAGAGGATAGAAGGGTTCCATCTGTTGGGATGATAGCAGGAGCCATTGCCCTGAAAAATCAGAGGCATCTGACCCAAGGGGCATCCTGGAATAGGGGAGAAAGTATTAAACAGAGAATCAAAATTACAGATTTTCACCTGAGCCTGCCACAAACTTAAGCTGCCTCCCCTGGATCTCAGCTATTACACTGGGTGAACTCTGAGGGCCTCTTCCAAAAGCATAAGCTAAAACTTTATTGTTGTTATTCATAACTATTATTATTTTTATTACCATTTTTATTATAACTCACTTTGTACAAAAGTGTTTGAGGTCATGGTTTGAAAAAAAAAAACGAAAACCTGCAACTTGGTACAATAAACAGATAAATAGGTCAAAGGAAAAGTAGACTAGTTAGTCAAAACAAAGATCATCTGAAGCACCGTCTACAGCAATGTTAGCTACAGTCATCATTTTGTACTGTATATCCCCAGTATAACTTACAGTATTTATCTTACAATTTATATTACAGCCTACAACTAAAGTTGTAAGTTTTTTTTCTTACAACGTTATCTTTGTACCTCTCAACCACCTTCATTCAATTCCCTCTCTCTCCACTCCCAGCTTTTGATAAGAGCAAAACCTCTCTCTTTTTCTATGAGCTTTGTTTGTTTGTTTCTTAGATTTCACGTGTAAGTGAGATCAAACAGTATTTATCTATCGGTCTGGTTTATTTCATTTAGCATAGTTCCTTAAGATCCATCCATGTTGTTACAAATGGCAAGATTTCCTTCTTTTCTTATGGCCCAATATTATCCATATATACATATATATATATATATATATATATATATATATATGCTTATACATATATATACATACAGTAAGTCCCCTACCTATGACAAGTTCTGTTCCAAGAGCATGTCCTTAAGTTCAATTTGTTTGGAAAGTCCAACAGAGTTAGCCTAGGTACCCAACGAACACAATTGGCGATGCAGTACTATGTAGGTGTTTAAATCTTTTCATACAAATAATACATGAAAAGCAAACACAGAAAATAAAACATTTTTAACCCTACAGTACAGTCCCTTGGAAAGTACAGTAGTACAGTACAGTCCCTTGGAAAGTACAGTAGTACAGTACCACAGCCGGCACACAGGGGCTGTACTCAAGTGAAGAGGCAAGAAGAGCTACTGACTGCAGGAGGGAGAGGAGGTGGGAGATGGTAGAGCTGGAGAATCACCAGCAACGGGGAACAGAGGGCAAGCGGCAATTTCACTCACACCTGACACCGATGACAAGGGTTTTGGTTCCTTGCTAGATTCAATTCCATCTACCTTCTTGGAAAATCGATCCAGTGATGCCTGGATAGCAGTTTTTTTTCTTGCATCATATTTGACATCGTAGCGCTGGACTGCATTGTGAATGACAGCTGCAACCTTCCAGTGCTGCTCTACATTCGGGTTCTGTGCCTCAAAAATGGGCCTCCTCAAGCAAAGAACATCCTTTTGCCATTTCTTGCACTGTGAACCTTTTTGGTCCTTCACTTGCTTATTCTTCCTGTTGTCTCTCTCCGTCCTTTCTCTGGGCCTCCATTTCTACCAGGTCTTCACTCATAAGCTTCTTGTGTTGCCCAGTAAGAAGGTCAGTGAAGTTGTCCTTGGCAGACCTAGCTCCAGCTTCTGGTTGATGGTCACTAAGTTGCTGAAGATCTGTTTGAACTTCTCATCCACCTTCTTAAATCCGTGAAACTCATGAACAAACTGTGGGTAATTGTTCTTTCAAACTCCATTCACGGTGACAGCTGTAACTTAAAGCCAAGCAAAATCAATGTTCTCATAGCCTTGTAGATGCTATAGTCCTTCCAAAATTGGTTCAAGGTTGTTCCTAATTCTCAGTTCAGTTCAGTCTCTCAGTCATGTCCGACTCTGTGACCCCATGAACTGCAGCACGCCAGGCCTCCCTGTCCATGAGCAACTCCCAGAGTCTACCCAAACTCATGTCCCTTGAGTTGGTGATCCCATCCAACCCTCTCATCCTCTGTCATCCCCTTCTCCTCCCACCTTCAATCTTTCCTAGCATCAGGGTCTTCTCAAATGAGTCAGCTCTTTGCATCAGGTGGCCAAAGCATTGGAGTTTCAGCTTCAGTATCAGTCCTACCAGTGAACACTGCCAGAGGCAAAGTGTGATATAAATAAGAATTCTTGAAAGTCACTATAACTTCCTGTTCCATAGGTTGGATGAGCAGCATAGTGTTCAGTGGCAGATTGCATTGCTCTTCACCTTCCTCGACGCGCCAGTTGCATTGCTGATCCTGTTCGTAATGCCAGTTGTACTGATACTGTGTGCACTGTTCGCTGACCCAGGGTAGGTAAGGTGAGAGCTAAGAGGCTGGAAGAAGACTCGAGCAGCTGTAGAAACTGCAGACATGTTCATTCTCTCCTGGCTGACGCAGCCGCTGCAGCAGGAGACACCTATGTTTTCTCCTCTCGCGGCTGACCCCACGTACCCATCCATGACTCAGCAGCAATGTCGCTGCTTTCTAGGTGGAATTCATATATCCTTACAGCACAGAGCAGCCTGTGACCCAGCACGCACCTCATGACGCACATGGGCAGTGCTACAAATGATCTCAGCTTTATATAGTCATTATTTTCAAAACATGGGGTGAGAGATCCTGAACACCCATCTTGGCCAGTTTGCCCTCTCCCCACACAGATACACTATTTTGATGTTGGGGTTAAAGTCATTCATGAATGCAGCCTGGAGCATTTTTGAGCAGCAAAATATATTGAATGGGATTCCCTTCTCCAAACAATATTTCGCTATCTTTGGGATAAAGTGGTGGAAAACCTAATCTTGTAAAACAGCCCGTGTAACCCAGGCTTTGGGGCTACTCTTTCACACAACAGGCTATGTATTCAAGGGCTCCTGGGTTCTCTGAATGATAAACTAAGGGAGGCTTCGGCTTCTTATCTCTGGAAGCGTTGCCACCAAACAACAAGTTTAGCCTATTCTTTGCTGCTTTATAGACTGGCGTCAACTTTTCCTCCTTACTGATGTAACTTTAGTCTGGCATCCTCTTCCAGTACAGTCCTATCTCATCCCCATTAAAAACCTTCTTGGGTAAATATATGCCTTCATTAATAATTTCCCAAAGAGTCTCAGGAAATTCCCGGGCAGCTATTGTATCTGCACTTCCACTTACTGTATCTGCCTCACCACTTACTTTTATGTTGTTAAGGTTGGCTCTGACCTTGAACCAATGGAACCAGCCACGGTTGGCTTTAAAAGATACACCCTCTGATACTTCAAGTCTTCATAAAGCCTTTTAGTTTTCTAAGTGGGGCTTGATGCCGATACTGATCCTGCATCCATACACTGAGAAGTTCCTCCATCTCCTTTATCACTTTTCCACACTCATTCTTCTTTATATTATTGTTGATGTCATCAGCATAGCAGACCTCACATGTTCTGTGATTTTGTTCTTCAGAATTGTGCTGGTGGTTGAACTATTTCTAAGAACAAGTGATATCTACCCACTTCTTGCTCTTCTCTCTCAATTACTTTCACTTTTGGTTCCATCATTACTGCTTGGTGCTTCTTAGCAGTACCAGCTACATCCCTGCTGCTTTTACATTTGCTTCTAGACGTCCTGTGCTTGAAATAAAGATGCTGTACTACTGTATTCCACACAGTACTGTACAGTAAAGCACACAAAAGCTCAACCACCTGGAAAGGATGCGAGCGTGAGACAATGTACAGGGGCATGTGAGCTAACGTACACGACTGGACATGCAAACGCAAGTTGGCGTCTTTGAAAGTTTGCAGCTTGAAGGTTCATATGTAGGGGTTTATTGTGTATATATATATCACTCTCTTTTTCCATTCATCTGTTGATGGACACTTACGTTGTTTCCATGCCAATGGCTATTGGAAATAATGCTGCAGTGTATGTGGATGTGCAGATATCTTTTTGACCTGATAATTTCATTTTATTCAGATGTGTATGTTCTGAAGTGGAATTGCTGGATAGGATTTTCTTATTTTCTTTCTTTCTACTTTGGGTCCTTCCAAGGTAAAACTGGGGTCATACTCATAGAGTTAATAACAGAAAATGAGGAGTCACTGCTAAAGACTCATGAAAAATAATTAACCTAATAAAATTCCAGTGGTAAAGAGACAGAGATTCTATAAAATTCTGCCATTTCTTTCCTGATTTAAAAAAAAGCCTTTTTAGATGCCAACCGGATTGTTAATTCTATAATTGTATTTATTTGCCAAATTCATGGCAAGAGAAAATATATTCTTTTCTAACTGCCAAAGTCATATCTTACTATCAGGATTATTACATTTACATTTTATAAGGGCTGTAAAGAGCCTAGTACAATTTCAATGACACAAGAACCTAAATGACTATTTGCAAATTCTGTTTCCTACATTACCCCTCCAACCTGGCCAACAGCTAGTTTAGCTTCTCGGTGATCTTCTTCAAACAAAGGACTGGGAGAGTGAGTCCCATGATCAACTACACTCATAGTATATGTAACCAGTTTCAGTTTTATATACTGAGTTTTAGTTTTATATCGGCTGAATATTTGTGTGTTGTCCCTCTCCCCACCAAATTTAAATGTTAAAATCTAATCCCCGGTGATGGCATTAGAAGGTGAGGCCTTTGGGAGGTGATTAGGTCATGAGGTTAGAGCCCTCATGAATGGGATTAGTGCTCTTTAAAAGGGATCTCAGAGAACACTCTTGTTCGTTCTTCCATGTGAGGACACAGCAAAAAGACAGTGATCTATGAACCAGAAAATGGACTGTCACCAGACACTGAAACTACAGTACCTGAACTTGGAATTTTCAGCCCCCAGAACACAGTGAAAAATAAATTTCTGTTGTTTCTAAATCACCTAAGTCTATGGAATTGTGTTATAGCTGTCTGAATGGACTAAGACACTGAGACATGAGTGATGGAAGTTTTTAAAAGTTCCCAGTCTTAAAAGGTAACTTCCCAGGTGGTACCAGTGGTAAAGAACCCAACTGCCAAGGCAGGAGGCTTGAGAGACGTAGGTTCGATCTCTGGGTTGGGAAGATCCCCCGGAGAAGGAAATGGCAACACGCTCCAATATTCTTGCCTGGGAAATCCCATGGACAGAGGAGCCTGATGTGCTACAGTCCTTGGGGTTGCAAAGTCAGACACGACTGAGCATACACACACACACACAGAGTCTTAAAAGGTCACTCACTAATGGAGTTTGAAAAAAAATTTTCATTCAACTTTTCTAACATTTGAGGCCTTACCATTCCAGTCTTATGAACAAAACAGTACGGTGTAACTTTCTTAAGGATTAGGGAAGGGACCACTATTGTGCTGTACTTGACCTTCAAAAGCCATCCCAAATCTGTTGGCAAGCAAAGAGGATAACTATAATTTGGTCTGTAATGCTGGCCCACCAGGAGTGGACTCAAAGAAACGTACTGTAGATTTATTTTGTGTTCTATCATTTAAGGTCTTTGTATAAGATATTTCACATATATTATCACACTTAATTCTCATTTTACAGATGAGGAAACTGAGGGTAGGAGAACGGGAATAATGTTTACCAAATTTAGTATATATAAGCCTTGTCTAATGTTGTCTCTTTAAAATAAGAAAGCATTTATTAATTTAGGCTCCTCTGTCCATGGGGATTCTCCAGGCGAGAATACTAGAGTTGGTTGCCAGGCCCTCTTCCAGGGGATTGTCCCAACCCAGGGATTGAACCCAGGTCTCCTGCATTGCAGGCATATTCTTTACCATCTGAGCCATCATGGAGGCCCATTTATTAATAATTACTTCATTAAAATTCAATGTTAAAGCTTTTGCAGTCTTAGTAGTTTATGGTTTGTAAAAATCTTCAAGTAATAAATTTAAATAAGGAATATTAGACCATAGACATTTGAGGAGGAAATATTGTTAAGTTACATATGTTTTCTCTTTGCAATAGTGAATGGTATCAGTTTTCTGTTGGCCTACATGATTATCTACTTCTGTTTGTGATATAACTATAATAATTTCACCCAAAGTTCCAAGTACAATGTACCAAGAACTGGTTTTATATTTCCTATGATACAGCTTGATCTCATTTTGTAGTTTATCTTTATTTTCATAATCAGTATTTCCTTGAATGTGCTCTCAATGCAATTATTACATGAGTTTTCAATGAGTTGATTTTCATTCAAATCTGGTGTCTCAGAGAGAATTGTTTTGTATTAAAAATGTTGGGGTAGATCAACTATTTGCCTTTCAGCTACTGTTTGGCAAAGCTCTCACATTCTGAGTCTCCTTAGAGCAGTCTCAAGGGGTGAATATATTTTGCACAAGATCTGTCTTTAGGGATGTGAGGGTTTGACCCAACAGGCCAAAGCCTAACTGAGAGATGATGCCTTCAAAAGATGTGTCAGAATACCCTTCAAGAAGAGAAAAATGAAATGGAAAAAATTATCCACTACATCTGGGAAGTGATATACTCTACTGTACTGTCCATCTGGTGAGGGAAAGAACAAATTACATTATTGATGAACATCATCTCATGGATGGATTTTATCTTTTCAGTACTTCTAGAGGAGGTTACTACATAGTTCTGTATCAAAAAGCTGGAATCAGCAGAAACTGCACATGTCAGTTGATCACAGATGCCACTTTTTAGGCTATCCTTGTAGGAAGCAAAGACTGCCACATGGGTTTAATGTACCTTTCTCTAAAAATCACTCAGCCTTTTTCCAACTGCGTGAGAATGAGCCAGTAGAGTTTTATTTGGTCCTGTCATAATCTTTCTCTAGAAAAGTTGCCATCACTTCTACAACTCTAGAAATCTTAAGCCGCAAAGGACCAATCTACAAAGTCTTTTACTTCCAAGACTTCTCAGCACTTCTCTCACAAGTGCACATGGTTTTTTTTTTTGGTTTTTTTTTTGCTAGAGACACCCAGCCCCTCAAGCTCTCTCCTTTCTCCCTTTCTGCCCACTTCATTCTCTAGTTCAATCATTCTACCACCTTTCTCTTTTTATGGCCAGCACACTACTTCCCTTATCTTTTCCCCTCACCTGCCCCACAAACTCTCAATTATGGATCAGTTCATCCATATGCCAACAGTTTTCAATTCTAGACCTACCTTTTCATAAATTTCTCCTGTGCTTGAAGTGCCTCTATAAACTCTTTTCATCCACAAGACTGTGTTATTTCCTCTTCTAAGACTTAGATGCCCCCTCATCCTGAATCCCAACTTGTCCTTCTTCCCTTACTCTGCAGTTCTTAAGTCTTCTGGGTTGCCTCCTTAGAACCAAAGTACAGTATCATCCTGTATCAACAATATTTGTGTATCTTTCCTGCCTGTGGACTGTAATTGTTTTAGGCAAGGCAATATCCAATCATTTTATTTCCTCAGACTCTACCCAGGATATGCCACATTGTAAGCATTTGTTGAACATTTAAATGAAGAACTTATTACGAGTCTGAGCACAAGATGAGATAAATGCCCTCAAAGGACTTATGTAATGAGATAAATGCTCTCAAAGGACTCATGTATGTCTTTCTCTGGGGAAATGCAAAAATTGCAAATAAGAACAAACATGAAGATTTAGTTAAGAGTAGAAGCCTAACTGCTGGGAATACAAAAACACCCTAATTTGTTGTTTAAGAAAATGGATTTTGGAGCCAGTGTTCAAATCCTAGCACTCTCTGGCCTCATTTTCTTCATCTGATAAGTGAGATAAAGAATACTCTCTAACTCTTGTTCTCATTAAATGAGGCTAAATATGTAATAAAGCTAGACTATGCCTTGTATTACATGCAAAGATGGGCACAATAAAAGACAGAAATGTTATGTATCTTAAAAAGCAGAAGATATTAAGAAGAGGTGGCAAGAATATACAGAAGAACTATACACAAAAGGTCTTAATGACCAGTTAACCACGATGGTGTGCTCATTCACCTAGAGCCAGACATCCTGGACTGTGAAGTCAGGTGGGCCTTAGGAAGCATCACTACAAACAAAGCTAGTGGAGGTGATGGAATTCCAGCTAAACTATTTCAAATCCTAAAAGATGATGCTGTTAAAGTGCTACACTCAATATGTCAGCAAATTTGGAAAACTCAGCAGTGGCCACAGGACTGGGAAAGGTCAGCTTTCATTCCAATCTCAAAGAAAGGCAATGCCAAAGAATGCTCAAACTACCGCACAATTGCACTCATCTCACATGCTAACAAAAGTAATGCTGAAAATTCTCCAAGCTAGGCTTCCACAGTATATAAGCTTCCAGATGTTCCAGATGTTCTCAAACTTCCAGTATGAAAACTTCCAGATGTTCAAACTGAATTTAGAAAAGGCAGAGGAACCGGAGATCAAATTGCCAACATCCATTGGATCACAGAAAAGCAAGAGAATTCCAGGAAAACATCTACTTCTGCTTCATTGACTACACTACAGTTTTTGACTATGTGGATCACAACAAACTGAGGAAAATACCTAAAGATATGGGAACACCAGACCACCTTACCTGCTTCCTAAGAAACCTGTGTGCAGATCAAAACGCAACAGTTAGAACCGGACATGGAACAATGGACTGGTTCCAAATTGGGAGAGGAGTATGTCAAGGCTGTATATAGTTACCCTGCTTATTTAACTTGTATGCAGAGTACATCATACAAAATATTGGTCTGGTTTAAGCACAAGCTGGAATCAAGATCGCTGGGAGAAATATCAATAACCTGAGATATGCAGATGATTCCACCCTTATGGCAGAAAGTGAAGAGCAACTAAAGAGTCTCTTGATGAAAGTGAAAGAGGAGACTGAAAAAGCTGGCATAAAACTCAACATTCAAAAAACTAAGATCATGGCATCCAGTCTCATCACTTCATGGCAAATAGATAGGGGAAAGATGGAAACAGTAACAGACCTTATTTTTCTGGTCTCCAAAATCACTGCAGATGGTGACTGCAGCCATGAAATTAAAAGATGCTTGCTCCTTGGAAGAAAAGCTATGACAAACCTAGACACCATATGGAAAAGCAGAGATATTATTTTGTCGACAACAGTCCATCTAGTCAAGGCTATGGTTTTTCCAGGAGTCATGTATGGATGTGAGAGTTGGACCACAAAGAAAGCTGAGCACCGAAGAATTGATGCTATTGGACTGTGGTGTTGGAGAAGACTCTTGAGAGTCCCTTTGACAGCAAGGAGATCAAACCAGTCAATCATAAAGGAAATCAGTCTTGAATATTTATTGAAGGACTGATGCTAAAATTGAAGCTCCAATACTTCGGCCACCTGATACGAAGAGCTGACTCATTGGAAAAGACCCTGATGCTGGGAAAGATTGAAGGCAGGAGGAGAAGGTGATGACAGAGGATAAGATGGTTAGATGGCATCACTGACTCGATTGACATGTGTTTGAGCAAGCTCTGGGAGTTGGTGATGGGCAAGGAAGCCTGGTGTGCTGCAGTCCATGGGGCTGCAAAGAGTCCTACACAACTAAGTGACTGAACTGAACTGAGTAATTAACAATAGCATCAACTGTAATTTATGAACTATTCTAGCCCTCCAAATAAATCTTACTGTTTGCTTACTGTAGCAATCTTAGACTTAGCAAGACTTAGAAAAGTGAATGCTTTTCACCAGTTCTAAATTAACTTAAATCTAACTTAACATTTTAGTTTTTTTTTTTTTTTTTTTTTTGTCCATGCCACATAACATGTGCAATCTTAGTTTTCCATACAAGGATAAAACTTCTGTGCCTCACATTAGAAGTACAAAGTCTTAACCCCTGAACCACCATGATGTGCTCACTTTACATTTTAGGCTGTCATTTTAACTTTTGTACAACTTATAATTTGAGCCTCCTAGGGTTTTTCTGGCTGGCTTTCCTAGTATATTCTTGTTGTTTATTTTTAGTTGCACTAGGTCTCTGTTGCTACACTTGGGTTTTCTCTAGTGGCAGCAAGCAAGGACTACTCTTCGTTGTGGTGCGTGAGCTTCTCATGGTGATGTCTTCTCTTGCTGTGGATCACAAGCTCTAGGTGCACAGGTTTCAGTAGTTGTAGCGTGTGGAGTCAGTTCTTGCAGCTTGCAGGCTGCTCCATGGCATGTAGAATATTCTTGGGCCAGAGATGGAACCCATGTCCTCTGCATTAACTGGCAGATTCTTATCCACTGTACCACAAGAGAAGTTCCGTATAGCCTTGTTGTTAACAACTGAATTCTAGGATAGAAGGAAATAATAGTACCAGAAGCAAGGAACCAAGATGTCTACATCTGGATTAGCGATGGTGATCCCATTTGCCAGCTGGCTAAATAACAGTATAATTGATGCTGAGATATTACACTGCCTGAGAAGAGAAAAGTAATTTCCAAGTACAATAGCAAAAGGATATTAGTTTGATATTAGTTTGAATTTTTTTCTCAAATTAAATATATAATTGTTGTGGTTGTTGTTCAGTTGATAAGTCATATCCAACTCTTTGTGACCTCATGGACTGCAGCATACCAGACTTCCCTGTCCTTCACTATCTTTTGGAGTTTGCTCAGATTCATGTGGATTGAGTAGGTGATACTATCTAACCATTTCATCCTTCACTGCTCTCTTCTCTTTCTGCCTTCAATCTCCCCAACATCAGGGTCTTTTCCAATGAATCAGATCTTTGCATCAGGCGGCCAGAGTATGGGAGACTCAGATTGAGCATCAGTCCTTTCAATGAATATTCACAGTGAACTTTTTTAGTGTTGAATGGGTTGATTTCCTTGCAGTCCAAGGGACTCTCAACAGTCCCTTGCAGTATAAGGGACTCTCAAGAGTCTTATTCAGAACCACAGTTTGAATCACTGATTCTTTGGCACTCAGCTTTCTTTATAGTCCAACCTCATATCTGTACATGACTACTGGAAAAACCATAGCTTTGACTATATGGGCCTTTGTCAGCAAAGTGATATTTTTGCTTCTTAATTACTGTCTAGGTTTGTCATAATGTTCCTTCCAAGGAGCAAATGTCTTCTAATTTCATAGCTGCAGTCACTATCCACAGTGAATTTGGAGCCCAAGAAAATAAATCTTGCCACTGCTTCCATTTTTTTTCCCATCTATTTTCCATGAAGTGACAGGACTGGATGCTATGCTTTTAGTTTTTTGCACATTTAGTTTTAGGCCAACTTTTTCACTCTTCTCTTTCACCTTCATCAAGAGGCTCTTTAGTGCCTCTTTACTTTCTGCCACTAGGGTGGTGTCATCTGTGTATCTGAGGTTGTTAATATTTCTCCTGGCAATCTTGATTCCAGCTTGTGATTCATCTAGCCTGGCATTTCTCATGATTTACTCTGCATATAAGCTAAATAAACAGGCTGACAATATACAGTCTTGTCATACTCCTTTTCCAATTTTGAACCAGTCAGTTGTTCCATGTAAGGTTCTAACTGTTGGTTCTGGACCCACATACAGGCTTCTGAGAAGGCAGGTAAGTTCATCTGGTATTCCCATCTATTTAAGAATTTTCCACAGTTTGTTGTGATCCAAACAATCAAAAGCTTTCCTTAGTCAATGAAGCTGAAGTAGATATTTCTCTGGAATTCCCTTGCTTTCTCTATAATTCAGATGTTGGCAATTTGATATCTGTTTCCTCTGCATTTTCTAAATACAGCTTGTCCATCTGGACGTTCTAGGTTTTTGTACTGCTGAAGCCTTGCTTAAAGAGTTGTAAGCATAATGTTAGTAGCATGAGAAATAAGTTCAATTGTGCAGTAGTTTGGACAGTCTTTGGCATTGCCTTTCTTTAGGATTGGAATGAAAACTGACCTTTTCCAGTTCTGTGCTACTGCTCGGTTTTCCAAATTTGCTGACATTTTGAGTCCAGCACTTTAACAGCATCATATTTTAGGATTTTAAATAGATCAGCTGGAATAAGGCTCACTTGACTTCTTACCCCAGGATGTCTGACTCTAGGTGAATGCCCACACCATTACGGTTATCCAGGTCATTAAGATCTTTTTTTTTGTATAGTTCTTCTGTGTATTCTTGCTGCCTCTTCTTAATCTCTTTTTTCTTTGTTAGGTCCTTATCATTTCTCACCTTTATCATGTCCATCCTTGCATGAAATGTTCCCTTGTTATCTCCAATTTTCTTAACGGGATCTCTAGTCTTTCCCATTCTACTGTTTTCCTCTACTTCTTTGCATTGTTCATTTAGAAAGAAAGAAGTCCAGGGAGTTATCCTTAGGTACTATCAGCTTAATCCAATGTCTTCTAATTATGCCTCTTAGTACACATTATTGTCCTTGGAGAGCAATGAAATACTTTAACTGGAAACTTCCTTTTTGTGCATGCAAAAGATCAACATGGTATAAAATATATATAAGTATATGTAACATTGCCCTCTTAAAACAAATGATTTGCCAGCAGGGAGTTGCAAACTGATTCTATGAAGGGGAAACCAGGTCCCTCTATTGGTCAGACAGTTATTTCTCTAAAAATACTGTTGAAATTTGAGGTGTATTAATAAAACTATTTATTTTATGTATTTATGACTTACTGATTTTTCTGGCAAGTTTTTAGAAATGTATGGTTATAGGGGGATTGCAGAAAGGAGGGCTAAATTGCAAGATTGGGATAAAATATACCCATTACTATATATTAAAATAAAGAAAGAAAGAAGAAAGAAAGAGTGCTAAGTTATGTCTGACTCTTGTGATTCTGTGAACTGTAGCCCGCCAGGCTCCTCTGTCCATGGGATTCTCTAGGCAAGAGAGGAGTATGTTGCCATTTCCTCCTCCAGGGGAACTTCCTGACCCAGGAATCGAACCTAGGTTTCCCACATTGCAGGCAGATGCTTTACCGACAAAGTTACCCAGGAAGCCCAGTGTTCATTTATAAGAACTTCTCCCTGCTATTCTCTGGAATTCTGCATTTAGTTGAGTATATCTTCCCCTATCTCCCTTGCTTTTTGCTTCCCTTGTTTACTCAGCTATTTGTAAAGCCTACAGATACAACCCTTTTGCCTCCTTGCATTTATTTTTCTTTAGGATGGTTTTGATCACTGCCTCCTGTACAGTATTACAAACCTCTGTCCATAGTTCTTCAGGCACTGTCTACCAGACCTAATCCCTTGAATCTATTTTTCACCTCCACTCTATAATCATACGGGATTTGATATAGATCATACCTGAATGGCCTAGTAGTCCTCCCTAATTTCTTCAATTTAACCCTGAATTTTGCATCAAGTAGCTGATGATCTGATCCACAGTCAGCTCCAGGTCTTGTTTTTGCTGACTGTATCAAACTTCTCCATGTTCAACTGCAAAGAATATAATCAATCTGATTTCAATATTAGCCATCTGGTGATGTCCATGGGTGGTCTCCTGTGTTGTTGGGAAAAGGTGTTTGCTATGACCAGTGTGCTCTCTTGACAAAACTCTGGTAGCCTTTTCTCAGCTTCATTTTGTACTCCAAAGACAACCTTGCCTGTTACTCCAGGTATCTCTTGACTTCCATGTTTCACATTCCAATCTCCTACGATGAAAAGGACATTTTTGTTGTTGTTGTTGTTTTATTTCTAGAGTGTCTTATAGGTCTTCATAGAATGGTTGATTTCAGTTTCTTCAGCATCAGTGTAGGGGCATAGACTTGGATACTGTAATGTTGAGTGGTTTGCCTTTGAAACAAACTGGGATCATTTTGCTGTTTTTAAGGTTGCACTCAAGTACTGCATTTTGGATTCTTTTGTTGATGTTGATGGCTACTCCACTTCTTCTAAGAGATTCTTTCCCACAGTAGTAGATATAATGGTCATCTGAATTAAATCCACTTATTCTTATGAATTTTAGTTCACCGATTCCTAAGATTTTGATATTCACTCTTGCAATCTCCTTCTTGGCCATCATTCAATTTACCTTGATTCATGGAACTAACAGTCCAGGTTCCTATGCAGTATTGTTCATAGAGTCAGACTTTGCTTTTACCACAAGACACGTCTACAACTGAGCGTCATTTCTGCTTTGGCCCAGCCTCTTCTTTCCTTCTGGAGGCTTTACTAATTGCCCTCTGGTCTTCCCCAGTCACATATGGGACATCTTCTGACCTGGGGGACTCATCTTCTGGTGTCATATCTTTTTGTGTTTTCATACTGTTCATGGGGTTCTCATGGAAAGAAACTGGCCTCCAGTGGACCATTTTTTTGTCAGACTATCTACTATGACCTGTCCATCATGCATGGGTCCTGAATGGCATGGCTTATAGCTTCACTGAGTTACACAAGCCCCTTCACCACAATAAGGCTGTGACCCATGAGGATCCATGAAGGATCCGTGAAGCCTTGTCTTTTTCATTAAAAAAAACAAAAACAAAACATGCACTACAGATTATTTACTGCAATGATTCGCTAAGCCCATCATTTTAGAGATGATGGGGATATCTTTACTGTCAGGATTTTAAAGTCCTATCTTCAAAGGTGTTGATGGTTTTAATATTGTAGCTGACTGCTGTGTTTCAGGCAAGCACGTGGGATAGAGAGCACCACTAAGACAGTGGTAGACCCTATTTGTCCCTATCTGTTAGCCACTACTTCTTGTTTTGTGCTAAGAGATTTCTGATTTTGTCCAGAATGGCAAAGTGTCAGGAGAAAAATCAGCCTTTCTTCCAGCTAGGGTTGCCCATGTGACACAGTTCCTCAAATGATATTTTTGAGAAATACTTTCTTGACCTTCCTGCATTAAAGCTATTAATAAAACCCTTGTGATAAGAAAATCCTTCTCCTCCTTTCCCTGTCTTTTCTCCTCACTGGAATGCTATCAACAGAACTAAAAGCACAGCATACATCGAGCAATTGTAAGGTACATCTGGACTTCTGTGCAGTCCGTGCAGTTGCTCAGTCATTTCCGACTCTTCGTGAACCCTTGGACCTCAGGACGCCAGGCTTCCCTGTCCATCACCAACTCCCGGAGCTTGCTCAAACTCATGTTCATTGAGTCGGTGATGCCATTGAGGTCTTTTTTGCAATATGAGGCAAATAAACCTTTTCTTTAAGCTACTCAACAATTATAATACATACATGTATATGTATATATATAAATAATCTCAGAAGCAACAGATATAAGTGCATTTGTAACTTGATTCACTAATTCCAGACAAATGAAATCCCTTTAAACAAAATGTTGAGCAAAGTAACGCATAACATATAGGTTTCAATGTTGTCCACCATCATGCTCACCCTAGCTACTCCCAGCTTCCAATCTTTGCTCCCTATAATCCATTCTCCACACAATAAAAACAGAACAACATTTTAAAGAAGATTAAGGAGGTTTTGTTACTTCTCTACTTAAAATTAGAGTTTTTTTTTTTTTTTTTTTAATAGCAACTAAAAAAAAAAAAAATCTCAGAAGCCCTGGAAGGCCTAAAGGTCTGGCTCCATGATGCTTTTCTTCTCCTACGTCTGGCTCCTCTCTACTTTTCTGCCCTCTTCTCATATTCCAAGGCTGCTACATAAGAACAAATAGTCTGTTTGCGGTATTTTGCCAGGTGCTGCCACCCATGTTAGTTCAAGAAAATGGGAACAACTATTTCTAGCTGACAGCTAATCTTTCTAGGGCTAAGATTTACCATTTCTGTTTTGGGGGAGTGGCACACAAAAATGCGGTAAATGGCCCCTGCCTCTATCTATACCATGGTTTCTATTAATCTGGTCATTTATTAGACCTGCTACTTTATTCATATTTCATGCTAAACCAAATGCTAATATTGGATACAGCAAATGTCTAAATTATCCAATTGAGGAAGATTACAGAGAAGTACACAGTTTTACCCTTGGCATCTCTTCCCAATGGCAGGACACATGTCTTCTTTGTGAGGAGGTTGCCTTTCCATTCAAGAATATAACTTAATTATATCATTAAACTATTTTGATCCCTGAGAAAAGTAGTTTGAAATTGTTATAGCCTTTATGTTTCTGTAGTTAATACAGCAAGTGCCTGTTGAAACAGCCCTCTCTTTGGCAGCCCAGTGAGAGTGGAACCACCCAGTGGATGACTGAAGCCAAGTAGCATCTAGTTTCCCAGAGTGAGGCATCGTGATTCAAATTATTGAAGCCATTTGCATTTCACAACTGCTTTTCCTTACCACGATTCTTCATGGCAAAAAATAAATCCATATCAAACACTGAAATGGTTATTTCTCAGTTTCCCTTCTGATTTAAAAAAAATTTTTTTTCTGAATATCTGGACTCCCAGGACCAGAAACAGTGTCTCTTATAGTCAAACATAACAAGCTGGGAAAGCTGAGAAGAACAAGAAAGCCACTTCAAACAATCCAGAGGAAAAACCATGAAAATTGATAAAAAAAAAAAATAACTTTTACTTACCCCTTTTCTCCTCTAGCTTGTTTGAAGAAACTTTTTAATGATCACTGTTAAGAGAAAATGCCTAGTCTTCCTCCTTCTAAATTTTGATTTCCAGATGTACTCAATGATGGTTTAACAGGAAGAGCATATGTTTTCAGCATGATTTCAGTTTGTAAGGTCTTGCTACCCTGAAATGCAAAGTTGCGGGGTGATTATATCTGACCAGCAGACTTTAAAAAGATGCTCCAGAGATTATCCTGCCCCATTTTCATCTTTCTCGTCATCCTCCTTTAATCAAGCACCCTTCATTTAAAGAGACTACAGTACATGCATTATGCACGTGTATGGCTTTGCGTTATGATTTGCAGTAGTCCGTGTGAGTCTTCCAATCAAGGGAAAAATTTTAGAGATTGGATATAAGTGATTTTGAAAGAAGGGCAATTCATTTCATCCACTCAGAGCCAGGAACTGCCTAATTGATTACATCATTTTAGGACGAAAGTTTTAGTAATTAACATTCACACAAGTTGAAATTGGAGAGAGCATTTGGTAATAAGAAATCATGGTTCATCTCCAAGGACCAGACCACTTAGCTTGCTCGTCAGTGCTACCGACAGTGCCCCCTGCCTCTGGCCCTGGCAGAATAGCCTGGGGGTCTTCTCTTCTTCTCTCTGTATGGCTAGAGCCGGTATTACGGCCTGCCACTGTTCACTCGGTACTCACTATGAGTCGAGCAATAAGGTGCTGAGCATGTGGTACACAGTATAGGCTGCTTTGAATCCTCTCATCTCCTTCTTCCAGCCCCTGCCCCAGTGGACAGTTTCGTGGCATCCACCCTCCTTGCCAGATGCAATGTGACATCACTCCCCTCCTCAGGCTTGCAGGGTATACTACTTGCTTCCTGACCTGGTATTTCTCTGATGTGGGATTTCCACTACAAAGTGAAAGACACGTTAACACCCATGGGACCACTCCTGGCCAGCAAAAGGTAGAAGATGATATCTTACCTTTGTGTCTATTGGGAAAATATCTTTGAGAGCATTTTATAGGATTCCTCAGAGTTGTCCATGGTGATGACCAGCTCAATAACTTGATCCAGTGTTGGCTATCCCCATTTCCCTGTTTCCCTGAGATCACCTCCAGAATATTCTACCTGTTCATTCACTTTTGTCTCAGACTCTGTCTTCAGAAGAATCTAGGTTAAGACACAGAAATGACATAAAACAAGATTCACAATAGTAAGAAGAGGCTTCCATTATTTTAGCCTTCCTGTATTGCATAAGCTACCTGGCATCATTTAAAAGAAGCTATTATCTGTTTCAATTAATAAGAATTATTTTTTGTTGCTTACAACCAAAAGAAGTCTCATGGATAAGGCTATATGTACTAGCCAAAGCAAATATATACTTTTCCACAGTGATAATTTGTCATTCTCTGATTATTGATTTAAACACTATACTTCAGTGTAAATTCTGTGTAAAAATAATCTTTCGTCAGATTTAACATGGCTTCTCAGACCTTTAGAAGCCAGTCCCTATGAGGCCAGCCAGAACAAGGCACTGTCGCCCGATAGCTAAGCACATGGAATCCTAAATTTGAATCTTGACTCTGTTACTTACTAACTTGGGCAAGGTACTTAGTATCTCTATGCCTCATTTCCCCATCTGTAAAGTGGAGGATGTTCATGGCCAAGAGTAGATGAATTAATGTGCAACTTGCTTTTTAAATATTTAGTAAAATCTTACTCTTATTCGAAAGGGAATCAGCCTGATTATGAATTGTACCCCAATATCTCTTATAACTGAGATTTGTTACTTGACTCAATACTAACTTTATACTTTCTGGTTATTTCCCTCCCTTGTCATCTGCATCCTCAACTTTTAGATGATCATGCCAGACACTACCATCTGGTCACCAAAACCCCACTGTGCTCTTTTACTGGCCACACATCTAGTTCAGTTTAGATGTTAGGGTGGGCATATGTCTAAGCTGCAGCCAATAGTATGTGGGCAGAAAGGATGCACCCTGTTTCCAGGCAGGGCTTGTGAACACCCCCTTGAGATGCTCTGAACTCTATTCTTCCACAACCAACTATATGCAAAGGATATAGAGTCATATCTTGCACCCCGGGAGGACAGAGCCACAGATGGAACCTGGATTCCTGAACAATCCAATAGGGCTCTACTTGTCAACCAAGAATATCCTTGTTGTCATGCCCGAGATGACAAAGCTAGTATGTAGTGAAGGCTAGATTTGAACCTGGATCTATGCACGTTTTTTTTTTTTTTTTCCCTCAAACACCCTGCTAAAAGTATGCTAGGTAAGTAAAGGAGGAAAACACTTTTCTATGTGTTTTGATCGTGTTAATGCAAAGCAAAGAACACATGAGGGAAAGGATTTTAACATATTTACAGGAAAGAGTTCAGACATGGGTAACTTTTTTTCCCCCTTTTATGTAGCTTCAGTAATTTAGACCTTTATCTAGGTATAAGTCATACCTATTCATTTCAGATGAAAAGTGTTTGGGGGCTGAAGATTTAGACATTTAAAAATCTTCACTTTGAATACATAGACTGTCCATAAACTCAAAGAAATGCTTCATGAGAAAGCACTGTAAAGATTTCATTTGTCTTATTCTTGTCTTATTCTTCAGAGAATGTTATTAAAAACTGATTTTTTTGGATGAAATAAATGTGGTAAATGATCTTAAAACTGTCATTTTTTCACAGAGAGAGGCTTATTCATCTCCACAGCCCCAATGCTTAGCACTGACCAGGACACACTGAGTGAGAAAAATCATTGCCTAAGGGCTACAGATGAAGAAATCAAGTCCTCAAAGAGTTAGGGATCTTTTTATGTCCACAAAGCTAATGAGTGATAGAGGTGTAATTCAAATCTTAATCTTTGGTTTTCATTTTCACTGTCCTTTCCACTCCACTATACTTTTAGTTGAAGTTCATCTCTACATTTGTCTACTCAACAATTCTGATTGGTTGTTTTCAGTGAAACAAATCCTACACTAGACATTAGAAAAGAAAGATGAAAGCTATGATTCCATCTGCCTAGAGGAAAACAGTAAATAATCAACAGTAAGTAAGTATGATACAATGTGATTTGTGATATGAGTTACATAATAAATAAATAAATAAGGAAACATAAATAAGTACATAGATACATGTTGGTAGCGCTTTATAAAACACTGTTCAAAGTGCTTTTAAAGTCGGACTTTATTCAAACTTTGTAACATTCTCAATGTTGTTGTTGTTGTTCAGCCTCGCAGTTGTGTCTGACTGTTTGTGACCCCATGGAATGTAGCACTCCAGGCCTCCCTGTCCCTCACCATCGCCTGAAGTCTGCCCAAGTTCATGTTTATTGCATCAGTGATGCTCTCCAGCCATCTCATCCTCTGATGTCCTTTTGTCCTTCTGCCCTGGATCTTTCCCAGCATCAGCGAATTTTACAATGAGTTGTTTGTTCTCATCAGAAGACCAAAATACTGGAGCTTCAGCTTCAACATCAGTCCTTCCAATGAATATTCAGGGTTGATATCACTTAAGATTGACTGGTTTGATCTCCTTGCTGTATAAGGGACTCTCAGGAGTCTTCTCCAGCACCACAGTTCAAAGGCATCCGTTCTTTGGCTCTCTGCCTTCTTTGTGGTCCAGCTCTCACATCCATATGTGACCTTGGGAAGACCGTAGCCTTGTCTATTGGACCGTTGTCGGCAGAGTGATGTCTCTGCTTTTCAACACACTGTCTAGGTTTGTCATGGCTTTCCTGCCAAGAAGCAATTGTACTCTGATTTCATGGCTGCGTTATTATTCTTGTTTTACAGATAGGAAATCTTGCAATGACCTATAAATCTAGCAAGTGCAGACTGCCTAACTGCAGATTTAACTTGGCTAATTCTATCATAATATGGAGTACTACCTGCTTGCATTCACATCTTTTAGTCATTGGAGTGGAGACAATATAAACCACTGGTTCCCAAATTTCTACATTGTAGAATCACCTGGGAAGCTTTTAAAAATTCTAATATTCAGGTGACAAAGAAACCACAATTCCATGACTGGGAGCTATGCATCACTATTTTTTTAAGTATTTCCAAGTGATTCCAAAGCACAGTAAAGTTGAGGACCACTGATACAAACTATAAAGACAATATCAATACAAGAGTTTTCTTTTATCCAAATCTTTTTGAAGAACTTAGTTTCTAAAAGTTCAAAATCAGAATACTTATGGATCCCTAATTTCAGTTATCTTAGCAGTCTTGTTTGTATCATAGGTAGGCAAGGTACAGTGTTTGTTGAGCCAATCTCTGATTGATTAAGCAGTTATCATTACTAGTCACAGGCCAGACACTTCAAGCTTAGCTCATGGGTAAGCTTTAGAAATAGTAGTCAGGTTTTGCCAGAATGCCAGAGGCACAAGGGAAAGGGAAATTCATTCCTGAAAACAGACCCCGGGAGCTGAGTCAGTGGGTTCTGCTAGAGTGAATGAACTGAGTGTTTGTGAGGACCTCTGCCACGAGCAGGTAGTGTCAACAAAGCTCAAAGAAGTGGGTTTGATCATTTTTAAAAGAAGAAGTAAGGTAAAAAAAATTAATTATGTATAAAGCAAAAAAGCAAGGAATTTGAGACCAGATCATGTTTACTAGTCCAGGATTGCCACATTCTATCCTTCTAACTTTAAGTTCTTTTTTTTTTTACCTCTATTATTTTAGAATAAGATTAGTATGGAAATAATATTTTTCTAATGATGTTGTGAAAACTAAATGATTTGTCATCTGGCTTGTGGATATTAATGCATAGATCATTAAAAGTGGTTGCTGTCACTGTTAAAAGTTCTTGCATTAAAGCAATTCTACGGTTTTCTCTGATCTTTATTCACATATTCAGGCCATGGATTCCATGCCTAGCACAAAGAGGCATGAGATGATAATCTTTTATGCTGAATTATAATTTTTAAACATGTGTAGCTATGTTTCATTTTATACAATATCTGAATAGGTACTTTCAGGCAAATCGTGAGTAGATACTTAATTCTTATGACCATCTCCTCTCTTTTTTATTAATAGTTTGCTTGAAAAGGACCTGTGCATGGAGAAAATAGCTATGAGTCAGATCCAGAAAGGCTAGGGTGCTCAGGGTTGGTTGAATATAAAAGAAAAGGCAGAGATTCTGTGTTTGGCAGCAACCACAGAAGATGAACCCACAAGGGGTCCCAAAGAGAAAAATACGGGAGATGAGACTTATGAGAAGAAACAGAATCTAAGACCACTAGCTAAACACCCAAACTGGATTTATGATTCCAAGACATTATCCAAAATCTGCCTGTTTTGGTTAACCTGGTTCAATGTTATACATAGAAGAAACCCTTGGCAACGAAGACTGATGTAGAAGATGGAGCCCTATCTAATTGCCTACAGGGAATATTATCAAAACTCAACCAGATTTTTGTCACCTAAAGGAATTTCTATGGTGAGATCCACAGTCATCAAAAGACCCATTTAGGCACATGGTTTGGAGTGGTGAATATTTTCTATATCCCCTCCAAGAAAACAGCCTGAGGGGATTATTGTTTGGGGTCTGCATGGAAAAGAAAAATCTTGAGAAAAGCCAAGAACACAACACTCAAAAGGCTGAGTCATGAAGATGAAACCAAGGCATCATTTTGAATGTCTAGGTTTGTTAGAGGCATGGACCACCCCTAGCGCGTTGTCACTAACATGATGTGATTACTCTTTGATCATCTCTTTCTGTTTTGCTCTCAGGTGTTTCCTTTTAAAATCATGACTTCATATATTTTAAGCCATCATGTCCTTTTTAGCTTTGCCTATATATGGTGACCCACTCCAGTACTCTTGCCTGGTAAATCCCATGGATGGAGGAGCCTGGTAGGCTACAGTGCACGAGGTCTCAAAGAGTTGGACACGAGTGAGTGACTTTCTTTTTTTGATATATCACGACTCCCAGGAATGGCTCCTAGCTCCCTCGCAGGTCACTAGATTTTTCAGTGATTCTTAGCCCTTAGATCAGGTGCAGACTTCTGGTCCAATCATCTGCATACAAGGAGAGGAATTTTACAAAGTTTAGTATTGCAGCTTAGCCACCAGATCTTTGGTTAAGAGCAACTTCACTTTGAGGAAAATGTGAATGGGGCAGGAATTATGACTGACACATCCAGCACTTTCCCAAGGCTTCATAACTAGATAGAAATGGAACTTGAATTCTAACTCCCTGGGTTTAAGCATAGGACTCTTCATCACATCACAGCTTCCTCTGAGGTTAAAAATAAAAATCTATCCCTTGGTCATGTAAAGCATTTCTCCCCATCCCCACCCACATTTACACGCATGTACTCACGTGCACCCACACAAGCAGTCTCTCCCTCCCCTTCCTTTATTCTCTTCTCTCTCTCTCTCTCTCACACCTGCTCTAGACCACAGCATGCAATAGCTTACGCCTAGAGTCCTGTGTGTTCTCTAGTGTGGTCGAACCATGTGGATTTGTAACTTTAAGATAATATAACTTTATTCTCAGGGCCAGGGGTCAAGCACTAGATTTGAAAAATGAATCTGCTCTGATAACTAGTTGAGAAGATGAAGGCTCATTAACAGTCATCATAAGAGCAATTTCTCTAGGTAAAACCACCTTTGAATCCTTGCTCATCACATTAGTTGTTTCAATATGTATTTCAGATCATATAGGAAAAGATGAAAAATCACTGTGGGGACCATGGTGAAGCTCTCTGACATTAATTGGCCTGTCACTAACCACCTGAACTTCAACATTCAAGTCAGATTCCTTAGGGACATGAACATTTTTTTTTTCTTAAAAATGAAAAGACAGGGAAGTGAACACCTTCCCTTCATTCGATAAATCCATGATTATACATATTTTATTTTTGACTCAAAATAAGAAACTTTGAAGTATGACAAAAGCATTGGAAGCTAGAACTTTGAATTAGTAAACAAACCACTATGAGGTACCATTTCACACCAGTCAGAATGGCTGCGATCCAAAAGTCTACAAGTAATAAATGCTGGAGAGGGTGTGGAGAAAAGGGAACCCTCTTACACTGTTGGTGGGAATGCAAACTAGTACAGCCACTATGGAGAACAGTGTGGAGATTCCTTAAAAAACTGGAAATAGACCTGCCTTATGATTCAGCAATCGCACTGCTGGGCATACACACTGAGGAAACCAGAAGGGAAAGAGACACGAGTACCCCAATGTTCATCGCAGCACTGTTTATAATAGCCAGGACATGGAAGCAACCTAGATGTCCATCAGCAGATGAATGGATAAGAAAGCTGTGGTACATATACACAATGGAGTATTATTCAGCCATTAAAAAGAATACATTTGAATCAGTTCTAATGAGGTGGATGAAACTGGAGCCTATTATACAGAGTGAAGTAAGCCAGAAAGAAAAACACCAATACAGTATACTAACGCATATATATGGAATTTAGAAAGATGGTAACAATAACCCTGTGTACGAGACAGCAAAAGAGACACTGATGAATAGAACAGTCTTATGGACTCTGTGGGAGAGGGAGAGGGTGGGAAGATTTGGGAGAATGGCATTGAAACATGTAAAATATCATGTATGAAAGGAGTTGCCAGTCCAGGTTCGATGCATGATACTGGATGCTTGGGGCTGGTGCACTGGGACGACCCAGAGGGATGGAATGGGGAGGGAGGAGGGAGGAGGGTTCAGGATGGGGAACACATGTATACCTGTGGCGAATTCATTTTGATATTTGGCAAAACTAATACAGTTATGTAAAGTTTAAAAATAAAATAAAATTAAAAAAAAAAAACACAAACAAACCAGTTCCCTGCTATTCCTCAAAAGACATCTTTTATAGGTTATGAGAAATCCAATGGTTTTTGAAAAATCCTTGGCAAATGTTTAAAAATATGTTTTGAATGTTTTAAACTCAAACAAATTAAAAACATATTTTTCCCTGGCACTTCCTTCCTTCATTTTAAAATATATGTATATTTTTCAGGGAAATTTTAGGCATGTGGCTCTAATTTTCACTTAACTCATCATGATAATGTTTCATAAGAGCAATTCAATGACTAGAAATCTTTGTCTTTTTTAAAATAAACCTTTAAAAACACTTTATTTCTTAAAAATGGGAAGTCAAAGAAATCAGAACTGGAAAAGGACAAGTAAATCCTGCAGATTTTACCTGACAAGATAGGGCCAACCTTGATCCATTTTCTTCCGGTGAGACTTAATTCCTTGAAGTCATGTATTTTTCTGGAAAGATGGCTTAATTTGAAGGGGACTTCTTTCATTATGACAGAAAGTAGCAAAAACCATTCCAGATCTGATGATAGTACCTACATATCACTCTAGTGACCAGAAGTGGTTCTGTCCTATAGAAAGGCACTGGGCCCTCAATTTTCTCCTATTATCTTTGAAAACGTCTTAATGCCCTTCTGTGTTTCCCAGGCGGTGCTGCTGTTGTTCAGTTACTCAGTCACGTCCGACTTTTTGCGACCCCATGGACTGCAGCCTACCAGTTTCCCCTATCCATCACCAACTCCCGGAGCTTGCTCAAACTCATATCCATTGAGTCTGTGATGTCATCCAACCATCTCATCCTCTGTCGCCCTCTTCTACTCATGCCTTCAATCTTTCCCAGCATCAGGGTCTTTTCAAATGAGTCAGTTCTTTGCATCAAGTGGCCAAAGTATTGGAGTTTCAGCTTCAGCATCAGTCCTTCCAGTGAGTATTCAGGACTGATTTCCTTTAGGATGGACTGGTTGCATCTCCTTGCAGTCCAAGGGACTCTCAAGAGTCTTCTCCAACATCACAGTTCAAAAGCATTAATTCTTCTGTGCTCAGCTTTCTTTATAGTCCAACTCTCACATCCATACATGACTACTGGAAAAACCATAGCTTTAACTAGATTGACCTTTGTTGGCAGAGTAATGTCTCTGCTTTTTAATATTGCTGTCTATGTTGGTCATAACTGTGTGAGTATAGACCACATCTAATTTTCATACTCATTCAATCTTTCAGCAAACTTGCAGTAGCCCAGGAACTGTCTAAGATATTAGGGTTTAAAACTCAAAAAAGACAACAATTTTGGCCTCAAGAAGTTCAAAGCACAGTAGCTGAAAAAATAAGTTAATAAAAGTATAATAAAGCATTAAAATAAGAGTATATTGAAGACCGAAGGTTGGTATTTCCAACCCCAACAAGGAAAGACTTGTAAGTGTAGATGTTAGACCAGGGTCTTACAAAATGAATAGATCTTTACCACGCAGACATGAGCAGGTAAATTTAGGCTTAGGGAGCCATATGAACGCAGGCATGAATGTGAAGACTCCTGGCTCATTTGGATAAAGGCCAGGCATTCGGCATGACTGGTACTGTGAGTGAGAGACGAATCTAGAGTGGCCCAATAAAGGGCACAGCAGGCCTTGTTAAGGACCTAAGACTTTATTCAAGAAATAGTGGAGATGATTACATGATGTTTGCCTTTTAGAAAAATCATTCTGGTGGCTTTATGGAAGACTGATTGGGTGAGAAGTGGGGAAAAAGAGTAGATGAAAGTTTATCTAAAATACTTATGTAAAAATTTGAGTGAGAGATTATTGGTATGCAGCATCCATAAACACGGAGAGAAAAGGAACAGGGAAGAGAAACAAAAAAGGAAGCAGAATTGACAAATTGGCTGTCTGTTGAAAGAAATGGAGAGATGGAAGTACGCAAGTATTGTAGGATTATGTCAAGGAGGAGAAGAATGGAATTTCTATATGGAAAGTGTGGGAAAGGATGATGAATTCTGTTTAAAATATGGTGGATTTGAAGTACCTGAGAGACAACCATGTACACAAAAACTAGGTATTTCTGATAAAAACTTACAGACTTCCTGCTGTATGGCTCTTAATGAAACAGAACTGGTAATCAGACATCCCGACCAGATACATTTTTTTGACAAAATTTTGAGAAACTTTCCAGACAGAACTGGCCCTATTTTCACAGCTAAGTCCATTAGAAGGGATGACAGAGGATGAGATGGTTGGACGGCATCACTGACTCAATGGACATGAGTTTGAGTAAAGTCTGGGAGTTGGTGATGGACAGGGAGGCCTGGCGTGCTGCAGTCCATGGGGTTGCAAAGAGTTGGACACAACTGAGTGACTGAAGTGAACTGATCTTATACCTCTCCCAACCCCTCTCTGCACTGGTAAACACTAATTTGTTCTCTGTATCTCTGAGTCTCTTTCTTTCTTTCTTTCTAAGTATACACTTTTAATTTTTTTTAATTTTATATTTAAGAATTCTTTTGGCCATGCTGCATGGCATGTGGGATCTTAGTTCCCTGACCAGGGATCTAACTTCCCTGCACCCGCTGCTTTGCAAGCACATAGTCTTAACCACTGGACCACCAGGGAAGTCCACTATGAGCTTCTTTCTGTTTTGTTATATTTGTTTATTTTATTTTTTATATTCCACATATAAGTGAAAATGTTCTGTATTTGTCTTTCTGTTTCACTAAGCATAATACCCTCCAGGTCCATCCAAGTTGCTGAGAAAGACAAGATTTCATTCTTTTTATGGTTGAGTAATTTTCCATTGTATACTTGAGTATGTGTGCATGCTCAGTCATAGCCTACTGTTTGTGACCCCATGGACTGTAGTTTTCCAGGCTCCTCTGTCTGTGGAATTTTCTGGGCAAGAATACTGGAGTGGGTTGCCATTTCCTCCTCTAAGGAATCTTCCCAACCCAGGATCAAACCCCTGTCTTCTGAGTCTCCTGCATTGGCAGATGCATTCTTTACAAGTAAATGTTCCTATATACATATGGTGGTGGTTTAGTCGCTCAGTCGTGTCCGACTCTTTGCGACCCCCTGGACTGTAGCTCACTAGGCTCCTCTGTCCATGGGATTTTCCAGGTAAGAATACTGGAGTGGATTGCCATTTCCTTCTCCAAGGGATCGTCCTGACCGAGAAATCGAACCCAGGGCTTCTGCATTGCAGGCAAATTCTTTACTGACTGAGCTATGAGGGAAGCCCTATACACATATATGTGTGTATATAAATGCCATATATTCTTTATTCATCTATCAATAGGCAAATAGGTTGCTTCCATATCTTGGCTTTTGTGAATAATGCTACAATGAATAAATGTGTGCCTTTTCAAATTAATGTTTTCATTTTTATCAGATATATACCAAGGAGTGAAATTGCTGTATCATATGGTACTTCTATTTTTAATTTTTTTGAGAAACCTCTATACTAATTTCCAAAATGGCTGTATCAATTTACATTCCAACCAGTAAGGGTTCCCTTCTCTATATATCCTTCTCAATGCTCCTCTTTCTTGCTTTTTAATGATAGCCATTCTGACCAGCGTGAGGTGGTGTTTCATTGTGGGGTTTGATTTGCATTTTCCTGATGCCAACCAGTCCATTCTGAAGGAGATCAGCCCTGGGATTTCTTTGGAAGGAATGATGCTAAAGCTGAAACTCCAGTACTTTGGCCACCTCATGCGAAGAGTTGACTCATTGGAAAAGACTCTGATGCTGGGAGGGATTGGGGGCAGGAGGAGAAGGGGACAACAGAGGATGAGATAGCTGGATGGCATCACCGACTCAATGGACATGAGTTTGAGTGAACTCCAGGAGTTGGTGATGGACAGGGAGGCCTGGCGTGCTGCGATTCATGGGGTCGCAAAGAGTCGGACACGACTGAACGGCTGATCTGATCTGATCTGATCTGATGCCTAGTGATACTGTCATCTCTCAAGTGTCTGCTGGCCATCTGTGTACTTTATTTGGGAAAAAGCCTGTTCATATTCTCTACCCAGTTTTTAAAAAATAATTAACTTTTATTGCAGTATAGGTGCTTTACAATGTTGTGTGAGGTTCTACTGCATAGCAAACAAATCAGCCATACATATATCTCCTCTCTTTTGGATTTCTCTCCGTTTAAGATCCCACAGTGCAATAAGTAGAGTGCTGAACAGTGTGTTCCCATCAACTGTCTGTTCTATACATAGAATCAATATGTATCAATCCCAACCTCCCAGTTCCTCCTACCCAACTCCTTCCCCCTTGGTATCCATACCTTTGTGCTCTACCTCTGTGTTTCGATTTCTGCTTTGACTGTTAACGGATATTGAATTGCTTGAGTTCTTTATGTATATTTTAGATATTAACCTTTTCATCAGACATATCATTTACAAATATCGTCTCCCATTCAGTTGGCTGCCGTTTTGTTTTATTGATAGTTTTCTTCTCTGTGCAGAAGTTTTTAGTTTTTGCAGACTTCTAGTTGATGTTCTGTTTGTTTATTTTTGCTTTTGTTTCCTTTGCCTGAGAAGACAAATCCCCCCCACCAAATATTACTAAGATCTATGTCAAAAAACATGTTGCCTATATTTTCTTTTATGGTTTTGGATCTTACATTCACGTCTTCAATCTATTTTGAGTCTAATTTTGCATGTGGTAAGAGAAAATGTTCTAATTTCACTCTTTTACATTTTACATGCAGCTTTTCAATTTTCAAACTACTTACTGAGGAAACTCTTTCCCCCAGTGTATATTCTAACCTCCTTTGCCATAAATTAATTGGCCATATGTGTATGGGTTTGTTTCTGGATGCTATATTTTGCTCCATGGATCTATGTTTGTTTTTATTTTTGTTCTTACCATACTACTTTGAATACTGTGTCTCTGTAGTCTGAAGTCAGGATGAATTATAACTCCATTTTTTTTTCTTTCTCTCAAGATTACTTTGGCTATTTAGGGTCTTCTGTGGTTCCATGTGAATTTTAGGATTATTTGTTCTACTTCTGTGAAAAATGTCATACAAGTATTTTGATAGGAATTGCATTAAATCAATAGATTGCTTTGGGTAGTATGGTCATTTTAACAACATTAATTCTTATAATACATGAACACAGAGCATCTTTTTATTTATTTATATGATCTTCAATTTCCTTTATCCATATATTACATTTTTAGATTATAGATTTTTCACTTTTTTGATTAAACTTATTCTTAGATCATGGCATCCGGTCCCATCACTTCATGGGAAATAGATGGGGAAACAGTGGAAACAGTGTCAGACTTTATTTTTCTGGGCTCCAAAATCACTACAGATGGTGACTGCAGCCATAAAATTAAAAGACGCTTACTCCTTGGAAGGAAAGTTATGACCAACCTAGATAGCATATTCAAAAGCAGAGACATTACTTTGCCAACAAAGGTTCGTCTAGTCAAAGCTATGGTTTTTCCTGTGGTCATGTATGGATGTGAGAGTTGGACTGTGAAGAAGGCTGAGCACCAAAGAATTGATGATTTTGAACTGTGGTGTTGGAGAAGACTCTTGAGAGTCCCTTGGACTGCAGGGAGATCCAACCAGTCCATTCTGAAGGAGATCAGCCCTGGGATTTCTTTGGAAGGACTGATGCTAAAGCTGAAACTCCAGTACTTTGGCCACCTCATGCGAAGAGTTGACTCATTGGAAAAGACTCTGATGCTGGGAGGGATTGAGGGCAAGAGGAGAAGGGGACGACAGAGTTTGAGATGGCTGGATGGCATCACTGACTCGATGGACGTGAGTCTGAGTGAACTCCGGGAGTTGGTGATGGACAGGGAGGCCTGGCGTGCTGCGATTCACGGGGTCACAAAGAGTCAGACATGACTGAGCGACTGATCTGATCTGATTCTTAGGTGTTTTATTCTTTTTGAAGAAGTTGTAAATTAGATTATTTTCTTGACTTCTCTTTCTGATAGCTCATTACTAGTGTATATAAATGCAATAGATTTCTATATATGAATCTTGTATCCTATACCTTTTCTAAATTCATTTCTAAATTCTAATTCATTTTAGTGAAGTCTTTAGGGTTTTCTGTATATTATTGTCATCTGTAAACCATGACAATTTTACTTCTTCCTTTTCAATTTGGATGCTATTTATATTTTTCTTACCTGATTGCTATGACTAGGGCTTCCAATACTATGTAAAATGGAAATGGCAAGAGTGGGCATCCTTATCTTATTACTGATCTTAGAGGAAAGAATTGCAGCTTTTCACCATTGAGTATAATATTAGCCATGGGTTTGTCATAAACAAAAAATGTTCCCTCTATACCAACTTTGTTGAGAGCTTTTATTGTGAAAAGATGTTGGATTTTTAAAAAAATGCTTTCTCTGCATCTACTGAGATGATCATGTGATTTTTATCCTTTGTTTTGTGAATGTGATCATCATAAAGTTTTTATATGTTGATCTAAATCTACTTGTTTTAAACTGACTCTCATTTAAGTTCAAACACGTTCTAAAAGATTTATATTTTTTACCACTCCAACCACATTTTGTTTTTGATGTCATACTTCATATTTTCATGTCAATTCCTTAACTGTTTATTGTAGCTATAGTTTATTTTTACAATTTTTGTCTTTTAACTTTCATACTAACTTATTTGTGTTTGATTCACTGCCTTAACCATTTATTTGCCTTTACCAGTGGAATTTTTCCCTTCCTATATTTTTTTATTTCTCATTTATAGCCTTTTCTTTTTCTTTTAAATCTGACCCTTTAACATTTCTTGTAAGGTAGATTTAGTGGTGATGATACCTTAGTTTTTGCTTGTCTGGGAAACTGTTTGTCTCTCTTTCAATTGTGAATGATACCTTTGATAAGTGAAATGTCCTAGATTGTCGGGGGTATTTTTGTCTCAGTACTAACTTCCCTGGTAGCTCAGACATTAAAGAATCTGCCTATAATTCAGGAGACCTGGGTTTGATTTCTGGGTCAAGAAGATCCCCTGGAGAAGGAAATGGCAGCCCACTCCAGTATTCATGCCTGGAGAATCCCATGGACAGAGTAGTCTAGTGGGCTACAGTCCCTGGGGTCACAAAGAGTCACACAAGACTGAGTGACTGACACATTTACTTTAAATATATTATGCTTCTCCTTTCTGTCCTGCAAGATTTCTGCTGTAAAATCAGTTGATATCTTTATGGGAGTTTTCTTGTATGTGACTCTTTATTTTCCTATTTTTACCTTTAAAATTCTCTCCTTAACTTTTGCCACCTTAATTATGTTTTAAATGTCAAGAGCCTTCTGAGAAGCTAGTAAGCCCCACTGGTTTCAACCACCTTCTCTTCCTAATGTTGGACCCTAGGGCTGGGGTGCCTAATATGTGGCTTAAAGCTCTCGCTTTGTAGGGAGGATTTCCAAGTCTGTGATAGTCCCCCTTCTCTTCTGAGTCACCCCCTAGGGTTGTGGGTTCCTACTAGATTGCTTATCGTCCTCTCCTACCAACCTTCGTGTGGTCCTTCCATTATAGTCTTGGTTGTAGAAGAACAGTTCTGCTAGTCTTCAGGTTGTTCTCAGCAAGAGTTTCTCTATATGTAGTTGTAATTTTGATGTGTTTGTGTGAGGTCATGAGCTCAGGGTTCCCCACTCCACAATCTTGTTCTCACTCCTTTCAAAACTTTATGTGTATTAACTCATTTAATCTGCATTAAAATCTTGTAAGTCAGATGCTGTGCTGCGCTTAGTCGCTCAGTCATTTCCAACAGTTTGTGATCCCATGGACTGTAGCCTTCCAGGCTCCTCTGTCCATGGGGATTCTCCAGGCAAGAATACTGGAGTGGATTGCCATGCCTTCCTCCAGGGGATCTTCCCAACCCAGGGATTGAATCCAGGTCTCCCACATTGCAGGTAGATTCTTTAATGTCTGAGCCAACAAGGAAGCCCAAGAATACTGGAGTAGGTAGACTATCCCTTCTCCAGGGGATCTTCCCAACCCAGGAATCAAACCAGGATCTCCTGCATTACAGGCAGATTCTTTACCAGCTGCGCTACCAGAGAAGTCCACTATTAGTATTCTCATTTTGCAGACAAATAAAGTGACAGAGCAAGAAAGTGACCAGATCAAACTTTCTTCAGATTTAATGTTAGGATTTAATAAGGCACCATATGTAAATCAGACAGCATAGGGCTTGGCACACTTAAAAAATTGTTGATATGTGTTAGTTTATTGCCTTCATTGTGCCTATCTAATTCATTTGTAAACTCATAGGACTTGGAGAGACTGAATAAACCAATTGAGACAGTTTTGAAAATGAAAAATATTTTGTATTCAAATTAATTAAAATTATTTTTCCAGTTACTCATCAATCAACCATCAGACCTAAGACCAATGGCTGAGGAACTCTAGTTTTGTAATGACAGAATGAAGAATACAAAACACATTTAAAAAATAAGATTCAAATTTAAAAGTCATGGTTTCTACTCTTAATGCTTAAGAGCCCTTTTTAAAATAAAAATTACTCATTTAGTGCCCTCTGGATACAATCAGTATTGTGGGATTTAAAATGGATTACCCTTTCTTGCCCTGGTGGCACTGAAAATCTGAAGGGGCAAACTTAACAAAACTTCCATAGGCTGACCATGAATCAACATTTGCAATCTTTCTTTTAAAGTGTTTGTACTTGAAGTTTGAAGGAGACAGATTCAAGAGATAAAGGCTTACATAAAGCTAATCTTAGCAGTGGTTTCAGCATATTTTTGTCTTCTGAGCAAATTCATAATTACTTTGTGTTTCAGTTCTTTTTAAGTCATCTGTCTGTCATAAAGTAACTTTGAACTAAATTTACACTTTATCTCTCTGTCTTTCCATGTGCATTTCATTTTCCTTTAACCACTGGTTTTGAAACCCCTTTGCCTAACGTTTTCATGTTTGTTTGCAGAAAGTTTCCCACATACAGCCTCTAACTTGTTTTTTGGGCTAATGCAAGCTAAAAGATTTTTCTCAAATATATTCAGTTCTTTACAATGATGCATCCATGTCTTTCTTATGGTATGGCCCTGTAAGCCTGTGTATCTTACTCTGACTCTTTACTCCTTTAATCTCCTTTTTTCCCCGTAGAGATGAGTTTAATGGCTCCAGGAAAGGACACACAGAAAGGCAGTAAGCAGGCAGAAAAGTGACAGAGAGGAATGCAGAAATATGCACACGGGGCCCTTCCTCCAACTCCCAGGACACTGCAAACCTTTGGTCTTGTTACCGGGATATCTGGGGAGATATTAATAAATGAACAACAATAGCCAGAAAAATTATCTGAAAAATAAAAAAGAGTTTGGTCAACATACAGATCAAGCAGTTTGGGAGTTTTGGGGAAACTTTTAAACCTTCAAAACTTTTGGGCTATTCAGTGCCATGTAGGGATTGACAACTAATAATTATCAACTGATAATTAGCTTTCATTTTTTATTGTCATTTAAAACAATCTTCAGGAACAGAAATCGTGGCTTATAGTTCTCGCTTTGTAATTGGCACTGGGCACATAGTAGGCTCTCAGTAAATGCTTGCTTGCTAAGTGAATGAGTGAAATTTCTTTGTCCACAACAAAAGGCACTGAAAATTATCATAGAACTAAAACCAATATGTAGAAAGCAAACTTTCTTTCCAAGTGCTCTAAACATAGAAATCTTATACTATTTCCAAGATACTGAGAAACTTGTGTAAATAATGACATTATTGACATTTCTTTTAATTATATTAAGACCAAGAATGAATCTTAAATAATTAGAATACTTTAGAAACATCTCAAAATCAAGATGAAGAGAAAAGGGAAATTAAATAAGTGGAAAGCCCAAGAGAAAAAGCTCTTGTGTCTAAAGAAATATTAGCCTTATTCTATGTATCTTTCATACCAATCATTTGGCAAATATATATAAACCATCTTATGATACTTTTCAATTTGGTGTTTTCTACTTGGGCTTCCCTGGTGGCTCAGCTGGTAAAGAATCTGCCTGCAACGCAGGAGACCTGGATTGGATCCCTGGGCTGGGAATATCCCCTGGAGGAGGGAAAGGCTACCCACTCCAGTACTCTTGCCTGGAGAATTCTGTGGACTGTGTAGTCCACGGGGTCGCAAAGAGTCGGACACGACTGAGTGACTGTCACTTCATTCCTACCTGACTTTTCATATATTTATTTTTCTCTTTCCAAATGTAGTGTAGGTTCCTTAAAACAGAGACTACTGTATGTTTATCACATACATAGCACTTTTTTTTACACTGTGTATGTGTATGTGTCTGTGTATGTCTCTGTGTGTGTGTATACAGAGATTCACATACTTTTCGAATCATATTTTAGGAAAGGTGAACACTAAGAGGAAGAGCCAAGAACTAAGGCTGCAAGTGAATTCTTCAGCTGGCATAATCACTCACACAAATCGATGACATTCACGTGCATGTTCACACGTACTTACAGTGCTTTATGTGTTACCTATAAATATGTGTGAACATGTATGTAAATGCCATCGATTTGTGTAAGTGATTATGCCAGCTGAACTAGTAGTACATAATTGGCCACATATGGAAGCCTGTCCACTTGCAGATGGGCACATCCACCCACAAGTGATTGGCTGTGTCCAACTTTAGAGAGTTATTTAGTGACATTCAAAATCAACAGTAGTATTAACATACTTTGAAAGGCAGTTCCAATGTCTTTCTAAGGCACGTATGAACTGGGTCTTTCCAACTGACAGCAGTATATATATTGATATTTTGGATTTGGACAGCAGCTTTTGATTTTAAGAATGGAGACTACTGAAACTAAAGTTTGCTGAGCACCTAGTGTTTATTCTGAAATTCATTTTTATTGTGTCTTGCATCAGCCAAGGTAATCATTGACAAACAGCTTCTAATATTTCGTAGTTATGCAAATTGTCCCTTTTTCATGCATTTAATGTTGGGAGGATTGAAAGGCAGAGTCCATCATGGAAAAAAAAAACAAAACAACCTTACTATAGAAGATCAAGTAGATATCAAGAATCCAGAGAGTGAATTAAACACATTTTGCTTTCCCCTAAGTCCTCTACATGTTCTAACAGTCCTTGGAGCAGCATGTGGAGTTCCTCACATTTCGCTCTCTCCTTTTGCCCAGACTGGCGGGGTTCCTTTTCTTTCCTCTCTCCACCTCAGACTATCACACCAATCCTTTGGCCTCATCTCTTTTCCCGCAAGCAGGGGGATGTGGCCTCTGAGAGCAGAGGATAAAGGACAGCAGGTTTTCAGGATCCAGTCTCAAACTGAAACCTCTAGACGGCAATCTTTTTATTGTTCAACAGTCCTCTGAACACAACTCTGGGAGTTCTTTTGCTTTAAGGAATCTGTGCTTCTTGTTTTGTTCTGCAGAAGATTCCCTCCTATTATCCTAGCTCTGTATTTGTTATGATAAACCCCAGAGAGTAGCTGATGGGAGAAGGAAACCAAATTTTGCCATAGAACGTAAGATGATACTATCACATAGTTTTGCCTTCTATACCTGTATCTTCCACCTTTTATCTCACTTTATTCCTATTAAGTTGTCTTATCTCAGTGTACTTTTCCTGTGATAGTTAAATTTAGTAAATCATTAGTTGGACTTTGCAATTTACCTACCTTATTATATCAACTCATGTTCTGAATGGAAAGCAAAAATGAGTGATTGCTGCAACAACTGTTTATAGAAAGGCTAAGAGCCTTAAAAATAGTAATATAGTAATAATAATGATATTGGTAATAATAAAAGCCTTGAGGATAAACACTTCAAGCACTGTTCTAAGTGCTCTATATAACTTGTTTAATCCTCATAACAGTTATAAGATGTGACACTATTCTCATTTTACAGATGAGGACACTGAAGCAGAAAGAGATCAAATAATTTGCCTAATAGCTAGCAAGAGGGAGAGCTGAAATTCAAACAGTTTGGTTCTAGAGCCTAAGTTTATAACTGTCACACTATTTAAAAAATATTGTGGGCAATGCATCTATCACATATTAGCATATAATCAATTGGTATTTGAAAGGCACAATTTAATAGAGCAAAGAATAACTACATACTGCAAAGAGAAGTGGCTTGCTGATCCCAGAGATATAAGCTCTAATCTCATCCCTGTTGCTTATTGACATAGGGTCTGTAATTGGAAATGCCCTTGGGAGCCTCCTTGGTTTCTGGCATAACTCAGTTAGTAAAAGACCAGTCTATCTTGCAAAGTCTTTAAGGTTTATTGGTTTTTATCATGGTCATTGGAATCAAAAAATCAGGCAGCATATGGACACTGGAAAGTGTATTTTCTGCTTCTGTTATGTTTTATTGTGATTCATTTCAAATACTTTTTAGTTCAATGTGCTGGAAGCCATTTGCCATCCAAAATTTTAATTATTAATGTAAAAGTGTTTAAAAATATGTCCATTAAGGCTGATAAAGTTGCGTCTGATTAATGGGCTTTTCATAAATGCACTGACACAAACTTTTTTTAAAAATTAATTCAGCCTGCAAATGAACATCATCCATTTTGCTATCATATTTTATCAGTCTGTAAAGTGCATTCTCACTTTAGTTTTCAGCTCTGAATGCAGAACACTGTGAAAAATGACAGAATTTTAATGAGAAAGTGAACAACATGCCATCAACACCCTTTTGCCAGTAAAAATGGCACAACATCAAAGCTTTAAATCATGTTCTCTCCACACCTTTTGGACATCTGTGATTCTGTCTAAGTCCTCAAAATCTGCCACATCCATCACCAGGTGCAGCCTTTAAACATGGAGGCGCTGTCTACTTCGCTGGTTGGCATGGCAACAGTTGTCAAATCATCCCTTGATAATGCTCTTTAATTGATTGTATAAATTATTCTGAGATATGTGATTACAAAATGATGTACTGAGGCTCTTAAGTGAGCAGATCAGCCTAGCTGCATTTAAAGATGCATTGTATTCCCTCCCTTTACCCAGGAAACTGACCCTCTTAGAGTGCTGGAACACTCAGGAGCAGCATAAATATTAAGTGTTAAGGAAAAGTTTAAAGCAATGGCATAGTTAATTGCTACTCCAAGTGCATGTTAACTTACTAAAAACCAATAGGCAGCATATTGCATGCGGATGTAAAGATATTTCTTAACACCACATGGAGAAATCGGTCTATCCAAAGATGGCATTATTACCAGAATTGAATTTTTATTGCATTGGTAGAGAAGTTACAGGCTATTTGGAGACACATGGTGTAACCTTTCCTCGTCAGCCTGCCTTGGGCTCTTTCTTCTCATGACCCTCTGTATACAATGAGTACAGAGCATGTTGCCAACATGTTGGCTCTCCCGTCGCTGCCATCTCAGCTGAATGGCATTTTGTGATTTCTGGCATCTCAAGTGATTCAACGTGGAAGTGATTAACTGGGAAACTGTGCCTAAAGCAACCCCTTTATTTTCATTTCAAGTCTTTTTGTTTCCCCTCCATAAAATATCCTATCCAGCATTCCCTCCGCTTTCAAACTTAAGTCCACTGCAACCTATATGAAAGTGTAAGAGTGGTTCCCAGTCCAGCAACATCAGCATCGCCTAGGAATGCAGAAATGCAGACACACTAGAAACTTTGGGGATGGGACCCAGAAGTCTATGTTTTATAAGCTCTCAAGGAGTCTGATGCAGTCACATTTGAGAACCACAGGAATATGCTAGTCTTAGTTGCACATTAGAATTACCTAGAGAACTTTAGGACTTCCCTGGTGGCTCAGATGGTAAAGCATCTGTCTGCAATGCAGGAGACCCAGGTTCAATCCCTGGGTCAGGAAGATCCCCTGGAGAAGTGAATGGCAACCCACTCCAGTACTCTTGCCTGGAGAATCCCATGGATGGAGGAGCCTGGTAGGCTACAGTCCACAGGGTTGCAAAGAGTCGGACATGACTGAGTAACTCCACTTTCTTTCACTTTTCTTTTCTTTAGAGAACTTTAAAAGCTATCAAAACATAAGCTGCATCTCTCAGATACACAGATTTAATTACTTTGTGATTCACCTGGTACTTTCCCATGTGATGCTAATGAGCTAAGAAGATTGAGGTACCTTGGTATTGGACAATGACGTTGAATGTAAGATGCTGAAGTGTTTAGGAGATGGTTACTGACAGACATTGTTACAGCATTCTTTTGCTTCTCTTTCATATTTGTTCCTATTTCACATTTGTTCATTTAGTTGTACTTTCACCATTCATTTACTGTATATTATATACTGTGTACTGTATTCTGCTTTGAAGATATAATGAGAAACATAGTCTTTAAGTTGGGAGGAGGGGGAGATAATTTAAAAAGTGAACAAAAGAAAGTAAAAGCATATGTCATTACAAATGATGATAAAGTCTCTGAAGGAAACAAGTAGAATACTATGACAAAGAATCCAGTGGACCTGCTTTATTCAAGGAAAGTCTAAAAGGGGATATTTAAGCTGAAAACTAAAGAACGATTACAAAAAATTGTCTGATTTGGTGGGCTCTGGTTGTGGCACGCAGTTGTGTGTTTGGGGACAGGTAGGGGAATGTACTGAGAAAAGAGCATGTATACAACCTGTACTGAAGGAAAGCACTTGATGTGTTCAAGGAATTGAAAGAAAAGTGAAAGTGAAGTTGCTCAGTCGTGTCCGACTCTGTGACCCCATGGAATGTAGCCTACCAGGCTCCTCCATCCATGGCATCCATAGATACTGGAGTGGGTTGCCATTTCCTTCTCTAGGGGATCTTCTCCACTCAAGGATCGAACCTGGGTCTCCCACATAGTAGGCAGATGCCTTACTGTCTGATCCACCAGGACTTCCCTGGTGGCTCAGGCGAATTTGATATGAGATGCAATAAGGAACCACGTAAGAGCCATTGTGTGGTCTTAAGAAGAGGAAGTAATTCCAGAAGATGTCCTTAGGTGATTTCAAGTCAGTGAAGCCAAGAAATCTTTTAAACAAATCACTTTCAGCACATTTCTAGCTGCTTAAACAGACAGCTGCCACTTCAGCTCAACTTTTTGATGTCCATCCTTTCAGGAACTGTTGGCCTTCTTGCGTGGAGCAGCTTTGGATGGTATGCTGCCTGAGCTGACAGACTCTAGTACTGACTTTTAGATCTAGAGTCATAATAAAAATCTTAAGATGTATGTAAATTTTCTTGGAGTGACTTAGAGTTTTCGCTTCATCTTTAATTACTAGCAGCAGTAGAAATTGACTTTACTGTCTCAGTTCAGTTCAGTTCAGTCACTCAGTCATGTCCGATTCATTGCGACCCCATGAATCCCAGCACGCCAGGCCTCCATGTCCATCACCAACTCCCAGAGTTCATTCAAACTCATGTCCTTTGAGTCAGTGATGTCATCCAGCTATCTCATCCTCTGTTGTCCCCTTCTCTTCCTGCCCCCAATCCCTCCCAGCATCAGAGTCTTTTCCAATGAGTCAACTCTTCGAACGAGGTGGACAGAGTACTGGAATTTCAGCTTTAGCATCAGTCCTTCCAGTGAACACCCAGGTCTGATTTCCTAGAGGATGGACAAGTTGGATCTCCCTGCAGTCCAAGGGACTCTCAAGAGTCTTCTCCAACACCACAGTTCAAAAACATCAATTCTTCGGTGCTCAGCTTTCTTCACAGTCCAGCTCTCACATCCATACATGGCCACTGGAAAAACCATAGCCTTGACTAGATGGACCTTTGTTGTCAAAGTAATGTCTCTGCTTTTGAATATGCTATCTAGGTTGGATATAACTTTCCTTCCAAGGAGTAGGCGTCTTTTAATTTCATGGCTGCAGTCACCATCTGCAGTGATTTTGGAACCCCCCAAAATAAAGTCTGACACTGTTTCCACTGTTTCCCCATCTATTTCTCATGATGTTATGGGACCGGATGCCATGATCTTCGTTTTCTGAATGTTGAGCTTTAAGCCCACTTTTTCACTCTCCACTTTCACTTTCATCAAGAGGCTTTTGAGTTCCTGTTCACTTTCTGCCATAAGGGTGGTGTCATCTGCATATCTGAGGTTATTGATATTTCTTCTGGCAATCTTGATTCCAGCTTGTGCTTCTTCCAGCCCAGAGGTTCTCATGATGTACTCTGCATATAAGTTAAATAAGCAGGGTGACAATATACAGCCTTGATGTACTCCTTTTCCTATTTGGAACTAGTCTGTTGTTCCATGTCCAGTTCTAACTGTTGCTTCCTGACCTGCCTGGGGCAACAGGCAAATTTGGCCTTGGAATACAGAATGAAGCAGGGCAAAGGCTAATAGACTTTTGCCAAGAGAATGCATTCATCATAGCAAACACCCTCTTCCAACAACACAAGAGAAGACTCTACACATGGACATCACCAGATGGTCTACACTGAAGTCAGATTGATTATATTCTTTGCAGCCAAAGATAGAGAAGCTCTATACAGTCAGCAAAAACAAGATCAGGAGCTGACTGTGGCTCAGATCATGAACTCCTTATTGCCAAATTCAGACTTAAATTGAAGAAAGTAGGGAAAACAACGACTATTCAGGTATGACCTAAATCAAATCCCTTATGATTATACAGTGGAAGTGAGAAATAGATTTAAGGGAGTAGATCTGATAGAATGCCTGATGAACTATGGATGGAGGTTCGTGACATTGTACAGGAGACAGGGACCAAGACCATCCCCATGGAAAAGAAATACAAAAAAGCAAAATGGCTGTCTGGGTAGACCTTACAAATAGCTGTGAAAAGAAGAGAAGCAAAAAACAAAGGAGAAAAAGAAAGATATAAGCATCTGAATGCAGAGTTCCAAAGAATAGCAAGGAGAGATAGGAAAGCCTTCCTCAGCGATCAATGCAAAGAAATAGAGGAAAACAACAGAATGGGAAAGACTAGGGATCTCTTCAAGAAAATTGGAGATACCAAGGGGACATTTCATGCAAAGATGGGCTCGATAAAGGACAGAAATGGTAGGGACATAACAGAAGCAGAAGATATTAAGAAGAGGTGGCAAGAATACATAGAAGAACTGTACAAAAAAGATCTTCACGACCCAGATAATCACGATGGTGTGATCACTCATCTAGAGTCAGACATCCTGGAATGTGAAGTCAAGTGGGCCTTAGAAAGCATCACTATGAATAAAGCTAGTGGAGGGAATGGAATTCCAGTTGAGCTATTTCAAATCCTGAAAGATGATGCTGTGAAAGTGCTGCACTCTATATGCCAGCAAATTTAGAAAACTCAGCAGTGGCCACAGGACTGGAAAAGGTCAGTTTTCATTCCAATCCCAAAGAAAGGCAATGCCCAAGAATGCTCAAACTACTGCACAATTGCACTCATCTCACACGCTAGTAAAGTAATGCTCAAAATTCTCCAAGCCAGGCTTCAGCAATACATGAACTGTGAACTTTCTGATGTTCAAGCTGGTTTTGGAAAAGGCAGAGGAACCAGAGATCAAATTGCCAACATCTGCTGGATCATGGAAAAAGCAAGAGAGTTCCAGAAAAACATCTATTTCTGCTTTATTGAGTATGCCAAAGCCTTTGACTGTGTGGATCACAATAAACTGTGGAAACATGTATATTACCATATGTGAAATAGATCACCCGTCCAAGTTCAATGCATGAAACAAGGTACTCAAAGCTGGTGTACTGGGATGATCCAGTGGGATGGGATGGGGAGGGAGGTGGGAGGAGGCTTTAGGATGGGAGGTTCAGGCATGGGGGACATGCATGGCTGATTCATGTCAATGTATGGCAATAACTATACAATATTGTAATTAGCCACCAATTAAAATAAATTAATTAATTTTGAAAAAGAAGGATAGCATGTCAGAAAGAATGCAATTTTAAAGGAGCCTTTGCAAATACTATTAAAATTGTGTAAAAAAGGATACTATGATGATTAGCAGGAGTAGGGTGTCTTAAAAAATATTTTTCACTGTAAAGCTAAGGCTACAATAGAAACAGTCACTGGTAAGTTAATGATCTCTGCTCTAGCAAACACATTGTCCTTCAGGGCTTGTTGGAGATCCAGGATGAGAGCAAGTCAGCACACAAGTAGAGTCTAGGACAATTGCTCATTTCCCTCTTTAGAGGTCATCAGAGGGCAAGGAGAGGACGTTCTTTTAGATCTTCTTGTCCCACTTTCGGAGAAGGCAATGGCAACCCACTCCAGTACTCTTGCCTGGAAAATCCCATGGACGGAGGAGCCTGGTAGGCTGCAGTCCATGGGGTCGCTAAGAGTCGGGCACGACTGAGCGACTTCCCTTTCACTTTTCACTTTCATGCATTGGAGAAGGAAATGGCAACCCACTCCAGTGTTCTTGCCTGGAGAATCCCAGGGACGGTGGAGCCTGGTGGGCTGCCGTCTATGGGGTCGCACAGAGTCGGACACGACTGAAGCGACTTAGCAGCAACAGCAGTCCCACTTTAGAGGCTTGGTTTAATAGTTGTAGAAATAGTGTAAGATACTGATTAAGATAGTGACTTTATTCTCAATTTGTTGCAAAAAAGCTCTAGACCTAGTAGCTCATTTGATTTTCCCTGGGGCAATATCACTTCACTTTGAAAACATTTAAATATATATGCAGAGAAAAATAGCATTTTTTTCTTAAAATTACATTTATTGACAGGCAGATCATGAAAAAAAAGAAACAAAGAACTTCATATTGTGTGTGTGTTAGACATCTGGAATGGAATGCAGGAATTATCTTTTATATTCCACAAAATAATATACCAAATTATCTCCATTCACTCTTCACTTTCAGACTGTACTCAACAGGCACATTGTACGGGAAACCTCAGCAGTTAGAAATTGTGGAGAAAGCAAGTCTGGAGTTCACATGTGTGCAGACCCAGAGCATGCGATGTGACCCCTAACTGCACAATGCATCAGTGCATCCTGGGGACATCTTTGTGCCCATGTTTCCACTGGGATAATTAAGAGTGGCATTGTGAGCCCTGAGTGAGAGATGAACTTACTTTTTAAATGAATTTACTTATTTTTAATTATTTAAGAATTTCTTTTGGCTGTGTTGGGTCTTCATTGCATTTGTGTGAACTTTCTCTAGTTGCGGTGAGTGGGGGGTATTCTTTGTTGGCCGGGCAGGCTTCTCATTGCAGTGATTTGCCTTGTTGCAGAACACAGGCTCAAGTCATGTGGGCTTCAGTAGCTGTGGTGCACAGGCTCAGAAGTTGTGGCTTGTGGGCTGTAGAGCGTAGACTCTGTAGTTGCGGTACACGGGCTTAGTTGTTCAGTGGCATGTGGAATCTTCCCAGACCAGGGATCGAATCCATGCCTCCTGCATTGGCAAGCAAATTCCTATACATTGTGCCACCAGGGAAGTTCAAGATGAACTTCTAAAAGAAAGAATTTCTCAGAAAGAGGAATAAGGACATCATTTATTGAATATTTTCTGAATGTTTGCTGCTGCTAAGTCACTTCAGTCGTGTCCAACTCTGTGCGATCCCGTAGACGGCAGCCCACCAGGCTCCCCCATCCCTGGGATTCTCCAGGCAAGAACACTGGAGTGGGTTGCCATTTCCTTCTCCAATGCATGAAAGTGAAAAGTGAAAGGGAAGTCGCTCAGTCGTGCCCGACTCTTAGCGACCCCATGGACTGCAGCCTACCAGGCTCCTCCATCCATGGGATTTTCCAGGCAAGAGTACTGGAGTGGGGTGCCTGTGTGTCAAACACTAAGACTGTAAGAAGTTTATTATATATTGGGGGGATATAGATAGTCCAAGAAAAAAAAATCTTGATGCTGGGACAGGAGGAGAAGGGAGCAACAGAGGGTGAGATGGTTGGATGGCATCACTGATTAAATGGACAGGAGTTTGAGCAAACTCTGGGAGATTGTGAAGGACAGGGAAACCTGGCATGCTGTAGTCCACGGGGTCACAGAGTCAGACACGACTGAGCGACTGAACAACTAAACAAGATGAAATTATAAAATATGTGATAACATTAATAAAATGCTAATATTTATTGAGCATTTATTACCATGTTAAATGCTTTTTGATTATATTTAATTTAAGCTTCATGAAAATCTAGACTGTTTTGGTGAAGTCTAATATTTCTATTACTATAACGATTACAGTTGCTATTGTTACCTCATTTTACAAATGAAGAAACTGAGGCCCATGCAGTCTAAACATGTCCCTCGGTTTAATCATCTGGTAATTTGAAGAATGGAGATGGACACTCAGCTTTGAGTGGCTCCAGAGGCTGGGTTTAAGCTCTCCGTGATGCTGCCTTGGGGAATGGGGAGCAGGGAAGGAACCCTGAGATGGGACCCATGGCTGTCTTGCTGAGGAAAACAGCAAATGTTTCTTTTTGAAAATAACTGGCTAGGAACTGCCTATTCTTTTTTCCTCTCACTAGAATAAATCTGTCATTTTTCTACCAAGGGAAGTCTAGAAGAAAATTGGTGCTGGGCTGGGAGGCTGTACAGCCTTGTAGTAAAGAGCATTGACCTGGAGCTCACCTGGGTGAAAGCTTTGCTCACAGCCTTGGAGCTCTGCAACCTGAGGCCAAGGTGAAGATCATACCTCACAGGTTCATTATGGGAACTGAAGTAAATGAGCTTATCTCTGTAAAACTTTTACATGTAGCATGCACTACACAAGTATTAAATAAATAAATTTGAAAAACCATAATACCAAAAATAGCAGCATAAATTCTTCTTTGGGAGAGTTGATCACAAAATGGCTTTGCTTAAGAATGCCTCCTAATTCTAAAATTTTTGTCATCTTAGGTGGAATATTGAAGTTCTTGGTGGTAACAAGGGAGGAGGGCCTTGGGATGAGAAGGGCTGGGAGGTGTGTCTTAGGTTTCATAAAAGGAGCTTGATATTGGTGTTCAAACATTACTGGATTCAAATCCTCCCTGTCTCTTAGGTCTTGAATATACAATTTAATAACTTTATTCTCAATTCTTATTGGAGAAATGAGAAAAAGAACTCCTATAATTAAATGAATTATTCTTTATGACAAAGCTTGACATAGAGTATGGACTAAAATGGTGGCTGTTAAAAAACATTATCACTTTTTAGAGCAGTAAATTTAGGAAAACCCAATTTATCTTCAGTTTTCACTTTCCTCCTATATAAATCAAGATCATGAGAGTTATAGTATTTATATACACAGTACTGGCTTCCCTGGTGGCTCAGATGGTAAAGAATTTGCCTGCAATGAGACCCAGGTTTGGTTCCTGGGTTGGGAAGATCCCCTGGAGAAGGACATGGCAACCCACTCCAGTATTCTTGCCTGGAGAATCCCATGGACAGAGGAGCCTGGTGGGCTGCCGTCCATTTGGTCTCAAAGAGTCAGACATGACTGAGCAACTAACACACACACACACACACACACACACACACACAGAGTATTAAAGTATTAATAGCTAAGGAAGTTATTTCAATTCAGGGAAAGACAAAGAAATGTGTAGGATAGAAATGAAAGTTCATCAAATTGCTGTTTCTTTGACTGTTTATCAGGTGTAGTTGTTGACATATTTAGGAGTCCTGTGTATTGATGAGACAAGTTTAAATGAGTCGGAGGGTTTCTCCCTCCTTCCGGTGGCTTAGTAGAGAGCGGGCTCAGCTGGGCTGACAGGCAGTCAGTATTACTGCCAGGTGATGATCTTCCGAGGGCCCTCATATTGCCCTTAAGTGTGGGAAACTACTAGCATTGTTCCTGGGCCTGAAGATCTATAGAAGTATTTATGGGTGCTCCCTAGCCCCTCTCAGCGTCACCTGTAACTAGACAGTGAGATGTGCGGTCAGGGCTCATGGTCTCTTGGCATGCTCGCGGTCACGCGTCTAGTCTACCTGCCTGGGCAGGCTCCTCCTGGAATTCTGGCCATGGTGTGTTATGACCACCTATGCCTGACCTATGCTGTGAATAATGTCAATGCAATGCATATGTTCTTTTGCTTTTCTCCAAGTTTTTTCTCCAATCAACCTTATATTGTGTTTGTATTATGCTTGAATAACATGTGCCAAAAATATGTCTTGAAATTGTACTTTGAGTTGTAAGATCTTCTCATAATAAGTGACTTGAAAGCCAAATTTGTGGGCAGAAGGCCTCACACTTCACTATTTCAATGATCTCTCTTTTTCTCCCTCTATCTACTCTCTCTTTTTCTTGTTTCTGGGTGATGGCATTTGGTCCATAATTCTTTCACATTAACTGCAGATATGATTCTACTGTCCAATTTATTGTATGAGAAATTTCGATGATTCTGTGGGAAGGACCCGTCCTTACTTGAGAAGAAGTGGATGAGAGGTGAGTGGTACCTTTTCCCTGGAGGCCAGTAGGATGGCCACCGACAGAAGATAGCTCTAGAAAGTGTGGTGACAGGTTCACAAGTCTGCAAGCCTAAAACACTTTTCAGAGGAGCCCTGCGTTGGGCTGGAATAGGCCTCTCCTGGGACCCCTGCTTCACTCAGACAATGACTGGGAGCATTACAGGGAGCATTGTCTTGCTAAAGAGTAGAGGCAAATCCAGAGGCACAGCAGCTAGATCTGCCAGGCAACCATGCTTCAGGAAGCAGAGATCTGAGTGCTGTCTTTCCATGACTGTTGCATCCATAAGACCCTGTAGTCTCTGGCTACTTCTGTGCTGTATCACCAACCATGGTCTTCCTAGCTTATCTGCTTCTGTCCTGCTGACCTCCTTGCTGCTTCGTGAGCATGTTGAATACTCTCCTTTGTGTTAATAACTTCATCTTTGTGTTAATAACTTCATCCACCTGGAAAATTCTTACCATATATTTATCTGTATGGTTTCCTCCTCAGTTTGCTTTTTCTTCAACAGTTCCTTCTCAGAGTTGCCACCCATGACCACTGCATCCAAAATAACACATGTTCTCTGTTCCATCATATTACAACTCACTCTCCTTTATTTTTCTGCTTTGTGTTTGATTATTTTTTGTGGTGGTTTAGTCACTAAGTTGTGTCCGACTCTTGTAACCCCATAGACTGCAGCCCACCAGGCTCGTCTGTCCATGGGATTCTCCAGGCAAGAATACTGGAGTGGATTGCCATTTCCCTTCTCCATTGTTGTTTTCTGTTATTTTCATTAGAACATAGACTTTGTGAGAGCAGACCTTACTTTTGTTCACTGATAAATGACACGTACCTAGATGAAGAGTCTATCACATAAGTGCTCAGTAAATATTTTTGGAATGAATAAATGTTTATTTGCATTTCACTCATTTCACATGCTCCCTCTTGCTGTACAGTACCCTTACATTCCAGGAGGGAAATCTATTACTTTAAAGCATATGAGAGTAAGAGTTCTGTCACCTGCGGAAGAATCTCTACCAGGAAGATGATAAATGTTCTTATTGATTTTTAATTTCATGACAAATCAGTGGGGTAAAAGTACATCCTTATTTTTAATTGACTTCATTTATTTACAAAGTCTTGGACTCAAGTGAGCTTTTCTAACAATGCAGCAAACTCCAGTCTCTAGATCGATATATCTTTTGTTTAGGCTTTAACACTATTATGGTGTGTGTTACTCATCATTGTACAGTTAGTCTCTGGATATTCTAACCCCTCCTACCATTATCTATCTTTCATCCTTTTTATACAAAATTAATTTGACATCTAGCTTACATTTTTGTGTTCTGGTGTTCCTATTGGATTATTATTCTCCATAGGATTCAAGGACTCCACTAATCAGTATCCTCTGTTTTGCTGACTGCATGGAATGCAATCCTTTCTTTTAGATTATTACAGTTGATGTTAAATGAGAACCTAAGCCTGATTCTTTTGACCCACCACTGGATACCTCTTTTATATACTCAATCTGCTGCTATGTGTCATTATTCCTTGCTTATATTCCTCTCATTCACTTTCTGTTTGTGTGAACATGTTTGTGTGTGGCCAATTTTACTTCAATTTTAAAGTGAGATTTCATAAGATCTAATTTTTTTTTTATTGCTCAAATATACAGTATCTACTACAGGAATCCCTTTCTGCTCCAATCTTTTAATGAAATGGAAAAGAAATCAATCAAATTCTTCTGGCATGGGTTGGTTGTTATAAACTCATGCTGTTTGTGGCTTATTTTATGTTCTTCTGCATTTTACAGAAATATTTTTCAGAATGTTTCCACTATTTTGGTAGATTATTACTAAGCCTTGATCATACTGTTTGATTTCAAAAAATTAAATACTATCTCTGTATTTCTTAATTCTATCTTGGTTCTTACTGATTTAAAAAATGACATTTATGATTAAGTAGTTCATCTGGCAAATATATTTGTATCTACACTATTAGTTACTTATAATACATGAAGTTTTCAAAATGAATTTATTCATAAAAATATAATATCACAGAAACATTCCCCTAAAGACAATGCTGTTTTATGAAGTATAAGCAAGAGAATGGTCATGAATTTGTCAGCTTCATCATGAAGAAAAGACAGCAATGGTCAACATATTAGTTAGCTAGGCTATCATAACAAAGTAACACAAATTTGGTGGCTTAAAAGTGCCCCCTCTGAAGGCTCTACAAAAGAATCCTTTCTTCCCTGTTCCTAGTTTGTGATAGTTACTTGCAATCCTTGTCTTAGAACTGCTTCACTTTATTCTCTCCCTGTACTGTCCTGGGGCCTGCTTCCCTGTGTCTCCTCTTAGCCTCTGTTCAAATATCCATCTCCTTTCTGTTATAAATAAATCTCTGTCATCATGTCCATCGAGTTGGTGATGCCATCCAACCATCTCATCCTCTGTCATCCCCTTCTCCTCCCACCTTCAATCTTTCCCAGCAGCAGGGTCTTTTCAAATGCATCAGTTCTTTGTATCAGGTGGCCAAAGTATTGGAGCTTCAGCTTCAACATCAGTTTTTCCACTGAATATTCAGGACTGATTTCCTTTAGGATGGACTGGTTGGATCTCCTTGCAGTCCAAGGGACTCTCAAGAGTCTTCTCCAACACCACAGTTCAAAAGCATCAATTCTTTGGCACTCATATTTCTTTATGGTCCAACTCTCATATCCATACATGAATACTGGAAAAATCATAGCTTTGACTAGACCAGACCTTTGTTAGCAAAGTAATGTCTCTGCTTTTTGATATGCTGTCTAAGTTGGTCATAGCTTTTCTTCCAAGGAGTAAGTGTCTTTTAATTTCATGACTACAGTCACCATCTGCAGTGATTTTGGAGCCCGATAAAATAAAGTCTGTCACTGTTTCCATTGTTTCCCCATCTATTTGCCATGAAGTGATGGGACCGGATGCCATGATCTTAGTTTTCTGAATGTTGAGTTTTAAGCCAACTTTTTCACTCACCTCTTTCACTTTCATCAAGAGGCTCTTTAGTTCTTCGCTTTCTGCCATAAGGGTGGTGTCATCTGCATATCTGAGACTATTGATATTTCTCCAGAAATAGCAGAAGGGAGGAATGAAAATAATACAGATTTAAATATTCTGCACAAGAATACTATATCTTAGAGACTATTTGGCAAGATGATATACAATCTTCCCTTGGTATCTCTGAGGGGTTTCTTCCAGGACACACTGGAGATAACAAAATTTGTGGCTGCTCAGAGCCCACACTTTGCCTGCTGAGCCCCCAGTTCCCATCTGGGCTTCCATATCCACCTGGATCAGGTAGTACCATATTCACAAGAAAAGAAAAGAATCTGCATATAAGTGGACACATGTGGTTCAAATTCACATTGTTCAAGGATAAACTGTAATCTAACTACATCAGAGAGAGAGCATAGAAGTGCTTTTATTCAGTAAAACTACCAGATTTGAATCAGAAAAGCTCTGCATATATGCCCTCAAGGACTTTATATTGTTAAATAAGGTAAAACTCCAGCATAAAGACTTTTTCTATATTACAGACTAAGTTATATTTTAGCTAGTATCTTGTATCTTATACATAATATATATATCATCTATCTTAAAAAACAAAGCAGACTTGGAATATGGTTCCCATACCTCATATTATTATAGCATCTTCGATGACAGGGAATTATACAAAGAACATTCGTTACCTTAAGTACACTCCTCTTTCTTAAACATGGGAACAAATACAAATAGTTCCTGTGGTAGACGTTCGTGTTCACCAAGATTCCTGGATCTCCAGGGAACAAACGCCCTTGGAATCAGATGTGGACTTCTGACTTTGCTTTGGTCGGTGAAATTTGGTTGGGAGTGAGGAAGATCACTTCCGGGCTAAAGTGTGTAACGGTTGGTGGGCATGTTCTTCATCCTTTAATCCCTGCCTCGGTAGGTTCTGAAGCATTATGTTGAAAAGGTGGAACCATAAGATGATAGAACCTTTGCTATTTTGTGTCCCTGAACACCTGTGATGACAACCCACTGCTGATCTCTACTGGATTCAAAGTGAGTGAGAAATAAATGTTTTAGACCACTGTGATTTTAGCGGTCGACTGTTAGTGCAGTATAATCCAGGATATCCTGACTGACAAAGTGCCTCTTCTTTGAAAAAAGGAATTTTCACCCAGAATTATGAGATTGTTTGAGAAAAGTTATTATAAGACTATGTTATTGCTTTTACATAAAGTTAAAACACACAAAGTGCTAAGAAGTTCATAGATCTTTCCTTTTCTGACTGAAGGATTAAAGCCACATTTCGTAATCTATTTTGCTTTTTTCTACTACAGGGACACCAACAGTGACTCCATATTTTTAATATGTTTAAGGGAGATTATTATTATAAAAGTTCTGCTTTTATAATTTTACCCGTTATTGTGAAAGGTTATTTGTTTTTATTTCATGTTTATTTACTCTAGGTTTAACCTTAAGAAAAGGATATAAGGATTTATGGCATGCAAATAAAAGAATGTTTGCTTTATTCTAATACAGAAGCAAAAAGCCAAATAAAATTTTTTTTTGTTTCTAAAAATTGAAGTCAGGGGAAAATTATGGAAAAAGTGAGATCTGTTTACTAGCCCATAGTTTTTATTTCATTGAATATTCTTTTACATGTTCATCTTATATGCAAATACACAATGCTTCTTTTCCTACTCAGTCTCATACACATCCTGGAATCCCCTGTGACCTATCAGCCTGGGAGAATAGTCCTTTAAGATTTTGCTGTCTCTATTCATCACATATACTGTTGCTTTGTACGTGTTTATTTTGCTAGTTATATGTGTTTAGGCAGGAATTCAAATATGTGATTCTCGCTCTTGCTTTCCAAGAGAATTCTCTTGAGGGGAGAAAAAACAATGTGCATGTTTCTCTTCTTATTTGACAAAACCAAAAACAATCCTGGATTTAGACACTTACAAGGAAATATGTTCCACACAAAGTAAGAGCAAAGGACTTTGTTTCTCTTCCAGCTTTGAAAACTGACCCACTTTTATGAGAAAAGTATAGGCAGCATAGTATTGACTCTAAAAGCAAGAGGTCTTTTCTGCTCCATTACCAGGCAGAAGGGACAAGAATTTGCAAAGTAGAATTTCTTAGGATAGGAATAAATGAGTCATGGTCATACTTTGTGTTTAAGAAGGATATAATCTTTTCATGTTGGGGCTCAGTTAAGAAAAGTATGCATATTTTTGAGCACAGGAAATGCTTAAAATATTTAAAGGGAAAAAATCAACTGTTTAAAAATCCAGTTTAGGGAAAAATGATGTGACTTGTTGAAGAGAAGAAATAGTCAACTTCAAGTCAGTTCCTGGGCCCATAAGTGCATGAAGTTCATAAAAATGTCCCTACCAACCAATTATGATTACTCTCTACTTTAATTACTTTTCAACTGATGTGGAACTCAAGATATTATCAGCTTCTGCTTTGCTGAGATAGACAGTTGGGCAATACAGTAGAGGGCAGAAAAGGAACAAAAAAAAAATCCTCAGAATGATGAATAGAGAATGCTACTTGAAAAAACTTACACATTTTTTTTTTGATATGGTCTTTGTTGGACACTTTCTCTGCTTATCTGCTTGTATTTTCACTTTCAAGTTGATAACTTCCAGACTGAGTTGAAACACGATGATGTTTCTGCCATTCTCTTCAGGGTTCATTGTGACTTTTTTTTTTATCATCAGCAGAAATAGAGGGAGAGTGAATTAAATGGGAGCTGCAGAACTTGTGAGTGCGATAACAATACAAATGGATTTTCTCTAACAGAGCAAAACAGCTGTCTCCATTATTTGAATGCTTCACCTTTCTCCATTCCATTAATTGGGTCTTTGATCACAAGCTGAGGTGGAGAGGCCCTGATAAGGAATAGGTTATTAGTAAAGTAGCCTAAAGGAATGAATTGGGCCTGCTACTTGCTGCAGAAGATGAGATAAACTCATAATGCCTGTGGATGTGAGTGGTGGAGAGTGATAGGGCCTCTGACTGCCCTGAACTGCTTGCAAAGGGAGAAGACTAATACTCTAGTGCTATGATAGCTAATGCAGGATATAAATTTAGCTCCCGGGAATGGAGTAGGATAAAAATTCCATAAAGAGTTTTCTGTAAATGGCTTACACTTTTATATCAAACTGTGACAGCATCGTCACTAAAAAAATAAAATAAAACAGTTTCTTGATCTCAGTATATGTTGAATACAACTGAAAGCTTTCATATAAGAAGGAGGAAAAATGACTGTTAAATTTGTTCACCAAGACATTAATAAGAGCACCCTTTGAAGTGCGGCAAAGCTAAATTGGAGGAATTAAATTTGATTGAATCTAAGCCTGTTTATTTTTCCCTTTTGCAGAGCAAGTGTTGAGTGATTTGTAATACTTCATTGGAAATCTTCAGGAACTTGCTATCATGTAATTCATTTTTTTTTTTCGGTGAAGAATACGACCGCAGGGGACAAGGCCATATTGGTTTGTTGTTAATGTACTGGAAAGAGGTACTATGGAGAAAACAGTTAATATTAAATTACGAACACAAGGTTATCTTTCTGCCGCACATGCTCCACTGCCCTAGGCAGGGGTAATCTGTTAATAGCATTCAGCCAAAATGACACCATTAAGCAACTGAAGCTACACATCTTTTGCAAGCTGAATGATGTATAAAGCTGGTTTTCTATCATTCTAGATGCAATAAATTATCCATGCTGCTAAAAATTGATACAAGACAGGAGTTTGATAGAACAGGCGCCCAGACATAAATGGAAGGCCAGTCTGGCAGGGAATGACTTAAAGGTGTGAATGGTGTGATCAGGGTGTTTTTATTTTTGTTTTCTCTCCCTGCAGCTCTGATTCTTAGGTTTTAGGGGTCATGATGGCAAATACACTATCGTGGCATTTTCACGGTAGAGAGTGAGGAGTGACTGAGAGAGAGAGAGAGAGAGAGAAAATGAATAACACATACAATTATGCAGATGAGCACCTCGGGAAAGGTTTGGTTGTCAGGTCTACTTTGAATGAATCATTGCATTTCATCTTTAGTTCCTGATTGTCAATGCCTGAACACAAAGTGAAGGGAATTATAAATGGCTTGCATTGAGAGTCATCTGATCGGTGTGAAGTACATTAGGAAACCATAACCTACTCATACTCATTGCCCTTTGGATTATTGGTTCCATCAACATACACAATAAATAGCTGGGCAAACAATTTAGGATTGTTTCCCAGGATAGTTTTTTCTCATTTTAAATTAATACAAATGCTCAATAGACTTAAGAGACCCGGAGCAGCTATTTGCTCTAGCAGAGATCCTCACAGTATCAGGAAAAAAGGTTTTCTAAACAGCAGTGGCAATATCAGTGAAACAAAGTACTATATTAACTCAATGAATGCATATTAAATTTGTACCATATTATCCAGCTCTCTGGTAGGCACGGGCCATGTGAAGATAAAAGAAATCATCCCTTAAAACCTTACAGTCTAGTGGGGACTCAGACAATTGCAACGAAATGTTGTGATGAAAGAGGTATGCCTCATGCAGTAAGCTTTGAGGAATGTCTGCCAGGGAATGAGGGCTGGCTTCGTGGAGGAAGTGACCAGCCCAAAGAGAGGTTTTTAACTATCTTACGAGATAGAAAATAAACATAACCAATAAATCCAACCACAGTCCTTATCATAGTTCATAAGATTTTAAGGGTAGCATTATCAATATACACATAAGCAAATAACTATAGTGAAAGCATGGAACTCAGCACACAAATCAAGGGAGGAGAGTTTGTGAGGTGTTTCTAGAAACCCGGAAGTGAAAACTTTAGAGTGGACTCGGGTAACCAGACAGGAGAGAATTTTGGGGGGGGGGGGTCCAGAACATCATCCCCAGGCCCTCTCGCTCCTTCTTCACTCCCAACTTTTCACAGTCCCAGTGCGTTCTATATACGGCATATCTGTCATCTGATCTGCTTAGTCTGTCTTTATGAACATAACTTTAAGGAATGAAAAAATTTTGATTTGTATCACTGCCACAGGCTCTTCACTGCTATCTCTGCCTCAGTTTTGTCCCTCTCCAATCCCGTCTCTGGAGAGAGGCCAGAGTGATTTTTCTTAAACAATTGAACTGTCAAACCCAGTTTGAATCCTGTGCTGTGGTTGCCATAAAGCCAATCCTTTAATCTGGCGTATAAAGCTCAGTGTCTTCTGGCCTGGCCACCTCTTGAGCCTCTCTATGCTTCTCACTAACTGCGTCTAGGCTCCAGGCACTGCGACTGTCCTGTTTACCAACTCCTATCCACCTCTGAACCCTCAAGCTTTGGCTGTTTTCACTTATATTTTCTTCCAAAAGCTGTCATCTCATTCCTTCCCTTTTCCAAACTCATTTGGATTTATTTTTCAGATGCTGGAGCTTTCCCTGAAAGATAAATACGGGTCAACGTGCCCCTGTCTCTGCCCTTGTGGCACTCCGTGTCTCTCCCAGGTATGCCCACAGGTCCCCTGGAGACAGGGCATTCTATGAAGGCAGGGTCTGCTGGTATCTTGTCCACTTCATAGCTCCAGATCCCTACACAGTGAGATCCCTTCATGGCAAATAGATGTGGAAACAGTGGTTGACTTTGATTTTTGGCCTCCAAAATCACTGCAGATGGTGACTGCAGCCATGAAGTTAAAAGACGCTTCCTCCTTGGAAGGAAAGCTATGACCAACCTAGATAGCATATTAAAAAATGGAGACGTTACTTTGCCAACAAAGGTTCATCTAGTCAAGGCTATGGTTTTTCCAGTGGTCAGGTATGGATGTGAGAGTTAGACTATAAAGAAAGCTGAGCACCAAAGAATTGATGCTTTTAAACTGTGGTGTTGGAGACTCTTGAGAGTCTCTTGGACTGCACGGAGATCCAACCAGTCCATCCTAAAGGAGATCAGTCCTGGGTATTCATTGGAGGGACTGATGCTAAAGCTGAAACTCCAATACTTTGGCCACCTGATGTGAAGAGCTGACTCATTTGAAAAAAACCCTAATGCTGGGAAAGATTGAAGGCAGGGGGAGAAGGGGACAACAGAGGATGAGATGGTTGGATGGCATCACCAGCTTGATGGACATGAGTTTGGGTGAACTCCAGGAGTTGGTGATGGACAGGGAGGCCTGGCGTGCTGTAGTCCATGGGTCACAAAGAGTCAGACATGACTGAGCGACTACTGAACTGAACTGAACACAGTGAAAGTAAATATTTGTTGAACACTGAATAAGTGATGTGGACAACACACAAATAAAACCTGGGGAAATAGTTGGGCATGACCTCAGGAAGATATCGGGACCACAGGGGATGAGTTGAGATCATTCTAATTATTGGAGATATTTCTCATTGACTGAACTAATAGAACTAAGGAGTAAACTCAGTTTGGGAGATAAAGAAACAAGGGTGTTTTTTTTTTTAAACTGCAGTGTCTTAACAAGAAATAAAACTTTATTGGAAAAGAAGAAAGGATTGGTCAGTAAATTTTAGATGTCTGGGCTATTTTCTCCTGTGCTAAATTGTTCAAATTGAACTACGATGTTCCATGCACTTGCCATATAGTTTCTCACCATTGAACTTTTATTTTGTACTGTATAGACATTTTGATATCAGAGGGGATAGTCTTGAGGCAGATATAGCATAGGGAAGTTATTTTCAATATCTTTTACCAAGGCTATATAGAAGTATCATGGCGAAGCAACTGTAAATTCAAAATTAGATTAACAATAACTAAAAATGGATTAAAAATCAGATTAACAACTGATTTCTTAGCATTTATTTAGTCTTTATCTTGCTCCAAAAACTGATAAAATGAATGAAGAATAATGCTAGTTTTCAAGGAGTCCATGGTCAGGGAGAAAATACTGAAAAAGCAAGTGAACAAATAATTACAATGAAATGTCATGCTGCTGCTGCTGCTAAGTTGCTTCAGTCATGTCCGACTCTGTGTGACCCCGTAGACGGCAGCCCACCAGGCTCCCCCGTCCCTGGGATTCTCCAGGCAAGAACACTGGAGTGGGTTGCCATTTCCTTCTCCAATGCATGAAAGTGAAAAGTGGAAGTGAAGTCGCGCAGTCGTGTAGGACTCTTCGCGACCCCATGGACTGCAGCCCACCAGGCTGCTCCGTCCATGGGATTCTCCAGGCAAGAGGACTGCAGTGGGGTGCCGTTGTCATAAGTGTTTTGATAAGGTGCTATGTAAGGCAGAAACAGGGAAAGAAGAGAAAGGAAAAGAAGGCAACAATTGAGCTGCATTTCAAAAATCCAGGAGTAATGGGTAAAGAAAAATACAAAGAGGAAGGATGTTAGAGGGAGGAGAAAAAGCAAAGATATAAAGTGAAAGGAATAATTTTAAAAAGATTTCTGAGCAGCTCTGTGGTCACATCTAAAATGTGGCTTCCCAGGTCGTGCTGCTGCAGCTGCTGCTAAGTCGCTTCAGTCGTGTCCAACCCTGTGCGACCCCATAGACGGCAGCCCGCCAGGCTCCTCTGTCCACAGGATTCTCTAGGCAAGAATACTGGAATGGGTTGCCATTTCCTTCTCCAATAAAGGGACTGCTGTTGCTGCTGCTAAGTCGCTTCAGTCGTGTCCGACTCTGTGCGACCCCATAGACAGCAGCCCACCAAGCTCCCCCGTCCCTGGGATTCTCCAAGCAAGAACACTGGAGTAGGTTGCCATTTCCTTCTCCAATGCATGAAAGTGAAAAGTGAAAGTGAAGTTGCTCAGTTGTGTCGGACTCTTTGCGACCCCATGGACAGGCTCCTCCATCCATGGGATTTTCCAGGTAAGAGTACTGGATTGGGGTGCCATTGCCTTCTCCCAGGTGGTGCTAGTGGTAAAGAATCCACTTGCCAATGCAGGAGACTCAAGAGACATAAGTTTGATTCCTGGGTAGGGAAGATCCTGGGGAAGAGGAGATGGCAACACAATCCAGTATTCTTGCCTGGAAAATTCTTGACAGAGAAACCTGGCAGGCTACAGCCCATGGGGGCGCAAAGAGTTCAACATGACTGAATGAACACACACACACACACACACACAAGATTTTTCACAACAGCTGTTTTCTCAAATATTTTGTCTTGTGTTCCTCATAAGAATTCTTATATTGTCAGATCCTTTAACAATCTTGGTTTCCTAGATAACTCGCAGGGTATAAGGCCCTCCTGATATGATTTATCTCTTTAGCAGCAACCTTCTTCTGCACTGACACTAGACTGCTTGCTGCTTCTTTTCTACCATGCATTTTTTTCCTCCATGCATTTAAAAAAATGTATTTATTGTTAATTGAAGGATAATTGCTTTCCGGTATTGATTTGATTTCTGCCATACATCAACATGGGAGACTCAGGTTCAATCCCTGAGTCAGGAAGAGCCCTTGGAGAAGGAAATGGCAACCCACTCCAGCATCCTTGCCTGGAAAATTCCACAGACAGGAGGAGCCTGGTGGGCTAAGGTCCATGGGGTCGCAAAGAGTTGGACACAACTGAGTGACTAACACATACATCAGCATGAATTAGTCACAGGTGTACATATGGCCCAGCCCTCTTGAACCTCCCTCCCTCCTCCCAACGTTTCTATCCCTCTAGGTTGTTACAGAGCCCTAGTGTGAGTTCCCCAAGTCATACAGAAAATTTCCATTGGCTGTCTGCTTTACGTATGGTAGTATATATGGTTTAAACTACTCTCTCCATTCATCCTGCCCCCACCTTCCTCCCCATCCCGCCCTTGTCCATAAGTCTGTTCTCTATGTCTGTGTCTACACTGTTGTTGTTCAGTCACTCAGTTGTGTCCAACTCTTTGTGACGCCATGGACTGCAGCACGCCAGGCTTCCCTGTCCTTCTCTTTCTCCCTGAGTTTGCTCAAGCTCATGTCCATTGGGTCAGTGATTCCATCCAACCATCTCATCCTCTGTCATCCCCTTCTCCTCCTGCCTTCAATCTTTCCCAGCATGAGTCTTTTCCAATGAATTGGCTTTTCGCATCAGGTAGCCAAGTATTGGAGACTTGACTTTAGCATCAGTCCTTCCGATGATTATTCAGGACTGATTTCCTTTAGGATTGACTGTTTTGATCTCCTTGCAGTCCAAGGGACTTCAAGAATCTTCTCCAGAACCACAGTCTGAAGGCATCCATTCTTCAGTGCTCAGCCTATTTTATTGTTTTAATATACTAAGTTTGTCATTGCTTTTCTTGCGAGGAGCAAGAGTCTTTTAATTTCATGTCTGTGGTCACCATCCATAATAATTCTGGAGCCCTCCAAAATAAAGTCTGTCACTGTTTCCATTGTTTTCCCATATGCTTGCCATGAAGTGATAGGACCAGATGCCATGATCTTTGTTTTTTGAACATTGAGGTTTAAGCCAGCTTTCTCACTATCCTCTTTCACCTTCATCAAGAGACTCTTTAATTCCTCTGTAGTTATTTTTGGTGGCATTTTTGGGTTTTCTATGTGTATATCATGTCATCTACAAACAGTGAGTGTTTACTTCTTCTTTTTCAAACTAGATTTCTTTTTTTTTTTTCTTCTCTGATTGCCATGACTAGGACTTTACAACTATATTAAATGATAGTGATGAGAATGGGCACTCTTGTTCCTGATCATAGATGAAATGCTTTCAGTTTTTCAACATAGAAGATAATGTTTGCTATGGGTTTCTTATATGTGGCCTTTATTATGTTGAGGTAGAGTCCCTTTATGCCCACTTTCTCTAGAGTTTTCATCATATATGGGTTTATAATTTTGTCAAAACATTCTTGTGCATCTATCGAGGTTACCATATGGATTTTATTTTCCAATTTGTTAAAATGGTGTACCAGGTTGATTGATTTGTGTGTACTGAAGAATCCTTGCATCCCTGGGATAAACCCACTTGATCATGGTATATGCTGCTTTTAATGTGCTGTTGGATTTTGCTTGCTAATATTATGTTGAGGATTTTTATATATATGCTTGTTAGTGATATTGGCCTGTAATTTTCCTTTCAATGTGATATCTTTGTCTGGTTTTGGTATTAGGGAGATGGTGACCTCCTAGAATGAGTTTAGGAGTGTTCCTCCCTCTGAAATTTTTGGGAAGAATTTAAGCAGGATAAATGTTAGGTCTTCTCTTAATATTTGATAGGATTTGCCTGTGAAGCTGTCTGGCCTTGTGCTTTTGTTTGTGGGAAAATACATTTATTTTTCGGTGCTCTGGGTCTTCCTTGCTGTGCGTAGCCTTCCTCTAGTTGCAGTGAGTGGGGGCTACTCTCTAGTTGCGATGCAGAGGCTTGTGGTGGCTTCTCTTGCTGCAGAGCATGTGCTGTAGGGTGCCTGGCTTCAGTAATTATGGTGCATGGGCTTAGTTGTCCTGAGTCAGGTGGAATATTCCTCTGCCGGGCATCAAACCAGGGTTCCCTGCATTATCAGGTGGATTCCTGACCACTGGACCACCAGGGAAGTCCTGTTGGAAGATATCTGATCACAGTTTCGATTTCAGGGATTGTGATTGGTCTGTTTATATATACTTTTTTCTTCCTGAGTTAGTATTGGAAGGTTGTATCTTTCTAAGAATTACTCCATTTCTTCCAGGCTTTCCTTTTAATTGGCATATGACTGCTAATAGCAGTCTATTATGATCCTTTGTATTTCTGTGTTGTCTGTTGTAACTTCTTTTTCACTTCTAATCTTATTGATTTGAGTCTTCTTCCTTTTTTTATTGATAGTTCTGGCTAATGATTTGTCAATTTTGTCTATCTTCTCAAAGGACCAGTCTTTAGTTTTATTGATCTTTGCTATTGTTTCCTTCATTTCTTTCTACTCTGATTTTTATGATTTCTTTCCTTCTAACTAACTTTGGGTTTTTGTTGTTCTTCTTTTTCTAATTTCATTAGGTGTACGGTTAGTTCTTTTTTTAAATTTGATGTTTTTCTTTTTTCTTGATGTTGGCTTGTATTGTTGTAAACTTCCCTCTCAGTAATGCTTTGGCTGCATCTCATAGGATTTTGGTCATCATGATTTCTTTGTCATTTGTTTCTAGGTATTTTTTATTTCCTCTTTTATTGCTTCTGTTATCTCTTGGTTATTTAGAAGTATATTGTTTAGCCAACATGTATTTATGTTTTCTACAGTCTTTGTAACTGATAACTAATCTCAGAGTGTGTGGTCAGAAAAGATGCTTCATATGATTTTTTATCAGAGCTTGAGTTGTGACCCAATATTTTATGTATCCTGGAGAAATGTTCTTTGTGCATTTAGAAAAAATTTTATTCTGCTGCTTTTGGCTGCAATGTCCTATATATACTAATTAGGTCCATCTGGATTAATGTGCCATTTAAAGGTTGCATTTTCATATTAATTTTCTATCTGGATGATCTGTCCATTGGTGTGAGTGGAGTTTTTAAATCTCCCACTATTATTGTTTTTCTGTCTATTTTTCCTTTGATAGCTGTTAGCATTTGCCTTATGTATTGAGATTCTCCTATGTTGTGTGCTATATATTTTCAATTGTTATAGCTTTTTCTTTGATTGATTCCTTGACCATTATGTAGTATCCTTCCTTGTCTCTTCAAGTAGTTTTGTTTTAAAGGTTTTTTTTTTTTTTTTTTTTTTTTTTTTTTTTAATTCTGATATCAGTACTGCTACTCCAGGCTTCTTCTGAATTCCATTTCCATGGAATATTTTTTCCTCCCTCTCACTTTCAGTCTGTATGTGTCCCTAGGTCTCAAGTTGGTCTCTTGTAGACAGTGTATATATGGATCTTGCTTTTGTATCCATTCAGCTATTTTGTGTCCTTTCATTGGAGCATTTAATCCATTTAAATTTTAAGTAATTATTGATATACATATATAATCCTATTACCTAATACTTTACTGTTTCAAGTTTGCTTTGTAGATCTCTTTCTTCTGTTATGTTTCCTGCATAGAGAAGTTCCTTTAACATTTGTTGTAAAGCTGGTTTACTGGTGCTGAAAATTGTTAACTTTAGCTTCTCTGTAAACTTTTAATTTCTTCTCAATTCTGAATGATATCCTTGTTCGATAGAGTAATCTTTGCTGTAAGTGTTTTCCTTTCATCACTTAAGGTGTATTCTGCCACTCCCTTCTGACATAAAATTTTTGCTGAAAGATCAACTCATAACATTATGGGGATTCCTTTGTATGTTATTTGTTGTTTTTCTATTTTTGCTTTTAATATTTTTTCATTGTGTTTATTTTTTGTTAGTTTAATTAATATGTCTTAGCTTGTTTTTCTTTTTGTTTATCCTGTATGGGACTCTCTGGACTTCCTGGATTTGGGTGCTTATTTATTTCCCCTTTGTTAGGGAAGTTTTCAATTATAATCTTCTCAAATATTTTCTTATGCTTTTTCTTTCTCTCTTCTTCTGGGACCTCTATAAGTCAAATATTGGAGCCCTTAACGTTGTCCCAGAGGTCTCTGAAACTGTTTTCATTTCCTTTCAGTCTTTCTCAAATTCTGCTATGTTTCAGGTATTTCCACCATTCTATATTCCAGCTCACCTATCTGGCTTTTTTTGTTTGTTTGTTTACATCTGTTATTCTGCTATTGGTTCCCTCTAAAGTATTGTTTCATCTGTTATTGTGGTTTTCATCACTGCTTTCTATTCTCTAGTTCTGCTATATCTTTGTTAAAATTTTCTGTCTTCCTAATCTGTGGCTTCATTCTATTTATCTGTGCCTCTATTCTATTTCTGACATTTTGGATCATCTTTGCTTTCATTACTCTGAATTTTTTTCAAGTACATCTTGCTCCTTCATCTGCTACATGTTTCTCTGTCTTCTCATTTTCTTTAATTTACTGTGTTTGTGGTCTCTGCAAACTGTAGGGTTGTTTTCCCTCTTACTTGCAGAGTCAGCTCCCAGTGTGTGGAGTGGGACCAGTGCTTTGTGTAGACTTACTGGTTCAGTTCAGTCGCTCAGTCGTGTCCAACTCTGCGACCCCATGAATCGCGGCACGCCAGGCCTCCCTGTCTATCACCAACTCCCGGAGTTCACTCAGACTCACGTCCATCGAGTCAGTGATGCCATCCAGCCATCTCAAACTCTGTCGTCCCCTTCTCCTCTTGCCCCCAATCCCTCCCAGCATCAGAGTCTTTTCCAATGAGTCGACTCTTCACATGAGGTGGCCAAAGTACTGGAGTTTCAGCTTTAGCATCGTTCCTTCCAAAGAAATCCCAGGGCTGATCTCCTTCAGAATGGACTGGTTGGATCTCCCTGCAGTCCAAGGGACTCTCAAGAGTCTTCTCCAACACCACAGTTCAAAAGCATCAATTCTTCGGCGCTCAGCCTTCTTCACAGTCCAACTCTCACATCCATACATGACCACAGGAAAAACCATAGCCTTGACTAGATGGACCTTTGTTGGCAAAATAATGTCTCTGCTTTTGAATATGCTTACTGGTAGGGGGAGTCTAATCCCTGTGCTTTGGTGGATGTAGCTAGATCTTGTTCTTCTTTGGGGCAGTACCACCTCTAGTGGTGTGTTTTAGAGTGGCTGTGAGCCTAGTGTGACTTAAGGCAGCCTGTCTCTTAGTGAGTGGGCTTGTGCACATGCTTTACTTGTTTGGCATGAGGCATCCAGCACTGAAGCTTGCTGGCCATTGGGTGGTGCCAGGTCTTAGTGCTGAGCTCGAGGCCTTTGGGAGATCTCTCATTGATTAATCCATTGGGAGTTCTCTGGTGGTCCCACATTCTGGACCCAGGTCTCTCACCACAGAGTTTTAGGCCCTCCCTTGGTGGGAGCACCAAGACTCTGCAAGCCACTTAGCACAAAAGAGAAGGGGGAAAAAACCAATGAACCAAACAAACACTGGCAGACAAAACTCCAAGACAAACTGTAGAAGCACAACTAAACAGAGAAGAACACACAAAGACACACACACTCATTAAAAGAAAAGAAGAGGAAAAAAGTAGAGAAAAGAGAAAACAAAAAAAAAAATGCAATAAACCCAATGAGCAAACCCACAAATAAAACAGATGCTGAAAACTAAACTAGCAAAAACACAAAACTGAGAGCAAATCAAATGCAGAAAGCAAGCTAATAAAGGCCAAGAAAGCATAAAATAAACACACCAATACCATCAAAAGAAGAAAAAAATAATGACTAAATTGAAATGAAGAGAAAATGAAAAAATACAAAACATCAAAGGAGAGGCAAAAACAGAGAAATATTAAATATAGTTAAAATAAGATAACAACAAAGCAGAACAAAGGAAAAAACAAAAACATGGGAAAATGCCATATAAAAGAAAAGTACGGTTGTTGCCATGCTCTCATCTGAGGCTCCAAAGCTTCCCACTGTCGTTACCAGTTGGGGGTTTTTCCTAGTGTGCATGGGCTTCCCTGATAACTCAGCTAGTAAAGAATCCACCTGCCATGCAGGAGACCCTGCTTCAATTCCTGGGTTGGGAAGATCTGCTGGAGAAGGGATAGGCTAACCTCTCCAGGATTCTTGGGCTTCCCTTGTGGCTCAGCTGGTAAAGAGTGAGTCTTTATTTTTCTTATTTCTTTTGCCCCACCCTTTTATATGGAGATGAGCTTGCATTTTGAAAGTCTGAGGTCTTCTACCAGCATTACTGTAGGAGTTGTTCCACATGCAGATGTATTTTTGATGTATTTGTGGGGAAGAAGGTGATCTTCATGTCTTATTCTGCCATCTTGAAGGTTCCCCACTCCATCTATCTTTTCAATACTTGATAATCTCACCACTGTGAGTCTCATTTCAAATTCTCTTAACATGATTTTGCTACAAACAACTGATAAAGAGAACATTTATTTTTAAAAGTCATCTCCTTGATTTCTTGATCTGTGCTACATCTGCCTTAGAAATTAAATAATTACATACTTCTGAAAAGTAATACATTTTCTGGGATGACAAAAACCCAAAGACATCCAAAGAGATTATCTTGTTCAACCTCTGACCTATTTAGGAAAAGTACTCCATTGGACAGAGCATTTCTGGTCTCTCTATTATGGTTATTCTGTCACTGTTGATTACAAAAACGCCGCAAAGAGGGAAGTGAAGTCGGTGAACCCTTTGTTAGATAAGAGACAGGCTTATTCTAGAGCTTTCAGTGTCTTTTCATTTAGGCCTGAATTTGTGCTTTCCTGGGTTCTTTGATTCTAATTTTTAAATAATCTAAGGGACTTCTTTCTAAAGGAGAGGGAGAGGATTGGTTTGTTTGCATATTTGAAACAAACATGCTTACTCTCTCCTCTTTATTTTTTCTCCCAAATTTTCCTCACTTTGCTAAACTAGATCATTGAATTACTCTAGTTTTATTACTAACTCCTGACTTCATGAGCTACATTGCATTGCACTCATGGTGTGGAAAAAAAAAAAATGTGATTAAAGCATACTGTAGCAGATGTGTCAGGAAGAATACTATTTCTAAGCCTGTGGGAAGTCATTGAAAATTTCCCAAAGAATTATTTAATAAATTCTTCTGCTCATGCAACTAAGAATGAGATTATTGCTGATATATTCATTCAAGACAAAAAGTAACATGGAAAAAAGAAGATTGTTTGGTTAGAGAAAGACATGAAAGCAAAAAGAAGATTTCAAGACACAATTATAAATGAGCTTATAGATAGTCTAAAGAACATCTGGGTTGTCTACAGTGAATATTTAAACTCTATAAAAAAAAAATCATGAAAATGAAAAAGGATAGAAAACTGACTTTCCAAACGCCTTTCATGCTGTTGGTGAGTGGATCAATGTGACTGGGGGAGTTAACTGCAGAAATGGTTTTTGTGTCACTAACACAGATACTTGAGGCTTTAAAGCATTTTTTTCCTAAAGTTCCCAAGAGATCTTACTTGATAAATAGTTCACAAGATAAACAGAAACTTCAGGTTCTTAATAGGAACTCTACTTTTGACAAATTTAGTTCAGGATTTTTCTGGAAGTCAAGTGATACATTTGACAGTAGTTTGGGGTTATTTAGAGCTCTGCATGTTTCCGTACCTTTCCTTTCCACTCATTTGCTTTTATGCAGGGAAAGGAAAGCAGCCAGTTATTCGGTCTTTGTTACAACATGAGTGTGATCCCAGCAGTTAGGAGAGCAGCGTCACCACCACTGTCTTAGCAATTTATCTGAAATTTGACGTTCAAGGCAAATAATTATAAGGGTCATAAGAATAGTTTGGATAACACCTACTATTTTTACCAATAAATTCTGTCCATAATTATTCTTCTGTGGTTTTATGTGCATTTTGAATTGTTTTTCATATCATTTATATTCTGTTATTCCCTATATAGAATAGCTTTCACATGTCCACTAACAGCTACTTCACATTATGTATTTGGAAAATGTTGATGCTCATGATCTGTATATTGTCTTCTAGAAAATTTTATACTTATCAAGTAGACAGACTAATCATTCCTTTTTTCCCATTTATCCTATAGATTTATGCACTTACCACTTACCTTATCTATTACTGTTTTAGCTTCTTAAAAATACTGTTTTCTTTGACCATCTTTTGCCCAAAAAAAGAAAAACAAACAAATTCTACTACTGCTGCTCTAAGTCTCTTCCGTCGTGTCCGACTCTGTGTGACCCCATAGATGGCAGCCCTCCAGGCTCCCCCGTCCCTGGGATTCTCCAGGCAAGAACGCTGGAGTTGGTTGCCATTTCCTTTTCCAATGCATGAAAGTGAAAAGTGAAAGTGAAGCCACTCAGTCGTGTTGGACTCAATGAAACTCTAATAGCTAGAAATTTGTCTCACCTGATCAACATCTCTTTCTCTACTTACAAGCTTGGATCAAACCACAATATATGCTTAATTGAGTTAAGATCAAGGAGGGCTTAGAAAAATGCTTAGAAAGCATGCTGAAAGACATAAACCTCAGAAAAATTAGTTGAGAACAGCTCTACAAAGTAGGAAGCACAGTTGGAGAGAAAAAAAAAAAAAAGAAAGAAATAATCCCCTATTTCAAACAATTAAAAACAGAGTATATAGGTGAGTGACCAGGGTTTCCCAGGTGTCTCAGTGGTAAAGAATTGCCTGCCAATGCAAAAGACATTAGATTGATCCCTAGGGCGGGAAGATGCCCTGGAGGAGGAAATGGCAGCCCACTCTTGTGTTCTTGCCTGCAAAATTCCATATACAGAGGAGTCTGGCAGGCTACAGTCCATGGGGTTGCAAAGAGTCAGACATGACTGGGCATGCACGAGCATGGCCAGAACTTCCATTCTATTTAGGTGGAATGATGGAATGAGGAAATGGGGATGGTGCAGTGGGGATGGTAAGGAAAAAAACAGATGTGCCATCTTTGCCGGGAATAGTAGGAAAGGCAAAGTGAGAGAGGATATCTTTGAGTGATAGCAGCCCCACAATGACTACCTGTTGTGAGGGAAATGTAAATACTAAAACAATTCACTCATATGCACAACACTTTATTTTTAAAAAACCTATATGCAGAGTACATCATGTGAAATGCTGGGCTGGATGAATCACAAGCTGGAATCAAGATTCCCAGGAGAAATAACAACAACCTCAGATATGCAGATGACACCACTCTAATGGCAGAAAGTGAATAGGAAATGAAAAGTCTCTTGATGCGTGTGAAAGAGGAGAGTTAAAAAGCTAACTGGAAGCAACATTAGAAAAACTAAGATCTTGGCATCCAGTTCCATCACTCCATGGCAAATAGAAAGAGAAAAAGTGGGATCAGTGACAGGTTTTATTTTCTTGGGCTCCAAAACCACTGTGGACGGTGACTGCAGCCATGAAATTAAAGGATGCTTGCTCCTTGGAAGGAAAGCTATCTTAAACCTAGACAGTGCATTAAAAAGCAGAGATGTCCTTTGCCAAGAAAGGTGTATATAGTCAAAACTATGTTTTTTTTTCAGTAATCATCTACAGATGTGAGAGCTGGATCATGAAGAAGACTGAGCACTGAAAAATTGGTGCCTTCAAATTGTGGTCCTGGAGAAGATTCTGGGGAGTCCCTTGGATTTCAAGGAGAACAAAGCAGTCAATCCTAAAGAAAATCAACCCTGAATATTGGAAGGACTGATGCTAAAGCCAATGCTCCAAAACTTTGGCCACGTGATGCAAAGAGACAACTCTTTGGAAAAGGCCCTGTTGCTAGGAAAGATTGAAGGCGGGAGGAGAAGGGGATGACAGAGGATGAGATGGTTGGATGGTTGGATGGCATGACCAATGCCATAGATCAGTGGACATGGATCTTAGCAAACTCTAGGATACAGTGGAGGACAGAGGAGCATGGCTTGCTGCAGCCCATGGGGTCAAAAAGAGACAGACACAACTTAGTGATTGAACAACAATAACAAGGTATACCAGAAAGAATTTCTGCTGGCCTGGTATTTTGACCTAGTCTCCCTCTCTACACAGATCTCTTCCAACCTGATGGTCCGGGGAGAAATATTATCATTCAAAAATGATATAAACAATACAAAATCACAGGATCAATACAAACATATTAAGTAAAATGGAGAAAGAATAAAGAAAATAAATGATAGATAAAGAATATCCACTAGAAAAATGTTATTAAAAAGTATGTAAAAAATGAGACCAACCCTGTTGCTGTGACTTATAAAACAAATATATTTTGCAAGTGTGAATTGAAAGTAGAAATTTCAGAGTGTAGGAGATATATGATGAAAATAAGAGAAGATAAACAGAAGCGGGTATATTTCAAGAATGAAAGAAAAGGAAAAAAGATAACATTCTCATTATAAAGACCATTTTGCAGGTAGCACAAGGGAAACTGAGCACTATTGAAAATGTTAAGTATTGAGTTGGCCCAAACGTTCGCTGGGTTTTATTCTGTAAGATGACTCTAGTAGCGCTTTGTTGTCTTTAACTTAATTCTGAATGATTTTGTTAGATTTTATTGTGACAGCTGTCGTATCAGCATGTATTAAAAAAAACATCAAAATTGGTGAATTTTTGTGTAGCTATTTTAATATTGAAAATGGAAGAAAAAAAATATTATGGCATGTTATGCTTTATTATTTCAAGAAAGGTAAAAATGCAACTGAAACATACACATACACAAAGATTTGTGCAGTGTATGGAGAAGGTGCTGTGACTGACTGAATGTGTCAAAAGTGGTTTATGAGGTTTCATACTGGAGATTTCTGATTGGTTGATGCTCAACAGTCAGGTAGACCCACTAAAGATAGAGATATAGGGATCCAATGGAGATATTAATGGAAAACAATCAATGTTATACAACATGGGAGATAACTGATATACTCAAAATATCCAAATCAAGCATGGAAGATCATTTGCATCAGCTTGATTACGTTCATTGCTTTGAAGTTTGGGTTCCACATAAGTTAACTAAACAAACCAAAAAAAAAAAAAAAAAGAGAGAAACCTTCTTGATCATATTTCTGCGTGTGATTCTCTACTTAAATGTAATGAAAATGCTCCATTTTTAAACAAATTTTGATAGGCAATGAAAAGCGGATACTGTATAGTAATATGGAATGGGAGAGATCACAGGCCAAGCAAAATGAACCACTACCAACTACGCCAAATGCTAATCTCCATCCAAAAGGTCTTGTTGTGTATATGATGAGATTGGAAGGAGGTGCTCTTTTATGAGATCCTTCTGGAAAACCAAATAATTAATTCCAGCAAGTATCACTCCCAGTTAGACCAACTAAAAACAGAACTCAATGAAAAGCATTCTGAATTAACAGAAAATACATACTCTTCCATGAGGATAACATAAGTCTATGATGATTTTGATGACCAGGCAAAAACTGCTACAGCTTGGCTGGGAAGTTCTGATTCATCCACTGTATTCAACAGACACATTGCATTTATTTCGGTCTTTATAAAAAAATTCCATTTCCTGGAAGACTGCAAAAGGCACCTGGAACAGTTCCTTGGTCAAAACAATAAACAGTTTTGGGAAGATGGAATTACTAAGTTACCTGAAAATGGCAGAAGTTGATTACAATGCTCAATAAACTTCTTGTGTGAAATTTAAAATGTGTTTTCTTTTTTTAATTTAAAAATTGAAGGAACATTTTGGCCAGCTATAAGGACAGGATTGAGATGAAGACTGGTAATGAACAAAGGATTAAAAATAGAAGGATAGATATTGAGCACAAAGAAAAAGAGAATAAAACATAGGAGAAGTACTTTGAAATTTTCTTTATTTTTTATTGCTGCATACCAAATTCTGCTTCCCAGGTGGCACTAGTGGTAAAGAACCAGCTTGTCAATGCAGGAGGCATAAGAGACGTGGGTTCAATCCCTGGGTTGGGAAGATCCCCCAAAGAAGGAAATGGCAACCCACTCCAATATTCTTGCCTGGAAAATTCCATGGACAGAGGAGCCTGGTGGGCTACAGCCCATGGGGTCACAAAGAGTCAGGCACGACTGAGCACACACACACACACAGACACATACACACAAAACACACACCAAATTCTACAAATGTAATAGCTTAAAACTTAATAGCCCATTTATTATCCCATTTATTATCTTATAGTTTTTGCAGAGTAGAAATCCAGCATGGCTTGACTGCATTCTCTGCTTAGAGTTTCATGAAGCTGAAATCACGTTGACCAATTATATTGTCATCTGAAATATCTGGGGATGAACCTTCCAAGTTTATTCAGGTTGATGGCAAAATTCAAGGTTTTTGGCTGTGAACTGTGGGTCACCCTCACCTTTTAGAGTGCTGCCTGCCTTCCTCATTAGGTTACTCCATCTATTTCAAAGCAGCAATAGCACATCAGATTATTCCTATGCTTCTAATCTTTCTTTTTCTTTTGCTATCAAACTGAGAAAATTCTCTGCTTTTTAAAGGGTTCATGTGATTATATTTGACTCATTCAGATAAACTCTTTATTGTGAGATAAATTGTGCTATTTAATGTAACATAATAATGGAGGAGATAATTCGTCATAATCACAGGTTGCAAAGATTAGAATGGGGAATATTAAGGATGATTTTTAGAATACTGCCTAACACTGAATGTAGCCTCAGAAATTCCTCCAAAATGAAGGGAGAATTAAACTTACAGTTTCAAAGGGCAAGTTGTCCTTAAAAATAAATGTAGATACTATAATGATGGATTCATGTCATTCTACATTTGTCCAAATTCATAGAATGTACACCAAAAGGGAATGATAATGTAAACTACAGACTTTGAATGATAATGATGTGGCGATGTAGGTGCATCAGCTGTTACAAATGTACTGCTCTGGTGAGGCTATTGATAATGGGGGAGGCTATGCATGTATGGGGGCAGGTTAGGTGCAAAATCTCTGCACCTTCCCCTCAATTTTGCTGTCAACATAAAACTGCTCATAAAAAGTATTACCAGTAAGTGCATGCATGCTCCATTACTAAGCCGTTTCCAGCTCTTTGTGACCCTATGGACTGTGGTCTGCCAGGCTTTTCTGTCCATGGGATTTTCCAGGCAAGAATACTGGCGTGGGTTGCCATTTCCTCCTCCAGGGAATCTTCCCAGCCCAGGGATTGAACTCTTGTCTCCCGAGTCTCCTGCATTGGATTCTTTATCACTGAGTCACCTGGGAAGTCCAATAAGTAAGTAAATACATGAATAAATGAAAAATTTACAAATCAACACATATCCTAGAAATATTACAAAAAAATAGAGAAAGCAGCACCGTTCACAGTAACTAAGATATGGAAACAACCTGAACGCTCACTGAGGGGTGAGAATGGACAGAGAAGCCTCGTGAAAGGGGCAAATCCTGCCCTTCATGACAACAAGGATAAAACTCGAAGACAGGACGCTAAGTGAGAGAAAGAGCGAGAAAGAAATATTCTAAATAACTTCAGTTACACGTGTAATCTAAAACAATACCTCTGATAGAAGCAGTGAATAGAATGGTGGATACTATGGGAGATTGGAGAATGAGAAGATGTTGGTCTAAGTGTAGAAAGTGTCGGTTATGCAAGATGCATAAGTTCTTGAGATCTAACATACAACACAGTGTCAATAGTTAATAATGTAAGTATAGCTGAGATTTGCTAAGAGGATAGTTTTAAATTAAGTTTTCTTATACACACACACAAACAAAATATGGTAGCTCTGTGGGAATGATGTATATATTAATTAGCTTGATTGTGGTGATAATTTCACAATGTACATTTATCAAAACATCAAGTTGTAGAGCTTAAATATATACAATGTTTATATGTTAATTATATCTCAATAAAGCTGTTGGAGAAAATATTTTTTTCTTTGCTTACAGTATTAAAAAAAAATCAATGCACCCAAAAAGCATAAAATTCAAACTGGCCTCAGATTTTTTCCTACTGACATTAAATGCTAGAAGAGAATTTAGTATTTCTTGTGAATTTCTCAGGGAAAGAAAGTATAAACAAAGAATTTTATGCCCAATAAAACCATTAATTAAGCATAAAAGTCACAGACAAGCATTTTAAAATATGACAGAAAACAAACAATATAGTTTTAGTTAAGCATCCTTGAATAAAGTATTAGAGGACTTCAGCCAGCCAAGTAATGAATAGAAATACTCCCAAATGGGCTTGTACTCACATAATCAGGGTAATCTGCTACAATATATATATCCGCCCCCAGTTTCAATGGCTTAACAAAAGTCTATTTATTGTTCATATGTTTGTAGGAATAGGAATTTTGACTCCTTCCGTGTTGTTAGCACTGTCATAGCCTAGAGCCTCCTCAGAAACCTTCTTGAATATTCTGCATTCTACCAGCTAAGGAGCAAGGTGAGAGAGGGTAGAATCATGTGGTGCATTAAATTACTAGGCCAGGGTATTTCCTTGGTATCACGGTTCATTGGTTAGAACCTAATCTGGTGCCCCCAGCCTAGTCCAAAGGTTTGCATAATTTTCCTGTGTGTCCAGGAAGAGCGAATAGATTTGAAGGCTGTCTGCACTGGACCAGACTCCAAAATCTCCCTCTCCTCACAACATACTGTATCTCACTCCCTCCCTCACAGAGCACACTCCTTCTCTGAGGCAGACAGTTCCAAACCCCATCCAGCTACTCCATCTACCTCAAGGTTCCGGCCATGCACAGGCTTCTCCTCAGACTCTGATCTGGCTCCTATGCTCTAAATAAAAGTAAATTTCTAAGTTGCTTCAGTCGTATCTGACTCTTTGTGACCCTGTGGACCGTATCCCTCCAGGCTCCTCTGTCCATGGGATTTCCCAGGCAAGAACACTGGAGTGTGAGTGTTATGTAGAAATATCTAAACAAATAAAAATAAAAATTAAGATATATGTCCCTTCCCCCCACTCAATGAATATACAGTAATGAAGTGGTCCCACCATAGTTCTCTGTTAAGGCACAGCATGTGGAAGTCTTATCCCAAGTATGGAGTCTTGGCCCAAGTATGAATTATAGTTGGTTCACTGATCATTTCTGCAGTTAATTATAAGCATAATTATATATATATACATATATATATATATATGACAGATATACTTAGCATTAGGCAATTCACTCACTTTGGTTCCCAGATTAGTGGGATAAGAAGTATAATAAAAGGGAAAACCAAGTGGAAAACCCCTGAACTTGCCCTTTCCCCCACAGTCAATATATTAAGTGAATCAGCAGAAGCCATATCATATCCTGAGTTCAATGCTAAGTCCCTTCAGTCATATCTGACTCTTTGAAACCCTATGAACTGTAGCCTTCCAGGCTTCTCTGTCTATGGTATTCTCCAGGCAAGAATACTGAAGTGGGTTGCCAAGTCCTCCTCCAGGGGATCTTCCCCATCCAGGAATCAAACCCATGTCTCTTACATCTCCTGCATTGACAAACGGGTTCTTTACCACAGGTGCCACCTGGGAAATACAATGACCTCATAAAAGCTCAACTAAAATGTTATCTTTCCTGTGTGTGTGGAGCAAATCCTTTAAGAATGTGGTGTACACACTGAAGTAGTAGCCATTACATGTTGTTTCTGTGGTTTCAGGATGCTGAAAGCCTGACCATGAAACATCAAGTGACTATACAATCAGAATTGCTTATTACAAAGTATTTTCATACCAACGAAGTCATGATGTACAGCATTAATTCATGGCACAATGGAAATTGTACCTTTGGGAATGAAGCCAAGCAGGCCTGGAGGACACAAATAAATCACACAAATGGATATCACAGAGCCCCAAGTCATCTACCTCTGCTGCATCTATGCCCCTCACATCTATGTCCTTCTTTTGAAGTACCACTAGCCATCCGGTGATGACAAGTTGATTACAGCAGATCATCATCACCATGGAAGTACGATACAATCTCTCAAGATCACAAGCCAACCACTTGATGGCAGATTAATACCCGGGTCCTTCTACCCTGAACAGGGCATGAGTCTGCCTTAAGACTTCCCTTGCCAGCCATGGTACTTTGCTCAGCAGCACTTTCCAAATGTGTACAGAATGTCAGATTTATTGTTATGAGATCCTGTAGAATGATGCCTCAGACAAAGGAAGATGGTGAAAAAGAAGCAACAACGGGCCCATGGTCACAGCATCTACTTGTTGTACCATATACCCTAAACACTTTGGCTGTCAGCTTCTTAGAACATTGAACTGATTTCCCAAAGGCTTGGCTAAGACACCAACTTGATGATGACATCCTGTTATCTGGGGTTGTCCATCAAGATGGAGTATATATACTGGATTAACAGTTGTTGTATAGCACTGATCTCTGACTGATGGAATACATGGAACTAAGAACCAAGGGGGTAGAGGTAAGAGTAGCCCCTCTCATTCAGTGACCCTCGCAGTGACTTTGTGTTCCCTGTTCCCTTAAATTTATTGGCTGCTGGACTAGAGGTCTAGTGTTAGGAAGGGTTCCTTCTATAGGGGACAGAGCAAGCAAGTTTTTTTGTTTTATTTTTCTTTCTCTCTTTTTCTCGCTCTTTTTTTTTTTTTTTTTTTTTGGTGTGTGATGAAACCATTTTAAAAATTCATTTTCCTTTTAAAAACAGCGTTTCCAAATTTCCCTTAACTTTATTGAGATATAGTTGACATAGTACATTCTGTAAGGTAATGTGTACATGTTGATTTGATACATTTGTTTCTATACTGCAAAATGATTACCATGAGAGCTTTAGCTGACACCTTAGCCACTTTACATAATTGCTATTTATTTTTTGTGGTAAGTATACTTAAGGTCTACTTTCTTACAACTTTAAGTAACATAATACAGTATTATCTGTAATTAGCATACTGTACATTAGATCTCCAGAACTTACTTGTACCCTTTGGCCTACATCTCTCCATTTCCCCCACTCCCCCAACCCCTGGTAGCAACCATTCTGCTCTCTGTTTCTTTGAGTTTGGCTTTTTTATATTCTACATACAAGTGATATCATTCAGTAATGTCTGTCTTTGTTTATTTTACTAAGCAAGATGCCCTCAAATTCATTCGTATTTTTGCAAGTGGCAAGATTTTCTTTTTTCTCATAGCTGAATAATATTCCACTGTATATGTAGGTGTATATATATATATATATATACACACACACACACACACACAAAATCTTTATTTATTTACTAATGAGCACTTAGGTTGTTTTTCTATCTTGTGTATTGTAAATAGTGCTTGAATGAACATGGAGTGCATATATCTCTTTGAAATTCTGTTTTCATTTCTTTTTGGTATATACCCAGAAGTGGGATTGTTGGATTGCATGATAACTCTATTTTTAAGTTTTTGAGGAATCTTCATATGTTTTCCATAACAACAATTTACATTCCCATAAATATTGCACAAGGGTTTCCCTTTCTCCATATCCTTACCTATACTTATCACTTTGGTGAAAGTCACTCTAAGGGTATGAGGCGGCATGTCACTGCAGTTTTGATACGCATTTCCCTGGCACTTAATGAAGTTGAGCACCTTTGCATGTACCTGTTGGTCATTTGTATGTCTTCTTTGGAAAAATGTCTATTTAGCTTCTCTGCAAATTTTTAACCATATATATATATCTGCTATTTTTTGAGTTGCGTGAGTTCTTTATATATGTTGAATATTAACCCCTTCTGAAATAAATAATTTATAAATATTTTATACCATTCCATACATTGCCTTTCCATTTTGTTGACTATTTTTTTTTCTCTGCAGAAGGTTTTTAGTTTAAGGTAGCCCAATGTATTAATTTTTGCTTTTGCTGCTTATGTTTTTGGTGTCATAGCCAAAAAAATTATTTCTGAAAACAATGCCAAGGAATTTTTTCCTGTTTTCTTCTACGAGTTTTGTGGCTTTAGTTCTTATGTTTTTAAGTCTTTAATCCATTTTGAGTTAATTTTTGGGTATGGTGTAAGATAAATGTCCAGTTTCACTCTGCATATAGGTATCCCATTTATTCAACACCATATATTGAAGAATTATTTTTTCCCTGTTGAGTATTCTTGTCTTTCTTGTCAAATATTAGTTGACCATATATGTGCAAGTTCATTTCTGGATCCTCAGTTCAGTTACATTGGTTTATGTGTCTATTTTTATGCCAATATCATTCTGTTTTGATTATTATGGGTTTGTAGTACAGTAGAAGTTGTGATGACTTCAGCTTTGCTCTTCTTTCTCAGGATTGCTTTTGATATTTGGGGTCTTTTCTGGTTCAATGCAAATTTTAGGATTTTTTTCTATTACTGTGAAAACTTCTATTGGAATTTTGATTAAGATTGCATATAAGATTAAATCTATAAATGACTTTGGGTAGTATGCACATTTTACCAATATTATTTCTTCTGATCCATGGCTAAAGGATATCTTCACCTTTGTTTGTGTCTTTCTCAATTTCTTTCATCAAAGTCTTATAGTTTAAGCATGCAGATCTTCCACCTTGTTGGCTAAATTTATTCCAAAGTATTTTATTGTTTTTGATGCTATTGTGAATGCTTATTTTCTGTTACTTTTTTGGAAATTCTGTTGTTAGTATATATAAATAACTGATTTCTATATGTTGATTTTGTATACTTCAGCTTCACTAAATTTGTTGATTAATCCTAACAGTTTATCGTTGGTACTAACAGTTTATTTAGGATTTTCTTATAAATTTTATTAAATAAAATCTCATTAGAGGAGTGGTTAAGATGGCAGAGTAAGGAGAATTTGACCTTACCTCCTTCCACAGGCACACAAAATTACAATAATTTTCAGAGCAACTATCTATAAGAGCAACTAGAAGGCTAACATCTTCTACAGCTAAAGATATAAAGAAGGAGTCATAATAAGACTGAGAGAAGGGGTTGGGATATGGTATAGTCAAGAGCCATAAACCTGGGTAGACTATCCACACCTAAGAAGATAATTACTAATGCAGAGGTTCTCCCCCAAGAAGTGTGGACCCAAGTGCCACATGGGGCTCCCCAGTCTGGGGATCCTGCATCAGTAAGATGAGCCCCTAGAACATTTGGCTTTGAAGATTAGTTGGATTTACTTTGGGAGAGCCAGAAGGTTGCGAGAAATAAATATTCCACCCTCAAAGTGTGTACACAAAATCTCACATGTTCCAAGATTCAGGGCAGAAGCAACAATTTGAAAGAAACTTAGGTTCATCTGCTGATCTTGGAGAGTCAAACCAAAAATCTGTACTAGATACATACACACAAAAAGAAAGTAATCCATACATAACATTAAAGGTTGTTGTTAAATCACAAGGGAAGAGAAAAAAGAAGAAAAGAACAATGTAAAAAACCCTCAAAACTACCCCAAACCAAGAAATAAAATGACTTAAAAGGTACATGCTGCTGCTGCTAAGTCGCTTCAGTCGTGTTTGACTCTGTGCAACCCAATGGACAGCAGCCCCCCAGACTCCCCCGTCCCTGGGATTCTCCAGGCAAGAACTCTGGAGTGGGTTGCCATTTCCTTCTCCAATGCATGAAATTGAAAAGTGAAAGTGAAGTCACTCAGTCGTATCCGACTCTTCACGACCCCACAGACTGCAGCCTACCAGGCTCCTCTGTCCATGGGATTTTCCAGGCAAGAGTACTGGAGTGGGGTGCCATTGCCTTCTCCACATACATATACAGTGGAATATTATTCAGCTATGAGAAAAAAGAAAATCTTGTCACTTGCAAAAATATGAATGAATTTGAGAGCATCTCCAGGCAAGAGTACTGGAGTGGGGTGCCATTGCCTTCTCCGTAAAAGGTACATGCTGCTGCTGCTAAGTCGCTTCAGTCATGTCCGACTCTGTGCGACCCCATAGATGGCAGCCCACCAGGCTCCCCCGTCCCTGGGATTCTCCAGGCAAGAACACTGGAGTGGGTTGCCATTTCCTTCTCCAGTAAAAGGTACATACTTATCCATAATTATTTTAAATGTGAAAAGGATAAATTCTCCAATCAAAAGATGTACAGTGACTGAATAATTACAAAAGAAAAAAACAAATATATACTCCCTACAAAAAATATTTCATATCTAAATGCACACAGACTGAAAGTGAAAAGATGGGAAAAGGTATCCATGAAAATAGAAACAAAAGGAAAGTCAGGTAGCAATACTTAAATCAGACAAAACAGACCTTAAGACAAAGCTGTAACAAGAGACGAAAAAGGACATTGCATAACGATCAAGGGACTGATCCAAGAAGAAGATATAGCAATTGTAAAAGTATATGCACACAGTATAGAAGCACCTAAATTTATAAAACGAATAAACATAAAGGGATAAATTGACAATAACACAATAACAGTATGGAACTTTAACACCTCACTTGGATCAATGGACAGATCATCCAGACAGAGAATTAATAAAGAAACACTGGTTTTAAAAGAAACATTAGACCATAAAGACTTAATAGATATCTCTAAGACATTCCATCCAAAGCAGCAGAATACACATTCCTTTCAAGCACATACGGAACCTCCTCTAGTACAGATCACATGCTAGTCCACAAAACAAGTATCAGTAAATTTAAGAAGATTGAAATCACATCAAGCATCTTTTCCAACCACAAACAGTATAAGACTAGAAATTAACTACAAGGGAAAAAAACCCAAAACAATAGAAGCTGAACAAACAAAAAGGGGGGAAAAAAAAAAGATCTGGAGACAAATAAGAACACAAAGGTCCCAAATCTATGGGATGCAACAAATGTAGTTCTAATGGCAAGTTTATAACAACAACAAAAAAAAAAAAAAAAAGAAGAAGAAGAAAGAAAAGAAAAATAAAGCCTACCTTGGGAAATAAGAAAAATTTCAGATAAGCAATTTAACTTCATACCTAAAGGAACTAGGAAAAAGAGAACAAATGAAACTCAAAGTTAGTAAAAAAAAAAAAAAAAAAGAGATTAAAAATTAGTGCAGAAAGACACTTTAAAAGCAATAGAAAATATCAATGAGCCTAACAGCTGGTTCTTTGAAAATATAAATGAAATTGATAAACTTTAACCCAACTCATTAAGAAAAAAAGAGAGAGGACCCAAATCAATAAAATCAGAAATAAAAATGGAGAAGTTACAGTCAACACCACATACATACAAAGGAATGTAAGAGATTACCATGAACAATTATATGCCAATAAAAAGGACAAACTAGAAGAAATGACAAATTTCTAGAAATACATAATTTCTCAAAAGTATATCAGGAAGAAATAGAAAATATGAGCAATCAATCAAATTGCCAGCAAAGAAATTGATGAAGCAAAAAAAAAACAATGAAAAAAATCTAGGACCAGGTGGCTTCACAAGTAAATTCTACCAGGTATTTTGAAGAGGAGTTAATATCTATCCTTTTCAAATTATACCAAAACATTACAGAGGAAGGAGTGCTTCTGAACTCATTCACTGAGGCCAGCGTCATCCATATAACAAAACCAGGTGGAAGATATCGCACACAAAAAATTACAGGCAAATATCACAGATGAGTCATAATACAAAAATTACCAACAAAATATTACAAGCCTGTTTCAGCAATACATTAAAAGGAACATATACTGTGATCAAGTAAGGTTTATCCCAGAAGTGCAAGGATGGTTTGATATTCACAAATCAATCAATGTGATCACCAAAACAAAGGATAAAAATTACAAGATCATATCAACAGATGAAGTGAAAGCATTTGACATAATCCAAATATACATCCACAGTAAAAACTCTCAAGAAAGTTGGAATAAAGGGAACATAACATAATAAAGGCCATAAATAGCAAGCCCACAGCTAACATCGTATTTAATGCTGAAAAGATGAAAGAGTTTAGTCTAAGATCAGGAACACAACAAGGATGTTTGCTCTTGCCACTTTCATTTAATATAGAATGGCAAGTCGTAGCCACAGCAAAGCAAGAAAAATAAATAAACAAAATTCAAATTGGAAAGGAAGAACTATAACTCACTGTTTTCAGATGACAGGATGCAATACATTGATTCTAAAAACATTACCAAAAAATTGTTAGACTTCATCAATGAGTTCATTGAGATTGCAAGATACAAAATTAACATACAGAAATTTCTACCACTAACAACAAAGTATCATAAAAATGAAATTAAGAAAACAATCCCATTCATAATTGCATCAAAAAGAATAAAATACTTGGGAAAAAATCTAACTGAAGATTTAAAATACCTGTACTCAGAACATTGTAAGACACTGACAAAAGAAACTGAAAATGATACAAACAAATGGAAGCCACACTGTGCTCATGGCTTGGAAGAGTTAATATTGTTAAAATGATCATACTATCCAAGTCAGTTTTCAAGATTTCAAGATTCAATGCCATCATTATCAAAATACTGCTGATATTTTCATAGGACTAGAACAAATGATTCTAAAATTTGTACCACCAAAGACCCCGAATAGCCAAAAAACATTAAAGAAGAAAAACCCCAGGAGCTATCTCATGCCATGAGTTCAAACTATACTATAAAGCTACAAAAATAGTTAATCAAAACAGTTTGGTACTGGCACAAAAACAGATGCATAGATCAATAGAGCTGAATAAAGAGCACAGAAATAGACCCACAGTTATATGCATGATTAATGTATGACAAATGAGGCAAGAATATAAATGAGAAAAAGACAGCATCTTCAATGTATGGGAAAACTGGACAGCTACATGTAAAAGAATCACACTGGACTACTTGCTCACACTGTAAACAAAAATAAGCTAAAAATAGATGAAAGACTTCAATGTAAGACCTGAAACTGTACAATTTCTAGAAGAAAACATAGGTTGTACACTCTTTGACATAGGTTCTTAGTAATATTTCTTTTGGATCTGTCTCCTCAGGCAAAGGAAACAGAAGATAAAATAAACAAATAAGACTACATCAAGCTTTTTAGCTTTTGCTCTGTGCTAGAAACTATCACCTCACCTAAAGGCAGCTTGCTGAATGGGAGAAGAGATTTGCAAATGACGTATCTGACAAGGGGTTAACATCCAAAATATGCAATGTACACATACAATTCAACGTCAAAAACACAACCCAACAAAAAAATAGGCACAAGATCTGAATTGACATTTGTCCAAAGAAAACCGACATTTGGACAACAGACATATGAAAAGATGCTCAACATCACTAATCATCAGGGAAATGCAAATCAAAACCATAATGAGATATCATCTCACACCTGTCAAAATTGCTATTATAAAAAAGAGAGCAAATAAGAACTGTTGACAAGAATGTGGAGAAAAGTGAATTCTTATGCACTCTTGGTGAGAATGTAAGATGATACACCCACAATGGAAAACAGTAAGTAGTTTCCTCAAAATAATACAAATAGAACTATCATGCATGTGTGCATGCTAAATTGCTTCAGTCAAGTCCTACTCTTTGCAACCCTATGGACTAGAGCCCCCTAGGCTCCTCAGTCCATGGGCTTCTCCAGCAAGAATTCTGGAGTGGGTTGCCATGCCCTCCTCCAGGGGATCTTCCTGACCCAGTGGGTTGATCCCACGTCTCTTAAGTCTCCTGAATTGGCAAGTGGATTCTTTGCCACTAGCACCACCTGGGAAGCCCAGAACTATCATATGATAAAGCAGTTATACTGTTGGATATTTACCTGAAAAAAACAGATAATTAAAAAATCTTAATTGGAAAAGATGTATGCACCCTTCTGTTCCTTGTAGTATCTGTTACAATAGCCAACATATGGAAGCAACCATGGCTTGATGCTGATAGATGAATAGATAAAGAATATACAGTATATATATACCATATATATATATACATATACACACACAATATATGAATCATGGAATATTTGTCAAATATAAAAATAAATGAATTCTTGCTATTTGTGATAACACGGATGGACTTAATGGTACTATGCTAAGTGAAATAAATCAGAGAAAAAACATTGTGTGATTTAACTTATGAAACATGAGAAACAAAACAAATGAGCAAAGGCAACTAAACAGAAACAGTCATAGATACAGAACACAAACATGTAGTTGCCAGAAGAGGGGAGTGTAGGTGGGAGGAAAGGAAACTCCTTTACCTAAGGAAACTCCTTTACCTAAAAAATAGGTAAAGGAGTTTGAAATATATAAACTTTCAGTTACAAAATAAATGAGTCACAGGTATTAAATTCACATCAGGGGTAATATGGGGCTTCCTGAGTGACTCAGATGGTAAAGAATCTGCCTGCAATGCAGGACACCTGGGTTTGATCCTAGGATTGGGAAGATCCCCTTGAGGAGAGCATGGCCACCCACTCCAGTATTCTTGCATGGAGAATCCCCATGGACAGAGGAGCCTGGTGGGCTACAGTCCATGGGGTCTCAGAAAGTCAGACACGACTGAGTGACTAGCACAATTTCATGGGTAATAGAGTCAATAATTGGGCTTCCCTTGTAGCTTGATAATTATGTAATATCTTTGTATGGTAACAGAGGAAAGCTGCACTTATCATGATTATCATTTTGAAATGTATAGAATTACTGAATCACTATGTTGTATACCAGGAACTAACAGAGTGTTGCAGGTCAACTATACTTCAAATACAAACAAATTCATAGAAAAGAGATCAGATTTTTGGTTACCAGAGCAGAGGGTGGAGGGAGGGATAATTAGATGAAGGTATTTCAAAGTTACAATCTTCCAGTTATAAATAGTAGAGAGAGAAGTTACAACATGATAATTAACAATGTTGTATGTTAAAAGGAAAATTGTTAAGAGAGTAATACTTAAGGATTTTCATCAAAAGGAAAAACAATTTCTCTTTCTTTAAAGTTCTATCTTTATGAGAGCTGCTGCTGCTGCTAAGTCGCTTCAGTCGTGTCCGACTCTGTGTGACCCCATAGACGGCAGCCCACCAGGCTCCCCCATCCCTGGGATTCTCCAGGCAAGAACACTGGAGTTGGTTACCATTTCCTTCTCCAATGCATGAAAGTGAAAAGTGAAAGTGAAGTCGCTCAGTCGTGTCTGACTCTTCGCGACCCCATGGACTTCCTCTGTCCATGGGATTTTCCAGACAAGACTTCTGGAGTGGGGTACCATTGCCTTCTCCATTTATGAGAGCTGGATACCACTAAGTCTGTTGTGATAATTATTTTGTGATGCATCTAATTATGTTATGCACCTTAAGCTTATGTCTTATCATTTATCTCAATAACTCTGGAAAATATTTTGGAAAAGTCGAAGCTATATAGGCCCATCTGTGACTGCTGGGTGTTGGCACTAAAAGTAGATTAATTGCAAAGGGGTGAAGGAGATTGTCTATATCAGAGATTAGTAAACGTCTATAAGGTACAAATAATAAGTATTTTAACCTTTGCTGGTCACATAGTCTCCGTTGCTTTTATACAAACCTGCCATTGTAGTGTAGAACAGCCAGAGACAATACATAAATGTAAGGGCGTGGCTATGTTCAAATGATTTTTGTAAAAATAGGTAGTGCCCAAATATGACCTGCGAGATGTAGTTTGCCAATTCTATTTTGTATCATTAGCATTGCAGCTATATAACTTTATTTGTTCAAATTTTCAAATTCTTAATATTGGTGAATTCTTACCTCAATTATACCTTGCTAAAGCTGATTTTTTTAAGTGGAAAAAATTTGTATCATCTGCAAAGAAACAAAACAAGGATGTTTTGTAAACTTAAAGTTATACCTTCTGGCGTGGTCGTTTTGGACCCTCATTTCAGTAGACCAACAAATGGAAGTAAGTACCCTGCTTGTCAGGAACCCTAACAGCTGCCTCTAGTAACGGCAGCAGGGTGGAGCATGTCTGGACTCAGGAGATTTGTTGTAGCGGTTCTTGCTGCTTCCATATTCAGTACAAACTGTAAATGGGTCACTGCAGCAACAGACCTGAAAAGGGTCTGGCAACAGGGGGCACAGGCCTCTCAGGCATAAAGGTCTAGACTACCTCGCCAGACAAGCAAGCAAGACAAGCAGAAGTGCAGGCTGAGGGAGAAAGAGGATAGAAGAGGCAGCAGGAACAGACCAACTGTAACCACACACTCTTCAGTTGAACCCATCAAATCTTGTTTTTTTTTCCTTGTTTTTGTTTTAGAATTGTGATAAGCTAGCAGTTTGAGCAAGTGGATACCAGGAGTGGACTGAGCAGGTAAGTTTGCTCTTCACTCATACCGCTTGGATCCCACTACTCTGATGTGCAACCAGCCCACTTCCAATCACCAGCTGCTTCATTTTGGGGCTTGAAGAACTTTCAGGTTTTTTCCAGAGCTGTATTAGGTACCTGAAAGTTGCTAGAAGAGTTTTAAGGTTCTCACATTAACATCAACAACAACAAAATGGTAATTATGTGAAGTGAAAGGGGTGTTAACTAACCTTATTGTGAAAATTTTTTCACAATATCTATGTATATCAAACCATCACAATGTACACTTTATACTTACACAGTATCATGTTAATTATCTTTCAGTAAAGATGAGAGTAAATGATTGAGGGAGTTGGTTTGTCAATGATCTTTATTCATTGGGTGATAGAAAAAGTGGGGAAGGAAGAGGGGAAGAGAGAAGGATGGAGAGGAAGATGGAAAGGAAGGAGAGGGGGAAAGAGAGAGAGAGATTTTAAGGACTTGGTTCATGTGGGAGCTGGCAAATGTGTTGTTTGTAAGATAGGCCAGCAGACCGGACATTTAAGAGAGTTGGTATTGTAGTTTTGAGTTCAAAATCTGCAGAGCAGGCTAGCAGGCTAGAAATTTAGGCAGGGTTTTACGTCACAGTCTTTTTTTTTTTTTGGTAAAACATGATTTTTCAAATACAATTTTATTTTCCTTAAGAAAATTTCCATCTGTAAATTGCATGAAATATGTTGTATACGCTGTAACACTTACTTTCTAGATCTCAGCCTGGGACTCTACCCCTAGGTGGAGCTCTGGTTTCTTGTTGAGTCAGGAATTAGTACTATTTCATTTGCAGGAAACACCACAAAGGAAAGAAGAATCACTAGAATGAATGAATAGCTGAAGAAAAGGTAGTCTAGGGAAGTCTAAGCTATGAGCATTTTCATATTACATTACTGCAACACTCAACTGATTAGCTTATAAAAACATATTCTTAGTATATTCCTCCTGTTTCTATAGAAGATCTTTAGCAGAAGGCATGTCACAGTCTTGGGACAGAACTCTTCTTCAGGAAACCTCAGTCTTTGCTGTTAAGGCCTTCAACTGATTGGATGAGGTGTGTACATATTTTGTAGGGCAATCTGCTTTACTGAAAATCTACCAATTGTGAATGTTAATCACATCTGAGAAATACCTTCACAGCAACATCTAGACTGACCAAATGACTAAACACTATAGCCTACCCAAGAGGAATCGCATGTGGCTTGTGTTTATACTGTTTCACAGCATTTCCTCATGAGATTTAGCCTTTGTTGCCCATATGGTGACTTAGCACACTCTTTGTTGGCATCCTTCTCTTCCGTTTGTTATTATATTACTCTGATACCTCCAGAAGAAATTATGTGCTTTTGAATGCTTGGAAGGCTATTTTATTATTAACTTTTGAAACATCTATAGGAATCAAACCTTCTGTAGCAGATTAGATGAACAGATAGATAATTCATTGGATATTTCTTACAAACCACCCTAAGTTTCAAATATCATTATGAATGCCATTGTATAGACAGCCAAAGAGTCCGACAGAGAGTAAGAGGCTCACGGACGTTTGCAGTTCACGGGGAGGTGGAGAGGAGAATATGGAAAACCGTACTTCTAATCACATGCAGAGGCCCCAGGATCCCTCTCATGAGCCTGTGGAAGTTTAGAAACTGGAAAGCACTCTGAGGTAGCCTTTGAAGGATCCCAGGCGGCAGATTGGCACCGGCACAGTGGCACTGCCCACGATTCCCTGGCATCACAGGGATGGTGCTGCCCGTGCTGCTGCAGGCTGTGTTGAAGCTATCTTGAGACAAGGTACAAAACCTTTATTTATCTTGACATCCTGGGAAGGGAAGGCAGGTTGCTGAGGCACCACCCAGTTTTAACTGTATTTTCTTTTATCCCAAAATTAGGGGACTGAGGATAAGATACAGAAAGGAGAGGCAAAAGGCTATAAACTGTTTGATCTATATTAAACCATTTCAAGATTTATGTGCCTGAATGTATGAATAAGCATGAGAGAACACAGGGCTTATAAAAGTCAAGGTAAACAAATAGGTAAAGAAGTTAATGAAGTTAGATGTTCTTCTTTTATCTCAATTTAGTCATCTTATTCCAGAGACTTTAAATTTCTATGCCTTAGGATAACTCTGACATATCTGTTTAAATTCTTTGGTGTAGAAAAATAGCTAACATTTATTTTACTCTAATTAAATACCACACACAGTGGTAGACTAAAGATATTATAACTGTTGACTCAGTTAAACTTCTCAATAGTCCTATTATTATGCATATGTACTATATTATACTCATTTTATAGAAAAGGAAATCGAGATGGAAAGATCAAATAAATGTCACAGTCTGTAATTGGAACAATCAGATTTGGAACTCAGATTGTTCTCGTCTATACATTTCTTAGGACATTATACATCTATGAATGAAAGTATTAAATGGCTACTGGTACTCCATTGGCTAAAAAGAAATAGTAAATTATAATGTAAGGACAACTTCTTAGCAGGGGTTAACCGGGCATTGGAAACAGTTTAGCTCTCATGGTCAAGATTTTTCCTTTGAGGATAAACTTAATTTTAAGCTTCTCAAAGACTGCATTGTCCTGTGACATTTATTTCCAGTAAATCTCCTAATCAAAATCAATTATGTTGAACATTTTAGAACAAAGCCCTCCTTTCATGTGCACAAGACACAAATTTACACTAGCATTATTTTAGTTGATGTTTTGCCTCTATATTTCTGCTTTATTGATTATGCAAAAGGCTTTGACTGTGTGGATCACAATAAACTGTAGAAAATTCTGAAAGAGATGGGAATACCAGACCACCTGACCTGCCTCTTGAGAAATCTATATGCACGTCAGGAAGCAACAGTTAGAACTGGACATGGAACAACAGACTGGTTCCAAATAGGAAAAGGAGTATGTCAAGGCTCTATATTGTCACCCTGCTTATTTAACTACTATGCAGAGTACATCATGAGAAACACTGGGCTGGAAGAAACACAAGCTGGAATCAAGACTGCCGGGAGAAATATCAATCACCTCAGAAATGCAGATGACACCACCCTTATGGCAGAAAGTGAAGAGGAACTCAAAAGCCTCTTGATGAAAGTGAAAGTGGAGAGTGAAAAAGTTGGCTTAAAGCTCAACATTCAGAAAACGAAGATCATGGCATCTGGTCCCATCACTTCATGGGAAATAGATGGGGAAACAGTGGAAACAGTGTCAGACTTTATTTTTGGGGGTTCCAAAATCACTGCAGATGGTGACTGCAGCCATGCAATGAAAAGACGCTTACTCCTTGGAAGGAAAGTTATGTCCAACCTAGATAGCATATTCAAAAGCAGAGACATTACTTTGCCAGCAAAGGTCCATCTAGTCAAGGCTATGGTTTTCCCTGTGGTCATGTATGGATGTGAGAGTTGGACTGGGAAGAAAGCTGAGTGCCGAAAAATTGATGCTTTTGAACTGTGGTGTTGGAGAAGACTCTTGAGAGTCCCTTGGACTGCAAGGAGATCCAATCAGTCCATTCTAAAGGAGATTAGTCCTGGATGTTCTTTGGAAGGACTGATGCTAAAGCTGAAACTCCAGTACTTTGGCCACCTCATGAGAAGAGTTGACTCATTGGAAAAGACTCTGATGCTGGGAGGGATTGGGGGCAGGAGGAGAAGGGGACGACAGAGGATGAGATGGCTGGATGGCATCACCGACTTGATGGACATGAGTTTGAGTAAACTCCAGGAGTTGGTGATGGACAGGGAGGCCTGACGTGCTGCGATTCATGGGGTCGCAAAGAGTCGGACACAACTGGGGGACTGAACTGAACTGAACTGAAAGAGTTCGCTCATCTTAAGGAACATAACAGGATGAGGAGTAAATGGAGAAGCTGAGCAACTTGTCTTAGAGCTCATGGGGATCTATGGTGGGCCCTTTATTAGTATTTCCAGTGGTCATGTATGGATGTGAGAGTTGGACTATAAAGAAGGCTGAGTGCTGAAGAATTGATGCTTTTGAACTGTGGTGTTGGAGAAGACTCTTGAGAGCCCGTTGGACTGCAAGGAGATCCAACCAGTCCATCCTAAAGGAAATCAGTCCTGAATATTCACTGGAAGGACTGATGCTGAAGGTGAAACTCCAATACTTTGGCCACCTGATGCGAAGAACTGACTCATTTGAAAAGCCCCTGATGCTGGGAAAGATTGAAGGCAGGAGAAGAAGGGGACAGCAGAGGATGAGATGGTTGAAGGGCATCACTGACTTGATGGACATGAGTTTTGTTGGACTCTGGGAGTTGGTGATGGACAGGGAGGCCTGGTGTGCTGCAGTCCATGGGGTCGCAAAGAGTCGGACATGACTGAGTGATTGAATTGAACTGAACTGCTTGGCATCAGCCTCAACTAGGCTGCACCAAATATTTTTAATATTGCATTATCTGTTTCTTTTATACATATTTCTTTTATACATGGTTCACCTCTACTCATCAACTAAGGGACTCTTGATTTTTATAAAAGGAAGCAAGAAGAATGAACAGATTTAACCAAATAGATTAAATCTATTTGGTTAAATAGATTTAACCAAAGATACTTTCATGCAGAAAATATGTTTTATCTCTTTTCCTAAGAGTTCTGTGTGTCTATGACCAAGATGGTCCTGAGCCAGCTTGAGGAAGCCAAGACTCTCGTGGCCTTTAGCTCTGTCCCTTGCTTCCTGACAGCCCAGAAGGTTCATGCCACATGTTTGACTTGTGTGTGGTTTGTCCCATATTTTAGTGTCTCTAAGATAGAGACTAAGGGCTTCCCAGGTGGCGCCAGTGGTAAAGAACTCACCTGCCAATGCAGGAGACAGAATGAGAGTCGGGTTCAATCCCTGGGTTGAGTAGATCCCCTGGAGGAGGGCATAGCAACCCACTCTAGTATCCTTGCCTGGAGAATCCCATGGACAGAGGAGTCTGACGTGTTACAGTCTATAGGGTTGCAAAGAATCAGACATGTCTGAAGTAACCATGAATAACGGATGTGTTAACCACAAAACAGAAGAAGAAAATTATAACTTCTCATTTATTTTGATTTATTGGAATTGATTTAGCAATTTTGTAGGGTTTTTGTATGTATCTGTCACTTTATCTTCTGATATCACTGTGAGAGCAGCATCAACACAGAATACCCCTAGGATCCTTGAAAGCTGTGTCCTGTCAAGCAGTAAAAGATTCAAGAAACATTAGAAATTGGGACTTAGCTTCCAAATATCAATAAATTAATGATAATTTTGGAATCCTCAAAAGAATCATGAATAAATGTTTCCCTATTAACTTGGATAACATAAAATATTACACATTGTTCACCCCAGCCAGAACAGAGGACAACGTGTTTTGCCTAAGTGTCTCAGTCATTAGAATTTAAAATATCTATGATGTCTCTTTTCATTAAACTTTAGGAATGACTTATTTTGGACTCCATAGCTGGATTTACATATGCTGAGGTTATATTTTATGATAAAAAGAGAAGATCACTTTCATCTTCCATCTTAGACAAAAACCTACTATTTTCAGAAAGCTTGGGCATAGTTATATCCAAAGAGGATGGGGTTTATACTTTCTCAGTTCCTGGGAGAATGATTTATAGCTTTCTTTAATTTTGATGTTCTAGCGCTGGCTTCCTCAGGGAGAGGCTACTTTTCAGTGGTGTGCAGTGTGCTTACCCAAGAGTGTTTTGCCTTATGTTATGAAACTTTAAAGAAAAAGTTTTAAATATATATATATTGGAGAAGGCAATGGCACCCCACTCCAGTACTCTTGCCTGGAAAATCCCATGGATGGAGGAGCCTAGTAGGCTGCAGTCCATGGGGTCGCTAAGAGTCCGATAGGACTGAGCGACTTCACTTTCACTTTTCACTTCCACGCATTGGAGAAGGAAATGGCAACCCACTCCAGTGTTCTTGCCAGGAGAATCCCAGGGACAGGGGGGACTGGTTGGGCTGCCGTCTATGGGGTAGCACAGAGTCGGACACGACTGAAGCGACTTAGCAGCAGCAGCAGCAGCATATATATATATATAGAGAGAGAGAGGTAAACAGCCCCAAAATGAGATGCAGTGGATATTTTTGGGGGGTTAAAAAAGGCAGGGAATCAATGTGTTTATTTGAGCCTAAAGTAAAAATAAATTATAGATGTTCTACTGTGTGTGTGTTAAAGAGAAAGAGAGAGGGGAAACGGGAAGGACAATTATTTATTTTTAACTTATTGTTGGCTGCACCAGGTCTGTTGCTGCACGTGGGCCAGCCTCTAGTTGTGGAGAGCGGGGCTTCTCTAGCGTAGCTGGGGACTGTGGTGCGCTGGCTTCGGTAGTTGCTGCGTGGACTCTGTAACTGTGGTTCATGGCCTTGGTTGCCCCGTGGCGTGTGGGATCCTCTCAGACCAGGGATCGAACCTGTGTACCTGCATTGGCAAGTGGAGTTTTAACCACAGGACCACCAAGGAAGTCCCAGGAAAATTACTTTCATTCTTCGAAGTTTCTTAGCTGAAGAATTACCATCAGGCTTATTTTCCTTTTGCACCAGGGCATTCAGTTCAGTTCAGTCGCTCAGTCGAGTCCGACTCTTTGCGACCCATGAACTGCAGCACGCCAGGCCTCCCTGTCCATCACCAGCTCCCGGAGTTCACTAGGGCATAGGCATGCTTAAGACAATACATTTAGTGAGTCGTTTAATGGCCCTAAGGAAAAATGATTGCATATAAAAGGCATTATTATATATTGAACTAAAAATATAGGTCGTGATCTATTTAGAGTTTCCAAGTTACATGGCATTTCTGGAGGATGAGGAAAACATACAGAGCGAGGAGAATTTACTCTTGGGAATAAAGTGCTATTCACTAACCTCCATTCAAGCTTTAGACACATTGAAATCATCATAGTTCACTATCTGTATCAATGCAGTATAACATTGATTCGAACATTGAATAATTGGGCTACATGCTGCTGAGTGTAGTGTATTACCCAAGAGATTTTTGCCTTATGTTATGTAACTTTAAAGAAAAAGTTTTAAATATATATATAAAGGTAAACAGCCCAAAAATGAGATGCAGTGGATATTTTTTGAGGTTAAAATAGGCAGGAAATCAACATGTTAATTTGAGCCTAAAGTAAAAACAAATTATAGATGTTCCACTGTGTGTGTGTGAAAGAGAGAAAGAGAGGAAGAAAAAGAGAGGGAAAATGGGAAGCACAATTATTTATTTTTTATTCACTTATTTTTTGCATGCACTAGTGACAGCAATAATCACTAAGCACTTGTGAAGTGAAAGTACTTTATTTAGCATAAGCAATTTTAGAATATTCACATGGAAGTTTACTTTGTAAAATGAATGAAAAAATGAAGAGTAGAAATATTCAGTTTGTGTTAAACATCAAAATTCTGTGCTATAATCTAAGTAATTTGTAATTTAATTTATTTTACACTAATGCAGTCTTCAAATTGTATTAACTTCCCAATAATGACTTAGAGACTAAAAAACAACAGAAAAACTGATAACATATTCTTGATGGATTGATTTTTAAAAAATAGTTAGTACTTCCAAATCAGATCAGATCAGATCAGATCAGTCGCTCAGTCGTGTCCGACTCTTTGCGACCCATGAATCGCAGCACGCCAGGCCTCCCTGTCCCTCACCAACTCCCAGAGTTCACTCAGACTCATGTCCACCCAGTCAGTGATACCATCCAGCCATCTCATCCTCTGTGGTCCCCTTCTCCTCCTACACCCAATCCCTCCCAGCATCAGAGTCTGTTCCAATGAGTCAACTCTTCCCATGAGGTGGCCAAAGTACTGGAGTTTAAGCTTGAGCATCATTCCTTCCAAAGAAATCCAGGGCTGATCTCCTTCACAATGGACTGGTTGGATCTCCTTGCAGTCCAAGGGACTCTCAAGAGTCTTCTCCAACACCACAGTTCAAAAGCATCAATTCTTCGGCACTCAGCCTTCATCACAGTCCAACTCTCACATCCATACATGACCACTGGAAAAACCATAGCCTTGACTAGATGGACCTTTGTTGGCAAAGTAATGTCTCTGCTTTTGAATATGCTGTCTAGGTTGGTCATAACTTTCCTCCCAAGGAGTAAGCGTCTTTTAATTTCATGGCTGCAATCACCATCTGTAGTGATTTTGGAGCCCAGAAAAATAAAGTCTGACACTGTTTCCCACTGTTTCCCCATCTATTTCCCATGAAGTGGTGGGACCGGATGCCATGATCTTCGTTTTCTGAATGTTGAGCTTAAAGCCCACTTTTTCACTCTCCACTTTCACTTTCATCAAGAGGCTTTTGAGTTCCTCTTCACTTTCTGCCATAAGGGTGGTGTCATCTGCATATCTGAGGTTATTGATATTTCTCCCGGCAATCTTGATTCCAGCTTGTGTTTCTTCCAGTCCATTTTCTCATGATGTACTCTGCGTATAAGTTAAATAAGCAGGGTAACAATATACAGCCTTGACATACTCCTTTTCCTATTTGGAACCAGTCTGTTGTTCCACGTCCAGTTCTAACTGTTGCTTCCTGACCTGCATACAAATTTCTCAAGAGGCAGATCAGGTGGTCTGGTATTCCCATCTCTTTCAGAATTTTCCACAGTTTATTGTGATCCACACAGTCAAAGGCTTTTGCATAGTCAATAAAGCAGAAATAGATGTTTTTCTGGAACTCTCTTGCTTTTTCCATGATCCAGCGGCTGTTGGCAATTTGATCTCTGGCTCCTCTGCCTTTTCTAAACCCAGCTTGAACATCAGGAAGTTCACGGTTCACATATTGCTGAAGCCTGGCTTGGAGGATTTTGAGCATTACTTTACTAGCATGTGAGATGAGTGGCTCCCTTATTTGTTTTGTAGGCATTTTAATGAATCTACTGTCTTGATAGCAATCTACTTTAAATGAAATTATATTATGTCTGGGTCTCCTGCATTGCAGGCAGATTTTTTACCATGTAAGACACCAGGAAAGCCCATATTATGCCTTTATGTTTACTCAAATATTAAGAAGGGCTTTGTCATAAAACTAGAAATTAAAGAGAAATAATCTCTCTCTTGAGTGGCAGATTAGTATCATGACCAGTAATCGGTGCTCAGAGACATTCTGTTCCCTCTTAATCTCAGCCTTGCTGTCTCAAACTTTTTGTTTGCTTGTTTCAAAAATATTCTTATGTAAAGCATACTCCATAAGTATTATTACTTAGGAAAAGTGATAATTCTCTGGTGTGTCTGAAGTGATTCCTTTCCCCACCCTCACCTTAAAGAGTTATATCTAAATTTTCAAGGCCACATGTGTGAAAATGAAATCCCAGTCTGATACAAAAATCTTTTAAACTGTCTCTGAAAAGTTAAATCATTCAATGATTATTTTTGCTTTATATTTGTAAGTAGAGATTTGCGTGTTTTTGGAGAAATTCCTGTAAACATGAAGATTGTGTGCTGCGCTTAGGCTCTCAGTTGTGGCCAGCTCTTTGCATCCCTATGGACTGAAGCCTGCCAGGCTCCTCTGTATATGGGGATTCTCCAGGCAAGAATTTTGGAGTGGGTTGCCATGCCCTCCTCCAGGGGATCTTCCCAAAGCAGAGATCGAACCCAGATCTCTCATATTACAGGTAGATTCTTTACCTTCTGAGCCACCAGAGAAGTCCAAGAGGGCTGGAATGAGTAACCTATCCCTTCTCCAGGGGAGTCTTCCCAACCCAGGAATCGGTCCAGGGTTTCCTGCATTGCAGGTGGATTCTTTACCAGCCGAGTTACCAGGGAACTTCAACCATGAGGATTAGCCCATCCTAATTTCCGGCCACAGTTGAGTTCTCAGTGTTCTTATCAATTCTAACTCATGCTTGGTCAGCCCTCGCTCTACATTCTCTTGAAGGAACTCAACTGACAGGACTTTGTAGTTGATTGGTTGAATATGGCTGCTGTCCTGGTTTGTATCTTAGGCAGCTGAATGGCATCTAAGAAAAGAGGGAATACAGAAGGAGCATATGTGGTGAGTGATGATGCAGTACTCTGGCCCTTGCTGAGTCTGAAATTTTTATAGGATATTCAGGAGGCAGTTGTACGTGTCCACTCCTGTTGATTTAGTTCAGAAATTGTCTCCTCTGGAAAATCTCCTGTAATCACCCAATGTAAATTGGTTCCTCCTTTATGCTCCTTCGATATTTTGTTTCTGTATTTCTCTATTGCTCTTCTACATTACATTCTGCTTTCTGCTTATGTTTCTGCCTCCACTACTAGCCGTGAGTTTCTTGAAGTTAGAGATTGTATCTTATTCATTTTTGAAATCTGTACACCAAACACGGGGCCTGACATAGAGTAGACACTGATTGTGTTTGACAAGTGAATCAGTAGAAGAATGATTCTGTTTAACTTTGAAGGTTGTTTTTATATTCTGTAGATGCAAAGGCTATTGTCATAAGTATTCCAGGATCAGTTACGAGATTCAAGGCAACTGACGTAGATAATAATTACCAGAATCTCTGTACCATGGAACATTTTTTCCCCTAAAACACATTAGTCTCAAGTGACAAAGCCACTTTCACATTAGCGCTTGTTTGCATATAGCAGTACTGCTGCTACTGCTAAGTCACTTCAGTTGTGTCTGACTCTTTGAGACCATATAGACTGTAGGCCAGGTTCCTCTGTCCATGGGATTCTCCAGGCAAGAATACTGGAGTGGGTTGCATGCCCTCCTCCAGGGAATCTTCCTGACCAGGGATTGAGCCCAACTCTCATTATGTCTCCTGCACTGGCAAATAGATTTTATACCACTAAGGCCACCTGGGATGCCCCATATAGGACTACAGGTGGTATCAAAAAAAATCCAAATATTATCTGAAGTCATGTCCGACTCTTTATGACCCCACAGACTGTAGCCCATGGGATTTTCCAGGCAAGAATACTGGAGTGGGTTGCCATTTCTTCCTCCAGGGGATCTTCCCCACCCAGGGATCAAACCTGAGTCTCCTGTGTCTCCTGCATTGCAGGCAGATTCTTTACCACTGAGCCACTGGGGAAGTGTTACTGGGGGCCACATGCACCTAGTAAAAGTCATTTATGCCATTTGCAGCTTATGTTCACAGGGAATTTTGAATTTTTGTAATCCATTTGGCTGCAGTAGCCTTTTACCTTTAGAAAATTAAGCAAAGATTATGGCGAGAACAGGAATAGTGTGGGTCAGTGCTAACCAAAAAAGCTAAAAAAAAAAAAAAAAAAGAATATCAAGAGAGGGGATTACAGCCTTTTGCCAGGTGAGAAAGTTAAAGTCAGTAAGGCAAAGATCGGGAGGCTAACATGGCAGTTTAAAAAAAAAAAAGCTCAAAAAAGGATGATGGAGAAGGCAGATGCAATAAATTTAGGACTGTTTTATGTCTTGAGGGTTGATATTTCTGTCAGTCAAAGTTCCAACAGAAAACAGATGGTGCATTCAAAATGATAATTCAGTGAGGGTTTCTTTACAATGTGTTGTTTAAAGTGTTTGTAGAGTTACTACAAGGGAAGATGTAATAGCTTGGAGATGACTATTCTCATTTCAAAGCCTGAAGAAGGGGAGGAGCCAGTGGCCTGAGCCTGGAAGAACAGAGACCTTCTTAGCCTTTCAGGGAGAGAATCAAATGAACAAATCCCTCCCTCTTCTTTCACTTCTATCCTCCTAACGGTGCTTTTCATAGACCTTCTTCAACCAGGAGCAAGATGTCAGGGAACTCTGGCGATGCGAAGGATAATCTCTATTAATTTCCAGCGAGTTTTCATCTTCATAAAGAATACAAAATTTATATTTGACTTTCTATGGTAACACATCTACTAAACATATCTTTTTCTTGGCAGAAAGTCAGCTCTCTGTACTGTGAAAAGAAATTCAGTTACCAAATCATGAACATGTAATTTCATTAAGTCTTAGCCACAGATACCACAACGTTCCAGAGTTGGGACTTGAATGATCCTGATTTTATCAGCCCTGATGTTAATGGATAGTTTAGAGCTTTTTTATGGCATGTGCTAAATCCCGAGATAGGATGTTCCCACAATCTGACTGAAGTTATACCGAATGAGCCTCAATTTAAAGCACCCTGAGAGACATGAATGTAAGCAATTCAGAGTCACTGTCCCCCAGGATTCACAATTATGCAGACTTGGCAGTGGTTCCTCAGTTCTAAGGGACGGTAAACAGTGTCGCAGTGCAGCAGTTGGCTCCGATAAAGACATCCTCAAGGAAATACATAAACCATTCCTCCGTGAGTACACATTAGGTAGGTTGATGTGGGAAAGGTTTATAATTTGCTGATTGCTTTGGGACATTAACCAGTTGCCAGACAGAACTCCTCTATTAAGTTTTTTCTTTCAGTTTTAACCTGAAGAGTTTTAAAAACTCTCTGCATGTCTAATCCTACCTACCCAATGCCACTATCTCAGACATACAACCACTTGTAAATTTGGGGTAACGTATCGCCTTATAGAATTGTTCTAATTTTAAATGCTTTAATGTATGTGGCATACTAAGCACGGTGCCCAAGAAGTAGTCTGTTTCATTAATTTGTTACTTTTACTGTTAGTGTCATTGTTATTAACGGCTAGTCTACTTACTGTTTTATGATTTGTACTTTCATATTTTTAATTTTTTGCCTTTACTCATAAAAGAAACCCCTCACATGAGCCCACTTAGTCTCAGTTCAGTTCAATCGCTCAGTCGTGTCTGACTCTTTGAGACCCCATGAACAGCAGCACACCAGGCCTCCCTGTCCATCACCAACTCCTGGAGTTTACTCAAACTCATGTCCATTGAGTCAGTGATGCCATCCAACCTTCTCATCCTCTGTTGTCCCCTTATCCTCCCACCTACAATCTTTCCCAGCATCGGGGTCTTTTCAAATGAGTCAGCTCTTCGCATCAGGTGGCCAAAGTATTGGAGTTGCAGCTTCAGCATCAGGCCTTCCAATGAATATTCAGGAGTGATCTCCTTTAAGATGGACTGGTTGGATCTCCTTGCAGTCCAAGGGACTCTCAAGAGTCTTCTCCAACACCACAGTTCAAAAGCATCAATTCTTCTGTGCTCAGCTTTCATTATGGTACAACTCTCACATCCATACATGACCACTGGAAAAACCATAGCCTTGACTAGATGGACCTTTGTTGGCAAAGTGATGTCTCTGCTTTTTAATACGCTGTCTAGGTGTGTCATAACTTTTCTTCCAAGGAGAAAGTGTCTTTTAATTTCATGGCTGCAGTCACCACCTGTACTTAGTCTACATGCAGAAATACTTAACTCAGAAACTAAAGGCAGGTGGGCCATGAACTGCTCTGTGAAGTTTATAGCTGAGGAGGCAGGGAGGTCATAGGCCTGAATCTACTACTCAGGTATCCAAAGGCTCCACACTGATTATCACGAAATCAGAGGGTTAGTGCAGGTATATAGGGAACACTAACACTACATTGAGAGAATACATAGCTAAGCCTTAAATGGAAGGGCTATCAAAGACTTCACGAGGGACTGTCTTATCCTACGTGCATCTGATTTCAGGTCATAGGTATAGGAAACACAGGTTGATGGTGAGGGGTAAGTGCAGAACCCTTTAGTCACTATTTAATTAGAACTGGAAATAAGACTGAAGTAATTGGATTTCCCAGAGATTTATGTGAGGTGCTGAAACTTGCTAGTAACTGACAAGCATGAGGTAAAATCAAGGCCCAGAAGGAGATTTTAAGGATCATTGTGGAAGTATCCGCATTTCTTGTTTCCCTTAAGTTTCCTTCAATCATTGCAGATGCCACTGACGGAATCCTTTCCTGGGGGTTATGAAGAGGGCAATATTTTGCTCAAGAGCTTAGTCTTATAGGAGACCTGAACATTAGGGGATGCTAAGCTTTACGGTCACCCTTTCTCACGTACTACCCGCTGAGGCTGGACCTATATCCACGACCCACTAGTGACTTGGAAAACATAAGCAATGTGTTGGGGTATTTTGTTATTGTTGTCTACTGTTTTCAAAAACTCAGATACTCTATAGGAAGAGCTTCTCAGAAAGTAAACTAATTGTCAAATCTCTATAGAGAAGCTCCTCCCCTTAGTACAGATACTGGGTACTTGCCTGGAGCTTGAGTTCCTGAAAATAAAAACTGGAAAATTAAAAGGGATAGTTTCCATTTTTTAATTATCCATTTACTTCTTAAAACTTATTTTTATTTCAATCCAAAGGCAACCAATATAGTGAAAATTCATAAGAAAATGTGACTAAATTTGTTCTAGATATACCTATGCCTGAATAAATATAACTAGTTCTTCTTGAGATAACAATGCATAATTATCCTGGACAGAATTAATCTAACACAGTGGAAGATGAAATTTTTACTATTTGGTAATCCAAATAATCTTTTCAAGTCACTCATGGAGAAAAAAATATTAGCTTTTCTTCAAAACCTTTAAAAATTGCTAGTTTTCCCTATATTCATATTGTTCCAGAGAATAGCTTCTGATATTGACAACGATACTTTCTCTACATTTGATGTACAGAAAACTTTTAGCTTGATATACTCATATTTTCACTTAAACATATATAGGATATATTCAAATTTGTTTCAATTTCCCCAAACAGAAAGTCTCCAAAGACAAAAATAGAAATAATATACATATATTATGTATCTATTGAAGCACTACCCACACTATACTTACTATCTACTTCAGTTCAGTTCAGTCGCTCAGTTGTGTTTGACTCTTTGTGACCCCATGAATCGCAGCACGCCAGGCCTCCCTGTCCATCACCAGCTCCCGGAGCTCACTCAGACTCACATCCATCGAGTCAGTGATGCCATCCAGCCATCTCATCCTCTGTTGTCCCCTTCTCCTCCTGCCCCCAATTCCTCCCAGCATCAGAGTCTTTTCCAATGAGTCCACTCTTCGCGTGAGGTGGCCAAAGTACTGGAATTTCAGCTTGAGCATCATTCCTTCCAAAGAAATCCCAGGGCTGATCTTCTTCAGAATGGACTGGTTGGATCTCCTTGCAGTCCAAGGGACTCTCAAGAGTCTTCTCCAACACCACAGTTCAAAAGCATCAATTCTTCAGCGCTCAGCCTTCTTCACAGTCCAACTCTCACATCCATACATGACCACAGGAAAAACCATAGCCTTGACTAGATGGACCTTTGCTGGCAAAGTAATGTCTCTGCTTTTGAATATGCTATCTAGGTTGGACATAACTTTCCTTCCAAGGAGTAAGCGTCTTTTCATTTCATGGCTGCAATCACCATCTGCAGTGATTTTGGAGCCCCCCAAAAATAAAGGCTGATGCTGTTTCCACTATTTCCCCATCTATTTCCCATAAAGTGATGGGACCAGATGCCATGATCTTCGTTTTCTGAATGTTGAGCTTTAAGCCAACTTTTTCACTCTCCACTTTCACTTTCATCAAGAGGCTTTTGAGTTCCTCTTCACTTTCTGCCATAAGGGTGGTGTCATCTGCATATCTGAGGTTATTGATATTTCTCCCGGCAATCTTGATTCCAGCTTGTGTTTCTTCCAGTCCAGTGTTTCTCATGATGTACTCTGCATAGAAGTTAAATAAACAGGGTGACAATATAGAGCCTTGACATACTCCTTTTCCTATTTGGAACCAGTCTGTTGTTCCATGTCCAGTTCTAACTGTTGCTTCCTGACCTGCATACAGATTTCTCAAGAGGCAGGTCAGGTGGTCTGGTATTCCCATTTCTTTCAGAATTTCCCACAGTTTATTGTGATCCACACAGTCAAAGGCTTTGGCATAGTCAATAAAGCATAAATAGATGTTTTTCTGGAACTCTCTTGCTTTTTCCATGATCCAGCGGATGTTGGCAATTTCATCTCTGGTTCCTCCGCCTTTTCTAAAACCAGCTTGAACATCAGGAAGTTCACGGTTCACGTATTGCTGAAGCCTGGCTTGGAGAATTTTGAGCGTTACTTTACTAGCGTGTGAGATGAGTGCAATTGTGCCATAGTTTGAGCATTCTTTGGCATTGCCTGTCTTTGGGATTGCAATGAAAATTGACCTTTTCCAGTCCTGTGGCCACTGCTGAGTTTTCCAAAGTTGCTGGCATATGGAGTGCAGCACTTTCACAGCATCATCTTTCAGGATTTGAAAGAGCTCAACTGGAATTTCATCACCTCCACTAGCTTTGTTGGTAATGATGCTTTCTAAGGCTCACTTGACTTCGCATTCCAGGATGTCTGGCTCTAGGTCAGTGATCACACCATCATGATTATCTTGCTCATGAAGATCTTTTTTGTACAGTTCTTCTGTGTATTCTTGCCACCTCTTCTTAATATCTTCTGCTTTGTTAGGTCCATACCATTTCTGTCCTTTATCGAGCCCGTGTCTGCATGAAATGTCCCCTTGGTATCTCTAATTTTCTTGAAGAGATCTCTAATCATATTCTGTTGTTTTCCTCTATTTCTTTGCATTGATTGCTGAGGAAGGCTTTCTTATCTCTTCTGGCTATTCTTTGGAACTCTGCATTCAGATGCTTATATCTTTTCTTTTCTCCTTTGCTTTTCGCTTCTCTTCTTTTCACAGCTATTTGTAAGTCCTCCCCAGACAGCCATTTTGCTTTTTTGCATTTCTTTTCTATGGGGATGGTCTTGATCCCTGTCTCCTGTACAATGTCATGAACCTCAGTCCATAGTTCATCAGGCACTCTATCAGATCTAGGCCCTTAAATCTATTTCTCACTTCAAAATTTCTTCTATAGATTATGTTAACCTAGACCAATAGTCTGCAGGTATATATTACTGAGAAGTCAAGGAGGTTAGGGACCATTTAATAAAGATAGAGATAAATTTGTCAAGGAGCATTATTCCATCCTAAGCAGCAAAGATGCCATCACCTGTTACAGCTGCTAAAGAACTCAGTGTGTGTGTGTTTGTGTGTGTGTATATGTGGTCTCTTGAACTGAAAAAATGAGAACTGAGGTTCAGAAAAGTAAAATATAGTATCTGTAGCCACAGAGCTAGATAATGGCTCTGTGCAACAACTGATTCAAGATTTCCTAAGTTTACTATTTCTTTCATCTGATTATAACAGAATAGGGAACTGAGGAGTTCTAAAACTTGGGCACTATTTAATAGGGTAAAAATCCTTTAAGGTTTTGTTTGTTTTTTCAGTCTTTAAAAAACTAGTGTTTATTGGAGCATAATTAATTTACAGTGTTGTGTTGGTTTCTGCTGTACAGCAAAGTGAATCAGTCTCCACTGCTTTTTAGATTCTTTTCCCATATGGGTCATTACAGAGTATTAAGTTGAGTTCCCTGTGCTATACGACAGGTCCTTATTAGTTATCTAGTTTATTGTAGTGTGTATGTGGAATGTAATATGGCTCAGATGGTAAAGTAACCACCTGCAGTGCAGGAGACCCAGGTTCAATCCCTGGGTCAGGAAGATTCCCTGGAGAAGGAAGTGGCAACCCACTGCAGCTTTCTTGCCTGGAGAATCCCCATGGATAGAGGAGCCTGGGATGCTTCAGTCCATGGGGTTGCAAAGAGTTGAACATGACTGTGTGACTAACACACACACATACATGTGTAATCCTAATCTCCCAATTTGTCTCCCCCATTTCCCCTGATAGCCATGAGTTTGGGCTTCCCAGGTGGTGCTAGTGGGAAAGAACTTGCCTGCTAATGCGGGAGACATAAGAGACGCAGGTTCAATCCCTAGGTCAGGAAGATCCCCTGGAGGAGGGCATGACAACCCACTGCAGTACTCTTACCTGGAGAATCCCATGGAAGAGGAACCTGACCGTTCATAGGATCACACAGAGTTGGACACAACTGAAGCAACTTAGCACGCATGCAGGCAACCATGAAATTTTCTTCTACGTCTGTGACTCTATTTCTGTTTTATAAGTAAGTTAATTTACTTATTACAAGGGCTTCCTTGGTGGCTCAGATGGTAAAGAATCCTCCTGTAATGTAGAAGACCCAGGTTCAATCCCTGGGTTGGGAAGATCCCCTGAGGAAGGGAATGGCTACCTACACTAGTATTTTTGTCTGGAGAATTCCATGGATAGAGGAGCCTGGTGGGCTATGGTCTATGGAGTCAAAAAGAGTCAGATACAGCTAAGTGACTCACTTTCATTTCACTTTAATATCTTTTTAAAAAAATTCCACATAGAGGTGATCCATATAATATTTGTCTTTGTCTGACTTACTTCAGTGTGGTTCAGTTCAGTTCAGTCACTCAGTCGTGTATGACTCTTTGCAGCCCCATGGACTGAAGCACTCCAGGCTTCCCTGTCCATCACCAATTCTTGAAGCATGCTCAAACTCATGTCCATTTAGTCGGTGATGCTATCCAACCGTCTCATCCTCTGTCGTCCCCTTCTCCTCCCACCTTAAATCTTTCCCAGCATCAGTGTCTTTTCCAATGAGTCAGTTCTTTGCATCAAGTGGCCAAAGTATTGGAGCTTCAGCTTAGCATCCATCCTTTCAATGAATATTCAGGACTGATCTCCTTTATTTTTTTATTTTTTTTTAACATTTAATTTTATTTTATTTTTAAACTTTACATAACTGTATTAGTTTTGCCAAATATCAAAATGAATCAGCCACAGGTATACATCTCCTTTAGGATGGACTGGTTGGATCTCCTTGCAGTCCAAGGGACTCTCAAGAGTCTTCTCCAACACCACAGTTCAAAAATACCAATTCTTCGGCTCTCAGCTTTCTTTATAGTCCTACTCTCACATCCATACATGACCACTGGAAAAGCCATAGCTTTGACTAGATGGACCTTTGTCGGCTACATATGTGTATTTGTTGGCTATAAGGTAAGTATATATTCCATTATATCTTCTTACCTCCTTTGTCATAGATTAGGTAATCATAGATGTGTGGGTTTATCTTTGGACTTTCTATCCTGTCTCATAGCCTATATTTCTGTTTTTGTTCCAGTATCATACTACTTTTATGACTGTAGCTTTGTAGTATATTGTGAAGTTCAGGAGCCTGATTCCTCCAGCACTGCTTTTCTTTCACAGGACTACTGTAGCTATTCATGGTCTTTTGTGTTTCCATACAAATTGTAAACATTTTTTGTTCTAATTTGTGGAAAATGCTATTGATAATTTGGTAGGGATTGCATTGAATCTATATACTACTTTGGGTAATATAGTCATTTTCTCAATATTGATTCTTCCAATCCAAGAACATAGTATATCTCTCCATCTGCTTGTGTCATCTTTGATTTCCATCATTAGTATCTTATAGTTTTCTGAGATGGGTCTTGTGCCTTCATAGGTAGGTTTATAGGGCTTCCCAGGTGACTCACATGGTAAAGAATCTGCCTGCAATGCAGGAGACCTGGGATCAGTTCCTGGATTGGGAAGATCCCCTGAAGAAGGGAATGGCAACCCACTCAAGTATTCTTGCCTGGAGAATTCCATGGGCAGAGGAGGCTGGCAGGCTACAGTCCTTGGGGTCACAAAGAGTCAGACATGACTGAGAGACTAACACTTCCACTTCCAGGTAGGTTTCAGTTCAGTTCAGTCGCTCAGTCATGTCTGACTCTTCGCAACCCCATGAATCCCAGCACGCCAGGCCTCCTTGTCCATCACCAACTCCCAGAGTTCACTGAGACTCATGTCCATTGAGTTAGTGATGTGCCATCCAGACATTTCATCCTCTGTTGTCCCCTTCTCCTCCTGCCCCAAATCCCTCCCAGCATCAGAGTCTTTTCCAATGAGTCAACTCTTCACATGAGGTGGCCAAAGTACTGGAGTTTCAGCTTTAGCATCATTCCCTCCAAAGAAATCCCAGGGCTGATCTCCTTCAGAATGGACTGGTTGGATCTCCTTGCAGTCCAAGGGACTCTCAAGAGTCTACTCCAACACCACAGTTCAAAAACATCAATTCTTTGGTGCTCAGCCTTCTTCACAGTCCAACTCTCACATCCATACATGACCACAGGAAAAACCATAGCCTTGACTAGATGGACCTTTGTTGGCAAAGTAATGTCTCTGCTTTTGAATATGCTATCTAGGTTGGTCATAACTTTCCTTCCAAGGAGTAAGCATCTTTTAATTTCATGGCTGCAATCACCATCTGCAGTGATCCAGATAGGTTTAGTCCTAGGTATTTTATTCTGTTTAATGGGATGGTAAATGGGATTGCTCTCTTAATTTCTCTTTCTGGTATTTTGTTGTTAGTGCACAGAAATGCATCAGATTCCTTTTTATTAATTTTGTATCCTATAATTTTATCAAATTCATTGATGGGCTCTAGGTGTTTTCTGGTGGCATCTTTAGGATTTTCTATGTCATCTGCAAACAGTGACAGTTTTACTTCTTCATTTCCAACTTGGATTCCTTTTATTTTTTCCTTCTCTGACTTATATGGCTAGGACTTCTCAGATTATGTTGAATAAAAGTGGCAAGAGAGGATATCTTGGCCTTGATCCTGATCTTGGAAAAAATTCTTTCAGTTTTTCACTGTTGACAATTATGTTTGCTGTAGGTTTGTTTTATTCTTTACTTTGTTAATGTGGTGAATCACATTGATTTATTTACATAGGTTGAAGAATCCTTGTATTCTCTGGGATAAAGTCTACTTGATCCTTTTAATGTGTTTATGGATTAGTCTGCTAATACTTTACTCAGGACTTTTGGGTCTATGTTCATCAGTGGTGTTGACTTATAGTTTTATTTTTGTATTATCTTTATCTGGCTTTGGTATCAGAGTGATAGTGGCCTCATAGAATGAGCTTGGAAGTATTCTTTGTTCTGCAATTTTTTGGAATAGTTTGAATACAATAGCTATTAACTCTTCTCTAAATGTTTGATAGAATTTGTCTGTAAAGCCAACTGGTCCTTGACTTCTGGTTGTTGGGTTTTTTTAACCACAGTTTCAATTTCAGTACCTTTGATTTGTCTATTCATATATTTCATTTTCTCCTGGCTAAGTCTTGGAAGGTTGTGCCTTCTGAGAATTTGTCCATTTCTTCAAGGCTGTGTAGTAATCTCTTACGATTCTATGTATTTCTGTGGTATTGGTTGTAACTGCTCCTCTTTCATTTCTAAGTTTATTGACTTCAGTCCTCTCCATTGTTTTCTTTTTTTTTAATTTTATTTTATTTTTAAATTTTACATAATTGTATTAGTTTTGCCAAATATCAAAATGAATCCGTGTTTTCTTGATGAATCTTGCTAAAGGTTTGTCAATATTGTGTATCTTCTTAAAGAACAAGTTTTTTAGTTTCACTGGTGTTTTCTATTGATTCTTTTTTGTGTCTATTTTCATTTCTTTCTGTTCTACTCTTTATAATTTCATTTCTTCTACTAACTTCAGGTTTTGTTTATTCTTCTTTCTTTAGTTGTTTTAGATGTAAGGTTAGGGTGTTCATTTGAGACTTCTTGTTTCCTAAAATAAGATTATATTGCTATGCACTTCCCTTTTAAGACTGCTTTTGCTGTATCACATAGGTTTTGGATTATTGTGTTTTCATTGTCACTCGGTTTTAGGTATTTTTTGACTTCCTCTTTGATTTCATTTGTTATTTAGTAACAGATTATTTACCTTTCATGTGCCTCTGGTTTTTACAGTTTCGTTATAATTGACTTCCAATCTCTGATTTCTAGTAGTGTTGTTCTAATCTCATAGTTTTCTTCATAGGAAAAGATGCTTGATACAATTTTCATTTTCTTAAATTCACCAATTCACTGGTTCCAAATAGGGAAAGAAATATGTTAAGGCTGTATACTGTCACCCTGCTTATTTAACTTATATGCAGAGTACATCATGAGAAATGCTGGGCTGGATGAAGCACAAGCTGGAATCAAGATTGCTGGGAGAAATATCAATAACCTCAGATATGCAGATGATACCACCTTTGTGGCAGAAAGCAAAGAACTAGAGCCTCTTGGTGAAAGTAAAGAGGAGAGTGAAAAAGTTGGCTTAAAACTCACCATTCAGAAAACTAAGATCATCAGGTCCCATCACTTCATGGCAAATAGATGGGGAAACAGTGGCAGACTTTATTTTGGGGGCTCCAAAATCACTGCAGATGGTGACTGTAGCCATGAAATTAAAAGACACTTGCTCCTTTGAGGAAAAGTTATGACCAACATATACAGCATATTAAAAAGCAGAGACATACTTTTCCAGCAAAGGTCTGTCTAGTCACAGCTATGGTTTTTTCAGTATTCATGTATGAATGTAAGAGTTGGACTATAAAGAAAGCTGAGCGCTGAAGAATTGATGCTTTTGAACTGTGGTGTTGGAGAAGACTCTTGAGAGTCCCATGGACTGCAAGGAGATCCAACCAATCCATCCTAAAGGAAATCAGTCCTGAATATTCATTGGAAGGACTGATGCTGAAGCTGAAACTCCAATACTTTGGCCACCTGATGTGAAGAACTGACTCATTAGAAAAGACCCTGATGCTGGGAAAAATTGAAGGCAAGAGGAGAAGGGGATGACAGAGGATGAGATGGTTGGATGGCATCACCAGCTTGATGGACATGAGTTTGAGTAAACTCTGGGAGTTGACAGAGAAGCCTGTCATGCTGCAGTCTGTGGGGTCACAAAGTCGGACACAACTGAGTGACTGAATTGCACTGAAATTCACCAAAGCTTGATTTGTGACCCAAGGTGTGATCTATCCTGGAGAATGTTCCATGCGCACTTGAGAATAAAGTGTATTCTTCTGCTTTTGGATAAAATGTCCTGTAAATATCGATTAAGTCTATCTGGCCTAATATGTCATTTAAGATGTGTTTCCTTGTTAATTTTCTATCTGATTATCTACCCATTGGTGTAACTGAGTGTTAAAGTCCCCCAGTATTATTGTGTTACTGTCAATTTCCCCTTTTATGGGTGATAGAATCTGCTTTATATATTGAGGTGCTCTTATGGTTGGGTGCATATTTACAACTGCTATATCTTCTTAGATTGATCCCTTGATCAGTATGTAGTGTCCTTCTTTGTCACTTCTAGAAGTTTTTATTTTAAAGTCTATTTTGCCTGATATGAGTACTAATACTCTAGCTTTCTTTTGATTTCCATTTGCATGGAATATTTTTTTCCATTCTCTCACTTTCTGTCTGTATGTATCCCTAGGCCTGAAGTGGGTGTCTTGTAGACAGCATATATACAGATCTTGGTTTTGTATCCATTCAATTAGTCTGGGTCTTTTGGTTGGAGCATTTAATATATTGACATTTAAGCTAATTACTGATATGTATATTTCTATTACCATTTTCTTATTATTTTTGAGTTTGTTTTTGTGAGTCAATTTCTTCTCTTATGTTTCTTGCCTAGAGAAATTCCTTTAGCACTTGTTGTAGAGTTGGTTTGCTGCTGCTGAATTCTCTTAGCTTTTGCTCATCTATAAAGCTTTTGATTTCTCCATTGAATGTAAATCAGAGTCTTTCTGTGTATAGTATTCTTGGTTGTAGGTTTTTCCTTTTCATGAGTTTAATATATCATGCCACTCCCTTCTAACCTGCAGAGTTTCTACTTAAAAATCAGCTCCTGAAACTTACATTACCATATGTAAAATAGATAGCCAATGGGAATTTGTTGTATGTCTCAGCAAACTCAAACAGGGGCTCTGTAGCAACCTAGAGGGGTGGGATGGGGAGGGAGAAAGGAGGGAGGTTCAAGAGGGAGGGGACAAATGTATACCTATGGCTGATTCATGTTGATGTTTGACAGAAAATAACAAAATTCTGTAAAGCAATTACCCTTCAATAAAAAAATAAATTAAAAAAAAATACAGCTCCTAACATTACAGGGATTCTCTTGTATGTTATTTGTTGATTTTCCCTTGCTACTTTTAATATTTTTTCTAATTTGATTAATATGTGTCTCAGCATGTTTTTCCTTCAGTTTATCCTATATAAGTTTCTCTGTGTTTCCTGGATTTGGTTAACTATTTCCTTTCCCACGTTAGGGAAGTTTTTTACTATAATCTCTTCAAATATTTTTTCAGACACTTTCTCTTTTATTCTTTTCCTGGAACCGCTGTAATTCAAATGTTGATGTGTTTAATGGTGTCCAAGAGGTCTCTGAGACTGTCCTCATTTCCTTTCATTCTTTTTTCTTCATTCTCTTCCACAGTGGTTATTTCAACCGTTCTATCTTCCAGCTCACTTATCCATTCTTCTGTCTGCGTCTTATCAGCTATTAATTCCTTCTAGTGTAGTTTTCATTTTAGCTATTGTCTGGTTCATCTCTGTTTATTTGTTCTTTAGTTCTTCTAGGTCTTTGTTAAAGTTTTCTTGTATTTTCTCAATCTGTACCTTCATTCTTTTTCTGAGATTTTGGATCATCTTTACTATCATTACTCTGCTTTTTTTTTTTTCTTTTTTCACATAGATTACATATCTCCTTTTCATTTAGTTGTTCTTATAGGTTTTTATCTTGCTTCTTCATCTGCAGTTTATTACTTTGTCATCTCATTTCATCAAGCTATTTGTGTTCCATCTTCCACAGGCTGAAGGATCATTGTTCCTCCTGCTGCTATGTCTGCCCCCTAGTGGTAAGGCAGATCTAGGGACTTGTGCAGGCTTCTCATTGAGAGACTGTTTGCTCTTCTCTGGTGGATGGAGCTGGGTCTTGTCCTTTGTAGGACAGAGCCTGCACCTTGATGCAGGCAGGGATATGTCAAGAGGTGTGTTCTGAGGTAACTGTGAGTGGAGCATGATTTTAAGTAGCCTATCTTCTGATGACTGGGGCTGTGTTCCTCTCCTGTTGGTTCTTTGGCCTGAGGCTTTCCAGTGCTGGAGCCTGCAGGTTTTTCAGTGGGGCCAGGTCTTAGTCCTGAAAGTGGGACCTCCAGGAGAGCTCATGGCAATCAATACTCCCTGGGGGTGTCCTTGCTCTCATAGTGGATACTCTGTTTCCCCCAGTATGGGAGCTCCTACACTCAAGCCCCACTGGCCTTCAAGACTAAATGCTCTGGGGGGTTTTCTTCATGCCAGATACTCAGACTGTCTTGGAGGGCTATTTTTATGTAAGGACTTCCCTGTGTAGCCTGCATGGGTTTAATATGTTTTGACATGAGGGCTGTTTTAACTATAGATATCATCACCGATTCAATGGACATGAGTTTGAGTAAACTCCGGGAATTGGTGATGGATAGGGAGGCCTGGCATGCTGCAGTCCATGGGGTCGAAAAGAGTCAGACATGACTGAGTGACTGAACTGAACTGAACTGAATCTGCTATTAAATCAGAAGACAATTGCTTCTTGGCAAGAAAGCTATGGCAAACCTAGACAGTGTGTTGAAAAGCAGAGCCATTACTCTACTGACAAAGGTCCATATAGTCAAGGCTGTGGTCTTCCCAGTGGTCATATACAGTTGCGAGAGATGTACCATGAAGAAGGCAGAGCACCAAAGAAATGATGCCTTTGAACCGTGGTGCTGGAGAAGACTCTTGAGAGTCCCTCAGACAGCAAGGGGATCAAACTAGTTAATCTTAAGAGAAATCAACCCTGAATACTCAGCAGAAGGACTGATGCTGAAGCTGAAGCTCGTGTTTTGGTCATCTGATGTGAATAGCTGACTCATTGGAAAAGTCCTGCATGCTGGGAAAGACTGAGGGCAGAAGGAAAAGAGGGCATCAGAGGATGAGATAGCTGGATGGCATCACCAATGCAATGGACATGAACTTGGGCAAACTTCAGGAGGTGGTGAGGGACAGGGAGGCCTGGCATGCTGCAGTCCATAGGGTTGCAAAGAGTCAGACACAACTGGGCAACTGAACAATAGCAACACCTCTGTCTTCAGTGTATGCTGGCCAGTATCCCCTCAGTAAGAGTTGTGACTGATGTGGTGAACAGAGCCTGCGCTGAATTTGAGCAAGGCTTCTCCATTGCTCTGTGGTTGTCACTGCCTGGTCAGGGTGAGGTCTGCTCCCTAGTTGTTGGAGTCGAGGCCCCCATCTCTGTTTATCAGCTGTGTTTCTGATCTTCAGTGTGAGGCAGGCAGACTGGAGCGTTCCCACTGGAAGAGAAGTCACTGAGTATTTCTCTTCTGGAGCTGTTCACCTGTGGATGTACTAGGTTGAATTACTTGTCACCCATTGCTCCAGCTCTCCAGATTACACTGTTGTGGGCACTGCTCTCAGCCCCATCTTAATTGTGGATATGCCAGCAATTGGCCCTGGTGTCTCAGGAGATTTTTGCAACATGCCAACAGCATAAATTCACAGAAGTCATGTTCCAGGATTGCAGTTGTCATGGAAATGGGCCTGCTGTGGGTGCTATGGGCGCAACTCAGACTCTGTCCTGGTCCAATCCACCCTGTCCCCTCCTCCAACCCTTGTCCCAGTATACACGCCTCACAAAGGCTACATACAGCTGCTAAAGCTAGACCTGTCTTGGCTGTGGGAGCACTTGTTGTCTGTTCAGATGTTTTAAGTTGCTGAAGTTACAAAACCAGTCACAGGGGTGTCAATTCATGGTTTGCCCAGCTATGAGGAGAGATTTCATCATTTTTGTCCTTTGTTTCATGGCCCTCGGGGCTTATTTTCAGGCCACCCACAGAGTCCTGCTCTTGAGCCTATCCCTGAGCCCATGAGTCTGCCCAAGCAAGGAGGAGGCACGGAGGTGGCAGTGGTCAAGGTCGTGATAGCACCTACCACGGAGAGGATGAGGTGCAGAAAAGTGGCAGCCGCAGCTGGGGGTGCAGGAACACCCACCCCACCGGGAGCTCTTCTTAGTGCCCAGGGAGGTAGGGGCCGACGCATGGGGAGAGAGGCCGCAGTGGTCCCTCCCCTTTGACGTCACTCAACAACGGTGCTTTGTTTCTGCGGCTGCCCAGGTTTCCCCATAGGTATCATTTGCAGATTCCCTCATTCCCATCCTCTCAGGCTGTCTCCTTGCAGCCAACCGCAGTCTTTCCCTTGGGTTTGCTCTCCAAATCCCATATTCCAGCACCCAACCCCCTGTCTGCACTGGCAAAAATATGTCTTCGTCTAGGGCGTGCAGGGCTGTGCCTCCGGTCGTCTTTGTAGGACTCAAGTTGTTCTGCCTGCCACAGACTGGTTGTTGGAGCACTAGCACTAAGTCACTAAATTGTATCCGACTCTTGCGATCCCAAGAATTCTAGCCTGCCAGGCTCCTCTGTCCATGGGATTCTCCAGGCAAGAATACTGGAGTGGGGTTGCATTTCCTTCTCCAGGAGAACTTCCTGACCCAGGATTGAACCCAGGTCTCCTGCATTGCAGGCAGATACTTTACCAACTGAGCTACACAGGTTGCTGTGCTTCCCTCTAAATGGCCCCTGAAGCTTCCTGTCTGTCCCACTTTATCTTGCTGCTGGTGAGAGGGCTTCCCCAAGTACAGGAACCTCTCCTCTCCTTCAGCTCCCCCAACCCAGGGGCACAGATTCTGTGCCACTCCCTTTCTTCTTTCTTTTCCCTTCTTCTTTTGTGAGTCCCATCTGTGTATGCAGGGATCTTTCCTGTCCTTCCAAGTGCCCAAGGTCCTAGGCTAATGTTCAGCTGGTCCTCTGTGAGAATTGTTCCATTCGTAGATGTATTTTTGATGCGTTTATGGGGAGAGATGAACTCCACATCCTCCTGTGCCTCTGCCATCTTGACTCCTTTCTGAAGGTTTCGGAAATCAGAACCAGAGGAAAGCTTTCAGAATTTGGGAACTGTGAATAAATTCTTTGGTGATGACTGAGGACATAGGGCTTCAGTTCTTAAAACTGAGAATTTAAGAAAATTAATTGCAATTGTTCAGCAGATAATTTTTTTCTTTTTTTCATTTTTTTCTTTAAACCTTTATTTTTTGAGAAGTTTAGTTTTTTGACAGCAAAATTGAGAGACATGTGCAGATATTTTCCCTAAACTCCCTACTCCCATATACACATAGCCTGATAATACTTATTCTTGAGTAAAGTGGTCTCTGTGGTTAGATTGTAATTTCTTGAAAGAAATTACTTTATACCACTTGTATCTTTCTAAGCACCCTGGTAAGTTCTGTACACATTATAGGGAGTCAACAAATATTTGATCAATGAGTCAGGAAAAACTGAAAAGTAAAGAACTGATGTTAATATGCTTTGCCCAGTGAATAATTCACAGCCTTGTATAATCCCTTTGGGATGCCTTTCTATCTGAAGCCAAACAGCATCACCATATTCTGTGTGTGTGTTTGTGTGTATTAAGATAGCACTTGCTGAGAGATTACAATGTGTCAGGCACTTGGTTAAGCATTGGTTGTGGATTATTTTATTTAATTCTTATCAGAAGCTTATGAAGTAAATTCTAAAACAAAATAAAAATCAACTAGAATGTGCACTGGGAAAGAAAAAGATACCAATTTAGCCAACATGATCAGAGTCTGATAATAATAGGAAATCTAAGAGAAATTCTCCACTGATAAGATTAAAACCAATTGTCCAGTTTACAATGATCTAAAGGGTGATAAATAATTGGGGATCTTTTAACCTTTTCTTAAACATAAAGCCAATGAGGCTATGGATTTTATTTAAGACTTAAGTTTAAAAACTAACCACATATATGAGTTTATGCAAATTTGAAAATGATGGTCACTAAAAGAAACGTGAGGTATAATTTCTTAAGATCCTGGAAAGAGTCGAGTGCATTGAGAAGAAATTTGTGGCTGATGATTGACACCGTTAAAAATGTTATCAAGTATTTCAGCAAGTTTAACAAAAATGAAAGCCATTTAGATACCAAAGTAAGCTAGTTGGTCTTAAAAAATACAGATACCATAAACAGCAGAGAAATTCAATCACAATGTAAGTATTTATGCCCAAACACATTCCACAGAAAATGTTTATTTGGTAAATGTGCATTTCACTAAATTATCTTTTGTATTATTGCACCAAGCAAAATATGTGTAATCTTCTTTTAATGACATCAGAACAGGACCTAACCATCTGTCTTACAGTATTTCCTATCACTCATTTTTGTAATTAAAGAAAAACAATGTAATGTCCTATAGGATAATGTTTAAGATGTGGAAAGTAGCACCTTTGTATTCTGTGCATTTTTAACAGGATGGCAGTCTGATGTAGGTGCCGAGTGGGGTCCTGTGGATGGTCTTTTCGTTATGTCTTGTTTTGATAAGTACTACCGAAACTTATCCAAATCTGAGAGAAAGACTCATTCTTTCAGAAAATGATTCCAACCTTCATTTTATTTTCCCTGAAATTCATTCACTGCTGTGTGGACTAGCGCCCTAGGGACTCAGCAAGCTTAGTGCTAAACAGCTTTTGTTCAAACAGTGTTACACGGCAAGCTGGCATCTGCTCTAAGAGCCTGTAACAGGAGCCAGGAATCAGAGGCAGACTGGTCTCCCAGCTATTTCAGCAGTCCAGCGAGGTCCTGAAGGAAGAAACTATCTGCCTGGGATACAGGGTAAACCCCACGCTGGTCATAGTGAAATGTCGCAGCTGTGAGCCCTCATCTACGCTGGGATTCGTGACCTCTGGAGGAGAGGATTTCTATCTGGGGTCAGAGACGATGCTTGATCCCTTGAAGCTTCTGTGTAATAAAGTTTTATTAAAGTATAAAGGGATAGAGGAAGCTCCTGACATAGACAACAGAACAGGGCAGAAAGAGTGCCCCTGCTGCTATTTTGTAGCAAGGAGTTATATATCTGTTAAAGACTCACTTCAAAACTGAGAGAGTTGCATCAGGCCCCTCTCCCACAACATGCATTTTGAGACAGCATTGGCACAAGGTGCTGCTGCTGCTGCTAAGTCGCTTCAGTCGTGTCCGACTCTGTGCGACCCCATAGACGGCAGCCCACCAGGCTCCGCCGTCCCTGGGATTCTCCAGGCAAGAACACTGGAGTGGGTTGCCATTTCCTTCTCCAACGCATGCAAGTGAAAAGTGAAAGTGAAGTCACTCAGTCGTGTCCGACTCTTCGCGACCCCATGGACTGCAGCCTACCAGGCTCCTCCGTCCATGGGATTTTCCAGGCAAGAGTACTGGAGTGGGGTGCCATTGGCACAAGATGAGTCATCCATATAAAAATGGACATGAATCTTAAAGAAAGGCAGATTTCCAAGCAAATGCACAGTTTCATAAACATGGCTTGAGAGAACATTTCCGTGAGTAAGACATACTGGTTTGTTGAGCCATTATCCTTTCAAGGTTTGAGTCTTAGGCAAAACCAACTTGAAGAAAGGCAGATTCCAAGGCATATATGTAGTTCATTAACATAGCTTAAGAAAAACACTTCCATAAAAAACGCACTGGTTAGCTCAAGGTTTGAGAAAAGTTACATTCAGGCAGTCAGGTGTCCTCATGAGAGCATAGAATTTAAAAGAATCCTCCTTTTAATTTTGTGTAAAGAAGGAAAAAAAAAAAAGTCTGCCACTTGCAGCTTATTTCCTCCACTTGGGGACCCCTAGCCTTCCTTCCTATTACCCTCTCAATAGCACACAGTAGGCCATCAGCAAATGTAAGTTGCTTGAGTATTTGCCACCTGAACTAAGAAAAATATTGGTGAAATGTGAAGGCTAATTCAACCAGTTCACTTTTGAAATACCATCTTCTATAGTCTTTGTGTGCGTGTGTGTGTGTGTGACTCAAAGTTGTGTCCGACTCTTTGTGACTCTATGGACTGAAGCCCGCCAGGCTCCTCTGTCCATGGGATTCTCCAGGCAAGAATCCTGAAGTGGGTTGCCATGCCCTTCTCCGGGGGATCTTTCCGACCCAGGAAACGAATCTGACCCTCCCACATTGCAGGCAGATTCTTTACCATTTGAGCTATCCAGGATTACCATTTTATAATTCACTTAGCAGAAACCAAAACTGCTATTTAAAAAATAATAAATTGTGTTCATCTCTTTATATAGTTTTTCAAACATAGGAATGCACCTAGCAGCAGCAATATTAAAGTGGATTTTATTAACTTAATGCCATGATTTTGTTTTAACTTTAACCTCCACATCCAGTAATTAAGTACTTGGTGCTTCTCTCTCTCTAGGTACTTGGATTTCCCTCACTTCTATAATGCCCCAGTGAACTCTGTAATGATTCATCACCAATAAGGTCCACGCAGCAACTTCTTTAATTGCCTCACATCTTCCTCTCTCCCCCAAAATGGAATTCATACATGCAGGTGTGGAAACATAATTAAAGGCATAATGTTTTCCATCTCTTCTTGACAACTGCTTTACTTCATTCAAATTTCTGCTTATAACACCTTAGTCTCAATGGAGTAACCCACAGGAGAACTTCACAGATGCTAAACACACACACACTATAAATTAATCTTTGCCAGTTGAAGGAACTAATGAAAAAGAAAAGAACTCACACAATGCAATGTAATGATTTAGATAGCTAGTGACATAGCTTTACATTTAAATTTACTGGGTTTGATCCCAGAGTCGGGAAGAGCCCCTAGAGGAGGGCATGGCAACCCACTCCAGTATTCTTGCCTGGAGAATCCCAATTGACAGAGGAGCCTGGTGGTCTCCAGTCCATGGGGTCGCAGAGAGTCAGACATGACTGAGTGACTGAACAACAGCAACACAATTCGCAAGTTTAGGCACCAAATACTGAAGAATAAAAAACAGGTTCTTTGTGGTATAGTCAAATGGTTAAGCTTAGCTGTGCTTTTTGGAAAAATGGACATATGTTAAATAAATAGGACTGCAGTGTATCTGAGAAAGCATACATTGTGAACTTTATCTATAGTGGTTGAAATAATATAACACTATTTGAATATGAAAATAAATGTTCCATATTTCCGTATTGTCCATATGATACCATATTTATATAACATATCTATAAAACACTCTCATGTACTCTATTTTCTTTATGATTTACCACAGTCCCGTAAAGTAAGACTATCATGATCCATGTCTGAGGCTTTGAGACGACTGTGCTGTGCTTAGTCACTCAGCCACGTCCGACTCTTTGCAACCCTGTGGACTGTACCTGCCAGGCTCCTCGGTCCCTGGGGATTCTCCAGTCAAGAAAACTGGAATGGCTTGCCATGCCCTCTTCCAGGGGATCTTCCCAACCTAGGGGTCAAACCCAGGTCTCCTGCATTGTAGGCAGATGCTTTACCATCTGAGCCACCAGAGAAGCCAACTGAGAAGGCTAATCTAATATTATTCACTTATTGTGCCATAAAATCAGAAATTAAATCCTTTATTTATTCATTCATCCTGTTAATACTTTTATAGGTGTTAGAATCCATGTTTTCTAAAGATTTAAAAAAAAATTGACTTAGAAATATTGACATACATCACCATTCAGGTTTAAGGTATACAGCATGATGGTTTGATTTACATCTGTTGTGAAATGTGATAAACATTAGGTTCGGCTAACATTTAGCATCCCATATAGCTACAATAAAAGGGAAAGAAAGGAGAAAAAGAAAAATTTCTCCTTGATCTCAGAATTCTTAGGATTTATTTTCTTAACAGCTTCCTTATATATCATCCAGTATATACTCATCAGGTTGTACATTAAGTCCCTAGGGCTTATTTATCTCATAACAGGAGGTTCTTACCTTTTGATTATATTCTTTCAATTCCCCCTCACCCAACCCTCTGTCTCTGATAATCGAAAGTCTTACCTGTTTTTTCTATGAGTTACCTTTTTTGGTTTATGTGATTTTTTTTTCATATTCCATATATAAACGAGACAGTAAGTATCTGTCTTTCTCTGTCTGACGTATTTCACTTGGTGGAATGCTGTCACGGTCCATCCCATGTCTTCTGATACTGAAAGATGAATTCTTCTACCCTGCATAGGGTTTCTCACGTGGCACTAGTGATAAAGAGCCCACTTGCCAATGCAGGAGAGGTAAGACACATGGGTTTGATCCCTGGGTCGGGAAGATCCCCTGAAGGAGGGCATGGCAACCCACTCTAATGTTCTTGCCTGGAGAATCCCATGGATAGAGGAGCCTGGAGGGCTGCAGTCCACGGGGTCACAAGGAGTCAGACACGACTGAACGATTTAGCACACAGCACACTACATGGTCTCTCAATGAATACTCTGTGATGGCTCTCTTAGGTCACAGCTCTTTATTGACATTGTGATAGCAAAAGTGAATTGGTGATTCTATACCTACCTCTTAATACAGTTTGATATGAAATAAGGTTATAGAGGTATGACTGTAAAAAGCTCATGGGGTTCAATAAATTGCATTATGTCTGTCACATTTGAGTGAGAAAACACAGCAGTGGAAGGAAATATGATAGAGCAAAATTGTATCAATGCAAATTTGCTCATATTTTTGTGAAGAAAAGGCTGTGTTTTCACTAGGGTACTGGCACTTCCTGTGTTCAACATGTAACACAAAACCTAATAATCAGGGAATACCATCAAAGTTATTTGCAAGTGTTTCATCTCATGGATACTAACCTAAAAAAGCTAAAGACGGCCCTAGACAATTGCACTATTTTTTTGCCTTTTGATGATGAGATAACTGCCATGATACCACAAGGCTGCCTGGGCATGTCTGAAAAAAACTTTCAATCTGTATTTTTCCCAAGGAGTATAGGTTCATTTCTTATTTTTTGAGTACTTATAAAAACGCTTAAAAGCTCACAACTCTATATTCCTTTGCATGCTTTTATTCATTCATTTCTGCATCCATTACGCCAATTGCACTGTAATAGAATCAGGGACTTCCAGCAATGCAAGAGGAATTGGATAGGTACATACATGAGAAAATTACTGGGCCATTTGTCTTGCATTTGACCAGACATGGTGACTTTTGTTTTGAGCTTTGTAACTCATTTATTTTGGGACCATGATTAGCAACATAAATTAGACTTTTACAGATATAATTTGGAAGAATGATTTTCTTTGACACACTTTTATTGTAGGTTTAAAATATGTTGATAAATTAATCTATTTTCATATATGATACTTCAAGATCAATAAAAATGTTCATTGGGGGAAGTTCCCTGGCAGTTCAGTGGTCAGGACTCCACACTTTCACTGCCATAGCCCTGGGCTAAATTCCTGGTCAGAGAAATAAGATCCTGCAACCCTTGCAGCAAAAAATTAAAAATTAAAAAAGATTCATTGTACACAGTTGAGTAATTCAATAGCTTAGGCTTTAGAAGAACTGGTTCCTGATTCAGACTTTTATATTTTCTTAATATTTCTGTGCTTTGATATATTCCTCTGAAAACTGACTATAATCACAATATGTTTATTTTCTGGATATCTTGAGACTTTGTTGAAGTCACTATTTAAATGTAAAATGACAGTGGTTTTCTTGCTATTATTATGGCTTAAATGGATTATTAAATGTTTTTTATTGACTTTATACTTTCTCTAAAAATTGATGGTTTGGTATGTTTAGCATTCAACTTTTTGGGTTGTCTTTTACTTAATGTAGAATTTCCTGAAATATAAAGTATTAATAAGTCACTGATGGACTTAAACAATGGTACTGGTAACCGAGCAACATACTAATATTTTCCCTTTCAATTTCATTTTTCTTTTGTTACTAAAATAGTTAATATCAATTTATGTATCAAAAAAGAAAAAGAATAATTTTCTTTTATTGATTTCTGGTTTGATTCTACTGTGGTCAGGGAACATACTTTCTATGACTTGTGTCATTGGTTTTATGGCCCAGAATATGATCTTAGTAACTATTCTGTTTGTAATTAAAAGAAATATATATTCTGTTATTACTGGGTGTTGTGTTTTACAGATGTCAATTAGATGTTAATTGACAGTGTTGTTTATATTTTTAAATCTCTGTCTTTGTTTGCTAGAGCTTCAGTAACATTGTACCACAAACTATCTTTTTACTTTAGATGTACACTCAACTAAATTTTAAGTGCACATTACAGTATTATGGACTATAGGTATAAAATTGTAGTTTTTAGTGTACAAGTCTTTCACATCCTAGGTTAAGTTTCTTACCAAGAATTTGATTCTTTTTGATGTTATTGCAAATGGGATTGTCTTTTTAATTTCCTTTTTGTATAGTTTATTGTTAGTGTACAGAAATGCAACTGATTTTTATATGATGGTTTTGTGTCCTGTAACTTTATTGAATTTTTAAATGAACTCTTTAACAATTTGTTTGTGGAGTCTTTAGGATTTTCTACACTTAAGAATGTCATCTGGAAACAGATAATTCTATTTCTTTCTTTACGATCTGTCTGACTTGTTTTGTTTTACTTTAGAGTTGGGCACAACTGAGCGACTTCACTTTCACTTTTCACTTTCATGCATTGGAGAAGGAAATGGCAACCCACTCCAGTGTTCTTGCCTGGAGAATCTCAGGGACGAGGGAGCCTGGTGGGCTGCAGTCTATAGGGTAGCACAGAGTCAGACATGACTGAAGCAACTTAGCAGCAGCAGCCGCAGTATAATTGGAATATATATGGCATATGTATACACTAATAAAACTCTAATTTAAAATTGAATAGAAATGATGAGAGTAGACATCCTTGCCTTGTTCTTGATTTTATGGGAAAAGTTTTCAGTTTTTCATCATTGAGTAGGATGTTAGCTGCGGGCTTTACATATCACCTAATCACCTCCCAAAGGTCCACCTACTAATACTTGATCTCACAGTGTAAGATTTCAGCATATGAATCCAAGGGGGACACAAACTTTCTTTTGTCGTATCTTCCACTTGGAGAGTGCACTGATAAGGCTGAGGACGAGCATCACTCCTGCCTCCTTCTTGCAGGAAAAATCTCAGTTTTGTGCTCTCCCCAAAACTTGCAGAGCCTTCCTGGCTGCAGAAAGATCCCTAGCTGTCCTCGTTGTCTGGACCACACCAGTTCTAAGTACCCTGTGTGAGTTGAGACAGAATGCAACCCTATTGGAAAGCACAGTGAAGGTCTGCAGAGCTGACTCCATCCTCTATTACTCCCCAGAAAGGAGCAGCAATCTCTCAGAGCTGAGTTGGCCAGCTTGGGGGAAGGAATGATGTGGGTAAAGTAAAATTGCTCTTTGTATTTTCTCAGTTGGCTAATCTCATATTGGTACTCATCTGACATTCTGCAACTTCCTAAGTGGATTCTGAACATCTCCTAAAGGGATTGCATCACTTATATTGTTGTTAAATCTGTGTTTCTGTGGGTGAGTGAGGGCTTCCTATCCTATCATCTTGTTGACCTCACTCCCCTTCCCACTCCCCACAACTTCAGTACTCTTCCTAAGCTATGTATAAAGGAATAGATTCAATCAGGGCAACTGTCAATCTAGCATATACAGGCTCCAATTAACCACAAAACCAAGAAGATATTTTAAAATAGCCTTAAAGGGTTGCATGTTTATTCTCTGAGCAGGTTTTTCAAATTAGAAATTAACATTTGAGAGAAAACAAACAGAGGGTTGTGGCAAACCAAGGCTAAAAAATCTCACATTAGCACATGGTCATGTGGATTCTTTTTTCAGGAAAAACATTTGAGATTCCACAGATTGTCAGTGGAAAAACGAAAACAGAATTCCCGTTCATTTCCAAGTAAGGCAAAGTCTGCATAAAACTTATGTGTTTCTGCCCTGTTCTCTCATAAGCCAAAACCGTTTCCCTGGTAAGGCACGCCTAGTGCACAGTAGAGAAGATATGGACAAATCACAGAAATGTTTGATTTTAGCCTCAACACTACCATTACCAGTCCTGGTATCTGGAGCCTCAGTTTCCTCGTCTATAAAATGTGATGATGATAATCCCTTCTCTACTGCTTTCACAGAATTTTTGTGAAGATTAAGTGAGATAATATATGAGAAACTGTAAGATACAAAATATACAAGGAACGTTTATTATTTTAACTTTATTATTTTTGTTCAATTGCTTTTGTCTTGTAAACATCACTTACAAAAATCATAAGCTCAGATGGTAAAGAATCTGCCTGCAGTGCGGGAAACCTGGCTTCAGTCTCTGGATCGGGAAGATCCCCTGGAGAAGGAAATGGCAACCCACTCCAGTATTCTTGGCTGGAAAATCCCATGGACAGAGAAGCCTGGTGGGATACAGTCCATGGGGTCTCAAAGATTAGGACACAACTGAGTGACTAACGTATACAGTATTAAATATGGACAATACCTAGAGGTGTGCTGCTCTGAAGGGAAAAACTACTGACATGTTAGCTTGTATCTCTGGGATAAATACTTCCATTATAGCCAGTCAGTTCACAAAATTCCTGAATATTTAACAGCTGGCTCTTGGGAGTTGGTGGTGAATGGCTCCTGCATAGCACTGGAATATTAAAAAATATTTAACCAGAATAGAGAGAGTTTCGAGAGAAAAAAAGCTCAGCGTTTTACTTACTGTTCTTTGCAGTGGTTCTAGCTTTTTGCTCTCTCCCCTAAACTTTTTTAAAGCTCTCCCTTATCTGCTAAATCAACTATGACTGCCTCCGGCTGTTATGAAATTTAAAAACTGGCTGAGTATTTGTTTAGTGACAGATACGCAAATTCTATAATGTGAATATCAAATGCTGTGACAGTTACACTAGGAATATGAAAATTCATTTCATAAACCACACTAGAAATTAGATAATAAAACAACTTTGTAAAACCCGATGAAAATATATACTGGAAAAGAAAGAAAATTCACATATAATATGCTTCTATTCACCAACAGGTTAGATGTAGTGGCATGCGAATATAATAAGCTTTGTCATCAGAAATTCTATGTTCAAATCTCGCACAGTCACTGTTCAGTATTTCCTAGTGGGCAATTCTCTGAGCTCCCAGGCACAGGTGTGTCGTCTATTCACAGAAGACAACAACATCCATCCTCTTGGAACATGAGTTAGTTTTGAGGCTCACATGGAGCTCAGAAGAAACAAAAGCAACTTTTCAACCCGAGATGACCTCAAGAATCAGACACACCCAGTTTAGTAAGAGTCTCCAAGAGGAACCTTTATTATTTACTCAAGAAGAAAACCTTGAACCTTTTCCAAAAGCTAATAACAAATGTACCTTTGATTTTTATAATCTTGATATCTGTTGATATATAATGATCATTTAAGATATATTAATAATAAGTAAGGAACTTCTTTTTGAGCAATGAAAATAATAGGCAGACTTATTTTAAAAAGGTATTTTTATTGAAATTAGCTGACCTACAATATTACATTGATTTTAGGTGTACTACATAGTGTTTTGACATGTTTTGTTTTTAGACCCTGCATATAAGGGTGAGTACGGAGGAGCTTGGTGCAGGCTACTGTCCATGGGGTTGCAAAGAGTCAGGCACGACTGAGAGACTTCACTTTCACTTTCATACAGAATTTATCTTTTTCTGATTTATTTCACTTAACATATTAATAATAACTGATTATTATTTAACATATTAATAATATTAACTTTAATAATAACATATTAATAACAATCAGATCCAACCATATTGTCACAAAAGGCAAGATTTCATTTTTGAATATGGCAGGGTAAAAGTATATTTATGTATATATATATATATATATATACATCACATTTTCTCTATCTATGGGCATCTAGATTTCTCCTTAGCTATTATAAATAATGCTTCAATGAATATACAAGTACATTATATCTTTTCAAATTTGTATTTCATATTCTTTACTTAAATAGCCAAGATTTAAATTGCTGGATTGTATTTCAATTTTTAATTTTTTGAGGAACCTACAAATTGTTTTTCATAGTGTGATGCTCTAATTTATGTTCTCTAGATCCTCATCAATACTTGTTATTTATTGTCTTTTTGATAATAACCATTCTGACAGGTATGCAGTAACATCTCATGGTGGTTTTGATTTTCATTTACTTGACTAGTGACTTGGGGCAGTTTATCATATGTCTACTGGCCTTCTGTATGTCTTCATTAGAAAATTAGAAAGATGTCGATTCAGGTCTTCTTCTTATCTTGTTATTGTTCAGTCGCTAAATCATGTCTGACTCTGATGAATGGACGAATTTAAATGGAATGGATGAATTTAACTCAGCTGACCATTATATCTACTACTGTGGGCAAGTGTCTGAGAGAAGAAATGGAGTAACCCTCATAATCAGTAAAAGTCTGAAATGCAATACTTGGGTGCAGTCTCAAAAACAACAAAATGATCTCACTTCATTTCTAAGGCAAATCATTCAACATTATAGTAATCCAAGATTATGCCCCAGCCACTGATGCTGAAGAAGCTGCAGTTGACCAGTTCTATGAAGACCTACAAGACCCTCTAAAGTGACACAAAAATATGTCCTTTTCATCATAGGGGATTGGAATGCAAAATAGGAAGTCAAGAGATACCCGAAGTAGCAGGCAAGTTTGGCCTTGGATAGAAAAGAAGTGAAAAGCAAGGAAGAAAAGCAAAGATATACCCAACTGAATGCAGAATTCCAGAGAATATCAAGGAGAGATAAGAAGGCTTTCTGCAATGAACAATGCAGAGAAACAGAGGAAAACAATAGAATGGGAAAGCCTAGAGATGTCTTCAAGAAAATTAGAGATATCAAAGGAACATTTCCTGCAAAAATGGGCAAGATAAAGGACAGAAATGGTAAGGACGTAGCAGAGGCAGAAGAGATTAAGAAGAGGTGGCAAGAGTACACAGAAGAACTGTGCAAAAGTGTCTTAATGATCTGGATAACCACAATGGTGTGGTCACTCACATAGAGCCAGACATTCTGTGGTGTGAAGTCAAGTGAGCCTTAGGAAGCATTACTATAAACAAATCTAGTGGAGGTAACAAAATTCCAGCTGAGCTATTTAAAATCCTAAAAGATGATACTGTTAAAGTGTTGCACTCAATATGTCAGCAAATTTGGAAAACCCAGCAGTGGCCACAGGACTGGAAATGGTCAGTTTTCATCCCAATTCCAAAGGTCAATGCTGAAGAATGTTCAAACTATTGGACATTTGTGGTTACTTCTCATGCTAGTAAGGTTATGCTCAAAAATCTTTCAAGCTAGGCTTCAGCAGTAGTTGAATTGAAAACTTTCAGATGTACAAGCTGGGTTTAGTAAAGGCAGAGGAACCAGAGGTCAAATTGTCAACATTCGTTGGGTCACAGAGAAAGCAAGGGAATTCCAGAAAAATATATACTTATATACTTCTGTTTCATTGACTACACAAAAGCTGTGTAGATCTCAACAAATTGTGGAAAATTCTTAAAGAGATGGGAATATCAGACCACCTTACCTTTCTCTTGAGAAATGTGTATGTGGGTCAAGAAGCAATAGTCAGAACTTTACACGGAACAACTGATTGGTTCAATTTGAAAAGGAGTACGACAAGGTTGTATACTGTCAAAGTTTCCTTAACTTATATGCACAGTACATCATGTGGAATGCTGGGCTGGAAAGAACATAAGCTGGAATCAAAGTTGCCAGGAGAAATATCAATAACCTCAGATATGCAGATGACACCACCCTTATGGCAGAAAGCAAAGAAGAACTAAACAGCCTCTTGATGAAAGTGAAAGAGGAGAGTGAAAAAGTTGGCTTAAAACTCAACATCCAGAAAACTAAGATCATGGCATCTTGTCTCAACACTTCATGGCAAATAGATGGGGAAACAATGGAAACAGTGACAGACTTCATTTTCTTGGGCTCCAAAATCACTGCAGATGGCAACTGCAGCCATGAAATTAAAAGACATTTGCTCCTTGAAAGAAAAGCTATGACCAACCTAGACAGCATATTAAAAGGCAGAGCCATTACTTTGCCAACAAATGTCCATCTAGTCAAAGCTGTCTTTCCCAGTAGTCATATATGGATGTGAGAGTTGGACAATAAAAAAGGCTGAGCCCCAAAGAATAGATGCCTTCGAACTTTGCTGTTGAGAAGACTCTTGAGAGTCTCTTGGACTGCAAGGAGATCAAACCAGTCAACCCTAAGGGAAAATCAATGCTGAATATTCATTGGAAGGACTGATGCTGAAGCTGAAACTCTAATTCTTTAGCCACCTGATGTGAAGAGCCGATTCACTGGAAAAGACCCTGATGCTGAGAAAGATTGAAGGCAGGAGGAGAAAGGTACTACAAAGGATGAGATGGTTGGATGACATCACCAACTCAACGGACATGAGTTTGAGCAAACTCCAGGAAATGGTGAAGGACAGGGAAGCCTGGCATGCTGCAGTCCGTGGGATCACAATGAGTTGGACAAGACTGAGGAACTGAACAACAACAGAACAACATGTGATCTGAAATATATCTGTGAATCTTTAGTGACACTTCCAAATTACTTGTTCTGGGCTTTATAGCAGATGGTATTATAGGAAAATATCATTTTATATTATTAGCAGGTCTTTAGCTCCAAATCCCTTTTTCTTTCCCCTAGTAATTTGCCTTTGTTGATCTCTGTACTTCATTCTGCAAATTCCTAAATCTTGCTGATCACTATCTTCTTCTTCTGTAAAATATAATAATTATTTACCCCTTTACACTGGAGAATCCCAGGGATGGGGAGCCTGGTGGGCTGCCGTCTATGGGGTCGCACAGAGTCGGACACGACTGAAGTGACTTAGCAGCAGCAGCAGCAGTTACCATAATATAAGATGTCAAAAAGAGACCCTATCTCTCTTAAGGCCTCAAGGTGAGCCAACCTACACTCCTCCTCCCTGTGTTTCCTTCTCTGGACCCCGAGTATGGATACATTTAGACTATGAGTGTTTCAATACAAGTAGGTTCTTCCAAGACTTGTTCCATCCAATTAGCTACAAAGAGGTGGAGAAGGAGAGAAAGTCACACAAGGAGTACAATCAAAAAACAGAAAATGGTTTCTCCTCTAAGACCTACATAAAGGTACTCTACTTGGCTTCCCAAGAATGGTAGTGTGTTCTTTCAGCTGCTTAACTTTAGGTCTAATTTTACCAAAAACAGTTAAATGGGATAAAAGAAAGAGAAGAACAAAGGCAGAGGTCACAAGAAAAGATTTCTTTCTTTCTAGTCCTACATATAATCCCTTAGTCCTCCCACTAAAAATTCTATTCCCCATATTAGTATCCCATTTTGAAATATTGAGGATTCTATTTTTTCATACCTCTTTCTCTTAAGGTGTAGAGTGATGAGGGTAGGAAAAAGTAGGGGAAGGGTCTTAAATTTTCCCCATAACTAGTGACCAGCAATCATGATTCATTCCCAGTTTATTTGAAATAAAGGTAAAAAGATATGCAAATTTGTCATAATCTTATTTTCTGACATAGTCAGCAATATGGAATAAATATCTGTAGCATTTTTATGTTAGTATCATTGCACTTATTTAAATTTAAATTTATGCTAAGAGAAATTGCCTAAGAAACCAAAAGTAAAAGCACAGTTTTTAGACTTTTGAGTAATTATTAATATAATCCATAATTTTCAAAAGCATGCAAATGAGATCATACAAATTTCATAATTCAAAGAAAAACAGATATGTTGTAGGGGATGAACATTTAGATGTTAATATTACATAGTGCATAAGACTAATGAGAGAAACATTTTCAAGGAAAAAAGATCAAGCAATCACCTGAAAGATTTCTATATTTTATAATACAGAAATACATACTATATACAAAATATAAATAACTCCTTCACTGTAAGAAAAATGTATATTTGACAAGGAATTGAAAAAAATATTTGCATATTACAGAATATGTAGTTGTTCAGTCACTAAGTTGTATCCAAATCTTTGCAACCCTATGGACTACAGCATTCCAAGCTTCCCTATCCTTCACTATCTCCCAGAATTTATTCAAACTCGTGTCCATTGAGCTGATGATGCCATCCAACCACCTCATCCTGTTTCCCCCTTCTTTTGCCTTCAGTCTTTTTTCCAGCATGAGGGTCTATTCCAGTTAGTCAGCTCTTCACATCAGGCGGTCAAAGTTTTGGAACTTCAAGTTCAACATCAGTCCATGCAATGAATATTCAGGGTTAATTTCCTTTAGGATTAACTGGTTTGATCTCCTTGCAGTTCAAGGGATTCTAAGAGTTTTCTTGAGCACCACAATTTGAAAGCATCAATTCTTTGGCACTCAGCCTTCTTTCTGGTCCACCTCTCACATCCATACATGACAACTGGAAAGAACATACCTTTAACTATATGCAAAATTATGTCTCTGCTTTTTAATATGCTGTCTAGGTTTGTCATAGCTTTTCTTCCAAGGAGCAAACTGCAGTCACTGTCTGCAGTGATTTTGGAGCCCAAGAAAAGAACATCTGTCACTGTTTTCACTTTTTCCCCATTTATTTGCCCTGAAGTGATGGAATCTGATGCCATGATCTTCAATTTTTGAATATTGAGTTTCAAGTCAGCTTTTTCACTCTCCTTTTTCACCCTCATTAAGAGGCTCTTTAATTCCTCTTCGCTTTCTGCCATTAGAGTGGTATCATTTGTATATCTGTGGTTGTTGATATTTCTGCCGGCAATCTTGCTTCCAGCCCTGATTCATTCAGCCCAGCATTTCTTATGATGTACTCTGCACATAAGTTAAATAAGCATAGTGACAATATACAGCCTTGATGTACTCCTTTCCCAATTTTGAACCAGTCCATTGTTCCATATCCATTTCTAATTGCTGCTTCTTGTCCTGCATGGAGGTTTTTCAGGAAACAGGTAAGGTGGTCTGCTTTTCTCATCTCTTAAATAATTTTCCACAGTTTGTTGTGATCCATGCAGTCAAAGCCTTTAATGTAGCAAATGAAGCCAAAGTAGTGTTTTTCTGGAATTCCCTTGCTTTCTCTATGATTCAACGGATGTTGGCAATTTGATCTCCAGTTTCTCTGCCTTTTCTAAAAACAGCTAGTACATCTGGAAGTTCTTGGTTCATGTATTGCTGAAGCCTAGCTTGAAGGATTTTGAGCATTACTTTGCTAGCATGTGAAATGAGAACAACTGTAGGGGAGTTTGAACATTCTTCAGCATTGCCTTTCTTTGGGATTGGAATGAAAACTGACCTTTTCCAGTCCTGTGGCCACTGCTGAGTTCTCCAAATTTTCTGATATATTGAGTGCAACATTTTTGTTAAAACTGCCTCACCATGACATCATCTTTTAGGATTTTAAACAAAGCAGCTGAAATTCTATCACCCTCACTATCTTTGTTCCTAGTAATGCTTCCTAAGGCCCACTTGACTTCACATTTCAGGATGTCTGGCTCTAGGTGAGTGACCACATCATCGTGGTTATCCAGGTCATGAAAACCTTTTGTATAATTCTTCTGTGTATTCTTGTCTCCTCTTCTTAATCTCTTCTGCTTTTCTGTTAGGTCCTTGCTGTTTCTATCTTTTATCATGCCCATTCTTACATGAAATGTTTCCTTGGCATCTGCAGTTTTCTTGAAAAGGTCTCTAGTCTTCCCCATTCTATTGTTTCTTTGCATTGTTCACTTAAGAAGGCTTTCTTATCTTTCCTTTCTATTCTTTGGAACTATGTATTTAGTCAGATATATCTCTTCCTTTTTCCTTTGCTTTTTGCTTTTCTTCTTTTCTTAGTCATTTGTAAGGACTTTTCAGATAACCACTTTATCGTCTTGCATTTCTTTTTCTTTGGGAAAGCCAGTGATACCTGTGCTGAGGAAAACTCAGAAACATCTATGGTAAAGAGCTATTCTTTTGGTAATGAGATTGGTACTTCACTACTCAAGTGGTGTTAGCAAGTAAGTGGAGTCACAGTGAGGCAGTTATGAGCTCAGTTAGAAGAAGCTCTAAAAACAAGTGCTTTCTAATCGTACAATATGGGATTTCCTGAAATAGTAAGGTCATTGTTGGAAGTATTCCATCAGAGGTGGCATGACCACTGTTGACATGCAGATGGCCTGATTTATACATTGGATGGGAAGTTGGGTTAGGTGACCTTCTATGTCAAACTTGTTTCTTGATGTGGTGATTTGGTGCCTCAATGAGGTTATAGCACAATTAACAGTTGAGAACATAATGGTTAATGTCACAACTGACCCACGGAGTCAGTTCTTAGTGATGTATGCATTTCTCCTTTCTTCTCTATTTTCAAGCAATCATGAATGTAGATTTTTCCTACTGCCATTACCAATTTACTGGGCAGAGCTGAGGCTTGTGATGGAAGTGATGTTAGGAAAACAAAAAAAAATAGCAGGAGTGGAGTAGCTGCCTTTGTGTTTCTAGGCACAGAAAAAAAGCGATCCAGACCAGTCAAAAGCAGAGGGAGAGGTGAACTTGGGGACAAAGAACAAATGGAATGTGATGAGGTCACAGAGAAATGGACTCATGAGAAATGCAGCGAAGAAAATGCAAAGAGGGAAGAATGAGACTGTAATGGATGAGAAGGACGAAAAGATATGGGCCTAAGAAAAGAATGAGATAAAATTAGGGGAAGCTAATGGAAAACACAAAGAGGAAATGCAAAGCAAAGGAGGAACAAACACAATTTATTAAGCCACATTTTGGTTTCCATTAAGGGTCTTTTCTGAGTCGGGAACAGAGCAAGGAGTGAACATTTGTTGGTGTGTTGGGGTGTCCCTCCAAAATGTCACAGTGCAGGTTATTCCAGATGGGCTAGGTCCCCAGTAAGCTGCCCCAGTTCAGAGTAGAACCATGTCCCTCTGCTTTCTCAGTGAGAAGGACCAAGAACTTTCTTCAAGTCAAACAAAAATCTTTTTAGTACAAGAATGATTTTTGATGAGTAAATATTTCTTAACCTCTGATTATTCTTCCAGGCCAAGTAGCCTTTCAGCTTCCTCATTAATCACTGGGTTGCACACATGTTCTATTCAACAGAAAGCAAAATAAAAATGAAATATTTATGATTTTGCTTATAATCATGAGCATTCTTTATTTTTTTTAGTTTATCGATTATAGAGAAACCAAGGTAACTACGATTCTGTATCCTTTGGAATTCTTATTAGCCCTTTTTCTGGCCACCCAGATGTAGGGTAGGCCCTTTTCTGTGGCTATTGGCTCCAGACAGTAGACCTCACTAGGACAGAGAATCAGGAAGAACAGCTGCAGCCACCAGCAGGAAATAAAAAATAAATCTGATGGGATATTATCTTAGCCCAAGCAGTAATTTTTTTAAAACACTGAGATTTCTCTGTTGTCTTTCTTGTCTTCATAATTCATTAATGGCATTTTGCTCAGCATTTTGTCTTAAGCCCCTTTGTTCTTTTTTAATCCGCGTATTTTATATATGTCAGAGACTCTGCCACACAGACCTGTGATAAAATGCATCACAGTGCTTGCAACGCTGTATTTATGCGCCCTGAGGTGCTGTCATCTATTACTCTGTAAGTGATATCGCTCCATATCTCACTTTAAAACAGCCCTCCATTATCTTTTACTTCTGGCTCAATATTTACTACTTTCTGTGTTTTTATTTTGAGAGAACAATCGTATTAGATTTTTAAACAAACTCTATGCAAATATTTAGGAATTTTAAGATGCATTTTAAAGTTATGTTCTTTAAAAACATAACTGACAATTTTCATATGTTCAAATAAGATGGATGAAAGTGCATCTATGTGTTCTGAGTTTGCTGCTTTAAAAATTGAACAACTTTATCCTGAGAGTGAAAGAACTCATTTGTGCAACTTACAAAATGTCTTGGCTGCCAGTTTGGGACTAAATGTGAACTTTTGGTGGTTGAAATTCATTTACTTCTGGCAAAATGTGACTTCCTGCTTCTAAGAATAAAAGCTTGAAAAGACTTATTAAAGGGAGTCTCCAAAAAGACTTCTTAAACTTCAAACAGGTCTTACAAAACAACATTCTGATGAGTTAAGTGCACATGAATTAGAAGCATATGTATTAAATTTCCCTCAAAATACACATGGGTTTAAAAACTAAGGGTGGGGAAAAGACTCTTGACAAAAAAAACTATTTTAGGTTTGGCTAAATCCAAACCATTTGAAAAGTAATTCTAACGAATGGGATAAAAGATAGATTAAAATTCTTAAACATCTTTGGGCCTTGAGTATGCTTTATTTATTTGTGACTTAAGTTTACTTGAATAGGAAATGCTGCATTAAAAAATTCTCCTAAAAAAAAAAAAAGAAAACTGCCTGGGAGCAATATCCATATTTTGAAAATTCCAAATGCCTGGGAAAAAGTTTGAAGATCTGGAAAATCTTAAATCAAGACCAGAACTGCCTGGAGGAAAAATAAGGCTTTATTCAAGGGAGTTATAACTTTTGTCCTGATCGCGGCTTATGTTCCATCAGGAGAAGCTGAAAACCTTCCAGGGCATCGTTTCTTCATCTCTCATGTTGGTGACGTCACGTGTTCTTTCTCCTCCAAATACACACACACACACAAGACACTGAGAATTGACTGGATAATGCTTGTCAGAAATATGAATGTAGAGGAAGAAAAGTCAGTCGTAACGTCTTCATTAAATCAGGCATAATGCCACAGTATTCATTTAAATGGAATGACTAAAACATGAATGGTTTCAAAATGATTGACTTGGTTGATGTGAACCTAGAAAAACTGGCCCAGAAAAATGCTTAGTGTGCCCTGTTCTTACGAAAGACAAAGACTCACATTTACAGTTTCTGTACTGTGCTTAGTTGCTCAGTCTTGTCTGACTCTTTGCAACCCCATGGACTATTGCCCGCCAGGCTCCTCTGTCCATGGAATTCTCTGGGCAAGAATACTGCGGTGGGTTGCTGTGCCTTTCTCCAGGAGACCTTCCCCAACCCAGGGATCAAATCCAGTTCTCCTGCATTTAGGCAGATTCTTTGCTATCTGAGCCACCTGGGAAGCCCAAGAATACTGGAGTGGGTAGCTTATCCCTTCTCCAGAGGATCTTCCCAACCCAGGAATCAAACCAGGGTCTCCTGCATTGCAGGTGGATACTTTACCAGCTGAGCTACCAGGGGTAGCTGTAAACTACCCTTACAGTTTCTCCCTGTATCTTGTTCTTGAAATGTTCCTTTTCAATACATATCATGGACTTGGTGTCTATGTAAGCCACAGAAATACCAGGTCATTCAGAATACATTACAATATGACTATTGTGGGAAGGGCATAAAACTAAAGTCATAAACCTAAAAGTGACATAGATTTATGAAAAACATTTTAAAAGAAACTATAGTTCAGAGTACTTGGGACCATAAAAATGTCCTTTTCATCCTTCTAGTTTGTTCTTTGTTTGTTTTGGGTGAAAAGATGAGTAAAATTTAAGCAAAGACAAACCAGAAACAAGGCTTAGATAAAGTACATTAAAGGTCAATTCAATTCAATAAGTATTTATTACACACTGTGTCATTCCCAGCATTATGCCAAATATGTGATTTAAAAGACTAAAAATTGTCTCGACTCTCAAGGTACCAAGAATCTACAGTGGATTTAAATATTTCATCTACCATTAGTACTACCTGTATGAACTTCAACAATTTATATAGATTCTTTAAGCCTTATTTTTCATATCTATAAAATGGAGATACTATTACCTTTCCTGTAGATATATTGGATATTAGTACAATTCTAGATCTTAATATGCAGCCAAAACAATGATTTCTCTGGAAGAACAGAGAAGAGAGAGTGGCTATACTCTGCAGTGGAGGGAGGAGAAGAAATAAAATAGTTTTGAACTAAGCCTTTGAATTAGCCTGTTTTTACTCTGAAACACACCACCTGAAAACATAGTGGCTTAAAATAATGAACCTTTATTGTTTCTTAAAAATCTGTGGTTTAGCTGTGTGGTTCTTCCAGTCTGGGCTGGCTTGACTGGGCATGAATGGCATCGAATTTCCTCACTTTATGTCCGGGACCTTACTTGAGATGTCTAGGGGGCCTGGGACAACTGGAATAGCTGGAACTCCTCTAAGGTGACCGCTCTGCCTCCAACAGGCTAGCCTGGAATCATTCGTGTGGCGAACAGGGTTTCCAGAAGCCAGAGAGGACAAGTTCTAATACACGAGCCCTCTGTATCACATTTGTTATTGATTCATTGGTCAAGGCAAGTCACATAGCCAAGACCAGATTGAAGAAGAAGAGGAATAGAATCTTCTCTTGAGGGAAGAAACGGCAAAGTCATGTGGCAAAGGGAGATACTTACAAGGAGTTCTGAATACACTGGGGCTAATTACTGTAACAATGTACCAAAACCTGAAAAAAGAAAGGTTTTTGCACTTTTGTGTGCATAAAAATCACTAGAGGTGCTAATGTGCCAGACTGATCTTATTATTCACGTATTAGCAAAAATGATAATTAGATCTTGAATGGAGTTATTTTCATTACGTTTGAGTTCAGCATTGAAGAATGCAAAGATCAACTCTGAATTAAGAACCCCGTTCAGGAGGGCGGCTCCTCCATGCTTCCTTTACCTGCTGATACAGGCACATGGAGGTCGTGGCAACAGTCAGCTGTTTGTGTGCCTCAAGGAGCACCAGGTCAAGGAGATCCACAGAATTCCGAGGCATTTGTTACACCCTCCCCCATCACACACACATTCTGAGATAATTAACATAAAGATGCAAAATTTGTCATTGTCAGACCTAACAACCTACATGTAGCAATTACTAGGCATCCCATGTGTGTGGACAGAGTGCAGATATGTATCGGGGGTGGGATCAGAGACATAAGCAATTGCTTACCTGCTGCAGCACAGCACCAGAGTGGAACCAATCATGACATGCACAGAAAATATCTTGTATAGAGGTTTGCTAAAAATAAAAAGTCTTGGGTAAGAACGTACTTTTTTTTTTTTCTAACTTCTGGGATTTATGGAATTCCATAATTATGGAGACATATGGATGGGATAAAACTTGAAGCTGCAAAATTCAGACTGTAAATAGGGACAGTTGTAAATACACGGCCCATTATAGAATAACCTTTACATATTAATTAAATAAAAAGATCTTGCCATAATCTTGGGAGAAATAAAAGTTCAGCTACTTGGTCTCTACTGGAAGCTGTGCATTGAAGGCCTCTACTTATTCAAGTATATAAACCTCAGGATCTAACAAATGCTCTCAATCACTAAAAAACCATTCATGGTTTGTTGTGACTTGGACTGGAATAGATCAATAGCTCTCTAACATGTTCATTATGTTTAATATTTTATGCATGTATAAGATGATTGATCATCTAAATTGTCTGGATGTGATTACTCATCTTAAGTTCTGCTCATGACCTGCTTGTTTGCAAAAGGGCTTTGTTATTAAGAAGCAATAATGAAGTACTCTTAAGTTTATAGGTTTATTTTCAGCCATAAAGATACAGTCCATTCAATTCCCAGGAGTTTTGAAGATGCTGAAGGTAGTAAATATCTATGCTGGTCTATAATAAATGAACTTCTATGCCTGAGATTTTTCAATATAATAGTTTCAGTAACATTCTTATACTCTGTAAGTGTTCACTTGTGGGTCTCTAAAAGACATAAACTAGAGAAATAAATTAAACCTGAATTAAAACCATTTTATTAACAATTGCTTTTATTCCACAAAGAGTTAGACAACATATCTCTTTGGCATAAACCTGCAATATTCGTATTTAATATGGAAATTTGCTCCACAACAATCTTCTACTTCTAACTCCTGTGTTTCAACCTTCAGACATTCTTTCTTTTTTTTTTTTTTATCAGACATCCTTGACTGTATGATTTGGCCATGAGATTTTGGAAGTCATTTAAATGCCTTGTCCCAAGAGGTTGTTGTCTTATCTAAACTGAATTTATCTCCTGATGTCCATAGCTCTGCTGTTTCCTAATTTCCTCAGTCCCCCTGGTTGTTGAATGTGAGGATTTCATTAAAATCTTTCTCATCACTTTGTTCTCCAACAGGTTCCAAGACCTGTGATTTCCATCACTAAAGGATTTGAACATTTACCTTTTTCCTTCAATTTCTGTTGTTGCTAGTCTACTTAAAGTTTTTATTTTATCTCTTTTAGGTAATTGCAGTTTAATACATCCTATGAGTTGTTTTCATTGTGCTCTGTTTTTCCATCTAATATATTTTTCTATTGATTCATACATTTATTCAGTAAACATTTGCTACATGCTGGATTGTTCTCAACAAAGCAGATAAAGCTGTGAGTAACTTGTGAAACACAAACCTCTGCCTTCTTAGAGCTCACATTTTACTAGAGGAGACAGAAAATAAGATAAATACAAAAATATATGGACTGCTATGGTATTAAAAATAAGTGTTAAGGGAAACAATAAAACAGTAAAAGGGACATGAAATAGAGGTGGATAAAATTCTAGGTGGGAGGAATGGAGAAAGTATCACCAGGAGATGAGTTTTTGCGGAAACACTGAAGGAAAGAAGGATATAACTGTAATGTAGCTAGGAAAATTATAGCTGCTATAACATGCTGCTAAGTCACTTCAGTCGTGTCCGACTCTGTGCGACCACATAGATGGCAGCCCACCAGGCTCCCCCGTCCCTGGGATTCTCCAGGCAAGAACACTGGAGTGGGTTGCCATTTCCTTCTCCAATGAATGAAAGTGAAAAGTGAAAGTGAAGTCTCCTTTGATGTGCAGAAGCTTTTAAGGTTAATTAGGTCCCATTTGTTTATTTTTGCTTTTATTTCCAATATTCTGGGAGGTGGGTCATAGAGGATCCTGCTGTGATGTATGTCAGAGAGTGTTTTGCCTATGTTCTCCTCTAGGAGTTTTAGAGTTTCTGGTCTTACGTTTAGATCTTTAATCCATTTTGAGTTTATTTTTGTGTATGGTGTTAGAAAGTGTTCTAGTTTCATTCTTTTACAAGTGGTTGACCAGAGTTCCCAGCACCACTTGTTAAAGAGATTGTCTTTAATCCATTGTATATTCTTGCCTCCTTTGTCAAAGATAAGGTGTCCATATGTGCGTGGATTTATCTCTGGGCTTTCTATTTTGTTCCATTGATCTATATTTCTGTCTTTGTGCCAGTACCATACTGTCTTGATAACTGTGGCTTTGTAGTAGAGCCTGAAGTCAGGTAGGTTGATTCCTCCAGTTCCATTCTTCTTTCTCAAGATCGCTTTGGCTATTTGAGGTTTTTTGTTTTTCCATACAAATTGTGAAATTATTTGTTCTAGCTCTGTGAAGAATGCTGTTGGTAGCTTGATAGGGATTGCGTTGAATCTATAGATTGCTTTGGGTAGTATACTCATTTTCACTATATTGATTCTTCCAATCCATGAACATGGTATATTTCTCCATCTGTTAGTGTCCTCTTTGATTTCTTTCACCAGTGTTTTATAGTTTTCTATATATAGGTCTTTAGATTCTTTAGGTAGATATATTCCTAAGTATTTTATTCTTTCCGTTGCAATGGTGAATGGAATTGTTTCCTTAATTTCTCTTTCTGTTTTCTCATTATTAGTGTATAGGAATGCAAGGGATTTCTGTGTGTTGATTTTATATCCTACAACTTTACTATAGTCATTGATTAGTTCTAGTAATTTTCTGGTGGAGTCTTTAGGGTTTTCTATGTAGAGGATCATGTCATCTGCAAACAGTGAGAGCTTTACTTCTTCTTTTCCAATTTGGATTCCTTTTATTTCTTTTTCTGTTCTGATTGCTGTGGCCAAAACTTCCAAAACTATGTTGAATAGTAATGGTGAAAGTGGGCACCCTTGTCTTGTTCCTGACTTTAGAGGAAATGCTTTCAATTTTTCACCATTGAGGATAATGTTTGCTGTGGGTTTGTCATATATAGCTTTGATTATGTTGAGGTATGTTCCTTCTATTCCTGCTTTCTGAAGAGTTTTTATCATAAACGGATGTTGAATTTTGTCAAAGGCCTTCTCTGCATCTATTGAGATAATCATATGGTTTTTATTTTTCAATTTGTTAATGTGGTGTATTACATTGATTGATTTGCGGATATTGAAGAATCCTTGCATCCCTGGGATAAAGCCCACTTGGTCATGGTGTATGATCTTTTTAATGTGTTGTTGGATTCTGATTGCTAGAATTTTGTTAAGGATTTTTGCATCTATGTTCATCAGTGATATTGGCCTGTAGTTTTCTTTTTTTGTGGGATCTTTGTCAGGTTTTGGTATTAGGGTGATGGTGGCCTCATAGAATGAATTTGGAAGTTTACCATCCTCTGCAATTTTCTGGAAGAGTTTGAGCAGGATAGGTGTTAGCTCTTCTCTAAATTTTTGGTAGAATTTAGCTGTGAAGCCGTCTGGACCTGGGCTTTTGTTTGCTGGAAGATTTTTTATTACAGTTTCAATTTCCGTGCTTGTGATGGGTCTGTTAAGATTTTCTATTTCTTCCTGGTCGAGTTTTGGAAAGTTGTACTTTTCTAAGAATTTGTCCATTTCTTCCTCGTTGTCCATTTTATTGGCATATAATTGTTGATAGTAGTCTCTTATGATCCTTTGTATTTCTGTGTTGTCTGTTGTGATCTCTCCATTTTCATTTCTAATTTTATTGATTTGATTTTTCTCCCTTTGTTTCTTGATGAGTCTGGCTAATGGTTTGTCAATTTTATTTATCCTTTCAAAGAACCAGCTTTTGGTTTTGTTTATTTTTGCTATGGTCTCTTTTGTTTCTTTTGCATTTATTTCTGCTCTAAGTTTTAAGATTTCTTTCCTTCTACTAACCCTGGGGTTCTTCATTTCTTCCTTTTCTAGTTGCTTTAGGTGTAGAGTTATTAGCAAGGTGAAAAGACAGCCTTCAGAATGGGAGAAGATAATAGCAAATGAAGCAACTGACAAACAACTAATCTCAAAAATATACAAGCAACTCCTACAGCTCAACTCCAGAAAAATAAATGACCCAATCAAAAAATGGGCCAAAGAACTAAATAGACATTTCTCCAAAGAAGACATACAGATGGCTAACAAACACATGAAAAGATGCTCAACATCACTCATTATCAGAGAAATGCAAATCAAAACCACTATGAGGTACCATTTCACACCAGTCAGAATGGCTGCGATCCAAAAGTCTACAAGTAATAAATGCTGGAGAGGGTGTGGAGGGAACCCTCTTACACTGTTGGTGGGAATGCAAACTAGTACAGCCACTATGGAGAACAGTGTGGAGATTCCTTAAAAAACTGGAAATAGACCTGCCTTATGATCCAGCAATCCCACTGCTGGGCATACACACTGAGGAAATCAGAAGGGAAAGAGACACGAGTACCCCAGTGTTCATCGCAGCACTGTTTATAATAGCCAGGACATGGAAGCAACCTAGATGTCCATCAGCAGATGAATGGATAAGAAAGCTGTGGTACATATACACAATGGAGTATTATTCAGCCATTAAAAAGAATGCATTTGAATCAGTTCTAATGAGGTGGATGAAACTGGAGCCTATTATACAGAGTGAAGTAAGCCAGAAAGAAAAACACCAATACAGTATACTAACGCATATATATGGAATTTAGAAAGATGGTAACAATAACCCTGTGTACGAGACAGCAAAAGAGACACTGATGTATAGAACAGTCTTATGGACTCTGTGGGAGAGGGAGAGGGTGGGAAGATTTGGGAGAATGGCATTGAAACATGTAAAATATCATGTATGAAATGAGTTGCCAGTCCAGGTTCGATGCACGATACTGGATGCTTGGGGCTGGTGCACTGGGACAACCCAGAGGGATGGAATGGGGAGGGAGGAGGGAGGAGGGTTCAGGATGGGGAACACATGTATACCTGTGGCGGATTCATTTTGATATTTGGCAAAACTAATACAGTTATGTAAAGTTTAAAAATAAAATAAAATTAAAAAAAAAAAAAGATTGCAGGAAGAAATATCAAAAAAAAAAAAAAAGAAAGTGAAGTCTCTCAGTCGTGTCTGACTCTTAGCGACCCCATGGACTGTAGCCCACCAGGCTCCTCCGTCCATGGGATTTTCCAGGCAAGAATGCTGGAGTGGGGTGCCATTGCCTTCTCCATGCTATAACATATAAGTCCCCCAAACTTATGGACTTAATATTCTTAAATGTGCATCTCCCATTCATATAATAGTTCAGTGCAGGGAGGCTCACAGACAGGGAAACTCTAGGACATAGATTTCCTAGAGTCAGATAAAATCTCACAAGTTATGGGCACAGTCTTCCAAGTGACAGCTTTCACTTTAGGTGCCAGCTGCCAGTTCGAGGATCCTCAGGCCACACTTCTGACCAACTGGCTACAAATTCAGGGGTTCCTACTATCCCTTTCAGGTTCCCTGGAACAACTCAAAGTGCACGGGAAAGTGTTACACTTACATGTTCAGTTTTAGTCCAAAAGGATACAAATTTAAGCCAGCTGAAGAGAGAGCAGTATATGGTGAAGTTTTGGAGGATCCTAGAGCATTGAGTCGGACACGACTGAGCAACTTCACTTTCACTTTTCATTTTCATTCATTGGAGAAGAAAGTGGCAACCCACTCCACTATTCTTGCCTGGAGAATCACAGGGATGGGGGGAGCCTGGTGGGCTGCTGTCTATGGGGTCTCACAGAGTCGGACACGACTGAGGCGACTTAGCAGCAGCAGCAGAGCGATGATGAGTGATAACACACAGAACATTGCCAGGCAGGGGTGCTCCCCACTCCAATCTTTGAAGTCCATAGTTTTAGCAGGGAAACATTATATAGGCATGATTGGTTGAACCATTAGCCATGTTACTCAACCTCCAAATTCTCTTTCCTCCTGGGAGGTTAGACCAATATCGCATGGCTCAAAGATCCAGCCAATCACATGTTTAGTTTTCCGGCATGTCCAGCCCCTATCTTCAGTCATCTCCTTAGCACAAACAAGGGTTCCATCATGAATAACAGAGACACTCCTCTTGCTCTGGAAACTCCAAGGTAAAGCTTTAAGTGTTTTATGTTTTTTTATATTAATTCCTCTCACTTCTATCTACTATGTCTACTTTTAATTTAAACATTGAAATCAATATAAATCCTTCTTATGTGCAATGAGTAGGTAAAATCCATGGTATATTGAACAGAATGCTCAGAAAGTTCTGACTTTAAGTGGTGGGGGAGCAATTAGCCCTAAGTAAAACATGACTCTGGTCCCACCTAATAAATCTTGAAGAAAAAAACCTGAAAAGATCAATCTGATTCCAAGTAACTTAACTACATTCTACAACAAAGTGAAAAGCATTCATTTCCCCAGCCCCGTGGGAGCTCCAGGGGCTGTTTCTTCTAATTCTTTCAGGCAGCCCTGTCCCTTGCCTCAGCTATTTCCCCAGTATACATGTCCTGATCCATATTCTGCTGAATATTCAAGGGGGACTTTACAGATCTCCATCATTCTTTCTGTGTGCAGACCTCTGCTCTCCAGGACGCTGCTTCTTTTTGGTTGCTCTGAATTCTCAGCTTTTGTCCCTGCAACTGAAGATGTGTGTCTGGCTCCATATGTGTCACTCTCTGTGCCATGTGCTGGTAGTTCTCTCACAGCATAGTATGCTTGGCTAGTTATAGGAGTCAACTCTTGTTTCCTGTCTTTCCTGGATTATTCTCTTTCATTACCTGATGTTCAATAGGTTGAAAATGGTTATTTCATTTTTTTATCTCTTTTCTCTTGTTGTTTCAGATGGCATGGTGAATCAATTCCCCATTATTTTATCTTGATTGGAAGTGGAAATTGGCCGTGTGTTTTTTATTTATTTTTTTATTTTGCATTTGTGTTCATGTTTTAAAAACATTATACTAAGGCAGTAATTATAATAAATATTTTCTAGAGGAAAAGAATGCTTATGTTTAAGGAGAAGAGAGTTCTAATGTTTTCTAGAGTGGCTGAGAGTTGTCTATTCTCCAAAGGAGTTATTTGCAGAAAGCTAAGCATTTCATTGTGTTCTCTCTATGTGTGTGTGTGTGTGTGTGTGTGTATACACACTGTTCTCTTTGTGTACTTTTTTTGTAGATTTTGACAATTCATTAATTTAAAACTTTATATACTATCACTTTAGTATTTTTTTCTTTCAATAATACTTTAAGGTGTCCTTAAATAAAACTATTTTACTGGGCAAGAATCAAATAAGCAACCAAAGAAAAGCAATCTTATCTTTGCCTTGAAGCAGCTACCCTTCCGATCACTTTATCAAGAGATAGAAAGAATTTGTGGAAGCAGTTTGGAAGAGAATGATCTACAAGTGTGTTTATGTAAGCATATTGTCACTTTAACAAAGGCCATGGGAAGTTGACTGCCCAGAACCTCTATGTTTAGAGACACTCAGAGTATTGAAGATAAGACAACATAGGAATTTGGGGTCTTACCAAACTTCAAGATACTTCATTTAATAAAGTCATCACTTCAGCAACTTTGTTAAAAGAAAATTTTGATTTTGCTCTGTTTACCATCTGGAGTAAAGCTCTACAGACCTTCTGACAAAATAGGTCGTCGTCAAGGAGGGAGATGGAACAAGATTTTGTAGACATTCAGGGAAAAGCTAGTAATATACAAAAGATATGAAGAGCGGTAAGACAAGGTAGTCCAGGACAAACTTTACTGGAAAAAATAAAAAACAACAACCTATAGCCACAGAGGCTGGAAGAGCCAAAACAAACAAAAAGATCTCTAAATTGGCATGCAGCCCAGCCCAGGGAAACAGTTTAAAAATTGAAGTGGAACTTGATCTCGACTCCCAATCTTCAGAGTCCCTCAAGGCCATTGGAAAAGAAATAGAGGGTGAATGTAGAAGACTGGAGGGCATGCTCTTTCTAGTGAGGAGGAAACCCACAATTCTTCCAAGGAACCATGGCTTTTTAAAATATATTAAACCATGATCCTCACCCAGCACCTCATCCAGGGGCTCATTTCTCACATTTTTGTTTTGTACTATTTACTACCACACTGCAGAAGTGTTGAGATCTTTTCCTTCTCAATCTTTGCCTCATTTCCATTCAGCTCTCTACAGTTGGCCTTCTCCCAGTGCATACAATTATCACCTCTCCATTCTAATTAGCTTCCAGGCTGCCTATATGTCGTCCCTACTCTTAGGATATTGACTGCATATATTTTGATCTCTTAATTGGCTTTTGATTCATCCTATTTTACAAACTGTAGCCAAGTGCTTTTTTTTTTTTTTTTTTTGCTTCTATACACTTTTAGGGATGCTTTACAGTGTACTTTTTTCTTTAGCATGTCTTTTTTCAATCTAGTCTCCTACTCAGTATAACTTGAATCTGCTCATGCTGGCAAGATATTAAATCTCTGGGGAAAAAAAAAAAAAAAAACAACCTTTATTGAGTTTTTTTTTTTTTTTTGTCATGGTGCACAAAGCACTGGCAAATCAATTTTTTATTTTTCACTTGATACTCCTGGACTCTGTCAGTGATGACAATCACTTTCTATTGAAGCTGGGAGACGAGGAAACTTCTCCCCTGCAAATCACATTTGTGATAGTTGGTAATGTCTTGAAAACTGTAGGAGGTAGGCATCTGAAAAGTGTGATTTCTTGACAGACTGTTTATGTACTAATGTGTAAAATTTCCCAAAAATCTGCTCTGCCATTTCTGTTGCCCATGGGGTTGAGAAATCCAACAGCTCTGTATGTTGGTAGATGTCTAATTATGTTGCATTGGTTGTCTGCTCCCATTGACTGTCACTGGGTAAAATAGTCCATCAGAGTTTCTAAAAATGTAAAAATAGCTATTTTTCTTATGATTTTATAATATTTTAAAGTTAAATTACTCTTTTCAGTTTGTTACATATATCAAGGATTTATATTGACACATTTCAATATTTAAATAAAAAGTAAATATAGCAGTTAAAAGTGAGAAATATTATGGAATGTGAAACACTTAAAGTATTACCATTAAGATAATAGCTGTTGCAATCTTTAGTTTGTTATAGTTTTATTTTTAACTACCCAAAATTTGAGCTAAATGATTAAAATGAAATGAGTGATTTTGTTTTAAGGTGTCATTAGAAATAACTGTTAACTCACTTGCATGAAGAACATTATAAACTAAAGAAATCTGTGAATCATTTGAAAATTGCAAAGTGTGGATCAACAGTAATCATTTTTTGTCATCATTATTGTTGTTTGTTTAAGTCACTGGCTCTGTCAAACCGTTTAAATATTCTATGCCTCAATTGCCTCATCTGCAAAATAGAGATAATGAAAATCTTTAACTCAAAAGATTGTGGTGAGGATTAGATAAGATGACACATTACAGTGCCTGCCACATGGAAAATACTCAGTAAATGCTAGCTTTAACTATTATTTGACTAAGTAGATTAAATCAAATTATACTTAAGCCTTAAGCAAATACACTGTTTCTAGTACATTGTTGGAAGTTGTATATTAAACTTTTCAGTTTCTGGAGTAACCTTGAATTCTTAAATATGTGTGTGTTTCTGTGTGGTCATATTGGATGAGAAAAGTGGGTTATACCCTAAGTACTTCACCAAGTCTATCTCATCAGACAGGTATAATCATATTAACTTCATCACCCAAGGAATTAAACATAGGAAGGAAGTCCAGGCAAAGCCTTAGGAGGGGTAACGTGTTGGTTCAAGGGGACTTGGTGCTCCCTAGATGTGTCTGGTTAAGAATGGAAGAAAAAGAAGCGGACAGGTGACTGCAAAGTGTTATATGAAAACAGGACAAATTTAGGGACCCGAATGACAAAGCCGATCCACCATTATGCCACATATGACAAATAATCCACATTAGTGAGAATTTTTCTCATGAATAGTTTTATGGTTTAGGAAGAAATCACCAACAAAGCTTCTCTATTTTAGGAGCATCAAGAACTTATTTTTTGAATGCTGAAGAGTTGCCAGACACAATAAATATTACATCTATCATTTTATTTAATTCTTCTAATCTCTTCCATGCAAGAGAGATTCTCATTTCTGTTTGACAGACAAGGAAACTGAGGCTCTGAGAGTTTAAGGAGCTTTCCAAAGTTACAAAACCGATAAGTGGCAGAACTAGTGTTTGAAGAAGACAGACATGTCCAATCCTCATGATCGGTAGACTACGTGATCAGTAGTCTGTGTGCTTCCCATTGTACTCTTTCATAATATTTTAATCTTTTAGCTGCGAGTAGTTGACTTTTGCCTGAGTTGGAAAGTCTCTCACAGTGTGTCAGTTGAGTGGTATGGGATCTCCTGCAGAAAGGAATGGCAACCCAACTCCAGTATTTTTGCTGGGAAACCCCTCGGACGGAGGAGCCTGGCAGGCTACAGTCCATGGGGTCTGTATGACCCCAGAGAGTCATATATGACTGGGTGATTGAGCACACGCATGCACACACATCTACTTCATGGAACTATGGGCTGTTCCAGATACTCTAGGGCTATGTTTGCATTTGTGGTTCCAGTAGTTTTTGAATAGACATGTTTAGAAGAATTTGGGGTGAAGCCATGAGTTTTAGGTACCCAAGTTTTCACATCTTCCCACGGGTCTCTTAGAAGATTTCTACAGACGTTAGAATGCTAACCTTAAGCCAGCAGAGGGTAGCACTCCCTTGTTCACCTCAGAAAAAAGCAGGATGAAGCAAAGGGAGGAAAGGCTGATACATGGAATTTCTGTGTCATGTTTTACAGTCTTGGTCCTCTCAGATAATAAAGACTTAAACACAACATGAACTCAGTGGGTCATTGACACCACAAGTCTCCCAGTGTGAGCAGTCTCCCTGGAGGAAGTCATCTTCATCTGTTTTGTTCCTGTGGAATGTTCATGAACATTGCGGGGACAAGGCTCCTAAAAGAGCCACTAATTAGGAACTGCCAAGACCAGAAGACTGACTCTGGAAACGTTAGGTTATAGGAGATAGAGCAGAGAGGGTCCTCTAACAGCAAGAGTCATAGACAGCTGCTGCACCCGAGGAAAGATCAACAGCTCCCAAGGAAAGTGACTGAGAGGAAGCACCCAAGAGGAGCAATTTCTGGGTGTCTACCAGGAGCTTGCTTCACTTTTAGAGTTAGCCAATGGGAAGACAAGACAGAACATTTGGCTGAGATGGCCATGTCGAGCCTGAAAATAATTACTTTTGTAATACAGTATAAATTACCATATAAGTCTATGTACTTTCAAGAGAGATAAAAATCTTGTTACTTTTTTATTCGTGGCTTCAAGCTGCTACAGGACAAGGCAACTCACAATCAAGTCTTCCTATATAGGTCTCACTGAAGAGAAAGAAGAAATTTTCATCAAGAAAACTGGCATTATTATATCTGTTTTATAAATGAGAAAACAGAGACTCATAAAACTTAAATATATTTTATAATACACAGCAACTGAAGAGCATAGAGCAAGTTAAGTTATTTTCCCAAAGTTACAAAGCTCAAAGTTGATAGTACTGACAGCAAAGCTGTCATAAACGTGTTACCTTTATACACATCTACTTCCCCGTAGGCTACATTTATACCCTTGAGTATGATCGGCTTTATTTTGCAGCCCTATCCCACTTCCTGATGTCTTCAGTTCTTTTTGAGTTACAAGAGTAGCTGCCCTGGACCATGAACCTAAATAGGCCACAATAGTTATGTTGATAACATTTTTAGCATTCTTTTTTTTTTTTTTAACACTGCAGAAATTCAAGTACAAATGGCTCTGCTCAACCCAGAACTTGGAAGTGACTACTGACGCTACCATTATACCAGGGAACTGCTTTTACTGCTTAACTTCCAAATTAATAGCTCCCTGCTTTTCAGGTCTCTTCCTTCAGACCTACTCAGAGCAGCTCCAGATAAGAAAGGCTCAAGTCTGGCACAGCTGAGTGATCTTGGAACTGTACTCCTTCTCTCATCCCAGCAGTCTTATTATTGCACTTTGCAATTTTGTTTAAATTGATTACTTCCCAGGTTTGTCTTCAGACCTGCTGAGTGAACATGTTTCAGATTGCCTCCCCCAAGACTGATTAGCTGCATGTTTCTAAATGGAATCTAATTTTCCTCTTTTCTTCTCATATTTGTAATCTCATTAGATCCATTTGTATTAATTCTTGGTCTCCTGGTGTGTACAACAGCTTCCAAATTTGTAACATCTGCAACTTTTATTAACATGCTGTGTGTTCTGCTTTCACATCATGAATGCTAACCATCAATAATCCAGATGTTAGAGAAGACAGGCGCTTCATGCCGACCCCTGTGGCCCTCACAAGAGACAGCCCTCTGCTCTGAGTGTGGCATTTGTCACACCTTTTATTTATAACTACTCTGCCAAATTGATGTTAATGTGATCACATTTCTCGAAGTCTAATGGTCACTAAAAACAAAAATTTAAAGTTGTAGCTCTTATTTTAAGGACGAGAATGTCACACTCTAAACTTTTGTGTAGAAATTACAATTAAAAATGCTATAGCTGTGAAATTCTTCAAAAAATCCATGCTAAATATTTATGTAGCATTTTCTTATTCCTAACTTTCTAATTACCAGTGAAAGTCATTTTGTAAGTATCCACTGATTTGGATCAAGTGAATCTTTTTTTTTTTTCTTTTTTTGGTTTCGGGAAAGAAAATTAATTAATATTTACTGAGCATTTGTGAAAATATGTGGTTCCTAAATTCAGATGAATGAGAGCTGGGCTTGGATGAAATTGCTAGTTGAATTCACTGAAAGCTACACCTTATTGTTTTCCTACTCATACTCTTATTTACATTTCTCTTTGCAAAAGATATTTAATGAATTGAAAATATTTTATTAGAAGAATTATCCAATTGTTGGTATGATATTTATGATAACATTATTCATAAGGTGATTCTTCTCACTTTAATGAATCTATTTTTAGAGATCATTGTAGTGACTCCCATTTGAGCAATCTATTTATCTTTTTAAAACTTCTATGCTGCCCTATGTTTTTCTCTTTTTTTTCAATTTTATTGTCTTTCTGTTTTATCTCATTTCTAGAATTTATTATTCTGGAGACTTCAGTTCAGTTCAGTTCAGTTCAGTCGCTCAGTAGTGTCCGACTCTTTGCGACACCATGAATCACAGCACGCCAGGCCTCCCTGTCCATCACTAACTCCTGGAGTTCCCTCAAACTCAGGTCCATCGAGTTGGTGATGCCATCCAGCCATCTCATCCTCTGTCGTCCCCTTCTCCTCCTGCCCCCAATCCCTCCCAGCATCAGAGTCTTTTCCAATGAGTCAACTCTTCACATGAGGTGGCCAAAGTACTGGAGTTTCAGCTTTAGCATCAGTCCTTCCAAAGAACACCCAGTACTGATCTCCTTTAGGATGGACTGGTTGGACCTCCTTGCAGTCCAAGGGACTCTTAAGAGTCTTCTCCAGCATCACAGTTCAAAAGCATCAATTCTTTGGCACTCAGCTTTCTTCACAGTCCAACTCTCACATGCATACGTGACTACTGGAATAACCATACCCTTGACTAGACGGACCTTAATTCTGCTTAATTCTAGCATCTTAGAAATCCACCGATTACATTCATAAAGTGTGCCGTGTTCTGAAGGAGTTTTACTCATAATTCATCAAAATTATTTATAGCACATTTGAACAATGTTTGACAAATTTAAAATAGCAGGCAATAGTCAGATCAAACTATTAATGCATTACTAATGATTATATTTTATATGCAAATAGTTCCTTTCTTCTGTATAACTGTACATATTTTAACTCATTTGCACGTGGGGCCTTGACATAGACTACATGTAAGATTGACTAATTCCATTCTAAACGGGAGGAAAATTGGAATAAAAAAAGAATTCTACTTATTTACTCAAAGTCTTGCCTATGAAGTATTGAAGAGAAAGCATCCACAGGTATGCTTGCTCATAGGGAAAGGCCATAACTAAGAGTCACTATGATAAAGCCTATTTTAACTGACTTTTCTCTGTCTGAGGACTAACAATAAAAGATATTGAGGTAAAAATAAAGTCTATATGATTTGGAAATGAAGGCAACATAAACATTACTAAAACTTCTTAATCAAATAAGAGTTGACTTTTCTAGTCTTGGAAATAGGCAATTCCAGACATGGGCTCAAGTAATTAAATAAGAACCCAACTTCCTTCCAACTTCTGGCTCTGTAATCTTTACTGGGAGGGTTTGGTGCTCAGTCACAAGACGGCTGCTGCTATTTCAGGTGTCACCTCTGTATTCTAGACAGAAAGAGGAAAGAACAAAAGGACGAGAGGAGTGGAGCTGAGGCTCTCCTCTTTCATCAGGAAAGCAACAGGTTTTCCCCACGCTTTACCCATATATTCCTGTTTACACCGTGAGAGAATCTGAGAGGTGAATATTTTTAACATCCTTCTGAACTGACACTCTGAGAAGCAAAGAACCCATGCAAACCTCTTTCTGCATAGAATTTGAACCAGCCTTCTTGATTTTCTAACTGAAAACTTAGATCTTTGTAGCTACTTGCATCAAAGTATATGAGGCTCAATTTGTCTAGGAATGGAATACAAAAATCAAGAATTATGCCTCCCTGTTTATTCAGAAAAGCCTCTAAAAATGGACTGAGCTAGTTCCCAAACCCTCACAGGTTCAAGAGGCAGTACTATTCAGGGTGTAGGAGAATGAAGGACTTGGGATAGAAGCCTGACGGCTCTGCCTTTTACTAGTGTCTGAGGTTTTGGCAAGTTAATTAACCTCTGTAACCCTCTATTTCATGACCTCTACTGTGTAATAGGGATAATTCTTACTTTAAGTGTTATTTGCGAAGTAAAAGAGAAACTGTATGCAAAGAGTTTTGGATGAAGGAACTGCTCTATAAATGACAGTAACTGAAAGCAATGTTAGAGTGTGTCTACTGTTCCAGAGTTTGGGGAAGGAGGCTGTCCATGACCACGCCTCACACCTGTCTCTCTGAAGTTCTGAGTGACAGCTTTGTTACTAACAATGCTTAGCTTAAATCGAAGGCTGGCTGTGGGCCAGAAGTGTTGTGTTCATTATATCCAATTCACAATAAATTTAATCAAAGAAGAAACATAGGAAATAGATCGCTAAGTCTATTTTATTGCTATTTAGACTTTAAAAAACTAAGACCATGAAAAAGCAGCAGTTTAAAATGTTCTTGAAAAGTTAGGCTCTCTCAAGATAAAAATCACTGTGGAAGGTGACTGCAGCCATGAAATTAAGACGCTTGCTCCTTGGAAGAAAAGCTATGACCAACCTATACAGCATATTAAAAAGCAGAGACATCACTTTGCCGACAAAGGCCTGTAAAGTCAAAGCTATGGTTTTTGCACTAGTCATGTATGGATGTGAGAGTTGGACCATTAAGAAGGCTAAGCACTGAAGAACTGATGCTTTCAAACGGTGGTGCTGGAGAAGATTCTTGAGAGCTCCTTAGATAGCAAAGATATCAAACCAGTCAAGCCTAAAGAAATCAACCCTGAATATTCATTGGAAAGACTGATGTTGAAGCTCGAATACTTTGGCCACCTGATGGAAAAAGTCAACACCCTGGAAAAAGCCTTGATGCTGGGAAGGATTGAGGGCAAGTGGAGAAGGGATGACAGAAGATGAGATGGTTGGATGGCATCACTGATTCAGTGGATTATGAGTTTGAGCAAACTCGTGGAGTTAGTGAAGGTGTGTTGCTGTTCATGGGATCCAGAGCTGGACACGACTTAGCAACTGAACAACAGGGTAATTATAATTTAGTAGCCTTGCCTAATCAAAGATATCTGAACTGGATGAGTTGAAGTTTCTAGGTCTCTTGAGTGCCACTACTGGAAGATGATGAAGTGATTATTAAAAGGAGGCCAGTCTGTGGATGAACGTCCTTCAATACTCAAATTTTTCTTTGTGTATCTTGCATATTCTAGTTTATTGAATTAATAGCATAGTATTAGCTGAAAATCCAGAAAAAGAGAAAAAATAAGATATTATCAACTGATTAAAAATCCTCTCTTTAATGAAATAAAGTGGACATCAGCTCACAGAGAAACTGATCTCATAAAGGTAATGAGAGCTCCTTGGCCTTTGTGAGATACAGCTTCAGAATATTCTTTGGTGTTTATACTGCTCGCTTGTCAGTCATCTTCATGAGTCTATAAGACACTTAAGTGCAGGGAATGGAACAACATTCTATTTGGATCTCTAGGTTTAGCACAGACTCTCCTTTGTTGTAGGCATTTAACCAATATTTAATTGAATTAATTCATAAGAAACATGTAATGAGAAATAACAGTGACTAGTATTTCAGTGAAAACAAAATGGGCATCTTCAAATAAAGGCTTCTCATTGAATTTCTGATATAATAATAGCTGAGTTTTATCTAATTAAGAAGCTCACTAAAGTGAGTAAGATGAGTGTATACTGTAGAGGTGCTCACACTTAAGGGCTTCCGTTTCTCTGCCTCATCATTTCTGCCACCCAGTCAAAGTCCATGCAAATCATGTCTTCTTCATGAAGTCTTCTCCTTTAACTCCAACAAATGCTGATTTTTCTATCCTGCTTATGTGTATGTGCTTATCAACTCATAGATGATAGTCAGCCCAGAGCTCTTTTAAACTGGATTTTCTTGTTTCCTAATTGTTTCATAAGTCTTGCATTTTTTATTGATTCATTCTTGCATTCACTCAGTAATGATTTTATGTGCTAGGTAGTTGCTGTAGGTGCCTGGAATATATTGAAGAAGAAATCAACCAAGAAGATTTCAAATGCAGAGTCAAGAACGTTCATTTGCCTCTTTATACACAATGCCTGAACCCCCAACTATACGACAATCAATTTTGTTGGGCTGAATCTCATCATTAATTGGGAGAGCATATTCCAAACAGCAGGCACAAGGACTCCCAACATGACTATTCCTTCTTACACCAGTGCCCATTTTGAGGCCTATGTGTGTGTTCTCAGATGCTGTGTCATGATCCACTGTTTGTGACCCCACAGACTGTAGTCTACCAGGCTCTTCTGTCCATGGTATTCTTCAGGCAAGAATACTGGAGTGGGTTGCCATTTCCTCCTCCAGGGGATCTTCCTGACCCAAGGATTGAACCCACATCTCCTGCTTTGCAGGTGGATTCTTTTACCATTGAGTCACTTGGGAAGCCCTTTAAGACCTGTATTTGGCAGCCTATTTGAGGCCTATACTTGGCACCATATTCTCACAGTTGAAGCCTTGGGACTCATACTTTATCTGAGAATCACTCACATGCGTGCCTCAAATAATGGTGAATGGTTCTAGGTATTTCAAGGGGGTGGGAATTATCCTAATTAGGTTTTTGAGGAAGAAGTCCAAACCTAACGATAAGTATATATTTGATGATGGTAATAGAAAACCTAGAAGCTTGAACTTTTTCTCTATTCTTCTGACCAATATGCATAGATGGTGTTTAAATTTAAATTTTCATGCAACTTCCAGCAAACCAGGAAGTCTGGAATCAACAGGTAAAAACACATGCATCATTACAGAGTTTTAGTAGTTATACCAGATGTATCCCCTCAAAACTGGAGTTTTCATTTTTCTTGTGCCCAGTAATAAAATATATAAACTACTACTGGGGAGTCTTCCTCTCAAATATGACTCTGACTAATGTTCATTTGTGTTGATCTGGTCTCATGAAGAAGTAAAAATTAAAAAAAAAGCAACACTTCTAACAGGTTTATCACTGTAACTAAAAGTTAATCAATCTCTTACTTGGCCTTCATATAGTAGAACTAGAATTAAATCTGTCTGATTAATATTTCTACTATGTGACTAATATTAATAATAGAGAAGTTTATCATTCTCAGATGTACTATTCATTTCTCATGATGATCTTGCCATTTCAAAATCATTAATGACCAAAGGTATTTAATTTTGATATGTGTTAGTTGCTCAGTCTTGTGCCCAACTCTTTGCTACCCATGGACTGTAGCCTGCCAGGCTTCTTCATCCATTGGATTCTCCAGGCAAGAATACTGGAGTGGGTTGCCATTTCCTTCTCCAGGGAATCTTCCCAATCTAGGGATCGAACCCAGGTCTCCCACATTGCACTTTGATATATCTTCCTTTATAAGATAGGAAGACAGTCTTAGGCTACCTATTTAGGTGCATGGGACAACAATTAAGGCATAAATTCTAGCTTAAGTGTGATTATTACTCACTCTGAAATGTGTAACGTTTTTCTCTGGTTTTGTTGAGAACATCTTTTGATTACAAGCAAAATGTGATTGCAAGAGTGGTACTCATGAAGTTAATTTGATTTTCAGATAAATTGCAGTCTAGCATTCTCAAGAAAAAATGTCTGAGGATTTTAGGAATAATGGATATTCCATATGTATAGTACATCATAATAAGATTTTCATACTGATAAGAAATGTTATTGCTCTGTTGTTAGTAAAACCATCTGGTTAAGTGTGTGTGGATTTTCCTTTTGAAAAAAAGCATGCATGTAACATGGTGATAGTACTGTCAGAAAAAATTATTTGAAACTTAGAAATAGACAAATGCGATAGATTACTGTGTTCTTTCATTGTTGTTCTTGGATCCGCTTGCTATTGGCTAGACAATGTCTGACATTTTAAGGTCAAAATTGATGCTTTCAAATTGTGGTGCTGGAGAAGACTCTTGAGAGTCCCTTGGACTTCAAGGAGATAAAATCAGTCAATCCTAAAAGGAAATCAACCCTGAATATTCATTGGAAGGATTGATACTGAAGCTACGCTCCAGTACTTTGGCCACCTGATTTGAAGAGTTGACTGATTGGAAAAGACCCTGATGCTGGGAAAGATTGAAGGCAGGAGGAGAAGAGGGAAGCATAGGATGAGATGGTTAGATAGCATCACCAACTCAATGGACATGAATTTGAGCAAACTCTGGGAGACAGGGAAGGACAGGAAAGCCTGCTGTGCTGCAGTGCATGGGTTGCAAAGAATCGGACACGATTCAGTGACTGAACAACAAAATTGACTTGTAGATTTTTTTTTTCAGGAAAGATGCATATAAGATCTGTCCAATGAAATAAATGACCTCAAATGCTTCAGGATTTGGCCCTGTTAGGCAGTAATCTTTTTTTTTTGTCTAATGTAACAAACCTATCCAAACATTCCTTTAACTTGCCTTTATATGCCAGTTTATCAAAATGAAATGATTTTGGACCAGCTTTAACATCTTATTAGTTCCTTTATTAATTACTAAACTAAATAGTCATTGACGTGTTCATTTTATATTTACCTTTTTGAAAATTATCTCTATAATTAGCAAACAAAATGAATAAAAATAGAAACAGGAAAGCTCTTATATCCTTTCATTTATTCCCTTTTCCCAGCAGTTTCTTTTTACTTTCCAAGGCCCTATTATGTTTCTGATTCAGCTCTTTTTTCATTTCTAGCTTGCATGCAATTTATAAAATAATTCATTGTCCAAAAATCATTTTAAAGATTTTACCTAAAAATATTTTTTTCTATTAATAATAAAGATCAACCGATTAACTTATTTCCATTGAGAAATGCAGAGTATTTGAGCAAAAAGGACCATCGGTATTGATGGTACATCATCTAAAGCAAGCAGTACATCTGTTTCTGGGGAAATGGCTGAATTATTATTTATATTTTACTTTGAATTTGTTATTAAGAGTTTTTCAGAGCAGTTTAAAATTAACAGCAATACTGAAGGGATAGTACAGAGATTTCCCATTTGCTTTCTGCCCTTCTCATGCATGGTCACCTCCATTATCAATACCCCATACGGAGTGGTACTTTTGTGACAATCCCTGAAGCTATGGTGACACACCCTAATCACCCAAAGCCCATCGTCTACATGGGAGTTCTTGCGATATTGTTCAATCTATGGGTTTAGACAAATATATTAGGACATGAATCCACCATGATGGTGCCATACAGAGTATTTTCACTGCCCTAAAAATCCTCTGTGCTCTGTCTACTACACCTCCCCCTCTCCCCAACCCAGCAACCATCAGCCTTTTACAGTCTCAGTATTTCCTTCTCTAGACTGTCATATAGTTGGAGTTCTACAATAAGAATCTTTTCAGATTGGCTTCTTTTACTTGTGTGCTGTGCTGTGTCGCTCAATCTAGTCCAACTCTTTGTGACCCCATTTTCTGCAGCCCATCAGGCTCCTCTGTCCATGGGATTATACAGGTAAGAAGACTAGAGTTTACCATTTCCTCCTCTAGGGGATCTTCCTGACCCAAAGGTAGAAACTGCATTTCCTGCATCTCCTGCACTGGCAGGTGGATTTTTTTTTTTTTTTTTTTTTTTACCACTGAGACATCTGGGAAGCCTGTTCCTTTTCTTAGCAATACATATGTAAAGTTCCTCAATGTCTTTTTATGCCTTGATAGCTCATTTCCATTTAGTGCTGAATACTATTCCATCATCTGGATGTACCACAATTTATTTTTTCATTCACTTTCTGAAGGACAACTTGGTTGCTTCCAAGTTTTGGCAATTTAAATAAAGCTGTTATATCATCCATGTGCAGGTTTTGTGTGGACATAAGTTTTCAAGTCCTTTGGGTAAATAAATACCAAGGAACACAATTACTGGGTCATGTAATAAGAGTATGCTTAGTTTTATAAGAAACTGTCTTCCAGTGTGGCTGTACCATTTTGAATTGACTAAGCATTCCTTTTGCTCTACGTAGTTAGGCTAGCTATAAAAGTAGTTGTATATTGAATAGTTTCAATGAATCTAGAATATTTACACGAAAAAGAAATCTATCTGAAGCTTGAGAAGAGCTATAGTTCAGTGTTAGGGACCAAGAAGTGAAAACAACAAAGAAAGAAGCTAAAATGAAGCTGCTGAATTATCCATGAAACCTAGATCTCTGCTAGCTCTTTGTTATTAACCTTCACAGGTGGAATAATTTAATTATTCATAAGAATCTTTCCTATCTAGGACTCTAGAGCCACTCTTATCTCTGGCCTGGAGTGTAGACAAGAGGAGCTCTGGTCAGTATTCCAGTGATTCATGAGCAGGACTGAGCTGCTCCTAACATGAACTTGATACCCAGTTTTATTGAATTTAAACCCTTGCTTTACCTTCGAATTCCTTTGTGACTGTCTTATGCCTTAAATCCTCCTGTTCTATGCTCCAGCTCTGTGGCAACAGGTTCTTACTTCATTTTCTAGTTCTTCAGTGACTTGGTTCTTCCCTATTCTTGTCTCTTCTTTATTTGGAATATAATCTGAAGAGTATCCAGTATCTCTTACTTTTAGTGACTGCACCCTGTCTCTAGATTTCATTTCATTCTTTGATGTCTGACACTGGCCATCTATATGCCTTCCTGTACTACTACTTCTTGCTTGTAGAAATCCATTGGTTTCTGTATCAGTCTAGCCCTCTATATTCTTGACCCCGTTGGATTTCCCACTAGGTTTGAGGCATTTTTAATGTGATGTGCCTTCTTTGTCTTCTTTTATGGCCTACACTTGAACTCATATCCATGTAGCTGCCCTATCCTAAAAGCTGAATTTGTTTGTGTTTTTAGAGTTCTCATTTTTGAAACACAATCTCTTCTCCACCATTTCTCAATATCAGTTATGACATTTTGCCAAGAGTTAAGAAAAAACAACAATTGCTCCATTAAAGAATACTGGTAGAAAGATTTCTCAGAGTTCCAAAGAATAGCAAGGAAAGATAAAGACTTCCTCAGTGATCAATGCAAAGAAATAGATGAAAGCAATAGAATACAAAACACTAGAGATCTCTTCAAGAAAATTAGAGATACAAAGGGAACATTTCATGCAAAGATGGGCATAATAAAGGAAGGTATGGACCTAACAGAAGCAGAAGATATTAAGGAGAGGTGGCAAGAATACACAGAGGAACTATACAAAAGAAATCTTAATGACCCAGATAACCATGACGGTGTGATCACTTCACATTCCAGAACCACACATCCTGGAATGTGAAGTCAAGTGGGCCTTACGAAGCATCACTACAAACAAAGCTAGTGGAGGTGATGGAATTCCAGTTGAGCTCTTTCAAATCCTAAAAGATGATGCTGTGCAAGTGCTGCACTCAATATGCCAGCAAATCTGGAAAACTCAGCAGTGGCCACAGGACTGGAAAAGTTCAGTTTTCATTCCAATCCCAAAGAAAGGCAATGCCAAAGAATGCTCAAACTACCACACAATTGCACTCATCTTAGTTCAGTTCACTCAGTCATGTCCGACTCTTTGCTACCCCATGTACTGCAGCACATCAGGCCTGCCTGTCCATCACCAACTCCTGGAGTTTACCCAAACTCATGTTCATTGAGTTGGTGATGCCACCCAACCATCTCATCCTCTGTCAACTCCTTCTCCTCCTGCCTTCAGCTTTCCCAGCATCAGGGTCTTTTCAAATGAGTCAGTTCTTGGGCATCAGGTGGCCAAAGTATTGGAGTTTCAGCTTTAGCTTCAAACCTTCCAAAGAATATTCAGGACTATTTTCCTTTAGGATGGACTGGGTGGATCTCCTTGCTGATCTCACATGTTGGCAAAGTAATGTTCAAAATTATACAAGCCAGGCTTCAATAATACATGAACCATGAACTTCTAGATGTTCAAGCTTGATTTAGAAAAGGCAGAGGAACCAGAGATCAAATTGCCAACATCTGTTGGATCATAGAAAAAGCAAGAGAGTTCCAGAAAAACATCTACTTCTGCTTCATGGCCTACTCCAAAGCCTTTGACTGTGTGGATCACAAAAAACTGTAGAAAATTTTTAAAGATATGGGAATACCAGACCACCTAACCTGCCTCATAAGAAATCTGTATGTAGGTCAAGAAGCAAGAGTTAGACTAGACATGGAACAACAGACTGGTCCAAATAGGGGAAGAAGTACATCAAGGCTGTATATTGTCACTCTGCTTATTTAACTTATATGCAGAGTACATCATGCGAAATGCCAGCTGGATAAAGCACAAGCTGGAACCAAGATCACTGGGAGAAATATCAATAACCTCAGATACACAGATGACACCACTTTTATGGCAGAAAGCCAAGAAGAACTAAAGAGCCTCTTGATGAAAGTGAAAGAGGAGAGTGAAAACGTTGGCTTAAAACTCAACATTCAGAAAACTAAGATCCTGGCATCTGGGCCCATCACTTCACAGCAAACGAATGGGGAAACAATGGAAACAGTGACAGGCTTTATTTTCTTGGGCTCCAAAATCACTGCAGATGGTGACTGCAGCCATGAAATTAAAAGATGCTTGTTCCTTGGAAGAAAAGCTATGACCAACCTAGACAACATATTAAAAAGCAGAGACATTATTTAGCAACAAAGTTTCGTTTAGTCAAAGCTATGGTTTTTCCAGTAGTCATGTATGGATGTGCGAGTTGAGCTATATAGAAAGCTGATCATCAAAGAATTGATGCTTTTGAACTGTGATGTTGAAGAAGACTCTTGAGAGTCCCTTGGACTGCAAGGAGATCCAACCCAGTCCATCCTAAAGGAAATCCGTCCTGACTATTCATTGGAAGGACTGATGCTGAAGCTGAAACTCCAATACTTTGGCCATCTAGTGCCAAGAACTGACTCATTGGAAAAGATCCTGATGCTGGGAAAGTTTGAAGGCAGGAGGAGAAGGGGACAACAGAGGATGAGATGGTTGGATGGTATCACTGACATGATGTGCATGAGTCTGAGTAGGTTCCAGGAGTTGGTGATGAACAGGGAAGCCTGGTGTGCTGAAGTCCATGAGGTCACAAAGAGTCAGACAAGACTGAGCAAATGAACTGAACTGAAATGAGAAAGATTTCTCACTCTTAAGTCACAATTTATTGCCCAGAGAATTTCAGTTAGCTTACTGGCAAACTCTTATAACTTTATATTTGTAATACAGAAAAGTCTATTTGTTTAATTATTAAACAATTATTATTATTAATATATTAAATAATTAAAAATTATTAAACAATCATATATTACTTGTAACACGGTTTATCAGAAGCTCATTAAATGCATTGGTATTTTCCAAAGTCCTCTTGAGAATCTAATAGACAACCCAGAAAGTTAAGGTGGGTATTTCACATGGTCCATTGCTTTAATAAACTCATCCATGTACATGAAAACATTGCAAACCATGGATATAAGGATATTTTGTTTATTTTATCAAATAAACAACTGGGACTACTCTCACATGCGTTGCAGCTAAATAAGATTTTGTGATGGCATTTCTGAACTTTATTCCTAAATCTTGTCCTTGGGCTCTTTGCCTAATGTATTTTTAGTAGTTATAACAATAATGGACTAATATCTCTAACATTTAATGAATAATGAACTAATATCTACCATTTAATGAGCCAAGATTTGAACTAGGAAATCAAGACTTTCCAATATGAATGAATCACTTCTTCCAGAAGATGCATTTATTACAGTGCACTTAAGAAATTCTAAAACTTAAGACTTTAATAACAACAGCTTATATATTAGGCCTCCTTTTAAGCCCTTTATAAATATTGAATCACATAACCCTCATAAAAACGCTGAGGTTGGTACTATTATTTTTTTTAATTTTATATATGAGAAAACCAAAACAGAGATATTAACCAATGTGCCTAAAATCACACTGCTATAGAAAGCTTGGCTTTCTTTGTCCTGTTTTATTAAAATGAAGAATGAGCAGTATCTCCATTCTGTGCTGTAGAATGTGCTGTGCGTGCACGTTCAGTCACTCGATTATCGTCTCCAACTATTTTATATATAGTAGTGTGAGTGTGCATCAGTCCCAATCTTCCAATTTATCCCTCCCTCCCTATTTGCTAATTTTTAAACTCGTATCTTTATAAGACTGAGAATGGTAATTTAGCTAACTGAATAGCTGGAAAATGGTATAACGCACAGTTCAGTTTTTCCGAAAAAAGAAGACACAAAACCAGTCACTTCTCTGTCTGCATCTGTCTCAGTGGCGCTGACCTCTGTCCTCTTTCCTCATCTTGTTCACCTTCTATTCCCATTTCCTGACTGCATCCTCCCCACCCCCACTCTAAAAACCATCACTTGTGTCCGGAAAGCCTTATGAATTATCTTCCACTGGACAGATTTAGTTTTAGGTCCATTAATACTTTGAGTATTGGCTAACATGTTTGTCTGATCTTTCATTTGAGTGCATTTCCCTAATATCGAATCCCTAAATTGTTTTAAATTCTCCATTAGGATCATTTGGGGTATTTAAAAATGTATGAAGGTTTGATGCCTCTTGATGTGAACCTGTCAGTCACTGCCAGTGACTGCAGTCAGAGGCTCTGGTGATGAGGGTATGAACCACTGCTGGACATAAGTAGAGGACTGTAGAGTCTTCAAGAGCATGAGTGGTATTAACATGTCTCTAATTTAATGCTTTTATCAGCTAATTCTATTCTCTATCCAGACTGTATTGTTTTCTTTAAGGTTAGTGAATTGATGGGATAAAATGAAGAAGCAAGATAAGAAACAAAATTTTCTCAGCATCACTCTATCAACTTCTGAAATGCACACTAGAAATGAGCTTAAACCTTGAAAAAAGGTGTTTAACAAATTAAAAATAAATTACTGAGACAAATTTTTAAAAGACTATTTTTCTTCCAAATAAATCCAGAGTATAGTCTGCTTTTAGGAAACATCCAGAACAACTCAACAAGAAGAGAGGTAGCAGTGATTCAGAAGCATTCAGGTCTATTCTGAAACTCAAATGATGAGCCATGCTGGGCAGTCAGTTACTTCACTCTTATTTTGAGTTATAACCATGGAGAACCAGACTAGACCAATTCAACAAATTGTGACATTTGTAAAATTTTCTCTGGAGGGAAAAGAAAGAAAGAAAAAAAAAGTCTAGGTCTTTCCACTGCAGTTTGAGACCAAAATCTTTGAAGGCTGTTTATTTCTCCCAAAATAAAGCAATTTTGTTGGTAGCAATTTGATGGTCATGATTGCTGAAATAAGTTTACTGATGCAAAGTGTTTGGATTATACTAAAGTCTGAGGCATTTGTTTGGGGATGAATGGTTTCAGGTCACGGCCACAGCCAAAGACATCAACATGTGTGGATCAAGCGAATAATTGTCACACTCAGGAGCACATACATCTAAATTAAATGTATCATATGCTAAAATATATCACTTATTTAGCATTTATATTTCAAGTGGGTATTATTTACGTTAACTTGGGTGGCTTCGGTAGCTGCTACCGTTATGACACCTGTGGACATATTTCTGTGAGTTAATATTATTTTGAAACTTAGATATCACATTTCTTATGTGAGTACAGTGATTCTGTATTACTTTTAAATCAGATGGTGAATTAGAATAATTAAATCAAGGCATTCAAATAATGTGCATGAAAAATGTGCACGTCCTTTTTGCATTATTAATTTTTTCACCCTCAAGAAATTATTTCTGAGATTGTCTTTACCTGATGGATAAACTAAGTTAGGTCAGCTGGGACCTCAGAAGAATTCAATGAGGTCAGACAGGGGAAGACTTCGTGATTCCTGATCCTCACTGATACTGGCCTGCAAAGGACACACCCTCCCTATTTCTCTCATTCTGAGGAGGGAGACTTCAGCGGCCACAATACAGCTCTCAACCATAGGTTCAGGGTATTATACTCCACAGCAGGGCTCCTTTTCATCCTCTAGGAAAATAGGCTTCCATTATAACCCTCAACTCTCTGTGAGAACACAGTTAAGGGCTGAATTAAGCTATTGCCCACAATTGCAAAAAATTGGATACAACGTCTTTTCGTTCCTTTTGAAGACATAATGACAATACACAGGCTTTCTTGAAGTGGAACAAATGTACTCAGCAGGCTGATGGGAGCATAAATCTCTCTGTGGTAACTGTAATAGAGTTACGCAGACTACTGCTTGTTAATCAAGAGTTTAAGTCTTCACTGAATAATCAAATTCTGTTGATTTTTGTTTTTTGAAGATCACATCAAGCTAGTTTTCTCCCACAGATCTGACACTGCTCATCTCCTGTCTCTTTTTTACCTCTCCTCATGTTTGCTCATCTTTAATGTAAATGTACCTTATGGATTGTTGAACTTTCTAGAGACTCCTGCTGTGTTGATTAATTGCTAATGAATGCTAATGAAGGAGTGAGGTGAATCTACACTATGATGTCTTTAAGGGATGATTGATTAGATTTAGCACGAGTTGTCAGGAGAGTACTTACCACAAGAACAACAAGTCCATAAATATGCACAGAATGGTGGGTAGTCTCCCTCTGTGCCTTTGGACTTTCAAGTTCCTGGGTTCATGGAATCAAAGAGAAGACTAATCTTTTAGCTTTTGAGACTGAAATTAGTTTTCTTGTTAAAAAACAGTAATTTTGCTGATGGGTTTTAATGAAAAATTGACAATCAGTAGATATTTAATTGTTAAAATATTTGACAGATTTTTTAAAGGATACAAGTAATCCTAGTGAAAAATGGGCTTTACCAAATATGTTTGGAATTCATGTAGCTAAATAGTAAATTAACTGACTGCAAGAGGACAGTGCTCTGTTATTGTTCGTAATTATTTGTGTCTTGGTTCATCTAGAAAATGTACTGGAGTTCTAAAGTCAGAGTCTATGATTCTAATGAATTTGATTTTAAAAGTCAATTCCTATTCTTCTTCCATTTATGACACAGTTTTACACTTCCTTGATCTACTTGGTGGAAAAAAGTACCTCCTTGAGCCCCTCTCTCCTGCTAAAACAGCCCTGGAACAAACAAAAAATAGTTCAGGAGAGCTGGATAATGTTGGAATTTGGGGAAGGGCAACTGAATTATAATGCACTCCTTTCCTACCAGGTTTGTGAATTAGTTGAGGCACAAGATAAAGCATTTCAGAAGAAAATCCATTTTAAAAAATTTAAAAATTGCTTATATATATATATATATATATATATATATATATCAGTTATTTACCAGCCAAAAAAAATTTTTTTTCTTTCATAAACAGCAAAGGATTGTAACTTGGATAGACAAGGTATAGCAAATGCCATAGACAAGTCCAATAAACTTATTATTCATAAAGCTAATGTTAGAAAATATGATTTAGGTTTGCAGCAGCAATAGGTGTGATAGTATAAGGATCAGATACAGTCTCAGGCTCAGGTAGCTTTGAGGACTCATGGACTTCTCCAAATGGGGCCTATCTTATATTTCTTACATGAGAGAGAAGTCCAGAAGAAAACCTGTTCCCTGTAGGCAGGTATTGCCTGAATAATAAATGGGCAGGAAGGGCTAAGGCACGCATACGCAATTCATCTCCCAAACCCACAAAGAAGTCAGATCCCTCACCCAAGAGAGACTAGAGGAAAATATCAAAAGAAAGAGGAGAGTGAAATTCCCTTCACATAGAAAGGAATATTAGGAGGATATTTTGGGGAAGAATAGTGCTCCCAATTATGAAAAAAGTTGATTTGATCTACCTCAAGTCAACAAAAATCCATTAAAGAATAAAAAGGAACATGTCAAATATTACTATAAGAAGAGAACAGCTTATCATGAAGAATGGTGATGAGATATCAATGGGTATTAGCATAGTATTAGAAGCATGGTATTAGATCAAGCCAGAGTTCAGAAATATATACACTTAAAAATTATTTCTTGAGAAATGTGTCAAGATAAATATTAAAAAATATTAAAAAGTTATAGATTAGTGTTATCTTCTGGAGAAGGAAATGGCAACCCACTCCAGTACTCTTGCCTGGAGAATCCCCTGGACAGAGGAGCCTGGTGGGCTACAGTCCATGGGGTCGCAGAGGGGGACATGACTGAGCGACTGACACATACACACAAGTGCTATCTACATGATGACCATAGATACAGTATATATATTTCTAATTGACTAGATACTAACATTTGGATTCAAACATAGCTCACTGATGCCTTTTCTCATGTGGCTATTTTGGCCTTGTGTTTTGTTGTCTTATACTATCAAATAGTACACAAGAGTAATATTCCATTGTATGTAGGTACCGCAATTTCTGTATCCATTTATCTGTAGATGGACATCTAGGTTGCTTCCATGCCCTAGATATTGTAAAAAGTGTTGCAATGAATATCTGGGTACATGGGTCTCAGTCAATTATGGCTTTCTTGATATAGTATATGCCCAGTGCACATGGAATCTAGAAGGATGGTACTGATGAACCAATTTGCAGGACAACAGTGGAGAGAGACATAAAGAACAGACTTGTAGACACAGTGAGGGAAGGAGAGGCTGGGATAAATGGAAGGAATAACATGGAAACATATATTACCATATGTAAGATGGATACAAGTGGGAATTTGCTGTGTGACACAAGTAACTCAACCTGATTCTCTGTGACAACCTAGAGGGGTGGGAAAGGGTGGGAGATGAGAGGGGTTTCAGGAGGGAGGGGACACGTGTATACTCGTGGCTGATTCATGTTGATATGTGGCAGAAGCCAACCCAGTATTGTAAAGCAATTATCCTACAGTAAAAAAAAAAAAAAAAAAAAAATATATATATATATAGTACACAAGATATGAACATTTCTTGTTAAAAATTAAACAGAGATCATTCAATGTAGAGCTGCATACTATTTTGATGATTAGATTGAGTCAGTTTTAAAATCAAATGTTTCTAAAAGTTTTACCAAGGGAGCATTTCTAAACTTTTTATCATATGAGTTATTGCATATTCTGTACTTAGTTGCTTAATCATGTTGCTTCAAAAGATGTAGAATATAAGTTTTAGCTGTTTCATTTGTTTATCAAGATTATAGAGTTGGATAATAAAACTGAGCTATTGCTTGATGTAAGGAAGATGTGTAAAATAGTAATAACTTTAAGTTCATTTTAAAATCTATATTTCATACTATTTTATTAGAATATATTATTTTATTTCTGCTATTTTCTTTTTCAAGAAGGTCTTTCATATGGCTTGCTTTATTTATCTGTTTTCTAACATTTTTATTCACAGATCATAGAATATGTCTATTCCTCCACAGTACTGCAGAGATGTGAAAATCTAATTGTCTTAATGTTAACATTATGTTGTAGGCAAGCATTTGAATGATAACTGAATATTTCTTTATGGATTATTAATTGAATTATCTTTTCTTAATGTTTTAAAGATTAGATAGGTTGTGCCTTAAGTTAAGGCTTCCTATCCTATCTTATTGAATTGATCAACTTATGTGTGTGTGTGTGTATGTGTTTTACTTTGCCATCTGAGCATGTGTCTATTTTTTAAGATAAATCATTTTACTCTTTTTCTATAGCACTTGTGGAGTAGGACAGCATTAATCAATAGCTAGTTGAATCTTTATCCAGCTCATGTAGTATGGCCTCTTGATTCTGGATGGTTTCAAATAATATGTTCAAAAAGTTTGCACGAACACAATATATTTGCTTTTTAGTCTTCCTTTTCAGACATACGTCTTGAAAAAGTTTAGATACTATACAACTTCACAAATTTAGGATGGCCATACCTTAAAATAAAGAACTATGTAACTAAAACTTTGATTCTCTTTCACTAAGTTAATTACTTTTTCTTGACTAGAGGGAATGCTTTAGTACATCATGCTAGTCTTGTTCTATCATCTTGATGCAGTTTTTCTGCAAATATTCTACTGCAACCCAATAAATGTCTTTCTTTGCTTTAAATTCCTTCTTGGACATTGAAAAAGACTTTGTCTACTATGGAAGAAACCAGTGAAAGCTGTTTGCATCCCTTTACCTCTTAACCTTAAATAGCTTTAATATTTTCTTTTGTCTTGACTTTAGAATTCCATTTGCAATTGCATTGTTCCACCTCTGCAATATTCCTAAATCCACCATGAAACACTAATATGGACAATACTCTCAAGGGAAAAATAAACACTTTCTTGTCAGGTTCTTATCATGTGTGAATATCCCAATTTATTTATTAGTGTAAATTCATGCGTGCCTGCTCAGTTGCTAAGTCATGTCCAACTCTTTGCGACCCCATGGACTGTTGTCTACAAGACTCCTCTGTCCATGGGATTTTACAGGCAAAAATCTTGAAGCAGGTTGCCATTTCCTACTCCAAGGGATCTTCCTGACCCAAGGATCAAAGCCACATGTCCTGCATCTCCTGCATCGGCAGGTGGACTCTTTACCATTGAACCACCTGGGAAGCCCTGTATCTCTAAAAACTTTGGAGTTACATCTGTCAAAGTATATATTAAATAATTGCATAGGGAAAGAGAATTAACAAGTATATGCAACAGTTTCTCTTGGGTGAGAGCTGAAACTCAGAGTTAATGATGTGAAGAAACTCTCAATGGTAGAAATCAAATCACTTAGTTCTAGCAAGAACAGAAAACTGATACTTAATTTTATATTCCAGAACATGACAAGGTGGAATTTAGAGGAGTGCTTTATGAAAGAATTTATTGTAGTTAGAGACAGAGGAGAGAAAGAAGAAAGGGAGCTACTAATTAGTAGTCTCTATCTTTGGCTTTTAAATTTTTTATTATAATGTGTCTCATTGTGGGTCTCTTTGCGTTCATCTTATTTAAAGTGTGTTGAGTTTCTTTGTGTTTTTATTCAGTTATTTTTTAATTAAAAAGCATGTCTCTGCCATATACTTTTGTCTTCAAAGAACTTCATTTCAAAAATGGGGAACTCAAGTTCAGTGATTTTCAGTGACTTGGCCATAGTTTATAACACTAGTGTTGTAAGGAGGTAAAATATACATATTTGAAAGCTTGTTTTGGAGTTATCTACTGGGCCTTATTTTCAAAATCACTGCAGATGGTGACTGCAGCCATGAAATTAAGAGATGTTTGCTTCTTGGAAGGAAAGCTATGATCAACCTAGACAGCCTATTAAAAAGCAGAGACATTACTTTGACAACCAAGGTCCATTTAGTCAAAGCCATGGTTTTTCCAGTAGTCATGTATGGATGTGAGAGTTAGACTATTAAGAAAGTTGAGCACCAAAGAACTGATGCTTTTAAACTGGTGTTGGAGAAGACTCTTGAGAGTCCCTTGGACTGCAAGGAGATCCAGCTAGTCCATCCTAAAGGAAATCAGCCCTGACTATTCATTGGAAGGACTGATGCTGAAGCTGAAACTCCAATACTTTGGCCACCTGATGATGCTGGGACAGATTGAAGGCAGGAGGAGAAGGGGACGACAGAGATGAGATGGTTGGATGGCATCAGTGACTCGATGGACATGAGTTTGAGCAAGCTCCAGGAGTTGGTGATGGACAAGGAAGCCTGGCGTGCTGCAGTCCATGGGGTCACAAAGAGTTGGACTTGACTGAGTGACTGAACCGAACTATTCTCAAAGGCTTTATAATTAATGAGAAAAATGATTAGGGTACAAATTAAAAGAAACATTAGCAAAGATTACAGAAGGACTGCTTGCGTCTGATAGTTTCTCCTCCTGTTGTTGCCGTCACCCAGTTCTGTCTGACTCTGCAATCCCATGGACTACAGCGTGCCAGGCCTCCCTGTCCTTCACCATCTACTTAAGTCTGCCCAAGTTCAAGCCCTTTGCATCAGTGATGCCATCCAGCCATCTCATCCTCTAATGCCCTCTTCTTACATCCTCTTATCCACCTATACACCCTCCCCAAATTAGTATGTGAATAACTACTGAAAAGGATCAGGACTTCTGCTAATCCTATCTGCTATTTCCCTCAGTAAACATAGCTGTCTTAAGGAATTCAAAAGAAATTTAGCCCATTTGTTTTATTTTCAAAAAACTTTTCCTGAAAGTTTTCATTTATCTCATCCAAGATATAACCAAATGTGGTTGATCAAGCATCTTCATAAAATTATTTTGTGTGCAAACTGGAATGACTCATGAAGGATTACATTTTTGTTAAACTTTTATAATCAATTTGAAAGAGCAGTTAAATTTTTTTTTATTTCCTCTTTTCAGGTGGCGTTAGTGGTAAAGAACTGGCCTGCCAATACAGATGTAGAGTCATGGGTTCAATTCCTGGGTCAAGAAGATCCCTGGAGGAGGGCATGGTAACCCACTCCAGAATTCTTGCCTAGAGAATCCCATGAACAGAAGGGGCTGGCGGGCTATAATCCATAGGGTCACAAAGAGTTGGACATGACTGAAGTGACTTAAGCACACACTGACATACATAATCTAGCATTTTAACAATTTTAAGTTTATAGTTCGTGGTATTAAAAAGAATTCTTATTGTTTTACAACCATCACCACCAGAATTTTTTCTTCATCCCCGCTGAAATCCGTACTAGTGAAATACAAACTCTCCATGCACCTGGTAACAACTATTCTTTCTGTCTTTATAAATTTGATTATTCAAAGTATCTCATGGAAGTGAGTTAGTGTAATATCTGACCATTTTTGTATGTCTTATTTCCCATAGCATGATATTTTCAAGGTTCACCTATGTTGGTGGCATGTGTCTGAATTTCACTCCTTTTTAAGACTGAATAATACTCAGTTGTATGCATATACAGCATATTGCTTATTTGTCAATTCATTGGTGGATATTTGGGTTGTTTCCACCTTTTGCTTTCTGCAAATTATGCTGCTATGAATGTGGGTGTACAATTTGACCCCTTTAAAAAATGACATTTCGCTATGGAATTCTCATGTTTCCACCTAAGTTGTCTCTCACTGTATTTTTTTCTTCCTAGGCAATCGATGCATAAATTTTTCCCTTTAGGTCCATCTCTACCCTCTACTTTTGACCTTCTTATCCTGTCTTCCTTGCACCCACCCACACCAAAAATAAACCCCTCCCAGTATCCACCGAACTGAACTGACAGTATCCACTTGACAAGCATGCAAGTCTATCTCACACACAGGTAGGACTTGGGACTTCGTTAGCAGTGAAACTTGGTTAACAAATTTATTTCTTCATTATCCTACTTGTCACCTTCTAGGGTGTTATTGTCCCAGACTTCTCATTAACATCTCATTATTATGCTCCTCCATATATTGTGTTTGTTTTTAGGTTTCTCTGAAATGTCCTGCTAACAAAATATCACTATGTGAATTGCCAAGAACTTTTACTCTGTAGCATTGGAAATACACTTGAGATCTCTTAGAAATGAATAGTTCAGGAGTTAGGGGCCTAAAATGCCAAGTGGAACAAATAAACTGTACTTGAAGAAAAATGACCAATGAGTCCACATTAAATTTATCTTCTTTCTTAGCCTCTTGTTAATCCTTAATTGCTAGCAGACATGTAGGAGGATAAATTTCACAGCTATTGTACTGGCAGAATGCAATTTGAATGACCAATTAATTATTGGTCTGTCATGATATTTAATTTAGATAAAGTAGCTCTTTAGTAAACTGTTGCTTTCCTGACACACGTCAGAAATTACTTGTCTAAAAAAATACACATTTCTGTTGAACCAAGGTCTAGTGCCCCTTTACTCATCAAAATAATGCAGAGCTAAAGAAATATCTGAATTCTTTGTATAGCTTTAAGAATAATGTCCCCAGAGACCAAATAGGAGGATATGAATAGCAAACCCATCTCACATCTTCAACTTGATGATCATCTACTACCCTCCCTCATTTTTACTTATGACAACCTAGAAAAGACAACGCTGGATCCTAACCTGGCCTACTGTTCTAGAGACGACAATAGTGGATTTAAAAAGAAAGGAAATCCACATTTTCTCAATATCTGTATTTTCTGAGAAGTTGCTGCAACACTCGAGTTAAAACTGTCTAAGTCCAGCATTAGATCAGAAAGAGCCATCTACCATAGATACTTTTCACATGCCTTTTCCTGGAGCTTTTGAAGAGTAAAGACCAAGATCATAGCAACACTTGCTCTTCTGCAGCCGGCTGGGCTTTCTGGGAGAAGTGCACTTTAATACTCGAAGCAGCAGTCAAAAAAGATTCCTGCCAGAGCATTCCTAACAGTAGATTGACAGGAGACTTCCTAAGCAATTTTCACACTCCAATCTGCCACCTTTGTCTTTTGTAGATGCATTATAATTGTAGCTTTGAAGCCATTTGGCAGGATTTTATCCCTCAAGAGAAAAAAATAGTTGCTAAAGACCATGTGATTAAAAAGAAATATACCATGGAGGTGGTAATTTGGTCTAGCCTCTCTGATTTCAGGTAGGTCAATGCCTAATATGGAAGACTGCTCTCTTATATCCTGCTTTATAGATTATCCTGTCCTCGTCTCACTGGTGACTGAGTGACCTGTAGAAATCATTCTGCATTTTGAAAATAAGAAAATGAAATTATTTTTATGCCAATTAAGTTGTTTTCATATAGCTTATAAAACTATGGTTTAGACCATTTGCTAAAGGAGAAAGCAGGAAATCCTTTTCAATTATCTTTCCTAAAAGAATTGTGAGAAGAATTATCACAATTCTATTTCCATATCTTTGGTGATGTCTATCAATTTAGGAATTACGTCTTTAATATTTTGTAATATTCGTTATTCTGATAAAATTTACATAACATAAAACATACTGATTTAACCATATTGAATTGTACACTTCATTGACACTAAGCACATTATTATTGTACTTTATTCTGTACATTACTGTGTAACTCTCACCATTATTCATCTCTTGAATTTTTCACCTTTCACGACCCAGATAATTACAATGGTGTGATCACTGACCTAGAGAAAGACATCCTGGAATGTTAAGTCAAGAAGGCCTTAGGAAGCATCACTACGAACAAAGCTAGTGGAGGTGATGGAATTCCAGTTGAGCTATTTCAAATCCTGAAAGATGATGCTGTGAAAGTGCTGCACTCAATATGCCAGCAAATTTGGAAAACTCAGCAGTGGCCACAGGACCAGAAAAGGTCAGTTTTCATTCCAATCCCAAAGAAAGACAATGCCAAAGAATGCTCAAACTACCGCACAGTTGCACTCATCTCACACGCTAGTAAAGTAATGCTCAAAATTCTCCAAGCCAGGCTTCAGCAATAAGTGAACCGTGAACTTTCAGATGTTCAAGCTGGTTTTAAAAAAGGCAGAGGAACCAGAGATCAAATTGCCAACATCTGCTGGATCATAGAAAAAGCAAGAGAGTTCCAGAAAAGCATCTATTTCTGCTTTATTGACTATGCCAAAGCCTTTGACTGTGTGGATCACAATAAACTGTGGAAAATTCTGAAAGAGATGGGAACACCAGACCACCTGACCTGCCTCTTGAGAAATCTGTATGCAGGTCAGGAAGCATCAGTTAGAACTGGACATGGAACAACAGACTGGTTCCAAATAGGAAAAGGAGTACGTCAAGGCTGTATATTGTCACCCTGCTTATTTAACTTCTATGCAGAGTACATCATGAGAAATGCTGGACTTGAAGAAGCACAAGCTGGAACCAAGATGGCCAGGAGAAATATCAACAACCTTAGATATGCAGATGACACCAACCTTATGGCAGAAACTGAAGAGGAACTCAAAAGCCTCTTGATGAAAGTGAAAGTGGAGAGTGAAAAAGTTGGCTTAAAGCTCAACATTCAGAAAACGAAGATCATGGCATCCGGCCCCATCACTTCATGGGAAATAGATGGGGAAACAGTGGAAACAGTGTCAGACTTTATTTTTGGGGGCTCCAAAATCACTGCAGATGGTGACTGCAGCAATGAAATTAAAAGACGCTTACTGCTTGGAAGGAAAGTTATGTCCAACCTAGATAGCATATTCAAAAGCAGAGACATTACTTTGCCAACAAAGGTCTGTCTAGTCAAGCTATGGTTTTTCCTGTGGTCATGTATGGATGTGAGAGTTGGACTGTGAAGAAGGCTGAGTGCTGAAGAATTGATGCTTTTGAGCTGTGGTGTTGGAGAAGACTCCTGAGAGTCCCTAGGACTGCAAGGAGATCCAACCAGTCCATTCTGAAGGAGATCAGCCCTGGGATTTCTTTGGAAGGAATGATGCTAAAGCTGAAACTCCAGTACTTTGGCCACCTCATGCGAAGAGTTGACTCATTGGAAAAGACTCTGATGCTGGGAGGGATTGGGGGCAGGAGGAGAAGGGGATGACAGAGGATGAGATGGCTGGATGGCATCACTGACCCGATGGACGTGAGTCTGAGTGAACTCTGGGAGTTGGTGATGGACAGGGAGGCCTGGCATGCTGCGATTCATGGGGTCACAAAGAGTTGGACACGACTGAGCAACTGAACTGAATTGAACTGAACTGAAACCAAAACTCTGTTCCCATGAAACATTAACTCCATAATACAGTCATTGATAATAGTCTAATAATAATGACTGTATTATTATGCCAAGTTTTATGGCAACCACTTGTACATGTACTTCCTCATTTTTAAGCCATACAAAATTCTAAGGAGCTCCTGAAAATTGAAGGGTTAAAATCTACCCAAGTTCATGAGCACTAAATGGACAAGCAAGATTTGGATGTAAATGACTTGAATTGAGCCTTCTTAACCACTGTGATTTATTGCTGATTAATTCCATACTGCTTCCTGTAAAACAAACAATTTACAGCTATTACAACAGTTTTTGACTCTTTATTAAAAGTGCTACATGCTCTCATGGCTATTTCAGTCATTTTCTACTAAACATTTCTTTCTTTCTGTTGAACCTGTGTGCCTTGTATTTAAAAAAAAAAAAAAAAAAAAACTTTACTTCTTACATCATATTTGTCACCTAGTAAGAGAAGCAAAAAGCAAAGGAGAAAAGGAAAGATATAAACATCTGAATGCAGAGTTCCAAAGAATAGCAAGAAGAGATAAGAAAGCCTTCTTCAACGATCAATGCAAAGAAATAGAGGAAAACAACAGAACAGGAAAGACTAGGGATCTCTTCAAGAAAATCAGAGATACCAAAGGAATATTTCATGCAAAGATGAGCTCGATAAAGGACAGAAATGGTATGGACCTAACAGAAGCAGAAGATATTAAGAAGAGGTGGCAAGAATACACAGAAGAACTGTACAAAAAAGATCTTCACAACCCAGATAATCATGATGGTGTGATCACTGACCTAGAGCCAGACATCCTGGAATGTGAAGTCAAGTGGGCCTTAGAAAGCATCACAACGAACAAAGCTAGTGGAGGTGATGGAATTCCAGTTGAGCTATTCCAAATCCTGAAAGATGATGGTGTGAAAGTGCTGCACTCAATATGCCAGCTAAATTGGAAAACTCAGCAGTGGCCACAGGACTGGAAAAGGTCTGTTGTCATTCCAATCTCAAAGAAAGGCAATACCAAAGAATGCTCAAACTACCGCACAGTTGCACTCATCTCACACGCTAGTAAAGTAATGCTCAAAATTCTCCAAGCCAGGCTTCAGCAATATGTGAACCATGAACTTCCTGATGTTCAAGCTGGTTTTAGAAAAGGCAGAGGAACCAGAGATCAAATTGCCAACATCTGCTGGATCATAGAAAAAGCAAGAGAGTTCCAGAAAAGCATCTATTTCTGATTTATTGACTATGCCAAAGCCTTTGACTGTGTGGATCACAACAAACTGTTGAGTCCTGGCGTGCTGCAGTTCATGGGGTCGCAAAGAGTTGGACATGACTGAGCAACTGATCTGATCTGAAACTCTCCAAAGAAACCAAAGATTTCATATTTTAGAGTTTTATATACCTAATGGCTTCAGAATGTGTAGAACTTCTATTTATAGAATGGGAATGGTATTAGGAGAATAAATTCATGAATTTATGAACACTAATTTTGTTTCATTCAAAATCAATCCATTTTTTTGTGTGAAATCTTTCTCTGTTTTCTTAATAAACTTGAATTGGTGTACTACTTCCACAAGTAAAGCAAAATGGACATTTTTGTAAAGAAGACATGGATGGCCAACAGGCCTGTGAAAAGATGCTCAACATCATAATCATCAGGGAAATACAATCAAAACCAGTGTGATAGCACCTCACACCTGTCGGGATGGCTATTATCAAAAAGACAAAATGCAAGTGTTTGTGAAGAGTAGATAAAAGGGAACCATTGTGTGCTGTTGGTGCAAATATAAATTGGTGCAGTCGCCAAGGAAAATAGTATGCAGGTTCCTCAAAAAATCAAAACCACAACTACCAGCAATTTCACTCCTGCATATTCAACTGAGGAAAATGAAAATGCTAATTTTAAAAGACATATGTGCCCCTGTGTCCACTGCAACATTATTCACAATAGCCAAGATAAGTAAGCAACCTAAGTGTCCACTCATAGGTGAATGAATAAAGAAGATGCGGTATACACACACAATATGGAATATTAGTCAGTCATAAAAACAATGAGCTCTTTTCTTCTGTGTCAACATCGATGGACCTAGAAAGTATTGTGAAAAGCTAAGTGAAATAAGTCAGACAGAGAAAGACAAATACTGGATGGTCTCACTTATACTTGGAATTTAAAAATCAGGACAAATAAATACAAAAACAGAAAAGATTTATAGAAACAGAGAATGAACAGGTGGCTCCCAAAATGGAGGGGAGTGAGAGGACAAATATCTAGGTGAGGCAGATTAAGAGGTACAAAATTCCAGGTATAAAATAAAAAGTCACAGGGATATGAATATAGTCAATAATATAAAAACTTTGCATCATGACAGATGGTAACTGGTCTTATTGTGGTGATCATTTAATAATGTGTAAAAATATTGAATCATAATGTAGCATGTCTAAAATTAATATGATATTGTATGTTAATTATAACAACTAAAAATTGTTGAATTAAAAAAATACTCGCATAGTATCTTAATTCCTCTATTCAAGGGATTGGGGGAGAGATTAGCCAACTCGTGTTTCAGGGTATTAGAAGATCTATTTCATTTCAATATGGACACAGACCTCCAGATATTTATATGCATTATAGGAATATAATCATGCATTGATTTTTTTGTATATATACTTATCCATCATAAATTAATAAAACACAGGTATGTCTATCACATAAGAAAAATTGTTATGTACCTAATTTGTAATTCTCTTAAACACCCATGTTTATTATTCATTAGTACTAGGGTTGTGTTCTAAAATTATTTTTTATTCATCTCTTTAAAAAAATATTGTATTCTATCCTATGTGTATGTGTGTGTGTATATATATATATATATATATATATATATATATATATATATATATCTGGAACTTCCTGACAGAATTTTACTTGATTTTAGCAACAAAGAGCAGAAATGAGTTACAACTCAGGAAACTGAGAATCTAGATCTCAGAGAACGCTGGAATCATTGCACTCAAAGCCAAAATCTGTAAATGGCTTTTATGCTTGTAACTCTTTCTAAAAAATGGATACTGCTTTTGTCCTTCATGAATTTTCAGAAAGAATGACCAGTGTGTTTGTGATAAAAAGCTTGGAATGCTTTGATAATTGTATCAGCCATACTTCTTAATCAAGTTATAAAATGCATGCTGATTTTAATAAAGGCTTTTCCCCCTTTAAGTATTTATAAAATGAAACTTCTGATCCTCTAGTTATTGCAATTCATGTTAGAATTAGGACTACATTGCCACACTTACCAATTCATCCTTTTCGAAAATAAAAACAGTAAGAAATACTGAAATGAAAAAGCAGTATAGGAGGGAAATGCAAATAGTATTATAATATGATATCAAGCTTTTCCTGGTTCTTGGATATTACATTAGCCACTTGAAGATTTTTCCTTTGGTTTTAGCATTTTATTTTTAAATTTTTATCTATTTATTTTTAAATTTTGTACTGGTGGTTTAGTCGCTAAGTCATGTCCGATTCTTGCGACCCCATGGACTATAGCCTGCCAGGAGCCTCAGTCTATGGGATTCTCCAGGCAAGAATACTGGAGTAGGTTGTCATTTCCTTCTCCAGGGGAACTTCCTGACCCAGAAATCAAAACTGGGTGTCCTGCATTGCAGGCAGATTCTTTACCAACTGAGCTAAGAGGGAAGCCCCTATTTTGTATTGGAGGATAGCCAATTAACAAACAATCTTGTGATAATTTCAGGTAAACAGCGAAGGGATTCAGCCATACATATACATGTATCTATTCTCCCCCAAAATACCCTGGCATGCAGGCTGCAACATAACATTAAAATTTTTATCTTTAATAAACTTTATTTAAATATAATTGACATTTAATCAAATGAACCAATTTAAAATATTCAGTTCAACGAGATTTGATAGATGCATACAAATGTGTAACTGCTAGTACAAAGCACGGAAACACCACTCAACTACATTTTCTCAGCCCTTTCTGCAGTTAGTCTCTTTTCTCCACCCTGGTCTCTTGAAATCACTGATATGTTTTCTGTCATTAAAGATTCAGTTCAGTTCACTCAGACACTCAATCCTGTCTGACTGTGACCCCGTGGACTGCAGCACAGCAAACTTCCCTGTCCTTCACCAACTCCCAAGCTTACTCAAACTCATGTCATCGAGTCGGTGATGCCATCCAACCATCTCATCCTCTGTGGTCCCCTTCTCCTCCTGCCTTCACTCTTTCCCAGCATCAGGGTCTTTTCCAATGAGTCAATTCTTTGTATCAGGTGGCCAAAGTATTGGAGTTTCAGCTTTAGCATCAGTCCTTCCAATGAATATTCAGGACTGATCTCCTTTAGGATTGATTGGTTGGATCTCCTTGCAGTCCAGGGGACTCTCAAGAGTCTTCTCCAGTACCACAGTTCAAAAGCATCAGTTCTTCAGTGCTCAGCTTTCTTTATAGTCCAACTCTCACATCCATACATGACTACTGGAAAAACCATAGCTTTGACTAGATGGACCTTTGTTGGCAAAGTAATGTCTCTGCTTTTTAATATGTTGTCTAGGTTGGTCATAACTTTCCTTCTTTTAATTTCATGGCTGCAGTTACCATCTGCAGTGATTTTGGAGGCCAAAAAAATAAAATCAGCCACTGTTTCCACTGTTTCTCCATCTATTTGCCATGAAGTGATGGGACAGATGCCATGATCTTCGTTTTCTGAATGTTGAGTTTTAAACCAACTTTTTCACCCTCCTCTTTCACTTTCATCAAGAGGCTCGTTAGTTCTTCTTTGCTTTCTGCCATAAGGGTAGTGTCATCTGTTTATCTGAGGTTACTGATATTTCTTCTGGCAATCTTTATTCCAGCTTGTGCTTCATGCAGCCCAGCGTTTCTCATGATGTACTCTGCATATAAGTTAAATAAGCAGGGTGACAATATACAGCCTTGACATACTCCTTTCCTGATTTGGAACAAGTCTGTTGTTCCATGTCCAGTTCTAACTGTTGCTTCCTGACCTGCATGCAGATTTCTCAAGAGACAGGTCAGGTGGTCTGGTGTTCCCATCTCTTTCAGAATTTTCCACAGTTTGTGGTGATCCACACAATCAAAGACTTTGGCATAGTCAATAAAGCAGAAATAGACGTTTCTGGAACTCTCTTGCTTTTTCGATGATCCAGCAGATGTTGGCAATTTGATCTCTGGCTCCTCTGCCTTTTCAAAATCCAGCTTGAACATCTGGAAGTTCACGGTTCCTGTATTATTGAAGCCTGGCTTGGAGAATTTTGAGCATTACTTCACTAGCTTGTGCTGCTGCTGCTAAGCCACTTCAGTCATGTCCGACTCTATGCGACCCCATAGAAGGCAGCCCACCAGGCTCCCCATCCCTGGGATTCTCCAGGCAAGAACACTGGAGTGGAGATGAGAGCAGTTGTGCAGTAGTTTGAGCATTCTTTGGCACTGCCTTTCTTTGGGATTGGAATAAAAATTGACCTTTTCCAGTCCTGTGGCCACTGCTGAGTTTTCCATATTTGCTGGCGTATTGAGTGCAGCACTTTCACAGAATCATCTTTTAGGATTTGAAATAGCTCAACTGGAATTCCATCACCTCCACTAGCTTTGTTCGTAGTTGATGTTTCCTAAGGCCCACTTGACTTCACATTCCAGGATGTCTGGCTCTAGGTGAGTGATCACACCATCGTGGTTATCTGGGTCATTAATATCTCTTTTGTACAGTTCTTCTGTGTATTCTTGCCACCTCTTTTTAAATATCTTCTGCTTCTGTTAGGCCCATACAATTTCTGTCCTTTATTGAGCCCATCTTTGCATGAAATGTTCCCTTGAAGAGATCTCTAGTCTTTCCCATTCTATTATTTTCCTCTATTTCTTTGCACTGTAAATTGCTCTGCCAATGGTTGTAATTTGGGTGCGCCTGTGGGAGGAGGTGCGCTCATCATCTTTGTCCTCTTGCATCATGGGTATGAAGTCACCTTCGTCATGTTTTTTCAATTCAGTTTACCAGTGCTGATCCTTCCCTTCTGATTAACCCAATTACTAGTGTGCTTAAGCGGTGTCATTTCTTAAACAGAGACTGGACCCTGAATCCTTCAAATTTTATTTTTAAATCCTTACTGTCTAATTCTTCATTAATTTCTCAGCATTCAGCCTCAGGTGTTTCCTTCCTCTGCCATGGGACTGCCTGATTGTGCAGACAATGTATTCTTAAATATTAAAAGGTTACAGTTTTGTTATGCTGAATGATAGAGGTTTAGAAAATGAAGCACAAGAGCTTTAGGCCTGTAACATCAGTCTCCATTGTGGCTGGCTTCACAGATGAGGGTCTGAATGTGGAAATAGGTGATGCCTATTTCCCTGTCCTTAGGTTTTTCTTAACACTGTACTCTGGGGGCACCACTATGAAACTATCACTCCCAATGATTTTTCTGCAGTACAAGGACCCAGGAATAATCAATATGATCAAAACCTTGACCTCTAGCCTATCTTCTTTGTGTGTTCCAGATTGGACACAGGAAAAAAATGTTATGGGCCTAATAACAACCAAATGCTAAGTGTCTCTAAATCAAAAGATGAAAAGTTTCTCTAGCTTAACCCTTTTCCATCTAGCTTCTATAGATATAAAACTAAAGTGCCCCTGAATTTTTATTGCATCTGTAATGACTTTAATAAATAATCAATGCTGACCTGTTTGAATATAAAGGTCGACTATCTTTTTCTAAGCATGTGTTCAGAAATTCAAGTTTTTATTTTCATGGTATTCAACTGATCTAACTCAAGAAGAAGAATGAGGAAACTAACCTCTCCTCTATTAAATATCCACCATCTGCAAGGCCTCTGTTATGACTTTTATTTATGCTGTCTCATTTATATCTTTAAATATTCCTATGTGATAATTAACAATATTTTGACTTTCAATAATAGCTACATACATAATTAGTAGAAAAATTGAGGTTTGAACCCATGTTTGTCCAGCTGCAAACCCACACCACTTTCAATTGTGATTTCTGTTGTTAATGACCTTGAATAAAAATTTGAAATTTATATTTTATGGAGTCATTTGTCCCATGGAAGTGAGTGTTCTCTTCTTTTTATTGGGAAATAATTGCAAATGTAAAAGGGAGATAAAGGGTAAGGAACAGTTTTCTGCATCTTGATCCTGCTAACTATTTTAGCTATTTTTCATGATGCATGTCAACTCATTCAACTTTTCTCCATCTTGGTTTCTCATCTGTAAAATAAATATATCATCACTTAGCTACTTAAATTGACTATGATAATCTGAATACATTTAAACTATAAAGTACTACATATGTTCACATTGTTTTAACTTTTAATAGGTATATCAGTTTCCTAGGGTTGCCATAACAAAGTATGAAAAACCGGGTGAGTGAAAACAATGAAAATTTATTGCCCCATAGCTCTGGAAGTTGGAAATCTGAAATCAAGATACCCCCGGGATATTTTCTCTGATATCTCTAGTGGAGAATCTTTCCTTGGTGGCTCTGTTCTGGCACTCACTGGCAAGCCTTGACATTCTTTAGCTTGCATGTACAGTTGTCCCTTGGTATCCAAGGAGGATTGTTTCCAAGAGTCATGGGTATACCAAAATCCAGCAGAAAATAAATAAACAAATAAAAACTGAATCTGTGGTTCTGCATCTGCAGATTCAGCCAACCACTGAAAGTGGAGCACTGCGTGTATTTATTGAAAGAAATCCACATATAAGCGGACCTACCCAGTTCAAAACTGTGTGGTTCAAGAGTCAACTGTACCTCATTTCACTCATGTGGCTGTCTTCTCCCTGTATTTTTCACATTGTCTTCTCTCTGTGTGTGCTTGTCTCTGTGTCCACATAGCCCTGTTTTATAAGGATTCAGTTCAGTTCAATTCAGTTCAGTCGCTCAGTCGTGTCCGACTCTTCGCTACCCCATGAATCACAGCATGCCAGGCCTCGCTGTCCATCACCAACTCCCGGACTTCACTCAGACTCACGTCCATTGAGTCAGTGATGCCACCCAGCCATCTCATCCTCTGTCGTCCCCTTCTCCTCCTGCCCCCAATCCCTCCCAGCATCAGAGTCTTTTCCAATGAGTCAACTCTTCCCATGAGGTGGCCAAAGTATTGGAGTTTCAGCTTTAGCATCATTCCTTCCAAAGAAATCCCAGGGCTGATCTCCTTCAGAATGGACTGGTTGGATCTCCTTGCAGTCCAAGGAACTCTCAAGAGTCTTCTCCAACACCACAGTTCAAAAGCATCAATTCTTCAGTGCTCAGCCTTCTTCACAGTCCAACTCTCACATCCATACATGACCACAGGAAAAACCACAGCCTTGACTAGACTAACCTTTGTTGGCAAAGTAATGTCTCTGCTTTTGAATATGCTATCTAGGTTGGTCATAAGTTTCCTTCCAAGGAGTAAGCGTCTTTTAATTTCATGGCTGCAGTCACCATCTGCAGTGATTTTGGAGCCCAAAAAAATAAAGTCTGATACTGTTTCCACTGTTTCCCCATCTATTTCCCATGAAGTGATGGGACCAGATACCATGATCTTCGTTTTCTGAATGTTGAGCTTTAAGCCAACTTTTTCACTCTCCTCTTTCACTTTCATCAAGAGGCTTTTGAGTTCCTGCAGTTTCTGCCATAAGGGTGGTGTCATCTGAATATCTGAGGTTATTGTTATAAGGATTAGCACCCAACGTAATGACCTCACATTAACTTATTTCTGTAAAGATCTTATTTTCAAATACATCACATTCTGCCTTAATGGATGTTAGGACTTCTACATATCTTTTTGGAAGGGTGCAATTCAATCCATAAAAGTTGAATCATTTTGAAAGTAATGGTTAGTGAAGAGAATACAAAAGAAATAAAAATGCAATAAAGACTAAGTCATATCTACTCATATATATATATATATATATATATATATATATATATATATATCAGAAAAGTAAAGAAAAATCCCTGTATGACAAACCTCCTTGGTGATCAGTATTCCTGATGCCAGAATATCTTTTATGTTCCTGGAAGCTGTCAGGATCATCAGGCTGAGTGATCACAAGATGAGGAGTTTGAGGCCTCTCAAGATCCCATAGTTCTTGCAGATGGATCACAAAGTTACTTAGATTATATGATTTTACCTTTGGACCCAAAATAAAGGTCTCCTTGGTAAATGAGACAGATTATTCAATTGGACCTGGGCCTCCAATAACTTATCCCTATAATTTAAGTTAGTGGTTTTCAAAGTATGTTTCACAAACCATTGTTGTCAGAATCACCTGGGAATTTAGAAATGCATATTCTCAGGTCTCACCCCAGATCCTCTGAATCAGAAAATTCTGGATCTAGGGCTGAAAACTCTAAGTCTAATTATCCATGTGCTTCTGATGAATCACAGAATTAAGTGCTTTTTAATCAGTTATGAACAACTGATGAATCTGTAGATTTTTATAAAATATAAATTTGTCCTTTTCTCTGTCCTAGAGCTTCTGAATTAGAGGGACTGAGATGGCACTTGTGAACTGGTTTAAAAAGCTTCATATGTGATAAACACTTCTAGTTTAGAACTGTTCAAGGCCTGCAGAATTGTACCAGAAAGTGGAAGTGAAGTTGCTCAGTCATGTCCAACTCTTTGGGATCCCTTGGCCTGTAGTCTACCAGGCTTCTCTGTCCATGGGATTTTCCAGGCAAGAGTACTGGAGTGGGTTGCCATTTCCTTCTCCAGGGGATCTTTCTTACCCAGGGATCAAACCCAGGTCTCCTGCATTGCAGGCAGATGCTTTAGCCTCTGAGCCACCAGGGAAACCCAAGTCAAGCCCAACTCAGTAATTTTGAATGGATTAGAATGAAGTCAAAACAGTTCTTTGAGGTCAAAGAACTTGGTGCTGTCCTTGGTGCTAATCTATCTCCACCTGATGCTTTTGGCTCAAAAGTTTCCCAGTTTATGGAGTCTGTTAAATGCTGGGCTATGAATTAAACTGTTTGCGGACATTTACCATGACACTTCCCTGACCATGAGATTTAAGTTTAAGCATTTATCTTGCCCCATCTTACTGAGTTAAGTCTGGATGATACTTATCACAGAAGAGAATCGAAACTAAGTATACTGTAATGACAAGACAGTACAGTTAATAAGTTGCTCAGTTACAGTATACAGAACCTGAGTATAAGCAGATGAATAGTGGGACATATAAGAATCATGGTAAGTAAGTAATGACAATTAGACACCTGGGCCACAACATAGGGGCTGGGACTAAGGGAGATGTGGCTTCAAAAGTCCAGTGGATAATTTTTATTGTGCACCACCAGTTAAGAATTACTGTCTTAAAAGGTGCTGAGTGGCGAATATAGGTCAAGGTTTCCTGGAATTTGATATTAGTCTCTTCAATGGCAGAATTCATGTAGGTTCACCTGAGAGTTTTTCAACAGAGAGATGCATACACACTGTTCCTTTCTCTTCTCTTTTCTGGCATTTATTTTTGATTAGCAATTTGACAGATAAATAGATTTAGTTCATGCTGATGGATTATTAGAGATAAGAAGGACTGAAAGCAGCTGAAAAATCTACTAATTCAGAAAAGAACAATTATCTCTACACAACCCTCAGCTTCCCTTTGCTTTCAGGCAAGGACTCACCTATCGTCTTATTTTTGGAGCAAAAAGTCAACAATAGTCATAAAATTAAATATTATATCTTTGTATATTAAACCACACAGCTTTGTCACTAATGAATATAACAAACATCAATGCATTGTAAATCTAAGGCTTAAACCTCAAATCCCAAAGCTCTTTTTATTAGTTGCAGAGCATTGGAACTGGGATGTGTCCTTGGATGCCTTGGAGATAAGAAATGGCTTGAACCTTTTAATATTTATCCACTGGAACCTCTGTTAAACTGAGTAAATAGTTGCAGACACAGTAGGAAGCTTAACTTCTCTCAAAATATTTCAGATTATCACCATACAACCTAATAGACCTATTTGCAGTTTTACAAAGACCTAGAGCTGCAGCTGCATTGAATTTAACAAGGTGTCTCTTTCCAGGAACATCAGCCCCAGTAACTTGCATTAATTGAAAGCAGAAGAGAGGGAGTGCTATTAACAACGTAGCTCTGAATGCCTGAAAAGTCAGGCTGTAAAAGGTACTGGAGCCATCGACAGTGTCCAGATTCTGAAATTCCAGTTACTTCTCAGTTTCAGGAATACAAGAATATGATATTACCCCCTGCCTTTGAAAAGCCATCTAAAAATAATCCCCTTACATTCCAAACACAATGAGCTCTAACTATGGTATTGCCTCAAGGCATTTGAAGTTGTGGAGGAATTGAATCTTGTCAGTTGTTATAAATTCTACCAAGCTGTTAGAACAGATGTTTATGCCTTACTATCTTTCAACTCCTCCACTGTTACCTGAGTTTTAAACTTATGCAAACATACTTTAAACTATTAGCCAAACTGGGCTTTAGGAAAAGCCTAGTATTTGATGCAATACTTTCAAATGGATTCAGTATATAATAAATGAGAATTACTTAGGTGCAAAATTGGTATTTTGGCATAATCTTATCAAATTACTTGTTTTGCATGCTTTATCTGTACAGACCATGATTTCAGAATGGTTAGATAAGAGAAGTGTAACTTTATCATTCAAGGGGGTCTTGTAAATCTGTCATATATTATTGGACTACAAACCTATAATTCAATAGCTAAAGTGACCTGAGTAATATTTTTTCCTATCCCCTTTCCTCCAAAAAAGTAGGAGAAAAAATAAAAGAACATGGTGAAATACAGTCCTTTCTCCTCTCTCTTATTACCTGAATCTGGTAAGGTGCTCAAAACATTTCTATTTAGTTATTTTTGAAATCCATTTCTTTTAATTCAAACCAGCTGTATTCTCTGAAGAACAGGCTGGAAAAAATATTGTTTGAATAATCCTTTCCCAAGCCTATACATTCTTGGAGTTAGAGCTAGCTAAACCCATGAATGATTTACATTCCTGTATATTGTAAGAGCTTTATAGTTTCCCGTCAGTCTCCTCCCCAGATCCCAAAGGGTTTCCCAAGCAACAGCACATTCACTAAGAACACAGCTAATTTAATCACATTTTTACTAATAGACATTTGGGGGGATAGAAAAGTTTTTGTTAGAATCTCAGTTTTAGATAAAATTAGGCCAATAAAACTGAAGGGGAGCTTTTCTCTATTACATGTATTGCTTGTTTTTCTGTTACGTTTAATTGTTCAAATCGCTTCTCTTAGAGTGAATCTAATCTCATAATTATAAATAATTAATGTTTCTCTAGAGCAATACTAAATCGAGCCATCTTATGAAGGATACAAACACGTAGTAGCACCCAGTAAAACACGCACCTTAATATTACTACAAAATCAAAGCCAAAGTGAAATCTCCAGAGGATTCAAGCCTTTGGAAGATACACGATACGAGTGACTTGATTCAAAAGAAGGAAGGATAGATGGAATTTTTTACTGTATGGATGTCTACATGGGACTATTGCAAATTTCTCCATTTATGTAGCAAAGCCAACATCTACATGACCATCACAATTTTTATTTAAATAGGTAGCATATCCCATATGACTTTTGTAACTGACAGTAATTTGCATGTAAAAATCTTAATTTAATTATATACTTCATATTCAACTTAGATATGTTTCCAAAGGCAATCTATATAAAATTAATACAACAACACGTGTTCTTGCCTAAAGAGGCCCTTCCTCAATATCTAGTGTCTAGTCTGCACTTTTCATCCTGAAATACTGATTAATGTATGGAAAGAACAACAAAGTCATGATCCTAACTTCTAGATCTTGAAAATGCATACTTAGTGAAGAGCAAATTACTGGCATGTTTTCTGGTTAAATCAAACCCTGGATAGCTAGAGTTGTGAAAAGGGTAATAAAGTTTTTATAACAAGCAATAAATACAAATCTCTGTTAGGACTGATGGAAGAAGGTAGTTCATCGTCTATATTTGGCTTATTTCTGGTCCCCCATCTCCTCCTTGCAATTACATGCAGAAGATGCTTTCCTTTGTATTCAAAATTGTGGAGGGCAATTCTATTAGAGGGTCGTTGCTATGTGAGAATTCTTCGGATGCAGCTTTATTTTGTAGAATGGGTTGGAGGGAGATTTTAAAGCTTTTGTGTAGTTGCTAAACCTCCCATTTCTTTAGTACCCCACAGCAAGTAGGTAAGTACAGATGAAAGATGCTTTTCAAGAACTTAATGCTTAAGTCATTCATCTATTCATCCATCTGTGTCATCCATTCATACATCCATATATGCATCTATTCTTAGTATGTGTGAGACATACTTAGTTTTAGGAAAATTCTACACAATGGTAATAGGAATTGAATAAAATAAGAATTTTTTTCTGATGACTTCTAAATGTGAATGTATGCTAACTTCTTTCTCACTGTTGGCAGCAGCAGGATGGTCCATCTGTATGTCTACTCTCCCTTTTGTTCCTATCTTGAACGATATTACTACTGAAAACCTGGACATCGAGTGCCTCCTAAGGCAAAGCAGGGTCTACTAAAGATGGCAGCCATTTCTGCTATAGAATAGCAAGCCTTGTTTAGGTCCAGACAGTCAATGATTTTTCTTACTCGGCATATTTTGACAGTAAGCCAAGACACTAGAAGATGCTTGCTTAAAACTCCTTCAGAGCTCTATAAAGTGCCATGAAAATCGAAAATATCAGTTTTAAAATGTTGAGATACTCTTTTTTTTTTTTTTTGCAATTTTATTTTATTTTTTTATTTTTTTTTAATTTTATTTTATTTTCAAACTTTACATAATTGTATTAGTTTTGCCAAACATCAAAATGAATCCACCACAGGTATACATGTGTTCCCCATCCTGAACCCTTCTCCCTCCTCCCTCCCCATACCATCCCTCTGGGTCGTCCCAGTGTACCAGCCCCAAGCATCCAGTATCGTGCATCAAACCTGGACTGGCAACTCGTTTCATACATGATATTCTACATGTTTCAATGCCATTCTCCCAAATCTTCCCACCCTCTCCCTCTCCCACAAAGTCCATAAGACTGTTCTATACATCAGTGTCTCTTTCTTATAATAAATACATGTAGGTATTACATTTAAGATTTCTAAATTTTAGAACTTAAACTAGAAGGGTAAGGTTGCATATTTCTAATATATTGTTAGATTTGATTTCAGAATAGTTTCTTCCTCAATTGGATACCCAGTTTTCTTGCCCCATTATGTCATTTTTGATACAGGAAACATGTATGTCTTGGTTGGAAATTACTTGACTTCAAAGAAAAACCCACTGAAACAATGTTGAACAACAACAACAACAAAACTGCACAGAAGTATGTTGCAAAGATATAAGAAAATCATATAGAATCTAGGTGGCAGACATTTGACCCAGTATATAGAAAGTAATCAGCAACTAAGCTAGCTGTTCTTCCTGGTCTTTTCTGGTGTCGCAGGATCCTTGTTTCCGTCTGGATGTCTGCAACCACTTTCTCTCTTTAGACTAACTTTCTCTTCTTGGTCATATACTTGGAACACAAAGGACCACCCTGTACCTTTACTAGTCCTCTCAACTTTAGCACTTCTGATTAGCTGAAGTGTGTCTTTGTATGCTGCTGCTAAGTCGCTTCAGTAGTGTCTGACTCTGTGTGACCCCATAGATGGCAGCCCACCAGGCTCCCCCATCCCTGGCAAGAACACTGGTGTGGGTTGCCATTTCCTTCTCCAGTGCATGAACGTGAAAAGTGAAAGTGAAGTTGCTCAGTCGTGTCCAACACTTCACGACCCCATGGACTGTAGCCCACCAGGCTCCTCTGCCCATGGGATTTTCCAGGCAAGAGTACCGGAGTGGGGTGCCATTGCCTTCTCCTGTGTCTTTGTACACCAATTTCAATTTCCTAGTTAAGAGACTCTGATTGACTTGGTTTAGCCAAGTGATTGGACTTGCCTGAATCAGATACTATCCTAGCTATAATGTTTAGAGTCTGGACATCTTTTCTTAGGGTTGTGAAATCCACAGACTCATTTTCACAGAAACACTTCAAAGGAAAATAACTGTGGAGTTCCATTTCTTCCTTTGAACTTTCTTTCTATAGGGAAACTTTTATTTTTATGTAGATGCTTTTCCCCTATGAATTTATGCAAAATATGTTCTAAGTGAAAAAGAAAGATTAAGTTTTAAAATAACAAAAGTCTGCTGAGTCGATGCTAATACATTACTTTGAGCAATGTTTTTTCCCTGCTGAAATGAAGCATTTTGTTATTATCTACCACCTCATTATCCTGTGAACATCTTTAATGATGAATTATAATAACACATTCAATTTAATGTATTTTTTTATCTAGAGATTTTCCCTTTTAACTGTTTTCATTAGCTTTAATTAATTGGCTTTTATTAATTAATTTTAAACTTTTGATCAAATAATTTTAAGCTCTCACATGATATCATGTTCCCTGAAATCAGTCAAGCGGTCAAGGAGTCTGAATAAATAATTATTCTATTGCATACAGATTAGGTTCATAAATTATCTGATCTCAGTCCTCTTATCCTATTATTGGATTTTGTAATTTTCTCTTTACCTGGTCTTATTTAACTCCAGTTTAGCCTCCACAGTTCAGACAGTATTGTTTTAAAATAAAATATCTGCTTATGATATTCCTTCTCTCTCCCGCCACCCCCCGCCCCCACCAAATCAACTCTTTTTTTATATAATAAAGCTGAAAAACCTTCTTAGCTTGGCACCAAGGCCCTTTAAAGACTCTTTCCAAACTAAACCTAATCTTATCTCCTATTGTTTCTTTCCTCAAGTTTGTAATACAGCCAGGCTCTTATTTCCCAAACAGTTCATATGCCCCAAACAGCCCTCCTTCAAGCCTAACTAATCTGGTGAACATACTCCTCGCCCACCTCCATTCCTTCTCACCACCTCCTTTACCTTCAGAACCTATGATAGATCTCAGTTCTTTGAGCAGCATGTCCTGATTCCCTCGGGTAGAGTTATTCACCACCCTATTAAAGTGACAGTAACTTTGTATCATAATTGGTTATATGCCTGGGACACTGTCCACCCCAATTGTGATTTGCCTTGAGGCTAGTGATCTAGTTGGAAGCATTTCATCTCCAGTATCTAGCACAGAGTTCACATGTGCTCAGTAAATGTTAACCCAAGTGTGCATATAAACAGATAAATGAATAGAATAAATGAGTGAATGAGTCTATTATAAATCACTTGGTGTGCTTTGTCAAGTCATCTGGATTTTTTGGAGGGTTTTAATTTCTAATGAGTAAAGAGGTTATTCAGAGAAGACAATGGCACCCAACTGCAGTACTCTTGCCTGGAGAATCCCATGGATGGAGGGGCCTGATGGGCTGCAGTCCATGGGGTCACTGGGAGTTGGACACGACTGAGTGACTTCACTTTCACTTTTCACTTTCATGCATTGGAAAAGGAAATGGCAACCCACTCCAATGTTCTTCCCTGGAGAATCCCAGGGATGGGGGAGCCTGGTGGGCTGCCATCTATGGGGTCACACAGAGTCAGACATGACTGAAGTGACTTAGCAGCAGCAGCAGCAAAGAGGTTATTATTCTATTCTTACTGCTATTTCTGCAATATAGCCCTTGATCATCCATATTTTTCTAGTATAGTCAATAGGATAAACTTTTCAACTTCTTTGTTGATTTCCCAGTTAATTATTTGGTTTGCCATTTTGTCTTCTTTATCATAATTGAAAGGAGACTGGGCTTCCCTGATAGCTCAGTTGGCAAAGAATCTGCCTGCAATGCAGGAGACCACATTTCAATCCCTGGGTTGGGAAGATCCACTGGAGAAGGGATAGGCTCCCCACTCCAGTATTCTTGGGCTTCCCTTGTGGCTCAGCTGGTAAAGAATCCACCTGCAAATGCAGGAGACCTGGGTTTGCTCCCTGGGTTGGGAAGATCCTCTGGAGAAGGAAAAGGCTACCCACTCCAGTGTTCTGGCCTGGAGAATTCCATGGGGTCGCAAAGAGTCAGACAGGACTGAGCAACTTTCACTTTCACTGAGTTACTTTAGTCTGAATACATTCCATAAATTATTATTTGTATCCTGATGCATAAAAATTCACAAGTAGTCTCATTGTAAAATTTTGCTAGTTTAAAAAATTAATAGTCCTCAGACTTACTCTAATGTTTAACACTAGACTGATTTCTTGATTATTTAAACAATAAACAGAAAACTTCACCACATTCCCAAAATTATCCATGAAAATGTATTCTTGTATCTTCATTGTTAGTGCATTCTCACCTTGGGACATTATAAGCTGGTGGCCTTTCCAATGCTCCAAGTCACAGTATAGTTCAGTATTAATGCCAATTACACAGCCAGCTGGATAGTTTTGCAGTGTATACAGGTGTCCATGATGACCCAATGACCTAATTAGTTCATTCATTTCAGCAGGTGACTATAATTTCACATGGTGATATTTCAAAATATTATCTCAAGTCATCCACAATACCTCTGATTATCAAGAATAAATATGGAACGTTTCTAACCTAAAATGTATTTCATCAGTTTACAGCTCCTTTTTATTCAGCTTCTAGTTTTCACTGGGACCTGCAAATCTTGACTAACTGGACTTTTAATATATTTAAGGAATTATTCATATCATTTCTTCCTGCTCTGACTAAATTTTTGTGCCAAAATTTTAATGAAAAAAATTATGCATCATTCCCATTCTGGAGAACATAAGCAAAGATGTTAGTTACAAGTGGTCGACATTTTACAAATTAGTTGGGAAAATTGAATGCCACCAAATAACCAGGATATCCTTTCAAGGGGGATAAAACAATGGTCCATGAACCCATGGTGAAAGAAAAGATTTCCTCTAGTTCTGAGAAACAGTCTTGTATAAGAAGCAGTTGGTATAAGTAGCAAACAGGAACTACATTTAATAAACACCTACCTACTCTGTGCCCGCATGGAAAGAACACTCTACATAAATCAATGTATTCATTCTTCACAATAATTCTGTGAGGTAAGGATTATTCAGACAGGCTAAGCAATACATTCTGGATTGCACAATCTGGATGACAGAGTAGTGTCTTTTTTATTGAAAACATTATATTTACTCTTTACACATTATGATTTTTTTAAATTTATTTGTTTTTAATTGAAAGATGGCTATCACCTTGTAGCATAGTCTGAAGTCAGGAAGGTTGATTCCTAAAACTCCATTCTTCTTTCTTAAGATTGCTTTGCCTATTTGGTGTCTTTAGAGTTTTCACTTGAATTGTGAGATTTTTGAGCTAGTTCTGTGGAAAATGCCATTGGTAATTTAATAGGGATTGCATTGAATCTGTACATTACATTTGGTAGTATAGTCAGTTCACAATATTGATTCTTCCAACCCAGGAGCATGGAATGTCTCTCTCTCTATGTTGTCTTTGAGTTCTTTCATCAGTGTCTTACAGTTCTTTGTATACAACTCATTTGTCTCCTTAGATAGATTTATTCCTTGATATTTTATTCCTATGTTGCAATGGTAAATGGGACTGATTCCTTAATTTCTCTTTCTGATATTTCATTGTTAGTATATAGAAATGCAAGTGATTTCTGTGTATTGATTTTGCATTCTATACTTTACTAAATTCACTGATTAGCTCTAGTCATTTTTTTAATGATATCTTTAGGGTTTTCTATACACAGTTTCATGTCACCTGCAAATAGTGAGAATTTTACTTCTTCCTTTCTAATAAGATTCCTTTTATTTCTTTTTCTTCTCTGATTGCTGTAGCTAGCATTTCCAAAACTATGTTGAATAATAGTGGTGAGAGTGGGCACCCTTGTCTTGCCCCTGGTCTTGGAGGGAATGCTTTCCATTTTACACCACTAGAATAATGTTTGCTGTGGGGTTTGCCATATATGGGCTTTATTATGTTGAGGTGGTTTCCTTCTAAGCCCATTTTTTAAAGAGTTTTTTTTTTATCATAAGTGGATGTTGAATTTTGTCCAAAGCTTTTTCTGCATCTATTGAGATTATCATATGGTTTTTATCTTTCAATTTGTTAATAAGGTGTATCACAGTGATTGATTTATGTATACTGAAGAATCCTTGCATCTCTGGGATAAACCTGAGTTGATCATAGTATAAGATGTTTTTAATGTCTTACTGAATTCTGTTTGCTAGAATTTTGTTGAGGATTTTTGTATCTCTGTTTATTAGTGATATTGGCCTATAATTTTCTTTTTGTGTGTGTTGTCTTTGTCTAGTTCTAGTATCAGGGTGACTATATGCTCATAGTATGAGATTGGAAGTGTTCCTTCCTCTGCAAATTTTTGGAAGAGTTTTAGAAGGATAGGGATTGGTTCTCAAAATGTTTGGTAGAATTAAACTGTGAAGCCATCTGGCCCTGGGCTTTTGGTTTTGGTGAGATTTTTGACCATAGTTTCGATTTCAGTGCTTATAATTGACTTGTTCATAATTTTTATTTCTTCCTGGTTCAGTCTTGGGAGGTCAAATTGCTCTAAGAATCTGTCCATTTCTTCCATGTTGTCCATTTTATGGGCATATAGTTGCTTGTAATCGTCTCTTATGATCCTTTGGATTTCTGCATTGTCTATTGTAAACTCTCCTTTTAAATTTCTAATTTTGTTGACTGATTCTTCTCCCTTTATATCTTGATGAGTCTAGCTAATGGTTTATCAGTTTTCTTTATCTTCTCATAGACCCACCTTTTAGTTTTATTAACCTTTATTATTATTTCCTTCATTTCTTTTTCATTTGTTTCTGCTCTGATCTGTATGATTTCATTCCTTCTACTAACTTTGGGATTTTTTTTTCCCTTCTTTTCCCATCTGTTTTAGGTATAAAGTGAGGTTGTCTATTCTATGTTTTCTTTGTTTCTTGAGATAGGATTGTATTGCTAAAATTTTCCCCTTTAGAACTGCTTTTGCTGCGTGCTATAGGTTTTTTTTAATATATATATATATACACACATATTTAATTGATTGATGATTGCTTTACAATATTGGTTTGATTTCTGTCATACATCAACATAAGTTAACCAAAAGTGTACTTCTGTCCCTGCCCTCTTGAATCTCCTTCCCACTTGCTACCCATTCCCACCCTCTAGGTTATTACAGAGCCCCAGTTTGAGTTCCCTGAGTCATACAGCTAATTCCCATTGGCTATCTATTTACATATAATAGTATATATACATCCGTGCTACTCTCTCCATTTATCTCGCCTTCTCCCTCTTCTCCCCGACCCTTGTCCATAAGTCTGTTCTCTGTGTCTGCATCTCCACTGCTGCTCTGTGAACACATTCAGCAGTACCATCCTTCTGGTTTCTATATATAGGTGTTAATATACAATATTTGTTTTCCTCTTTCTGACTTGCTTCATTCTGTATAGTAGGCTCTAGGTTAATCCACCACATTAGCACTAACTCAGCCTCTTCATGGCTGAGTAGTAATCTATTGTGTATATGTACCACAGCTTCTTTATCCATTCATTTGGTGATGGACATCTAAGTTGCTTCCATGTCCTAGCTATTGTATCTAGAGCTGCAGTGAACACTGGGGTACATGTGTCTTTTTCAGTTTGAGTTTCTTCGGTATTCACTTATATGCCCAGAAGTGGTTTGCTGATCATATGGCAGTTTTATTCTTATTTTTTGAAGGAATCTCCATACTGTCTTCCATAGAGGCTGTATCAATTTACCTTCCCACCAGCAGTGTAAGAGGGTTCCCTTTCTCCACATGCTCTCCAGCACTTGTTGTTTGTGGATTATTTTTTTTTAATGGCCTTTCTGTCTGGTGTGAGGTGATATCTCCTTGTAGTTTTGATTTGCATTTCTCTAATAATGAGTGATTTAAGCATCTCTTCATGTGTTTATTGGCCACCTGTATGTCTTCTTTGGAGAAATGTCTGTTTAGGTCTTGGGCCCACTTTTTTTTTTTTTTAATTGGATTGTTTGTTTTTCTGGTATTGAGGTGTGTGAGCTGCTTATACATTTTGCAAATTAATGTTTGTCAGTTGTTTCATTTTCTATTATTTTTCTCCCATTTTGAGGGTTGTCTTTTCACCTTGTATATAGTTTCTTTTGCTCTGCAAAAGCTTTTAAGTTTGATTAGGTTCCACTTATTTTTGTTTTTATTTCCATTACTCTAGGATGTAGATCTGCCTGGAGAATCCCAGGGACAGGGGAGCCTGGTGGGCTGCCATCTATGGGGTCACACAGAGTCGGACATGACTGAAGCGACTTAGCAGCAGCAGCAGCAGCAGCAGGATGTAGATCACAGGGGATCTTGCTGTGGCTTATGTCATACAGAGTTCTGTCTATGTTTTCTTCTAAGAGTTTTATCATTTCTGGTCATACATTTAGGTCTTTAGTCCATTTTGAGTTTATCTTTGTGTATAGTGTTATAACAGAGAAGGCAATGGCAACCCACTCAAGTACTCTTGCCTGGAAAATCCCATGGGTGGAGGAGCCTGGTGGGCTGCAGTCCATGGGGTCTTGAAGAGTCGGACATGACTGAGGGACTTTACTTTCACTTTTCACTTCCATGCACTGGAGAAGGAGATGGCAACCCACTCCAGTGTTCTTGCCTGGAGAATCCCAGGGACGGGGGAGCCTGGTGGGCTTCTGTCTATGGGGTCGCACAGAGTCGGACACGACTGAAGCGACTTAGCAGCAGCATAGTGTTAGAAAGCATTCTAATTTCATTTTTTGGACATAGTTGTCCAGTTGTGCCAGCACCACTTATTGAAGAAAGTATCTTTGTCCCATTTATATTCTTGCCTCCTTTGTCAAATATGAAGTACCCATATGTGCATGGGTTTAACTCTGGGCTTTCTATCTTGCTCCACTGGTCTGTATTTCTGTTCTATCTTGCTCCACTGGTCTGTATTTCTGTTCTATCTTGCTCCACTGGTCTGTATTTCTGTTCTGTCTTGCTCCACTGGTCTGTATTTCTGTTTCTGTGCCAGTACTATACTGTCATGATGATTGTAGCTTTGCAGTATAGTCTGAAATCAGGTAAGCTGATTCCTCTAACTCCTTGGGGTCTTTTGGGTTTCCATACAAATTGTGAGGTTTTTTGTTTTAGTTCTGTAAAAAATTCCATTAGTAATTTAATAAGATTGCATCGAATCTGTAGATTGCTTTTGGCAATATAGTCATTTTCACAATATTCCTCTTCCTACCCAGGAGCATCCATTTGTCTCTATTGTCTTTTATTTCTTTCATATGTGTCTTATACTTTTCTGTATATAGTTTTTTTTCCCCCTTAGGTAGATTTATTCCCAGGTATTTTATTCTTTTAGTTGCAATGGAGTTGATTCCTTAACTTCTCTTTCTGATTTTTCATTGTTAGTGTATAGGAATGCAAGTGATTTCAGTGTTTTGATTTTGTATCCAGCAGTTTTACTAAATTCACTGATAAGTTCTAGAAATTTTCTGATAGTATCTTCAGGGTTTTCTAGGTACAGTTTCATGTCATCTACAAATAGTGAGAGTTTACTTCTTATTTTCCAGTCTGAATTCCTTTTATTTCTTTCTCTTCTCTGATTGCCCATAGCTAGGATTTCCCAAACTATCCTGAATAATATTGGCGAGAGTTAGCATTCTTATTTTGTTCCTGATCTTAGAGGAAATGCTTTCAGTTTTTCACCATTGAGAATGTTTGCTGTGGGTTTGTTGTGTATGGCTTTCATTATGTTGAGGTAGTTTCCTTCTGATAGCTTACGTTGATTGATGTTGGATTCGTGATCTCCAAAGAAGATTTAGCTTCGGGATCAGGAACCAGGCTTGATCACTCAAGAGCTTTTGTGTATCAGAGTTCTATTACAGTGAGAAAGGACAGAGAAATCTTCTGACATAGACATCAGAAGGCAACAGAGAGTCTTTCTAAGGGAGCTATATACTTTTTCAATTTGTTATTACAGTAAATCAAAAGTATGTTTCAAGGTTGTAAAGGTCTTACCAGACATACTGCCACAGTTTACATCTTAAAATGACAGGATTAGAATTAACAATAGGAAGACCCATTCCTATAATATACATTTTAACATAATAGGATTAGTCAGAAGGGTCTCGAGAAAGAAACAGTGTATCCTCAAGCAGGATACATTGTTGCTATATAATCCTTAGTTCAGAGTTTAAGCTGAGTTGTTTTGTTGTGTAATCATCAGCTCTGGACTTAAGAAAAAAAAAAGTTTTATGTGACTAAGACTAAGGAGTGTATAAAAAAAGTTTGCCCTTTTCTCCTCCCTGAGAACCCCAGATCCATATTTCCTCCTCAGGAGCCCCAGACCCCTTTCTCCTCCTCCAGGACTCTGGACTTCTTATCAACCTACCTAAATATCGACTCTCACTTCTATGCCTATTTTTTGTAGAGCTTTTACCGTAAATGGGTGCTGAATTTTGTCAAAAGCTTTGTCTGCTCTATTGAAATTATCATATGGTTTTTACCTTTCAATTTGTTAATATGGTGTATCACATTGATTGATTTGCATATATTGAAGAATTTTTGCATCCCTGAGATAAACCCAACTTGATCATGGTGTATGATCTTTTTAATATGATGTTGGCATCTGTTTGCTAGACTTTTGTTGAGAATGTTGCATCTATGTTCATTAGTGATATTGGCCTACAATTTTCTTTTGTGTGTGTGATATCTTTGCCTGGCTTAGGTATCAGGGTAATTGTGACCTGGTGGAATGCATCTGGAAGTGTTCCTTCATCTGCAATTTTTTGGAAGAGTTTCAGAAATATAGGCATTAGCTCTTCTCTAAATGTTCAATAGAATCCCCCCATGAAGCCATCTGGTCCTGGGCTTTTGGTTTTTGGGAGATTTTTGATGACAGTTTTGATTTCAGTGTTTGTAATTGGCTTGTTCATAATTTCTATTTCTTCCTGGTTCAGTCTTGGGAGGTTGAACTTTTCTAAGAATCTGTCCATTTTCTCTCGGTTGTCCTTTTTTTTTTTTTTAGCATATAGTTGCTCATAATAGTCTCTTATCATCCTATTATTAGGATAATATCATCCTATTATCATAATAGTCTCTTATGATATAATATCATATTCAGAAATATCTGAATTCTCTGTTGTGATCTCTCCTTTTTAATTTCTAATTTTGTTGATGTGATTTTTCTCTCCTTTTTTCTTGATGAGTCTAGCTAATGGTTGTCAATTTTGTTTATCTTCTCAAAGAACCAGCTTTTAGTTTTATTAATTTTTTCTGTTGTTCCCTTCATTTCTTTTTCATTTGTTTCTGCTCGAATCTTCATGATTTCTTTCTTTCTACTGACTGGGGTTTTTTTGTTTTAATTTTTCCATCTTCTTTAGGTGTAAAGTTAGGATGTCTCTTCAATGCTTTTCTTGTTTCTTGAGGTAGGATTGTATTGCTGTCAACTTCCCTCTTAGAACTGCTTTTGCTGCATCCCATAGGTTTTGGGTTACCATGTTTTCATTGTCATTTGTTTCTAGGAATCCTTTTATTTCCCTTCTTATTGCTTCAATAACCTCTTCATTATTTAGAAATATATTGTTTAGTCTCCCTGTGTTTGTGTTTTTGCAGTTTTTTTTTTTTTCTCTAATTGTTACCTAGTCTCATAGCTTTGTGGTCAGAGAAGATGTTTAATATGATTTCAATTTTCTTAAATTTACTGAAGCTTGATATGTGGCCCAAGATGTGGTCTATCTTGGAGAATGTTCCATGTGCACTTGAGACAGAAATATATTCTGCTGCATTTGGATGGAAAGTACTGAGGATATCAATTAGTTCCATTTGGTTTAATGTTTCATTTAAGGTTTGTGTTTCCTTATTTGTTTTCTGCTTTGAAGATCTTTTCTTTGGTGCAAGTGGGGTGATAAAGACCTCTACTATCATCGTGTTGCTGTCTATCACACCTTTATGTCTATTAGTATTCACCTTATGTATTGAAATGCTCCTATGTTGGGTGCATAGATATTTGCAATTGTTATGTCTTCTTCTTGGATTGATCCCTTAATCATTATGCAGTGTTCTTCTTTATTTATTGTAGTATTCTTTATTTTAAAGTCTATTTTTTCTTAAATGAGAATTGCCGCACTATCTTTTGATTTCTGTTTGCATGGAATATATTTTCCCATCCTTTTGCTTTCAGTCTGTATGTGTCTCTAGGTCTGAAGTGGGTCTCTTGTAGACAGCATCTGTGTGGGTCTTGGTTTTGTATCCACTCAGCCAGTCTGTGTCTTTTGATGAGCATTTAATTCATTTACATTTGAAGTAATTATTGATATATTTGTTCATATTTTCATTTTCTTAATTGTTTTGGGTTTGTTTTTGTAGGTCTTCCCTTTCTCTTAGGTTTATTGCCTATATAAGTCCCTTTAATATTTGTTGTAAAGCTTGTTTGGTGGTGCTAAATTCTCTTAACTTTTCTTGTCTGTAAAGCTTTTGATTTTTCCATCAATTTTGAATGAGATCCTTACTCAGTTCAATTCAGTTCAGTTCAGTCACTCAGTCGTGTCCGACTCTTTGCTACCTCATGAATCGCAGCACCCAGGCCTCCCTGTTCATCACGAAGTCCCGGAGTTCACTGAGACTCACGTCCATCGAGTCAGTGATGCCATCCAGCCATCTCATCCTCTGTCGTCCCCTTCTCCTCCTGCCCCCAATCCCTCCCAGCATCAGAGTCTTTTCCAGTGAGTCAGCTCTTCACATGAGGTGGCCAAAGTATTTAAGCTTTAGCATCAGTCCCTCAAATGAACACCCAGGACTGATCTCCTTTAGAATGGACTGGTTGGATCTCCTTGCAGTCCAAGGAACTCTCAAGAGTCTTCTCCAACACCACAGTTCAAAAGTATCGATTCTTTAGTGCTCAGCTTTCTTCACAGTCCAACTCTCTACATCCATACATGACCACTGGAAAAACCATAGCAGACCTTTGTTGGCAAAGTAATGTCTCTGCTTTTCAATATGCTATCTAGGTTGGTCCTTGCTAGGTAGAGTAATTTTGATTGTAGATTTTTTCTTTTAGTACTTTAAATATATCCTCCCATTCCCTTTTGACCTCCAGAGTTTCCACTGAAAGATCAGCTCTTAATTGTATGGGTTTTCCCTTGTATGATATTTGTTGCTTTTACCTTGCTATTTTTAATATTGTTTCTTTGTGTTTAATCTCTGTTAGCTTGATTAGTACGTGTCTTGATGTGTTTCTTCTTGAATTTATCCTGTCTGCACATCTTGGACTTGATTATTTCCTTTCCCATGCTGGGGACATTTTCAACTATAATCTCTTCAAAAATTTCCTCAGTCCCTTTATTTTTCTCTTTTTCTTCTGGGATCCCCAAAACTCAAATGTTGGTGCATTTAATATTGTCCCAAAAGTCTCTGAAGCTATCTTCGATTATCATTTTTTTCCCCTTTATTCTGCTCTTCAGCAATTATTGCCATCATTCTATCTTTCAGCTCACTTATGCGTTCTTCTGCTTCCATTAATCTACTATTGGTTCCTTCTAGGGTATTTTTAATTTCAGTAATTGTGAGATTCACCTCTGTTTATTCTTTATTTCTTCTCTGTGGTTTTATCTCCACCTCTGTGTGTGAGTCATCCACAGGGATTTGCTCCTGAGTCCTCCCTGGAGGACTTGGGTCTGCTCCAGGGAGGATCAGGTGTGGCAATGGTGCAGTTGCTTGGATTGCAGGGACCCTGGAAGTACCAGGTGCTCAGGGCAGCTGGCGTTAGTACAGTAGGGAATACGCTGTTCTTGGGGGTTTTTTCCTAGCCTCTGGCTCTTCAGTACCAGTGGGGATTTTGCAAGGGGGTGGCACAGGGGCTTGGATCATGGGGACCCTGGCAATGCCAGATATTCAGGGGTGCCAGCAGCAATTGTCACCAGAGGTATGGCACCATTAGGGTTTTGTCTAGCTTCTGACAGCTCTGACCCAGTGAGGATTGAGCATGGAGGTGGCACAGCTGCTTGGATCCTGGGAACCCTGGTGGTGCCAAGTGTGCAGGGGCACCAGCTGCCTCAGCTGCAGGAGCTATGGTCCTGTTAGAGCCTTTTTCTAGCCTCTGGCAGCTGGCAATCAGAGGGTCTCTTTGGCTAGTCCTTCTCTGTTGTTTGGCCTGTTCAAACACTTACAGGATCCCCTCTTGGTGTCCTTTTCTGTTTCTTGGTGCATCGGACATTTAAAAGGCCACCCTGGAGGAGGTCCTTCTCTGTTGCTCAGTGCATCAGTCACTTAAAGGGCCACCCTCTCTGGTATCTTTCAGCTGTCCAGTGCTGATGTGTGGGGGAGAGAGAGGCTATAGAGATGCGCCACCCCTGTGTGTGACTCAGCAGTATCACCCTGTCTCAGTGTTTGCCTGGCTTTCCTTCACAAGCATTTCCCACAGTGGTCTCCTCTCTTGGGTCCCTTCAGGCTGTCACTCTGCAGTCAACAGCCGATCTTGCCCCAGGATTGCCCTCCAATCTCTATGCTCCAGCCCCCAGATGCTGCACTTTCTAGGGGACTTGTGTCCTTGTCCAGGTACATATGGCTGTGGAAGGATTGTCTGTGTGATTATCATTCCATCTGGACTGTCACAGATCAGCTACTTCACTATCCAACAGTCTCAAATCCTTCACCTCTGTTCCAAGCAGTTGCCCCAATATGGGGATCTGATCTCTGCTTCGGTTTCCCCATGCCCCAGGTACAGATCCACTTCTACTCACTCTCCTTCCACCTGCCCCCCACCCCAACTCCTTCCTTTGTCCTACTGAGTTTTGCATGGTTCTATTTTTTTTTTTTTCCTGGTGGAGAGGTACTCCTGCCTGCTCTCAGCTGGTGTTCTGTAGGATCTTCAGTGTCTAGAGGTGTATTGCTGATGTATCCATGGAGAGAGGTGTGCTCCACATCCACCTACTCCTCTGCCATCTTGGATCTCTACTGGAACTGTGTTTGAACACACATCCATGGGATTTCCAAACTTCCTAAGCCATGGAAGACAAATAAGGAGCAAGATTTCAACTGGCAGAGATAGCAGTGGTGGAGAAAAATGCTAGCATATTCACATGTGTTCCTAATTATCTGGAGGCTTTACTCTCCCTTGACATTCTTGAAAGCAGAACCACAGAAACTAAGAGGTTGGAATCATATCAGCTGAGTTCAAGTCTTGGTCATGCTATAGACTAACATTTAAATTCAAGGCACATTTCTTAAGTCTTCTGAGCCTCAAGTTCCACGTGGGTTAAATGAAACTAGAGTTGTGATGAAGATTAAATAAAATGTTAGTACAATGCTTAGGTAGTAGGCTTGGCTCCATAAGAGGTTATTGTTAGTATTATTATTATACTCTAGGCATAGGCTTAAAATTTTTAAGTATAGTGATCATAGTTGCATGACCATAGTTGAACCCTGATTTCCTCTAAACTTTTTTTTTTTGGTCAGTGAGTTATATATTCAGAGCATACCAACTGATTAAAACCTGGTGTCACTTATAATTAACTTGCAGGAAACTGTTGCCTCAGTGAGCTTTGCTTCTCTCCTGAATGTAGAAAATAGAAAATCACATGACAGACACCTAGAAAACCTGCTTAATCCCATTTGTCACTCAGTCCTCTGGCCACATGTCAGCTGATCACAAGTTAACAGAAAACAGAGGAGATGACCATAGAATATTTTTCCAATTTATTGAGAAATAATTGGCAAATATAATTGTATTAATGTATATTTTAAAGTATACAACAGGATGATGTATTAATATACATTTGTGAAATTATTACAAGGTCAAAATAACACATCACTTCACATCATTAATTTTGTGTGTTTGTGTGTGTTGAGAACACTTAAGATCTACTTTCAGCAACTTCTAAGCTTTATTAATTATAGTCACTATTAGATATTCAGAACTTATTCATCTTATAAATGATATTTTATAGCCTTTGACCTGTATCTCCCCATTTTCCTTTTCTCCCAGTCCCTGGAAACCACCATTATATTCTCTATTTCTATAAATTAGCCTTTTTCTTCTTTTTTTAAAATATAAATTTATTTATTTTAATTAGAGGCTAATTACTTTACAATATTGTATTGGTTTTGCCATACATCAACATTCTTTTTTTAATACATATATGTGATATCATACAGTATTTGTCTGGTTTATTTCACTTAGCATAATGCCCTAATACCCTCCAAGTTCATCCATGTCGTTACAAATGTCAGGTCTTCCTTTTTATACTAAATAACATTCCATTGTATGTGGGAAAATAATCTGAAAAAAATAGATACTTGTATATATATAGCTGAATCACTTTTGTGTATACCTGAAACTAATACAACATTGTTAATCAACTATACTCCATTACAAAATAAACATTTTTAAAGTTGCAATGAACAAAGAGTATGTTTCTGAAGTGTATTAAGCACATCTATCTATAACACGGGAGACCCAGGTTCAATCCCTGAGTTGGGAAGATCTCCTGGAAAAGAAAATGGCAACCCACTCCAGTATTGTTGCCTGGAAAATCCGATGGATGGAGGAGCCTGGTTGGCTAAAGTCCACGGGTTTGCAAAGAATTGGACATGACTGAGTGACTTCACTTTCACTTTTACTTTCAAGCACACAGGCTCTTGTGTCATAAAGCAAGAAAATAGGCAAAAATCTAACTTGACAGATTATGTGTATATCCCTGTATTTATTATTTATATGCAGAGATGCATTAAGACTAAAAAGATCAAAATGTAGCTAAAAAGTTTTTCATAGAGGAGACACTTGAAGCAAATTAGTATGCATATGTTTGGTTTGTTGTACATTAAGGCCAGCTTAATTTTTAGTGCAGTTAAATTACTAAGTTATTTTACTGCATAAATTGCAATTTTTCCTTTCTTTTTGCCTGTAAAATTTCATAAAGAAGCATGCAACTCAATGTCATAACTTAAACCCTCATAATATCCTGAGTTAATGCCAGTAGCCTAAATGAGCAAGGTACCCTCAGACATTTAGCTGTGTAGTATATGTGTGTGCGTGTGTGTATATACATTTTCAAGATATTCTCAAATTGACTCTTTTGGACACAGGAAGCTTCTAATAAATATTGTGAAACAACTTTAACTGAGGCTGCCCTTCTAGGCATTTTTGCCTTAATTACCCACTCCCTATCTAAATCACAGCCTTCTGCCTGTCACTTTTTCAAGGCCCAACTGTGAATCCAAACCAGGTGACTATGTGAATATGCTGGAAAGCAAAGTGACATAACACACCTGAGCTTCTATTTTGCTCAGGGCAGTGATTATTAACATGAGAAATCCGTAGTGAGTGAAATGGCCAGAGTTTCCACAGAACTTATTGCTTACAGCTTTTGGGTCCCCTGGCCTTTGCCAGCTGTTCCACACCTGGACCTGGAGAACAGAAACATCCCGCTTCAATTTATCTTTCCTAGACTTGTTGCTTATGGGACTCAGATGCCAGGTGACAGGGCTCAGAAACAGCAGTGAGAGTCTCCACCTGCACAGCTCTGAATTCCCCAAAGAGCCCTTGTTCTGACTCTGATGCAGACACCAGCTTTTAACAGTGTGTAAGCTTTAAGTCTAGGGAGGAAAGGGAACTTATACAAAACTCATGTTTTAGTGTGAGGATGTTAGACTAATCTGGGACAGATTGATTAAGTGAGCAGGAAACTGGGGTCTTCTGAAATGTTCAAGGACTTAGCCTTCCATGGGACATGAGTGCAGCAAGGAGTTTCTTTTTGAAGGCTTGTCTGTTGGATTTCTGGAACTTCAGAGAAGTTTCCTATGCCCTGAAATTCTGTGAGCTGCATAAAGGTGGTAGCCATTTTATCCCCCAAATCATTATACCAGTTGGCACATATAAGGCACTAAGAAAAGGTTGTTTATCAAATGAATGGGAAAAAATGAAAAAAAAACATCACCTTTCTGAATTCTAAAAGTACCATATGCATGTTGGTGGTTAAGAGCACAAGCCTTGGAGGGGCAGAACCCAGTTTCTGCCAATTTTAAGGATATGACCTAATGTATAATCTCCTAATGTGACCTAAACTCTCCAAGTTTTAATTTGTAAAATGAGGATAACAATAATAACTTTCTCATATCGCTGTTTTTAGGATTAGATGAGACAATGTATGTATACCAGGGTAGATTTCATCTCCCTTCCTACCCAGTACCTGACATTTACCTATGCTAAAACCAATCAAAGTAGCAGAAGAAACCCCTTTTTTCACAATAGAATACAGGAGATATGCTATTTGAAAGTTAATCTTGGCAGCATTATGGTCTCAATTTTCTTTTACAAATTAAACTGGTAGCCAGCCTATGTTGAGGGCTCTGCACCCTCTTTTCTTCCACTCTCAGAATCTTGAACCCCACTCAGAAGAGAAGTCCACAAAATGAATGACCGTAGTATTTAGGGTTCCCAAGATAATCTCTTTCAGGAGCCATTCAAGCAAGAACTAGGTGGCTAAGAGTCTTCATTTTTTTTATAACAAGATTGTGACTTAAAAATTAAAAAAAAAATGTTAAACTTAAAGGACAATCAGGCAGTTTCTTTACAATGCAGAAATAATTCAATCTCAGAAATAAATACAAGCTGACTTTTTGAAATGCCATAATGAAGAATTGGAAGACTGCCCTTATACTTAGCAGTTCTTACACAATGTGAACTTTGCTCAGGGAGGCCTAGAGAGGAAAGAGCCCATTTGCAGATGGGTAACAGGACACACACTTCACTCTTTGTTTTTGCTCTCACACTTGCTGGTACCTGCTAGAAGAATTTTGCACTTCCTCTTCCTGGAAAAGCTGGACATAGCTCCCAGAGCCATACAGCACCTGGGATGATGTTCACCTCCTCCAGTCTTAGTGGTCCTCCTGAAAACTTACTCTTCTCTGGGGTATGAATCTAAGTCTAGGGAAAGCAGTAGGTGGCATTCAGGCTAGCATTGTTTTACTCTTTTTTTATGGGTTATATTCTCTAAGAAAAAAAACCCATATGCTTAGAATATATCCAGTTCTCAATTACACCATTGGAACTAGGAAATCAATCTTCAATCTGCACTTTACAATGACTGATAGCTTGTACAGGAAGCTGCATTTAAGAAGACATAACACATGTATAACTATATAACTGATTTATAACTATATAACATATGATGTACAACTATATAATATAACATGTATAACTATTTGTATGTCTATATAAGAAGGCATGATACATGCATAACTATATAACTGATGTATACCTATATAACTCTATAACTGAATCGCTTTGCTGTACACCTGAAATTAACACAACATTGTTAAATCAAGTATACTCCAATATAAAATAAAAGGTTTTAAAAAAAAGATAGTAAGGGAAATTCAGCCTATATTAGGAAGTGACCCAACCTTCCTCCTGCCTAACTGACAAGGAAACTAGCTTCTTCATGGTTCCCATATCACTTACTCACTCTAATGTCACCAACCAACAGGGGCATCCTATTGATGGCTGAACCACCCCCTGTGCTGACCTCAGTATCCCTTTCACCACTGGGGCTCCTCAAATAGCTCCAATCTTATACATTCCCAACATCTGAAGCTGTTTGAAATTCAGTCTGCATCACACAAACCACATCTTCTCTACTTACTGGCAATGGTAGATGAATTACATCAATTTCTCAAAAGAAGCAGAAGTGTTAAATGACAGCATTTAATGTGAGAGTCTATGGAAGAAAACTTCAAGAAAACATGTGGATAGCTCCCTTCTTTGCAGACATTGAGATACAAACAGTAGTGAACAAAACTCTCATTCTCCTTCTCAACATCTCATTCCGGATATGATTCATCATTTCAGAAATATTCACATGAATGAGTTTTTGTTTTGCATTGACAAATATAGAATAACTGGAATGCCAAGATAGCCAACCTAGGATATCCAACAAGTCAGTATATCATGTTATAATTGTAACAGAACATACACATACACACACTGTTGTTGAATAAATCTCTCTTATTTTACAGCAAAAAAAAAAAAAAAAAAAAAAGAGAGAGAGAGAGAGAGACACGATTCCTATGGGCACATGGAGTGAGAAAAGATAGAACAAGGTAAGAAAGTAGATCAATAGGCCCTGAATGAGAAGAAAGAGGTGGTCTAAGGCAGAGGTTCTGTACTGACAAAGAGTAAGTGTCGGGACACCATGCTGGACTTTTTACACTGCTGTGTATTCTATATGGTTGTGATATCCCACTCAAATGCTTGAAGAGCTGACCTTTTGTATAATATTTCTTCCTTTTTTCTTCCTCTGTCTTTTTCATCTTCTTCTCTCTCCCTCTCTCTCAACATATGTATACACAAACACAGACACCAAACACAACCATACCCAAAAAAAGTATGTACAGACAATAGTGACTATTATCACAGAAAACTTTGAATCCTCAAACAGTGCACTTAGCTACAGTTAACTTGCTTCCTGGCCAAGCAAGGGGATGCTCAATGCAAACTAAATTCACTAATGAACAATTTTTCTGGATACCTCAGCCAGCTGCAAAGATTTTGTCCTCACAATGGTTTTTAAGTATCATTATTTCTTACTGGCAACACAATTACTCCCTGCTGAAACATGCAGAAAACAATCACACATCACATCAGGTTCGTTCAAGGCACCGCTTCTCCTTACCTCAAATGTGAATATGTAGCCTTTAGAGGTACTATAGGGAGAGGTTGGGGGAGGTGACCTGGAGTCTTCTCAATATATTCAGTTGTCAAATATTTTTTTAATTTATTGAAAGGACGATTTAGACCGTGCATTGATAATACATTTGCTTCTCTGTGTGGCATTGGAATAGAACACTGTGTTCCACTTTACCATGGAGATATGATACTTGCTAAAATTTAGCTCCTCTTGTAGATAAAACATGAAGTTATCTATCTCCCTTTCACTACTGAAATCAACATTTAAAATTCAGTATTTTTTTTTCATTTTTTGCATTACTATGTTTGCATTTTAGCAGGAACTTACTGGTGATACATTGATTTTTTTCTGAAGCAAGATGAAAATCTGTAAGAATCCAAACAGGTAATTTGGATATCTCAAATTGTAGAGGAAACGCTGTGAGTTCATCCTAAGTGAATAGGTTTAGCTTTATCATTCTCTTCTTTTCCTTCCCTTTAGGCAATGGTGAGGCTAGAGACAGAAAATTAATTAATCAACCACATCTCATATTTTTAAATTCAAATTAAAACAAGGGTAAAATTGTTTCTATGTTTTATTAATTCATTGAATTAGTCATGGAATAGGCTTGGTTTAGACTTATGCAAACTGCTTTCCCATGGAATACCTCTTTCAGACCTCTGCAAGCTTCTTAGTTATTAAAATCATGGTTTAAGGAAAGACCCATTTTCTGGGGAGAGGCGTTGCAGTCCCTGGACTGAGAATTGAACCTTGATTGGTTAAAGTTCCATCTCAGTATCTCAGTGTAGTAAGATCATTCAGAAAGACAAACTGGATGATAGAACCCACTATCCTAAGAAAGTGAATCTCAGACTAAAAGGTGCTTTTCTGCTTGTCTCCACTTTATTTTTTTTTTTTATAGTTCATTTTATATTGATCTTTAAGCAGGAAATATTCAAAACTGAATTGTAATGATTATATTTTTATTTTTTTTATTTTTTATTTTTTTTAATTTTATTTTATTTTTAAATTTTACATAATTGTATTAGTTTTGCCAAATATCAAAATGAATCTGCCACAGGTATACATGTGTCCACTTTAAAAATAACTTTCAAATTGAAAATTTACACTCACAGAAAGTAAAACCAAATGTCCTATATATTCCTTTAAAAAATGAAAAGGTCAAGATGGAGTCATGGTAATAAAAGGGATCACAAACAAGCAGAGAGGTTACCTCGTTTCCTGAGAAAATATTTGACAAAGAGCAAGAGGACCAGTTTCTGCATATCTCCTTTACGATCAGACCGATTTCTGGTGTAATGTTAGAAATCCTTTCTATAACAGCTACATGGGGTAAGAAGTTCCATAAAGGCTGACTATATTTACTCACCTTGTTATTCCATCCTTCAGAACTGTGCCTGTACAGAGTAGAAGAGTAGATGCTTAGTGGATGTTTACTGAATGAATAAATGAAAAAAAGTTGACAGCTGCACAGAGACCAACCTTCCTTATCCACCCTTCTTTACTTCTGAGATGTCAGGCTGGAGCAGTCTCTTCTTGCTTGTACCCAGAATATAGAAAGATCCCTGAAAATTTAATAACAGGGAAAAAATAACCCATTTTTTAAAAGGCAAAACATTTGAACAGATACTTCACCAAAAAAGACACACAAATACCAAATAAGCACATGAAAAGAAAGCTGTTAGAGAAATATAGATTAAAATCAAACGGTTTGATGCACGATACTGGATGCTTGGGGCTGGGGCACTGGGATGACCCAGAGGGAGGGTATGGGGAGGGAGGAGGGTTCAGGATGGGGAGCACGGGTATACCTGTGGTGGATTCATTTCGATGTTTAGCAAAACTAATACAATATTGTAAAGTTTAAAAATAAAATAAAATTTAAAAAAATGATATACCACTATGCATCAATTCAAATATTAAAATGCTTAAAAACTAGCAATACCAAGTGCTGATGAGGCTGCAGAACAACTCTGAAACATTGCTGATGGAAATGCAAAATGATAGAGTCATTTTGGGGAACAGTTTAGTGATTTCTTATAAAGTTAAACATAAAACCTACCCGAAGTTCCAGTAATCCTGTGCTCAGGTATTTACCTAAGTGTTTTCCTTTTTTTTTTTTTCCTTGAAGTATATCTGATTTACAAAATTTCACATGTATATCAAAGTTATTCATATATATATACACATATATATGTATATATATACATATATACAAATTATATACATATATACAAATTATTTTCCATTATAGATTATTATATCAAAAATAGTTCCCTGTTCTATACAGTGGTCCTTGTTTATTTTATGTATAGTAGTGTATATATGTTATTAATAATTGAAAATTCCCATTTCATTCCTCACCTCCCCCCTTTACTCTTTGATGACCGTGTTTGTCTTCTGTTTTGAGAATAAGTTCATTCATATCATTTTTATTTTAGCTTCCACATACAAGTGATATCATATGATACTTTTCTTTATCTGACTTAAATCACTTAGTATGAGAATCTTTAGGTCCATCCATATTGCTGCAAATGGCATTACTTCAATCTTTTTTATGGCTTAGTAATATTACATTGTACATATATACACATCTTCACATTGTGCACATATGAAAATGTACTTTATTCATCTGTCTGATGGACATTGATTGTTTTCACATCTTGACTATTATAAATACTGCTGTAAAGAACATCGAGGTACATATAGCATGTATCTTTTTGAATTATGGTTTTCTCCAGATATATGCCCAGGGGCAGGACTACAAGGAACCTCCATACTGTTTTCCACAGTAGGTGCATAAATCTACATTCCTACCAACCATGTAGGAAGGTTCCCTTTTCTCCACACCCTCTATAGCATTTATTATTTGTACACTTTTTTTATGATGGCCATTTGGTGTGATCACTCACCTAGAGCCAGACATCCTGGAATGTGAAGTCAAGTTGGCCTTAGAAAGCATCACTACGAACAAAGCTAGTGGAGGTGATGGAATTCCAGTTGAGCAAATCCTGAAAGATAATGCTGTGAAAGTGCTGCACTCAATATGCCAGCAACTTTGGAAAACTCAGCAGTGGCCACAGGACCAGAAAAGGTCAGTTTTCATTCCAATCCCAAAGAAAGGCAATGCCAAAGAATGCTCAAACTACCGCACAATTGCACTCATCTCACACGCTAGTAAAGTAATGCTCAAAATTCTCCAAGCCAGGCTTCAGTAATATGTGAACTGTGAACTTCCAGATGTCCAAGCTGGTTTTAGAAAAAGCAAAGAACCAGAGATCAAATTGCCAACATCCTCTGGATCATGGAAAAAGCAAGAGAGTTCCAGAAAAACATCTATTTCTGCTTTATTGACTATGCCACACAGCCTTTGACTTTGACTGTGTGGATCACAACAAACTGTGGAACATTCTGAAAGAGATGGGAATACCAGACCACCTGACCTGCCTCTTGAGAAACCTGTATGCAGGTCAGGAAGCAACAGTTAGAACTGGACATGGAACAACAGACTGGTTCCAAATAGGAAAAGGAGTACGTCAAGGCTGTAGATTGTCACCCTGCTTATTTAACTTCTATGCAGAGTACATCATGAGAAACGCTGGGCTGGAAGAAGTACCAGCTGGAATCAATATTGCCGGGAGAAATATCAATAACCTCAGCTATGCAGATTACACCACCCTTATGGCAGAAAGTGAAGAGGAACTAAAGAACCTCTTGATGAAAGTGAAAGAGGAGAGTGAAACATTGGCTTAAAGCTCAACATTCAGAAAACGAAGATCATGGCATCCGTTCCCATCACTTCATGGAAAACAGATGGGGAAACAGTGTCAGACTTTATTTTTCTGGTCTCCAAAATCACTGCAGATGGTGATTGCAGCCGTGAATCCTTGGAAGGAAAGTTATGACCAACCTAGATAGCATATTCAAAAGCAGAGACATTACTTTGCCAACAAAGGTCCATCTAGTCAAGGCTATGGTTTTTCCAGTGGTCATGTATGGATATAGAAAGTTGGACTATAAAGAAAGCTGAGCACCAAAGAATTGATGCTTTTGAACTGTGGTGTTGGAGAAGACTCTTGAGTGTCCCTTGGACTGCAAGGAGATCCAACCAGTCCATCCTAAAGAAGATCAGTCCTGGGTGTTCATTGGAAGGACTGATGTTGAAGCTGAAACTCCAATACTTTGGGCACCTGAGGCAAAGAGCTGACTCATTTGAAAAGACCCTGATGCTGGGAAAGATTGAGGGCAGGAGGAGAAGGGAATGACAGAGGATGAGATTGTTGGATGGCAACACTGACTCAATGAACATGTGTTTGGATGGACTCCGGGAGTTGGTGATGGACAGGGAGGCCTGGCATGCTGTGGTTCATGGGGTCACAAAGAGTCGGACATGACTGAGCGACTGAACTGAACTGATTCTGATCATGGTGAAGTAATACTGCATTGTAGTTTGAGCTGTTTATACATCTTAGGACATTTGTATATTTTGGAAATTAAGCCCTTGTCAGTTGCACCATTTACAAATATTCTCTCCCAATTGTAGGCTGTTTTCTCATTCTGTTTATGATTTCCTCTGTTGTGTAAAAGTTTTAAGTTTAATTAGGTTCTGTTTGCATATTTCTACTTTTATTTTCATTATTCTAGAAGATGGATCCAAAACATATTGCTGTGATTTATGCCAAAGAGTGCTCCATGTTTTCTTCCAGGAGTTTTATAATATCTGGTCTTATAGACACACAGCATAAGACCAGCTATTAAACAGATTCAGTAAAAGAGTCTTCACCTCATGCTTTATTGTTTTGCTGTTGTGAGTTTATTATAAGTCATACAATATGAGAAATCATCACCAATACTCAATCAGAAAAGGGTAAAGTGAAGTAGCTCAGTCGTGTCTGACTCTTTGCGACCCCGTGGAGGTGTACAAAAATTTGAGGATTATATTTCTGCTAAAAAGTCTACTTTCTACACATTGCCACTTAATCTAATTCTCATAAGGAGTCATGTGATGCTGCTCTATCTGTCAAATTAATTTACATAGTAGGAGTCAAACTAGAGAGTCTTCAGCCAGAACATGATCAAGTGACAGATCTGGAAGCCTATCTTGGAGGATTTTGAGCTTGACCTTGTTAGCATGTGAAATGAGCACAAATTATGGTAGTGTGAATCCCTTCTTTTAAGGTGTTTTATATCCCCATAGTAGACCATAAGTATAGTTGGTAGAATTGACACTGAGGACTGATTCTGGTATATGATCACTTGTGCAATGGACATAGAAGTGAAGTAGCACCTGTATTCAGTTTTATAACCTCACAGAAAAATGCTCAGCTCTTTGGACATCTAACCCTTTTCTGATTCAGAATTGGTGATGGTCTTCTGCCATGTTTATATATTTATATTTACATCTGGTTTCCTTTGACTTACTCAATGCGTATGACACATGAGCAAAAGCCCTTGGCTCATTTCATTAATTTATCTTTCAAAAAGAGCAATATTCTACATCTCCAAAAATATTAGGCCCATTCGTTTTATTTCCTGAGGCTTCCATATATTATTGTATTCTTCCCTGAAAAGCAAAATTGGTTTTACAGGCCAATATTCTACATGGAATTCCAGCTGAGCTTTTATAAATCCTAAAAGATGATGCTGTTAAAGTGTTGTACTCAATATGTCAGCAAACATGGAAAAATCAGCAATGGCCACAGGACTGGAAAAGATCAGTTTTCATTCCAATCCCAAAGAAGGGATTCACACTACCATAATTTGTGCTCATTTCACATGCTAACAAGGTCATGCTCAAAATCCTCCAAGATAGGCTTCCACAGTCCATGAACCAAGAACTTCCATATGTACTACCTGGATTCAGAAAAGGCAGAGGAACCAAAGATCAAATTGCCAACATCTCTTGGATCATAGAAAAAGCAAGATAATTTCAGAAAAACATCTACTTCTGCTTCATTGACTACATCGAAGCTTTTTGGCTGTGTGGATCACAGCAAATTATGGAAAACTCTTAATAACTGGGAATAACAGAGCACTTTACCTGTCTTCTCAGAAGCCTGTTGCAGGTCAAGAAGCAACAGTTAGAATTGGACATGGAACAACGGACTGGTTCAAAATCACGAAAGGAATACACCAAGGGTGTGTATTGTCACCTTTATTTAACTTATTTAACTTATGTGCAGAGTACATAATGTGAAATGCCAGGCTGGATGAATCACAAGCTGGAATCAAGATTGCTGGGCGAAATATCACCAAACTCAGATATGAAGATGATACTACCCTAATGGCCAAAAGTGAAGAGGAACTAAAGAGCCTCTTGAAGGTGAAAGAAGAGAGAGAAAATCTGGCTTAAAACTCATCATTCAAAAAAAACTAAGATCATGGCATCCAGTTCCATCACTCAAGGCAAATAGATAGGAAAAAAAAACATACACAGTAGCAGATTTCTTGGGCTCCAAAATCACTGCAGACAGGGACTGCAGCCATGAAATTAAAACACACTTGCTCCTTGGAAGAAAAGTTATGACAAACCTAGACAGGGTATTGAAAAGCAAAGATATCACTTTGTTGACAAAGGTCCATATAGTCAAAGCTATGGTTTTTCCAGTAGTCATGTATGGGATGCGGAGAAGGCAATGGCAACCCACTCCAGTACTCTTGCCTGGCAAATCCCATGGACAGAGGAGCCTGGTAGGCTGCAGTCCATGGGGTCGCTAGGAGTCGGACACGACTGAGCACCTTCACTTTCACTTTTCACTTCCATGCGTTGGAGAAGGAAATGGCGACCCACTCCAGTATTCTTGCCTGGAGAATCCCAGGGACGGGGGAGCCTGGTGGGCTGCCATCTCTGGGGTCTCACAGAGTTGGACACGACTGAAGCGACTTAGCAGCAGCAGCAGCAGCATGTATGGGATGAGAGAGTTGAACCATTAAGAAGCCTGAGGGCTGAGGAATAGATGCTTCAGAAATATGATGCTGGAGAAGACTCTTGAGAATCCCTTGGACAGCAAGGAGATCAAACCAGTCAATCCAAAAGGAAACCAACCCTGAATATTCATTGGAAAGACTGAAGCTGAAACTCCAATACTTTGGCTACCTGATGCAAAGAGCTAACTCATTGGAAAAGACCCTGATGCTGGGAAAGATGGAGGGCATGAGGAGAAGAGGGCAACAGAGGACGAGATGGTTGGATGGTGTCACCAACTCAATGGACATGAATTTGAGCAAACTCCAGGAAATAGTGAAGGACAGGGAAGCCTGGCATACTGCAGTCCATGGGGTCACAAAGAGTCAGACACAGCGTAGCAACCAAACAGCACAAAAATTCTACATGGGGAACACTGGTGATTTCATTTCCAGCTTTAAAAAAAGGTTTGTTTTTTTAAAAAAATCTAGATATATAGTATTAAAAGTGTTAACATTTCTATTAACAAGGAGTGATTTTAATTTTAGTTGTATGAACTGGATATATATGGCTTATTTCTTAATTCTTAGGACTTGCATTATAGATCTTTGCTTGAAAGTAGGATTGATAAAGGTTGTCTATTTACATATCACCTAAAAATCAACTAAGTAAAAAAGGAATTATAATTAACTCTTGTTTTTACTTGTATCTTGAAGATTTAAAACTACTTTTGGATAAACCTAATGCATTTTACTTAGTAAGTATAATTTTTTTTCTATGTCACTAACATAGTTTACTTGTCATAACTAGGATTAGCCTTAATATGGTCCTACTATTTGATTAATATAAGAATGAATTACATAAAGAACAAATAAACAAAAATGAATTACATAAACTAAAGAATTCTGAGATCCAAATAATCATTTCTGGCAAATGTACTCCAACATTTGATTTGCTTGTGTCAAGCAGTTCCAATTGCAAGTCAAAATTGTTAGTTAAGAGTTCATTTTGCAACTAATTTATCCCAGAGCATTCACTGCTTGTGCTAAGTTGCTTCCATTGTGTCCGACTCCGTGTGACACTATGGACTGTAGCCAGCCAGGCTCCTCTGTCCATGGGATTCTCCAGGCAAGAATACTGGAGTGAGTCGCCATGCCCTTCTCCAGCGGATCTTCCTGACCCAGGGATCGAACCCACATCTTCTGTGACTCCTGCATTGGTGGGCGGGTTCTTTACCACTGGCACCACCTGGGAAGGATTCACTAGGATGTTACATTGTTTAAAATAACCTCTTTGGCTGGAATATGCAGGTGATAACTGATTTACACATTTTCTAGGTAAAACTATTGCAGATATACTCCAAAAATTAAAATGTAGGGCCTCAGTGGCCCATTCTTCTTGAGGTTTTGGTGGAAACCCAGAACTGTTTTCTAAAGAAGAAATTGCCATTTTTGCAGATACTACCTTGATGTATCTTGGTCTAGCATTTATTTAGGCACAAATACCAATTTGATTCCTGAATGAAATTATGGATTACTGAGACATATGAATCTGTTAGTTGGATAATAAGCAATCTTTATTTCAGATTTTTGCCAGAAAAGATAATCTCAAGCTTTCTGATACTCTTTGTTCATGGGAAAAAAATTGTAAAGTTAAAGGAATAATCCTGAATGTTATAATGTTACAGTGTTTATCTCTAGATTTTAGGATTATAAATGGTAGTGTTTATTTGCAAGTTCCTGTTGGGTTAGGCTTTTTCCTACTTGTGCGACCCTTGTGTAATACCCTCCATATTCATTAATAAGAGGGTTTTGATTTTCTCTCTTCTTGTTCCCTGGTAACAATTAGTATATGACTTGGAACCTACAAGTGGGAATTTGAGTGGGAATTTAATCTAGAACAAGAGATTCGATGTCTAATGAGCTATTGGGAGTAATCCTATATTTTATGGTGCTGGGGTTTGCTCTGTCTGCTGTGATGCATTAGCATCACCTGAGCTGGTCAGAGGGGCAGACTCTGGCCCCACAGTAGCCTAGTGAGCTAGAACCTGGAGGAGAACAAGATCTGTGGTGGTTTGGATGAACATTAAAACCTGCCTCATCAGTGGCTTCCCAGTGGCTCAGAGGTAAAGAATCCTCCTGCAAAGCAGGAGCCGCAGGAGATGTGCGTTCAATCCTTGGGTGGGATGATCCCTCAGATGCGAGCATGGCAACCCACTCCAGTATTCTTGCCTGGAGAATCCTATAGACAGAAGAGCCCTGGCAGTCCATGGGGTCGCAGAGTCAGGCATGATGGAAGCGACTTAGCATACACACACTCTCCCTCTTGTCCTGTGGTGGGGCCACAGCATTTGGCCAGGCTATTTTGGGTATAAATATTAATAGATTCTCTTCTTCTTTGCCCTCTAGGTCAGCCCTTGTTCCTACTCATTTTCAGCCTAGTCACATTGATTATGTGAGTTCTCGATATTCTTCCATTAATGTTGCTTTTTGCTTAAGACAGAGTCAGTTTCTATTACTTGTAATCAGGAAAAATCCTAATTGATGTACATGTTAATTCTTTTAAAAGTGTCTATAGCATTTCTAAATTTTCCATGAAGTCCATAAGGTACTTTTATAATCAGTGAAATTTAAAAAAAAATAATTTTTTTTAATGTATGCCTGCTTGAAACCAGAGAACTATAAATTTAGATCACATTGCTTTGATCCTTAATACTTATATAATATACAATTTTTAAAAATCTCCATTGTATTTTGGTGTTATGTCCTCTGCCAATACTGAGGGGTAAATCAGAAAGTTTTGTGTGTCATTTACTGTCATTTTTGAAAGGATGATTTAAGGACAGTTTTCCTTCCAATCCCAGAGAAAGGCAATGCCAAAGAATGCTCAAACTACCACACAATTGCACTCATCTCACACGCTAGTAAAGTAATGCTCAAAATTCTCCAAGCTAGGCTTCAGCAATACGTGAACCGTGAACTTCCAGATGTCCAAGCTGGTTTTAGAAAAAGCGAAGAACCAAAGATCAAATTGCCAACATCCTCTGGATCATGGAAAAAGCAAGAGAGTTCCAGAAAAACATCTATTTCTGCTTTATTGACTATGCCACACAGCCTTTGACTTTGACTGTGTGGATCACAACAAACTGTGGAACATTCTGAAAGAGATGGGAATACCAGACCACCTGACCTGCCTCTTGAGAAACCTGTATGCAGGCCAGGAAGCAACAGTTAGAACTGGACATGGAACAACAGACTGGTACCAAATAGGAAAAGGAGTACGTCAAGGCTGTAGATTGTCACCCTGCTTATTTAACTTATATGCAGAGTACATCATGAGAAACGCTGGGCTGGAAGAAGCACCAGCTGGAATCAAGATTGCAGGGAGAAATATCAATAACCTCAGATATACAGATGACACCACCCTTATGGCAGAAAGTGAAGAGGAACTAAAAAGGCTCTTGATGAAAGTGAAAGTGGAGAGTGAAAAAGTTGGCTTAAAGCTCAGCATTCAGAAAACGAAGATCATGGCATCCGGTCCCATCACTTCATGGGAAATAGATGGGACACAGTGGAAACAGTGTCAGACTTTATTTTTTGGGCTCCAAAATCACTACAAATGGTGACTGCAGCCATGAAATTAAAAGGTGCTCACTCCTTGAAAGAAAAGTTATGACCAACCTAGATAGCATATTCAAAAGTAGAGACATTACTTTGCCAACAAAGGTCTGTCTAGTCAAGGCTATGGTTTTTCCAGTGGTCATGTATGGATGTGAGAGCTGGACTGTGAAGAAGGCTGAGTGCTGAAGAATTGATGCTTTTGAACTGTGGTGTTGGAGAAGACTCTTGAGAGTCCCTTGCACTGCAAGGCGATCCAACCAGTCCATTCTAAAGAGATCAGCCCTAGGATTTCTTTGGAAGGAATGATGCTACAGTTGAAACTCCAGTACTTTGGCCACCTGATGCAAAGAGTTGACTCATTGGAAAAGACTCTGATGCTGGGAGGGATTGGGGGCAAGAGGAGAAGGGGACGACAGAGGATGAGATGGCTAGATGGCATCACTGACTCGATGGACGTGAGTCTGAGTGAACTCCAGGAGTTGGTGATGGACAGGGAGGCCTGGCGTGCTGCGATTCATGGGGTCACAAAGAATCGGACATGACTGAGCGACTGAACCGAACTGAACTGATATATACACTATATATATATATATATTTTTTTCTGTTTTATCATAGGAAGTTGTTAAATTAATGAAACAATGAATGTACTGAATAGCACAAAAGAATTATTCAACATTCTATCACATACTTCAGAACATCAGAGATGAAAGCAACCACTCTTCCCAAGACATTTCTCTTCCTGACAACTCTCTACGATCCAGTATTAATCACCAAGAATTGAGGCAAACTAGCAAGAGACAGAGGGAGAAGCCTAAACAGAGCTGTGGCCTGTTACCTGATTTAGATAACCAGGGCAGAGCCTAGTGGGTGTGGAATGTGAGAGGGGAAAGCAAGGGAAGAGATGGGGAATGGAGAGCATCCTTTTGCTGAAATGGCCAGCTGTTCCTTCCTGTGGGGAAGACTGACATTTGATACTGCCACCTAATGTCTCCCAGGATGCTCTGTACTATACATGTTTAGGCCAAGGGATTATTTAAGAGGCTTAAAGAAATTCTATGCCCATTACCAACATATAAATGCTCATTGGATTTTTATGATTGCTAATCCTTACTATGACCAGGACTCATTATGGTGATAACGGCTATTCTCCCAGGGCACAATCATTTGCCTGCATTCTATAAACAAGCCCCTACCCATCACTGGTTAAAGATCTTTTATAATTCACATTATTCTGCTACAGCATCTGAACCTGCCCCTGAGTCATGACCCATATCTGGTTCCACCTATCTGCTCCTTTGCTTTCAATCCAATAGCCATATAGAATGAATCAATAAAAAATAAATGTTAATATTTACTTTTCCTATGGCAAGCATTTAGTATTTATTAACTCATTGGATGGGCTTCCCTGGTAGCTGAGCTGGTAAAGAATCTTCCTGCAATGCAGGAGACCCCAGTTCGATTCCTGGGTCAAGAAGATCCCCTGGAGAAGGGATAGGCTACCCACTCCCAGTATCCATGGGCTTCCCTCATGACTTAGATGGTAAAGAATCCACCTGCAATGCGGGAAACCTGGGTTGGTTCCCTGGGTTGGGAAGATCCCCTGGAGGAGGGCATGGCTACCCATTCCAGTATTCTTGCCTGGAGAATTCTGGAGGATCCTGGATGGAGGATCCTGGCAGTCCATGGGGTTGCAAAAAGTCAGACAAGGCTGAGTGACTAAGCCCATCACGACACAGCAGAACTCATTGGATCCTCACAAAACTACAAGATAGGTAGATACTATGCTGTTGCCTTCTTTTATCCAAACAAGAAACTAAGAAGCAGAAGCTAAGCAAATTGCTCAAGGTTACACAGTAGTGGTAAAATTGCTGGGACTGGACCCCCAGAGTCCGCATACTTCATCACTTTCCGGTGATCATGTCACTGCTGCACATTGTACAGGAGACAGCACGGGCTTTACTAACTCACATCTGGGAATTTGCTTATTGTTTACTATACTCTTTCCACTGGAATTCACCCTTGTACTCTAACGATGGTTTTTACTCATAGCCCTTGCTCAAACTTCTTCATTTCCCCCAAGCAGAAGGCCAGCAAGATCCTGCGAGAGCCACTGGCTATTCAAGGAGTTCTTAAAAACTCTCTTTTAGCATGCCAAAGAGCAATATAAAGCATACAACGACAGGCACCAGGTCTCAGGAGAGAAAATCTGACAGTGAGATACCATCTGTTTCTACTCCTATCTTATATAGACCATCTGTTCTTGCTCAAAATACTGCACAAATGAAACTTCGGGTCATTTAAGGTCAGAGGAATCAACCTCTCAACTGTGTCTATCCACACCCTCATCCTGTCTTCTCCTGCTCATCTTGCCCGGTTTATCAAGGCCCCATATTTCCCTGCCCAAGTCTGCATCCAGCCTCAACAACTAGATGGACAATCTAGTTGGAAAATATGGCATGGGGATTACTGAATTCCCATCAGCATGAAGGCTGACTCCAGCAGCTGGTAAGATTGAAAGCATGGAGATGAAATTTTAAGCAAGGAAACTTTCCTCCCACAGTAAACAGGGAGTCAAAATTTGAATGCTTGGTATTATCTTGCATAGGGAAGAAGTGTTGAAAGGAGGGATTATGCCTTTTCCACTCCTGGCTACATAAACCTTGCTTCCACTCATACTTTTGCTGACCACCCTCCTAAAAAGAGTGAAAAAAAGTGAAAGTCTCTCAGTCCTGTCTGACTCTTTGCAACCCCAAGGATTATACAGTCCATGGAATTATCCAGGCCAGAATACTAGAGTGGGTAGCCTATCCCTTCTCCAGCGGATCTTCCTGACCCAGGAATCAAATCAAACTGAGGTTTCCTACATTGCAGGCAGATTCTTTACCAACTGAGCTATCAGGGAAGTTCCCCAAGCTATCAGGGAAGCTATCAGGGTCTGACTCCCCTGAACCACCCCCACCCCAAAGGAAAAAAAAAAAAAAAACTAGTCTCAAAATCTAGCTAAAATCCAAACCAATTACCAGGACTATCCTTTCCCACAAGTCCCCTTCTATTCTGCTTCTTGCTCCCAGCCCCTTTTACTCATTACCTTCTTGCTATATAATGGCAGATCTGCACCCCAATACCAAACACTGCCTCTGACCCTGCCAGAATGTGGTCCCGTCTCAGATGGATTCTTCAGGAGGTCAGGCTGAGATTAAATTTATTAGGAGTCAACATCTGGGAAGAGAAGGAGAAGAAACAGGATTCTGGGCTGGGCAGAGGTTCCGATCTGAAGATGATGAACTCTCGCACAGTGAGTCCTATTCTGCCTTCAGAGTCATCACTGTGAGCCATTAGAAAGGACTCGGCGTTAGTTACAGTTTCCTATGGTTTTCATTTCTTTCATCTTCACTTGGGGTTTTCTTCATACCTACTTTCTTAAAGAATTCTGAGTCTTCCCCCTTTCTGAAACTTTCTTTTAGTTCTATATCTTTAGATGGAGCACTTTCTTAGCTCTGAGATGACTCTTTAAAAAAAAGCTGGTTAAATGGATCTCAAACTTGTTCACCAAAGAATTCTTGACTTTAGAGAATTCCTGGTAATCCCAAAAGGATAACTTAGAGCTGCTTTCTTTAGGCACAGACTTTCTTTAAAGTCTCTGTATTCGGCCTTATAAATTCATGTAAATTTTGAATTCTACTCAGTAAACTATACGTGCTAGTTTTAATTCTAAAATAGTGTTTTAAATTACTAGTGAATAAATTTATTCAGGAAGATGCACCAATTTTTGCATCAGTCCATGTACCTTCTGAAATAATCTTTCATATATCAGCTTCAATTTCATAAAACCAGGAGGCTATACTTCTGTAGCTTGGTATAAATGTCTTATAGCATGTTAAGAATGAACATTTAGAATATAATTTTAAGACCAACTTACATGCACTGAATTGAGTTTTCACAATACTCTATATTTTAATGTGCCTTCAAATTGAAATGAAAAATATCAATATATACCTTCTAAGGGAATGGAGAGATTTTGCCATAAAATTGTAAATCAGATGCTCAATTCAATTAGATAGGTATAAATAATCTCTCCAGGTTGTAGTGTGCAATCTGGAGACACAATTTAGACACGATTGTTTAAAAGCATTTAAGTGATCAAGTAAAAGCAATACATTTTAGGGTTTCCGTGTTTGATGGCTTAATTTAAAAATATAATTTGTAGATACAGAATATTTAGAAGTATCTAAATATCAAGACTTCAGAGTCTAGAGAAACAAATAAAAGCAGATCATTTCGGGCAATTTTCATTACATTAAAAAAAAAATTGTTGCAAGAATTAAGCGACATTCATTCAACAACTGTTTAAAATTGTTGAGTTCCAGAAAAAAACTAAGAGGAAGGCAAGCAATCTTTCTTCCAGGTAGCATATTTTGAAGAAGAGAAGGCAGATACAACAGAATTTAAAGTGGTAATCTTTAGCAATAATCTAAAGCTCAGGTATTCTGAAATCTTGATAAAATGTAGATCCAGGTACTTTGATAATTACTCAGATGGGGGAAGACTTAAAGTCCTCTTGTAGACACTGAGTAGCTTTAACTGAGATATATGCTTAAATGTATGACCGCTCCAGGCCTGTTTATAGATGGTTCAGGGACATATCTAAAGTCGAGTCTAAAGCTGTTTTCCAAAAACTATACAGTTAAGTACATATTTAGTATTCACTTACTGTGCAAGTACTCTGGAGGTTACGAGGCAAAATAATCTTATGGATTTGATCTTATTATTCACATACTCAACTACCCACCTAGCCTACTGTGAAAAGATTGTTCCCTAATAAGTTGCTCAGTGGTGCTCAGACTTAATGCCTGAACAATCTCTACCATTTTATGTGGTATTTTATTTATTTGATCATTTATTCTGAGAACCTGCTCTATGTCATACACTGTCTTAGATCCTGGGTATATAGCAAAAATAAATGAATAAAACTCTATCTCCTCATTCTTTGAGGTCTACCATTTATAAAAAATTAGATAAATCAATGATACAGTGATAGAAAATGAAAATGGCTATAAAGTAGCATATTTATATAGAGAAAAACAGAATTGACTTCTTTGGATAGTATGTACAGGACAGGTCTTTCCAAGGTGGATATATTTAATCTAAGAGCTAACAGGAAAGGGAGCTAGCCCTGTGAAGAATCAGGGAAAAAGCAGTCGAGCCTCAGGAAACAGCATGCGCATGTGTCTCTTGGAATGTCTGAGGAGCAGAAGGAAAGCAGTGTGGCCAAGCCACCATGAGTGAGGGAAGGTGTGCACACGAAGGGGTGAAGATGGCCAAACAAAATGAAGTTCTGAATTCATTTTAAGTATAATAGGGTACCATTTAAGGGTCTAAGGGAAATGATATGATATAACATGTATTTTTAAACTACTGACTCAATGGACAAGAGTTTGAGCAAGCTCCAGGAGTTGGTGATGGACAGGGAAGCCTAGAGTGCTGCAGTCCATGGGGCCACAAAGAGTCAGACAAGACTGAGTGGCTGAACAACAATCAGTACAATATATCTGTAGAGAATAGATTTAGAAGAAAAAATAAGGTACAGGGAGTCCCATTTCAGATGTTATTGACCTAGTTCCAGAAGCTTGATTGTGACTTGGACCAGAGTAGAAAAAATAAAAATACTTTGGGGACATATTTTAGCATTATTGGCCTAACTTGAAGAGGGGAGAGAAAGACTGGCTCTAACAATATTTTTTAGTTGGGAGTCCATTTAGATGGCATCAAATAATATGGTAGGAAATTTTGGTTGAAGGGAATTCCTCAAATTGTTTTCAACCTGTTAAGTTTTCAGTGCTTGGGAATCTACCAAACAGAAATATAAAAGATAGAAAATTATATACACAAAACTAAAGAAAATGTGGCTTGAGGTCTACATTTGGAAGTCAGGAGCATAAAGCTGGTATTTAAAGCAGTGGGAATGGACGAGTTCACCGAAAGTGTGTAGAAAGACTGAGAAAGAGTTGTGAAAAAATAGTAACATTTAAGTGTTGAACAGAGCAGGAGAAAACAAGAAATGATGCTTCTAAGAAGCAGAAGGCAGCAGGAAACGAATCAGAATTAGTGTCATCACAAAACAGGGCCAACTGTTTGAGGTAGAACAGAGTGATCAACACCACTGACCACTTCTGAGAGAGCTAAGGAGTGATGTAAAGCTTATTCTACTGGGTTTATTCAAAAGCAGAGACATTACTTTGCCAACAAAGGTTCGTCTAGTCAAGGCTATGGTTTTTCCTGTGGTCAGGTATGGATGTGAGAGTTGGACTGTGAAGAAGGCTGAGCACCGAAGAACTGATGCTTTTGAACTGTGGTGTTGGAGAAGACTCTTGAGAGTCCCTTGGACTGCAAGGAGATCCAACCAGTCCATTCTGAAGGAGATCAGCCCTGGGATTTCTTTGGAAGGAATGATGCTAAAGCTGAAACTCCAGTACTTTGGCCACCTCATATGAAGAGTTGACTCATTGGAAAAGACTCTGATGCTGGGAGGGATTGGGGGCAAGAGGAGAAGGGGACGACAGAGGATGAGATGGCTGGATGGCATCACCGACTCGATGGACGTGAGTCTGGGTGAACTCCGGGAGTTGGTGAGGGACAGGGAGGCCTGGCGTGCTACGATTCATGGGGTCGCAAAGAGTCGGACATGACTGAGCAACTGATCTGATCTGAATTGGGTTTATTAACATGGGCTTCACTTATACTCTGATAAAAGCAGAATTAGTAGAGAACACAGGCTGAAGCATATTAGGGCAGTCCGATGAGTGAATGGAAAGGGAGGAGGCACAAGAGAACGAAGGCTGGAATGCAAGGGAGCTATCTTGGGACAGTGACATGTTAACCTGTCTGGTCAATGTCTGTGTGTATTGTTTAGCATCAGGTGACAGAGCTGGGTGGGGAAGAGTGAGATCAGATTGGTGGAATGTGACTGCATAGTGTGGGATTATTCTAAGTCTTGATAATAATAGCATATTGTCCCCAGTTAGTTACAATAACTATTCTGCGATTCACTAGGTTTATGACTATGGACAAGTTAGTAAGCCTCTCTCTGCCTCAATTTTCTCATCAATAAAATAAGACTTAAAAAAAAATCTGCCTCAAAGTCTCGTTGTGAAGACTTAATGAGGTGATATATACAAAGAGCTTTGCATACTGTCTGTCTCTATTAAATATTCACTTCTGCTGCTGCTGCTAAGTCGCCTCAGTCGTGTCTGACTCTGTGCGACCCCATAGAGGGCAGCCCACTAGCCTCCTCTGTCCCTGGGATTCTCCAGGCAAGAATATTGGAGTGGGTTGCCATTTCCTTCTCCAAAATATTCACTAACTAGAATTATATTATTGTTAGTAGTAGTCATAGCAGTAGTAATAGTAGCATATATAATTAAAAATTAAATTTTTGTGATACTAAAACAAAGAGAGATTTCACTGTTTAAATTATAGCCATTGGACTCTTAGCCCTCAGAAGGAAAGACTATTTGAGAAAGCTTTAGTTCAGTTCAATCACTCAGTCATGTCCGACTCTTTGCAACCCCATGGACTGCAGTGTGCCAGGCTTCCATGTCCTTCACTATCTCCTGGAGTTTGCTCAAACTCAAGTCCATTGACTTGGTAATGCCATCCAACCATCTCATCCTCTGTCATCCCCTTCTCCTCCTGCCTTCAGCCTTTGCCAGCGCTAAGGTCTTATCTAGTGAGTCAGCTCGTAGCATCAGATGGCCAAAGTATCAGAGCTTCAGCTTCAGTATCAGTCCTTCCAGTGAATTTCCTTTAAGATTGACTAGTTTGATCTCCTAGACGTCCAAATCACAGCAGTCAGAATGGCCATCATCAAAACATCTATAAATAGTAAATGCTGAAAAAGGTGTAGAGAAAAGGGAGCCCTCCTACACTGTTGGTGAGAATGCAAATTGGTACAATCATTATGGAGAATAGTATGGTGGTTCCTCTAAAAACTATGTTGTTGCTGTTGTTGTTGCTAAGTTGTGTCCAACTCTGCGATCCCATGGCCTTCAGTACACCAAGCTTCCCTGTCTCCTGAATTGGCAAGTGGGTTCTTTACTAGCGCCGCCTGGGAAGCCATATGTGGTACATACATACAATCAAATATTACTCAGCATTGAAAAAAGAACAATGTAATGTCACTTGCAGCAACACGTCTGGACTTATGCATCATCATACTGAATGAAGGAAGTCAGAGAAAGACAAATATCATACAATATCACTTCTATGTGGAATCTAAAAAAGAATTTTACAGATAATCTTATTTATAAAACAGAAATAGAGTCATAGATGTAGGAAACAAACTTATGGTTGCTGGAGGGGAAAGGTGAGGGGGTAAACTGAGCAATTAAGACTGACATATATACAATACTATATACAATATAGGTGATTAATAAGGACCTACTCTATAGCACAGGGAACTCTACTCAGTACTCTGTAATGACCTATATGGGAAAGGAATCATAAAAAAAGAGTGTACATAAATGTATATGTATAACTGATTCACTTTACTGTATACCTGAAGCTAAGACAATATTGTAAATCAACTATATTTTCATTAAAGGAAGAAAAACAACAAGGCAATAAATAAATAAACAATTTTGAAAGGATGGATAAAGTGGGAAAAATCTGTCTACCACAAAAGCAAAAAACGATGTTAGTTTTAACTCTGCTTCTGAAAAGGCCAAGTGATTTTAAGGAACCCTATTCAACACTCTTTGAAATAATTTTTTTTTTTTCAGGCATTGGAAGAAACAATATTTTTTTTTAATTTTATTTTATTTTTAAACCGCAAACACTGTATTAGTTTTGCCAAACATCAAAATGAATCCACCACAGGTATACATGTGCTCCCCATCCTGAACCCTCCTCCCTCCTCCCTCCCCACACCATCCCTCTAGGTCATCCCAGTGCACTAGCCCCAAGCATCCAGAATCGTGCATCGAACCTGGACTGGCAACTTGTTTCATACATGATATTACACATGTTTCAATGCCATTCTCCCAAATACTCATCTATTAAATGAAGATATACTGAGTTATTTCTTAGTTATATTCAACGTCTAAATTCTATAATTAAAACATTCATGAAGCTTGCAAAAATATGAATAAAATAGTAGTGCAGAAAAGCCTAGATATGCCAAACACATACTTTATTGTGAGTAAAATGCCAGCTATCTCTAATGATATTTTCATATAAAATATAAGAATACATATTTATATATTTTACTTGCTTATTAAACCCACAAATTAAAATTACATTTATAGGATGGGAGCTTATTAAACAGAGCTGGAAATATGGTAGCTACTACTCACACGCTGAGTTTTCAATTTCAATTAATTAAAAGTTTAGTTATTCAGTTATACTTATTATACTTTGACTACTCTGTAGCCATATGTGGCTCATGGCAGATATAGAATATTTGTATAATTTCACAAAGGTTATTGAGCAGTGCTAATTTTGAGTATTCCCCATTCCTTTTATATTCTGGACATATTTCATGTGATAGTTCTTTTGCTATCTTCAACTTCCAAAATAGTACTAGCAAATGACCAGATCTGGAACAGATGCTGGAGTGTCCTCTGAGAAAACACAGCACCATTAAATTGTCATCTCCTCTCAATATTTGTTAAAATTTTTCTTAGGATACACACCTGAACAGTACTTTTTAATCCAGAATGTTCAATGACAGTTCTTCCTGAAATCTTATTCTTTAATTTGAAGCAGTATTTTAAATGATTTCACTATTTGCTTTCTTTTAATTGAATCTCTAAAGCGTAACATAAAATTCTAAAGTTCTCTAAGGGAAATCAGAAGTTGAAGAACAAATGCTGTCATCACAAATGCATTTGGAAAAAAATTTATAAACCAGGGATGAGATATAATCTCATTTGCTTCAGGCTCTGGCAAAAGCCAGTTGTGACTAATTCAGAGTTGTTTTTATTTTGGTTGTTGCATGGGACAGATCTGTTAATAGAAACAATATATAAATCAAAAAGATCCAGAAAAAGATATTGACTATTGGTAGCAGTAAAAGGGGAAGGCTGTCAAGAACTAAAGTCTGCAAAAATTATCTTTCCATAAGAGATAAAAAGTTGCTACAGACAGATGCTTATAAGACCCCAGCTTTGTTGAAGAGGACAGCTTTATAAATAGATGCACAATAGCAGCAGCCAGCTGTTCAAAATAATTGCCAGGAGATATTTGGTGATGACAACCTGAAGAAAGTCATCAATGCAATTATTTCACACCAGATCAGTCCAGCAGATCTGCTGAACCCGCTTGACTGAGTGAGTGTAATACTCGTTGTTCTTGGGATGCCAATGTTGCTTGTTCATTTATTCTATAATAAACAATGATTTCAACGGTGATTATACTGTTGGATAATTATTGGTAATTAAATCAGGGACAATTAACTCAGTGGGTTAAAGTTTCAAATATGGGAGGCTAAGTTTCAATACACTTATGTCTATAGAGAAATTCTCTGTCCCAGCATAAAAGACTAGAGTTGTATCTCCAGTCATTTCAGGAAAGCATACTAGCTGGCTGTAAGTCAGGACAATGTCCTATTGTTAATGTCTTAATCATTGTATCATGACATAGAAGAATTTCCCAATAGTTCTATAAACTTGATCAGTGGTTTCTTAAATGCATTTATTTTATAACCACTAGTGTTCATCATTCATTTCCTTTCATTACCTCTTGAATGACCTGCATTTTTTCTTTTCAATGCTTTCAATGCTTTCTTTTCAAAAAGCCAGATTAGGTATATAACTATCCATGTCTATGGTTCAACCAGTTTCATGAATTTTTCAGTTCTTCCTGGGACTTTTGTGTTAAAATTTTGTATTATTTTATTCACATGCTAAATACACTTTTCCTGAGACTTTTGCAATATAGTGTTTCATATGAGGTTTAAACAAGTGTTTGTGGAGGATCTACTTTCCCTTTGAAAAAATCAGATTTTCATGAACCAACATCATGAAGCAGATATTCAAAGGTTAAAATATAAACTTTATTCACTCAACAAGTGTTAACTCAATGATAATTATGTGTGTAGTGGGGATAAAGGTATGAAATTCTAGTGGGGAGTTCTATTAACTAAGTAAAATTAAATGGTATTTCAAACTTTAAATTGTGCAAAAGCAATGAGGCTTTAAACTTTAAATTGTTGATGAGACAATTTATTTACCTGTAGTTTTGGCATGTCTTTCTCTTACCAACATCTCTTTCTCTAGATACTGTTCCATGAATAAATGCTTTGGTTTGGGGGATATTGATTACATTAACACATATTTCTTGAGCATCCATTATATGCAAGAAACTACTGTGTGATATAGAGCAAAAGAAGTGAAAATGACTGTTCTATTATTAAATAAGTGTTAAATAACTGGTGAGATAGGCCATGGTGATGCATAGTTAAGACAACAATTCTTAATTTACTTATATATTTAAGCCAGTCCTAATCAAAACCTCAGCAACAGTTTTTTGTAGAAATTGACAAGTTAGTTCTAAACCTTATATGGAAATGCAAATGATCTAGGAAATACCTACTCTAGACCTTTTGTATGCATGTATGGTCATGTATTTCACACACAAATAACATAATGCTAGGAGATATATCTAGAGTTAAAAATTTTAGAAGGTAAGAGAGAATTATTTTAATCATATTTTCAATGGTCATTTACTTCTTCCTGCCATAATTGATGACATAATTAGATACCTTTTTTCCTATCATCTTTCCTCTGCAGCCTTCTAATTTTGTTGGCAATATTATCTTTACACAAGATTTATAAAATTTTCATTGTGTTCTATTACTGTAAATACATAGTTGCTTTAGTTCTATATTTAGTATGATTTAATGTTCATCAATAACATTTTCAGCTCAGCTTTTTATTTTGTTGTATCACTTAGCTGGCTAGATTTCATCCTAGAGTAATTTTTTTCAATAAGAAAAACATTTTCAATAATTTTTTCATAGATTCAGTACTCCCTGAGTTTCTGCATTTTTGTTGTTTGTTGTTTAGTTACCAAGTTATGTCCAACTCTTTTGGGACCCCATGGGTTGTCCAAGGAATTTTCCAGGCAATATAAACTTCATTGCAAACCAATAAAATAAGTGTAATAAAAGCTATGATCTATTTGTTATATATCCCAGTCTCCTATGGGCTAGAAATATTTTCAAGATATGCAGCATTTAGTTGTCCTTCCTTCCTTCCAACAAAGATCTATGGCAATAAATACAGAAAAGACTGCATCTGCCCAGAGAAGTATGAGACAGCTTCTAAATGGAGAGACAAACTGAGCTGGACTTTGAATAACAAGTAATGTTTCATTAGGTAGAGGAGCTAGAAATAGCATCCCAGGCAACTAGCACAGCATAGAAAAGGCGCAGAGACAAGGCACTGCGGGAAATGGTAAATGGTCCTGTGAAGGGTGATCAAAAGCAGTAAGATTGGTAGTCATTTAGGTCAGATTGCAAAGGCTTTGAAGATGGTGATAAAGAGCATAACAAAGGACTCTTTATTAGCCAGGAGCCTTTGGAAAGAAGACTCACTAGCAATTATCTTTATTGAACAGTCATAAGCTTCTAGGCACAATACAACCAAATCATCAAAACCAACTGGATTTACTCAGTATGAGAACCTCTAGGTCCATGTTGCTGCAAATAGCATTATTTTGTTCTATTTTATGGCTGAGTAATAGTCTATTGTACGTATGTACAACATCTTCTTTAGCCACTCCTCTGTTGATGGACATTTAGGTTGCTTCTATATCCTGGCTATCGTGAATAATACTTCAATGAACATTGGGGTGCATATATCTTTTTGAATTATGGTTTTCTCCAGATATATGCCCAGACGTGCGATTGCTGAATCATACAGTAGCTCTATTTTCGGTTTTTTAAGGAAACTCCATACTGTTCTCTATAGTGGCTGTACCAGTTTGCATTCCCATCAACACTGTAGGAGGGTTCCCTTTCTTTCACATCCTCTACAGCATTTATAGTTTGTAGATTTTTTGATGATGGCTATTATGATCAATGTGAGGTGATACCTATTATGAATTGTGCTGTGCTAAGTCGCTTCAGTCATGTCCGACTCTTTGTGACCCTATGCACGGTAGCTCATCAGGTTCTTCTGTCCATGGGATTGTCCTGGAAGAATACTGGAGTGGGTTGCTGTGTCCTCTTCCAGATCTTCCGGACCCAGAGATCAAACCTGCATCTCTAACGTCTCCTACATTGGCAAGCAGGCTTTTTACCACTAGTGCCACCTGGCAAGTTCAATACCTATTAATGTGGAACCTAAAAAAAAAAAAAAAAGAGAGAGAGACTACAAATGAATTTACCTACAAAACCAAAATAAGAGTTACAGATGTAGAAAATAAGCTTTAGGTTACTGGGAAGTAAGGGAGGGAAGAGGGATATTTTGGAAGATTGGAATTAAAATATACACACTACTATATATAAAATAGACAACTAATAAGGACCTACTGTATAGCAGAGGGAGCTCTGCTCAATACTTTAAGGGCCTATATGAGAAAAGAATCTGAAAGAGAATAGATGCATGTATTTGTATTACAGATTCGCCTTACTCTGCATCTGAAACAAACACAATATTGTAGATCAATTATACTTCAACAAAAATTTTTAAAAATCAACTGAGTTCAAAAAACAAATGAAACCCCAAGCCAGAAACTGAACAAGTATCAACAATTATCTCAACGCTGTAGGAATGATCACATTTAAGAATGGACAACAATCATGGAATTTCATAAATGTCTAATGAAATTTTGATAATTTGAGAACCAATAGTATCAGCAGTTACACAGAATAATGTTTTTGTGGATTGCTAGGAAAATAAACAACTTATAGGGAAGCAACCAAGACCATATACTATCATGAATTTCCACTTTCAACACAGTACTAATTAGATGTGGGAAATGTAGTGGCCTTTAAGACATCTGACTCATGTCACTTTCAGGCTGAAATGTCTTAACAGTTTTTTTTCTAACTTGATCATAATCATACTACTTTGGCAGCTGTGTGGAAATGTCTAGAATTGCCGCAATTTTCATCATTGACTTATTCTTGGTTCTTTATGTAAATTTTTAAAGAGCTGGGGTAAAAATCTTATTGGTTACATATGACAGTCACAAATCAGTACATCTCTGTTGTTAAAATGTTAAGTGAAATGCATGCTCAGGAACTTTTTTCTCATAGCCATGGTTTGTGTGGGTGCATGCTTTTCTTCTCCAGGTTCATGAAGTCCATGTCTGTTCATAGATGTGCTTCAGGGGATCAATAAATGCCCCCAGTTACAAGCAAAGTGTTCTACATTTTCCAAGGATAGAGTCTACAGTTTTCATCAGGTATTCAAAGCAATCTTGAGGACCCCACATTTAAGAACTATTAGCATAGAGGTAAAAGCACCTGTGATTTTCTCTTTCTTGTCTCAAACACAGTGGAAAGCAGGACAGTAGCTAGCCATGCATCTTGAATGCCTTTTGTGAAAAATAGTCCTTAACTGAATGCCAAAATGTAGACATTGTGAAAGGAACAGGTGCTGAGTTCAATAGCTACCAACTTCTTTTCCTCTAGGTGTGAGGTGAGCGCTCTTAAAACTCCCAAAGACTATCTCTGGCAGAGGTGGTTGTTGTTTCAGAGCAGATAACGAGTCACAGGTAGGTTTTCCTGATACTCACTTAAAAACTGGGTGGGACAATATGTTTTGCCTAAGAAGACAAATGCTTCTCTGGTGGCTCAGTTGTAAAAAATCTGCCTGCCAGTGCAGGAGACGAAGGTTTGATCCCTGGGTCCGGAAGCTCTCCTGGAGAAGGAAATGGCAACCCACTCTAGTATTCTTGCCTGGGAAATCTCAAGGACAGAAGGTCCTGGCAGGCTGCCATCCATGGGTTCACAAAAAGTCAGATTTGACTTAGTGACCAAACAAAGCAACAAGAGGATAAATATATATGGAAATGTGGTAGATACTGTGGTGGCGCAATTTTACTTAATCTATTAATGTATTTCACAACACAGCCATGGGGTTCGCTGGCCAAAATCTCTCTGTTTTTGTCCCTGAAAAACAAGCTGGCACACTTCCTTTTTTGCATTGTTCTTACCAACATCTGTTTAGAATTGTCTGAGCTCTGCTTCTCTGAATTCCAGCTAACATGAGCGATCCATTAACTTTATTTTGTTCCGGGAATGTCTAAATGTTTTTGTTATAAATTCCTGAAGATCACTTAACCTCTGTTGAACACTGGTGCTCTTTGGAAAGGCTTTTTTATATGAAGCCCTAGTGGGATAAACAGTCATCGAATGTTATCAGGATTCTCCTTGATCCTATTATATTTTCTAAATGATTGTGCATATATAAGCTCTAGACTTCCTCAACTGCCAAGAATTATTCTAATTTCTGACATTTATTACAAATTCTGGTAATCTAACTATTGGTGTTTTGTTGCAGAGACCAGTTATTTTCAATGCACTGGTATGATGTAATATTAGATGTTTCAGAATTCCCTCTCACCTTGATACAGCATATTAAATTCTTATTTTATTTCTTGTTTATGATTTTTGTTGTTAATAAGCTAATTTTAAGCTAGCATGACTACTATTTCCCTTTAATACTAAATTATAGCATTTTGATAAATTTAAAAGTGCTTCCATTTTTAAAAAATTTTCTAACCTATTTTATAAATGCAGCAGGATGACATTTAATGGGCCATTTAATGTATTTTTATAATGAAGTTTTTTATTTGCAATGCTGCTGTTACTCTACCCTCGCTCTGATCTAGTGTACATATCACTATGCCATAGGCAAGGTCTGGGAGTGATGTTAGTTTTCTTTTTCTGTTTCCTTTGTGTGCTTATTTCTCGCCTATGGAGTAAAACACAAAGTAAGGCCATGACTTTGTACATCTTTCTTCTGATGGTTACACCTAATTTCTGAAATTAATGTATCTGCATTACATTAAACATACTTTTGTATGACCTACTCCGCATTACAGGCACAGTGTTATTTTTTATCTGAACATAAACATTTTGTAAATTTACTTGCTAACACTGTCCTTGGAAGAAAAGTACAAGAGAATATGAGTATGCCAGAAAACAAGGAAATATTCAATTACAATGTTGATAAAAGGAAATACAAGCTAGCTCATATGGGCTCCCACTGGCCAAATTTGGAATAATTAGAGCATGAGTAAGAACCGCAATGTTTTTTTATTTTTTTATGAATTTATTTATTTTTTATTGAAGGATAATTGCTTTACAGGATTTTATTGTTTTCTGTCAAACCTCAACATGAATCAGCCATAGGTATACATATGTTCCCTCCCTCTTGAACCTCCCTCCTATCTCCCTCCCCATCCCATCCCTCTAGGTTGATACAGAGCCCCTGTTTGAGTTTCCTGAGACATACAGCAAATTCCTGTTGGCTATCTATTTTACATATGGTAATGTAAGTTTCCATGTTTCTCTTCCCATACATCTCACCCTCGCCTCCCATCTCCTTGTATGTATTGAAACAGACACATGTCCCTCAATGTTCATTGCAGCACTATTTACAATAGCTGGAACATAGAAGCAACCTACATGTCCATTGACAGACGAATGGATAAAGGAATTGTGGTACACATACACAATGAAATATTACTCAGCCATAAAAAAGAGCACATTTGAGTCAGTTCTAATGAGATGGATGAACCTAGAGCCTCTTCTACAAAGTGAAGTAAGTCAGAAAGAGAAAGATAAGTATCATATACTAATGCATACATACGAACCTAGAAAGATGGCTCTGAAGAATTTATTTGCAGGGCAGTGATGGAGAGACAGACATAGAGAACCACAATTTTGACAATTATAAATAATAGAACAGATAAACATCAATGAGTCTAAAAGAAGTTAAAGGGGGAAAAACTCATTTGCCATCATTGGTGATGACAATTATAACAATCCCGTACTTTGAAAACTGGCAATTAAAGGGAAAAAATAAGTATCTATCCCAAGTATTTATCTTGCCTTATTCAAGGAAGTAGAACTTATCTTACTTGATAAGAGGAAATGTTCTTTTATATATGAATGCCAGGTAACAATTCTATCTATAAGGGATGATAGAATTTAAAAAGTCAAAATTTTGTAACTCAATCTAATAATGAATTCAGGCAAGGATCACCTGTCTATCTAGGGAAGGATCAAGGATGCTTGATTCATTATAAGAAAGACAGTCAAGTGCATAGGTATTTCACACTCTACCAAAGAGTCAGTTCATAGACTACTTGTTGGAATAACATAAATTTACAGTGGAGGCATCTGGCTTTCTCCATCCTAACCAAGTGATCAAATATAGGACCACGTATGCCCCCTGATGTGAAACGATTTAACATATGTATCACTATCTATGAAACATTCTCTCAAACATGCCTGTGTCTCTGTTGTTTACAGACATAATCTACTTTAAACTTAGTCAAATATTTACAGAAAACAAAGGAATAAAAGTCAGAAATGAAGTGAAAATGCAAGAAACTATACAGACAAATCCAGAATGTACAAGAGAGCAAGACTAGCTTGGTCATGCATGGGCACAAGAAATAGACAGCAGGATTATTGTTGTAGATTAAGAGACAATCTCTCTGAAACTTCACTTATTGGTTTTTCTTAAAGCCATAACATATGTTTTAGAAACAACTGGGGGAAATTGAATATGGACTGACATAGATGACGATATTGGAATCTTACGGAGATAAGAAAGCCTTCTTAAGTGAACAATGCAAAGGAACAGAAAAAATAATAGAATGGCAATGACTATAGATCTATTCAAGAAAATTAGAGATACCAAGGGAATATTTCATGAAAAGATGGGCACAATAAAGGACCAAAACAGTAAGGATCTAACAGAGGCAGAAGAGGTTAAGAAGAGGTGGCAAGAATACACAGAAGAACTGTAGAGTACAGATCTTAATGGCCCAGATAACCATGCTGCTGTGGTCACTCACCTAAGACCAGATATCCTGGAGTTTGAAGTCAGGTGAGCCTTAGGAACCATTACAAGGAACAAAGCTAATGGAGGGAATTCCAGCTCAGCTATTTCAAATCCTAAAAGATGATGCTGTTAAAGTGTTGCACTTGATATGTCAGCAAATTTGGAAAACTTAGAAGTAGTCACAGAACTGGAAAAGGTCAGTTTTCATTCCAGTCCCAAAGAAGGGCAATGCCAAAGAATGAATCTTCAAACTACTGCATAATTGTGCTTATTTCACATGCTAGTAAAGTAAAGCTCAAAATTCTTCAAGCTAGGTTTCAACAGTATATGAATCAAGAATGTTCAGATGTGCAAGCTGGATTTAGAAAAAGCAGAGGAACCAAATATCAAATTGCCAGTAACCATTGGATCACAGAAAAACAAGAGAATTCCAGAAAAACATCTACTTCTGCTTTGTTGACTATGTGAAAGCTTTTGACAGTGCGGATCAACAAACTGTGGAAATTTCTTCAAGAGATAGGAATACCAGACCGCCTTACCTGCCTCCTGAGAAACCTGTATGCAGGTCAAGAAGCAACTCTTAGAACCAGACACAGAACAATGGGCTGGTCCAAAATTGGGAAAGGAATACATCAAGGCTGTATATTGTCATTTTGTTTACTTAACTTATATGTGGAGTACATCATGTGAAATGCCTGGCTGGGCGAATCCCAAGCTGGAATCAAGATTGCTGGGAGAAATATCAACAACATCAGACATGCAGATGACACCACCCTTATGGCAGAAAGCAAAGAGGAACTAAAGAGCCTCTTGATGAAGGTAAAAGAGGAGAGTGAAAAACTGGCTTAAAACTCAGCATTCAAAAAACTGGCATTCAGTCATGGCATACAGTGCCCATCACTTCATGGCAAATAGATGGGGGAAAAAATGGAAACATTGACAGACTTTATTTTCCTAGACTCTAAAATCGCTGCAGATGGTGACTGAGGACATGAAATTAAAAGACACTTGCACCTTGGCAGACAAGCTACAACAAACCTAGACAGCATATTAAAAAGCAGAGACATTACTTTGCTGACACAAGTCCATATAGTTAAAGCTATGGTTTTTCCAGTAGTCATGTACAGATGTGAGAGTTGGACCTTAAAGAAGGCTGAGTGCTGAAGAAGACTCCTGAGAGTCCTTTGACAGAAAGGAGATCAAACCCGTCAATCCAAAAGGAAATCAACCCTGAATATTCATTGGAAGGACTGATACTGAAGCTGAAGCTCTGATAATTTGGCCACCTGTTGCAAAGAGCCGACTAACTGGAAAAGACCGATGTTGAGAAAGATTGAAGGCAGGAGGAGAAGGGGAAGACAGAGAATGAGATGGTTGGATGGTATCACTGACTCAATGGATGTGAGTTTGAGCAAACTTCGTAAGATAGTAAAGGACATGAAAGCCTGGCAGACTGCTATCCAGGGGGTTACAAAGAGTCGGACACGACTGAGTAACTGAATGACAACAATGGAATCTTTAATTTCTTAGGTATGATAATCACATACTATCACTATAAATGAAAATGTCTTTTCTTAGGGAATACATGCTGGAGCCTCTTTGTGTCTTTCACTACTTTCACATAATTTATTTTTAAAAAGAAATAAACACATTTATAGCTATGTTAAGCAAATGTGGCAAAAGTTAACAATTATTGAATATGCATGCTGAGCATATGGATGTTCATTGTTCATTTAACATTTCAGCATTTTCAATTGTTTTATACACATTTGGAATACACATTTGGCAACAAAACAATAAAGTCATATGTGTTTTGTATGTGCAATCTTATTTGTGTATACATATGTAATTTAATCTCTAAAAGTACAATTAAAATATTTGATCTTTGGATTCTTTGTATTTTCATGTGATGCTACTTTGCTGGGGGTTGCTGGGCCTCCAGATCAACTTGTGAAGCCATGTCAGCTCATTTTGGATGGACGTGCCCTCCATTTCTCTTAAATCTGTTACGCATGCACAGAATTTATGTGGTGTCAGCAGCATGATGGATGTTCCCAATACTATGAAGGAATTATAGACATATGTTGCAGTCATGACTGTACAGGATGCCATGAAATGAGAAAGAACAGGGCAGCGCAGTGAAATCTAGGATGAAAGTAGAGATCAGAAATCTAAGAGCAGGGGAAAATTGTCCAAGTGTATAGAAAGGGATTAAGAGGATGGTGAGCATAAGGAGGCAGGACGTATGGAAGCCATGTGTCATAAAATATGCCATATGGTGTTGGAAGGTGGCAAAGAAAGGGCAAGCGCCCTGAAGAGATGATGAAGGTAAAATCACATTGACAAGGACCAGACGGAGTTCAGCACAGTACAAGTGGGTGGCATTCCTATCACAAGGTGATGGGAAGCCTAGAAACAATTCTAAGCTAGCAGGATGGTGAAAATAAAGGAATCCACTTGAGCTGGTGAGTAGAGGATTTTGAGGTCAGAAAAAGTCAAGTGATTTGAAGCCAAGTCAGCTGGAAGAGTGAAAATACTGTTAGCTTTGAAATAGGTTAAATCTAATTTTAAATTTTTAGCTCTGCTATCTTCTACCTGTGACTTGCCAATCACTTGGGGTCTCAATTTTGTTTTTAAAACTTGTAAGTCAGAATTTTGGAAAAAAGGTAATAATTGGTGAATAATGAACCTTTAGTTTTATTCACAGAGTTAGTCAATCAGATATGATAATCTGATACATGTTAATTTGATTACATACATCATGATCACATAAACTTAACAGTGATTTAGAGAGGATCATAATTTATTAGGAATTTTTATATTATTAGCCCTCTCTGACCAGGGGAGAAAGTATTGTTCAGCAGAGCAGAGGACAATTGTAAAACTCACTCTGGATGAAATCCCTTGAATTGGACTCATTTATCATCCATCAATTTATTTATTGAGGCCATTCTGCATATAATAGATTTTATGCTAGGCAGTGGCTTATATTGAATAGATAGGATGTCTGTCTGTGGATTTATAACATGTTGGTTTCTATTTTGTGTATTTGTATATTCCTTCAACAAACATTTATTGAACGTTGTCTCTATATTTTATTGGGCAACTTCTATGTACCATGTTCCTAAAACCATTCACATATATACTTTCTATAAAATCAGGTTTTGTTTTTGGTGGATCTAGCTAAGAAAGAGCTAAAAACTGTGCTGCATAAAATATGAGATGAATAAATTACATTAACGTCATTCAAAAAGCTTGTAATCTGACTGAATAAGGAAGGCCACAAAAAATGTAAATGCAGGGTAAAATGTGATCTTCCAGAAGAGTCACAAATAAAACTCAAAAAAAAAGAAACCACATCTAATTTGTTAGTGGGGAATAAGCAATAGTGAAAATGTTGATAGAAAATGTGTCATTTGAGAAGATCTTCAAGGAATTAAAATGGTGCATTAGTTTTTCCAGACTGCCAAAGCAAATAAATTAGGTGGCTTAAAAACAACAAAAAAATTATTCTCTCACAGTTCAGGAGACAAGAAGTGTAAAATCAAGGTACCAGTAGATTTGTTTCCTTCTGGAGGCTTTCCTTCTGGAGGTGAGAGGAAGAATCTGTTCATGCCTTCCAACTTCTGGTGATCGTTAGCAGGCCTTCATTTTCCTTGGCTCATGGTGGTATCACTCTAATCTCTGACTACATCGTCACATGACATTCCCCTCAGTGTATCTCAGGATACACTTTTTCTTGTAAAGATGCTAATCATTAGATTTAGGGCCCCCACTAAATTCAGCATGATCTCATCTCTAGAGCCCCAGCAAATTACATCTGCAAAGACCCTATTAGGTCACATTCTCAGGTTTTGAATGAACACAAATATTTGGAGAGATACTAGTCAACCCGGTACAGATGGGAAAGGAGTTCTCCAGGGTGAAGAGAAAAAAATATGATCAGATATACTTTAGGGATGTGTTAACAGAGAAAAGAGTAATCTAGTCTACTTAGAAAGTGCACAAAATGTGGGGAAAGAGGGAGAGGTATAGACGAAAGGAGCTCTTTTTCATCCTTTGATACTCATAGCTAGTGTTACACTTTGCATGCTCTTATCAAACAATCCTTTTTTGTCCTCCAGAGAATTAACTGATTCTTCCTTTGTATTCCCGTTACACTTTATTCTTAACTCTTTAATAGCACTTACCGTATTGTATTGAAATTTTATGTATACATATCTATTTTATTAGACTGACTCAGGATGTAACTAAGCTATTTGGCTTAGTATTCCCAAAGCTTAGCACAGGGCTGAACACATAATAATCACGCACCAAGTACTTGTGGAAGAGTGAAGAGATAAACATGGATGGGAGGAACAAAGAGGGAAGGGCAGGCAGATGGATGCATGGATAGATAGACAAGATAGTTCGCCCTGTGATGCTTTACAGAGGATCCAGAATGCCAGCTTGAGAATTCTAGGCTTTATTCTGTGATAATGAGCAATCTCCACAGGTTTCTGAATAAGGGAATAATTAATTATAACTATGCTTTAAAATTAAATATCTGTCAATGGTATTTTATATGAATTGGAAACAAAGGAAAATCTCAAAAGAAAGATAAATTTCAAAGATTATTGTTAGGAATTGTGGACACAAAACAGCCCCTGTGCTTTGGGGATGGAAAGAAGAAAAAAATGGAGGCAAAATGAACAGGCTTAGTGATTGGACTACTGTAGTCCCATTAACATAAAAAGTTAGGTAGGAAAAAAATAACTTTCATTTGCAAATGGTAATTTACCTTGGGATGTTTTAAGAGTTTAGATAACATTCCAGAATCTAAATTTTACTATTCAATGAGATTTTTGTTGTCCAGTCACTAAGTCCTGTCCAACCCTGTGATTCCATGGACTGCAGCATGCCAGTCCTCCACTATCTCCCAGCATTTGCTCAAGTTCATATCCACTGAGTTGGTGATATCATCTAACTATCTCATCCTCTGCCACCCTCTTCCCCTTTTGCCTTCAGTCTTTACCAGCATCATGGTCTTTTCCAATGAGTCAGTTCTTTGCACCAGGTGGCCAGAGTATTGGAGCTTCAGCTTCAGCATCAGTCTTCCATTGAATACTCAAGGTTGATTTCCTTCAGAATTGACTGACTTGATCTCCTTGCAGTCCAAGGACTCTCAAAAGTTGTCCCCAGCACCACAATTCAAAAGCATCAATTCTTTGGTGCTCAGCCTTCTTTACGGGCCAACTCTCACATCCATACATGATACATGACTATGCAAAAAACTGTAGCTTTGATTATATAGACCTTTGTCAGCAAAGTGATGCCTTTGCTTTTTAATATGTTGTCTAGGATTGTCATAGCCTTCCTTCCAAGAAGGAAACATCTGATTTCATGGCAATCACCATCTGCAGTGATTTTGGAGCCCAAGAAAAGAAAATCTGTCATTGCTTCCACTTTTTCCCCTTCTATTTCCCATAAAGTGATGGAACTACATGCATGATCTTGGTTTTTTTAATGTTGAGTTTTAAGCCAGCTTTTTCACTCTCCTCTTTAACTTTCATCAAGAGGCTCTTTAGTTCCTCTTCATTTTCTGCCATTAGAGTCATATCATCTGCACATCTGAGGTTGTTGATAATTCTCTTGGCAACCTTGATTCCAGCCTGTGACTCATCCAGCCCGGCATTTCACATGATATACTCTGACCTTGATATACTCTTTTCCCAATTTTGAACCAGTCAGTTGTTCCATGTAAGGTTCTAATTGTTGCTTCTTGATCCACAAACAGGTTTTTCAGGAGGTAGGTAAGGTGATCTGGTAGCCCTATCTCTTTAAGAATTTTCTAAGTGGCAAACCAATCCAGTACTCTTGCCGCAAATGGCATTGAAACATGTAAAATATCATGTATGAAACGAGTTGCCAGTCCAGGTTCGATGCACGATACTGGATGCTTGGGGCTGGTGCACTGGGACGACCCAGAGGGATGGTACGGGGAGGGGGGAGGGAGGAGGGAGGAGGGTTCAGGATAAGGAACACATGTATACCTGTGGCGGATTCATTTTGATATTTGGCAAAACTAATACAATTATGTAAAATTTAAAAAGAAAAAAAATTAAAAAAAATAAAAAGAAAAAAACTAAAAAAAAAAAACCAAAAAGGCAAAAAGATATGACACCAAAAGATGATCTCCCCAGGCTGGAAGGTATCCAAGATGCTACTGGGAAAGAGTGGAGGGCAATTACTTATAGCTCCAGAAAGAATGAAACCCTCTGGGCCAAAGTGAAAACAACACTCAGTTGTGGATGTGTCTGATGGTGAACATAATGTTCAATGCTGTAAAGAACAATATTGCATAACAACATGGAATGTTAGATCTATGAATCAAGGTGAACTGGACCTGATCAAGAAGATGACAAGAGTGAACATCAATATCTTAGGAATCAGTGAACTAAAATGGACAGGATTGGGTGAATTCAATTCAGATGAGCATTATATTTTCTACTGTGGGCAAGAATACCTTAGAAGAAATGGAGTAGCCCTCATAGTCAACAAAAGAGTCCAAAATGCAGTACTTGGGTGCAATCTCAAAAATGACAGAATGATCTTGATTGGCTTCCAAGGCAAAACACTCAACATTACAGTAATCAAAGTCTATGCCCCAACCACTGATGCTGAAGAAGCTGAAGTTGACTGGTTCTATGAAGACTGACAAGAAATTCTAAACTAATACCAAAAAAAAGGTGTCTTTTCATCATTCAACTAGATAATCAGGTGAAATATTGAAGTTACCAAGTTAAAAAATAAGAGAAATGGCTTAAGGAGAGAGCATTAAATATTTCTAATATTTAGAGAAATTGAGTAGGAGGAAGAACCTATTAAAGCAAGTGCTCCAAAAAGTTTTGTGCATTTGTCTGTCTACTTAAGAACAACATATTCGTTGTAGATTTCTTTTTTTTTTTAATTTCTTTACAATACAGCAACAATTGTAAAAACAAGTTGTGAACAAGTTGCTTGTAGACTGATGCCCTACAGATATTTTTTTTCTTGTGACTGATAAGCTCTGAGAAACAAGTATTGCTGCATCTATTTTGGCACTTTTGCTTTTGAAAAGAGAATATTGCCTATGAATAAGTGTTTTGAGGTAGGTATTCAGGGCTCGATCTGAGCACAGAAATCAAAACCATGGCACATTAATGCTTTATATTTAGAGTGCCTTCTACTTTGTGATTTTCCCTTTTCATAAACTTCTCCACATTATGTAATTAAGGATCTCTCCTGAAACTCAGCAAGTAAAAGAGACTAACCAATACATTGATACAGGGGAGCCAGCAGATGTAGCTGGAAAAGGCACACCATGTTTACAAGCATTATCCCATAGTAGACCTCAATAATCAATCACAGCCAATGTTCTTACTGAACTTCCCCTGGAATTCTTCAAAATATAGGATTCCAGGTCATCAAAACCAATCAATGGGGATTAGGTGAGGTAACAATAAGCATATTTGATCTTGTTAAACTATGGGGAATTACTTACAAAATTAAGAAGAAATGTGAACAGAGATATTTATCCAAAATAAGAATTTAAGGAATTGTTGAAAGCAAAGAGGAACTAAAGAGTCTTTTGATGAAGGTGAAAGAGGAGAATGAAAAATCTGGCTTAAAACTCAACATTCAAAAAACTAAAGTCATGGCATACAGTCCCATCACTTCATGGCAAGTAGATGGAGAAAAAGTGGAAACAGTGACAGATTTTATTTTATTGGACTCAAAAATCACTGCAGACAGTGATTGCAGCCACGAAATTAAAAAACACTTACCTCTTGGAAGACAAGCTATGACAAGCTCAGTTTATTAAAAAGCAGACACATCACTTTGCTGACAAAGGTGGACATAGTCAAAACTATGGTTTTTCCAGTAGTCATGTATGGATGTGAGAGTTGGACCATAAACAAGGTTGAGTGCCAATGAAGTGATGCTTTCAAACTGTGATGCTGGAGAAGACTCCTGAGAGTCCTTTGGACAGCAAGGAGATCAAACCAATCAGTCCAAAAGGAAATCAACCCTGAATATTCATTGGAAGTCGAAGTTCCAATACTTTGTTCATCTGATGCAAAGATCCAGTTCATTGGAAAAAACTCTGATTCTGGGAAAGATTGAGGGGAGGAGGAAAAGGGGATGACAGAGGATGAAGTGGTTGGATGACATCACCGAGTCAATGGACATGAGTTTGAACAAACTCCAGAAGATAGTAATGGACAGGAAAGCCTGATGTGCTGAAGTCCGTGGGGTTACAGAGTCAGATACAACTTATTGGTTGAACAAGGGACAAACATCCTTCAAATCAGATGAAGAGTGAACTTGTAGGTTAAAGCTTAAGGTGAGGGTGGAAGGACAAATTGTTAAGAATCAGTTTGGACAACACTCATGCTTAAACATTATCTATGAAAAGAGGTTTGGGTGTAAAAAGTTAAGGAATACTGAGGTCAGAGACACAAATAAATTAAGGGAAAAATGGAAAAATCAGGGTGATGCTGTATGTAAGTGTTAAAAGAGAGGCAAGTGGAAATGAAGTAGAAAGCAGAACTTTAGCTCTAAATGAAATTAGACATCAACATTTCTGAGTTTCATAAAATGTTCATGTCCTTGTACTGGCCCTTCTGATACTCAGTCCATTGAAAATGCTTAGATGATCTTGACATAAATTAAAATTAATTCTGAAGGTTGTAACAATGGGAACTGGAAATTGATTTTTTAAATTAATTAATTTATTTTAATTGGAGGTTAATTACTTTATAATATTGTAGTTGTTTTTGCCATTCCTTGACATGAATCAGCCATGGGTGCACATATATACATGATTTTTTTTTTTAAGCAAAATGGTTTCTTAATTGGTTTTACTAAAGTTTTACTATTAAGCACATTATTCACATCTGATTTACTTTTGAGTCATTAAAGGGGGGAATCTAAAAATTATGGTATTTTCATACATTATGATGTATGACTATGTGTTTTATCAGATTTTGGTTCTTCTTAAACACTTATTGAGCCACCACAACTTGTCATGCATGCATATTTACCCTCACTCCTTACTAAAGTGAAAAATAAGAAAAGAAAAAAAGCCACCAGGTAGATGTCAGAAGTATAGGATGGGGAGGCCACTTTCTCCCCTACAAATACATCAAAAGATCATCTGCACGAGAAGCCACTTCCACAAGAAAACTTCTGAATGCTGGCGGAGGAACCCAGATACCCACAGAGATGCATGCTCCATCAGGGACTGCGCCCACATGGTGCACCTTGGACCCTGAGTGGCCTGGACCTGGGAAGTGCACGCTGCCTTGAGCTATGGCAACCCCAGTGTGGTCCATCCACTGTGAGCACCCCCGACACGTGCCGGTGGTGTTTGCTTGAGGTCTCAGTCCGTCTCCACAGCACAACTGAGCAAGGGAGCCCGAATAAATGGCCACTTTAGCCCACTCGTGTCAGGGCAGAGATTAGACACAGAAGAGAACTGCAATCAGAGGAGGGCAAACTAAACAAAGAAAAGAAAGGGGAACAGCCCGGGACGTGTCAGATGCATCACATTAAAACCTGCAGTTAATGCGAACACCGTGCATTTGAAATTTAGAACAAGCACAAGAAAAAAACAAGGGACTATCTGACACTGAACTGACCCCACACTGCCAACAATGGCTCCAGAGAAATTCCTAGATATATTTTTATGATTATTGTTTTTTTAATTTTTTAAAAATTTTAGTTCTTTATTACTCCTTTAACTTTCATTTTTATAGCCTACTACTAACTTTCTTTTTAAAAACCTCATTTTTTAAACAAATTCCAGATTAAAAAAATTTTTGTGATCGAATTTGTTTTGTATTCTTTTATTGAACTGTGGTGTTGGAGAAGACTCTTGAGAGTCCCTTGGACTGCAGGGAGATCCAATCAGTCCATTCTAAAGGAGATCAGTCCTGGGTGTTCATCATCAGAAGGACTGATATTGAAGCTGAAATTCCAATACTTTGGCCACCTGATGCAAAGAGCTGACTCATTGGAAAAGACCCTGATGCTGAGAAAGATTGAAGGCAGGAGGAGAAGGGGACGACAGAGGATGAGATGGCTGGATGGCATCACTGACTCGATGGACGTGGGTCTGAGTGAACTCCGGGAGTTGGTGATGGACAGGGAGGCCTGGCGTGCTGCGGTTCATAAGGTCACAAATAGTCAGACACGACTGAGTGACTGAATTGAACTGAATTGATTGTACTTTTGAGAATCTAATCTCTATTCTAAGTTTTTAATCTTTGCTTTTTGATATTTGTTATTAATTTTGTACCTTTAATAGTATAATTTTTAGTATCTATTTTCACTTAGGGATTTGATTACTGGCTTGATTGCTCTTTTCCTTTCTGACTCTCCCTCTTGTCCTCCTGGCCACCTCCATCTCCCACCTCCCTCTTTTATTCTCTATATAACTCTGTGAATCTCTCTGGGTGTTCCTGACTGTGGAGAGTTCTTTGACCATTAACCTTGGGGTTTTATCTTCTGCACTGTGTGGACAGAGAAGTCTTAAGGCTACTGTAAAAGGGAGATCAAAACCCAGAGGCAAGAGGCTCAACTACAGAACTTTGGAGTACCACAAAACTCCTGACCCCAGGGAACATTAATAGGTGAGAATCCACCCAAAAGCCACCATACCTACATTGAGGCCAAGAGCCAGCAAACTCCAGTGCAAGACATCTCATGCTAATCCTCCAACAAAAAGGAACACAACCCTGAACATTAAGAGATAAACTGTCCAAAGTCATACCAAACCCATAGACACCATAAAACGCACTACTGGACACTGCATTGCCCTCCAGAGAGAAGAGATCCAGCTGCATCCATCAGAACAGAGACAAAAATTCCCCCAACCAGGAAACCTTCACAAATCACTTGTCCAACCTCATCCACAGGGAGTAGACTCCACAATTAAAAGGAAATAAGACCTCCAGCCTGAAGGAACTAAAACTAAACGAAATAAAAAGGCAGAGAAATATACAGCAGATGAAGGAACATGATAAAAACCCATTAAACCAAACAAAAGATGAAGAGATAGGGAGCCTACCTGAAAAAGAATTTAGAATGATAGTAAATATGATCCAAAATCTTGAAAAGAATATGGAGTTACAGATAAACAGACTAGAGACATGGATCGAGAATTTTAACAAGGACCTAGAAGAAATAAAAGAATCATTTCAGTCCAGTTCAGTTGCTCAGTCATGTCTGACTCTTTGTGACCCCATAAACTGCAGCACACCAGGCCTCCCTGTCCATCACCAACTCCCGGAGTTCACCCAGACTCACGTCCATTGAGTCAATGATGCCATCCAGCCATCTAATCCTCTGTTGTCCCCTTCTCCTCCTGCCCCCAATCCCTCCCAGCATCAGAGTCTTTTCCAATGAGTCAACTCTTCACATGAGGTGGCCAAAGTACTGGAGTTTCAGCTTTAGCATTATTCCTTCCAAAGAAATCCCAGGGCTGATCTCCTTCAGAATGGACTGGTTGGATCTCCTTGCAGTCCAAGGGACTTTCAAGAGTCTTCTCCAACAACACACTTCAAAACCATCAATTCTTCGGTGCTCAGCCTTCTTCACAGTCCAACTCTTACATCCATACATGACCACAGGAAAAACCATAGCCTTGACTAGATGGACCTTTGTTGGCAAAATGATGTCTTTGCTTTTGAATATGCTATCTAGGTTGGACATAACTTTCTTTCCAAGGAGCAAGTGTCTTTTAATTTCATGGCTGCAGTCACCATCTGCCGTGATTTTGGAGCCCCAAAAAAATAAAGTTTGACACTGTTTCCACTGTTTCCCCATCTATTTCCCATGAAGTGATGGGACCGGATGCCATGATCTTTGTTTTCTGAATGTTGAGTTTTAAGCCAACTTTTTCACTCTCCAGTTTCACTTTCATCAAGAGGCTTTTGAGTTCCTCTTCACTTTCTGCCATAAGGGTGGTGTTCTGCATATCTGAGGTTATTGATATTTCTCCTGGCAATCTTGATTCCAGCTTTTGTTTCTTCCAGAATAGTCCATCAGTAATGAACAATGCAATAACTGAGATTAAACACATCCTGGAGGGAACCAACAGTAGAATAACTGAAGCAGAAGAAAGGATAAGTAAGGTGGAAGATAGAATGGTGGAAATAAATGAAGCAGAGCTGAAAAAAGAAAAGAATAAAAAGAAGTGAGGACAGCCTCAGAGACCTCTGGAACAAAGTTAAATGCCCCAACATTTGAATCCTAGGAGTTCCAGAAGTAGAAGACAAAAGGAAAGGGTATGGGAAAATACTTGAGGAGATAATAGTCCAAAACATCTCTAAAATGGGGAAAATAACCACTCAAGTCCAAGAAGCCCAGAGAGTCTCAAACAGGATAAACCCAAGGTGAAATACACCAAAACACATACTGATCAAACTAACAAAAATTAGACACAAAGAGCATATATTAAAAGCAGCTAGGTAAAAGCAACAAATAACATACAAATGGATCTCCATAAGGATAATAGCTGATAGAAGCTCTTCAGGCCAGAAGGGAATGTCAGGATATACTTACAGTGATGGAAGAGAAAAACCTACAGCCAAGACTACATTACCCAGCAAAGATCTCATTCATATTTGAAGGAGAAATAAAATACTTTACAGACAAGCAAAAGCTGAGAGAATTCAGCACCACCGACCAGCTCTTCAACAAATGCTAAAGGAACTTCTCTAGACAAGTAAAACAGAAATGGTTTATAAAAATGAACCCCAAACAATAAAGTAAATGATAACAGGATTATACTTATCAATAATTATCTTAAACATAAATGGCTTAAATGCTCCAACCAAAAGACAAAGACTGGCCAAATGGATACAAAAACAAAACCCCTATATATGCTGTCTACAAGGGACCCACCTCAAACCTAGGGACACATACTGACTGAAAGTGAGGGTCTGGAAAAAGATATTTCATTCAAATGGAGACCAAAAGAAACTGGGAGTAGCAATACTCATCAGATAAAATAGACTTTAAAGACCCCTATAAGACACAAAGAAGGACCCTACATAATAATCAAAGGATTAATGCAATAAGAAGTTTTAACTATTATAAATATATCACCAACTTGATGGACATAAGTTTGAGCAAGTTCCAGGAGTTGGTGATAGACAAGGAAGCCTGGCATGCTGCAGTCAATGGAATCACAAAGAGTTAGACATGACTAAGCAATTGAACTGAATTGATGCACCCAATGTAGGAGCACCTCAATAAATAAGGCAAATGCTAACAAGGGGAACTTGAAAAGGGAACTTAACAGCAACACAATATTAGTGGGAGACTTTAATACCCCATTCACACCAACGGACAGATCAACCAGACAGAAAATTAACAGGGAAACACAAGCTTTAAATAACACATTGGACCAGTTAGACCTAATTTATATCTGCAAGGCATTTCACCCAGAAACAAGGGATTTCACCTTTTTGTCAAATGCACATGGAACATTCTTTGAACACATGCACAGGATAGATCACATACTGGACACAAATCTAGACTTAGTAAATTTAAAATAACTGAAATCATTTCAAGCATCTTTTTTGATCACAGTGCTGTAAGATTACATATCAACTACAGCAAAAAAAATTATGAAAAACATAAACATATGGAGACTAAACTACATACTTCTGAATAACCAACAGATCACTGAAGAAATCAAAAAGGAATCAAAATATGCATAGAAACAAATGATAGTCAAAACACAACAACCCAAAACTTATGGGGTTCAGTAAAAGCAGTGCTAAGAGAGAAGTTCATAGCAATACAAGCCTACCTCAAATAAATAACCTAACTTTACACCTAAAGCAACTAGAAAGAGAAGAACAACAACAACAAAACCAAAGTTAGTAGAAGTCATAAAAATCAGAGAAGAAATAAATGAAAAAGAAATGAAGGCGAGTATAGCAAAATTCAACAAAACTAAGTTTGTTCTTCGAGAAGATAAAAAAAATAGGCAAACTGTTAGCCAAACTCATAAGAAAAGGGAGGGGGAAGGCTCAAATAGATAAAATTAGAAATGAAAATGGAGAAATCACAACAGATGACACAGAAATACAAATGATCATAAGAGGCTACAATGAGCAACTATATGCCAACAAAATGGACAATTTGGAAGAAATGGACAAATTATTAGAAAAATACAACTTCCAAAACTGAACCAGGAAGAAACAGAAAATTTGAACAGACCAATCTCAATCACAGAAATTGAAACTGTAATCAAAAATCTTCCAACAAACAAAAGTCCAGGACCAGATGGCTTCACAGGTGAATTCTGCTGTAAATGTAGAGAAGAGATAACACATATCCTACTCCAACTCTTACAGAAAATTGCAGAGGAAGGAGAATTCCCAAACTCATCCTACAAGACCACTATCACCTTGATACCAAAACCAGACAAAGATGCAACAACAGCAAAAAACAAAACAAAACAAAAAAAACCCGAAAAGAAAAGAAAACTACAGGCCAATATCACTAATGAACATAGATGCAAAAATCCTCAACAAAATTCTAGCAAACAGAATCCAACAACATATTAAAAAGATCATACATCATGATCAAATGGGCTTCATTCCAGGGATGCAAGGATTCTTCAATATTCACAAGTCAATCAATGTGATATACCATATTGACAAATTGAAAGATTAAAAACCATATGATTATCTTAATAAGTGCAGAGAAAACCTTTGACAAAGTTCAACAGTCATTTATGATAAGAACTCTCCAAAAAGTAGGCATAGAAAGAACATACCACAACATGATAAAAACCATATACCGCAAACCCACAGCAAACATTATCCTCAATGGCAAAAAGGTGAAAGCATTCCCTATAAAATCAAGAACAAGACAAAGGCGCCCACTCTCACCACTACTATTCAACATAGTTTTGGAAGCTCTAGCCACAGCAATCAGAAAATAATAAGAAATAAAAGGAATCCAGATTGGAAAAGAAGAAGTAAAGCTCATTGTTTGCAGATGGCATGGTCCTCTGCATAGAAAACCCTAAAGATGCCACCAGAAAATTATTAGAGATAATCAATGAATATAGTAAAGTTGCAGGATATAAAATTAATACACTGAAATCCCTTGTATTCCTATACACTAACAATGAAAAATGAGAAAGAGAAACCAAGGAAACAGTCCCATTCAACACTGCAATGAAAAAAGCAAAATACTTAGGAATAAATTTACCTAAAGAAACAAAAGATCTGTATATCAAAAACTATAAAACACTGATGAAAGAAATCAAAGATGACATAAATAGATAAATATACCATGTTCATGGATTGGGAGAATCAATATAGTGAAAAAAAATTATACTACTTAAAGCAATCTATCGATTCAGTGCAATGCTTATCAAACTACCAATGGTATTTTTCACAGAACTAGGACAAATAATTTCAGTTTGACTGCAAGGAGATCCAACTAGTCCATTCTGAAGGAGATCAGCCCTGGGATTTCTTTGGAAGGAACGATGCTAAAGCTGAAACTCCAGTACTTTGGCCACCTCATGCGAAGAGTTGACTCATTGGAAAAGACTCTGATGCTGGGAGGGATTGGGGGCAGGAGGAGAAGTGGACGACAGAGGATGAAATGACTGGATGGCATCACTGACTCAATGGACGTGAGTCTGGGTGAACTCCAGGAGTTGGTGATGGACAGGGAGGCCTGGCGTGCTGCGATTCATGGGGTTGCAAAGAGTCAGACACGACTGAGAGACTGAACTGAACTGAAGTGATGGAAACACAAAAGACCTTGAATAGCCAAAGCAATGTTGAGAAAAAAGAATAGAACTGGAGGAATCAACCTTCCTATCGTCAGACTATATGTCAAAGCTACAGTCATCAAGAGAGTATGGTACTGTGTAAAGACAGAAATGTAGAACAATGGAACAAAATAGAAAGTCCAGAGATAAATCCACACACCTAGTGACACCTTAGCTTTGACAAAGGAGGCAAAAATATATAATGGAAAAAAGACAGTGTCTTCAACAAGTGGTGCTGGGAAAACGGGTCAACTGTGTAAAAGAATGAAGCTAGAACACTTTCTAACACCATACACAAAAACAAATTCAAAATGGATTAAAGACCTATATGTAAGACCAGACACTATAAAACTCTTAGAGGAAAACATAGGCAGAACACTCTCTGACATAAGTCACAGCAAGATCCTCTATGACTCACCTCCTAGAGTAATGGAAATAAAACCAAAAACAAACAAATGGGACCTAATTAAACTTCAAAGCTTTTGCACAATGAAGGAAACTATAAGCAAGGTAAAAAGACAGCCTTCAGAATGGGAAAAAATAATAGCAACTGAAACAACTGACAAAAAATTAAGCTTCAAAATATATGGGCAGCTCATGCAGCTCAATACCAGGAAAACAAACAACCCAATCAAAAAGGGAGCAAAAGACCTAAATAGACATTTCTCCAAAGAAGACATATAGATGGCTAACAAACACGTGAAAAGATACCCAACATCATTCATTATTGCTGCTGCTAAGTCGCTTCAGTCATGTCTGACTCTGCGTGGCCCCATAGACGGCAGCCCACCAGGCTCCCCCATCCCTGGGATTCTCCAGGCAAGAACACTGGAGTGGGTTGCCATTTCCTTCTCCAATGATGAAAGTGAAAAGTGAAAGTGAAGTCACTCAGTCATGTCCAACTCTCAGCTACCCCATGGACTGCAGCCTACCAGGCTCCTCTGTCCATGGGATTTTCCAGGCAAGAGTATTGGAGTGGGTTGCCATTTCCTTCTCCAGAGGATATTCCCGACCTATGACTTGAACTCTCCCACATTGTAGGCAGACACTCATCTGAGCTACCAGGGAAGTCCATCAGTCAGAATGGCCATCATCAAAAAGTCCACAGACAAAAAATACTGGACAGGGTGTGGAGAAAATGGAACCCTCTTACACTGTTGGTGGGAATGCAAACTGGTACAGCCACCATGGAGAAGAGCGTGGAAATTCCTTAAAAAACTGAGAATAGAACTTGCCATATGACCCAGCAATCCCACTGCTGGTCATGCATTCAGAGGAAACCAGAGTTGAAAGAGACGCATGTACCCCAACGTTCACTGCGGCACTATTTACAATAGCTAGGACATGGAAGCAACCTAGATGGCCATCGGCGGATGAATGGATAAGAAAGTTGTGGTATATATACATAGTGAAATATTACTCAGCTATAGAAAGGAATGTATTTGAGTCAGTTCTAATGAGGTGGATGAACCTGGAGCCTATTATACAGAGTGAAGTAAATCAGAAAGAGAAAGACAAATACTGTATATTAATACATATATATAGATTTAGAAAGACGGTAATGATGATCCTACATGCAGGGCAGCATAGGAGACACAGATGTAAAGAAGAGACTTTTGGACTCTGGGAGAAGGTGAGGGTGGGATGATTTAAGAGGAGAGCAATGAAACATGTACATTACCATATGTAAAGCAGATGACCAGTGCAAACTGGATGCAGGAAGCAGGGCACGAATGCCAGCGCTCTGGGACAAACCAGAGGGAGAGGCTGGGGAGGGAGGTGGGAGAGGGGTTCAGGATGGGGGGACACATGTGTCCCTGTGACTGATTCATGTTGATGTATGGCAAAACCATCACAATACAGTAATTATCCTCCAATTTAAATAAATTAATTAATTTTTTAAAAGTCATTTGGCTTTTGGTTTGAAATCCATTTATACTGGGAAGGGGAGGGAAGAAGGAAGGTTGGAGATTCAAGACATCCTTAATATTTCTCAGAATCATATGGTGCAGATCTTTTGGCTTTTAAGGTTGTTCAGAGCCAAGTTAAGAAGACCCGTGATGAGGTCTTATTTTTTCAATACAGTACATCATTTCTCCTTACTAGGAGTACTTTGATGTAAACCAGCATCGCTTTAACAAATTTTTAAAAAGGATCATAAATCTGATTTTTAAATGGTTACTGACAGTTCTTCTGAACATTTTGTTTCATGACTGTTATTTCATCACAAAGGTATATCTTCAAAATCTGAAGAAAAAATAAAAAAGATCTCAAGTTCAATTGTCTCCTCTACTACATCATCGACTTAATGGACATGAATCTGAGCAAACTCTAGGAGATGGTGAAGGATAGAGAAGCCTGATGTGCTGCAGTCCATGGGGTCGCAAAGGGTCGGATACAACTGAGTGGCTGAGCAACAACAACCACGTGAAAAAATACTCAAAACCTGTATCCTGTTGGTTGTTAGAGAGCAAGTGTGACACAAATTCTTTTCCTTTTCTGACTGTGATGTAACCTTACCACTACTGCATTCAAGTAAAGCTCCAAAGGCCCTCTCTGCTCCTAGACTTAATGAATTTAACAATCCAGTCTGCTGTCCTGGTCTTTCCTGGTTGCTCAGGGCTAGTCATTAGCAGCTCATTAGGCAACTCAGTAGGAGATGTTAATAAGCAGGGAGAGTTGAAGAGTGCTTCCCAGAGGAAGCAGGGATTCTTTGCCCGCTAGGATTCTGGAAGACAAACAAAGAAGTTGGGAAGTATTTATTTTCTCTGTTGGGAAATCTTTTTCTCCATAGGACTTGAGTTCAAACAGGGGCCAGCACCTTGTTGCCTCCACATGAGAGGCACAGAATTGAAGTGCCCTGAAAATGAATTATTGTTAGAAAAGGGATCAGAGACTTGACTTGCAGTCAGGAAGCCAAACGGTTTTGTTGCTCTCCATAGTCAAAGGCTATTGATTACTGCAAGTAAGAGCTCACTGTTCCCTGAAGTTTAAGTTTATTCAGTCTTTTGCCCTTTGAGCCCTTTAAGAACTATTAAAGTGTTAAGTGCTATGAAATTTAGCACTTGTTTAATGTAAAATGAATTTTTGTGATCAGTCATGGTTGCTCTGATAGGTTGCAAGTCTGCTGTCAAGGGGAAAGTGAGGGACACTTTACCTAATATAGGTTTTATTGAATGGTCACTTTAGAAGAGATCTTAACATGACATACCTTGGCATACTCATCATTGTGTCTTTCCCCCAAAAAACACAAAAAACCTAATGGATTGGGTGCTGAAATGGCAGAATCTTTTCAAAAATTTCTTTCTTTACATGCAAGAAGCCACCACGGTTGTTTTAAGCTGGAAAAAATGGATACAGCAGTACCAGGAAACTAATATCTCTGGAAGACATAGCATCAATTATCTTTGCAGTCACTGATATATGTACTACTGTGATGTTAGAGAAGATGGTCACATGCCTGGGTCTATTCAGTTCTACCTATAATCTCTTTAACAAAAGTCTGAGCATTCACAACATAACCAAAGGACACAGAAGCTGTTCGGGGCTCACCCATTGCTGTTCCTAGCATACAGAATAGTAGTTTATCTGAAATGATTTTTTTTTTCAGATTAAAAAAGTAATACCTAGTGATAAATATCATCAATGTTTTTGAAGACTTTATTTTTTAGAGTAGCTTTAGGTCTATGACAAAATTGAGAGGAAAGTATAGAGATTTTCCTTATATTTCCTATCTATCTCCATTACTATATCACTCACCAGAACAGTTCATTTCTTAAAAATCAAGTATGAACCTGCATTGACACATTATTATCACCCACAGTCCATGGTTTACCTATGGATTTACTCTTGGTGTTGTGCAAATTCCATGCCCTTGTACAAATGTGTAATGACATATGCTTATCATTATATTTCTACTGCTGTAAAGGTCTGAGCTCTGCCCATTCATCCTTCTCTGCCCAACCCTTAGGGCTTCCCAGGTGGCACTAGTGGTACAGAACTTGCCTGCCAACACAGGAGACATAAGAGACATGGATTTGATCTCTGGCTGGGGGAGATCCCCCTGGAGGAGGGCATGGTAATCCACTCCAGTATCCTTCCTAGAGAATCCCATGGCAGAGGAACATAGCGGGCTGCAGTCTATGAGGTTGCGAAGAGTCAGACATGACTGAAGCGACTTAGTGTGCATGCCCAACCCTTGGCAATCACTAATCTTTTTATTGCCTCCATAGTTTTTCTTTTTCCAGAACGACATATGGTAGGAATCATATAGCCTTCTCAGATTGGCTTCGTTCACTTAATAATATACATTTAAGTTTCCTAAATGTCTTTTCATGATTTGATAGCTCATTTATTTTTAAGTGAAATGCTAGTGAAAGTCACTCAGTCATGTCTGACTCTTTGTGACCCCATGAACTATAGAGCCCCAGGAATTCTCCAGGCCAGAATACTGGAGGGGGTAGCTTTTCCCTTCTCCAGGGGATCTTCCCAACACAGGGATTGAACCAGTTCTGCATTGCGGATTCTTTACCAGCTGACCCACAAGGGAAGCCCAAGGATACTGGAGTTGGTAGCCTATCCCTTCTCCAGCGGATCTTCCTGATCCAGGGATCAAACCGGGATCTCCTGCCTTGCAGGCGGATTCTTTACCGACTGAGCTATGCTATCAAATAATATTCCATTGTTTGTAAATACCACAGTTTATCCACTTATCTACTGAAGGAAATCTTGATGTCTTCCAAATTTTGGCAATTACAAATAAAGCTGCTATAAACATTATTGTGAAGGTTTTTGTGTGAACACATTTTCAACTCCATGGGTGATATGAAATATATACATAAAGGTACATAATCAAATACATTGTTGCTATTAGTATTTTTAACAAACTGTTATGTTAGGTTAATAAAGAAAATATAAATTCTTTATTTTACTTTCACTTATTCCTTTATTGGACTTCCCTCATAGCTCAGTTGGTAAAGAATCCACCTGCAATGCAGGAGACCCTGGTTTGATTCCCAGGTTGGGAAGATCCCCTGGAGAAGGGATAGGCTACCCACTCCAGTATTCCTGGGCTTTCCTGGTAGCTCAGCTGGTAAAGAATCCACCTGCAATGCAGGAGACTTGGGTTCTATCCCTGGGTTGGGAAGAACCCCTAGAGAAGGGAAAGGCTACCCACTCCAGTATTCTGGCCTGGAGAATTCCATGGACTATATAGTCCATGGGGTAACAAAGAGTCAGACATGACTGAGAAAGTTTCACTTTCATTCCTTTATTGATGCTTTACTTTTTTAATGTAGACATGAGATTTTGACCTATATTATTTTCCTTTTTCCTAAAGAATGTGCGTTAACATATCTTGCAAAACAGGCCTGCATTCATGCATGCTAAGTCGCTTCAATTGTATCTGACTCTTTGTGACCCTCTGGACTATAGCTCACCAGGCTCCTCTGGCCATGGGATTCTCCAGGTAAGAATATTGGAGTGAGTTGTCATATCCTTCTCCAGGGGACCTTCCTGACCCAGGGATCAAACCCACATCTCTTACATCTCCTGCATTGGCAGGCAAGTTCTTTACCACTGTCACCACCTGGGAAGCCTAAGAGAGGTCTACTGGTAACAAATTCCCTCACTCTTGTTTGCCTGAGAAAGGCTTTATTTCTGCCTCACTTTTGAAGAAAAGTTTCACAGGGTAGAGAATTCTAGGTTAATGGATTTTCTTCTCTCCCAATACATTAAATATTTTGCTATTCTGAAAAGTCAGATGGAATTCTTTTCTTTGTTTCTCTATAGATAAAACTTTTTCCTCCACTTTGGATTCTTTTAGGATTTTTTCTTTGTCTTTAATTTTCATATTTTGTAACTGATACACTGAAGTGTAGCTTTTTGGCCGTTATCCTGCTTGCTGTTCTCTTAGTGTCCTGGCAAGAGATGCTAAGAGTTCTGTGGTTTGGTGTCTGACATTAATTTGGAGGACATTCTCAGTCATTGTGATTTAAAATATTTCTTCTATTCCTTTCTCTCATTCTCTTCCTTCCACTGTTCACATCATGCATATGTGACCCCTTTTATAGTCGTCCCACATTCCTCAGATGTTCGGTTCTTTTTTCAGTCTTTCTTCTCTTTGCTTTTCTGCTTTCAGGGATTCTATTGATATAAGCTCTAGGTCAGAGATTCTTTTCTCAGACATGTCCAGTCTACTAACAAATTCATTTCTTTTTTGTATTACAGTTTTAATTTATAGCATTTCTTTTCAGTCCTTAATTAGGATTTCCATCTCTCTTCTTTCCTTGTCCATCTGTCTTGCTTATTGCATACTTTATCCATTGGACCTCTTTGTGTATGAGTCATAGTTTTTTTCTAAATGAACAGTCTGATAATTCCAACATCCTTGCCAAATCTGGTTCTAATGCTTGCTTTCTGTCTTCAACTTGTGGTTTTTACTTTTTGGTATGCCTTGTAATTTTCTCTTTTCCTTCCAGTTTTATTGAAATATAATTGGCATACAACACTGCGTAGGGCTTCCTTGATAGCTCAGTTGATAAAGAATTTGCCTGCAATGCAGGATACCCTGCTCAATTCCTGGGTTGGGAAGATCCCCTGGAGAAGGGATAGGCTACCCACTCCAGTATTCTTGGGCTTCCCTCGTGGCTCAGCTGATAAAAAGCCCACCTCCACTGGCAATATGGGAGACCTGGGTTTGATCCCTGGGTTGGAAAGATTCCCTGGAGAAGGGAAAGGCTACCCACTCCAGTATTCTGGCCTGGAGAATTCCATGGACTATATAGTCCATGGGATCACAAATAGTTGGACATGACTGAACACCTTTCACTCACTGTGTAAGTTAAAGGTGTGCTGCATAATGATTTGACTTACACATATCATGAAATGATTACCACAGTAAGTTTAGTCAACATCCATCCTCTCGTATGTGTGCTGTGCTTAGTCATTTAGTCATGTCTGACTCTTGTGTGACCCCATGGACTGTAGCCCGCCAGGTTCCTCTATCCATGGGGATCCCCCCTCTGTCCAGGGGGATCTTGCCAACCCAGGGATCAAATTCAGGTCTCCCACATTGCAGGTGGATTCTTTACCATCTGAGCGACCAGGGAAGCCCCATCATCTCACATAGATACAAAATTAAAGAAAAAAATACTTTTCCTTAGGATTTACTCTTTCAACAATTTTCATGTATAACACACATAAGTGTTAATTATATTAATCATGTTGTATTTTACATCTCTAGTACTTATTTGTCTTATAACTGGAAAGTTTTAGCTTTTGATGACCTTCATCCAGTTCTCTCCTGCTGGTAACCACAAATCTGATCTCCTTTTCTCGAAGTTTTTTTGTATGCTGAAGTATAAATAATCTACAACATTATCTTAGCTCCCAGTTCACAACATAGAATTGTTTATTTCTATATATTACAAAATGATCACCATGATTAGTCTGGTTGTCATCTGTCACCATCCAAAGATATTATGTTATTATTAACTATATTTTTAACACTGCACTTTTCATCTTTGAGGCTCTTTTATTTTGTAACTGAAAGCTTTTACCTCTTAATTTCCCTTACTTATTTCATTCAACTCTCTGCGCACTTTCCTTCAGACAATCATGTCATTACTCTCTGTATCTATGATTGTGTTTGTTTTTTGTCATATTTGTTCATTTACTTTGTTTTTTAAATTACATATACAAGAGAATTCATATAATATTTGTCTTTCTCTGTATGACTTATTTCACTTAGCATAATACTCTGTATGTCTCATATCACAAATGGCAATGTTTCATTCTTTTTTATGACTGAGTAATATTTATACATATATACCACATATTCCTTAACCATTCATCTATTGAAAGTATTTGGTTGCTTCCATATCTTGGCTGAATCTCCAATACTTTGGCCACCTGATGTGAAGAACTGACTCATTGGAAAAGCCCCTGATGCTTGGAAAGATTGAAGGCAGGAGGAGAAAGGGATGACAGAGGATGAGACGGTTGGATGGCATCATCAGCTCAATGGACATGAGTTTGAGCAAGCTCCGGGAGTTGGTGATGGACAGGGAGGCCAGTCATGTTGCAGTCCATGACGTCACAGAAAGTCAGACATGACTGAGCAACAGAACTGAGCTGATATCTTGACTACTGTAAATAATGCTGCAGTGAACATAGAGGTGTATATATATTTCAAGTTAGAGTTCTTGTTTTTTTCAGATAAATACCCAGGAGCAGGTTAGCTGGATCATATGGCAGTTTTATTTTACCTTTTTTCAAGACCTTCATACTTTCATAGTAGTTGTACAGATTTACATTCCTACATATAGTGCACAAGGGTCCATTTCCTACACATCTTTGCCAACACTTGAGAGCTGCTGCCTTTCAGATAATAGTCACCCTTATATGTGGTCAAAAATGTGCTTGATATGACTTCAACCTTCCTTTACTTAACAAGGGATAGAGAAGTCAGAATTATGTAAGTCTCAGTTAAACTCGAACTGACAGAAGTTCATAACATTGTACAGAGTCAGTAAACAAAACCATCCCAAGGAAAAAGAAATGCAAGAAGGCAAAATGGTCATCTGAGGAGACATTACAAAGACCTGAGAAAAGAAGAGAAGCAAAAGACAGAGGAGAAAGGGATAGATAAACCCAAATGAATGCAGAGTTCCAAAGAACAGAGGAGCAAAAAGAAAACCCTCTTAGTTAACAATGCAAATAGAGGAAAACAATAGAAAGGAAAAGACTAGCGATCTCTTCAAGAAAATTAGAGATATCAAGGAAACATTTCATGCAAAGATGAGCACAAAAAAGGACAGGAACAGCAAGGACCTAACAGAAGCAGAAGAGATTAAGAAGAGGTGGCAAACATACACAGAACTGTGCAAAAAAGGTCTTAATGACCAGGATTACCACAATGGTGTGCTTACTCACCTAGAGCCAGACATCCTGAAGTGTGAAGTCAAGTGGGCCTTAGGAAGCATTACTAAGACAAAGCTAGTGGAGGTGATGGAATTTCAGCGGAGCTATTTCAAATCCTAAAAGATGACGCTGTTAAAGTGATGTACTCAATAGGTGAGAAAATTTGGAAAACTCAGCAGTGGCTACAGGACTGGGAATGGTCAGTTTTCATTCCAATCCCAAAGAAGGGCAATGCCAAAGAATGTCTAAACTGTTGCACAATTGTGCTCATTCCACATGCTTGCAAGGTAATGCTCAAAATCCCTCGAGCTAAACTTCAACACGGAGAAGGCAATGGCAACCCACTCCAGTACTTTTGCCTGGAGAATCCCATGGATGGAGGATCCTGGTGCACTGCAGTCCATGGGGTCGCTTAGAGTCGGACATGACTGAGCAGATGCTTTCACTTATCATTTTCATGCATTGGAGAAGGCAATGGCAACCCACTCCAGTGTTCTTGCCTGGAAAATCCCAGGGATGGAGGAGCCTGGTGGGCTGCTGTCTATGGGGTCGCACAGAGTTGGACACAAGTGACACGACTTAGCAGCAGCAGCAGCAGCAGGATTCAACAGTACATGAACTGAGAACTTAGAGATATAAAAGTTGGATTTAGAAAAGGCAGAGGAACTAGAGATCAAATTGCCAACATCTGCTGAATCATGGGAAAAGCAAGAGAATTCTAGGAAAACATTTACTTCTATTTCATTGGCTATACTAAAGTCTTTGACTGTGTGGATCACAAAAAAATGTGTAAAATTCTTAAAAAGATGGGAATACCAGACCACCTGACCTGCCTCCTAAGAAACCTGTATGCAGGTCAAGAAGCAACAGTTAGAACAGGACATGGAACAAAGGACTGGTTCAAAACTGGGAAATGAGTACATTAAGATTGTATATTGCCATCCTGCTTATTTAACTTATATGCAAATCGAACCTGGGTCTCTTGCACCTCTTGCATTGGCAAGAGGATTATTTACCACTGCACCCCTGAGAAACCCTTATATGCAAAGTACACCATGCAGAATGCTGGGCTGGATGAATCAAAAGCTGGAATTCAGATTACCAGGAGAAATAGCAATAACCTCAGATATGCAGATGACACCACCATTATGGCCAAAAGCAAAGAAGAACAAAAGAGCCTCTTGATGAAGATAAAAGAGGAGAATGATAAAGCTGGCTTAAAACTCAGCATTCAAACAACTAAGATCAATGGCATCCAGTCTCATCACTTCATGTCAAATAGATAGGTTAAAAACGGAAAAGGTGACACACTTTGTTTTCTTGGGCTCCAAAATCACTGCAGACACTGACTGCAGCGTGAAATTAAGATGCTTGCTCCTTGGAAGATAGCCATGACAAACCTAGACAGCATATTGAAAAGCAGAGACATTACTTTACTGAAAAAGGTCCATCTATTCAAAGCTATGGTTTTTCCCGGAGTCATGTATGGATGTGAGAGTTGGACCACACACAAAAAAAGTGCTGAGCACCAAAGAATGAATGCTTTTGAACTGTGGGGCTGGAGAAGACTCCTGAGAGTCCTTTGGAATTCAAGGAGATCAAACAAGTCAATCCAAAAAGGAATCAACCCTGACTATTCTTTGGAAGGACTGATGCTGAAGCTGAAGCTCCAGTACTTTGGCATTTGATGTGAAGATCTGACTCATTGGAAAGGACTCTGATGCTGGGAAAGATTGAAAGCATGAGGAGAAGGAGGCCACTGAGAATGACATGGTTGGATGGTATCATCAACTCAGTATATAGGAGTTTGAGTGTATTTCCAGGGATAGTAAAGGACAGAAAAGCCTGGCATGCTGCAGTCTGTGGGGTCACAAAGAGTCAGACACGACTGAGCAACTGAACAACAACAAATTTTAAGTGCCTTGCTTCAAAGCTCAAGTGGGAGAATAATTCATCAATTCCAATTTCTTGATTGCTACTTAGAGAAATAAGGCTAAATAAGGGAAAATAACTTACTAATACAATTATGTAAAGTTTAAAAATAAAATAAAATAAAAAAAAAAGTCTACACACATATGTAAACACACATGTATATATATGTAGTTAAGATCTCCAAAGTAGATCAGAATATCTCATAACATAATTCATTTATCAGCAGCATTGCAAATTTTTCTTTCAATGTCCAATCCATTCATATAAAAACTTTCACAAAATACCTTGCATGTGTCCTTTATAATCTCCTATCCATATTTTCACTGGAATTAATTTTTCCAGGGAATAAATTGAATGATAGTTCTATTTCATTTAACTTTACATTAACTCCAAATCAACTTCAGGAATAATCTAAGCTCTTTAAATACATTTAAGTCACTTCACAAGCAGTCCATGCTACCCTCTGACCCAGATTATTTACAAACTCAAAAACACCATGCTAATTCGTGGCCAAATGCTTTGTGAATGTTATTTTAATGGCCTAAAATATTATTTTCTCTTCTGTCTACCTTGTCAACTCAGTTCTGCCCTCCCTTAGAGTACCTTGCCAACATGAGCCCCTTCTTTCTACCTGCACCTCTGCAAATTTTTACACCTACTTTTTATTGGAACTTTTTGTTCTACATTTGTCCTTTTCACCAACTAGTCTGGAAGCTCCTTGGGAACAAGAATTGTGTCATTTGTCTTTGTATTCTCATTACCTATCTCAGCACTTGGTACATAAAATGTGCTCATTGAATTTCTGCTGAATGTGTGAATAAAAAGATAAGCATGTTAATACATGAACAGAGTCCCTAATCATGAAATGGAATCCAAGTTCTGTTTGGCTGTCTTTCATATGCTATCTGTGACTCATATTTTGAATAGAACAATTTACTATTATTAAGCCAAGTTGCAAAAGCCCTGGGCCTCTATGGTGGGTATTGACACTCTTTGCTACCTCATGTGCAAAAGAGGTGCTTCTAGGTGCAGTTCACTGGCTGCCTTGTCTCAATAATTTCTCTTAAAGAGAAGGACTTTGTCTCCCTATTAATCCTGAAATGGTGACTAGACCAGAGAAGCACCATGAGATGTATGTAAAGCACTTTATCCTGGGCAAGACCCAACATTATAACTGCTTAATAAATATTAGCTATTGTTTGAGTGTTCCTTCCTGAAAGATGATGCTGTGAAAGTACTGCACTCAATATGCCAGCAACTTTGGAAAACTCAGCAGTGGCCACAGGACTGGAAAAGGTCCGTTTTCATTCCAATCCCAAAGAAAGGCAATGCCAAAGAATGTTTAAACTACCGCACAATTGCACTCATCTCACGTGCTAGTAAAGTAATGCTCAAAATTCTCCAAGCCAGGCTTCAGTAAAACGTGAACAGTGAATTTCCTGATGTTCAAGCTGGTTTTAGAAAAGGCAGAGGAACCAGAGATCAAATTGCCAACATCTGCTGGATCAGGGAAAAAGCAAGAGAATTCAAAAAAAACATCTATTTCTGCTTTATTGACTATGCCAAAGCCTTTGACTGGGTGGATCACAATAAACTGTACAAATTTCTGAAAGAGATGGAAATACCAGACCACCTGACCTGCCTCTTGAGAAATCTATATGCAGGTCAGGAAGCAACAGTTAGAACTGGACGTGAAACAACAGACTGGTTCCAAATAGGAAAAGGAGTACGTCACGGCTGTATATTGTCACCCTGCTTATTTAACTTATATGCAGAGTACATCATGAGAAACGCTGGACTGGAAGAAACACAAACTGGAATCAAGATTGCCAGGAGAAATATCAATAACCTCAGATATACAGATGACACCACCCTTATGGCAGAAAGTGAAGAGGAACTAAAAAGCCTCTTGATAAAAGTAAAAGTGGAGAGTGAAAAAGTTGGCTTAAAGCTCAACATTGAGAAAATGAAGATCATGGCATCCGGTCCCATCACTTCATGGGAAATAGATGGGGAAACAGTGGAAACAGTGTCAGACTTTATTTTTCTGGGCTAAAAAATCACTACAGATGGTGACTGCAGCCATGAAATTAAAAGACGCTTACTCCTTGGAAGGAAAGTTATGACCAACCTAGATAGCATATTCAAAAGCAGAGACATTACTTTGCCAACAAAGGTTCATCTAGTCAAGGCTATGGTTTTTCCTGTGGTCATGTATGGATGTGAGAGTTGGACTCTGAAGAAGGCTGAGCGCTGAAGAATTGATGCTTTTGAACTGTGGTGTTGGAGAAGACTCTTGAGAGTCCCTTGGACTGCAAGGAGATCCAACCAGTCCATTCTGGAGGAGATCAGCCCTGGGATTTCTTTGGAAGGAATGATGCTAAAGCTCCTGCAGTACTTTGGCCACCTCATGCGAAGAGTTGACTCATTGGAAAAGACTCTGATGCTGGGAGGCATTGGGGTCAGGAGGAGAAGGGGACGACAGAGGATGAGATGGCTGGATGGCATCACTGACTCGATGGACGTGAGTCTGAGTGAATTCCGGGAGTTGGTGATGGACAGGGAGGCCTGGCATGCTGTGATTCATGGGGTCGCAAAGAGTCGGACACGACTAAGTGACTGAACTGAACTGAACTGAACTGAAAGACTTCCCTAGGTGGAAGATATCATTAAGATTTATTACCGACTAATTGATATCACTTTCAACTTAAATCACAAATATTTCATGTCCGTTGGTTTAGGATCTTATTCTAAGCACACATTCTATCTCTTGAAAAAAGCTTGATTCTAGGAAGTAAAAATGAACAAAGGAAAAATTGAACTGTGAGTTGGTATCATCTCGTTTTCTCCCAGAAAATGAAACTGATGAGTTTATGCATTGCTTTCACTTTACTCCTAAAATTGCATTTGCTTTGCTTTTAACGTCTTCCCAAGTATGTATTTGCACATAGCATTTTTATTACATCAACTTTTTTAATATTTATTTTTAAATTTAGTTGTTTGTTTATTTTTGACCACGTTGGGTCTTCATTGCTGCACACGGGCTTTCGCTAGTTGTGACGATCAGGGGCTACTCTTTGTTGCGGGCACAGGCTTCTCACTGCAACGGCTTCTTCTGTTGTGGAGCACAGGCTGTAGGCATGAGGTCTTCAGTAGCTGTGGATCGCAGGCTCCAGGGTGCAGGCTCAGTAGTTGTGGCACTCGGGCTTAGTTGCTCCGTGGCATGTGGGATCTTCCCAGATGAGGGATCGAACCAGTGTCCTCTGCTTTAGCAGGCAGACTCCTAACAGCTTGATCACCAGGGCAGCCGTATTATATCAACTTTGAGGTTTCACAAACTGTTATCAAACTTCCACTGAAGTGGGAATCTAATTTTTGAGGAAGTTCATTTAAGTTTTGATAAAAGACACCTGCTCATCTTAGCCTCTTGTGGTCTCCCATTTTTTTTTTTTACAGAAAATATGATAAACATATTTGAATTTCTTCTTTTGGCCTCAGAGAAAATAATTCCGGCCACAGATATAGAAGAGAAAAATAATCTGAGCATTTCTTCTCTCCTTATTTACACTCTTCTTGGTTTCTCTTCATTTGTATGTGGTTAACTGTTGATCTAGACCTAAATCAGATTTCTACTACCGACATCCAAAATCTGAGTTTAAGTAACTCAGTCTTTATTAGAAAGCAATGAAACAAACTCACACTTGTTAGATATATTTCTGCTTGATTTTGGTTTGACTATGCAAGCAGTAACTTGAAGAAAATGGTTCTTTGAATAAATGCATCCATGTCAGACTCAGCTAATCCAATAAATTTTTTTAAATTAAAATTTAAAATGATTAACATGAATTCAAGAATGTCAGTTTACTTTAGAAGAGAGAAGTTTTATAGATAATGAAATGGAAGTTGTTTGTAGTTCAAGTGGAAAAACTTAAAACTTTAGAAATAGATTATCTGTAAGTTAGATAATGTTGTGATATGCTATATTACCTTTAGGGCATAATGTACCTTATCTGATCTTCCATTCCTGGATTTGGAAAAAGGAAGCAATGGAACATGATTCATAGGGTTGTTTGGGTATTATAGAATTTGGACACATGAGGCACTCAATGAGTAATTACTTATTTCTCGTTTTTGAAACTTCTGTTATGAAACTTTATCTTTTTCATAAAACCATTACATTATGTGCCTATATCTGCCCATACGAGGTTGCAGCCTTGAAGTGGCCTGTGGGAAGTGTCAAAAGTTCAACAATTTGGTAAAATTATATGAGGACATTTATGATTCTAGGCAGTATTACTCATGTACTCTATTTTAGTGATGAGCAGCATAAACAGCCATAAATGTTCATGCTGGGCAGGATGCACTGGAAATGCGCTGTGGTGGCCTGAATTAAGCACTCTGTCTCACTGCAAGCTAATGCAACAGCAATACCACACAGTGCACGCAGTCACTGCGTTGGGAACATTACTTTCAGTGGGAATGACTGAAGACGTTGTGGGCCACTGATACATCTTGTGAGAAACTGCAGGGAATTTCCTAAAACTAACATGAGCCACCACTACACAAAGTAAATAACAAAATTATATTTTTTCTAGTACCTTTAGCAGGTGCTAGGGACCTTCCTTTGGTCCACTTTGCTTTGGAACCTGGCTCCTTGCCATGCTTTAGCTCTGAATTTCCTTTGGAATTATATCTTTTAGTACTTTTTTAGGGTCATAAAGTTATCATTTGATGCTATGGGTGTTGGTGAATGAATAAAAGAACCTCTGCCGATGGTAACAATGCTTAGCAACTACAGGAAGGAGAACGTTGTATTCTAAGGGTCTCTGCACTTGGTTGTAGATATGGCTAATGGAAATCAGCAGCATATACTAATCTCTAAGCCCAGAGTTGTCTGTCTGTGAAATTGAAGTAGAAAAGAATTGATGAGCTAACCAAAACCAAATTTCAACTGTTTCTAAAAGGGGCAATGGAAAATAAAGTTCTCGGTAATGATATAGTAGAAAAAGTGCATTCAGACCTTACTGTGTGACCAATGACAAGTCTGTTCACCTCCTTGATTATGTACTTTCTCACCTGGAAAAAGAGAGTTAACAGAGTGTAGAGAAAGCTAAATGAGGTAATGTGTATGAAACACTTAGACTGGCACATGTTAAATACTCAATAAATGTAGGTATATGGCTTTCTATTGATGGGCAGTCACATAGAGCATTATCTTACTTTTGTTTATTAACTTCCCAGAGGGTAGATGGTCTCAAGTGGTAAGGTAGTAAAACAGAGAAGAGCATAAGGGGAGGGGAAAATAAATCTCTAAGGTGATGATAGTTTGGGGAAAGCCATTCTTCTCAGGGTACTAAATCAGTTACAGCCTAAGGTGGCAGTTTATCCAGCCACATAACTCATACTGTCCAGCTGGATGTAACAGAAAACGTTTAATGGGCTGTGATACAGTGGGGCATGCAAGCTCTGAAAAGTTGAGTTAGACATGAGAAAATGTTTTAGTACAATGACAGTGTAAGTACAGGCATTTAACTCTCCTTTTATCCATCACAATCTCCTCAACTCAGGTACACACACACACAGACTTCCAGAATCCTAGAGAAATTACCTGTATTAGTTCAGTTCTGGAGCCTGTAATATGTCACATCTGACATTGACATGAAATGACAAGGGATTTGGATCAGGTAGAATGCAGATAGGCTTGAGTGAAAGAACACCTGAAGGGCAGTGTCATACAACCCTCTGAAAGAACAGCATCTTTAGGACTACATGGAATCTTTAAAGAGCTCCCTACAAACCCCTCCTTACCTCAAAAGGACAAAAACAGACAATGCTTCACGGATAGGTTGCCAGATAAAATACATGATGCCAGATTAAATTTAACTTTCAGCTAAACAACATATTTTTTTCCTTTGTATGTCTCATGTAATATCCAAGACATATGCAAAAACAAAAAATATCTGAAAGTCAGTCAAATTTATTTGAGCATGCTGTATTTTTATTTGCTAAATCAAGCAGCCCTATTCCTGGGGCCACTACAAACAAAGCTTGGGGTGGCACTCTGGCCCAGGTACCTGGGATAGACTGTTGTTGTTCAGCTGCTTAGTCATGTCCCACTCTTTGTGACCCCATGGACTGCAGCATGCCAGGCCTCCCTGTCCATCACCAACTCCAAGAGCTTGCTCAAACTCATGTCCATCGAGTCAGTGATGCCATCCAACCATCTCATCCTCTGTCATCTCCTTCCCCTCCTTCCCTCAGTCTTTCCCAGCATCTGGGTCTTTTTTAATGAGTCAGCTCTTTGCATCTGGTGGCCAAAGTATTGGAGCTTCAGCTTCAGCATCAGTCCTTCTAGTGAATATTCAGTCCATCTCCTTTAGGATGGACTGGTTGATCTCCTTGCAGTTCAAGGGATAGACAGAGGTTAGACATTTATTCACCATGTTCTGAGCAAGAGGCCATGTCAGAACAGGAAAAAAGCAAAGAAGCAAAGTTTTGCATAGAGGAAGAAACTCCCTGTTGAAGGTGCCCTGTTTCCTTTCTCCCAAAACTGAATGTTCTCTGAACAGTTATTGTAATTATAGAGTAAACATAATCTCCCTTGATATAAAGGCTTATCTCATAATCTCCCTTGATATCATAATCTCCCATGATATAAAAGTTTCAGACTGAACCAACTTCAGACATAATCTTTCAGCGTTTACCATGAGTCATTATTGGGTAACCATGGACCTCATGTTATAAGAAGGAGCAACAACAAAAAAAAGACTAAAACACAAAAGTCCATTTTGAATAATTACTGAATTCCATGATGCGGTCTCTTAGTAACACAATTTATACTAAAAAAAAATCATATGAGTGAAGCAGAAGGTAAACTTAAGAACTATTTTTAAAACTTACAGGTAAAAGGATAAAAACTGTAAGACTTGAAGTATAGATTCAGAACATCCAATATTTGCAGAATAATAACCTCATATAGAAACAGCAGATCATATGGTGCAAAGTAATAGACAAGGGAAAAGTAGAACACTTTCCTGGGATGGGAAAACTTATTCAGTCACAGATCTAATGAAGGAAAAGCTTCAAGGAACTAAAAAGAGCCTTGGTACTGCTGGTTTCTTTTTCAAAAATAAAACATAAAATATTATAAGTATTCATACACACACACACACACAAATAGCTACTAATTAAACACCAAAAACTAAGCCGATCTTACTTTTCCTTAAAGCAATGTTTGAGGTAGTAATCATCCATAGAGCTCTGAGGTTTAATACAAGAATTCTGTACCCAGAGGTTCCTGCAATAAGGGCAAAGAAAGACATTCTCAGACATGCAAGTTCTCAGAAATTATACCACCCACATACCTCTTCTAGAATAGTAAATTGAAAATATTTTAAAGCTAACTAACAGAAGAAACAATGTAATTTGGAAAATAGAAAAGTTATTATGTGGGATTAAAAGTAAGCAGTGAAATCAGATAAACACAGTTAAACCTAAATGATTATTTCCTAATGTGGTATTAAAGTTTAATGCAAGTATCAGACATTACGTTAGAAAAGACAATGCTGCTGCTAAGTCACTTTAGTCGTGTCCGACTCTGTGCAACCCCATAGATGGCAGCCCACCAGGCTCCCCCATCCCTGGGATTCTCCAGGCAAGAACACTGGAGTGAGTTGCCATTTCCTTCTCCAATGCATGAAAGTGAAAAGTGAAAGTGAAGTCACTCAGTCATGTCTGACTCTTCATGACCCCATGGACTGCAGCCTTCCAGGCTCCTCCGTCCATTGGATTTTCCAGGCAAGAGGACTGGAGCGGGGTGCCATTGCCTTCTCCAGAAAAGACAATAGAATGCATTAAATCATTAATTTTGTAAGTATAACCTGTGTATAAATCCTATATTCTATAAATTAAAAAATAAAGAATTAGCAGCTTTATAAAAGTAATGGGGTAAAATGTTTCATTTTACACAGGATAGAAATCTAATTTATTATGACTATAAAATGGCCTAAATTTTGTTTAATTATAAGTGAATTCACTAATAAACTGAAAATATAAAATATATTTCAATGTGGTAAAATTAGCTTCTGAAACTGAGAAAAATATGTAAAGAAAAAACATTATCAAAGTATTAATGATGTCAAAGTTTATGGGTCAAAAAAGTAGTTCAGTCAAATACTGTCTGTAAGAAGGATGGTAATCTCCATTGTCCTAACAAGTAAAAAAGCTAAACAGACTTTTTTTTCTTTTTCAGTTCATAACAGAAGGGAAGACACGGGGACACAGGGCAAAATGTTGTCTGAAGATTAGAAAGACTGAAAGACAACTGCACACATGGAGTTGTAGCTTCCTAGAGCAGTGATTCCAGAGAAGGCAACGGCACCCCACTCCAGTACTCTTGCCTGGAAAATCCCATGGACGGAGGAGCCTGGTAGGCTGCAGTCCATGGGGTCGCTAAGAGTCGGACACGACTGAGCAACTTCACTTTCACTTCTCACTTTCATGCATTGGAAAAGGAAATGGCACCCCACTCCAGTATTCTTGCCTGGAGAATCCCAGGGACGGAGGAGCCTGGTAGGCTGCAGTCCATGGCGTCTCGAAGAGTCGGACAGGACTGAGTGACTTCACTTTCACTTTTCACTTTCATGCATTGGAGAAGGAAATGGCAACCCACTCCAGTGTTCTTGCCTGGAGAATCCCAGGGACCGGGGAGCCTGGTGGGCTGCCATCTATGGGGTCGCACAGTCAGACACGACTGAAGCGACTTAGCAGCAGCAGCAGCAGAGCAGAGATTCATGAGTGGAAATTGCCATGGGAACCATCGTGAGGGTAGAAAAACCAGACTGTAATTAATGAATTTCTGGCGGCTTAGTGCAGCCATGGTCATACAAAAGACTCACAACATTGTAAGGTTTTCCTCCATGAATTTGACCAGGTTCCCATAGCAGATATCAAAAAATCCCCTTGGGCTTCTGATTGATTCACTAAGTTGTGTCTGACTTGTAGCAACCCCGTGGACTGTAACCCACCAGGCTCTTCTGTTCATGAAATTTCCCAGGCAAGAATACTTGAGTGGGTTGCCATTTCCCTCTTCAGGCTGGTCTGCTGATTGGGGGAGAGTAAATGAACCCTCTGGAATATACCAGAGCGTTGGGTCCTTCTTAGCAAGTTGTACTCTCAGGGAAATCAATTAACCAGAGTATAACCTGCCTGAGGTACAGCTGACTCTTAAACAACACAGGTTTGAATTGTTTAGGTCCACTTATACATAGATTGCAGAGAAGGTGATGGCACCCCACTGCAGTACTCTTGCCTAGAAAATCCCATGGATGGAGGAGCCTGGTAGTCTGCAGTCCATGGGGTCGCTAAGAGTTGGGCATGACTGAGCGACTTCACTTTCACTTTTCACTTTCATGCATTGGAGAAGGAAATGGCAACCCACTCCAGTGTTCTTGCCTGGAGAATCCCAGGGACGGGGGAGCCTGGTGGGCTGCCGTCTATGGGGTCACACAGAGTTGGACACGACTGAAGCAACTTAACAGCAGCAGCAGCATACATAGATTGTTTCAATAAATCCATTGAAAAAATTTTGTAGCAATTTTAAGAAATCCACAAAAAACTCCATGTAGCCTAAAAATATCAAAAAATAAGAAAAAAGTTATGTCATGAATGCATAAAATACATGTAGACATACATATAACATACAAAATATATATTGTTTATGTTAGTGGTAAGGTTTCTGGTCAATAGTAGGCTATTAGTAAAGTTCTAAGGAATGAAAATTATATGTGGAATTTTGACTGTGCAAAGGTTCAGCACCCCTAATTCCCATGTTACTGTTATTCAAGGGTGAACTGTATAATCAAAGTTTAAATGACCAAGGGAAAGGAAATACCCAACTTCAACACATTCTAGCCATCGTGTCCTTTCTAATGATAGGGGGAGAAAAAAAACCTGAGAAACATTTGTCTAGAGGGACAGGATTTACTCAAAGGCTGAGACCAAATTATGGAGCTACAGAATACTCCCACATCTCATCACCATGTTACTAAAGCCCTATTTATAGAAGTTTCTTTATACAGCATACCCAGCTATCAATAAAAAAAAAAAAATTATAAAGTTTACTGACCAAAATGGCAGAGTAGGTAGACCCTGAGCGTACCTCCTTCTACAGGCATACCATAGTCATAACAATTTACAGGGCAACTATCAACGAGAGTGATCTGAATTCACGGAGATAAGATTTTCCACAACAAAGCATAAAAAGAAGGAACAATGAGACATGTAGGAGGGGAGGAAACAGTGTAGTCAAAACCTACCACCCTGGGTAGGCAAACCACAACGAGGGGCATAATCACAGTTACAGACGTTCTCCCCAAGGGATGAGGGATCAGAACCCTACATCAGGGTCACCAGAGCAGGGGTCCTGCATCATGAAGATAAGGGCCAGAACATCTGGCTTAGAAGACCACCTGTGATCATATACGGGACAGCTGAAGGGCTGTAGGAAACGGACACTTTGTTCTTAAGGACACATGTAAAATCTCGCATGACCTGAGTCCCAGCACAGAGGCAGTAATTTGAAAGAAGCCTGGGTCATACCCAGCTGCTAATCTCGAAGAAGCCTCCCAGAAAGGCAAAAAGCCACTGTGACTCCCTCCAGAGACGTAAACACTGGTAGCAGCCGTTTTGCGGAGCTTGTTCTATCAGGAGAACACTGGAGCAGCAAGTCCCATTTGGTGGTACTCCTCCCTGTAGCCTGTCAACACTGGGGCCCATCCCCACCAGCTGACCAGTTAGTACCCAGGCCAGCTACCCCAGAGTCGAAGCATTCAGTCTCATGGGGATCCAACCCCACTCACCAGCAGGTTGGCACAAGCCCCAGGCTCTCATGAGGCCTCTGGTGAGCTGCCTCAGGATCTGGCACTACCTACCAGGTCACCAAAACATGGGGCCCAGCAAGGCCCTGGGACATCAGGCTACACAGCCAGCTGTGTTGGAACATGTGCCTCCCAGCAGCAAGGCAGCCCCAGCCCTCAGACCCCCTGGGCCCAGCAACAAGCTGCCCCAGGACCCGTGGGCCCACAACCAACTACACCTGGATGCAGCCCCACCCACCAGTGGGTTAGCACCAACTCTGGAACCCCTGGTCCCTGCAGTCAACCTTAACAGGAGGTGGCTCCAACCATCAATAGGCTGAGACCAGTTCCAGGACTCCCCCTGACTTGTGGCTGACTGTACCAGGATCCAGGCTTGCCCGACAGCAGTCAACAGTCTCCACCCAAGGCAGGGCCCAGCTTCTACTGCAATATCTGGCCCCACCACCACAGAAGCACTAACTTAGCCCATGTAGGGAGCACTCGTAGATCTTATAGCTCCAGGAACCAGACAGAGTGTGCCGTTGGGCCCTGGAAGACATCTCTTACATAAGGTCACTTCATCAAGACCAGGAACCACAGCACACCTGCTTACCACATACAAATAAACACAGAGAAGGGGAAAACGAGATGACAAAGGAATGTGTTCCAAATGAAAGTAAAAGATAAAATCTCAAAGAACTGAGAGGAGGCAAGTAATCCACCAAATAAAGAGTTCAAGATAATGATAATAAAATACTCAATGAACTATGGAGAAGAATGGATAAACACAGCTAAAAGTTTAACAAAGAGGTACACCAAAATTACTAATATTTACAGAGAAATTGGGCTTCTCAGGTGGCACAAGTGATAAAGATATGTCCCCTGCCAATGCAGGAGACATAAGAGATGTGGGTTGGATCTTTGGATCTAAAAGATCCCCTGGAGGAGGTCATAGCAACCCACTCTGATATTCTTGCTTGGAGAATCCCATGGACAGAGGAGCATGGCAGACTACAGTTCATAGGGTCACAAACAGCTGGACATGACTGGAGAGACCTAGCAATGCATGCACAGAGAAATTATTAATGAAAAAGACCCGAAATTATCAGAAGACATCTTCTACAACTGAAGATATAAAGAAAGAACCACAATGAGATGTGTAGCATTTGAAGAGACACAGTGTAATTCAAGACCATACAGCATGGAGGGCAACATGCAAAAAGATAATTACAATTGCAGAAGTTCTCCTTAAGAAGTGAGGAGTCTAAGCCCCACACTGCGTTCCCCAAACTGAGAGTCTTGCACTAGAAAGATGAACACCCAGAACCTGGTTTTGAAGACCATTGGTACTTATGTTTAGGAGAGCAAGAAGACTACAGGAAATAAAGATTCCACTCCTAAAAGATGCACACAAAAGTCTGTGGGTACCAACCCTGCCCATTAGTGAGCTGGCACTAACACTGGGGCCAGTCTTGCCACCCGTGGACAGGAGCTGGACCCAGGACACCCTGGATCCCACTGTGTCCACGCTGGCTAATACCAGTTCTAAGACGACCAGGACCCTGGAACTAATGACCTTGGACCAGGATCTTCCCAACAGGGAGCCAGCACTAGACACTGGATGCCATGGACACTGGTCCCACACACCAACAGGCCAAAACCAACTCTGAATCCCCAAGGTCATGCAGGCAGGAACTCTAGGCTCTGGCTCCATCCTGTAGCAACTTGCATTAAGCCTGGGAAACTCTGGACCCAGAACCTGCCCTCTGATGGATGGATGGCAGCTGTGGGATCCCAGGCTCTACAGTCAGAGACCCCAGTATCCAGCTCTGCACGCCACTGGGCAGGCTCCAACCCTGGTCCTGGCCCCAAACCAGTAGGGGGACACCAGCCGCAGGACCACCCCAGCCCTGTAGCCAGCCATGGCAGGCTTCAGCTGTCCCACCACCAGGCTGACACCAGCTTCAAGACACCTCAGCAAGCCACCCCAGGATCTGGCCACACTCGCTGTTAGAACGATACCAGCTTTGGGACACACGGGACCAATGGGTAGTAACTAGAACAGGAATCACCCCCACCCCAGGGCTCCACAGCCAATCACCTCATAGCCCAGCCCTACCCACCAGCACTTGGTGACCTCTTCACAAGAAGAGGCCTTGCAACCGATCAGAACAGGGATGAACCATACCTCTAAGACAGTCCATCACAGTAAAAACCCACCACAACAGAGGGTTCATGCAGTACACATCGAGGGCACCCCTAGAGCATCTAGGTCTGATGACTGGAGGGGAGTGCACTGCTCAGATGCATGGGACGTCTCCTACAAATGGTCATTTTTCCAGGGTCAGGAAACATAACCAACCTACACAATACATAGAAATGAAAACACCAAAATTAGGTGAGAGGAAAATGCTCTAAATGAAGGAATAAGATAAAATCTTGGAAGATTCAAGTGAAACGGAGATAAGCAATGTGCAAAGAATTCAAGGTAAGGATTACAAAGATGCTCAGTCATAAGAAAATGGAATGAACAGAGTAAGAAGTTAAAAGTTTTTTTGTTTTGTTTTTTTTCTTCAATTTTATTTTATTTTTAAACTTTACATAATTGTATTAATTTTGCCAAATATCAAAATGAATCCGCCACAGGTATACATGTGTTCCCCATCCTGAACCCTCCTCCCTCCTCCCTCCCCATTCCATCCCTCTGGGTCATCGTTTTTAACAGAGATTTAGAAAATATAAAGAAGAGCCAAGCAGAGATGAGAATACAATAAATTAAATTTTTAAATACAGTAGAAGAAACCCACAGTAGATTAAATAATACAGAGAAGAAGATCAGCAATCTGGATGACAGAGTGGTAGAAATCACTGAAGCTGAATAGAAAAATGAATAGTTAAAAAGAAGTGAGCAGTTTTAAGAAACGTCTAGGGCAACATCAAGTGTACTAACATTTCCATTATAGGGGTCCAGAAGGAGGAAAGAGAGGTAAAGGGGAAGAGAACATCCTCAAAGATTGAAAACAAAGAAGAAATTTTAAAATATCTTGAGACAAATGGAAACAAAATACAACAATCCAAAATCTATGGGACACAGCTAAAGCAGTTCTAAGAGGAAAGTATATAGTGATAAAGGCTTACATCAGGAAACAAAAAAAAAATTCTCAGATAGTCTAACCTCATACCTAAAGGAAATAGAAAAAGAAAAAAATCAACAGTTAGTGAAAGGAAGAAGCAAAAAGGACCAGAGCAGAAGTAAATGAAATAGACACTAAGAAAAGATCAATGAAACTAAGCTGGTTGTTAGAAAAGATAAAATTGACAAACCTTTTGCCAGATTCATCAAGAAAGAAGAGAGGGATCAAATCAATAAAATCAGAGATGAAAAAGAATTTGCAACTCACAACATATAAATACAAAATACTGAAACCATATACAAGCTCCTGTGTCCTTGTCTTTTGAAGTAAAATGCTGACTCAAGAGTTAATGATTGGGAAATGTGAAGAAGGAGAAACAAAGAAGAACTGTTGGGCTAGGGAACTGGTAACAATTTAGACTATAATTCTGCCACACAACAGAATCACCAAACTCCCAGTTTCCTGAAAGGTATAGATGAAGGCCTGACACACATTCCAAAGCAGTTTTTACGGGAAGCCGACCACACTCCAGATGAAAACTGCTGACCACAAGATCATAGACCCTAAACTAGTTGAAACCAGAAGGCTGATGATGCTTGAAACTTCACCTTGATGCCAACCCATCCAAGAACTCTCTGGGAGCTGATCACGCCCTGTTCCTTGAACACTAAAACTCCTCTCTATTCTCTCCAGGGTGGGTCACCCAGTCTTCAGGGCTTTAGTCCACTGTGACCCCCTTTGCCTGGCAAAGCAATTAAAACTTCTCTTTACTACTTCACCCAAAACTCTGTTTGTCACCAGTGAACAGAAGCGGAGTTTCTGCAACAGTATCATAAAAGTTTACTCTGAACAACTATTTGCCAATAAAATGAACAACCTAGATGAAATGGACATATTCCTAGAAATCAACAATTTTCACAAAAAAAGAAAATACAGACCAAAATCCACAGATGAAAATAGATTCAAAAATTCCCAAAAAATATTATTAAACTAAACATACATTAAAGGGCTTATACATTATGATCAAGTGGGATTTATTTTAGGGATTCAGGAGTGGTTCAACATCCACAAATCAGTACAGGTTATGCACATTAACAAATCGAAGAATAAAAATCATATGGTTAGCTCAACAGATGCAGAAAAAGCTTTTGAGGAAATTCAGTATATTTTTATGACAAAAGTCTCAACAAAGTGGGTACATACTTCAAGTTAATAAAGGCCATATATGATAAGCCCACAGCTAACATCATCCTCAATGGTGAAAATCTGAAAATACATCCTTTGTGAATTAGGAAGACCAGGATTCCCACTCTTGACATATTTATTTAGCATAGTAAGTCCTAGCTACAGCAATCAGATGAGGAAATGACATATGGCTCCAAACTGGAAAGGACAAAGTAAAACTGTCAGTTTGCAAATGGCGTGATACTATATGTGCATGTGTGCTGAGTCACTTCAGTCATGTCCAGCTCTTTGCAACCCTATGGACTATAGCCCACCAGGCTCCTCTGTCCAAGGGATTGTCCAGGCAAGAATACTGGAGTGGGTTGCCCTGCCCTCCTCCAAGAGACCTTCCTGATCCAGGGGTTGAACCTGCATCTCTTATGTCTCCTGCATTGGCAGGCAGGTTCTTTATCTCTAGTACCACTTGGGAAGCCTGATACTATGTGTAGAAAAATCTAAAGATGCCACCAAAACCTGTTAGAACTCATCAATGAATTCAGTAAAGTTGCAGGATAGAAAAGTAAATACAGAAATCTGTTGTGTTTCTTCACACTAAGAATGGACAATTAGAAAGAGAAATTCATAGAACAATTCTATTTACAAGAGCATCGAAAGAGTAAACTACCAAGAAATAAATCTAAAAAGGAGGTTAAAAAAAAAAATAGCCCGTACTCATAAAACTGTAAGATGTGATGAAAGAAGCTGAATATGAGACAGACAGATGGAAAGATATTGTGTACATGGACTGGAAGAATTAATATTGTTAAAATGATCATACTCCCCAGGGCAAATCTACAGATTTATGCAATCCTTATCAAAATACCAGTGGCATTTTTCATAGAACCGAGTGGTGGAAGATGAGAGGTGGGCAAAATAGGTGTAGGGGATTAAGAGCTACAAAGTTCCAGCTACATAATAAGTTATGCAGCTGTGGTATACAGCAAGCATCCCCAACCCCTGGGTCACAGACCGGAATCGGTTCATGGCCTGTTAGGAACTGGGCCACACTGCAGGAGGTGAGTGGTGGGTGAGCAAAGCTTCCTCTTTGTAAATGGCTGTATTTACAGCCGTCCCCCGTTGTTGGCAGTACTGCCTGAGCACCGCCTCCTGGCAGATCAGTGGCAGCACCAGACTCACAGGAGTGTGAACCCTCCTGTGAACTGTGTATGAGAGGGATCTATGTGGTGCGCTCCATATGAGAATCCCACGCCTGATGATCTGCGGTGGAGCTGAGGTGTGATGTTAGTGCTGAGGAGTGAGTGAGTGGAAGTCGCTCAGTCGTGTCCGACTCTTTAAGACCCCATGGACTATACAGTCCACGGAATTCTCCAGGCCAGGATACTGAAGTGGGTAGCCTTTCCCTTCTCCAGGGGATCTTCCCAACCCAGGGATCAAACCCCGGTCTCCCACATTGCCCGTGGAGGCGGGCTCTTTATCAGCTGAGCCACAAGGGAAGCCCAATCTGGGGAGCAGCTGCAAACACAGATTATCATTAGCACAATAAATGTAATGCTCTCAAATAATCCCCAAACCATCCCTACCTACCACTCTCGATCCATGGAAAAATTGTCTTCTGCAAAACTAGTCCTAAGCATCACAAAGGTTGGGGACCACTGCTATACAGCATAATGCATACAGTCAACAAATCATAACTTTGCATGGGGACAGGCGTTTATTAGACATATCATGTTGTTCATTTCATAAAGAACCGTATGTAAATGTCAAATCATCATGTGGTACAACTAAAACTAACAATATTATACATCAACTCTATCTCAATAAAAATTACACACAGCAGAGGACTCCCAACAGTATTATCAGATCAATTCTCCTTTATATTTGAGGGTAAGGTAAAAATAAGAAGCCTATTATTTCTCAATACCACCCCCCTCTACTGGGACTATACCTCTTTGGAGGAAAAAAACACAACTGGCCTTGCCCTTCACAGCTTTGTGAGCACAGAAAAGCCACCTGAGTCCAAGGGCAGGATGAGATCTGGGAAGGTATATGCATCCTATCTGTTCAGCCCAGCCCCAATCTCTCTATACCCAAGTGTTGAAACAGTTACCTCTTAAGTGCAAGGATTAGAATCATGGAAGTGTTTTTTTTTTTTTTTTTTTAAGCATGCACAGTTCCTGTCCCAATTTCTATGTATTAAAAATAGATGCCTGGTCTTGTGCAATTACTGAATTTTTCTATAATTCAGTATCCCCATCTGAAAAATTAAGATAATGATAGTTTCTGTTATTGGGTTGTTTGAGGATTATAAAGAGTTTTTTTCTTTCACTTCTTCGAATTATTGTTTTCATATAAAGCTACTTATGAGCTATTAAGTTTTAATAATGGATTTAAATTTTTTATGATCATTTATTTCATTTAAATTTTGAAAAGACTTTCCTATTTCATCATTTGCTCACATACATCATTGAGACTGTTGGTTTTCCTCTTCTGTCTCGGATTCTAAATTTTAAATACAAATCACGGGGCCATCTTTGAAAGCTGTTTTAAGATAATTCATAGTCAAGTGGAGGTTCCCTCAGGACTGGCTGTCTTTCTCACTGCTGGACCTCAGATCTGTGCTGTTTTTCCAGCAAAACTGGCTTCTAGGCGATCACAAGTCAGGCAGTGCAATTTGACCTGGTCACGGCTGAAATGCGTTGCTAAGAAGTAATAAGTAATTCGATTTAATTTGGCCTGAGCCTCTCATCAGCTGGGATGAGATTACCAATTGAGGACAATTATGGAGGGTGATTTGGTGCTTCTGACCTACAGTCAGCTGGAGGCTGGAGTTGGATCATCTCACCTATGAAATTTCCCACAGGACTTCCAGATAATGATTTTAAATGCTAATTACTACATGTAGTCAATGCTCTGATAAAATTGAAAGCATTTTGATTTATGATGGATATTAAGTAAGAGCAAGAATTAAACCCAGTAGATTTAAAGGATTGAAACATACTCAGAAGGTTTGGGCACAAAAACTGCAAAGCCCCTCCTTTTCAATAGTTGTATTTATTTCAGCTCAAAAACATTTTCTACATATTACTGTCAGTAATATCACTGTAGAAATGGACCTGATTCTATCCAAATCTGCAGTTTTTTCTTTTTTTTTAAATATATATAAATATCTTCTCCAACTCGGCAGCAATTCTGGCACAGTCAGAAATAGGATGAGCTCATATGTAGGAAATTTGAGTGTTTAGGGAGGCCCAGTTCTGAGCTAAACAGAATTTGAAAGGCAAGGCCAGTCTGTGGAAAGTTCTTCCTGAATCTACCTAGTTGAAAGCATAGCAAAGGATCCACAGATAGAGACCAAGACTTTCTAGCCTCAGATTCACCCTACCCTAAGCTGGCCCTTTATATCACATATTCAAATATCAGAGCTGTGAGATGGGTCTGGTCATGGGTGTCAAGACAAATGAAATTCAATGAAATTCTGACCATTTTAGCCCTGTTAAAGTACTCGATTACTTAACATCTATAAATTCCAGCTTCTGTAAAAACAAGGACTATAGCACTAATTCTTCATACAGTTGTTACAAACACTACATGAGTTAAGTGCCTAACACAGAATGAATATTCAATGTATACAAACAAAATCATTCCTCCTTCAGGAAGTGCCAGGATACCTGAGTTTGAGTTTCGGTTTTGCCATTATGTATTCTTGCACAGTAACGTTTCAACCTCTAGGTTTCACTTTCTTCATCTTTAAAATGATATAGTAAAGCTACATGAGAGCTTTTCAAGCTGTTTGAAGGAACCGTTATACACACAAAAAAATGCCTCAGAGTGTATGACTCAGGTTTTTCTTTCAAAAAATATTTTAAAAACTGTAATAGAGAAATATGTACATGGAATATGTACACACAATTTACCATATTGATGGAACCTAATATTGTGTAAATGTTCAGCTTTGAACTTGTAAAATTGATTTACCTAATGTCCATTTCAAACAGCGGTGGTCCCCATCAGGCTGCATTTGAAATAAAGGATTCATGACAGTACTAGAACATTTTGAATGCCACAGAGCTAATGATCTCAGAGGATCCATTTAGCCTATGATTCCAAATAACTGGTTTTCTTAAGTTCAACCAAATAAAAATAAATACAAATGTTCCTTACCACTCCCTTGGTACACTAGATGTTTCAGTATACTGAATATTTGAAAGTCAGAATCTTTCACATCTCTCCCAGATGTAAAAGAAATGCTCCCTTAGATCACATTGGATGTTTATTTAGCTATTTAGTCACAAAGAATATTTGTAACATGGCAATTAATACAGCAATACCATCCCAATTAGAAATCGGAAACAACTAAAAAGTGCAGATGTTTCTTCCTGCATTATTTAAAAATAACAATAACCAGGTAATGACAGTCATCACTGCTCTATGGAAACTGCAGTCTGAGTTTCAGTGTAGGATTTGTTTTAAAAGACACTCTGGCCCAGGGTTTCTGGGTGATATGAATTATTCTTATTTCCATATACACATGAAAAACAAAGACTATAGAACAATAACTGTAAACTCTGAGAAGGATTTACATGCATCCAGCCTGTTGCTTAACTAGTACAAAAGAGAATTGTCATTGTCTTTTAGTGGACATTCTTTAAAAATGAAGTTAGTCTGTCTTTTAGGGACTATTTTCATAAACCAGTCTCTGCTTAAGTCCCTATGGAAAACATATTTCATTTATGAACTCTTTCTATGCCTCTCTGTTTGAATACAAAGGTAACTGATTTTATAAGACCAATTATTTAACAGATTAGTTTATTGAATTAATCTTTTAAGATTACCATGTTTTATTTGTTTTCCATGAAGTCTTTCCTTGTCAAGTATGAGTATGGAAAAAAATGCATATTGCTTTTAAATTAGGGAACTCAATACCCGCTTTATACATTTCACTTTCTTGAACACAGACCAGTACATAATACAATTCATCTTGTTTCTATCTGTCTCTGACTTTAAAAGGCCACAATGTACCCTATTAAGTGTAAAAATTGTGTCTTTCTCATATAATTTATATGGCTTTACCCAAAGTCATAATTAAATGTTGACTTGTATACTAACATGCTTTCTTCAGTCTTCCAAAATTTTAGGATAAGCAGCAACACAATACTTCATAGATGATAGTCTTCACCATTCCCAGAAGGCTTTCCAAGTAGTGATGTTTCCATGATATTTTAAGTTTTCTGATTTTCTAAGTTTTCTGATTTTCTAGTACATTTTGTGTCATGAAACTTCAAAACTGAACTGGTCTCACTCTCCTGGACATATCAATATAAACCTTTTCCTTTCATTTTCAAACAGATAGAATTCTCTCTTTCCGTTGTCAAAACCCTGCTGACAATGCATATCTAATAATACAATTTTTTGTTGTTGCTCAGTCATGAAGTTGTGTCCAACTCTTTGTGACTCCGTGGACTGCAACATGCCAGGGTTTCCTGTCCTTCACCAATTCCTGGACTTTGTTCAAACTCATGTCCATTGAGCTGGTGATGCCATCCAACCATCTCATCCTCTGTTCCTCCCTTCTTCTCCTGCCCTCAAACTTTCCCAGCATCAGGGTCCTTTCCAATGAGTTGGCTCTTTACATGAGGTGGCCAAAGTATTGGAGCTTCAACTTTAGCATCGTCCTTCCAATGAATATTCGGGGTTGATTCTCTTTTGGACTGACTGGTTTGATTTCCTTGCTGATAAAAGGATTCTCAATAGTCTTCTCCAGCACCACAGTTTGAAAGCATCAATTCTTTGGTGCTCAGCCTTGTTTATGGTACATCCATATATGACTACTGAAAAAAACCATAGCTTTGACTATATGCACCTTTGTCAGCAAAACGATGTCTCTGTTTTTTAATATTCTCTCTAGGATTTTCATAGCTTTTCTTCCAAGGAGCAAGTGTTTTTTAATTTCATGGCTGCAGTGACTGTCCGCAGTGATTTTGGAGCCCAAGAAAATACAGTCTCTCACTGTTCCCATTGTTTCCCCATCTATTTGCCATGAAGTGATGGGACCTGATGCCATAGTCTTAGTTTTTTGAATGTTTAGTTTTAACCCAAATTTGTCATTCTCCTCTTTCCCTTCATCAAGAGACTCTTTAGTTCCTCTTTGTTTTCTGCCTTAAGGGTGGCATCATCTGCATATGTGAGGTTATTGGTATTTCTCCCGGCAATCTGAATTCCAGCTTTTGATTCACCCAGCCCAGTGTTTCTCATGGTGTACTTTGCAGAGGGGCTTCCCAGGTGGCACAGTGGTAAAGAATCCAATTGTCAATGCAGGAGATGCAAGAGACCCAGATTCTATTTGCATATAAGTTAAATAAGCAGGAGGACAATATATAGCCTTAACATATTCCTTTCCCAATTTTGAACTAGTCCATTGTTCCATGTCTGGTTCTAGCTGTTGTTTCTTGACATGCATACAAGTTTTTCAGGAGGCAGGTGAGGTGGTATGATATTCCCCTCTCTTTAAGAATTTTCCACATTTTTTGTGATCTACACAGTTAATTACCTTAGTTAAATACTGCTGCTAAGTCGCTTCAGTCGTGTCTGACTCTGTGCGACCCCATAGATGGCAGCCCACAGGCTCCCCTGTTCCTGGGATTCTCTAGGCAAGAACACTGGAGTGGGTTGCCATTTCCTTCTCCAACGCATGAAAGTGAAAAGTGAAAGTCAAGTTGCTTAGTTGTGTCCGACTCTTAGCGACCTCATGGACTGCAGCCTACCAGGCTCCTCCATCCATGGGATTTTCCAGGCAAGAGTACTGGAGTGGGGTGCCATTGCCTTCTCGTAGTTAAATACTAGATACTTCTAATCCACAAACTTTCAAGTTTTCCTACCATATGAGGATCATTTGCAACAGTTGTACAAGCCAATAAAGGTTTCCAAAGATATATTGAACACACTAGGTATCAAAATATGTAAACAAACTCACAAATCTTGAACGCACTTATGGTGAAAGTGAAGGAAAGTGAAAGTGAAAGTCGCTCAGTTGTGTCTGACTCTTTGTGACCCCGTGGACTATACAGTCCATGGAATTCTCCAGGCCAAAATACTGGCATGGGTAGCCATTCCCTTCTCCAGGGGATCTTCTCAACCTAGGGATCAAACCCAGGTCTCCCGCATTGCAGGCGGATTCTTTACCAGCTGAGCCACCAGGGAAGTCCATCATGAAGGCTCAGTTAATAGTCATGTGACTTAAGTCTGCTCAGCTGTAGATCCAGTACTAGCTGTTCTCTGCCTCTGAGAATAAGGTAAATTTTGGAATGGAACAGGGGAAGAATTGGAGGACAGGCATATTCTGGGGGAAAATGAGGTAGAAGAATTCGTTCCACAAAAGATACTGAAGATACTGCCATTCTATCCCTAGTTTCTCCCACCCTGCTCCTTGCCAGGAATTTCCTCTGTGAGACACATGAGATCACAGTAGCCCCAGCTTTTTGATTGTTTGTTGGTTCATTTGTTTATTTTGTGGGGCTTACAGGATCTTGGTTCCCTGACCAGGGGTTGAACCTGGGCTAACACAGTGAAAGCACTGAGTCTTAACCACTGGACCTTCAGGGAATTCCCTGCGACAGCCCCAGGTATTGAGAAGACTTCCAAGGGTGATGACCAAAACAAGTATCAGAGTCTCCAACTGTGGCCCCATGAAGAAAGCAACATTATTTTAAAGACACCAGTCCATCTTAAAGGTAATCAGTCCTGAATATTCTTTGGAAGGACTGATGCTGAAGCTGAAGCTCCAATACTTTGGTTATCTGATGCAAAGAACTGACTCATTTGAAAAGACCCTGATGCTGGGAAAGATTGAAGGCAGGAGGAGAATGGGATGACAGGATGAGATGGTTAGGTGGCATCACCAACTCAATGGACATGAGTTTGAGCAAGCTCCAGGAGTTGGTGATGGACAAGGAAGCCTGGCGTGCTGCAGTCCATGGGGTCGCAAAGAGTCGGATGTGACTGAGCAACTGAACTGAACTGAACCTACGTGGGGTGACCATCCATCTCAGTTTACCCAGAACCATCATGGTGGTAGCACTCAAAGTTCCGCATCCATGGAACCCCTCATTCCTGAAGCAGACCAGAACTGTCACTGCCCGCCATGTTTCTGACCAGGCCTGCCTTTCAATATGACCACAAATTATGGCCGACCTCTTTTTAACCGTGTCTTCTCTTGGGCTGATACTTTCACATGCAAAAGATATATACTCACAAGAGTGTGTATTTGTGATTGTGATAGTATGATGAATAAAAGGAATGCATTTGGTATTTTAGAAAAGCAGACTCTTGCAGACTCAAAATACAGGTAGTGAAATAATGTGAACTGAGCCACATTTTCTACTTATAGGAAGTATACTCAGGAACACCCTGAAGCACCAAAGATGCATACCTGTGTGTGTGTGTAGGCCCATGTGACCCTTTACCTGAAATGTTCTTTTTTTTTTTTTTTTTCATTATAGGTACATAATAACTATATCATAGCACAAATGTGATATAGAAAGTACTTTACTGTACTAACCTTGAGCTCAGGGCCAAATTTCCTGACTAAACATGTTGCTTATTGCCACTTAAATAACTAAGTGGCAAAGCCTTTGTTTTCTTGGATTAAATCTATGTACAATTTCCTGACAAAGAGGATAGAATTAGCTTGAAGGTGAATCTTTGATCAGAAAACATCTGGAGAAAATACACAGACTAGTGAGTAAACAAGTAAGACTACTCGTAGATGTGGAGTCAAGAAACTAACAAATTGCATTTCTCAGTTGCATAATGATCAGACCTCATCCTGTGAAGGAGGCTAGGTGGATGCCGGGGCCTGCTGTTAACAAACTGGACCCGATTTTAGTTTCACACTGTCCTTTTCTGAAGATTATCTTCATTCTCATATGCTTGCAATTTTGTGGTATGTAATACCACTGGAGAATGTTAATAGACCCTCATTACTAGAACCACATGTTGGAGATTTGATTTTAACATGTAACACTGGGTTGAATAAATCTGATTATAAGGTAGCCTATTTAAAATTTAAAATCCTAAAAGCTATTTAAAATCCTAAAAGAGGATGCTATTAAAGTGCTGCACTCAATATAGCAACAAATATGGAAAACACAGTAGTGGCCACAGGACTGGAAAAGATCAGTTTTCATTCCAATCCTAAAGAAGGACAATGCCAAAAAATGTTCAAACTACCATACAATTGCACTGATTTCATATGATAGCAAGGATATGCTCAAAATCTTTCAAGCTAGGCTTCAGCAGTATGTGAACTGAGAACTTCTAAACGTACAAGCTAGATTTTGAAGAGGCAGAGGAATCAGAGATCAAATTGCCAGCATTCATTGGATCATGGAAAAAGCAAGGGAGTTCCAGACAAATATCTGCTTCATTGACTACACTAAAGCCTTTGACTCTATCTTAGAGTTTTGTCTCCTGAGAAACTTGTATGCCGGTCAAGAAGCAACAGTTAACAACTGGAGATGGAACAACTGACTGGTTCCCAACTGGAAAAGAAGCACAGCAAAGCGGTATATTATCACCCTGCTTATTTAACTTCAGTGTAGAGTACATCATGAGAAATGCCAGGCTGCATGAGTCACAAGCTGGATCGAGATTGCTGGAAGAAATATCAACAGTCTTAGATATGCAGATGATATGATTCTAATGACAGAAAATGAAGAGGAACTAAAGAGTCTCTTGATGAAAGTGAAAGAGGAGAGTGAAAAAGCAAGCTTAAAACTCAACATTCAAAAAACTAAGATCATGGCATCTAGTCTCATCACTTCATGGCAAATAGATGGGGGGAAAGTGGAAACAGTGAGAGATTTTATTTTCTTGGGCTCCAAAACCACTGTGGATGGTGACCGCAGAAACAAAATTAAAAGACACTTGCTCCAGAATAAAAACTATGATAAACCTAGACAATGTATTAAAAAGCAGAGACATCACTTTGCTGACAAAGGTCCCTATAGTCAAAGCTGTGGTTTTTCCAGTAGTCATGTATGGATGTGAGAGTTGGACCATGAAGAAGGCTGAGCACCGAAGAATTGATGCTTTTGAACTGTGGTGCTGGAAAAGACTCTTGAGAGTCCCTTGAACAGCAAGGAAATCAAACCAGTCAATCCTAAAGGAAATCAACCTTGAATATTCATTGGAAAGATTGATACTGATGCTAAAGCTACAATACACTTTGGCCACCTGATGCAAAGAGCCGACTCATTGGAAAGAACTCTGATGCTGGAAAGATTGAAGGCAAAAGGGAAAGGGGGCAACTTAGGATGAGATGGCTAAATAGCATCACCAACTCAATGGAGAAGAATTTGAACAAACTATGGGAGATAGTGGAGGACACAGTAGCCTGGCTTGCTATAGTCCATGGGGTTGCAGATAGTCAGATAGGACTTAGGGACTGAAAAACAGAAATATTCAGTCAATCAGTTATGCCTAAATTGTGTGCAGTAAAAATCTCCACGTTTACACACAGTTCACACCAATCATTTCCAGTAACCTTACTAATATTAATGATTTGGTTGAAAAGTTACTCACTTTCATATGGTTGGGACCCCCTTGAAGGATACACGAATTTGTATATGCCATGTTTTTTAGTGGTGCTGTTTTTCTGAATGAGGAGAATTTATACAAAATGGAAGGGCTCTTGGACGTTTCTCACTCAAATGGCAATGGTATAAAGCTCCCTTTGGATAAGAAAATGTTAGCTACCATGCAAAATTCATTGTGCACTTTCCAAAATTCTGGAAAATCTGTGTAACATACTAGAAGACAGGAGGTAACAGGTGGCAAATTTCACAAAGCAAAAAAGACCATACATGAAATGCACTAGGAGATAAGCTTCACTTGTTTATTTTAAAGGTGTATATTAAACATCTACTAAATCCTTGGCATAGTACAAAACACTAAAAATTACCAGGAAATATTTTTGCCTAAATACCTTGTGTTCTAGTAGAGAAGATGGAATATTCTTGATGATAAACAAATTAAAAAAGCATAGATTAGTTGCTATGAGAGTTGAGATGTTAGACTTTCCTTCCTTCCTTTTTTTCTTTATTTCTTCCTCTCTCTCTCCCTCTCCCTTTCTTTCTTTTATTCTTCTCTTTCTTCTTCCATTTTTCCTGTTCAGGGTTTCAGGAAAAATTTACTAAAAACTATTTCTGTTTTGTGATGATAATATAATATTATATATATATGTTTAAAAATCCAGAATAGAAAACCTATTTAATGAAAAAGTAAGTCTCAAATTTCTCTCCCTGGAAGCACCTCATTTTTGCCAGTTATTCTGTGTATCTTCAGATAATCAATTTATGGGCAAACATTTGTACATATTTCATCTTTTTATTTTTATATAAATAGAAGCATCATTTATGTGCAGTTTTGCCCCTGGTTTTTTTTAAATTAATATATTTAAAAACTGTAAGTATATTTAATGAGTATAATTTTAGTATAGAGAAATATCTTTTTGCCATATGTGCTGCAAATATTTTTCCCAGTTTATCATCTGTCTATTGACTTTGTTTAAGTATTTTTGCCACAAAGAATTTAAAATATTTTATCGGATCAAATTTATCAGTTTTTAAATAACTTCTATTTTAGGGGTTTTTTTTATATATAAAGCTTTCTCAAAAAAAAAAAATAGTAACACCAATTTTGGAATATCTGATCTCTCTTTCCCCACTGATACAAGGTGCCAAAAATGTTAGTTTTGGAATTTTCAGGGAAAGAAACGATAAAAGTTTAGGCAGGTGGAATAATATGAAGCAAGAAGTCTATACCAGCCTTCTGACCCTTCAACCTGCTTCCACTGTTGTATTCCAACTTTTCAGAGAAATTTCCTCTGAAAACAGCCACCAGTCCTGCCACTATAGCACTGAATCAGTCCTATCGACCAGATGGGGTGGAAACGTCTCCCAGATGTTGTCATAGTCCGTTCTCACAGCAGCTCCAGAGGGCAACTGACTTCAGTGTGGAGGTGAGGAACCTGAGGGAGTGAAGGGCTAAGTAACTTTACTAAGACAGCATGGTCAGCAGACAGTACAACACAGGCCTGAGCTACCTAGGCAGATTCTGGTTGTGTATCTGCAACATAATGAATAAAATTATTGATAACTTGGTTCATGTTATATAAGGGAAAAGATGAGCAACAGGGCTAATACACTGAAAGGAAATAGAAATATCGAGGAATTTGATATCTTTTAATGTAATAGTTACATCCTAAAGGAGATCAGTCCTGGGTGTTCATTGGAAGGACTGATGCTGAAGCTAAAACTCCAGTCTTTGGGCCACCTCATGTGAAGAGTTGACTCATTGGAAAAGACCCTGATGCTGGGAGGGATTGGGGGCAGGAGGAAAAGGGGACGACAGAGGATGAGATGGTTGGATGACATCACCGACTTGATGGACTGGCATGCTGCAGTCCATGGGGTGCAAAGAGTCAGACGCAACTGAGCGACTGAACTGAACTGAGCTGAATGTAACAGTGATACAGAAAAAGTTGAAGATGAAAGTTACAGTCAGAATGTGAGGTGCAGTAATCCCAGTGCTGACAGGACTCGGGGTTTGGTAACAGGCACAGGTGAACCTCAAGAAAGGTGAAAGTGAAACTTGCTCAGTCTTGTCTGAGCAACCCTGTGACCTCTTTGTGACACCATGGACTGTATAGTCCATGGAATTCTCCAGGTCAGAATACTGGAGTGGGTAGCCTTTCTCTTCTCCAGGGCCTCTTTCCAAACCAGGGATCGAACCCAGGTCTCCTGCATTGCAGGTGGATTCTTTACCAACTGAGCTATCAGGGAATAATGTCATTTGGATAAGATAAATTCAGGAGGCTTCTTTGAATGATGGAACATTAAAAGAAACTGTGAAGCTTCATAGATTGCCACTGTAAAGGGGGAAGGCTCTGAGTCAGAGAACTACTGACTGGGGCAGTGAGGTGAAAATGAGGGTATAGCCTGATGATATAAGCCTTGAAAGTGAATACATAGATACACCTTGGGATAAAGGGAGAATGTTCGAGATGAATTCTTTAATGAAATAAGTACTTCATTGGAGAAAATTATGTATAAAAAGATATAGATACATACCACAAGGACTACTGCAATTTTAATAAACATATCTAAACATTTTTCAGTGTCAACAATGATCATTTATTCATCCTAATAACTTTTCCTCTCAAGAGCAGAGTTTAAGTATGTTTTTGCTTCTTTTCTGTTGCTTATCACCAGATTATTATTAATCCTTTCTTGTATTGTGACAGTCCTTAAACTACCCTTCCTCAATGTGGTGGTTTTAAAACAGGTACAGGTCTAATACCTCTTCGTCTGAATTTGACCTGGTGTTAACGACTCACTGCTAAAGAAAATTAGGTTTTGTATGACTTCCAAGGCCAGCTTGTAGGAGACACGGCTTCCACCTGGTTTGCTTTCTTGGGATAATTGCTCTTAGAACCTAACTTCTGTGCTTTGAGCTCAGGCCACGCAGAGAGCTTATATCAAGGTGTTTCGGCTGACAGTCTCAGCTGAGGCCCCAGCTGTTACCCAGCGCCAAGTCCATAAGATGAGTGAAGAAGCCATTTAGATGCCTCTACCTCCATTAATCACCTGACTGCTTCCCTGGTGGTCCAGAGGTTAAAGCTTCTGCCCGCAATGCGGGAGACCTGGGTTCGATCCCTGGGTTGGGAAGATCCCCTGGAGAAGGAAATGGCAACCCATTCCAGTATTCTTGCCTGGAGAATCCTATGGATGGAGGAGCCTGGTGGGCTACAGTCCACGGGGTCGCAAAGAGTTGGACACGACTGAGTGACTTCACTTTCACCTCCATTAATCACCTAACTGCAACCATATTAGAGACCCTGAAGGAGAAGCTGAGCTGAATCAATCCAATAACTGTTATATAAATTAATAATAAATGATTATTGCTGTTGTATACCACTAAAGTTTGGGGTGTTTGTTTTTTTTTTTCTGTAGCTATAGTCAGAACAATCAAACATTGAACTAAACTTCAAAGCTACATCATCAATAATTATTTAGACATAGCAAGCTTTGTTGATTTATTTGACTGATTTATACCCCATGTCGTACTTTTCTCATTTTGTTGGAATACATACTCAAGTTTGTTTGTTTTTTTTACTCCCAGAATGAGATCTATGTCCTTGCATGTCTGAAAAATACTTGAATGACAGTTTGACCTTTTATAAAATCCTAGATGCAATTTTTTTTTTTTCTTTTACTAGCCTAATTCTTGCCTGGAGAATCCCAGGGATGGAGGAGCCTGGTGGGCTGCTGTCTATGGGGTCACACAGAGTCGGACATGACTGAAGCGACTTAGCAGCAGCAGCAGCAGCAGCATAGTTTTATAGACAAGAGTTCTGATTCCAGTGTTATTCCCACTCCAAGGTTGCTGATAGGTTCCTATTTTTTTATTAAGCCTTGGCATTTGGAAAATTCTCCAGGACATTTAAAGATCTTCCTTCTGCTTGGCATGCTCTTCTCTCAGAATGTTCATGGGTGGCACTTTCTTGCCATTCAGATCTTATAGCAAATATTGCTTCCTCAGAGACACCTTTGTTGACATCCTATGTAAAATGGCTTTGTACAGTTATCACCTCATTTTCCATATGACTTTCTTCAGAGAGTTTATTGGTTTTTAATTTTGGCTATATTTGTTAATTCACTAATTCTATCTCTTTTCTTTAGGGTAGATGACCAATAAAAGCTGAATTTGGCCTTTTTGCTTTACGGTTATATCTCTAACATTTCTAACATATAATAAAATATTGAATAAAATATTTGATAAAGAATGAGTGAGTTAATTTGCTTTATTTCATTTTACTACTAGATACTCAGTTATCTTTTCAATATGAAGACTCCTAATTTCAACCTCATCCTTTTAAAAAAGCTATTTCTCGATTGTTTATATTTCTCATTCCTCTTCTCTCCTAGGTCAGAAATATTAGACACCCTGGAACTGCCCTCAATATCTCCTAAAAGTTTTTCTTCATAGTTTTAATTTATTTTACCCTGACATATGTGCTGAAATATTTTCCTGTTTTTATTTCACTCAAGAGGAATTCCTTTTTTATTGAAATATAGTGATGCACAATATTATCTTCATTTCAAATATCAAATCATAGTAGTGACTTGACATTTGCATGTATTATGAAATGTTCACTATAAGACTAGTAACCATCTGTCCCCATGCAAAGTTATTACACTATTGTTGATCATATTCCTTTTACTGTATATTTCATCCCATGTCTTATTTATTTTATAACTAAAATACTTTAGTTTACATTCTTTAGCAATGTCCATTCACTTACTCAGTTCTTTTATTAATTTTTTAAAATTTTAGCAAATATGTTTAATTTTCAGGAATCCTTTACTTTCTCTGATTGCTATTTTTAATTGAATTTTGTTTCACTTTATGAATTAAATGCCTTTTTGACTCTCTCTGAAATAACTAAAATTTTAAAGATATCTTTCTTTTCTGTACATCTATTTCCTAGAAATATTTGTCTTTAGTTCCCTCTTTCATATGGTCTTCCTTAGCTCTCTGGTGGTCTCTGTTTTCTGGGACTTGGTAAGCAAAGGAATACATTGATTAGTTTAAGGAACTAGGTTATGTTTCCTCCAAAGTGGTGTCATCCCAATTCACCTATTTTCCCACATATACTTTAAATTCTATTTGTCTGAGAATGATACTCAGTGATCTATATTAACAGACATAGATGCAGGTATAGACACCTAATAAGATGACCATTAAAATTTCAATAAACACTTAAACTTATTTTTTTCCTGTGAACATCAATCAATTTATTAACCCCTATAACTTTTATTCTAAATAAGAATTGGAGTAATGTTTTAATATTTTGCAGCACTGCTATAAATGTACTCTTTTAAGCACCTTTCCAGTAACTTAAATGGAACGTTGGAAGGGAAAGGAAATAAAAAAATAAAGTGTGCAAAGTGATTTACTTCATCTAGAAAATACAGCTTCCAGAATTGCACTATTATTATTAGTTTAGTCAGGCTTCATCCATTCTAAATTTATTTCAATCCAGTTTCTATCACCAACAGTCTTTCGAGATTACTCTTCCTACCATCTCCATTGACCAACTAATCATCAAAATTTTGATTTTCTCTTCTGCAATTGGTGCTTACTTGGAAAAATCTTTCTTACTTCTAAATAACTCTTCTCACTCAAAGATTTTGTGGAAGTATTTTCTTTTAATTTTTCTGTTTTTATTTTATTGACTCCTTCTGCCCATTGGTGGCTCAGGGGTAAAGAATAAACCTGCCAATGTAGGGGGCGAGGGCTTGATCCCTGGGTGAGGAAAATCCCCTGAAGAAAGAAATGGCAACCCATTCCAGTTTTCTTACCTGGGAAATCCCATGGACAGAGGAGTCTAGTGGGCTACAGGCCATGGGGTCCCGAAAGAGTCAGACACGACTTGGCAACTAAGAAACAACAAACTGCCCATCACTTAGTTTTAAGATGCGGCCATGCAACTGGTCCAAATCCGTGTGCTGATGAGTCACTGGACGTCTTCAGCTCTCTTTGCTACTGTTGCTGCTAAGTCGCTTCAGTCCTGTCTGACTCTGTGTGACCCCATAGACGGCAGCCCACCAGGCTTCCCCGTCCCTGGGTTTCTGCAGGTAGGAACACCTGAGTGAGTTGCCATTTCCTTCTCCAATGCATGCAAGTGAAAGTGAAGTCGCTCAGTCGTGTCGGACTCTTAGCGACCTTATGGGCTGCAGCCCACCAGGCTCCTCCGTCCATGGGATTCTCCAGGCAAGAGTACTAGAATGGGATGCCATTGCCTGATTTTCAAATAAACCCTGCCCTGTCCATGTTGGTTTCTTCATAAGTCTCCCAAGCCTGTCCTGTGTATTCCAGACTCAGCATGACTTCCATTAATGCATCCCACATGACATATCTGCCCCCTTGACTAGCTCTCTTAATCCCATTTCTCTTTCAAACTTTTTGAGGCCAACTTTCTACCTTCTATGAGGAGTTTCCAGGAAATTCCACAACCATTTTCCTTGAATATTTTAAGCTTCTCTAACTGAATATTCTGGAGAATCCCAGGGATGGGGGAGCCTGGTGGGCTGCCGTCTATGGGGTCACACAGAGTCGGACACGACTGAAGTGACTTAGCAGCAACTGAATATTCATTTATTATTTACCATAAGTTCTCATTTATTAATAATTCTTAATTTATACTCCACTTCCTTCATTAATTTCTTTAAGAGCAGAGTTTGTCGTACATGTTAAGACTTTTTGTCCCCTCCCCTCATGTAATTTTGTAATATGTACCCAGAAAGTACCAACTTTGCCTTTGAAATAGAAAGTAGTAGTAGTGTTAGTCACTCAGTCGTGTCTGACTCTGCAATCCCTTGGACTGTAGCCTGCCAGGCTCCTCCGTCCATGGGATTCTCCAGGCAAGAACACTGGAGTGGGTTGCCATTCCCTTCTCCAGGGGATCTTTCCAACCCAGGGATCGAACCCAGGTCTCCTGCATTGCAGGCAGATTCTTTACTGTCTGAGCTACAGGGAAGATGCATGTAAGCAAACAAAAAATCAATTGATCTATACTTTTTGGCCAGGACAAAAAAAGTGAAAAGTTTGGAGTTAAGGATTAGGTCTGCCTTTGAATGTGTGTGAGTGTGTGAAGTCGCTCAGTGGTGTCCGACTCTTTGTGACCCCGTGGACTGTAGCCCGTCAGGCTCCTCTGTCCATGGAATTCTCTAGGCAAGAATACTGGAGTGGGTTGCCATTTGCTTCTCCAGGGGATCTTCCCAACTCAGGGATCGAACCCGGGTCTCGTGCATTGCAGGCAGACGCTTTATCCTCTGAGCCACGCAAAGCAGCCAATTACGTCATTCTCTGCAAACTTGTCTCCATAGTTCTCAAAGCTGCTATTGGTGGACTTCTTCCCAGTGCCTCCGTAGCCATAGGAGAAAGGCTCTTCGCCTAGCTGAGTGCTGAAAGAGTCCAGGGACCAACCAATGCGGACCACGTGTGGGTCGGGCTCTGTAGACGGAACGTGCTTCACAGAGATTTCCTCATTGATCTTCATCTCAAAGCACACACGGCCCCTTCTGACCCCGTAGCTGGCACGGGCTCCTGACTACAGGTATGCAAAGCCTTCAATCGTGAGCGGGTAGCCACTACTCCGGTCTCGGGCCACCTTGAAGTGGAGGTCGCAGTTTTATGTGTCAATGGCCACAAGGGTGTCATCAAAGTCATCTTTATCCTCTTCAGCCGGAGGCTGAGGACATCACCCCCTCCTATCCTCTCGGTGCTCAAAGTATCCCCGTCCCCAGTTTTCTTCATAAGGCCTCTTGCGACTCTGGAATTGCTGTCTGTCTGGTTTGTGTTGAGATGCTTCGGGTGGGAGGAAGCTGGTGGGTGCTTCTTGCTTCATCTCTGTCTTCACTTCTGGGCGATAGGCCTGCTGCTGCTACTGTGAAAAGCATAAATAATATTTTTGTAATGACTTAGTAGGAAAAGGCTTCCCTGGAGGCTCACGGACAGAGGAGCCTGGCGGGCGACAGTCTAGGGTCACAAAGAGTTGGATATGACTGAGCAACCAACACACACACACAGTAGGAAAAGCACAGTAGCCTAGTTAACATGGTTTTAAATAGTTAGCACGTGCATGGATTTTTCTTTGTTTGTTTTTTGTTGTTTTAGATTCTGGCTTTACCACGTAGCACTGGAGTATCAGAAAACCTTTTCTGCTTATCTGCTTAGCTGGTTCCAAAAGAGATGCCTATGACCCACAATTTAATGCAAATTTCATAATCTCAGAAAATCATACAAAGAGGAAAACATCTGTTAGGTCAGCTCCCTTAGATTATAATCTATAAAACTATAGAATTGCCCCAAACTAACATTATACTGTAAGTCAAATATACCTCAATTAAAAAAAAATAATGTTTCCATGCCTGCTCTCTAGGAGATAATTTGCTAAGACAATGCATTGATTCTGAGTATAGTGCTTAAATGAATGAAAAATTTTAAAACATCTGTTATAAAATAGATAACTAATAAGAACCTACGGTATAACACAGAGAACTCTATTCAATACTCTATAATGACCTATATGAGAAAAGAACCTAAAAAAGAGCAGGTATATGTCAGAGGGTGAGATGGCTGAATGGCATCACCAATGCAATGAACATGAACTTGGGCAAACTCCAGGAGATGGTGAGGGACAGGGAGGCCTGGCATGCTGCAGTCCATGGGGTTGCAAAGAGTCAGACACAACTGGGTGACTGAGCAACAACAAATACATGCATGTATAACTGAGTCACTCTGCTGTACTACAGAAACTAACACAGCATTGTACATCAACTGTGCTCCAATAAAAATTAATTAAAAAGAGATTCTTTAAAATTCTGCTTTCTCAGCTCATAAAGCTAAAGAACTGTTTGCAAAATAGCTTTCTAATTGATCTGACATCAATTTACCTAACATATCTTTCTGTACATAAAGGTACAGAAAGTTCTGTACATAACTTGTGTTTAGGTATTATTAGTGCTAATGAAGTGCTAGTGAAAGTTGCTCCGTCGTGTCCGACTCTTTGCCACCCCATGGACTGTACAGTCTGTGAAATTCTCCAGGCCAGAATACTGGAGTGGGTAGCCTTTCCCTTCTCCAGGGGATCTTCCCAATCCAGGGATCAAACCCAGGTCTCCTACATTGCAGGTGGATTCTTAACCAACTGAGCTATCAGGGAAGCCCTTATGTATTATTAGGTTAGATATTAAATGAAGGCATATTCATATAATTTCTAGAAACTATCTTTGTAAAAATAAAATTATGTTGTCATTGAACTGAACTCCATGATTTTTCAGGCTTCCTAAGATTTCATGGTCCAAGTAGCAGAAGAATTTGGTTGTATATCTGGTTTGAAATCTGGACACAGACTCTAAAGCTGCTTAACACTGCTTGTAATACAAATATGCACTTTCAAAACAACGTTTTCTACTGAATAAATTTTCCATTTTCATTCTGTAGAACTGTTAAGAAAATTCTTCTGAATAAAAGGATATTTCTGTCAGAGTCTTCTTGGAGTTTGCATAATTGTACTTGCTCTTATTTGTCTTCATCTACACAAACACTTGTTGCCAAGAATACGAGCTCTAGAGAGGTTATCACAAATTCTGGGATGAGATGCCCTTTTCTTTCTATAGTTATTACAACTCAGAGAAATGTCATTCACTAGCAAGATGATATAATAGTGATATATAGAGAGATATCATAATGCAAATATCTGTTGCTGCCTTAGTTCTTTTTAATGAGATGAATGTAACTCAAAAAGAGAAAGCAAAAGTAAAGTCGCTCAGCCATGTCTGACTCTTTGCGACCCCATGGGCTGTAGCCTGCCAGACTCCTTTGTCCAAGAGATTCTCCAGGCAAGAACACTGGAGTGGGTTGCCTTTCCCTTCTCCAGGGGATCTTCCCAACCAGGGATGTAACTCAAGTCTCCTTAAACCTGACCTTTTTGAAGCTAACAATATTAATGTTGAAACTTCTATTTCATCCTGTGTTATCAGGATGAAATGTATTCCATATCTGGTTTGATGGGAAGTGGAAGTAGTTCAGTCATGTCTGAGTCTTTGCAACTCCATGGACTATACAGTCCATGGAATTCTCCAGGCCAGAATACTGGAGTGGGTAGACTTTCCTTTCTCCAGGGGATCTTCCCATCTCAGGGATTGAGCTCGGGTCTCCCGCATTACAGGTGGATTCTTTACCAGCTAAGTCAGGAAGGAAACCCAAGCATACTGGAGTGGGTAGCCTATCCCTTCTCCAGCAGGTCTTCCCCACCCAGAAATCCAACCGGGGTCTCCTGCATTGCAGGTGGACTCTTTACCAATTGCGCTGTCAAGGAAGCCCAGGTAAGCCTTTAAGCATCAAAATTGCCTTCAGTAATTTTCTCTAGATTCTCAAAGTATTTCGAATATTCATGACTTTCATTCACTGGAAAACACTTAACACAATTTAAATTTCTTTTTTATTATCCAAGGATATTAATGTAAACAGTTTGTGTAAGCAGACTGTTCATCATCTAAAATGGGTAGATAAATTATGCTCCAGGGCCAAATATGGTCCCCTATCTGTTTTTGTAAATAAAGTTTTATTGGAACACAGCCAAACCCATTCATTTACACGTTGTCTATGACTGTGCTCTTTTCCAGCAAAGGCAAATAATTGTGACAGAATTTACATGTCCCCTAAATCCCAAAACATTTACTATCTGTACCCTTATTTTTTAAAAAAAGTCTGCAAGCCCTGACTGAAAACAGTTCTTTTTTATTGTTTCCTGTAATACTGGAAGTCATTTGCAGTAGTTTCCTTTCCCACACCCCCAATTTATAGTCCAAATAAAGTATTTCTAAGTATCTCTTGTTTACTTTTAAAATATTTACCTTCTAAATGCCTTTTAAATTTTCCACTTCTCTCTGTTTTCATTGTTAACATTCTCATCAATTCACCGTCTTCAACTATACTACTGCAATAGCCTTCTCACTGATTTCCCGCTGAAATCTTGATCCAAGTAAATCCATTCTTTATACTGTAGCCATAGTGATGGTTTTCAAATACAGTTTTCATTATTTCACTCTCACGCTGAAAACCCTTCAATAGCTTCCCTATGTTCATTGTTGTTCAGTTGCTCGGTCAACTCCGACTCTTTGCGACCTCATGGAGTACAGTAAGCCAGATGACCCTGTCCTTCACCATCACCTGCAGCCTGTTCAAATTCATGTATATTGAGTCAGTGATGTCATCCAACCATCTCATCCTCTGTCGTCCCCTTTTCCTCCTGCCTTCAATTTCTCCCAGCACCAGGATCTTTTCTAATTAGTCAGCTCTTCCCACCTGGTGGCCAAAAAATTGGAGCTTCGGTTTCAGCGTCAGTCCTTCCAATGAATATTCAGGGTTGATTTCCTTTAGGATTGACTGATTTGATCTCCTTGCAGTCCAAGGGACTCTCAGAATCATCTCCAACACCACAGTTCAAAACCATCAATTCTTTGGTGCTCAGCCTTCTTTATGGTCCAACCATCACATCCATACATGACTACTGGAAAAATCATAACTTTGACTAGATGGACCTTGTTGGCAAAGCAATGTATCTGTTTTTAATATGCTGTCTAGGTTTGTCATAGCTTTTCTACCAAGGAACAAGTATCTTTTCATTTCATGGTTGCAGTCACCATCTGTAGTGATTTTGGAGCCCAAGAAAATAAAATCTCTCACTGTTTCCATTGTTTCCCCATCTGCTTGCCATGAAGTGATGGGACCTGATGCCATGATCTAAGTTTTCTGAATGTTGAGTTTTAACCTAGCTTTTTCACTCTCCTCTTTCAGCTTCATAAAGAGGTTCTTTAGTTCCTCTTCACTTTCTGCCATAAGGGTGGTGTCATCTTCATATCTGAGGTTATTGATATTTCTCCCAGCAATCTTGATCCCAGCTTGTGCTTCATCCAGCCCAGAATATCCCATGATGTACTCTGCATATAAGTTACATAAGCAGGGTGACAATATACAGGCTTAACATACTCTTTTCCCAATTTTGAACAAGTCCATTGTTCCATGTACAGTTCTAACTGTTGCTTATTGACCTGAATATAGGTTTCTCAGGAAGCAGGTAAGATGGTGTGGTATTCCCATCTCTTCGAGAATTTTCCACAGTTTGTTGTGATCTACACAGATGGTGACTACAGCCAGGAAATGAAAAGGTGCTTACTCCTTGGAAGGAAAGTTATGACCAACCTAGACAGTATATTAAAAAGCAGAGACATTACTTTGTCGACAAAGGTCCATCTTGTCAAGGCTATGGTTTTTCCAGTAGTTATGTGTGGATGTGAGAGTTGGACTGTAAAGAAAGCTGAGTTCCAAAGAATTGATGCTTTTGAACTGTGGTATTGGAGAAGACTCTTGAGAGCCCTGTGGACTGCAAGGAGATCCAACCAGTCCTTCCTAAAGGAGATCAGTCCTGGGTGTTCATTGGAAGGACTGATGCTGAAGCTGAAACTCCAAAACTTTGGCCACCTGATGCGAAGAGCTGACTCATTTGAAAAGACCCTGATGCTAGGAAAGATTGAGGGTAGGTGGAAAAGGGGACAACAGAGGATGAGATGGTTGGATGGCATCCCCAACTTAATGGACATGAATTTGGGTAGACTCTGGGAGTTGGTGATGGACAGGGAGGCCTGGCATGCTGTAGTCCATGGGGTCACAAAGAGTGGGACACAACTGAGCCACTAAACTGAACTGCTGCTGCTGCTGCTAAGTTGCTTCAGTCATGTCCGACTCTGTGCGACCCCATAGACGGCAGCCCACCAGGCTCCCCTGTCCCTGGGATTCTCCAGGCAAGAACACTGGAGTGGGTTGCCATTTCCTTTACCAATGTATGAAAGCGAAAAGTGAAAGTGAAGTCACTCAGTCGTGTCTGACTCTCAGTGACCCCGTGGACTGCAACCTACCAGGCTCCTCCATCCATGTGATTTTCCAGGCAAGAGTACTGGAGTGGGTTGCCATTGCCTTCTCTGAAACTGAACTGAACGCAGTCAAAGGCTTTAGTGTAGTCAGTGAAGCAGAAGTAGATGTTTTTCTGGAACTCTCTTGCTTTTTTGATGATCCAGCAAATGTTGGCAATTTGATCTCTGGTTCCTCTGCCTTTTCTAAATCCAGCTTGAACACCTGAAAGTTCTCGGTTCATGTACTATTGAAGCCTAGCTTGGAGAATTCTGAGCACTACTTTGCTAGCATGGGAAAATGAATCTAATTGTGCAATAGTCTGAACATTTTTTGGCATTGCCTTTCTTTGGGATTGGAATGAAAATTGACTTTTTCCATTCCTGTGGCCATTGCTGAGTTTTCCAAATTTCTTAGCATTTTGAATGCCTAAGTTCATTAGTATTAAAATAGTATCCATAACATTCTGCATCTATTACTCACTATTTTTCTGCACAATTTAATCCCAGCCTTTTTATCTCATTTCATCTTATTACTCTCCTTACAGTGGTATTTTATTTAGTAAATCCCTCCTACCTCAGGGCCTTTGTACAAGCTGTATACTCCATTTGAAACTTTTTTGTGTTCTTCTGCAGTAGTGATTTAGTCACTAAGTTGTGTCCAATTCTTGTGACCCCATGCACTCTAGTCCACCAGGTTTCTCCATCCATGAAGTCTTCTAGGGAGGAATATTGGTTGGGTTGCCATTTCCTTCTCTAGGGAATTTTCCTGACCCAGGGATCTTTTTTTCCATAACATGGCTCTAGTAGTACTTAGTTGTCTTTAATGTCATTCCAAACAATTTTACTGTGATGGTTGTCATATCAGTGTGCAGTTAAAAAAAGAAAACATAAAAATTGGTGCATTTTTGTGTAGCCATTTTAATATTGAACATGGAAGAAAAGAAGTAATATTTTCAGCCTTCCATGCTCTATTATTCCAAGAAAGGTAAAAACACAACTGAAATGCAAAAAAAAAAAAAAAAAGTTCTACAGTGTATGGAGAAGGTGCAGTGACTGATCTCATGTGTCAAAAGTGGTTTGCAAAGTTTTGTGCTGGAGGTGTCTTCTTGGACCATGCTCCATAGTCTGGTAGACCAGTTGAAGTTGATAGATCAAATGGAGACATTAATTGAAAATAATCAACACTATACCATGTGGGAGATAACTGACATACTGAAAATAGCCAACTCAAGTGTTGTGAATTATTTGAACTAGGTTGGTTATGTTAATCACTTTAATGTTTAGGTTCCACCTAAGTTAAGGTTCCACCTTCCTGACCATATTTCCACATGTGATTCTTTACTTAAGCATAATGAAAACATTCTGATTTTAAAACAAATTGTGATGGGTGATGAAAAGTAGATACTGTCCAATAACTTGGAAAGAAGAGGTTGTGGGGTAGGTGAAATGAACCACCACCAACCACACTAAAGTCCAGTCTTCATCCAAAGAGGGTGATGTTGTGCATACAGTGAGATAGAAAGGGAGTCCTCTATTATGAGCTCCTTCTGGAAAACCAAATGGTTAATTCCAGGAAGTACTGCTCCCAATTACACCAAAGGAAGGCGTCACTTGACAAAAAGCATCCAGAATCATTATAAATTATTAATATATATTTATTAATACACATAATATTCCATTGGGATAACATAAGACCACATTTCTTTGATAACCAGCAAAAACTGTTATCATTTGGCTGGGGAGTCTGACTCATCCACCGTATTCACCAGGAATCAACCCTGAATACTCATTGGAAGGACAGATGCTGAAGCTGAAACTTCAATACTTTGGCCACCTGATGCAAAGAACTGACTCTGGAAAAGACCCTGATGCTGGGAAAGACTGAAGGTAAAAGAAGAGGGCAGCAGAGGGTGAGATGGTTGGATAGAATCACCAACTCAATAGACGTGAATTTGGGAAAACTCAGAGATAATAAGGGACACAGAGGCCTGGCATATTGCCATCCAAGGGGTTGCAGAGTCAGAGAACACTTAGTGACTGAACAGCAGCAACAACAATCCACCAGATACTGCACCTTAAAATTTCCATTTATTTTAGTCTTTATAACATTCTCTTAACGAAAAAAGATTCCACTCCCTAGAAGGCTGTAAAAGACACTTGGAACAGTTCTTTGCTCAAAAAGATTAAAAGTTTTGGGAAGATGGAGTTATAAAGTTGCCTGAAAAGTGGCAGAAAATAGTGAAATAAAACAGTGAATATGTTGTTCAATAAATTTCTTGGTGAAAATGTAAAGTGAGTCTTTTAATTTATTTAAAAACTGAAGGGACTTTTTGCTCAACCCAATACTATCTCTGAAAGAGAGAAGCACACCCATAAGGTTACTTTCTAAGGCATGCGTTTTTGTACCAATATATTAACCTTCATGGTGTCATGAGTGTTTCTGTAGGAAGTGATGAACCAAAGCATGTATCTCCATAGACCCTTGATAATTAGAAAGACAAAGAACATGGGTTTTCTGTTATGTTCTCATCACACTGTGAAAAGTGAAAAAATTAGAATAATAAAGCTTAGAAGGGATCAGAAAATGTCAATCAATCTATCTTTCTACCTTGAGGCATTTGTATTTAAATTAACAGCTAAAAAAACCAAAAGGGATTGAGGTAAGAAAAGGTAAAAACAAACAAACAAAAAAAACTATGCTCTAGGCAAAGAGAATATTTATCAGAAACTAAAATGCAATCTTTTCATCTTATCCACATTGCTATATATTCAGCTATACTTCATAAGCAGAGAATAATCTAGTAACAATTCTTTAGCAAATATTTATGTTTACAGAAAATTTACCTAGACTAACTGAGACAGAGAATAGTGTGTCATTTTCAAACTTTTTACAATTTTATAGTGCGGATTTTACACCATTCCTTGATAATCCATCCCTTCTCCAGGGGATCTTCCCAATTCAGGGATTGAACCCAGGTCTCCCGCACTGCAGGAGGATTCTTGACCAGCTGAGCCAGCAGGAAAGCCCAAGGATACTGGAGTGGGTAGCCTATCCCTTCTCCAGCAGATCTTCCTGACCCAGGAATTGAACCCGGGTCTCCTGCATTGCAGGCAGATTCTTTACCAACTGAGCCATCAGGGAAGCCCAGAGAATATCACCCTGTTGCAAAACTACAATGTTTTTCTCTTAAGTCTAGCATACTCTCTCTGGCTATAATTTAATCTCATCCTTTTACCCTCAGCAGAGCAGAGAGCAGCTGGCAACATGCTCCTTCCAATTAATAATCTTTCACATAATTACAGGTGGTTAGTCACCGACTCAGCTTTTCTTGTCTACACAAAATCAGTTCAGTAATTTTTTAAAGCCTTTCCCTCCAGGGCATATATTTTTATTTTTTTGATATTTTTATAGGCCACACTTGTCTCATTTATATTCTTAGTACACTTATACTTTCCTTAGTGTTTCTTTTTGGTCAATAGGCAATGTTATGGAAAACAAACCTCATACAATGGCATATAAAAAGTCTATTTTAGGATTACCGGTTCAAAGAATCAACATAAATGCATTGTTAACTAAAGCAGAACCAAAGAGAATTTAGCCTTGTTCACAACAAGTGAATGCTGATTTATTAAAAACTAATTCTCTGCAATTTTTACTTAGCACTGATAGTAAAAGTGAGAATCTTAGAGTTGATTATCATCCATCCTTTCAAGAGATCTGGGGCTTCCGTGATAGCTCAGTTGGTAAAGAATCTGCCTGCAATGCAGGAGACCCCAGTTTGATTCCTGGGTTGGGAAGATCCACTGAATAAGGGATAGGCTACCCATTCCAGTATTCTTGGACTTCCCTGGTGGCTCAGGTGGGAAAGAATCCGCCTCCAGTGTGGGAGACCTGGGTTCAATCCCTTGGTTGGGAAGATCCCCTGGAAAAGGAAACGGCTACCCACTCCAGTATTCTGGCCTGGAGAATTCAATGGACTGTATAGTCCATGGGTTCCCAAAGAGTCAGGCATGACTGAGCAACTTTCACTCTTCAAGAGATCGAGCAAGAAGAGAAAGAAGTGGATCTTGAGAAAGAAAGAGAAGTCAGGGTAAGAGAAAATCATTTTAAACTGAAGAATCTTGAGCAGAGTGTGTGTGGAAAGAACAGATATAAAATAAGAAGTGGAAAGTGAGAAAGTGGGTAACAGCTGAAATGAAAGCATAAAAGACCCAAGAGGGAGTGGAGTGAGGTGCAGAGGTGGAACTTAACTGACTTGACTTATTTTTAAATAAGCAAAATTCTACTTTGTTACTTTGATTGTATACTAATATACTAATCTTATCCTTTGATTTTTAAACAGTTCATTTAGATTGTTAATTTCTTGGCAATCTTTTGTGAATTTCTTGGCAATCTTTAAGGATACTTTTTTTTTTTTCCTGAAAGTAATTATTTACTACACTACTCATGGACTGCAACCCTCCAGGCTCCTCTGTCCATGGGATTCTCCAGGCAAAAGCACTGGAGTGGGTTGCCATGCCCTTCTCAAGGGGATCATCTTGACCCAAGGATCGAACACCAGGTCTCCTTGTGTTTCCTGCATTCCAGCAAATTCTTTACCTACTGAGTCACCTGGGAAGCACCAATTATGACAATACCTCATAGATAATATTTGAACTAGATTCAGGCTCTTTTTACTCTTCAAATATTAATACCTTGATTTACTTAGGCTTTAAACTACTTTTTTATTGAGGAGCTTTTGATTGAGTCATATTTAAATAATTGCATTATGGTGGCTCAGAGGGTAAAGCGTCTGTCTGCAATGCAGGAGACCTGGGTTCGATCCCTGGGTCAGGAAGGTCCCCTGGAGAAGGAAATGGCAACTCACTCCAGTACTCTTGCCTGGAAAATCCCATAGACAGAGGAGCCTGGTAGGCTACAGTCCATGGGGTCGCAAAAAGTTGGACACGACTGAGCGACTTCACTTTAAAATTTAAGTAGTTCTAATTAGCTTACAAATACAATTTTCCCTTTCTCAGCATTTAATTTTTGCTATGATTTGTCTTTTAATATCTTCCATATCTTTGCAATCCATGACCTTCTTCTTTAAAACAACCAGATGTCCTATGGAGAAGTATCAGATCCCCCTATATTTAATGCCCCCCAAATGCATAGAAGTGAAAGAGCAGAGTGAAAAAGTTGGCTTAAAGCTCAACATTCAGGAAACTAAGGTCATTGCATCTGGTCCCATCACTTCATGGCAAATAGATGGGGAAACAGTGAAAACAGTGACAGACTTTATTTTGGGGGTCTCCAAAATCACTGCAGATGGTGATTGCAGCCATGAAATTAAAAGACGCTTACTCCTTGGAAGAAAGGAGCATAGAAAGGTTATCTATGACCAACCTATACAGCATATTAAAAAGCAGAGACATTACTTTGCCAACAAAGATTCATCTAGTCAAAGCTATGGTTTTTCCAGTAGTCATGTATGGATGTGAGAGTTGGACTATAAAGAAAGCTGGGCACCAAAGAATTGATGCTTTTGAACTGTGGTGTTGGTGAAGACTCTTGAGACTCCCTTGCACTGCAAAGAGATCCAACCAGTCCATCCTAAAGGCTATCAGTTCTGAATATTCATTGGAAGGACTGATGCTGAAGCTGAAACTCCAATACTTTGGCCACCTGATGAGAAGAACTAACTCATTAGAAAAGACCCTGATGCTGGGAAAGATTGAAGGCAGGAGGAAAAGGGGACGACAGAGGATGAGATGGTTGGATGGCATCACCGACTCAATGGACATAAGTTTGAGTAAACTCCGGGAGTTGATAGGGAGGCCTGGCATGCTGCAGTGCATTCAGTAGCATAGAGTCAGACACAACTGAGCAACTGAACTGAACTGAACTGAAATGCAACCTGCTATGTAAATAACAGCTTTTGATAGCCATTTCCCTCAGGGCTTCTCTATTATGGGTGATATCAAAGCAGAGAGTGTGTTTTGGAGTAAACTGAAAAGCGAAACCATTTTCTTAAGAAGGATTTTAATTAGTCAAATGGAACATGTTAATGTTTTTCATTTGAGGTTTGAAGAGAAAGGAACTAAAACACAGAGGAACATAGCAAGTATAGATTCTCTGGCTTCCCTAGAAATGTGGGGTGACACACCTCTGAATTTTTTCCAACAGAAGTATTATAAGAGGAAGAAAAAAGTTGTGAGAGGGTAAATGTTACCCAAGGATATAGTAGCATTAAGGGCTCAGCGCCAGGCTTATAGAGTTTCTCTGCAGCACAGTTTTTTATTGATGAGTGTATGCAGTCTAATTCACATAATTGGAGTTACTATAATCATGCTATCCATTTTTCTTACTTTAGCACATACTGCTGAGGTATATGGGTAGCAATAGTTGCTATTGCAATATTGCCCCCTTGCTACATGTGGGGTATTTAATCATCCTGTTTATTTTACCTTCCTTGTGGTGACACCCTGCTACTCAATGGTGAGGTTAAGTCCTCATAGCCAGGAAAGTAGAAGGAGAGAAAAGCAATGATGGCAATCCAGAACCCACAGCCACAGAGCTCTAAGAGTGAGCAGTTTTGCAAAAATACAACTGGAAAATAATATCCTCTAGCTCAGAGCATTCAATTTAATAAAACAATGAAAGAAATTGATTTCAAACAATGCATTCATTGTATGTCATTTGCCCCTCTGTTTTAAAAGCAATTAAAACAAGTTATATCTCATTTTGGAAAACTGAGAATAAAGTCATAAAGGCACAGTGGAGTTTGCTTGAAATACACATTACTAAAATGCTACCAAAACATTTTATTTGCTTTGGCCTTCTGAAGTGAGGCTATGGTGAAGCTGGAAGAATGATACTTCTTGACATTCAACAGTTCTGCTGTTTGCTTTTGCTTTTAGAGTCACTAAGGGATTTTTTTTCCCTGATAACTCAGGATAGCCAGACAGGAGATAAGAACTTCACGGGCCATCAGGATCCTGGATGATCACTCCATTTCGACATCTTCAAAGGAAAGCAAAAACAGAGGGCTTCATTTTCAAAATCAGTTTATGTGGCTGTTTCATGGCACAGAAGAGGTTACACAGGTGTTTCAGGCCTTTGATGTTTTCTTTTTGTTCATACTGTTTCCAAAGGGAAGGTGTAGGCTAAAGCATTCCCCATAGTTCCTACCAGAGGCGTCAAGCCAAGGCAAGCAGATGTTGGTGTCATATTCACAGTTAACGAATGTAATATCTGGTTTTTCATAACTACCCGTCCAAAGCCTATAAACAGAACACAGTATAAAGATCAGTAAAACAGGAGGAGACACACTCTGTGCCCTCTCATCCCACTGAGCTCCGAATGACTCCACATCCTCTTGCCTACATTTCCTGAGCTCCTGGTTGGACCAAAATCACTGAAAAAGCTGCCAGAGTATATGCTCCTCCTTGGAGGTGCATCACACAATCTTTGCTGAGCTTCAGGATGTGGCTCTTAATCATCTACCAGATGTTTTTATTTACTAGTTGCTATTTAAAATAGCTTGTAGGGTATTCTTATTTCATTCTGATCTCATTCCATTTAGGAATCGTTAAATGCATGCAACGCATGTATTTCTAAAGCAGAGACTCAGCAGCAATAATCAAGGCTGTGAAAGTGTTTTGTGAAAGCCACACAAAACTAGTCAACTGCATGAACATGCTGAACAGCATTTCATACTATCCTTAAGTAATAAATAAGTAAAAGAAAGAAGGAAACTGAAGTCACTCAGTCATGTCCGACTCTTTGCTACCCCATGGACTGTATGTAGCCCACCAGGCTCCTCCATCCATGGGATTTCCCAGGAAAGAGTACTGGAGTGAGTTTCCATTTCCTTCTCCAGGGCATCTTCCCGGCCCAGGGATTGAACCTGGGTCTCCCACATTGCAGGCAGACGCTTTATTGTCTGAGCCACCAGGGAAGCAAAGTCTTAAGCACTGGACCACCAGGGAAGTCCCAATAAATAAATAGGAGCATTTTAATGGTGGTGGAGTGAGAGCAGTGGATGATCCCTGTGCCCCTAGGAAACATCACCTTTTACTGGTCAGTATAACTAGCCCCCAGCTTTTGATGGCTAAGGGCTTAGTTGCTTTTTCCAGAGAACTTATCTAAGCTGATCTAAGCAAGAGTGTTCTCTCTGAAGGTAACTGTGATGCATACACATGCTTACACACACACATACATACACAGATGCATAGGGTCAGCCTGCTGCCGACAACTGACTCACATTAGTGCACACAGGACCTGTCCCCTTGATCATGCTGCAATTCATGCCCTGGAGCAACCCAAAGGATCAGCTTGAAGCTGGACATCAGCTGGGATAACTTCTAATAGAGATTTGCCCCATCCTTCCCTATCCTCCCTCCCTCAGAATATCACTCTTTAAAGCATCACTTGATGTACTAAAATTACTGCTCTGTTTCTTGGGAATCCAACCCTATGTGACAACATGTAAATAATGTAAATCATTAGGACTGAGGTTGTAAATCAATCAAAATATGGTCTGTACTCTGAATAGAGAGCAAAGGTGGCAGAGAGCAAAAAAACACAGGCCTGAAGATATTATCTAGCACTGTGCAACAATTGTATTATTTTAAGTGGATGAATAAACAAACAAATATAAGTTGAAGACTGCTATGAATATCTTCTTTTTGTTGTTCAGGTACTAAACAGTGACTGACTCTTTGTGACCCCATGGACTGCACATGCCAGAATTCCCTGTTCTTCACTATTTCCATGAGTTCACTCAAACTCATGTGCACTGAGTCGGTGATGCCATCCAACCATCTCATCCTCTGTCCCTCCCTTTTATCACCCACAATCTTTCCCAGTATCAGGGGTTTTTTCAATGAGTCAACCCTTCCAAGCAGGTGGCGAAGGTATCAGAGCTTCAGCTTCAGAATCAGTCCTAACAATGAATATTCAGGATTGATTTCATTTAGGATTGACTGGTTTGATCTCCTTGCAGTCCAAGGAACTCCCAAGAGTTTTCTCCAGCACCACAGTTCAAAAGCATCACTTCTTCAGTGCTCAGCCTTCTCTATGGCCCAACTATCACATCCATACTTGACTACTTGAAAAACTACAGCATTGACCATACAGAACTGTATCAGCAAAGTGATATCTCTGCTTCTTAATATGCTCTTTAGGTTTTTCATGGTCTTCCCTGGTGTCTCAGATGGTAAAGAGTCTGCCACTCCAATGTTCTTGCTTGGAGAATCCCCATGGGCAGAGGAGCCCGGTGGGCTACAGTCCATGGGTTACAGAGAGTTGGACATAACTGAACAACTGAGCCCACATAGGTTTGTCATAGCTTTCCTTTCAAGAAGAAAGCTTCTTTCAATTTCATGGTGGCAGTCGCCTTCCACAGTGATTTTGGAATGCAAGAACATAAGATCTGTCACTGCTCGCATCATGTGGTGCTAGTTTAAAAACCCGCCTAAGAACGCAGGAGACAAAAGAGAAGTGGGTTCATACCCTGGGTTGGAAGAGCCCCTGGTTGGAGGAGGAAATGGCAACCCACTCCAGTATTCTTGCCTGGAGAATCCCGTGGACAGAGGAATCTAGCAGGCTAGAGTCCATAGGGTCACATAGATTTGGAGATGGCTGGAGTGACTTAGCCCATTTTCTATGAAACGATGGGGCTGGATGCCATTATCTTAGTTTTTTGAATGTTGAGTTTTAAGCCAGCTTTTTCACTTTCCTCTTTCACCCTCAACAAGAGGCTCTTACTGCCATTAGGGTGGTAACATCTGCATCTCTGAGGTTGTTGATATTTCTCCTGGCTATCTGGATTCCAGCTTGTGATTCATTCAGCCTGGCATTGTCGTGATGTACTCTACATACAAGTTAAATAATTAGGGTGACAGTATACAGCTTAACTCACTCCTTTCTCGATTTTGAACCAGTCTATTGCTCCACCGTTATTGTTGTTCAGCCGTTCAGTCATCTCTGACTCTTTGGGACCCCACGGACTGCAGCACGTCAGACTTTCCAGTCCTTCACCATCTCCCAGAGCTTGTTCAAACTCATGTTCATTGAGTAGGTGATGCCATCCAACAGTCTCATCCTCTGTCATCCCATTTTCCTCCACTTCAATTTTTCCCAGCATCACAGTCTTTTCCAATGAGTCTGCACCTTGCATCAGGTGGCCAAAGTATTGGAGCTTCAGCTTCAGCATCAGTCCCTCTAATGAATATTCAGGATTGATTTCGTTTAGGATTGACTGGTTTGATCTCCTTGCAGTCCAAGGGACTCTCAAGAGTCTTCTCCAACACCACAGATGAAGCATCAGTTCTTCGGTGCTCAGGTGCTCAGCCTTATTTATGGTCCAACTCTCACATCCATACATGTACTGGAAAAACTATAGCTTTGACTAGACAGATCTTGGTCTGCAAAATAATGTCTCTGCTTCTTAATAAGCTGTTTAGGTTTATCGTAGCTTTACTTCCAAGTGAGTGTGTTAATAGCCTCAGTAGGGAGGCCAGAGGTCCCCAAGAGGCAGGAGGAAATAAAATTGCAAGTGGCAGACATATTTTTTTTCTTTTCTCTGCTAATCCTGTGTTGTCATGGTGACACCTGGTTCCCCCTGAACTTAATTTTATCTCAAATCTTCCTTGAGCTAACCAAAGCATTTTTTCTCATGGAAATGTCTTCCTTAAGCTATGTTAATGAACGCTGTATTTGCTCTAAAATCTGCCTTTCTTCAAGATTCATGTCAATTGTTTTATTGCCCGGGATGACTCTCCTTGTGCCAATGCTATCTCAAATGTCTGTTGGGGGTGAGGGGCCTGGTGCAACTCTCTCAGTTTTGAGGTGTTTCCCTTCTCTAATTAGCAGCTTGCTAATAGATATACAACTCCTTGCTAAAAACTAGCAAAGGGGCACTCTTTCTGTCCCCTTCTGATGTCTATGTCAGTAGCTTTCTCTTAACTCTTTTATACTTTAATAAAACTTTCTTACACAAAAAGCTGAGTGATCAAGCCTCGTCTCTGGCCCTGGATCAAATTCCTCTCCTCTGGAGGCCAAGAATCTCAGCTTCGTTCATGGATTATTTCAGCAACTTTTCACAAGGAGCAAGTCTCTTTTAATTTCATGGCTGCAGCCACCATATGCAGTGATTTTGGAACCCAAGAAAATAAAGTCTGTTACTGTTTCCATTGTTTCCCCATGAACTGATGGGACTGGATGCCATGATCTTTGTTTTTTGAATATTGACTTTTTTTTTTTTAAACTTTACATAATTGTATTAGTTTTGCCAAATATCAAAATGAATCCGCCACAGTTATACATGTGTTCCCCATCCTGAACCTTCCTCCCTCCTCCCTCCCCATACCATCCCTCTGGGTCGTCCCAGTGCACCAGCCCCAAGCATCCAGTATCGTGCATAGAACCTGGACTTTTAAGCCAGCTTTTTTACTCTCCTCTTTCACATTCATCAAGAGACTCTTTAATTTCTCTTTGCTTTCTGCCATAAGGTCGGTGTCATCTGCATATCTGAAGTTATTGATATTTCTCCCAGAAATCCTGATTCCAGCTTGTGCTTCACACAACCTGGCATTTTGCATGATGTACTCTGCACATAAATTAAATAAGCAGGGTGACAATATACAGTCTTGATGTACTTCTTTCTCAATTTGGAACCAGTCCATTGTACCATGTCCTGTTCTAACTATTGCTTCTTGACCTGCATACAGATTTCTTAGAAGGAAGGTAAGGTGGCCTGGTATTCCCATCTCTTCAAAAATTTTCCACTTTTTTTTTTTTTTTTTTGTGACCCACATAGTCAAAGGATTCTTTTAGATCCTTATCATTTCTGTCATTTATGTGCTCAAGTCTGCATGAAATGTTTGCTTGATATCTCTAATTTTCTTGAAGAGATCTCTAGTCTTTCCCATTCAATTGTTTTCCTCTGTTTCTTAGCAGTGTTCACTTAAGTAGGCTTTCTTACCTCTCCTTGCTATTCTTTGGCACTCTGCATTCAGTTGGATATTTCTTTCCCTTTCTCCTTTGCCTTTTCCTTCTCTTCTTTTCTATTTATAAGGCCTCCTCAAACAACCATTTTGCCTGGTTGCATTTCTTTTTCTTGCGGATGGTTTTGGTCACTGCATCCTATGCAGTGTTACAAACCTCTGTCCACAGTTCTTCAGGCATTCTATATACCAGGTCTATTCCTTTGATCCTATAGATCATCTCCACTGTATAATCATAAGGGATTTGATTTGGGTCATACCTGAATGGCCTAGTCCTTTTCCCTAATTTTTTTTAAAATTTGAGTCTGAATTTTGCAATAGGGTGCTGATGATCTGAGCCACAGACAGCTCCAGGTCTTGTTTTTGCTGACTATATAGAGCTTCTCCATTTTGGGCTGCAAATAATATAATTACTCTGATTTTCGTATTGACCATCTGGTGATGTCCATGTGTAGAGTCGTTTCTTGTGTTGTTGGAAGTGGGTGTTTGCTATGACCAGTGAATTATCTTGGCAAAACTGTTAGCCTTTACTCTGCTTCATTGCGTACTCTAAGGCCATACTTGCCTGCTACTCCAGATATCTCTTGACTTTCTACTTTTGCATTCTAATTCCCTATGATGAAAAGGATATCTTATTTGGTGTTAATTCTAGTAGGTCTTGTAGGTTTCGTAGAACCAGTCAAATCATCTTCTTCAGCATTAGGGGTCAGGGCATAGACTTGGATTACTGTAATGTTGCATGCCTTGCCTTGGAAACAAACCAAGATCATTCTGTCATTTTTGAGAATTGCACCCAAGTACTGCATTTCAAACTCTTTTGTTGACTATGAGGGCTAGTCCATTTCTTCTATGGGATTCTTGCTCACAGTAGTAGATATAACTGTCATCTCAATTAAAGTTGCCCATTCCCGTCCATTTTAGTTCTCTGATTCTTAAAATATCAATGTTCACTCTTATCTTCTCCTGCTTATCCGTGTCCAATTTACCTTGATTCATGGACCTAACATTTTTGGTTCCTATGCAATATTATTCTTTTTCAGCACTGGACTTTACTTTTACCACCTGACATATCCACAACTGAGCGACATTTCTGCTTAGCCCAGTCTCTTCCTTCTTTATGGAGCTGTTTCTCCGCTCTTCCTCAGTCACATACTGGATACCTACTGAACTGGGGGGCTCATCTCATGAGTCATTGTGCTCATGTGGTTCTCAAAGCAAGAATCCTGAAGTGGTTTGCAACTTCCTTCTCCAGGGGATCTCATTTGGTCAGGCCTTGACTAGCAGGGACATGTCCTTCAGTTGCTCTACGACGTGCCTGGAGCCCCAGTTGTACCACTGCTGGTCGTCCTTGAGCATGAAACTTTCACCTGCCAAAGTCAATCACTGTGACACCTGGGGGTCGTGACAAAGGCCCTGCAGGCGTCCCTTGGAAGAGGGTCTGGGGAAGGCTGGAGCCAAGGTTGGGGGACCCCCAGGAGGAGCGAGCTCCCCAGGCTCACTGCGGCCATGGGCCTGACCTGCTGCCCGCATGGCCCACTCTCTGCAGGGCTCTGGCTCCTCTGCATTATCATCCAGGCCCTGCCAGCCCTGCCATCCCAAGTGCGCCACAACTTTTCATCATGGCCTCACCAAGCTAGGAACTCTGGGCACAGGTCACTACCCTGACTACCCTGCTCCTGCCTTCTCTATGATCTCTGGTAAGCCAATCCTGGGCCCCCTTTTCAGCCACTGTCTCTTCAGGCCACCGCCACCATGTTATTCCACTATTATGATTCTTTGCACCCTTATCAAGTGTCAGATGAGCAGCAAAAGCCAGTGGAGGGGAGGAGTCAGTGTGGAAGCCCCGCCCCATCCCTCCTTTTCTCTCTAGTTTCCACCACCCTTGTGAACCCCCAAGATTGGGTAGACTCAAGCCCAGGGAAGTTGAACATAGAGGGTTCAAGATCAAGGGCTCAATTTCAGCTACTAGATGTAAGTCGACCTTTTATTAGATCAGAACACTGTCTGAGTTCACTTAGCTGGTGAGCCCTCCAGGACCTGTCCTAGATCCGTGTTCTCTAAACCAATACTTTCATGTGTGTGTCTGACTCCCCACTACATGGTGCATTTGAAGGCCAGAATCATGCTCTATTAATTTTTGTTTCCCCAAAACCTGGCACAAGATTGCCTGTATTCAGTTCAGTCACTCAGTCATGTCCGACTCTTTGTGACCCCATGAATCGCAGCGCGCCAGGCCTCCCTGTCCATCACCAACTCCCGGAGTTCACTCAGACTCACATCCATTGAGTCAGTGATGCCATCCAGCCATCTCATCCCCTGTCGTCCCCTTCTCCTCCTGCCCAATCCCTCTCAGCATCAGAGTCTTTTCCAATGAGTCAACTCTTCGCATCAGGTGGCCAAAGTACTGGAGTTTCAGCTTTAGCATCATTCCTTCCAAAGAAATCCCAGGGCTGAGCTCCTTCAGAAAGGACTGGTTGGATCTCTTTGCAGTCCAAGGGACTCTCAAGAGTCTTCTCCAACACCACAGCTCAAAAGCATCAGTCCTTCAGCACTCAGCTTTCTTTATAGTCCAAGTCTCACATCCATACATGACCACAGGAAAAACCATAGCCTTGACTAGACAGACCTTTGTTGGCAAAGTAATGTCTCTGCTTTTCAATATACTATCTAGGTTGGTTATAACTTTCCTTCCAAGGAGTAAGCGTCTTTTAATTTCATGGCTGCAGTCACCATCTGCAGTGATTTTGGAGCCCAAAAAATAAAGTCTGACACAATTTCCACTGTTTCCCCATCTATTTCCCATGAAGTGGTGGGACTGGATGCCATGATCTTCGTTTTCTGAATGCTGAGCTTTAAGCCAACTTTTTCACTCTCCTCTTTCACTTTCATCAAGAGGCTTTTTAGTTCCTCTTCACTTTCTGCCATAAGGGTGGTGTCATCTGCATATCTGAGGTTATTGATATTTCTCCTGGCAATCTTGATTCCAGCTTGTGTTTCTTCCAGTCCAGTGTTTCTCATGATGTACTCTGCATATAAGCTAAATAAGCAGGGTGACAATATACAGCCTTGATGTACTCCTTTTCCTATTTGGAACCAGTCTGTTGTTTCATGTCCAATTCTAACTGCTGCTTCCTGACCTGCATACAGGTTTCTCAAGAGGCAGGTCAGGTGGTCTGGTATTCCCATCTCTTTCAGAATTTTCCAGAGTTTGTTGTGGTCCACACAGTCAAAGGCTTTAGCATAGTCAATAAAGCAGAAATAGATGCTTTTCTGGAACTCTCTTGCTTTTTCCATGATCCAGCAGATGTTGGTAATTTGATCTCTGGTTCCTCTGCCTTTTCTAAAACCAGCTTGAACATCAGGAAGTTCACGATTCATGTATTGTTGAAGCCTGGCTTGGAGAATTTTGAGCATTACTTTACTAGCGTGTGAGATGAGTGCAATTGTGTGGTAGTTTGAGCATTCTTTGGCATTGCCTTTCTTTGGGATTGCAATGAAAACGGACCTTTTCCAGTCCTGTGGCCACTGCTGAGTTTTCCAAATTTGCTGGCATATTGAGTGCAGCACTTTCACAGCATCATCTTTCAGGATTTGAAATAGCTCAACTGGAATTCCATCCCCTCCACTAGCTTTGTTCATAGTGATGCTTTCTAAGGCCCACTTGACTTCACATTCCAGGATATCTGGCTCTAGATGAGTGATCACACCATCGTGATTATCTGGGTTGTGAAGATCTTTTTTTTAAAGTTCTTCTGTGTATTCTTGCCACCTCTTCTTAATATCTTCTGCTTCTGTTATGTCCCTACCATTTCTGTCCTTTATCAAGCCCATCTTTGCATGAAATGTTCCCTTGGTATCTCTAGTTTTCCTGAAGAGAGCTCTAGTCTTTCCCATTCTGTTGTTTTCCTCTATTTCTTTGAATTTATCGCTAAGGAAGGCTTTCTTATCTCTCCTTGCTATTCTTTGGAACTCTGCATTCAGATGCTTATATCTTTCCTTTTCTCCTTTGCTTTTCACTTCTTTTCTTTTCACAGCTGTTTGTAAGGCCTTCCCAGACAGCCATTTTGCTTTTTTGCATTTCTTTTCCATGGGGATGGTCTTGATCCCTGTCTCCTGTACAATGTCACGAACCTCCATCCATAGTTCATCAGGCACTCTATCTATCAGATCTAGGCCCTTAAATCTATTTCTCACTTCCACTGTATAATCATAAGGGATTTGATTTAGGTCATACCTGAATGGTCTAGTGGTTTTCCCTACTTTCTTCAATTTAAGTCTTTATTTGGCAATAAGGAGTTCATGGTCTGAGCCACCTTCAGCTCCTGGTCTTATTTTTGTTGACTGTATAGAGCTTCTCTATCTTTGGCTGCAAAGAATATAATTAATCTGATTTCGGTGTTGACCATCTGGTGATGTCCATGTGTAGAGTCTTCTCTTGTGTTGTTGGAAGAGGGTGTTTGCTATGACCAGTGCATTTTCTTGGCAAAACTCTATTAGTTTTGCCCTGCTTCATTCCGTATTCCAAGACCAAATTTGCCTGTTCCTCCAGGTGTTTCTTTCTTTTTTTATTTTTTTATTTTTATTTTTAAACTTTACATAATTGTATTAGTTTTGCCAAATATCAAAATGAATCCACCACAGGTATACATGTGTTCCCCATCCTGAACCCTTCTCCCTCCTCCCTCCCCATTCCATCCCTCTTGGTCGTCCCAGTGCACCAGCCCCAAGCATCCAGGTGTTTCTTGATTTCCTACTTTTGCATTCCAGTCCCCTATAATGAAAAGGACATGTTTTTTTGGTGTTAGTTCTAAAAGGTCTTGTAGGTCTTCATAGAACCGTTTAACTTCAGCTTCTTCAGCGTTACTGGTTGGGGCATAGACTTGGATTACTGTGATATTGAATGGTTTGCCTTGGAAACGAACAGAGACCATTCTGTCGTTTTTGAAGTTGCATCCAAGTACTGCATTTTGGACTCTTTTGTTGACCATGATGGCTACTGAATTTCTTCTGAGGGATTCCTGTCTGCAGTAGTACATATAATGGTCATCTGAGTTAAATTCATCCATTCCAGTCCATTTTAGTTCGCTGATTCCTAGAATGCGATGTTCACTCTTGCCATCTCCTGTTTGACCATTTCCAATTTGCCTTGATTCATGGACCTAACATTCCAGGCTCCTATGCAATATTGCTTTTTATAGCATCGGGCTTTACTTCCATCACCAGTCACATCCACAGCTGAGTATTGTTTTTGCTTTGTCTCCATCCCTTCATTCTTTCTAGAGTTATTTCTCCACTGATCTCCAGTAGCATATTGGGCACCTACTGACCTGGGGAGTTGCTCTTTCAGTATCCTATCATTTTGCCTTTTCATACTGTTCATGGGGTTCTCAAGGCAAGAATACGGTGGCTGTGATCAGCGCACTAAGCATGGGCAGCTGCGACCAACCAGCGCACTAAGCACGTCCAAGAGGAGCTACCCCACGTCCGAGGTCAGGGGCAGCGGCTGAGAGTGCCAGGCTGCAATGGCACAGGAATGGCCGAGAAGAGCTACCCAAGTCCGAGGTCAGGGGCCGCGGCCAGGAGGAGCTACCCCACACCTGAGGCCAGGGGCAGCAGCCGGGAGGACCAACCCCATGTCCAAGGAGCGGTGGCTGCACGGGCACAGGAGGGCCTAGAGGAGCTATCCCATGTTGAAGGTCAGGAAGGGCGGTGGTGAGGAGATACCCCTCGTCCAAGGTAATGAGCAGTGACTGTGCTTTGCTGGAGCAGCTGTGAAGAGATACCGCACGCCCAAGGTAAGAGAAACCCAAGTAAGATGGTAGGTGTTGCAAGAGGGCATCAGAGGGCAGACACACTGAAACCATACTCACAGAAAACTAGTCAATCTAATCACACTAGGACCACAGTCTTGTCTAACTCAATGAAACTAAGCCATGCCCGTGGGGCAACCCAAGACAGGCGGGTCATGGTGGCGAGATCTGACAGAATGTGGTCAACTGGAGAAGGGAATGGCAAACCACTTCAGTATTCTTGCCTTGAGAACCCCATGAACAGTATTGCCTGTATTAAGTAGTGATAAATACTTGCAGAACTGCCTGGAGCCAGCGTGAGGAACTCCACCCGTGGCAAAGGTCATGAGGAAGGAGGCTCGGCATACACAAAGGTGGGATCGAGCCCCAGGAGTCCCCTTGGAAATTCTCGAGCATCTACCCCCAAAACCAGAGTCTGCCTACTTTACTACTTTGTGCTCTCACCTACACTTCTGACTTTACGGGGGGCTGTCCCCCCCACCTCTTTCAGAGAAGGAGTTAACTTAGAGCTCTAGTTAATAAAAACTCCTGGGTGTGACAACAGTGTTTCAACCTACAAACTCCTCTGAAGGTTCTCTGGCCTGCCTGACAGGCTTGTCCGGCCACATGTGATTGCTCACAGCCTCCCAACCATGAGAGGCATGAGATGCTTAAACCTTCTAAAAACAGGTTCTTTAGAGAAGTTAGAAAACTATTAGTATAAGTATAGTGGGCTGATTAGAAATTGTATTGGTGAAGGGTTTTTCATTTGTTGAGCCAATATTTGCTGCTAAGTCTCCACATCCCCTGCCCTTACACACATTAATGAATATATAGAAGAAATAAGTATTAACCTTTGATATTAATCACGTTAGATCTTAGGCTAAGCAAATTCTCTCCTTAATTAAAACCCAGTACACCCTCACCCTATAGGAATGTAAATTTATCTGGTACCTTCAGAAGGTGGCGTCTGTTTTAAGAATAATCACCCCTGGGGAAATAAGTGTTCTGGTTGACTGACCGCTGTCACAAGGAGAGGGTCATAAATTGTCAGCAGGCCCCCTGGCCAGAAGATGATGTAACACCCCTAAGACCTCTGTATACTTTTGTATGAAGCACCTGACTTTAATAAAAGTCAGGACTGCTGACCCCACGTGACTTTTGTATAACATCTCAGTGTATAAAAACAGACCCTGGAAAAATAAAAAATGGGATCAGTTCCTCAAAAGACTGGTCTCCTCGTGTCATTCTTTCTTTCACCTTCTGGCTGAATCCTCATCTGGAATGTGGAGGTTCGTCAAGCCTACTAATTTTGCCTGGGCTTCTAAGATCCGACCGGGGAGGCCTCAGTGTCTCCTCTCCTTCGGGAGAACGGAAGGACGCCTGCGGCCTACGTAGATGACGCAAATTTCTTGTCTGAAATTTTATTGGTTTTCTGCGTAAACCAAGTTATTCAGCCTCTTTTCTCCACTGAATTTCCCTGCTGAGCTATCCTCACTTAACCACTCTATAAGCCTCTGCTGCTAAGTCACTTCAGTCGTGCCCGACTCTGTGCGACCCCATAGACAGAAGCCCACCAGGCTGCCCCGTCCCTGGGATTCTCCAGGCAAGAACACTGGAGTGGATTGCCATTTCCTTCTCCAATGCATGAAAGCAAAAAGTGAAAGTGAAGTCGCTCAGTCGTGTCCAACCCTCAGCGACCCCATGGACTGCAGCCTACCAGGCTCCTCCGTCCATGGGATTTTCCAGGCAAGAGTACTGGAGTGGGGTGCCATTGCTATCAGCGTCTAGTTAGTATTTAATCTAGCAGTTGTTTCCTGATCGAAGCTGACACGGTCTCACCTTCGAGTTTCCCTGGATCCGCCAGGGCTGGACCCCGGCACAGAACTGAACTGAATTGATAGCAATTTGGAAAGTATAACATGTGATGTACAGAGTTATGTCCTCTTAAAATTCTATGTTGAAGTCCTAGCCCCCAGTAGTTCAAAATGTTACTGTATTTAGAGACAGGGCCTGAAGTCATGTGGGTTGGCCTTAATGCAACATGACAAGGCATCTTAACAAGAGGAAAAGATAAGACGCTCACAGAGAAAAGACCATGAGAAGACACTGGAAGATTTGGCCATCCTCCAGCAAAGGAGAGAAACCTCAGAAGAAATCAATCCTGCTAATGCTTCAATCTCAGACTTCTAACCTCCAGAATTGTGAGGAGGTGAATTTCTGTTGCTAAAGCCACCTAGTCTGTGGTACTTTGCTATGGCAGCCTAAACTAATATAATCACTCTGGTGATGAGGCCTCTGTATGTACTTTATCAAAGTTCTGCTGAATTACTTGTCTCTCTTGTTCAGCTTTGGCTTCTTTCTGCTAGATCTTTCAGCTCCTGATTTTTCTTTACCAGCCATCCCCAGACCCCCGCCACTTTGTTCTTCCCTTAGGAGATTGCTGTTTCCTGTTTCTACCCATTTACATGATTTCTCTCTCTAGCTTTGTCTTTTACATCTGTCTTGTTTTAGGCCAGCTTGCCCGATTTGGTCTTGTTGTGGTGTTCTGTCAATTTACGTTCCTGTCTGACCAGAGTTAGCAGATGTAGCAAATTAAAAAAAAAAAATTGTTATTCAAAATTCAAATTTACCTTTGTGTCTCGTCCTTTACCTGCCCTCGCAGTCTTAAATGTCCTTGTTTGTGGGATGGTTAATTATGAAGTGGGGAAAAACTTCTGTATGCAGTTTAAAAAATGAACGTTGGAATTTAGAGAAAGGCATTGAGTTCAAATTCTAACATTCCCACTAAGTTTCCAGTAACTTGTAGCTATTCATTCTGTCACTTAGTCTTTCTTCATCTGTGAACCGTTAGCATATTCCGAAGGTGATGGCACCCCACTCCAGTACTCTTGCCTGGAAAATCCCATGGACGGAGGAGCCTGGTAGGCTGCAGTCCATGGGGTCGCAAAGAGTCAGACATGACTGAGTGACTTCACTTTCACTTTTCACTTTCATGCACTGGAGAAGGAAATGGCAATCCACTCCAGTGTTCTTGCCTGGAGAATCCCAGGGACGGCAGAGCCTGGTGGGCTGCCGTCTATGGGGTCACACAGAGTCAGACACGACTGAAGCGACTTAGCAGCAGCAGCAGTCAAACCTAGCTGAGAAAGGGAAGACCCAATCCCATTCTATTTAGAGCTGTCCAGCCAGTTCCTCTAAGTTGTTGGACTCTTTATTATTATTATTATTTTTTCAAATCCTTCATCATGCTTCCTCCAACCAGAACTGAGGCAATGTCAAAGTGCTATTTTGCTTCATTCTCCATCCCATCCCTTCTCCACCCCCACTACCCAATTCTAAGGAGCTTTTTTCCATTCATTCCTTTTGTATGACTCATTGGAAACATCCGCAAGCCATTTACAAACCCCACCCCATAACCCTATCACCACCCCAGCACTGGAGTTTTCTACAAATAATTCTTTTGGAAAAAGAGTCTAAGTTGTTTACCAACTGAGTTCTTCTGTAAATAAACCAGTTTGAGTCTTGCTTATGATCTGCTTTTTTATTCAAAGAGATGAGTTTCGTGGCTCTGCTCAAAGGGATACACAGTTAAGAAGTTTAACAGAGATAGCATGGGACATAAAGCAGTTCCCCTGGCTTGGTAGAGGTGGATTAACTCCCCCGTGTTCCCTTTTAGACAGATGTTCCCTAGGAAACTTGCCAAAACACACGCATGTTCTGTTAGCAGCAAAGAAGTTAAGTAGAAAGCCACTTCCTCCTTTCCCTGAATGCATATTTGAAAATCAGAAACTAAAATTGAATGCATATGTGAAACTTTTTCACAATATGCTAGGTTGGTGGTTCTAATTATTATCATACATACCATATTTGATCTGGTAGAACATGTGAAAATGTTTATATATTTTTACATTATGGTTTAACAACACATATAAACATTTAGGTACAAAAGGATCATAAATTTTGTTAAAGGCATTGAATTACTGTCAAAAGAGAGAAACTTTAACAATTATCCTGTATTTTTACAAAACTTTTGTCACAGAACAAAGTGTTTCCAAAAGTAAAACTGTATGGAGACCCCAAATTGAGGAAGTGAGGCTGAAATTCATCAGATAAATAGAATATATTTCGCTGGCACCCTAGGACTCTGCAAAAACCCGAGAAATGGGGACTAGGGCAGGTTATGAGCTCATCCAGCCCTTGCTCCACCCGTTAAATGTGAAGAAACAGGAATGGAGGGAGAGTGAATTACCCAATGTCACAGCGCAGATGCCTGTCTATGGATTATCCAGGACCTGCTGCGTTCCCAGGCACTTTTCATACATGAATTCTATCTTTACAAAAAACCAACTCTCACTTTATAAACATGGAAACTGGTTCAAGGGTTTTAAGCAGACTTCCCTTTGTTATTTAGCTGATAAAAGGCAAACCCTTTATAAGTTAAAGAAAAAAAAAAGACAGAACGTAGAGCAACCGCTACGGGAAAACCCAGGTCTCAGGGTCAGAGCTTCCTCTGCCTCAGGAGGATAAGAGCAGCTTAGTCTGAGCTTTTCCTCCAAAGAAAAAGTGAGTGGTGTTAACGTTGATTAAACAAGGATACCATTAGACTGAGTGGGGCTCTAATGCTAGGCAGCTTGCACAAGTAAAACCCAAATCCAAGCCTGTAAATGCCACAGGGTTAGGAAACTGAAACCTGGGAATAACCAGTCACAAAGAGCCAACCAGGCTTTAAGCTATAGCCAATCAATAATTTCCTTACTTTGCTTCAGCCTCTTCTCTATAAAGGGCTTCCCTGGTGGCTCAGAGGTAAAGCATCTGTCCACAGTGTGGGATACCTGGGTTCGATCGCTTCTTGCCTGGAAAAACCCATGGATGGAGAAGCCTGGTAGACTACAGTCCATGGGGTCACAAAGAGTTGGATACGACTGAGAGACTTCACTTTTCTTTCTTTCTTCTCTATAAAGTTTCTCCCCAGCTCCAGTTGGTACAGCATTGCTACCACTTATGGTCTGGTGCTGCCTGATTCCAATAGATAACATTTTTAATATGCCTCAATCTATCTTTTAACAGGGTGAAGGGATTTTGTCATTTTATATCTGTGGGTTGTATTAATGGCTAGAAAGATAGCAAGCAATATACAAAGTAATGTTTGAGCAAATTTGTGCATCATCAACTCATAAAATGTCAAAGCCTGACAGCCTTAGAAAGGCATCTAGTCCATTACTTTCATTTTGAAGATGAGGAATCTGAGGTCAACTAGCTGTGTAAGTTGGCATCAGAGCAAGAGTGTTCCAGAAATATTACCCTTCAGCATCCTCACATCTTGAATTCTAGGGCAGAGGAGACGGCCACTATAGCTGGGGTTCTTCCTGCAGTCTGTAAATGTTAGTGTGTCTTCTTGGGCCATGAGTGAAGTGAAAGTCACTCAGTCGTGTCCGACTCTTTGTGACCCCATGGACTATACAGTCCATGGAATTCTCCAGGCCAGAATACTGGAGTGGGTAGCCTTTCCCTTCTCCAAGGGATCTTCCCAACCCAGGGATCAAACCCAGGTCTCCAGCATTGTGGGCAGATTCTTTACCAGCAGTCAATGCAACTAATCTACCGCAAAGATGGAGAAATCTCTCCCAGGATGTTTACACACGTAGAAAACCCAGCCTATTAGGGCAGTTTCTCCTAATCGTTTTTGCTTAATGGAGAGGATCAGTTAATCCAACTCAAACTTCTCCAGCTCAGTGTCAGCTATGTCTTACCTGATTGATGGGGCTGGAGAGCCAACGAGAAGGAGACACTGCAGGCCTCAGTTGTAATGAGCCTTGTGGCTGGAGGGAAGCTAAGATGGCCTAGTCTAAGTCTAGACACACAGATTCAACTTTAAAGGTGGAATAACGAGCCATGGAGAGGGGCAGTTCTAAAAGCTTTGCTCAGGCATCTGATGGCCTCATGATGACTACTGCCCCAGTGCTCCCTTCTGACTTAAACTATTGGAGGTACCCACTGTGGTTTATAGAAAGATGGGAGGAGAGATCCACTTCCTTTCTTCCTCTCTCCTGGTTCTCTAATGCATGTTGAAGTTTGGTGATACCATGGGAGCCACTGTCATGCATTTCTAGCTGTGAAGCAGATCACCATTACTCATTACAACTGCAAAGTAGTTTTTTATAAAATCACATTTTAGAGTGTGTTTCTTAACACCATATGGCTGGGTAATGACAGGATACAGCACAAAGGCAACTGAAACAGAAATCACAGCACTGTTTGGTGACAGAAACAACTTCATTAAATCCACCTTTTCCTTCTATTTCCCACGTCCAGGGCCATGTAGGGCAGGAATTAGTGTCAGAGTTCAGGAAAGGACAAGATTTCTACGGATTTCACAGGGGATGGGTCATGTGCAAAAAAGAGGTAGGGGGTACATCCAGGACTTCCTGTTCTTTATATCATGCTCATAACAAATAACGTTCCCTCATTCCTCTCTTTAGTTTCGTTGCTCCTCAGGCTCTCACTCCCAGTGGCCTTATACTTTAATTCTCTTCCTATTAAAATGCATCCAGGTGGGAAAGCTAACTAAAAACAAGACATGAGAAACTGTCTCAGAAGACGACTCACTGAATCCCCAAATGCACCCCAAATTATTAATAGGTTTATTTACACTATTTTTTAAAGCATTTATTGAGTACCTACTGAGCGCAAGTGGTGACTAAGTGCTCACTAAGAGCTGTGCAAAATACCAAAGCGTCACAGAGGCTAGTAACTAAAGAAGGCACTGAATGTTGATCAGAAGTGGTGGGTCTGTGGCATGCTTTGATTCTAGTAGGAGTCTCCTGGAGAAGAAAAGGGCAACTTATTCCAGTATTCCTGCCTGAGGAATCCCATGGACGAGAAACCTGGCAGGCTACAGTCTACAGGGTCACAAAAGACTCGGACAAGGCTTAGCAACTAAACAACAACAGGAAGTCTGGCTCAGCCAGAAATCACAGCGCTGTTGATTGGAGGTTTTTGCCATGGACTGGTGGTGCCTTGGTAGGTATCTCACAGAAGCCTTCCAGCAGCTTGCAGAAGAGAAAATAGTCTCTCCCAATTTACAAATTGGGAGACTGAGCCTCAGAAGAGTTAGATCATTTTTGAAAAGGCACATAGCTAAAAGAGGTATAACCAGGTTATCTGACTCCCAAGTCCTATCTCACAACTTAAATTTTAATGTACATGCCACAGTTCTGGACTTCTGGGCAAGATAGTGAGTTGAGTACAGTCATTTAATTATTAATGTCTTATAATAAAAGAGTATTTGAAAGCAGATGGAGGAGACCCAGGAGGATATCACTGACAGCCCTTAACTCAGAGAGGCAGTGGCTAGAAGTGAGGAGAGATCAAGCACTGTAGAATGGGAAATGCTCTCGACCAGAGGCGAGTTCACCTACAATGACTGCCCAGTGTTCTGACTTCAACTCCCTTTCCACCCCAGTCTACAGAATACCAGAGGTAGCCAAATAAAACTATGGTGGGTTGTTTCTTTTTTAATCCTTTTTATTTGAAAATAAAAGAATTAGACAGAGACCCACATCAGTCTCAATTCCAAACTTACTTTAAGTCAATCCTTAGTTACCACGGACTTCCCCATGCAAGGATAAGCAGAAAGAAATCACCATGCTTTTGAAAATTATACAACAATTAAAAAAAAAAAGTCCTGAGATAACCATAAGTGCCGTACTATATTTCTAAATTTTTTAATTTGGACCTTCCTATACAAACTATACAGTAAATCAAATAAAATACAGTATTAAGCCATAAATAAAAAATATCTCAGATAAAATTCATTATGTGAAAGATGATTTTCAATTAAAATTATAATGTAGTCTTTCTATGATATACTGGATACAACTGAGAGTGGATTTAGTGGAGGACAGATTAAATATTTCCATATAGAGTTCTGAGGAACAAGGTAAAGAAATCAATATCTTGATGAGAAGCAAGATCAGATCCAGTGGATATAGGACATGTATTTAAGATGTTCATCACTGTGTCCAGACACCTAATATTTCAGACATCCAAGGGAGTCAGAAAATATAGCCTTTAAGTATTTTCTGAACAATATTTGAACATGCCCTCTAAGAAGTTGACACTAATCAAAATAAGAAATTCAAATTGTGCCCACAATTAGCAATACTATACAGTATACTTAAAATTTACTAAGAAGGTAGATTTTATGATTAGCATTCATAAAATAAAAGTAAAATAAAATAAGTGAAGAAGGCAATTCAAGCCTGTTAGGATATCTATTATCAAAAAGAGAAAAGATAATGAATGCTGTTGAAAATGTGAAGAGAAAACAAAGCAAAACCTTGTATATTGTTGGTAAGAATGTAAAGTGGTGTAGCCACTATGGAAATCAGTATGGAGTTTCCTCAAGAAACTAAAAAAAAAAGAACTATCATATCATCCAGCAATCCCACTTCTGAGTATACATCCAAAGAAAAGGAAATCATTATCCTGAAGGAACATTTGTACTAGTATCTCAGATTTAGTGGTTTTATGGTTTTAGTTGCTAAGTCGAGTCCCACTCTTGTCACCTCTTAGACTGTAGTCTGTCAGGCTCCTCTGCCCATGGGATTCTCCAGACAAGAATATTGGAGTGGGTTGCCATTTCCTTCTCCAGGGGATCTTCCCCACCCAGGAATCAAACCCAGGTCTCCTGCATTGCAGGCAGTTTCTTTACTGACTGAGCTTCAAGGGAAGCCCTGATGTCATATTTATATATACATTATAGATATATATGTATATTTTCATTTATATTTATAATTATATACAAAGGAAATTATGTCATTTCTTATAACATGGATGAACCTGGAGGTCATTATGCTAAGAAAAATAAGCCAGAAAGAAAGACAAAAATCACATGGTATCACTTATGTGAAATCTTTAAAAATAGAAAGTTGAAAAGAAGAAAAGAATAGAGAAGTGGCTACTAGAGTTTGCACGTGGGTGTTTGCTCAGTTGTGTCCCACTCTTTGTGACATCATAGACTCTAGCCTGCCAGGCTCCTCTGTCCATGGAATTTTTGAGGCAAGAATACTGCAGTGGGTTGCCATTTCCTCCTCCAGGGGTCTTCCCGGCCCAGGGATCAGACCCGCATCTCCTGCATTGGCAGGCAGATTCTTTACTGCTGTGTCACCTGGGAAGCCACTTGAGTTGGGGAGTAGGACAAACAGGGAGAGGTTGATAAAGGGTACAAACTTTAAGTTATAAAATAAATAAGATCTGAGGTGCTAACTTTATTATAGTTGATAACAATATTCTATAATCAAAATTTGCTGAGAGTAGAATGTGCTCATTCTCACACACACACAAAAGGTAAAATTATGAAATGATAAACATGTTAACTAATTTGATGGGGAGAATTCTTAATGTGTATATATATCAAATCATCACATTGTATGCTTTAAATATCTTACAGTTTTGTCAATGATACCCCAATAAAGCTGGAAAAAAAAGAGAACAGGAGGGAACTTTTGGAGGTGATGAGGCGATGAGTATGCTTATGATATAGATTGTGGTGATGGTTCATGGATATTATATATACTTATCTCCAAACTCATCAAGCTGTGAATACTTAAAATATGCTTTTTGTCAATTATACCTCAACAAAGTAGTTAAAAAAAAAAAACTCAAGAATGGATAACTATAGATCTAGAGAAGGGAAGTGAACAATGAGATAGGTTAAAATGTATCTACATAATTTCTAGAATGGATATAAAACTTAAGATAAATGCAAAAGTCATCTTTGAAGACTAGATGCATACTGTAATGAATAGCAATAATATTTAAGTAAAATTTTACGTGTTATACAAAGAAATATGTGTTTGGGGATATGTACATATTTATATATCCAAAAATCTATTTCAGGCAGACCTGAGTTAAAATCTTAGTTTTATCTTTCAGTTTTGTGTAATCTTGGACAAGTATCTTTCTAGCATCTACACACATACATTGACACCCTAAGTGTACATACAGCATACATGCAATAGGACAATCCAACAAAATATTTAAAATAATTTCATCTAGTTGCCAGAACTATGTGATTTTTGCTTATTTCCACTATCTATTTTCTTGCCTTCCTCAAATTTGTAAAGTAAGTATTGGGTTGGCCAAAAAGTTTCTTGGATTTTCTGTAACATCTGACAGAAAAAAAAAAAACATTTTGTTTTGGGTTCTGTTCAAAACCCATTTGAACTTTTTGGCCAACCCAGTATTTATTACTTCAGCGATCACAAAATAATTAAATACAAGAAAAGAGATACTAAAATTTAAAACGATAGTTTTAGTTAAGGATCTTTCCTTCTGAAAATCAAATTTTGTGCACAATTAGGAACCTGGCTTGTTTCAGTCGAACCTGCATTGGAAAGCTTATTAATCACACATGCCATTCTACACATCTTGGAAACTCAAAGTAACACCTTTAGCGTTACTGACGCTTTTGAGTGTGCTGTTAATTATTGACATCATTGAAAGGTGGTAGAGAATGTCTGCTGAGAACACGTGTGGGGGTCAGACTGTCATGGGTCCATCTCCTGCTCAGTCCTCACTCATTCCCAGCCTTTAACCAGGTTAAGATATTTAAAGCATGCAATGTGATGATTTGATATATGTACACATTGTGAAAGAATTCTCTGGGCCTCACCCTTCTAACCTGTGGACTAAGAATAATAGGATTGTTAATATTAATATCATAGCTCGACTCTGAGACAGAAGTCAGACATGACTGATGAGGATTCTGAAGTCTGGGGAAGCTGCAGGTCAGTCTTCAAAGGCAGAACTGACCGACTCCTGAGCGCTGCCTCATTCCCCTTGATTCCTCCTTGGTCCTGAAAAGCCAGTTCTGAGACTGGCTCCTGCTGAGTTTTGTTATTCCCATTCTTCTGCCTGGGCTGAAACTGTATTTGGTGCTTCAGTCTTCACAGCAAAATTCTTTCACTATTTAAAAATCACTTATTTTGGAATATTTGAAGTTCTATCCTCAAAATTTGCAGCTACCATATTCTGCCCACTCTAAGTTTCTGTTCAGTTTAACTCTTGTGTGAAAGCAAAAGTGAAAGTGACATCGCTTAGCCCTGTCCAACTCTTTGCGACCCCACAGACTGACTGTAGCCCACCAGGCTCCTCCGTCCATGGGATTTTCCAGGCAAGAGTACTGGAGTGGGTTGCCATTTCCTTCTCCAGAGGATCTTCCCGACCCAGGGATTGAACCCAGGTCTCCAGCATTGTACACAGATGCTTTACCATCTGAGCTACCAGGGAAGTCAACTCTTGTGTATTAGCGATCAAATGGGAAAAGATAAGCATGTGATTTCCATTCTAACTCTGACAATATATGTTATGCAGACATTATAGCCAAGACTGCTCAAGCTTCTTTCAAATAGTATACTCTCTGTGGAGATAAATTATCTGCGGAGATAAATATAGAGCAATGGTAGGTACATCACTGTTATTGTGCTGAGACACCTTTGGCTTTGTTTTGCACTCATCATCATGAGAATTTTCATTCTATTGTTTTTCTACTTGGCTCTCCTATTCTTTTGTTTTCTGTCCTTCTTGCCTGAATTGAAGCAAGTCATCCAAGCTATCATTTGGAGGTAATTAATTTGGACAGCAAGTATAAACCTAGCATTTGGGGGCTAACTTGAAGCTCAGTTAACTCACCAGATGAATTATTTCATTTTTAAGTAGCTACTCTTCCAAAGATCCATTAATAAGAGGTGTTTAACCTCTGGTCCCACATCTGACTCAGTCCCAGGAGATCACCAACTTTCCTGAATGCATCAATAGAATATTTTGGTGTAAATTTTCATTTATCTGTCACTAAGGCAATTGCTTTATCAATTTACCTTCTTTTTTTTTTTTTTTTTTTTTGAGGTCAATGAACTGAAAAGAGCTCCCAAACCAGAACAAAACAGGGAAAGACATTTAATTCTTCTCATATCAGAAACTAGAAAATGCTATGAACTTGTTCATTGAGTAATTATAAGATATATACATACTGTATTTCAAAAGCACACATTTTATATCCAGGGTATACCTGACCAGTTCCCAAAATACGCTCCCTCTGAGAAACATGCATCCTTTAGAATACTGCTCACAAAATGCAATTACAGCCATTATACCAATACTCCTGAAAAACAATGAAATTTGAAATCAGCAACTAAACAGTCATCAAGGACATGCTCACGTGAACACCACATTTCCACATCTGAAACAGATGTGCTGTTGTTTGAGGCTCAGTTCCTGGGGCCCTTTTTGTACTGGGAAGTGTCACCCAGATGCTGCTGCCTGGAAGGCCTCCACTGACTTGCGTATCTGTTTAAGGTGATAGGACATGACCTCGCTCCTCAGTTCAGAGAGGTGGCACAAATTAGCAGAAAATGCAATTTCACAGCATGGCGGCCACTGATCCCTGCTTTCACCTTGGTAATAAACTGAATCATGTTGTTTGACTGAAGACTGTACTCGTGTGCCCCATTTATTTCAGTCATGCTCTACTGACATATGGTTAGTCAAATGGACAGAAGCTAACCTCAACCTCTCCATCCTCCAGAAACACTTAAGTCTGCTTCACCTGACTTCACATCAGCACATATGTGCCCTACACACCTCTGTTAATGACCACTAATCATAATTTTCAGAAAAGAAAATTGCTGAATCTGATGGGTTTAAAGCAGGTAAGGATGAAAACCAAGAATTTCACAAGATTTTTTTTTTAATGTTTTATTAGTCAAGACTGCCAAATGGGGAATGTATCAAAGGTAATGCTACTACAAAGAAGAAAAGCACTTTTCTTCTCCAAACATATGTTTCACAGATGAGTCCTGTTCTCAGTTTTGAGTGGTGTTTCATGTGGCAGTCTGATTCTCTTCTTTGGCCTACAGCCCAAACATCTCTGATGATACTTTCCCTGTCTTCCCAGACTTAGATTCAGACACTGAGACATTAAACTGAACACAAAGTATTTACACGGGACTGAGTCTTCATGCAGTTAACTCAAATGACATATCTGTCCAAAGAAAAAGTAAAGCAAACGTCGTTTTTGGCTAGTGGGAAAAACATTTGAAGAAAGTTGTATGCTTTTTTTCCCTGCAAATATTCTTTCCTTTTCATTTTGAAAAGTGAATAAGGTGAGAAAGGAAATGCAAAGAATGGAAAGAGATTAAGAATTTTTGAAAGTTGGCAGAACAAATATGAAAATTCAAAAATGGCGTTGATATATAGAGAAAGAAATGTCACAGTAAGAGTGGTTAATGTTAACAGATATTTTAAAGGTGCATATGCATTAATGCTAATTCCATTGAAAAAGATGCAACCATTTCTGGGAGATGAAAAGGTTAAAGTTAGCTTCTATGTGTTCTGTTCACCATATGTCAGTGGTTTGAGACTAAAATAATCACTGCAGTGCTTCCTCCACTCAGAATGAGCGAGACAGCAGAAGAAAAAAAGGAGCAAATTTTGCTCTTTCATGAGTTTTTATGATTCCTTAGCAAGCTTGACCTATTCTTGATGACTTTAAATCCTATTTTTTTAGTTTCTTCTCAATATTCATCAACTCCACTCAGTTATTGATGAAACTGACCTTATAATTCTAAACCCATTTTTTTTTTAGGCCTTATAATCCTTTGAGTAACAAATGAGACCTCACACACATTTGTACCAAAATTTCATTAATTCACAATCTCTATCTACTTCAAGAGAGCTACAGTTCTTTCAGCTTCTCCCCTGTTCTACCACACCTCCTGTTGGCCGTGGCAGGTCTTACCGGTTCATGAACAAGCCCACGTGCATGGCAGCCGTGTGCTCTGTGACAGTCACCAACATTACAAGTTGTTCTAAATACAAACATTAGGTGTTTCATGGAATTGAAAGGTCAAGATAAGTATATATATATATATATATATATATATATATATATATATATGTATATATATATATATATATATATACAAGATATAAATATACAAAGGAAAACATCTGAAAATTGGTTTCATGAATATTAGCTCTTTACCTGCTTTACAATTTGGGCCAGGCTACATGGAGATCTGGAAGGAATTTTAGAAATAAACTCCTAGAATGAAATACAGTGTGCTGTGAATTCCACCATTCTGAGGCCTAATGAGAAGGGCTTCCCAAGACCTCTTGAAGTACTTAATTTGCGCCTCCTGCAGTTGGAACATTTACAGTGGACTCATGTCACATTTTGCCTGTTCAATATAAAGGTAGACAGGCTGGCTGGCTGCTCCAAGGTTGAGATGTGTTGCAGAGCCAGAAGTGGCCTGTATCCCTACGATTTGTTGAGGCAAAGTTTTCAAGACCACGTGAGATAGGGACGCTGTGTCCAAGAGGAATATTTAAAGGCCCAAACAGGCCTCAGCACAGAGTAACTGAAATTTGGCCAAACTGGGAGCAAGATGGTACAAGGGAAAGGAAAGCTTTATTATATTTCTTCTCTGTCCTCTTTCCGTATCACCTCTCACCTCCTCGCCCCAACCTTCCCTCATGAAAAATCAACAGCCATCAAGCAAGGGACAAGTTGATCCAAAAAAAGAGGGAAGAAACTGACCACACTGTCCTCTTCCAGGGGTGACTGCTCACTATGACAGCCCCTCCTAGTTGTGGGATGAGAAGGAAGACATGCACTGGAGTGGAGGACCTGGACATTCTAATTTCTGAGTTGAGACTTTTCTGATTTAAATATACTAGAAAGTGCCTGGCCTGAGAGTCATGGTAATGCCAGATTTTCATCCAATCATGGAAAACTAACACCAGTAATTAAAGACAAAAGGAGAATGAGAGTACAAAATAATGTTGCTTTATGAAAACAATCCATGAATACTGTGTGTTCAATATCCAGATAAAGTTGTCACAAATCCAAGATGACAAGAGGGGAAAGTCTCATACCTACAGTTATATCTGACTGGACCCTTGTTTTCCTTCTTGACTTTTCAATTCCATGAAACACCTAATGTTTGTAATTAGAACAACTTCTGTAATGTTTCTAATCTGATTGAGGCCTAAAAACCTGTGTTTCTAACAAGCTCCCAGGTGACGTCAGACATGCTGGCATCTAGCTTATATTTTTTTGCATATTTCTAATAGCAAGGCTCTGGACAACATCTGTCCCATCCTTATAGTATAATCAGAACCCCTCAAAATAAAGTATTGGATGGCCTCATGTGAAGCAACGAAATAAAGAACACATCATAGTAGACAGGGATCTCTGCCATCTACTTCCTTATGCCATGCTTCTTCACTGCTGTTACTCCAGTCATGTGTCATAACCCATTCAGGTGTCAAGTGACCTATCCGTATCAAAACCTGGCACTGGGTTCACCAGTCACACTTCCCAACTTATTCTGTGATCCCATTATTACTGTAATAACAAAGTCAGACAAAATACCATAAGAAAAGATAACTAGAATTCAACATATATGTAAAAATCCTTAATAATATATTAGTAGATACAATCCATTGAGATATAATCAAGGTTATTTAGCCTAACCAGTTAGGATTTAATTTCCATTATTCTAGGAGAGGGATCAAAAGAGATCTTGCTGTGATTTATGTCAAAGAGCATTCTGCCTAGGTTTTCCACTAAGAATTTTTTGCCGTCTGGTTAGTTCTTTAATCCATTTTGAGGGTGTGTGTGTGTGTGTGGTATTAGGGTGTGTCCTAATTTCATTTTTTTGCAAGTACCTGTACAGTTTTCCCAGCAACACTTATTGAAGAGACGGTCTTTTCTCTATTGTATATTCTTGCCTCCTGTGTCATAGATTAGGTGACCATAGGTGCCCAAGCTTATCTCTGGACTTTATATCCTGTTCTGTTGATTTATATTTGTGTTTTTGTGCCAGTAGCATGCTGTATTACAGTAGCTTTGTAATATTGCCTCAAGTCAGGGAGCCTGATTGCTCCAGCTCTGTTTTTCATTCTTAAGATTGTTTAGACTATGGAAGGTCCTTTGTGTCTTCACACAAACTGTAATATTTTTTTGTTCTAATTCTGGGATAATGCCATTGGTAACTTGATATGCATTGCATCAAATGTGTAAGTTACTTTGGGTAGCCTAATCATGTTCACAATATTGATTCTTCTGATCCAAGAATATGGTAAATCTCTCCATCTGTAGGTGTCATCTTTGATATCTTTCATCAATATCTTATAGTTTTCTGAGTACAAAATTTTGCCTCCTTAGGTAGGTTTATTTCTAGGTATTTTATTCTTTTGTTGCAATGGTAAATGATAATGTTTCCTAAATTTCTCTTTCTGATCCTTCATTGTTAACATATAGGAATGGAAAAGATTTCTGTGTATTAACTTTGCATCCTGAAAATTTACCAAATCCTTTGATGAGCTCTAGTAATTTTCTGGTAGCATCTTCAGGATTCTTATGTACAGTATCATCAGTTCAGTTCAGTCACTCAGTCATGTCCAACTCATTGTGACCTCATGGACTGCAGCACACCAGGTTTCCCTGTCCATCATCAACTCCTGGAGGCTACTCAAACTCATGCCCATTGCGTCGGTGATGCCATCCAACCATGTCATCCTCTGTCATCCCCTTCTCCTCCCACCTTCAATCTTTCCCAGCATCAGGGTCTTTTCAAATGAGTCAGTTCTTCCCATCAGGTGGCCAAAGTGTTGGAGTTTCAGCTTCAGCATCAGTCCTTCCAATGAATATTCAGGACTGATTTCCTTTAGGATGGACTGGTTGGATCTCCTTGCAGTCCAAGGGACTCTCAAGAGTCTTCTCCAACACCACAGTTCAAAAGTATCAATTCTTCAGCACTCAACTTTCTTTATAGTACAACTCTCACATCCATACATACATACAATATCATGTCATCTGCAAATAGTGACAATTTTACTTCTTTTCTGATTTGGATTCCTTGTATTTCTTTTTCTTCTCTGATTGCTGTGGTTAAGAATTCCAAAACTATGTTGAATAATAGTGGAAAGAATGAACATCCTGGTCTTATTTCTGAGCTTAGAAGAAATTTTTTTCAGCTTTTCACCATCGAGAATGATGTTTGCTGTGGGTTTGTTGTATATGATCTTTATTATGTTGAGTTAAGTTCCTTCTATGCCTGTTTTCTGGAGAAATCATAAATCTGTTTTAATCATAAAATGGTGTTAAATTTGTCAAGATATTTTTCTGCATCTATTAAGATGATCATATAGATTTGATTCTTTAATTTGTTGATATGGTGTATCACATTGATTGATTTGAATATATTGAAGAATCCTTGCATCCCTGGGATAAATCCCATTTGATCATGGTGTATGATCCTTTTAATGTGTTGTTGTATTCTGTTTCCTAGTATTTCATTGAGGATTTTTGTGTATATGTTCACTAGTGATATTGGCCTATAATTTTCTTTTTCTGTGATGTCTTTGTCTGATTTTGCTATCAGGGTGATGGTAGCCTCATAGCAAGAAGTTGAGAGGATTCCTTCATCTGAAAATTTTTGGAAGGGTTTGTAAAGGGTAAAAGATTGAAGGCAAAAGGAGAAGGGAACAGCAGAAGATGAGATGGTTAGATTAAATCACTGACTCAATTGACATGAATCTGAGCAAGCATAGGTAAATCGTGACAGACAGGGGAGTCTGGTGTGCTTCAGTCCATGGGGTCTCAAAGAGTTGAACATGGCTTGGAGACTGAACAATTACAACAAAAGATTTATCAATTTTGTTTGTCTTCTCAAAGAACTAGCTTTTAGTTTCGTTCATCTTTACTATTGTTTTGTCTCTATTTCATTTATTTCTGCTCTGATTTTTATGATTATGTCCCTTCTATTAACTTTGGGTTTGCTTATTCTTTTTTGTCTACTTGCTTTACATATAAGGTTAGTTTGTTTACTTGAGATTTTTCTTGTTCTTTGAGATAAGATTACATCGCTATAAACTTCCCTCTTAGAACTGATTTTGCTGCATCCCATAGATTTGGGGTCATCACGTTTTCACTTAAGTTTTATAGGTATTTTTTAATATTTTCTCTTTCATTTATTCAATAATCCATGTGTTTATGCTTTTTAGGTTTTTCCTTGTAATTGATTTCTGATTTCTTATGAGATTTCTGAAGAACACTCTTGAGAGTCCTGTGGACTGCAAGGAGATCAAATGAGTCAAACCTAAAGGAAATCAAATCCTGAATATTCACTAGAAGGACTGTTGCTGAAGCTGAAGCTCCAACACTTTGGCCACCTGATGCGAAGAGCCAACTCATGGGAAAAGACCCTGATGCTGGGAAAGATTGAAGACAAAAGGAGAAAGGGGTGGCAGGGGATGAGATGGCTAGATAGCATCACTGACTCAATGGATATAAATCTGAGCAAGTTCTGGGAGATAGTAGAGGAAGGGGATCCGGGCTTGTTAGAGTCCATGAGATCACAGAGTTGAACATTGAAAAGCAAGTGTACTCTGCTGCTTTCAGATGGAATGTCCTATAAATATCAATTAAAGTCGTCTTGTAAATATGTGTCATTTAAAGCTTGTGCTTCCATCTTAATTTTCTTTCTGGATGGGTTATCCATTGCTGTAAGTAGGGTGTTTAATTTCCCCCACTGTTATTGTATTACTGTCAATTTCCCCTTTTATGGCTATTGGCATTTGCCTTACACTCTGAGATGTTCGTATGTTGGGTGCATAAATATTTACAATTGTTTTATCCTCTTTGATTGATCCTTTGATCATTATGTAGTGTCCTTCTTTGTCCCTTGTAACAGTCTTTATTTTAAGGTCTATTTTTTCTGATGTGGGTATTGCTATTCCATCTTTCTTTTGATTCCCTTTTTTACGAAGTATCTTTTTCCATCTCATGACTTTCAGTCTGTATGTGTTCCTAGGTTTGAAGTGACAGCATATATATAGGTCTTGTTTTCATATCCACCCAGCCTGTATATGTCTTTTGGTTGGTGCACTTAATCCATTTACATTTAAGGTGATTATCAATATGTATGTTCCTATTGCCATTTTCTTCTTTGCTTTAGCCTTATTTTTGTAGGCCTTTTTCTTCCCTTAGTCTTTTGTATTCTTCTCTTGTGTTTCTCACGTAGGGAAGTTCTTTTAGCATTTGTTGTAAAGTTGGTTTGTAGTGCTGAATTCTCTTATCTTTTGTTTGTCTATGAAGCTTTAGATTTTTCCATCAAATCTAAGTGACAGTCTCACTGGGTTGAGTATTTTTGGTTGTAGGCTTTTCCCTTTCATCATTTTAAATATATCCTGCTAGTCCCTGCTGGCCTGCAGAGTTTCTGCTGAAAAATCAGCTGATAACCCTATAGATATTCCCTTGTGTTTCTTGTTGTTTTTATTTTACTGCTTTTAATATTTTTATTGGTATTTAATTTTTGTTAGTTTGATTGTTATGTGACTTGATGTGTTTCTCCTTGGGTTTATACTGTATGGGACTCTCTGTTCTTCCTGGAGTTGAGTGACTATTTCCTTCCCCAATGTTAGGGAATTTGTTGACTATAGTCTCTCCAAATGTTTTTTCAGGCCATCTCTTTTTCTTCTTCTGGGAGTAGAATAATTTGAATATTGATGCATGTAAGATTATCCCAGAGGTCTCTGAGACTGTCCTCATTCCTTTTTATTCTTCTTTTCTTTATTCTGTTCATGACATTGATTTCCACCATTTTGTCTTCCAAGTAATTTATCTATTCTTCTGCCTCAGTTATTCTGCTATTGATTTCCTCTAGTGAATTTTTTCACTTCAGTTATTGTCTTGTTCATCTCCATTTGTTTGTTCTTTAGTACTTCTGGGTTTTTAAAAAACTTTTCGTGTGTCTTCTTGATCCATGCCTCTATTCTTTTTCTGAGGCCTTGGATCATCTTTACTATCATTACTCTGAATTATTTTTCAGGTAGATTGCCTATCTCCCCTTCATTCAGTTGTTCTTATAGCTTTCTATCTGGCTTCTTCATCTTCAAATTTGTTGTCATCTCATTTTATCAAGCTTATTGTGTTTGTGGTCTCCTTTTCACAGGCTGCAGGATCATATTTCCTCTTGTTTCTGGTGTCTGACCCCAAAAGTAAGGTCACTCCAGAGGCTTGGGTCATTATCCCATTGATAGGGGGTTTGATTGGTGTGGTGAGCAGAGCCGGTCATGGGTGTTGAATAGGGCCTCTCCTTTGCTCTGTGTCACTGCCCTGTTAGGGGAAGTATCTGCTCCGCAGTTGTTGGAGTAGAGGCTCCACATCTTTTTCTTAGCTAAGATTCTCATCCACAGTGCAAGGTAGGGGGGAAAGGAGCACTCCCACCTGGACAGAAGCCACTGAGTATTTCTCCTCTAGAGGGTTCATCTGTAAATGTGCTCTGCTGTGTCTCCTTTGCTTATTGGGCTCACAAAGTACACTGCTGTTGGCACCGCTCTCAGTCCGCCTTAGCTTGGCGTATGCCTGCAATTGGACCTGGTGACTCTCAGGCATTGTTGTCTCTCGGAGACCAGCACAGCTTCACTGAGGTCAGGCCCTAGACCTGAAGTAGTCTTGCCCCTGGACACATTGTGGGAGCTATGGAGGCAGTTCAGACTCTGGTCTGGCTCAACTCCCAGGTGTACATACCCACAGAGCCCCCAGCTGCCAAAGTCAGACCACTCCCGGCTGTAAGACCACTTGTCTTTTCAGGTGTTTCGCAAGTGCCAGATTTAGGAAACCATTAGTAGAGGTTTAACTCCACAGTCATGCAACTGTGAGGAGAGATTTTAACTCTTCTTTATTCGTTACATAGTCCTTGGGTCTCAGGTGTGGCTTCAACCCCTCATCTGGGCAAATTTTCTGGTGGGTGGTGGGTAGCCATCTATACCACCCCAGGACAGCATGGCAGGTCCAGACACCCCAGTGGTGAATTTCCTAGTAGCAAGTGTTATTTGCATCTCCTGGGATAACAGGGCAGGCTCTAACACCCACTGATGGATTTCCTAGTAGCAAGAGATTTCAGTGCACTCCTGGGACAGCAGGACTGGTCTTGTAGTCCTCTGGCAGAATCTGCTGGTGGGCAAAGCTGTCTGCACCCTCCTAGGACAGTGGGACAGGTCCTGACATTCACTGGCAGATTTCCTAGTATCAATGCATTTAATGTGAAGAGGTATCTTTGCCTTCCTGAGACAGTGAGGCAGGACATGGCACCCACCGAGAGATTTCCTAGTGAAAGGAGCACTCCCAGGACAGCAGGACAAGTTTCAGCACCCCCTGGAGGATTTCCTAGTTGCAGAAGCTATCTGTGCCCTCCTGGAACAGTCTGCAGGTCCTGGGGACCTCTGGTGGAATTCCTAGAGACTGGATCTGTCTGCACCTTCCTGATCAGCAGGGATGGAGTCTTCCCTGCTGGGGAAGATCCTGGTGTCTTCCCAAGGATCTGGAAGGGGCAGTCAGTTCCCGCCATTGGAGCCCAAGGCGGTGGTGGCAACCCTCAGCCTTCCCCAGAGCTCCTGTAGGCAGTGTCCTGTTGCACTGAGTGCTCCCAGGGAAAGAAATTCTTACGGTGTTCCCCACCCCCTCCCCTGTGTAAGCCTCCCAATAATGGTGTCTTGCGTCTCTCAGGCTTCTTCCTAAAAACCTGATCTCTCCAAACTGATCTCTCAAGACCTGATCTCTCCACGCTGCTTCTGCACCCAACCCTGGTCCTCTCCCTGGGACTAAGCTTTAGGAGTCAGATTCGGCACTCAACTCTTGCCCTCACCAACCGAGATGTATCTCAGGTTGAAAAGTGCATGGAAGAGGTGCCAGCCCTCTGGGCAGGTTATTCTCCATCTTGCCTTCCACAGACTCGTTGCTGCTCTCCCTTCTTAAGCTCCCAAACCGTACCCGCCTCAATCCAACATGATCTCTCTGCTAGTGAGGAGACTTCCCAAGGTGTGGGAAACTCCTCCTTCACAATTCTTTCCCCAGGGTGCTGATCCCACCCTGACCCCTTCTTTTTCTCTTCTGAAAAGACAGCTGAGGTCTTCTGTCAGGGCTCAGCAGCTGTTTTTCTGTAAATCTTTCCAATTGTTGATGTATTTTCAATATTTCTGTGGAGAGAGGTGAACTCTGCTTCCTACTCCTCTACCATCTTGATCCTGACTCCCTCATTAAACATCATTTTTTATATCATAGATCCCATAATAAGCATAAAGAAGAGGTGAGTACTGTATACAGCTCCTGCATGTCCCCACTGAGCATCTTGTGCTACTCTGTCACAGTATCACACTATGTTGTTTAAGGTCATTAAGGATGGAGCTGTGTCATATTTGATATACTGCCTCCAGCATTGAGTGTAAATTCTATAAAGGACAAGTAGTGATACCCAGCAGTTAATGAGAATGTACCATGTGCCAGACAAGTCCTAAGTAATATGTATGCATTATCCTACTTAATCATCACAATCATCTTATGAGGTAGACACTATCACATCAGATTTTTAAATCAGAGATTGATAAATTTCTTCTGTGAAGGACAAGACAACAAATATTTTAAGATTTGCGGGTATCAAGTGTCCTGTTTAGATACCCACTCTGCTCTTGTTGTGTAGAGCAGCAGAGATATGTATATGAATAAGCATGCCCCATTCCAGTAAAACTATTTACAAAAACAGGAAGTGGGCTGAATTTGGTCCATGAGACTTAGTGTGTCAACCAGTGTTTAGATGATACACTAATGGTTAGTGTGATTAAATAATTTGCTCAAGGTCACACAGCTCTCTAAAGGCAAATCTCTGAGACTTGTCAGATTCCCAAACTCCTTTTCCTAACTGCTATTCTAATTACTGCACAAGTCAATGGGACTCCTTGCCTTGTTGTTGTTGTTCAGTCTGTAAGACGGCTCTTTGTGACCCTATGGACTGCATCACACCAGATTCTACTATCCTCCACTGTCTCTCAGAGTTTGCTCAGATTCATGTCCATTGGATTTATAATGCTATCTAACTAACCATCTTTCTTTGTGGTCCAAATCTCACATCCATACATGACTACTGGAAAAGTCAGCTTTGACTATATGGACCTTTGTTGGCCAAGTAATGTCTCTCCTTTTTAATACACTGTCTAGGTTTGTCATAGCTTTTCTTCCAAGGATCAAGAATCTTTTATTTTCAGGGCTGCAGTCACCATCTGCAGTGATTTTGGAGCCCAAGAGAATAAAATCTCTCACTGTTTCCATTGCTTTTCCATTTCTTGAATCTTGAGTTTCAAGCTAGTTTTTTTTAACTCTCCTCTTCCACCCTCATCAAGAGGCTCTTTATTTCCTCTTCACTTTTTTCCATTAGACTGATATCATAGGCATATCTGAGGTTGTTGATATTTCTCCCAGCAATATTGATTCCAGCTTGTGATTCATCCATCCTAGCATTCTATATGATGTACTCCACATATAAGCTAAATAAGTAGGATGACAATAAACTCCTTTTCCAATTTTGAACCAGTTGGGTGTTCCATGTCTTGACCTGTATACGTGTTTCTCAGGAGACAGGTAAGGTGATGTGGTATTCTCATCTCTTTAAGAATTTTCCACAGTTTGTTGTGATCCTCCAGTCAAAGCCTTTAGTGTAGTCAATGAAGCAGAAGTTAATGTTTTTCTGGAATTCTTTTGCTCTTCATGATCCAATGAATGTTGGCAATTTAATCTCTGTTCCTCTGCCTTTTCTAAGTGCCACTTGTATATGTGGAAGTTCTCAGTTTACGTACTGCTGAAGACTTGCTTGAAGGATTTTGAGCAAAACCTTGCTAGCATGTGAAATGAATACAATTTTATGGTAGCTTGAACATCCTTTGGCATTATCCTTCTTTGGGATTGGAATGAAAACTGACATTTTCCAGTCCTGTGGCCACTGCTGAGTTTTCTAAATTTGCTGGAATATTGAGTGCAGCACTTTAATAGCATCATCTATTAGGATTTTAAATAGCTCTGCTGGGATTCAATTACCTCCACTAGCTTTGTTCATAGTAATGCTTCCTTGGGCCTTCACAGGTAGCATGGTGGTGAAGAATCCTCCTGCCAATGCAGGAGACACAAGAGACGTGGGTTTGATTCTTGGGTCAGGAAGATCCTCTGGAGCATGAAATGAACACCTTGGCAACCTACGCTAGTACTCTTGCCTGGAAATTTTCATGGACAGAAGAGACTGGTGGGCTACAGTCCATGAGGTCACAAAGAGTTGGACACGACTGAGCAACTGAACACACTCACACACATTGTTTCCCAAAGCCCACTTGACTTCAAACTCCAGAATATCTGTCTCTCAGTGAGTGACCACACCATCGTGGTTATCCAGGTCATTAAAACCCCTTTTGTTTAGTTCATCTGTGTCACCTCTTGTCACCTCTCCTTAATCTCTTCTGCTTCTGTTATGTCCTTGCCTTTTCTGTCCTTTATTGTGCCCATCCTTGCATGAAATGTGGGAGACCTGAGTTCAGTCACTGTGTTGGGAGATCCCCTGGAGAAGGGAAAGGCTACCCACTCCAGGATTCTAGCCTGGAGAATTCCATGATCTGTATAGTCCACAGGGTTGCAAAGAGTCAGACATGACTGAGTGACTTTCACTTTCACTTTCACTTTTGTGTGAAATATTCCTTTGATAACTCCAATTTTCCTGAGGAGATCTCTAGTTATTCCCATTTTAGAGAGATCACTAGTTGTTCTTTATTTCTTTGCATTGTTCACTTAATAAAGCCTTCTTATCACTCCTTGCTATTCTCTGGAACTCTGGAACTAAAGCAGATTGATTGTGTTCTCTCTAGCCTAAGATGGAGAACCTCTATACAGTCAGCAAATAAAGTCCTTGGAGCTGACTGTGGCTCAGGTCATCAGTTCCTTATTGCAAAATTAAGTCCTAAATTGAAGAAAGTAGGAATAACCACAAGGCCATTCTGGTATGACCTAAATCAAATTCTTTGTGATTATACAGTGGAGGTGATGAATAGATTTAAGGGATTAGATTTGGTAGACAGAGTTTCTGAACAGAAGTTCTTGGACAGAAGTTTATAACATTATATAGGAGGCAGTGATCAAAACCATCCCAAAGAAAAAGAGAGGAAAGACCGCAAAGCAATTGTCTGAAGAGGCTTTACAAATAGCTGAGGACAGAAAAGAAGCAAAAGGCTAGGGAAAAAGGGATTCCTTGTATACGTGTTGAAATAAACAAAACTTTCCATTATTGTATTCATGTTACAAGAGAAAAAAAATGCGTTTTCAGCACATCGTCAGGGTTTCTGAATCTTATTCTCAACTTAAAATAGAATGAAAAATTAATCAGGTTGGGATCAGTAACCCTCTGCATTCTGCTTTAATGATATATCCAATAGGAAAGACCAGTTGTTAAGAGAAACAAACCTAGACTCTGGGCTCTACTTTCCACTATTTGGATTCTCATCTGTAGGAACCTCACCTTAATTCGATTTTTTTTTTGGAGGTAATTGCTTTTCAATGTTGTGGTGATCTGTGTTGTACATCAATGTGAATTAGCCATAGGAAAGAATTAGCCTTCCTCTGCCACCATCCTGCCCCTCTAGCTCATCACAGAGTCCCAGGCTGGGCTCCCCACGTTGTCCAGCAGGTCCCCACAGTTATCTGTGCACACATGGTGGGTGCATGTTGATGCTACTTCCTCAGTTTGCCCCACCCTCTCCTTCCCCTGTCATGTCCACTAGACCTTTCTCTCTGTCTGCATCTCCTTTCTTCTCTGTAAATAGGTTCATAAGTACTATTTTTCTAGATTTCATATATATGCGTTTTAATTCACTTTCACTTCCATCAGGCTTTGACTGTGCATGAATGCCTTTGACTTTCCAGGGTTGTGAAATCATAAACCTAGTCATATTCCCATTACTAGAAGAAATTCAAATAATCCATCAGCTAACTGTTTTTCTCTCTCAAATTCTGTAGTTATGAAAGACTAACAATGTTTTTTCACACTTTGCTGAAAAAAAATGCTTCCCAGCTGCAATACTGTCTTCTAATTTTTAACCAAAAATACATAGAATGAGGAATAAAAAATTGCTGACCCATCTTAGACTGACTGTGCCTGAAATAATGGCATTACTAACATGATTCAAGTTTTATTTTCCATAAACTGGAGGAATGAATAGCTGCAGTTGTTGTTACTCATAATTCAGAGCTGGCTGGTATTTAAAAAAAAAAAAAGACATGTGGCATCCGGAAAATGTAATTAATTTGATGGTATAAGCCTTCATAAATTATCAAGTATTCCCAATAGCAGCCGTGGAAAACTTGGAGAGAACATGAGCTGCCTTTAAATTACTTAGTTTGCTTGCACCAGAATTATTTTAAGGTGGTTGAGTTGCTGTTAGTATTAAAAGATGTTGGAATTATGGCTGAATGGAATTAATGGCTGACTCCACCTTTAAATAAGGTGATGGAGATTTGGAGTCACACACAAGTCAGCGTCAGTGTCTCAAGGCTGTCATTCTTCTCTCTAATGAACTGCAGCTTACAGAAATTAATTATGGGGGAAAGGTTGCTGTTACCCCCACCAGGAATGAAGCTTCCAGATTCCAAATCAAGTGTTGCTGGAGAGGAGGTGCAGAGGCTCCACCTCCGAAAGCTCTGCACACATTGAGCTCGTTCTGCCATGAACAAGCAGCACGCTTGACTGCACCGTGGGAGAACAATGACTCAAGGAAGGGGTTTTTAATATTCACAATGAGTGTGAAAAGCAGACCCAGAAAGACAGAACAGTTCAGTGGCTAGAACAATTTTTCAGGGTCAGAATAGAAGGTTCTGGGCCAGGGGCTCTGGGTAACCATAAATCTACTTTTGAATACCTACATGGTATTTGCAAAATAAACAAGGTGATATCTGATCTTTCCAACTTGTCTAGAAAATGTATGTAAAATGTATGTTAGAATATGCATATTTTTAAATGAACGTAATGTAAAGCATAATACTATCTTCTAAAATTAAAAAAAAAAAGACATTTATTGTCTGTGAAGTATTTAGGTGAAATCTGAAGACCAGCTCTCTTACCCTTTGATACTTGGCTGTTGGAGAAAAACAAACAAGCAAACAAAAAGTTTCTCCTATTTAGAGATGAATCGCTAGCCTTGGGGAGAAGTTAATGGAATGTGCTGTCCTGGAGGTATTAGGGGCTAAGCTGTGTGCTCTCTATTAGTCCTTTTCTGGGAGGTTCAAGGGTCCCCATGAAGTTCTAGCACTAGGTAGTTTTGAGGTCCTTTGTATGTCTGTGATTCTTTCATTATGCAATGACATTTATGAAAGGATGGGCAATTAGAAAATTAGAAGTATGAATTATGTGATTTAGGTCAAAAAGTTAAAGTCATAAGAGATCATTCTCAGTATCATCCAAAATGTTTTCTAAGTGGGGATAGGAGACAAAGACTAGAAACAAACCAGCCTGCATTAGAGTTTGAAGACTTCAGAATGAAACTGGCCATTTTCCAACTTCACAAGTGCCTACAGCTGACTTCTAGGCTATTTTACAGAAATATCCTCATCCTTCCACTTGCTAGAAAAGAGGGAACAGAGAAGTAAATCTTGTGGATCAGTTCCTTGAGATGAGGAGCTGGGGATGAGGAACACTAATTTTAAGATTATTTATTATTAACATGCTTCCTATTCACTGGCAATATTAGAACTGTGAGAGTGTGAAACTCTTTGAAAATACTAAAAAATATATTTTTAAAAATAAAAATCCCACAACTACTGACTCGAATGTTTGATGCAAAAATTTTGGTTCCACTCATTATATTTTTGCTTATGACAATTATGTGTTAGTCCTCAGCCATGTCTGACTCTTGGAACCCATGGACTGTAGCCCACCAGGCTCCTTTGTCCATGAAATTCTCCTGGCAAGAATACTGGAGTGGCTTGCCATTTCCTTCTCCAGGGGATCTTCATGACCCAGGGGTGGAACCTGGGTCTCCAGCATTGCAGGCAGATTCTTTACCATTTGAGCCCCCAGGGAAGCCCCCTATGACAATTATAGGATATATTAAATTAGATAGTAATAATAATGTCTAAAGAAAAATCACACTTGAAATACACAAAGAATAAAAGCATCCAATTATAGAAATGCATTTCTTCTGCAAAAAGAAGACAAAACAAGGTCAAAGTGTTACCGAAGGCTCTCCTATCAGAGATCCAGATCTATTGGGATCAAAGTGTACTAATGAATCATGGGCATATCTCCAACAGGGTCTGCAAGCTCATGATGCTGAGAACAGCTACTGAGGATACCTGCAGAAAATACAATCATTTATCCATCTACCTATTTCTACCTATCTATCCATATATCTATCACCTATTAGTGCATAGACTGAGCCATTGATACGTCAATCTATATCTATTTATTACAATTTGTGAACCCAGCCCCCTTGACACAGGTCACTCATCGGGCATTATGCTCCTGTCCAGCAGTTTAGAAGTTCAGTCTGAGCAGTTAGTAGCCAGTAAAAACCCATCCAGTTTGTCACAAGAAGCTCAGAAAACATTGAAGAATATTATTTAGTTTACTTTGTTTTATTTAAATAAAGCACACACATTAAATTATCAAAATTTTCTTCTCTCATTTAAAACAAAATGTCCATTTACAAACCAACATAAAGATCAAGGAAAAGTAATAAAATGACATTTAAATAATGGAAAATAAAGGGAACCTACTTGGGTATCATGAAGAATGTAAAGGCAAAAAGGCCATTTGCATCCTCTATTGGAGGAAGGGGATATCTGCTAAATGATCTTAAATAATGCCACATTGACCCTGATACATATTTAACTAAAGTAAGTGCTCAGTCACTAAGTTGTTTCAACTCTTTGCAATCCCATAGACTGTAGCCCACCAGGTTCCTCTCTCCATGGGATTTCCCAGGCAAGAATACTTTAATGGGTTGCCTTTTCCACCTCCAGGGGATCTTCCCAACCCAGGAATTGAACTGTCTTCTGTGTCTCCACTGAGCCACCTGGGAAGCCCAGCTAAAATGAGTACATACAGTAAAAAATATGAAGAAAGGATTGATCAATTCTTTCTGATTGAAAGAAAATTTATGCAAAGAGCAAACCAGCTAAAGAAGTTGCCTAAACTGCTCAATTTAGTAAAATATGAAGATTTTGTTATTGTTTTTTAGGTCTCTGTAGCTTCATTTTTACAGTTCTTCCAAAGAAGTACTTTAGGGAATTGATGCAGATGGAAGAGAATGGATGAATTCCTCCATCCGGCATGGAACACATGAGTCCCACCATGAGTGAGAACCACAAGCAAGCTCCAGATCAGAACTGGGGAAACTCAAGTGCAAGCTCCTCATTCTACAGATAAGGAGATTAATGTTCAGAGAACCAAAAGTCATGCTTCCTAAACTTTAACATTTGTAGAAATCTTAAAATCTTAAGGCTTCCCTGGTGGCTCAGACAGTAAAGAGTCTACCTGCAGCACAGGAGACCCGGGATTAATCCCTGGGTCAAGAAGATCCCCTGGAGAAGGAAATGGCTTCCCACTCCAGAATTCTTGCCTGGAAAATCCCATGGATGGAGGAGCTTGGTGGGCTGCAGTCCTTGGGGCTGCAAAGAGTTGGACACAACTGAGGTACTGACACTTTCACTTTTCTTAAAATCTAATTAAAATTATCATTCTGATCTGGTCTGGAGGGGGACTAGAATTTACATTTCTTACAAATACCCAAGTTGTTGCTGTTTCTGCTTATAGTAAAGGGCAAGAGGATTTCTGCTTCTCAGTTACTAGAAGAAGTGGGGCCTGGCTTTATGAAATAATTAATTCTCTTGTCATATATGAGTAGTAGCAGTTTGCATTTAAAATCATTGATCAAAGGTATGTTTCATTCTCCTCACTTATTTAGGTGAAAAAAACTGGATTCTGCAACAGGCTTCTATGGGCTTTAATCCTCATTTTGTCACTTACTCTTATGTGACTTTGGGCAGCTTTTCTGCCTTCTCTGTGTCTCGATTTCCTTGACTATAAATAGTGTTGATAATTTATACTACATAGAGGCTGGGTCTTCTGGGTGGCGGTTTTATTTAACCTCAAATAACAGTGCCTGGCATGTGCTACCACTCAAAAAATGTTAGATTCACTATTAAAGAAGAATGGAGTCTGACTGATTTGACAGGTACCAAACTTGAGATTTAGAAGAAAAGAAGGGCAGACTCAGACTCAACATCTTTTGTTGCCACTTGTGACGCTAGGAGAGAGAAAACTTCAAAAAACATATTATTGACTTTTTCCAGAGTGGGAAGGAAAATTGCATGTGCTGAACACTGATTTTGCCTCAGGCACCAAATGCTAACACCTTTAATTTTCTTAACAGCCCTCCTGTGGAACTACACTGTTTCGGGGCGAAAACCAAGACACACACATTAAATGATTGACTGTGAGACTCATAACTACAAACACGACAGGAGTAAGGTTTAGTCTCAGCTTGCTTGAGTCTAAAACATATGTAAGGGCACTCAGTGTGAGCCCATGGGACAGCGGTGAGGAAGAGTCTGTATCCAGCTTAGTAAGGGAAGGCTTCTGGACCTTACATGTCTCCCCCCTGCTGCTGCTGCTGTTAAGTCACTTCAGTCGTGTCCGACTCTGTGCAACCCCATAGATGGCAGCCCACCAGGCTCCCCCGTCCCTGGGATTCTCCAGGCAAGAACACTGGAGTGTGTTGCCATTTCCTTCTCCAATGCATGAAAGTGAAAGGTGAAAGTGAAGTCGCTCAGTCGTGTCTGACTCTTAGCGACCCCATGGATTGCAGCCTACCAGGCTCCTCCGTCCATGGGATTTTCCAAGCAAGAGTACTGGAGTGGGGTGCCATTGCCTTCTCCGGTCTCCCCCCTAATACCCCGCAAATCAATCAGACATTGGTGACTGGTCAGCCAACACTTCAAAACTTGTGGGGGGACAGGACAGCACAGTATTCTCTCTCATGCCAAATATCAAGTCACTTTTCCTTTGACTGACTGAAGAATCTTTTTCTGTTCTCGATGTTAGAAAACAGAGAAAATGAGTGCAAAGATTTGATATTATCCTTTCCGTCAAGGGCTTCCCTGGTGGCTCAGATGGTAAAGAAGCCACCTGCAGTGAAGAAGACCTGGGTTTGCGATCCCTGGGTTGGGAAGATCCCCTGGAGAAGGGAATGACTACCCACTGCAGGATTCTGGCCTGGAGAATCCCATGGACAGAGGAGCCTGGCAGGTAACAGTCCACGTGGTTGCAAAGAGTCAGACATGACTGAGCAACTTTCGCTTTACTTCAAGGGCTTCGGGGTTTTATTTGGTCTCTCTCTTTCCCACCTCTCTATTTTTCATTTTCCTTTCAAGGAACACTACCATCACATCCCCTTATTAGTCTTTACTCTTGACTGAACAGTTGCAGCATTTATTCCCTCTCTGAGTCACCATCAATACCAGACCCTCTCAAAAGGATTAGTGAGAAATTTAGAGTTTACTGATGATTTCACTGTAGAGATGGAAGAGAAGATTTACACTGGAAGCACCACAGCAAGCTGCTTACAATCACCCTTCTACACACAGTTCTACAAAGAGGGGTCATTGGCCCCCAATTCTTACCTCAGTGTAGCACTCACATTGGCTGGTTTTACTCCTCTTTCCAAAGTCTCCTCAACCCTGCCAGTTCCCTTGAACAAAGCCACCTAGCGCATTGCCAGCTCCTTCCTCAGACTGACATGTTCACATCCACCCTAGAGCAAAGCACAGTCCTTTGTCAGCCCTCGCCTTTCTCAGAAGGCAGTGGAGCGCTGTAGCAGGAAGCTTACTGGCCAGTCACAAAGCTTAAAAGTAGCATCGCTGTGTGCCAGACAGACACAATGCTCAAAATAAAGTCAGTATCCTCTCCCACATACAGTTTGACAGGAAGGTAGCCATTGACTCAGCGACTACAGGAGCTGTAGGAGCTGTAGGAGCTGTGACAGGAAGACTGAACATTGCTCAAAAGGAAAGCCTTTGTCAGGAAGAGCTTCCAGAGGGAAGAATAACTCAGCTGAAAACTAAAGGACATGGAAGAATAGCCCGAATGAGGAAACGGAGGAAGGAGAGCTCCAGATATAAGGAACACCGGGGCAGAGCCCCCTGGCAGGAAAAACCCCAACATGTTCTAATTCCGTGGTACTCCAGGGAAGGACACTTTGCCTTCCCATATCCCTTGCTCACCAACTAGCAGTTGACCAGATGTCATAAGAGACTTCAAAGCCCTCAAGAGGCCCTCCAGAGAAATATTAATTAGCCATTCTGATCCAGAGAGGTACCATCTCTGAACATTATATCATCTTAATCTATTGACATACTTCTATGTCTTAATGTGTATGTATAATAATTTATCCTTGGAGGTAATAGGGAGTAGAAACTATAAGTGCGCTTGCTAAAGAGCTATAAGAATTCATATGTGTATTTTGCTGATGTATATTGTTTGCATAAATCACAAAGGCATATTTTTATTGCAACAGCTCAAAACACTGCTGTATACATGATTGCAATTCCAAGTAATTAATGGGATAATCAAATATATCAGTTTTATTTCGAGGCCTCCATGATCTCTCAGCTCTAAAATCAATCAAAATATTCAGAAGCTTGAAAATCTGGAATTCTTCAAAATAATTTTACAAGATCACATCATTTTTGAATCTCAGTCCCTGTCACTCTGATCTCTACATTTGCTTCTTTTTCATAAAAAACAAGGTAGACCAGTGATTTCTCTGTTGGCTGCCCTAGATCCACTCACTACTACTCTCTCTCTCTGCCCTGTACCTGTCTCACATGTAAGCTTCATAAGAATGTGTAATTCTGTTTGATAAACTTCTGCTGAATTGAAACCTGTTAAACTGAATATTAACATTCCCTAAGCATCAACTTTTGTTTATTAAGACTAGAGTAAGCATGAATCTCCACAGGGGCAGAAAGAAGAATTGCAACTATTCTTCAATAACAAAATGATGAAATTAGCCAAATAATATTTCACTTGAATGAAGTATCTAATTCAGTGATTTAAAAAAAAAAAAAGTGTGAATCAGCAATTTGTTCAGCTGAAATAATCTCCTGTTTTAGTTCAAAGGTAGTACTGTTAATACATGAATCAGATTGTCCTGATTCCTTTAATTTTCCTCACAGATCTTTCTTATTAAAAGAAAATTTAAATCTCTAAAATTAAAAAAAAAGAATGTGGAATTTTGTCAGTTTTTCTCCCTCTGTTATCCCTAGATTCTATTGCAGTGTTTGTAGATCATTACTTGACAAAGAATCTAACAACTGAGAACTGCAATTGCCTTGCCTTAAGTCATTAGTAAATCTAAATGCATAGGCCCTTCTTTTTACCTCTTATAGTACCCCAAGATGCTTTTGAATAAAAATAGCCTCAAGATTTTATTCACTTTCACATGTATATAAATACACAAATATTCCAATCATCATTATATTGTAATGACTTTATGTTGTACTTGTCTTCTCTTTTACTGGATAATAAACTCTTGGACAGCAAATATTTCTGATTCAATTCTGATTACTACTGTCACCTAGAACACCGCCTGGAACATCACAGACAATGACTGTTTCCCTGAATTTTTACAAGAAAACAAAAATGAGAGCTAGAGTTAATATAAAATATTTTACTTTTCTTACTGAACAGGTAACACCATCAGCCATCCTTGCTAAAACTCTATTGTTGCAGGTCATTCTACGTAGCTGAAACACCACAGTGCTACTAAAGATTTTCACCCTGATGTCTCAGTAGATAACATTTATATCTGCAGGCAGAAGGAGGGCATGAAGGAGCAGTGACTGGGCTTCCTTTCCATTGATTATGTCCTCCAGCAGCATGACTGTTTTCTTCAGGATGGCAGGCGACACAAACATTTTGCTGCTCAGCAGGGAGTGTTGGCTTCATGCTCCAGACCTCTGTGATGCTGGTGGATGCAGCTGAGGGAGAGGCTGTTTCCTCTGCAAAGGTTCAGCTGATTACACAGAGTTCCCACAGTGCCAATGCTAGAGAGGCCCTTGGGACTGACTGTGGCCAACTTTCTCATTTATGGGCTTCCCTTTCCGTAATGCCTGACATTTTTAAGACTGATCTGGCAAATAATCTGTGAAGACAGCCTCCAGAGAAGAGCTCATATTAAGTAACTATAAGAGGTTGAGTTTATAGAGGATTTCTCTTTAGCACGTAACAAGTTGTCTTATTTTATCCTCTCAATGAATGGTCCTTTCCTGTAAAGCATAGAGTGATCCCCAACCCTTTTTTCCAGCTAAAGAAACAGAAGTACATGAAACAAAATGTGCTTCTGACTAAATGAGACTACGAGCTAGGTGTTCTGATTTTCAGCTGGAGACTGTTTCACTTTAAGACTCAGAGATAAAATGATATGTTTGAAAACATAATGATAGCATTTTTTAAAGAAAACGAACATAAATAAAGGTGCAAGAATCATTTCATACTTTCTTCAAATGGAAAAGCTAAACTTCCTATATCTGATAAGGCCCCTTCCTGAATTCTTATTCTTCCCTATTAAAAATTTTGAAAAGTCACATTCAGAGGATTCCACTCTTAAAGGGTTCACATAAAATCTCACATGCCCTGGGACACAGGGAAGAAGTATCAATAGCAATTTGAAGGCACCCTGAGTCAGACTCGCATGCTGATCTTAGAGAGCCTGCTGACAGGGGAGGCAGCTGAAGCTTACCCTGGGGACGTAGACACTGGGGGCAGCCATTTGGGAACCTTGTTCTATGTGGACACTAGTGTTAGCAAGCACCATTTTGGAATTCTCTCTCAAGCCTATGAGCACCAGGACCCAACCCCTCCCAGCCAGCACTCAGTGCCAGTATTGGAAACACCTGACACCAAGCAACTAGTCACGTGGAGACACAGCCTCACCCACCAGCAGTCCTGCTGCCATAAGATCTTCTGAACACATGGCCACCCCAGGGCGCAGTCCTGTCCACCAGGACGTTCAGAACACAGCTCCATAACCCACTGCAAACACACATGTCCCAGATCTCCCAGGGCCCTGCAGGCAGAGACCCTGGGATCAGCTCTGCCCACCAGTGGAGTGGCCTTAGTCCCAGGACCAGCCTCACCCATTACTGAGCCAGGCATCAGCCCTGGAATTCCCGGGCTCTGGCCCACCACTTGGATAGGCCGTGACACTACCGCCAAGATGCCCGTGGCTCTGCAACCAGAGACCCGGCTCTGCTTACCAATGAGCTTGCACTGCTTCTGGGACCTCCTGGGCCTCAGTCCTGCCTGCCAGTGTGCTGACATAGGGCCTCTGGGCCTTGCAGCCAGAGATGCCAGGATCCAGCTTCACTCACTGCTGAGTAGGCAACAGGCCTGGCCCATCCAGCTGGGTGGACACCAGCCTCAGGGCCATCACAGCGCCACAGCCTGGCAGGTCAGGACCCAGCCCACCAACCAGCAGACCGTCAACAGACCTGAGAACCCCTGGGTCCTGGCTCTGCCTACGGCAGGCCAGCTCCATCTCTGGGAGATTTTTGGACCCTCGGCCAGTGGCCCTGAGGTCTGGCTACGCCTACTAGTGAGCCAACACCAGTTTTGGGATCCTCAGATTTCTACAGCCAAAGATCCTGGGACATAGCTTCAGCTACCAGTGAACTAGCACTAGCTTACATGTATTCTTTTACTTCAGACTTACCTGTTGTGTTGGTCACTCAGTTGTGTCTGACTCTTTTCGACCCCATGATGCGAATAGCCAATTCATTAGAAAAGACCCTGATGCTGGGAAAGATTGAAGGCAGGAGGGGAAGTGGATGACAGAAGAAGAGATGATTGGATGGCATCACTGATTCAATGGACATGAGTTTGAGCAAACTCCTGGAGATGGTGAAGGACAGGGAGGCCTGTCATGCTGTAGTCCATGGGGTCAAAAACTGTCAGACACGACTGAATGAAAAACATGGCTGATTCATGTGATATTTGACAGAAACCAACAAAATTCTTTAAAGCAATTATCCTTCAATTAAAAAATAAATACAATCAAAGTAAAAAAAAGCCAATCACAAAAGGTGAAAAAAGAAAGGATATATTGTACAGCACAGAGAATATAGCTAACATTTCATAATAACTTTAAATGGAGTATAATCTATAAAAATATTGAATCATTCTGCTTTATATATGAAACTAATGTAATGTTATAAATCAATCATATTTTTATTAAATAAAGAATTCATGAACTATGAGAAACTCTCTGTTTCAGATGAGTGAATTGAGAGGGGTAAAGGGCTTCTTCTCCTTTGATTTTTTTCTTCTCAATATTTTTATCTACTCACTCTGCCCACCAGTTGCATGCGGGTATCCACTACTCCTATGAGTAGGCCAGAATGCCCCAATGGGTTGCAGTATGTGTTTTGGGGGAAAAAAAATCCCTACAAGTGATTTTTTATGCTAATTCCCTCATTACACACACTGGGGACCATCCACTCAAATATTACCTTCAACTCCAGTACTCTAGTATGTTGCTAGCTGTCTTTCCTTCCATGTGTCAAATCCTAACAGGATGATTCCATCAGTTTCTGCACCTAGATCTATTAATGATTCTCTTACGAGCATCTCTCACTGAGATGTGAATATTTAACTTCAAATTAGACATTGCCTCTTTGACAGACACACAGGTCCATCAAACTCAGCCTGTTTAAAAGTGAAATTAAGACTCTCAGCCAGAAGGTATCTAATCCTCTGCATATTCAAGTAAAAGGGAATTTACGAACAGGATACAATAAGAAAGTACACAAGCATCCAAGGACAAATCCTAAAGTGGAGTTAATAAGCAGGGATTGGACTGGAAAGTCAGGAATTAGGTTTCTCTCTATGAGTGAGTATAATTCTACATTGTGATTTTGTTCAGTTTCAGATGCTCTTTCTCTATTCACACTTGCCTTCTTAATACAATTGTGACTTTATATTACTTTTGGTATTGGTTTTATATATATTAAAACAGCATTCAGAAAACTAAGATCATGGCCTCTGGTCCCATCACTTCATGGGAAATAGATGGGGAAACAATAGAAACAGTGACAGACGTTATTTTGGGGGGCCCCAAAATCATTGCAGACGGTGACTGCAGCCAATGAAATTAAAAGACGCTTGCTCCTTGGAAGAAAAGGTATGATCAACCTAAAAAGCACATTAAAAAGCAGAGACATTACTTTGTTGACAAAGGTCTGTCTAGTCAAAGCTATGGTTTTTCCAGTGGTCATGTATGGATGTGAGAGTTGGACTCTAAAGAAAGCTGAGTGTCAAAGAATTGATGCTTTTGAACAGTGGTGTTGGAAAAGACTCTTGAGAGTCCCTTGGACAAAAAGGAGATCTAACCAGTCCATCCTAAAGGAAATGAGTCCTGAATATTCATTGCAAGGACTAATGCTGAAGCAGAAACTCCTGTATTTTGGCCACCTGATGCGAAGAATTGATTCATTTGAGAAGACCCTGATGCTGGGAAAGATTGAAAGGGGGAGGAGAAGGGGCTGACAGAGGATGAGATGGTTGGATGGCATCACCGACTCAATGCACATGAGTTTGAGTAAACTCCGGGAGTTGCTGATGGACAGGGAAGCCTGGCATGCTGCAGTCCATGGGGTCACAAAGAGTCGGACATGACTGAGCAACTGAAGTGAACTGAACTGAACTGAACTGAAAACACACCAGCTTAGTTAGCCTTACAATCTATGGGCATTTTTGTTGTTTTATGGTAAAGGAATAGCAAGGTAGGATTGGTTACTTCAGCATTTCTATGACCTCATTAGAGCTCAAGTTAATTCTGCCTTTCTAATCAGCCATCTTGGTGGGTCTACTTTTATCCTTAGATTAGCTCCCTCCTTGGTCACAGGATGGCTGCCACTATCCCAGGTATCCAGTGGAAGAAGAGAGACTTATTTAATTCTTTTCAAAAAAGAGGGACATTTCCAAAGAAGATCTCAGTGAGACTTCACCCCAAATTTGGTTAAATCTGATTCCATGTGCATCCTTAATCAATATTTGTCTGTAATTAGAAGGATTTTGGCAATGTTTATCTGCATTCAAAGATAGTACTAGAATTAGATGGCGTATCCATTGTTTGGCAGCCAACAATGTCTGTTAAGTCCTGGAGTGAAATTTAGACCCAGTGCTGAATGATCATCCTCCAGTTGTCAATTGGAGTCCAGTGACCTCCCTGCTCTTATTTTATACCATTTTACACCATTCTTATCCTCTTGCACTTTACTTAAGCCATCTTCTCAAACACATCAAGAAAATTTCCATCTCAGGGCCATCCTGTTTGTTTCTTGTCTCCTTCAGATCTTTGCTCTGGTGTTATCTCCTCAAATATTCCCCTATTCTTAACCATCCAGTATAAAATTAGCACCTGGTTTCCCTGGTGGCTCAGTTGTAAAGAATTCACTAGCAATGCAGGAGACCCAGGTTCGATCCCTGCATAAGGAAGATCCCCTGGAGACGGAAATGGAAACCCACTCCAGTATTCTTGCCTGGAGAGTCCCCATGAATAGAGGAGCCTGGAGGGCTACAGTCCATGGGGTCGTAAAGAGTTGGACACAACTGAGTAACTAAGCACAGCACAGAATTTTACTATGTTGCTGATCCTGTTCAAAGGACTCTACAAACCCTGAACTCTTTAATCCTCATAACAACCCTATGAGGTAGGCATTATTTTTATTCTTATTATTCCCTTTAAAAGAGAAAGAGTTCTAGTTATGAAAAGGAGTGTTCAGAGACAGGTCAAAGCAAAATATTTCTCACTGGACAGAGAGGTTGCTAGGAATATATATTTACTTCCATTTTCTACAGTTGTTGTTCAGTCACTAAGCTGTGTCCGACTTTTTGCAACCCCTTGAACTACAAAATGCCAATGGGGTTCGGCAAACTACGATCTATGGATGAAATCCAGCTTGACACCTATTTTTGTTAATAGGTCTTTATTGGAATAGGGCTATGTCCATTCATTTTTGTATGGCCTATGCTCCTTTCATACTTCAACCATAGATCTGAATAGTTGCAGCAGATACCATACTTCTTGCAAAGCTGAAAATGTTGACCATCTGGTCCTTTATAGAAAAAAGTTTGCAATCCCAGGTCTATAACAGAACATTCAAATGATTGTCATATGAAGACTATATAGTAATACTGCATTTGTTGATCTAGACCTGCTGCCATAGGATAAGTCTAGAGATGAGCATCTCTACAGGAAGAGGAAGATGGATATCAACACAACTTGAAATCATCATTTGTATTTTCATCCCAGCATGGCTGAATTTACCTCTTACCCTCTTGCAGCATAGGACACAGCTATGTGCCTTTGAGGGGTGTGGCCCAGACTAAACTAGGGCATTCACGAAGAGATAGAGACACCTAAATACACATATCTAATTTGTTTTTGGAGATGGCTTACCTTAATGAAGAATACTTTTTGTCTGGTAGGTGCTTCACCCTGATACTGATTGAAATGCAAAGTGTACAAGTTGTGAAATGAGCTCCCCAAGCCACTCAACAAAGCTCTACTAAATGAGAAATTGGAAGGAAGCAAAGAACTAGTGCTCTCTTCAAAGGCCAGGAGAAAGAAGCAGGATTAATAAAAGCAAGGTGGGGTGTTTGGAAATTTTAGGGAAGATGGAGATGCTGGGCAAGAGAGATGGGACCAAGGAAGGACTTTCCTACACCCTAAAGTTAACTTAATAAGGGTCCGTAGGTTTCCTAGGTAAACTCTTCTGCTTTGTTTTCTGGGGCCTTGATGTGCAGTTAGTTTTCTAGCAGTAATGGATTTTCCCTTCCTATCCTTCCCAAGAATGAGGGCACAGCTAAGGAGCTTAACCTCAAAACTGTGTTGTTAAAAATGACAGTCAAATGTATTCTTTTTAATGGCTGAGTAATCCTCCATTGTGTATATGTACCACAGCTTTCTTATCCATTCATCTGCTGATGGACATCTAGGTTGCTTCCAAGTCCTGACTATTATAAACAGTGCCGCGACAGATGCATGTTGATGTGTGGCAAAACCAATACAATATTGTAAAGTAAAAAAAATAAAAAAATAAAAGCAGATGAAACGTAGCATAGCCTTTAAAAACTATATTAAAAAATTAAAAAATTTTACAAAAGCAGACCAATAATGTAACAAACTTTATCGTGTTAACAGAGGAAAAAAAATGACAGTCAGTTTTACATAGGGGAAAGAATATTCTGCAAATGGAAGCAAAAAAAGACTAGATCTTTGGTCCAGTTCCCGCTACCATTCCTTTGCCATTTTCCCAGGTCCTGGAACAAAGCAGAAGAAAACAACGCTGCATTTGGCATCCCTGAAGAGTGTGTTCACTTTCGGTCCTACAGCTCTCTGTGTGTGAGATGACATGTGGACAGATGTGGGCAGTCCTGGCAGGTCCTTACAAAAGCAGAGGTTGGATAAACCATTTTGGACTACTCTCCAGTAAAATGGGCAGGCGAGCAGAATGGTGCAATTCTTTGCCTGACATTTGGCAAAAAAGAGAAAACAAATGCAGTTTTGACATCTGTTCCTTTTCTTTGTTTTAGCTTAGCTCTGCCAGCCAAGTAGGGCTGCCCAGGCATAATTGATAAATTATTTAAGGCAACTTGACAAGGAGGCCAATGAAAACTAATAAGAAAAAAAAAAGGATAAATGAAATGACTCATGTTTGTCAGGTGTTTTGAAGGAAAAAACTAAAAGAATGAGACAATCTTAAAAAATTAGTATTGTTTTAGGAAAACTTCTACAGCACCATGGTGACTAAAACATAAATAACTTAGGTTTTCTTCTTTGCCTCCCACGAGTTACTGGGCACAGACTGAAAAGTTATATTCTTCATATCATGAAATAATAATAGATGTAATTTATTGAGCACACGGCAAGATGGTGTATAATCTCAAAATCTGTAAAAGAAATTATTTCCATTTTAGAGAATGGAAATCAAATGCCCAGAGAGTGCCACATAACCAATCAAATGGTTGTGACAGCGTATGAAAGATGCTTTGAGCTGACAGACTGCTCCCATGTACCTGTTTATTTAGACAGACATGGCTGGTGGCAAGAGCTTGGACCTTGGCACTAGAGGGTCTGAATCTGGCCTTTGCTATGTTACAGTATAGCTGGTGGAATTGATTTAGTTATTTAACTTTGAAATTCGTTTTCTTGGCTCCAAGTAGGCGAGAAAAATCTATATCACTGAGATTTATTGTGAATTAAATGAAGAAATATCTATCAAACACCTTAGAAATAGTTGACACCCTGTAACAATTTTTTTCCCTTTCTCACTGAATCACATCTTAAGCACCCAGCTCAAAGTAGCTTTCAGAGAAGACAAATAATTGTACTTAGTGTTTTGTAGAATAGTTTTTAAAATTGTGTCAAGCTGCCATACTTAATAGAAGTTAGTTCAAATAAAATGTTTGTTTGTACTGATTATATTGTCCAACTTTACTGCTAGTTATGCTACTAAACTTACCAACTATTTTGACACTAGTATCCTAAAGTAAATCAGAATTTCCAAACCATCTTTCAGATCAACTGTCTTTAGGAAAAAGTCTGGAGCAATGGAATGAGGGTTTTTCAAGGTTCCAGAAGAGAAATAGCCAGCAGTTGTGAGAGAATTCATCTAGTATTTATACCTTAATTTGGTAATTGAAAAGTTTTCATCACCTGCTTTCATCTGCTTTTTACTTGCAGTCTTATGAAGTTTTTGATTATACTCTTGTTTTCACTATAATTGCATACATCAAATTGGTACTAATCATTAGCTGACACCCAAGAAGAAAATGAAGATCTGCAGTAAATGACTTTTTAAGAAATTACTTTCTTTCTGAATGTGATGCCTATGAACAATCCGGCAGAGGGGTGAGGGGAGGTGCAAAGCGGGGAACTCTTGCCTTTGTAAGTTCCGAGATGGCATTTACCCTTCAGTCTTTAAGTCCTGTGGGAAACACTGCAGCAGCGCTCCTTGTTCTCCTGTAATTATATCTGGAATGATTAGACAAAGAACAAGGCACAGCAGTAAATGTTCAGCAAGGTTACATTTTGCAATTTCAACACTATTAGAAAAGAAATCAAATATAAGTGGAATCAGTGTGTATGAGGAAACTACAAATGAGATGCTAAGTAGTTCCTTTTCTATGTCTACTGTTTCTTTCTAATACCAGCATAGTTAATCAGGTCTTCAGCATTTTTTTTTTAACTCAATGATGCCATAATTCAAGTAGACATCTTAGGAAATGAGGACAAAAGAATCCAGGCCAGAAGAATATGTGAATGATTTGAAACATGAAAAGAGAGATTGGTTCATTTCAATGGTGGTCCAAAAACATTTTTTTTAATTGTTCTAAAACCCATGGACATGTCTTATTACTCATGAAATTTCCCAATAGAAACCTAAGTGTTAAGGATCCATAGGTGAATCTGAGAGAAAATAATTACCATTGAAGGCCATCTGTCAATTCCATCAAATAGTTATTCAAGAACAACGTTTTTAATACAATAGGAAGTGGACAGAATTGGGTGTCGAGCTCTACACTTTATTAGTTCTGTGTCACAAGTCTCCGTCCTCCATTGATTATGAACTTCCACTGCATTGTTTGCAAAATGAAGATAGTTGTTCCAGTTACCTGTTACTGTGGAACAAATTATCCCAGTTGGAAGTTAGCAATTGAGGCAGGGCCCAGCAGGGAGAGCTTATCCCTGCTTCAGGCAGGGTCAGCCAGGGTGAGAGGAAGGCTGTGGGAAACTGGACAGCCAAGGGCTGGAAGAACCTCAGCTTGGAATGCTACGTGCCCACCTTGTTCTCTTCAAGGGCCACTTCTGTACTTGAGTTCCTCACAGCAGAGAACCTGTGCTCCAAGACCCCATCAACTACGCTGAGGCTGGAAGCTATACGCTCTTTTTTTTTTTTTTTAATTTTATTTTATTTTTAAACTTTACATAACTGTATTAGTTTTGCCAAATATCAAAATGAATCCGCCACAGGTATACATGTGTTCCCCATCCTGAACCCTCCTCCCTCCTCCCTCCCCATTCCATCCCTCTGGGTCGTCCCAGTGAAACCAGTCTTGAAAGTGGTAACTTCTGCCACAGTCAGGAGCTCAGTCAGGTATCAAAAGAAGGCAGCTCAGATCTACCTCTCATTTAGAGGAAGGGCACGATTACACAGGAAGTGGAGCACAGATGAGATACTGTTGTGACCATTTGGGGAATATGTACTCTACCATTTAACATACCCTGCTGTTCTACTTTTTATTCAAAAAACTCTTCACAAGTGCTCGCGTGTACTTTCACAATTTTTTTTTTTATCAATTTCGCAAAATAACAAAGAAATGAATTAACACTGAATTTAATTTGTAATATCACATCTTTGTCCTTCAGACAATAGCTTCTTGAATTTGGGCTCATGGTATCTTCAGAGCACTGTAATAACGGGCAGGAAACGACAGATAAAGCAGCTGCCTTTTGCTCTCGTTGCCTTTAATTGTGAAAACACAATCTGCGGAAACTTTACTAGTGGAACAAACAGTGTGGCCCTTTCATCAAGACTGTGTCTATGAATACCCTTCACAGTGAATATCCATGTGTCGAACACCTCTTCTTCTTATACCCTTTTGTTTCTCAAGAAGTAAGAGCGTTAAAAAAAAGGGCTAGGGTACCTACCCTCATGAATAAGATTGTGAGTATGACATGAGACAGCTGTGTATGAGGACCTCTACCCGCTGGCTGGATGAGTAGCTTTTTCGACAAGTAAAAACTAAATCTCACAAAACAATCAAAACAGCCAAGTTTGCTGATTTACAAGTTAGTGATACATTATTAACTTTGAGTCCCAACAACACCAGTTCTTAGCTAGAGAATTATATAATTTAAGACCAGTTGGGAGAAATAAAAAGCTTTGACAGATACTTTGCCTAAATGTCCACAAATACTCCCCAAGTGTTGTAGAAAACCCACAAAGAGAACCCTTTAGATGTCTTCCCATCAGAAAGCTGTTACAATACTCAATGCCAAATAGTCAAACAAAATAAACCCCTCAAATTATGTATAATTCTACATTTTCCAAATTCCCAGATATTTAGCATCACAAAGACTCAATTAAAAGCTGTTCACCTCCAAGTTTTACTTTGGCACTAATTTATTAAACAAGAAACTGAGAAAGTCATTGAGAATAGTAGCAAAATGAAGTGCATTATTGAACTGTCAGCAAAGCTGCCAGACATATTTTCTACTTTGTGGGGGAAAAAAATAACGTAGCTGACAGAGTTTTCGTGACTTCCACTAAACTGTTGCTTTCATTGTTGTTAAATCGGACTATCTAGACGCAGTGCACTGAAGGAGGAGTAGGCACTGAGGATCCACGTTATCAGCCGGTACTTCACCCAGGTGTTTCCTGCCCTCTTATACATGGTTACTGTGCTTGCAAGTAGCCATCTTTACAGGCGTAAAATCGGTGCGGAGTTTCTGTTGTTCTCAACAGAAACCCTGGAGGTTTGTGTTGAACCTTGGAAATCAATGTTGGCTTTGAAAAAAATGCATTTTAAACAATGTAAGGGGGAATGTAAGTTATGTCCTATGAGAATGTTGTCCAGTTTAAATAGCAGGGCATATTTTGCTGGTATAAACATATCCGTATCCATCACTGGTTTCACCAGTGATAACAGGTAATTAGTAAATTAATTTGTGTCAATATCTTAAATCAGTAGATTGAGAATGCCCTTAAATTAAAAGACCCATTATCTTTTAATTAATGGGAGAGGAAAAGGACATAAAGTAGTCTTAAGAAGTATAGTACCTGGACTTTTATGCAGCTTCTTGTTTTTTATTGGGGTATAATTGCTTTTCAATGTTGTGCTAGTTTCTGCTGTACAACAACGTGAATCAGCTATATGTATACATACATCTGCTCCCTTTTGAACCTTCCTTCCACCCCTTCTGATTCCATCCTTCCAGGTCATCTCCTTGTCATCATCATCCTTCCAGCCAATCTCCCTGTGTTACACAGCCGCTTCCCACCAGCTGTCTATTTCACACAAAAATTAGTGTGTATATGTCAAGCCACTCTCCCAGCTCATCCTCCCCTCCCCATCCCCCATCTCCCATGTCCACATCTGTTCTCTATGTCTGCATCTCTATTCCTGCTCTGCAAATAGGTATATCTGTACTCAGCCATAAAATGGAATGAAATTGGGTTGTTTGTACATGTAACAGACCTAGAGTATGCTATACAGAGTGAAGTAAGTCAGAAATGGAAAAACAAATATTGTATGTTAATTCATATATATGAATTGTATAAAAATGCAATTTCTTAATTCTGTGACTCAATGCTTTCAAATCTGTGCCTATGCCCCTGGAACAAATTAAAAATAAAAGGTGATTGCTTCAGTTAACTTTCAGTTCCCACTCCAGTATTCTTGTCTGGAGAATCCCCATGGACAGAGGAGCCTGGTTGCATGCAGTCCATGGGGTCACAAAGAGTCGGACACTACTGAGCGACTAAGCACAACACATTCTTGAGAATGGGAGAGTGTGGAATAAAGAAACCCACAGATAATCCAAAAATATCTCCCACAGCCCTGCCTCTGGGGAAGAAGCTGATGGATGGATTGCTATAGGGTCTTAATCTTGCGCCTAAACTGGACTATGCTAATTGTTGAGTCAGGCTTCCAGGACTCAATTCACATGCAGAACAGAGATTATGGAAGTACTATGTTGGGAGGTGTACTGTTATCTATTTCTGTATAAAAAACTATCATCAGTTGAGTGGTTTAAAACAATACATATTTATTATCTCACAGTTTCTGTGGGTCAGATATTTGGGCACAACTTCCCTGGGTCTTCTGCATCAGGGTTTCCCACAAGCTGCAATCGAAGTATCAGCCAAGGCTGAGGTTTCATCTGAAGGCTCAACAGAGTAAAGATCTGTTTCATTGGCAGGATTCAGTTCCAGAAGGGCTGTCAGACTGAGGATCCCAGTTCTCTTCATGCTGTCAGACTGACGGTCTTACTTCCTCACTGGCTGTTAGCCAGTTCAGTTCAGTTCAGTCGCTCAGTCGTGTCCATCTCTTTGCGACCCCATGAACCGCAGCATGCCAGGCGTCCCTGTCCATCACCAACTCCCAGAGTTTACCCAAACCCATGTCCATTGAGTCAGTGATTGCCATCCAACCATCTCATCCTCTGTCGTCCCCTTCTCCTCCTGCCCTCAATCTTTCCCAGCATCAGGGTCTTTTCAAATGAGTCAGTTCTTCGCATCAGGTGGCCAAAGTATTGGAACTTCAGCCTCAGCATTAGTCCTTCCAATGAACACCCAAGACTGATCTCCTTTAGGATGGACTGGTTGGATCTCCTTGCAGTCCAAGGGGCTCTCAAGAGTCTCCTCCAGCACCACAGTTCGAAAGCATCAATTCTTCTGCTCTCAGCTTTCTTTATAGTCCAACTCTCACATCCATACATGACCACTGGAAAAACCATAGCCTTGACTAGACAGACCTTTGTTGACAAAGTAATGTCTCTGCTTTTTAATATGCTGTCTAGGTTGGTCATAACTTTCCTTCCAAGGAGTAAGCGTCTTTTAATTTCATGGCTGCAATCACCATCTGCAGTGATTTTGGAGCCCCCAAAAATAAAGTCAGCCACTGTTTCCACTGTTTCCCCATCTATTTGCCATGAAGTGATGGGACCGGATGCCCATTCTAGTGTCTTGTTGTGTGGGCCTTTCCATGTGGCAAGTTGCTTCAATAAAGCACACAAGGCAAGAAAGCAGTAGAATCTGCTTGCAAGATGGAAGTCTTGCCAGTTTGTAGCATCATTCTGCGGCCTTATCAGGGGAGTGACAACTCACTATCATTACCGCATCCTGTTGGTTAGACAGAAGCCATTACATCTAGCCCTCACTCAGACATGAGTGAGGAAGCTATTACACTTAGACATGAAGGAGATTGGCATTATTGGAGCCAGTCTTATCTTCTTGCCTCAGGTGGTTGAGGATAGAGAGACAGGATAGAAGAGCTGTATATCTGCCCTGGATAGTGGTTTCTGGACCCAGTCTCAGGTTTTGTGATGATACCGTTAGTAGGCTAAAATTAGAAGAATTGTTTTCACCCATAACGATTCAAGGAAACAAGAGGTGTGGCTTTTTCTCCTATGTGAGAGTAAGTGATGCTTGGTGGGAGTAAAGGGTAGGCTCCTCTTTTCTACACATAACACAAAATTGGCTTGTCCTCACAGCATCTGTGTTCTTTGTAATAAGAGTTCAGATAGTGGAGCTTTGCTGCTCCAAGAGTTTGAATTATGAGGAGTAATGTGAGACTGTGTCCTTGGGTTTTTATGCAGCTGTAAAAGGGAATGTTGAATGTTACAGCAATGGATGAATCTTGTCTGATTGAGCAGCGTTGTGCATACTGGATACACAGTTTAACACTAAATTATTCTAAGGAACTGTTTACCAGTTCTATTTCTTACCCTCCTTTCTTCATTTGACTCAGCGATCAAGCTCTCAGGAGGCTTTAAACATCCTAATTTGTATGTAAAATAATAAAGTCGAATATAAGTTAATTCTCTAAGCTTCAAAGCAGAAGGTTTGGTGAAGAGGAGCAGCTGCTAACCTAACCTCTAGCCTATATCCAGAGATATGTTTTGAACGGTGCATATGATGGTCACACATTATTTTGGATGGGTAAGTGGATGTCTCAACATATCAATCCTAAACTTTGTGAGCAAAATTTAAAGTATTTCCCTTTATCCATGCACATAGTAAATGACACAAAGGGGATGTGTTTTGATGTTCATCAAATAACACTAAGCCAAAGAATATAGAAAAAGTAGTGGAAATAGAGAAAAATAAATGTGGAGGAAGAGGTTTGTTTCCCACCCTCTGATAATCCTTATCAGATCTCTTCTGAAAGATATACTGCAAGTATCATTACAAAATGTTCATACAGTTTGTTTCTTTTGAACAAAGCACCTCAGACTCTTCATAGAATGACGGTAAGAGCAATAGGAGACAGACATGTCAGCTTTGTCTACTGAACTGGCCTGAAAATTTATTCTGTAAAATGTTTTATAATGAGCTTATGATGGACTATTTTCTCTGAAAACCTAGAGATTTCAGGATGGTGCTTCAGTACCACCTTATGTCTAATATTTATCAAAACAGAGAGACTAAAGGATTAAAATGTCTGAATTTTATCACACATTTCTGTCTGCTGGCAAGACTATAGAACAGTTGTTAATATTGAAAATGAGATGAAAGATGTTCTAAATTTATCTTATCAGCCCTGTCTTTCAACAGAATGATAGTTACTTGACACTATCACATAGCTTTTCAGCCAGTTGAAACCAAGTCTGAGAAGATACAAATTCATCCAGAAGTCATGGCTCAGAAATATAGAGTGATGCCAAATGAAACACATTAGTGTTCGTTTACCTGGGGACCATATTTTGATTATACTGTGGTGCAAATGCAAAAAAGAAAACCCAATGTTCCCATGAGTTTAAAAATCATACTTAAAAGATCTCAGATGGAAACCATACATCTTTCCAATATCCACATATAAATTAATATGTGCCATCTGGGTTACATCTGGAAACATAAAAAATGTTGTCTTATGAACACTAAAGGTGTGAGAACCATCAGGCAGATCCAAGTTGATCTGGCACATTTGTTCACAAAGAAGGCAGTTCTTACTGTGCTAAGATTTAGCTTAGAAATGGAAGCTTAAGAACTCATCCCAATATACACAGTTTTACCAAAAATAAAGAGATGAGTTACATTAATATTGATGACACAAAATGATGTTCTATATTAGAAGATTATAAAGAGGAGTGAATTTTGGAAAATAAAACTATATTTGGATCTTTTATCAGGATAATTCCTACACATTTCAGAAATACAATATTGTATATAGAAATTGTGATTCTCCTAAATAAGAACACCAAGGTTGAATCCTCAGTCTGTGTGCATGCAGGTCTAACCTCAATGATACATGAAAGTTTGTGTGTGTGTTAGTTGCTTCAGTCCGGTCTGACTCTTGGTGACCCCATGGACTGTAGCCCACCAGCCTCCTCTGTCCATGGGATTCTCCAGGCAAGAATACTGGAATGGGTTGCCATTCCCTTCTCCAAGGGATCTTCCTGACCCAGGGGTTGAACCTGCATTTCTCACATCTCCTGCCTTGGCAGGTGAGTTCTTTACCACCTGTACCACCTTGGGAGGCTTAAGAAAGTCTGACATATACCAATATATAGTATACACTGACCATTGCTCTAAAAGCCCCAATTTCAACAGTTACCTTTATACTTTAATACCAACATTAAGAAAAGTGTTTAGTATGCTTCCTTACTGTTATTTGGGAAACATCATATATAAACAGGTTTCTAAAATGAAAACAAAATTCTTTCCAAATTAATATATGGCTCCCATTTACTAGGAGATATTAAGGTTCAAAGTTAATATACTTAACTAGCTCAGTTGGTAAAGAATCAGCCTTCAATGCAGGAAACCCCAGTTCAATTCCTGGGTCAGCAAGATCCTCTGGAGAAGGGATAGTCTACCCAATCCAGTATTCTTGGGCTTCCCTTGTGGTTCAGCTGGTAAAGAATCCACCTGCAATGCGGAGACCTGGGTTCAATCCCTGGGTTGGGAAGATCCCCTGGAGAAGGGAAAGGCTACCCACTCCAGTATTCTGGCCTGGAGAATTCCATGAACTGTATAGTCCATGGTGTCGCAAAGAGTCAGACATGACTGAGCGACTTTCACTTTCACTTTTAAGAAACTTTATTCAATAAGAACAAGTAGATAAAATAAAGAATAAGCAGATCCTTGATTTGATATGCAAAGGATGTTAATTAATCCTGATTTTCCACCAGTGCTGGTGGGAATATATTAGAATGAAGATGAAAACTAATAACTGTGACCATATTTATAATTGAATAGGTGAAGTTGTGAGAGAAACAATACAATCAAATAACATAATATGCTCAGTTTCCTTAGTCTAAAGGCTGGAGGAAAACCAACCTGCTGGACCATGCCTCAGAAGGAGCCCTGATTAGCCAGCTGGAAATGTGATCTTTCCTGCAGGGGTGGAGGGTGGGGTGGAGAGAGCAAGAAGGAGGAGGACTGCTGGGAGGAGCTGAGCACAGAGCTCTGGTGCTCCCCTTAATTGTGGGTCTGGCTGCATTTCTGGGATCCTCAGCAGGATGCTCAAGACAAGCCAGGCTGCTGCGTGGGGTCACCAGTCACCCCATGCACTTCCTTTTCCTTTATCTCCCCAATATTTTCATGCAGGTCAGATCAGTTTAAGAGGAGAAACAGGTGAAACACTAAAATAAAAAGAAGTAAACAAAGGTTATCAGAAGGAGACTGTTTCCTGTCAAGAGGAAAGATAGGGCAGGCCGGAGGAGGAGCCCAACTGGTAGGTACCGTGAACAGAGAGGCTCAACAGGACTAGCATTGCATTTATTTTTTTAGTGTCCAAGGTATTTTAATTTTGGAAAAACACAAACAGAAAACAGAACCACTATGACTTTTCAATAAATAAATTTCAAAGTGAAATATATTATGCTGATTGACAAAATATTAAAATGAAGATTAGTATTTAACTACATATTCAACATGACAAATAGATTAAAAACTGCTTTTATAAAATGATATATTGAAGGCTTTATAAAGATGTCTTACTTTTATAATTATTTTTTATTTCCAGATGATAAAAATAAGGTGTCAGGTTCCTATTTGAAAGTCCTTCTCTATCAGTAAACTGTATATAGATATAAGCTTTATTCTCATTAAATGATAATCAGATATAATGATTATATCTTCTGCTTAGGTTCTGAAGTACTGCTACTGCTGCTGCTAAGTCGCTTCAGTCGTGTCCGACTCTGTACGACCCCATAGACGGCAGCCCATCAGGCTCCGCCATCCCTGGGATTCTCCAGGCAAGAACACTGGAGTGGGTTGCCCTTTCCTTCTCCAATGCAGGAAAGTGAAAAGTGAAAGTGAAGTCGCTCAGTCGTGTCCGACTCTTAGCGACCCCATGGACTGCAGCCTACCAGGCTCCTCCATCCATGGGATTTTCCAGGCAAGAGTACTGGAGTGGGGTGCCATTGCCTTCTCCGCTAGCATTGCATTTAAAATACAACGTATATCAGAAGATGATCAGATTATGAAAATCTTAATTCTAAGACTTTGGGGAGCAGTAACTGTCTACCCAGTCTCCATGTTCTTAAATACCAGGTTCCTTTTAAAAGGCATTTCTGCTATTGTGATTTGACAACCAAACTACACCTGCTGGAAAACCATCTAAATCTGTCTTCTTAACCTAAAGAGCAAAGAATATCTCTGAAGTTACAGAAGAAGCCGCTTTAGGTGCAAAGAGATTGAAGAGTTTTGGATATATGGAAATCCCTTCTCATGCATTTTAACAAGCAAATATAAAAGTCCTGGCAGTGCACACAGAGGCCTGAAATCATGTAGCCCCGCAGGCTCCTCCGTCCATGGGATTATCCTGCTAAAAATGCTAGAGTGCGTTGTTATTTCCTTCTCAAGAGGATCTTCCCAACCCGGGGATCGAATTCGTGTCTACAGTGGCTTCTACATTGGCAGGTGAATTCTTTACTGCTGAGCCACTTGGAAAGCCTTTACCCTTCTCTGCACAGAATGAGAAATGCATACTAGCTGAAAATAAAAGGAAGCATGCAAACACTGTCAATAATAGAGGATGTGTTTGTGATACGTTAAATAAGATGCACACACCTATATATCGGATGGTTAGAGAGCTCTTCCTGTTTCCATCTCCACATAAACACCTGCGTGCCTCCTACACAAACACACGATTTGCTTCATTAGGCAAGAAGTGTGGAATACCAGCCTTTTTAAAACGTATGCATTTTTCTCTATTTTTAGAATGATGTTATTTGTGAGGGACACACATTCAGAGCCTAGACAGCTGAACCAGCTCACCAAACGGACACAAGTAAGTAAATGAGGTGTTCAAATTTGCACCCCAAAATGATTTTGATATTAAAGGGAAAGTTGTAATAACAATGAACTAAGTTATAATAGCTGTTAATATGCTAAGGATTTTGATGCTCACTGAGTTCTTTATAAGGACCCAAGGACTAGTATAAGGACTGCCGTTTTAAGGATGCAGAAGTCAAGGTTCAGTGGAACTAATGAAACCTTTTACACAACAGTGAAGCAGTAGACAAAATTTGAATACAATTTTGTCTTTTTCTAGATTTTCTTTTTGCACTATAATATGTTGCCTCCTTAATCATCCAAAGAACAACAAGTTCAGCTTAAAAAAAAAAATCACTTAATTTTTGCTTCAAATTGACCTCTTACCACACTGTCAGCTTTACTGATACCCTAGTCCCAGGGCTTGCTCTGGGCCTGGTGCATATTCGAGGAGTCATTGACTTCCAGCGCACATCAGAGCCACTCAAATAAGTAGGAGAGTCGTTATTCATATGAACTAGAAGTTCAACAACCAGACCAAGGAAATACTCCATTGGAAAAACTTTCAAGAACCAGTAATCTGTGCAGATTTCTTAAAAGTCTGCCTCAACATTTCCTCCTTACTAACGCTTTAAATGGGTATAAGGTGGAAAGAGCAGCCATCAATAAAATAGAGTAGTGACTTTTAAAAATTACCTTTTGAAACATAGATCATTGGAAACACTATTGCTACTCCTCCTCCTTTCTTTTTTTGCTGAGGGTGATATGTGTAGCCGTGTGAATTATCTAAGACTCTGAGGTAGGGCTCACAGGTGAACCTGGCTGAGCGGAACAAGCTTCCCAACCTTGATGTTACACAGTCCTCTCTAGAAACCTTCTCAGATACTGTATCTCATTCTAAATCAGTATCTCTATGCTTTCACTATACAAGTTAAAGGGAGATGGAAAAAAACTAGGAGACATGCCCTTTTCATCCAAACATGCAGTACTTATTTATAGAGTACTGGTTGAGTGTTGTGCCCCTGCCAAGTCAGGGAACACAAAGAGAATCAGGCAAGGTTGCTACACTTGAGGAGCTTACAGCCTAGTGGTCTTTTATGCTCTTTTTCTTATCCACACGCCAGTGGTTGAACTGGCGCCTTCAAGGTGGGATATGTATTATGAGCTACAACGGTAAATTCTGTGAAAGAAAGGGCAGCCTGGCAATTCCAAATTAAGATACAGAGGACTTGCAAACCCAAGCTAAATAAATGTTCTAGCTCTAGAATGTTGATACATCAAGAATCATGCACTAAACATCGAATTGCCATCTCGATGCTGGTGTATGCTTAGAGCATAGAGTGCAAAGGATAGACTTTTATCAGTATTACACATTTGTACACAGACTATTCCAATAGCCAAACTCTCCCAAGTTTAATCTGGTCCCCTCACTATCACCTTTAATTATATCTCTAGACAACTTGTATAGTGTTTTTCATGCAAATTCCCTTATTAGAAAATGAGGTATCCCTTCAAGAATTGATCCAGTCTCCTTCTCTGCCTGCAGCCGATAGCTTTTGACTTCAGGCTGCATACTATTTTCTTTGCCCACGTGTAACATACCCCGTCACAGTGAAATAGAATCTCTGACTGTATGAATGTCAAAACATTGCTAATGTGGAATCCAGCCTCCCGAGTTTGCTCTGAGCACAGCTACTGCAAAATCCAATCTATTTTATCACTCTGTCTTCTTGCTGGATTTAGCAGCTTCATAATTCCACACCTCTGTCAATGAGACCCTCATTATGCAGACTTCTAAACATTTTACTTGTGGAAAGAATAAACAACATATTTAGTACTAATGAGGTGAGATATTGCTTTTTTATTTGCATTACTGTTTAATGATGGTGATATCTCCAGCACTTCGAGCTCTGGGAGCTTGTTTTGATTGATGCAATTTTTCTTACAGACACCCAGTTACTTACACTGCACAGCTTGTCTCATGTTTGGAACGTGTGGCTTCAGAATTACAGCAAAACGAAGCGCTCATCTTCCACTCACCATGGTTGCTATACAGGTAATAATACTACTCATTTTGTTTATGTTTCAGTATAAACATTGAAATGGAGTGTTCTCCAACCAGAAAAATGTAATCATAACATTTTTTTCTGGCCTTTTTCTCCTCCCCTTTGCTGTACAATGGCTGTGAAATCACAATAACTTAACATTTTTTTCACTGACCCCAATTCATCCTAATTTTCTTGCCTCAAAGTGTTTTTCAAAGTTTATCTACTTAAATGTTATTTAGTGCCATCTTGTAAGATAAAGTTAAATATGCCGTATTTACTCAAAGCTAAGCGTGGCTGATAGCAGCAACTTCTGGTCTCTAAATGGAGAGAGTTCAAGAGTAACAGGATAATTACAAAATCAACTTCAGGACAGGTCAAATGCAAAGGCAAAATGAAAAAGAGAGCCTTTTGTCCAGCCAGTGCCAAATTTGAATCCCAGCTGTGCTATTTAGTAACTCTGTAAGCTTGTGCTAGCGACTTAATTTGATATATAGGTTTTTAATCAATAAATGAAGGTTCCAAAATATCAACCTCTGATTCCTAAGGATTAATGAGATGACATATGTAAAATTCCACTGTAGAGAGGCCTGGTACATATCAGGCCCTCAATACATTTTCTCTATTATTACTGTTGAAACACACCAGAATAAGTCAGGTATATAGACAATGATTAACCCTGTGTAGAAACATAGAGTGCTGCTTGAGCTGAGTATTCATAAGACCAAAGAGCAGTTTTTCTGTGTTTAATCTCTGAACTGTGAAAGCATAGGTTACTCTTCATCCACGCCCGAACCTTAGTATGCCTAGGGGATATTACAGAGTTTCTCAGTTTTTCCTCTAAGAGTGGTGAAGGGATCTATCCCTTAAGGCAATCCTCAAAGACAATTGGTGCCCTGCAACGTGGTGAAGTTGTAAGTGCTGAGCCCCAGTGGAGCATGCTAGCCTAGCAGAGATCCTTGTCCAAAGGAAGGAGGAACAAAGGCTTAAATTAAGGTGGGAAACTTGAGGAACCCTTCATTCAATGGACACTTTTCTAATGCCATTCAGAACACTAAGTATGCTGTGTGGACACCCAGCTGCGAATCCTGATTCTGTCACTCACCAGTCTATAAAGGAGAGCTCTATCCTGCTTACATAAAACAACTGCTGTGTGACTCACACGGGTCATGTAATGGTGCCTGCTTAGCAAATTCTAAAGTGCTTTATATACTCTCTAGCTGAGATGTATAAAATAAGATACTACTCAATTAGCAATTCAAGTTTATTTTATGGTTTTACTGGACTGGTAAGCATCAGTGTCAGCAGCAGAAAATTTATTTTTTCTTTCCTAAATCCCTGAGGCAAGATGTCCACACTAACATCATTAGGCCAACTCACAGGAGAAGACGAAGCCACAAGAGCATACCACACTTAAATATCTGCAGATCTCTTTAGTTACACTTATCCAGAATATCTCTGTGGCCCACAAGATGTTAAAATAGAGAAATGAAGATACGAGGAACTGAGTAAAAGGAAGGTTTCACAGTGAATGAGTGGCATTTCTGAAATATTTTGAATTCTACATACATACTTGATGAGTTTAACTTCAATAGGCTACCAAACTTCTTTCTTCAGAAAAAAAAAATTTAGGGCCTATGAATGGGCTAAAGGTAATAATAAACATTTTCATTGGCTGCCTAAAATAATTATTTTGATTCATTTGTGAAGATATGTTTGTTATGTAATGTTATGAAACAAAATATGTTCATCAATATAGCTAGCAGAGAGCCTAAACATGATCTTCAATGCTTTTAAATTGCTTAACCCTTTGACAACATATCATTTCTTCAAGTTAGTCTATGACTCACAGCAAAGTACTGTGAAGCCTAATCTAATTTTATTTTAAAAATTTCGCTGGAAACTATTATTCTGGGGTGCAATGAGAATTTCTTATCAAAAAGGTTTCTTGATTTGGGGCTGGTTTGGAGCACTTCCCCAGGATAGTGTAGTTTCTTTTTCTGGCTTTACTGGTGGCCTCGTTGATTCACATGTGTTCAGTGAATTTCTTTTATGCTCCAGACATTATGCTAGGGCTTGGGGTACTAGCATGACCCAAGTCAGACTCACGGTGGCTTTTGCCTACAATCGGTCCAATGAGCCTGCGGCCTGACTTACTCTATCAATAACCCCAACATGTAGAGTAAAGGGAAAGTAGAAAATATAACCTAAAAATGTGAGACCAGTTGGGAAAGAGTGTTGGTAGAAAGTGGGATTGAGTTAGAGGGAAGAAAGAGGAGAGATTTGAGGCCTCCTAAAACTCTCACTGAAAAAGAATTTCGATATCACTTCCTTTCCATAAATAACTGTTTATAGGTGAGCTCTAAATTTTTATAGCTCCAAGGAAATGCCAAGTTAATGTTTCATATTATTGAATACACAGCAAATTGCTGCATTAAAGTAAGGATTGGCTAGAGATCTGAAGTTGTGAAAGTCTGTTTTTATGCTTTTATGCTTATAACGCCTTTTGTACATATTAATAATACTCTGCAGTGAAAACAGGGTAAAACAATCCTATCATAAAGGCAGACTTTTTAAAAAATGTGTACTCATAACTATAATTACAAAGGATTGGGTAGGTATTTGAGCTGGGACACTAAGGAGAATTATTTTCACCTGTGCTTGGCTAAATGCATGAAACACTACTGCAATTTATTGTGATTATAACCAAACTGGTTGGCATCCTGTACGTTAGAAATATGGGTTTAAGTTGCAATTCTTACTTAAAGAAAGGGCGGAGATTAGTTGAAAATAATTACTCATTATTCATCTGAATGTTATTGTTTTAAAACATACCTTAGAAAAGTATTCATTTTATGGAACTCATTTTTTCCCTGCAGTATTAATAAGTAGCAGAGATAGAATCTTATTTCCTTTGATAAAATACTGTGGGTATATACATTTACAAGGGGGATGGAAAAGGCATGGAAATTAATTTCTGAGAATTAATTTCTTTCAACCCTTGCAGCTTTTATGCATGTGCTTTTATAAAGCGTCTTTCTGCCTCAGGCAGAGGCAGGGTCACAGGGAGATAGTTACATGCTCGTGCCTAGAATAGCAACGCTGCTGCTAAGCAGAACATTTCGTCTCATATATAAATCTTGACAAATGTAGCTACTTATTGGTCTAGTGTCTGTTGATTCTCAACCTGCTATTCATTTTTTTGATGCCTCAGTTCAGTTCAGTTCAGTTCAGTCACTCAGTCGTTTCCAACTCTTTGTGGTCCTATGGACTGCAGCACGCCAGGCTTCCCTGTCCATCACCAACTCCCAGAGCTTACTCAAACTCATGTCCATGGAGTCGGTGATGCCATCCAACCATCTCCATCAAATGCCATCACCATTTGATGCCTACAGTTTTTTTAATCTTTTTTACCAGTAGTGCCAACTGGGCTTACTTCAATATGCCTAAATCTCAACCCAAGTCTAAGATGCAACTTTCCATCCATTCCACTTTCTTTGTGATTATCTGAATACCTGGGCAGGAATTACTGCATTTCACATTTTGCAAAAAATAACCAAAAGAGAAAAGTTCATACAGAAATTACAGGCTCACTCAGAAGTTAATACAAAGTTTGTCATCCATGGATAAATGGAGCTAACATACTAGAAATGCTGAGGTAAGTAACAAATTTAATGAAAGTCAGTAGCAATCATTTAAATATAGCAAAATGTATGGATGCATTTTCACAAGCCAATGTGATGCGTTATAATGAAGTGAACAGGGTAGTGCCCGATTTGTTTCACTTGAAAAAATCAGTTTGCCCAGGGAAACACGATGCACCACAAGCACACGTGAAAAGAAAGAAGCAGGTAAGACTGCTTTTTGCCCTAAATGCAGCAGACAGTTCAGTTCAGTTCTGCCGCTCAGTAGTGTCTGACTCTTTGTGACCCCATGAATCGCAGCACACCAGGCCTCCCTGTCCATCACCAACTCCCGGAGTTCACTCAGACTCACTTCCATCGAGTCAGTGATGCCATCCAGGATCTCATCCTCTGTCGTCTCCTTCTCCTCCTGCCCCCAATCCCTCCCAGCATCAGGGTCTTTTCCAATGAGTAAACTCTTCACATGAAGTGCCAAACTATCGGAGTTTCAGTTTTAGCAACAGTCCTTCGAGTAAATACCCAGGACTGATCTCCTTTAGGATGGACTGGTTGGATCTCCTTGCAGTCCAAGGGACTCTCAAGACTCTTCTCCAACAGCACAGTTCAAAAGCATCAATTCTTTGGTACTCAGCTTTCTTTATAGTGCAACTCTCACATGCATACATGACCACAGGAAAAACCATAGCATTGACTAGACGGACCTTTGTTGGCAAAGTAATGTCTCTGCTTTTTTAATATGTTATCTAGGTTGATCATAACTTTTCTTCCAAGGAGTGTCTTTTAATTTCGTGGCAGCAATCACCATCTGCAGTGATTTGGGAGCCCAAAAAAATAAAGTCTGACACTGTTTCCACTGTTTCCCCATCTGTTTCCCATGAAGCGATGGGACCAAATGCCATGATCTTTGTTTTCTGAATGTTCAGCTTTAAGCTAACTTTTTCACTCTCCACTTTCACTTTCATCAAGAGGCTTTTGAGTTCCTCTTCACTTTCTGCCATAAGGGTGGTGTATTCTGCATATCTGAGGTTACTGATATTTCTCCCGGCAATCTTGATTCCAGCTTGTGTTTCTTCCAGTCCAGGGTTTCTCATGATGTACTCTGCATAGAAGTTAAATAAGCAGGGTGACAGTATACAGCCTTGACGTATACCTTTTCCTATTTGGAACCAGTCTGTTGTCCCATGTCCACTTCTAACTGTTGCTTCCTGACCTGCATATAGGTTTCTCAAGAGGCAGGTCAGGTGGTCTGGTATTCTCATCACTTGAATAATTTTCCACAGTTTGTTGTGATCCACACAGTCAAAGGCTTTGGCATAGTCAATAAAGCAGAAATAAATGTTTTCCTGGAACTCTCTTGCTTTTTCGACGATCCAGCAGATGTTGGCAATTTTATCTCTGGTTCCTCTGCCTTTTCTAAAACCAGCTTGAACATCTGGAAGCTCACGGTTCATGTATTGCTGAAGCCTGGCTTGAAGAATTTTGAGCATTACTTTACTAGTGTGTGAGATGAGTGCAATTGTGCGGTAGTTTGAGCATTCTTTGGCATTGCCTTTCTTTGGGATTGGAATGAAAACTGACCTTTTCCAGTCCTGTGGCCACTGCTGACTTTTCCAAATTTGCTGGCATATTGAGTTCAGCACTTTCACAGCATCATCTTTCAGGATTTGAAACAGCTCAACTGGAATTCCATCACCTCCCCTAGCTTTGTTCGTAGTGATGCTTTCTAAGGCCCACTTGACTTCACATTCCAGGATGTCTGGCTCTAGGTGAGTGATCACACCATTGTGATTATCTGGGTCGTGAAGATCTTTTTTGTACAGTTCTTCTGTGTATTCTTGCCACCTTTTCTTAATATCTTCTGCTTCTGTTAGGTCCCTACCATTTCTGTCCTTTATTGAGCCCATCTTTGCATGAAATGTCCCCTTGGTATCTCTAATTTTCTTGAGGAGATTTCTAGTCTTTCCCATTCTGTTGTTTTCCTCTATTTCTTTGCATTGATCACTGAGGAAGACTTTCTTATCTCTCCTTGCTATTCTTTGGAACTCTGCATTCAGATGCTTATATCTTTCCTTTTCTACTTTGCTTTTCACTTCTCTTCTTTTCACAGCTATTTGTAAGGCCTCCCCAGACAGCCATTTTGCTTCCTTGCATTTCTTTTCCATGGGGATGGTCTTGGTCTCTGTCCCATGTACAGTGTCATGAACCTCTGTCCATAGTTCACCAGGCACTCTATCTATCAGATCTAATCCCTTAAATCTATTTCTCACTTCCACTGTATAATCATAAGGGATTTGATTTAGCTCATACCTGAATGGTCTAATGAAAGTTTTCCCTACTTTCTTCAATTTAAGTCTGAATTTGGCAATAAGGAGTTCATGATCTGAGCCAGTCAGCTCCCTGTCTTGTTTTTGCTGACTGTATAGAGCTGTATAGAGCTCCATCTTTGGCTGCAAAGAATATAATCAATCTGATTTCAGTGTTGACCATCTGGTGATGTCCATGTGTAGAGTCTTCTCTTGTGTTGTTGGAAGAAGGTGTTTACTATGACCAGTGCGTTCTCTTGGCAAAACTCTATTAAGCCTTTGCCCTGCTTCATTCCATATTCCAAGGCCAAATTTGCCTGTTACTCCAGGTGTTTCTTGACTTCCTACTTTTGCATTCCAGTCCCCTATAATGAAAAGGACATCTTTTTGGGGTGTTAGTTCTAAAAGGTCTTGTAAATCTTCATAGAACCGTTCAACTTCAGTTTCTTCAGCATTACTGGTTGGGGCATAGGGTTGGATTTGGACTCTTTTGTTGACCATGGTGGCTACTCCATTTCTTCTAAGGGATTCCTGACCACAGTAGTAGATATAATGGTCATCTGAGTTAAATTCAACCATTCCATTCCATTTTAGTTCACTGATTCCTAAAATGTCCACGTTCACTCTTGCCATCTCCTGTTTGACCATTTCCAATTTGCCTTGATTCATGGACCTAACATTCCAGGTTCCTATGCAATATTGCTCTTTACAGCATCGGACCTTGCTTTTATCACCAGTCACATCCACAACTGGGTATTGTTTTTACTTTGACTTCATCCCTTCATTCTTTCTGGAGTTATTTCTTCACTGATCTCAAGTAGCATATTGGGCATCTACTGACCTGGGGAGTTCCTCTTTCAGTATCTTATCATTTTGCCTTTTCATACTGTTCATCCAGTTCTCAAGGCAAGAATACTGAAGTGGTTTGCCATTCCCTTCTCCAATGGACCACATTCTGTCAGACCTCTCCACTATCACCCGCCCGTCTTGGGTGGCCCCACAGGGCATGGCTTAGTTTCATTGAGTAGACAAGGCTGTGGTCTGTGTGATCAGATTGACTAGTTTTCTGTGATTATGGTTTCAGTGTGTCTGCCCTTTGATGCCCTCTCACAACACCTACCGTCTTACTTGGGTTTCTCTTCCCTTGGACATGGGGTATCTCTTCACAGCTGTTCCAGCAAAGCACAGCTGCTGCTCCTTAACTTGGACGAGGAGTATCTCCTCATGGCCACCCCTCCTGACCTTGAACTTAGAGTAGCTCCTCTCTAAGATGGGCACAACAAAGGACAGAAATGGTATGCGCCTAAGAGAAGCAGAAGATATTAAAAAAAGGTGGCAAGGGCTACATAAAAAATATCTACAAAAAAAAAGATCATCAAGATCCAGATAACCATGACGGTGTGATACTAACCTAGAGCCAGACATCGTAGAGTGAAGTCAATGGGCCTTTGGAAGCATCACATGAACAAAGCTAGTGGAGGTGATGGAATTCAGTTGAGCTATTTAAAATCCTAAAAGATGATGCTGTGAAAGTGCTGCATTCAATATGATAGCAAATTTGGAAAACTCAGCAATGGCCACAGGACTGGAAAAGGTCAGTTTTCATTCCAATCCCAAAGAAAGGCAATGCCAAAGAATGCCAAACTACTACACAATTGCACTCATCTCACATGCTAGTAAAGTAATGCTCAAAATTCTCCAATCCAGGCTCCAACAATTTGTGAACTGTAAACTTCCAGATGTTCAAGCTGGATTTAGAAAAGGCAAAGAAACCAGAGATCAAATTGTCAACATCCATTGGATCATTGAAAAAGCAAGAGAGTTCCAGAAAAATATCTATTTCTGTTTTATTGACTATGCCAAAGCCTTTAACTGTGTGGATCACCATAAACTATGGAAAATTCTTAAGAGATGAGAATACCAGACCACCTGACCTGCCTTTTAGAAAACTATATGCAGGTCAGGAAGCAACAGTTAGAACTGGACATGGGACAACAGACTGGTTCCAAATAGGAAAAGGAGTACATCAAGGCTGTATATTGTCACCCTGCTTATTTAACTTATATGCAGAGTACATCATGAGAAATGTTGGACTGGATGAAGCACAAGCTGGAATCAAGAATTGCCAGGAGAAATATCTATAACCTGAGATATGCAGATGACATCACCCTTATGGCAGAAAGTGGAAAAGAAGTAAAGAGCCTCCTGGCTCTTTGGCTTCCTGCCAAACTAGTTTCACTGGATTAGAGGGCACCGAGGTCAGTCAAGTCACAACCGCCTCATTTGAAGGAGACAATCCGTACAAGTAGTACAGCTCTTCCATCTCATTCACATGATTAGCCGAGGTGCACAAAAAGAAAACTTAGAAGGATCACAGCAAGGACAGGACCGGAGAGGGTGAGCCATGCTGCGACGTGCGACAGATGCAGGGGCCTGGGAGAACAACAGGGCTTTCCAAAGGGCTGCCCCACGGTCTCTTCTCAGATCTGTCCCACTCCAGATCCAGAAAGCTGCCTGCTTGTGCAGGGATCTAACTAGGAACTCTGCCTTCCACTCTAGGAAATCTACAAACCCTTTAAGGTCTTGCTCCCTGGTGATGCAGAGGTGGGGGTGGGGGCAGTACAGAAGTGGTCAGGGCAGAAGCAGGGGTCACAGGCACTACACAGTTCGTCTACGGGGAAAGGTTCGCTCTGCTTTGGCAGTGGCTTGAAAGTGAAAAAGAAGAGTGAAAAAGTTGGCTTAAAACTCAGCATTCAGAAAACTAAGATCATGGCATCTGGTCCCATCACTTCATGGCAAACAGATGGGGAAACAATGAAACAGTGTCAGACTTTATTTTTTTGGGCTCCAAAATCACTGCAGATGGTGACTGCAGCCATGAAATTTAAAGACTCTTGCTCCTCGGAAGAAAAGTTATGGCCAAACTAGACAACATATTAAAAAGCAGAGACATTGCTTTGTTGACAAATCTCCGTCTAGTCAAAGCTATGGTTTTTCCAGTAGTCATGTATGTATGTGAGAGTTGAACTATAAAGAAAGTTGAGCACCTAAAAATTTATGTTTTTTAACTGTGGTGTTGGACAGGACTCTGAGATCCAACCAGTCTATCCTAAAGCAGATCATTCCTGAGTGTTCAATGGAAGGACCGATGTTGAAGCTGAGACTCCAATACTTTGGCCATGTGATGTGAAGAACTGACTCATTTGAAAAGACCCTGATGCTGGGAAAGATTGAAGGCGGGAAGAGAAGGGGATAACAGAGGATGAGATGGTTGGATGGCATCACTGACTCAATGGACATGAGTTTGGGTAAACAGGAGTTGGGGATGGACATGGAGGCCTGGTGTGCTGCAGTCCATGGGTCACAAAGAGTCTGATGCTACTGAAACAACTTAGCATGTACGTGATGGTATTTCACAGACTTTATCTACTTGCCTTGAGCTCATCTACCCTGCAAACCCAATTCTGCCTGTGGATCTTTAAGACTGGAATTCGTGTATGATCTCTTCATCATTGTTTCTAACATCATTTCATTCTTAGATTCCTCCAGTACGTTTGGTCTTTCTAGTGTTCTCTGACCCCTCCTGCTCCAGGCTGCCTTTGCATGTTTTTGCATCTCAAAGAATAATCTCTTGATAGTTCCAGTTCTCTAGTAAGTGGGAGAATTCCAATTCACACATATTTACTCCTGTACTCCAGGAAATAAGAACTAAGATGAGTCTGAGCAATAAAACATTTTTCTACATGCTATCAGTGCAAGAGATAACTCAGTCTCAAACATAGCTGGATGCTAACTGGCCAATTAAATACAAATTAAATGCCCAGAAAATCATGGGCTTTTAAGAAGTGGTTCTCAAATTTGATTGGATACAGAATCTTGGTATTGGAGGGTGGGGAGACTTGAAAATAGCATTCCTAGATACCTCTCAGAACAACTCAGTCAGAGGCTTGGGAGATGAGTGTAATAGAGAATGTGCCCCTTGTTTTCTGAAAGTTTGCCTGATGATTTTGATGCACAATGACAGTTCAGAACTATAGCTTTTAAAGAACATATGAAAATGGAAAGAAATCCATGTTCAGTAGCTTTTTTAAAACTCACTAGGAAGTCAAAATATAATAATTGACTGGAGTATATAATAACATAATAATTACTAAATATAATAATTGACTAAAATATAACAATTTGACTTCTTCCAATTAAAGTCTACAGGAAGTCCATAAAATGAATTCCATTGACTCTTCATAGAGAAGAGGTCAGAAAGGACACTGATTTTGCAAGGTGGCCACAGTTTGGGTTAGAATCTCAGAGCTTTCTTTAGGCACGTACTTTGACCAAGAGGTTCTACATTTTAATGACATATTTTTGACTGAATTATCTTTAAGATACTTTATTCTGAAAGACCATATCCCTGTCTTTCCCTTGGAATAACATTATTGTTCCCAAACTCATGATTTTGGGAAAGAAAATAAAACATGGTAGTATTAAAAAACAGATCAAGCAACAGTCAATAATGGATCAGAACTTTTAGTCTGAAAATAAAAATATGTCATCTACCTCTAGTGATTAACAGTCTTCCTTTATTTATTTGAAAACCTGGTGGTTGCTGGTACAACTTCATCACATCTCCCTAAAAGTATTTGTGTTCATGGCACCCCACTCCAGTACTCTTGCCTGGACAATCCCATGGATGGAGGAGCCTGGTGGGCTGCAGTCCATGGGGTCGCTTAGAGTCGGACACAACTGAGCAACTGCACTTTCACTTTTCACCTTCATGCATTGGAGAAGGCAATGGCAACCCACTCCAGTGTTCTTGCCTGGAGAATCCCAGGGACAGGGCAGCCTGGTGGGCTGCCATCTATGGGGTCACACAGAGTCAGACATGACTGAAGCGACTTAGCAGCAGCATAGACACATTACGGGGTTTCTCAGTGTTTCTAACATCTCTCTTTAATTACACAGCAGGCCTTTGTGTACCCCACTCTTACACACAGGCTCCCCAACTAGTAGTACCATTGTGCTGAACACAGTATGTGGCCTCTCTATTTCTGCAAAACAGCTTTCTCATAGAAATTTCATCCATAGACTAATGGATTCACTACAGATCATCTTCCCCAAGGGGAAATACTACATTTTTGCTATTAAAGTTTTTCTTCTTTCCTTTCCCTAAGTCACAATCTTTTCCTCTGTGGGGAAATCCACTAAAAAAACAAGTACATTACTGAACTAATGGCTTCTCTTTGTAAGAAAAACCTTAAGATACGTTCATCCTTTATGTATCAGAAATTCCAGATCCTTTTTCTTAGTTTGATATAAAATTTCACACTTCATTCCTTTTTTTATTTAAAAAGTAGGAAGTCTCCTAGGACTTTTCTAATTTGTACAGCATGGCTTTCTATTTAGACTTGTTAATGTTTGGAATCAAGTCCGTCAAAATTTTTATCCTTAAATTATAGAAAGGAAACACTTTTCAAAAAAAAAAACTTAACAGACTGGCTTGTCTACAGACTTATTTTCAGTCTTTCACTCAAATCACCAATATACATGGCTTCAATTTACTGGAAAAGATTTTGCCATTCAGAATATTGTACAACAATATTATTGTCTGTATTTTTTATTTATTCCTTTCTTTCTTCACTAATCATCAACTGTTACAGGGAATTGTGCTAAAATAGCCTATAGACAATATACACATAAGTTTATGACAATATTGTTTTTGTTCTCAGATATCTTGAAATTTAAATGGTGTGAAAGTGATGGAAAAAATCGAATAAAATAATGCAATCAGAATTTGATGAGTGTCACAAGAGACAGTGTTATGCCAGTCTATAGAAAAGAGGCAGAGTACATTTTATTGGAGTAGTAGATAGACCAGGGAAGTCTCTATTTTTCATTCATTTAAGATTATCAGCGCCATCCTTTGTGAATACAGTGAACAAAATATCTTTAAGATGCAGAAGTATTCTTTGGGTGAAATCCATGTCTGTTTTAAGTTTTCCCAGGTGGCTCAATAGGTGAAGAATCCACTGGCAAAGCAGGACACGCCAGCAGACATGGGTTTGACCCCTGGGTTGGAAAGATCCCCTGGAGGAGGAAATGGCAACCCATGCCAATGTTCTTGCCTAGAGAATCCCATGGAAAGAGAAGCTCTTTGGGCTACAGCCCACAGGGTCACAGAGTCAGACATGACTGAAGTGACTTAGCACACACGCAAACGCTGACTGTCAGTCCACTTAGTGTACCGACCACTATCCTTTCAGAAGAGGGAAAGGCAGTACAAATCATTATTATCAAAAGCTAATCTTATGACTAGCTAATTTATCAAGGTACAGTATATATTGTCACATTCATTGTTAATAAAGATGGAAGTAAAAAAAAAAAAGCTAATCTTATCCTGATTAAAAAATAGTCAAATTTATTTTCAAAATTTCAGACTTTTCTCTGAATCTTTTTCACTTTTATTTAACACCCTCCCCACCAACTTGTCTCAGAAGCCCTGGGCTGTATATATATCCCATTGAAATATACCTTTAGGTCCTTCAAGTTCACATAAAGATATGAATAACTGATATTTTGCAAATTTATGCTAATATAAGACAACTTACTAATTATAATAAGAATAAAATTATTTTGCAGATATTTTATAGTTTGGAATATCATTTTGCCTTTATTTTTTAATTTATTTCCATAAACAGCTATGCAAAGTGATCATGCAGGTCTTAGTATTATGGTTCAAAGTTTACAGGTAGTGGAAACAAGGGTAAAAGATATTATACCATTTATCAGAGTCACACACAATCAAGTGTCACCTCCGTCACTCAAACAACAAGTGTTCTGACTGCATATAATTGCTATACAAACAAATAATGATGAAAATTCAGACATTCATTTTGCTCCGAGGGAGTTATTTGGAAGCTTTTCCTGTTCTTAAGATGACAGACCATGAAGATAATCATGTCTTTTGCCATCATATTTGACCAGCCCTGATTATATTACCAGGGACATATAAGCTTTCTGATTATTTTCTCCTTCTTCAGGAACTTAAGTCTACTGTTTGCCATTCAGAGTGAATTATACCAGGGGAAAAAAAAAAAAAAAACACCCTATAGGAAATCAGCATTTAAAATTCAAGACTGAAGCATGATTTATATGAATTAGGAATGCCAAGTGATATCTGCTGATACCATAGCTGTCATTCAATAGCTTTCTCAAGATTCTCCTTCAGCAGCAAAAAACAAAGTGTCTAAGCTTAGCCAAAGTAGGGCCAGTGATGATACAAAGTGACAGAGCTTTCATTGCATGGGAGGCAGTTCAGATAGTTGCTGCTTTGGGTCCCTGAAAGCTGCATATGGAGCACTCAGTCTATGAGTGAAGCATGTGTGATCTTCCAGGGAGCCGGCCAAACTGCTAAAGTGCATGGGTTTGGATGTCAGTGTGAACATGTGGTGCTGTGTGAATAAAATGTGATAGTGCCTATCAGAATGAGCCTGCATCACATTCTGCTTGACATACTAAGCAAAGCTTTCAGCTCTGGGTGTACTGATGATGGGATTTTGTTCACAATTGTCTCATGATAACTTGTTCTGACACTTGAAAGTCAAATACCATTTATCTTCTTATCAGGAAAGATTTAAAAATAGCATCATGTACTCTGTCCCTCTAGGGTTGAGAACTCATTTGTTCCAATCTTCATCCTAAAAAGTTTAACCTGTTGAATACCCCAGCTAATATTATACTTTGCATAGAGAACCTTTTTTGTCTTGTTATCCAGTGAACAGCACTGGACCAAGAATTACATACTTGAGTTGCAACACCAGGTTCCTGAATTGAAATTATTTGATCAGATGAAATAAAAGGGGTTGTTGTGTGCCCATGTGTGTGTTCTCTGATTTATTGTTCATATATACTGAGTTAAGCAAAAGCAGGTAATTTCTATATTTATAATTTGTTTGTTTACATCTTATTTTAAAACTCTAATCTATATGGATATAATTCTTTATTATTCATGGATAATTTTAAGATTAGGGTGCCTTAGACTGACTTCCTCAGGAATCAAGACCTGATACAAAGTGGAAGTGCTGTATTGGAAAATGTGTTCTGGAGGCAGAAATGAGAGATGAGGGAGTGAAGAAGAAGGGAAAAGTCAGTTCAAGATGTCTCCCTGAACTGGCTGTTCCAACTGGTTATTCCATCACATAAGACCTCTTGAAGAACTTTATGAAGTAAATTTTAGGACTGTCTGTAGAGTATAAAGGAGGAAGACTCCATCCACGTACTCGTGTCTATCACGAGTAAAAGAGCTGTCCTTCAGAGCACTTCTGGTTTACACTTGAGTGAGTTTCCGCACTCCAGCAGCTATATAAACAGAGACCTTCATGGAGTGTCTGAAATGCTGTCAAGATATAAGCATGCGTGAAACAACTTTGAGCTAAAGCAAAACTGGTTGTTCCTGTGACTGCAGTAAGAACAAAGCTGTGGTCATACCAAAGAGACTTCTGATTTATGAGGGCTCCTTAACTTATGGATAATCTAGATTCCAAAAATTCAGGTGTAAATACGTTATATGAGTACTCTATTCCTACACAATTTTTAAATTTTCAATGTCTTGTTTAAATTTCCTTTAAATGTTTAATAAACATTTTTAAAGAACTTCCCAGTGTAATGCACAGAGAACCACTTAACACATACAGATAAAAATATTACTTTTCCCAATGACAAACTGTGTTTAAAAATCCTATTATAAAAAAAAAATCCTATTATAACTGTATATCATATTGTTTCAACTAAACATGCTAACTTACATCTTAAAGCTCTTGGAAAATGGCTGCTAACGGCCTCAGCCAAACCAGGTTGATCTCTAAATTCATTCTGAGAAACAGTGTCAGACTTTATTTTTGGGGGCTCCAAAATCACTGCAGATGGTGATTGCAGCCATGAAATTAAAAGATGCTTACTCTTTGGAAGGAAAGTTATGCCCAACCTCGATAGCATATTCAAAAGCAGAGACATTACTTTTCCAACAAAGGTCCATCTAGTAAAGGCTATGGTTTTTCCAGTGGTCATGTATGGCTGTGAGAGTTGGACTGTGAAGAAAGCTGAGCGCCAAAGAATTGATGCTTTTGAACTGTGGTGTTGGAGAAGACTCTTAAGAGTCCCTTGGACTGCAAGGAGATCCAACCAGTCCATCCTAAAAGAGATCAGTCCTGGGTATTCATTGGAAGGACTGATGCTGAAGCTGAAACTCCAATACTTTGGCCACCTCATGCGAAGAGTTGACTCATTGGAAAAGACTGTGATGCTGGGAGGGATTGGGGGCAGGAGGAGAAGGGGATGACAGAGGATGAGATGGCCGGATGGCATCACCAACTCGATGGACATGAGTTTGGGTGAACTCCGGGAGTTGGTGATGGACAGGGAGGCCTGGCGTGCTGCAGTTCATGGGGTCACAAAGAGTCGGACATGACTGAGCAACTGGACTGAACTGAGAATATTAGTGACTAATAAGAGATCAGTCTGATTAATGGGAGAGGAAAACAAATCATAAGAGTGAAGTATTAAGGGAGAGGACTGGAAAAGGTGAAAGTTTTCTAAATTGTTTTTAGCAATCTGCATGCTCCACAGTTTTCCATCTTCTCATAGCATTTCATTAAATACATTGTTTTTACATCGTTTCCACTTTGACTATAGTCTTGGGTCTGGGCAAGGTACATGAAAAAGGCATGGCATGGATTTTGAATCAACAATGAGACCTTTATTTTTCATTCATTAATTTTTAAATCATTATTTGATTGATAAGAGAAAGGAGCATCAGGAAAAGTAAGTAGTAATTCTGTGATGTTTATTGCATTTGTAAATTAAGTTGTCTAAAATTGGAGAGTATATCTATTTTTTATTATGGCAAAATTTTACTCTTTAATCCTATCTGCCTGTTTTTATGTGTTGAATGGGAAAAAAATTTGAAAACAAAAAACTCTGGTTTACTACTTTCAAGTTCTTTCCTTAAAATTATCTTTACAGTTGTTTTTCTTTGGAATTTATCTACAGTTATCCCAAGAGGAGAAACTCTTCCTTTGGTATTTAGCATATGAATAAGAAATAAAACTATAAAACATTATTAAAGAGTGATTTCAGTAAAAGTAGGAAAGAACTCTGAAACTCTATCCCTCAATAAAGGCAATGAGAATCTGGCAAAAAGTGGCTGGAATAAACTTTTTCAGAGCTCTAAAAATTAGTCAAAATACCTTCACAGTCAGGTAAAACTATGTTTAAAAGAAAAGAATCTTGGTAAGAAAAAGATACATCCAACAGAATGCAGAGTTCCAGAGAATAGAAAGTAGAGATAAGAAAGTCTTCTTAAGTGAAAAATGACAATAAATAGTGGAAAACAATAGAATGGGAAAGATTAGAGATCTCTTCAAGAAAGTTGAAGATACCAAGGGAATATTTCCTGCAAAGCTGGGCACAATAAAGGACAAAAACTGCAAGGACCTAACAGAAGCAGAAGAGGTTAAGAAGAAGTGGCAAGAATACGCAAAAAAACTGTACAGAAATGTTCTTAATGACACAAATAACCACAATGGTGTGGTCACTTACCTAGAGCCAGACATCCTGGAGTGTGAAGTCAATTGGGCCTTAGGAAGCATCACTAGGAACAAAGCTAGAGGAGATGATGGAATTCCAGCTGAGCTATTTAAAATCCTAAAAGATGATGTTGTTAAAGTGCTGCACTCAATATGCCAACAAATTTAGAAAAATCAGCAGTGGCCACAGGACTGGAAAGGGTCAGTTTTCATTCCAGTTTCAAAGAAAGGCAATGCCAAGGAATGGGCAAACTACCATACAATTGTGCTCGTTTCACATGCTAGCAAGGTAATGCTCAAAACCTTCAAGCTAGGCTTCAACAGTACATGAACTGAGAACTTCCAGATGTTCAAGTTGGACTCAGAAAAGGCAGAAAAACCCGAGATCAAATTGCCAACATCATTTTGATCATAGAAAAGCACGGGAATTCAGAGAAAAAACATCTACTTCTGCTTCATTGACTAAGCTAAATAAAGCCTTTGACTGTGTGGATCACAGTGAAGTATGGAAAATTCTTCAAGAGATGGGAATACCAGACCAGCTTACTTGTCTCCTGAGAAACCTGTAAGCAGAATAAGAAGCAACAATTAGAAACAGACATGGAACAACTAACTGGTTCAGAATTGGGAAAAGAGTACGTCAAGGCTGTATATTGTCACCCTGCTTATTTAACTTATATGCAGAGTACATCATGTAAAATGATGGACCAAATGACCCACAAGCTGAAATCAAGATAGCCAGGAGAAATATTAATAACCTTATATATGCAGATGATACCACTCTAATCACAGAAAGTGAAGAGGAGCTAAAGAGCTGCTCCATGAAGGTGGAAGAGGAGAATGAAAAAGCTGGCTTAAAACTCAACATTCAAAAACCAAGGCCATGGCATCTGGTCCCATCACTTCAGGGAAAATAGGTGGGGAAATTGGAAACAGTGACAAATTTCATTTTTCTTGGGCTTCAAAGTCACTGTGGACAGTGACTGCAGTTACAAGATTAAAAGATACTTGCTCCTCAAATTAAAAGATACTTGCTCCTCGAAAGAGAAGCTATGACAAACCTAGACATAATATTAAAAAAGCAGAGACAACACTTTGCTGACAAGAGTCCGTAGAGTCAAAGCTATTATTTTCCCTCTAGTCATGTACAGATGTGAGAGTTGGGCTTTAAAGAATGCTCAGCACCCAAGAATTGATGCTTTCAAACTGTGGTGCTAGAGAAGTTTTTTGAGAGTCCCTTGGACTGCAAGGAGATCAAACTAGTCGATCCTAAAGGAAATCAAGGGAGTTCCCAGGTGGTGCTAGTGATAAATACCCTGCTTGCCAATGCAAGAGACATAAGAGATTCAGGTTCAATCCCTGGGTCAGGAAGATCCCCTGGAGGAGGAAATGGCAACCCACTCCAGTATTCTAGCCTGGAGAACCCCATGGACAGAAGAGCCTGGTGGGCTATAGTCCATGGGTTCGCAAAGAATTGGATGTGACTGAAGCAACTTAGCACCCAAAGGAAATCAACTCCGACTATTTGGAAAGACTGATGCTGAAGCTGAAGCTCCAGTAGTTTGGCCACCTGATGCAAAGATCCAAGTCACTGGAAAAGACCCTGATGCTGGGAAAGACTGAGGGCAGGAGTTAAAGGTGACGTGACAGAGGATGAGATGGTTGGATGGTATCACTGACTCAGTGGATATGAGTTTGAGCAAACCCCAGATTGTTGTTTTTCAGTCACTCAGTCAAGTCCAACTCTTTGGGACCCCATGGAATGAGGCATGCCAGGCTTCCCTATCCTTTGCCATCTCCCAGAGCTTGCTCAAACTCATGTCCATTGACTCGGTGATGCTACCTAACCACCTCGTCCTCTGTCATCCCTTTCTCCTCCTGCCTTTAATCTTTCCCAGAATCAGGGTCTTTTCCAATGAGTCCACTCTTTGCATCAGATGGCCAAAGTATGGAGTTTCAGCTTCAGCATCAGGCCTTCCAATGAATATTCAAGACTGATTTCCTTTAGGATTGACTGGTTTGATCTGCTTGCAGTCCAAGGATCTCAAGTGTCTTCTCTAGCAGCACAGTTCAAAAGCATCAGTTCTTCTATGCTCAGCCTTTTTTACAGTCCATCTCTCACATCCATACATAACTACTGCAGAAACCATAGCATTGACTATAAGCCTCTTTGATAGCAAAGTGTTGTCTCTGCTTTTTAACACGCTGTTTAGGTTTGTCATAACTTTTCTTTTAATTTCATGACTGCGGTCACTATCCACAGTGATTTTGGAGCCCAAGAAAAAGTCTGCCATTGTTTTCCATTGTTTCCCCATCTGTTTGCCATGAAGTGATGGGACCAGATGTCATGATTTTAGTTTTTTGAATGTTCAGTTTTAAACCAGTTTTTTCATGCTCCACTTTCACCTTCATCAAGAGGCTCTTTAGTTACTCTTTGCTTAAAAATTGACTGAAGTGAAGTGAAGTGAAGTGAAGTCGCTCAGTCATGTCCGACTCTTTGCAACCCCATGGACTGTAGCCTACAGGCTCCATCCATGGGATTTTCCAGGCAAGAGTACTGGAGTGGGTTGCCATTTCCTTCTCCAGGAGATCTTCCCGACCGAGGGATCAAACCCGGGTCTCCCACATTGCAGGCAGACGCTTTACCATCTGAGCCACCAGGGAAGCCCCAAACATGAATAACATGTTTGTACAGGAAGACGAAACAGTCAATAAACAAGAAGTTTAGTATGTGGAAATTATTCAATCTGAGAAACAGAAAGGAAAAAGAGTAAAGGAAAGTGAACAGAGCCTAGGAAACCAGTTTGCTACTCTCAGGTATATTTGTATATAGATAATAGAGTCCCAAAAGAAAAGGAATGAAAGGAGCAGAAAGAATATTTAAAGAATTAATGATAAAAATCTTCCCCAACTTGAAAAAAAAAGAACATTAATGTACACATTTAAGCTCAATGAATTCAATAGGATAAACTAAATGAGATCTATGGTCCGCCCAGATGGCTCAGTGGCAAAAGAATCTGCCTGCCTATGCAAGAGATGCAGGAGATGCCAGTTTCAAAGAGCTGGACATGATTGAGCAACTGAGCATGCACACGCAAAAAGAACTCTACACTGAGGTACATTATAATCAGAGTGTTGAAAGATGTAGGCAAAGAGGGTATTATGAAAGCAGTAACAGAAAAGTGATCCTCCATATGATAATAGATGGTTGCTTATCAGAATTCAAGGGCCAGAAGACTGTGGGATGACATATGCAAAGTGGTGAGAGAAAAAAAATAAACCTGCCAATGTATAATTCTATATTTGATGAAGCTATCCTTCAAAAATAGAAGAGAAATTAAGCCATTCCCAGAAAGACAAAACTAAGAGAACTCACTGCCGCTGTACTTGCCCTGCTATTCAAGATGAAATGGAAGCATGCTTGACAGTAAGGCAAACTCACATAAAGAAATACAGAACACTGTGAAGGCTAATACACAGGCAAATATAGAAGTCAGTGTTCTCATATCTCTTGTTTGTAATATCTCTTGCTTCATATTCAATTCAAAAGACAACTTCATAAAACAATAATAATAAATCTAGTTTTGATGGATAATCACTACAGATGCAATTTATAAAAATAAAAGCATAAAGGGGGATATAGAGCTATACAGTAGCAAAGATTTTATATACTATTAAACCTATTTGGTATTAATCCAAACTGCTACTGACTCTGCTGTTTAATCACTAAGTTGATTGCTATAAATTAATGTTAGTTGCAATCCCCAGGTCAGATACTAAGAAAACCATTTAAAAGTACATAGTAGAATAAAGAACAAAAAATTAAACTGTTACAGTAGAAAAGATATATTTATCATAAAAAAGGGGTTTCCCAGGTGGCTCAAGTAGTAAAGAATCTGCCTGCCAATGAAGGACATACAGGTTCAATCTCTGGATCAGGAAGATTCCCTGGAGGAGGGAATGGCAATGCACAAGAGTATTCTTTCCTGGAAAATTCCCATGGACAGAGGAGCCAGGCAGACTACATTCAGAGAGCTAAGATCCCGCATGCCTCATGGCCAAAACACCAAACATAAACAGCAGAAGCAATACTGTAACAAATTCAATAAAGACTTTAAGTATACACTATTCATCAGAGGGCAGACAGAATGAAAACCACAATCACAGAAGACAGACCAAACTGATCACATGGACCACAGCCTTGTCTAACTCAATGAAATGATGAACCATGCTGTGTAGGGCTACCCAAGACGGACAGATCATGGTGGAGAGTTTGGACAAAACGTGGTCCACTGGAGAAGAGGATGGCAAACTACTTCAGCATTCTTGCCTTGAGAACCCCACGAACAGTATGAAAAGACAAAAAGATATCACACTGAAAGATGAACTTCCCAGGTCAGTAGGTGCCCAACTTGCTACTGGAGAAGAGCAGAGAAATAGCTCCAGAAGGAATGAAGAGGCTGACCAAATGGAAACAACAGCCACTTGTGTATGTGTCTGGTGGTGAAAGTCAAGTCTGATGCGATAAAGAACAATACTGCATAGGAACCTGGAATGTTGGGTCCATGAATCAAGGTAAACTGGAAGTGGTCAAACAGGATGTGGCAAGAGTGAACATCGATATTTCAGGATTAAGTGAACTAAAATGGACTGGAATGAGGGAATTTAATTCAGATGACCATTATACCTACTACTGTGGGCAAGAATCCCTTAGAAGAAATGGAGTAGTCCTCACGATCAACATAAGAGTCCAAAATGCAGCACTTGGGTGCAGTCTCAAAAGCAACAGAATGATCTCTGTTCACGTCCAAGGCAAACCATTCAATATCAAAGTAATCCAAGTCTATACCCCAACCATTAACGTCGAACAAGCTGAAGTTGAACAGTTCTATGATGACGTACAAGACTTCAGAACTAAAACCAAAAAAAAATGTCCTTTTCATCATAGGGGACTGGAATGCAAAAGTAGGAAATCAAGAGGTACCTAGAGTAACAAGCCAGTTTGGCCTTGGAGTACAAAATGAAGCAGGGCAAGGGCTAACACGGTTTTGCCAGAGGAATGCACTGGTCATAGCAAACACCCTCTTCCAACAACACAAGAGATGACTATGCACATATACATCACCAGATGGTCAATACCAAAATCAGATTGATTATATCCTTTGCAGTCGAAGATGGAGAAGCTCTATACAGTCAGCAAAACAAGACTGGGAGCAGACAGTTGCTCATATGAGCTCCTTATTGCAAAATTCAGACTTAAATTGAATAAAGTAGGGAAAACCACTAGGCCATTCAGGTATGACCTAAATCAAATGCCTTATGATTATTCAGTGGAAGCAACAAATAGATTAGATCTAATAGACAGAGTGCCTGAAGAACTATGTATGGAGATTCATTACACTGTACTGGAGGCAGTGATCAAAACCATCCCCAAGAAAAAGAAATGCAAAACGGCCAAGTGGTTGTCTGAGAAGGCCTTAAAAACAGCTGAGGAAAAAAGAGAAGTGAAAGACAAAGAGAAAAGGAAAGATACACCCATCTGAATGCAGAGTTTCAAAGAATAGCAAGGAGAGATAAGAAGTCCTTCCTACATGATCAATGGAAAGAAATAGAGGGAAAAAATAGAATGGGAAAAACTAGAGATCTCTTCAAGAATATTAAAGACACCAAAGGAACATTACATGCAAAAACATGCAAAAATGGGCACACTTAAGGACAGAAACAGTATGAACCTAAAAGAAGAAGATATTAAGAACAGGTGGCAAGAATACACAGAAGAACAAAAAAGACCTTAATGACTCAGATAACCAAGATGGTGTGATCACTCACCTAGAGCCAGACATCCTAGAACTTGAAGTTGGGTGGGCTTTAGGAAGCATCACTACGAACAAAGCCAGTGGAGGTGATGGAATTACAGCTGAGCTATTTCAAATTCTAAAATATGATGCTGTTAAAGTGCTGCAATCGATATGCCAGCAAATTTGGAAAACTCAGCAGTGGCCACAGGACTGGAAAGGGTCAGTGTTTGGTCCAACCCCAAAAAAAGGCAATGTGAAAGAATATTCAAACTACTGCACAATTACACTCATATCACATGCTAGTAAATTAACGCTCAAAATTCTCCAAGCCAGGCTTCAGCAGTACATAAACTGAGAACATCCAGATGTTCCAGCTGGATTTAGAAAAGGCAGAGGAACCAGAGATCAAATTGCCAACATTAGTTGGATCATTGAAAAAGCAAGAGAATTCCAGAAAAACATCTATTTCTGCTTTATTGACTATACCAAAGCCTTTGACTGTGTGGATCACAATAAACTGTGGAAAATTCTTCAAGAGGTGGAAATGCCAGACCACCTTACAAGCCTCCTGAGAAATCTGTATGCAGGTCAAGAAGCAGCAGTTAGAACTGTACATGGAACAACAGATTGGTTCCAAACTGGAAAGGAGTATGTCAAGGCTGCATATTGTCACCCTGCTTATTTAACTTATATGCAGAGTATATCATGAGAAACACTGGGCTGGATGAAGCACAAACTGGAATTAAGATTGCTAGGAGAAATATAAATAACCTGAGATATGCAGATGACACCACCCTTATTGCAGAAAGTGAAGAAGAACTAAAGAGCTTCTTGATGAAAGTGCAAGAGGAGAGTGAAAAAGCTGGCTTAAAACTCAACATTCCAGAAATGAAGATCATGGCATCTTGTCCCATCACTTCATGGCAAATAGATGGGGAAACAATGGAAACAGTGAGAGACTTTATTTTCTTGGGCCCCAAAATTACTGCAAATAGTGACTGTAGCCATGATATGAAAACACCCTTGCTCCTTGAAAGGAAAGCTATGACCAACCTAGACAGCATATTAAAAAGGAAAGACATTACTTTGGCAACAAAAGTCCATATCGTCAAAGCTATGGCTTTTCCAGGAGTCATGTATGGATGTGAGAGTTGGACAATAAAGAGGGCTGAGTGCCAAAGAATTGATGCTTTTGAACTGTGGTGTTGGTGAAGACTCTTAAGAGTCCCCTGGACCTCAAGGAGATCAAACCAGTCAATCCTAAAGGAAATCAATCCTTAATATTCATTGGAAGGACTGATGCTGAGGCTGAAGATCCAATACTTTAGCCACCTGATGCAAAGAGCCAACTCATTAGAAAAGACCCTGATTCTGGGAAAGATTGAAGGCAGGAGGAGAAGGAGATGACAGAGGATGAATTGGTCGGATGGCATCACTGACTCAATGGACGTGAGTTTGATGAAGCTGTGGGAAATGATGAAGAACAGAAAAGCCTGGCCTGCTGCAGTCCACAGGGTCATTAAGTGTCAGACACGACTGAGTAACTGAACAACAGATCATGAAAGAAGACAATAATAGAGGACTTGGTAACAAAAGAGATATGAAATATAGAAAATAATAGCAAAATGCCAGAAATCATTCTATAAAAGTTATAACATTAAATGTAAATAAAGTTGTACTAATAAGAGTCAGTATTGGAAGAATGAATGAAAAAATATGATCCAACTAGATACTGTCTACAAGAGACCCACTGCAAATTCAAAGGCCCATATAAGTTGAAATTACAAAGAAAAGGAAAGGTGGTTCATGAAAATAAGAACCAAAATAAAGCCAGATGTCTATAATTAATATTAGACTTTAATCTAAGATAAAATTTCTTATAAAATACAGAGGCTATCACATAGTAATAAAAAGGTCAATTCATCAAGGAAATATAAATGTTATAAATGTACATTTGCCTAAAGTAAAGCCCCAAAATACATGAAGCAAATACTAAGATAATTAAAGACAGAATAAAGAGCTCAACAATGATGTTAGGATGTTTCAGTAACTCACTTTGAATAATGGATAGACGAGTAGGCAGAAAATCAGAGAAATTAGACTAGACTAGAAGATTTGGACATTACATAACAGCTAGACCTAATTGGCCTTCTTAAATGAACGATGCAAAGAAATAGAGGAAAACAATAGCATGGGTAAGATTACCTATTTCTTCAAGAAAATGGGAGATATCAAGGGAATATTTCATGCAGCTGGGCATGATAAAAGACAGAAATGGTAGGGACCTAACGGAAGCAGGAGAAACCTATATGCAGGTCAAGAAGCATCAGTTAGCCTCAGACACAACTGAGTAACTGAACGACAATGAAGAACCCAGAGCTAACAACATACTTACTATGAAACACTAAAATTCTTATACCCCCAGGATCAAAAAAAAGTCTGCTCTTTCTACTTCATTTCAGCATTTTACAGGAAGTTCTAGCAAGAGCAATTAGGCAATGATGTGAGATAAAAATGTTTACATTTGTTCACATTCATTTAATTTCAAATTTGGGTCTAAAATCAAAACTCTTTCAAGTAAATTAAATAAACACAAATTTATGTCTATATGTTTAGCACTGGAGGTATAGCTCCTTGATGTAATGAAATCTTTCATCATTTGGATCCATTCTCAGAGCGTACTAATTCTACTTACACGAGAAACTTTCAGACAATAAACATGCAGTAGGACTCTCTTCTTTCAGTTTGATTACAATTCTGCTTCAGCATGAATGTGCCTTTCCTCAGGGCTCAATAATGTCTTCAGTTGTTACAGCATATTATTCCTTCTGAACTAAATCGTAATGGAATGCATGGTGCATCCTTCAAGATGAAATTGTTACGATATTTAGCAGAGGCTGAATGAAACAACATTAATGAAATAACCACATTAAAACTGATAGTGTCTGATATTAACTGCTATTTATCACCATTCATTCACTAGAAAAACATTTGTTTAACAGTTATTCATTTTTTAGCTAGGCACTGCTCTTGACAAAAAGATTAAGTTTAATATTCACTACTTTCAATAAGACCATAGTGCATTGGGGGCTATGATATAGAGACAAAAATAGAAATAATAATAAACATTAGTGAAATTTAATTTAAGAAAAAGTAAGGAAATTCCAAAAAAAAATTTACTTCTGCTTCATTGACTATGGTAAAGCCTTTGATTGTGTCAGTCACAATAATCTGTGGAAAATTCTTAAAGGGAGGGGAATACCAGACCACCTTACCTGTCCCCTGAGAAACCTGTATGCAGGACAAGAAACAACAGTCAGAAATGGACTGGTTCAAAATTGGGAAATGCTGTACACTGTCAGTCTGCTTGTTTAACTTATATGCAGAGTACATCATGTGAAATGCTGGGCTAGATGAATCACAAGTTAGAATCAAGATGACCAGGAGAAATAGTAACAACCTCAGACATGCAGATGATACCACCTTAATGGCAGAAAGTGAAGAGGAGCTAAAGAGCCTCTTGATGAAGGTGAAAGAGAGTGAAAAAGCTGGCTTAAAACTCAACATTCAAAAAATGAAGATCCTGGCATCCAGTCTTATCACTTCATGACAAATAGATGGGTAAAAAGTAGAAGCACTGGCAGTGCTTTTCTTTCTTTTCTGGGGTTCCAAAGTCACTGCAGATAGTGACTGCAGCCAGGAAAGAGCTTGCTTTTTGGAAGAAACACTACGACAAACCTAGACAGAATGTTAAAAAGCAAAGACATGACTTTGCAAACAAACCCCATATAATCAAAGCTATGGTTTTTTAGTAGTCATGTACATATATGAGAGTTGGACCATAAACAAGGCTGAGCACTGAAGAACTGATGCTTTCAAACCATGGTGCTGGAGAAGACTCTTGAGAGTCCCTTGGACAGCAAGGAGATCAAACCAGTCCATCCTAAAGGAAATAAACCCTGAATACTCATTGGAGGCACTGATGCTGAAGCTTAAGCTCCAATACTTTGGCCACCTGATGCAAAGAGTGGACTCATTGGAAAAGACCCTGATGCTGGAAAAGATTGAGGACAAGAGGAAAAGGGGGTGACAAAGAACGAGAAGGATGGATGGCATCACTGACTCAATGGACATAAGTTTGAGCAATCTCTGGGAGATAGTGAAGGACAGAGAAGCCTGGTGTGCTGCAGTTCATGGGGTCGCAAGGAGTTGGGCATGACTTATCTACTGAACAACAACATTGCTTTAATGTAGCAAGTGCAGTGACAGAAATATGTCAGAGTGAGAACACAAAAAAGGAGCAAGTAGCATAACCAAGATGGTGAGGTATGGCTTCTAAGAGGAGCAAAATCTGTTTCTGTGAGTAGAACAGTCAATTAAAGAAACAGGAAAAGGGAAGTAACTCTAGGCATGGGGCAATAATTCATAAAAATGCACAGGTAAGAAATATCATAGAGCATAAATAAATTGCAAGATTTATTTTTGCAATATTTCTAGAAAGGGTTAGACCAAGAAAAGCTTTGTATATCATGTTAAGAAGTTTAGATGTTATCATGTTGGTAATGGAAAACTAATAATTTTTAAGAAGCAGCAAAGTACAGGTTTATCTGCACTTTACACAGTACGTAATTCCCTGGTGGCTTAGATGGTAAAGCATCTGCCTACAATGTGGGAGACCCGGGTTCAATCCCTGTGTTGGGAAGATCTCCTGGAGAAGGAATGGCAACCCACTCCAGTATTCTTGCCTGGGAAAACCCCTGGACAGAGAAGCCTGGTAGGCTACAGTCCATGGGGTCCCAAAGAGTCGGACACTACTGAGTGACTTCACTTTCTTACACAGTGCACTTCTGAAGGCATATGGAATTTCAGGGAATATACTAGACAATTTTAGAATGAGTAGTTGGCATGACACATATTCAATGTTCAATTATAAAAAACAGAAACCCATAGCATTTCTCTTGCTGAATTAAGAAAATTAAGAGGACTATTTGGCATATATAGGTGTGGATTGAGAAACTGAGAAAGAATGACAGCCGTAAATCTAAATACTATTTCCTTGAAGAGGAATTTTTTCTGAGTCAAGAGTAGACACCAACCTAGTGGTTAGAGATTAAACCTAGGATCAGAGTTTGGGATTGGCTACTGCTATCATAAAATTCCCAGTCTTTTGAAAAACATAAAAGCAAAGAACCCTAAACCTCATATATCAGGCTCCAGATACTTGCCTTCAGTAACACCTATGGATCCCTCAATTTCAAAGCAATACACAATCTAATAAGTAATATTTGATTGGGTATTTTCCAATAAACTCAAAGAGTTTTTGTTTTTAGGATTGTGCTGGATCTCCGTTGTATGTGTGGGCTTTCTCTAAATACGGTGAGCAGGGGCTACTCTTTAATTGTGGTGCACGGGCTTTGCACTGCAGTGGCTTCTCTTGTTGCAGAGCACAGGCTCTAGGCATGCATGTGTCAGTACTTGAAGGCTCTGGGCTCAGTTGTTGCTGTTCTTGAGTTCCAGAGCATGGGCTTAGTAGTTGTGGCTCAGTTGCTCAGCAGCACGTGGAATCCTCCTAGACCAGGGGTCAAATCACTATCCCCTGCATTGAAAGGTGGATTCTCAGCCTCTGGACCACCAGGGAAGCCCTGAAGAGATTTTTAAAAAGCAAAACAAAAACATATAAAATGTAATCAATATGGTACTTTTTATTTTCTTTTTTAGATAGTTGTTAGTGATGGTATCAGACTGACCATCAATCAGAGTATTGCAGACACTGTGAAGAAAGACCACAGTGCGTTGTTAAAAACTAGTACACAACTATTTGGTAATGCCATCAATTGTTCTACCGTAAATTGTGAATATAGGTATGTTCAGAGCGCAAAGCAGTGAAGATTGAGATGAATTCCAGACTAAAGCATAAAAGCATGGACTCTTTTTTTCTCTTTCTCTGAAAGCTTTCATCTCAATAAATTGAAACAGTGTCTTATTGTCCTGACCAAAATCCCTCCTTTTGCAGGAAAACACCATGGAAATTAACATCCACTAACATCAACATTGGCTTGAAGTAAAGAGTCTATTATAACTCCATTAGAAGAGAATTGCTTGTGGCATCGAATTACCGTGGGAAATGAATCCATGCTCTGCCTTCCCATACACACATTGCTAAGACCCCGTAGAGAATCCATTAGCGGGACCCAGAGTCACACTAGCCTATAATTTTTCTTTGTCTCGGGAAAACAGTAGCCTGTAATTTGTCTTTGCCTGAGGTTTTAAAAAGGCCATTCCTGGCTGAGTCTCATGCATGCTGTCATAGCTCCATGTCCAGTTCATGTCTTAGTTACTGTCCGGACACCTTCCCAAGAAGACACAATGGAATCGGCCTCTCACAGTATATCTAGTGAGCAAGGAATTCGTTGTGGTTGAACTCTCTTCCTTGACTTCTGATTTCTTTGCAAATTGTATTTTTATTTTTAAAATAAGATTCTCAAATATTTAGCTTTAATTTAATGCTAGATATATTCTGTAATCAAAAGTTTATATTAGATTTTGAAAGTTTGATGCCAATGATATGGAAATGTAACTACACTCTGTTTAAGCAGATTCTTTGTCATTAAAGAAGGCCATACTTTAATGGTCATAGTATAATGTTCAAATACACTATATTTGATCAAAGGATCTCATCCTGTTATTTTGAAAGATGACATTCATCTAGTTATAAATACAAAACATTAAAATGATTATTATAGTAGTTCAAATATGAATTATCCTTACTTAAAGACACAATTACTTCTTGACTGTTTATGTTAATGAAGGAAAAATATATACATCTTAGATAAGGATAGTTTACATATTAAAACAGCACAATTTTAATTCAGTAGCTTAATACTTAACTCCATGAAATCTAAACCATCTTAAAGTTCGTGCATGGATGGAATGGTTTGAATTTCCTTTATGTTATTTCTTTTAAGGACTTGGTCTAGTGGCAAAGTATCTGTGTTTTCCCAAGAGGGACTTCTGTCATATTTTTAGATACTGTAATACTATGTAATGTTGCTTTTTTCTTCTCTAGCGATTCATATATTCTTTTGAAGGGATAGGAGTTCGGTGGAATAAAGGAGGAGCTATCACCAGACACGTTGCTTTGGTCATGGAAGTGTTACTCCTCATGTAACCAGATTTTACCTCCTGTAACCCTTGAACCGTGGATAGCTGCCCCTTTTGGCCATGTGCTATTGTTAGGGGCAGCACATCCTATTACCTCAGGATAGAGGTAATGATTATATAGTAGTAGGACATAATTATGATCCAACGAAGAGAAGGCAAAATAGTAGATATTTTACATATCGTGATGCATTCAACCAATGAATCGTTGTCAGCGGAATTTGGCGTAGCCCACTACTCCAGTCTTCTTGGACTGCGTCATCCACTGGATCCTTTGGGTTCTCATACCTGGTTCACTTAGCTCAGCTTTCTTGCTTGTCTCCACCTAAAGTTCCAACCTCTGAACAATGGAATGTCTTAGGATTCAGTCCTGGCATCACTACTTTTCATACCAAGAAATTCTTGGTCGCCTCATCTTGTCCCTTGGTTTTAAACCCCGTATTTACGCTAAGGACTCTCAGGTTCAGGAATCCACACTGACTTCTGCTTGAAATGTCTCCGGCAGTCTATTAATATTTAACCCTGTTTTTGATACTAATTCTTGAATGTCTAAAAGGCATCTCAAAATTAGCTTTTCTAAAACCAAACTCTTGAATCCTCTCCCTTAAATTTATTTTCCCTAATTTGTCTTACGTTAATAAATCACACTCTCATTTTTCTATTTAGAAGTCTTCCATGTTCCCTCTCTTTCTTTCATAGGCCAGGTCTAATCCATTACTGAATCCCATTGGTTACTTCAAATTATCTCCAGGATCTAATTGTTTTTTATCAATACCACCATTAACCCCTTGTCCAAGGCACTGTTATTCTCTTTTTTTTTTTTTTGGCTTGGATATGATAGTAGTTTATAATTACCATTCCTGCTTACTCTGCTACTATTTATTCCTTACAAAGCAAGCAGAATTGATTTATTTCACAGCAAGCTCAGATTATCATTGTACATTTTTAGTCACTCAGTTGTGTCTGACTCTTTGTGACCCCATGAACTGTAGCCCACCAGGCTCCTCTGTCTATGGAGATTCTCCAGGCAAGAATACTGGAGTGGATGCCATGCCCTCCTCCAGGGGATCATCCCAACCCAGGGATCGAACCCAGACCTTCCGCATTGCAAGCAGATTCTTTACCATCTGAGCTACTAGGGAAGTCCATTATTAGTTGACTCATTGGAAAAGACTTTGATGCTGAGAAAGATTGAAGACAAGAGAAGCGGGCAACACAGGATGAGTTGGTTGGATGGCATCACTGACTCAATGGACATGAGTCTGAGCAAATTCAGGGAGAAAGTGAAAGACAGGGAAGCCTGGTAAGGTGCAGTCCTTGTGGTTGCAGAGTCAGATACAATTTAGTGATTGAAAAACAACAACTGTCTATGTATGTCTATTTATCCACATACTTATAGATAGGTAAATACCACTGCCTTATTTCATAGAAGTTTTTGTTCAAATGTAACATTAAGAGAAAGACTTTCTCTGACCACTCTAATTAGAACAGCACAGATTATCATTATTCATCTCAAACTTTCCAAAGTCATCTCATTGTATTCAGAATAAATTCCCAAGTTTTATTTCTTACAAGCTACATGATCGGGCCTCTGTTTATTTCTGTCTTCATCTCTACAACTCTGATTATTCTCTCTGTCTTACTACATCGCTGTGTCATTTTCCTCACTTCTCCTGGACTGTGCCAAGCACATTCCTATCACATGTGCTTTGCAATTGCTCTCCTCTCTATCTTACCTGTCTCCTGAGAAATCTGTATTCAGGACAAGAAACAATAGTTAGAAACGGACATGGAACAGACTGGTTCCAAATTGGGAAAAGAGTTTATCAAGGCTGTATACTGTGACCCTGTTTGTTTAACTCCTATGCAGAGTACAGCATGTGAAATGCCAGACGGGATGACTCATGAGCTGGAATCAAGATTGCTGGAAGAAATATTAATAACCTCAAATATGCAGATGATATCACTTTAATGGCAGAAAGCTAAGAGAATCTGAAGAGTCTCTTGATAAAGGCTAAAGAGGAGAGTGAAAAAGCTGACTTAAAATTCAACATTCAATAAACTAAGATCATGACATCTGGTCTCATCACTTCATGGAAACAGTGACAGATTTTCTTTTCTTGGCCTCCTAAATCACTGTCGACGGTGACTGCAGTCACAAAATTAAGACACTTGCTCCTTGGAATAAAAGCTATGACAAACCTAGACAGTGTATTAAAAAGCGGAGACATCACTTTGCCAAAAAAAAGTCCATGTAGTCAAAGCTATGGCTTTTCCTATAGTCATGTATAGACATGAGAGTTGGACCATACAGAAGGCTGAACGCTCAAGAATTGATGATTTCAAACTGTGGTGCTGGAGAAGACTCTTGAGAGTCCCTTGGACATCAGGAATATCAAACCAGTCAATCCTAAAGGAAATCAACCCTGAATATTCATTGGAAAGACTGATGCTGAAGCTGAAGCTGAAGCTCCAATACTTTGGCCACCTGGTGTGAGGAGTTGACTCACTGGAAAAGACCCTGATGCTGGGAAAGACTGAAGGCAGGAGGAGAAGGGGATGACAGAGGATGAGACGGTTGGATGGCATCACTGACTCAATGGACATGAGTTTGAGCAAGCTCAGGAAGTAGTGAGGGATAGGGAAGCCTGGCGTGCTGCAGTCCATGTGGTCACAAAGAGTCAGAATGATTTAGTGACTGAAAAGCAACAACTGCCTATGTATATCCATTTAGTCACATACTTATAGATAGGCAAATATCACTACATTACTTTATACAAGGTTTCGTTCAAATGTTATATTAAAAGAGAAGCCTTCCCTGACCACTTTAATTAGAACAGCACTCCCATCCATTCTGTCTTCATATGTTTTTGCTTCGCTTATTTTACCTAACAGTACTACGGAGCACTAATATGAAATAGATTTATTTGTTTACTGTGCCTTTCCCCAAACCAGGATGTTCATCCCTGAAGGGCCAACATTTTATTTTATTCTTTGAGGACTCTCCAGTGACTATGGTAGTAGGTACTGGGTCCTACAACAGCATCTGAGAATCAGTGACTTTCTTATATCTTATACTAGGGAACATGCTTTCCTGACTTCATGGTAAAAAGTATTTTTTAAAGGTTTTCTGTTTTGAAGAAAGAAGTGTCAGCTCTCAAGCTGTCTTTCAATTTCTCAAAACACTGCTTAAAATATAAATGATTATATAAGCTTTAAAACCGAACCTACTACTTTGGCAAAGAGATAACCATGCGATCTATTGCCAGTTATTTGCTAGTGCTGAATTTCTCTTTTTCAAACTATTAACTTCTTTGCTGGTAAAATTATTCACATAAAATCCTTCTCAGTCTTAAAACATTTGTTCAACTTTGTGGCCTATGATTGTGGCTATTTATACACCTTAATGCTTGCCACTGAATTCTAGGAAATATACCTTAAACATTCATTAGCTAGTCAGCTGACTTAGCAGCAATATTAAGCATCAGATTTATGAATGTGAAATAAGGATACTGCTCCTATAATTTCTAGGAAATATCTTATTTGTGTGGTCATAGATCAGTTTTCATTCATTCTTGAGTTGAGGGTCTCAGCATACACACACTCAAGGCCAATTTTATCACTTAATACAACTGAACAAAGAAATACATAGACATCTCCTGATGTGATAAATATCCTCTTTAACCTGCAAGAACTTCCCAAATTCATCCATAATGGGATAAAAATATGTGAAAGAGTTCTTTTCATTCTTAAAAAAAATTCTGTAAAGCATTTGATATTTTCTTTAAAAAAAATTCAAGATAAGTCATCTAGAATTCTCTGACATTCTTCTCCTGGCATTCATCACATTTTTGTAGAATTATTTTCTCCTCACTTTTGTTAATTGTGAGAAAAAGCAATTTTTAATTTCCTTTTCAGGGTTCAAATAATATATTACCATTTGTAAAACATCCAGATTTAGCACCGTTTTTCTGCAGATTGTGTTTCATTAAAACCAAGAGTATCTGCTTAGTGTTATCCATCACAAAAGAATAATTCACTTGGGTTTTTCCTCATACATAGATTTCAGAATCAAATCTAATTGGCTTTTCACCATATGATGATTGGTGTATGGTCCAGATGTTTTTGCAATGTTCTGCTGTCTGCAGAGGAACTAAGAAAACCTTCATATAGAATTATTTCTCTATATCATATCTTTTATGATATGCCCACTTAAATATACTTTTTTGAAATAATGTCTTTAGCATGCTATGGAAATCATGTATAATGTATGACTGTTAGAACAATTTCCTTTGATATACTTTTCTGCCTTCCTGTTCCGTGTCTTACTCTGGTCTGTACTTTTATTTCCACATAAGTTATATACCCTTTTGTCCACTGTTATACATTTGCTCATTTAGAAAACTGTATTCTAATAAAATTTTGAAATAAGAAGTAATCTTTTAAATTTGCCCACAAATTTGTCATTTTTTGCACTATTTCTTCTTTTTTTCTTTTTTCTTTTTTCTTTTTTTTCTTTTTTTGCACTATTTCTTCTTTTAGGAAGATATTATGAGTTTTTACCTTAACAATATTTCCTTTAACCGGATGAACCTTTTAAAGTTATTTTAATGCAGGCTTCCAAGGGAATTTTTTTCTCAGATTTTATACTTTTATTTTTGAAGGATATTTTTTCTGGGTATAGAAATCTAAATCAACTTTTTTTCTTTCAACTTTAATGAAATCATCCCATTTTCTTCCGACTTGTAGTATATGAAATGGAAATTGAGTTGACTTTCTTTTCTTTGGTCTCTTATATGTAACATGTCATTTCCTCCAAAGATTTTCTTTTCATCACTGGTTTTTAATAGTTGGACTATTATGTACCTAGATGTGGTTTTATTCATTTGTGCCTTATTTTGGTTTCATTGAGATTTTTGGATTATAAACTTATGTATTGTACCAAATTTAGGAAATTTTTTACCTTATTCATTCAAAATTATTGTATACCCTATTTTCCTCTCCATCAAGGACTTCTGTTACATGTATGATATCTGTGCTAGAGAGCTTATTAATGTTCAATGGGTCATTAAGTTTCTGTTCACTTTTTCGTTTGTCATTTTTCCTCTCTGTACTTCAGTTCTGGTAGATCTTAGTGTCCTGATTCATAGCACTAAAGATTTTCTTCTGTGGCATGTAATATGTAGTTATATTCATCTGATGAACTTTTTGCCTCAGACATTCTATTTTTCATCTCAAGAGATTCCATTTGCTTATTTTTTAAATTGATTTCCTTTTTTCTCCTAATCATGTTCATATTTTCTTTTAATTTCTTAAGTATATTTATTTTGTTGTTGTTTTTCTGTCACTAAGTCATGTCTGACTCTGTGGCCCAGTGGACTACAGAGTCCTCCACTGTCTCCTGGAATTTGTTCAAATTCATGTCCTTTGAGTCAATGATGCTATCTAACTATCTCATCCTCTGCCACTCTGTTCTGTTTTTGCCTTCAATCTTTCCCAGCATCATGGTCTTTTCCAGTGACTCAACTCTTCACATTAGGTGGCCAAAGTATTGGAGCTTCAGCCTCAGCATGAGTCCTTCCAAAGAATATTCAGAGTTGATTTCCTTTAGGATTGATTGGTTTGATCTCCTTAATGTTGAATATATTTATACCTATTTAAATTTCTTTTCTGCTCATCCAATCACCATAAGGGCATGGAAACTATAGTCCATGGCACTGTTTTTGAATTGTCCATGAACAAAGAATTTTATGTATTTATGCAGCCTAGAATATTTACTTTCTGATCCTTTGCAGAAAAACATTGTTGACACTTAATCTATATTTCTGAACTCATTTCTGCTAACTGATTTATCTTCTGCCTATGGATTTCATTATTTTACTTCTTTACTTGTATATTTAATTTGATGCTGGATATTATAATATATATATTTTACTGGTTGTCTCTCTAAATTTGTGAGGGAATGAAGGTGAAAAATCATATAAAATTCTAATATTATTATTTTTTTTGGTTTGAGATGTAATTCACATTCCATATAATTTATCCATTTAAAGTACACAATACAATAGTTTTTAGTACATTCACAGAGTATTGTATCTGTCACCACAATTAATCTCAGATTGCTTTCATTACCCTGAAAAGAAATCCCACATCCCTTAACCATCACACCCCAAGTCCCTCATCCTCTGCAGTCCTAGACAGCTAGTAATTTACTTCCTGCCTCTATAGATGGCTATTGTGGACATTTCATTTAAAAGTAATCACATAATATGTCATCCCGTGTGAGTGGCTTTTTTCACTTATTATGTTTTTAAAGTTCAACCCTGTTGTAGCCTGTATCAATATTTCTTTCCTTTTTATGACTGAATACTACATTTGTGTGACTATATCACATTTCATTCATCTATTCATTTATTGATGGACATTTGGGCCATTTTTACTTATTTGTATTATGAATAATGATGATATAAACATCATTATATACATAAATGTATACAAAATATTTGTAAACACATATCTTTACATTCTTGGGTCTGTTCTAGGGTATGCTGAGTTACATGGTAACCTTATATTTAACCATTTTAGGAGATACTAGACTGTTTTCCATAGTGGTTATACCAATTTACATTCCAGCTACCAGTGTTTGAGGGTTCTATTTTCTCTACAACTATGCAACACTTTATTATTTCTCTTTTTTAAAACTATAGCCATGGTATTGAGTGTGAAGTGGTATAGCTTTGTGGTTTTACTTTGCATTTCCCTGATGGCTAATAATGTTGAGCATCTCTTCATGTGTTTAATGGTCATTTGTGTATCTTCTTTAGAGAGCTATCTATTCAGATCCATTATTCACCTGTTATTGGATAATTTGCCATTTTTATTGAGTTGTAATAGAGATTTATATATTCTAGATACATATCTCTTATTAGATAAATGATTTGCAAAAAGTTTCTCCCATGCTGCTTGCTGGTTTTTCGCTTTCTCCATGGTTTCCTCTGAAGAAAAGTTTTGAAATTCAGTAACCTCCAATTCATCTATTATTTCTTTTTGGATGTGTGTGGCTATGACATCATATCTAAGAACCCATTAGCTAATCACAGGTCATGAAAATTTACATCTATGTTTTTCCTAAAATTTTTTTTATAATTTTAGGCCTCATGTATAAGTATCAAATCCATTTTGAATTAATTTTGCATATAACATGAAGTAAGGGGGCCAAAGCCTTCCCAGGTGGTGCTAGTGGTAAAGAACCTGCCTGTTAATGCAGGTTAGATGTCAGAAACACAGGTTTGATCCCTGGGTCAGGAAGATCCCCTGGAAGAGGGCAGGGCAACCCCTTACAGTAATCGTGTCTGGAGAATCCCCATAGACAGAGGAGCCTGGTGGACTACAGTTCATAGAGTCACACAGAGTTGGACACAACTGAAGCGACTTAGCACACAGGAGGTCTAACTTCATTATTTTGCATGTAGATAGTCAGCTTCTCCCAGAGAAGGCAATGGCACCCCACTCCAGCACTCTTGCCTGGAAAATCCCATGGATGGAGGAGCCTGGTAGGCTGCAGTCCATGGCGTCCCTGAGGGTCGGACACGACTGAGCGACTTCACTTTCACTTTTCACTTTCCTGCATTGGAGAAGGAAATGGCAACCCACTCCAGTGTTCTTGCCTGGAGAATCCCAGGGACAGGGGAGCCTGGTGGGCTGCCGTCTATGGGGTCACACAGAGTCGGACACGACTGAAGTGACTTAGCATAACATAGCATAGCATAGTCAGCTTCTCCAGCATCATTTGTTGAAAAAAGAAATCTCTTCCCTCATTGAATTGCTTTGGCATCCTAAAATTGTTACTTTTAATTCTGGATATTAAGAAATGATCTCAATAACCCCCATAGTTCTTCAAATAACACTGGGAACTGCTATAGAGAAAGAACTTCCATTTTTAAATTCAGGGTAAGAAATTCCCAGAAGCCATTTAAAAAAGCAAGCTTTCAATGCACCCTAAATCTTTCTCCTCATGAGATAAATAGATTATGTAGAGTGGCATGGTTATAATATACTATTGAATAAAATGTGGTTTCTAGCCTAATGAATGGCCCCTTGATTTCTTTAATATTTAAGCATATCTTCATCATGCATTGCCTATCTCTAGGATAAGACTGAATAAGACCTTGTAAGACTCAAATATTCTTTCATAAAATTTGTTTCTCTTACTCAAGTAAAAATAAACTTGAATTTATATTGTTGTTGTTCAGTGGCTCGGTCGTGTTCTATTCTTTGCCACCCCATGGACAGCAGCATGCCAGGCTCCCCTGTATTTCACTGTCTCCCAGAGTTTGTCCAAACTCATGTCCATTGAATCAGCGATGTCATCCAACCATCTCATCCTCTGTCATCCCCTTCACCTCCTGTCTTCAATCTTTCCCAACATCAGGGTCTTTTCCAATGAATAAGCTCTTTCCACCAAAGAGCTCCAAAGTATTGGAGCTTTAGCCTCAGCATCAGTCCTTCCAATGAATATTAAGGGTTGATTTCCTTTATGATGGACTGGTTGGATCTCCTTGCAGTCCAAGGGACTCTTAAGAGTCTTCTCCAGCACCACAGTTTGAAAGCACCAATTCTTCAGCACTGAGCCTTCATTGTGGTTCAACTCACATACCTGTACATGACTACTTGAAAAAACATAGGTTTAACTATATGGGCCTTTGTAGGCAATGTGTTGTCTCTGCTTTTTAATATGATGTCTAGGCTTGTCATAGCTTTTCTTCCAAGGAGCAAGTGTCTTTTAATTTCATGACTGCAGTCACCATCTGCAATGATTTTGGAGCCCCCCAAAACAAAGTCTGCCACTGTTTCCATTGTTTCCCCATCTATTTGCCATGAAGTGATGGGGCCAGATGCCATGATCTTAGTTTTCTGAATGTTGTTTTAAACCAGTTTTTTCACTCTCCTCTTTCACCTTCATCAAGAGGCCTTTAAGTTCCTCTTCACTTTCTGCCACTAGGGTGGTGTAATCTTCATACCTGAGGTTATTGATATTTCTCCCAGAAATCTTGATTCCAGGTTGAGTTTTATCCAGCTTGGCATTTTGTATAATGTACTCCGCATAACAGTTGAGTAAGCAGGGTGAGAATATTCAGCCTTGATGTACTCCTCTCCCGATTTTGACCCAGTCTGTTGTTCCATGTCCATTTTGGTTGCTTCTTGACCTGCACTCAGGTTTCTCAAGAAGCAGGTAAAGCGGTCTGGTACTCACATCTCATGAAGAATTTTCCACATTTTGTTGTGATCCACACAATCAAAGGCTTTAGCATAGTCAATGAAGCAAAAGTACATGTTTTGTCTGGAATATCCTTGCTTTTTCTATGACCCAATGAATGTTGTCAATATGATGTTGCCAATTTGAAGATTATTAATATTAAATCCTCAAAGTTATGAGTTTAAGTTCTCAATATAGATAGATCTCTGCAATTAAATTTTGTCTCTGATCTTACTGTGTGGCTTTAGTATATTTTAAAAATTCTTCAAGCCTCAGTTTTTTCATCTACAAAATAAAGATAATAATAAGACTTCATATTATTGACCGAAGAAGGCAATGGCACCCCACTCCAGCACTCTTGCCTGGAAAATCCCATGGACGGAGGAGGCTGGTGGGCTGCAGTCCATGGGGTCGCAAAGAGTCGGACAGGACTGAGTGACTTCACTTTCACTTTTCACTTTCATGCATTGGAGAAGGAAATGGCAACCCACTCCAGTGTTCTTGCCTGGAGAATCCCAGGGACAGAGGAGCCTGGTGGGCTGCCATCTATGGGGTCGCACAGAGTTGGACACGACTGAAGTGACTTAGCAGCAGCATATTATTGACATAAGCACTTGGCATAGCTTTGGGTTTATATTAGTAGTAAGGATTCAATACATATTAGCTATAAGTAATCAAGAAATAAATGTTCACTAATTATCTATGCCAGGCACTGTGTTAAGGACTGGGAAGAAAAAAAAAAAAAAAAAGATAAATAAGGATCAATTCTTGACTCTAAAGCAGGGAATGGCATATGCTATTGCTACCAGGCTCTTACATATTTGCTTAAAAGTTCCATTTTGGGGTATGTTTTCTTGCTTCATCATCCTATTTGCTCTTTGGACATTCAATGGCTTCTTTGTTTTTAACTAGCCTCCTAAAAGACAATAAGCATGGGCAATCAAATATCATCATTTACATTTTGGCTTAAACTCATTTACACCAAGGTGTATATTAAGGTTCAGAGAACCATTCATTCCTCTTTTATTCATCAGTCTATTCATCAAATTTATTGATAACTTACTAATGTCAAGCACTGAGAAAAATATTGAGAATGACTCCTAAACTGAAAGAAAGAATATGTTATGAACATGAATAATAAGAATCTAAGATAATGTGGTAATTACTTAAAGATAATTATAAGCAAATACTGTAAATGTTCAAAGAAAGATGAGACAAATCTGTCTGATGGTACCATGTCAACAAGGGATTACAACCTTCAAAGATAAAAAATAAATCAACAAGAAAAAATGAAGAATTTCTAAGTAGAAGGAACAGCAGTGTAACGAGTAAGATTTTGTTAGGTGGAGAGAAAAAAAAGGAAGACAGGAATTTATCCCTGATCCAGAAAAATACAATAACCTAAGGATGGCACTAAAGAAAATCACTTTCAATATTTTTAAGGTATCTGAGTCCTGCTCCAAAATGCCTCATTCTTTCTCCTCCCCTCTCTTTTTAACTTCCTTTGTGCCTCACCCTTGCTTTCTCTCAAGGCTTTGTTTAAGTAAAACAGAAAATAGGAACTCAGACCCTATGCTAAATGTTGCCACTTCTTATCATTTCATCAGAACTGGTAAAACTGATGTCATTGTTATGAGCGAAATAACCATGATGTCATTACCGTAGACATGTAGTTCCCATTTTTAGGACCAGTTTCTGCTGTCCTGTCTCAAGTGTTTCCACATCTATTACACATCCTCTATGGGAAACATAAAGAAATTGTTCAAGGAACTTTCAGTTAGTGGAAGGATCATACAGACAGAGCAAAAAGAAATATCTGGGTTAGATCTGTCTTCAACATGGAAGAAAATTCAAAATTTCAAACTGATCCATATTTGATGGTCATAAAAGTAACTCCTGAAGGAATAGATAAAAATGAAAAGTCCAGGAAAATGCTCTATCTTTATCACTACAATATTGTGTTGCTAATTCAAACATCATGTATTTGCACGTTAGAAATTAGGTTGAGCCAAGTGGCTCGGTGGTAAAGAATCCACCTGCAGTGCAGGAGATATGGGTTCAATCCCTGGGTCATGAAGATCCTCTGGAGAAGGAAATGGCACCCACTCCAGTTTTCTTGTCTGGAAAATTCCATGGACTGGGGAGCCTGGTGAGCTACAGTCCGTGGGGTCATTAAAGAGTCAGACACAATTTGACGACTAAATAAAAACAACAACAATTGTATAATACGTTCCAAGAAGACAGATTTACCCCAAACAAAAAAAGCCTGCTTTATCCAGGACAATTTATTCTTTCATTTTATTCTTTTTCTGGTTCCTACTTTGTAAACATCTCATTCAAAAGCCCATCATAATACACTGGATATATTAAAGACAAGTGCTTCAAAAATTAAAGACAAATGATTCAAAAATGAAAATTAAACTCAAAGAGAGAAAGACACAAAGATAACAATAGGAGACAAAGGCTATTTCTTTTTAACACATGAATATCAACTCCTAGAACCAAGGCCAGTGTCTTCTTAGCCATGATCCAGTCAGCATTCCTCCTCCTCAAGAAATGAATAACATAAACGAAAGCTTCCCCTAAGGTTTAGATTGTGTATCCAACATCCAGTACAACATGATAGGAAGAGTGTTTGTAATAAGGAATCTCTTTGGCTAACACATGAAAAGATGATCAATATTGCTTATTATTACAGAAATGCAAATCAAAACTACAATGAGATATCACCTCACACCAGTCATAATGGCCATCATCAAAAAGTCTACAAATAATAAATGCTGCACAGGGTATGGAGAAAAGGGAACCCTCTTGCATTGTTGGACAGGGAAGCCTGGCATGCTGCAGTCCATGGGGTCACAAAGAGTCAGACATGACTGAGTGACTGAACTGAACTGAACTTGTGCTGTTGGTGAGAATGCAAATTGATACAGTCGCTATTGAAGACAGTATGGAAAGTCCTTAAAAAAAACAGCAATAAAACCACCATATAACCCAGCAATACCACTACTAGGCTTATACCCTGAGGAAAGGAAAATTGAAAAAGACATATATACCCCAATGTTCATTGCAGCACTACTTATAATAGCTAGAACATGGAAGCAACCTAGAGGTCCATCCACAGGTGAATGGATAAAGAAGCTGTGATACATATATATGATGGACTATTATGCTCAGCTGTTCAGTCACGTCACACTCTTCCAAACCCCAAGGACTGTGGCCCACAAGGCTCCTCTGTCCCTGGATTTTCCAGGCAAGAATATTGGAGTAGGTTACCATTGCGTACTCCAGGAACAATGGAATATTACTCAGCCATTAAAAGGAACATATTTGAGCCAGTTATACTGGGTTGGATGAACCTAGAGCCTATTATACAGAGTGAAGTAAGTCAGAAAGAGAAAAGCAAATAGCATATACTAAGAAGAGGTGGCAAGAATACAGAGAAGAATTGTACAAAAAAGAGCTTCACAACCCAGATAATCATGAAAGTGTGATCATTCACCTAGAGCCAGATATCCTGAAATGTAAAGTCAAGTGGGCCTTAGAAAGCATCACTACGAAAAAAAGCTAGTGGAGGTGATGGAATTCCAGTTGAGCTATTTCAAATCCTGAAAGATATGCTGTGAAAGTGCTGCACTCAATATGCCAGCAAATTTGGAAAACTCAGCAGTGGCCACAGGACTGGAAAAGGTCAGTTTTCATTCCAATCCCAAAGAAAGGCAATGCCAAAGAATGCTCAAACTACCACACAACTGCATTCATCTCAAATGCTAGCAAAGTAATGCTTAAAGTTCTCCAAGCCAGGCTTCAGCAATACATGAACCATGAACTTTCTGATGTTCAAGCTGGTTTTAGAAAAGGCAGAGGAACCAGAGATCAAATTGCCAACATCTGCTGGATCATCAAAAAAGCAAGAGAGTTCCAGAAAAACATCTATTTCTGCTTTATTGACTATGCCAAAGCCTTTGACTGTGTGGATCACAATAAACTGTGGAAAATTCTGAAAGAGATAGGAATACCAGATCACCTTACCTGCCTCCTAAGAAATACATATGCAGATCAAGAAGCAACAGTTAGAACTGGACATGGAACAACAGACTGGTTCCAAATAGGAAAAGGAGTACGTCAAAGCTGTATATTATCACCCTGCTTATTTAACTTATAAGCAGAGTACATCATGAGAATCACTGGGCTGGATGAAGCACAAGCTGGAATCAAAATTGCCAGGAGAAATATCAATAACCTCAGATATGCAGATGACACCACCTTTATGGCAGAAAGTGAAGAGGAACTAAAAAGCCTCTTGATGAAAGTGAAAGAGGAGAGTGAAAAAGTTGGCTTAAAGCTCAACATTCAGAAAACGAAGATCATGGCATCTGGTCCCATCACTTCATGGGAAATAGATGGGGAAACAGTGTCAGACTTTATTTTTCTGGGCTCCAAAATCACTGCAGATGGTGATTGTAGCCATGAAATTAAAAGACGCTTACTCCTTGGAAGGAAAGTTATGACCAACCTAGAGAGCATATTCAAAAGCAGAGACATTACTTTGCCAACAAAAGTCCATCTAGTCAAGGCTATGGTTTTTCCTGTGGTCATGTATGGATGTGAGAGTTGGACTGGGAAGAAAGCTGAGTGCCGAAAAATTGATGCTTTTGAACTGTGGTGTTGGAGAAGACTCTTGAGAGTCCCTTGGACTGCAAGGAGATCCAACCAGTCCATCCTAAAGGAGATCAGTCCTGGGTGTTCATTGGAAGGACTGATGCTGAAGCTGAAACTCCAATACTTTGGCCACCTCATGTGAAGACTTGACTCATTGGAAAAGACCCTGATGCTGGGAGGGATTGGGGGCAGGAGGAGAAGGGGACGACAGAGGATGAGATGGCTGGATGTCATCACCAACTCAATGGACATGGGTTTGGGTAAACTCTGGGAGTTGGTGATAGACAGGGAGGCCTGGTGTACTGCGGTTCATGGGGTCGCGAAGAGTCAGATACAACTGAGCAACTGAACTGAACACATACATATGGAATCTAGAAATATGTTACTGATGAAATTATTTGCCAGGCAGCAATGGAGACACAATAGAGAACAGACTTATGGACATGGAGGGTAGGGAGGAAGGAGAGTGTGGGATGTATGGAGACCATAACATGGAAACTTACATTACCATATGTAAAATAGATAGCCAATGGGAATTTGCTCTATGACTCAGGGAACACAAACTGAGGCTGTGTAACAACCTAGAGAGGTGGGATGAGGAGGGAGGAGGGAGGGAAGTTGAAGAGGGATGGGACATATATATATCTACGGCTAAATTCATATTGATGTTTGGCAGAAACCAACACAATTCTGTAAAGCAATTATCCTTCAATTAAAACATTAATTAAAAAAATGAATTCTAACTCTTGATGAAGTTCTGGAATTCAATGTAAGTGAGTGATAATATATATATGTGCTTGAGCTATTGATGATAATGGTAATAGTAAGGATAAACAATGCTAACATATGAAAAGCTATAGCCACTGGTGGATATTAAATGCAAGCTGCTGTAAAACTAGCCAAATGAAAGGAAAAATTTTAGATTTTATATGAACTATGTATAAATAAAATTAAAGTCACTTATGTGAATTACTTATATTTCTATGTACTACACAATGTAATAGTGATATAAATATTATTAAATATGTAGAATTACCTTTTCAATAAATACTATTTGATTTAAGAATTAATCTATGTGTATGTGGCTGTGATGGTTTGTATCATTAAAAAAATCATCTGCTTATAAGTTTAAAAAGATAGAAGAAATGTTACTGCTCATGCTAAATCTATTATAAATATAAAATATTCAAAACAGTAACAATCCACAGTTCAGACTATATTCCACTCTTCAATTATTTTGTTAAATAAGTCAGGTTATTGCTTTATTCTTAATTTCTCTCAGTTGAATGGACTATAATTTCTACTTGGCATGTCATGTCTTTGAATCATTATAACCACTTGAAAGCAATCAAATACTTAATGTCCTGTAGAGTAAATTTGTGAATTAGTTTCTATTGACTACCAATAAGTTAACAATCACTCTAGCATATTTTTCAGGTTTATAGACTTAATCAGATAACCTGCATTTTTGTGCATTAACCTTATGACAAACACTAGTGTTTATTGTGGTATCTTCAGCAAAACTTTTCTCACAGTTGCTCATTCTTTGAGCATAAGTTGGTTAAGGCCAAGTTGCTTCCTAAAATCAGAAGTGATTCTACTTTGTCCAAAAATAGTTTAAAACTCTCATAATATAAATGGTTTAAAGATACTTTTTTTCCTACTGTAAGTGGCACACAGATGGTGCTAAACTGTTATCTGAATCAATTCCAAAGATGCGCAAAGTCCTTAATAGAACAGAAGACGGTTGAGGTTCTATGAATATCTTTAGAACTTCTACGTTTTTGCCCAGATTTTAGGTTGAAATTTTATTACTTATAATATTGTTTGTAGGAAAACCATTTTTAGAGGAAATGATTTTGGAAGACATTTAACAATGTCTAATAAAATAATTTACTTTGTACACTATTGCATGGATAATAAGACTTTGAAAACTCAAATACTTTTGTCTTCACTCCCACCCTCTGAACAACTTGTATGCTCACAGGTGGAGTTTTTTTAAAAACAATTTTATTTGGATTTCACTTTTCCTTGAAAGATGTATCATTTCTGTTTCCAGACTCTATCTCCCTACATTATTTTCTTGCATTAATTATTTTTTGTTCTCTTTCATATCTTCTCCTATTTCATATTTTAATTTTCTTCTTTTCCTTTTAGTTGGTAGGTGGAAAATGCAGGGGAGAAGAAGGTAAATGAATAGGAGTAAAGAAAAGGGAGAAAAAAAGAGCAAGATTGTATATCACAATATTCCTATAGAAGGCTTAGCATACACTCATTGACTCTAACACACAAGCCCATGTCCCACATCTATGAAATGGCCATGGCATGCCAATATTTCCTATTGTTTAGTCAAATATGACTTGATAACAGCCCTGAAAATCCTTGGGCTCAAGGGAACATGGAAATACCTATTATTTACATAGAGTAGTAAGCTGTGTCCCCATTCTCAAATGAACAAGGAAATCCTGAGTGTCCAGAATCAAGAAAGGGATCCGTACATCCATCATTAAAAAAAAATTTATGGACAAGAGCCCTGCATAATTGAGAGACAGTACTTCTACTTGAATCAGCTAAGATATCCGTGAAAGAATGTTTATCTCCTAAGTATGTTTCTGTTCAATATTCAGTTCAGTTCAGTCTCTCAGCAGTGTCTGATTCTTTGCAACCCCATGGACTGCATCACGCCAGGCCTCCCTGTCCATCACCAACTCCCAGAACTTTCTCAAACTCATATCCATAGAGTCGGTGATGCCATCCAACTCATCCTCTGTCATCCCATTCTCCTCCTGCCTTCAATCTTTCCCAGCATCAGGGTCTTTTCCAATGAGTCAGTTCTTTGCATCAGGTGGCCATAGTATTGGAGTTTCAGCTTCAGCATCAGTCCTTCCAATGATTTCCTTTAAGATGGACTGGTTGGATCTCCTTGCAGTCCAAGGGACTCTCAAGAGTCTTCTCTAACACCACAGTTCAAAGGATCAATTCTTTGGCACTCAGCTTTCTTTATCATCCAACTCTCACATCCATACATGACTACTGGAAAAAACCATAGCTTTGACTAGATGGACCTTTGTTGGCAAAGTAATGTCTCTGCTTTTTAATGTTCTGTCTAGGCTGGTCATAACTTTTCTTCCAAGGAGCAAGTGTCTTTAATTTCATGGCTGCAACCACAATCTGCAGTATTTTGGAGCCCCAAAAAATAAAGTCTGTCACTGTTTCCACTGTTTCCCCATCTATTTCCCATGAAGTGATGGTACCAGATGCCATGATCTTAGTTTTCTGAATGTTGAGTTTTAGGCCAATTTTTTCACTCTCCTCTTTCACTTTCATCAAGAGGCTCTTTAGTTCTTCTTTGCTTTCTGCCATAAGGGTGGTGTCATCTGCATATCTGAGTTTATTGATATTTCTCCCAGCAATCTTGATTCTAGCTTGTGCTTAATCCAGTCCAGCATTTTGTGTGATGTATTCTGCATATAAGTTAAATATGCAGGGTGACAATATATAGCCTTGATGTACTCCTTTCCCGATTTGGAACCAGTCTGTTGTTCCATGTCCAGTTCTAACTGTTGCTTCTTGATCTGCTGGACTTTATGTGTGTGTTTAATTTAATAAGAAACTATCCAACTATTTTCTAAGATGTTGTATCATTTTATATCTTGCACTCTAAGCAGTAATACTTCAGAGTTCCAGTTGGCCCACAACTTCCTCAACTCTTGGTATATATGATCTTTTTGTTATAAATTTTAATTATTCTAATGCATTTGTATGAATATCTATTTACCAGTTTAAATTGTATTTTAAAGAGATGGAAATAGCAGACCACTTTACCTGCCTCCTGTGAAACGTGTATGCAAATCAAGAAGCAAGAGTTAGAAGCAAACATGGAACAACGGACTGGGTCCAAATTGGGAAAGGATTACATCAAAGTTGTGTATGTCACCCTGATTATTTAACTTGTATGCAGAGTACATCATGCAAAATGCTGGGCTGGATGAAGCACAAGCTGGAATGAAGATTGCCGGGAGAAATATCAATCACCTCAGATATTCAGATGACACCACCCTTATGGTAGAAAGTGAAGAGGAACTAAAGAGCCTCTTGATGAAGGTAAAAGAGAAGAGTGAAAAAGTGTGTTAAAACTGAACATTCAAAAAATGAAGATCATGGTGTCCAGCCCCATAACCTCATGGCAAACAGATGGGAAAACAATGGAAATAGTGACAGACTTTATTGTTTTGGCCTCCAAAATCACTGCAGATGTTGACTGCAGCCATGAAATTAGAAGATCCTTGGTCCTTCAAAGAAAAGCTATGACAAACCTAGCTGCTACTGCTGCTAAGTCGCTTCAGTCGTGTCCGACTCTGTGCGACCCCATAGACGGCCTGCTACCGGGCTTCCCCGTCCCTGGGAGTCTCCAGGCAAGAAGACTGGAGTGGGTTGAAATTTCCTTCTCCAATGCATGAAAGTGAAAAGTGAAAGTGAAGTCACTCAGTCGTGTCCGACTCTTAGTGACCCCATGGACTGCAGCCCACCAGGCTCCTCCGTCCATGGGATTTTCCAGGCAAGAGTACTGGAGTGGGGTGACGTTGCCTTCTCTGATGACAGTGTATTAAAAAGCAGAGACATTACTTTGCTGACAAAACTCCATATAGTCAGAGCTATGGTTTTTCCAGTAGTCATGTATGGATGTGAGAGTTGGACCATAAAGAAGGCTGAGCACCGAAAAAGTGATGCTTTCAAACTTGAAAGTCCCTTGGACAGCAAGGAGATCAAACCAGGCAATCCTAAAGGGAATCAACCCTGAATATTCATGGGAAAGACTGATGCTAGAGCTGAAGCTCCAGTTCTTTGACCACCTGATGTGAAGTGCCAACGCACTGGAAAAGACCCTGATGCTGGGAAAGACTGAAAGCAGGAGGAGAAGGGGATGACATAGGATAAGATGGTTGGATGGCATTACTGACTCAATGAACATGAGTTTGAGCAAACTCCAGGAGTTGGTGATGGACAGGGAGGCCTGGCCTGCTGCAATCCATGGGGTTGCAAAGAGTCAGACATGACTGAGCAGCTGAACAATAACAAAATGACTAATGATGTTGAACATTTGTTTAATGCACTATACCAACTCATGTATCTTCTTTGATAACATTTTGGTTCAAAGTTTCTATCCATATTATGGGTTGATTGTGTTATTAAGTTGTAAAATTTCCTTATAAACTCTGTACATAAGTTCTTTATCAGAATGTATTTTGAAAATACTTTTCCTAGTTTGTGGGCTTTTATTTTCTTAAGAGTGTTTTTTTGAAGAGTAGAATTCTTTAATTATCATTAAATTGAAGGTGTCCATTTTTTTTCCTCTTGTATTTCATGCTTTTTATAGTCTATCTAGAAAATCATTAACTAACCCAGGATCACAAAGTTTCTCTTATGTTTTCTTCTAGAAGTTATTTATAGTTTTGGTTCTTACATTCAAGTCCATGGTTCCTAATACTGAATTTTTTATATTGTCAAAGTTCATTGCCTCTCTCTCTCTCTCTCTTTATATATATATATATCAAATTGCATCCACACTGTTGAATAGATTATCCTTTTCCTATTGAATTATCTTAGTGTCTAAAGTTAGCTAACAAGTTACGTATAACTCTATTTCTGGACTCTTATCTGTTTCATTGATCTGTATGATTGTTCTTATGCTAGTACTGCATTGTCCTCAGCAATGTAGCTTTATAAGTATTTAACTTAGGCAGTGTAAGTGACCAGACTTTTTCTTCTTTATCCACATTATATGGAGTATTCTAAATATTTGGTGTGTTCATATAAATTTTTGAATAAACTTGTAAATTCTCATTAAAGTTTGTATTTGAATTTGAGGACTATTGCATTGGATCTCTAGGTCAGTTTGGGAGGAAGCAATGTATTAGCAATATTTAGTATTTCAAACAATGATCTACCTTTATTAACCATAAATGCTTAGCCATTTTTATTATACACATATTGCATATGTTTTGTTAAATTAATGATAATGTCATATATTTTGATGCTATCGTACATGGTACAGTATTTTTTTAATTATCATTTCCAATTATTCAAGTATATAAAAATTCAACTAATATTTTTACACTGACTTTGTATCTTATAGCTTTACTCACCACTTCTTGTTTTTAGCAGCTTTTGAAAGTAAATGTATACTATGTGGATAATCATGTGAGCTGTGAATGAAGAAAATTTTATATACATATTTTTACTATCAGTATGTTTTTTCCTTTCTTTTTCTTCACTTACTGAGATTTCCATGACCACCACCAATGTTGACTAAAAGTAGTGAAGACAATTTTTCGCAATTAAGTAAAAGCTTCATTTCACTGCAGGTTTTTATCTGTTTTTGTCCATGTGCCCTCTGGATTACTGAGTGAGGAGTGTTGAAAATCTCCAGCTGTAAGCATAGGTATTTCTGTTTCTCTTTCCTGCTCTATCATCTTTTTCTTCATGTACTTTGAACAACTGTCATGAGGGGCTTCAGATCCTGTTTCTAAGATTATTCAGATAGCTGCACCTTTCTGATTTAATTGAATTTTTTCACCCTGTGATGTTTTTGTCTCTGTTAATACCTATTTTTCTTCAGTGTTGCAAAGGATATATTTTCATCCTTATATTTTAAACCTATTTCTGTATACTTAAGGTAAATTTCTTAAAGTAGCTTATACTTTGACCTTCTTTAAATCTGATTTGGTCACCCCTACCCTTGAATTGAGTGTTTAGGCCTTTTACACCAATGGTATTATTGATAGAGTTGGGCTTAAATCTGTTATCTTGTTATTTCCTGTCTCGTGTCCCATCACTTTGTTTCTATCTCTTTTCCCACCATTTTTGAACTGAGTTATTTTTATAATTTCATTTTGTCTTCACTGTATTCTTATTAACTATCTGTCTTTGCTTCATTTCTCAATTGTTGATCTACATTTTATAATATGCATTGTTAAATTTTTGTAGTTATTTTCAAACAACAACATACCATTTTTTGTATGTTGTAAAAATCTTACAACTGTATGCTTTTATTTTCTCTCTCCTACCAATTACTATTTCTGTCATATATTTTACTTTCATATGTATTATAGACACTACAATATTTTACTGTTCTCTTTGTTCTAGAATGACATGTGTACCCTAATGTTCATTGCAGCACTATTTACAATAGCTAGGACATGTAAGAAACCCAGATGTCCATCAACAGATGAATGAATAAAGACACTCTGGTACATATATCCAACGAAAAAAACTCAGCCAGAAAAATGAGCACATTTGACTCAGTTATGATGAGGTGGATGAACCTAGAGCCTACTACACAGAGTGAAGTAAGTCAAAAGAGAAAAAACAAATATTGTATATCAACACATATATCACTACGAACAAAGCTAGAGGAGGGGATGGAATTCCAGTTGAGCTATTTCAAATCCTAAAAGATGATGCTGTTAAAGTGCTGCACTCAATATGCCAGAAAATTTGGAAAACTCAGCAGTGGCCAAAGGACTCTAAAAGGTCAGTTTTCATTCCAATCCCAAAGAAAGGCAATGCCAAAGAATGCTCAAACTACTGCACAATTGTACTCATCTCACATGCTAGCAAAGTAATGCTCAAAATTCTCCAAGTCAGGCTTCAACAGTACATGAACCATGAACTTCCAGATGTTCAAGCTGGATTTATAAAAGGCAGAGGAACCAGAGATCCACTTGCCAACATCCGTTGGATCATCATAAAAGCAAGAGTTCCAGAAAACATCTACTTCTGCTTTATTGACTATGCCAAAGCCTTTGACTATGTGGATCACAACAAACTATGGAAAATTCTTCAAGAGATGGGAATACCAGACCACCTGACCTTCTTCTTGAGAAATCTGTATGCAGGTCAGGGAGCAACAGTTAGAACTGGACATGGAACAGCAGACTGGTTCCAAATAGGGAAAAGAGTACGACAAGGCTGTATATTGTCACCCTGCTTATTTTACTTATATGCAGAGTACATCATGAGAAACACTGGGCTGGATGAAGCACAAACTGCAACCAAGATCGCCAGGAGAAATATCAATAACCTCAGATATGCATATGACACCACCCTTATGGCAGAAAGCAAAGAAGAACTAAGAGCCTCTTGATGAAGGTGAAAGAGGAGAGTGCAAAAGTTGGCTTCAAACTCAGTATTAAGAAAACTAAGATCATGGCATCTGGTCCCATCACTTCATGGGAAATAGGGAAACAGTGTAAATAGTGACAGACTTTATTTTTTGTGGCTCCAAAATCACTGCAGATGGTGACTGCAGCCATGAAATTAAAAGACACTTGCTCCTTGGAAGAAAAGTTATGACCAACCTATACAACATATTAAAACGCAGAGACATTACTTTGCCAACAAAGGTCCATGTAGTCAAGGCTATGGTTTTTCCAGTAGTCACGTATGGATGTGAGAGTTGGACTATAAAGAAAGCTGAGCACAGAGTAATCGATGCTTTTGAACTGTGGTGTTGGAGAAGATGCTTGTGAGTCCCCTGGACTGCAAGGAGATCCAACCAATCCATCCTAAAGGAAATGAGTCCTGAATATTCATTAGAAGGACTGATGCTGAAGCTGAAACTCCAATACTTTGGTCACCTCATGCGAAGAACTAACTCATTGGAAAAGCCCCTGATTCTGGGAAAGATTGAAGGTGAGAGGAGAAGGGGATGACAGAGAATGGGATGGTTGGATAGCATCACTGACTCAATGGACATGAGTTTGAGTAAACTCTGCGAGTTGGCGATGGACAGGGAAGCCTGGCATGCTGCAGTCCATAAGGTCACAAAATGTTGGACATGACTGAGTGCCTGAACTGAACGTATATATATATATGTATGGAATCTAGAAAGATGGTGCTGATGAACCTATTTACAGGGCAGCAGTGGAGATGCAGACATAGAGAACAGTTTTATGGACAGTAGGTGGAAGAAGAGGGTGGGACAAATGGAGAAGAGTAGTATGGAAACCTATACTCAACGTTATATAAAATACATAGGCAGTGGGAATTTGCTCTATGACTAAGGGAACTCAAACCAGGGCTTTTCCCACCTAGAGGGGTGGGAGGTGGGAGGGATATTTTAGAGGGATTGAATATAAGTATATCTATGGCTAATTCATCTTGATGTATGGCAGTAACCAAAGCATATTGCATAGCAATTATCCTTGAATTAATAAATTTTTTAAAAATTTTTAAAAAGAGAGAATGGAATTTTTAATTTGTTGTTGTTTGTCACTAAGTCGTGTCTGACTCCACAATCCAATGTACTGCAGCATGCCAGGCTTCTTAGTCCCTCACCATCTACTGGAGTTTGCCTGAGTTCATGTCCAATGAATTGGTGATGCCATCCAATGATCCTCTGTTACCCTCTTCTCCTTCTGCCTTAATCTTCCCAGCATCAGGGTCCTTTCCAATGAGTCAACTCTTTGCATACTCAGGTGGCCAAAGTATTGGAGCTTCAGCTTCAGCATCAGTCCTTCCAAAGACTATTTATGGTTGATTTTCTTTAAGATTGACTGGTTTGATCTCTTTGCTTTCCAGGGAACTCTCAAGAGTCTTTTCCAGCACCACAGTTTGAAAGCATCAATTTTTCAGTGCTCTGCCTTTTTTATTGTCCAGTTCTCACATCCTTACATGACTACTGGAAGGACCACAGGCCTGATTATATGGATCTTTGTTGGCAAAGTGAGGTCTTTGCTTTTTAATACACTGTCTAGGTTTGTCATAGCTTTCCTGCCAAGAAGCAATTGTTTTTTAATTTCAAGGCTGCAGTCACCATCCACAGTGATTTTAGAGCCCAAGAAGAGGAAATCTGTCACTGCTTCCACCTTTTCCCCTCCTATTTGCCATAAAGTGGTGGGACCATATGCCATGATCTTAGTTTTTTGAATATTGAGTTTTAAGCTGGTTTTTTTGACTCTCCTCCTTCACCCTCATCAAGAGGCTCTTTAGTTCCTCTTCACTTTCTGCCATTAAAGTGGTATCATCTGCATATCTGGTTTTGTTGATATTTCTCCCAGCAATCTTGATTCCAGCTTGTAACTCATTCAGCCTGGCATTTCACATGATGTGCTTTGTGTAACTTAAACAAATTGGGTGACGGTAAACAGTCTTGTCGTACTCCTTTCTCAATTCTGAACCAGTCAGTTGTTCTATACAGTTGTTCTATAAAACTGTGGCAATTGTCTTGCATACAGGTTTCTCAGGAGACGGGTAAGATGGTCTGTTATTCCCATCTCTTTAAGAGTTTTTCACAGCTTGGCATGATCCACACTGTCAAAGACTTTAGTGTTGTCAATGAAACAGGTAAATGTTTCTAGAGGTAGTTCTCAAGTAGAGGTAGTTCTCAGTTCATTTTGTTTATAGCCTCAGATTTTACTTTCACCAGCAGACACATCCACAACTGAATGTTTTTTCTGCTTTGGCCCAGCCGCATTAGAGTTGTCTTCCACTCTTCCCCAGTAGCATATTGGACACTTTCTGACTTGGGCGGCTCATCTCTCATTGTCATAACTTTTTGCCTTCTATGTTTACTCACAATTTTACCCTTACTTTCTCCATGATCCAGTGAATGTTGTCAGTTTACTCTCTGGTCCCTCTGCCTTTTCTAAACCCAGCTTGAATATCTGGAAGTTCTCAGTTCATGTAATGCTGAAGCGTAGCTTGGAGGATTTTGAGCATAACCTTAATAGCATGTGCAGAAGGAAATGGCAACCCATTCCAGTATTCTTGCCTGGAGAATCCCGTGGACAGAGGAGCCTGGTGGGCTGCTGTCCATAGGGTCACACAGAGTCAGACACAACTGAAGCAACTTAGCAGCAGCAGCAGCTTACTAACATGGGAGATGAATGCCATGGTCTGGTGGTTTGAACATTCTTTAGTACTGCCCTTATGGTGAATTGGGATGAGGAATGACCTTTTCCAGTCTTGTGGCCACAGCTGGGCTTTCCAAATTTGCTGACATATCGAGTGCAGCACTTTAATAGCATCATCTTTTAGGATTTTAAATAGCTCTGCTGAAATTCCATCGCCTCCTCTAGCTTTATTGGCAGCAGTGCTTCCTAGGGCCCACTTGACTTCACACTCCAGAACGTCTGGCTCTGAGTGAGAAATAACACCACTGTGATTATCTGAGTTATTAAGATCCTTTTTGTATAGTTCTGTATATTCTTTCCATCTCTTCTTGATCTCCTCTGCTTCTATTAGATCTTTATAGTTTCTGTACTTTATTGTGTCCACCTTTGAATGAAATGTTCCTCTGATACTTCCAATTTTCTTGAAGCGACTCTATCTTACCCATTCTGTTGTTCCCCTTTATTTCTTTGTATTGTTCATTGAAGAAGGTCTTCTTGTCCCTCCATGCTATTCTCTGGAACTCTGCCTTTAGTTCAGTGTGCCTTTCCCTTTTCCCTTGCTTTTCACTTCTCTTCTTTCCTCAGTTATTTGTAAGGCCTCCTCAGACAACCGCTTTGCCTTCTTGCATTTCTTTTTCTTTGGGATGGTTTTGTTAGCTGCCCCCTGCACAATATTACAGAACTCAGTCCATAGTTCTTCAGGCACTCTGTCTACTAGATCTAATTCCCTGAATCTATTCATCACCTCCACTGTATGTTCATAGAGGATTTGATTTAAATCATACCTGACTGGCCTAGTGGTTTTCCCCACTTTCTTTAGTTTAAGCCTGAATTTTAGTATGAGGAGCTGGTAATCTGAGCCACCATCAGCTCCAGGTCTTGTTTTTTCTGACTCTGTATAGCTTCTCCATCTTCTGCTACAATTAATGTAATCAACCTGATTTCAGTATTCACCATTTGGTGATGTCCTTGTATAAAGTCATCTCTTGTGTTGTTGAAAAAGGGTGTTTGCTATAACCAGTGCATTCTCTTGGCAAGATTCTGCTAGCCTTTGCCCTGCTTTATTTTGTTTTTCAAGGCCAAACTTGCCTGTTCTTCCAGGTATTTCTTGACTTCCTACTTTTGCATTCCAATACCCTATGATGAACAGGACATCTTTTTTTTTTTTTTGGTATTAGTTCCAGGAGGTCTTCTAGGTCTTCACAGAACTGATCAACTTCAGCTTCTTTGACATTGCTGGCTGGGGCCTACACTTGGGTTACTGTGATGTTGAATGATTTGCCTTCAAAATGAGCCAAAATCATTCTGTCCTTTTTAAGATTATACCAGAGTATTGCATTTTGGACTCTTGTTGAGAGCAGTGAGAGCTACTCCATTTCTTCTACGGGATTCTTGCCCACAGTAGTGGATATAATGGTTATCTGAATTAAATTCACCCATTCAGTTCACTGATTCCTAAGATGTTGATGTTCACTCTTGCCATCTCCTGCTTGACCAAGTCTAACTTACCTTGATTCATGGACCTATCATTCCAGGTTCTTACACAATACTGTTGTTTATAGCATAGGATTTTACTTTCACCACCAGACACATCCAGAACTGAATGCCATTTCTGCTTCGGCCCAGCCACATTAGCGTTGTCCTCCACTCTTCCCCAGTAGCATATTGGACACTTTCTGACCTGAGTGGCTCATCTTCCAGTGTCATAATTTTTGCCTTTTATGTTTACTCACGTTTTTACCATTTTTGTGCTAATTCATCTCTCTGTTTAGACAGATTTCTAACCAGCTTATAGTCATTCTGACTGCAAAACTTACTTTAATCTTTCCTCTAGTACAGGTGTGTTGGTGATAAATTCTCTCAGTGTTTGTTTTCAGTCTGAAAATTATTTATTTTGCCTTTATTTTTTAAAGAGAATGTTGTTGGTTATAACAGCTGACAAATTTTTTTGTTTTCTTCACCCAGTCAACATGTCATTTCATTTTTTGGCTTATTTTATTATAAGAAGTCTACTGTCATTGTTAGCTTTTTTTTTTTTCTGCACATATTTCTTTTTTCCCTGACTGCTTCAAGACTTTTTTCTTTTTTAATTTGTGGTTTTTAACAATGTTGCTATAATGTGCCTAGGTGTATTTAGCCCATATTTAGTTCCTTAAGACTTTTGAAAATATTATGTGCTGATAAAGGGCATCAGAATATGCTATTTCAAATTATGCTGCTTGGTATATTAATTAATCTGGGGTTGTAAACACTTGAAAAACATAAAATTCAAGGAGAGGCTTTCTCTGAATTCCTATTATCTACCTAAAGACAAATCGACCAAAAGGAACTCCATTGCCAAAGGTATCCTCCCTGAGATTTTCACCAACCAGGGAAATTGACTCATCACATGAGAGGAGATTAGAAGTTGGCACAGTTCAGTCAGTGGCTCAGTCATGTCCGACTCTTTGTGACCCAATGGACTGCAGCATGCCAGGATTCCTTGTCCTTCACCAACTCCCAGAGCTTGCTCAAACTCATGTCCATTGAGTCAGTGATGCCATCCAACCATCTCATCCTCTGTCATCCCCTTCTGCCTTCAATCTTTCTGAGCATCAGGGTCTTTTCTAATGAGTCAGCTCTTTGCATCAGGTGACCAAAGTACTGGAATTTCAGCTTTAGAGTCACCCAAATAAACTTTGTCACAAATACTTCTTGTTTATTCTTCTAAGGACCCATTCATCTTCCCTAAAAATTGCTTACTCTTTCCTACAAGGCTTATACCCCTCTTCCTTTTCCCTATTAAAATGGTATTTAACCCTAAATTCTAAAGCCACCTCTTTGAATTACTCAATTTTCCTGGGTATCACCCATGCATACATGAGATATTAATGTTAGTAAATTTCTGTTTATTTATCTCTTGTTAATCTGTCTTTTATTACAAGAGCTTCTAAAAACTCAGAATGTAAGAAGGATAATTATTTTTCCCCTCTTACATTGGCTTCTATCAATCTTGAAGAACTCTTGGCTCTCTATATATTTCCTGGTATTTCATAGCATCTCATAGTGTCCCACATATGTCCCAAATGTCTTGATAAACATCTATTTCCTTAATATTAAATATGCTTCATATCCAAAAACTACTCTGTTAAATATTTAAATTTGCCTGTAGGCATTTCCATGATAAACTGATAATTCAGATACTATTAAAGTCTAGGAGAAAAAAACAGAATTTCACATCTTATTTGTCTTTGAGAGCTGAAATAACTATTTTTGGTATTTTCTGTAAAGGAGAGTATGATCCCTTGAGATTCGCAAAAGTTCCCTGATTATAGACAGCGGCACAATGAATGTCCAAATTAGATTACTGCCAAATATGAAAAACAAAACAAGACAAAAAAAATCTAAGGCAGGGTTTTGAGAGTTTAATGAACAAAGTGTCCATTAATTTAGGCCGCCTGGAAAACACTTCTATGCTTGGGTCATAAAGTCAAAGATCTTTCTGTTCTGCAGTTTTTAACCAGGTTATTTGTAATGGTGAGGTTCAGACCGTCAACTTTAGACAAGATAATCTCAAACTATCATTTAATTTTTTGATAGTGAATTTTCCAAATGGTCCTTTGGATATATGTTGTGTGCATGCTCAGTCTCTAAGTCGTGTCTGACTCTTTGCAACCCCATGGACTATAGCTTGCTAGGCTCCTCTGTCCATGGTATTTTCCAGGCAAGAATATAGGGCTGGGTTGCCATTTGCTCCTCCAGGGGATCTTCCCAAACCAGAGATCAAACCCACGTCTCCTGCATTGGCAGGCAGGTTCTTTAACACTGAACTACTTGGGAAGCCCTGGTTATACATTAATATTCATTAAACTGCATTTTCTCCTCCCTTCTTTCTTTTTTCTTTTCATTTTGTCATTTGTAAATTCTTGCAAAATCAAAGTGTTTACATTTTTACACAAGAAAGTACTATATTTAAACTTTCAGTTCAGTTCAATTCAGTCACTCAGTCGGGTCCAACTCTTGCAACCCCATGGACTGCAGCATGCCAGGCCTCACTGTCCTTCACCATTTCCTGGAGCTTGCTCAAGCTCAAACTTGTCCATTGAGTCGGTGATGCCATCCAACCATCTCATCCTCTGTTCTCCCCTTCTCCTCTTGCCTTCAATCTTTCCCAGTATCGAGATCTTTTCAAATGAGTCAGTTCTTCACATCAGGTGGCCAAAATATTGGAGTTTCAGCTTCCACATCAGTCCTTCCAATGAATGTTTAGGACCGATCTCCTTTAGGATGGACTGATTGGATCTCCTTGCAGTCCAAGGAACTCACAAGCACCTTCTCCAGCACCACAGTTCAAAAGCATCAATTCTTCAGCACTCAGCTTTCTTTATAGTCCAACTCTCACATCCATACATGACTACTGGAAAAACCATAGCTTTAACTAGAGGGACCTTTGTTGGCAAAGTAATGTCTCTGCTTATTAAATGCTTTCTAGGTTGGTCATAACTTTCCTTCCAAGGAGTAAGCATCTTTTAATTTCATGGCTGCAGTCACCATCTGCAGTGATTTTGGGGCCCAAAATAAAGTGTCTCACTGTTTTCACTGTTTCTCCATCTATTTGCCATGAAGTGATAGAGCCAGATGTCGTGATCTTAGTTTACTGAATGTTGAGTTTTAAGCCAGTTTTTTCACTCTTTTCTTTCACTTTCATCAAGAAGCTCTTGATATTCATTACATATGTAAGATATTCATCACATAGCTATTAAAATCAAAAGGTTGCTTTGAAACTACCAAGAAATTTTTTCACCTATCATATTTTTTTAGGAGGAATTGTCTAGCATTTCAACTGATGTTCTTGATGAATAATCCTCAATCTAGTTATTCTTACTTCTTCTTTCTTTTGCTCCTTTCTCAACTTAAAAAACACACAACATGAGAGTTTGAAGGTAAGTTTTATTTGGAGCAATATGAGGACTGTACCATGGGAGATAGCACCTCAGATAGCTCTGAGAAACTGTTCCAAGAAGGGAGGAGGGAAGGACAGTATGTGATTTTGGTAAAAGGGGAGTACATGCAATCAAGCAGGTTTATTTTTTAGAAAGCTTCTGCTGGTCTCATAAAGTTTCTGCTAATCATGAGAAATAGTCATCACCATGAAGGATTTGTGTGCTTTTCTAGATATGAGGTGAATTGGGCTCATAAAATCAGATCCTAAGAATACCTAACCATCTGAGAACCAGTCCTGACAGTTTTGCCAGAGCACAGAGTGCTTCATTTCTGCTCTCCATCCTGAGCTCTTTCGGGGAGTGTCGGAGGTCCGCAGTTGCAGCAGCACATGATTTAATCCTTGTAGAGATAGACGGCAAGTGCCAGTTTGTGGTTGACATCATTGATTTTAAACCTTTGTCTGAAATGCTCTCAGTAATTAGCTTGAATGTTCTAAATGCCACAGTACCTCTGCAGCAAGACTCATGATCTTAAAACTTTAAATCTTATAGTTTATATTATAGCATATTATAGTATATATACATGTATAATATAATCTTGTAGCCTATTATATTATCTGACTACAGATAAACTGTCACTTGGCATACCTCATACACCTAACATGAGAGGTCTATTCGTTACCCATTAATTGTTGGGAACCAAATTTTTGTTTCAAGAAACTTAGGGAAAATAAAGGGTCCAACATTCACTAGTGCAAAAAGTTCAGTTTTTATAGTATGTCTTGGAACATTCCTGCACCTTCTCTTCCCCTTACCTCAGCCCCTAAATCATAATTCAGAGCCTCGGAAGTCCATGTTCCCTTCATCATGTATAATAGATTTGGAAAATTACATTTAAGGATGGTTCTTTATTGACATATATTGACACTGAAGACCATAAAAGCTGATTAGACAAATAATATGACAAGCAGATTACTGATAGATCATTATTACTTTTTCTTACTGCCTAATGAACATTAGTATTACTTACTATGCTCTTAAGTCAACAATGACAATATCAGCAAATTCAGAAAGGAAATGGAAATTCCAGACATTTTTTAAAACCATCTCAAGCCATTTAGGTAAAGACAGTCAGTATATTTCCACAAACAAAAGGAAAATATGCCCTTTGCTTATTTTCACCCTTAGGGTTTCCCTCACAAAGACTTTCTCATCTGGAATGTCTTCTTTGAGAAAGACATTCTTCACCTCTATCAATTCAAACTTGACCTTTGCCTTGAGGCTCAGCTGGAACACCACTCCTCTACCAGAACCTTCATCAATCTTTTATTCCTCGGGACATCTTAAGCAATTATAGAATTTAATACTTGGCACTTATATTCTGTTATGTATTTTCCAACACTGTTTAATAAATTTAACTTTTTTCCTCAACTGAAGAGAGAAGGGTGTCCCCCACAGTCCCTGTAACTGTGTAAAGTATATACTTGGTGATTCATCCTTGATTGGCTTTATATATTCTAGTGCAGCAGTCTCCAACCTTTTTGGCACCAGGGACCAATTTTGTGGAAGGCAATTTTCCATGGAAGGGTTGGGGGGGGGGGTGTTCAGGATGATTCAACTGTATTGCTTTCATTGTGTATGTTATTTCTAAAATTATTACATCAGCTCCACCTTAGATCATCAGGCATTTGATTCTAGAGGTTGGGGACCCCTGTTCTATTGAATGCTAAAGAAACATCTAATTATATTGCTTTTCTTGTGTGTAAATCCATTTTCTATTTCCAATTTTACTCATAGATAAAAATCATCTGACCCCAAATTCTATTATTCATTACATGTTCATATATAGCTTGTATAGATATATATTTAATCTGTTGTCTTCTTAATTTTTCTTTTATTTATTATGGTCAATAATAAATTTATAGAGAATTGGTAATTTCAGCTCAAATTCTTTAACATTATATCTTATTTTTAGATTAGATGCCTAAACAATTAAGCTCTCACTACTTAAAGAATCAAGAAAAATACCCTTAATTTTTTATATATAAAAAAGAAAAAGCTTAATACAATTTTTCTGCTTCAAAAAATATGTAATAGCTAGCATCAGGAAAAGTAAAGTTGTGGTGAAAGAAAAGAAAGTGAAAGTCACTCAGTCCTGTCTGACTCTTTGCGACCCCATGGACTGTAGCCCGCCAGGCTCCTCTGTCCATGGAATTCACCAGGCAAGAATACTGGAGTGCATAGCCATTCCCTTCTCAAGGGGATCTTCCCAATGCAGAGAACAAACCCAGATCTCCCACAATGCAGGCAGATTCTTTACCATCTGAGCCACCAGGGAAGCCCCCAACTTTCCCAGTAGGGTTTCCCAGGTTGGGAAAGTTGTGGTGCAACACATCATATAATTCATTTATTTGCATTTTTCTTTTGTCAACAAGCCATTTGGCATCATGTAGACAATGCTAAGGTGTATTTGACGCCAAAGCATTTAACTTAACAGTCAACTGATATATGGGAATGAAAATCAAAAAAATTTCTTTTCTATATTTGATGGTATTTGACATTTTTAATGGAAACAGTCATATTAATTTATATTTTTAAAGATTATTTCATGGTCCCTCAAATTCAGACTAACAAAGGATGGGGGAAAACATTAATAGTATTTTGTGTCTTCCATGAGGCCCCTTGCTCCTCTCTTAAACCTATGGGGACTCCTGGCCTAAGGCAGAGAGGTTTTACCACTGTCACGGCTAGTGCAAATTTGCTGAGGAGAAGACGGAAATGTTTTATTGATCACAAAGAGAAATTGTCTCAAGAAGCTTCTATCTTTCCAAAAAAACTCAGCTGAAAACCAGTATGATACTGAAAGCATGATGAATTGATTCAAAGGAGGAAACAGACAATTTTTTGATCAGAAAATGCTAACATTCAGCATTTTTCCTTTGTGTAAAAGCACAGAAAGTAATATTAAACTAAGCGGTCATAAATATGTCTTGCCATATTCTAATTACACCATAATTTTTCTTGCATTTGATAATAATTCAGATTCTGACAGTATCATTTGAGGTGTGAAAACATTAAATTATAAATTCTAACACCTATCTTCCCAAAAAAGGTACTGGGCTAGAACCAATGTCTAATGCTAAGGGGAAATAAATCTTTGAGCCAGAAGACTTGGACTCAAGTCTCTGCTACCTCATTAACCAGTTTTACTCTGTCATTAACTAGCTATGTCACCTTGGGCTGCTTTAACTTTCTGAGCCTATTTCTCTCATCTCTCGCTCTCTCTCATCTATAAAATACAGTTATTAATGTCCACTTCACCCTTCTGTGGTAAGATTAAATGAATAAGAGATAGAAATAGTCTTTGTAAATCATAAAATGCCAAAATGATAAAATAAAAATCAGCAACCCAGACCCCTGACTTCTCTGTTATTGTTATTCAGATTATGGGAAAACAAACAGGTTATAGAGTTATCACACCCTTTCATTTGCTCAGCATGAAAGTGAAAGTGTTAGTTGCTCAGTCATGTCCCACTCTTTGCTACTCCATGGTCTGTAGCCCGCCAGGCTCCACTGTCCATGGAATTCTCCAGGCAAGAACTATTCTCTTCTCCAGCGATCTTTCCAACCCAGGGATCAAACCTGGGTCTCCTGCATTGCAGGCTGATTCTTTACCATCTGAGCCATGAGGAAAGCCCCGTAGTCACAATAATTTAATCACTGTCCTTTAACAGTATGGATGTTTAAAGTCCCACCCTCTTCTGAATATTTAGTATCAAGTTGCACAAAGCATTTGCATGATTGACTTATCTATTTTCTTTTGAATGTTAGTGATGGACACAATCTATATTGATGTATTTGCCTTTGGTCAATCAAAAGAAAAGCCTAAAAAAAATCACAAAAATATAAAGGATGCCTTGCAAAGATGACAATCATATTAACAGCTAAATAAATGCATAAACCTACTCCAGAGTCATTCAATATGTAATGGTAGAAAAGATTGTCAAATTCATACAACCCTAAGATCTGGAAGAGAGCTTGGAAATTCTCTACCTCATTACATCATGAGAAAATCCTAACATTTTGCAGCAAATCCGGTCCTTTTCATTATATCCCAGCAATCAAGATTTTTCTTTCCACTCTACGGCTACATTTTGCCTGAGTTCATAGTCATTTCTTAAATGACATGGTAGTTTTTCTACATTTCTTGTTTGTTTTTCTGGGAAGTATCACAAATTATTACGTCAGTTCCTGGTAAGAAATCTCAGAGAACTTAGAGATCTCAGAGAATTTAGGAGTGGAAGGACTGAGTGACAATGAAAACAATCTTTTTGCCTCTTTTAAGATGAACTTTAAAGTAAATATTTTCAAAAGTTATTCCAATGAATATTTACACTATCCTAAATAAAATACTTTGGTCACCTGATGTGAAAACCTGACTCTTTTGAAAAGACCCTGATGCTTGGAAAGATTGAAGGCAGGAAGAAAAGGGGATGACAGAGGATGAGATGGTTGGATGGCATCACTGACTCAATGGACTTGAGTTTGAGTAAGCTCCGGGAGTTGGTGATGGACAGGAAGGCCTGAAGTGATGCAGTCCATGGGTTGCCAAGAGTTGGACATGACTGAGTGACTGAATTGAACTGAAATAAAATACATTTGATTTCTGCTTGTCAATATTTCTGTCTCTACACAATTTTTTAAAATTAAATGGGCTTTTGTTTTAGTAGATCTTCTGATAGTTTTACTATGCTAGATATTTTCAAATCTGTTTAATAAGGTTATGATAAGTATAGCTAGGCTTGTTTTACACATAAAATTAATGCATATATAACATTAATTTCAAGTTCAGAAATTAATTTTTAAAAATAATGTATTTTCAATAATAAGCTATAGAATTATTCAGATGTTCTAAACATCACTGTTAAGAACAGACCCCTATTTTTTGCCTTTTTCTCCAATGTAATCAGACTTCACCAGAATGATGTATGTGTCTATGCACGTGTGCTCAGTTCAGTTCAGTTGCTCAGTCATGTCCGACTCTTTGCGACGCCATGGACTGCAGCATGCCAGGCCTCCCTGTCCATCATCAAACTTCCAGAGTTCACTCAAACTCATGTCCATTGAGCCAGTGATGCCCTCCAACCATCTCATCCTCTATATGTGTGCTCAGTCATGACCAACTCTTTGTGACTACATGGACTGTAGCCTGCCAGTCTCCTCTGTCCATGGACTTTTTCCAGGGAAGAATACTGGAGTGGGTTGCTATTTCCTCCTCCAGGAATGTATTTCCACCTATAGACAGAAATTTTAAAGCATTTGTTTTGTCAGGAACTGGATAAAGAACAAGAGAAATTGAAAAGAAAAAAAAAATTCAAGAAAAATTGAAAAGGTAAAAATTGAAAATATATTTTAACCCATATTCTCCTGGCCTCAGAAGTCTATGACTTCAAAGTAAAGTAGCACTTCCTTTTTTTACACCTGATTTATCTCGGTGCAGGCACTCATCGTGTGTGACTTAGTGTTTGTTGTTGCTGTTCTGTTGCTAAGTCCTATTTGACTTGGAGACACTAGTCTTTTATTTAGATGTCCTTCTCCCAGGTGCCTCTGGGAATCCTGAGAACATATGCTATGCTCTCAAAACACAGGCTCCAAGAATCTTTTCTGGTACTCACCAGTTACTTGGACCCTGCTCCCCGACTCTGGACCCTGTTCCCCAGTTCTGAGTTGAACTTCAATTCATATGTGTCTCTGGAGGGATTCCTCCTCTTCAACTTCACCTCAAGCATAGAGGCAAACTCATCTCTCAATTCTCTGAAGCACAACAGGACTACACAATATTTAATAAGACTATTCCCCGAAGAAACAAGATAAGGGATCTATAATACAAAAAAGATTTGGTTATGGTTGTTTTTAAAATCTACAATCTCAAGCCAGAAGTCAAAGGTCTCCTGGAGCCATTTTTCCCCTTAGATTTTGTTCTGCTTCACTGTCTTAAAAATCAACCTTCTGCGCCATCTCTTGTTTCTCTGATTTCATGCAGTTCAGTTTAATTCCTGATAAACGGAAGCATATCTCTTCTATTGTAAGCTAGATGCCAACTTCCTGAGGCTAAAGAGAAAAGACATAGCTTTCTTTCCTCTTGACTCCCTCAGGAGACCTCAACTTCTGCACTTGATTGACCTTTCCTATTCTGATTCACGGGGCACATGCATTCTCTTCAGGGAGAAATCCTCCCCCTTCCTGAGATATTGGTCTACCCAAGTACCTAAGGACAATTCCACAATGCAGAATTCCTGTGTATTTCCCAAAATGTTGAACATCACATATTCAAAAACAAAAAATCAATGGAATCAACAATGTTGGGGCTAGGTAGTAACACTTTAGTTTCTGTTTCCAGCATTTTGCAAGCAAATGCTTGCATAAGAAAACTCACAAACACATGTATCACATAAAAACAAGTGAAGAAATAATAGTACTAACTAAGGGCAATCTAAATCAGAACCTCATTAACAAAGAACATTTGCTATCTTAGTCTTAAGTGTCTGCATGTAGATTACCTTCCTACATCAAGATATTCTTAACAAGAAGTATATAAACTTTCTGTATGTCTGAATAACTTTCAAAAAAAAAAACTCCCCAAAGATAAACCTTCCCAGAATAAAAAAAGGATCATTCACAAGGGGAGAAAAAAAAAACAACTCCACCCTAAAAAACAGAAATTAAATTCTAGTTATTTTTTAAAAGTCAATGTTTGAAAACAGTTTTAGATTCATAGTAAAATCAAGAGGAGGGTACAGAGATTTCCCATATTTTCCCTGTCCTGACACATACATAACTTTTCCAATTTCCCATATTTTCCCTGTCCTGACACATACATAACTTTTCTTTTTATCAACATCATCCATCAGAGTGGGTGGTACATTTGTTAGAACTGATAAACCTATGTTGACACAGCATAATCACCCAAATTCTATTATTTATATTAGGGTTCATCCTGGATGTTGTCCGTTCTTTGGGCTTGCACAAGTGTATAATGATATATATCCATCATTACAGTATTATATAGAATTTTTTCACTGGCCTAAAAATCTATACACAGCATATTAATCTCTCCCCATTCCTCAATTCCTCATAAAGACTGATGTGTTTACTGTTTCCTCATTTGCTTTCCAGGATGATGTACACTTGGAATCATATAGTATGGAAAGTATTACTTTCCACATTGGCTCCTTTCATTTTGTAAAATGCATTCCACGTAATTTCATTGCTTTATAGTTCATTTCTTTTTTATTGCTAAAATATTCCAGAGTCTGAATGGATCAGAGTTTATTTATCCATTCACCTACTAAAGGAGATCTTGGTTGTTTCTGGGCTTCTCTGGTGGCTCAGATGGTAAAGAAATCTGCTGAGATGCAGGAGACCCAGGTCGTATCCTTGGGTTGGAAGATCCCCTGGAGAAGGAAATGGCTATCAACTCCAGTATTCTTGCCTGGAGACTTCCATGGACTGAGGAGCCTGGCAGGCTACAGTTCATGAGGTCACAAAGAGTCAGACATGACTGAGTGACTGACACTGGTTGCTTCCAATTTTTGGCAATTATGTATGAAACAGCAATAAATATTGGGTTGGCCAAAAAGTTCATTTATTTTTTTTCCTAAAAATGGCTCTAGTGGTGTGCATTAAAAAAAAAAATCAAAATTGGTTAATATTTATGTAGTTATTTTAATACTGAAGATGGAAGAAAATAGCATTTTGACATATTATGATTTATTATTTCAAGAAAGATAAAAGCACAACTGAAATCCAAAAAAAGAAAAGGAAAAAAAATGTGTGCAATATATGAAGAAAGTGCTGGGACTGAGCCAACGTGTCAAAAGTGGTTTGCAAAATTTTGTATAGATATTCCTCCCTGGACCATGCTCCACAGTCAAGTAGACCAGTTGAAGTGGACTGCAATCAAATTGAGAACAATCAACATTCTACAATGCAGGAGATGGCTGACATAGCCCAAATACCAAGTGTTGACAATCACCTACACCAGTTTGATGTTTGGGCTTCACATAAGTGAAGTGAAAAAACCTTCTTAACTATATTTCCACTTAAATATAATGTGACCATATTCTTGACTTAAACATAATGAAAATATTTCATTTTTAAAAGAAATTGTGTCATTTGCAAACAGTGAGAGTTTTCCTTCTTCTTTCCCAATTTGGATTCCTTTTATTTCTTTTTCTGCTCTGATTGCTGTGGCCAAAACTTCCAAACCTATGTTGAATAGTAATGGTGAAAGTGGGTACCCTTGTCTTGTTCCTGACTTTAGGGGAAATTCTTTCAATTTTTCACCATTGAGGATAATGTTTGCTGTGGGTGTGTCATATATAGCTTTTATTATGTTGAGGTATGTTCCTTCTATTCCTGCTTTCTGGAGAGTTTTTATCATAAATGGATGTTGAATTTTGTCAAAGGCTTTCTCTGCATCTATTGAGATAATCATATGGTTTTTATTTTTCAATTTGTTAATGTGGTCTCACTGTTTGCAGATGACATGATCCTCTACATAGAAAACCCTAAAGACTCCACCAGAAAATTACTAGAACTAATCAATGAATATAGTAAAGTTGCAGGATATAAAATCAACACACAGAAATCCCTTGCATTCCTATACACTAATAATGAGAAAATAGAAAGAGAAGTTAAGGAAACAATTCCATTCACCATTGCAATGAAAAGAATAAAATACTTAGGAATATAGCTACCTAAAGAAACTAAAGACCTATATATAGAAAACTATAAAACACTGGTGAAAGAAATCAAAGAGGACACTAATAGATGGAGAAATATACCATGTTCATGGATTGGAAGAATCAATATAGTGAAAATGAGTATATTACCCAAAGCAATCTATAGATTCAATGCAATCCCTATCAAGCTACCAATGGTATTCTTCACAGAGCTAGAACAAATAATTCCACAATTTGTATGGAAATACAAAAAACCTCGAATAGCCAAAGCAATCTTGAGAAAGAAGAATGGAACTGGAGGAATCAACCTGCCTGACTTCAGGCTCTACTACAAAGCCACAGTCATCAAGACAGTATGGTACTGGCACAAAGACAGAAATATAGATCAAAGGAACAAAATAGAAAGCCCAGAGATAAATCCACGCACATATGGACACCTTATCTTTGACAAAGAAGGCAAGAATATACAATGGATTAAAGACAATCTCTTTAACAAGTGGTGCTGGGAAATCTGGTCAACCACTTGTAAAAGAATGAAACTAGAACACTTTCTAACACCATACACATAAATAAACTCAAAATGGATTAAAGATCTTAACGTAAGACCAGAAACTATAAAACTCCTAGAGGAGAACATAGGCAAAACACTCTCTAACATACATCACAGCAGGATCCTCTATGACCCACCTCCCAGAATATTGGAAATAAAAGCAAAATAAACAAATGGGACCTCATTAAACTTAAAAGCTTCTGCACAACAAAGGAAACTATAAGCAAGGTGAAAAGACAGCCTTCAGAATGGAAGAAAATAATAGCAAATGAAGCAACTGACAAACAACTAATCTCAAAAATATACAAGCAACTCCTTCAGCTCAATTCCAGAAAAATAAATGACCCAATCAAAAAATGGGCCAAAGAACTAGACATTTCTTCAAAGAAGACATACAGATGGCTAACAAACATATGAAAAGATGCGCAACATCACTCATTATCAGAGAAATGCAAATCAAAACCACTATGCGGTACCATTTCACACCAGTCAGAATGGCTGCGATCCAAAAGTCTACAAGCAATAAATGCTGGAGAGGGTGTAGAGAAAAGGGAACCCTCTTACACTGTTGGTGGGAATGCAAACTAGTACAGCCACTATGGAGAACAGTGTGGAGATTCCTTAAAAAACTGGAAATAGAACTGCCTTATGACCCAGAAACCCCACTGCTGGGCATACACACTGAGGAAACCAGAAGGGAAAGAGACACATGTACCCCAATGTTCATCGCAGCACTGTTTATAATAGCCAGGACATGGAAGCAACCTAGATGTCCATCAGCAGATGAATGGATAAGAAAGCTGTGGTACATATACACAATGGAGTACTACTCAGCCATTAAAAAGAATACATTTGAATCAGTTCTAATGAGGTGGATGAACCTGGAGCCTATTATACAGAGTGAAGTAAGCCAGAAAGAAGAACACCAATATAGTATACTAACGCATATATATGGAATTTAGAAAGATGGTAACAATAACCGTGTATATGAGACAGCAAAAGAGACACTGATGTAGAGAACAAACTTTTGGACTCTGTGGGAGAGGGCGAGGGTGGGATGATTTGGGAGAATGGCATTGAAACATGTATAATATCATATATGAAATGAGTCGCCAGTCCAGGTTCGATGCATGATACTGGATGCTTGGGGGTGGTGCACTGGGACAACCCAGAGGGATGGTACGGGGAGGGAGGAGGGAGGAGGGTTCAGGATGGGGAACACGTGTATGCCTGTGGTGGATTCATGTTGATATATGGCAAAACCAATACAATATTGTAAAGTTAAAAAATAAAATGAAAAAGAAATTGTGATAGGCAATGAAAAACAGACACTATACAGTAATGTGGAACAGGAGAGATTGTGGGGCAAGCAAAATAAGCCACCATTAAAGGCCAATCTTCATTCAAAAAAAAAAAAGATATTGTTGTGTATATAGTGGTATTAGAAGAGAGCCCTCTATTATGACCTCTTTCCAGAAATAATACAAGTACTGAGACTGTGAGGGGCTTCTGGTTCAAGATGGCAGAGTAGACGAACATGAGCTCATGTCCTCCTGCAAGAGCACCAAAATCACAACTAGCTGTTGAACAACTATCAACAGGAGGATGCTGGAACCTACCAAAAGAAGACACTGCACATCCAAAGAGAAAGAAAAAAACACAGCAAGATGGTAGGAGGGGCACACTCATGATAAAATCAAATCCCATACCCACCAGTTGGATGACCCTCAAACTTGAGAACAATAATACCAAAGAAGTTCTCTCACTTTTGTGAAGGTTCTGAACCCCACATCAGGCTTCCCAGCCTGGAGACCTGACAAAGGGACTGGGAATTCCCAGGGAATCTGACCTTCAAAGCCAGAGGGATTTGATTGTAAGACTTCCACAGGACTGGAGGAAGACTCAGACTTGGAGGATGCAAACAAAACCTTGCATGCACCAAGATTCAGAGGAAAGGAGCAGTGACCCCAAGGAAACTGATCCAAAACTACTGGCTAGTGCTGGAGGGTCTCCTGTGGAGTTGGGGGTTGGCAAGGGCTCACCACAGGGATGGGGGCACCAGTCTGGAAAGGTCCCCCTTGGCAAAAACTCTCTTGGAGATCATCATCAACCTGATAGAGACCACAAACTGAAGGGCTGGGTCGTCTCAGGCCAAAAAACTACCAAGGAGGGAGTGTAATCCTTCCCATCAGCAGATAATTGGATTAAAGCTTTACTGAGCAGGGCTTCCCAGGTGGCGCTAGTGGTAAAGAACTCACCCACCAGTGCACAAGACTTAAGAGATGTGGGTTTGATCCTTGGGTTGGGAAGATCACCTGGAGAAGGAAATGGCAACCCACTCCAGTATTCTTGCCTGTAGAATTCCACGGAGAGAGGAGTTTGGAGAGCTACGGTCCAAAGGGTCACAAAGAGTCAGACACAACTGATGTGACGTCACACATGAGCAAGGCTCTGCCCACCAGAGCAAGACCCAGTTTTTCCCACCACCAGTCCCTCCCATCAGGAAGCTAACATGAGCTCTTAGCCTCCTCCACCAGAGGGCAGACAGAAGGAAGAACCACAGTCCCACACTGACCAAAACAAAAGCCACATTACAGAAAATTAACCAGCATGAAAAATCAGAAAGTTATGTCCCAGATGAAGGGGCAACATAAAGCCCCAGAAAAAACAACTAAATGAAAGGGAGAGAAGCAGCCTTACAGAAAAAGAATTCAGAATAATGATAGTGAAGACAATTCAGGACCTCAGAAAATGAATGGAAGCAAAGATTGAGAGCATGCATGAAATGTTGACAGAATGGTGGAAATCACTGCTACAGAACAGAATATAGGAAAAAGAATGAAAAGAAATGAAGGCAGCCTAAGAGACCTCTGAGATAACATTAAACACACTGCTGCTGCTGCTGCTGCTAAGTCACCTCAGTCATGTCCGACTCTGTGCGATCCCATAGACGGCAGCCCACCAGGCTTCGCTGTCCCTGGGATTCTCCAGGTAAGAACACTGGAGTGGGTTGCCATTTTCTTCTCCAATGCATGAAAGTGAAAAGTGAAAGTGAAGTCGCTCAGTCGTGTCTGACTCTTAGCGACCCCATGGACTGCAGCCTACCAGGCTCCTCCATCCATGGGATTTTCCAGGCAAGACTACTGGAGTAGGGTGCCATTGCCTTCTCCATTAAACACACTAATATTTGCATTATAGGTGTCCCAGAGGGAGAAGAGGAAGAGAAAGGACCTGAGAAAGTATTTGAAGAGATAATAGCTTCTCTAACATGAGAAAAGAAATAGTCAACCAGGTCCAGGAAGCACAGAAAGTCCCAGGCAGGATAAACCCCAGGAGGAACATATCAAGACACATAGTAATCAAACTGACAAAAATTAAAGACAGAGATAAAATATTGAACGCAACAAAGGAAAAATAACAAATAACATTCAAGGAAATGCCGATCAGGCTATCAGCTGTTTTCTCAACCAAAACTCCACAAGCCAAAAGGAAATGGCATGACATATTTAAAATGATGAAAGGGAAGAACCTGCAAGCAAGAATACTCTACCCAGAAAGACTCTCCTTCAGATTTGATGGAGAAATCAACAGCTTTCCAAACAAGCAAAAGTTAAGAGAATTCAGCACCACCAAACCAGCTTTACAACAAATGCTAAAGGAACTTCTCTAGGCAGGAAACAAGAGGAGGAAAATATCTATCTATAGAAAATAAGCCCAAAACAAACTAAGAAAATGGTAACAGGATCATACATATCGATAATCACCTTAAATGTAAACAGATTAAATGCACCAACCAAAAGACATAGACTGGTTGAGCAGAGGAAAACGTGTGCATGGATGCAATTCCCTCACTCTGCTTGACTCCCCAAATTGCATGTAATTAGGCTAATCATGTTCCATTATGGCTTGCAATTGTAATTATCTTTTATTTTTGTCTGGCTATTGATTGTGAAAACTGATAAACATCTTTTGCTATTGTGATTATGTAACTATTTCTCACTTAATACAACTGTATCATGATTGGTCAACAGAAAAATAATAGAATTCTATATCATCAGAGCTACCATTTTATAGAAAAGCCTGTAATCACTTTTTAAAATCCAGGCTCATATCAGAATTATCTTGGAATTTTTTTTAAAAATACAAATGTCCAGGTATTGCTTCTTTTTTTGACTAGAGTTCCAGATAAGTTTCTAATGAGCAGCCACAATTGGACTCATTGGAAAAGACTCTGATGCTGGCAGGGAGTTGGGGCAGGAGGAGAAGGGGACGACAGAGAATGAGATGGCTGGATGGCATCACTGACTCGATGGATGTGAGTCTGCGTGAACTCCGGGAGTTGGTGATGGACAGGGAGGCCTAGTGTGCTGCAGTTCATGGGGTCGCAAAGAGTTGGACACGACTAAGCGACTGAACTGAACTGGACTATATGAGGACCTTCTACTTTTATCTAGCTTGTTTCACTTTTCGCATTTCATATTCAGTGATCTCATTTAATTTAGTTTATGTTTTCCAATTTCTCCATCACTTTTTTAACATTCTTTCTCAAGCTTTTATTAAGCAAAGTAGAAAATCTCTTGTATACATACATATAAATAATATGTATAACATATATTTTAGAAAATTAGTAATTTTGCCTAAACATTTTGCCTAAAGCTAAAACATTTGACATTTTCATTCCACTTGTTTGACTTATTATGAATAAGATGCTATTTTTATAATTTAAAAAGTTGATATGCAGCAAGCAACAAAGGTTTACTATAGTAAACTATAGTCAATATCTTATAATAACCTATAATGAAAAATAATTTCAAAAATAATATGTGGATATGTATAATTAAATCACAAAAAAATTCTACTTTATGAAATTTAGTAGTGTTTATCTTTTTGCCAGTTTTTCTAATGTCCTATGGACACCTAATAATAATGTGTGAGTTACAAAATTTTAAATATACTTTTAAATATATACTGTAGTATATAAGAATAATACAAATTAATATAAATAGAAATTTATTACATTTAAATTATTAATTACATCATTCAAGCTGCTTTTATTTTTTCTGCACTTGATAAAATATTCTCAGAGAAATGTTAATATGTCTCACAATGATTATATATGTTTTTCTTTTTTCTTCTATTTCTTCTGATTTTTGATTTATGTATCTTTGTTTCTTTGTTTTTAGGTGCCTAATGGTTTATGATGTCTATCTTATTTGTGAATTGTACCTTTTATCATTAAAAAATTCATCTTTGCTTCATTTAAAAATTAATTCAATTAAAAAAAAGAAAGACTGTGAGGAGAGAGGAAAGGAGAACTTTACTGTAACATAATGCATATTATTTTATTTTAAGGTAATATGTTTAGTTTGAAGGTCATCTTCCAGTATTGCCCAAAGTTTATTCATGTACTTTGTTGCTTATTGATAAGTGTTTCTGAATTTGTAAATGTCCTTTAACTCCAAACATGTCCATTGAGTCATCTTTGGCCAAGATTCATTTGGAGATATGAGTTAATTCAGGTGGCAAAAAACTTTTCAATTACCTCTCAGTATAGCTTTGTAAATATTAATTTTGTTTCCAGATGCTAAGCTCTACACTTTCTTTTCCTTAAAAACCAAACCAAATGATAAAATAAAGTTATTCAAGAAAAAAGTACTGCTCCCAAGGAGACCAACTGAAAGTAGCACTCAACAAAATGTGTCAAAATTAGTCAACAGAAAACTCATAATCTTCCACCAGGATAACGCAAGACTGCATCTTCCTTTGATGACCAGGCAAAAACTGTTACACCTTAGCTGGTAAGTTCTGATCCATCCACTGTATTTACCAGACACTGAAACTTTGGATTTCCATTCATTTTGGTTTTTACAAAATTATTTTAATGGAAAAAAATTTATTTCTCTGGAAGACTGTAGAAGGCACTTAGAATATTTCTTTGCTCAAAAAGATTAATTTGGGGGAAGATGGAACTATGAAGTTGCCTGGAAAATGGCAGAAGGTGATGGAACAAAACAGTGAATCTGTTGTTCAATAAAGTTCTTGGTGAAAATTAAAAATGATTTTATTTTTACTTAAAAAACCAAATTAACATTTTAGCCAATCCACTATCTGTCTGCATTAGAAGGACTGATGCTGAAGCTGAAGCTCCGATATTTCAGCCACCTGATGCAAAGAACTAACTCATTGGAAAAGAGCCTGATGCTGGGAAAGATTGAAGGCGAGAAGAGATGGGGATGACCGAGGATGAGATGATTAGATGGCATCACCAACTTGATGGACATCAGTTTGAGCAAGCCCCGGGAGTTGGTGATGGACAGGGAGGCCTGGCGTGCTGCAGTCCATGGGGTCACAAAGAGTCAGACACGACTGAGCAACTGTACTGAACTGAATACCTGTGTGCAGGATTTTGTTCTGGACATAAGTTTTCAACTATTTTGAGCTGATACCAAGGAACATAACGGTAGGATTATATGTTAAAATATGCTTAGTTTTGTAAAAAAATCAAACTGTCTTCAAAAATGTTTAAATGATTTTGCATTTCCATCACCAGTAAAGGAGGGTTCCTGTTGCTGACACCCCAGCATTTGGTGTTGCCAGTGTTATGGATTATGGCCATTTTAATGACTGTGTTAAAACTAAATATTAAAAAAAAAAACTAAGATCATGGCATCTGGCCACATTACTTCATGGCAAATAGAGGGGGAAAAGGTGGAAGGAGTGACAAATTTCCTCTTCTTGAGCTCGAAAATTACTAGGGATAGTGACTGCAGCCATGAAATCAGAAGACATGTGCTTCTTGGGGGAAAACTATGACAAACCTAAACAGTGTGTTGAAAAGCAGAGACATTACTCTGCCCTCAGAAGTCCATATTGTCAAAGTTATAGTCTTCCCAGTGGTCACAAATGATTGTGAGAGCTGGACCGTAAAGAAGGCAGAGTGCCGAAGAATTGATGCCTTGAATTGTGGTGCTGGAGAAGACTCTTGAGCATCCTTTGGACAGCAAGAAAATCAAACCAGTCAATCCTGAAGGAAATCAACCCTGAATATTCATTGGAAGGACTGATGCTGAAGCTGAAGCTCCAATATTTTGTCCACCTGATGCAAAAAGCCGACTAATTGGGAAAGACCCTGATGCAGGGAAAGATTGAAGGCATGAGGATAAGGTGGCGACAGAGGATAAGATGGTTGAATGACATCATCGGCTCAGTGGACATGAGTTTGAGCAAACTCTGGAAAATAGTGAAGGATAGGAAAACCTGGAGTGCTGCAGTCCAGTCACAAAAAGTCAGACACAACTGAGCAAATGAACAACAAAAAGTGATCTAAGTGAGTGCGGTTCCTTAGTAGTGTGGTTTGTGCCAGTTTGTGGTGTTAAAATAGAAAGTTAGAGGTACAGAAATAAAAACAGTGAGTCTAATTCTGCTTTTACATGTTTTCTTTCTTCACCAGCTTCTATAGCATATAATCATACTACATATAATCTATACTTCATCTGACACTCTGTTTGGAATATTCACTTCATTTAGATTTTGATCTTTTTCTCACTGGTTCTCTCAACTATTCTCAGGTTGTCTGTCAGTTCATTGGCATCACGCTCTGAAAAGCACAGATGTTACTGCCTATGTTCTAAATCACAGTGACTTAGAATAAGCAGAAATCCATTACAAAGGGGCACAGTGGGAAAGATTCGTGTAGTGATAGAGAGGACAGACTTGGTAGACCTTTTTAAAGAACTTCCATCCTTTCCCTACTGTTACCTGTCTGATCACAAATCACTCACAGCCAGATGGAGCTAGACGTGCATGATCTGATTTTCTGACAAAGACCAGACTTCTGTCACTTCTCACAGCAGAAATGCCCAGTCCTGCTGTAGAAGCTGCCCACTGTTTACATTGCAACATGAAATTTTTATGCTGTTGTTCTTGCTCCTCTTTGGTATTATAAAACAGTCAAATAAGATGAATATGGATGGTAATTTATTCTAGTAGCTTGCATTGGGTTATACTTGGATGACTTATTAAATGAAGGATATGATCAATATTACATTTGTCATAAGTGAACAACTCCTCTTTCAAGTGAATCTAATCAATTCTTTGTTTTATGAGCACAGTGGCCTCCAGAGAGAGGCCACAAATCCAAATAATGTCACTTAGTGATGGATTTTAATGTTCTCTTCTCTGGCATGGCTAAAAATTGTGTGAGATCATTATGCAGAATGAAGGTTCTCCTTTGGCAAAGCATTGAAGCACTGAAAGAATAGAAAAGATTCATGAAACTATCAGAAATGTCTTTGTTCAACTGCAAAGTTTATAAAGGGCAAGGTGGTAAATGGCAGGTGGGTAAATATGGCCTCAGTAAACAGAACATTGCACTTCAAATATGTGAGTTATTTTCAAATATCTTTTGATATTGAATTGTAACATAATTCCACGTGATAAAAGGACAGACTCTGTGTGATTTCAATACCTTTAGACCATGAAATTTTGTACGTTATTTTATGTCTATGGATATGTTTCAGTGTCTCCTGGTTTGTAATCTATGAATAGAACTTGAATAGAATTTGCATCCTGTGTGAAAATTGTATAAATCTTAATCATGTTGAATTGATTCATAGTGCTTCTCAGGTCTACTTTTCTGTCTATTCAGTCTATTGATTTTTGAGAGTTTGATATTGAAATTTCAACTAAAAATTTTTATCTACTTTAAAAAATAATTGTAATATACAACTATGTGTAACCTTGCTCTGTAATTTCCAAGTCTCCTGTAAATGTGTTATCATACTTTAATAATTTAAAAAATTTTAAAAAATAAAGAAGAAAAAAGGCAATCTGATTACACCTGTCTATTTCAGAGATATTTTGGAAAAATCAACTGCTTCTGTTCATCATATGTACATAAAATCTATTAGCAATTTTTTTTAAATGGATGACTACTATTGCAGAGTTCTCTAGAACAATAGTAGTCAAATGTTTCTAAGTAATTTTCAATAAAATTAAAACTGTTTAATCCTACAAGACCTCAGTGAGATAGGGTTACATTATCATCGCAATTTTTCGACAAGAAAACTGAAAAACAGATATATTATTTTCATTTGTTTACACATTTTCTGTGGCTGCTTTTTAAAAATTGAAGTATATTTGATGTAGGCTTCCCAGGTGGCTCAGTGGTAAAGAATTCACCTCCCAGTGCAAGAGGAGGCGGTTCAGTCCTTGCATCAGGAAGATCCCCTGGAAAAGGAAATGGAAACCCACTTCAGTATTCTTGCCTGGAAAACCCCATGGATAGAGGAGCCTGACGGGTTACAGTCCATGGGCTCACAAAAGAGGTGGACATAACTTAGCAACTAAACAGCAACAGCAAATAGTTGATTTACAATATTGTGTTAGTTTCAGGTGTACAACAAAGTAATTTGTTTATACATATACATATATACATATATATATACAAAAAATATATATCTTATTCTTTTCCACTGTAGCTTATTACAAGATAATGAAAGTAGTTTCTTGTGCTATGCACTAAGTCACTGTTATTTATCTGTTTTATATATGATGGTGTGCATCTGTTAACCCCATACTTCCGATGTAGTCCTCCTTCCCTTCTCCTTTGTAATGATCGTCTATGTTGGTGAGTCTCTTTCTGTTTCTAAATAAAAAATTTGTACTATTTTTTAGATTCCACAAATAAGTGATATAATATTTGTCTTTCTCTGTCTGACTTATTTCATTTAGTATGATAATATCTAGGTCCTTCCATGTTGCTGCAAATGGCACTATTTCATTCTCTTTTATGGCTGAATAAATAAATATTTTTTAATTGCTTAATATCAAATATTAAAATCAAAAGCAGCTGTGAAAGTGCTGCACTCAATATGACAGCAAATTTGGAAAACTCAGCAGTGGCCACAGGACCAGAAAAGGTCAGTTTTCATTCCAATCCCAAAGAAAGGCAATGCCAAAGAATGCTCAAACTACCACACAATTGCACTCATCTCACACACTAGTAAAGTAATGCCCAAAATTCTCCAAGCCAGGCTTCAGCAATATGTGAACTGTGAACTTCCAGATGTTCAATCTGGTTTTAGAAAAGGCAGAGGAACCAGAGACCAAATTGCCAACATCCATTGGATCATCAGAAAATCAAGAGAGTTCCAGAAAAACATCTATTGCTGCTTTATTGAATATGCCAAAGCTTTGACTGTGTGGATCACAATAAATTGTGGAAAATTCTGAAAGAGATGGGAATACCAGACCACCTGACCTGCCTCTTGAGAAACCTGTATGCAGGTCAGGAAGCAACAGTTAGAACTGGACATGGAACAACAGACTGGTTCCAAATAGGAAAAGGAGTACATCAAGGCTGCATATTGCCACCCTGCTTATTTAACTTATATGCAGAGTACATCATGAGAAACACTGGGGCTGGAAGAAGTACAAGCTGGAATCAAGAGAGCTGGGAGAAATATCAATAACCTCAGATAAGCAGATGACACCACCCTTATGGTAGAAAGCGAAGAACTAAAGAGCCTCTTGATGAAAGTGAAAGAGGAGAGTGAAAAAGTTGGCTTAAAGTTCAACATTCAGGAAACTAAGATCATGGCATCTGGTCCCATGGGAAATAGATGGGGAAACAGTGGAAACAGTGTCAGACTTTATTTTTGGGGGCTCCAAAATCACTGCAGATGGTGACTGCAGCCATGAAATTAAAAGACACTTACTCCTTGGAAGGAAAGTTATGACAACCTAGACAGCATATTAAAAAGCAGAGATATTACTTTGCCAACAAGAGTCCATCTAGTCAAGGCTATGGTTTTTCCAGTAGTCATGTATGGATGTAACAGTTGGACTGTGAAGAAAGCTGAGTGCAGAAGAATTGATGTTTTTTAGCTGTGATGTTGGAGAAGACTCTTGAGAGTCCCTTGGACTGCAAGGAGATCCAACCAGTCCATCCTAAAGGAGATCAGTCCTGGGTGTTCATTGGAAGGACTGATGCTGAAGCTGAAACTTCAATACTTTGGCCACCTCATGCAAAGAACTGACTCATTTGAAAAGACCTTGATGTTGGGAAAGATTTAGGGCAAGAGGAGAAGGGGATGACAGAGGATGAGATGGCTGGATGGCATCATTGACACAATGGACACAGGTTTGGGTGGACTCTGGGAGTTGATGATGGACAGGGAGGCCTGGCGTGCTGCGGTTCATGGGGTCACAGAGTTGGACATGACTGAGCGACTGAACTGAACTGAGCTGAATATCAAATAGCATGCTTCAGAATTCCAGAACTCTCATTCTTAACCATTAAGTATAATACTTCATAAATCACTTGTAGAAGAAAAATTTTTAGAATGATTATATATTATTCTACTGATTAAAAGCGCTCATCAAGTGCCCAGTACAACAGAATGAGAAATAGATCTCACCAAAGCACACATTTTTGAAATATCACAATAGTAGCAAGGAGTAGTAGTAACTAGAGATTCAGAAAGAGTAAATATCACCTGCAAAGGAATGTAGAATTATATATCAAGATGTAATTAAATAGCAAGTTTCAATGCATAACAAAAGAGAAAATAGAGTTTTGAGAGAAACAGGTTTCAGGAAACCACAACCAAAACCCAAAAGAACATTACTAGGCCTTCCCAGAAAGATTGCTGAGCCCCAGGCCCTGAGGACCTAGAGCCAGAACTGGAGAAAAGTTACTAAGGAACAAGGTTACTCATTAAAATATAAGAAATGATGGCATGTTTGTAAAGAGAAAAAAAAAAAGGAGAATTATTGTAAGTCATTGTCTTGGGGAAAGGGCGAAAAGGAATATTTCAGAAAGAGGACTTAATGGCTTGATAATGAATATATTTAGGGAAGAATCAAGAGTGGGAAGAAGTAAGGAAAAAGTTATTTTGAAGCAGAAGTAATTACCAGTTTAGATAAAATTATCTTGTGCTTCTAAGACAATCATAGTAGAAATTTATTTTATATTTCCAATTAGTAAAGTAAAGTTGCTCAGTCGTGTCCAACTCTTTGCGACCCTGTGGACTGTAGCCCACCAGGCTTCTCCTTCCATGGGATTCTGCAGGCAAGAATACTGGAGTGGGTTGCCATTTCCTTCTCCAGGGGATCTTCCTGACCCAGGGATCCAACCCAGGTCTCCCACATTGCAGGCAGACACTTTAACCTCTGAGCCGCCACTCCCAAAGTAACTTTTTTCTCATCACCTTTTGTTGGTTGGAAAGGGACTTTCTTACAGGTGATGGAGAGTGAAGGAGGACGGACACTAAAGGGCTTTCCTTCCCTACCCTCATCTTCATCCTCATCCTTACCCTTGTCCTATCAACTAGAGGAGAAAAAAAAAAATTAAATCCCTAAATAGAATCAACCAAAATTGCCTGGATCTAGAGTAATATTTTCTGCAACTTTCCAAGTCAATGTTTGTATTGTGGGAGGAAATTGGGGAAGGAGGGTTGAGGAAAGACACCTTTAACAAAAGAATCAACATTTTAATTTGGGATAGGAGTTAGTTAAGTCAAAGTGGACAGTAGGAAAAACCTTCCAGACTGAGGGAATAGCTTTGTCAAGAAGTGAGGAGACCATCTCACATCCTAATAAACATTTCTGTGTGACTACATTGTGAAATATCTTGATTCAGTGAGAAAAACACACCAAAAAAGAAGAGCAATTCAGAAAATCCTTGGAGGATTTGACCCTTCAAACCTGAGCTATTCAACATGAAGCAGTTCTGAATCCATGTCTAAATATAGGGTATTTAGATGTTCCAATAATTTTTTAAATGAGAAAGGAGAGCAAACACACGTGAATGGAGAAATGTAATCTTACATAAAAAGTCACAAAGCGAGAAAAATGGTGGAAAGCAATTGTGATCTGAATAAATAGATCCTATAGTGTTCAAGCATGATGCATAATAAGTATAGATTTGCAAGACTGAAGTCACATCAATAAGTTTTATAAACTATTTTCCCACTACAAAAGTCATATATGTTGGTTAGAGGCCCACAGGGTGCGTGCCTTCAGATGACACTTAATGGGAAGACTGCATCCCAGGACCAAGTCAAGAAGTAAACGGCCCTTTCACAGTCACAGTACATCTGAATGCTGGCAGAGGGCCCCAGACTTAAAGAAAGGCAAACCAACCTCGGAATGCTGCTAAATCACTTCAGTCGTGTTCGACTCTGTGCGACCCCATAGACGACAGCCCACCAGGCTCCCCTGTCCCTGGGATTCTCCAGGCAAGAACACTGGGGTGGGTTGCCATTTCCTTCTCCAATAACCTCGGAGTAAGGTAGGGCAAAAATAAAGACAAAAGGGAGACAAAGTAGTTTGAGATGGGGACCTGCACCCCTGGGAGGGAGTTGTGAGCCAGGAACAGTTTCTGCACACTAGAAAACCCCCTCATAGGCAATGTCAGGGTGTAGCTTCAGAACCTCAGAGAGAAGCACAGTGCGACAGGTGCTCCAGAGGCGAAATGGAGAAAATTCACCACAGAGATTGCGCTAAAGGACTGGAGTTGGCTGCCATGAAGATATTCTGAGGAGGCTCACATGACCCTGCAGAGGCAGACCAAGGAAAATACCAGCAAAACAAAAGATCATTCCCACGAGAAGACTAGAACACCATGCTCTAAACCCACATGCTCATAGAACAAAGGACTCCACCCTAGTGAATGCCAAAAAGGGGGCAATCTGCAGTCTATGGCCCCAGAGGCAAGCATGAACCCCAGAGGAGGAAGGCAGGGGACTGCTAAGGTCCTGACCCCAGAGATTGCAACTACCACCAAGCTGTAGGTGGCCATGGGTCGCTACCCATGTCTTCCCGGGAGGCTGAGTGGCGTGGCTCTGCCAAGCATGTCACAACCCAGGACCAACTCCCCCTGAAGAAGTGGACAACCTGCCTCAGGCTGGGGCAATTCCCACAGGGGCCATCTGGGAGCCCTAGAAGCGTGGCTCTGCCAAGAGTCCCACAGCCCGGAACCAACTCCTCTGAGGAAATGCATGACCTGCCTCAGACTGTGTCAACGTCTCACAGGGACCAACCACAGAGAACACTCCCCACCCTAGCCGTGTCTGCTATACCCTTACCCCTTCCCAGCATAACTGAACAAGTGAGCCCTAACAAGCAACTGCTGCTGCTGCTGCTGCTGCTAAGTTGCTTCAGTCGTGTCCGACTCTGTGCGACTCCATAGATGGTAGCCCACCAGGCTACCCCATCCCTGGGATTCTCCAGGCAAGAACACTGGAGTGGGGTGCCATTGCCTTCTCTGGTATTGTAGACTGCTGCTGCTAAGTCGCTTCAGTCGTGTCCGACTCCGTGCGACCCCATAGATGGTAGCCCACCAGGCTACCCCATCCCTGGGATTCTCCAGGCAAGAACACTGGAGTGGGTTGCCATTTCCTTCTCCAATGCATGAAAGTGAAAGTGAAGCAGAGGACACACTGAAGAGAGCCTTACAAGCAGAGGCAGGCCAAAAACCAAAGCAGAATGCCAAGTCTGTATAAGCAAAGGAAAAAAGGAGAAATAGTCCTGGAAGTGGCAGGTGCAATGGTTTGTTAGTTGCTCGGTTGTGTCTGACTCTGTGACTCCTGTATTCCACCAGGCTCCTCCATCCATGGAACGCTCCAGGCAAGAAGACTCAAGTGGGTAGCCATTCCCTTCTCCAGGGAATCTTCCTGACCCAGGAAATGAAGCCGGGTCGCCTGCATTGCAGGTAGATTCTTAACCATCTGAGCCACCAGAGAAGCCCTGGTTTAAATCCCCACAATTAGCATTAGACTGTGTGTTTGAGGGGCAACTTTAGACTTTGAAACAATTACAACTTGGAGCAAGGGAAGATCTGAACTGATTCCACACTGCCCAAAACAGGTCCAGAGACCTTCCTAGAAATGTTGGAGGACTTTCTGAGTAGGCAAATAGACTGGAACAGGAAAATGGAAGAATCATTTGGACATTCTTCTCACTACTATATATATATATATATATATATATATATATATATATATATACTGCCTCTCCTCCCTTTTGTCATTTTTAAAATTTTTCTTAATATTGTCCTAATATGATTCTTTATTATTCCTTTAATTTTTATTTATTATAAACTATTTTTCCTTTGTTAAAAAAAACTATTTTTTAAATAATTTCCATGTGTTTTATTTTTTTATTTTTTTAATATTTTATTTTATTTTTTAACTTTACAACATTGTATTGGTTTTGCTATATATCAAAATGAATCTGCCACAGGTATACATGTGTTCCCCATCCTGAACCCTCCTCCCTCCTCCCTCCCCATACCATCCCTCTGGGTCATCCCAGTGCACCAGCCCCAAGCATCCAGTATCATGCATCAAACCTGGACTGGCAACTCATCTCATATATGATATTATACATGTTTCAATGCCATTCTCCCAAATCATCCCACCCTCGCCCTCTCCCACAGAGTCCAAAAGACTGTTCTATACATCAGTGTCTCTTTTGCTGTCTCGTATACAGGGTTATTGTTACCATCTTTCTAAATTCCATATATATGCGTTAGTATACTGTATTGGTGTTTTTCTTTCTGGCTTACTTCACTCTGTATAATAGGCTCCAGGTTCATCCACCTCATTAGAACTGATCCAAATGCATTCTTTTTAATGGCTGAGTAATACTCCATTGTGTATATGTACCACTGCTTTCTTATCCATTCATCTGCTGATGGGCATCTAGGTTGCTTCCATGTCCTGACTATTATAAACAGTGCTGCGATGAACATTGGGATACACGTGTCTCTTTCCCTTCTGGTTTCCTCAGTGTGTATGCCTAGCAATGGGATTGCTGGATCATAAGGCAGTTCTATTTCCAGTTTTTTAAGGAATCTCCACACTGTTCTCCATAGTGGCTATACTAGTTTGCATTCCCACCAACAGTGTAAGAGGGTTCCCTTTTCTCCACACCCTCTCCAGCATTTATTGCTTGTAGACTTTTGGATCGCAGCCATTCTGACTGGCGTGAAATGGTACCTCATAGTGGTTTTGATTTGCATTTCTCTGATAATGAGTGATGTTGAGCATCTTTTGATGTGTTTGTTAGCCATCTGTATGTCTTATTTCTGATTTTTGATTTTGTATTTCTTTCTAAATTTTGTTTATATATTTACTTGTTTTTGGCTGAGCTTGGTCTTTGTTGTTGCCCAGGCTTTTCTCTAGTTGCAGTGAGTGGGGGTCCCTCTGTAGCTGTGATGTGCAAGTTTCTCAGTGTGGTGGCACCTGGGCACACGGGCTTCAGTAGTTGCAGCTCCCAGGCTCTAGGGCACAGGCTCAATAGTTTTGTCCCACAGGTTTTGTTGCCCCACGGTATGCAGGATCTCTCTGGATCAGGGATTGAACCCATGTCTCCTACATTGGCAGGCAGATTCCTTACCACTGAGCCACCAGGAAGCCCTGTTTTTGTATTTTTGAGAAACTACTTTTTCCATGTTTTTTATTTTTGTTCATTGATCTTGGGTTTTTAACTTTGTATCTTTGAGAGTCTAACTTTTAGTATTGATTTTTACTTAGAGTTTGATTATTGGCTTGATTGCCTTCTCTTTTGACTCCTCTTATCCTTTTCTCCCCTTTCCTCCTACTTCCCTCTTCTTTTTCCTAGATAAGTGTGTGAAACTTTTGGGGTATTCTTGGCTGTTGAGAGTTGTTTTACCATTAGTGTAGTGACTTAGCAGCAGCAACAGGTGTTTGTCTTCTGTGCTGTGTGGCCTGTGAAGTATTGATGTTACTGTAAGTGGTTGAACCTAAAACCCAGAGGCAAGAGACACAACTCCAGGACTTTGGACCACCAGAGAACTTCCAGCTTCATGAAAATTTAGTAGGTGAGAGCCCCCTACAAAAGCCAGCAAAATCCAGGGATGTACACCCCATGCCAATTCTTCAGAAAAAAAGGGGGCACAATCCTGCACATTAGCAGACAGGATGCCCTAAGACACACTGAGCACATAGACACCCCAGAGCACACCATTGGACATGGCACTGCCCTCAAGAGAGATAGATGCAGCTCCATCCACAAGATCAAAGGCACAAGCCCCCCAACCAGGAAACCTTCACAAGGCACTGGCCTAACCCCACCCACTGGGGGCAGACTCCACAATTAGGAGGAACTACCTACCACCTTCCAGCCCACCAGAAAAGAGACCCCCCCCACCAAACAGTAAATTAAGCAAAATGAAAAGTCAAAGATGGACACAGAAGATAAATGAACATGGTAAAAACCCACATAACCAAATGAATGGAGAGGAAATAGGCATTCCAACTGAAAAAGAATTCAGAGTAATGATAGTAAAAATGATCCAAGATCTTGAAAGTAAAATTGGAGGCACAGATAAAAAAACTGGAGACACAGATAAAGAGGATGTAAGAAATATTTAACGAGGACCTAGATGAATTAAAGAATAAACAATAATGAACAATGAATAGCTGAGAGTAAAAGTAAACTGGAGGGAACCAACAGTAGAGTAACTGAGACAGAAGAAGATAAGTGAGCTGGAAAATACACTGGTGGAAATAACTGAATCAAAACACCATAAAGAAAAAAAGAATCAAAAGTAATGAGAAAAAAAAAAAAAAAGTAATGAGGATGGTCTCAGACACCTCTGAGACAACATTAAGCACCCAACATTTAGAATTACAAGGATCCCAGAAGACAAAAGGAAAGGGCATGAGGAAATATTTGAGGAGATTATAGTTGAAAAATTCCCTAAAATGGGAAAGGAAATAGACACCCAAGTCCAGGAAGCCCAGAGAGCTACATATAGGATAAACCCAAGGAGAAACAAATCAAGACACATGTTAATCAAACTAATAAAAATTGAACACAAAGAATATGAAAAGTAGAAAAGGAAAAGCAGCAAATAATATACAATGGGATTCCCATGAAGCTAAAAGATAATCTTTTAACAGACATTGTGCAGGCCAGAAAGTAATGGCAGGATATACTTAAGGTAATGAAAGCGGAAACCTACAACCAAGATTACTCTATCCAGGAAGGATCTCATTCAGATGTGAAGGAGAAATGAAAAACTTTATAGACAAGCAAAAGTTAGCAGAATTTAGAACCATCAAACTAGCTCTCCAATGAATGCTAAAGGAAATTCTCTAGATAGGAAATAAGAAAAAAAGTCTACCAAAACAAGCACAAAACAATAAAGTAAGTGGTAACTGATGTGAAGAACTGACTCATTGGAAAACACCCTGATGCTGGGAGAGATTAAAGGCAGGAGGAGAAGGGGACGACAGAGGATGAGATGGTTGTATGGCATCACCTACTCGATGGACATGGGTTTGGATAAAGAAAAGCATTACATAATAATCATGAGATCACTCCAAGGAGAAGATAACAATTGCACATATATACCCAACAAAGGAGCACCAAAATACATAAGGCAAATGCTAACAATCATTAAATTGGAAATTTATAGTTACATAATAATAGTGGAAGATATTAATACCCAATTCACATTAATGAACAGATAGATTATTGAGACAGAAAGCTTTAAAGGATACATTGGACCAGTTGGACCTAATTGACATCTACAGGGCATTTCACCTGAAAACAATAGATTTCACTTTTTTCTCAAGTGCACATGGAACATTATCCAGGATAGATCACATCTCTGGCCATAAATCAAGACATAGTAAGTTTTTAAAAATTGAAACAACTTCAAGCATCTTTTCTGACCACAACACTATATGATTAAATAACAACTACAAGAAAGAAAACTATACAAAACACAAACACATGGAGGCCAGACAATACACTTCTGAATAACCAACAGATCCCTGAAGAAATGAAAAAGGAAATGAAAATATACCTAGAAACAATGACAATGAAAACACAACAACTCAAAATCTATGTGATACAGTAAAAGCAGTGCTAAGAGGAAAGTTTATAGCAATACAAACCTCCCCCCAAAAAACAAGAGAGACATCAAATAAACAACCTAACCTTACCCCTAAAGCAAATAGGAAAAGAAGAACAAAAGAACTTCAAAGCTGGTTTAAGGAAATAAGCCATAAGGATCATAGCAGAAATGAAAGAAATGAAGGAAACTATATCAAAGACCAATAAAACGAAAAGCTAGTTCTTCGAGAAGATAAACAAAATCAACTAACCATTAGTCAGACTCATCAAGAAAAAAAGGGAGAAGACTGAAATCAATAAAATTAGAAATGAAAAAGATGAAATTACAAGAGACAAAAAAGAAATACAAAGGGTTATAAGTGACTACTATAAGCAACTAATGGCAATAAAATGGAAAACCTGGAAGAAATGGACAAATTCTTAGAAAAGTATGACCTTCTAGAACTAAAAGTATGACCAAGAAGAAAGAGAAAATATGAACAGATAAATCACAAACACAGTAATCAAGACTGTAATCAAAAATCTTCCAACAAAGAAAAGTCCAGGGCTAGATAGCTTCACAGGTAAAATCTACCAAAAGTTTAGAGAAGAGTTAACATCTATCCTACTCAAACTCTTCCAGAAAATCACAAAGGAAGGAAAACTCCCAAACTCATTCTACAAGGCTACCATCACCCTGATACCAAAAAAGACAAAGATGCAAAAGAAAGAAAGAAAGAAAATTGAAAACTACAGGCCAATACGACTGATGAACATAAATGCAAAAATCTTCAAAATTCTACCAAACAGAATCCAGCAACACATTAAAAAGATCATACATAACAACCAAGTTGGCTTTACCCCAGCAGTGCAAGGATTTTTTAATATATGAAAATTAATCGGTATGATATACCACATTAATGAACTGAAAAATAAAAACCATAGGATCATCTCAATAGATGCAGAAAAAGCTTTTGACAAAATTCAACATCCATTTATGAGCTAAAAAAAAAAAACTCTCCAGAGAGTAGGCATAGAAGAAATATACCTCAACATAATAAAGGCCATATGCAAAAAACCCACAACAAATATTATTTTCCATGGGGAAAAATTGAAAGAAATTCCTCTAAAATCAGAACCGATACAAGGGTGCCCACTCTCACCACTAATATTCAAAATAGTTTTGAAGGTCTAGCCACAACAATCAGAGAAGAAAAGAAAAGCAATCCAGATTGGAAAAGAAGTAAAACTCTCACTGTTTGCAGATGACATGATTGTTTACATAGAAAACTCTAAAGATACCGCCAGAAAATTACTAGTACTAATCAATGAATATAGTAAGGGCACAGGATACAAAATTAGTACACAGAAATCCCTTGTACTTCTATACACTAACAATGAAAAATCCTAAATAGAAATTAAGGAAACGATTTTTTTATCATTGCAACAACAATAAAAGAATAATACACTTAGAAATAAATTTACTTAAAGAGACAAGAGACTTTTATGCAGAAAAATATGACACAAATGAAAGAAATTATGGATGACATCAACAGATGGAGCAATATACCATGTTCTTGGACTGGAAGAATCAATATTCTAAAAACAACTATAATACCAAAGCAATCTATAGACTCAACTCCCTCTCAAACTACCAATGGTATTTTTCACAGAACAAATAATTTCACAATTTGTATGGAAACACAAAATACCCAGAATAGTTAGCCAAAGCAATCTTGAGAAAGAAGAATGGAGCTAGAGGAATCAACCTCCCTGACCTCAGACTATACGACAATGCTACAGTCATCAAAACAGTATGGTACTTGAACAAAAACAGAAATTATAGACGAATGGAACAAGATACAAAACCCAGAGATAAATCCACAGATGTATGGGCACCTTATCTTTGACAAAGGGGGAAAGAATATACAATGGAGAAAAGACTGTCTATTCAATAAGTGATGCTTGGAAAATTGGGTAGCTAGGTGTAAAAGAATAAAATTAGGACACCTCCTAACATCAAAGAGAAAAATAAACTCAAAATGAATTAAATACATAAATGTAAGGCTGAAAACCATAAAACTCTTAGAGGGAAACAGGCAGAACACTCTTTGATGTAAATCACAGCAAGATCCTCTATGACCCCACCTTCTAGAGTAATGGAAATAAAAATTAAAATAAGCAAGTGGAACCCAATTAAATTTAAAAGCTTTTCACAACAAAGGAAACCATAATCAAAGTGCAAAGAGAACTATCAGAATGGGAGAAAGTAAGAGCAAATTAAACAACTGACAAAGCAGTTGACTAAATAGACAGTTGCCTGGTTTGATCTCCTTGATGTGCAAGGGACTCTCAAGAGTCTTCTCCAGCACCACAGTTTGAAAACATCAATTCTTCAGTGCTCAGCCTTCTTTATGGTCCAACTCACATCTGTACATGACTACTGGAGAAACCATAGTTTTGACTACACAGAACTTTGTCAGCAAAATAATGTCTCTGTTTTTTAATATGCTGTCAAGATTTGTCATAGCTTTTCCTCCAAGGAGCAAGCATCTTTTAATTTCATTGCTGCAGTCACCATCTGCAATGATTTTGGAGCCCAAGAAAGTAAAGTCTATCACTGTTTCCGTTGTTTCCCCATCTATTTGCTATGAAGTGATGAGACTGGATGAATACACAAAACAATACAAAAAAAAAAATCTTAATGCCCTGGACAACCATGGTGGTGTGATCACTCACCTAAAGCCAGATATCCTGGAGTGTGAAGTCAAGTGGGCCTTAGGAAGCACTGCTACTGCTAAGTCACTTCAGTCATGTCCAAATCTTAGCGACCCCATGGACTGCAGCCTACCAGGCTGCTCCGTCCATGGGATTTTCCAGGCAAGAGTACTGGAGTGGGTTGCCATTGCCTTCTCCATTAGGAAGCACAGTATTCCTTAAAAAACTAGGAATAAAACTACTCTTGTTGTTGTTTGTTGTTCATTTGCTGTCATGTCTGACTCTGCAACCCATGGACTGCAGTATGCCAGTCTTCCTTGTCCTTCACTATCTCCTAGAGTTTGCTCAAACTCATGTCCATTGAGTTGGTGATACTAGCTAACCATCTAATCCTCTGTCATCCCCTTCTCCTCCTGCCCTCAATTTTTCCCCACATCAGGCTATTTTCCAATGAGTCAGTTCTTCCCATCAGGTGGTCTAAATATTGAAGTTTCAGCTTCAGCGTCAGTCCTTTCAATGAATATTCAGGATTGATTTCCTTTAGGATTAACTGGTTTGATCTCCTTGCTACCCAAGGGACTCTCAAGAGTCTTCTCCAGCACCACAGTTCCAAAGTATCAATTCTTCAATGCTCAGCCTTTCTGGTCCAGATCTCACATTTGCACATGACCCAACAATCCCACTACTGGACATATACCCTCAGGTAACCGTAATTCAAAAAGACACATATACCCTAATGTTCACTGCAGCACTGTTTACAAGAGCTAGGACATGGAAGCAGCCTAATATGTCCATCAATGGATGAATGGATAAAGAAGTTGTGATACACCTTGTTGGTTTCAGTTCAGAGATATCTTGCTTATCTGGACTCCATAGTTCTTCAACAGAGAAATCCTGAAAAGGACTGACTGGTTCTTGCAGTTTCAAACAATGACCCACATCCTGCTTGTTCCTCCTTTCCTGAGTGCATCCCCTATGTGGCCTTCCATGATGTGTGGTATCTTCCTCTCCTGGACTGGTTCAGTGACATTTAGAGATGTGGCCATAGACTTCTCACAGGATGAATGGGAATTCCTATACTCAGCATGGAGGGACTTTTAGAGGGATGTGACCTGAGAGAATGACAGCAACTCCATCCCACTAACAGGACCTTCCAAGTCTAAACCAGATGTGATTACCTTATTGGAAGAAGAGAAGGTGCCCTGGGATGATTGTGAGGGAAAGCACAGGAAGACATAACCCTGGTGAGGGCTGAGCAGGCATGGGGAATTGTTACTGTAGGAAATAGCCAAGTGTGTTAGGGTAGAGACATACCTTTGAGATGTTACAGATCTCTCTTCAACAGCCTGTGGAGGAAAGGCCTGAGACCTTGGAAGCAAAATGTTTTAAGCCCAGGCTAACAGCAACAGAAACAAAAAGAAGTTGTGATACCTATACACAATGAATATTACTCAGCTATAAAAAGGAACGATCCTGAGTCGGTTCTAATGTGGTGGACAAACCTAGAGCCTATTGTACAGAGTGAAGTAAGACAGAAAGACAAAAGCAAATATGATATATTAATGCACATGTATGGAATCTAGAAAGATGGTACTAATGATCCTATTTGTAGGATAGCAAAAGAGATGCAGACATGAAGAGGAGATAGACTTTTGGTTAACGTGGGGGAGGGAGAAGGTGGAAAGATGAGAGCGAGTAGTAATAAAACATATACATTCCCATATGTAGAATACATAGCCAGCAGGAAGTTGCTGAATGAGACAGGGAACCCAAAGCTGGTGCTCTCTGACAACCTAGTGGGGTGGGATGTAGAGAGAGGTGGGAGGCAGGTTTAAGAAGGAAGGAGGCATGTGTGTGGCTGTGGTTGATTCATGTTGATGTATGGCAGAAAGCACCATATTGTAAAGTAATTATCCTCCTTAAAAAATAAAATTAAAAAATAAGTAAATAAATGAGTAGATCATTTGACTTCTAGTCAAAATAATACCCATTCAAAGAGAATAACTGCCCTTTGACATTTGAACAGTGAGAGTCAAGAAACAAAGCAGGGTTAATCTAGGACATTTTCTGATGCAAACCAGGATCACATCAAAAGAACCATGTTTCTTACTCTCGTGCTGTATAAGCCTCTGTGTTTTCACATAGAGGTTTGTTGTTGCTTATGTTGCTTATACTCATTAATAATATTCCATATATTTTGGCAGCCCATGTACTGTGCTTTTGTTTTATAGCCAGGGGATGAGAGATTAGAGAAAATTATTCAAAAAGCAAGTCAGACACCATTTTCAACAAAGTGTACTCAAACATTTCATGGAAGTTACTCCTCCCTCCAGAAGGAGACCCAACTGACTTTAATATCAAAGTCACAGATGTAGGGAATACAGCTTTTACTAAGAGGAAAATGTTGAGGCCTAGTAAGAAGAAGGCCAGAAGGAAGCAAGTTAGGATTTAAAGGAGAACTGAAAGCTTTTGAGAAGCACATATTGGCAATGGATTTTACTGGTTTAGAAGTTTGGGGACAAACATTATTATGGGGTGGGGGGGCGGAAATCCTGGGCGCTTCTCTGTAATGAAACCTCTGCATATATTCCCTGAATATCCAAGTGGTTGAGAATTTTGTGACTTGAGGCCTCTTTCCCTCAGGGATATAATTAATAACTATTATTACTAAAATTTAACAACCAAGAAATATTTTTAAAGTATTAACTCAGTATCTATATACTATGGCTCTAAGATAGAATGTCTCTCTTTGAAATAACAGAATTTTTAAAAATCAAAATAAACAGCAGTTATTCCTTTTAAAAAAGGGAAGTATACAAACTCTATTACATTTTTTATTACAAATAGATTATGAATTCCTTTTACTAAATTAAGAAATTACAGATTATAAAAACTAGTTTTAAAAAATTGAACCATATCATATCTGGCTTTATAATCTATTTTTTCATTTATATACTTATTTTAAAGTTTATATACTTATACTATATTTCATGAATATGCTTATTATTTATCATTAATTAGTGTTCTATAAAGTCTTTTTTAATGATAGCATACTATTCCATACTATGAATACCTTATTATCTATATAAGCAATAGTTAATAGTCATATACCTGGTTTCCTTTTGCTTCTCTCTTCATTTATTTCTTTTATAATTGGTGAAGCTGGTTTCTGATATTTTCTCTTAATTTTTTAATTTGTCAAGCTTCAAAATATAGCAAAGGAAAACACTAAACTGTAGATAAGTTTGCATTGTACATAGACAATGCAAAACTAAAATATAAACTCTCCTCATCTTAGCCAAGAAATAAAACACTTAATACTGCTATAGGAAGAAAAACAGTCATTTCTTTTGATTAAAATCTATGCAGTTATCTTGCTATAAAAATTAAATAAAATGACCAATAATCCTCTATTTTATATTAACACCTATTAAGCATTTACAGAGGAAAAGAAGACTTGACATCCTCTCTTTACCCACATTCAGATTTATGTTATTAAAATAAACAGATTACTTACTGTGGAGAACAGTGTCGTGTGTTTCCAAATTCAAGCAGATGGGGTGGTATTAAACCTATGAGCATATTAGGATATCTTTAAAGATAAATTTATTTTCATTTCTTCTGGAATAAAACACTATTGCAAAATAAGTCTCTTCAGTTCAGTTCAGTCACTCAGTCATGTCCGACTCTTTGTGACCCCATAAATCACAGCACGCCAGGCCTCCCTGTCCACCACCAACTCCCGGAGTTCACCCAGACTCACGTCCATCGAGTCAGTGATGCCATCCAGCCATCTCATCCTCTGTCGTAACCCTTCTCCTCCTGGCCCCAATCCCTCCCAGCATCAGAGTCTTTTCCAATGAGTCAACTCTTCGCATGAGGTGGCCAAAGTATTGGAGTTTCAGCTTTAGCATCATTCCTTCAAAAGAACACCCAGAACTGATCTCCTTTAGAAAGGACTGGCTGGATCTCCCCGCAGTCCAAGGGACTCTCAAGAGCTTTCTCCAACACCACAGTTCAAAAGCATCAATTCTTCGGCGCTCAGCCTTCTTCACAGTCCAACTCTCACATCCATACATGACCACAGGAAAAGCCATAGCCTTGACTAGACGAACCTTTGTTGGCAAAGTAATGTCTCTGCTTTTGAATATGCTCTCTAGGTTGGTCATAACTTTCCTTCCAAGGAGTAAGCGTCTTTTAATTTCATGGCTGCAGTCACCATCTGCAGTGATTTTAGAGCCCAAAAAAAAAAAGTCTGACACTGTTTCCACTGTTTCCCCATCTATTTCCCATGAAGTGATGGGACCAGATGCCATGATCTTCGTTTTCTCAATGTTGAGCTTTAAGCCAACTTTTTCACTCTCCACTTTCACTTTCATCAAGAGGCTTTTGAGTTCCTCTTCACTTTCTGCCATAAGGGTGGTGTCATCTGCATATCTGAGGTTATTGATATTTCTCCCGGCAATCTTGATTCCAGCTTGTGTTTCTTCCAGTCCAGCATTTCTCATGATGTACTCTGCATATAAGTTAAATAAACAAGGTGACAATATACAGCCTTGACATACTCCTTTTCCTATTTGAAACCAGTCTGTTGTTCCATGTCCAGTTCTAACTGTTGCTTCCTGACCTGTGGAATTATATAATTACCAATTATATAATGTACCTGTTTTCAACTTTATTTTACCTGTTTATTTATATCCTGAACTAGGTGTTTCCTTCAAGGTCTATTGCTAGTGAAATGTCAGAAGCAAACCTCAGTGGGCAGCTAGGGCTCCTGGAGTATGAACTCAGAACCCCTCACTCTAAACAGTCAGTCTACAGTGTTACCTGTATGGATACATCTGCCGTTGCCCTAAGAGCCTGTTACACACCCTTTCCTGTCCTTCTTCCTCATTAGACTGGAAGCTCCCAGAGGATTGGGATCTTATCTTTCATGTCTTCATGTCATCTTCACTTCCTATCAAAATATTGGAAGTATAGCAAAGTTAAATAAATACTTGCTAAAAGAATTAATATATGTCATCCATTCACACAAGGTCATCAAACTACTTTTTTGTTGACTTAGCAAGTTATGTGTCTTCCAACATGTCTGTTAGAAAGAATACTGACTTCTAAAAAAAAAACACACACACACAATTTGAAATGTTTTATTTTGTGTTTTATCACCACTCTGTTTATCTGCCCTCAAGGACTCATGGCTAAGGCATTTTAGACAGGAAAATAAAATATGACAAGAAAAGAGCTTGAGATAAAACTGACCCTCATACTTATCCCATGAACAATCAAATTAAGCCCTCCATACCTGATGTGGTTAATTGAAATGGATGGCAGATAATCCCACAGAAAGATGATACAAAAAAATTTAGGGCTCTTAATGATAAGATGGGGAAATTTGTATATCTCTCTTAATCTCTTTTCTGGTATTTTTATAATTTAGTCTTCTATATTTGGGTCAACAAAGTTGGGAAGAGTCAACAATCCCCCCAAAATAAAGGAGAAAACAATAAGGTGGCTGTGAGGCTTTGTGGACTAATTGAAATCCTTACTTTTTAACAAGAAAATTACTTTTACCTACATTTTTCTTAAGAGCTATAGGTACCCTTGAATTATACTTGAATCCCTGTTTTTAATGTGTAGCAATATCATATACATCAAGCTCTTTGCTTAGAAAGCTCTACTGCACCAGTATTAAAGTTGACATGCAGGACTGTTGGATGTTGGATATCAACATGCGTTTCTTTGTCGACAAAATGTTGTGCTGACTGACTCACCCATATACAAGGGAATTCTTTACTTCATTTTAATTTATTTAAAATATCTTAGAAACTATTTGATGGCAAATTATTTCCACTGAAAGGGAAACAGTGACATCTGGTGGAATATTTTTATCTAAACAAGTAGTCATCAACATATTTATTCCCTCAAACTAAGTGTTTGAAATATACATTCTTTCCCTAGAGAAAAAGTGTGCCTTTGTAATGAAACTGGAGATTCTTCAGTTAATGTCCAGAGCAATAAATCTTAAAGAAAAAAAAGCCGCAAAATGGACTACAAGGAATTGTATCTTCTATCATTCTAGCCATTTGAGCAATGCAATCTGAAAGTCACAAGCAATATGGTAATTCAGAGATACGTAAACATACTCATATATATATATGTATGTATATGTTATATATTAATTATATATTATATGCTTTATGTATAGCCCATTAATTATATAATATATATTATAATGCTATATTAACTACATATTATATGTATTATATTATGTATAACTATATATTATATTAACTATAAATATATGTGGATATAATGCATACATATATATCAATTACGTATGATTTTATATGCAATGTACATACAGACATATATTGACTATATATTAGTATTAATTATATATCTACACATTATATATTTAATATAGCTACATATGTATAACACACAAGAAAAATTTGTGAGGTCTGTCAATCTGGAAAAAAGTGAAACATGTTTTTATAATGCTCATGAGGGCTTAATCTAGACCATAATAGATGTGCAAATATTAAAATGTGTATGTACCATATAAATTTTAAATTAATCTATAATTAAACATGAATAGTGAATAAACACACAGTACTGAATGATGGTCTAGCCTGGTGCCCGTATAGCAATCACAAAGCGTAAATGTTCCCATGATTACTAATTGTGCTACACGTCCTGAAATGTGAGTCATTTGCTACTGCTGTGTACTGCAAACTCTAAGTCAAACAAAGCCAAGGATTTCCTCTAGGCAGAGGAGGAGACGTGACATAGAGAGAGTCTTGAAAGGTAGTTTAGATCTTAGACTTGGATTCCTACAGATCTGGGCTAGAATTCTGCTTTCGGCAGCTGTGTAAAAGTGGAGAAGTCATTTAATTTCTCTGTCTGTCCCTGTTAGTAAAATGGGAACAAAAGTGCAACAAAGCTATTTCTAAGTATTAATAGAAAAATATGGATAAAACACTTTAGTAGAGTGATGGGAAAATAACACTTACATGTTGAAGTTATAATTACTCTATTACTCCCTTTTTACTTTTCTGTGTTTAGTTTACAAGCGTGTATAATGTTTTTTGGGGGGGGCACATTGCCTGGCAAGTGGGATCTTAGTTCCCTGACCAGGGATTGAACCCCACACTCCTGCATTGGAAGCCTGGAGTCTCAACCACTGGACCACCAGGGAAAGTCTCTCTCTCTCTCTCTTTTTTTTTTTTTTTTTTTCATTTTCACCAAGAACTGATTGAACGATATATTCACTGTTTTGTTCCACTACCTTCTGCCATTTTTCTGGCAACTTCATAACTCCATCTTCCCAAAACTTTTATCTGTTTGAGCAAATAATTGTTTTAGGTGCCCTTTGCAGTCTTTCAGGGAACTGAAATTTTTCCATTAAGATAGTTTGGTAAAGACAAAAATAAATGGAAATTCGAAGGTGCAATATCTGGTGAATATGGTGGATGAATCAGAACTTGCCTGCCAAGCTGTAACAGCTTTTGTCCGGTCATCAAAGAAATATGTGCTCTTCCAGTATCCTGAGGGAAGACTGTATGCTTTCTGTTGACAAATTCCAGATGCTATTCACTGAGAGCTGCTTTCGGCTGGTCTAATTGGGAGCTGTACTTGCAGACTTTGTTGGAATTGTACACTGCTGTATAATACATTGCATAAGACACAGTATGTTGTACCACATATTTCTCATTGTTTAAAAGTTTCTGACCTTGATTACAAAGATCAGAGCGACCCAGCAGTTGGGAACTTAGGGTCTAGGGCAAAATCAGAAAGTGGTTCAAATCTTGGCTCTTTCACTTCCTGTGTGGTGTTGGGCAAGTTACTTAATTTTCCTGTGACCCAGTTTCATCATTTATAAACGAGAATAAAACTTTATCTTATCTCACACAGTTTTATTATGAGAATTTATTATGAGACTTTATTGTGAGGTTTAAATGTGTTTATGCATACAAAGCTTTACAGCGCTGTCTGGCAAGGTAAGAGCTGTATAAATATTACTTTTTAGTATTGAATTATCTAAATTGTAATAACACAGAAATCAAACAGAACACTTGGTCTACTTTCCCAAGTAATTTCAAGAGATGTGAGTGGAAAACTTGACCTAAATTTGACTCCTAAAGTATGTGTGGAAATATCAGTAACCTCAGATATGCAGATGATGCCACCCTTATGGCAGAAAGTGAAGAGGAACTAAACAGCCTCTTGATGAAAGTGAAAAAGGAGAGCAAAAAAGTTGGCTTAAAGCTCAACATTCAGAAAACTAAAATCATGGCATCCGGTCCCATTACTTCATGGCAAATAGATGGGGAAACAGTGGAAACGGTGGCTGACTTTATTTTCTTGGGCTCCAAAATCACTGTAGATGGTGATTGCAGCCATGAAGTTGAGACGCTTACTCCTTGGAAGGAAAGTTATGACCAACCTAGACAGCATATTAAAAAGCAGAGACATTACTTTGTCAACAAAGGTCCATCTAGTCAAGGCTATGGTTTTTCCAGTGGTCATGTATGGATGTGAGAGTTGGACGATAAAAAAAGCTGAGCACCAAAGAATTGATGCTTTTGAACTGTGGTGTTGGAGAAGACTCTTGAGAGTCCCTTGGACTGCAGGGAGATCCAACCAGTCCATCCTAAAGGAGATCAGTCCTGGGTTTTCATTGGAAGGAATGATGTTGAAGCTAAAACTCCAATACTTTGGCTACCTCATGCAAAGAGCTGACTCATTGGAAAAGACCCTGACGTTGGGAAAGATTGAGGGCAGGAGAAAGGAATGACAGAGGATGAGATGGTTGGATGGCATGACTGACTTGATGGCTATGGGTTTGAGTGGACTCCAGGATTTGGTGATGGACAGGGAGGCCTGGCATGCTGTGGTTCATGGGGTTGCAAAGAGTGGGATACGACTGAGTGACTGAACTGAATTGAAAGTATGTGTGTGTGTGTGTGTGTGTGTGTGTGTGTGTTGCTTACTCGTGTCTGACTCTCTGTGACCCCATGGACTGTAGTGCACCAGGCTCCTCTTTCCATGGAATTCTCCAGGCAAGAATACTAGAGTGGGTTGCCATGCCCTCCTCCAGAGGATCATCTGGACCCAGGGATCAAACCCAGGTCTCCTGCATTTCAGGCTCCTGCATTGCAGGCAGATTCTTTACCATCTGGGGGCTTCCCTGATAGCTTAGTTGGTTAAGGATCTACCTGCAATGCAAGGGACCCCAGTCCGATTCCTGGGTCAGGAAGATCCGCTGGAGAAGGGATAGGCTACCCACTCCAGTATCCTTGGGCTTCCTTGTGACTCAGCTGGGAAAGAATCTGCCTGCAATGCAGGAGACCATGGTTCAATCCCTGGGTTGGGAAGATCCACTGGAGAAGGGAAAGGCTACCCACTCCAGTTTTCTGGCCTGGAGAATTCCATGGACTGTATGGTCCATGGGATCACAAAGAGTCGGATACGACTGAGTGACTTTCACTTTCACTTTCTTTATCATCAAATCTACCAGGGAAGACTTCCTAGAGTATAAATAGCCCAAAAGTGAGTTCCATGGCCACTGATCACTTTGACTAACTTATCCATTAATGAGTCTATATACACAACTGAAATTGCAATTCATTTTTTCCTTCTTATGTATGTATGATCTCACCTTGGGGGTTGGTTAATTATTCTCGCTGCTGATATTAAGACATTGCTAGGTACATCTGATTGATGGGAATAAATTGTGTTTGAGTAATATTGTGAGCTGGACCCAGAGGGTAAACAGAAAAAAAATCAAAAAGGGCCTTGAATATTAAGTCTATCTATCAAATGCAGAAGTTTAATACATAGAGTCTTGTTCTTTGACTATCATGTACCATTTCCTATAATACAGTTGTTTCTCCTATATTATGTGGAACTGTAGAAGTTCAGGATTGGGTCAGTGAGTGAGTGAAGGTCACTTGGTCCTGTCTGACTCTTTGCAACCCCACGGACTATATAGTCCATGGAATTCTCCAAGCCAGAATACCGGGATGGGTAGCCTTTCCCTTCTCTAGGGGATCTTCCCAACCAAGGGATCGACCCAGGTCTCCCACATTGCAGGAGAATTCTTTCCCAGCTGAGCCACAAGGGAAGCCCCAGGATTGGGTAAAATGATCTCCTAATTCCAATAAGGCAAGGATCCTGTCAGCATTCCCCTTGAGTGATTGTCCAGTCTCTGCTTGAGCACCTCCAGTGATTAAGAAACATCACCTCTTGAAATAGCACATGGTGTCTTACAGAAAGTAATTACTGTAACTAAAGTCAAACATGAAATAATAAGCAACCAATTCATCTCCTTCTTCATCACCAAAACCCAAGAAAACAAGTAAAGAATAGCTTTTGAAAAATCTCACAAGAGCCAGGGATGTTAAGGAAACCTTGGAAGCTGATTTGGCAGAATAGAAAAACTGAGTTCTAAATCTGCAAGGGGGAAGACAAACCATGGAAAGGCTCAGGTACATCGGAGGTGTGATATAGGGCTGAAAATGAGAATTTATTGAAAGGTTGTTTTAAAAAAATTCAGACACCCAGATTCTCTCTCTCACCTCATAAAGCCAGTGAACTGTCCTCCCACCCACCCAGGCATATGGATTTACTTTCTGAAGATGTTGAACCGTAAAGATTGTCGCTTGGACACCAGGCACAGAGGACTGTGGAGCACCTTCTGAAAACAAGGGATTAAGTGTGGATCTGCATATTGAACACTGAGCCCCTCAGATGGGCTCCGAGCACAGTAGCCGCCACCCAACTCCTTCCCCAGTTTCATCTGTGGAAATTTAACAGCCCAAGGGCAATATCTCTGATACTGACAATTAAGAATCTCCCTAAGTGGTCTCTCCCCCAAAATGATCACCTTGTGGTGAGGTCTACCATTTGCCTAACCTCATGCACATCAGAGCATTTAATTGCCTCGCTGTTGTGGATTCTGGATTCACCCTTTAAGACTGAGGCAATTCTCCCAGTTGCTGGATGCATTAGTGGCTTATGGATCATAGCTGATTTCCTTTCTGGAAATCACCCCAAATGAACACAGCTGCCTTGCCCAGAGCACAAACCCAATCCAGTGATTTATAGATGATTACAATCTTTCCCAGAGAAAAACCCAAATCCAGCACACTTGCCTCAATTTAGTATATCTCTGAGGTGTCATCCCAGTACCAGAGCTTTCCCTGTTATTCCCTGGTAAGTGATTGAAACAATATTTCTACTAATTTCTCTCTCTCCCCCTCAGGTGTTGATCCCAAGGAAATCCCAAATAAACTTACTATACAGTCTATTTCCCAGGGAACCTGATCTAACAGACTCACTCTAGAATTTGAAAGGACATCTCAGCCTTTATTTTTAGGAAAGACTCTAACATGAAAGAATGAGTCCACATCAATTCAAAGTGAGGATACAAAAAGGAACTTAGAGGAGAAAGATAGTGCAGAGAATATTAAGCTAAATTTTTCTCAGATAAATTTTATTCATAAAATGAAAAACAAGATGCTCTAAGACAGAACTTTCAGAAAACAAAGAAGAACTCTTGAGAATTAAAAATACATTAATAGAAATAAAAATTTTGATAGATTGAGAGATAAAATTGTGTAACTCTTCGGAATATAAAGCAAAATACAAAAAGATGGAGATTAAGAAAGAACATGAGAAAATTAGATCCAGGAGGCACAGCATTTTACTAGAAAAGGAATTTTTAAAATACAAATTAAAAAAAAAACTAATAGAGAACATGAGAAAATGTCTCAAAACTGCAGGCCAAGAGTTTCTGAAGTATCCCACACAATAAACAAAAAAGCTCCACATTAATGCAAATCACTGAGAAGTTTCAGACTAGTAAAGAGTCTGAAATGCAGTACTTGGGTATAATCTCAAAAAAAGACAGAATGATCTCTATTCATTTACAAGTCAAACAATTCAGTATCACAGTAATTCAAGTGTATGCCCCAACCACTAATGCCAAAGAAGCTGAAGTTGAATGATTCTACGAAGAAATACAGGATCTTCTAGTCTAACACCAAAAACAGATGTCCTTTTCATAGGAGACTGCAATGCAAAAGTAGGAAGTCAAGAGATACCTGGAGTAAGAAGCAAGTTTGTTATTAGAGTACAAAATGAAGCAGGGCAAAGGCTAACAGAGCTTTGCCAAGAGAATGCACTAGTCATAGCAAACATCCTCTTCCAACAGCACAATAAAAGATTCTACACATGGACATCACCAGATGGTCAATACTGAAATCAGATGGATTATATTCATTGCAGCCAAAGATGGAGAAGCTCTATACAGTCAGCAAAAATAAGACCAGGAACTGACTGTGGCTCAGATCATGAACTCCTTATTGCCAAATTCAGACTTAAATTGAAGAAAGTAGGGAAAACACTAGACCATTCAGGTATGACCAAAATCAAATATCTTATGATTATACAGTAGAAGCAGCAAATAGATTCAAGGGATTAGATCTGATAGACAGAGAGCCTAGAGAACTATGGATGGAGGTTCATGACATTGTACAAGAGGCAGGGATCCAGACCATCCCCAAGAAAAAGAAAGGCAAAAAGGTAAAATGGTTGTCTGAGGAGCCCTTACAAATAGCTGAGAAAATAAGGGAAGCAAAAGGAGAAAATGAAAGATATACCCATTTGAATGCAGAGTTCCAAAGAATAACAAAGAGAGAAATAATAAAAAGAAAAAATAATAAGAAATATTATATAAAATATAATATATTATATATATAATATAATAAAAAATAAGAAGAAAATCTTCCTAAGTGATTAATGCAAAGAAATAGAGGAAAACAATAAAATGGAAAAACCTAGAGACCTATTCAAGAAAATTAGAGACACAAGGGAGCATTTCATGCAAAGATGGGCACAATTAAGGACAGAAATGGTATGGGCCTAGCAGAAACAGAAGATATTAAGAAGAGGTGGCAAGAATACACAGAAGAACTATACAAAATATATCTTAATGCCCAGATAATTACGATGGTCTGATCACTAACCTAGAGCCAAACATCCTGGAGTGCGAAGTCAAGTGGGCCTTAGGAAGCATCACTACCAACAAGGCTACTGGAGGTGGTGGGATTCCAGTTGAGTTACTTCAAATCTTAAAAGATGATGCTGTTGAAATGCTATATTCAATATGCCAGCAAATTTGGAAAACTCAGCAGTGGCCACAGAGCTGGAAAAGGTCAGTTTTCATTCTAATCCCCAAAATGGGCAGTGCCAAAGAAGGCTCAAATTACCACACAATTGCACTCATCTCAGTTCAGCTCAGTTCAGTGGCTCAGTCATGTCTGACTCTCTGCGAAACCATGGACTGCAACATGCCAGGCCTCCCTGTCCATTACCAACTTCCGGAGTTTACTCAAACTCATGTCCATTGAGTCGATCATGCCATCCAACCATCTTGTCCTCTGTCATCCCCTTCTCCTCCTGCTTTCAATCTTCCTCAGAATCAGGGTCTTTTCAAATGAGTCAGCTCTTTGTATCAGGTAGCCAAAGGATTGGAATTTCAGCATCAGAATCAGTCCATCCAATGAATATTCAGAACTGATTTCCTTTAGAATGGACTGTTTGGATCTCCTTGCAGTCCAAGGCGCTCTCAAGAGTCTTCTCCAGCATCACAGTTCAAAAGCATCAGTTCTTCAGTGCTCAGCTTTCTTTAGAGTCCAACTCTCACGTTCATACGTGACTACTGGAAAAACCATAGCCTTGACTAAACGGACCTTTGTTGGCAAAGTAATGTCTCTGCTTTTTAATATGCTGTCTAGGTTGGTTATAACTTTTTTTCCAAGGAACAAGGGTCTTCTAATTTCATGGCTGCAGTCAGCGTCTGCAGTGATTTTGGAGCCCCAGAATATAAAGTCTGTCACTGTTTCCATTGTTTCCCCATCTATTTGCCATGAAGTGATGGGACCAGATGCCATGATCTTAGTTTTCTGAATGTTGAGTTTTAAGCCAACTTTTTCACTCTCCACTTTCACTTTCAACAAGAGGCTCTTTAGTTCTTCTTTGCTTTCGGACATAAGGGTGGTATCATCTCCATATCTCACCTGCTAGCAAAGAAATGCTCAAAATTTTCCAAGCAATTCTTCAACAGTACATGAACCAAGAACTTTTAGATGCTCAAGCTGGATTTAGAAAAGGCAGAGGAACCAGAGATCAAATTGCTAATATCCATTGGACCATAGAAAAAGCAAGAGAATTCTGGAAAAACATCTATTTCTGCTTCACTGACTATGCTAAAACCTTTGATTGTGTGGATCACAACAAACTGTGGAAAATTCTTAAAGAGAAGGGAATACCAGACCCCCTTACCTGCCTGTTGAGAAATCTATATGTAGGTCAAGAAACAACAGTGAGAACCAGACATGGAACAATGGGCTGGTTCAAAATTGGGAAAAGAGTACATCAAGTCTGTATATTGTCACCCTGCTTATTTAATTTATATGCTGAGTACATCATGCAAAATGCCAGGCTGAATGAAGCACAAGATGGAATCAAGATTGCCAGGAGAAATATCAATAACCTCAGATATGCAGATGACACCACCCTTATGGCAGAACGTGAAGAGGAACTGAAGAGCCTCTTGATGAAGGTGAAAAGAGGAGAGTGTAAAAGCTGGCTTAAAACTCAACATTCAAAAAAATGAAGATCATGGCATCCAGTCCCATTCAGTTCAGTTCAGTCGCTCAGTCGTGTCCGACTCTTTGCAACCCCATGAATCGCAGCAAGCCAGGCATCCCTGTCCATCACCAACTCCCAGAATTCACTCAGACTCACGTCCATCGAGTCAGTGATGCCATCCAGCCATCTCATCCTCTGTCGTCCCCTTTTCCTCCTGCCCCCACTCCCTCCCAGCATCAGAGTCTTTTCCAATGAGTCAACTCTTCGCATGATTACTTCATGGCAAATGGATGTGGAAACAGTGGAAACAGTGACAGGCTTTATTTTCTTGGTCTCCAAAATCACTGCAAATGATGACTGCAGCCATGAAATTATAAGGCACTTGCTCCTTGGAAGAAAAGCTATGACCAACTGAGACAGCATATTAAAAAGCAGAAACTACTTTGTCAACAAATGTCTATATAGTCAAAGCTATGGTTTTTCCAGTAGTCATGTATTGATGTAAGAGTCAGACCATAAAAAAGGCTGAACGCTGAAGAATTGATACTTTTGAACTGTGATGCTGGAGAAGGCTCTTGAAAGTCCCTTGGACAACAAGGAGATCAAACATGTCTATCCTAAAGAAAATCAATCTCAAATATGCGTTGGAAGGACTGATGCTGAAGCTGAAACTCCGGTACTTTGGCCACCTGCTGAAGAGCTGACTCATAAAAGACCCTGATGCTGGGAAGGATTTGAAGACAAGAGAAGGGGACGTCAGAGAGCAAAATGGTTGGATGGCATCACTGACTCAGTGGACATCAGTTTGAGCAAGTTCCAGGAGAGGCGAAGGTAAGGGAAGCCTGGCATGCTACAGTCATTGGGTCACAAAGAGTCAGACAGAACTGAGCGACTGAACAATAACAAAGTATAAAGCGCATTTACTGAAAATTTTCCAGGAAAATAAAAAAATAAATGTAACATATATGCAAACGGTATTCTCAGGTTCTTAACAACAATCTTGAAAGTTAGAAAACAATAATGCAACCCCTGCCTTTAAAATTTGAGACAGTGTAATTTCGAATCCAGAATTCTAGTCCCAGGAACACTCTTAATCAACTTTAGAAAAGAACAGAAACAGGTTTGTCAGGTTTCAAAATTTTTATTTATCATACGTCCTTTCTGAGGAAGCTCACCGGGAAAAATCTTCCTTTGAAATAGGGAAATAGAACAAGACATAGGATACTGTTAATATTTCAGAAAGAAGTAAGGAGTGTTGGAAAGACCCACAGCTGCCAGATAAGAGCCAGTGAGCTCAAGACTCCAAAGAGGATTTTCCTAAGAAAAAAAAAATGGCATTGGAAGATTGACCAGCATGCTTATTGCATTGATTGAAGCCCTACAGCTCTGATGGAGAATCTGGAGGATGACTTAACAAAAGCACCCAGGGGAAATAGCAAAAATACGATAATCATTAATCCTAAGAAAAACAAAACATTGTGTAAAACAGAAAATGTCCTCAATACTTTATGTGACTCAATCATGAGCTATTTATATAAAACACATTCTAAATATTGATTTAACCAGAAACAGTTATTTAATTTGCTGGGAGAAAAGAAAAGGAGGGGAAATGATAGACACCCAAATTCCCATGTTCTATAGTAAAAGTGTTTAGATTTAATGTTTTTAGAGCAGAATATGCATAATATTTAGAAAATAGAAGGAAATATTAGAAGAATAAGTGAAAACAGTCCATAAAGTTTGCTCTGGGAAGCAAGGATTAGGATGAAGAAAAAGAAGATAGCTGTTGTTTTAAATTACATGCTTTGCACTGTTATTTGTCTCTGTAAACTGTGTGCATGAATTATTTTAATGAACATTTAAAAAAAAAACAATAAGCAGTTGAAAGAAAATTTCTTTTTTTTATTCTGACCTATTATCTGCCTCTCTACCTTCTGGTCCTAATTATCCTCTTCATGACTCAACATATAAAAATATTGATAGTTTCTCGTCATCATGACTATCTTTCAAGTACTTTAAACCAGAGATCTTGTTCTTCCTTCAATTTGCATTTAAGAGCAAACTCCCTTTTCGTTCAACTGCACCTTATGTGAAACCATTCTCTGCTTGACCTGATTGCTTGTCTCTTTACTCAACAGCATGGCATCCAGAGCTAAGAATGATACTCCAGAGATCGTCCAGCTAATTTACAGCAACATCATCACTTCTTTCATTCTGTACATTATAATCCATTAAAGACAACAAAGATCACATTAACTGTCTTAGAATCTGAAACACACTAATGCTTCATAGTGAAATTTTAAAGTCTCTTTCACCTAAAATATTCTTAAGTCACCTATCCATAGGGTGGAAATTGTTGTTTGAATTTCTTTTTCTGTATCTTTGTGAAGATCCTTTTATTTCCTCTATTAAAGTGCAACTGATTAAATTCACCTTAAAGCCAAATTAAAAAGAAAATATATTTGGCTCTTGATTCATTCATAGAAACTATTACCCATCTCTTCCAAACTTGTGTCACACATAAATGTGATCGCTGTACTTTCCATTCAGGTCTTGAGTAAGGAGGGCAGACACCACTGGGTTAACAACATCTGTTAGCCTGTTTTAAGTTTCAAGTTGTTCAATTGTTAATAGATCATCAAATCTAGCCAAGAACCAGATACACCAAGTAGATAACAGTTCTATAGTGTAGCCATTTGTTAGTGCAGTCATTAAAAAGACAAATTAATATGATTAAATGTACTGCTCTTTTTTTCTGATATGAACTATTATAAAACAAATACAGGCAGCTACTATCATTTCTATTTTATTAGATATGCAGACACAGAGCTGTCACTTGACCTGTCTGTTATAGAGACAAACCTGGATGCAGGTTTTGATTTTGGCTCCTGACTGATAGGCCTGTTCTCTAGAAGTATCTTGGGGTATGTTACTATTGTTGTTGCTGTTGCTAGCTTAATATGCATTTGTAAGCCAAAGACTTTTATCTTCATTCTCATATCCTGAAATCCCACGTGGAACAGCATACCTCAGTCCTGGAGGTCATGCCTGCTGCTACTGCTGCTAAGTCGCTTCAGCCATGTCCTACTCTGTGCCACCCCATAGACGGCAGCCCACCAGGCTCCCCCGTCCCTGGAATTCTCAAGGCAAGAACACTGGAGTGGGTTGCCATTTCCTTCTCATATATATTTAAATTTTAATGGGCAAACCCCAGCCTCACCAGGCCCAGCTATTCCCATTGCTTTCTGACAACTGACTGAAGACACAGCTTTAAGCCTTTGGAACTTCCTAGGCAAAGAATCTGTACTTTGACATTTGCATTTATCTCATTATGTTTGATTGGCATATTGAGATCCATAAGCTTGTGGTTAATATACTGCCAAGGATTCTTAATTAAGCTGGTTGTGCAAAAAATGCATTAGAGTCTCTTGAGAAATGTATAATCTTTGCCAGTCACTCACATTGAATTTTCTTTGCTGCTCTGGTGGCATAGCAATAGTGTTACAGGGAAGATTGGAGGTTTGACATTACAAGCTTCCAGTAATCTGGTCCTGCCATTTGAGATGGGAAGCTAGAAAAACTGTCATGATAGAGGGGCGAGACAGCAGAATTTGTTGTTGTTCAGTCGCTAAGTCGGGTCCAATTCTTTGCGACCGCATAGACTGTAGCACACCAGACTCCCCTGTCCTTCACTATTTCTCGGAGTTTGCTCAAATTCATGTCCACTGAGTCAGTGATGCTATCTAACCATCTCATCCTCTTCAGCCCCCCTTTTTTTTGCCTTCAACCTTCCCCAGCATCATGGGCTATTCCAGTGAATCAGTTCTTTGCATCAGTCAGCCAAAGTATTAGAGTTTCAACTTCAGCAACTTCAGCATTAGTCTTTCCAATGAATATTCAGGCTTGATTTCTTTAGGATTGACTGATTTGATCTCTTTGTTGTCCAAGGGAATCTCAAGAGTCTTCTCCAGTACCACAATTAGAAAGCATCAGTTCTTCAGATCTCAGCTTTCTTTATGGTCCAACTCACACATCCATAAATGAGTACTGGAAAAACCATAGCTTTGACTACATGGACCTTTGTTGGCAAAGTGACTGTCTAGAGTTTCCCTGGTAGCTCATGCAGTAAAGAATCTGCATGCAACACAGGAGATTCCTGTTCAATCCCTAAATTGGGACGATTCCCTGGAAAAAGGAATAGCAACCAACTCCAGTATTCTTGCCTTTAGAATTCCACGGACAGAGGAGCTTGGCAGACTACAGTCCATAGGGTCACAAAGAGTCAGACACAACTGACTTTCACTTTCACTAGGTTTGTCATAGCTTTTCTTCCAAGGAGCTAGTATATTTTAATTTCATGGATGCAGTTACCATCCACTGTGATATTGGAGCCCAAGAAAATAAAATCTGTCACTGCTTCCATTTTTTCCCCTTCTATTTACCATGAAGTGATGGGACAGGATGTTGTGATCTTAGCTTTTTGAATGCTGAGTTTTAAGCCAGCTTTTTCACTCTCTTCTTTCACCCTCATCAAGAGGCTCTTCCTCTTCACTTTCTACCATTAGAGTTATATCATCTGCATATTCCCAATGGACAAATGAAACAGAACAAAATATATTACAGGCAAAGCTGCCAGTTGTCATACTCCAGGGAATTATTGAACATTTACATGTTTACTTTTTACGTACTTTTTCTTCCTAGCCTTTTCATGCTATCAGGGAAGCTGAGTCAAAAACAAATCTCTACCAAATCAAAGCCACCTGCAAACACCTCCTAGCATCCTATAAGGCAGTGGGTCTCAAAGTTTGCTGCCAGAACCACCAAGACCATTATCAACCGGCAACTGAAAAACGCAAGTTTTTAAGTCCCACTACAGAGCTTTTTAACCAAATCTTCAGGGAAGGGCCCAGAAGAAGTCCAGTTATTTAACTTCTATGCAGAGTACATCATGAGAAATGCTGGGCTGGAAGAAGCACAAGCTGGAATCAAGATTTCTGGGAGAAATATCAATAACCTCAGATATGCAGATGACACCACCCTTATGGCAGAAAGTGAAGAGGAACTCAAAAGCCTCTTGATGAAAGTGAAAGAGGAGAGTGAAAAAGTTGCCTTAAAGCTCAACATTCAGAAAACAAAGATCATGGCATCTGGTCCCATCACTTCATGGGAAATAGATGGGGAAACAGTGGAAACAGTGTCAGACTTTTTTTTTTTTTTGGTTCCAACATCACTGCAGATGGTGATTGCAGCCCTGAAATTAAAAGACGTTTACTCCTTGGAAGGAAAGTTATGACCAACCTAGAGAGCATATTCAAAAGCAGAGACATTACTTTGCCAACAAAGGTCCATCTAGTCAAGGCTATGGTTTTTCTAGTGTTCATGTATGGATATGAGAGTTGGACTGTGAAGAAAGCTGAGCGCTGAAGAATTGATGCTTTTGAACTATGGTGTTGGAGAAGACTCTTGAGAGTCCCTTGGACTGCAAGAAGATCCAACAAGTCCATTCTAAAGGAGATCAGTCCTGGGTGTTCTTTAGAAGGACTGATGCTAAAGCTGAAACTCCAGTACTTTGGCCACCTCATGCGAAGAGTTGACTCATTGGAAAAGACCCTGATGCTGGAAGGGATTGGGGGCAGGAGGAGAAGGGGACGACAGAGGCTGAGATGGCTGGATGGCATCACCGACTCAATGGACATGAGATTGGGTGAACTCCAGGAGTTGGTGATGGACAGGGAGGCCTGGCGTGCTGCGATTCATGGGGTCACAAAGAGTCAGACATGACTGAGCGACTGATTTGATCTGAACTGAACTATTAGGGAACCACTGAGATTTTCCAAGATGGGACCCTCTCAAAGGAGATGATAGAGTGATTCTGAGGAAAGCAAGGACAGCTCGTGGAGAACTTGAGGCTGAGTGTACTCATTTTCTCACTTTTTCCTCTGTCTGCTTGGCTGTCATTGCATTAGCATCCTCTGTATGGCCAAAGCCACAGGGACCCCAGTGTCCATCAGAGGTCTTTAGGAGTTCCTTCAGGAAGCAGCATTCCTACAGAAGAGGCATGATGGCTTTTCTCCCCATAATCCATTACCTGCCAAAGTAACTTCCACTTTTATCTTCTGTTTCCTTCACTCTACCTCATGACCATAAGCCTTGGGGGGAAATTAACTTTGTAGACTTCAGACTTTATGCATTAATATCGTTCACATATTCCCTCCTTGTCCTGTTCAGGGTTACTCCAGACATTCCCGTTGTGGCCTGATCAGCAGGATGCTGTGGTTTAAATATAGGTCAAGAGATGAGTAGTAAACCACTTAAACCTGGGCGGCTCTGTTTTCCTTACACCCTGTTTATATCTAATGATCCCACTCTCCATTTTGTTCCAAACCCTAAGTGATGGTTCAGTTCAGCTCAGTTCAGTTCTTGAGACATCTCAACTCTGCTATGCTCACTGAGAATCTGTTAAATAAAGAGAATGAGTATTGGGCTTTACTCCAAGTAGGATTTAGTGACATTTCTCTTAATTGTCATCTATACCAAATATCCCCATAACATGCAACCCTGCACACCAGCTATCCCACTATTAAAAGAAGCTATATGAGGGTACATGCTAGAACAAGTGCATTTGAATCTTTTCAATCTATAGATTCCTAGGTGGTTTTCCTTTTGCTATTCACGCAGTGTGCCTCAGTTCAGTTCAGTCACTCAGTTGTGTCCAACTTTTTAAGACCCCACGGACTACAGCATACCAGGCCTCCCTGTCCATCACCAACTCCCAGAGCTTGCTCTAATTCATGTCTACTGAGTCAGTGATGCCAACGAACGATCTCATCCGCTGTCATCCCCTTCTCCTCCCACCTTCAATCTTTCCCAGCATCAAGGTCTTTTCCAGTGAGTCAGTTCTTCACATCAGGCGGCCAAAGTATTGGAATTTCAGCTTCAACATCAGTTCTTCCAATGTATATTCAGGACTGATTTCCTTTAGGATTGGCTGGTTGGATTTCCTTGCAGTCCAAGGGACTCACAAGAGTCTTCTCCAACACCACAGTTCAAAAGCATCAATTCTTCAGTGCTCAGCTTTCTTTATGGTCCAACTCTCACATCCATACATGACCACTGGGAAAACCATAGCCTTGACTAGATGGATCTTTGTTGGCAAAGTAATGTCTCAGCTTTTTAATATGCTGTATAGGTTGGTCATAACTTTTCTTCCAAGGAGTAAACGTCTTTTAATTTCATGGCTGCAGTCACCATCTGCAGTGATTTAGAAACCCCAAAAAATAAAGTCTATCACTGTTTCCATTGTTTTCCCAAATGCCATGATCTTAGTTTTCTGAATGTTGAGCTTTAAGCCAACTTTTTCACTCTCCCCTTTCACTTTCATCCAGAGCCTCTTTAGTTCCTCTTCACCTTCTGCTGTAAGGGTGGTGTCATCTGCATATCTGAGGTTATTGATATTTCTCCCAGCAATCTTGATTCCAGCTTATGCTTCATCCAGCCTGGCATTTCTCATGATGTACTCTGCATAGAAGTTACATAAGCAGGGTAACAATATACAGCCTTGATGTACTCCTTTCTCTATTTGGAATCAGTCTGTTGTTCCATGTCCAGTTCTAAGTGTTGTTTCATCACCTGCCTGCAGATTTCTCAAGAAGCAGGTAAGGAAGTCTGGTATTCCCATCCCTTTCAGAATTTTCCACAGTTTGTTGTGGTCCGCACAGTCAAAGGCTTTGGCATAATCAATAAAGCAGAAATAGATATTTTTCTGGAACTTTCCTGCTTTTTTGATGATCCAGTGGACGTTGGCAATTTGATCTCTGGTTCCTCTGCCTTTTCTAAAACCAGCTTTAACATCTGGAAGTTCATAGTTCACATATTGCTGAAGCCTGGCTTGGAGAATTTTGAGCATTACTTTACTAGCGTGTGAGATGAGTGCAAGTGTGCGGTAGTTTGCGCATTCTTTGGCATTGTCTTTCTTTGGGTTTGGGATGAAAACTGACCTAGTTTTCAGTGTGCCTAATCTTTGCCAAACAACTGCATAGCTGTGATCTAGCCACAAGTTTTATTTGCTGCTTTTAGTCATTTTCAGTTTCTTTGCAGAACCAAATGCAAGAGTAAAAGTCAATGAAAGCAGGTTTATGTAAGCTCCATTCCGACTACATATTACCAAGAATCCCTGCATGTACTTAAGGCAAGGAGGTAGTTTCTGCTTGGACCTGGAACACTATAAATCCAATAACTATGGTTCCACCATCCTCAAGACAACTGGCATGGCTGCTTCCCAATATTTATTACCACATGTAAGAACTTACAAATGCCACCATGAGTCTATTGCCTACACCTGGCAAATTATTTCTGGTCTGTCAGAAAATCCAGGGACTGCTTCTGTTTGACGTTAGTGAGGTGAAGTTATCGTTTCAGTGCCATTTGTACAACAATCACTTCACAGCATCAGAAAGGGGGGAGTCTCCAGGAGAACCTCCAGGTCTCATATTGCATCATCCCTTTCTCCATAAATGCCAACTAACACACCTCTCTTCATATGTGCCAGCATTTAAAGATTTCAAAGGCACAGGTAGCCAGTGAGTTGTATTCATAGTTATCTGCTATAGTTAATTGAGCTGTTATTTTGCATGGATGAGAAAATGTGTATGATGAGCAATTTCATGAGTATCGAGTATGTGTTAGCCACTGTGCTGGGGACAGTGGACCCTGTCCCTACCCTCAGGAAGCTGACATCCTTTGGCACCATTTAGGAGTCCAAGTGGCTTTCTCCTTTCTGGTTTACCAATACGCTTAAGTATGTCATGTTATCTGAGCAGTTCTTAGATATTCTCTGTTGCACTGAGCTCTGTGGGAAGGAGTTAGTTATATTGTCATTGTAACATAGCTACTAACAAGACACCTAAAATTCTTAATTCATAGTGTCTAATAGTCAGTTCAGTTCAGTTCAGTTGCTCAGTCTTGTCCGACCCTTTGCAACCCCATGGACTGCAGTATGTCAGGCTTCCCTGTCCATCACCAACCCCCAGAGCTTGCTCAAATTCATGTCCATTGAGCCAGTGATGCCATCCAACCTTCTCATTCTGTCATCCCCTTCTCTTCTTGCCTTCAATTTTCCCCAGCATCAGGGTCTTTCCCAATGAGTCAATTCTTTGTATCAGGTGGCCAAAGTATTGGAGCTTCAGCTTCAACATCAGTCCTTCCAATGAATATTCAGGACTGATTTCCTTTAGGATGGACTGGTTTGATCTCCTTGCAGTTCAAGGGACTCTCAAGAGTCTTCTCCAACACCACAGTTCAAAAGCATCAATTCTTCAGTGCTCAGCTTTCTTTATGGTCCAACTCTTCAAGGTCATTCACTTAAAAAATGAAGGAAATGCTGTATCAGACACAGTGGCATATAATGGGAATGTGTTAATGTGGTACTTTATGGCTACACATTGAATGTATGAGTTTCAATTATGTATATAAATCAGTACTCCTTTGATGCAAGAGAAATGCAGCTCAAGTGACTTAAACATATAAGAAAAATCTGAACTACAAAAAGTCAACAGTAATGTTTAGGACAATGGGGTCCAGAGACACAACTTCTGTTAGTACTGTTTCTCCATCTTTGTCTCTAATCTCTTCTTTGTTTTGCATCTTATCATTTGTTCCTTTTCACTATGCAGAGATCTCTCTACAGGGTAAAGAACATAAGCACAGGGAGTTAGAGTCTCACATACTAATGATTCCATCAAGAGAGAAGAAAGATTTTTTTCTTCCAGCTGCAGAATGAGAACCTCCAGGGAAGGAGTAATAATAAAATAGGTCCAGTTTGAGTCTTAAAAAAGGAAGCAAATATAATGGCTACAAACATGATTGCAGATAAGGTAGGTCATAGTCAGATTATTGAGAATTCTTTATGCTATGCAACATTTGGATTTCACCCTTTATCTTAAAGGGGATCAGTGAAGGGCTTTCAATAGAAAAGTAATAGATCAGGTTTCTATTCTTAAAGCACAAAGGATGATGGAGTAAATGGAGAGGGTAGGGTGGCCGGAGGTGGTTGCCTTGATCTATATGTGAGATGATAATGGTCTGAATCAGAATAACAGCAGTAGTAATTTAGGAGAAATTGAGTAAAAGGAACTAGTATTCACTAGTCACAAGTATGTGAGAAGGAAAACTATATGGAGTGACTACAAGATTTCTGGTTTGAGTGCTAGGTACATAATGGTACTGTTAACCAAAATGAGACAAAGAGGAAAGAGACAAATCCAGCCTGAACAAGTTGAAGATTATGTGAGATATTGAGGGGATATCTATCAGCATCTTGGTTATCTGAGACTATAGCTGAAGACTATAGTCATCTAAACTGGGAATATAAAGTTGGGGAATATTCATATAGAGAAGACAATGGCAACCCACTTCAGTACTCACGCCTGGAAAATCCCATGGATGGAGGAGCCTGGAAGGCTGCAGTCCATGGGGTCTGTAGGAGTTGGACACGACAGAACGACTACACTTTCACTTTTCACTTTCATGCATTGGAGAAGGGAATAGCAACTCACTCCAGTATTCTTGCCTGGAGAATCCCAGGGATGGGGGAGCCTGGTGGGCTGCCCTCTATGGGGTCGCACAGAGTCAGACACAACTGAAGCGACTTAGCAGCAGCAGCAGCAGCATATAGAAATGGTAGTCAAAGTCATAGAGAAGACTGAGGTGGCCAGGAGAATATGTAAGGTGAGAAAAGAAGAGAACAAAATGCAATTGTCCTTTGAAATTCCCGGAGACTCATTCCAGGACCCCATACAGATGCTCAAACTCCTTATACAAAATCATGTGGTATTTGCATATAACCTACACATATCCTCCCATATACTTTAACTTATCTCTAGATTACCTATTAATATAATGCCTAATACAATGCAGATGCTATGTAAATAGTTGTAAACACAAGGTAAATTCTGAAATAAATAGTAAATAGTAAATTCTGAAATAAAAATAAATAATTCCTGGTGCAAGGCAAATTCAAGTTTTGCTTTCAGAAACTTTTTTGTTTTTTTAAAATATATTTTTGATCTATGGTTGAATATGCAGTTGTGAAAATGAGAATATAAAGAGCATATTGCACAGAACTCTACACTTAACAGATGACTGGTGACTTTGTAAACTGCCTACTTGACTAAATTATATTTCCCACCCTCTTTTTTTTTTTTTGGTACATTTCCAGTTGAAGAGGGCTAGTGATTCTCTTACTGGATATAAGGAGGCAGAAAGGAGCTGCCTTTCTAGATCTAAAGCATATATCTAGATGCCTTATATGCCTAGATATAAGGAGGCAGAAAGGACAGCTATTTTGTTTTGTTGTCTAATATGTGGAGAATGTTCAAGGTGTCCATGAGAATATCTAGTCTGCTCTTGTTGGTTGAAATATTCTGTATATATCTATTAGGTTCAACAGTCTATAGCATTGTTAAAGTCCTGTGTTCACTTACTGATTGGATTAATCTATTCATTAAAAGTAGAGTGTTGAAATCTACTATTACTTTTCACTATTTCCCCCTTCAATTGTGTCAGTGTTTATTTCATGTAGTTGGATCCTCTGCTACCATGAACATAAGTATTTACAAGCATTATGTCTTCCTGGTGAATTGATTATATATGATTACATAACGTCTTTGTATCTTATAACAGCTTTTACTTAAAATTTATTTTATCTGATATAAAGTATATCCATCCCTATTCTCATTTGGTTACCATTTGCTTCATATGTATTTCTCCGTTCTTTTACTTTAAGCCTAGTCATATCCTTATATCTAAAGAATATATATGCTGTCTTTTTAAATAGCATATAATTTGACCTTGTTTCTCATCCATTCATACAGTCTATGTCCTTTGACTGGAGAGTTTAAATAATTTATATTTGAAGTAATTGGTGATAGAAAAGAACCTTATATTGTCATTTTGTTTATTGTTTTCTGTATGTCGTATAATTACATTGTCCCTCTTTTCCTCTCACTGCCTTTCTCTGTGTTTTATTTTTATGCAATGACGGACTTTGATTCCTTTCTCATTTTCTTTTGTGCATTTTCTACAGGTATTTTCTTTACAGTTACCATATGGATTATATAAAATGTATTATACCTAAAATAATCAATTTTAAACTGATGACAAATTAACTATAGTGACATAACAACCCTACTTCTTTAAATCTTCACCACTCCTTTATGTTATCAATGTCAAAAATTCATCTTTTTTAATATTTTTAATCCATTAACATATTTTATAAGTATATTTTTATAATTTAAGCTCTATATCTGTACTGAAAAGGATTCTGTATTTATCTATATATTTCCCTTACCAGGGAGATTTTCATATCCTTTTGTGTTCCTAGGGTCTTTTATTTTAACTCGAAAGACTTCCTTTAGCAACTCTTGTTAAGGCAAGCCTAGCAGCGATGAGTTCCCTCAGATTTTATCTGGGAAGTTCCTTATTTTTCCTTCATTTTTGAAGGACAGTTTTGCAGGAGACCTGGGTTTGATCCCTGGGTCGGGAAAATGCCCTGGGGAAGGAAATGGCAACCCATTCCCAGTATTTTTGCGTGGAGAATCCCATGGACAGAGGAGCCTGGTAGGCTACAGTCCATGGGGTCGCAAAGAGTAGGACACGACTGAGCGACTTCAATTTCACTTTTCACTTTCTTTGCTCCATTTAGTATTCTTGGTTGGCAAGCATTGCTTTTTTTTTTATTTTTTCCTTTCAGCTCTTGACTGTATCATCCTATTCCCTTCTGGCTTGTAATGTTTCTGCTGCAAAATCCTCTAATAATTTTATGAAAGAACCCCTGTATCAGTTCAGTTCAGTTCAGTTCAGTCGCTCAGTCATGTCCGACTCTCCGCGACCCCATGAATTCCAGCACGCCAGGCCTCCCTGTCCATCACCATCTCCCAGAGTTCACTCAGACTCACATCCATCGAGTCGGTGATGTCATCCAGCCATCTCATCCTCTGTCGTAACCCTTCTCCTCCTGCCCCCAATCCCTCCCAGCATCAGAGTCTTTTCCAATGAGTCAACTCTTCTCATGAGGTGGCCAAGTACTGGATTTTCAGCTTTAGCATCAGTCCTTCCAAAGGACACCCAGGGCTGATCTCCTTTAGAATGGACTGGTTGGATCTCCTTGCAGTCCAAGGGACTCTCAAGAGTCTTCTCCAACACCACAGTTCAAAAGCATCCATTCTTTGGTGATCAGCTTTCTTCACAGTCCAACTCTCACATCCATACATGACCACTGGAAAAACTATAGCCATGACTAGATGGACCTTTGTTGGCAAAGTAATGTCTCTGCTTTTCAATATGCTATCTAGGTTGGTCATAACTTTCCTTCCAAGGAGTAAGCATCTTTTAATTTCATGGCTGCAGTCACGATCTGCAGTGATTTTGGAGCCCAAAAAAATAGTCTGACACCATTTCCACTGTTTCCCCATCTATTTCCCATGAAGTGATGGGGCCAGATGCCATGATCTATACCAAGACATTTTTTTTTATTGTGATGCTTTTAAGATTTTTATCTTTATTTGTGCATCTCGTGCATTTATCCTCCTGTGTCAGCTTACCTATGCTATATCATGCCTGTTGCTGAGTTGTGTCCAACTCTTTGCAACCCTATGTATAATAGCCCGCCAGGCTCCTCTGTCCATGATATTTCCCATGCAAAAATACTGCAGTGGGTTGCCATTTCCTCCTCCAGGGGGCCTTCCAGAGCCAGAGATCCAACCCATGTATTTTGTATCCCTTGCATTGACAGATGGATTCTTCACCACTGGGCCACCTAGGAAGCCCCATGGGTAAACTGAAAAATGAAATTCCTGGACTTACAAATGCAAGAGCAAAACCATAGCTTCCTAAGAAGTTTATTTCCCAGGAAGCCCTCTCTTAACTGCAACCTGTGAGCTCCTTGGGAGTGTCTTTCTTCCTTTTTAGCTGACCTAGTTACTGCTCAGTCATAATTTGTTACATAATTGAAAGAGTAAATGGCAAGCCAGCATGTTTAAATGATTGTTCTATAGTCCAACTCGGCAATATGGATCATATTTAGAGGATTGTGAGTTTTTCTTTTTCTGAAAGATGAATCATTTGAAACAAAAAGAATGTAATAAAACAGCATAAATATTCATCTCTAGTGTCTTAGAAACATTTTTATAATGTTTTTTTTATGAATACAATTCTCAGAAAAATTATTCAGAATTTTATAATACTGTTGCCCTGATATATTATTCTCAAAAGGAGATGCTGACTCAGCATATGGCTTGAGCTATTCTAGGGTATGATGGCACTGTCTCAGAGTTCTGTGAACTCTGGCCTCCCCTGGCTTGTTTGGTAGAGTCATGGACTTAGAAGTTAGGTCCACTAGGTGCAGATGCTCGCCTAAATTTTCATGTGGGTGTTGAATGATTTTTATTTTTTTAATCCATTTTTTCCCATTTTTATCCTACACAAATAATATTGGTTGCCAACTATTTGTCCAACACATGTCCTCCAAGGTGCTTATCTTGGTTCTTTAATATATTTCAAAGTAATATCAGTAATATCTGTCTTTAAGTAGATAAAATTACCCACTTAATAAGTAAATTTCTTTAGGTATCATGACCAAAGACAAGAGAGTTTCTTATTTAGCTTTTAAAACTAATAATAGAAACAGTGGTTCATTGATGATTTAATCTACTTAATATTAATAATCTTCAATACAAAACCATTATTAGCTAGAATTATGAATGGATTTCCCAACTCTAGGGGAAAAAATAGTGTACATTTAGGAATCTTGGTCGGTTTGGATTAAATGAAATTTGTAGGTCAGTCTATCTAAATTTCTATGGTTTAATTACTTTCTGCAAAGAAAGTTTCTGAATTAATCACAAGTGCAAAATTCACGCTTTTTGCACTCTTATTAATCAGGTTAGGATTTCTCTTCTATGAATGTAAACACAGAAAGTCCAGCAGTTTTGCTAGAGGCATGTTCCAAGGCATGGAAATTAAGTAAAAAGTCATCCTTCATTCTCTTGCTGGACTAAAAAGAGCCTCTTGCCTCAATAATGAGTTTCAGATCATGTGAAATGTACTGTATTTACAAAGCATATACTTTCTGAGCAACAATGAAGGTCATTTATCATAGGATCATCAGCCAACTCCACAATGATTCTTTGATTAGTGAAAAGTGGTTTTTGCATGTTCTGCTCCAGAGGATTTTATAAATTGTGATAATGCTCCACATGCTGATTTTTAGTATGAGGTTTGCTACATGATGTGCCAAAGGTGATGGACAATAAAGCAGAGAGCTTAAATTTAGAAAGTTTGTGTTTTTCTCTAATGGAGAAAATTATATTACTTTATAAGCCCTTATAAAGGACAGCAGTGGGAAAATTAAATAAAGCAGCGTTCTTCACTCTTGAAAGTTTTAGAATGCAATCATTTTTTTAAAAATTGTAAAATAACGGGTGAACTTTTGCACTTAGCACTTTTATTTTCTGCTAACCCCAACCCCTATATACCACAAACCCATTTTGCTCTCTTGCGTGCTCAGTTGCTCAGTCATGTCTGACTCTTAGAGATGCTATGGACTATATAGCCACCAATCTCCCCTGTTCAAGGAGTTTTCCTTGAGGCAAGAATACTGGAGGAGGTTGTCATTTCCTACTCCATGGGATCTTCCCAACCCAGGGATCAAACAAGAGTCTCCTGCATTCGTAGCTGGACTCTATACCACTGCACCACCTGAGAAACCCAATCTTGCTCCCTTAGATACATCAAAACACCAGAGATTTATTCTATGGTGACTATAAGGTTTCATAAGATCAGTCAAAATAATTTCAAGTGAAAATACTCTTCAGTTCCAAATCTGTACAACAACTTTAGACAGCCTATTTCACTCAGTCAAATAATTGTGTGGCAACTAAGAAATGGGCTTTCCTGGTGGCTGCTGGTAAAGGATCCTCTTGCCAATACAGGAGATGCAGGCTTGATCCATGAATCAGAAGGATCCCCTGGAGAACGGAATGTCAACCCACTCTAGTATTCTTGCCAGGAAAATCCCATGGACAGAGGAATATGGTAGGCTGTAGTCCACGGGGGTGCAAAGAGTCAGACACAACATAGCAACTAAACAACTAAGAAATGCCGGAATGTGATTCCCTTCTGTTTTCTACAACTTTATGTTTTTGTTCAGTTTTCTGATGTTCTGGGTTTTTAGCCAATCACTGAATGGAGAAACTGTGCCTAAAATCACCTAGGGTATTTGAAAATCAGAGTACTTATTTGTTCATTTTTTGTTCAACCATTGAAAAAATGTTTATTGGACCCTTCTTCAAGCTTGTCACTGTACCAGGGAACATATTTTTTCCCAAAGGCCTCAGGGTGCTCTTCCTGGGAGGTCTCAGCTCCCTCTAAAACAAATGGTTCCCTCAGTTTTGCCCAAAGCATGCTTCTCTGGCATTCTCAACACCAGTAAGCACAAGAATAGAAAGATATAAAGACATTTGCTGCTCTCCAGTGGTATTGGACTCTCTTATCACTAATGATATATTGCTTACCCAATTGCCCTTCCAGATCCCAGAACAGAACCCACAATTGAACCAAAGGACAAGCCTCAATCTAAAGAAATCTGTGAAGTTCTATGTACTCACTGTCCCCAGTTATCCCATGAAGCCAATAAGGTGTCCAACAGAAGTTCAATCCTCTCCCTTCCCCAACTTCTAAAAGACTTTACTAACACTCCAGCTTACACCAGAAACAAAACCAACAAACAAATATTGCCCTCCTGGGGTGGAACGGCCATTGTTGAGATAACAAACAGAAAGATTAGCTCAGTCACTGTTGTGTTACCTACCATTATTCCTTTATTACACCCTCTCAAATATCTAGGTCAAGAGCTTGCTAAGGCTCTGACTGGCACTCCCTCTTGAGTCTCTTTAGCTCAACTGCTCACTAGAATTTGGACACTTTATCCCAAAGTTCTGTGTGGGTAGCAGAGCTGATCTCAGACACTTTGGCACCCAGATTGGCAATACAGAATAGATGGACCCATGTGGAATCAGCCAAGGGACACCCCTGCATGCCCGACACTCAGGCACCTAGGTAACTAGCTCATTTGTCATGGGCTCTAGAGGTGGTACATAACTCCTAAGCCTAGTAGGCTGAGGATGGGTCACCTGCATTGCCTTTCTTTTCCACTTATTTGGTGCCTACCAGGACTCAGACTCAGTCTTAGGAATTTAGCATTCATTAGTACCAATCTCCGGAGAAGGCAATAGCACCCCACTCCAGGACTCTTGCCTGGAAAATCCCATGGACTGAGGAGCCTGGTAGGCTGCAGTCCATGGGGTCGTGAAGAGTCAGACACGACTGAGCGACTTCACTTTCACTTTTCACTTGCATGCATTGGAGAAGGAAATGGCAACCCACTCCAGTGTTCTTGCCTAGAGAATCCCAGGGACGGGGGAGCCTGGTGAGCTGCCGTCTATGGGGTTGCACAGAGTCGGACACGACTGAAGTGACTTAGCAGCAGCAGTACCAATCTCCACTAACAAATTCTTCTACAGCATAGGTACAGAGAAGTTTTTATCACCCAAGGACACAAACCCAAAATTATAACCTCTTCAACTTTCTCTTTGTGGTACTAATTCCCCAGCGGGGTTGATGTGCTCCCTTGAAACTGGTCCATTCAGCTGACTTGTGTCATTTGCCTGATTCTTGCCAATTCCTTTCTCCAAGACAGAAGCCTGTTCACCAGTACCCCAAGACATTCTCAGAGACCCTTATATTTAGTAGCTTTTATTTGGACAGACTCTGTGAGTCCTGATACTGCAGTTTACCTGGTTGAAAATGTCTTCATCACCTGGAAACTGCAGCCGACTTCACTCACCAGGTATAACTCCTTGGATGATGATGATATGAGTGATATGGGAATCACCAGCTTTCAAAGTATCAGGTACTATACTAAAACCTTTGCATTTAGTAGGGAATTTATTAATCACAAAAATTCTATGATATGGACATTGTCATCTTTGGCTTATGAATGAGGCCCATAAAGTTTAAGCCACTTGCCCAAGTTCTGTAACTAGAAACTAGATTCAAACTCTGCAGCTTACTCCAAAATCCACATCCTGCCCTTTAGGAAATATTGTGATATAGGGTTCCATTTAAAGGATCAGCCTTTCTGATTTAGATGACCCAGCACCCTGATTCTCCTGGGACTATCCTGGTTTTAACTCCTCTTTTCTCCAAGGAAACACCTCAGTCTTGGAAAAGTCAGTACTGTCGGCCCCTAGCCTGTTAGAAACCTTACTCCTGGCTCCTCTTCTCTGTGGTACAACATGGCCAGGCCTGCAGTAAACTTGAGGTAGCAGTAGACATGGGAAGGCCAAAGTGACTCTCTCCTGGTGTAACCTAGGAAAGGTTAGAGGCTCCCAGCACCCTGACCTCAAGAGTTACCCAATTCTGAGACTATTTTGAGCTGTCTTGATAAGGAACTAGGGGAGCATAGGTAAAAATGTCCCTAAATCACATATTTTTAACTTTGTCCTGTTGATGTGCTTCTCAGATTGCTACAATCTTCAACTGAGCCCAAGTTGTCACTAGGCTAGCAGGGGAGCCGCCTGCAACTTCAGAGCCCACGTCCTCTTGGGATGGTTTATGGCTGGATTCCTCCTCAGGTGGGCAGCAGAGGCCCATTTACCATGAGCTGCTGAAGCGTAGTTTCAAGACCCTGCACGTACATGAGTCCTTTCAAAGTCCCTGAGAAAGGTTTCATTTATGTATTCACATGACTGAATACTAATAACATTTTTCAAAAGTCAGACCTTTTAACCTGACTTGATTAAGACAGGTGTCTCTTTCCATTCCTAGGACCCCTCCATACATTTTATCTTTGACTGTGGCTTTAGCATGGCTAGGACTATACCCTGGCCATATTTTAGGATTTGGCTAAGGAATAGGTAAGCTGGGGGTATGCCATATTGAATGAAATAGAGAAAGATGTTTTAGAAGGTTTCAATAAAACACACGGAAATTACAGATAATTGATTTGACTTTATATTTTATCTGTTTTAAATTTACCTATTAAACACGCTTTTTAAACTCAGATTAAAAATTAATGGAGTAGGAAACAGAATCAAAAATATGTACAAGGAAATTAGGACAATATTTCTATAACAAGAAACAAATTTCAGCACAACAAAAAACTCACATAATACTGAAGTCAGTAGCTCTTAATATGACAGGATCATTTCCAAATAGAAATAATGACTAGGTACTTGGTTTATTTAAGAATTCAATTAATGAAAAGAAGTAAATCATATTAATACATTTGAAGAAAAGATTTAAACTACCTTCTGATTTAACGAAGATGAACAAGGAGAAAGATAATAAAATACCGAAAATTCTACAGTACAACAAAAATACGAATGACAAACCAGTTAATGCCAGTTGTCAATCCAAAGACCACTTGAATGTAGTCATTGTTGCTGGGTTGGGGGGGTGGGGCCAGGGCAAACAAAAATAAATAAATAAATAAATAAATAAAAAGAAAGTGGTCATCGCACAAGAAAACTTGAAATGATCTGAAATGAGATAGCTAATACATGAATAAAAATTTTTTGATATGGATTTTCACAACTTTGACAAGTATCCCAAATGTCCATATGACATTCTTAATCCAAATTACAAATTTAAAATATTTTCAAAATCACCAACACAAGAATACAAATCCTACTCAACCATGTTAAAAGAAATAATAAATTTTCAATGTTTAAAAATTTACATAATTGCTGTCATTTGAATTGGTGATTAAAGAGTATGCAGGGGAAAATGTTTTAAAAACATTTTAAAAGTGGGATTTCTCTGGTGGTCCAGAGGTGCTTCCAATGCAGGGGGCATAGGGTCAGTCCTTGGCTGGGGAAAGCTAAGATCCCATATGTCATGATACATGGCCAAAAAAAAAAAAAAAAAATTATGGAAGTAAATACAGAGGTTAATTGATTTAAAACAGTGTTATTTTTCTAAGCTTGGGAGTGTTTATGATATTTGTCAGTTTTATGACATTTTTAAACTGTTTAACTTTTTCCCTAATATGATTAAATACTTATTTTTGTACCTAATATCATAATCTTTTTTCTGGATTTGCAAGGTCACTTCCGATAGTTTAAACTCCAGTTCCCACAGAGCCTAGACCTACTTTCTTATTATTTCCAATGCCTAAGGGCAGTAGATTCAATCAAACAGGCCAGCCTCGGTTATTTCTGTATGCAGAGTCAGACGCCATCTTATATAAATAGAACTTCCTGAGAATTGAAACTGCTCAAAATGTTCCCATTTTAAGCACAGAAGATGGTGATTTTCCAAAGCAACATTTTAGAAGTATCCTTGTTAGGATACAAAAGGGTCCACAACTGCTATTTCCCCCAGTACACTTTAGAATCTGCTTTTATAGTTTTTGGCTAAATGCTACAGAGCCCTGGTAGATGTTCAATCATGTATTAATTTATTTGCCTGCAGCAAGTAGTGTTTTATCAATTTAATCACAGTGACAGCAGAATCAACTGGCTTACTTTGTTTATTGTCACTACATTATTATAGTAGATCCAGCCAGCAGCATTAGAACTGGAAAAATCCTAAACATGGTATATCAAATATACCTAAGGGGACTGTGGTATCCTATCCACCCCAGACCATCTGGTCCCTTCACTTAACCCAGATTCTATCGTTTATCTACTGCACTGAGGAGTCTGGCAAAACTAAATCCTATTATATAAAAATTTGAGGTGAATTGAATTCACCATAAATCAGTTTATTTAAAATAACATCAACCTTTAGGGGACTATTTAGTTACTTACTAATGTGAACAATCAAGTTTATCTGAAACATCTTACCTTATTTATTAGAAACAGCCCAGATCCCATGACAGTGATGTTTGCTCAAATTATGATTTATAATCCTGATTTTATCTCAAAAATATAGCTTATGATTTCAGAATGGCAGAGCAGTAGAATGAAAAGTGTACAACAGCCACACCTGGAGGTGACAGACTGAATCCCTGAAAATAAATGTTTTAGCACACAAAATTTGTAGCAGGAAAAAAAAATAATACAAACTGGTATGTAACAACAGCATAATAATACTGATCTTATGAGGCTATTGAGAAAAATGTACATCATAGACACCAATAAATGGGAAATTTATTATTCATTCATTAACTCTGATCTAATAAATGTTATTCAATGATTTTTAAAAATGAGTGATGTCTATATTCTTTGTAAAATGTCTTCTATTGTTTATTATACTTTGTTTGCCAGTGTACAATTCTTACATAATTAGGCGCAAAATTTGGGAGGCAGGGAGGATCTTTCAAAATATATTTGTCAAGGAGGAATCTCAATCTTAAAGAGAAAGGGAGGGAACGAATGTGCTACCATTCCATAGATGTCAAATGCAGATGAGAGAGTTGATCACTCACAGCAGAGCACACAGCAGGGACATTAGCACAGTGGTGCCGGATCCTGGGCCCCCACGTCCTGTGGGCAACCCCATGGGCCCACATGGAGGCCTACAGCAATCCCTGACCAAGCAGCAAGCAAGCCAGTTCCCTTCCACTAGGGAAGGAGGCCATCATGTGGTCATCTGGACCTCCTTAGTGGCCCATGTAGCTAACTAAGACGAGTGCTCAGGGTCAGAACGTGGATACACCCTGCAGCTTATACACATGGCAAGAGTATTCAGGGACACTTGCTTTGTGGATTGTTATTGGACTTCTGTGTTTTTGTCTTATCTGTTAGCACATCCCCCTGTGGCTGAGTAAAAGATGGAGGCAGAAACTGAACGGGGGTGGGGGGGTGGGGGGGGGACGGGATGTGTATATGGGAAAGAGTAACACAATAGCCAAAATTAAATGGTTAGTTTGTACAAGAGCAATTTATATTATACTAAAACAGTTTGAAATATTACACTAAATTGTAAAATCTAAACTTTTAGACACGTAGGAAAAGAAGTAGATTCTTCATCATCTCATAAGCTGTAATTTGTGTAAACAGGTTAAATGTTCTAGATTTTGGAAGAGTTAAGATCACTGAATCAGAATCAGACCATGTAAACAATAGCATATCCAGCTAGTGTTTAACCTCAAAGGAATATTGATGATTCTTGAAAATAATTGTCAGGGAAAGCAACTGGCAGGAGTCAAGAGTGTCCCTGAATATTCTTACCAAAGCATTAATAGTTTTAAAAAAAGTAAAGTTCAAAATCGGACAAAACTATTACAAAGAAATCAAATTACAGATCAATATAACTGGTGAACAATAGGCATAAAAAATCTCAACAAAATACTAGCAAACAGAATCCAACAACACATTTAGAGGATCACATACCATGGTCAAGTGAGATGTATCATAGGAATGCAAGGATTCTTCAATATAACACAAATCAATCAGTAAGATACAGCATATTAACAGATTAAAAAATAAAAATGATCATCTAAGTAGATGCAGAAAAAAACTTTTCATAAAATTCAACACCCATTTATGATAATAATAAAAAAAAACTCTCCAGAGTGAGCATGGACGGAAACTATCACAACATAATAAAGGCCATATATGGCAAACCAAATCAGAGATATCATGCAAAGATGAATAATTCATGCAAAGATGGGGAAAACAAATGACAGAAATGGTAAGGACCTAATAGAAGAAGAAGAGATTAAGATGAGGGGGTAAGAATACACAAAAGAACTATACAAAAAAGACCTTAATGACCCAGATAATCACCATGGTGCAGTCATTAACCTAGAGTCGGACAGCCTGGAGTGTGAAGTCAAGCATTACTAGGGACAAAGCTAACGGAGGTGATCAATTTCCAGCTGAGCGAGTTCAAATCCTAAATGAAGATGCTGTTAAAGTGCTGCATTCAATATGCCAGCAAATATGGAAAACTCAGCAGTGGCCACAGGACTTGAAAAGGTCAGTTTTCATTCCAGTTCCAAGAAGGACAATGCCAAAGAATGTTCAAACTACTGCACAATTACATTCATTTCACTTGCTAGTAAGGTAGTGGTCAAAATCCTTCAAATTCCAGAAGTATAAGCTCAGTTTAGAAAAGGCAGAGGAACCAGAGATCAAATTGCCAACATTCGTTGGATCATAGAAAAAGCAAGGGAATTTCAGAAAAACATCTACTTCTGCTTCTTTGACTACTACTAAAGTCTTTGACTGTATGGATCACAACAGACTGTGGAAAATTCTTAAAGAGATGGGAATACCAGACCACCTTACCTGCCTCCTGCAAAACCTGTATGCAGGTCAAGTAGCAACAGAACCAGACATGGAACAATGGATTGGTTCAAAATTAGGAAAGGAGTACATCAAGGCTGTATATTGTCAACCTGTTTATTTACTTTATAGGCAGAGTTGTTGTTATTCAGTCACTAAGCTGTGTCTGACTCTTTGCAACCCCATGAACTGCAGCATGTGAGACTTTTCTGTCCCTCACTATCTCGTAGAGCTTGCCCAAGTTCATGTCCATTAAATCAGTGATGCTATACAATCATCTCATTGTCTGCCACCCTCTTCTAATTTGAAATTTGCTATGTTAGTCATCTTGTGTATAAAATACTTAAGAAAAAATTTATCTCAAGAAACAGAAGACCTGTATAGACACTGATGAAAGAAATTTAAAAAAGGTAGAAATATAGATCCATAGAACAAAATAGTAAGTTCAGAGATAAATCCATGCACCTATTGATAACTTATCTTTGACAAAGAGGCAAAAATATTCAATGGATAAAAGATAGTCTATTCAACAGTGGTGCTGGGGAAACTGGTCAATTATGTGGAAAAGAATGAAACTAGAACACTTTCTAACATCATATATTGTTGTTCTTCAGTCACTCAGTTGTGTCTGAATTTTTGTGACCCCATGGACTGCAGTATGACTGGCTTCCAAACTCATGTCCCTTGAGTCAGTGATGCCATCCAACCATCTCATTCTCTGTCATCCCCTTCTCCTCTTGGCTTCAATCTTACCCAGCATCAGGGTCTTTTCCAAAGAGTCAGCTGTTCGAGTCAGGTGGCCAGACTATTGGAACTTCAGCTTCAGCATCAGTCCTTTCAATAAATATTTAGGACAGATCTCCTTTAGGATAGACTGGTTTGATCTCCTTGCAGTCCAAGGGACTGTCAAGAGTCTTCTCCAAAACCACAGTTCAAAAGCATCAATTCTTTGGTGCTCAGCTTTCTTTACGGTCCAACTCTCACATTCATACATGACTACTGGAAAAACCATAGCTTTGACTAGATGGACCTTTGTTGGCAAAGTAACGTCTGTTTTTTAATAAGCTGTCTGGGTTTGTCCTAGCTTTTCTTCCAAAGAGCAAGCATCTTTTAATTTCATGGCTGCAGTCACCATCTGCAGTGATTTTTGAGCCCAAGAAAATAAAGTCTGTCTAAGTTTCCATTGTTTTCCCATCTATTTGCCATGAAGTGATGGGACTGAATGCCATGAACTTAGTTTGTTGAATGCTGAGTTTTTAGCCAGTTTTTCACTCTCTTCTTTCACCTTCATCAAGAGGCTCTTCAGTTCCTCTTTACTTTCTGCCATAAGGGTGGTGTCATCTGCACATCTGAGGTTATTCATATTTTCCCCCTCCATCTTGATTCCAGCTTGTGTTTCATCCAGCCTGGCATTTCTCATGATGTATTCTGCATACAAGTAAAATAAGCAGGATGGCAATATACAATCTTGACATAATCCTTTCTCAGTTTTGATAGAGTCTGCTGTTCCATATCCAATTCTAACTGTTTCTTCTTGGCCTGCATACAAGTTTCTCAGAAGGAAGGTAAGGTGGTCTGGTATTTCCATATCTTTAAGAATTTTCCACAGTTTGTTGTGATCCACATAATAAAAGACTTTAGCATAGTCAATGAAGCAAAAGTAGTTGTTTCTCTGGAATTCTTTTGCTTTTTCAATGATCCAACGGATGTTGGCAATTTGATCTCTGCTTCCTCTGTCTTTTCTAAATCCAGCTTGACCATCCAGAAGTCCTCAGTTCACATACTGTTGAACCCTAGCTTGGAGAATTTTGAGCACTACTTTGATAGCATGTTTAATGAGTATAATTGGGCAGTAGTTTGAACATTCTTTGGCATTGCCTTTCTTTGGGATTGGAATGAAAACTGACCTTCTCCAGTCCTGTGGCCACTGCTGAGTTTTCCAAGTTTGTTGGCATATTGAGTGCAACACTTTAACAGCATCATCTTTTAGGATTTGAAATCAGCTGGAATTCTATCACACCCACTAGCTTTGTAGTGATGCTTCCTAAGGCCCACTTGACTTCACATTCCAGGATGTCTGGCTTTAGATGAGTGACCACACCATCGTAGTTATTCTGGGTCATTAAGATCTTTTTTGTACAGTTCTTCCATGTATTCTTCCCACCTCTTCTTAATATCTTCTGCTTTTGCTAGGTCTGTACCATTTCTGTCCTTTCTTGGGCCCATTTTCCATGAAATGTTCCCTTGGCATCTCTAATTTTCTTGAAGAGATCTCTAGTCTTTCCCATTCTATTGTTTTCTTCTATTTCTTTCTTTCTTTCTTTCTTTTTTCATGGCTCTGTTCCTTAGAATTTTTTTTATATAAATTTATTTATTTTAATTGGAGGCTAATTACTTTACAATATTGTATTGGTTTTGCCATATATCAACATGAATCCACCACAGGTATACACGTGTCCCCCATCCTGAACCCCCCTCCCACTTCCCTCCCCATACCATCCCTCTGGATCATCCCAGTGCACCAGCCCCAAGCATCCTGTATCAAGCATCAAACTTGGACTGGAGATTCATTTCACATATGATATTATACATGTTTCAATGCCATTCTCCCAAATCATCCCACCCTCTCCCTCTCCCACAGAGTCCAAAAGACTGTTCTATACATCTGGGTCTCTTTTGCTGTCTCGCATACAGGGTTATCATTACCATCTTTCTAAATTCCATATATATGCGTTAGTATACTGTATTGGTGTTTTTCTTTCTGGCTTACTTCACTCTGTATAATAGGCTCCAGTTTCATCTACCTCAGTAGAACTTATTCAAATGTACTCTTTTTAATGGCTGAGTAATATTCCATTGTGTATATGTACCACAGCTTTCTTATCCATTCATCTGCTTATGGACATCTAGGTTGCTTCCATGTCCTGGCTATTATAAATAGTTCTGTGATGAACATTGGGGTGCACGTGTCTCTTTCAATTCTGGTTTCCTAGGTGTGTATGCCCAGTAGTGGGATTGCTGGGTCGTATGGCAGTTCTATTTCTAGTTTTTTAAGGAATCTCCACACTGTTCTCCATAGTGGCTGTACTAGTTTGCATTCCCACCAACAGTGTAAGAGGGTTCCCTTTTCTCCACACCCTCTCCAGCATTTATTGCTTGTAGACTTTTGGATCGCAGCCATTCTGACTGGCATGAAATGGTACCTCATTGTGATTTGCATTTCTCTGATAATGAGTGATGTTGCGCATCTTTTCATATGTTTGTTAGCCATCTGTATGTCTTCTTTGGAGAAATGTCTGTTTAGGTCTTTGGCCCACTTTTTGATTGGGTCATTTATTTTTCTGGAATTGAGCTGTAGAAGTTGCTTGTATATTTTTGACATTAATTCTTTGTCAGTTGCTTCATTTGCTATTATTTTCTCCCATTCTGAAGTCTGTCTTTTCACCTTACTTATCGTTTCCTTTGTTGTGCAGAAGCTTTTAATTTTAATGAGGTCCCATTTGTTTATTTTTGCTTTTATTTCCAATATTCTGGGAGGTGGGTCATAGAGGATCCTGCTGTGATGTATGTCGGAGAGTGTTTTACCTATGTTCTCCTCTAGCAGTTTTATAGTTTCTGGTCTTACGTTTAGATCTTTAATCCATTTTGAGTTTATTTTGGTGTATGGTGTTAGAAAGTGTTCTAGTTTCATTCTTTTACAAGTGGTTGACCAGATTTTCCAGAACCACTTGTTAAAGAGACTGTCTTTAATCCATTGTATATTCTTGCCTCCTTTGTCAAAGATAAGGTGTCCATATGTGCGTGGATTTATCTCTAGGCTTCCTATTTTGTTCCATTGATCTATATTTCTGTCTTTGTGCCAGTACCATACTGTCTTGATGACTGTGGCTTTGTAGTAGAGCCTGAAGTCAGGCAGGTTGATTCCTCCAGTTCCATTCTTCTTTCTCAAGATTGCTTTGGCTATTCGAGGTTTTTTGTATTTCCATACAAATTGTGAAATTATTTGTTCTAGCTCTGTGAAGAATACTGTTGGTAGCTTGATAGGGATTGCATTGAATCTATAGATTGCTTTGGGTAGTATACTCATTTTCACTATATTGATTCTTCAGATCCATCAACACAGTATATTTCTCCATCTATTAGTGTCCTCTTTGATTTCTTTCACCAGTGTTTTATAGTTTTCTATATATAGGTCTTTAGTTTCTTTAGGTAGCTATATTCCTAAGTATTTTATTCTTTTCGTTGCAATGGTGAATGGAATTGTTTCCTTAATTTCTCTTTCTATTTTCTCATTATTAGTGTATAGGAATGCAAGGGATTTCTGTGTGTTGATTTTATACCCTGCAACTTTACTATAATCATTGATTAGCTCTAGTAATTTTCTGATGGAGTCTTTAGGGTTTTCTATGTAGAGGATCATGTCATCTGCAAACAGTGAGCGTTTTACTTCTTCTTTTCCAATTTGGATTCCTTTTATTTCTTTTTCTGCTCTGATTGCTGTGGCCAAAACTCTTCCAAAACTATTGAATAGTAGTGGCACCCTTGTAGAAAGTGGGCACCCTTGTCTTGTTCCTGACTTTAGGGGAAATGCTTTCAATTTTTCACCATTGAGGATAATGTTTGCTGTGGGTTTGTCATATATAGCTTTTATTATGTTGAGGTATGTTCCTTCTATTCCTGCTTTCTGGAGAGTTTTTATTGTAAACGGATGTTGGATTTTATCAAAGTCTTTCTCTGCATCTATTGAGATAATCATATGGTTTTTATTTTTCAATTTGTTAATGTGGTGTATTACATTGATTGATTTGTGGATATTGAAGAATCCTTGCATCCCTGGGGTAAACCCCACTTGGTCATGATGTATGATCTTTTTAATGTATTGTTGGATTCTGATTGCTAGAATTTTGTTAAGGATTTTTGCATCTATGTTCATCAGTGATATTGGCCTGTAGTGTTTTTTTCCTCTATTTCTTTGCACTATTTGCTTAAGAAGATTTTCTTATCTTTCCTTTCTATTCTTTGGAACTCTGCATTCAAATGGGTATGTCTTTCCTTTTCTCCTTTGCCTTTTGTATACACAAAAATAAATTCAAAATGGATTAAAGACCTAAATTTTAAGGCCATAAACTATAAAACTCTTAGGGGAAAACATAGGCAAAACACTCTCTGACATCCTCACAGGAAGATCCTATATGGTCCACCTCCCAGAGAAGTGGAAATAAAAACAAAAATAAAAAAATATGACCTAATTAAATTTAAAAGATTTAGCACAACTAAGGGAACTATAAGCGAGGTGAAAAAGACAGCCTTCAGAATGAGAGAAAATAATAGCAAATGAAACAACTGACAAATAATCTCCAAAATATATAAGCATCTCATGCGCTCAATACCAAAAAAATGAACAACCCAGTAAAAAGTGGGCAAAAGACCTAAACAGACATTTCTCCAAAGACATACAGGTGGTTAATAAACACATGAAAAAGTGCTCAACATCACTCATTATTAGAGAAATGCAAATCAAAACCACAATGAGGTATCATCTCATTCTGATCAGAATGGCCATCATCACAAAGTCTACAAACTATAAATGCTAGAGAGGGTGAGGAGAAAAGAGAACCCTCTTACATCTGTTGGTGGGAATGAAAACTGGTACAGCCACTATGGAGAACAGTGTAGAGATTCCTTAAAAAACTGGGAATAGAACTGATTATGACCCAGCAACCACACTGCTAGGCATACATCCTGAGAAATGCAGAAGTGAAAGACAAATGTACCCCAAGGTTCATTGCAGCACTGCTTACAGTAGCTAGGACATGGAAGCAACCTAGACGCCCATTGGTAGATAAGGAAGTTGTGGAATATATACACAATGGAATATTAATTACTCTGTTTTAAAAAGGAACACATGAGTCAGTTCTAATAAGGTGGATAAACCTGGAGCCTATAATACACAGTGAAGTAACTCAGAAAGAGAAAGACAAATACTGTATATGAACGCATATATATATGGAATCTAGAAAAATGGTACTGAATTCCTACATTAAGGGCAGCAAAGGAGACACAGATATAAAGAACAGACTTTTGGACTCAGTAGGAGAAGGAGAGGATGGGATGATTTGAAAGAACAGCATTGAAACATGTACATTACCATATGTAGAATAAATGACCAGTGCAAGTTTGATGCATGAAGCGGGACACCCAAAGCCAGTGCTCTGGGACAGCCCAGAGGTATAGGGTGGACAGGGAGGTGGGAGGGGGGTTCAAAATGGGGGAGACACATGTATACCTATGGTCGATTCATGTTCATACACAGCAAAAAAAATCACAATATTATAAAGTAATCACCTTCCAATTAAAATAAATAAATTAATTTTTTTTAAAAAAAGGAAGTATATGGAATCAAAATTGGTAAAGAAGCAAAACTTTTTGCAGGTGACATACATAGAAAATCCTAAAGATGCCACCAGAAAACTTCTATGGCTAATCAATGGATTTGGTAAAGTTGAAAATGAAAGGAAGTGAAAGTATTAGTTACTCAGTCGTGTCCGACTCTTTGCCACCCTGTGGACTGTAGCCCGCCAGGCTCCTCTGTCCATAGGGATTATCTAGGCAAGAATACTGGAGTGGGTTGCCATGTCCTCCTCCAGGGTATCTTCCTCACCCAGGAATGAAACCCATGTCTCCCACATTGCAGGATTCTTTACCATCTGAGCCACCAGGGAAGCCTGGTAAAGCTGAAGAAAACAAAATTAATGCACAAAAATCTCTCACATTCTTATACATTAGTAAGGAAAGATCAGATAGAGAAATTAAGGAAACAATCACATTTACCATTGCAACGAAATGAATAAAATACCTAGGATAAACCTACCTAATAGGACAAAAGATCTGTTCTTGTAAAATTATAAGATGTTGATGAAAGAAATCAAATATGACCAAACAGATGGAGAGATATATCATGCTCTTGGATTGGAAGGTTCAATATTGTGAAAATGACTATACTACCCAAAGCAATCTACAGATTCAATGCAATTGCTATCAAATTACCAATACATTTTTTCACAGAATTAGAACAAGAAAATTTTACAATTTGTATGAAAATACAACAGCCCAGAATAGCCGATGCAATCTTGAGAAAGAAATATGGGGTTGGAGCAATCAGGCTCTCTGACTTCAGAGAATACTACAAAGTGCAGTAATTAAGATTGTATGGCACTGGCACAAAAACAGAAATATAGACCAATGGAACAAGATAGAAAATCCAGAGATAAGCCTGGGCACCTGTGGGCACCTATGACAAAGAAGGCAAAGATACACAAAGGGAAAAATAGAGCCTCTTCAATAAGTGGTGCTGGGAAAACTGTACAGGTATATGTGAAAGAATGAAATTAGGACACTCCCTAACATCACACGTAAAATAGACTCAAAATGTATTAAAGATCTATATGTAAGATGACACAGTAAAACTCTTAGAGAAAGACATAGGAAGGTCATTCTTTGACATAAACCACAGCAAAATTTTTTCTGACCCACCTCCTAGAGTAATGAAAATAAAAACAAAAGTAAACAAATGAGACCTAATTAAATTTTAAAGCTTTTGCACAGCAAAGAAAACTATAAACCAGATGAAAGGAGAACCCTCAGAATGTGAGAAAATAACTGCAAATGAGGCAACTGACAAAGGGTTAATCTCCAAAATAAATAAGCAACTCATACAGCTCAGTATCACATAAACAAACAACCCAATCAAAGAAAAAAGGGCAGAAGACCTAAAAAGACATCTCTCCAAAGAAGACACACAGATGGCCAACAAACACATGAAAAGATGCTCAACATCACTAATTATTAGAGAAATACAAATCAAAACTACAATGAGGTACCACCTCACACCAGTGAGAATGCTGCTGCAGCTGCTAAGTTGCTTCAGTCGTGTCCGACTCTGTGCGACCCCATAGATGGCAGCCACCAGGCTCCCCCGTCCCTGGGATTCTCCAGGCAAGAATACTAGAGTGGGTTGCCATTTCCTCCTCCAATGCATGAAAGTGAAAAGTGAAAGTGAAGTCGCTCAGTCGTGTCCGACTCTTCATGACCCCATGGACTGCAGCCTACCAGGCTCCTCTGTCCACGGGATTTTCCAGGCAAGAGTACTGGAGCGGGGTGCCATTGCCTTCTCCCCAGTGAAAATGACTATCACCAAAAAGTCTACAAACAAATGCTGGAGAGGATGTGGAGAAAAGGGAACCCTCTTGTACTCTTGGTGGCAATGCAAATTGATGCAGCCACTGTGGAAAAGAGCATGGAGGGTCCTTGGAAAACTAAAAGTATAATTACCATGACTGAGCAATCTCACTATTCCACATATACTCTGAGAAAACAATAATTCAAAAAGATACATGTATTTGTTTTGCCAAAAGTGTTTACTTCTGTCTCAGGTTCAAAGGATTTGTTAACAAGATAAGCCACTTGCTATATGCAAATAAATAATACAAATATTTACTAGAGAACTACCTAGTCTACCTTCAATGTACTAACATTAAAAGAAAACAAGAAATAGAAACAGCAGAAGAGAGCAATAATACACACGTCACCAAATTGGATTTGCCGACATCCAGACTTAAATAATGCTGGGAAGTCCCCTGTGACAGCAGTCCGGAGTTCCAATTGGGAGAAGGTCTCAGGCAGTGCGTCCGCTCCACGGGTGAGATCGGACTGCTGTCTCTCAAGCCCCTGCTTATAATCCCCAGGCCACAAACCAATATCATTATTAGTTTGCGAGCAAAACTGCAGCTCTGGTATCTTGTTAACTTTTATAATGCTGTTTGCTTTGTTCTGCAGATCTTGGAATGTTGCTAAGTCCAAGGAGTGGTTGGCCAGACCTCCTCCAGTGAGTGAAAGCGGCTCAGTCATGTCTGACTCTTTGCAACCCCTTGGACTATATCCTCCAGGCCAGAATACTGGAGTGGGTAGCCTTTCCCTTCTCCAGGGGATTTTTCCAACCCAGAGATTGAACCCAGGTCTCCCACATTGTAGGTGGATTCTTTACCAGCTGAGCCACAAGGGAAGACCTCCTCTAGGGGTGTAACAAATTCCAAGGTCCACTTCCTATTTATTGTGCTTCCTATCTATCTACTGTGTTTCTCTTCCAAAACTCACAGCAGGTGTGGCTGACACATACACAGCAGTAGTCAGGGCAGTGTCCAGGTAGGTCAGAAGCAAAATCAGAGGCCCGCTCTGCTCCTTTGCTTCTGAAGCCTCAACAAGACTACTTCTATTTTATTTCCCCAACAATATTTAAAATAATCAGGACAAGGAAATGACCCAAATGTCCACTGACAGGTGAGAGGATAAAGAAGCTGTGGTGCATATATACAATGGAATGCTAGTCACTAAAAGGAACCAAGTAGGGTCATTTGTACAGACATGTGTGGACGTAGTATCTGTCATATCAAGTGAAGTAAGTCAGAAAGAGGAAAACAAATATCATATATGAATCCATATATGTGGAATCCAGAAAATGGTACAGATGAATCTATGTCCAGGGCAGGAATAGAGAGGCGAATTTAGAGAAGAGGCATGTGGACACATGGGCTCAAATTGGGGAGGCCAAATCAGATTAGGATTGGAAAGAAGAGGGTGGGACAGACTGGGAGAATAGTATTGACATATATACACTACAATGTGTCAAATAATTAGTGGAAACCTGCTATAAAGCACAGAAAGCTCTGTTCTCTGTGATGACCTAGCTGGGTGGGATGAGGGTAGGAGTGGGAGGGAGGTCCAAGAAGAGGGGAATATATGTATACATATAGCTGATTCACTCCACTGTATAGCAGAAACAAATTACATTATAAAATTGTAAAGCAGTTATATTCCAATAAAAAATGGAAAAAAATCAAGCCATTAATTTTAGATTCTCTCATTGTCTTTTCACCTTAGTAAATTGTTGGCAAAGATGCCATAAGACTCAGAACCATTTTTAACTTCTACAAAGCAAAAGATGAAAGAGAAAGATTATGATAAATATCATTTAGCACCATAGATTTTCAAAAGATCAACTGCATGATATGATGTTAAATATAGTTGAATGTGGTCCCACATCTCTGTGCTGCTCTGCCAAGCTTCCGTCGGATGTGATTTGCAACAAGCAACATATTAAACCTCCATAAATAGTCATTATAATGTAAACACTGAACACGCCTTATTATAGCAGTGAAAGCAGCCTCTCCAAAATATATAAAACAGAAAACAAATCCTTGAATTTCATCTCAGGGCAGAAGGTGGATTTGAATTTGGAGACATGCCAAATGGTAATTTTGGGTACAAATATTTCAGACAAAGCTGATGTATTATGAGTAATAACAGCATATGTTAGTTTCTAAGTCAGTTTGCATATGTCACAGGAAGAACACCCAATTAGTATATGAGGCCATTTACACTTCAACAAACTTATTAACAGTAAAAAATAAGAGTAGGTATAATCAAATTATACCTTCTATTTTAAATATACATAAAAATTTGATGGAAAAGCATCAACACAGGGAAAAATAGGATCTTGAATTAAATCATCAAATTGACTTCTTTTCTTTCTTCTTTTTCTTATTGTTTTATTTTCACATAGCTAGTTGCTATGGCTCTTGACAGTTCCCCTTTATCTAACTAAGCCTTGGAGGGTTAAAGAAGACAGTTGGCCTTTATGGCTTTCTGTGTCTGAATGTGCATGTCCCAAGGAGAGAAGGAGCTATGCAAGAAGCTTTTAAGCCTCATTGAGTGAGCATGTATGTGGACGGTCTGACTTATGTTCAGCAAAACAGATGGCGTGTCCCAGAATTCCCTGAGCTGCCTCAGGCTTTTGCTGGTGTCAACCCTGTGGTAAATGGGTTTTCATAATGAATTTACTGTTAATTTTCACACACACACAAACCATTAGAATCACATTAAAGGGCTGACTAAATGCCATCAAGACTCTAAGCATGACTGTCTTTTGTTCATTTGGAAGAAGCTCTGAAGAATCCAGAATCTCAAATCAATCATTCAAGACAGTTTGCAGAGAGGAGCAGGCCTCCCTTTGCTTGAAGAGGGACAAATTTTGGGGCGTTCCCAAATCCCACTCACAAGACCAAGGCTCCTAATTTTTGTCAGATAATCAGAGTTATGATCATTCTTCTCAATACCAAATATAGGGTATCTTATCAAACTAACTCAATTTTAAAATTGTTGTTTAATCATTTCTCTTTAAAAATAGGTTTTAATAAATAAATAAAGCAAAACTCTTTGGTTAAAGTAAAAGTGTAAATGTTTTTGAGAAACAAATATTCCAAAGAGACTACCAGCTCTGTGTAGAATATCTGGAGGGTACGACAGCTTAAAATAGATACTCTAAAGGTAAGCACAAAAAGCAAGAGGGAGAGTCATGGAGACTGACAGAAAGACAGACAGATAAGAGCATTATCAAAAGGAGACATTCAAAGTGAGATTGAGGCAGGAGATAGATGGGCTCCAGGCTAGGTACTTACAACTGGCCTCCTGTTCAAGTCTCCTGGGGTGAGAAGATGAGCTCCAGGCAGGACATTTATCACCAACCCTCTGTTTACATTTCCTGAGGCAAGAGACAAAGGACTCCAGGACTTCATATTTAGCACTGAAATCCTGCCTATATTTTGAGATCTGTGTTTGTGCCTAGTCACTCAGTCATGTCCAGTTCTTTGAGACCTCATGGACTGTAGCCTGCCAGGCTCCTCTGTCCATGGAGATTCTTCAAGCAAACCCACTCCAATATAAAAATCAGCAATAGTAATGGGGTGAATAACCAGACATTGGGTATTTTTATGGCAAGGACACAGTGGGACTAAACCCTGTTGAAAGATCAAGAAGTCACACACTCCTCATCTTTAGAGCAAAAAGGACACTTCAGTTCAGTTCAGTTGCTTAGACGTGTCTGACTCTGCGACCCCATGAATCACAGCACGCCAGGCCTCCTTGTCCATCACCAACTCCCAGAGTTCACTCAGACTCATGTCCATTGAGTCGGTGATGCCATCCAGCCATCTCATCCTCTGTCATCCCCTTCTCCTCCTGCCCCCAATCCCTTCCAGCATCAGTCTTTTCCAATGAGTCAACTCTTCTCATGAGGTGGCCAAAGTACTGGAGTTGCAGCTTTAGCATCATTCCTTCCAAAGAAATCCCAGGGCTGATCTCCTTCAGAATGGACTGGTTGGATCTCCTTCCAGTCCAAGGGATTCTCAAGGGTCTTCTCCAACACCACAGTTCAAAAGCATCAATTCTTCGGCGCTCAGCTTTCTTCACAGTCCAACTCTCACATCCATACATGACCACTGGAAAAACCACAGCCTTGACTAGACGGACCTTTGTTGGCAAAGTAATGTCTCTGCTTTTTAATATGCTATCTAGGTTGGTCATAACTTTCTTCCAAGGAGTAGGCATCTTTTAATTTCATGGCTGAAATCACCATCAACAGTGATTTTGGAGCCCAAAAAAATAAAGTCTGATGCTGTTTCCACTGTTTCCCTATCTATTTCCCATGAGGTGATGGGGCCAGATACCATGATCTTCGTTTTCTGAATGTTGAGCTTTAAGCCAGCTTTTTCACTCTCCACTTTCACTTTCATCAAGAGGCTTTTGAGTTCCTCTTCACTTTCTGCCATAAGGGTGGTGTCATCTGCATATCTGAGGTTATTGATATTTCTCCCAGAAATCTTGATTCCAGCTTGTGCTTCTTCCAGCCCAGTGTTTCTCATGATGTATTCTGCATATAAGTTAAATAAGCAGGGTGACAATATACAGCCTTGATGTACTCCTTTTCCTATTTGGAACCAGTCTGTTGTTCCATGTCCAGTTCTAACTGTTGCTTCCTGACCTGCATATAGGTTTCTCAAGAGGCAGGTCAGGTGGTCTGGTATTCCCATCTTTTTCAGAATTTTCCACAGTTTATTGTGATCCACACAGTCAAAGGCTTTGGCATAGTCAATAAAGCAGAAATAGATGTTTTTCTGGAACTCTCTTGCTTTTTCCATGATCCAGCAGATGTTGGCAATTTGATCTCTGGTTCCTCTGCCTTTTCTAAAACAGGGGACACTATGCATGCACAAAATCCTTCATGGGGTCAAAAGGCAGGGGATGCCAGACATATAAGTTTTGCTATCCCCTGGAATAAGTCTCCACAGCGGGACTGATCTTAACTGAGTGGTGCAGCACACCCTGGGGAGGGTCCAGAGGCAAATTAGCCATAGGAGTCAAAACAAAATGATTGGTCAGAAAGAAGACAAAGACCCGGAAGACTGCTTCTTTTTGTCGGGGGAGTGTGTAGTTTCCTCGGTTCTGTCTCATGGTGACAAAAATTTGAAGTGATGGCCGGACCAGTGGTACAGCCCTCGGGTGGACCAGTGTTACAGCTCCGTGTTAGAGCTCAGTTTTATTTAGAAAGTAAAGGAAAATATACCCTCGAGGCATGAGGGCATCCTGACCCAAAAGACACAAAGAGAAGAAAGGCCCCTGGCCCAATTTTGGCTCCTCTTTTTATATGTTTTTCCTCCTCCCCCTGGGTCTGCCCTCTGTAACTTGGGATAGCCAGGAGGGCTGTTTGTTTTACTTGAGGTCCTCATTCCAGTCCTCAGACCTCCCTTTGTTCTATTTTCATGGGCTTTTCCCTTCCTTGTCTTTTAGCCACCACCATTCTGGACTCCTTTTTCCTATTCTAACTACCTATAACACTTTTAAAGGATTTAAACTTTCTAAAGGTGCCATTCTCTCTCTGAGTTCCATGCATCTTTCCGCATGTACTTTTCTTTTTCAATAATCTTTACTTTTCTCTTTACCTTCTACCTCCTCATCTGAATTCTTTCTTGACAAAGAAGGCATAAATGAGGGGCCCTCAGAGCTGGTCTCTGTGGGCCAGTTATTAGGGCTTCCAGGTCTGGAAACTAAGACCTTGCTTCTAGCCTCTGCTCACTTCTGCGTATGACCAAAATCAAGAGAAACTGTTTTCAGAAAATTGCAAAGCTACTAGGACTGCTAAAAATAACAGCTACAATTAATTCTGTTGATTGAGCACCCATTATGTTTCAAGCACTATCCTAGATGGTTTTCATGCATTATCTTGTCTCTTTCTCATAAAAATGTCAAGAATAAAAGCTAAAAGCATTTGTAAATACTTCCTTCATGCCAGGTTCTGTCCTCACCCCCACACTATCGCCCTCAAGCCATGTTATTGTCCTTTCAGCATTTTAACACTTGTGTTCTTTCATGCCGCTGAGTTTTCCTGTTTTAGAGTTATCTTGTGTCAGCTTCACCCAGCCTGGACTTTTTTTTTTTTTTTGGTAACTCCTGCTTCTCCATAAATTTTCACTTAAAAATCATCTCATCTGAGAAGTGTTAGGTTCGCAACTGTCTCAGTCAATTGCTCCTCTCTCCTCCTCCTTCCCAGCTGTGTTCTTCTCTACCATGGTGGTAACTTGTTTAGTTCCTAAGGCACTTTCAAGTGTTGGTTATTTTTGTCTCTTCTTTACTATAATAAAGTAAAGGTCAGGTTCCAGCTCCTTTTCAGTCCCCAGTCAATACACAACACCTGGCCCATGACTGGTGTGCTTAATAACCATTTATTAGATGAAACAATGTTCTAAATGCCTTGTATTAATTCTCTCATTTAATGAATAATCTTCCTGTGAGTTTACTGAGGACAATGTGCCCATGATCACACAGCTAATAAATGCCTATGGTAAAATCCAAAGCCAACCAATTCTGTAGGACTTCAGACCATCATCTTATCCATATATGCTCATTTGACAAACTCACAGACTCATAACATCAGTTTGATATAGATATTTAGAATTGTTTGTGATTTTTAAAAGGATCTTTCACAATTTTGACCAATATGCAATCCTTTTCAGTGTCTCTTTAGCGCTACTTCTCTCAAGTGTTCATCATCTATATTCAGCTTAGTAGCTCTCCAGCAACTTGGAGTAAAGTAGATCAAGAAAGGAAAAGGCAAGACACATGCTTCCACCATATATATAGCTCCTGCTATATACAAGCCCAGGGAATAAAACTCTCACTCTATTTTAACACCTCAGTATGAGTTAAAGCTGCATGAATGATAGCAGTTTGTTAGATGGAGCTTTGGTGGGAATTTGAAAGGAATCATTGCTGTATTTTACTGAGGCTTCTAACTTAAGCTAATAAAGATATATGGATTGTTTTTAAAAGAGAAAGCAATGAAGTTTCTGCTATGGGTTGAATTGGGCACCCCCCTACCCTTTGATTCATATAGTGAAGCTCTAACTTCCAACGGGATGATAAGGTGTTTAGGAGTTAATTAAGCTTTGTTGTTGTTATTGTTCAGTCCCTCAGTTGTGTTTGATTCTCTGCAACCCTATGGACTGCAGTACGCCAGGCTTCTCTATCCTTCCCTATCTTCTGGAGTTTGCTCAAACTCATGTCCATTGAGTTGATGATGCCATCCAACCATCTCATCCTCTGTCTCCCCCTTCTCCACTTGCCCTCAAATTAAGTTTAGATGTGGATCCCTCATTAGAGTGGAGACCTCAGGATGGAATTTGTACCTTTATAAAAAGAGACCTCACAGGGCTTGCTTCCTCTCTGTCTCCAACGGAAGGCACCAAGGAAAGGCCATGTGAGGACACAGCAAGAAGGCAGATACCAAAAACCTGAAAAATGGAACATTTCCTGCCATTAACAGTAAACAAAGGATGCCACAGTCATCAAAATTTGCAGTCCTCCTACATGAGCTGGTGAACTCTGAGGAAAGGCAGAGAGAAAAAGAATATCTGATGTCACCCCCTACTGTGAACCCTGAGGAAACTCAGGATATGATAATAAAGATACTGGCCCCAGATAGCTGAGATGAATATTTAAAAAAAGATTTCAGTGGGCCCAACTCTTACATCTTCCCATACATAGAAAAGCCCTGAATTTCCTAACTTGAGATATCTGGTTTTCTTTAACAATAATCTTATGACATTCCTGACTACCTCCCCTTTGTTACAAAACTCCTATGTATTCTAGCTCCTCTCTTCACCTCCTTGGAGCAGTCTCTGAGAGCTATTTGAGTTGCTGTTTCCCAGGCTACAGCCCTGATTTTGCCCCAAATAAAACTACTCACAACTCTCACATTGAGCCTTTTTTTTTTTTTTTTAATACATCCAAGGAGAGAGCTCTCACATGATACTGATCCTCTGTCACTTTGATTTCAAACTTCTAGTCTCCATAACCCTGAGAAACAAATGCCTATTGTTTAAGCTACCCCAACTATGGTGTTTTATTTATGGTAGCCCAAGTTGACTGGGACAGTTTGCTCTGCCAAAAGCAAAACCCTATATAGTGTGAATACTATATCGCTTCTCATACATCACCTCTTTGTGATTTTAGGTCATGTCCTTATGTTGCTATCTTCTCATAGTCATTCAGTTCAGTTCAGTCATTCAGTCGTGTCTAACTCTTTATGACCCCATGGACAGAAGACTTCCCTATCCATCACCAACTCCCGGAGTTTGCTCAAACTCACATCCATCAAGTCAGTGATACCATCCAACCATCTCATCCTCTGTTGTCCCTTCTCCCCCTGCCTTCAATCTTTCCCAGCATCAGGGTCTTTTCCAATGAGTCAGCTCTTCGAATCAGATGGCCAAAGTATTGGAGCTTCAGCTTCAGCATCAGTCCTTCTAATGAATATTCAGAACTGATTTCCTTTAGGGTTGACTGGTCTGATTTCCTTGCAGTCCAAGGGAATTCAAGAATCTTCACAAACACCACCGTTCAAGAGTATCAATTCCTCAGTGCTCAGTTTTCTTTATGGTCCAACTCTCACATCCATACATGACTACTAGAAAAACCAGAGCTTTGACTAGATGGACCTTTGCTGGCAAAGCAATGTCTCTGCTTTTTAATATGCTGTCTAGGTTTGTCATAGCTTTTCTTCCAAGGAGCGAACATCTTTTAATTTCATGGCTGCAGTCACCATCTTCAGTGATCTTGAATAGTCATTGACCTTTGGGATACTGGGGAAATTTTAAAAAATAGAGACCACTTGCATATTGGCTTCTAAATATTTGGTGACATAGCACTTTCCATATTACTGGATCTGAGCATTTTATATGATAGGCAAAAATTATATAAAAAGTTTTCACAAAACCTTTGGTGGTTGGTGGTTTAGTTGCTAAGTCATGTCTGACTCTTGTGACCCCATGGACTGTAGCCTGCCAGGCTCCTCTGTCCATGGGATTTTCCAGGCAAAAATACTGGAGTGGGTTGTCATTCCCTTCTCAAGGGGCTCTTCCCGACCCAGGAATAGAACCCTGGTCTCCTGCACTGCAGGCAGATTCTTTACTAACTGAGCTATGAGGGAAGCTTTGTAATATTATGTCATATTTTTCTTACAATCTCATCTTTATATGAAAAATGAGAAGAGATTCTTAAATATATCATATCTTCTATGATAGTCTAAAACTTTTATCTCTGAATGTCATTGTGGTTTGAAAACTAATGATTTTAAGCTCTGTAACTTCTTAACTTTAAGAAAGTATCCCCAAGTATAAACTATCTACACTAAAGGGGGAAAAGCACAAATTAAAGCAAAATTGTGTATGAATCCACCTATTTTCCCTTAGAATAAATAGATACATATAAAGATAAATACAGAGAAGAAAATGTGGATATTCCTAGAGTTTTCAAAGAATGTTCATATCCTTGGTTATCTTAACCAGAATTTAAGAAGAACTTTGAGGAAAACCTTCTATATCATAAAGTTGCTTTAGGCTTCAAATTACTATAATAATTTGAAGGAGGCAAACCAAAACTGATCATTTATATTTTACCCCTAAACATTTTAGACACTCTATGGCTTAACCTGTCTCCACTTTGTCAGCTCCATCTTAGGCCCCACCCCTTTCTAGATGACTGAGCCTCAGCCTCATAAGAAATGTGTCCAAGACCTATGCTTCCTTCAACCTTTACCCTGCCTTCATCTGATATGAAAACTGGAAGAATGCCTTTTGCTGATGCAGATAGTGGCCATGAGATCCCTGGCGGGTACAGATGTGTTTCTCCCTCATGGTCAGACTCTACTTTTAGCTTTGACCCCTTTAAATCCTCCTGTCCTTTCAGCTCAGAGTGCAGCTGCAAGTGCCTATGGACCCTCATCAACCCAATCCTGCCCACATTTAAATTGCCCACAATAATCTTTACAATTGCATTTTATAGAGCTGCCTTATTTGTTTTTTTGGCCTCATATTTTCTTCTCAGTTCAGAGGGTATTCTTCAATATTTTCACCTTCCAACACTCCTATAAGATGAATCAATCCGGTGTACCTTATAACCTAGAAATATATTTAGTTCTTTACATCCTCAGTTTATCACCTGATCACTTTCAATATTGATTTTGTCTCTTCTTTATCTTCAATATTTTCAAGATGAAGAAAAGAATAACCTCTGGACATGTTATATTGTTTTTAAAACAGTGGCTTGAATAAGTTTTTCCTTTTTTTTTCAATTTGCTTCTCCTTAATTTGACTTTCCACCCCTACTCATGGAAAGAAAGAGGATGCAATATGAATATCCTAACCAAAGAATTTTGCTAATAAGTTCATGAAACAGGACATGTATGGCTGTTAGCATAAATGATGCCATCCTGGGTCCTTACAGTTTCTCCTGTCTTTTCACTGACTCTACCCAGGACTGCAGTATGAGTAAATCACTCTGTCATCAAGGGCTTTGCAGTTAATATATATTGTTTATTAATCATTAGGGTCAAGTAGCTTCTATGTTCTATTAGTCCCCAAACAGTGATAAAAACTTTGCTGATGCATTCCCAGTGCACCAAGACTAGTTATCCATTCAGAAACTTTGACATAGGGATGCACATTCTGTTTTGAAGCACCTACACCCACACCCGAGATTAACTATAAAATTATCCCAATGGCCCTTCATTGGTGTCTTTCTCTTAAGGAAAGGGCAAGTTGAACTTAGCAACAAAGTTTCAGTTTGAAAACAGAATGTAAAGGAAATATAAGAAAGAATTGCTTGGTTGAAATATGAAACTGATTCGCATTGCCATGCTGTAGAAGATGCTCAAGGTAAGAAATGATCTTAAGACAATTATCTACTTAAATATGTGTTATAAAATCCTTTGTTAAGATCTCAGAAAGACTTAAGATGGTGGCTAGTTGACCCCTGTGAAAGTGGAATAGCTCCTGTCATGTCAGTAAACAAGAATGTCACAGCCATCTGCCGTTTCAATTTTGGGCCTCCAAATGTGAACTTCTGAGCATGAAGGGCCCCCAAAGGGAAAACAATGCCTGCCATCCAGCAACTGTCTGATACCTCACTTCTCCCCCACTACAGTGAGTGCTGAGGAGCTGCAGGGGATGTGAGACATGAAAAAACAAGATGCTGGCCCCAGAGAGCTGAGATGCGTATAAAAGAAATGATTTCAGTGAGCCCAGATGCTTGCATCTTCCCGTACATAGAAGAGCCGCTAAATTCCATAATATATCTGGTTTTCCTTCATTAACATAATCTTTGATGCTCAGACTGCCTGCCTCCCCTTTTGTTACAAACCTCTATGTGTCCTGACTCCTTGCCCTGCCTCCTTGGAGTACTTTCTCAGAGCTACCTCAGATGCTGCCTCCCAGGACTGAAGTCCTAAACATTTCCACCAAATAAAACACTCTGTACTTCCAGGTTACAACTATATTTTTCAGTCAACACTCCTAATCAGTCAAAAAGATTTCTAAAAATTAAGTGTCTTCCAACAACATATTTATGTGTTCAAAGTAGATAGAGATCTGTTCTGAAAAGAATTATGTATATCACTTTTGGGGCATGGCATTACTTTGCCAACAAAGGTTCGTCTAGTCAAGGCTATGGTTTTTCCTGTGGTCATGTATGGATGTGAGAGTTGGACTGTGAAGAAGGCTGAGTGCCGAAGAATTGATGCTTTTGAACTGTGGTGTTGGAGAAGACTCTTGAGAGTCCCTTGGACTGCAAGGAGATCCAACCAGTCCTTTCTGAAGGAGATCAGCCCTGGGATTTCTTTGGAAGGAATGATGCTAAAGCTGAAACTCCAGTACTTTGGCCACCTCATGCGAAGTGTTGACTCATTGGAAAAGACTCTGATGCTGGGAGGGATTGGGGGCAGGAGGAGAAGGGGATGACAGAGGATGAGATGGCTGGATGGCATCACTGACTCGATGGACGTGAGTCTGGGTGAACTCTGGGAGTTGGTGATGGACAGGGAGGCCTGGTGTGCTGCAATTCATGGAGTCGCAAAGAGTCAGACACGACTGAGCGACTGATCTGATCTGATCTGATCTGATCAACCCCAATAAGATTCATAATAATTTGAAGAGAATGATACTGATGCAAACACTACTCCTTGGACCAAAAGGACTTCAACTTTCTATGAAATGGAGAGCAGGCTGAGGCAGCTAGTCAGCTGAAAACCAGTTATTGCTATAAAAACAGAAGACTTCTTAGAGAGCAAAAGCAAAGTCAAGATCCAAGAACAAAGGATTTGAGAATTACTCCCAGGCTCCAAAATTTTGGCCACTTGATGCAAAGAGTTGACTCCTTGGAAAAGACCCTGATGCTGGGGAAAATAGAAAGCAGAAGAAGGGGACAACAGAGGATGAGATGGTTGGATGGCATCACTGATTCAATGGACATGAGTTTGAGTAAACTCCGGGAGATCGTGAAGGACAGGGAATCCTGGCATGCTGCAGTCCATTGGTCACAAAGAGTCAGACAGACTGGACAACTGAACAACAACCCAGGCTGCAGAACTTGAACCTAATTAGGGAATCTGCTTTGGCCCCAGAGAAGGGAAAGCTGGTGATATGTACCCAACTGCCTTTCAAAATTACTAGAAAATCGTAACTGATATATGTGTCCCACTCAGTCTCTTTTTCTTAAATATATAGTTCTTTTCATTTTAGAGTACTTTTATGTATTTATTGGAAAGCTGGAAGAATAATACAGAGAATCCTCATATACTCCTCATCCACTCTCCCAAACCATGAATGGTTTGTATAACCATGAAGCATTTGTCACAACTAAGGAAAGAATATTGCATTGACAATATAGTAATATAGTAGTTGGACTTCCTGGTGGCTCAGCTGGTAAAGAATCCACCTGCAATGCAGAAGACCTGGGCTCCATCACTGGGTTGGGAAGATCCCCTGGAGAAGGGAACGGCTACCCTCTCCAGTATTCTGGCCTGGAGAATCCCGTGGAATATATAGTCCATGGGGTCGCAAACAGGTGGACACAAATGAGTGACTTTCACTTTCTTCACTTTTTCACTTTCAATATAGTAGTTACATTACTAATAATGAAACTCTACAGTGTATTTTGATTTTACTATTTCTCCCACCGTCCTAATGTTCTGTTTCAGGATATGTTGCAAGATAATCATGGTGCATTCAGTCATTACAACTCTTAAGTTTCCTCTGGTATGAAGGTATCTTAGTCTTTTATTTGACAGCCTTGACAGTTTTGAGGTGTACTGGCCGGGTATATTGAAGACAAACTAGGGCATTTTGACCCTCAAATTAAAGTTCCTTTGTCTTTTTAATGGCTTAGAATCAGTCATTTTCCAAGGAGCTCTGGTTCCTTCTACTGCTTAATGGAATTAGAAAGCAAGATCTAGGTGTTGAATATGCCTATGGCTCCATTCTTAATTTTTGAACCGGAGTGTCTATTATGGTTATTCTGCCCCTCTCTTACCATTGTATAATGAATGTGAGACTGGAAGACAACCTTGTTTGTGGCTCCCAGCTCTTATCAAAAGGAGCTGACCTGAGGAACTGAACCTGAGAAACTCACCCAAACCGAACCAGAGACTAGTTATGAGATCCTGGACTAATGCTATAATAGGGGTGAGAATTTGGAATCCTTGGTTGTGAGTAAGCACGTTTTGCATGTTGAAGAATAATTTGTGTAATCAGAAGTGGACTCTGATACATTGTTTGATGGCTAAAAAGTTGTGCACATTCCTTTGCAAAGCGGCTCTGCAGCTTGTCCCATACAGAGATGGAGTTTGTTTCTCCATTCTCTTAAGATTGAGCTAGCCTTGTGGTGTTAAAAATGTGGTGGAAGTGACATGTTTAAGTTCCTGATCATGAGCCTTAAGAGACCTTGCAACTGCTGCCTTCATTCTCTCGGATCTTAAGACTTCTAGGTTTGTGAAGAAGCCCAGCCCTCAGCTAACTCACCAACTGAACACAACAACATAAATGAACCCAGGGGAGCCCAGCAGAGTCCAGCTGACAAATAGAATCATGAGAAATGATAAATCACTATGTTTTGGAGTGAGTTTGTTAGGAAGAAATGGATAATTAACAGTACAACTGACTGACAAAAAGATATTTCTATTGATCCAATATGTCCTACCTGTAAGTTCCACTTACCCTAGTCCCAGGTTTTGGTAGGCAATAAAACATAGTAAATTGTAATAGTAAGTTAATATCTTAATTTTCTCTTCATATTATAGTATTTTATTGATGACATATGGAATTAATGCTTTATTGGGAAAGAGAGTTTTATCAGTAAAAATTTTGAGAACTGTCACAAATTGGCAAAGTATTTGGAGAATTGAAACCTCTGATTCCCCCTCAGATGGCGTCTTACAGATACCTGCTTACTCCACCTGAAACTAGAAACTAGTTCTCTGGAGTCAAGATTAGTACACTGCAGTGTAATTCTTACTGGAAACTGGCGGGCTTACATTTTTCAATAGAGAGAGTAACTTTTTCATGAAGAAATTTCTATTTATCTCCCCAGAATTACTTCAAATCACTGACATTTTTATTCTTTCCTAAACACACTGGTCTTCTGAGTCCCCTGAAGGGACTTCTTTTCCTTAGTTGATTCCTAAGTTTTTAATATCTTTATATAGTGTTAATTTTGACTGACATCACTTCATTCATCCCTTCAACAAACACATTAAACATAACATTCAATGAACCAGGAACACAATGATTACTATACAGCTGATGCCTTACCTTAAAAGCATATAAATGAACAATTATGATGAAATACTGCCAGTGTAACCATAGAGGAAGGAATGGGTAGTCATCTAATGTAAACTGGGTGAATTGTGAAAAAGACTTAAGACTCCATTATGTGACTACTGCTGACAGTTTTTAAGCCAAACACCTCTCGCCCTTTTGCCCCACATCTGGGCAAACTCACAAGGAGGCTTGAGTGCTTCCTCCTTTGTTATGGATAGTTCAAGAACATTTTCCCTGAAAAAGTGAAAGTGAAAGTTGCTCAGTCATGTTCGACTCTTTAAGACCCCATGGACTGTAGCCCACCAGGCTCTTCTGTCCATGGAGTTCTCCAGGCAAGAATACTGGAGTGGGTTGCCATTTCCTTCTCCAGGGGATATTCCCAACCCAGGGATGGAACCTGCATCACTTATGTCTCCTGCATTGGCAGGCAAGTTCCACCACCCTGACCATACCCCCCTAAATTCCATAAAAATCTCAAACTCACCTCCTTCCCTTGACCTCTCAAATCGTTTTTGTTTTTTTTTTGTTTTTTTTTTTTTTTTTAACCAAAGAGGCTTTCCCTGCTACCCACAGAAAGCTGATTATGTAAGCAACAAACATTTTCAAAATGTCCTGGTGCCTATGTCCCACCATCAGTCTCAAACCAAATTTTGAGTACATGTAGCTATCTTGTGACCACAAACAGGTGATCATAAAAGATAGCCTGGGTGATATTTGAATGGCATTTTAAACTGTATGTACTTAGCATGTGGGATTATAATTCTTTCTTTTACCTGTTTATGTCTTGCCCAGAGATATCTAATATCGTGTATGTATGTGTGTGTGTGTGCACTAAGTCACTTCAGTCATGTTGGACTCATGATCCTATGGGCTGTAGCCCGCCAGGCTCTTCTGCCCATGGGATTGTCCAGGCAAGAATACTGAAGTGGGTTACCATGCCCTTCTCCAGTGGATCGTCCTGACCCAGGATCAAACCCATGTCTCTTATGTCTCCTGCATTGGTAGGCGTGTTCTTTACCACTAGCGCCACCTGGCAGGCCCTTCTAATACCTTAAAGGTAAAAAACTACTCATTCTTGTATCCCTATCAACCAGCATGGTACATGGAATGCAATACATATTCAAATACTTTTTGAACACATGTATTATTTCTTTAAAAAAAAAGAAATTAAAAAAGAATTGTGAAATTTGTGAGTACAAATACATATTTTATTAATTTTTGGATCTTCTGAACATTTAATGCAATTAAATCCATTACCCATAGAAAGAAAATCAACTTAAAAAGTGGATCAAGAATATACTGCAGTAAGAATATTCTAGAAAAATTAAACCTGAAGATATAAATTCACACATCTGGTAGTGATTCATAATTGAATATCATTTTCTCTGTAGCTACGATGGTTTATATCAGCCCCATTCCCAAACTAAAAATAGCTGAGTAATATAACTACTGCCACCATCACTTTATCCCAGCTCCACGTGCAGAATGAAAGACTTTAACTACAGTTCACTCTGGTAGCATTTCACAGGAAATTTCAATGAAGGGGCTGAAAGAAAATAATTACCCAAGGAGCCTTAGGCTTGAAGAGAAATCTCTCTTTATGAAGTGTTTCTAAAGGAAATGTGTGAGGAGCAACTTGGAGGATGAGACTGTTTTCTTCTATGACTACGTGAATATCTTTCAGAAACAGTATAAATTTGTGAAACAAGGAGGAGACTGAAATTTTCTATGATGAAAGAGACTAAATACAAATTTCCAGTCTTAGGAAATCCACCCAAGAGTAAATGAAAAGGGATAGTGTGTTTCAGATACTTTTGGACTCTGACAAACCCATGTTGATCAAAAGTTATGGTGAACTTGACATGGTGCTTTGCCGTGTTACACTCAGTTCCGGCTACTGAGGACTAGCACTGTAGATCCAGTACACACCCGCAACACCCTGTGACCGTCGCACAAGCCCAAATAAAGCAAATGATGAACACATATGTGCCAAAGGCTTAGAGTACAAGGCTTTTTTCAAATACTAAAGAAAGCCTTTGTGACTGTGATTCCAAACTGTAGTATATAAAATGAAAGTGAATGATTGTTTTAAAATTCTTATTCTAAGTTCACCCCAAAGAAATTCTGATCCTCTAGGTTTGGGGTAGAGTCTGTAAATCTACGTACATGGAAAATACCCATAGTGATTCTTGTGCAGATATTGCAAGGATCACATTTCAACCAAGATTTAGGAGAGACCTGGCACCATCATTTGCTTGGTTTTAACTGATTAAACCTCTACTCTGGTGAGACTCACACTACTTTAATCTTTTCATTGGCAGAGTGGAAAGGAGAGATTAAACAATTAGGTTCACGCAAGATAAAAGTTGTATGTCAATTCTGTTTTTGGCAGTTACACTGCTACTGTTAAATTTTAATTCCAGAGCCAAAGCAAAAGGCATGGGTCCAAGCACCAAGAAAAGCTGGTATATGGGAAGAATTGTGTTTGACTTCATGAACACCAGTTAGTTCCACCATGTCTGTGTCTTTGGAGTGGGTGATGAGGGGAGGGCCCTGCTCATCCATGCATGCTTAAGGCACATTGCTCAGCCTGTATCCCCAAACCACATCACCATTTGCATCCCTGCCCTCAGCAGCACTCTGAACTCCAAAAGAGAGTTCTAACCAATCTTCAGGTGGTGCTAGCAACCAATCTTCATCACAATTTATTCTGTGCTTTGTTTTCTCTGGCCCTTGATGACAATGTCATGTGCGTGTGTCAGTCGCTCAGTCGTGTCCGACTTTTTGCGACCCCATGGACTGCAGCCTGCCAGTCTCCTCTGTCCAGGGAATTCTCCAGGCAAAAATACTGGAGTGAGCTGCCATTCCCTTCTCCAGGGGATCTCCAGACCCAGGGACTGAACACAGGTCTCCTGCACTGCAGACAGATTCTTCACCATCTGAACCACCAGAGAAGCCCAACAATGTCCTAAGCTTATTGAATGAATTAGCTTTTTCCAAGACTAACACAATGCCTTGCAGGGCTTACATGTATTCTTCCTTTCTTAAAGTATTTACTTCACCCTAAATAAGTGCTGCAGTCCATGGGGCCGCAAAGAGTCAGACATGACTGAGCGACTGAACAACAGCAACAAAGTGGTTAATGCTGAGAATCTCAGGCCTTGTAAAAGAATAATATTGTAAAATAATTAGCCTCCAATTAAAACAAATAAATTAATTTAAAAAATGAATAATGAAGCATATATTGGGACTCAGAAGATAGCTAGAAATTCCTAAAATCATAGGGTTAGTCTTACTACCTGACTTTCTCCTCATCTATTCACTGCCTGCCTTTACCCTGTTTTCCTTCTCCCCCAAAGCCATCCAGTGGCCAGGCATTGTGTTCACTGCCCTCCCTTCCTCACACTCTCTCAGGCTTCATTAGCCTGATGAAAGGCACCTTTATTTAAGCAATAGATCTCTTACTATTAATACAAATTTAAGAAAATAGGGAGCAGGTAAGCTTGAGAACTCTGTAGGATACAAATCAAGGTGAAACAAAGTGTGGAAATAGGGGTGTTAAATATGGAAGTTGAGGCAAACATACTCTAGTCTAAAGGAATCTGCCTTTCCTTACTTTTCTGCCCTCACAAGGCCATAAACTGCTTCAAAACCAAGAAGGGGGAAACGGCAGCTCTGGTAGCAAAGGAGATAAAGACACAGTTCCAGCTTTTTTTAATTGAATCATTTTGTTTTTTAATGTAACAATTGTTCTTGTTAAGGATAAATTCTCACTAGACTTATTTATTAGCCAATTTCTAAATGTGGCCATAAAAATACAAGGTACCAAATAGGGAAAAAAAAAGTACTAAAAAGCTTTCTATACTTGGTGTAGAGAATGGTCTTTATTATTAAGGACAGAAAGGAAGTAAGTTTGACCAAAACGACCTTCCTAGTGTGGAATCAGTAGAAAATGAGTGAGGATTTTTACATAATGAGTACCCTGAAAGCCATCATTTCACAGCACTTAGCTCATTTGTGCAGTAACCTACTATTCTTTTCTTCTTAGTAAACAAAAAACAAACAAAAACGTGGAAAGCTCTCAGTGCGGTTAGCATCAGGACTCTGTTCTGCGTCTGTCTCTGTGACAGCTGGTAGAATTCAGCACATCTCTGTTGTTATTTTCTTTAAAACAATATGACAGTTAAAGGAAAGCTAACTAATTCAGTTCTGTCTTTATAACAGGATGGCTGATCCTTAGAAACCATCACCAGAATATAATGTCTCAGCTTTCTAATAGTCATTGGTATATTGCAAACCTGTTCCTGACCACTTCACTATGTTTCATAGCCAGAATCTCATCTCAGTAGCCTGATATGGCTGGTAATATCTATGCTAACCTAGTCTCTAGCATTAAAATACTTTAGCAAGACAGTTCACAATTATTTATCATGTTTTTGATGCAAAAGGATTATGTTAAACATTCAGTTCAGTTCAGTTCAGTTCAGTCGCTCAGTCGTGTCTGACTCTGCGACCCCATGAATCGCAGCACGCCAGGCCTCCATGTCCATCATCAACTCCCAGAGTTCACCCAGACTCACGTCTATCGAGTCAGTGATACCATCCAGCCATCTCATTCTCTGTCGTCCCCTTCTCCTCCTGCCCCCAGTACCTCCCAGCATCAGAGTCTTTTCCAATGAGTCAACTCTTCGCATGAGGTGGCCAGAGTACTGGAGTTTCAGCTTTAGCATCATTCCTTCCAAAGAAATCCCAGGGCTGATCTCCTTTAGAATGGACTGGTTGGATCTCCTTGCAGTCCAAGGGACTCTCAAGAGTCTTCTCCAACACCACAGTTCAAAAGCATCAATTCTTCGGCACTCAGCCTTCTTCACAGTCCAACTCTCACATCCATACATGACCACAGGAAAAACCATAGCCTTGACTAGATGAACCTTTGTTGGCAAAGTAATGTCTCTGCTTTTGAATATGCTATCTAGGTTGGTCATAACTTTCCTTCCAAGGAGTAAGCGTCTTTTAATTTCATGGCTGCAGTCACCATCTGCAGTGATTTTGGAGCCCCAAAAAATAAAGTCTGACACTGTTTTCACTGTTTCCCCATCTATTTCCCATGAAGTGATGGGACCAGATGCCATGATCTTCGTTTTCTCAATGTTGAGCTTTAAGCCAACTTTTTCACTCTCCACTTTCACTTTCATCAAGAGGCTTTTTAGTTCCTCTTCACTTTCTGCCATAGGGGTGGTATCATCTGCATATCTGAGGTTATTGATATTTCTCCCAGCAATCCTGATTCCAGCTTGTGTTTCTTCCAGTCCAGCGTTTCTCATGATGTACTCTGCATATAAGTTAAATAAGCAGGGTGTCAATATACAGCCTTGACGTACTCCTTTTCCTATTTGGAACCAGCCTATTGTTCCATGTCCAGTTCTAACTGTTGCTTCCTGACCTGCATACAAATTTCTCAAGAGGCAGATCAGGCGGTCTGGTATTCCCATCTCTTTCAGAATTGTCCACAGTTTATTGTGATCCACACAGTCAAAGGCTTTGGCATAGTCAATAAAGCAGAAATAGATGTTTTTCTGGAACTCTCTTGCTTTTTCCATGATCCATCGGATGTTGGCAATTTGATCTCTGGTTCCTCTGCCTTTTCTAAAACCAGCTTGAACATCAGGAAGTTCACGGTTCACATATTGCTGAAGCCTGGCTTGGAGAATTTTGAGCATTACTTTACTAGCGTGTGAGATGAGTGCAATTGTGCGGTAGTTTGAGCGTTCTTTGGCATTGCCTTTCTTTGGGATTGGAATGAAAACGGACCTTTTCCAGTCCTGTGGCCACTGCTGAGTTTTCCAAGTTTGCTGGCATATTGAGTGCAGCACTTTCACTGCATTATCTTTCAGGATTTGAAAGAGCTCAACTGGAATTCCATCACCTCCACTATTGGGTCAGCCAAAAAGTTCACATGGGTTTTTTGTAACATCTTACAGAAAAACCCAAATGAACGTTTTAGCCAACCTAACATAAAATTCCAGCAAGCCTAATTTTCAGACATAAAAAGGAATGTTTTAATATAGAAGATATTTATAACTCCCTGCTATGGACTTGTGTTTCCCTAACCCTCAGTATAACTGTATGTGGAGGTTGAGCATACAGGGAAGTAATAAAGGTTAAATAAGGTCACAAGAGTGAAATCCTAAGCTTACAGAATTATAGGATCGTTTAGAAGAGAAACAAGAGAGCACGCTCTTTCCAACATGTGAGGGCATATGAGGACAGCAAGAAGGTAGCTGTCTACAAGACATAAAACAAGCTCTCACCAGAAGCTGAGTCAGGTGCTACTTTGATCTTTGACTTCCCAGCCTACTCAATTTTGAGAGATAAATGTCTATTGTTTAGTTCTCCAGTCTGTGCTATTTGATTACAGCAGCCTGAGCTTCCTAAGACATTCTCATTAGTCGCCATGCCTACCAGTCTACCTCGGGACACAGCACCCACCTTCTGCCACACATTTTATCCTCTTTCCTTAATTTATTCCTATTCTTAGCACACATTTTCATTTAACTTAAAATACATGTATTTAAAATTTATTCCATTTATTTTGTCTTCCCCAGTAAGGATGTAAGCTCCATAAAGGCAGGGATTTTTTTTTTTTTTTTCTGCTTAATTCACTGCCATATCTCCAACACCTGGAAGAGAGCCTTATCTTCTCGTTCTTTGAACAATAACCTTTAAAATGCTGGAGAATATTGATCAGCCTAGAAACTCAGAAAAGACAAACAACAGTATATAAACAAAGAGCCAAACAAATTAACAAATTAAATTACATATTAATTAAAATTAGAACAAGAAAGGATTTAAACTTGGTGTTTAAAGGACTGCATAAAAGTAGTGTTGCAGCAAAAAGTAGTTTTATTAAACTTCTGTAAATTGACATACAACACTTCACAATTTTAGGCTGAAATTTTGTAGGAATAAATTACAAAGAATATTGAATCCAGTAATTTTCAACACATAATACTCTGTAGGTCAGTCTAAGCAAGGAAAATGTACTATTTGCTCTTCAGTAAGTACTTTGAAATAATAGTCAGAAATCCATTTAACACAGTAATCATATTTCAGTTTATTTTCCATGTAAATCGGTTGTTATATGCTGAGTCAGTGCAAAGGATTATTTAAAAAGTAATTAAATATATTGAAAAACATAAAAATATAAGTGTGACATATTAGATACGATTTGTAACTAGAAATCTCTAGATTGTGCAAGCCTCACTAAACTCTCTATTGAAAAACTGGCAACAAAATCAATACCAGAAGGACAGTCTATGTTGAATTAGATGATCATCCCTATTGCAGAATGCAGAACAAGCACCTCCAGTCATATGCCTATTCAAAAACATATTTGGGTAAACACTAAATGTCAAACATCATCCATACAGGGTATCAACACATTTACATTTTCATTAAAAAAGAGAGATCTCTTTTCTCATTACATTACGCATTTACACTATAGAAATCTGTCAAATAAATTACTGCAAAGTAATTCAAGTTAGACTTTTAACACTAGAATCATACAATTGGGGGCAAATAATTTTTAAAATGAAAGACAAATGGTAAATTAAGGACATTTAATCTGTATAAATGTAATATTAACAGTCTTTTCCTGGTTATTTGCTTTATGGTTAATTTGTATATTGTATGTCCCTCTGTTAAGTCCTTAACACTCTTATAGGTCAGTTTTAATTTTTCCCTATTCTATTTTACCATAATAAGTAATATGTAAGTAGTTTATCATATACAAAAATAAGTAATCTCATAAAAATAGTTCAACATGATTAGGAACATTCTAGCATCAGGACCTTATTGTAGTTTTTCTATTGTCAATATCTGTTTTGAAATAAACATTTATATTTTAGGATCTTGTGTGTGTGAAACTCATACTGAGTCATGGGCTCTCAAAACTTAATTCCAGGGAGCTCCTCCAGGTCTTACAGTCACTGTGACCTTAGCATGCAGGATAAGCCTTAGAGCAAAGGGTTTATGGTACCCTTGTTTTGATCTTCTTTTACTTTGGAAACAATAATATTTGCTGAAAGTTATGACTTTTAAGCTTTATCCATTAAATATCTACTATAAACCCTGAAATGCATTCAAATACATCTTCTCAAGGAATTGTGTGCTAGCTTCAATAAAAAAATAGAAGAAACTATCCGTCGATTAACTGTAATGATTTTAATTCCATCTACAGTCCATAATCTCTAACAAATTAGAAAATGTCTACAGTGCATAAATTTAATAATCGGCCAAAGTTGCACAGAAATACATCAATTTATGTGCCCATGACCAATGGATTAGAGACAGCGAGTGTTGCCACCATCCACGACTGGAATAATTTAATCAGACAAAGCAGAGTGAAATTCCTCTTTTTAAGGAAAGTTTACTTTCAACTATTACTTCCACCTTTTCTTGGAACAGTATTTGATGGGAAGGAAAATTGGCTTCACTCATTTCATTCCAAATTAGTGATGAAGGGATTGAGGCTTCCTGCGGGACAAAAACTACTTTTGTATTTCATGTCAATCAAAATTAACATAGCTAAATAAGTTATAAAAATTTGAAATGTTTATTACTCATCTTTTACACTGTCTGCTTAGGATTTAATGCTAAAAACAAGGGCCATATGAATGTTTGTTATACATTTGCTGCTGCTGCTGCTAAGTCGCTTCAGTCGTGTCTGACTCCGTGCGACCCCACAGACGGCAGCCCACCAGGCTCCCCCATCCCTGGGATTCTCCAGGCAAGAACACTGGAGTGGGTTGCCATTTCCTTCTCCAATGCATGAAAGTGAAAAGTGAAAGGGAAGTCGCTCAGTCATGTCCGACTCTCAGCGATCCCATGGACTACAGCCCACCTGGCTCCTCCGTCCATGGGATTTTCCAGGCAAGAGTACTGGAGTGGGGTGCCATTTAGGGGCCATTAAATCACTTGGCAGATATGAGCATTTTCTCTTACAGATGTCCAGAAAAACACCTAAATGACCTAAAATTAAAGCCTTTTAATTTTGTTTGCAAACTCTTTCTCAAATTCACTTCAAAGTACTTGGCTTTTTGTCAACTGGTAATTTCTAGAACAGCTAAAATGCCTTAAGATTAATGCATGTGTCTATACCTATTTTTGAAAGTGGTATTTCTTCATAGGTAAATCAAATTGGTAGATAAACATATAAAACTATATGTGATTTAAAATATATGTAGAAACATGAAAATAGTAACTTACACAAGTCAGCCTGGCCTGTGGTTTTACTTTGTCAATTACCCTGTTGATTTAGTGGGTTTACAGATAAGCATTTATCTAAGCTCTTCTCTAACAAAAGAAAAAAATTACGCCTTCTATGGAGATCTATCTTAGACAGATAAATGTATTATAGTATATTGACTATCTCTCTGAAATAGGAAAGTCTCAAACTACTATAGCTAATCCTGTATTGGAAATAGCACAAAGTTATTCTGCTGTTGATACTTTCTCATCTATAAATCATATTTGTGAAAAAAAACATAAAATGTGCAACTTTCCCATTTTCTAGTTCCAACAAAACTTAAGCTGAAAATAGAGACTTTCATGGGTGGGGATGTGCAAACTAAGGCTAAGGTCTGAAGATCCTAAATATTTTTAATAGTCGCAACAAAACCAAAGTCAAGAACCTGATTTCACTGGGATAAAAGTGATGTGAAAACATTCCTGAAGACTTCCATGCATGGAAAGATATGAAGAAGAATGGTTTCCAATTTGTCATTTGTTTTTGCTTGACTTACTTTCTGTGTTTTGTATCATATTACATGAATATTTCATGGCTTATTGATACTTAATGGCTTTTTTGGTAGGGGAAAATGGCACACTTGATAAGTTGTTTCTTTGTATTAGTTACATATGATCCTGCATTTTTACAAATGACTTGCAAATGTTCTAAATCTCCTATAATAGGACAAAGTACTTCTCACTTTTACAAATCAACTTATAACAAAACTAAATTAACACAAAATATTGTGGTATTAAAAAAAGGAAATAAATTCATGTTTATCTTTCAGTACACTAAAACTAAATGCATACTGATTTTCATAAGATAACTATATAGTAACCTACAAAGTGAATTTACTTACTGACAAAGATTAGATAAAATTGTTGGCAAACCTTGAGCAGAGGTTATGCAGTTACAAAGTCACACACTCGTCATAAAGGTCATTTGTAGGTTCTACACAACAAAAAAGTTTGTGCAAAACACTTGAGTATGGCCTTTTCAGGGAAGTTGTTAAAGGAATGGTACTGCAGCAAAGGAGTCTCAGATTTCACTGTGGTCACTGAGTATGCTCAAATTCTGAAATAGAAGAGAAAGAAATTAGCACTTGCTACATGTTGTTTTCTTGTTTAGTTTCTAAGTGCCTGTCCGACTCTTTTGTGACTTCATGGATGACCCCATGGACTGCACACAGCCAGGCTCCACTGTCTATGGAATTTTCCAGGCAGGAATACTGGGTTTGTTGTGTGTGTGTGCGTGCGCTCAGTCACTCAGTCACGTCCGACTCTGGACGACCGCACAGAGTGTAACCTGCCAGGCTCCTCTGTCCATGGAATTCTCCAGTCAAGAATATTGGAGTGGGTTGCCATTTCCTCCTCCATGGGCTCTTCCTGATCCATGGATTGAACCTGCGTCTCCTGTGGTTCTTGCATTGGCAGGCGGATTCTTTACCACTGAGCCACCTGGGAAGCCCCAATTGCTACTTAACTTTATGTTGATAACCATAGGTAAAAGAACATTGGAAACTGAAGCCAGCTGTCTCGTCAAGCTAAGAAAATGGAAATTCTCTGAGGCATCACAGTATAGAAGTTTATAGCCCTAAGTGCCAGGTCAGACTGCTGACTTTGAAACTGGCTCTACCATTTACAAATAGTAAACTTCCCTGAACCTCAGTTTCCTCATTTCTAACAATAGGTTAAATAATAGTATCTACTTCATAAGCTTGTGGTGAGTTTAGTGAATAAATATAGGTAAAGCTCTTAGCATAGTCTTGGAACATAATGAGCACTCAATGAATGTTCATAATATATAATATTTAGTAGTAGTAGCAGTAGAAATAATAATAGCATTATTATTTTTAAATTTTTATTACTTTGTAAATGCATACTGTTCTGGTTGCATGTAATGAGGATGACCCAGGGAGACAATAAATGCTGTTTCAGGAATAAGGAAAGGCAAAAGTTATGACCAACCTAGATAGCATATTAAAAAGCAGAGACATTACTTTGCCAACAAAGGCCCATCTAGTCAAGGCCATGGTTTTTCCAGTGGGTCATGTATGGATGTGAGAGTTGGACTATGAAGAAAGCTGAGCACCAAGGAATTGATGCTTTTGAACTGTGGTGTTGGAGAAGACTCTTAAGAGTCCCTAGGACTGCAAGGAGATCCAGCCAGTCCTTTCTAAAGGAGATCAGTCCTGGGAGTTCTTTGGAAGGAATGATGCTAAAGCTGAAACTCCAGTACTTTGGCCACCTCATGCAAAGAGTTGACTCATTGGAAAAGACTCTGATGCTGGGAGGGATTGGGGGCAGGAGGAGAAGGGGACGACAGAGGATGAGATGGCTGGATGGCATCTCTGACTCGATGGACGTGAGTCTGAGTGAACTCTAGGAGTTGATGACGGACAGGGAGGCCTGGTGTGCTGCAACTCACGGGGTCGCAAAGAGTTGGACATGACTGAGCGACTGAACTGAACTGAACTGAAAACAATTCAAAATAAAAAAAAAAAATGTGGGAAATCAAATTTCTAGGGATAGTTCTAAAATTAACCATCAGATCAGATCAGATCAGATCAGTCGCTCAGTCGTGTCTGACTCTTTGCGACCCCATGAATCGCAGCACGCCAGGCCTCCCTGTCCATCACAAACTCCCGGAGTTCACTCAGACTCATGTCCATTGAGTCACGCAAAGCCATCCAGCCATCTCATCCTCTGTCGTCCCCTTCTCCTCCTGCCCCCAATCCCTCCCAGCATCAGAGTCTTTTCCAATGAGTCAACACTTCGCATGAGGTGGCCAAAGTACTGGAGTTTATGGACCTGACAGAAGCAGAAGATATTAAGAAGAGATGGCAAGAATACACAGAAGAACTGTACAAAAAAGATCTTCATGACCCAGATAATCACGATGGTGTGATCACTGACCTAGAGCCAGACATCCTGGAATGTGAAGTCAAGTGGGCCTTAGAAAGAATCACTATGAACAAAGCTAGTGGAGGTGATGGAATTCCAGTTGAACTATTCCAAATCCTGAAAGACGATGCTGTGAAAGTGCTGCACTCAATATGCCAGCAAATTTGGAAAACTCAGCAGTGGCCACAGGACTGGAAAGGGTCCGTTTTCATTCCAATCCCAAAGAAAGTCAATGCCAAAGAATGCTCAAACTACCACACAATTGCGCTCATCTCACACACTAGTAAAGTAATGCTCAAAATTCTCCAAGCCAGGCTTCAGCAATATGTGAACCGTGAACTTCCTGATGTTCAAGCTGGTTTTAGAAAAGGCAGAGGAACCAGAGATCAAATTGCCAACATCCGCTGGATCATGGAAAAAGCAAGAGAGTTCCAGAAAAACATCTATTTCTGCTTTATTGACTATGCCAAAGCCTTTGACTGTGTGGAAAATTAACCATACAGCCCAGTATTAGAAGATAACTTAGACACTTCAGACCATGTGAGTGCTGGCTTCTGCACATACTGTTTCCAAAAATGGCAATATATATGAGCTTAGAGTAAAGGGTATTAGAGCAGTTAAGAGCTATTTGGTTACATTTCAAGTTTTTGTATTTGACAGAAGTAGATTCCAACTTCCAGGATAGTAGATCCTGGAAGATGCATTTATTTTATAATCAAGCAGTTTGCACTTAATAGGTGATCACCAGATCCTTTAATCAGTGATATTGCTGGAAACTCCAAATTTTTAAACAATGTTCATACGTTGTCCAAAAAGGGAATGAAAAAGTTTCTTTGTTTGGAGCAGAGGACTCTGAGGAGGGGACACATTTTAATAGGTTTTCAGATGCAAATGGAATAATAGTCTAATATAAAAATCACAAAACACTTGATTCTGCATTCCAATTTTCTTATGATTCTGGCACACCAACTTGTTCAACTCACCTTATTTAAATGTATGTTACTTATCGCAGCAGATACTGATTCAAAAAAAATTGGCTTCTCTGAATCTAGGTTTCCACAGTATTTCATTGCTTTTATCAAGGAAGCTATAAGAAAGCACACGTGATATAAGGATTCATGGAGCAGCAGAAGGATCAGGTCCAGTGTTAGTCAAGGATACTCCCTTACCCGTGCAATGGACCAAATATACATCCACACTCTTGTTCTTACAGTCCATGTAAACCTGGAAGAATTAAAATAATACACCCATAGTTAAGTCAGGATAGCTGACAGGAAGAAATAAGAAGCTCAGAAAGGAGAATTTTGGGAGGGGGATTCAGGATTGGGAACACGTGTACACCCGTGGTGGATTCATGTTGATGTATGGCAAAACCAATATAATACTGTAAAGTAATTAGCCTCTAACTAAAATGCTGCTGCTGCTAAGTTGCTTCAGTCGTGTCCGACTCCGTGCGACCCCATAGACGGCAGCCCACCAGGCTGCCCCATACCTGGGATTCTCCAGTCAAGAACACTGGAGTGGGTTGCCACTTCCTTCTCCAATGCATGAAAGTGGAAAGTGAAAGTAGGAAGTCACTTGGTCGTGTTCAACTCTCAGCGACCCCTTGGACTGCAGCCTACCAGGCTCCTCCGTCCATGGGATTTTCCAGGCAAGAGCACTGGAGTGGGGTGCCATTGCTTAATTAAAATAAATAAATTAAAATTTTTTTTAAAATGATGTTGTACCACCAGGGGGTGGCACTGTGTCTTCGTGAAGGAAGATGGATGCCAGCAAACATTTGCCGTTTATATAACTCAGTTTTGCTGCTTACGTTCTCCAGTTTATTTAATAAAAATAAAGACCCCACCTTTCCCTCCCTGTAAGAATAATATAAAATTGTTTTCAACTGTCTTATTGGAAGTCAAGGACCTATTTGTGAAAATGATGAAATCTGCTTACTTTAATGTTTTGTTATTTATATATATTCATGGTGTCTCTAAACTCCATCCATGGATGGTAAGTTGAAAACCTCACTGCAATCAAAGTCAAATTTGATGCCCACTTTCCATTTTTATGGTCCATCAAGATGAGAGATCCTAACTAATTTTCTTGGCATACTGCAGGGTCCTGCCTTTTTTAAGTCCTAGAAATTCTCAAGTAGTAGCAACTTGAGCAAACAAATACTTAAAATCCAGATCCTAGAACTAGTTATCCAGCTAAGATGTGGGCCCAGAATTTGTCTATCTTTAAAGTCTATGTTCTTAACACATATCATAATTTACTGTAATCATAATGAAATAAATAGTGATAAGGAAACTAAAAGTAGCAAACTAGTAAAAAACAGCTGGTTGTGTGTATACAGAAGCACAAATGTCAATTTTCTTCAAATTTATGCATCAGTTGATTTATTCCTTCATTCTATTGTGTAGCATTTTTAAATAAGACAAATTAAAAAAAATTTTTTCTTAGCATTCCCAGTACTTAGATTATTTGAATTCCTCTGAACTTTCAACCTTAGATCTTAAACTCAGTGGGAATAGTTAACCACTGCCTCATAGTTACTAACTCTAAGTCTCGATTTGCAGTATCTAGAGAGGTAGCTAATAAATACTGGGGTATATTCAAAAACAAAGTCTAAATACAATTGGATAACAAATATACATAGTGGCTTTCCCCAGTAAACGTACAATGCTAGTCTAGTGTTTCTCAAAACACAAACCTTGGACTATAAACAACCTATGTTGTTTATCATCCATAAACAATCTACACTGTTTAAAATGAAGATTACTGGGCCAGGACTAGGATTCGGAAGTCCGTATTTTTTTTTCCTTCCATTTTTATTGAGTTATAATTGGCATACAGCACTGTATAAGTTTAAGGTGTACAGCATAAGGATTTGACTTGCATACAATCTGAAATGATGACCACGAGAAGTTTAGTGAACATTGATCATCTCATATAGATACAAAATTAAAGAAATAGAAAAAAAGATATTTTTCTTTGTCATGAGAACTCTCGGAATTTATTCTCTCAACAACTTTCATATGCAGCATAAAACCATGTTAATTATATTTATACCTACATCCCAAGTACTTATTTATCTTATAACAGAAGCTTGTACTTTTAACTGCATTCATCCAATTCCTTCCTCTCCTCAGCCCTTGCCTGTGATTACCACAAATCTGATCTCTTTTTCTATGAGTTTTTGTTTCTTTGTTGTTGGAGTATAACTGGCTTACAATACTATGTTAGTTCCTGTTACACAACATAGTGTTTCAATATTTCTAAATATTTCAACCCCATGCTGGATCGCAGCCTTGTTGTGGTGAAGGGGCTTATGTAGCTCAATGAAGCTGTGAGCCAGGCTGTGCAGGGTGATGCAAGATGAATGGGTCATAGTGAAGAGTTCTAACAAAATGCCTCCCTGGAGGAGGAAATGGCATCCCACTCCAGTATTCTCGCCACAAGAACTCCATGAACAGTATGAAAAGGAAAAAAGATATGATGCTGGAAGATGAGCTGCCTGAGTCAGAAGGTATCCAACATGCTACTGGAGAAGAGTAGAGGGAAATTACGAATAGCTCCAGAAAGAAGGAAGCCACTGGGCCAAAGCAGAAATGACACTCAGTTGTGGATGACTTTGGCGGTGAAAGTAAATGCTATAAAGAACGATTTTGCATAGGAACCTGAACTATTAGGTCCATGAATTAAGGAGTGGAATGAAATATTTCCTGCCATATTGGTGGGCAAGAAATGTCACAGCCACCAGCAATTTCCAGCCTCTGAATGTGGATGAGGCTCCCAAAAGGGAACAGTGTGCCTGTGATCCCGCAGATGCCACCACACTCCATGGTGACTGCTGAGGAGCCCGGGGGATACAGGAAGCAGCCATCCACCATGTCTGCCACCCCGTAGGGTGAACAGGGAATTAAGGATGCAAACAATCAGGGAACAGGATTTGGCTCCAGATAGCAGAAGTATATATGAAAGGAATAAATTCAGGGAGCCCAGAGGCTTGCATCTTCCCAAACACAGAAGAATGCTACATTCTTTTACTTGCTATCTAATTTTCCTTACATCACAATAATCTTTGATGTTCAGACTGCCTGCCCGCTTTGTTTCAAACTAGCATATAGCCTGACTCCCCCTCCCACCTCTCTGGAGCAGTTTTCTCAAGGCTCAGACCTGCTGGCTCCTGGGCCACATTCCCACAGAATAACTCTGTACTTTCAGGTTGCGACCAGTTTTTTAGTGGACAAAGGTAAATTGGATGTCGTCAAGCAGATGGCAAGAGTAAACATGGACATTTTAGGAATCAGTGAACTAAAATGGATGGGAATGGGACAATTTAATTCAAATGACCATTATATCCACTACTGTGGGCAAGAATTCCTTAGGAGTAGCTCTTATAGTAAAGAAGAATCCAGAATGCAGCATCTGAGTGAATTTCAAGAATGACAGAATGATCTCAGTTCATTTCCAAGGCAAACCATGTAACATTACAGTAATCCAAGTCTATATCCCAACCACTGACGATAAAGAAGCTGAAGTTGGCTGGTTCTATGAATATCTACAATACCTTCAAGACTAACACACACACACACACACACACACGATATCCTTTTCACCATAGGGGATTGGAATGCAAAAGTAGGAAGTCAAGATATACTTGGAATAACAGGCAAGTTTGGCCTTGGAGTACAAAATGAAGTAGGGCAAAGGCTAACAGAGTTTTATTAAGAGAACACTCTGGTCATAGCAAACACCCTTTTCCAAAAACTGAAGAAACGACTCTACATATGGACATCACCAGATGGTCAATACTGAAATAAGATTGATTATGTTCTTTGCAGCCAAAGTTGGAGAAGCTCTGTATAGTAAGCAAAAACAAGACCTGCAGTTGAGGCGACTGTGGCTCAGATCATGAGCTCCTTATTGCAAAATTCAGGCTTAAATTGAAGAAAGTAGGGAAAGTCACTAGGCCATTCAGGAATGACCTAAGTCAAATTCCTTATTGTTATATAGAGGAGGTGACTAATAGATTCAAGGCATAAGATCTGGTAGATGGAATGCCTGAAGAACTATGGATGGAAGCTAGTTACATTGTATAGGAGGCATGACCAAAACAATCCCAAAGAAAAAGAAATACAAGAAGGGCAAAAGCAGAAACAACACTGAGCTGTGGATGTGCCTGGTAGTGAAAACAAAATCCGATGCTATAAAGAACAATACTCCACAGGAAACGGGAATGTTAGGTCCATGAATCAAGGTAAATTGGACATGGTCAAGCAGAAAATGACAAGAATGAACACTAACATCTTTGGAATCAATGAGCTAAAATGGATGGGAATGGGTGAATTTAATTCAGATGACCAATATATCTACTACTGTTGGCAAGATTCCCATAGAAGAAATAAAGTACCCTTCATAATCAATAAAAGAGTTTGAAAGGCAGCACTTGGGTGCAATCTCAAAAATGACAGAATGATCTCAGTTTGTTTCCAAAGCAAACCATTCAACATCACAATAATCCAAGTCTATGCCCAACCACCAATGCTGAAGAAGCTGGAGTTGACTGGTTCTACGAAGACCTACAAGATCTTCTAGAACTAACACCAAAAAAAGATGTCGTTTTCATCATAGGGGATTGAAATGCAAAAGTAGGGTGTCAAGAGATACCTGGACTAATTAGCAAGTTTGGCCTTGGAGTACAAGTTGAAGCAGGGCAAAGGCTAACAGAGTTTTGCCGACAGAACACATTGGTCATAGATAACTCTACATGTGGACATCACCAAATGGTCAATACCAAAATCAGATTGATTACATTCTTTGAAACTGAAGATGGAGAAACTATAGAGTCAGAAAAAACAAGACTGTGGCTCAGGTCATCAGCTCCTTATAGCAAAATTCAGGCTTAAACTAAAGAAAGTGGAGAAAACCTACAGGCCATTCAGGAATGATCTAAATCAAATCCCTTACAATTATACAGTGGAGGTAATGAATACATTCAAGGGATTAGATATGACAGACAGAGTACCTGAAGAAATATGTACAGAGGTCCATAACATTGTACAGGAAGTAATGACCAAACCCATACCAAAGAAGAAGAATTGAAAGAAAGCAAAGTGGGTATCTGAGGAGGCTTTACAGATAGCTGAGGAAAAAGTGAAAAGCAAGGGAGAAAGGGAAAGATATAACCAACTGAATGCTATTCCAGAGAATACCAAGGAGAGAGAAGGCTCTTTTCAATGAACAATAGAAAGAGGGAAAAATAACAGAATGGGAAAGACTAGAGGTCCATATAGTCAAAGCTATGGTCTTTCCAGTAGTCATGCACAGATGTACATGGCTTGAAATGCAGTATTTAAAAAACTAAGATCATGACATCTGGTCTGATCACTTCATGGCAAATAGAAGAGGAAAAAGTAGAAGCAATGGCATTTTTTCTTGGACTCCAAAATCCCTATAGATGGTGGCTGTAGCCATGAAATTAAAAGACACTTGCTCCTTGGAAGGAAAGTTATGACAAACCTAGACGAGGTATTCAAAGCAGAGACATCACTTTGCCAGCAAAGGTCCGGATAGCCAAAGGTATGGTTTTTCCAGTAGTCAAGTACAGATGTGAGAGTTGGACCATAAAGAAGGCTAAGAGCCAAAGAACTGATGCTTTTGAATTGTGATATTTTCAAAGACTATTGAGAGTCCCTTGGACAGCAAGGTGATCAAATCAGTCAGTCCTACAGAAATCAACATTGAATATTCATTGGAATGATTGTTGGGGAAGCTCCAATACTTTAGCCACCTGATGTGAAGAGCTGACTCATTGGAAAAGACTCTGATGCTGGAAAAGATTAAAGGCAAGAGGAGAAGGGGACGACAGAGGATGGGATGGTTTCATAGCATCACCAACTCAATGGACATGAATTTGAACAAATTTTGGGTGATAGAGGAAGGCAGAGGAGTCTGGTTTACTGCAGTCCATGGGGTTGCAAAGAGTTGGACATGACTTAGCAACTGGAAAAAACAACAAATACTTTTCAAAATGATCACTTTAGGTTACCATCAGAAGACTACATCTTAAATTAGCCCCCCATGTGATCCTTATAAAAACTGGTTTAACAGTGCTCTTCCAGACCTTGGCAACACAGTAAGTAAAAGTGTGGAACATAGAAGCCCTCCAATGATGAGGGACTATCTGTTTCCAGTCTAGATTTAGAAGCAAGAAAAGAACTGAGGTTGACCCATATGTCAAATTATGAGAAGTTTTTGTGGTGAGCAACAAGAATATGAAAGCATATTACATGAGGAAAAGGATGACTGACCAAAAATAGCCACTGGATTTAAGGCCTAGGAAACTTCAACCCAGTTCTTTTGCATAATTTGTTTTTTTTTTAATACGTACTAGTTCTGAAACCAAGTCATTCCCTCATTTTCACGAAATGAATAAACTGAGATCCAGGCAGGTTAGACAATTTCCTTAACACCTCCCAGTAAGCATGCTAGATCTGAGACTATATTCTGACTGTCACATATTTAAGGTCCTTCCCTTCACATAGCCCCAGTCTATCTTTACAGGAAAGCCAGACTAAAGCTGACCTTTGCACTATTTTGAGTTTCAAAGTTTGGACATTTCAAATTTAAAATATGAGTGGAGACACAGTTATGCAACACCATGAGGAAATAATCAAAATCTACAAAAGTTCTTCTAAAGACTGCCCTGGTCTTAATTCTTTAAAAGTCAATGTTCAATTTTGACTTCTGGCCATGCTGAGTAACCAATATAAAGACTATCCTATCCTCCCTAAGTAAGTAGACAACTGGACAAAATATATAAACTGCTTTCCAGCAATGGGGACAGGCAGCAAAGGATTGAGTTCTCTGAGAGAAAGAAAACAAAAGAGGCCAGCTCTCAGATCATCTCAGCTTTCTGCTGCAAAGCGGTTTGTGGGCCACTACATGATAGGGGACCCATGCAAAATGCAGCCACTTCACAGAGCTGAGAAGACAGAATTGGCATTCAGGGAGGATCAAGTGGGTACATTGATGAGCAAGAATAATGGAAAGGAGGGAAATAGGTAGGGAAAGAGCCCCAGAAATTATCAAAGGCTATGATTAAGTTTTTGACAGAATACAAAGTCTCACACAGCAGGAGACTGTTTGAGCCCAGAGTAAGAGAACCACTGGGGAGGAAACAGCCAAGGTGAGGAGAATCAAGTTCCACACAGCAGAAGCTAATGGGCGGCTGAGGGAAGCTGAGAAACAGACATGGGCTAAACCTCAAGATCCTCCCACATATTTGGGGTATTGGGGGAGAGAATAAGTGGAAATAAGAAAGGGAGTACATTCCTTATTGACTTTGAACTAAAAAAATAAAAAGGAAACAATTATGGAGGTGTCTGTGTGTGCACATCCTTAGTCACACAGTTGTGTCTGACTCTTTGCGACTTCATGGATGGTAGCCCGCCAGGCTCCTCTGTCCATGGAGATTCTCCAGGAAAGAATACTGGAGTGGGTTGCCATGCCCTCCTCCAGGGGATCTTCCCAACACAGGACTCAAACCAGGGTCTCCCACATTGCAGGCTGATTCTTTACCATCTGAGCCACCAGGGAAGCCCAGAAGTTTCTGAGTTTCCCTCGAATTGGCAAAATTAAGTATTCCATCTGAAAAATGAAGACTTCGGTTTTAAAGAGATAAAACTGTTTTATTTTTTGCAACCAGGATTGTAGGGACCCAATACAGAATGGAGCAAAGTGCCTTACTGCACTGGGCATTATTTCAGAGACCAGGAAGGGTTTCAGGTCTCATCTATATTATGAGAGACCACATCCTGCCATTTGCCCAGGGAAGGGACTTTTCTCCTTCTTTCCTTTTTTTACTTTTTTATTATTTTTTTTAATTGGAGGATAACTGCTTTAAATTTAGTCATGTTTGTTTCTGCTGTGCAACATCATGTATCAGCTATAAGTATTCATATATTCGCTCCCTCCTAAGCCTCCCTCCCATTCCCATCTCATCCAAACTAGGTCATCCAAGAGCACCAGGTTGAGCTCCCTGTATTATATAACTTCCCACTAGTTACCTATTTTACACTAGTAGGGTAAATATTTAAAAGTTACTCTCTCAATTCATCCCAACTTCTCCTTCCCCTGCTATGTCTACAAATCCATTCTCTATATCTATGTCTCATTGCTGCCTTGCAAATAGGTTCATCAGTACCATTTTATAGATTCCATATATATGCATTAATATATATTTGTTTTCCCCTTTTTGACTTATTTCACTCTGTATAATGGCTCTAGGTTCATCCACCTGAGTTCAACTGACTCAAATGTGTTCCTTTTTATGGCTGAGTAATATTCCATTGAACATGTGTACCACAATTTCTTTATCCATTCATCTGTTGATGGACATCTAGGTTGCTTCCATGTCCTGGCTATTGTAAACAGTGCTGAAATGAACATTGGGGTAAATGTGTATCTTTTTGAATTATGATTTTCTCAGGGCATATGCCCAGTAGTGGGAGTGCTGGGTCATATGGTAGTTTTACTTCTAGTTTTGTGTGTGTGTGTGTGTGTGTGTGTTTAAGGAATCTCCATACTATTCTAGAGTGGTTCTATCAATTTACATTTCCATCAACAGTGCAAGAGGGTTGTCTTTTCTTCACATCCTTGCCAGCATTTATTGCTTGTAGATTTTTTGATGATGATCACTCTGACCAGTCTGAGGTGCTATCTCAATGTAGTTTTGATGTGCATTTCTTTAATAATGAATGATAGTGAGCATCTTTTCCTGTGTTTGTTGGCCATCTGTATGTCTTCTTTGGAGAGATCTCTCTTTAGGTCTTCTGCCCATTTTGTTGTTGTTGTTGTTGTTGTTTGTTTGACTGATTGGGGTTTTTGTTTTCCTGATACTGAGTTCCATGAGCTGATGGTACATTTTGGAAATTAATCCTTTATCAGTTGCTTAATTTGCTATTACTTTTTCCCATTCTAAGGGTTTTCTTTTCATCTTATTTAGTTTCCTTTGCTGTGCAAAAGCTTATAAGTTTAATTAGGTCCCATTGTTTACTTTTTTTTTTATTTCCAAAAGAGGATCTTGCTGCAATTTATATCAGAGTGTTGTATCTATGTTTTCCTCCGAATTTTACAGTTTCTAGCCTTATATTTAGGTCTTTAATACATTTTTAGTTTATTTTCATGTATGGTGTTGGGCAGTGTTCAAATTTCATTCTTTTGCATGTAATGTCCAGTTTTCCCAGCACCACTTACTGACAAAATTATCATTTATCCATTGTATATTTTTGCCTCCTTGTCAAAGAGAAGGTGTCCATAGGCATGTAGGTTTGTCTCAGGACTTTCTATCTTGTTCCTTTGACACAAGTTTTTGTTTCTGTGCCAGTACTGTACTGTCTTGATTACCATAGCTTTGTAGAATAGTCAAACATCAGGAAGATTGATTTCTCCAACTCCATTTTTCTTTCTCAAGATTGCTTTGGCTATTTGGGGTCTTCATGTTTCCATACAAACAGTAAAATTATTTGCTCTAGTTTTGTGAAAAATGCCATTAAATCAGTGCTGAATATTCATTAGAAGAACTGATGCTGAAACTGAAACTCCAATACTTTGGCCACCTGATGAGAAGAACTGACTCATTTGAAAAGACCCTGATGCTGGGAAAGATTGAAGGTGGGAGAAGACGGGAACAACAGAGGATGAAATGGTTGGATGGCATCACCAAGTCGATGGACATGAGTTTGAGTAAGCTCTGTGTGTTGGTGATGGACAGGGAAGCCTGGTGTGCTGCAGTCCATGGGGTCGCCAAGAGTTGGACATGACTAGAGCAACTGAACTGAACTGAGCTGAATGTGATGGGGATTGCACTGAATCTGTAGACTGCTTTGGGTAGTATACTCATTTTCACAATATTGATTCTTCCAATCCTAGAACATGGTTATCACTCCATCTGTTTTTATCATCTTTGATTTCTTTCATGAGTATCTTATAGTTTTCTGAATACAGGTGTTTTGTCTCCTTAGGTAGGTTTATTCCTAGATATTTTATTCTTTCTGTTGCAATGGTGAATGGCATTGATTCCTTAATTTCTCTTTTCAATTTTTGATTATTATTGCATAGGAGTGCAAAAGATTTCTGTGTTTTAATTTTGTATCCTGGGAAATTACTAAATTCATTGATTAGCTCTAGTAATTTTAGGGTAGCATCTTTAGGGTTTAGATACTATAGCATCATGTCATCTGCAATCATTGAGAGTTTTAATTGTTTTCCAATCTGGATTCTTTTTATTTTTTTTCCTTCTTTGAGCACCATGGCTAGCACTTTCAGAACTATACAAAATAATAATGGCAAGAGTGGGCACCCTGGTCTTTTTCCTGATCATAGAGAAAATGCTCTCATTTTTTCACAATTGAGAATAATGTTTGCTGTGTTTGATGTATATGGCCTTTATAATGTTTAGGTAGGTTCCTTCTATGCCAGTTTTAATGTGTCGTTGCTAATATTTCTGTGAGGAATTTTGCATCTATTTTCATCAGTTTTCCTCCCTCTGCAATTTTCTGAAAGAGTTTGAGCAGGATAGGTGTTAGCTCTTCTCTAAAAGTTCGCTACTTTTTGCCTTTTAAGCCATTTGGCCCTAGGCTGTTGTTTGTTGGAAGATTTTTGATCACAGTTTCAATTTCAGTGCTTGTGATTGGTCTGCTCTTATTTTCTTTTTCTTCCTGTTTCAGTCTTGCAAGGTTGTACTTTTCTAAGAATTTGCCCATTTCTTCCAGGTTGTCCATTTTATTGACATATAATTGCTCATAATACTCTCTTTTGATCCTTTCTATTTTTGTGTTGTCTGTTACAACTTCTTCATTTCTAATTTTCTTGTTTTGAATTTTCTCCCTTTTTTTTCTTGATGAGTCTGGCTAATGGTTTGTCAAGTTCATTTATCTTCTCAAAGAAGCAGCTTCTGTTTTTATTAATATTTGGCATTGTTTCCTTCATTTTTTTAATTTTAAATTTACTTCTGCTCTGATCTTCATCTGAGCAGAAGTAAATAAAAAGATGGTAAAGAATCTGCTTGCAGTGCAGGAGTCCCAGGTTCAATCCCTGGTTTGGGAAAGTCCCCTGGAGAAGGGAATGGCAACCCCCTCTGGTATTCTTGCCTGGAGAATTTCATGGACAGAGGAGCCTGGAGAGCTATATAGTCCATGGCATCACAAAGAGTTGGACATTGACTCACAAAGAGTCAGTCACATGACTGAGTGATTAAAACACTGTACACTGATCTTCATAATTTCTTTCCTTCACTACCTTTGGTTGTTTTCTTTTTCCCTTCTTTCTTTTTCTAGTTGCCTTGGGTGTAACGTTAGGTTGTTTACTTGATATTTTTCTCATTTCCTGAGTTAAGCTTATTCCATATTTTTTCATATTCCATAAATTTTCCTGTTAACACTGCTCGTACTGCATCCCATATGTTTTGAGTTGTTGTGATTTTGTTGTTTCTAGGTACTTTTGGATTTCCTCTTGGATTTCTTCAGTGACCTCTTGGTTATGTAGAAGTATATGGCTTAGTCTCCAAGTGGTTTTTGTTTTTTACAGTCTTTTCCTGTAATTGATATCTAATCTTATATCATTATGGTCAGAAAAAAAATGCTTGATGCAATTTCAATTTTCTTAAATTTATGAAGGGTTGATTTGTGACCCAAGATTTGATCTATCCTGGAGAATGTTTCATGTGCACTTGAGAAAAAAAGTGAATTCTACTACTTTTGCATAAAATGTCCTTTAGATATCAATTAGGTCCTTCTGGTCCAAAATGTCATTTAAGGCTTATGTTTCCTTATTCAATTTTCTGTCTGGATGATCTGTCCGTTGGCATGAGTGAAGTGTTAAAGTCCCCCACTATTTTTGTGTTACTGTTGATTTCCCCTTTTATGTCTGTTAGCATTTGTCTTATGCATTGGAGTGCTCTTATGTTGGGTGCATATATATTTATAATTATTATATCATCTTCTTGGATTGATCCCTTGATCAATCTAAGATCATTCCTTGTCTGTTGTTAAAGTCTTTATTTTTTTTTTTAATTTCCATCTGCATGGAAAATCTTTTTCCAGCCTCTCACTTTCAGTCTGTTTGTGTCCCTATGTGGGAAGTGGGTCACTTATAAACAACATATGTAGGGGGTTTTGCTTTTGTATCCATTCAGCTAGTCTGTGTCTTTTGATTCAAGCATTTAATCCATTTACATTTAAAGTAATTATTGATATGTATGATCCTATTGCAATTTACTTTATTGTTTTGGCTTTGTTTTTGTAGGCCTTTTCTTTTGTGTTTCCTGTCTAGAGAAGCTCTTTTAGCATTTGTTGTAAATAAAGGTGGTTTGGTGTTGCTGAGTTCTCTTAATTTTGCTTGTCTGTAAAGCCTTTGATTTCTCTGTTAAATATGAATGAGATTTTTTCTGTATAGAGTAATCTTGGTCTCATATTTTCCCTTTTATCACTGTAAGTATATTCTGCCACTCCCTCTTAGCCTGCAGAGTTACTGCTGAAAGGTCAGCTGTTACTCTTATGGGAATTCCCATGTATGTTATTTGTTGCTTTTCCCTCGTTTCTTTTTTCTTTGTGTTTAATTTTTGTTAGTTTGATTAATATGTATCTTGGCATGTTTTTCTTTGTGTTTATCCTGTGTAGGACTCTCTGTGCTTCCTGGACTTGGGTGACTATTTCCTTTCTAATGTTAGAGAAAGTTTTGACTATACTTCAGTACTTTCTCATACACTTTCTTTTTCTCTTCTTCTTCTGGAATCCCTCTAATTTGAATGTTGGTGTGCTTAATATTGTCCCAGATGTCTCTGAGACTGTCCTCATTTCTTTTCATTTTTTTCCTTTATGCTGCTCTGCTTCAGTTATTTGCTCTGCTCTGCTTCTACCATGCTCTCTTCCAGTTCACTTAAACATTCTTCTGCCTCAGTTATTATGCTATTGGTTTCCTTTAGTGTGTTTTTATTTCTCTTATTGTATTGTTCATTGCTGATATTCTATTCTTTATATCTTCCATGTCCTTGTTAAACTCTTCATGTATCTTCTCAATCCATCCCTCCATTCTACTTATCTATGCCTCCATTTTATTGCCAAGATTTTGGTGCATCTTTACTATCATTCCTCTGAATTCTAGTAGACACCCTATTTCATCTTCATGTGTTTGGTGTTGTGAGTTTTTACTATGTTCCTTCATCTGATGCATGTTTCTCTGTTTTTGTTTTGTTTTTTTTCCACTTCATTTATTGTGTTTGGGGTCTCTTTTCTGAAGGCTATAAGGCCTTAGTTCCTCTTAATTTTGAAGTCTGCCCCCAGTGGGTGGGTTCTGACCAGTCCCTTGTGAAGGCTTCCTGGTAAGAAGCCAGACGCCTGTGTTCTGGTGAGCAGAGCTGGATCTTGTTCCTCTGAAAGGCACTGTCATATCCAGTGGTGTGTTTGGGTGTTTGTGAGCTTGGTATGGCTTTGGGCAGCCTGTCTATTAATGGGTAGGTTTGTGTTACTGTTTTGCTAATTGTTTGGCATGAGGTGTCCAGTACTGGAGTTTGCTGGCTTTTAGGTGGAGCCAGGTCTTAGCACTGAGATGGAGGCCTTTGGGAGAGTTCTTGCCAATTAATATTTCACAGCGTCAGGAGATCTCTGGTGATCCAACATCCTGAACTTGGACCTTCTACCTCGGAGGTTCAAAATCAACCCCTGGCTGGAGCAACAAGACTCCACAAGCCACACAGCATGGAAGAGAAAAGAAAATAAATAGGAAAAAAAAAAATCAAACAAACATGCAAACAAAAAATGAATGGGCAGACAAATCCCCAAGACAAATGATAAAAGTAACACTAAACAGACAAGAACAGACATTGAGACTCATACACTCATACTCAAAAAAAAGAAAATAAGACAAAAAACTAAAAATTTAAAAAGTGGAACCACAAAGGAAGAGAGCAACCAAACCAATAAGCAAACCCATAAATAACACACACAATAAACTAGTCTAGAAAAAATTCAGAACCAAAAACATGAAAAAAGTACAACAGAACAAAATACTAGTGTAGAAATAGGAAAAAATAAAATAAACTTACTTAAAAATAAAAGCTTTACAAAAGGAAAAATTAAGTAAAAAATAAGTATTAAAGTACTAATAAAAAAAGAACAACAGAACAAAATGAAAAAAGAGAGAGAGAGGTGGTAAGAAGACTATTTTCCTGTGGCCTCAGTTCTCAGTTTTCCTGCCACACAGTGAGTTCCAGCTAATGTGCCTCATCAAAAAGACCTCCAATATTTCTAGGAAGGTCTCCAGACCTGCTGTGGGCACTGTGGGGTCAGCTCAGACTCAAACCTGTCCACACTCCAACTTGTACTTGCTTCCAAATTCCACAACTGCCCCCAAACGCCACACCCTCAAGCCAATTGTGGGGATTTAATCTGCTGCTCCTGTGGCTGCAGGAGGAAATTCACTTCCTCTTTGGTCACACAGCCTCTGTGGCTCACACACAGGTTTTGCCCTGCCTCTGTAGGCTACGCTCTGGTGTCTGTTTCCCACCCAGACAAGATGGGGCAGACGCAGAGGCGTATTGGACTCACTCACTCAGCTGGGCTGGGAAGAGGGAGGGATATGGCAGGTGCAAGTGGAACGTGCGAGGAGGGCCTGGGGCAGTAAAGGCCTTCGGAGTTGCTGCAGCCCGAGGCAGGTCAAGCACTCTCTCAGGGGAACTGGCCCTGGGTCATGGGAACCTCGGCAACGCCAAGGTGCATGAGCTCCTGGAAGGTGTGGGCTATGACTTGTGCCTGCTCGCAGCTTCCTGCACCTGCGACCCCTGGGGTTGGGCCTGCGGTGCTACTCATCCCCTGCCTGTGGCACTCCCACTGGCCTTGACGGCAGCTGGCCGGTGTGCCTGCCTCTGAGACTGCAGACCAGAGCCGTGACTAGTTCTGCCTCTGGCGCTCATGCCAACCTTTCCAGTGGCTGGCCGGCGTGTCCACCTCTGAGGCTGCAGACCAGAGCCGTGACTTGTCCTGCCTCTGGCACTCACGTTGGCCTTGCTAGCAGCCAACCAAAACCCCTCTGGGGTTGCAGACAGCAGCTGCAGCCAGTCCCACCGCAGGCACTCACGAAGGACACTCACGTGTCCTAACATCTGTGAGCATGCAGAGGTGGAGGCAATGACCTGTCGCCCCTCTGGCAGTCCCAGGCTTTTCCCTCAGCTGTGTCGTATGAGCCCCCTCTGAGTGTCTTCATGGCAGTCAATCCCAGTCCTCTCCCTGGGGTCAGACCCCTGAACCCCACGCCTCAGCACCCAGCCCCCCTCGCCATGGTGGGCGACTGTGCAGTCAAGCATCTCAGGCTGGGAAACGTTGGTCAGTGCCGATTTTTGTGTTGAAATCTCTCTACTTTGCCTTCCACACACTTGTTGCTGTGCTCTCCTCTGAGCTTCCAAAGATCCACCTGTCCCTGCCTGTGAGGTAGTTTCTCAATAATTCAGGCCAGGAATGGTTTCAGGTCCGACTGTACCCATCCACGATATGAAAGACCATATCTTGCCAACTTCAGGGCACTTGCTCATGGAAGGGGCTTTTCTCCTTCTTTCTAGAAGCCTAGGAGTTGACTGCCCAGCATGTACTATGCCCCCTACATCTCAAATACATATTCTCGGATAATATTGTGATAATCAAAAGTCAGAGTTCAAAAATAATTAGTAGTTAACTGAAAATGTAAAAACTCATGCACCACGTGAATACCTACTCTACTCCCCTTACACCCTCCTGATACACGCATAGCTAGAAACTTCATGAAATCTCCTGAAAGGAAATCTACTGTAGCGGGAGGCACAAAGTCTATGTCTTTTGGGGAGAATGGGTGAGATGAGCAGGGTCACGACCTCAGAGGTGAGAAAGAGTCCGTAAAAACACTGTTCCTAAAGAGAAGGGAAAGAATCAGTCCAAACACAAGCTGCACAAATACCTCAACAAGCATGGAGACTCCAGTATAGTCAGAAAAGGTCAATCCACTGCAATCCAGGATTAAAGAACACTTTGGATTCAGGCAGGGCTGGGTAGCTTCTTCTGTAAGAGGAACAGAGCTGAATCAGAGAGAATTCTTAGAGATTTTCACTACTGACTTTGTTGAACATTGGGAAGATCAACAGTGGCCTAATGTTTTAACAAAGTGAAATCACTCAGTCATGTCCAACTCTTTGCGACCCCATGGACTGTAGCCCACCAGGCTCCTCCATCCATGGAATTTTCTAGGCAAGAGTACTGGAATGAGTTGCCATTTCCTTCTCCAGGGGATCTTCCCGACCCAGAGATCAAACTGGGGTCTCCCGCATTGCAGGTAGACGCTTTACCATCTGAGGCACCAGGGAATCCCTGGATGGCTCAGGGAATGTTTAACAAAATCAAGTCCAAACACTTTTAATTTTACATTTTCAGTTGGCTACTAATTATTTTTGAACTCTGACTTGATTATTCCAATATTATCTCAGGTAATTATTACTACATAACTTGCATGCCAAGGATAATATTGGTAAATAGCATATGATTAAAAATGAAAGAGAATGGAAATTTACAATAAGATGTCCTTCTGGAGCAACCAGGGAAGGCTTCATGCAAAAGTAGCCTTGAATTTAATAGCCTATCCAAAAGTAGATGACAGTTTAAGATCTCACAATTTTCCTGTCCCGTTCAATCAATATTTATTGGGGGGACTAACCTGGTGGTCCAGTGGCTAGGACACCATGCTCCCAATGCAGGGGTCCAGGTTTGATCTCTGGTCAGGGAGCTAGTCCCACATGCCCCAACTAAGGGTTCACATGCTGCAACCAGAAGTTCGCCCGCCACAACTAAAGATCCCACATGCTGCAACAAAGATCTAAGATCCCGTGTGCCACAACCAAGACCCAGCACAGCCAAATAAATTAAAAAGTATGATTTCATAAATGTAGTACCATATGCCAGGTACTCCAGTGGTGCCCTCTGTTTCCCTTTTTCTCCTGTGAGAAGGAGCTATGAAGGTACGTATAGATTCAGGCTATGCTACCATGGGCTCAAAATGGTAAATTAGAACTTCAAGCCAAATGAAAAGTGACCACAACTTAGCTCATCCACTGACCACTCAGTAGTAATCATTATCACTCAATATTTGCCTAAAAATAGGACCTAGCCTTACTACAGAAGGGCTCTTATTTATAGCCTCAGATATAATATGTCATTGCTATTATCAGAGATTGGAGAGTGGCTTTAAGATCGCAGGAAAAATAAAAATATGAATCCTAGGTAAGGACAAATAGTGGAACATTGATTGGTATTTACTCCTTTTATTTCCTAGTCTCACAAACAGACACACACAAACATATATAAATAGGTTGGCACTACATTAATTAGTTTAGAAATACTTTTATTTCATTTTATTTAGAGCTACAGAAGAAGAATTACTAAAGAAATATTAAAAGATTTGCTGAGACATTTGGCTCATTATTTGTCTGTGATATGTATTTCCTTGCAAATTTTTTATGATTCATAAACATGTTTTATCCAATTTGGAAACATTTTGTTGAATTTTCAGAGTATAAGAATCTTTAACAATTGAATATCAGATAAGCTTTCCTACAAAAGTTCAATAATCCACATGGCATATATGCATAAAATATATATAATGGATTAGATGTATCCTTACAAAGTTAGATATAAAAAGCTTTAGTAAGACTAATCATTTGCAATGTACCATGGAGTTCAAAATTTGAAGAGTTTCTATGCAATATATAGAATTTGAATATATACTTCTGAATATATCTGTTTTAGAAAATAAAACATATATGATTTTTTTGAAGACAACTCAGTCCAGCTATTTTGACATCTTTTCAGCTGTGTACATATCTTTTCAAGCTCCACATTTAATGAGAGCATGGTGGTAGCTTGAAAATATTTATACCGTGGAAATTGGCAAGTGCAACAAATCACACTTCTCTACCACCCCATGCCATATTCTCCACTCCAAGAGTTTTTTGGATTTACCAACACATCATTATGTAACTCTTACTAAACACCAGGAAAATAATCAGTAATTTTTTAAAAATTCAATAGCTTGGATTAAATAAATGACTTAAACCTCTGACATATTTAGCAATAGATCTTAAAATGACAGTGATGATGTAATTTGATAAAATTAATGAAGTCTTTTTTTCCATCTCCTTATAGACTTTTATAGTACAGTACATACAAAAAAGCTAAATCTAAAATTCTTAGTCCAAAAATTTATGTAGAAAAAGTTATCATTAATATCTAATCCACCCAAATTAAATTATGAATTCTTTGAGATCTTTAAGCCTTATCTTTCAAATGGTTAAGCGTCTGCTTACAATGCGGGAGACCTGGGTTCGATCCCTGGGTTGGGAAGATCCCCTGGAGAAGGAAATGACAACCCACTCCAGTACTCTTGCCTGGAAAAATCCCATGGACGGAGGAGCCTGGTAGGTTGCAGTCCATGGGGTTGCAAAGAGTCGAACACGACTGAGCAACTTCACTTCAAGCCTTATTCTTCATTTACTAGAAAACATAATTGTCATTGGTAAAATTGAATATAATTCAATATATATACTCAATATAATCCAGAAAAAATTAACAACTATTTATTTATAATTGCTTTTCATGAAGGAGGTACATAAATTATTATCTGCAACTAAATTTATGACATGCATTTTATCATCCCTATTCTTTAACAAGCCAAACGTGGCTAATCAATCATGGTACTTTTTCCCAGTCAGTTCAAAGAAGACCCTAGAATTTCTATCAATTCAGTGCTTCAGAAAGTCACTACTAGTTCATAAGCAATTTTACTTGTCAATCTGAACTTAATAATCCAGTGAGAAAACTATGCATATTATTTAGAGAGATTGATCACTAACCTAAATGACTAGGAAATGGTGGTAAATGGATACAGAAAATTATTTAAGAAAGGTATTTTTTTTCTTTTCTATCCTATTTATTTCACTTATAAATTATACTTGCCATTCTCTATATTTTCCTGTAATTATTTCATAATTTAAGTGATGATAGATTGCTAACTAAAAATGTTTGGGTTTAATCAAAAGTGAAACAAAAATTTTTCTTTTGTTTCAGAATGTGCTTGCTTTGTCCTTCATTTTCACACCTGAGGTTCCTCTTTTGTGTTCCTTTAACCAAAATGGACGCACATTTTCAGACCGTCCAAAAGAAATAAAAGAGTCATGCCATGTAGTTGTGGATAATAATGTAAGTAAGCTTTTTTTTTAAGAGAAGCAGTTCATTTTTTTTTTTTTGTAAATAAAAAAGACATTGTTAATGGCAAAGTTACCAATTCCCTCAAGTGAAAATTTAAATACAATGGACACTTCTGAAATCTTTCCAAAGATAAGTGAAGTTTTCTTTTATATACTATCCTCTCAGTTCTGTCATTGTGCTGATTCTATGACTATTAATATATACTTGTGTTCTAAGCCTCTGAGTAAATCAATCAGTGCAATAAAATTCATACTGTTGTAGAAAACTGAATGAACAGCTAATATGCCATAAGCAAAATGAGGTAAGCTTGGAGCATCTGCAAAGGGGATAACTAATATATACTCATGGGGGATGTGGTAAATGATGAGCTTTATCTACAAAAATCAAAGAAAAATAAAGAAAGAAATTAACCATCAGGTGTGGGTGGATGATTAACTCCAGACTGTGCAAGCCAGCTCTCTCCTGTGGAATATTCATTAACTCGTTTAATTAAAAAGTATTCATAGATGCATAATTTAGGAGTGCTTTTTTATACTTCAAAAAGTTTCTGGCAGTTTATGAATCACTCATAATTCTTTAAAAGAAGGCGTTTTCTGTTGATATCAAGTAATTATTGAGAAACAGATTTATATCTCTAACTTCTAAAGAAAATAAGGAATCAGAAATATTTAGAACAAACCAAAACACTATCTTTGGAAAACATGTGTACATATTATTGTGTACATTATCTCTTTTATTCATTCATTCATTCATTCAAGCAATTGGTTAATATACATGTGGCGTGTGCCTACTCTAAGTGCTGTCCTAAGAAATACAAGTAGAATGATGGACAAGAGAGATAATGGTCCCTACTCTCAGTAGACTCACAAGTAAACTGAGAAACCAGTCAGTTGCACTAGCAATCTGAAGTGTTACCAAGGCTGGGAAATTATGCAGAAAGCACTCAGGAGGTATAGGAAAGACCTGATATTGTAGACAGAAAAATGGCCCCCAGTGATGTCCACAGCTTAATCCCTAGAACCTGTGGAATATGTTGCCTTACATGGCCAAAGGAATGTTGCAGACTTGATTAAATTAAGAATCCTGAGATAAGAATCCTGAAACCATAATCATAGAAAACTAGTCAATCTAATCACATGGATCACAGCCTTGTCTAACTCAATGAAACTAAGCCACGCCCTGTGGGCCACCCAAGATGGGCAGGTCATGGCGGAGAGGTCTGATAGAATGTGGTCCACTGGAGAAGGGAATGGCAAACCACTTCAGTATTCTTGCATTGAGAACCCCATGAACAGTATGAAAAGGCAAAATGATAGGATACTGAAAAAGGAACTCCCCAGGTCAATAGGTGCCCAATATGCTACTGTAGATCAGTGGAGAAATAACTCCAGAAAGAATGAAGGGATGGAGCCAAAGCAAAAACAATACCCAGTTATGAATGTGACTGGTGATAGAAGCAAGGTCCAATGCTGTAAAGAGCAATATTACACAGGAACCTGGAATCTTAGGTCCATGAATCAAGGCAAATTGGAAGTGGACAACCAGGAGATGGCAAGACTGAATGTCGACATTCTAGGAAAAAGCTATCTAAAATGGACTGGAATGGGTGAATTTAACTCAGAGGACCATTATATCTACTACTGTGGGCAGGAATCCCTTAGAAGAAATGGAGTGGCCCTCCTAGTCAACAAAAGTCTGATATGCAGTACTTGGATGCAATCTCAAAAATGACAGAATGATCTCTTTCGTTTCCAAGGCAAACCATTCAATATCACAGTAATCCAAGTCTGTGCCCCAACCAGTAACACTGAAGAGGCTGAAGTTAAATGGTTCTATGAAGACCTACAAGATCTTTTAGAACTAACACCCAAAAAATAAGTCCTTTTCATTATAGGGGACTGGAATGAAAAAGTAGGAAATCAAGAAACACCTGGGGTAACAGGCAAATTTGGCCTTGGAATACAGAATGAAGCAGGGCAAAGGCTAATAGAGTTTTGCCAATAAAATACACTGGTCATGGCAAATACCCTCTTTGAACAACACAAGAGAAGACTCTACACATGGACATCACAAGATGGTCAACATTGAAATCAGATTGATTATATTCTTTGCAGCCAAAGATGGAGAAGCTCTTTACGGTCAGCAAAAACAAGACTGGAGGCTGACTGTGGCTCAGACCATGAACTCCTTATTGCCAAATTCAGACTTAAATTGAAGAAAGTGGGGAAAACCACTAGACCATTCAGTTTCAGTTCAGTTCAGTCCAGTCGCTCAGTTGTGTCCAACTCTTTGCGACCCCATGAATCACAGCATGCCAGGCCTCCCTGTCCATCACCAACTCCCGGAGTTCACCCAGACTCACGTCCATTAAGTCAGTGATGCCATCCAGCCATCTTATCCTCTGTCGTCCCCTTCTCCTCCTGCCCCCAATCCCTCCCAGCATCAGAGTCTTTTCCAATGAATCAACCCTTTGCATCAGGTGGCCAAAGTACTGGAGTTTCAGCTTTAGCATCATTCCTTCCAAAGAAATCCCAGGGCTGATCTCCTTTAGAATGGACTGGTTGGATCTCCTTGCAGTCCAAGGGACTTTCAAGAGTCTTTCCAACACCACAGTTCAAAAGCATCAATTCTTTGGCACTCAGCCTTCTTCACAGTCCAACTCTCACATCCATACATGACCACTGGAAAAACCATAGCCTTGACTAGACGGACCTTTGTTGGCAAAGTAATGTCTCTGCTTTGGAATATGCTGTCTAGGTTGGTCACAACTGCTTTCCAAGGAGTAAGCATCTTTAATTTCATGGCTGCAGTCATGACCTAAATAAAATCCCTTATGATTATACAGTGGAAGTGACAAATAGATTTAAGGGACTAGATCTGATAGATAGAGTGCCTGATGAACTATGGACGGAGGTTCGTGACATTGTACAGGAGACAGGGATCGAGACCATCCCCACGGAAAAGAAATGCAAAAAAGCAAAATGGCTGTCTGGGGAGGCCTTACAAATAGCTGTGAAAAGGAGAGAAGTAAAAAGCAAAGGAGAAAAGGAAAGATATAAGCATCTGAATGCAGAGTTCCAAAGAATACCAAGGAGAGATAAGAAAGCCTTCCTCAGCGATCAATGCAAAGAAATAGAGGAAAACAATAGAATGGGAAAGAATGGAGATCTCTTCAAGAAAATTAGAGATACCAAGGGAACATTTCATGCAAAGATGGGCTCGATAAAGGACAGAAATGGTATGGACCTAACAGAAGCAGAAGATATTAAGAAGAGGTGGCAAGAATACACAGAACTGTACAAAAAAGATCTTCATGACCAAGATAATCATGATGGTGTGATCACTCACCTAGAGCCAGACATCCTGGAATGTGAAGTCAAGTGGGCCTTAGGAAACATCACCACTAACAAAGCTAGTGGAGGTGATGAAATTCCAGTTGAGCTATTTCAAATCCTGAAAGATGATGCTGTGAAAGTGCTGCACTCAATATGCCAGCAAATTTGGAAAACTCAGCAGTGGCCACAGGACTGGAAAAGGTCAGTTTTCATTCCAATCACAAAGAAGGGCAATGACAAAGAATGCTCAAACTATGGCACAATTGCACTCATCTCACACGCTAGTAAAGTAATGCTCAAAATTCTCCAAGCCGTGAACCGTGAACTTCCAGATGTTCAAGCTGGATTTAGAAATGGCAGAGAAACGAGATCAAATTGCCAACATCTGTTGCATCAGCAAAAAAGGAAGAGAGTTCCAGAAAAACGTCTATTTCTGCTTTATTGACTATGCCAAAGCCTTTGACTGTGTGGATCACAACAAACTGTGGGAAATTCTGAAAGGGATGGGAATACCAGACCACCTGATCTGCCTCTTGAGAAACCTATATGCAGGTCAGGAAGCAACAGTTAGAACTGGATATGGAACAACAGACTGGTTCCAAATAGGAAAAGGAGTATGTCAAGGCTGTATATTGTCACCCTGCTTATTTAACTTCTATGCAGAGTACATCATGAGAAACTCTGGGCTGGAAGAAGCACAAGCTGGAATCAAGATTGCCGGGTGAAATATCAATAACCTCAGATATGCAGATGACACCACCCTTATGACAGAAAGTGAAGAGGAACTCAAAAGCCTCTTGATGAAAGTGAAAGAGGAGAGTGAAAAAGTTGGCTTAAAGCTCAACATTCAGAAAACGAAGATCATTGCATCTGGTCCCATCACTTCATGGGAAATAGATGGGGAAACAGTGGAAACATGTCAGACTTTATTTTTTTGGGCTCCAAAATCACTGCAGATGGTGACTGCAGCCATGAAATTAAAAGACGCTCACTCCTTGGAAAGCAGTTATGACCAACCTAGACAGCATATTCAAAAGCAGAGACATTACTTTGCCAACAAAGGTCTGTCTAGTCAAGGCTATGGTTTTTCCAGTGGTCATGTATGGATGCGAGAGTTGGACTATGAAGAAAGCTGAGCACTGAAGAATTGATGCTTTTGAACTGTGGTGTTGGAGAAGACTCTTGAGGGTCCCTTGGACTGCAAGGAGATCCAACCAGTCCATTCTAAAGGAGATCAGCCCTGGGATTTCTTTGGAAGGAATGATGCTAAAGCTGAAACTCCAGTACTTTGGCCACCTCATGTGAAGAGTTGACTCATTGGAAAAGACCCTGATGCTGGGAGGGATTGGGGGCAGGAGGAGAAGGGGACGACAGAGGATGAGATGGCTGGATGGCATCACCATCTCAATGGACATGAGTCTGAGTGATCTCCGGGAGTTGGTAATGGACAGGGAGGCCCGGCATGGTGCAATTCCTGGGTCGCAAAGAGTCGGACATGACTGAGCGACTGAACTGAACTGAGTAAACCATGCCAGGCTCTTTGCGACCCCATAAACTGCAGCATGCCAGGCTTCCCTGTTCATCCCCAACTCCCAGTCAACACCAGCCATTGGTAAGAGCTTATTACAGCTCCCTGTTTAGAAGATTCTCAGGTTACTTTGGCTCATAGGAGGAAGTGCCTTGATCAATTAATTTTATCTTCTGTAATCACAGGAAACTGGATGTTCTCTATTCATGGAGTAAGACCAAGACTGTCTCATAGCAGAAAAAAAATAGGAAAGTCATACTAATCCATCTTGAATACGGTTAAGGACAGAATCAGAGTAACAGAAGTGAAAATGTAAACACAACAAAACCAAGAGTTATAGGTTTTACTATTTAAACTTTGACAGGTAATCAAGAACATGAGAAATAAAAGAAACCTGAGCATTTAAAGCACAGGGAAGTGACAGCTGGATGCTGTTCCTGAACAAGAGAGAGAGGTAGGGGAACTCAGGATACTCTGGAGTGTCAGAAGAGAGAGAAGGAGGATACCAGGAAAACATTCTAGTCAACCAGTCCTAACTACTATAAAAGGGTAACTGGGTACCAAAGGTTTCCCAGGGACACGGCAAGGGTGACCATGTCGATCAGCTATTGCCCTCTGCAAAGTGGGCCTGATATAGGGATGCAGAGGTGAGAATGCCCTTGTAAACTTTTCAGGCTAGCAGAAGAGAAAGACTTGCAAAAAACAACCATTAAATAAGTGCAATACCAGGATCATATAAGCATCCTTTCAGAGCACAAAGCAGAAGAAAGTGAATTTGTCATGAGAAATCAGAAAAGACCAGAGAAGCTAGCATCTGACTGCTATCCTGTTGATGTGGGCCATGGAATTAATTTGTATATTTATATGATATTTATTTTATCCTATTCTATATTTATACATTTATTTAGAGTACTTTAAAGTAATATGACAGATACTATAATATATATTTATATATAAACATTCCACATGTTCTTTTATTCACTGTACTTCTAAAAAGTATTAATTTTTCTGCATTTGGAAGGATTATAAACAGAGTTACTATGAACAATCTTGTATATGTTTCCAGGTGCAGATATTAAGAGGCTCCTTTACTACTGTCTTTAGAAGAGCCAAAATCAGTATGTCAGCTTTTCCTGCTTTTTTTTTTAAGCTTATATAATAGAATTTGAATTTTATGTTTTCCTTTGCCTTTTCATTTTGGCCCAGTTACGTTTATGACTCATCTAGTTTTCATTATTGTATATGTGTACCATATAATAAATATATCAACTAAAAATTCAAATGTATAAATATTCCATACTTATACATACCAGCTAACTTTTTTTTTTTAATATGAACTGTTTCCAGGTTTGGTTAATTAAAAACAATACTGTTTGAACATTCTTGTTTATGTAACTTGTTAAAATGTAAACTGGGTGTGGAACTGCCGGTTTGTGTATCTTGTGTATCTTCAACTTTATATGATATTACCAAACTGTTTTCCAAGATAGTTTCTACAGTTTACACTCCACTAGCATTGCAAAAGACTTTTTGTTGCTCTATATCCTCACCAATACTTGGTATTGTCAGATTTTAAAAAACTATCAATCATATATATTGTATTATTTATTGCAAAGTTAATCTATATTTCCTCAAGTATTATGAATAACATCGGTGAGTTTAAGTAAGCATATCTGCATATGCTCATTAGTAAATTTGAAAATGTCTCTTTTTGTGGAATGCCTGTTCATATCTCTTGTGCATTTTTCTAACAGGTCATCTGCCATTTTTACTCCTTCATATGTTAGGGAGTACAATTCTTTCTTCATTTTATAAATTACGTCTATCTTCTTTTACTCTGGCTTATCTTTTCATGCTTCATATGATGACATTTGGTAAACAAAACTCTTCATAATCTAGTGAAGTTTAATGATAATGTTTAACATTTCTTATACATATTCTCCTATATTTTCTTTTAAATTTATAGTTTGTCTACCACTCTTAGGACTTTGAGCTGGTACTGACTTGGGGGATGGGATGGGATAGGATGAAGGTCTAATTCCATTCATCGTGGGTGTGTGATTGTCTCATCATTGCATATTAATGACAGTCTTTTGCTCACTGCTCTGCAGTGCCACATTTGTCGCAGGTAAAACACGTGAGCTTTTCCTCACTTTTGTGTTCTCTGCTCTGTCCTGTCGACCTGTTCATTCATCTCTGAACCAGCAGCGCACTGCACGATTATTGGGCTTTATACACATTTATAAACATTTATACATTCACAAGGAAACAAGCTCTCCCTCCTGTTCATACAGTTCAACAGCTGTGCCTATTCTTGGCTATTTGAGTTTTGTACAAAATTTAGAATGATTTTATTAACTGCCATTAAAACGTCCTATCAGAATTTTAATTGTGACTCAGTTTATATGTATAACAAAATTTGAGAATTGACATCTTTTCAACGTTGTGTATTCTGATCGATGGACATTGTATTTCCTTCCATTTTAAAAAATACCATTAATTTAAGTGTTTCAGGTATTCGTAATGCCTCATAATAAATTTTTATACTTTCATCCTTTGTAGGCTGACACATCTGAACTTAATCTCTAAAATAAGTTAGGAGTGTGGGGAGGAAGACAAAGAAGAGAAGAAGGAGGAATGGGGAGGACAGAGTAGGAGCAGAGGAGAGGAAGAGGAAGGGAGGGAAACAGCCAGGTGGACAGAACAGGCGAGAAGCAGGGAGGAAAGTGAAGGCAGAGGCAGACAAGGAGGAGAGAGGAAGGAGAACAGAGGCAGGAGGCCGCAAGGAGAAGGCAAAGGTTCACCTTCTGTTCTGTGGTCAAGTCAGAACTCAGATTTCCGTTACGCTAACTCACCATTGCAAACGCCACTCAGAGAACTGACCAATGTGCTTTGTTCATACTGCAATAAAAACAGTGAATAACATTATAAAAGGTGAATAACATTAAAAAGGTGAATAACATTATAAAAACTCATTTCTGTCCCTAAAAAAGAACATCATTCTTTTCTCCACAATAACAACAAAAAATAGTCTCCAATAATTATTTTCTCTAGCTTTTTTTTTTTCAGAATGATAAATACAACAAATGGAAATAATAAGTTAGCTCTAAGTTTATGTTAGCTCAGTTGATAATTTATCAAGTCAGACTCTCTTTTTCAGAACATTTTCTGCAAGATTGTTTTGATGTTTTTTCATCAGGAAGTGAACATTTACATGTGTTTTTCATGTATGTGTCCAATCAGAAATTAACCTCATTAACACAGTACTCAAAGAGAGAGCCACCAAATGTGTATTTCATATTTTACAAAAGTCAGCTATTCATTTTGTATGAGGTCCATGCATGTTGCTATAAATGGCATCATTGTAATTTTTATGGCTGAGTAATATGAAGTAAGCCAGACAGAGAAAGATAAATATCATATACCTTACTTACACAGGGAATCCAATCAAAAAAATGATAGAAAGGAACTTACATACAAAGCAGAAACAGACTCGCAGACATAGAAAACAAATTTACAGTTACCAATGGGGAAAGGGTGGGGAGGGATAAATTAGGAGTCCGGGATTAACAAACACACACTACTATATATAAAATAGATAAGCGACAAGGACATACTGTATAGCACAGGGAACTATACTCAATGTTTTGCAATAACTTATAAGGGAAAAGAATGAGGAAAAAATGTATATGTAACTGAATCACTATGCTGTACACCTGAAACTAACAAACCATTGTAAATAAACTAAACTTCAATAAAAATAAATAATTTTTTTAAAAATTAGCTGTTCATCTGAAGCTTCATGGGAATGTCCAAGAAAAAAATTCCAATTTATGGAAATGCTGGAGAATGAAAATGACTTTATATCCTACAATTAAATTTTTTTGAAATTAAAAATAATTGATGCCTTTAAAATTAAAACATGCTATATATTTCTCAAAAATGTCTTATTGTTATTACTGTTCGTGATGATAGCAATTGTCATTACTTGAATACTTACTGTATACTAAGAACTTTACATTAATCATTTAATTCTCAGAATAATCCTATGAAGTTACTGACGTCATTTTCCATATGAAAGTCGGAAAATTTTTAAATTTGAAAGACTCCTAATGATTGAAATGGTTACATAGTTTGACCAAAGTCATAAAGCTAGCAGAATTAAGTTAAAACCTAAGTTCATGTCTTTCAACTCTGTACCTCTTGCTCCAAACTGCTACATTATACTACTTTCCCATTAAATCAGTTTTCATCTTGGAGGGTGACCATAGAGTATCAATTTCCCTTCTTAATACCCGCTGTGTGTGTGTGTGTTAGCCGCTCAGTCATGTCCAACTCTTTGTGACCCTATGGACTGTAGCCCACCAGGCTCCTCTGTCCATGGGGTTCTCCAGGCAACAATACTTGAGTGGGTTGCAATGCCCTTCTCCAAGGGATCTTCCCAACCCAGGGATCAAACCCTATCCAGGGATCAAACCTGTCTCTTAAGTCTCCTGCATTGGCAGGCGTGTTCTTTACTACTAGCGCTACCTGGGCACCCACTGGTACTGCACCCACTGGCACAGCTTATATATTTTAAGCCTGATTCTGACAGTTATCAAATAATTTTCCCCAGGTTATTTTACATTTCTAAGTCTCAATCTTTTTTTTTTGTAACATTCAGATAAAGTCAGTTACATCATGGGACGGATGACAAGTATGTTAGATAACCCAGGTAAAGAGACGAGCCCCTGAAACACAGCCAATGCGCGTGAGTTTCCTTTCTCTCCTCTTAAAAATGCCTTGTCTGAAACCCCTTCTGCAGAAGAATTTCAAATTATTTATACAAATACGTCACCCTCAAGAAGGTGGAGCATGACTTCACATTCCCTAAATACAAGCTGCACACAGTGACTCGCTTTCAAAGAGTATAGCGTGCAAAAGAGGAAATAAAGTAATTTTATAGGGGAGAAACCTGACAAATACTACTTCATCCAGAAGATCGAGATTAATATCTACAGTGAGAAATAATGTTGATATTATGTACCCTTGATACAAATGTGATGAAAATGGCACTTCACCTCTATAGTTTTCTTCCTAAAAAAAAAACCCATACTCCCAGTGCTATCACAAGAGAAATAAGACATAATCCCAACAGAGGGGCATTCTACAAAATATCTGACCAGTACTACTCAAAATTGTCAAGACCATTCAATAAAGGGAAAGCCTAAGAAACGGTCACAGTCACGAGGAAACTAAGGAGACAAGACAACTAAATGTAACGTGATATACTGGGTGGAATTCTAGAACAGAGAAAGGGTATCAGGTAGAACTAAGTAAATCTAAATAAAGCACGTGTGCTAACTCGCTTCAGTCCTGTCCGACTCTACGCCACCCTATGGATCATAGTTCACCAGGCTCCTCTGTCCATGGGATTCTCCGGGCAAGAATACTGCAGTGGGTTGTCATGCCCTCCACCAGGGGATCTTCCTGACCCAAAGATCGAACCCACATCTCTTAAGTCTCCTGCACTGGCAGATGGGTTCTTTACCACTAGCACCACCTGAGAGGCCCAGATAAAGCACGGACTTTACTTAATGATAATGTATCCATATTGGTTGATTGATTATAATAAATATGTCACACTAATGCAAGATGTTAATAATAGAGGAAACTGTGTAATGTGGGGTATATATAGGGACTCTCTCTATATATAGGAACTCTCTATACTAACTACTCAATTTTTCTGTAAATCTAAAACACTGTTTCAAAAACAAAGTCTAGTTTTGAAATACACCTTGCCTGAGCAGAAGAAAATTTTAGATAAATGGTAGATTGAAATTTCTCTTGCAAGGTGAGAGCACAAAATGGTAATGAATAGTGAATACCTGTAGCTCTATATAATAATAAGCACAAATCCATCAAACACTAGCAGCCTGAGATCCTTCTAAGCTTCTGTATTCAGGGAGATATTTAATGGTGATATAGAGGCTCAGTGGTAAAGAATCCGCCTGCCAGTGCAAGAGACACAAGACACGTGGGTTCAATCCTGGGTTGAAAAGAACCCCTGGAGTAGGAAATGGCATCCTGCTCCAGTATTCTTGCCTGGGAAAACCTGTGGACAGAGGAGCCTGGTAGGCTACAGTCCATGGGGTCTCAAAGAGTTGGACACAACTGAGCATATAGGAAGTATAGCAATATAAAAGTATATCATTATATAACCTAACAGAGGATCCTTTTTCAATTTGTGTTTTGAATGGGATGTGAATCTTCCTGCTCTGGAGTGTTTTAAATGTCCATCACCACCATCTGTTGAAAACACAGCTGTCGGAGAAGAGAAAATTGAGGCCCTGGCAGAGCACTCCAGTTGAAGGCACAACTGTGGACCCCTGTGTGCAGCCCGATAAAGGGAGGTAAAGCTGCAGCAGTGATTAACTGCTGCCGACATCTCTCTCTAAGACGGAACTTGGAGTAAGTGCATAGTCCTCAAGACAAGTAGATATCCTTGACAGCGTCTGACAAGAATAATACGAAATGCCCCAAAGAGCACTCAAGCTCAAGACTATCCTTTTAACCATTCCAAATAAAGGTTTATCCCAGGTTCCTCTGAGAGCAGGGCTTCCAGATTGCCATCCGAATCCTTGGTATTCCTTTAAAACTCACAACATACAAATATACATACAATATTTGCACCATTATCATTATAGTGGAACATAGTTTCAACAAATTCTTCCTCACCATCATAAGTTCTGAGTTGAAGAATCCTTTTGAGTGCCTTCATCTACTAATAACCTAAATTCAATGAACCTTGTTTGATTTTTAGACTCAATTTTCTGAAATCCCAAGTGGGTAAAATCATTTATGTGGAAACTTCTCACAAAAGACTGTGTTAGTGAGATTTGTTTCTAAGGTAACAATATACTAAAGGTAAACACATGTCATTTTGCAATTTCTGAAAACAGGTTGGAACAACCTTAATCTTGCAGGAAAATAAGGAAAAGACTATCAACTATTGATAAATAACTAGTAATAAGAATTGCCATGTCAGGTACTCTACTAGAAATGATAAAGCCCACAATTTAGTATATTATTTCAAGAAGTAAGTTTACATTTTGGAAAAACAAGACCACAAACTTCTTGTAATTAATTAATTAGTTAATTGTAGTTAATTAGGTTACATGAAGCTCTAGACAGATTTTCCCATAATGCTGTTATACATGGTGGTTATGAGCTTAAAGTCAGCCACAAGAACATACCTGTCTCATATACAGGTCTAGAATGGCTTTGTGATAAAAAACAGGCCTAATATATTAATACAACTTGAACAATTAGGTATATATCTCCTCCTTTAGCATAAGAGCAAGTTCTTTTCAACCCAAAATCACAGATGGTGGCTCCTAATATTCTGATGAAAGTGACATCTAAAAGAGCTCAGTGAGTGGTAAAGAAGGACTGGAGATATACAGGCAGGGCCAGTTTTGTGGGCTAGAGTTCTGTGCAGTCACATAAGACCTCAAGCTTAGAAGGGTCTCTCATTTGAATTAATGCTGTGTTGACACCATTTTGAAATTCCTAACAACTGTTGAACAAAGAACTTCACACTTTCATTTTGAACTGTGCCCAGCAAATTTCATATCTGATCTTATATCTAGGGTCTCTGTAGTGTGGATCAGCATGAGGCCCAGGGGCAGACATAAAACTTCAGAGACAGGAATGTGGAGTTAGTTCCTGAGATACCAGAAATGGGAGGACCAGGGTCTCCTATGCATCTGACTGACAGAGATAGTATATACTCAAGGATACAAGAGAAAGAAGAGAACTTTGTGATCTACAATAGTCAAGAAACTCTTCATTGAGAGGATATTATTTGCACTCAATCAAACTAGTAATACTAGCTAAGATTTTAAAGTATTAAGTAGGCCAGGAACTATCTAACTTCTTTGTATATATTAACTTATTTTATTGTTGATAGTACTGATTAGGAAACTTAAATAGAAAAGATTAAATAATTTGGTTAAGGTCTAATACTTTGGCCACCTGATGCAAAGAGCTGACTCATCTGAGAAGACCCTGATGCTGGGAAAGATTGAGGGCAGGAGGAGAAGGGGGCGACAGAGGATGAGATGGTTGGGTGGCATCACCAACTCAAATGAAATGAGTCTGAGTAAACTCCGGGAGTTGGTGATGGACAAGGAGGCCTGGCGTGCTGCAGTCCATGGGGTCACAAAGAGTCAGACACAACTGAGCAACTGAACTGAACTGAACTGAAGGTCTAATAGCTTTTAAGTAGCTTACCCAGGCAGCTTAGCTCCAAAGTCCATGCTCTTAACATTGCAGAGGCCCTAAAGATTCAAATGATTACGCATAGCTCTTTCTCATGCACATTTTATTTGTTATCTCTATTAACTGAGATAATTTGTGGAGATAAAAAATGATGGCAATTTAAGACAATGTTATCATAATGAGGCCCACAGTTTATACCTCTTTGAGTCATCTACTATATTCTCTTTTAGAGGTAGACCTAACTCTTCTTTCTCTTGGTAAAAATATCCTTTAATTTAAGTGAATTGTCTTGTTTATTCCTCCCAGGGTTATAGCACCTAGTACACAGGCTTCCCTGATAGCTCAGCTGGTAAAGAATCTGCCTGAAATGTGGGAGACGTGGGTTTGATCCCTGGGTTGGGAAGGTCCCCTGGAGGAGGGCATGGCAACCCACACCAGTATTCTTGCCTAGAGAAGTCCATGGACAGAGGAGCCTGGGGTCGCAAAGAGTCAGAAACAACTAAGAGACTAAGCACAGAACAGCACAACACACATGTCCTTTAGATACTTGCTGAATTAATGAGTAAATGCACAAATGAATGAACAAGAGTGATTACCTAAAGGCTAACTACAAACCAAATAAAAATTGTAACATAATATAAGATTTTACTGAGGGAAGAGGCCTCTAAACATTTTTATAATGTATTATATTTACATGATTCCTTTTTGGGGTATCAAGATATAGGATTACCTGTAGCATAATATAGTCAAAAGAGTTGACCTTACCTTTCTGATTTCATCAAGTGGTTGGTTTCCAATATTTTCTTTTTGGATTATGTTCATTATATCATTATGGAACTTCTTTGCATTCAGAAAAACAAGCGGGTTGTTTATTGAGATAATTTTGGATTACCTGTAGCATAATATAATCAAAAGAGTTGACCTTACCTTTCTGATTTCATCAAGTGGTTGGTTTCCAATATTTTCTTTTTGGATTATGTTCATTATATCATTATGGAACTTCTTTGCATTCAGAAAAACAAGCGGGTTGTTTATTGAGATAATTTTCACCCGCTGCAGGGTTTCCTTTTAGAGGAAACAAATGAATAGATTCAGAGTCTGAATGAAATAAATCCTACAATGAATTGAAACCCTGTAAGTACAAATGTCACTCAATCATAATTGACAATTTCTTTGCTGATGTTTTCATTATAAAAAATTTTTGGAGGATTAAATATACTACTATATGTCTCAAGGAAAATATGTACTTCTTTACTAAGAAACATTAGCAACCATTAGATAAGTCTGTAGACTTTCAGAAAATACCCCTTATTCCTACTGAGTTTTGGGGAGGCAAAAGACTATCCAAAGAGTATCCGAAAGACTTATCCTCCTAAAAGTACCTCTTCCACTCAATCCAGAAATTTAAAATTCCTTTACCTAGCCATCCCGTATCTTTTAAAATGAAAATATGGCCTGAAAGGTCAACTGTCAATCATTTACCTCATAATGATGTAGCCTTCCTTTGCCTGGAAGTCACCTTACAAGTGACTGATAGTTCTAATTGGGAGAAAGAAACCAACAGGTATTATCAGGAAGGTAATTTCACTTTGGGCAGGCCTAGATTATGGATTGCCAGGATGTAGACAAGACATGAAGAAATAGAGAAGGAAAATTTTCAATACAAAATTTGTCTGCTGCAGCCATTTGCCCAGGTCTTCCTGGCAATACCATCTTTGCCATGACCTTGGGCTTCCCTGGTGTCTCAGATGGTAAAGAATCCACTTGCAATGCAGGTGACCTGGGTTCAATCCCTGGGTTGGGAAGATCCCTTAGAGGAGGGCATGGCAAACCACTCCAGTATTCTTGCCTGGAGAATCCCCATGGACAGAGGAACCTGGCGGGCTACAGTCTATGGAGTCACAAAGAGTCGGACATGACTGAGCGACTAAGCGCAGCACAGCACCATGACCTTTGGAGCAGTGGTCTAGCTTAGAAATTGAGAGAAATGGAAGCTCTATGAAATGATAATTCCTTACCAACTAAATAAAGCAGTACTCCTTCATACACATACGGACAGAGAGAGAAAGATTGGAAAATAATAGATAATGTGAATTTGGATAATTCTTAGCTTCCTTGTTTTTTAAAGTAGGTAATTTTTTTTTAACAAGTTCATCATTAAATAAGTCTGAATTCATTTTTCCCACATGGTATTGTACATGGTCATCTGGTGAAACTGCGTTCCTTTTTTTAAAACAGATATTAGTTTTAAAAAGTCATAGATGCTGTGAGTTCTGTATAAACTGGTAGATAGTAAGTTAGTTTCTTTGTTTTGACTTACAAGCTTCAACCTCATCACAGAGTAAAGAATGTAGGCCAAAGAAAGCATAATCAGTCACACATACAGAACAGTATTGTTTTTATAATTTGAAGCTTTCTGAATGGACAGGTTCAGTCCTGATGTAATTGTAAAGATTACTTAATGAATAGACTGAAAATACTACAAAATGTTATTAACTTTAATCATTAGTAGTGTAAACAGCCCTATGTTATTAATTGCTATTCAAACTTAAAAACCTATTTTTGAATCCCCAAGAAGGCAGCAGGGATATACAATCGTGTCACCTTGTACTTAGGAGAGTGTCCATATATATTTCAACAGAATCTTTGGTTTTAGGAAAGAATCACAAACATTTAAAATAATGGCTTTAATTGTCATTTAAGTGTATCACAGGGGAAAGTGTACTTTAATTAAATATACATACAAGTGATGCTGGCAAGGTTGAAAGTTATTCTTAATTTTGATAACTCTAAAAACTAGTTTGTACATGACAAGACAAGAAAAAGAGCAATTTCTTTGAAGCAAGCAAACAAAAAGGTTCACAGTGTTTTGTATCCAACAGTATGCATTTTATGACAATAACATGTACACACTGAGCATCCTAGATCTCTCTTTATATCCTAAAGAAAATGGGTATTTACATTATTCATGAGCTGTACCAAATTTAAAGAAAGATCAATTGTACACTCACCCCTTAGTCAGGATAAACTGTCCTGGGGTGTACAGCTTTAGCACTATCATTAAAATCGTTTGTAAAAGGAACAGAGAACTAAACAAAATAAAACATCTTTCCTTGAGAGTGGGGAATCTTTTATTTGCTATTAAAATCAACAAATACTATTGATAAAGTAAAAACTGGAATGGGGCCCACAAACCTTATTTAAGTAAGCTGACCTATACACATTACAGCTTTAAAAATAAAAGCTATATATATTACAAGCCCCAAGCAGGCAGTGTCAAAATGACATTTATTTCTTTGCTTGCTTTGTGATCATAGCCCTTGGAGGTATTTCATGTCTCGGGGCACTTGACTTCTTTTTCTCTGCATGCTGTAAAATCTGAAGAGAACACATTAGAGTCTCATCCACACTCATCATGGCACCGGCTTTGTCAAGCTCTCCACAATAACTGGATGCAGAAAACAGAGTGACCAACTGTCTGCAAAAAACATTTATCCATCATCAGCCACTCGATGGGCTCTATATACAAGATCCAAATCACGCTTAGGGAGAAATTTGCAACCACTTCCGCACCAAGTGCAAAGCACGATCCCCTGTCATTTTCAAACCCCAGCCAAAAACATCTTTTTCAGGGTCAGAACACAAAAGATCACAAAGACAATCTTGATCTAGGTCATTGATTGGCTGCATAATTCACCAAATCCACTCCACAGATTGGAGATCTGGTGATAAACCTCCATGACAGCAGAATATTTTCTCATCCAGGATGACTACTATCCATAAACAGTTCAAGTAGTCTGTGAAAGTTTTCCATACTCTAATGTTATATCTTCTTTTAATTCATCATAAAATCCCTAAATTCTACTAAAACCATCACATTCATGGTTTCCTCCGAGAAGAAAACAATCTAAAGATATTTGATTTTGTAAGCCAGTAAGAGGCAGAGAGTGTCCAATGACTGCTTTCCCTTGTTCACATAGCCCCCAAGAAACAAGTAATTGCTTTTGGAGGGAAACCACTGTACTCAGAAAGTCACAGCAAATCATATAGGATTGCCCATGGATATCACCTCATATTTTGAACGGTGCTTTCAGTCCTAGTAGGACAGTCCTAGGCTGACTGAGAAAGCTCTCTCTGGACTTTAACAATCCCAGTCCTCTGATTTCATGCCCCTGTAGCTGGACGTTCTCACCAGGCTTGGACCCTCTCACTTGGAGCAGCCATTGGATGATGCTGTCAGTGCTGTTCATCCCGATCCTCCATCGCCTTCCGATGCCCACCCTCCCGCAGCAGCACTGCCGCTGACTCCACCGGGATCCTCACGTCCTTTCCCATCCCAGCAGCGCAGAGACGGTGCTGCTGCTGTTGCAGAAACCACAGCCGCCCCCACCCCCCATCACCCCCAACGGCTCTGCTCGTTGCCGCCTCCTCCTTCCCCTACTGGAATCCTGCGAGCTAAAGCAGGTACATTTTTAAACCGGATAATCTCAAAAAGTTTCTATAGCTACACAACTGTTGAAGCTCTAGAAAGTGGGGAGATTTGCCACAACTAAACAATTCAAGAAAATAAAAACCTTTATGTTACCCAAGGAACTTTTAATAAAGAGGAAATCTCTTACAAGACAAAATCAAACATTCGGCCTGTCGCGTTTAGTTATGACAAAGCCCCCGCGTCTTAGATTGTCTCATTAATCTCACCATATGATTGCGCCAGTATGTTTTGAGTTAGTATGCTTTTTAAAGATAGGCATGGAATGGAATGGAGTTGGGCCAGAAAAGAAATTCTCAATAGACCTGAAGTCCCTGAGTGGAAAGAGATCTTCCAAATTGTTTCACCTGAAGGAGAGGGAGAGGGGGAGGGACAGATCACTGCTACACTTGAAGTTAGCTAAAAACTCCACCTAACAGTTCATATTCAAGTCTTTTGCTTAGTGTTTTCCCTCTTACTTTCGATACAAAACAGTAAATAACCACTGAGGTGCAATATTCTAATAAAATTAAGATTTCCTGTGACACAGTTATTATTCGGGTAGGTAAATAGACTACTGGAACAAATCAAGGGCAAGACATGGAGAAACTGTGGCACTTTCATCTTCCTGCAAATCCTCTTATTTATTTTCTCACACATTTAGCCTGAGGAGAAGGTATGGATTAGGTACAATTTATTAATGAGAGATCTTTAAACTTAAAAATAGTCAAACTTGAATTCTGCTTCAAAGCTAAGAATGTCAAGGCTATGGTACACAGCTGCATGTGTGGGGTGGATACACAGAGGCCTGAGTCAGTCTGGGACTTGGCACCTGAAAATTTTAAAGGAAGAAAAGAAAGGGACAGGAAAGAAAGAAAGGTAACATTGGTGGAAAACTTGAGTCTGGGACACCTTCAAAGTCTTTGAACTCCGATAGCTTTCTATGAAGCAAATCTTTCCATACTTGTTAAAAACACAAGCCATTTCCCTGGGGGTCAGAGAAGGACTCCTGTTGCTTACTTTTTCCTTCCAGTCTACTCAGAAATACCCTGACACTCATGCTTCTGGTAGGAGTTTAGTTCTGTCTGTTCTGAGGACAATCATGAGGTATTAAAACAAGTAAAAATGAAAAATAAAGATAAAAAAGGTTAGTCAAACATCAAAAAGCAGTTTCAAAGTAAGGCCAATTTTTTTAACTGACAAGAATTTCAGTCAACATTTTCTTTCTTTACCTTAAACTTGTGTCGTCTTTCAGAACAAGAAGCTAGAATTCAAACACAATTGGCCTGCCTAAACATGGATTGCATGCGTGCCTGCTAAATCACTTCAGTCGTGTCTGACTCAGAGCAACCCTATGGATTGTAGCCAGCCAGGCTCCTCTGTCCATGGGATTCCTCAGGGAAGAACACTGGATTGAGTTGCCATGCCCTCCTCCAGGGAATCTCAGACCCAGGGATTAAACCTGCGTCTCTTACATCTCCTACCTGGGCAGGCAAGTTCTTTACCACTAGCGCCACCTGAGGGTGAGATAATTTATAAAAGTTATTTTCTGAAAAAGGTGTCCACTGTGCAAGAAACCAAGCCTAGAGTCATTAATTACACTCTGCTGATAATAAGATTCATTGACTGTGTTCACAAATACCATGATCCCACTTTTCTTTATTCCCTTTCCCATTCCCCATCTTCTGCCATCATTTAATTTGGGATAGACTATTAGTTTAGTTTGACTGTTATATGTCAAACTAAACTAATAGTTGGGACCACCCTATAGCTCAGATGGTAAAGAATCTGCCTGCAATGCAGGAGACCCCTGGGTCAGGAAAATCACCTGGAGAAGGAAATTTCAAACCACTCCAGTATTCTCGGAGAATTCCATGGACAGAGGAGTCTGGTGGGCTATAGTCCATGAGGTCGCAAAGAGTCAGACACGACTAAGTGATACACACACAAACTAACAGACACATCAAATGGAAAAGAGGTTTCCAAATACCTGAACTAATCTGGACCATGATTCTACTGTATTTTTATGTGCCATGTTATTCTCTTATTTGAATGCTGATACAAGATTTCTGCTGTTGTTCTATTGATTTGTTGCATGTTGACTGCCATATATGAAGTGGTCAGATATACTTTTAAAAGTTCAAACTAATCAAAAATAGAATTATCATTGTAAAATTAGTAATTTATCTGCTTCTTATACCTTGAAACTATCTGACCTACAAAAATTATTAATTACACAAAGGAAAAGGAAACTAAACTTACATCATCCATTTCTGTCTTCACTTTAAATTCCATCTCCTTCATATTTTTTGTACTCAAAGTCTTTGCTCTAGAATGAAAGCATATATAAAATATATAATTTCAAAGTTACTACATTAACCACCACAAAGTAAAAAGGATGAGTCATTTTATTACAACAATTAGAAAGTATCCAGAGTGGTTTCCATGCTACATCCCAACTGTTCATAAGACACTGGTAAATGTGTATCTCTCTGGGATCCTCAGAAATAAAGTAACAGCTGCTGCTGCTGCTGCTGCTGCTGCTAAGTCGCTTCAGTCGTGTCCAACTCTGTGCGACCCCATAGATGGCAGCCCACCAGGCTCCCCCGTCCCTGGGATTCTCCAGGCAAGAGTACTGGAGTGGGTTGCCATTTCCTTCTCCAATGCATGAAAGTGAAAAGTGAAAGTGAAGTCGCTCAGTCATGTCTGACTCTTTACAACCCCATGGACTGCAGCCTACCAGGCTCCTCTGCCCATGGGATTGTCCAGGCAAGAGTACTGGAGTGGGTTGCCATTGCCTTCTCCGAAAGTAACAGCACAGACATCTAAACTGAGATTTTTAAAATGTAATTTATCTCACCTGGACTCCCAGCTATCATATCTTTAAGGCATAGGAGGTAAATTGACAAAAAAGAGTGAGCAATAAGGGAAAAGGCTAGAAAGTATATGGTTTTTCAGAAATCTTGTTTAAAAATACAGGAAGTAAAGAGGGAATCAATAACAAGATAGGATCAGATAACAATGTGCATATATATATATATATATATAGAGAGAGAGAGAGAGAGAGAGACAGAGAGACAGAGAGAGACAGAGAGAGACAGAGAGAGACAGAGAGAGACTCTATAAGAAGTTCATGATCTGAGCCACAGTCAGCTCCCAGTCTTGTTTTTGCTGACCGTATAGAGCATCTCCGTCTTCAACTGCAAAGCATATAATCAATCTAATTTTGGTATTGCCCATCCAGTGATATCCATGTGTAGAATCGTCTCTTGTGTTGTTAGAAGAGGGTGTTGGCTATGACCAATGCATTCTCTTGGCAAAACTCTGTTAGCCTTTGCCCTGCTTCATTTTGTACTCCAAAGCCAAACTTGCCTGTTACTCCAGGTGTTTCTTGACTTCCTACTTTTGCATTCCAGTCCCCTGTGATGAAAAGGACATCTCTTTTGGTGTTAGGTCTTGTACATCTTCATAGAACTGCTCAACTTCAGCTTCTTCGGCATTGGTGGTTGGGGCATAGACTTGGATTACCGTGATATTGAATGGTTTGCCTTGGAAACAAACAGAGATCATTCTGTAATTTTTGAGATTGCACTCAAGTACTGAATTTCAGACTCTTTTGTTGACTATAAGGGCTACTCCATTTCTTCTAAGGGATTCTTGCCCACAGTAGTAGACATAATGGTCATCTGAATTAAAATCACCCATTCCAGTCCATTTAGTTCACAGATTCCTAAAATGTCAATGTTCACTTTAGCCATCTCTTGTTTGACCACTTCCAATTTGCCTTGATTCATGGACCTAACATTCCAGGTTCCTATGAAATATTGCTCTTTACAGCATCAGACTTTACTTCCATCACCAGTCACATCCACAATTGGGCATTGTTTTCACTTTGGCTTTGTTTCTTCATTCTTTTTGGAGTTATTTCTCCACTCTTTTCCAGTAGCATATTAGGCATCTACTGATCTGGGGAGTTCATCTTTCACTGTCATATCTTTTTTCCTTTTCATACTGTTCATGGGGTTCTCAAGGCAAGAATATGGAACTGATTTGCCATTCTCTTCTCCAGTGGACCACATTTTGTCAGAACTCTCCACTATGACTCGTCCGTTTTGTTTGCAGGTCAAGAAGCAACAGTTAGAACTGGACATGGAAAAAAGGACTGGCTCCATACTGGGAAAAGGAGTACACCAAGGCTGTATATTATCATCCTGCTCATTTAACTTATATGCAGAGTACATCATGTGAAATGTCAGGCTAGATGAAGCAAAAGCTGGAATCAAGATTGCCAGGAGAAATACAAATAACCTCAGATATGCAGATGACACCACCCTTATGGCAGAAAGTGAAGAGGAACTAAAGAGCCTCTTGATGAAAGTGAAAGAGGAGAGTGAAAAAGTTGACTTAAAACTCAGCATTAAAAAAACTAAGATCATGGCACCTGGTCCCATCACTTCATGGCAAATAGATGGGGAAACAATGGAAACCATGGCAGGCTTTCTTTTCTTGGGCTCCAAAATCACTATAGATGGTGACTGCAGCCATGAAATTAAAAGACGCTTACTCCTTGGAAGAAAAGTTATGACCAACCTAGACAGCATATTAAAAAGCAGAGACATTACTTTGCTGACAAAGGTCCATCTAGTCAAAGCTATGTGTAGATGTGAGAGTTGGACCATAAAGAAAGCTGAGTGCTGAAGAATTGATGCTTTTGAGCTATGGTGTTGGAGAAGACTCTTGAGAGTCCCTTGGACTGCAAGGAGATCCAACCAGTCCATCCTAAAGGAAATCAGTCCTGAATATTCATTGGAAGGACTGATGCTGAAGCTGAAACTCCAATACTTTGTCCACCTGATGCAAAGAACTGACCCATTTGAAAAGACCCTGATGCTGGGAAAGATTGAAGGAAGAGGAGAAGGGGACGACAGAGGATGAGATGTTTGGATGGCATCACTGACTCAATGGACATGAGTGTGAGTAAACTCCGGTAGATGGTGATGGACAGGGAGGCCTGGCATGCTGGATTCTATGGTGCCGCAAAGAGTCAGACGTCACTGAGTGACTGAACTGAACTGAACTGATAGACTCTATAAAGATTGAATCTATAGAGATAATTTTAAGAATATATTATTTTACAAAAATTTCAAAAGAAGGATGAGATGTGAGTAGAAGCTTTATCAAATGGTGAACATTGAGAAAACAGAAAAATAATCAAAATATGGAAGGGCTTTATAAAAGTTTAGTAAAAAACCAAAAAGAATGTACTTTTTAATAAGCTATGTAGAAAAAGTAGGCAAATTAATACAACTTTGGAAAAGTTAAATTTATTGAGGTTATTTAACTTTTCAAATGATTACATTGCTATATGGTTTGTGTCTCATTAGATACTATAAGCATTCCCTTAATCAAAAAAAAAAAAAAGTAACTCTAATGCAGTATATGGCTATGATGCTAATTAATTCATTTTAATAAATTTTATATATTCTATTTTATATATTCTCTTTTATAGCTATAACAAAATATTTCTCATCCATTAAGGCCATTTCTTCTCCATTAAGACCAACATTGTTATATATCACATGTAGATAAAAAAAATTCTCTTTCTAGCTCTAAATCTAAAAACATGACATTATAATACTATCTATTCCACAGAAATAAAAGTAACTGACAACACCATATATTTTGCTACTGTGTCAGAATAAACAGTATTTAAATAATATCTTACCTTGGGAAGCGACCAATCACGATAGCTGTGGTACACACAACACCAAACAGCAGTCCAACATTGGCAGCAAAACATATTGTAAATATGTATGTACTGACCCATATGCCCTGAAAGAGAACAGGAGACAGGATATATGCGTCCTTTGGTATGCTCATCTTTCTCCCGATTGCTCAGTTCCTCAGTCTTGTTCTACAACATTCCTGTATGATATCTCTCAGCAAGAGTAGAGGACTAGGTGGATGTGGAGTACATCTCTCTCCACAAATGCATCAGGAATACATCTTCAGATGTAGAAGATCTCACAGAACGCCTGCTGAGTAGTGGCAAGAGTCCGTGACCAGGACCAGGAAAGGAATATACAGATTCACACAAAACAAGGACAGGGAATCCTGGTGTGCAGAAGTCCATGGGGTCACAAAGAGTTGGATACAACTTAGTGACTGAATAACAACAACAGAAGAAGAACAGAGAAAGAAAGGGCCTGAGAAAAAATTCTGTAGCAATTATAGTTGAAAACTTCTCTAACATGGGAAAGGAAATGGCCAAACAAGTTTAAGAAGCACAAAGAGTTTCACATAAAGATAAACTCAAGGAGAAACACATCGAGACACTTATTAATCAAACTAACAAAAATTACATCCAAAGAAAAAAAATACTAAAAGCATCAAGGGGAAAAGCAACAGGTATAATAAAGAGAAACCATATAAGGTTAATAGCTGATCTCTCAGCAGAAACTCTGTAGGCCAGAAGGGAGTGGCAGGATTAGACTTAAAGTTAGGAAAGGAAAAAACTTACAATCAAGATTTCTCTACCTAGCAAGGATCGCATTCAGATTTGAGGCAGAAACCTAAAGTTTTACAGACAAGCAAAAGTCAAGAGGATTCAACACCACCAAATCAGCTACACAACAAATGCTAAAGGGACTTCTAAAGGCAGGAAACACAAGAGAAGGAAAAGACCTACAAAAATAAACTCAAAACAATTAAGAACATGCCCAAAGAAACATATATACCAATAATTACTTTAAATGTAAATGGATTAAATGCCTCAACCAAAAGACACAGACTGCCTGAATGGATACAGAAACAAGACCCCTATAGATGCTCTCTACAAGAGACCCACTTCAGACCTAGGGGCACATACAGATTGAAAGTGAGAGCATAGAAAATTGTATTCCAGGCAAATGGAAATCAAAAGAAAGCCAGAGTAGCAATTTGCATATCAGACAAATAGACCTTAAAATAAAAAATATTACAAGAGGTAAGGAAGGATGATACATAACAATCAAGCTATCAATCCAAGAAGAAAATAGAACAATTGTAAATATTCACGCACCCAACATAGGAGCACCTCAATACATAAGGCAAACATTAACAGACATAAAAGGGAAATCAATAGTAACACAATAATAGTAGGGGACTTTTCCACCAATGGACAGATCATCTGGGCAGAAAATTAATAAGGAAACACAAGCTGCAAATTACACATTAGATCAGATGAACCTGATGGATATCTTCAGAGCATTCCATCCAATGCAGAAGAATACACTTTCTTCTCAAGTGCACATGGAACATTCTCAGGATAGGTCACATCTTGGGTCACATATCAAGCTTTACTAAATTTAAGAAAATTGAAATTGTAACAGGTATCTTCTCTGACCACAATGCTATAACAATTGATATTAATAACAGGAAAGAAACTGTAAAAAAACACAAACATGTGGAGATTTAAACAATACACTTCTTAATAGCCAAAAGATTACTAAAAAGATTTCTTAAATATCTATAGACAAATGACACTGAAAACATGATGACCCAAAACCTATTGGGAAGTTCTAGGAGGGAAGTATATAGCAATGCAATCCTATCTCAAGAAATAGGAAAAAATATCAAATAGACAAACTAATGCAACTGGGAAAAGAACAAAAAACAAACAAACAACACAGAAAGTGTGTAGAATTAAATAAATCATAAAGATGAGAACAGAAATAAATAAAAAAGAAATGAAAGAAAAATTCCAAAGATGAATAAAACTAAAAACTGGTTCTTTGAGAAGAAAAACAAAATCCATAACCCATTAGACAGACTCATCAAGATAAAAAGAAGGAAGACTCAAATGAACAAAATTAAAAATGAAAATGAGAGATTGCAACAGACAATACAGAAATACAAAGGATCATAAGAGACTACTATGAGCAACTATATGCCAATAAAATGGACAACCTGGAAAAAAATGGACAAATTCTTAGAAAATCACAACCTCTAAGACTGAACAAGGAATAAACAGAAATACAAACATATCAATCTCAAGCATGGAAATCAAAATTGTGATAAAAAAAGACATCTCCCAAAAAACAAAACCCAGGGCCACATGGCTGCACAGGTGAACTCTATCAAACGTTTAGAGAAGAGTTAATGCTGTTCCTTCTTAAATTCTTCCAAAAAAATTGCAGAGGAAGGAACACTAATGAACTCATTTTAGAAGGCCATTACCCTGATGCCAAAACTGGAAAAGACATCATAAAAAAGGAAAATTATGGGTCAATATCAAAGGTGAACATAGATGAAAAATTTCTGAACAAAATTCCAGCAAACAGAATCCAACGATGCATTAAAAACATCATGCATCATGATTAATTAGGGTTTAATCCTATGGATACTTCAATATATGCAAATCAATGTTACACACCATATTAACAAATTGAAACATAAAAACCACATGATATTCTCGATAAGATGCAGAAGAAGCTTTTTACAATATTCATCACCCATTTGTGATAACAGTTCTTCAGAAAATGGGCACAGATGGAACCTATGTCAACCTAATAAAGGCCATATATGAGAAACCCACAGCAAATATTATTCTCAATGGTGAAAAGCTGAAAGCATTTTCTCTAAGATCAGGAACAAGTCAAGAGTGCCCACTGTCACCATTATTTTTCAATATAGCTTTGGAAGTCCTAGCCATGGCAATCACAGAAGAAAAAAAAATAAAAGGAATCTAGATGAAAAAAGAAGTAAAACTCTCACTGTTTATAGAAGACATGGTACTATACATAGTAAATCCTAAAGACACTATCAGAAAATTACTAGAGGTTATCAATGAATTTAATAAAGTCACAGGATACAAAATCAATACACAGAAATCCCTTGCATCCCTATATACGAACAATGATAAATCAGAAAGAAAAATTTAGGAATCAATTCCATTCACTATTGCAACACACAAAATAAAAGATCAAGGAATATACCTATCTAAGGAGACAAAGGACCTGTATGCAGAAAATTAAGACACTGGTGAAAAAAATCAGAGATGACACAAACAGATGGAGAGATATACCATGTTCTTAGACCGGGAGAATAAATATTGTGAAAATGACTATACTAACCAAAGTAATTTAGATTCAATGCAAACTCTATCAAATTAACATTGACATTTTTCACAGCACTAGAACAATAAAATTTACAATTTCTATGGAAACATAGAAAGACTCCAAATAGCCAAAGCAATCTTGAGGAAGAACAATGGAGCTAGAGAAATCAATTTTCCTGACATTAGACTGTACTCTACAGCTATAGTGATCAAGACAATATGGTACTCACATGTCCGAATACCTCTCAGAATCCTTCTCTCTGTCATACATCTTGGCTGAGCAATGCATGTGCCACCAGGAAACACCAGGAAGGAGTCAGAATGACTGGCCAAAGACAACCTGGAAAGTAATACTATCACCGTAAAACCTAAGACTGTGAGACATGTGGCAGAGCAGTTCTCCTGGATTCCTTTACCCTACTGCTCTCCACTCAGGCATCCCTTCCTAATAAAGTCCCTTGCATTGTCAGAAAAAATGAATAAATAAAAGAGGATGATACTGACACAAAAACAGAAATACAGACCAGTGGAGAAATGACAATACTGCTGCTGCTTCTGCTGCTAAATCGCTTCAGTCATGTCCGACTCCGTGTGACCCCATAGACAGCGGCCTACCAGGCCCCGCAGTCCCTGGGATTCTCCAGGCAAGAACACTGGAGTGGGTTGCCTTTTCCTTCTCCAATGCATGAAAGTGAAAAGTGAAAGTGCTGTTGCTCAGTCGTGTCCAACTCTTAGCAACCCCATGGACTGCAGCCTACCAGGCTCCTCCATCCATGGGCTTTTCCAGGCAAGAGTACTGGAGTGGGTTGCCATTGCCTTCTCTGACTGGACAAGTGTAAGTACGTGTACAACAATGAAGTTGGAACACTTCCTAATACTGTACACAAAAATAAATTCAAAATGAATTAAAGACCTAAATGTAAGACCAAAAATCTATACAACTCTTAGAGGAAAACATAGGCAGAACACTCTTCGATATAAATCACAGCAAGATCCTCTTTGAACCACTTCCTAAAGTAATGAAAACAAAAATAAACACAAACAAATGGGACTAATTTATCTCAAAAGCCTTTACACAGCAAAGGAAATCATAAACAAGATGAAAAAACAATCCTCAGAATTGGAGAAAATAGTTGGAAATGAAATAGCTGACAAAGGATTAATCTCCAAAACATATAAGCAGCTCATGCAGCAAGCTCAATATCAGAAAAACAAACAATCCAATCTAAAAATGGGCAGAAGACCTAAACAGACATTTCTCTGAAAAAGACATACAGCTGGCCAGCAAACACAGGAAAAAAAATGCTCAACATCACTCATTATTAGAGAAATGCAAACTGAAAGTACAATGAGGTATTACCTTACACTAGTCAAAAATTCCATCATTAAAAAAAATCTACAAAAAATAAATGTTGGAGAGGATGTGGGAAAAAGGCAAACTTCTTTCATTGTTAGTGGGAAAGTAAATTGATACGGCCACTATGGAGATCATTATGAAGATTTTTTTACAAACTAAGAATAAAAATATTACAAGACCCGGATATTCCACTACTGGGCATATACCCTGAGAAAACCATAATTCAGAATGGCTCATGTACCCCAGGAGTCATTGCAGCAGAATGTACAACAGCTAGGACATGGAAACAACCTGTCCATCAACAGATAAATGGATAAAGATGTTTCAGTACAATGGAATATTACTTAACCATAAAAAGGAACAAATCTGAGTCAGCTCTAGTGAGTGGATGAACCTACAGCCTGTTAAACAGAGTGAAGTAAGTCAGAAAGAAAGAAACAAATATCAGATATTAATGCATATACATGGGATCTGAAAAAACTATAAATTATTAGCCTATTTGCAGGGCATGAATAGAGATGCAGACATAGAGAAGAGACTTGGGGACAAAGAGTCCACAAGGAGAAGGAGAGGGTGAAGGAGAGGGTGCGATGAACTGAGACAGTAGCATTGAAACATTAATATACATTAATATATGCAAAATAGATATCTAGTGGGAAGTTGCTGTATAACACAGGAAGCTCACACTTGTGCCCTTTGACAACCAGGGGTGGTGGGATGGGTTGGAGAGTGGGAGGAAGGTTCAAGAAAGAGGGGACATATGTACCCTTATAGCTGATTCACATTGTTGTATGGCAGAAAGCAACACAGCATTCTAAAGCAATTATCCTCCAATTAAAAATAAATTGTAGATATTTTTATAAATTAAATTATATAAATGTGTGTGTGTGTGTGTGTGTGTGTGTGTGTGTGTGTGTGTGTGTGTTAGTCACTCAGTCATGTCCAACTCTTTGAGACTCCATGGACTGTAGCCCGCCAGGCTTCTATGTCCATGGGATTCTCCAGGCAAGAATACTGGAGTGGATTGCCATTCTCTTCTCCAGCAGATCTTCCATACCCAGGGATCAAATCCTGGTCTTCTGCATCATAGGCAGATTCTTTACTATTTGAGCTACATATGTGTATATATGTATGTACACACATACATACATATATACACATACCACATAACCGACCCATTTCACTACAGGGTAATTACCTGAGAGAAATAAAAATATATGTTCACATACACACACACATACAAAGTCCAGAAACACAGAAACAAATCCACACTCCACCAGACTCCCTGTGGCAGAGGTTAATGGAAAGGCAAAGTGAAAAACTGCAGTCTTTTATATAGAGATGCTGTCAATCACTAATTCAATCCTATTTAAAATCTGTAAATTGTTGGTTGATGTGTTTGGTTCAAAAGCATGCCATAATTTCCACTATTTTCTCATTTAATGTAAAAATATTACAAATAAAACAATATTTTTGGTCATTTTCAATAGCATTCTCTTTTCTAGGATTGCTATAAAGAAAATTAAGGTAGCTTACTACTAATGATGCATAAGGCTCTCTTTTTTATTGATTAGGGTATAGTTGGTTTACAATGTTGTGTTAGTTTCTGCTGTACCACAAACTGAATCATCCTGTAAGTATACATTATTTTGCCAATAAAGTTCTGTCTAGTCACAGCTATGGTTTTTCCAGTAGTCATGTATGGATGTGAGAGTTGGACTATAAAGAAAGCTGAGTGCTGAAGAATTGATGCTTTTGAACTGTGGTGCTGGAGAAGACTATTGAGAGTCCCTTGGACTGCAAGGAGATCCAACCAGTCCATCCTAAAGGAAATCAGTCCTGAATATTCATTGGAAGGACTGATGCTGAAGCTGAAACTCCAATCCTTTGGCCACCTGATGTGAAGAACTGACCCATTGGAAAAGAACCTGATGCTGGGAAGGATTGTAGGTGGGAGGAGAAGGGGATGACATAGGATGAGATGGTTGGATGGCATCACTGACTCAATGGATATGAGTTTGAGTAAACTCTGGGAGTTGGTGATGGACAGGGAGGCCTGGCATGCTGCTGTCCATGAGATCGCAGAGTCGGACATGACTGAGCGACTGAACTGAACTAAACTGAACTTTTACATATATCCCTACCCTCTGGGATCTCCATCCCACCCATCCAGATCACCACAGTGCCCTGAGCTGAGCACCCTGAGCTACACAGCAGGTTCCCACTTGGCTTTCCACGTTACACACAGTAGGGTATCTATGTCAGTCTCACAACCCATCCGACCCCATCGTCTGCCCCATCGTGTTCACATGTCCAGTCTCTGCATCTGCATCTCTGTTCCTGCCCTGAAGATAAGTTGATCTGCACCATTTTTCTACATTCCACATACATACATTATTCTATGATATTTGGTTTTCTCTTTCTGCATATTTCACTCCTTATGACAGTCTCTAGGTCAATCCATATCTCTACAAATGATGCAGTTTTGTTCTTTTTTATAGCTGAATGATATTGCATTGCATATATATATATGTACACATATATATAGTTCTTCATTTGCTAAGTCGTGTCCAACTCTGGACCCCGTGGATGGCAGCACACCAAGCTTCCCTGTCCTTCACCAGCTCCCTGAGTTTTTACTCAAACTCATGTTAGTTTGAGTGTGATGCCATCTCATCCTCTGACACTTTCTTGACATCTCTCCCCTTCCATTATGATAATGTCCTCCCCCTTATGTGATTAATGAGTTTCTTATGAATACCTTTATCATGGGATTATCAATAGCTTCTTGAATAACTTTGCATCCTCTCAGTTTTTCTATTTCCATGTGCCACTTCATATATATCACCTTAAAAAAGTCCTGTTCCTTCATCAGCCTGGTTAATTTTGGCCTTTTGGACGGCCTAAAAAATACTATTCCTTCAAGTCTCAGTTCACATTTCAGCTCTGCTGTAACTCTTCTGTATTAACCCAGTCCAAATTAAATGTTTCAGCTTCTACTCCTCTCCAGTGCCAAGTTCTTACTTTCGTTTCCGTTACATTGTATCGTGCCTCACATAACGGTTACTGTGTCTGTGTCTGCATGCGGCACAGATATTAGTGTCTGAAGAGGATAAGTACTTCTTTATTCATCTCTGCAATTCCACATAACACCTAGTATTGTACCTTGGTAGAAGCTCAGTAATATTGAGATTTAAGAGGAGTATTATTAAATTAGGCACCAGCATAAATAATCCTCCAAAGTCTCTCAGAGTAAAGAAGGAGGAGTACATAGACAGTTGCATTTCAATTGATAAATTCCATAATAGAGCTAAGCAGAGTCTACTCATGAAATAGCTCACCCATTTGTGGGAGGGAGAAAATACCGAATGTTCTCACATTGACACATTTCTCTAGAACAAGCATAATAAAAACTGATGCTAGTAGAATCCATATTTTATAGTATAATTTAATCTGTTCCTTTATGTTATGTTTTTAGCCACTCAGTCGTGTCTGACTCTTTGCAGCCCGATGATGGACTGTAGCCCAGCAGGCTCCTTTGCCCATGGAAATCTCCAGGCCAGAATACTGGAGTGGGTTGCCTTTCCCTTCTCCAGGGGATCTTCCTAACCCAGGGATCGAATTCTGGTCTCTCGCATCGCAGGCAGCTTCTTTACCACCTGAGCTGCCAGAGAAGTCTGTTCCTAGCAATATATTATTAACATAACATTCTTCTCAATGTAACTCATTTAAAAAAACAAATCATTTTTTTAAACAAAGTATTTAGAATGAATATGGTCACCATTTGGAGAAGGAAATGGCAACCCACTCTAGTATTCTTGCCTGGGAAATCCCATGAACAGAAGAGCCTAGGGACTGTAAAGTCCATGGGACTGTGAAGACTTGGACATGACTAAGCGACTGAGCACATGGTCACTATTAATATGTTTATCCTATGTCAATGAAGCATCTGTTTCTTAGAAATTAATGCTGGCTTTTCATATATGTTATATATAGTCATATTTCTACTAGCTGTTTCCTGATGATCTTAACTTCTATAATCAATTCATAAAGGAAATTGGGAATTCACAAACCATTCAAGTGATAACATTTTTTAAAAAGTTCTTAAACAGCACATCAATCAAAACTTGATACAATTCCATTTCTGTTCTTATAAAGACATTTTACATTTTCATGTCTTAAGACTTGGAAAAAAATTATAGTTTGTAAATAAGTAAAAACTGTTTGTAAAATATAAGTCTCAAATGGCTAAAACTATCTTCTGCAAATGAAACTATTAAAGCTTATTTTGTAACATGTGTTTAAGCCAAGAGAGCAATTTTAGGTCAAACTTCTACTTACCCAGTCAATTTTATCCACATTCCAATATTTTTTTAAATCTCGAAACTGTATTAGCATTCCCTTCAGTCCCACAACTATAATACTTGCAAGAACACACTACAAATAAAAAATAAGCTGATGAAGATGCAAGATAAATATTTTGATCTAAATTTAAAATAATCAAGGTATTTTATGTCTTTGTTTTTTAAATACTTACTAGAGAAAAGTTATCATTTAGAAGACTAAAGTAATATTCATTTTGTTTAGAACTAACCTATTATTGTACTTTAAGAACATAATATCAATTCTAGAAAAGTCACAGGTAAATGTTATTCCATTCTTAAAAAAAGGAGGAAATAAAAAGAAAAGTAGTGAATTATGAGGGTGAATGTGATAAGACTGAATGTCCTCTTAACTTTATAATAATTATTCATTGCCATTTGTTTGCAATTTATTGCAAACATTCAGTATACCATGTATTCCTTTAATTGTCTTGAGTATAAATTATCTGGTTGCATCAGAATATATTTATAAGTCTTTTGAGAAATAAACTTGATTATTGGAAGATCCTTTCATGAAAATGATTTATTCTTATTACATGAATGAAGAATTAGAACAAGAACTCTCACTGGATCCCTGAAGACCAGTATCTTGCTGTAGTGTCCCAGGCTTGTGAAAAGCAAGGCAGATACCCGTACTAATGTTCTGAGTCACTCTGTATAAAGATGTATCAAGGGTGGCAAGAAATATTTCGTTCCCTACTCTCTTGCCCAGCACACATTTTCTAAGAGTCTAAATTTTATAAAATTCTTCCAAAGTCTATTTCTTATAACAGAGATTGCTTAGTTCTACATTCCAACTGAATACAGAATATCTCTAATTAAATGAGAACAGCCATGGTACCTTCCCATACCTTACCCATCAGTGTGGGCTCTTTCTACCTCTCCTCTATACAACCATTACTTATGTCACATAACTTTTCAGATTTAGGATCATTGAGGTTGTTCTTCAAAGAAATGTTTAAAATGGAATGATTCTAAATAATGTTAAAATTTTAAATAAAATAATAAAAAGTATTACTTACCATGGGCAGCCAGTAAAGCAAAGGCCCTATTGTATAGATGACTATCAGGACAAAAATGCAAGATATTAGACAAGCCACCTGTAAAATACAAGAGAGGCAGAAAAAGAAGTCCTTGAATTGTTTTGTTATTCCAAAGTTATAGGGGGGGAAGATAATTCTTAGTTCTTCCTGATAAAAAGAAACAAAATGTTGGCACATGATTGTTAAATTATATAGACTGCTGTTATCTGTATTTTGTAGTTGAAGGAACCCAAACGTGACAGCTGACAAACTAGTACGATCAAATTAAGTCAGCAATGAGAGAAAAGCAATTCTACACAAAGAAATAGGACACCATCAACTATTATCACACACCACAATTTTTTGTTGTTTGTTTAATGGTGAAAATGACACTTCAATTGTACTTAAGACTACTGTTGTCCAGCCTGACCTCCCTTCTCATTTCTTAGTTATGTGAGTAATAACTGAATACACACAGCTTTAGAGGTTTTCTAGGCTGATGACAGATTTCCATGGAAGCCTTTGTGCTCTTCTTAGGAGTCCTCGTTACTATGAAACAGTTATATGGGATTATGGAAGCAGTCTCTGCAGTGAAACAAACTTAATTTTATTAATCTTAAAAAATCATTAGTATTGTGTTTTAACCAACTCAATATGTTGACAAAAGGCAATTCAAAACAGCTCACTTCTAACTAAGCTCCACCTGATGGAGAACCAGTTTCACATAAACAAATGTTCATGTCTTAATAGAAACATTTAGCCAAAGTGTCAGCCTACTAAGAGAAAAGACGCTTTCACAGGACCAAAAAAATACCTAAAATATCCTTATGGAGGAATCAAATGAAACTAAAAGCCTATTGGAGTGGTTAAAAATAAATATATAGACAAATAATCAATAGTAAGGTCTCAGAGCAACTTGAGTTCTCAGACACTGCTAGTGGGACTTAAGATACGGTGCAGCCACTTCCAAAAAAAGTTTGCAGTTTCTCATGAAGTACTGTCTGACATAAAACTACCTAAGAGAAATGAAAACATATGCCTATCAAAGTACATGTAAATATTTATAGCAGCTTTATTCATAGACACCAAAAATATAAGAATTAAATTGTTTGCCAATTGGTGAACAGATAAATTCTGGTATATCACTACAGTAGAATACTACTCAATAATAAAGAGAATAGACTATTGACACATGTAACAGCATGATGAAACTCAAAATCATAAAACTAACAGAAAGAAACTGATACAAGCTCCTTCCATATTTAGTGGAACTCCTCTACAGCATTCAGTTCAGTTCAGTTCAGTCGCTCAGTTGTGTCCGATTCTTTACAACCCCATGAACCACACACACCAGGCCTCCCTGTCCATCACCTACTCCTGAAGTTTACCCAAATTCATGTCCATTGAGTCGGTGATGCCATCCAACCATCTCATCCTCTGTCGTCCCTTTCTCCTCCTATCCGCAATCTTTCCCAGCATCAGGGTCTTTTGAAATGAGTCAGCTCTTCACATCAGGTGGCCAAAGTATTGGACTTTCAGCTTCAGCATCAGCCCTTCCAATGAATATTCAGGACTTATTTCCTTTAGGTTGGACTGCTTGGATGTCCTTGCAGGCCAAGGGACTCTCCAGAGTCTTCTCCAGCACCACAGTTCAAAAGCATCAATTCTTCGGCGCTCAGCTTTCTTTATGGTCCAACTCTCACATCCATACATGACCACTGGAAAAACCATAGCTCTGACTAGATGGACGTTTGTTGGCAAAGTAATGTCTCTGCTTTTTAATATGCTGTCTAGGTTGGTCATAGCTTTTCTTCCAAGAAACAAGCATATTAATTTCACGGCTGAAGTCACCATCTGCAGTGATTCTGGAACCCCCAAAACTAACTGTTTGTCTCACTGTTTCCATTGTTTCCCCATCTATTCGCCATGAAGTGATGGGACCAGATGCCATGATCTCAGTTTTCTGAATGTTGAACTTTAAGCCAACTTTTTCATTCTCTTCTTTCACTTTCATCAAGAGGCTCCTTAGTTCTTAGCTTTCTGCCGTAAGGGTGGGGTCATCTGCATATCTGAGGTTATTGATACTTCTCCCGGCAATCTTGATTCCAGCTTCTGCTTAATCCAGCCCGGCATTTCACATGATGTACTCTGTATATAAGTTAAGCAAGCAGGTTGACAATATGCAGCCTTGATATACTCCTTTCCCGATTTTGAACCAGTCTGTTGTTCCATGTCCTGTTCTAACTGTTGCTTGCTGATCTGCAAACAGATTTCTCAGGAGGCAGGTCAGGTGGTCTGGTAGTCCCATCTCTTTCAGAATTTTCCACAGTTAGTTGTGATCAACACAGTCAAAGGCTTAGGTGTAGTCAAAAAAGAAGTAGATGTTTTTCTGGAACTCTCTTGCTTTTTCGATGATCCAGCAGATGACAGCAATTTGATTTCTGGTTCCTCTGCCTTTTCTAAATTCAGCTTGAACTTCTGTAAGTTCATGGTTCACGAACTGTTGAAACCTGGATTGGAGAATTTTGAGCATTACTTGACTACCATGTGAGATAAGTGCAATTGTGTGGTAGTGAGCATTCTTTGGCATTGCCTTTCTTAGGAATTGGAATGAAAACTGACCTTTTCTAGCGCTGTGGCCACTGCTGAGTTTTGCAAATTTGCAGGCATATTGAGCTCAGCACTTTCACAGCATCATCTTTCAGTTCAGTTCAGTTCAGTCGCTCAGTCGTGTCCGACTCTTTGTGACCTCATGAATCGCAGCACGCCAGGCCTCCCTGTCCATCACCAACTCCCGGAGTTCACTAGACTTACATCCATCGAGTCAGTGATGCCATCCAGCCATGTCATCCTCTGTCGTCCCCTTCTCCTCCTGCCCCCAATCCCTCCCAGCATCAGAGTCTTTTCCAATGAGTCAACTCTTCGCATGAGGTGGCCAAAGTACTGGAGTTTCAGATTTAGCATCATTCCTTCCAAAGAAATCCCAGGGCTGATCTCCTTCAGAATGGACTGGTTGGATCTCCTTGCAGTCCAAGGGACTCTCAAGAGTCTTCTCCAACACCACAGCTCAAAAGCATCAATTCTTCGGTGCTCAGCCTTCTTCACAGTCCAACTCATACATCCATACATGACCACAGGAAAAACCATAGCCTTGACTAGACAGACCTTTGTTGGCAAAGTAATGTCTCTGCTTTTCAATATGCTGTCTAAGTTGGTCATAACTTTCCTTCCAAGGAGTAAGAGTCTTTTAATTTCATGGCTGCAGTCACCATCTGCAGTGATTTTGAAGCTCCAAAAAATAAAGTCTGACACTGTTTCCACTGTTTCCCCATCTATTTCCCATGAAGTGATGGGACTGGATGCCATGATCATTTTCTGAATGTTGAGCTTTAAGCCATCTTTTTCACTCTCCACTTTCACTTTCATCAAGAGGCCTTTTAGTTCCTCTTCACTTTCTGCCATAAGGGTGGTGTATTCTGCATATCTGAGGTTATTGATATTTCTCCAGGCAATCTTGATTCCACCTTGTGTTTCTTCCAATCCAGTGTTTCTCATGATGTACTCTGCATATAAGTTAAATAAGCAGGGTGACAGTATACAGTCTTGATGAACTCCTTTTCCTATTTGGAACCAGTCTGTTGTTCCATGTCCAGTTCTAACTGTTGCTTCCTGACCTGCATACAGATTTCTCAAGAGGCAGGTCAGGTGGTCTGGTATTCCCATCTCCTTCAGAATTTTCCACAGTTTGTTGTGATCCACACAGTCAAAGGCTTTGGCATAGTCAATAAAGCAGAAATAGATGTTTTTCTGGAACTCTCTTGCTTTTTCCATGATCCAGCAGATGTTGGCAATTTGATCTGACTGAATGTGGTCCACTGGAGAAGGGAATGGCAAACCACTTCAGTATTCTTGCCTTGAGAACCCCATGAACAGTATGAAAAGGCAAAACAATAGGATACTGAAAGAGGAACTCCCCAGGTCCATAGGTGCCCAATATGCTACTGGAGATCAATGGAGAAATAACTCCAGAAAGAATGAAGGGATGGAGCCAAAGCAAAAACAATACCCAGATGTGGATGTGACTGGTGATAGAAGCAAGGTCCGATGCTGTAAAGAGCAATATTGCATAGGAACCTGGAATGTCAGGTCCATGAATCAAGGCAAATTGGAAGTGGTCAAACAAGAGATGGCAAGAGTGAATGTTGACATTCTAGGAATCAGTGAACTAAAATGGACTGGAATGGGTGAATTTAACTCAGATGACCATTATATCTACTACTGCACTAGGAATCCCTCAGAAGAAATGGAGTAGCCATCATGGTCAACAAAAGAGTCTGAAATGCAGTACTTGGATGCAATTTCAAAAACGACAGAATGATCTCTGTTCATTTCCAAAGCATCAGCTTTGAAATAGCTCAACGGGAATTCCATCACCTGCACTAGCTTTGTTCGTAGTGATGCTTCCTAAGGCCCACTTGACTTCACATTCCAGGATGTCTGGCTCTAGGTGAGTGATCACACCATCATGATTATCTGGGTCATGAAGATCTTTTTTGTACAGTTCTTCTGTGTATTCCTGCCACCTCTTCTTAATATCTTTTGCTTCTGTTAGGTCCATACCATTTCTGTCCTTTATTGAGCTCATCTTTGCATGAAATGTTCCCTTGGTATCTCTAATTTTCTTGAAGAGATCTCTAGTCTTTCCCATTCTATTGTTTTCCTCTATTTCTTTGTATTGATCACTGAGGAAGGCTTTCTTATCTCCCCTTGCTATTTTTTGGAATTCTGCCTTCAATGTATATATCTTTCCTTTTCTCCTTGCTTTTCAGTTCTTTTTTTTTCTCAGCTATTTGTAAGGCCTCCTCAGACATCCATTTTGCCTTTTTGCATTTCTTTTTCCTGGGGATGGTCTTGATCACTGCCTCCTATAAAACATCACAAATCTCCCACCAAAGTTCTTCAGGCATTCTGTCTATCAGATCTAATCCCTTAACTCTATTTCTCACTTTCACTCTATAATCGCAAGTGATTTCATTTAGGTCATACCTGAATGGTCTAGTGGTTTCCCCTACTTTCTTTAAGTCTGAATTTGGCAGTAAGGACTTCATAATCTGAGCCACAGTCAGCTCCCAGTCTTGTTTTTGCTGACTGTATAGAGCTTCTCCATCTTTGGCTGCAAAGAATATAATCAATCTGATTTCAGTGTCGACCATCTGGTGATGTCCATGTGTAGAGTCTTCTCTTGTGTTGTTGGAAGAGGGTGTTTTCTATGACCAGCGTGTTCTCTTGGCAGATCTCTGTTAGCCTTTGCCCTGCTTCATTCTGTACTCCAAGGCCAAATTTGCCTGTTACACCAGGTGTTTCTTGATTTCCTACTTTTGCATTCCAGTCACCTATAACGAAAAGGACACCCTTTTTTGGGTGTTAGTTCTAAAACATCTTGTAGGTCTTCATAGAACTGTTCAACTTCAGCTTCTTCAGCATTACTGGTCGGAGACTTGGATTACTGTGATATTGAATGGTTTGCCTTGGAAAATGAAAGAGATCATTCTGTCATTTTTGAGATTGCATCCAAGTACTGCATATCAGACTTTTGTTGACTAGGAGGGCTACTCCATTTCTTCTAACAGATTCTTGCACACAGTAGTAGATATAATGGTCATCTATATTAAATTTGGCCATTCCAGTCCATTTTAGTCACTGATTTCCAAAGTGTCGATGTTCACTCTTCTCATCTCCTGTTTGACCACTTCCAATTTGCCTTGATTCATGGACCTAACTTGCCAGGTTCCTATGCAATATTGCTCTTTACAGCATCGTACCTTGCTTCCATCATCAGTCACATCCACAACTGGGTGTTGTTTTTGCTTTGGCTTCATCTCTTAATTCTTTCTGGAGTTATTTTTCCACCAATCTCTGGTAGCATATTGGGCACTTACTGACCTGGGGAGTTCATCTTTCAGTGTCCTATCTTTTTATCTTTTCATACCATTCATGGCATTCTCAAGGCAAGAATACCAAAATCATTTGCTATTCCCTTCTCCAGTGGACAATGTTTTGTTAGAACTCTCCACCATGACCCGTCCGTCTTGGGTGGCCCTACACATCATGGCTCATAGTTTCATTGAGTTAGACAAGGCTGTATTCCATGTGATCAGTTTGGTTAGTTTTCTGCGATTGTGGTTTTCATTCTGTCTGCCTTCTGATGGATAAGGATAAGAGGCTTATGGAAGCTTCATGATGGGAGAGACTGACTGAGGGGGGAACTGGGTCTTGTTCTGACGGGCAGGGCCATGGTTCAGTTCAGTTCAGTTGCTCAGTCGTGTCTGACTCTTTGCGACCCCATGAATCGCAGCACACCAGGCCTCCCTGTCCATCACCAACTCCCGGAGTTCACTCAGACTCATATCCATCGAGTCAGTGATGCCATCCAGCCATATTATCCTCTGTTGTCCCCTTCTCTTCCTGCCCCCAATCCCTCCCAGCATCAGAGTCTTTTCCAATGAGTCAACTCTTTGCATGAGGTGGCCAAAGTACTGGAGTTTCAGCTTTAGCATCATTCCTTCCAAAGAAAGGGCCATGGTTAGTAAATCTTTAATCCAATTTTCTGTTGATGGTCACGGCTGTGTTACCTCCCTGTTCTTGACCTGAGGCCAAACTATGGGTGATTATTTTAATCATACTCAGTGACTCGCCTGGAGAACCCTGCCCCACTGCTTGACTGTAAACTAAACTGCCTTTTTTCAGCTGATGGAGAGATAATTTTTCCCTGCCCACCTGTGAATAGAAGAGATTAATATACCCTTTTCAAAGGCTGGCCATACCTTTGGAGATGTTTTGCAAGACTGAAGACCCTTTCACTTTACTTCCCCACTGCCTCTCCCTCTCTATTATGCCTTCTGACTTTTCTTCCTCACTGCTTCCTTCTCTCTGATCTATAAAACAAACTGGCATCAAGACCCGAGTAAGATGGTTATTCTGAGGTGCTAGCCTGCCATCTTCTCGGTCTGCTGCTGTGTCGCTTCAGTCGTGTCCGACTGTGCGACCCCATAGACGGCAGCCCACCAGGCCTTCCGTCCCTGGGATTCTCCAGGCAAGAACACTGGTGTGGGTTGCCATTTCCTTCTCCAATGCATGAAAGTGAAAAGTGAAAGTGAAGTCGCTCAGTCGTGTCCGACTCTAGCGACCCCATGAACTGCAGCCCACCAGGCTCCTCCATCCATGGGATTTTCTAGGCTGGAGTAGGGTGCCATTGCCTTCTTGGTCTGCAGGCTCCCCAATTAAAGTCTCCTCCCTGTCTCAACACCATGTCTCTCAGGTTCATTGGCCTGTCATGAGGTGAGCAGAGAGAGCTTGGACTCAGTAACACTTGTGCATTTTGTTTGTTTGGGTTTTGAAAACATGGCCTTTGCCATACTATTTTTAAAAGTAAACTCTCATGATTTAGGTTACATCCTCTACCAGTCTTTTATGGGGAGGCCTCTTGAATCTTAGTTATTTGAATCACTATTCATATACATTTTTAATTTAGGTCATACCTGAATGGTCTAGTGGTTTTTCCTACTTTCTTCAATTTAAGTCTGAATTTGGCAATAAGGAGTTCATGATCTAAGCCACAGTCAGCTCCCAGTCTTATTTTTCCTGACTGTACAGAGCGTCTTCATCTTTGGCTGCAAAGAATATAATCAATCTGATTTCAGTGTTGACCATCTGGTGATGTCCATGTGTAGAGTCTTCTCTTGTGTTGTTGGAAGAGGGTGTTTGCTATGACCAGTGCATTCTCTTGGCAAAATTCTATGAGACTTTGCCCTGTTCCATTCTGTACTCCAAGGCCAAATTTGCCTGTTACTCCAGGTGTTTCTTGACTTCCTACTTTTGCATTCCAGTCCCCTATAATGAAAAGGACATCTTTTTGGGGTGTTAGTTCTAGAAAGTCTTGTAGGTCTTCATAGAACCGTTCAACTTCAGTTTCTTCAGCATTACTGGTTGGGGCATAGGCTTGGATTACCGTGATATTGAATGGTTTGCCTTGGAAATGAACAGAGATCATTCTGTCATTTTTGAAATTGCATCCAGGTACTGCATTTCAGACTCTTTTGTTGACTATGATGGCTACTCCATTTCTTCTAAAGGATTCTTGCTCACAGTAGTAGATATAATGGTCATCTGCGTTAAATTCACCCATTCCAGTCCATCTTAGTTCGCTGATTCCTAAAAATGTCGACATTCACTCTTGCCATCTCCTGGTTGACCACTTCCAATTTGCCTTGATTCATGGACCTAACATTCCAGGTTCCTATGCAATATTGCTCTCCACAGCTCAAACATTTTACTGAGGAAAAAGAAGATAAAGAGCTAGCTTATTTTATTTGGATAGAAAATGAGAGACAGGCTGGATGCAGAAAATGATGACAGAGTGTGGAAAGGAAGCCTGAGAAGGAAGAAGTTTTAGACATAGTCAGGATTAACTAAATTTAGATTGAAGTTAACTAAGTGGGTTTGTTAAGTAAGCCAATGCAGACTGGAAGTTGATTTCTCTTTCTATTAAAAGTGCTCCTTTGGGATAACAGATTCTATGAGTTTCTGTACCCTTAAGTGATCTATATTTATTTTCTTTTAATTATTTTTGTGACTTTGGTTAAATAAATAGTTATTGTTTCAGTGACCTATGATCCTGCTGTGTTTTTAAATAATTTTAGTATTTCTAACAAACTTCCCAAATATCAAAATCTAACTAAAGCTCTTTTAATCTCCAGATAACTCTGGGACACTTTGAAGAAACATCTCTGAGATATCTCAGAGAGGAATGTTAAACTAAGTTTATTTGGCATTTTAAATTCAGATATACAGTCAAATAATTGAAAATAAACTTGAGGTTATAGTGCAAGAATAAATACCATTAATATAGATATTCTAGAATTTATAGAAAGTGAAGTCACTCAATCGTGCCCGACTGTTTGCAACACTATAGACTGTAGTCCACCAGGCTCCTCTGTCCATGGGATTTTCCAGGGAAGAATACTGGAGTGTATTGCCATTTCCTTCTCCGGGGGATCTTCCCAACCCAAGGTTCGAACTCAATCTTCCATGTTGCAGGTAGACTGTTTACTGTCTGAGCCACAAGGGAATCAGAATTTATATAGAAACCCTAACATCTGATATGTTCTGATAAAATGTTATCAGTCATAATTCTAATTATTATCCTAAAAGGTTATATGTTACAGAAATATCCAAGTTTCCTGCTAATTACACTGTACTCAAATCTTTAACCATGCTATCTTAAGTTATATCCTTTATAGACAATCATAATTTTACACTGCTTTTACAAAATAAAGATTTTTCAAGAAGACTGATAAAAAGAACCTTTTAAACAAATGTAAGTTTCTGATAGCCTTTAGACAATGACACTGAACTGGGTAACAAATGATGAACTCTAATGGAAGACCTGATTACTTCATGCAGACCAACAGGAATCAATTATGTGGGAGTAAATAAATTGATAAATATGATCTATAACTTTGATTTTAAAACATACTTCCTTGAATCTGTTTTCTGGTAAACCTTTTTCTCTTATGCCATGATCTAAAACAAGCTGATAAAGTATGTCTTTGTAAGGAAAGATAAAACATTTATCTTTTACTCTCTACCTTATCCTGCCAGAATTTGGCTTCTGTAGCTGGTTCTCCTATGGAGTTGATGGTTTACTAGAACTAGACTGCAACTAGTTATACTAATCATTGTTTTAATTTGCTGCTTGTTTCCAAATTTTTTGTGCATTGTGTCTCTGCTACACTATGCCTTTGTCAATGTTACTAGTTACATTACTTATATCTGTCTATTTTATAAGAGTGTTGTCTCTTACAGTGTGTAACCAAGCCTCCAACAAATGTAGGTGACTAGGCAACTTGAAACAATTGATCAGGCATATAGTTCTGTATGCAATCAATAATTGTAATAGTGTGATTCTAGGAATGGAAAAGGCAAAAAGGGAAATATCTCCTGAATCATAATAGATTAGAAGATAGACCATACAGAGAGTCTTTTATTATTATCTATCGGTAGGCTTAATCCAGAAGTTAATACCTTGAGTTGTATATCGAGAATTTTCACCTAATCTGGGATCAGCTTCCCAGCACTGTGGAACAAAAATTGGTCATGAAATGTCTCCCAAATATTGGTCAAATTCCTGACCAACGGGAGGGACTGAAAAATGGAATATTTCCTGCCATATCAGTACACAAGGATTGTCACAGTCGTAGGTGATTGCAGCCCTCCCCTGTGAGCTTCCAGCCCTCAGGGCACTCAGGAAGGAGAAGAACAACTGCAACCTGGCAGCCAGCAGACCGCAACCACACCCTAATAATTAGGCGAGCCTCAAGGAAGCCCAGGCTATGAGAAACATGGGACACCAGCCCCAGATAGTGGAGACGCATGTGGAAAGAATGATTTCAATGAGCCTGGACTCTTGCATCTTCCCATACATAGAAAAGAGCTGAATTCCTTAACTTGACATATCTGTCTTCCTTTAATTAACAATAATCTTTTGATGTTCAGACTGCCTGCCCTTTGTTGCAAAACTTCTGTATAACCTGGCTCCTCCCCTTGCCTCCTCAGAGCAGTTGTATCAGGGTTACTTGAGATGCTTGAAGTCTTAAGAATTCCCACTGAATAAAACATAATTCTAAACTTTTAGGTTGTGAATATTTTTTAAGTCCACAACCTACCTATACCTGTAGACACGGCTGGAGGGAGAAGGGCATGCTAGCCATTTCCTTCCTAAGTAGTTTTCAAAAGAATGCAAAGAATGTCTAGCACTCACAGTCTGCACAGCTTTCTGGAAAGCAGCGGAATGGCAATAAGAGTTCAGAAAGTGGTGAAAGAGAAGAAGAGGGTAGCTGGTAACTGAGGCTAGATTAAGAAGGATTTAAATGAAGTTGGAAGCAATAAGACAAATTCTGAAAGAATAAAGGAATATAGTTTGGCAAATTAGGACCCAGGGGCAATCTCAGTGCCACAGAAATGATGCCAGCCATCATTTTCAGCTGTGGCTGAGCTCTGCCTGCAACAGGCGCTGCCTTTCACCCTTCATGGCGTGACTGTGCTTCTCAAACTGCCCGAAGAACACTGTGTCCACTTTGTTGGACACACACACACACAAATAATAATAACACAGGGCAATAGGGGTGGGGAGGGTTACAGTGCTTTCTCCCCTAATTAACATTCTTTAAAGGCAAGGAAAGAAGAGAGACCCACCACACTTATTTGTGCTGTATGTCTAGGCAGCACCAAGACTTTCTTATTCTTAGATAGCCACGTTCTGCAGGCCACATCTAAAGGAAATCACAGTGAAAGCGTTCTGACACGTGGAGGACAGAAATGTCTTTGGGCCTTTGACCATGGCACTTGGTATTCAACGATTAGTAGCTTTTGTTGTTTCAATTCAAACATTTTTATTTGATTTTCTAAAGTATTGAAAGGCTTGACAATCAATTCATTTGTATATAAAATGATCCCAAATGCGCTGTCTCATATAGCCACGTGTGACCCATGAGCATTTGAAATGTAGCTGGTGGGTGTAGGATGATGCTATAAATGTAAGATACACACCAGATTTTGAAATATTAATTTAAAAAAAGAATATAAAATACATCATTAATAGTTTTTACATAAGTTATTTGTTGAAATAATATTTACTTCATTAAGTAAATCAAAGTACAGTATTAAAACTAATATTACCAGTTTCCTTCTACTTTTTAAAATATAACTACCTGAAAATTTCAATTACCTATGTAGCTATTGTGTTTCTATGGTCCACTGCAAATTGGCACTTGCCATCTGCCTCTACAGGGAGGAAATCATGAGTTATGGCAGCTGCTGATTTAGAACATTCCCTGAAGAAAGTTCAGGGTGGAGAGCGGAAATGAGGCCCTCTGTGCTAAAAACTGGCTGGATGGTCTTCGGATAGGTAGATATTTCCAGGATTTTATGATCCCAATTCTTATATCTTCTCATAACTAGAAAAGCACTAAAATCCTTCATGGTGGTGACCATTCCTAGTTAGTAGCAGAAAGCCTCATGAGACTAGCAGAAACCATCTGGAAAAAATAGACGCTTGACGGCATGTATCCCTCCTTCACCAAAATCAGGTGTACACTGACCTTCCCTCTGCCTCTTTGGAGCAGTTTCTCAAGAGCTGTCTGAGGTGCTGGCTCCTGGGCTGCAGTCCTCATTTTTCCCCAAATAAAACTGAACTCACAACTCTCTCCTGTTGTTCATTTTTTTAAGTTGACACTATTCAATAATGCTTCTCCAAAGTCTATGATCCTAAGCCTGATTTCAAATGAAAGCATTTTTCCTGATTTCAAATGTACTATATTAAGTGAGAATAAAAGCTCTTGCCTGACTTGATCTGTCCCTTCTTAAATCAGCAAAATTGACTAGTTTTATAATCATCCAATACTTTTATTTTTCATTCATTCTTTCCACACTTATTGAACACCTACTATGTGCTAGGTCTTGGGCTGGACACTCACGATATGGAGAACAAAAGCAGACAGGGACTCTCTAGGAGCCAAAGTCAAGAGCAGAAGGCAGACATCAATCGTATAATTACACTGATAAACATGTAAAGTCCAATAGACCTAAGGTCTCTGAAGAAAAGAACACAGTTGGCCCAGAAGTCTTGGTGAAATCTGATGAACGGGAGGAGTTAACTTAGAAGGGAAGAGGAAGCAGCCACAGAGATAAAAAGGATAAAAGGAAGACACCAGAGTCTCGAGGAGGGAGGTGCGGTGACTAGAGAGCTGAGAGTGAGGCAAACAGTCCAGGATGAGGCTCCAGGGGGAAGCACACAGTTTGGGTAGCTGAAAGGTCAGAAAGCTAAGACCTTTCATGGGCTCTGGGAGGAAGGAACAAGGCCATATCTCCATTTTAAAAGCCATTTTTCTACAGAAATACTCATAGTGTTTCTGAATGAGAAAGAGTCGATTGGTGAAATGATTGGCTATTATTAGCCTGAAAGTTGGAAGATTTTCATTCTTCTAGATTAACTTACTGGGTAGAAGTTTAGTACCTACAAGGGAAAGAGAGATATTTTAAGGGCTCACTTTATGAAGTCTTGTCACATGGAAAGCTGGTTTCACAAATAGCCTATTTAGAACAAAACTTGGCTGTCCCAGTGCCTTCTTCAAATCATGTCTGTTATCCCCACGTAAACTTAATAGTTGTAATGCCAAAATGACTACCCATGGGAAAACATCCTCAATTGGGATATGCACATTAAATCAGATTACTTCTTTGTGGAATTTAATGGGACTAGTTGAGCAGATTAGGGACGATCTCAACAAGCAAAACAGCACAAAAATACAGTGCTACTGAGCTCTGCTTCTCTGAATTAGTATTTGGTTAGGTGCCTTTTATTTCTTCTGAAGTCTAACAAAGAGAATATCATGCAGAACTGATGAAAGGAAATCTCACACACTCATCCTTGTGAGAAATGAGGTGGAAATCACTATAGAATCCTAGAATTTTATAGATGTAAGTCTTCAGAGTAAGGAATGATATACGAGTACACTATGTATTAAACATTCAAATTTAGATTACAAAAATTTGAGAGTTTGCAAAAATGTTTGTGCCAATGCACATTATGAACTTATGCTTTAAATCACAAGCTGCTTAAAAATCAAATTGTCATGTAAAACAATGGTGAATGAGAATTACACGTCTTTGCTGATGAGTTGTGGCAATAATATGTCATACTATTATAGATTCAGAATGTTACTGCTTCCCCTCTGCACCATGGTACATTCAATAATTTTATTACTTTTATGCTACATTTTAATGTTCATTTACCCATCTTTCTCTTGCCACTTTCTCCCAAGTTCAAGAACTATACATTTTTCAAATTTACTCTTCTACAACACCCCCAAAAGGACTTAATATAAGGTAGGCTACTAAAAAATGGGTTTCCCAGGTTGCTCAGTAGGTAAAGGTTCCACTTGCAATGCAAGGGACACCAGTTGGATCCCTGGTCCAAGACGATCCTACATGCCACAGAGCAACAAAGCCGTGTGCCACAACTCCTGAGCCCACGTGCTGCAACTCCTGAAGCCCATGTCTAGAGCGCGCGCAATGCAACAAGAGAAGCTGCTGCAGTGCGGCGCCCACGCAGGGCGACAAAGAGCGCCTCCCACCGACTGCAACTAGAGAAAGACTGTGTGCAGCAACAAAGACCCATCACCGCCACATAATAAAATTTAAAAGTCCTAAAAATAAAATAACATATGCACGAATTGTTTTAACAATGGTTAGCTGTTCATGTTAATTTATTAAATAAACACACACATGAATTTCCTTGTATAGAACAGTGGTTAAGAATGCAAGAGATGGAGTAAATCTATCTGGATTCAAATCTCAGCTCTGCCACTTCCTAGCTCCGTGACCTGGGTAAGTTAGTTTAACCCTCTTTTCCTCAATGTTCTCATGTGGAAACCTAGGATAATAATTATGTCTCCTTCATAGAGTTTCCTAAAATATTAAATGAGTTCATTTATTTAAAAAAAGCATGACATGCAATGCCTGGCATATAATTCAATATATGCTTCCACCACCACCACCACCATCCTCATCATCACAGAATCATCTTAATTATCACCGTTGATATCTTACTAGTATCCAGCATAATAACTAGTGTACAGGAGGCTCTAAAATGTCAAAATGATCTGAGTTCCTAAAACACACAATTGTTTCATTAAGCCAAAATGTGCATAGACATTATATTATTCATTCACATACTTGTACATTTCTATAGACAGGAATGTCAGTATCAAGGACTGATGTTGCAACAATGGTTTTCATTCTATTTAAAGGAAATGAACTAAGATTTTAAAATTTTAAACTGACGGGTTAGATTAGCAAAAAGGAAAATCAGAGGCACCACTAGAGGGAGCTTTTGCTCAACGATTGACAACAAGAAAACTGCCGCTAGTAAGGACTTTTTTCCCTTTTGTCTGCTCATTGAATCCTTTGGCTTCTCAAGGATCGTTTCTAAGAAAGAGAACAGATGAACTGCCTTGATGCTAGTTTTAAGAGACTAAAGAAATAGCAATAGTCTCGGGGATTTAGAAAGACGCTCCTTCCTCTCCTCCTCAGTCCTTCTGTGCCTGTTGAAGAATGAAGTTACCTGTGTCTTTGCTCCTGTGCTGTACAGGCCAGCGGTTCTTCCCATGGCAGCCGCACTTGGTATACAGAAGAAGAAGGAAGCAATCACGTTGCTGAGGCCATGGGCCAGGAATTCCTACAGAAATGATAACAGGGAAATGTATCATTTCCTAATCACAATCCAGTTTCAGTGTGTATGTGTGTGTGTGTGAGTGTGAGATGTGCTCAGTCATGCCCAACTCTTTGCAATACATGGACTATAGCTGGCCAGACTCCTCTGTCCATGGAGGAGTCTGTTTATTGGGGCAAGAATACTGGAGTGGGTTGCCATTTCCTACTTGATGCGATCTTCCTGACCCAGGGATGGAACCTGCATCGCTAGCGTCTCCTGCACTGACAGGTGGATTCTTACCACTGTGCCACCTGGGAAGCCCAAAATTTAGAGGCCACAGATAAAGCTTGTCATAGAATGAGAAGTCTTTTGTACTCTATTTCTGTTCTCTCCACTAGTTGTAATTTAACCATCATTCTAAAAATAGCTAACATTTATTGAGTGCTTACAGTGAGCCAGAAACTGTTCTGAGCCCTTTACTCATTTGATCCTTGTAACAATAACAACTTTACAGGGAAACACAAGGTATTTACTGTATCCGTTGCCAATTACTCAGGTTTCAAGTTACTACAATAAAGGGTTTTGTTCCCACCACTCCACCTATCACCTCCAGAGTGCTAAATCCAATGGTTAATTCCTACCTCCCCTGGCAGTAAAAGTGGCATTTGACACAATCGCTCACATTCTCCACCTTAAAGCCTCCTTCCTGGTCCTTCTTGAGCCTCTCACCCTCCTGGTTTCCTCCGACCTCCCTGGCCACCACTTCTCAGCCTCCTCTGTGGCCCCTTCTCATACAAACAATCACAAATATCAGACCACTTCTTTCTCTATTCTGAGCTACCCAAAAACATGTTGACAGCTGCCATATTTATATCTCCAAGCCTAGACCAATCTTTTGAACTCCAGACTGATATAGGCAACCTATTACTCAGCATTTTCATTTGAATGGTTAACAGGTATCCCAAGCTTAATTAATCAGACTATTGCTCCACATACTCCCACTCTGGTCCTCCCACACCCTTCCCCACCTCAAGCTCTATATGTCTGGGCCAAAAGCTTTAGACAGAGTCTTGACTTCCCCTTTGCCCAGATGGTGCCCACGTCCAATTCATAATCTGTCCAATTCCCACCTCCTTCATTGCTACATCCTGGTCCAAGTCATTGGATGTCACCTGGATTTCTGCAGAAGCTTCCTAATACTTTTCTGCTTCTGCTGTTGCCAGGAACACAGATAAAAAACCCTGCCCTCACAGACTGGTGTTCTAGTGGAGGGATGCTACCAATAAAGAAGATGAATACAGAAAGTAAAACAGAGAGTGGATAAGTTTTGGAGATTAGGATTTTAGCTTACCAAGAAAGGCCTCTCTAAGAAGGAAATATTTAAATAAAGGAGGAATGCAGCTACTTGAGGGTATAGAATTTCTGGAAAAGGGAACAGCAAGTACAGACATCTTGAGCTAGCAACATAGCTAGTAAACTCAAGAAAAAAACAAGGAAGGAAGTGAGGCTGGAACAGGCTACAAAAAAAATATGAGATCATAGAGGAAAAGGGATGGTAGCAAGGTCAGGTAGGGCCTTGTAAGCCTTGGCAATAGGCTTTTAATCTAAGGACTATGGGAAGCCACCGGGAGATTTTGAGATGAAGAAAGACATGGTCTGTGTTATGCACCACTGTATCCCTTGTTCCTAGACTGGTGTCTGCTATACAGTAGGGTTCAATACACATCTGTTGAATGAATAAATCTGCTATTTTACAGATGACAAAACTGGGGCATAGAAACCATTTCAGAGTGAGATTTAGACATAGGTACTTTGGCCTTCTAACCACTACTGCACAGCTATGTCTGCAGACCTGTGTGGGAATGTAGGGCCATGGGGTTTGAGACCAAACACTAGCAGAAGTAGATTCAGAAACAGTCACAATAAAATCTTCATCCTTTGTATGCTAAGAAACCCTTTCATCCTTTGGTTTTTTACTAAGACGAGTAATACTGTTCTTTGTACTTTGAAATCCGAACTTTTTTTAAAAGTTGGCAGGCAATCATAAATATATTTAGATTTTCTCCTAAAAACAAAAGGAACATCAAGATATCTCTCTATTTAAAAACAAAAGTGTACCATAACCAACCCACGAAGCTCAGATTTTCACCTTTCTATCAATGATTTACAGATTTTTGTTTCGGTTTGTCCTACCCATTCTTGTTATACACTTAGGAGAGGTGTATTTTTCATAAGTTCAACATTTTCAGCATCTGGGAGTACACATCAAAATGATACAGTAGCTATGGAGAGGTGTGAAGAGGGACTGAGACATACTACACCTGGTTGTCATCAACTGAATATCTGAATTTTTTGGCAGATCCTTGTGCAAGAGCCAATGAGGCCACATAGCCTACAAGTGCCACTCCAAAGGCTTCAGTGATGACCGCAGAGAGGATGTTCATTGGGGGAGCTCGAGGTGGAGGAATTCTGTGGAAGAAAGACCATACTGAACTCATCAACTCACATGTAATTTCTTTAACAACTTGCAGCGAATTCAGCTATGGTAATGACTCTGAAGTTGACACAAAATACATGAAATACCCCTGAGAAAACCAAGCAGGCTTGCCCTTAGAAGCCTTTTATTCTCCACATTTTTTGGAGAATAGCAAAATCACAAAGAACACCAAAGAGAGAGCGCCGCACGTTTAACTTGCATTTACTCCCAGGAAATTTAAGTTATAGCACAGAAACTTTGACTCAACAAAAATGTCCTGCATCAGAACAAAAGCAAATCTGGAACATTCTTTTATTGAATCTTTTGAAACATTTATGTGGCTGGCGCTGGAAACTATTTCCTGCCTTGAATACCACAGTGCTGTATGCAAACACTAGTTTACTGTGAGCTGTGATTCTTTGAGCCAATCCTTAAGTTTGCCATTGAGTTAATTATGTTTTTAACTTGACCCTTTCATGGTGCACTTAATGACTGTTAAAAAAAAGAGACAACAGACCCACTGTGGAGTCATTTGTGCTAAGCCCCACGTAAGCAAATCAGGAATTAATACCTAACTTAAGCAAAGTTTCACCTTATTCCAGGAATGTAACCTGAGTCAGTCAGCCTGGAATTACCTGGTCAACACCAGTGAGGTAATGTGCCCTTCCATACCCCATAGGAAGGTGAACTTACCTGAAACAATCCACTCTGCTAAAAACTCCCTTTTCCTGTCCTCCTTCTGACTATAACACCTTTTATTTTGTTTAGCTCTTCAGAGCTCCTTTCGATTTGGTAGATGGGCTGCTGCTCAATTAAGGAATTATTGAATAAACCAAATAGACCTCTAAATGTACTTAGTTGAATTTTATTTTGTGACTGTATGTACCACATGTTATGAAAAATATCTATATAGGCTCCATCTACCCTCTGTTGCAAAACATGGGACCACATAAGAGCTAACACTGTTTCTCAGTTTTACTTTTTGTTATTTTTTTATTGCAGTGTAGCAGACTAACAACGCTGTGATAATTTCAGGTGGGACGCAAAAGGACTCAGCCATACATACATATGTATCCACTCTTTCCCAAACTCCCCTCCCATCCCGGCTGCCACTAATATTGAGCAGAGTTCCATGTGCTATGGAAGGTCTTTGCTGGTTACCCATGTTAAATATAGCAGTGTGTACATGCCTATGCCAAACTCATTAACTACCCCTTCCCCAATCTTTCCCCCGAACAACCATAAGTTTCTTCTTTAAGTTTGTGAGTCTCTTTCTGTTCTGTAAGTACATTTGTATCATTTTTTTTTTTTTAGATTCCACATATAAGGGATATCATACAATATTTCTCCTTCTCTATCTGACTTACTTTACTCACTATGACAATCTCTAGGTCCATCCATGTTGCTGCACGTGACATTATTTCATTCCTTTTAATGGCTGAGTAATATTTCATTGTGCTGCTGCTGCTAAGTCACTTCAGTCATGTCCGACTCTGTGCGACCCCACAGACGGCAGTCCAGCAGGCTCCCCTGTCCCTGGGATTCTCCAGGAAAGGACACTGGAGTGGGTTGCCATTTCCTTCTCCAATGCATGAAAGTGAAGTAGCTCAGTCGTGTCCGACTCCTAGTGATCCCATGGACTGCAGCCTACCAGGCTCCTCCATCCATGGGATTTTCCAGGCAAGAGTACTGGAGTGGGGTGCCGTTGCCTTCTCCAGATATTTCATTGTATACATGTACAGTTATCCATTACTGTCAATAGACATTTAGGTTGCTTCCATTTCTTGGCTAGTGTATACAGTGCTGCAATGAACACAGGGTGCATGTACCCTTTCAGATTATATTTTGCTCCAGATATATCCCCAGGAGTGGGATTGCAGGGTCATGTGGTAGCTCTGTTTTTAGATTTTTAAGGAACCTCCATACTGTGCTACATAGTGGCAGTACCACTTCACATTCACACCAACAATGTAGGAGGGTTCCCTTCTCTCCACACCCTCTCCAGCATTTACTGTTTGTGGATGACCATTGTGGTTTGATGATGACCATTCTGGCTGGAAAATGGTCAGGGGAAGCCTGGCATGCTGCAGTCCATGGGGTCACAAAGAGTCGGACACGATGGAGTGACTAAACAACAACAAATTCTGGCTGGTGTGAGATGATATCTCACTGAAGTTTTGAATTGCTTTTGTCTAGTAATTAGTGATGTTGAACATCTTTTCATGCGCTTCTTGGTCATCGGTATATCTTCTTTTTGGAAATGTCTATTTAGGTCTTCTGCCCATTTTTAAACTGGATTATTTATTTTAATGCTGTTAAGTATCACGAGCTGTTGGTAAGTGTTGGAAACTAATTCCTTGTCAGTCACATTCTTAGCAAATATTTTTTCCCAGTATGTGTGCTGTCTTTTCGTTTTCTTTATTGTTTCCTTTGCTATGCAAAAGTTTTGCGTTTAAGTACATCTTATTTACATATTTTTGTTTGTATTTCCATTATTCTGGGAGACAGATTAAAAAAGATAGTGCTGTGATTTATATCAGAGTGCTCTGCCTATGTTTTCCTCTGGGAATGTTATAGTGTTCATTGTCATATTTAGATCTGGACTGGAAGAAACACAAGCTGGAATCAAGATTGCCGGGAGAAATATCAATAACTTCAGATATGCAGATGACACCACCCTTATGGCAGAAAGTGAAGAGGAACTCAAAAGCCTCTTGATGAAAGTGAAAGAGGAGAGTGAAAAAGTTGGCTTAAAGCTCAACATTCAGAAAACGAAGATCATGGTATCTGGTCCCATCATTTCATGGGAAATAGATGGGGAAACAGTGGAAACAGTGTCAGACTTTATTTTTCTGGGCTCCAAAATCACTGCAGATGGTGATTGTAGCCATTAAATTAAAAGACACTTACTCGATGGAAGGAAAGTTATGACCAACCTAGATAGCATATTCAAAAGCAGAGACATTACTTTGCCAACAAAGGTCCGTCTAGTCAAGGCTATGGTTTTTCCTGTGGTCATGTATGGATGTGAGAGTTGGACTGTGAAGAAGGCTGAGTGCCGAAGAATTGATGCTTTTGAACTGTGGTGTTGGAGAAGACTCTTGAGAGTCCCTTGGACTGCAAGGAGATCCAACCAGTCCATTCTGAAGGAGATCAGCCCTGGGATTTCTTTGGAAGGAATGATGCTAAAGCTGAAACTCCAGTACTGTGGCCACCTCATGCGAAGAGTTGACTCACTGGAAAAGACTCTGATGCTGGGAGGGATTGGGGGCAGGAGGAGAAGGGGACAACAGAGGATGACATGGCTGGATGGCATCACTGACTCGATGGACGTGAGTCTGGGTGAACTCTGGGAGTTGGTGATGGACAGGGAGGCCTGGCGTGCTGCGATTCATGGGGTCACAAAGAGTCAGACACGACTGAGCGACTGAACTGAACTGAACTGAAACCATTTTGAGCTTATTTTTCTGTATGGTGTCAAAGAATGATCTAATTTCACTTTTTAACATGTGGGCTTTGCTGGTGGCTCAGAAGGTAAAGAATTCACCTGCTATGTGGGAGACCTGGGTTCAGTCCCTGGGCGGAGAAGATCCCCTGGAGGAGGGCATGGCAACCCACTCCAGGACTTCCCTGGTAGCTCAGCTAGTAAAGAATCCACCTGCAAAACAGGAAACCCTGGTTGATTCCTAGATCAGGAAGATCCCCTGGAGAAGGGATAGGCTACCCACTGCAGTATTCTTGGGCTTCCCTGGTGGCTCAGGTAAAGAATCTGCCTGCAATGTGGGAGACCTGAGTTAGATCTCTAGGTTGGATCTCTGGAAAAGGGCATGTGAACCCACTCCAGTATTCTTGCCTGGAGAATCCCCATGGACAGAGGAGCCTGGTGAACTACAGTCCATGGGTTAGTAAAAGGTTGGACATAACTAAGCAACTAAACACACAGCACACGAATTTCATTTTTTACATGTCGCTGTCCAATTTTCCCAGTACCATTTGTTGAAGAGACCATCTTTCCAACATTATGTTGTCTTGCCTCTTTTGTCATAGATTAATTGACCAGAAGTGTGTGAGTTTATTTCTGCACTTTCAATCCTGTTCCATTAATGTTTCTATTTTTATTCTAGTCCTATCCTGTTTTGATTTGTAGTATAATCTGAAATCAGGGCACATGGTTCTTCGAGCTCTATTTTTCTTTCTCAAGATTGCTTTGGCCACTCTGGGTCTATTGCATCTCCATACAAATTTTAAGATTTTTTGTTCTACTTCTGTGAAAAATGCCACTGGTGATTTGATAGGGATTGCATTGAATCTGTATATTGCCTTGGGTAGTATGGTAGTTTTGCCAATATTGATTCTTCTAATCTACAAACATGTTATATCTTTCCATCTCTTTGTGTCTTTGATTTCTTTCATCAGCATCTTATAGTTTTCTGAGTATAGGTCTTTTGTCTCTTCAAATAAGCTTATTCCTAGGTATTTTATTCTTTTTGGTGTGATAATACATGGAATTGTTTCTTGAATTTCTCTTACTAATATTTCATTGTTAATGTATAGAAATGCAAGTGATTTTTGTGTATTAATTTTGTAACTTGCAAATCTTTCTTGTTGTTCAGTTGCTCAGTCGTATCTGACTCTTTACGACCCCATGGACTGCACTGCAGCCAGCTTCCCTGTCCCTCACTACCCCCCAGAGTTTGCTCAAATTCATGTCCATAGAGTCGGTGATGCCATCCAACCATTTCATCCTCTGTCATCCCCTTCTCCTCCCACCTTCAATCTTTCCCAACATCAGGGTCTTTTCAAATGAGTCAGCTCCTCGCATCAGGTGGCCAAAGTACTGGAGTTTCAGCTTCAACATCAGTCCTTCCAATGAATATTCAGGACTGATTTCCTTTAGGATGGACTGGTTGGATCTCCTTGCAGTCCAAGGGACTTCCAAGAGTCTTCTCCAACACCACAGTTCAAAAGCATTTATTCTTCAGTGCTCAGCCTTCTCTATGGTCCAACTCTCACATCCATAAATGCCTACTGGAAAACCATAGCTTTGACCATACGAACCTTTGTTGGCAAAGTGATGTCTCGTTAGTTTTGTAACCTGCAGATTACAAATTTGGTAGATTTTGTAATCTACCAAATTCATTGATGATTTCCAGTAGCTCTCTGGTAGCATCTTTAGGATCTTCTGTGTATAGCATCATGTCATCTGCAAGCAATGACTGTTTTACTTCTTCTTTCCCCATTTGGATTCCTTTTATTCTTTTTCTTCTCTGATTACCATGGATTGGACTTCCAAACTATGTTCGATAAAAGTGATGAGAGTGGGATTCTTGTCTTCTTCCTGATCTTTGAAGAAATACTTCCAGATTTTCACTGTTGACTATTATGTTAGTCTCTCTATGCCCACTTTCTAGAGACCTTTTAGTAAAAATGGGTGCTGAATTTTATCAAAATCTTTTTTGTATTAATTGAGATGATCATGCATTTTTTATTTTTCATTTATTGATGTGGTTTATCACATTGACTGTTATGTAGATCTTGAAAAATACTTGCATCCCTGGTATGAAGCCCATTTGATCAATGTGCATGATCTTTTTAATGTATTGTGGGATTCAGATTGTTAGTATTTTGTTGAGAATTTTTGCATCTATGGTCATCGGTGATATTGGCCTGTAATTTTCTTTTTTCATGGTATCTTTTTCTGATTTTGGTATCAGGGTGATGGTGGCCTCATAAAATGAGTTTGGAAATGTTCCTTCCTCTGCAAGTTTTTGGAACAGTTTCAGAAGGATAGGTATTAGCTCTTCCTAAATGTTTGATAGAATTTGACTGTGAAGCCATCAGGGCCTGGACTTTTGTTTGGTGGGAGTTTTTTATTCACAGCTGTAACTGGTCTGCCATATTTTCTGATTCTTCCTGATTCAGTCTTGGGAGACCATATCTTTCTAAGAACATGTCCATTTCTTCAAGGTCATCCATTTTATTAGCATGTAGTTGCTCATAGTAGTCTTTTATGATCCTTTGTATTTCTGTGGAGTCAGTTGTAATTTTTTTCACTACTAATTTTATTGATTTGAGTCTTCTCCCTTTTTTTTTCTCTTGATGAGTCTGGCTAAAGGTTTATCAATTTTGCTTTTCAAGGAACCATCTCTTAGTTTCATCAATATTTACAATTATTTTCTCTGTCTCTATTTCATTAATTTCTGCTCTGATCTTTATGATTTATTTCCTTCTACTTAACTTCAGGTTTTATTTGTTCTTTCTCTAGTTATTTTAAGTGTAAGGTTAGGCTTTTTTTCTTGTTTCTTGAGGTAAGAGTGGTAGGAGTATATTGCTATAAACTTCTTTCTTAGAACTGCTTTTGCAGCATCCCATAGATTTTGGGAGAATCCCAGGGATGGGGGAGCCTGGTGGGCCGCCATCTATGGGGTCGCACAGAGTCGGACACGACTGAAGCGACTTAGCAGCAGCATAGGTTTTGGAAGGTTTAACTTTCGCTTTTATTGTCTCTAGTTTTTAAATTTCTTCTTTGATTTCTTCAGTGATCCATTGGTTATTTAGTAGCATATTGTTTAGCTGCCATGTTTGTGTTTTTTTTAATTGGAGGACAATTGCTTTATAATATTGTGTTGGTTTCTGCCACACATCAACATGAATCAGCCACAGGTATACACATGTCCCCTCCCTCCTGAGCCCCCTTCCCATCTTCCACCCCATCCCACCCCTCTGGTTTGTCACAGAGCACTTCGTTGAGCTCCCCGTGTCACACGGCAAATCCCCACTGGCCCTCTGTTTGCACTGGTAATGTGTATATGTACATGCTCTTCTCTCAGTTTGTCCCCTCCTCTAGTCCACAAGTCTTTTCTCTGTGTCTGCATCTCCACTGCTGCTCTGCAAATGGGTTCTGTTTTGAGGTGCTCCTATGTTGGGTGTATATATATTTATAATTGTTTTATCTTTTTCTTGGATTGAATTATTGATCATTATGTAGTGTCCTCCTTGTTTCTTACAACAGCCTTTGCTTTAAAGCCTATTTTTTCTGATATGAGTATTGCTGCTCCAGTTTTATTACAATTTCCACGTGCATAGAATACATTCTCCCATTCCTTTACTCTCAGTCTGTGAGTGTCCCTAGGTCTGCAGTGGGTCTTCTATAGACAGCATACATATGGGTCTTTTTTTAATCCACCCAGCAAACCCATTGCCTTTGGTTGGCGCATCTAATCCATTTACATTTAAGATAAGTATCAACATGTATGATCTTATTACCATTTTCTTAATTGTTCTGGGTTTGTATGTGTAGATCTTTTCCTTCTCTTAAGTTTGTGCCTAGAGTACCTTTAGCATTTGTTGTAAAGCTGATTTGGTGCTAGTGAATTCTCTTAATTTTTGTTTGTCTGTAAAACTTTTGATTTCTCCATCAAATCTGAACAAAGTCATGCTGGGTAGAGTATTCTTGGTTGTAAGTTCTTCCCTTTCATCATCTTAAATACATTGTTCCATTCCTTTCTGACTTGTAGAATTTTGGTTGAGAAATCAGCTGATAATACATAAAACATACAAGGGTATACGTCATTCTTCCCTTGTTGCTTTTAACATTTTATGTTTGTCTCAAATTTTTGTCAGTTTTGATTGCTATGTGTCTCGGTGTATTCCTCCTTGGGTTTATCCTCACTAGGACTCTCTGCACTTCAAGGATTTGGTTGATTATTTCCTTTCCCATGTTAGGGAAGTTTTCAACCATTATCTCTTCAAATATTTTTTCAGGTGCTTTCTCTCTCTCTTCCCCTTCTGGCACCCTTATAATTTGAATGCTGCTGCATTTAATGTTGTCTCAGAAGTCTCTTAGGCTGTCTTCATTTCTTTTCATTCTTTTTTCTATATTCTGCTTTGCTGCAGTGATTTCCACCATTTTGTCTTCCAGGTCACTTATCCATTCTTCTTCTTCCTCGGTTATTCTGCTATTGATTCCTTCTAGTGGATTTTTCATCTCCATTTCTTTGTCTTTTAGCTCTTCTAGGTCTTTGGTAAACATTTCTTGCATCTTCTCCATTCTTTTCCCAGGATCTCGGATCATCTTTACTATCATTCTGAACTCTTTTTTCGGAAGCTTGCCCTCTCCACTTCATTTAATTGTTCTTTTAGTTTGATTTTATCTTGTTCCTTCACCTGGAACATATCCTCTGGCTTTTCATTTTGATTAACTTTCTGTGGTTGTGGTTTTTGTTCTTGAAGTTGTGGGATTGTAGTTCTTCCTGCTTCTTCTGTCTGCCCTCTGGTGGATGAAGCTACGAGGCTTGTGCAACTTCTGTTTCTCAGTTTTAAACAACTGTTTAAAATATTTTTTCCAACTAATACCCATTGTCTTTTTTTTTTGAAGACCACTTGAGCCAAAGTATCATTGTTTATTTATCCCTGATGATGCTATGTGACACTTACCTCCTCTCTTTAAAAAAAAATCGCTCTGGGGCAACAGTAGAAGAAAAGGGGGAAATAATTTACATTGATGTAATACTGAGCATGTAAACTGAATGCTCAGCACTTTCACAGTAGCAGTTTTATTAAATTCTCCCCACAATCCCCAGATCAAGTACCATGAGTGTAATGTATAGAGAAGAAAACATTCTTAAAAATGTATCTTAATCACAAAGTGATGGTAGAGCTGGGATTCAACCTTAGCTCCATCTCTTATCAATGCCATACTTTTTCTATGATTCTTTAAGAAGATGAGTTTGTAAAAGTCACTCAAAATAAAGGATAACTAGACTAGATGAAGGAGAGGCAAGGTATTTTTTGCCCATTCCCTCAAGTTTAACCCTAAGTCAAACTGATTTGTACCATTACAAGCCCTAAGACATATACATAAAAGTGTTTCAAATTATAAGAAATTTTGTTTCATGAAAATCAAGCTTGCCTAATTATTAATAATGATAAATTAACCTATAGGAATAAAAAAAACAATAAACTGAATTTGAAGGTAAAGTACAGAACCCTTCAGAAAACACAAGATGATTCCAATAATCACTATTGGCCTATGTCTGGAAGACAAAAATATAGAGAAGCCAACAACTCTAATTTTGCCCCAAATCTATAAACATTGGTATATAGCACAGCCCATTAAAAGAGAATAATTCATAAGACATCCTCTTTCTCCCCTAAGATGATGTTGCTTTCTTTCAGGCTATATTTGGAAAAATATTTTGTATTTTCAGGGCGAACACATCTTCCTTTTGTTAATCTTCTCTTCATGTCCAAAGGAAGGCTTTAAGACAGGTGGGAAACATGCTCTCTTTTCTATTTCCACTCTCTTTCACCAGTGCACACCATTCATGTCTATATGTTTGCTATTTCAGATGATGCTTGTGTATTTTTACTATATTTTAAGTGAAATAAAAATAGTCATAGGAATGTGTGAGTGGAAGAGGGAAGACTAGAGCATGACTCTGATTTGGAAATTCAGTGTTCTGCTTTCTTTTTCAAATGATGTGCATTAATAATCTCCAAATCTTTTACTTGAAGCACTACTGTAAAAAATAGTTATCAACTTTTCAAATAATAGATACACACTTTAAGAAGTTATTTTTCTTTATTGTGAACTGCTTCTATCACTGTAAAATAGAAATTAACTAGAATTTTGTACCACATATAGCCTTTGAAAGAAATAAAATTCATACCCACCTACTCCCCATTTGCTTCCTCCATCAACAAACAAACAAAAGGAAAGAGAGAAAGAAAAAAGACTACGTTACCCTTTTGGAATATGACCAACTACTTCTAATCCGTATGTGTTTTCCATATTGGTACAATAACAAGTAAAAGATGCAGCAATCATCTGTGTGGTTCCATATGAAAAAGAGAAAAATAAAATTATTCCTGTCTCTCAAACATCTTAAAACTATTTTTAAAAGCAAACATTATTCATGTGCTCCATGATTATCAAGAGTAATATAGCAGTTGCACAGATTTTTAAAAACTAAGAAAATATGTAAATTAAAAAATCCCTCTGAGATTTGAGAGCCCTTAATCTGCAGTCTCAAAAATTAAATGGCGTTACAATAATACAACTTTTATTATATCCTTTCCAATTAAAGCAACCCAATTATGTCTGATTCTGAGGGGGTGCAAAATAAAGAATATATGAATGTGTGTTTGTGTGTGTGTGTGTGTGTGTGCACAGATACCACAATCCTACCTAAATACTTGTCTCTCAAGATATGAAAGAATGTTTTAACACAGAACATTTTCCTTTCATTGGAGTAGTCACCAAAGAGTTTAAGATGCTGCATCAATATTCCTAATGTAGGTTAGTAATTAATGATTTAAAGTCTCCTTGAATAATCTTGAATTTTGAGCTTCTGCTATTTCTTGGAGAAAAATATGCTAGTTAATAATGTGTTGAACCCAATATTTTTTGAATTACCTCCCTGGAGTTTCAGGAGCCTGACCCTCTATTGTATGACATACGGCAAGCAAGGCCATGCATTCTCTGCAAGTATCCATGGTCCCCTTTAAAATCTCTGTTCAGAATTCTGTTCAGGACTTGTTCTCACCAGTCATATTACCTAATGTTTTCCATCCATTTTCACATTCTCTTCATTCTTTTGATTATTTAATAGGTACTGGAAATTTCGCATGGTTATCTATCAGTTTGATATGTTTAATCATTTCTATACTATGCTTTTTTGTTAAAAAGAAACACACTAATTACCTAAAGTATAAATTTACCATATACATGGTCAGAAAAAAGGTATTAAAAAAAACACACACTAGCAAAATAAGGAATATCTAACAATGTCCAATAATATTACTTTGTAGGGATTTTTACTGTATATTTCTCTTCTCTGTGATGATATTTAACTGAATTTATAAGATTTCTTAAAACATTAAATAGACTTAAAAAACAAAGGTGACTTGAGAATTTTTTTAAAGGCAATAAAACTCAACAGGTGATAGTTTCAAACTTTATAAATATTATGACATAACTGTACTTTCTAAATACAGTAGTAGTAAAAAACTCAGGCTATTAGGTTGGAATCAGAAGTATTCAAAAATTTCTGATTTCAAAAATCAGAATGTATTCAAAAAATTCTAAGCCAGTTAATACATTTTAATTGCTAATAATTTTCATGAAATATTTACATCATCAGAAAATACTGTGAGCTGTAAAAGAAAATATACCATAGCCACAAGATGCTGAATCTTTATTGAAAATGGAAGAATGCATGGTGTTCAATACACATAGCCAATATTAAAATTAAGTAACTTAAGTCACTAACTTTGTCTTTCAGACAGTGCTTTAGAAGGTTCTAACCTGCCATCTTCCAACTGTAACTCTTCTCATAAAATGGGAGTTTTGTGGGGACAAAGGGAGGTACCTAACTCAAACCTCATATTTCTGGATCATACACTGAATTCCCAGGAATCTATAATTTCCTGCCAAAGTCTGCTTCCAGATACCTTCCCCAGGTCTCCCCCTCCAGCATGGTCCAAGGAAAGGCCAAGGGACAGTTGTGTGGGTGAAAAGTGGAGATGTGCTTGGAGTTTGGGTGCTGGGGCAAAAGTATCCATGTATATACCCATGAATCCCATTGTAGGTGACATGATGCTGTGAAAGTGCTGCACTCACACGCTAGCAAAGTAATGCTCAAAATTCTTCAAGCCAGGCTTCAACAATACATGAACTGTGAACTTCCAGATGTTCAATCTGGATTTAGAAAAGGCAGAGGAACCAGAAATCAAACTGCTGACATCTATTCGATCATCGAAAAAGCAAGAGAGTTCCAGAAAAACATCTACTTCTGCTTTATTGACTTTGTCAAAGCCTTTAACTGTGTGGATCACAACAAACTGTGGAAAATTCTGAAAGAGATGGGAATACCAGACCAGCTGACCTGCCTCTTGAGAAATCTGTATGCAGGTCAAGAAGCAACAGATAAAACTGGACATGGAACAACAGACTGGTTCCAAATAGGAAAAGGAGTACGTCAAGGCAGTATATTGTCACCCTGACTATTTAACTTATATGCAGAGTACATCATGAGAAACTCTGGGCTGGAGGAAGTACATGCTGGAATCAAGATTGCTGAAATATCAATAACCTCAGATATGCAGATTACACCACCCTTATGGCAGAAAGTGAAGAACTAAAGATCCCCTTGAAAGTGAAAGAGGAGAGTGAAAAAGTTGGCTTAAAGTTCAACATTCAGAAAATGAAGATCATGGCATCTGGTCCCATCACTTCATGGGAAATAGATGGGGAAACAGTGGAAATAGTAGCTGACTTTATTTTTCTGGGCTCCAAAATCACTGCAGATGGTGAGTGCAGCCATGAAATTAAAAGATGCTTACTCCTTGGAAGGAAAGTTATGACCAATCTAGAGAGCATATTAAAAAGCAAAGACATTACTTTGCCAACAAAGGTCCATCTAGTCAAAGCTATGGTTTTTCCAGTAGTCATCCATGGATGTGAAAGTTGGACTATAAAGAAAGCTGAGCACTGAAGAATTGATGCTTTTGAACTGTGGTGCTGGAGAAGACTCTTGAGAGTCCCTGGGACTGCAAGGAGATCCAACCAGTACATCCTAAAGGAAATCAGTCCTGAATATTCATTGGAAGAACTGATGTTGAAGCTGAAACTCCAATAGTTTGGCCATCTGATGCAAAGAACTGACTCATTAGAAAAGACCCTGATGCTGGGAAAGATTGAAGGTGGGAGGAGAAGGGGACGACAGAAGATGAGATGGTTGGACAACATCACCAACTCGATGGACGTGAGTTTGAGTAAACACCATTAGTTGGTGATGGACAGGGAGGCCTGGTGTGCTGCAGTCCATGGGGTCACAAAGAGTTGGACACAACTGAGCAACTGAACTGAGCCTTATGTTCATATAAATAAAACCTATACTATTTCAATAGTATGAAGTAATATTTCAATAGGTGAAATTATTTAGACACTACTTATCACCAATAAAAAGAAACTAAAGCCAATTAATAGTAAGTAAATTAGAAGACTGGTTTGCTTAACATTTCATTTTCAATGTAATGCTTTGTTTAGTTAAGAGTTCCCAACAGAAAGTCAAACCAGGGCTCTGTAACAACCTAGAAGGGTAGGAAAGAGTGGGAGGTGGGAGGGAGTTTAAAGAGGGAGGGGACATATGTATACCTATGGCTGATTCATGTTGATGTATGGCAGAAGTCAAACCCATATTGTACAGCAATCATCAATCAAGCAAAAATAAATAAATGCAATTTTTTTTAAAAAAGAGTTCCCATTAGAGGCTCTTAAAATTTCAAAATGTATTTTTTAATTTCATGAGCCTTAGGAGTAAAGTACAATTTGTTGCTTTGCCAAGTACAGCAACAAAAATATCTTAGAGAATCAGCCTTGGCCACTGAAAATTATGAGAATATCCTTTCAACGAAGAAAAATTAGGTCAGTAAATATAATAAATCTATCAACCATTAATGGACATTTATTGATTGATAATACTTTATGCAGCATATAGATGCCATATCAAAAAGATGTGGTTTCACTTTTTATTGCTTTTGGAGAATCATGCCAGAGATCTTTTGAGTCTCATCCTTAGAAATGTCTCCATATTTAAAATTTTAGGCTATATGTTCTCTTATTTATCTGAAAATATACAAGCATATGAGAAATTCTGCAAAAATTAGAAACATGTGTGCCTCTTTTAAATTATTGACTCAAAATATTTCCTGTCTTTACATGAATGTATAGCCAAATTAGTCCTGCTTTAATGAGAGACAGGACTAACTATGGGTTCCTATGGACAATAAGGTGCGCCTTTGTACATTATCCACAGCAGTTGCAAACATTGCAGAGAAGAAAGTTAAACGTTCATTTTGTACTTACCAAAACTAAGTCAACAGGAAGAACAATTTTAATTTTCCTCTTAAACTGTTCATTCAGCTCTTTAACCAGTACAAGCACCACAATGCTTAGCAAGGATAAGAGCAGTGCTTCCAGTCGCACAGACTTGATGTTCTTAAAGATATATGCATAGATCTACAGTAATCAGGAAAAACACAAACAAATTTCAGGGTCATTCACAAAATACCAAAATTAAAACCTGGCCCCAGATGAACTCTGTGATGTCTTGCAAAAAAAACAGCTGAAAGGAAGAGGAGTGAAACAGTGGGGTGTAGAAGGGTATATCAGTCAGGGCTGATACAGATAAGGCTATGATTCATTTGCATATACAGAATTGCTTTCCCCTTGATTCGTCCACCAAACTCAGTGTTTATTCCTTCCTATATAAGGACAATACAACACTTCCAGCTCCTTCTCAGTCACTTAAATGGGCAGAGATCTAAAACTTATGCAGATTCACTATTAAGAGCAAATAAGGGCTCTCAATAACTATAGGCTCTGTTAAGGGTTTCCCTCGTGGCTCAGCAGTAAAGAATCTGCTTTATTCTTACCTAGAGACACTCGCTCCTTGGAAGAAAAGCTATGACCAACCTAGATAGCATATTAAAAAGCAGAGACATTACTTTGCTGACAAAGGCCCGTCTAGTCAAAGCTATGGTTTTTCCAGTAGTCATGTATGGATGTGAGAGTTGGACTATAAAGAAAGCAGAGCACTGAAGAATTGATGCTTTTGAACTGTGGTGTTGGAGAAGACTCTTGAGAGTCCCTTGGACTGCAAGGAGATCCAACCAGTCCATCCTAAAGGAGATCAGTCCTGGATGTCCATTGGAAGGACTGATGTTGAAGCTGAAACTCTAATACTTTGGCCACCTGATGCGAAGAACTGACTCATTTGAAAAGACCCTGATACTGGGAAAGATTGAGGGCAGGAGGAGAAGGGGACAACAGAAGATGAGATGGTTGGATGGCATCACCAACTCAATGGACATGGGTTTGGGTAGGCTCTAGGAGTTGGTGTTGAACAGGGAGGCCTGGTGTGCTGCGGTTCATGGGGTCACAAAAAGTCAGACACAACTCAGTGACTGAACTGAACTGAACTGAGACCTCAGAGAAGCAAAGATAGTTCATGTATGTATGGAAAAATAAGTAAACTATTTCATCAGAACCAAGCCAATCTGTTTTTTAAAATATGAGTTTAGCTCACTTTGAGACTATAATACTAGTAATTCTTTGCTGCTAAGTCACTTCAGTCGTGTCCGACTCTGTGTGACCCCATAGACGGCAGCCCACCAGGTTCCCCTGTCCCTGGGATTCTCCAGGCAAGAACACTGGAGTGGGTTGCCATTTCCTTCTCCAATGCATGAAAATGAAAAGTGAAAGTGAAGTCGCTCAGTCGTGTCCGACTCTTCACGACCCCATGGACTGCAGCCTACCAGGCTCTTCCGTCCATGGGATTTTCCAGGCAAGAGTACTGGAGTGGGGTGCCATCGCCTTCTCCGAGTAATTCTTTAAATTGTCCATTTAATATAATTTGGCATGAAATAAAAAATACATTGGTACACATAAACAAATCAATTTTGAGATATTTCAAAGAATGAAATAGCCTATCAATCATATATATATATATATAATTTTTCATTATTTTCTTTAGTGAGAAGATTTTTCTGAAGCACTTAACAGATATTTACATACACAAACACATTTATACATATACATTACTTTATAATGTGTTTTTATATGATCTTGTCATTCTTAATACTTTTTTTTTTTCAATGATGGAGTCTCAAGTCCTAAAATAGTGTCTGGCAGATATCAGGCACTCTATAAATATTACTGAACTAATAAAAGCTTTCACTTAATATGGTAATAGTAACAAATGTAAATAGGAATAGCTTTTACCCTGAATAAGCATAATAACATGGAGAGAAAGAACTCATATTCCTCTTTTCTCACTACGAACACTTGTTGTTGTTCAGTCCCTAAGTCATGTCCAACTCTTCGTGACCCCATGGACTGCAGTATGCCAGGCTTCCCTGTTCTTCTCTATCTCTTGGAGTTTGCTCAAAGTCATGTCCATTGGGTCGGTGATGCCATCCAACCAGATGGGCCTTTAAAAAGGTAATTAAGTTAAAATGATCCCTTTAGGGTGGGCCCCTATCCAATCTGACCAGTGTCTTTATAAAAAGAAGAGATGAAGACAGACAGAAAGACACCAGGAATGCACATGCACAGAGGTCCTACCATGTGAACAGGCAGGAGGATGCTGATACACAAGTGAAAAAGAGAGGCTTCAGAGCAAACTAGTCTGAGACACCTGGACCTTTCACTTCCAGCCTTCAGAACTGGGAGAACATACACTTCTATTTTTTAAGTCACCCAGTTTGTCATGGCAGCCCTAGCAATACAGAAGACAAAGGGACTCACAGTATTTATCTTTGGAATTCCCTATATGGCTTCCCTGATAGCTCAGTAGGTAAAGAATCTGCCTGCAATGTGGGAGACCCCACTTCAATTCCTGAGTCGGGAAGCTTCAATGGAGAAGGGGTAGGCTACCCACTCCAGTATTCTTGGGCTTCCCTTGTGGCTCAGCTGGTAAAGAATCCACCTGTAATGCGGGAGACCTGGGTTCCATCCCTGGGTTAAGAAGATCCCCTGAAGAAGAGAAAGGCTACTCACTCCAGTATTCTGGCCTGGAGAATTCCATGGACAGTCCGCGGGGTCGCAAAGAGTCAGACACGAATGAGCAACTTTCACTTTCACTTCCCTATGCCCTAATAAATTCCTTTCTCTTCAAGTTAACCAAGATAAAAGTATTTTAAAACAAAAAATGAAACAGAAAGCTTTTAGTAATAGTGACCAAACAATGACTACCATTAAGAGGGACTTCCCTGGTGGCGCCGTGGATAAGAATCCACATGCCAGTACAGAGGACACAGGTTCCATCTCTAGTCCAGAAGGATTCCGCAGGCTGTGGAGCAGCTGGGGCCATGTGCCAGAACTACTGAGGCCCCGCGCCTGGAGCCTGTGCTCTGCAACAAGAGAAGCCACTGCAATAGGAAGTCGGAGCACTGCAAGAGAGAGTAGCCCCGCTTGCAACTAGAGAGAGCCCGTGCAAAGCAAGGAAGACCCAGCACAGCCATAAACGAGTAAATCAATAATTTCTTTAAACAACAATTTTGTACCATTAAGAGAAACAGACAACTGACGAAATATCTATCACAGACAAATAAGGTGGCAAATAGCTCTGGTAAGGATTTCAGCTATAGTGCCTAACAAAGGCAGTATTTAGAAGTCATTTGTCAGAGCTAGAAGGACCTTAGAAATCAACCAGTTGAATGTAACTCATTCTTGTTGTTATTGTTCTGTCGGTCAGTCCTGTCCAACTCTTTGCAACCCCATGGACTGCAGCACACCAGGTTTCCCCGCCCCTCACTGTCTCCCAGAGTTTGCACAAACTCATGTCCATTGAATCAGTGATGCCATCCAACCATCTCATCCTCTGTCATCCTCTTCTCCTCCTGCCTTCAATCTTTCCCTGCATCAGGGTCTTTTCCAAAACGGAGGCTCTTCGCATCAGGTGGCCAAAGTATTGGAGCTTCAACTTCAGCATCAGTTCTTCCAATGAGTATTCAGGGTTGATTTCCTTTAGGATTGACTGGTTTGATCTCCTTGCTGTCCAAGGGAATCTCAAAAGTCTTCTCCAGCACCACAGTTCAAAAGCATCAATTCTTCAGCACTCAGCTCTCTTTATAGTCCAACTCTCACATCCATACATGACTACTAGAAAAACCATTGCTTTCATTATATGGACCTTTGTTGGCAAAGTGATGTGTCTGCTTTTGAATATGCTGTCCAAGTTGGTCAAAGCTTTTCTTCAAGGAGCAAGCATCTTTTAATTTTATGACTGCAGTCACCATTACAGTGATTTTGTAGCCCAAGAACATGAAGTCTGCCACTGTTTTCATTGTTTCCCTATCTATTTGCCATGAAATGATGGGACCAGATGCCATGCTCTTCATTTTTTGGAATGTTGAGTTTTGAGCCAGCTTTTTCACTGTCTTGTTTCACCTTTATCAGGAGGCTCTTTAGTTCCTTTTTGCTTTCTGCCACTAGGGTGGTATCATCTAGATATCTAAGGTTATTGGTATTTCTCCCAGCAATCTTGATTCCAGCTTGAGCTTCATACACCCCAGCATTTTGCCTGATGTACTCTGCATATAAGCTGAATAAGCAGGGTAAGAATATATAGCTTAGATGTACTCCTTTCCTGATCTTGAACCAGCTCATTGTTCCTGTTTGCTTCTAAATGTTGCTTCTTGACCTGCATACAGTTTCTCAGGAGGCAGGTAAGGTGGTCTGGTAGTCCCACATCTTTAAGAATTTCTACAGATGTAGAAGCCAAGGTTGCAAAGATCTGTAACTTACCTATCCCAGGTGAGTGGACTTGTGAGTGAGAGTCAAGACCATGACACAGGTTCTCTGAATGCCTGACCAACACGTTCACCATTTTACCAATCCCTCACACACTAGTCTCTTCTTTCAATTCAGGAAACAATTTTTCCATACTTCCCTGGTGTTTCCTTTTCCCCATAGGATGTGTGGAGAGGAGATGCCACACTTTGAAAGAGAGACTATCATGGAACGTGGAATCTTTGATCCTGGTTAGTGGTGGCACCCACCTGGCTGCTTCTCAGCAAACAAGCTCTTCAGCAGCAGGATCACATCAGTCAAAGAAAAGAAACAAAGCCTTCCTACCTGAATGCAAAAACTGTGAGAAGAGGGAACCATGACTGTTTTTTTTTTTTTTTTTTTAACATATACACATTTGGTGAAAGTATATTTGTGTCTATAAGTGCAATCACTCTAATTCCTTTTCACCACCTCAAATTGCAAGACACTTTTATATTAACCCTATGACAAACATGGGTTTCCCTGATAGCTCAGTAGGTAAAGAATCCTCCTGCAATGCGGGAGATCCCAGTTAGATTTCTGGATCAGGAAGATCCCCTGGAGAAGGGAAAGGCTACCCACTCCAGTTTTCTGGCCTGGAGAATTTCATGGACTGTATAGTCCATGGAGTTGTAAAGAGCTGGACATGACTGAGCAACTTTCACTTTCACTTACCACAAATATATGGTTTGAGGGCAGACTGGGGTGGGAAAAATGGGTGAAATTGTTTAAATTTCAGCACTTTAGAGAAGAGTTGGAGAACTAACATATCCAGGTGCTAGACTAGCCACCTTATATGCAATGATTCATTTAATTTCCCAATTAATACAAAGTGAGCATAATTACTTCTTTATCACATTATCTGCCTTTAATTACACTGCCTGGTTTCCTTCATTAACACTATCTGAGATTATCTTGTTCAACAATGTGTCTCCTCCTATCCTATTTCACATCCTCCCCCTCAGCATTTCAATAAAACTCCATGGGAAAGGCGGAGAAGGAAATGGCAACCCACTCCAGTATTCTTGCCTGGAGAATCCCAGGGACAGAGGAGCCTGGTGGGCTGCCATCTATGGGGTTGCACAGAGTCAGACACGACTGAAGCAACTTAGCAGCAACAGCAGCAGCCGTGGGAAAGGGGTGTCACTTCTCAACTGCATCCTCATCGCCTATGAAGTAGTCAATCAACATCTGTTGAATAAATCTATTACAGCAATTCTTGAATCAAGGATGCATACTAATCTCTTCCCATCCATTTGTGGATTATTCTGTTGAGTATTTCTGGTTTTGAAGCCTCATATTTAGTCCGATTCTTCCACTTTGCAGGTGAGGAGACTGAAGTCTGCTGCCAGCCTTGGTTTTTGTTTTTTAAAGTAGCTTTCACATCCCTGGAGTCTTTAAACATGAGCCACAATTTCCCAGGAATACCCTCTCTCTGCCCCAACTTGCTTTTAACTTGATTATATTTTAAATCTACCACTAAACAAATCTAGATTCCTACTCAAGGACCATTAAAGTCATCCATAATAATCCTAAAATTGATGTTGGTAAAAGTTCTCTTTGTTCTTAAGAATGTAATGTCACCTATAAACTTTGCCTACATATCATTATATCATTAAATAACTTAGAATAGTTGTTGTTAAAATCAAGCTCCCCTAATCCCTCTACTTCCCAAAGTAGCACACATTAATAGGAAAACAAGACTGATATTAAGTTTAAAGCTCAACCCCAGTCTGTGTTTTCATGAATACAAACACAACTCCATAAGGAAGAAAAAATTACAACATTCTATTATTCTTTACATAATTTTATATGCAAATTTCTGATCAATAACTGATTCTCACATTGGGAATTTATCCCAGGAAACTACTGCTGTAAGGGATACAGTAAATCTCCAAACAAAATACGATGTAGAGGAAGTATGGTATGTTAATCAACTAGAGACGACATGGGAGCACAAAACTCTCTTGGCCCAAACTCACAGCCAAGCATGCCAAGGCCCATGCAGCATCCAGACATCCCTTCTTTAGAAAACTAAGTTTAATTTGAGTCAGTTAAACAACTACACTTTATGGTGATGTATTTCTTCGGTGAATTGTGCAGGATGGAGAGCTTAGTCCAAGATAACTGAGTTGCTAAAATATCTGCCTTGTAAGATTTAGAATTTTAAGGTAATCTTTGTTACTAATTTCCATATAATTGTCTCATATCCAAATTAAACCTGCAACATTCTCTATCCCCTGTGTCACTGACTGATTCAAGCTGCAGATGAATATTCCTTTTCTCTCCTCTTCAATTGATTCTGTCCACTTTTCTGGGTGAACTGAATGTTCTCAAAAGTCACAATAGAAATGTCACAGTAACGTGGAGAAAATGTGGGTTTCCATAAACCACCAAAGCGTGTTCTGGATTCAGAAATCTCAGGGGGCCTGTGTCTTCAAAGTAGATTTGTTCTCCACATATAACTCTTATTTGTACGTATTTGATTGTGATTTCATTCTCTATAAAAGAGACTATTTCATTGGTTCTGATTTCCTTCTGATATTTTTGTCCCATTTTGTTAACCTTCTCGGTTCCTGCTTCATAGCCTTCAGGGATATCCAAACTAGAAAAATGCTTTGCTTGCACTTCATGGATGGGAATGGCAATGAAATTGCTTTCTGGTTCTGAAAACCTGAATTTTGAGAAGGAAATACAAATTTCCCAAAAAGTTAGTTGAATATATTGCCAAGCTTGGCTTGTGCTTTGGGTTAATGAACAGAACTGTACATAATTATATTGAAGGATACTCATATAAAGTCATGCAAATGAAAACAGCTTTCCCAAATTTATCATAGGCTACTACAGGCTGAGACACTTGGCACCACTTCAAAGAAATTCACAAGTGCTAATATGAGCTAAGAATTTTTGTAACTTTTATTGTGCCTTATAGGGAAAACAACCTTCTAATAAAAAGATACATTAGTTCTCAATATAAAAATCAATTTTAATTGAAAAGAATCATTAAACTTTTCCCTCTTGTGGGACCAACTATCAATCAGAAATTTTAAATTTGATAAAAAATTTTATTTGGTTTTGACCAATCTTCTTCCTCTCTTACTGCATTCTCCAGATGTGTTTGGACTTCAAAAAGTCACATAGTTAAATTTTTTCTTTAGATTTTGGTTTTATCAATTAGAGAATTTTGACTTCTAATGAGTATAAAACTTCGAAGTTTTATTTTTTAATCTCTCAAAAGGTAACCCTAGTACACTGTTAGTGGAAATGTCAATTGGTACAGCTCCTATGGAAAATAGTATGATGCCTTCTCAAAAAAACTAAAAATAGAACTACCATATGATCGAGTAAGTTCACTCCTGGGAATTAATCCCCCAAAAATGAAAATGCTAATTCCAGAAGTCACATGTACCAGAATGTTCATAACAAAATTGTTTGCGATAGCCGAGATATGGATACTATTCAGACATAAAGAAGAATGAAATTTTGCTATTTGCAACAACATGGATGGATTTGGAGGGTGTTACGTTAAGTGACATAAGTCAGACAAAGAAAGACGAATACTATATTATATATTATATCATATACATGTGAGGTCTAAAAAGTAAAATTACAAATATAACAAAATAGAGAAAAACATTTTTGAGAACACAGGAATAAAATGATTTAACTGGTGAGCCACAGTCCCACGACAGAAGTGACTCTTACAATAATATTGCTTCTGATTATTTTTAAATATACTGCAGAATTTTTCATAATTTATTAAAGAGATTTATAACTTCTTGAGGAAACTGAGCTGAATAGATGGAAGCATTTTAAAATAAACTAAAAAACATAGCATTCCTTTACTCCAGCTGACTGCTGCTGCTAAGTCGCTTCAGTTGTGTCTGACTTTGTGCAACCCCATAGATGGCAGCCCACTAGGCTCCCCTGTCCCTGGGATTCTCCAGGCAAGAATACTGGAGTGGGTTGCCATTTCCTTCTCCAATGCATGAAAGTGAAAAGTGAAAGTGAAGTCGTTTAGTCGTGCCCGACTCTTAGCGACCCCATGGACTGCAGCCCACCAGGCTCCTCCGTCCATTTGATTTTCCAGGCAAGAGTACTGGAGTGGGGTGCCATTGCCTTCTCCACTCCAGCTGACTAGCCCTCATTAATAGCAGATATTTTTATAAGTTTTATAAATTTTGGAATCATCTTTATTTGTAAGTTGCAAAAAAAAAAAAGAAAATACATAATATTGTTATATTGTTTAGATTTGTTTTATCTGATTAACAGTCTTCTAGGGAGGAAAAGGATTTGTATCTATTATTTACATAGCACTTTTAAAAACTCTCTAATTTGTTATATTTAACTATTCACTACTAGAAATGGCAACCCACTCCAGTGTTCTTGCCTGGAGAATCCCAGGGACAGGGGAGCCTGGTGGGCTGCCATCTCTGGGGTTGCACAGAGTCGGACACGACTGAAGCAAGTTAGCAGCAGCGGCAGCAGCACAAAGATAATCACTTCCATTAAATGTATACCTACCATGTTCCAGGCAGTTTATTTTGGGAATGAACCCCAATTGGTATTATTATCACCAACTCATACAGTAGACAACTGGAAGTCAAAGTTATAAGGTCATTTAGTCAAGAGTAGAGCCATGATCTTACTTAGGATTGCTCTGATTCTAAAGTTCTAGTTCTATTGCCTCTTTCTAAGGGAGAAAACACAGATCAATTAATGTCTACCTGATTGCATGGGCCCTAATAAAATCATCAGAGCTAAAAGTTCACTTAGAGGAAAAAACTAAGTTTTACCCAACATATAACTGAAGAGGAATATTTTAAATTCACTATGAAACAGCTATAACATTAAAAGAAAGTTTTATTAGAAGTATATGAATTTAAAGGTAAAATTTGAATAACAAAGGGAAAATAAAATGTTATATGTAAAGGGAATTAGGATAAATGATGGTTTAGACCTAATTCTATTCACTTTTTTAAAGAAATAAGTTCATGAGAGTATTCCAGAACCTCCCTTTGAATATGCAGACCCCAGAAATGCTGGGAGAGCTACTCAAAGGACCGGTGGAAAATGTTCATAGGATTTAACACTTCCGGGAGAATCCCTCACATGAGGAGGCTGGTTAACAGTTTTCAGCCAGAAGAGGAAGAGTTGCCTAAACACCTGAGCCTAACTGGAGCTGGTGGCATGAGCCCTGCATTTCAGATGTAGCAAAGGGTGAAATATCGGGCTATGTCTACCCTCAAGACGAAAAGAAAAAGGCAAATATCATATGATATCACTTACATGTGGAATCTACAAATATAATAATAATACAAATGAACATATTTCAAAACAGAAACCAGACTCACTGACACAGAAACCAAACTTGTGGCTTCCAAAACGGAAAGAGGGTAAGGGTGAGGGATAAATTAGGAATCTGGAATTAACAGACACAAACTGCTACAAATAAAATATACAAACAAGGACCTATTGTACAGTATGCTCACTCGCTCAGTTGTGTCCATCCCTTTGCAACCCCATTGACTGGCCTGCCAGGCTCCTCTGTCCATGTGACTTGCCGGGCAAGAATACTGGAGAGGGTTGCCATTTCCTTCTCCAGGGGACCTTCCCAACCCAAGGATCAAACTCCCATCTCAGGTGTCTCCTGCATTGGCAGGCAGATTCTTTACTGCTGAGCCACCTGAGCCCAACTGTATAGCACAGGGAATTATATTTAATACCTTGTATAACCTTAATGGAAAAGAATCTGAAAAGGAATCCCACCTGAAACACTGTAAATCAACTACAATTCAAAACAAAAAATTATTGGAAGCTTGTCCAATAATCTGAGAGGGCAGAACTGAGCACGTAACATTAACATATGATTTCAGATTACTCACTAGGGATGTTACCAAAGAGACAGAGATTTTCACTTTTCAGACTAGAGAATTAGATTCTCTTATTAGATCATAGGGGCTTCCCAGGTGGTGCTAGTGGTAAAGAATCTGCCTGCCAATGCAGGAGACCTAAGAGATGCAGATCCAATCCCTGGGTCAGGAAGATCCCCTGGAGAAGGGCACGGCAACCCTTTCCAGTACTCTTGCCTGGAAAATCTCGTGAACAGAGGAGCCCGGTGGGCTACAGTCTGTCGGGTCACAAAGAGTCAGACAGGACTGAGTGAGTGAGCACAGCACACAGCACACACAGTAGAACATAATCAGGCACCAGGAAGAAAACACTAGAGATGCCATTGTAGTGGCAGATGGAAGATACCCAATACACAGTGACCTAAGAACAGAATAAATGCAGAAGGCTATGCTTTCTCTCAAAATTTCCCAGAAGAACTACTCTTCCTAGAATTAATCAATGCACATTTTGATTGGCCAAGTCTGAATTCTTTCTGGAAATCTGAGTGTTCCAGCTAAGACTAAGGAGTGGTGAGTGGCTCATTGCATAAGAGTCTCAAATATTCTATATATTAATTTATGTTCCAAGGAATATCATTATAAGATTCTTTATCCTTCATCAGCCTGAGTAATTTTAGTAAATGATATAACAGTTATGAGAAACTAGAAGGAAAAATCCAAAAATGTGTGAAATGAGTCTCCTCTAGGTTCTCTTATCTGATGATCAAGGCCTCTATTTTGTCCTCTGTTCTATACCTCTGTGCTGAGTTCACCTCTCTCTTTCACATCCCACCTAAATGATCTATGGCAAGTTAATGTTTACATTATCACCATCAGATTCTTTTTCAGCCTAACTACACCAAAGCACACCTTCCAAATGTCCCAGTGTAACCTATACAAAATACAAAATTTATTTCTTAATGTAATGCTCAGATTGCAATAATTTTTGACATCGCAATATCAACATTACTTTTGAAACCTTGGTAAAGAACCAAAGCATCATTCCAACCTAGACATTGAATAGTATGGGGATATGTGACTTTGAAAATTAAGAGTAACTTTTCTGTTTTCCATCTTCACAAAGCTTAGCAACTTCTACCAATTGAGTGATGCAAATTTAGTCAGCCATCTAAAAATGTGTCTAAATCTGATTCCATTTCAGTATAAGAACTTACAAAAGACCTCCAAAAGTCACATTACAACATCTGATCTACAAGGTAACGGAAATGTGGCTTGCAGTTTACCTTCCAAGAAGTAAAAAAAAAAAAAAAAAAATCATACACAAAACACTTCAATATAGTGTTTTATGTACATTGCCACCAGAGAAACAAGCTGAAAGGTCAAATGTTGTTCTCCTATCAGGCTACCCAGATTCTTTCAACACAACTAGTGAAAAGAAGAATGATTATTTGTGTAATGTGAACATGACTGAGGTGACCAATTTGTAACCAGTATGTATTTCTTTATGCGTAGTTCATGCACAGATAAGCATGCTATTCCAAGCCAGGAGATCAAGACAATCTAGTACTGATTCGCTTCTGCTGGCACAGACCTGGTGTCACCAAAAGTTGTAGCGTAGCCAGTCACACGATAATGCACAGCTGCTTTGGTATGCTTTTGTTTTATCTAGAGCTTGGAATTACGTCCTTTAAGCCCACCTCCTAGCCACTTCTTTTGAGTTATGTAGGGAAAGAGCAAATTAGCCAAGATGGCAGTCAGGCTCTCTCAACCCACGTTTGGTAGTGACTATCACTTCATGGGAAATAGATGGGGAAACAGTGGAAACAGTGTCAGACTTTATTTTTCTGGGCTCCAAAATCACTGCAGATCGTGACTTCAGCCATGAAATTAAAAGACGCTTACTCCTTGGAAGGAAAGTTATGACCAACCTAGATAGCATATTCAAAAGCAGAGACATTACTTTGCCAACAAAGGTCCGTCTAGTCAAGGCTATGGTTTTTCCTGTGGTCATGTATGGATGTGAGAGTTGGACTGTGAAGAAGGCTGAGCACTGAAGAATTGATGCTTTTGAACTGTGATGTTGGAGAAGACTCTTGAGAGTCCCTTGGACTGCAAGGAGATCCAACCAGCCCATTCTGAAGGAGATCAGCCCTGGAATTTCTTTGGAAGGAATGAGCTAAAGCTGAAACTCCAGTACTTTGGCCACCTCATGCGAAGAGTTGACTCTTTGGTCAACTCTGATGCTGGGAGGGATTGGGGGCAAGAGGAGAAGGGGACGACTGAGGATGAGATGGCTGGATGGCATCACCGACTCGATGGACATGAGTCGGAGTGAACTCCGGGAGTTGGTGATGGGCAGGGAGACCTGGCGTGCTGCGATTCATGGGGTCGCAAAGAGTCGGACACGACTGAGTGATTGAACTGAACTGAACGGGTGCTATGCCCGCCAGAAGAGAATAAACCTGTCTCTAGTTGCTGCAGCTCCTCGCGTTTCCTGTCAACTTCTTAGCACGCACCTTGCCCACCCTGGGTTCAGGAACTGTGCAGACAGTGTGAACCAGCGAGGCTGTTGGCGCTATGAGCAGGATGGGAAGCAATACAAGTTACTAATCCCAGAGTTTCTCCTATGTACGTATGAAATGTATGTGTGTGTCTGTGTGTTTAGCTGCTCATTCAGTTCTGACTCTTGCGACCCCATGGACCGTGGCCTGCCAGGCTCCTCTGTCCATGGGATTCTCCAGGCAAGAATACTGGGAGTGGGGTGCCATTTCCTTCTCCAGAGGATCTTCCCCACCCAGGGATCAAACCCGTATCTCCTGCATTGATGGATGACTTCTTTAACACTGAGATGCTAAAGTAGTACACATGCTAATAAATCTGTTTATTTTTCTTTGTTAATTTGTCTTCTGCTACAGGGGCCTCAGCTCCTCAACAGTAGAAGGAAAGATACTTCTCTTTCTCTACAATACAAAATTAAATAAAATGAAGCCCGGTTGCACTCAACTTTGTTAACAAGACACTGAATTCCTTGTAAAATTCCAATAGGATGTGAGTTCCTGAGTAGTCACAGATTTTAGCATATCTTCAGAAAGAGACCAGAAACAATGGAGAATTATTAGGATGATACATTGAAACTGCAAACATGTTCCTCTCTCAAGTTCAAGTGACTTTTAATAACCGGTTGTCTGCTATTTGGGCCCCAACCCCTGGTTTTGACCAGGCCTCTGATTTGATCTGGGTCATTAAGATCTTTTTTGTGTATTCTTTGTGTATTCTTTTGTGTGTTCTTCTGTGTATTCTTGCCACCTCTTCTTGATATCTTCTGCTTCCGTTAGGTCCATACCATGTCTGTCCTTTATTGTGCTCCTTTTTGCATGAAATATTCTAATTTTCTTGAAGAGATCTCTAGTCTTTCCCATTCTATTGTTTCCTTCTATTTCTTTGCATTGATTACTGAGGAAGGCTTTCTTATCTCTCCTTGCTATTCTTTGGAACTCTGCATTCAGATGGATGTATCTTTCCTTTTCTCCTTTGCCTTTCAATTGTCTTCTTTTCTCAGCTATTTCTAAGTCCTCCTCAGACAAGCATTTTGCCTTTTTGCATTTCTTTTTCTTGGAGATGGTTTTGATCACCGCCTACTGTACAATATTATGAACCTTCATCCATAGTTCTTCAAGCAGTCTATCAGGTCTAATCCCTTGAATCTATTTGTCACTTCCACTGTATAATCATAAGGGATTTGATTTAGGTCATACCTGAAAATGGTCTAGTGGTTTTCCCTACTTTCTTCAACTCAAGTCTGATTTGGCAATAAGGAGTTCATGATCTGAGCCACAGTCAGCTCCCGGTCTTGTTTTTGCTGATTGTATAGAACTTCTCCATTTTTGGCTGAAAAAGAATATAATCAGTCTGATTTCGGTATTGACCATTGGTGATGTCTATGTGTAGAGTCTTCTCTTGTGTTGTTGGAAGATGGTATTTGCTATGAGCAATGTGTTCTCTTGGCAAAACTCTGTTAGCCTTTGCCCTGCTTCATTTTGTACTCCAAGGCCAAATTTGCCTGTTACTCCAGGTATCTCTTGACTTCCTATTTTTGTATTCCAGTCCCCTGTAATGAAAAGGACATGCTTTGGGGGTGTTAGTTCTAGAAGGTCTTGTTTTTTTTTTTTTTTTTTTTTTAGAAGCATACCCTTTTATTGTCTAGCACCTGTGACAGTTTCATGTCTCTAAAGGAGACAGGAAGTTAAAGCATTGTTGGATTTTCCAGTGGAAGAGGAGTGGGCAGGCACACTGGAGGTGAGTGGATATCTTAACACATGGGAACGTGCCACTGGAACATCCAAGCTCACACCTAGCATGCTTCCCATCACAGTCTGCTTTATGTCCCTTTAAAAGAAACCAGGAATAATATGTAGCAAAACAAATAAAATGGCTTCATAGAACCATTCAACTTCAGCTTCTTCAGCATTAGTGGTTGGGGCATAGGCTTGGATTATTGTGATACTGAATAGTTTGCCTTGGAAACAAACAGATCAGTTGTTTTTAAGATTGCACCCAAGTACTGCATTTCAGACTCTTTTGTCCAAGCAAGACTTCAACAGTATATAAACTGAGAAATTCCAGATGTTCAAGGCTGGATTTAGAAAAGGCAGAAGAGCCAGGGATCAAATTGCCAACATCCATTGGATCATAGAAAATGCAAGAGAATTCCAGAAAAACATCTACTTCTGCCTCACTGACTACACTAAAGCCTTTGACTGTGTGTTGCTGCTGCTACTGCTAAGTCACTTCAGTCATGTCCGACTCTGTGTGACCCCATAGACAGCAGCCCATCAGGCTCTGCCGTCCCTGAGATTCTCTAGGCAAGAACACTGGAGTGGGTTGCCATTTCCTTCTCTAATGCATGAACGTGAAAAGTGAAAGTGAAGTCGCTCAGTCGTGTCCAACTCTTAGCGACCCCATGGACAGCAGCCTACCAGGATCCTCCATCCATGGGATTTTCCAGGCAAGAGTACTGGAGTGGGGTTTGACTGTGTGGGTCACAACAAAACATGGAAAATTCTTAAAGAGATGGGAATACCAGACCACTTACCTGCCTCCTGAAAAATCTGTATGCAGGCCAAGAAGCAACATTTAGAACAGAACATGGAAAAACAGACTGGTTCCAAATTGGGAAAGGAGTACATCAAGAATGCATATTGTCACCCTGCTTATTTAACTTCTATGCAGAATACATCATGCGAAATGCCAGGCTGGATGGAGCACAAGCTGGAATCAAGATTTCCAGGAGAAATATCAGTAACCTCAGATAAGCAAATGATACCACCCTTATGGCAGAAAATGAAGAGGAACTGAAGAGCCTCTTAATCAAAGTGAAAGAGGAGAGTGAAAAAGTTGGCTTAAAATTCAACATTCAAAAAACTAAGATCATGGTAACCACTTCTATCACTTCTTGGCAAATAGATGGGAAACAATGGAAACAGTGACAGACTTTATTTTGGGGGGCTCTAGAATCACTGCAGATTGTGACTGCAGCCATGATATTAAAAGATGCTGCTCTTAGAAGAAAAGCTATGACCAACCTGGACAGCATATTAAAAAGCAGAGACATTACTTTGCCAACAATGGTCCTCTAGTCAAAGCTATGGTTTTTCCAGTAGTCATGTATGGATGTGAGAGTTGGACTATAAGGAAAGCTGAGTGCCAAAGAATTGATGCTTTTGAACTGTGGTGTTGGAGAAGACCCTTGAGAGTCCCTTGGACTGCAAGGAGATCCAACCAGTCCATCCTAAAGGAAATCATTCTTGAATATTCATTGGAAGGACTGATGCTGAAGCTGAAGCTCCAATACCTTGGCCACCTGATGCGAAGAACTGACTCATTAGAAAAGACCCTGATGCTAGGAAAGACTGAAAGCAGGAGGAGAAGGGGACCCCGGGGGATGAGATGGCTGGACGGCATCACTGACTGGATGGACATGAGTTTGATCAAGCTCTGGAGGTTGGTGATGGACAGGGAGGCCTGGCATGCTGCAGTCCATGGGATTGCAAAGAGTGGGAAAGGAGTGAGCGACTGAACTGAACTGATATGATCTATACCTAGGTTCACTATACTGAAAGAATGTGGTAGGGTGTACTGTTGTTACACTGGGTCACAAGCCTGATACATGGCTTCCATTAACAGTTAGCAACAAAATAATTCAAGCTATATTTTTTTGACCATGTTCCCAAATTTTACTGTTTAATTGTGTGTTACAAAGAATTGCTCCCTAATTAGTAGGTTTCACTCATAAACTAGTTTCATACTCTCAGTCATATTTAAATATCCTAAAAGATTTTATTTAAACCCAAGTTGCTTTAAAATTGAAAAAATCTCAGCATCATTCAGTTCAGTCGCTCAGTCATGTCCGACTCTTCGTGACCCCATGAATCGCAGCATGCCAGGCCTCCCTGTCCATCACCAACTCCCAGAGTTCACTCAGACTCACATCCATCGAGTCAGTGATGCCATCCAGCCATCTCATCCTCTGTCGTCCCCTTCTCCTCCTGCCCCCAATCCCTCCCAGCATCAGAGTCTTTTCCAATGAGTCAACTCTTTGCATGAGGTGGCCAAAGTACTGGAGTTTCAGCTTCAGCATCATTCCCTCCAAAGAAATCCCAGGGCTGATCTCCTTCAGAATGGGAAGGTTGGATCTCCTTGCAGTCCAAGGGACTCTCAAGAGTCTTCTCCAACACCACAGTTCAAAAGCATCAGTTCTTCGGTGCTCAGCTTTCTTCACAGTCCAACTCTCACATCCATACATGACCACAGGAAAAACCATAGCCTTGACTAGACGGACCTTTGTTGGGTCTTTTCTAATGAGTCAGTTCTTTGCATCAGGTGGCCAAGGTATTGGAGCTTCAGCTTCAGCATCAGTCCTTCCAATGAATATTCAAGAATGATTTCCTTTAGGATGGACTGGTTGGATCTCCTTGCAGTCCAAGGGACTCTCAAGAGTCTTCTCCAACACCACAGTTCAAAGTAATGTCTTTGCTTTTTAATATACTATCTAGGTGTGTCATAACTTTCCTTCCAAGGAGTAAGCGTCTTTTAATTTCATGGCTGCAGTCACCATCTGCAGTGATTTTGGAGCCCCAAAAAATAAAGTCTGACACTGTTTCCACTGTTTCCCCATCTATTTCCCATGAAGTGATGGGACCGGATGCCATGATCTTCATTTTCTGAATGTTGAGCTTTAAGCCAACTTTTTTACTCTCCACTTTCACTTTCATCAAGAGGCTTTTGAGTTCCTCTTCACTTTCTGCCATAAGGGTGGTGTCATCTGCATATCTGAGGTTATTGATATTTCTCCCGGCAATCTTGATTCCAGCTTGTGTTTCTTCCAGTCCAGCATTTCTCATGATGTACTCTGCATATAAGTTAAATAAGCAGGGTGACAATATACAGCCTTAACGTACTCCTTTTCCTATTTGGAACCAGTCTGTTGTTCAAAATTAACCAAATTTTACTATGTGAAACACACATGCCCCAAATATATATATGAACAAAGATACAGGGGAAAACTCACATAAAAGAATCCAAGTGGTCCAGATATATATGGCATTTTCATTCCCAAGAGATACTTGGCTTGTGAAGTCACGACATGGGTGGCAGCCCCGGTTGTCATTGCGCTGACCACAGGCTCTGTGATCAGGAATGTGGCACTGCCCAGCTGCAGCACAAACATGGCCACCTAAGAGGGCAAAGAAAGGTGAAACTTCCCAGGCTTCCTGGAGGGTTTCATATCTGACACATTTTCATTTTCAACACACAGACACAGAAAAATGATGTGAAATGTGCTCTTTAAATTTCATTCATTCAACAGATTGGTTTTCTTTAGAACATTAGTAGGTTCCAAGACTTTCCAAACGTTTTGGGGTACAACTACAACTCTTTCGATTAAAGTTAACACAGTTATTTTTTGAACATTGATTTTTTTCCCCTATTTTCCTAATAATGCATGTTACAAGAAAGGAAATATATTCAAATCAGTTAATATATGGGAGTCTGTGGGTTAAAAATAAAACTTGCATTATCTATAATTTTTTTTAAAAGTCCAAAGGACATAATTCATGACTTTATACCCAATAGGCTTAAAATTTCAAAAGCATTGAGGAGAAAAGTCCATTTCTTGAGTTTCTGCCAGATTCTAAGAAACGGAAACATACTGTTTTAACGAGATACTCTGTCAAGTAGCTGTAAAGGGCCAATATTAATAAGGAGACATCAGTGTTTATGGAGAAGAGGAAGAGACAAAAGAGAGGGGTTTAAGGAATATGCCTTAAGAAACCCAGGAATCAATGGAAAGTCATTTTCGATAAACTTTTCCTTTCTGCTCATAACATTATGCTCCGTTGCAAAACTGCTTCGTGACAAGACAAAATCATCTCATCTAAGCAGAAGCCTGTGCATTGAGTTCTACTGGGCAAAAGATGACAGCAAAAATCAAATCTCTTTTCTCACTGTTAACACTGCAATGATCGGTGAAGAGAAAGAACTCTGAAGAGATGGCCCACTCTCTGACTATATCCACTATATCCATGTAAACTGTCATAGAAATTTGCCATTTTGAAAGTAACATTAAATTATATTCACGAGTATTCACACTGAAAAAGGGAATACAAAGTGGGTTATATCTTCTTAATGTGTTAATTATAATATCTAGGTCAGGTCTTAAAATTCTTGTTGGAAAATAAAATTAAGTATTAAAGAAATCAAAGGAAAGAATAGCAATGAAATTTCCTTCTATCAAGATGACATAGTAATAAAAATGAGAAGTATAAAGTGCTATATACTCCCAGAGCATACAATGCAAAATATATCATTTCCTTCACATCATAATGCCCCTTGACCAAAAACAATAATATTCTAAACTTGTATTTAGGATGGAGTTTTCTGGGCTCAAATCTGAAAACTTGACTTCTGATTCTAACTTTACCATATCCTAGTTTTCTGCCTTTAGAATATCTCTTAAAATTTTCCAAGCCTCACTTCATCATCTATAAAAAATGAGAATGATGTCTGCTCTATTGATCTTTCAGAATTGTTGAGAATGTGAAGTAACATATGAAAGAGTTTTGAAACCCATAAAATATGCAACATGTGTATTGTACCTGGAATGTCATAAGGTGCCATATATATTTACATAGCATGAAAAACTAGCCAGTAGATTTGGAAATGTAAAAAAGCCACACCGAATTCTCCAACTCTAGAGAGCATGAAATAATTTATCAGTGCAGAAAGAAATGTATTTGAAGTGCTTGCATTTTTGCAACCCCCTTTTATTCAATATGTAATAAAGAAAACAGTACAGGTTGCCAACATAGAAATCAGGCAATTCTTTCACCAAAAAATGAAACCAGAGCAACAGCTTCTATTACCAACAGTTTTTTTGTTTTGTTTTCAGAAATTGTGTCGGTTTGTCAAATAGAAATGTCCCAAGGGAAATATTCAATCAATCAGTGGTGTAGCTACAAGTGGAACACACTGATTCATAATCTTTTGATTTTTATCCTAAAAACACAATTAGTTAAGAAAAATATGGAACCAATTTTTTCCACGTATCTTTCTATTAGTTAGCTCCAAATTACGACACTAATTCTTACAGGCCATGAGGATGAAACTAGCATATTATTGAGGCAAAATTAGGAAAAAATAAAATATTATTGAGAGTTGAGTTTTCATTTCACTGAAATGCAGCATATGAGTGATCCAAATTTTTGAAATTGGAAACCTGCTTGCCTACATGGAACTTTATACATATGTGGAATGTCAGAAAGTTATTATCTGTATGCGAAGAAACCTTATTTTCATTTGTTTTGAGAAGGAAACTCCTTTGAGAGGACGTGTATATATCATCACCATTTTACATTCTGGTTTTTATTTCTTTCTTACCCAGCACCTACTAAGAGGGGTTAGTATTTTCTCATGACTGAGAAACAAAGGTCACCTAACCTGAAGTGATACACCAACCACTTCCAGCTAACCACTATCTTCTAGTAAAAACTTCTTTGTCATTTCCACAACCAGATTGCTACAAATAGAAAGATATAGGAAAAGTTCAAAACATAAAGAATTCAGCCATTTCAAATCTTGAAAATATATGTACCTACCTCACGATATAAACCAAAAAGTTTGCAGTAATCTCCTGTAAAACTTATCCAAAGACCACATGTATTTTTGTAATACCCTTCTTGTACACATTTTTATGCTTTAGAAAAAATGTTCCCAGTAATGGATAAATTCCTAAAATGGAGGCTTCTTGACTCTTAAAAGTTCACCAAGCCCCTTAAGACCTCCCTTCTGATACAAAACACTGTGTATGTGAAGGATGATTGCAAACATGTGAGATTTAACTAAAGAGAAATTACTTTCTTCTGGATGACAACATTCTCCTTAACCCAAGACAAGGGCAGACATTTTAAGAAGAAAAAAAGAGGGATAGGAAGAGAAAAATAAGAAGGAGAAATTTAAGAACATCTCTTTCCTCACCACCCACATCAAAATTAGGGCTCTAGTATACAGAGGCTGAGGGGCACAAGTTGAAGGCAGCAAGAACCTATAACACACAGGCTTTGTAGGAGGTATCCACAGATGGAACTGTAGTTTCCAAGATTATCCTGGAACTTAAGTATGTAAAATGAGGACCCTGATAGAATATTTTGCTTGGAGGCCTAATACTTACATTTTATGCCAATGTCAAAAAACATTAGGTTAATGACAATAATGGAGAAGGCAATGGCACCCCACTGCAGTACTCTTGCCTGGAAAATCCCATGGATGGAGGAGCCTGGTGGGCTACAGTCCACGGGGTCGCTAAGAGTCGGACACGACTGAGCGACTTCACTTTCATTTTTCACTTTCCTGCTTTGGAGAAGGAAATGGCAACCCACTCCAGTATTCTTGCCTGGAGAATCCCAGGGACAGGGGAGCCTGGTGGGCTGCCGTCTATGGGGTCGCACAGAGTCGGACACGACTGGAGCGACTTAGCAGCAGCAGCAGCAATGACAATAAACAGCCACATCGACTCCTTTTACTAATAATGGGGATGATAATAATTATAATCTGACTAGCCAACTCCCAAAATTTGCCCATGCAACAGTTTATGGGAAAATTAATTTCATACAATATATTTCAGCTGTTTGTAGTAATGTTGATAATCCGGGCTAATGCTGAAAACCTCTGTCACACATTACCAAGGGTCACTAGCATGATACTATTTGGTAATGCTCTTATAAACACCATGTGTTCTATATAAATTGAATGTACCTCAGATCGCAAACTATTTTTTACAAGAGGCCTTCAAGTAGTGAAAAAAGAAAAGAGTGCATAGCAAACAACTACACTGACCAAGTGGATGGAATACTGCATGCATTTCAAGTTTTATCGGTTTGCAGTCTGTAAAATTATATTATACCAAATCATTTATTTGTTTGTTCAATGCATATTTATCAAATATCTACTAGGGGCAAGACACAATATTGTTGCAGAATACAGAGATAAAGATACAGTTCATACTTTGAAAGACATTATAAAGTGAGGCAAAGTGTTGATGTTAGGAGTGGGTATTGTTAACCAGGAGTGTAAAGAACTGCCGTGTAGCTGTCACTAGGAAGGTAAAGACCAAGAAGTTGAGTGGGAGCTAAAACTCGAAAAGCCCTTTGTTCTCTACTGAGCATTGCATGCAGACTTGGGGAAGAGAACTAAATTGCTCCTGACAATAGATCAGTTGGCTTTCCCTGTGGTTCAGTGGTAAAGGACCTTCCTGAATCCATTGCAGGAGACATGGATTTAATCCCTGGGTTAGGAAGATTCCCTTCAGAAGGAAATGGCAACCCACTCCAGTATTCTCGCCTGGGAAATCCCACAGACAGAAGGAAACGAGAGGCGACAGTTTATGAGCCCGCAGAAGAGTTCAACATGACTCAGCAATTAACAACAGGAGAACAACCGAGTGCTCCCCAGGCATATGGCAGGGAAAAAGCTCTGTGTGACCAGAGAGCTAGAGAAACAACGTCAAAAGGACACCTATGAACTTGTGTGCTGTGGAATTCAGAAGATAAAGCCCTCCTCCATACTATTCAGTAATAAAAAGAAATGGCCTATCAAGTCATGCAATGACTTGAATGAATAATGAATCTTGATACTGTAAGTGAATGAAGATGGTCTAGAAAAGCTACATATTGCATGATTCCATTATACGACATTCTAGAAAAGGCAAAACTAAAGAGACAGTAAGTGGATCAGTATTTTCCAGGGCCTTGGAGAATGTCCTAGGTGAAACACAGGGAATTTTTTAGAACGCTGAAACTACTCTGTACAGTACCGTAATGGTAGGTATGTGATAGTAAGCATTTATCAAAACCCATGAACCTTAATGTGTATGAATTTTTTAGAAAATTATTTGAAGGTTGGGAGGTCCCAGGGTAGATTGCAGAATGTGACAAAGAATCTGACAACCAAAGATGCATTTACTATCTTTTTATGTTTGCCTTTTCTAAGTAGCATTTAAATGGACTCATACAATATATAGACTTTTCAGATTAGTTAAAGGTATGAAAAAACCTCACTGAAAGGGATGCAAAAAATGTGCTCACATGAATAACTCTGAAAATGAGTGAAGTATGTAAAGTGAAAGTGAAATTCGCTCAGTTGTGTTCGACTCTTTGTGACCCCATAGACTATACAGTCCATGGAATTCTCCAGGCCAGAATACTGGAATGGGTAGCTGTTCCCTTCTCCAGGGGATATTCTCAACCCAGGGATCGAAGCCAGGTCTCCCACATTGCAGGCAGATTCTTCACCAGCTGAGCCGCCAGGGAAGCTCAAAGTATATAAAACCAAAGGTAATGAAGATACTGTCCTTGAGTAGATAAAGTTAATTCCCATGGGTGTAGAGGTTAATAATTCTGAAACCACTATAAGTATACACTGGGACTGAAAAATGAAGTAAATGGATATAGATGGTGGGAGCCAGATTTCTCACTATTTAAGAAATCTATAGCAAGCAAGGAGAGAAGGTTAGAATGATCAGTATGGAAGGGATAAGAATTGAGGACATCAGTAGGAAATCATGTTTAACACAGATATAGATGGATATATTTAGAAATTAGAGAGATATGTTTACATACATAGGTAGACATGAAGTGTTAGTCACTCGGTCATATCTGACTCTTTATAACCCTACGGATTATAGCCCCCAGGCTCCTCTATCCATGGAATTCTTCAGGCAAGACTACAGCAGTGGGTAGCCCTGGGTGTTCTTTGTAAGGAATGATGCTAAAGCTGAAACTCCACTACTTTGGCCACCTCATGCAAAGAGTTGACTCATTGGAAAAGACCATGATGCTCAGAGGGATTGGGGGCAAGAGGAGAAGGGGACAAGAGAGGATGAGATGGCTGGATGGCATCACCGACTCAATGGATGTGAGTTTGAGTGAACTCCGGGAGTTGGTGATGGACAGGGAGGCCTGGCGTGCTGCGATTCATGGGGTCACAAAGAGTCGGACACGACTGAGCAACTGAACTGAACTGAGATTAGAAATTCACTGCTTAAGAATTATTTTTATTTGGAATTGCATGGTTGAAGGCACCACCAATAATCTTTTCAGTTCTCAGACTTTTGTAGAAAAGAAAATAGCCTCTAATGTAAGAGGCAGTGAGAATCAGAACTGCAAGGGATGGACAACAATTTGACTCTTCGGCCTTCCATTCTGCCCTTCCACTGGGCTTCCCCGATGGCTCAGCAGTTAAAGAATCTGCCTGCAATGCAGGAGATGCAGGCTCGATCCCTGGATCGGGCATAGTCACTGGAGTAGGAAGTGGCAACCCATTCCAGTATTCTTGCCTGAAATATCCCACGGACAGAGGAGCCTGGCAGGCTACAGTCCAAAGAGTCAGACACAACTTAGTGACTATGCATGCACGCTATAGGAATGGAATTCTGCCCTAGCTAAAGAAAACAACTAAGTTTTAAAATGGGATGATTGGAGCATGATGTTATTAAAAGACACGGAGGAGTGGGGGAGTTGTAGGAGTGGTTGTATTTTTATTTTTCTTCAGGCGTTGGCTGGGGAATAGTTGGGAGAAGACGTGGGAGATTTCACTGAAAAAGTCTTCACCTTTTAGCTAGATGGATCTGACAAAATCGATGACCAAACTAAAAAATTATAATACATTTTTTTTACTCCTTTTTTATTAAGAATTGTGTTACAATTTAAACATATAAATACCCATTCCTTATCTTCTGGTGGGGGGTGGAGAGAGAAAATGATAAATCAGAAGACACAAAAATAAAATCTCAATTTAATTTTGCTTATTTGACACGATAATGCTACAAACATTTTGTTGACTTTATTCTTATTCAAGTGATTCAACTCACATTTATTCTGTACCAGCTCTTAGAATTATAGAGTTCAACAGTTATAGAGACTAAGCCCAGATAGAGAGGCAAATAACCGGAAAATATTTTCTGGTAGATTGAGAAGTCCTAACATATAAGTCACGTCCAAAGTCTTTTAGAGAAAGTCCAGAGATGTCAATGAATATTTCTCTGAGATGATTATCTTTGAGCTGAGCCTTGAAAAAAGTACAATGGTGTCATATAAGTGGTATGAGAAAGACCCTGAAGTTCTCAAGAATGGCGGACACACAGTTATATAACCAAGGACATTGCCCACCAGACGAATCATGCCTAAATCACAGCTGCTGCTATTGTCAAGGAAATAAAGTGTGGGAGACACTAGCCTGGTGTCTGGCTTGAAAAGGTGAGCTGAGTTTCCTTGCTTCCTTTCACTGAGTTAGTTTAAAAAGCTCTGCAGCATAGCACTTAAGAAACTGTATTTTTTAATTCAACTCCTACCCTGCCAATTCCTAATTATGAAATTCTAAATAAGTCGCTTTACTTTTCAGTATCTTCATCAGTATAACAGGAAGAAGAATATTTATTTCATAAAATACTGACAGAGGTTGAATACATGAATACATGCAGTAAGCTTAAAAACAGAGCTTAGCACATAGTAGGATAATAAATGTAATTACTATTTTTAATGTGAGGAATTTTCAATTTATAATTTTAAGGATTTAATTATAATTTTATTAAGTGAATTGCGTCTTTGCTTTACTAGGTGGAAGCACAGCTGGAAAGATTTAAACAGTAATGGCTTATTGTCTGTAATGGTTATGAAACAGTGAAACATCATTAAAAGGAACTTTAGATTGTCCTCCCCCAGCGTTACAATAGAATAAAATTGATTTTTCTGGAAGGAGTTAAGAATGATCTGTTGAATAGGCAGGTTAAACTAGTTAACATCTTAAATCCTTTCTATACTCATGATCCCTTTATTTAAAAGATGCAAAAAAGTATCTAGTACAAAATCAAAAGTAAGTGGAGAATCTCTTATTTGGGTCTGCAGTTGTTCTTATCATCCTGTAAGACGTAAGACTATGTGTTTCCAGAATGTACCAGTACAATAATAAAAGGCTCTGTCACTAAATACCCCCAGCTATGTCATCCCATGCTTGTGTAACTGTCAAAGGAGCTGTATATTCCCATGTCCTCTGGGGCAGAAATCTTGTCCAGGGGTTGCTTCAGAAAAGTAAAGCTTGGAAAATTTTCCAAAGGTAATCCCAGACCCCTTTAAGTTCTTGGAAAAAGGAAAAAAGGCAAAGTGCCTATTATAGAGGACAATAAAAACTACAGAGAAAAGACAAAAATTGTTTTGGTTTTTAAACTGCCATAATTTCTACTGAGTGCTTGTTTCCCCAGCAAAAATACTGATACTGGCATTTTAAATGGTTCCACCTTGCTTTGAAATTAACACCTCATTGCTGTGAGTGAAAGTGAAAGTCATTCAGTCTTGTCCGACTCTTTGCGACCCGAGGGACTATACAATCCATGGAATTCTCCAGGCCAGAATACTGGAGCAGGTAGCCTTTCCCTTCTCCAGGGGATCTTCCCAACCCAGGGATTGAACCCAAATCTCCCACATTGCAGGTGAATTCTTTACCAACTGAGCCACCAGGGAGATGGATGTTCATTAAACTTAAATTTCATGATGTATGTATATCAAATAATTATGCTGTACACCTTAAGTTTATACAGTGCTGTGGCCAATTATCTCAATAAAACTGGAAGAGAAATTCAATTGAGAAGAAAAGTTTAATTTAATAAAGCACCAATTTCCTTTTCTTGGCCACTCTCTCCCTTTCTTTACTCACAAGTTTCAGTATACTGACCTGAATCACACCGCCCAGAAAGGAAACAGCTGCAGCAACACCGATCCTTTGCATCTCAAAGTCAGATAATCCCAGGACACTTGTGTTGCTGTGTGTGGTGAGGTTCTGACTGCTCAGAGGGACAAGTCGTTCCACTGCATTAGCGGATATTAAGGATGTCAAGGCAAACGTGCCTAAAACGGGGAAGGCAATCCTCTGTTAGTATCAGCTGAATAAACATTATTGTATTCCACCATTAAAGGTGAATCTATCTTGTAAACGGAGAAGGCAATGGCACCCCACTCCAGTACTCTTGCCTGGAAAATCCCATGGATGGAGGAGCCTGTTAGGCTGCAGTCCATGGGGTCACTAAGAGTTGGACAAGACTGAGCGACTTCACTTTCACTTTCATGCACGGGAGAAGGAAATGGCAACGCACTCCAGTGTTCTTGCCTGGAGAATCCCAGGGACGGGGGAGCCTGGTGGGCTGCTGTCTATGGGGTCGCACAGAGTCGGACACAACTGAAGTGACTTAGCATATCTTGTAAAACCAAAACAGATCTATTAGAAGCACTCTCCTCTACATCCCCACTACTCCACCCTTCACTCTATGGAATAAACAGAAACTCACCTTTATATACACGTATTTCTTGCACATACAGCCACACCATCTACTTGCTATTCCCTCCTAGGCTGTATGTTTTCCCACCTCTCTGAAGATCTATATAGAGAATGCAGGACAAGGATAAAGATCCTAGTATGGACTTGGTAAGGACTTGACTCCAGCTCCTCCATTTATCACTATCGCAACATAAAGTACATTACTCTGAGTCTAAATTGCCTCATCCATAAAGTAAGGGTGTTGCTGTTGCTCTTGTTCAGTTGCTCAGTCATGTCCAAGTCTTTGCAACCCCATGGACTGCAGCACGCCAGGCTTCACTGTCCTTCACCATCTCTCAGAGTTTACTCAAACTCATGTCCATTGAGTCCGTGATGCCATCCAACCATCTCATCCTCTGTCGTCCCCTTCTGCTCCTGCCTTCAATGTTTCCAGCATCAGGGTGTTTTCTAATGAGTCAGCTCTTTGCATCAGGTGGCCAAAATAGTGGAGCTTCAGCTTCAGCATCAGTCCTTCAGGGTTGATTTCCTTTAGGATGGGCTGGTTTGATCTCCTTGCAATTGAAGGGACTCTCAAGATGCTTCTCCAACACCACAGCTCAAAAGCATCTATTCTTCCATGCTCAGCCTTCTCTATGGTCCAACTCTCACATCCATACATGACTACTAGAAAAACCATAGTTTTGACTATACAGATCTTTGTTGGCAAAGTAATGTCTCTGCTTTTTTTTTTTTTAAATGAGGGTAATAATGCCTATATTCTAGAGTTTGAGAAGAATATGGAAGAGATGATAAATATCTCAATAAGCTCATATGGAAAATGGGACCCTTTGCTGAATCTGAGACTCATTGCTGAAATGCTTGCTCCTCCAATCTACTTAGACAATCTACTCTTGTCTTTCCTTGTTTGGCTCAAATCCCATATTCAACATAGATCCATCCCAGACCTTCCAGGCCAGGCTGAATCTTTCTATTCAGGGCACAGAAACAACAACATGCTGTGGCCCATGAAATGGTTAAATACACCATTCCTGTCTACCATACCTAGATATGGTTCAAAGGTTTTTCCCAAGAATTGTCCTGGCCTCACAGAAATGCAGGATTATTTTCAGCGTGTTCCTCTCTTTCTGCCAAGAGCTCTGATGCTCTTATCTTGGCACAGCATGTCTGAGAATGCAGCCACACCGGCAGGCAGATGCCAGTTCCCACAGAGAGGGTGTAGCAATTTGGGATTAAAGAAACAAATTGCAGCATTGTGCAAACATTCCAGCTCACTACCTAAAGACCTTAGGTTTCCCCAGATCATAACTGACACTTTGTGGAAAAGAGTCTACATCATAAGGTGTAGACATCTCAACAAATGGCATGCAGCCTCATAGAGCAAGAGAGCCAATTCAAACAGAGACAAGGTCTCAGTAAAAACCCAACATAAGCAATCCCTTGGTTTCACAGGAGAAGGCAGTATGTGCTGTGGTTCAGAACAGTATGATGATGGTAGCCTCCAATACACTTTACCTTAAATCCCAGCACACTGAATCTCAATCTCTGTATCTAAACATAGAAAGCATTCCTCACCCAATGGGGTTGTGATGAGACTTAAAAGAAATCATGTAATCACCTGGAGAAGGAAATGGCAGCCCATTCCAGTATTCTTGCCTGAAAAATCCCATGGACAGAGGAGCCTGGTGGGCTACAGTCCATGGGGTCAGAAGAGCTGGACATGACTTAGGAACTAAAAAATTATACACACACACACACATATTTATATATATGCCACATATCATAACATATGGCACCTAAAAAAAATAATTCATAATGAGATTAAAGCCAAAATGCTCTATTATCCAATATTAACTGTTCCATTGAATTGATGGTACATAAAAATGGAAGAAAACTGAATATAGTTCTCTCAGGAAGCTAAGTCATTCTCAATAAATCATCAATAACTATCAACTGTCACGATCACTGTTCTCATCATAAATTATTAAATTAAGAACACATATATCTAATGATTAGAGACAAGATTCTGTCATTGAGGGTAGGCAATACCAAGTAAAGAATATCTGCCATAGAATCTGTTCTTGATAAGACAATAAAATTTCTCAAAGTTTGATAGTCCTGAGAGTAAAGAAGTATGTCTTTTGGCCTTTAAGTCTAGGACATGTCTAGACATAGAGTCTAGGACATGATTTGTATGAAAGCCACTGAACAGACGACTAAAGAACTGAGAACAAAGATGGTCTAGGGTTAACTTTTAAGTTTAGAACTACCTTTCCTAGGTTTGGAAGAAGATAAGATGGACTTAAACGGTAAGAGAAAAAGGCCATCTAAAAAGTCACATCCCAAGATGTGTCTCTAGAGAGAGAGATTCCCAGAAAGGGTACAGGGTACACTGTGCCAACATGGTTATGGAAGTACTTCCTCTTTTCAAAGGCTGTTACTTTGCTGTTTCTGAGACAGGTGATGACAGTCAAGGATTTGAGGCTGTGGTGACTATATGAGGGTGCTGTGAATGACATTTGACCTTCTCTCTCTTATTGGTCTGGCTTTGCCTTGATCTCCTCCCCACTTCTCCTCTGCTCCTTCCCTCACTTTGTCAACTTTTCACCCTATCTAGGCTTGAAGTCTACAAGTGGTAACTTTGAAAGTGAGTGAAAGTGTTACTCGCTCAGTCATGTCCAACTCTCTGTGACCCCATGGACTGTAGCCTGCCAGGCTCCTCTGTCCATGGAATTCTCCAGGCAAGAATACTGGAGTGGGTAGCCATTCCCTGCTCCCGGGCATCTTCCCAATCCAGGGATCCAACCCAGGTCTACCACATAGCAGGCAGAATCTTTACCATCCGAGCCACAACCACTAAACTCATCTAGTCGCTTTAGAGTGCCGTGGGTAGCAAGGCCTCAGGATTGGACAGACCTAAGTTCAAATTCCTGGTCAACTTACCGAACCTCACTCAGCTTCCTTATGGGTAAAATGATGGTAAATATCTAGTTATAAAATTTGGGTAGAGATTAAATGAGATTTCATATGTAAAAATCATCTATCACAAGTCCTACCCCATTTGGTAAATAAATATTTGCTTACTTTTCTTCTAAAGACTACCCTCGACGATCTCCCTAATCTTTTCTCTAAATTGCTGAACAGATTATTCTCTTTAAAAATATTTTTCTCTAATTTTAGAAGATAATTAGATCTTACAAATTGTCACTTAAGGGTTATCTTTAACAATTTTGTTTCCACTGGATTGATACCCAAATTTCTGTTCTTTTCCTCTTTATTCTAAAACATTTTCTTTGCAAGTCACAAGAAGCAATCAGTGATTTAATCCTTTAAAAAATATATATGTATTTTAAATTAAAATAAGAAAAAAAATCACATTGTGAAAAAACAGTACATTTGGTATCTTTATAGTCTGGCTTTTAAGTTATTTGCTTTTAAACACACCACAAGCATAATTTATTATTGCATTTCCTAATTCATTATTGCATTCTGACTACCTGAATTGGAGTTAAAATCCCAGATAAAGTGATTGTTCTTTATGAAAGCAACATCAGTCTTTTAATAGTAAAATGGAAGTAGGAAGCTTCACACACTTCTATACTAGAGTACAACAAAATTATTTAAAAGAAAAATATGTTCTCTATACTAAATATTTTTAGGAAATTTAGGTGAGATTCACTTGGTTCCTAAATTTAAGATCATAGGAAAGCAAAAAATAATCAGTATATTTCTTGAGTATAAATAGATACACAGTGTTAATGTTATAATATTATTCTAAAGAATTCTAAATCTGTTAGGATAAACAGAGAAATGAGAAGGTCCAGCTGACTCTGTCCTTTGGAGAAGTATTGATACAGATGCAGAAATAAAATGCCTTAAGCATTTATTGTGTCTACGGTGTCTACAATAAAGTCTGCAAATTATATGTATTTTGAAATGTATATTATTAACCTAGTAGACTACAAGATTTCTGTTAATAATATTTGTTAACCATTAGCTGTTAACAATATCTGTTAAATACAAAATGTTATATAAATGGCAGTTTCACAGCAATGCCACTGGTAACATGTCTATAATGATTCCTTAGGAAATAAAGTGGTTTATGTAAACTCATACTTACGTATATCAAGTTAAGTATTTTAGACTTTGTAAAGTAATTATGGTCTATTGGGAAATTTTTTTACCTTGTTCATGTCCTTTGTTTAACAGAGGAAATGCTTCAAGGTCAGCTCTACAAGAATCTACATTTTCGTGCTAGTGACATAGTTAACTGTTTTGAAGAATGAAAATAAATTGTTAGGAAATTAGAGAGGGGGAAAATTTGAATATAATAGGCTTCAAGAACTTCTAAATCATTATTGTGCTTTTTTCCCTTTATATCAGCACAAAAGGAAACTGCATCCTTGAGCAGCTGGTTGAAAAGAGGAAAAGCTTGGGCTTCAGATTTAGCCACATCTCATTTGTAATCTGGGCTTCCCTCATAGCTCAGTTGGTAAAGAATCCGCCTGCAGTGTAGGTGACCCCAGTTCGATTCCTGAGTTGGGAAGATCTCCTGGAGAAGGGAAAGGCTACCCACTCCAGTATTCTGGCCTGGAAAATACCATGGATGAAGGAGCCTGGTAGGCTACTGTCCATGGGGTCGCAAAGAGTCAGACACGACTGAGCGACTTTTCTGTAATGATTACAGCTTTTATTAATTTTTATGTAGCAAGTAACAAACTAGATACTTGCCCATCAATTATCTCATCTAATGCTCACTAAAATCATGACTTTTTTTTTGGCATTTTACTATCAAGAAAGCAGCAAATAGATCTTTAAAACTTTGCCCAAGGTCATGCAGATAGCAAAGAACAAATGTGACTCACACCCAGATCTAACTTCCAAGTCTTTGTTTTTAACCAGCCTACTCTATTATCAGATTACTTGTGATTCACATTTTACTTGATAATGCAATGTTAGGCAAGACAAGAGGTATACTAATGAGAGGGCATGTAGAATCAAGCTTGGAAGAAACCTAAAAGATTGTATAATTCTTTTTTTTTTTTTTTCTTTTTGCTGTACTGGGTCTTCATTGCTTTGTGCAGGAGCTCTCTAGTTACGGCAAGTGGGGGATACTCTTCGTTGCTGTGCGCAGGCTTCTCACTGCTGTGGCTTCTCCCTTGCTGTGGAGGCTGTAGGCTCGCAGACTTTAGGAGTTGTGGCTCACGGCTCTAGAATGCAGGCTCAGGGGTAGCGGTGCATGTGGAATCTTCCCAGAACAGGGATTGAACCCATGTCCTCTACATTGGCAGGTGGATTCTTATCCACCACTCCACCAGGGAAGTCCTAATCCAATATAAATGTGTGGAAAATAATTTTTAACATTTGAGTGACTAAGTTTTATACAGTCTTTTCTTTTCCTCAGTGTGCTTATTTTCATTTCATTGTAAATTGAGAACATTGCCCTTCTCTTACAACTTAAAAATGAATGGAATCTTTAACAAAAACCTTGGTTACATAGGAATATAGCAATAAGTCACAGTATGTATTGGACACAAAAAGTTAAATATCTTATCCTAATATTTACTGATATTCAGTTCAGTTCAGTCGCTCAGGCGTGTCCAGCTCTTTGCGACCCCATGGACTGCAGCACGCCAGGCCTCCCTGTTCATCACCAACTCCCGGAGCTTAGTCAAACTCATGTCCATCGAGTCTGTGATGCCATCCAACCATCTCATCCTCTGTCTGCCCTTCTTCTTCTGCCCTCAATCTTTCCCAGCATCAGGGTCTTTTCCAATGAGTCAGTTCTTCACATCAGGTGGCCAAAGTATTGGAGTTTCATCTTCAGCATCAGTCCTTCCAATGAACACCCAGGACTGATCTTTAGGATGGATTGGCTGGACCTCCTTGTGGTCCAAGGGGCTCTCAAGAGTCTTCTCCAACACCACAGTTCAAAAGCATCAATTCTTCGGCACTCAGCTCTCTTTATAGTCCAACTCTCACATCCACACAACTGATACTATTTGCTGATAATATTTGCCCTAATATTTTCAATAGTAAAGTGGGAATTACTTTGGAAATGTTATCATTAACAAATGATCACTCTGAGTCCCTTTCATTAGTAACATGGGAAGCATAAAAATAGGCAGAAATTATTACCTGTGGCAACATGACGCCCCATTCCAAATATGGCGTAAATGATGGCGGGAAACAGAGACCCATACAAGCCGAACACTGGGTGCACGGATGACAGAACAGCAAAGGCCAGCCCTGTGAATACAGGGGTAAACAGGACCATCTTTTAACCTCAAGATACAGTCCATTACAAAGCAGAAGGGTATTGGTTTATTAATGATGAAAGGAACCACAATTTATTTATTCTACTTGTTCAGGGAGAGACTAGCAACATTGTCCCAAATATCAGAAAATTTACTCATTAGCTCTTGTTTACATTTCAATTCTAAAACCATTCTTTTTGGCCTACTACATTTTACCTTGGCTACAAGAAGTCTACAAGAAGACATTAGCTCAGCGTGTCTTCCTGGCAAAAGTGGTAGCATCACAGCAAAACATCTCCACACACACTTAGAGAATCATTTTCACATGTTCATTCTATTCACACGATAGCACCTGTGAGATTGACGGAAGTAGAAGCAATACCATGGACAGATAAGAAGCCTGATATGAAAGGTGAGTGATGCTGGGTCAAAAGGGACACACACATTCAAAGTTGCCTGGTTGACTGACTAGCCGACTAGCCTAAGATTGTGTATCGACCAGCGTGTGACTCCATGCATGTCTCATTACTGGACCCCAGCCTATATACGCAGGTAAAATTTCTTAGAATGAAAAAAAATCAACTTTATCTATTCAAAGAATAAGTAAGGAGTAATTCAAAACTGTTCCTTTTTATTCTCCTTAGATACTACTGCCTGCCTAGTTTGATTGTTACAGGCACACAAAAAATTTTCCTAGACATGTCTAAATTAACACTAGCCATTTAATTGTGACCAAATTATGCATGAGGATAAACTGATTAAAGTAATCTTGTTCCTTGTGGCTGTTCCTTGGCATTAAACAGCTAGTTCAGCTGGGTTCTGATAACCCATTCAAATTTGTACAATATAATGATAGCCATTTGATTGGACATAGTGGACTTGACAAGCTACAAAAAGATTTGAGGAAGGAGGTAGCATTATAATCTAGATTACCTGAATGTTAGGTCAGTTAATTATTCACACTACGGAGCCTGGTACTCTGGTTCCCAGATGAGTACTTTTTTACTGCCTAACTTTTACTAATTTAAAGTTAATTTCCTTAAAATAAACTCTAGCTCTACATCAAATATTTTTTTCAAGCAGTACAGGATAGTTGTTATGATTAAAATGTATGAAAAATCTACCAATTACTAGTCCTTTGTTAATTTTTAAAAACCTACTTGCATCGCTTGTTTACTAACAATGTACTCCTAAAAGTCTCGTGAAAACAAATAAAAAGCGGTTATAGAAGAGTCAGCGGCAGACACTGCTCTAGAATTTCACACAGGGAGAGTGAGCCTGGAAAATCCCATGGACAGAGGGGCCTGGTGGGCTGCAGTCCATGGGTCGCTAGGAGTCGGACACAACTGAGCGACTTCACTTTTTCACTTTCATGCATTGGAGAAAGAAATGGCAACCCACTCCAGTGTTCTTGCCTGGAGAATCCCAGGGACAGGGGAGCCTGGTGGGCTGCCCTCTGTGGGGTCGCACAGAGTCGGACACGACTGAAGTGACTTAGCAGCAGCAGCAGCAGAGTGAGAGGCAGCAATCTTGTTGTTGAGAAAGGGGGTGCAAAGGTTCATATCTCTAAGCCAGGTTAGCACTGTAAGGCTAAATATTTCCCCATCCCAATAACAAACACCTCCTGGCATTGATAGGGCAAGCAACTTTGTAAAAACACTGTGAACATTACAGCAGTCGTGAGGAGGATGCTCCAACGATAGAGCCATTTGCCCCACTTAGGGGCAGCCAGACATGTAACAAGCCTTCTCTGCTCCTTGTACCTGACGTCTGCCCTCTGGGCATGCACTCCCTAACGATAAAGTAGTACCTAATCCCTCTGTCTCAAGCTCCTATTTCTGAGGAGTCAGACTAAAGCATATTTAAATTTATTTCTCTATTAATAGATTATAAAGTTTTATTTTAGGGTTATAACAAGTTAAAAACTGAGAAAAGCTCTATTAGAATTACTGATAAATATAAAATTGCAAAACATTTCAAGTTTTTGTATGCAAAAGCTTAAATATTGTTTGAGAATTAACCAGTTCCATGACAATGTCCTTTATACTGCCTTACAAGGAGCTTTATTCGATGTTCATCAAGTTAATTTTTTGTGGCAACTTACTGTCGACCAGACCACAAAAATATCTGCAGCTGACACGATTCCAATGAGCATCCAAGTTCAGAAACAACTGGACTAGATGATGATCGTTTACTTTTATCTAGTTTGTTTCCGTTTTTATGTTTCATATTCAGTGCTCGCATTTCATTCAGTTTATGTTTTCCAATCTCTGTCTCTTTTTTTTAATTGTTGTTCTTTCTAAAGCCTTTATCATGTGTAGTAGAAAAGCTTTTATATACATATATAGATAGATAGATGTATAATATATATATTTTAGAAAATATGAATTTTGCTTAGCTAAAAAATGTATGACATTTTGGTTCTACTTGTTTGACTAAGTATGAATAGAATGCTAGATTTCTAATTTATAGTCACTCAAAACTTGCATATAATTCCATTTATTCTGATATCTAGTATGACTGCTAGAAGTCTAGCAACCTTATTATTTTAGCAATTTTTGAAAAAAAAAATATTTGCTGAGTCTTGAAACTTCTAACCCAATTCTGAGAATATAAAGGAACACCACGTTATAAAAAAAAAATAATAAGAAATTAATATGTGATACAATATTATTAACTAAAGTACTGACTTTTTTCAAATTTCACAAAATTTTATCCTAGTAGCCATTATTTGTTTTTATACCTTATTCAAGATGCCACCTTATATTTATTTGCATTGAGCAGCTTCAGCTGCATGTAACAAATTCTGATAAATTCTCTTTTCATTTTTATTCCATTACAAATGTTTTCTAATTTTCCTTGTTATGGCTCTTAGATATATCCGTCATTTAAAAGTGGACACTTGATTTCCAAATATATGGGGATTTTAATATCTGCTATGCTAATTTCTCATTTTGATACTAATTTCTCATTTAAATGCTTTCTACTCTGCAATCACCCTCTGTATTTTTTCAATCTTTTAACTTTATTGAGGCTTTCAATAAGTATGTCAAAGATCTCTCTTGGTAAGTATCACATGGCACTTGAAAATATGCCTCTTATTTCAAATATCTTTTGATATCATTTGCTAATATAATTCCACAGTAATAAGAGAACAGACTCTGTATGATTTCAGTACCTTTAGGCCATGAAACTTTTGCATGTTGTTTTACATTTTTACATCCTTGGATATGTTCCAGTGTCTCCTGGTTTATAGTGTATGGGAACTTGAATGGAATTTGTATCCTGCTGTTGTGTGAAAATTGTATAAATCTTAATTATGTTGAATTGGTCCATAGTGCTTTTCAGGTCTACTATATCCTCTACTTTTCTGTCTATTCATTCTATTAATTTTTGAGAATTTGACATTTAAACTCCAACTAAAAATCTTATCTACTTAGAAAAATAATTGTAATATATAGTGAAGTGAGTGTCAGTCGCCCAGTCATGTCGACCTAATGAACTGTATGTAGCCTGCCAGTCTCCTCTGTCCATGGGATTTCCCAGGCAAGAACACTGGAGTGGGTTGCCGTTCCCTTCTCCAGGGGATCTTCCTGACTCAGGGATCAAGCCTGGGTCTCTGGCATTGCAGACAGATTCTTTACCAACTGAGCCACCAGGGAAATCACTTATATATATATATATATATATATATATATATATATATAGGAACAATATGCAACTTTGTTCTGTATTCTCCAAATATCCTGTAAACGGGTTATCATACATTCATAATTTAAAAATATACATACCTACAGCCATGACTCAAGGGAAGGCGAATTGGGAAAAGACAGTGGTCTTACTAATTTCTGTTAAAATATCTTTGGAAATTTTACAAAAATATATGATCACGTGAAGACAGTTGGTCTTGGAAGAGGCACATGCAAATGGAGATGCAGGACTAAACAAGTTATATATTGAGCATGGAAAAATAAGTGTGATATGTTTTATACACAAATTGTGTGTGGGGGGGTGGGGGCGGGTGTGTGTATGCTCAGTCATATCCTACACTTCGCAGTCCCACAGACTGCAGCCTGGCAGGCTCCTCTGTCCATGGAATTTTCTAGGCAAGAATACTGGAAAGTGAAATTGTTAGTCACTCAGTCGTATCTGACTCTTTGTAATCCCATGGACTGTAGCTCACCAGGCTCCTCTGTCCATGGAATTCTCCAGGCAAGAAAATTTGAGTGGGTAGCCATTCCCTTCTCTAGGGGATCTTCCCAAACCCAAGACTTAACCCAGGTCTCCTGCATTGCAGACAGATTGTTTACCGCCTGAGCCACCAGGGAAGCCTCATATGGCTCTACTATGAAACCAAATCCACTTATTAAATTCCACGAGAGAATTAAAGAAACATGAAATATGAACTGTAAGGTCCTTGCCGGAAACAAACATTATCCAACATTAAACAATTTATGTTCAGTTTCTAGAACAATCAGTGTAGTCAAACTTTAAAAATAAAGAAACTGTGAGAGATATGATCATAGAAACTTTTATTGGAGGATTACAATTGGTGTGGGTTAAAACATGGACAGAATTTTTACAAGATTTTTCCACAGGTTGCCCATGTTCCTAAAGAGCTGTGAGGCACTTTGTTCTGATAAAATTGATTTTGTCATTAAGAATATTTTCTAGGGCTCTTTTGTTGACTGTCACATTTTTTTGGCTTCTAAATATTATTCCTTTTGTCCTGGGGGCTCTGTGTTTCATTGATATAACTTACCCTGTCAACTATACCTTCCTGAAAGCTCTTATCCATTGACTCCCAGAGCGCCATGATATTCATGGACCACATTCCCCTTTGCTAGCTTCTCATCCACTTAAATATCACTGTTTCCTAAGGTTTATTCCATTCTGATTCCTCTGTTTATTCTAGAGGACCATCCATGCATGATTGATGTCATGGGATTGGATGGGATAATCATGGTTAATTCAAATATCTTAATAATATTCTCCTAAACTCTAGATCCAGAGGTATACCAACTAGAGATCCCACGGGCACTTACGTAACAAACCCCAAATGAAAATTGCTTATTAATTATTTATTTTGATCCCATCCACCATAAATTCCACCACCACAACAAAACAGTATGCATTAAATACAAACACAAAATGTAGCTGATTCCCTGTTTACATAACCCCTATCCCAGAAAATCACACTGTCACCCAGCTAGTCACCTGATTCAGAAACCTAGAAGTTATCACAAACATGCTTTTTCTTTTTCACCCTCACATCCCTGAGTACATTGATCACCTTAGCTATTCCATTTAAAACTGGTGGATTCTTTCTCTCCCACTGCTGCTACTCCTGCCTTTCTCTGTTCCAACCACAGAACAAGATTTCTCCTAAATAGTCTTTCCTACCTAGTCTCTTGCCTCTGTCAAGTATATAATATAAGCTGATGCCAGAGTAATTTTTTTATAATACAAACCTTTGTCACCCCCTGTCATCCCTCAAGATCCACTAATGTCCTCATGGAAAATAAGCCTAAACACTTTTTCCATGTTATTCAATAAGACTTTTATGATCTGGACTCTGCTAACCTCTCCAGCTACAACTCCTACCAAGTGGGATTATTGACAAGTATTTAAACAAACTATGCTCTTTTATTCTTCTTATCACTGCATAATTTTTCTTCTTTCTACAGTGCCCTGCATCTGTGAGCTACCTGGAAAACTCGTATTACCCTTCAAGATTCAGTTAAAGTATAATTTCCTCTTGACTTCCAATCTCATTGACACTCTAGGAAGAGAAGATAATGTTATCAGTGCTATTGCTATACCTTGTACATTCTTCATTCATACAGCATACCAAAATTATTCTAAAAACCTGCTTTTTTCTCCAGGTCTCCAATTATACTGTGAGATATATTAGTAAGGCAACTAATAATAGTTGACTCATTGGAAAAGACTCTGATGCTGGGAGGGATTAGGGGCAGGAGGAGAAGGGGACAACAGAGGATGAGATGGCTGGATGGCATCACCAACTCGATAGACATGAGTTTGAGTGAACTCCGGGTGTTGGTGATGGATAGGGAGGCCTGGCGTGGTGCAATTCATGGGGTCGCAAAGTGTCAGACACGACTGAATGACTGAACTAAACTGAACTGAACTGAATAAGAATCAATTCCATTTATAAGTAAACTAGTGTGTCAAGCAAAGTACTAGGATCTCTTTCATGGAGTGCTGATAAACACAGGAACAGGCCCAGGAATAAAATGATACACTTATCCAAAGCTGTGAAGGCTATGAGAAGAAAAACAAAGGAACAAAGCAAAGAAAGGCCTTGATTATCAGGTGAGTGAAGGCACAAGCAAGATTAAATGGTTCAGAAGGTTATAAAGAGGTCAGGAAATGAAGTTAGTGAGCAGTTCATTGCAGAAACCAGCACCAGCTCAAAGGTGTTGAATGCTAATTTTTTAGGAGGTACTGATCACAGAGGGCAGAGTGTGACTGGGGATATCAGGGCTTCTCAGAGGTCCTGATACTCTTTTCCCTTGAATACTCTATCCAAGTAAACTTGAACAGGAATGGCCTTAAGGCATATTTTAGTGGATTTTTTTTTTTTTTTTTTTTTTGAAGACCACATTTATATAACACCCCTCTAAACCACTCACTAGGCCAGAGATCAGCAAAGGATAAGAACTTTCCTCCCAACTTTACACTGACTGCTAGCTAATGTCTCCTGCCCTTTCATATCTCTTCATAGGTAGGTGCACCTTCTCACTGACTCCTGTGGGCTCAGTCCCACATACCGAAATTTGAGGCCTGCTCATATGCTGGTCAGAGAAGGCAATGGCAACCCACTCTAGTACTCTTGCCTGGCAAATCCCATGGACCTCGGTCACTAGGAGTCGGACACAACTGAGTGACTTCACTTTCACTTTTCACTATTATGCACTGGAGAAGGAAATGGCAACCCACTCCAGTGTTCTTGCCTGGAGAATTCCAGGGACGGGGGAGCCTGGTGGGCTGCCGTTTATGGGGTTGCACAGAGTCGGACATGACTGAAGTGACTTAGCAGCAGCAGCAGCATATGCTGGTAGGAATTAGAAAAGACTATGCAATCTAGACCTTTTTTACCCAGAATCTTGGAGCCAGGTACTAATTCTGAGTTGTTCTTACACTTTGACTGAGCTTCTGACACTTTTTTCTAGTTTGACCTTTCAGGTCCTGGTCCCCACTGGTTGACACCCAGGTACTAAACTTTATACTCACAGGCTTTGTGAGTTCGTATGCTTCTGCTAACCTCCCTACCTCTGACCTCAATTCCACCTTCTCAAATATCTGGATTCCATCCACCTCTCTCTAGGACAGTGACAGCGCCACCACCTCAGATGAAGTGGCAAAGCACAGGTCCTCAGATTCCTCTCCACCACCTCCCACTTCCTCTATCCAAGAGGAGGGCTGCAGATTGGAGGGTCAAAGTAGGACAGTCTGAAGGAGACGCATTTCATGATGGGAAAGGCCATGTCCACCCATATGTGTATTTTTGCTATTTTTCTACTATTTTGCTCCTTGGAAGAAAAGCTGAGACCAACCTAGATAGCATATTAAAAAGCAGAGACATTACTTTGTCAACAAAGGTCCGTCTAGTCAAGGCTATGGTTTTTACAGTAGTCATGTATGGATGTGAGAGTTGGACCATAAAGAAAAATGAGCGCTGAAGAATTGATGTTTTTGAACTGTGGTGTTGGAGAAGACTCTTGTGAGTCCCTTGGACTGCAAGGAGATCCAACCAGTCCATCCTAAAGGAAATCAGCCCTGAATATTCATTGGAAGAACTGATACTAAAGCTGAAATTCCAATACTTTGGCCACCTGATGCGAAGAACTGACTCATTGGAAAAGACCCTGGCGCTGGGAAAGATTCAAGGTGGGAGGAGAAGGAGACGACAGAGGATGGCATCACTAACTTGATGGACATGAGTTTGAGCAAGGTCCAGGAGTTGGTGATGGACAGGGAAGCCTGGTGTGCTGCAGTCCATGGGGTCAGAAAGAGTCGGACACGACTGAGTGACTAAACTGAACTGAACCATTTTGCTACTGATATGATAATAAAAGACCAGGACCTGCCTCAAGACTAATTGTGATATGTCTCTTTCTTTCCACAAGCACATTCAAATCTCAGCTTTATGAAAAAAAAAAAAAAGAAATATTAATAGCTCTTCAATGTCAGGCCTAAATTGTTGTGCTCCACTCCAACTTTACTAGATCTATGTTTTAAACAATAATTCAGCTAATAAAGAGGGATGTAGTCCCTAAATGTAACCTGTGTATAGAGTTCCCCTGAGATCCTCTCCAGAGAAACAGTGATTAGTAGGACTTGATTTCTTAAAATTCTATTTCATATAATACCATGTTGCTGTTCAGTCACTCACATGTCTGACTCCTTGAGATGCCATAGAGGAAAGCAAGGTTTCCCTGTCCTTCACTGTCTCCCAGAGTTTGCTCAAACTCATGTCCATCAAGTCAATGATGCCATCCAGTCATCTCATCCTCAGTTGCTTCTTTCTCCTACTGCCCTCAATCTTTCCCCAAACCAGGGTCTTTCCCAATGAGTTGGCTCTCCACATCAGGTGGCCAAAGTATTAAAGCTTCAGTTTCAGCATCAGTCCTTCCAATGAATATTCAGGACTGACTTCCTTTAGGATTGACTCATTTGATCTCCTTGCAGTCCACAGGACTCTCAAGAGTCTTCTCCAGCACCACAGTTCAAAACAATCGATTCTTCAGTGCTCAACCTTCTTTACAGTCCAACTCTCACATCCATCCATACTACAGGAAAACCATAGCTTTGATTAATCCAACTTTTGTTAGCAAAGTGATGTCTCTGTTTTTTAATATGCTAAGTTTATCATAGCTTTACTTCCAAGGAGCAAGCATCTTTTTAATTTCATGACTGCGGTCACCATCTGCAGTGATTGTTAAGGCCAAGAAAATAGTCTATCACTGTTTCCATTGTTTCCCCATCTATTTGTCATGAGGTGATGGGACTGTATACCGAGATCTTAGTTTTCTAAATGTTGAGTTTTAAGCTAACTTTTTCACTTTCATTTTCACTTTCCTCAAGAGGCTCTTTAGTTCCTCTTCACTTTCTTCCATAGGGGTGGTGTCATCTGCATATCTGAGGTTGTTTATATTTCTCCTGGCAATCTTGATTCCAGCTTGCACTTCATCCAGCCCAGCATTTCTCATGATGTACTCTGCATACAAGTTTAATAAGCAGGGTGACATATAAGTTACATAACCTTTGACCTACTCTTTTCACAGTTTTGAATCAGTTCATTGTTCCATGTCTGGTTCTAACTGTTGCTTTTTGACCTGGATACAGGCTTCTCAGGAGACAGGTAAGGTGGTCTGGTATTCCCATCTCTACGAATTTTTCACTGTTTGTTGTGATCCACACAGTCAAAGACGTTAGTGTCGTCAATGAACCAGATATCAAATTGCCAGCCTCTGTTGGATCATAGAAAAAGCCAACAGAGGCTGGCAATTTGATATCTGGTTCCTCTGCCTTTTCTGAATCTAGCTTGTACATCTGGAATTTCTCGGTTGTAGTGCTGAAGCCTAGCTTGAAGGATTTTATAGTGCTGAAGCCTAGCTTGAAGGATTTTGAGCATTACTTTGCTGGCATCTGAACTGAGTACAGTTGCACAGTAGTTTTAACATTCTTTAGCATTGCCTTTCTTCGGGACTGGAATGAAAACTGACCTTTTCTAGTATCGTAGCCCCTACTGAGTTTTCCAAATTTGCTGGCATATTGAGTGCAGCACTTTAATAGCATCATTTTTAGGATTTGAAATAGCCCAGCTGCAAGTCTAACAGCTCCACTAGCTTTATTTGTAGTAATGCTTCCTAAGGCTCACTTGACTTCACATGCCAGGATATCTGGCTCTAGGTGAGTGACCACACCATTGTGGTTATTAGATCTTTAAGACCTTCTTTTTGTTCAGTTCTTCTGTGTATTCTTGCTACCTCTTATTAATATCTTCTGTTTCTGATAAGTCCATACTGTTGCTGTTCTTTTCTATGCCCATCTTTGCATGAAATGTTTCCTTGGTATCTCTAATTTTCTTGAGATCTCTAGTCTTTCCCATTCTATTGTTTTCCTCTATTTCTTTGCATTGATCACTGAGGAAGGCTTTCTTATGTCTCCTGGCTGTTCCCTGGAACTGTGCATTCAGTTGGGTATAGCTTTCCTTTTCTCTTTTGCCTTTCACTTTTATTCTTTTCTCAGTTACTTGTCAGGCCTCCTGAGACAACCATTTTGCCTTTTTGCATTTCTTTTTCTTGGGGATGGTTTTGATCACCGCCTCCTGTACAAACCTCAATCCATAGTTCTTCAGGCACTCTGTCAGATCTAATCCCTTGCATCAATTTGTCACTTCCTCTGTATAATCTGAAGTCCAAGGAGTGGTGGCTGCGTAGGCACAGGAGGGCCAAGAGGAGCTACTCCAAGTTCAAGGTCAGGAGGGGTGGCTGTGAGGAGATACCCATCGTCCAAGGTAAGGAGCAGCAGCTGCACTTTGCAGAAGCAGCCGTGAAGTGATACCCCACGACCAAGGTAAGAGAAACCCAAGTAAGACGGTAGGTGTTGCAAGAGGCATCAGAGGGCAGACACACTGAAACCATAATCACAGAAAACTACTCAGTCTAATCACACAGACCACAGCCTTGTCTAACTCAATGAAACTAAGCCATGACATGTGGGGCCACCCAAGATGGGCGGGTCATGGTGGAGAGGTCTGACAGAATGTGATCCACTGGAGAAGGGAATGGCAAACCACTTCAGTATTCTTGCCTTGAGAACCCCATGAACAGTATGAAAAGGCAAAATGATAGGATACTGAAAGAGGAACTCCAGAGGTCAGTAGTTGCCCAATATGCTACTGTAGATCAGTGGAGAAATAACTCCAAAAAGAATGAAGGGATGGAGCCAAAGCAAAAACAATACCCAGCTGTGGATGTGACTGGTGATAGAAGCAAGGTCCAATGCTGTAAAGAGCAATATCGCATAGGAACCTGGAATGTCAGGTCCATGAATCAAGGCAAATTGGAAGTGGTCAAACAAGAGATGGCAAGAGTGAACGTTGACATTCCAGGAATGACCGAACTAAAATGGACTGGAATGGGTGAATTTAACTCAGATGACCATTATATCTACTACTGTGGACAGGAATCCCTTAGAAGAAATGGAGTAGCCCTCCTAGTCAACAAAAGTCTGATATGCAGTACTTGGATGCAATCTCAAAAATGACAGAATGATCTCTTTTGTTTCCAAGGCAAACCATTCAATATCACAGTAATCCAAGTCTATGCCCCAACCAGTAACATTGAAGAAGCTGAAGTTGAATGGTTCTATGAAGACCTACAAGACCTTTTAGAACTAACACCCCCAAAAGATGTCCTTTTCATTATAGAGGACTGGAATGCAAAAGTAGGAAGTCAAGAAACACCTGGGGTAACAGGCAAATTTGGCCTTGGAATATGGAATGAAGCAGGGCAAAGACTAATAGAGTTTTGCCAAGAAAATGCACTGGTCATAGCAAACACCCTCTTGCAATAACACAAGAGAAGACTCTACACATGGACATCACCAGATGGTCAACACCAAAATCAGATTGATTATATTCTTTGCACCCAAAGATGGAGAAGTTCTATACAGTCAGCAAAAACAAGACCGGAAGCTGACTGTGGCTCAGATCATCAACTCCTTATTGCCAAATTCAGACTTAAATTGAAGAAAGTGGGGAAAACCACTCGACCATTCATGTATGACCTAAATCAAATTCCTTACAGTGGAAGTGAGAAATAGATTTAAGGGACTAGATCTGATAGATAGAGTGCCTGATGAACTATGGATGGAGGTTCGTGACATTGTACAGGAGACAGGGATCAAGACCATCCTCATGGAAAAGAAATGCAAAAAAGCAATATGGCTGTCTGGGGAGGCCTTACAAATAGCTGTGAAAAGAAGAGAAGCAAAAAGCAAAGGAGAAAAGGAAAGTATAAGCATCTGAATGAAGAGCTCCAAAGAATAGCAAGAAGAGATAAGAAAGCCTTCCTCAGTGATCAATGCAAAGAACAGAGGAAAACAACAGAATGGGAAAGACTGGAGATCTCTTCAAGAAAATTAGAGATACCAAGGGAACATTTCATGCAAAGATGGGCTCGATAAAGGACAGAAATGGTATGGACCTAACAGAAGCAGAAGATACTAAGAAGAGATGGCAAGAATACACAGAAGAACTGTACAAAAAAGATCTTCACAACCCAGATAATCATGATGGTGTGATCACACACCTACAGCCAGACATCCCAGAATGTGAAGTCAAGTGGGCCTTAGAAAGCATCACTACGAACAAAGCTAGTGGAGGGGATGGAATTCCAGTTGAGCTATTCCAAATCCTGAAAGATGATGCTGTGAAAGTGCTGCACTCAATATGCCAGCAAATTTGGAAAACTCAGCAGTGGCCACAGGACTGGAAAAGATCCATTTTTCTTCCAATCCCAAAGAAAGGCAATGCCAAGAATGCCTAAACTACTGCACAATTGCACTCATCTCACACGCTAGTAAAGTCATGCTCAAAATTCTCCAAGCCAGGCTTCAGCAATACATGAACCGTGAACTTCCAGATGTTCAAGCTGGTTTTAGAAAAAGGCAGAGGAACCAGAGATCAAATTGCCAACATCTGCTGGATCATGGAAAAAGCAAGAGAGTTCCAGAAAAACATCTATTTCTGCTTTATTGACTATGCCAAAGCCTTTGACTGTGTGGATCACAACAAACTGTGGAAAATTCTTCAAGAGATGGGAATACCAGACCACCTGATCTGCTCTTAAGAAACTGGTATGCAGGTCAGGAAGCAACAGTTAGAACTGGACATGGAACAACAGACTGGTTCCAAATAGGAAAAGGGGTACGTCAAAGCTGTATATTGTCACCCTGCTTATTTAACTTATATGCAGAGTACATCATGAGAAACGCCAGGCTGGAAGAAGCACAAGCTGGAACCAAGATTGCTGGGAGAAATATCAATAACCTCGGATATGCAGATGACACCACCCTATGGCAGAAAGTGAAGAGGAACTCAAAAGCCTCTTGATGAAAGTGAAAGTGGAAAGTGAAAAAGTTGGCTTAAAGCTCAATACTCAGAAAACTAAGATCACAGCATCTGGTCCCATCCCTTCATGGCAAATAGATAGGGAAACGGTGGAAACAGTGTCAGACTTTATTTTTTTAGGCTCCAAAATCACTGCAGATGGTGACTGCAGCCATGAAATTAAAAGACGTTTACTCCTTGGAAGGAAAGTTATGACCAACCTAGATAGCATATTCAAAAGCAGAGCCATTACTTTGCCAACAAAGTTCCATCTAGTCAAGGCTGTGGTTTTTCCAGTAGTCATGTATGGATGTGAAAGTTGGACTGTGAAGAAAGCTGAGCGCTGAAGAATTGATGCTTTTGAATTGTGGTGTTGGAGAAGACTCTTGAGAGTCCCTTGGACTGCAAGGAGATCCAACTTGTCCATCCTAAAGGAGATCAGTCCTGGGTGTTCACTGGAAGGACTGATGCTGAAGCTGAAACTCCAGTACTTTGGCCACCTCATGCGAAGAACTGACACATTGGAAAAGACCCTGATGCTGGAAGGGATTGGGGGCAGGAGGAGAAGGGGACGACAGAGGATGAGATGGCTGGATGGCATCACTGACTCGATGGACATGAGTTTGAGTGAACTCCGGGAGTTGGTGATGGACAGGGAGGTCTGGCATGCTGCAATCCATGGGGTCGCAAAGAGTTGGACACGACTGAGCGACTGAACTAAACTGAACTGAACTGTATGATCATAAGGAATTTCATTTAGGTCATACCTGAATGGCCTAGTGGTTTTCCCTACTTTCTTCAATTTAAGTATGAATTTTGCAATAGAGAGTTCATGATCTGAGCTACAGTTAGCTTTCAATCTTGTTTTTGCTGACTATGTAGAGTGTCCATCTTCAGCTGCAAAGTATACAATTAATCTGTTTTTGGTATTGACTATCTGGTGATGTCCTTGTGTATAGTCATCTCTTGGGTTGCTAGAAGAGGGAAATATTTGCTATGACCAGTGCATTCTCTTGGCAAAACTCTGTTAGCCTTTGCCCTGCTTCATTCTGTACTCCAAGCCCAAATTTGCCTGTCACTCCAGGGATTTCTTGACTTCCTACTTTTGTATTCCAGTTCCCTATGATGAAAATGACATCTTTTTTTTTTTTTTTTTTTTTTGGTGTTAGTTTATGAAGGTCTTGTATATCATCATAAAACCACTCAATATTAGGTTCTTTGGCATTAGTGGTTGGGGTATAGACTTGGCCACTGTGATATTGAGGTTTGCCTTGGAGGTGAACCAAGATCATCTGTTGTTTTAGAGATTGCACCGAAGTACTCAATCTCAGACTCTTTTGTGAATGTGAAAGCTACTCCATTTCTTCTGAGATTCATGCCCATAGTAGTAGATATGATGGTCATCTGATTTAAATTCACCCATTCCCATTCATTTTAGTTCACTGATTCCTAAAATGTTGATGTTCTCTCTTGCCATCTCCTGTTTGACCACTTCTAATTTACCTTGATTCATGGACCTAAGTTTCCAACTTTCTATGCAATATTGTTCTTTACAGCATCTGACTTTGCTTTCACCACCAGACACATCCACAACTGGGTGTCATTTCTGCTTTGGCTCAGCCTCTTCATTACTTCTGAAACTATTTCTCCGCTCTTCTCCAGTAGCATACTGGACACCTACTGAGCTGGTGGGGGTTGGGGGGGCGTTGTTCATCTTTCAGTGTCATATCTTTTTGTCTTTTCATACAGTTCATGGCCTCAAGGCAAGAATGCTGAAGTGGTATCTTATAATCTTATAATACCGGGTATCTTTAGCTATTCAAGTCTTGCCAGTTTTTTTTTTAAGACTGTCACTTTTTTCTCTATGTCACCCAATTTTTATCACCAAATATTAATTTCATGTCATTCTTATTAGATAGGATTGTAAATTCTTCATTTTTCCACATAAAAACAATATTATTTGGCAGCTCCCTGGATTTATACAAGCTACTCAGAAAGTTGCTAAAACTAATATTTTGCAAATTTTCGTTAAGAAAATGTTCCCACCCTTGCATTCCCACACCAGAATATCCTCAAGGTTGGAATAATAAGATCATATTCTCATATATTTTTGTACAAATTTGAGACAGGGAAAAACAAGGCCCTTGTGGGCTAGATTGTTGCCTTTTTGTTCTCTCTTTCCAAAAACATAGCAAAAGCCTGTATTTTTTTCAAGTATTTTTTAAAACTAGAAATGAATAAAGAACCCTAGAAGACACATTAGTATTCTTAAAAACAAAATAATTAGGTAGTAGTAAGCTCTCCCAAGAATTACATATTAAAAAATCAAACACAAATTGTATGGGTAATGATAAACGTTATTTCCCTCTGGCAACTGTGTATGGTGGTCTTAGCACTGTTATTAATAAAACACAATGTGATCAGCTGTCTGGTTCACTGCATCAGTGGGCTCAGGGTTAAGTGATATTAAGAGCTTAATTAAGGGTAAATTTGCATCTATCCAAGAAATATAGCTGTATGAAAACAAAATTCCTATAGACATACATTCTCTTGGTTCACAAACAAGTACTGTTAAAGATCATTGGTTCTAATCACTAGACAGGTTAAGGCAATAGGTTCATCCTGTAACATATTGTACAGATGAGATTTCACAAGAGTGTAAATAAAGAATTATCATGGTCAAAAAGCTTCATGATCAACAGATCTATGAGCTTAAATATTGGAAACAGTAAGAGATTAAGTGTCTATGGAGAAGAGTATCCACCAAAAGAGTGAGCACAGGTAAGCTCTATCCTATCATTTGAGTTATGATTTTTTTACCATCAAGAAACATTTGAGCACCTATTATGTGCCAAATACATTGATAGGAGCTGAAAGGATTTCTTAGGACTCAGGACATTTATCGCTAAAACCAGAACGATTGGTCAACCTAGACTGTAAACAGTCTACACCTTCAAAGAACTAATAGCCTAGAAGAAAAGTCAAATATAAATCAAAAACAATGTGACAGTATTAGTGAAGTGGATAAGTGAGGGTACCATGGGAAAGCAAAATAGAGGTATCTATCAAGTACTTTCTGAAAATCCATAGTTCTCAACCCTAGCTGCTCATTTTTCTTTATTTTTATCATCACTTGAGGAAGCTGAGGTGCAAAACATTAAATGATTTGCCCTAAATTCTCAGAGATTTTTATTTACCTGGGATAGGGTTGGGGCACGGGTATTTTTTCAAGTGCCAAAAGAGATTAAAATATGCAAGCAAGGTTGAGAACTACTAACCTAACCCAGGTTAAGTATGCGAAAATATACTCAGATAAAGAGGGTGAGGGGAGAAAGATTATCCATTTAGGAGGAAGCAGTACGTGCAAATGTCCTGAGGCAAAACAAGCATGACCCTTTAGAACACTAAGATCTGTTCAGAGCAGCCAGAACATAGGATGAAAACAATATGAGTGAGATCCAGGTACTAAAGGGCCTTGAAAAACCTTTTCATGAGTTCATGCCTGTGTAAAAAGAGAAAAGTTGGCTATTTATAGTTTGCTTTTTATATAAATATCTTGTTTTCCTGAATGCCTTGATGGGTTTGGACAATCAAGGTGTCTTTGAGCTGAGTTTGAGAACTTCCTACTCTAGACCTGAAAAGGACAGCAGTGAAGCAGAATTAATGTAAAAGCATAGGGGATATTTGGGATTATGACAAATTGCAAAGCCCACGCCCACAGAAAGGGTGCAGGCACCACTCAACTTCGGCCTGTTATTTCCATTCAGGAATATTTGCTGTTAGATAATTAGATTTAAATAAAGGGGAAAAAAACTCAATTTTAAAATGAGACAGCCACTTCATTCTTACTAGAGCTCTTGGTAATTGCCCTCTGTTCTTCCCCAGCAGCATACTGGACACCTTGCAATGTGGAGGGCTCAGCTAGCGTCACATCTTTTTGCCTTTTTATACCATCCATGGGATTCTCCAGGCAAGAATGCTGGAGTGGGTTGCCATTTCCTTCTCCACCCCAGTGAACCATGTTTTGTCAAAATTCTTCCCTGTGTCCCATCCATTTGGCGTGGCCCTGCCTGGCACAGCTCATGGCTTCATTGAGTTGTGCAAGCCCCTTTGCTACAACAAGGCTGTGATCTGTGAAGGGGTGAGCCACCTCTGCCACATGGTAAAAGCTATTTATTGTTTGTTGAATTCGCAGGCCAGTATTAAAGCACGTCTCTCTTCTGTCCCTCATCCTAAGCTAGTCTAGCAGGGGGCATGAGCAGCTCTCAAGGGAAAGAACAGGAGCTCTGGTGTAGGTACTCCTTCCCCCTGCCACACTCCTCTCCCCTCTCAGCCAGAATCTCCGGGTTTTATTTTATCAAGGAAGCTGACATGTCATCACAGATGGGGCAGACTCAGGGGCTGATGTGCAGTGTGCCTCTCAGTGTCATTCCTAGTCCACTCAGGTTATGTCTGCTGTACTCAAGGCAAACTGGAGAACAGCAGACAGCAAGGGATGTGGGGTGGAGCCTGGTAGATGTATATTTCAGTCTCTCTTAGCAGTACTGAGGGCAAGATACCCAAGGTTCTGAACCTCAGTCTCCTCTTCTCATGAAAATGAATATAAATATAAAGTATATATATATATATATATCTATCTTAATGGGTTTAGAAAATTGGAGACAATTTGTGTAACATTTAAATTGGAATAACACTCAAATGCATAGTTAAGGTGATTGGAAGTAACACAACTTAAACCTAATTAACAACAAAAAAGTGTTTGCACATGCAAGTGAAAAGTCAGAAGTGTACTAGCCATCATCAGGATTCAGTTTCTCTCTATTGTTCCCTTTGCTGTGTTGGCTTCATTTCCAGGCTTTTGAAGCTGAGGGAAGATATAGAGGAATGTCATCCTTACTGTCAGTAGTCCCAGCACAAAGGAAGATGCCTTTTCCTTTTTTTCCTCAAAGGTTCTGCACATGTTCCAAGATCCAGACTGACTGGGCCGCTCTCAGGTGACATGTATTGCCATCACCATTTTAAAATAAGAAATGACTGGTTTGTAGTATAGTAAACCCTCCTTGTGCCTAGAGGAGAAAACGTCACGACTAAACCAGTAACTGACCTGGTGAATGGAATAGTGCTCATTATCAACATGAGCCACAAGTCTTCACCTGGACTAATGACTATCTGGATGCAGCTGTCAACACTGCCGCACGTTACAATCTGGGACAATTGAAAAAAGAAGAATCACAATGTCCTCCATGTCTGGGAACTACTCCTGGGAAATCTGATTTCCCAGTTTGAGATGAGACTCAGGTACCAATGTTCTTCTAGTCACCAAGCTGGCTCCAGTGGGTCCCCAAAGTTGAGAATCCTTGTTGAGGGATACTTATTTTGCTGATCAGCCTAGAGCCAAAATTGGAACCTCACTTAAACCACGTAAACCAAAAATGGAAGGGGCAGGGGGGTTGTTCCTTAAAACAAATCCAAGAACTACTAAGAACGATTCTTGTATTATTACTAAAAGTAATTAATTACAAAAATTACTAAAAGCAGGGATGCATCCTGGCTGGCAAAAACAGGATAATTTGTACTTTATATTTTATATTGTACTACTATATAGGCCACATACCTTATCTTCACAACCACTGCCAATCCATTTTGTTGCAAACCTTCCCAAGTTTTCAACACTCTAAAATGGAAAGTCTTGGTTCGTCCATGTGAACTGGTCTAAATATTACAGGGAGTATTATTCTAACTGCAGAAATATAAAAGTAACCTTTTAACACACAAATCACCATTAATTTACATTTAAGAAAGAAAGAAAATCAGAAATGCTAGATGAAGCCCAAAGCTTTGGGTGAGAGCATGCATCATGGGATGAGAGAAAATGGAGAAGTGAAAAACCAGCAGTGTTCCTTGCTCCTGGGTACATTTTTATGGAGGTCAGGGAAAGTATGAGTGAGTGAGTGAATGAAAGTTGCTCAGTCATGTCCGACTCTTAGCGACCCCATAGACTATACAGTCCATGGAATTCTCCAGGCCAGAATACTGAAGTGGGTAGCCTTTCCCTTCTCCAGGCGATCTTCCCAACCCAGGTCTCCTGCATTGCAGGCGGATTCTTTACCAGCTGAGCCACAAGGGAAGCCCCAGGGCAAGTATATATATTTAGCAATATTTGGCTGCCATTGTTCTTAGAGAAGAGAATAGTTACCATTCAATAAATATAACAAATCATTATAATTTCTCTAAATTATAATCTACATGTTTATAATGATTAAGAGGTTAGAGATATGTAGCTAATGCTACTTCTCTTAATCTTCAAGGCTGAAACCATGCAGGGAAAATTCTCAGACAAGCCTTTAATTTTCACAGTGAATGCTTCCAGGAATTCCACTTACTGTTCCACATGTCGCTAAGCTGCCCTCAGGAGTACAAAGAAGATCAGCTTCCACATATTTTGGTACCAGTAATGCCACAAGTTCTGCATTATTATAAGGAACGTCCATCCCTTGTCTGTGGTCCAGAACACTGTGGTTTGAACATCAGACAGCCCTATGGCAGCATAAAATTTTCATGATTTGGCAACAAAAATTCTAGGTGATCCCACGGAATGCAAGTCAAAACATTCTCATATTCCTCCTCAGTGTATTAGGTACTTATATGGTAAGTCATGCATTTTAGGTCTCCACCCTGTCCCAATGCTTGAGTTTTCAGATTGAAAAAAAACAAAAAAAATTTTCCCTCAAGTGGTCATCCAGGGTAGAATGTGAACTAAAGTATTTATACTCTAGGAGTTTTATACTGCTTAACTTGCCAACCATGTCGGTGACATGTTTAAATTAATGACATTCTCTAGAACGTTTGTTGATCCTCAAACTACATTCTGCAGCGAGATGTCAATTAAAGAACATTTTGGTACGTGCCAGCTATAATGGTTTTCACCTGATGTTAGTGATGAGTGCTCCCAATGTTTTTAATATTAAAAAACACACACACACAAATCATTTCTAAGAAATATTTGAACATGGTGAAAGAATGACCTAAAGTTCCTTTTCTTTTTTTCATTAAAATGAGCACATCTACATTTATGCTTTTACCTTGGGGAGGAAATATTTTGGGGATCCCTTTAGCAATCTTGTGTAGTCTATAAACTCCTTCCCAGAATACTTTCTTAAAATAAGTAAAAGAAAATAGAATTATAGAATTATAAAGAAATGAAGTATATTAAAATATATTGATGCAGGTTCACAGACCTGAAGTTCCTGTTGATTTAAGGACCTAATCTTGTGTGTGTGTGTGTGTGTGTGCGCGCGCGCGCACTAAGTCACTTCAGTCATGTCCGACTCCTTGCGACCCTATGGACTGTAGCCTGCCAGACTCCTCTATACATGGGATTTTCCAGGCATGAATACTGGAGTGGGCTGCCCCCCTTGAGGGGATCTTCCCGACCCAGGGAATTGAACCTGCGTCTCTCACATCTCTTGCATTGGCAGGCAGGTTCTTTGCTGCTAGCGCCACCTTGGAGTCAGTCATTTCAGTCGCTCAGTCGTGTCCAACTCTTTGTGATCCCATGGACTGCAGCACACCAGGCCTCCCTGTCCATCACCAACACTGCCACTTGGAAGTTCCCTCTTAAAGATTTTATTCAAGAGGGAGTTCAAGGCATTTCAACAAAACATGTTAGCAAGCGCCTTGTCAGAGGAGACAAATTCACACTTAGCGGGAAACTAGGAGAAAGGGTGGCAGCAGATGTGTGAATGATGGGGACTGCGGCAAAATATAAAGCACATGCCCTGTCTACAGAGGGAGCCAAAAGATTTTTTCCACATGGAAACATAAGACCCTTATGGCCATCTGTTTCCCTTTGGCAAGAGAAGCCAGACATCTAGATTTTCATCTAGATGGGTTAATGTTGGCTCGAGAAAAAATTAAACACGGGGACAAAAGGAATGCAGGTAAACCTTTTATCATATTTGTCTGGGGGGCTACAAGTTTATAAATTCAGAAAAGTAAGGAGAATTGGAAGAAATTAATTATTCATATTTTAATGTATCTTTTACTATCAGTATCTTTATTACATTTATTTTTAAAATATAAAAATAAATTTAAATTTCCCTTCCGAGAGTGGCAGCAAGATACCATAAAATAATAAAAGTCTCTAGGAGGCAAACTGCTTCATGATTCCAAGAAACATTTACTGAAAACCTGTCTCTATGCGCCAGGTAATATATAAACCGGTAAGAGTATAAAGATTAAAACATTCTTTCCAAAGCTTACCCACCAGTGCATAAAGAATTGTACCAAAAGAATACAATACAATCTGTTAAGGCCAATCATAGAGATACATAAAAAGTACAAAGGGAGTAGGAGATACATCTTTCCAGAAGATTGACAGGGATTCTTAGAGGAAAGATCTCTTTGAGTAGACCTTTGTATTAAGGGGCCCAGATTTTTAATGATCTAACAGATTATTCTAAAGAATTGGGCTTTATCCCAGTGGAAACAGAGGGTCACGGAAGAATTCTGAACGTAGAACTGATATGGTTAGACACAGCGTGGAATGGCCTACATGAGGAGACAGACAGTGAACCCACAAGATTATGGTTTCAATAGTTTAGGGGTCCAGGGCGGTAGCAGGGGACATGAAGTGAGACTGCTTGGTTGGAAAGATATTTAGGAAACAGAAACACCAGGACCTGGTGGGTGATTGTACCCTGGCGGGCATAGTAGTGAAAGAGAGGGAGGAGCTGAGAATGACTCAAGACTATATAAGAGGAAGTCTAGTACAAAGCTTGGTGGAAAGGGGAGCACATAGTCCCTAGAGCCTGACTACTTGGGTTAAAATCCTGTCACTTCTAACTCACTTACTGTGTAACTTTGATCAATTACTTATCCTCTGTGAGCCTCAGTTTTGTATATATGTCGTGTTCTTTTGTGTCTAAAAATTAGCTGTTATTATTTATTATTATAATTCTGGTAAGGATGGTGGTTTCATTCAGTTTGTTTCTTCCAGAAGGCTAGTGCTGCATTTGTAATGCTTTCAGGCAATTCTAGGTTTGTCTAGTTGAATATATGGATCTCTGGTTGAGAAGAAAGTACAGTGATGATGGCTAGAGCCTCTTACACAGATGAAATAGCCTGAGGCATTTTCAGAGAAGGCCCAGGGTTTGAATCTCCAGGATGCTAGTGTTTAATGGGTAGATAGAGTAGGAACCATGCTGGGAAAGACTGAGGGCAAGAGGAGATGCAGCGACATATGAGATGGTTGGATGGCATCACTGACGATGACATGAGTTTGAGCAAACTCCAGGAGATGGTGAAGGACAGGGAAGCCTGGAGCACTGCAGTTCCTGGGGTTGCAAAGAGTTGGACACGACTGAGTGACTGAACAACAACAGAGGAGGCAAAATCTGCAAAAGCTAATAATAAGAGAAGGCCAGAGAGGTAGTAGAAGGTGAACAGAAAAGCAATGTCTAAAGCTCAAGAGAAGAAATTATTTTAGAGAGAGTATAGTCAACACAGAAAATACTACATACTACATGATGACTAACAAGCATCTATATTTAACAATTGGGAAATCTTTAATAAAGTAATTTAAAATGGCTCCTTGATAGCTGACATACAGAAAAGACTCAAATTTTAGTTTACATTAACCTTAATTTTAATTGCATATATTGAGAAAGAAGAATTAAAAAAAAAAAACAAGTAGGCTCCTCTAACCATGGGATTCTCTTAACCAGAATAATGGAATGGGTTGCTCTGCCCTCCTCCAGGGGATCTTCCCAACCCAGGGATCGAAACTGCGTCTCTTAGGTCTTTACCACTAGCGCCACCTAGGAAGCCCAAACCCAAAGGTAATTTACAGGGAAGGACATTTGTGCCTTTCCCAAGAAATGCCTTCTGTTACTAAGACTGGAATTATGAAAAGGTCTACTTATTTTGGCAGTGTAGAGCATAAAGCATAAAATGTTGAGTGTTACCATTGGAATCAAGTCCTGACTCTACCACTTACCAAGTATAAGGTCCAGAGAAAATTATTTACTTGTCTAAGTTTCCACTTTCTCAAGTGGGAAATGGAGGACCACTGTCACTTAGGATTTTGTTGGGACAGGGGAAGATATTGCACATAAGGGATTTAGCACAAGGCCCCTTACAACAAATAGTAGCTTATGATATTTACCCATCGTGGGTAATCATGAGAAAGTTTGAGAATTGTTTTTAAAGAATAAGTACTTGTGGAAGAATTCAGTTCAGTTCAGTCGCTCAGTCGTGTCCAACTCTTAGCGACCCCACGGACTGCAGCATGCCAGGCCTCCCTGTCCATCACCAACTCCCTGTCCAGAATTGGTCTTTCCATACACCAACAAAAACCTTTAAGCTCTTTCTAGCAGTGTACCCTTCCTTGCCCAATCACTGCAAGTCTTCTAGGAGAATCAAGAGCCAGATCCATAATTTCCAAGACACAAGAGTTGAGTAAGCTTTGTGCTTCTCATCAATTGGGGGCTGGCCAACATATTTCTTCATAACTAGTAAAATGCATGACTCATTAAACAAAACACCTCAATTTCCATACCCAAAGAAAAGTCATACAATCAACTACCAAAGACAGATAAATGAAAATACTAATAATATATCACAGGTATTTTTATCATATCCCCAAATTTTCTAACTAACCTGATATTTCAGAAAGATGAAAAAGCAAATTTTTTTAAAATAATTTCTCTTTTACTTTATAATAAATGAAAGAAAATATATTCATAAAATATACTGAAACTACCTGGTGAAAAAGCTCTTGTAAATTCATCATCTTAGTTTCAAAGTCCATGGTAGTGTCTCACTTTGAATTTAAAATTGAATAAAAATAATCCTAAAAAATGGCCTAATGTGTTATTTACTTTGCATTTTTATGAAAGACTACTATGCTTTGCTTTTAGCAAACTGGTCATTAAAAATATGAGACTATTCAGGGAAATGGAACCCCAGGAAGTACGATAGTACTATAGATCTTAAAGCAACCAGAGCAGATGTTCCTAATCATACTAAAAACACAAACTCACAAACCAGTTTGTTCCAGCTACAGAATTAGAAAAGTGCATATAATTTAATGGTATGAAAAATAGTTCAAGCCAGGAGGTAGTAAAACTGCAAAAAAATATAAATCTAAAGAGTCTGTGCCAAGGAACATTTTACAAATTCTCAAGGCTGAAAAATCTTGAGATTTTTCTTGCTACAGGTAGGAAGCTATTACCTGAACTAGTTTTTAAAAATACAATGAATATGTCTTCAAGGTAGGAAGCTATTACCTGAACTAGTTTTTAAAAATACAATGAATATATCTTTAAGGAAAACAAAAAACACAGACACACACACACACGCTCATACACCGCATGCACACCAATTACCTAATAGTTTTTCCCCAGAGAAACATCTATCTAAATCTAGAATATCATTTATAAACAGGTTTGGGAAAGTTAAAATCAGACTTCTCATCAGTTTAAATTTATAATTGAGAAATAAACAGTACATAATGTGATACAGAATTAAATTGGCATGCACAGTAAAATGTAAGCTCTAAGGACAGAGGATTCTCTTTGCAAATAATGATCTTGGCCAAGAGCCTCCTTTATGTACAGAAAGCTCTATTCCTTGCTTATAGCAACCCGCAAGATTACAACAGGTCATTGTATGCTGCTAATTAGGTTTACAAATGATATGTTCAAGCCAGGTGATATTTTATAGCTGGATTCAGCCTAAGTAGAAAACTGTATCAATAAGGTCAAACTGTAAAAACTCATTGTCCCATAATTACAGATCTTTTACTCATATAGTATGAATTTTAACATTGCAAATATATAATGCCATTAAAAATTGGTTTGATGCTTAATATCTCTCAAAAACAGCAAAAAGAAAGAAAGCAAAAGACAAGTAGGAAAACTTTTGTGTCTTCCTACTTGTGCTTCCACAGATATTCAGTGTGTTTATTCTCCGAAAGTTAATTAAAGTCAATTTTGTTAGTAGACCCTAGGTCACAATACTCTTCCAAGAAAGCAAAGTGATATTTACTGTGTATAAAACAGGAAAATCAAATGCAGTACATTACCTTGTGCTACCTGTTGAACTGCCAGCATCATCCCAGAAACAGTATCCGGAAGCAAGCTTTCTTTCAGACTGTAATGCGTCGCCCACTCCAAAATAGGCAGCCGCCACCTACACCACTGTTTAAAGTCTTCACAACGGGGGATACGCATCTTGCTCCAGGGCAAGCTTTTCTTTTTTCTCTTTGCCCCCGTCATTTTCAGATTACCTCTTGTAGATTAAACTTCTTTAAACAAGAAAAAAATTGTTGTAGAACACCTCCCTTCAAAGCCAGGCTCCAAATCGTCTGTGGTTTACAATGTCAAAGCTATCCAGGAAATAATAAGAGAGAGATTAACAAAAGCATATATATATATACACACACACATACACACACACACATACATATGCAGCTAGGCTGCATGTTTTATTATGGTACAGCTAATTATTCTAGATAAAAGATGCAGATTAAAACCATGAATTTTTATCTGAATGAGATGAGAAGTGGTACCTCTTGTTAGTGTAATATTTTCTGATCTTGGAAAAGTAGTGGATTCAGTATTAAGTTGGTGTAGAGCTCTCTTGCCCATAATTCCCCTTATACTGACTGTAGTCTTATGTTTTGGCTTATATCCCAGTGGCTAATGAGGTAGTTCTGGGCATGTGTTGCAAGTGGGCTGGGTTATGCTAAAGAAACCAGGAAGCATTCAGCTATTCCTGCCTTCTCCAGACAAACTATGCAAAATCAAAAACCAGAGAGGTTTTGTTATGTAAGATGTAGTCAGAGAATCTAGATTTACTTCTTTGGGAAGTGGGTATTTTCAGTATATCAAATGACTGCCATTTCTGAAATATTCAGAAACCTAAGAGGCTTTGCTAAATGCTCTTATCTTTTTTTCCCCTGGGAGAGGAGATTTTCATTCATACAGAAACATTCAGACAGCCACTGCCCAGTCTGGCAACAGAATAGCCAGTTCTCATAAACAAACAGAAATTTCATTTCATGGGCTAAGAAAATAAGCTTACATTGAACAATTATTTGTGGCAACATTTCTTCTTTGTGTCTGAATGGTTCACTCAGTTTTCTCTATTTTTCCAAGTCATATAATTCTCACACTTAGCACTATCCTAACTGAAATTTCTAAGGAATAACATATGGATCATAATATTGTTTGAAGAGTTCCCAACATTTTTTATGATTCTGCCCTCTTTTCACATGACTTTTGGGGGGTTTCTCTGTTTCAGAAAGGATGTTACATTTAATAATGGAATAGTCAGGCTGTCAAAGACCTTTATTTTATCATTGTAAGGCCTAGCTCCAAGAAGAAAAGGCCTGCATCTATGAAGACTGTGCCATTCGAATTAAACCAAAGAGCTAATACATTAAAAAAAAATGTGAAGCCAAGAAGAATAGCATGTACATAGTTTGCTGCAGCCCTCTTGATGCCTATTTGACCAGAGTAGAGATCTGTCTGGAAGTCTTTAAAATAACAAAATATTGCTACTTGGATACCTTGGATACTTCCAGTGTCTCTGGCTGTAATTTTTCTCATTGTTTTTAAGTTAAGGTGAAGAACTATTCTCTCAGTTCAGTTCAGTTCAGTTCAGTCGCTCAGTCGTGTCCGACTCGTTGCGACCCCATGAATCGCAGCACACCAGGCCTCCCTGTCCATCACCAACTCCCGGAGTTTACCCAAACCCATGTCCATTGAGTTGGTGATGACATCCAGCCATCTCATCCTCTGTCGTCCCCTTCTCCTCCTGCCCCCAATCCCTCCCAGCATCAGGGTCTTTTCCAATGAGTCAACTCTTCGCATGAGGTGGCCAAAGTACTGGAGTTTCAGCTTCAGCATCAGTCCTTCCAATGAACACCCAGGACTGATCTTTAGAATGGACCGGTTGGATCTCCTTGCAGTCCAAGGGACTCTCAAGAGTCTTCTCCAACACCACAGTTCAAAAGCATCAATTCTTCGGTGCTCAGCTTTCTTCACAGTCCAACTCTCACATCCATACATGACCACAGGAAAAACCATAGCCTTGACTAGATTGACCTTTGTGGGCAAAGTAATGTCTCTGCTTTTGAATATGCTATCTAGGTTGGTCATAACTTTTCTTCCAAGGAGTAAGCATCTTTTAATTTCATGGCTGCAGTAATTTTGGAGCACCCAAAAAATAAAGTCTCTCGCTGTTTCCCTCTATTTGCCATGAAGTGATGGGACTGGATGCCATGATCTTCGTTTTCTGAATGTTGAGCTTTCAGCTCACTTTCATCAAGAGGCTCTTTAGTTCCTCTTCACTTTCTGCCATAAAGGTGGTGTATTCTGCATATCTGAGGTTATTGATATTTCTCCCAGCAATCTTGATTCTAGCTTGTGCTTCTTCCAGCCCAGCGTTTCTCATGATGTACTCTGCATATAAGTTAAATAAGCAGGGTGACAATATACAGCCTTGATGTGCTCCTTTTCCTATTTGGAACCAGTCTGTTGTTCCATGTCCAGTTCTAACTGTTGCTTCCTGACCTGCATACCAGTTTCTCAAGAGGCAGGTCAGATGGTCTGGTATTCCCATCTCCTTCAGAATTTTCCACAGTTTGTTGTGGTCCACACTGTCAAAGGCTTTGGCATAGTCAATAAAGCAGAAATAGATGTTTTTCTGGAACTCTCTTGCTTTTTTTGATGACCTAGCAGATGTTAGCAACTTGATCTCTGGTTCCTCCTCTGCCTTTTCTAAAACCAGCTTGAACATCTGCAAGTTCACGGTTCACGTATTGCTGAAGCCTGGCTTGAAGAATTTTGAGCATTACTTTACTCTCTCAGTCTTCCACAAGTGACATCACTGGCTTTCTATCTGTGCAAAAATACTTTTCTTTTTAAATGCAATGAATACTAAATATATAGCAATATATGTACAGTTTATTCATAGGTACAGAATAGAATTTTCTTCGTATTTTTCCAGTTGTTTACATATGTTACATTTATGAACATTTCATTAGATTTAGAGTCTCACCACAGACTCATAGTATTTTAGCCCTATTCTTTTAGTGTGAGAGGTAGATTCATCAGATAAGTAAATTCACCTTTAATAGAGATGTTATGTTGCTTTTTCTTCACAAACAGCAATCTAACTTTGTTTTATATACTTTACCCATGACATAAACAAAGAAATTCAGAAGCTATATATAAACTGAGTATTACTACTTTTATAATCAAAATTAATACTAATGATTCTTTTCTCAAAATATATTTAGGTTAAAAATTCAAATCCAAGTTAAGAAATGAAAAAAGTAATTGAAAGCTTAAATACTGAAATAATCAGTCAACACCTATGATTTGTGCAATTTCAATCATGTTTAAAAAAACTTTGTGTTAAATGCCAGTAACAAAGAATTAATATGAACAGAATTTTTGGAATTGAAGATTAATCTATATAGAAACATCTAAGCATATTAGTGCCAACAATTGCTCTAAAACATCCAAAGACCAGGGAGGCTTCCCTGGTGGCTCAGACAGTCAAGAACCTGCCTGCAATTCAGGAGACCTGGGTCGGGAAGATCCCCTGGAGAAGGGCATAGCAACCCACTGCAGTATTCTTGCCTGAAGAACTCCATCAGTAGAGGAGACAATTTGTGGGACTGCATAAAGTCGGACATGACTCAATGACTAACATTTTCACTTTCATTCTAAGACCAGGAGGGAAAATAATTAGTTTGATAAAATAGTTCTGAAGTCTCTAAATTAAAAAAAAAAAAAAAACCTCCTAAAGTTAGAGTAGATCTTTCCTAAAAATATTTTTTAAACTCCAGGTTTTCTTCCAACTCCATGCGCTTAGACATTATTTAAAGCATGCCAAAATCTCACTCTAAAGCATGCTATCAAGTGTAGTATTGATTATAATCAGAAACTCAAAAAAAGCTTTTGTGAAGAAATTTATGCACACCCATGAGACACTCAGAGCACTTAACCTAGCCCATAAAATTCAAAGCTAAACGTATTTATTCAAAAATTTCAATAGCTAAAATTAGCTTAAAATTCAGTACTACATATCATCTATATGGGACATCTCTTTCCCAAATGTTCAGGCAACAGCTTTACAAATAAAAAGATGAACTCATTATCCCCATGTAAAACAACAAAAAAATCCTCTTCCTAGAATATTTTGATCGTTATCTCTGACGTTTGAACTTCCAGGAATTTTTAATATTAAACTCAAACTCATTAGCGTAAACATGTGATCCTTTCTCTACTCTCTACCCTTCCTCTACCAGCTACTTATCGACTCTATTTAAATTAGCAAGTATTTACCGATCAATCACATTTTGCTAGATCGTGTGAAATGCAATAGAAGCATGGGGGAGAGGAAGATATTGTCTATTTTCTAAGGATTATTTAATGCAAAAGGCAGAATAGAATAAATTAACAATCAAGTCAGACAACAAATGTTACAGGAGCTCAGAATGGAGAGTTGCATTCCCACTGAGAAAAAACACTTCCCATCCTGCTTGTATTCTAGCAGATTTGTATACTATCTGCTGCACACTGACTCTTTGGTTTTATACAGATTTCCCTAGTTCCATGTTCCTAGTTTTTCCCATCTGAACACTTACTCAGTATGTAATTTTTTAATGAAAATTTCCCTGGCTTCCCGACAGTTCCCTTCTTCCTATATACCAAAGATCTAGATAACCTTTAGGTTATTCATAGGTGTACAACTGTAGTCATTTTCACTGTCTATTGATTTTCTTGTTTGAAATTTATTGTGTGTGATTTTATCCAGTTTGGCTCATGAGACTGTAAATTATTTAAGTGTAGATATTATTCACATAACTTGCTTTGCCTCTTTGCTGCTGCTGCTGCTAAGTTGCTTCAGTTGTGTCCGACTCTGTGCGACCCCATAGACGGCAGTCCACCAGGCTCCCCCGTCCCTGGGATTCTCCAGGCAAGAACACTGGAGTGGGTTGCCATTCCTTCTCCAATACATGAAAATGAAAAGTGAAAGTGAAGTCGCTCAGTCGTGCCCGACTCTTAGCGACCCCATGGACTGCAGCCCACCAGGCTCCTCCATCCATGGGATTTTCCAGGCAAGAGTACTGGAGTGGGGTGCCATTGCCTTCTCCGATGCAAGCCCCTAGGCTCACTGAATTCATTCCTTTCTTTTGCACCTCAGCTATCTGAGGCCAAAGCTGTTCTCCTACCTTCTTGCATTCCCCCAGCTCTTCAGCATCCAGTGGTGGAGGGTCAGCATCTGCTGGATCACAGTTTTGGGAGCTCTCATTCGCATTTGGAGGCCAGAAATCGCTGGTGGCTGTGACATTTCTAATTTACTAAAATGGAGGAGATATTTTCATTTCACACAGACTTTCATATGACCTGCTGCTTACTGTTCCCTCCCAAGGGCAACAATAATAACAGTTTTGTTTTTCTATATCAGGGAGCAAACCCTGAGGTTGGTGAAACAGTCACTTCCCCCGGGGTTAATCAGATGCTGGCAGAGGGAACTGCCAGGACCTAACAGGACCTCAGCCAGGAGTGGGCTCCAAGGAGGTCTCTCCCACATCAGAAAAATAACTAATTCCGATTTTCAGACAATCTAATTGTTAGAACATTATTCCTAATTACTGAGCCAATATCTACCATTTAAAATGTCCACTCTTCAGTCTTTATCCTAATTCCTGTCACATGCACAACTGTTCAGGACTAATTCCTTTAGTGCTATCCCTAAAAAGCTCTGATTTTCAGTGGTACAGTTTTAGAAATACTGAGACATTTTAATGTGGTGCACATATATGTCATTACAGTCCTGAACAGTGCATTTCATGTTTTATTCATGACAGGCCAACCAGTATAATAGAATGAGCAAAATTCTAGTCTTTCAGTGCTGATTGCTTATGTAACTTACTTTGTTTTCTTTGAATTAAATAACACTTTCCAGCATGTTTCTTTAACACGTTTTTCCTTCTGCCATTATTCCGTGACTTATTTTGACTTATAATAGGGGTCAAAAGGAGATAGTTCTAGTGAAGTGAAAAAATCACTTCTACTTTCAAATGTATATTTACAAGATCCAAGGCATTTTCAAAGAAAAAGGAGGGAATGGACAGGGAGTAAAGAGAGGGAGGCAGGACAGAAGGTGTTTCGATGCATGTTTGTGTCCCCCTAATATTCAAGAATTGATGCTTTTGAACTGTGGTGTTGGAGAAGATTCTTGAGAGTCCCTTGGACTGCAAGGAGATCCAACCAGTCCATTCTGAAGGAGATCAGGCCTGGGATTTCTTTGGAAGGAATTATGTTAAAGCTGAAACTCCAGTACTTTGGCCAGCTCATGCGAAGAGTTGACTCATTGGAAAAGACTCTGATGCTGGGAGGGATTGGGGGCAGGAGGAGAAGGGGACGACAGAGGATGAGATGGCTGGACATCATCACCCACTCGATGGACATGAGTTTCAGTGAACTCCGGGAGATGGTGATGGACAGGGAGGCCTGGCATGCTGCAGTTCATGGGTTCGCAAAGAATCGGACACAACTGAGCGACTGAACTGAATAACTTCATCACTCTGGGTACAGAGTACTCAACTAGAACGTATCATCCATAATAACAGAGAAAAAAAAAAACAGACTCTGGAATTATTGTGTTACTCAGAAGAAAAATGTCTAAAATACTCCATATAGTCTATATTGCTGCAAAGGGATCATCCAAAAAAGCAAATTTCCCCAACACTGTAAAACAGTGTTTGATTTATGCAATCACTTTTAGTGGAAATTCAATGCTAGCGAGGATATTTTAGTGTTACCCCATTAACTTTTAAGTCTTAAAGTTGAAATAGTACGTAGGACTGACTCCTAATGAAGAGGATTCAAACTGTGTGGAAATCATTTTTATAGCATTCCTGAGAAACAGTCACAGGTTTTTATGCATGAAATAGGGGGCTAGTCTAAGATTTGGGACTGATAATTAATTACCCTTAGGGTCTCAGTTACTTGCAACAAGAAGTGCTTTTTATCCACTAGCTTTGTTCGTAGTGATGCTTTCTAAGGCCTACTTGACTTCACATTCCAGGATGTCTGGCTCTTGGTGAGTGATCTCACCATCATGATTATCCTGGTCTTGAAGATCTTTTTTGTACAGTTCTTCTGTGTATTCTTGCCACCTCTTCTTAATATCTTCTGCTTCTGCTAGGTCCATACCATTTCTGTCCTTTATCAAGCCCATCTTTGCATGAAATGTTCCCACATAATCATTTTCCTAGGAGTAGATACTTTGGTTCTTCCAGTTTCGTGGATTTTTTTTTTTTTTTTAAGGTAACACTGGGATACACATCTTACTAATAATGCTTCAATGAGGCTTTTTTGGGCTAACATCCTGTCCTTAGGAAGTCAAATTGGGTAGTTAAGTATAACTCAGGTATCAGAGTCAAACAAATAAAAAAGATATTATTTAATGAAAGATGTAGACAAATGTTGAAGCTGAAACTCCAGTACTTTGGCCACCTGATGCGAAGAGCTGTCTCATTAGAAAAGCCCCTGATGCTGGGAAAGATTGAAGGCAGGAGGAGAAGGGGACGACAGAGGATGAGATGGTTGGATGGCATCACTGACTTGATGGACATGAGTTTGAGTAAACTCCAGGAGTCGGTGATGGACAGGGAGGCCTGGTGTGCTGCAGTCCATGGGGTCACAAAGAGCTGGACACGACTGAGCGACTGAACTGAACTGAACTGTAGACAAATACTCAAATAATTTTAGTTTTTAGTTTATTGAAAATTCAAAACTTTGAGGTACATTTTAGGCCTTCCATAAAGCATTTCTTTCACTTCAAGAAGTAGCACATAGGGAATAGTACCAGAATTCTCATTCTCCCAATTAACTAGTGGTGTAACTAAAATTTATGTGAAAAGTTGCAAGATCTATATTGCACATAGATTACAAAGATATTTTGTAACATAATCACTATATATTTGGCAGATATATATACACACACACACACACACACACACACACACACAACTAGGGCAGACAAATTAAGCCCCAGGGAATATTACTTTTTATTCATGTCAAAAGGAGAACATGAAAAAAAGAAATAGTTGAAGCACTGTATCATGAAGCCAGATAATCAACCAGCATGTTGGCAAGCAAAGCTAAAGTTTGATGCCAACTTTTCAAGGTCTTTCAAGGGAGGATTTTGATAAGTAGAGTACCAAGGACAATATCTGGCATATAGGAGAGGCACTGATAAATGTTAGTTTTTAATTCCTATACATTTCTTTCATTAGTTGCTAGGATGACTTGAATAATATATTTCAATAGTGTCTTACTTCCAATCACTACTCAATTAGAACGGAATGCTTTCTTCTCCTGGAATGGACAATCTTATCAGTTTATATTTTTTGCAAATCAGCCTACTTAGATTCCAAATTGAATAACAAGCCAAATCTACTGGGTTGGCCAAAAAGGTCCTTCATTTTTTTTTTTAAGTAAAAATAAATGACACATTGTTTATTTTCACCAAAAACTTTATTGACATAATATTCACTGATTTGTTCCACTAGCTTCTGCCATTTTTTCAGGCAACTTCATAATTCCATCATTCCAAAACTTTTTCTTTTGAGCAAAGAACTGTTTCAGGTGCTTTCTCCAGTCTTTGAGGGAACTGAAATTTTTTCCATTGAGAATTTTGTAAAGACCAAAATAAATGGATATTTGAAGGTGCAGTGGTTGGTGAATACACAGATGAATCAGAACTTCCCAGCCAAGTGTAACAGTTTTTGCTTGGTCATCAAAGAAACATGCATGCAATCTGGCATTATCCTGATGGAGGGTTATGCGTTTTCTGTTGACTGATTCCGGACACTTTTCATCAAGCACTGCTTCCAGTTGGTCTAGTTGTGAGCAGTATTTGTTGAAATTAATCATTCAGCTTTCCAGAAGGAGTTTATAATAGGGGACTCCTTTCCAATCCCACCATATAAACAATACCGTCTTTGAATGAAGCCTTTGGTGAGGCTGGTGTTGGTTTATCTGACTTGCACCACGATCTCACATTATTGTACAGTATCCACTTTTTATCACCTGTCACAATTTGTTTTAAAAAACAGAATGTTTTCATTATGTTTAAGTAGAGAATCTCATGCGGAAATATGATCAAGTTTTTTTTTTTTTTTTTTTGCTTAATTTTTGATGAACCCAAACATCAAAATGATTAACAAAACCAAGCTGGTGCAAATGATTTTCAATACTTGATTTGAATATTTTGAGTATGATGACCATATCTTGCAAGGTATAACATTGACTGTTCCAATTAACGTCTCCATTTGATCACTGTCAACCTGACCTACCTAACTGGTCTACCTGACCACGCAGCATCGTCCAGCAAGGTACCTTCAGCACAAAATTTCACAAACCTCTTTTGACAAGTTTGATCAGTCACACCTTCTCCATACACTGCACAGAATTTGTGTGTGTGTGTTTCAGTTGCACTTTTACCTTTCTTGAAATAATAAGCATACTATGCCAAAATGTTGCTTTTTTCTTCCATCCTCAATATTAAAATGGCTATAGAAAAATTCACCAATTCTGGTAAGTTTTTTAAAAAATACATGCTGATATGACAGCTGTTACAATACAATCTAACAAAATTGTTTCAAATGAAGTTAAAGATAACTAAATGCTACTAGAGCCATCTTACAGGAAAAAAACGAAAGAATCTTTTGGCCAACCCAATACTTCTATCTGCCTTGCTTGAACTCAGAATTCTAAATTGGACTACAACATTATTTATCTTCAAAAAAATGGTCACATATCTCTGCTTAGTTTGAAGACCTGCATGCCAAATCTCTGGCAAATAGCAGAGGGAAAAGTGGAAGCAATGACAGATTTCACTTCCTTGGGCTCCAAACTCACCGTAGATGGTGACTGCAATCATGAAATTTAGAGATGCTTGCTCCTTGGAAGAAAGCTATGACAAACCTAAACAGACTATTAAAAAGCAGAGACATCACTTTGTCAACAAGTGTCTATATAGTCAAAGTTATGGTTTTTCCAGTAGTTATGTACAGATGTGAGAAAGAAAGAAAAGAAAGCTGAACACCAAATAATTGATGCTTTCGAATTGTGGTGCTGAAGAAGATTCTTGAGAGTTCTTGGACTTCAAGGAGATCAAACTAGTCAATCCTAAAAGAAATCAACCCCGAATATTCATTAGAAGGACTGATGCTGAAGCTGAAGCTGAAGCTGAAGCTCCAATACTTCGGCCACCTAATACAAAGAGCTGACTCATTGGACAAGACCCTGATGCTGTGAAAGACTGAATGCAAAAGGAGAAGAGAGCAGCAGAGGATGAGATGGTTGGAGGGCATCACTGACTCAGTGGAATGAATTTGAGCAAACTCCAGGAGATAGTGGAGGACAGAGGAGCCTAGTGTGCTACAGTCCATGGGGTCACAGAGTTGGAGACAACTTAGTGACTGAACAACAGCAACAAAAATGCCAACTTCATTTTTCTTCTTCAGAGTCTAAACATTGCCATGTCCTCAAGTTGGTTCTAAATACTTAAACTCTTGCTTTTTTTTTTTTTAATCATCTGGTATTTATATCCTTTACATTCTGGAGATGATTAACTAAAAGGTCATCCATACTCTGGGTCAATAAAGATGAATTAATTCAATTGAATTATTGAAATGAGGAGTTAAGAAGAATTCTGAAGCAGTGCATCCATGCCCAGAAAGAAAGTTTGCATAGATCTCTTAATAATATCACCATGGTTTGGTGGGAATGTAAATTTGCCATTATATTGCTCTGGTTGTCTTTAATCTAAGGCAATTCTTTATGTCAGCCAGGAGAAATATTTTCATCTATAAATTGCTTTGAATAAATTGACTGGGGGTCTCATTCTAATCTATAAAACCATTCTAATCTATAAAATCTGGGGGTCTCATTCTAATCTATAAAAAATACATAGAACCTTAAAACCAGTGTGAAGTAAGCAGTGATGAATATGCTTATTATTAGCACATAGTGTTTATACCTCTCAACTCTTTTACCTGTCTGTACAGAAAGGACTACTTTTGGGGGGCAGCCTATTAACCTGTACTTAAAAGAAAAACTCCATGGAATGAAATTAAACCAAAGTCTCCAGTCAACAGTCTTTATTATTTGAAGCCACTGTTTTAATTGGCTGCTTTAAAAACTACAATGTATGATCAGAATGTTTTCTGATACATCTCATGGATTACTCACTCACAGGGAGGTCCCATGAATGAGGGAGCATGACACTTTAGGAGACTTAACATAATTAGGATTGTAAAACTAAGAACAACAGATTTAAAAAGTCAAGGTCTAAACATCCTTCTGGAATTGATTTCTGAGGTTGGGAATAAGGCAGATTGTATGTATGCTCTTTCCCACACTCTCATCAGGAACTTAAGTAGATAATGCGAAAAACAGTGAGTACAGTGAAAGCAACAAAGCGGTTTCTGAATCTGATGCAGCACTGTATGTACAGGCACTTTCACATCTAACCTCCATTCTCTGGGAGCACGTCTGGCGAGAAGCAGAAGCATTTAACAGTCAGGTCACAGGATGCTCCTTTAAAAGGACAAATATATTCCTCAGGAACAGAAGGGTAGATAGAGAAGAGAGAGAGTCCAAAATAGAGAGGGAGAAAATTTACTGAGCTTTGTTAAACTGTCCCAAATTAAAAAGGAAGGTAAGGTAATGTTGACAGATTTACCAAATTAAAATACAGAAGACCTAGGTAAGTTAGCATTTCATATAAATAAGAAATAATTTTTATTTAATATAGATATTCCCCATTCAATATTTGGAACACACTTATACAAAAAATAAATATATTTATTGTTTACCAGAGATACAGATTTTTGTATGGGTCATACTTAGGCTAAGAAGTTATTAGTATTTATCTGAAACAAATTTATATAAGAATCATGTTTTATCTAGCAATCCTAAGTTAAAGTTATCTGCTGTGAATGAAAACATTAGTAGGTATATCAAATAGAATTTTTCCACAAATATGAGTTTCCAAGAACATCTTTTAAAAAGTAATGGAAAGGAAACTATGTTTACGTTAACCCACTTCACTGTTTTTCCACAGGCCCTCTTATTTTGATATAGGCAACTTGACTGGAAATACATACCATTGGAGATGTCACATCCTACCACTAGCTTGCTGTGTGACTAGTGGCCACATCTGTCAATAAAGCAGCTAGGGGACCCGGTTCTGCCACTTCTTAGATTTGTAATCTCCCACATGCATGATTAACAGAAGGATTAAGTTAAACCACAGAGCAAAAAGGTCATCACAGAATTGACATATACTAGACATTGGTGTGGTGGTGACTAGCAGCAGCAGCAGTACTTAGTAGTTTGTTTTATTATAAGCATGCATACATTGCATATAATAGATGGTACTGTCAGAACTGCTTGTAATTCTGTTGATGGTCAGTATCAGCGCACTCTCAGGCTAACATAAGCAGCAGCACTCCCTCTGGAGCAGTTCCTGGAGCCTGCTGCACTAACTTGGTGAAGCGACAGTGTCATCTAGTGGTTGTCAAGTGAGTTGTTCAGTCACTAAATTGTGTCTGAATCTTTGAGACCCCATGACTTGCAGCACACCAGGCTTTCCTGTCCTTCACTATCTCCCTGAGTTTACTCGAACTCATGTCCACTGAGTCAGTTATTCCATCCAACCATCTCATCCTCTGTCCTCTGTAAAGTCAGTAACAAACAATTAAGAACACCTGGATAAAGGTTGCCAGGGCTTGTATCTACATAGACTTTATTATGTCAGTGATGACTTCTGATGGTATTTCATATTTTCTACAATATAGCATATTGAATTAGTCTCACTTTACATTAAAATGATGCACACACTACTCCCAAAAGGGTCTCAGCTATCTCTGCTTTTACCTAACTTTACCTGATGGTCTAACATATGCTTTCAAAGAAACAAATTCTGACTGTTTTAATTATAAAATTACTCATAGTTTTCAAACTTCTCACAGCTTCTCCTAACTCTACTATTCCCCGAAAATCCCAGCAGAAGGGAAGGAGGGAGTGGGCAGAACTGGAAATCTGAATCTTGAGATTTACTCAATTACCAGCTTCAAATTATTTTCCTTCTATTCAGGTTAGAAGGTTCTGTTTTCATCCTCATGCTGTCAAGAGGATCTATGATTTTCTTTTGGAAAAGAAAAGATCTTATTTTCCTGAAATTCAAATTGAAATATAAATATTCAATTACAAATTTTGTTTCTGAATTAGCTGGACCAGTGTCTACTCCAGTTATATTTTATAGCTTCTGTCCTGAAAGCCTCTTGAGATAAAAGATTTATAGTTCTTAAGGTTATTTATGTGAGTAAAATTTTTAAGAAGTAATGAATAATGCAGTTTTGCTCACTTCCAAAGACATCAAGAGAAATTAAGAATCCCAAATAGCCTTTGGGGAGATTTTACTCTGATTCTACTTAATCTGTTTCTTATATGAGACCATTATAGATGTCCAAAGCCAGAATTCCATGGCCTAGTGGCAAACAGATAGTTAAATTAAGCAAAAATGGCATTAAAACTGGTAATATATTGACTCAGATATGACTCGAGAGTTATTAATCAATGACTGCTAGAAATACGTCCTGAGTTTCTGAGAAATACATACACACATTTCAAACATCCATTAGGAATTATTCCTTTTAAAGAACCAAACTTTTTTACATACATATTTTAAATCCCCAATGATTCTCTGTCATCAAAATATTTCTGTGGCTCCCAGACCTTTCACAGTTTTTCCTTCCCCAGACTCTCCTCCATTCTAGAGTTTTCATAAATATCTCATGACTGACATTATTTCACAATGTTCCTAGACTGGTGAGAATTATGATGCTCTCTTTTTCTCCTGATAAGAATGAGTGAAAATAGCCACATGGATAATTTATTAGAAAGCACATGCCAGAGCCCCTATAATCAGTCCCAAACAAGAGCAAAAATACGTCCTGGAAGATTTCTTTCTTTCTCCTCCAGCTGTTCCTTCTCCACCTGATACCAGAGGGAGACAGCTTAGGCACAATTCTACCATGCAAAATTCACAGGCAGGTTTCCCTGTCCTTCACTATCTCCCAGAGTTTGCTCAAACTCAAGGCCATTGAGTCCATGATGCAGATGGAAGGAACTGCGTGTAAAGGCCAATGGGAGAAGCAGCATGAAAGCTTCAGGACACTGAAGGGAGTATGATCGGAGAGTGGTGAGCTTAAGAAAAGAGTGGTGCATGGTGAGATCAGAGGGGAGGCAAGAAAATTACAGAATGAGCCATGTTAAAGAGTTGGGACTTTGTCAAGAACTTAATTGGCAGCCATTGTTGGCTCACAGCAGCTTATTCATGATAGAAGGAAACTGGAAAAAAATCCAAGGTGAAGAATAAATGAATAAATAGTAGTATATTTATATTATGGAACAATAGTCAATAATAAAAAGGAACAAATTCATAATACACATAAACACTATGGATGAATCTCAAAACCATTATGCTGAGTGAAAAAATGCCTTACAGAAAAGAATATATATAGTGCAATCCTTTTATATGAAGTTCTGAAATGGGCAAAATTTATGGTGGAAAAACATCAGAATAGTTCACTTCCTCTGGGAAATGATGCAAGAATATACTAGAAAGTAGAGCTGCCAGATAGAATACAGGATTTCTAGTTAAATTTGAATTTCAGATAAACTGCAAAGAATTTTCTTGCATAAGTATATCCTATGGAACATTTGAGACATTATTATATTAAATATTTATCCATTGCGTCACTGAAACTCAAATTTAACTGGGTGTTCTGTAAAATCTAGCAAAACTACAGGGAAGGGACATGAGAAGATTTTCTGGAATGATGGTAATGCTGCATATCTTGATGAGGGCTTATAAATGCATTTTTGGTGAAGTTATATAAATTTGTGCATGTAAACCCAACAATCTTATTGCTGGGAATACACCCTAAGGAAACCAGAATTGAAAGAGACACAAGTACTCCAATGTTCATTGCAGCACTATTTACAATAGCTAGGACATGGAAGCAACTTAGATGTCCATCAGCAGATGAATGAATAAGGAAGTTCTGGTACATATACACAACGGAATATTACTAAGCTATAATAAGGAACACATTTGAGTCAGTTCTAATGAGATGGATGAACCTGGATCCTATTATACAGAGTGAAGGAAGTCAGAAAGAGAAAGACAAATACTGTGTATTAATGCATATATATGGAATCAAGAAAGACAGTACCAATGATCCTACAAGCACAGCAGCAAAGGAGACACAGATGTAAAGAAGAGACTTTTGGGCTCAGTGGGAGAAGGTGATGGTGGGATAATTTGAGAGAATAGCATTGAAACATGTATTACCATATGTAAAATAGATGACCAGTGCAAGTTCAATGCAGGAAGCAGGGCACCCAAAGAGTGGTGGACAACCCAGAGGGATGGGGTGGGGAGGGATGTGGGAGGGGGTTCAGGATGGAGGGGACACATATACACCTGTAGCCAATTCGTGTTGATTTATGGCAAAAACCACCACAATACTGTAAAGTAAAGTGAAAGTCGCTCAGTTGTGTCTGACTCTGCGACACCATGGATTATACAGTCCATGGAATTCTCTAGGCCAGAGTACTGGAGTGGGTAGCCTATCCTTTCTCCAGGGAATTTTCCCAACCCAGGGATCGAACCCTGGTCTCCCACATTGCAGGAGGATTCTTTACAAGCCTAGTCACCAGGGAAGCCCATTGTAAAGTAATTATCCTCCAATTAAAATAAATTAATTAATTTGTTTTAAAAAATGTAAATATAAAAGTTACCTCAGAAGAAAGAGAGAAGCAAATATTGAACTCTAATTAGTGACATGCACACTGAAATATTAGAAGGGAAACCACTGATGTCTGCAAATTCAAAAATAAATTAAAAAAATAAGTTGGATCAATGGCTGACTAGAGGGATGTAATAAAGCAGATAGAGTAAAATGTTAACTGTAGAATCTAGATGATGGACTTATGGGTATTCACTGTAAAATTCTTCCAAATTATCTATATGCTTAAGAATTTTTATAATAAAATGTTAGGAGGGGAAAAAAGTCTTGTTTCCTCTCATGGAGCTTACATTATAGTAGAGGGAGACGGGCAATAAATAAAATTAGCAGGCAAATTACAGAGTGAAATAGAAGGAATGGGAGAAGCATTCAGAAGGGAAGGGGTGAAGTAGGTGCTGGGGGTGAAACTCACAATCTGAAATATGGCGGCCAGGGAGGCACTTCCCATAGGCTGGGGGGACTGAGCAGGCATATCTGAGAGAAGAGCCATCAGATGGGGGATGAGAGAAAGTGGAGACTGAGGTGGGGAAACTGATCCAGTTTATTTTAAAGGAATTCCTCTCTGCTCATTGTATCATGGAATTAGTAACTGGCGACAAACAGAATTTATTAATAATCCTAAAATATACATCTATTTGAATCTACCTTCCCACAACACAGACAATAACAAATTTATAACAGTAAAAGAAACGAGTTTCTCTTTTTTACTCAGCTATGTCTTTCTGAGGCAAGTGTGAGTGAACCAAAAAATTCAGAGAGGACCCACAAAAGAGACAGAGACATACTAAATCCAAATAACTCACAAAAAGTTGTTGCTTCAACTTCATTTGAGTAAATAAAAGTTTGTTATAATTGTTAGAAAATGAAAGTATTTTGCAGTGTTTCAGATTCTAACATAATGTTAGAATTTCAGAAGGATTATAGATTGGCAAGAAGAGACCACAGTCTCATATGCCAATGAAAGTGAAAGTCTCTCCGTCATGTCTGACTCTTTGTGACCCCGAGGGACTAAACAGTCCATGGAATTCTCCAGGCCAGAATACTGGAGTGGGTAGCCTTTCCCTTCTTCAGGGGATCTTCCCAACCCAGGGATCGAACCCAGGTCTCCAGCATTGCATGCATATGCCAATGGACACCCATATATATATGGAGTAACATTAAATTTCTCATTTAATTAAATGGTTCTGAACATAGGGCAGAAGCAGATGCATCCTTCCCCAGATGCATCCTTCCTGTGATCATGCATGATCATGCATCCAGCAAAACTAAGTCTCCTGAGCTCAGAGTCATGCTTTCTCTTTAGCACACATTTAGTTATTGATGCTTTCTAGTGTTCTTCCTGCACTTTTTGCCTTTCAAAGACTCAACTGATTCCTATTCATTATACCCACAGAATTCATTCCCTCACTTGTTTCAGATTTTTGATCAAATATTACCCTATCAGACCCAGATTACTCTCTATAAAATGTATCTTTGGGGACTTTCCTGGTGGTCCAGTGGTTAAGAATCCACCCTCCAATGCAGGGGAGGTAGGCTTGATCCCTGGTTGGGGAACTAAGATCCAACATGTGGCAGGGCAGCTAAGCCCATGTGTAGCCCCCAGAGAAAGGCCAAGTGATGCAGGGAAGAGTCCACACACCACGGTGAACACCCAGTGCAGCCAAAATGCTTTTTAAAAAGTGTTCTCATCATTTCTCTATCTCTTAAATCCTATTTTATTTCTCTTCAAAGTACATATCACCATATTATTTGTCTGGCTTTCATTGTTTGCCTCCCCAACCCCATCAGAATATAAACTTTCTAAAATCAGAGACTTGCCAGTTTTGTTCACTGCTATATTCCTAGAACAGAAAACAGTGCCTGGTAGACAGGAGCCCCTCAATAAATATTTGCTTAATACATGAATAAATAATTTGTGAAGAATAGAATCAATTCTATTTTAGGTAGTGAAGCTTGGAAACCTGGGTTAAAAATGAAGAAAGAGATTTAGCAGCTACTCCCTTAGCTGCGATAAGTGAATCTAAATAAAACTGGTGGGAATAGGTGAGTTCCTTCAGGTAAATAAAAAGTACTAAGAGACAATAAAATGGGACTAAGAGAAATATCATAGAACCGTTGGTCTTGTGTGAAGATATAGAAGACAATTCAGTTAAAGCTATGGGCAAGAGGCCATCAGGAAAATAATGATCCTAAGGCATAAAGTTCCAAGAGGCAGAAGATGCTCAATCAAGACCAAACCTACAGAAGAGCCAGATGAGGAGCAGCTGGATTGGTCAGAAGTCATTGATGACCTCTGAAAGCCCATTTTTGGAATAATATGGCAGAAACCAAGTCTCAGTAACTTGAGATATGAAGTGGGGGGTAAAAAATGTGGAGGTAGACAGTCAACAGTCTCCATGCCCCCTGAGCTTCCAGAATACCTGAAATGCTTGTTGAATAAGTGACCACATAGATAAATGAGTGAATACAATTTTCTCCCCCAAACCAAGATTGGTACATAAATTGTAGCTGAAGTCATGAGATTAAAATGGTAAACAAACATGTTTTTCAACAACATAGGTTGCATAAGGTATTTCCCTAATCAAAATCAATTTTCTCAGTAGTTTTCCCTCGGCAAACACACATTTTATTCCTGCAACTCATTTTTAAGTGAGCTCCTATGACTTTCATTTGTACCTTGTTTTTGTGGTTTTTGTTTTGTTGTTGTTTAAAATGCATTCTTGGTTAATGGAGCCTTTAGAAATTTTCCTGGAGCAACTCTGTCTCAGTGGGGCTTGACTCCTGCATTCTACCGAACTGAGAGCCTCTCAGTTAAGCTCCATTTATTTAGCTTCTCAGGTATGCCAGAGGCAACCCTGCTGCATGAAGGACCATGTCCTGAAGTGAACTAAAAAAAGGCCTAGTTAGGAAGGTAACATGGTAATAAAACATACGTAAGATTAAAAATCACTCAGCTTTCCATAAGAACCACCACCAATTAGTCACAAGAATAGTGGGGCTTAAAAATAAATTATAATTAAATTTCTTGCTTTTCTGAACCCACAGCAAATTTATCTTAGTCTGTCCCTAGGGTCTCATACAAGCGTGTGCATCAAAATCACCTGGAGGAGCTTTCAATCACAGACTGTTGTACTATACTCTCCTGGTTTCTGATTTAGTGGTTCCAGGTGGGGACAGATAATTTGCACTTCCAAGTTTTCAAGTGGTGTGGATGCTGCTGGACAGAACCACACTTCCAAAAGCTACTCATCTATGCAAACTGTACTACACATTTTCATAACTTTCCCCCCTACTTTTCTGTTGTCCCACAGGGAAAAAGAGTCAAATTCTCATCCCAGCACTACTTCCCATGGTTTTCTTGTGGAAAAAAAAAAATTGACAAGCTTTAAAAGCAAGAACAAAGTGATGTTAGGAGTAACCAAGCCTGGGTTTTCAGCTTCTACTCATTTTTAAGTGGAATGAAGGTTTTACCTTAGTCCAGTGGACTTTAGTATCCTTAAGAAAAAGAAGATGGTGGGATCACTGTCCTGATATCATATTGTACTTCAAAGCTAAAGTAATCAAAGTATCATGGTATTGACAGAAAAATACACACAGATCAATGAAACAGAACTGAGAGCTCAGAAACAAATTCACACATATATGGACAGTTAATTTACAACAAAGGAGCAAAAAACATACAATGGAGAAAGGACAGTCTCTTCAATAAATGGTACTGGGAAAACTGAACAGCCACATACTAAAGAACAAAAATAGACCATCATCTTACATCATACACAAAACTCAGCTTTAAAGAATTGAATGTAAAACCTGAAACCATGAAACTCCTGGAAAAAACACAGACATTACACTCTTTGACACTGGTCTTAGCAATATATTTCTAGATACGTCTCTTCAGGGAAAGGAAACAAAAACAAAAATAAATTTCCAGTATTCTTGCCTGGAGAATCCCATGGACAGAGGAGCCTGGCAGGTTACAGTCCATGAAGTCGCAAGAGTTGGACACGACTTAGCAACTAAACCACCAGCACCACATCAAACTCAAATGCTTTTGCAGGCAAAGGAAACCATCAACACCAAGAAAAGACAACCTCCAACAGGAGAAGACATTTGCAAGTCAAGTATCAAATAAGGCATTAACATCCAAAATATGTAAAGAACTCATAAAACTCAACAACAAAAAGCCTGATTCAAAAATGGGCAGAGGATCTGAATAGACATTTTTCCAAGGAAGACATACAGAAGGCCAACAGGCATATGAAAAAGTGTTCGACATCACTAATTACTAGGGAAATCAAAACCATGAGATATCACCTCCTACCCATTAGAATGGATACTACCAAAAAGGCGAAAAACAACAATCACTGGCGAGGATGTGGAGAAAAGGGAACCCTCACACACTGTTGTTGGGAAAGTAAATTGGTGCAGCCTCTGTGGAAAATAGTATGAAGTGAAGTGAAGTCACTCAGTCGTGTCCGACTCTGCGACCCCACGGACTGTAGCCCACCAGGATCCTCTTCCATGGGATTTTCCAGGCAAGAATACTGGAGTGGGTTGCCATTTCCTTCTCCAGAAACCAGTACGGAGGTTCTTCAAAAAATTAAAAATATGTATGTATCGATCCAATCTTCCGATTTATCTGCTCCTCCCACCCTTTACACCCCATAACCGTGAGTTTATTTTCTACATGTGTAACTCTATTTTAGTTTTTAAGAATATATGTGTTTAAAAGTTCATGCGTAGCCTTTTTTTCAGTTTCCACCTATAAGTGACATCATGTGATATTTGTCTTTCTCTGCCTGACTTACTTCACTCAGTATGAGACTCTAGGTCCATTCATGTTGCTGCGAACTGCATATATATAAAATAGATAAATAATAAGGGCCTACTGTATAGCACAAGAAACTCTACTCGGTACTCTGTAATGGCTTATGGGGGAAAGAATCTAAAAAAGAGTGGATATATGTATTTGTATAATAGATTCACTTTACCGTACACCTGAAACTAACAATGAAAAGGACACCTTTTTTTAGGTGTTAGTTCTAGAAGGTCTCACCCTGCTTATTTAACTTATATGCAGAGTACATCATGAGAAACGCTGGACTGGAAGAAACACAAGCTGGAATCAAGATTGCCGGGAGAAATATCAATAACCTCAGATATGCAGATGACACCACCCTATGGCAGAAAGTGAAGAGGAACTCAAAAGCCTCTTGATGAAAGTGAAAGTGGAGAGTGAAAAAGCTGGCTTAAAGCTCAACATTCAGAAAACGAAGATCATGGCATCCGGTCCCATCACTTCATGGGAAATAGATGGGGAAACAGTGGAAACAGTGTCAGACTTTATTTTTCTGGGCTCCAAAATCACTGCAGATGGTGACTGCAGCCATGAAATTAAAAGACGCTTACTCCTTGGAAGGAAAGTTATGACCAACCTAGGTAGCATATTCAAAAGCAGAGATATTACTTTGCCAACAAAGGTCCGTCTAGTCAAGGCTATGGTTTTTCCTGTGGTCATGTATGGATGTGAGAGTTGGACTGTGAAGAAGGCTGAGTGCCGAGGTCCAGCCCCGGCTGATCCAGGGTATTCAAAGGAGAGACGGCTAGGCGACCTATTCAAATGTTAATTAGAGATAATAAAGAGTAATAGAATGAGGATAGCTCAGTAGGAAAATTCAGTGGAGAAAAGAAGCTGAGTGGCTTGGTTTACGCGGAAAATCAATATAACCCGTGACACCAGGTTAGCTCTGACCACGGAGGCCGCAGGCGCCCTCTCGAATAGCGGAAGGTGCCCCACCTTAGACACCTTCTCGAGTGGGTCTTAGAAGCCCAGGCAAATAAATGGTCGCAGAGGACATCCGCGCTCCAGATGGACACTCAGCTGGAAGTTAAAGGGAAGAATGACATGGGGAGACCAAGCGTTGGTGAGCAAGCCCCATAGCTTTATTTTCAACAGGGGCTTTTAACCCTAAGTTACACATAGAGGATAATAGGGGATGCAAAATCAGCAGTCTTTCATGCTTATCAAAAACCAGGGTTTCTTTCCTGCAGATTTATCATATACAAATGGTTTAGGTGATTTACATCATCTTCTGGCCAGAGGCCTATTAACATTTTATGACTCTTGACAAGGACTTATCAACAAAGACTTATTTTCTCTAAGAGTAATTATTTTAAGGTTTGGCGCCATCTTCCGAAGATAAGATTACGTTCCTACAGGATGGATGTGTAATGGGTTTACAAAGTAAAGAATTTACTACCTTAAGGGTCTAAAGTTACTAACACCAAGGCCACTACTTATTTTTTCTACATACCAACTATATTAATTAATGCACATTCAAGGATACAATTCAGGGGATGTGAAAACTTGGCAACAAACATTGGCTCATCAATGAAATCTTTTACTAGTTTTATTCTGACAGTTTCTAATTCTCTGAGAGGCTCTAAGCTATTTGAATATCTTAAGCTTCCCGTGCCTCTGGAGGCTGGGAGACTGTAAACAATCGTATGCATAGCTGTAGGTGTCCGGGTAAACTTGTCAGGTGAGTTAGAGAGCCATCTGAGGGGTTTGGATTTAAACACTCCTAATAGCCCAGGAACTTTATTAATTGGAGCTGTAAGTTAACTCTTTGACAGAGAGAGTGAGATGGTGGTGGGGGACAGCCCCCAGTAAAGTCAGAGGTGAGAGCACAAAGCAATAAAGTAGGCAGACTCTGGTTTTGGGGGGGTAGATGCTCGAGAATATCCGGGGGCACTCCCGAGGCTCGATCCCGCCTTTGCGTATGCCGAGCCTCCTTCCTCATGACCTTTGTCACGAGTGGAATGTCTCTCGCCGGCTCCCGGCAGCTGAGCACTGAAGAATTGATGCTTTTGAACTGTGGTGTTGGAGAAGACGCTTGAGAGTCCCTTGGACTGCAAGGAGATCCAACCAGTCCATTCTGAAGGAGATCAGCCCTGGGATTTCTTTGGAAGGAATGATGCTAAAGCTGAAACTCCAGTACGTTGGCCACCTCATGTGAAGAGTTGACTCATTGGAAAAGACTCTGATGCTGGGAGGGATTGGGGGCAGGAGGAGAAGGGGACGACAGAAGATGAGATGGCTGGATGGCATCACTGACTCGATGGACGTGAGTCTGAGTGAACTCTGGGAGTTGGTGATGGACAGGGAGGCCTGGCGTGCTGTGATTCATGGGGTCGCAAAGAGTCAGACACGACTGAGCGACTGATCTGATCTGATCTAGAATGTCTTGTAGGTCTTCATAGAACCGTTCAACTTCAGCTTTTTCAGCATTACTGGTCAGGGCATAGACTATGATACTGAATGGCTTGCCTTGTCGTTCTTGAGATTGCATCCAAGTACTGCATTTCAGACTCTTGTTGACTATGATGGCTACTCCATTTCTTCTAAGGGATTCTCACCACAGTAGTAGATAAAATGGTCATCTGAGTTAAATTCACCCATTCCAGTCTATTTTAATTTGCTGATTCCTAAAATGTTGACATTCACTCTTGCCATCTCCTGTTTGATCACTTCCAATTTACCTTGATTCATGGACCTAACATTCCAGGTTCCTATGCAATATTGCTCTTTACAGCATCAGACTTTACTTCCATCACCAGTCACATCCACAACTGGGTGTTTTTATTGCTTTGGCTCCGTCTCTTCTTTCTTTCTGGAGTTATTTCTCCACTGATCTCCAGTAGCATATTTGGCACCTACCCACCTGGGGAGTTCCTCTTTCAGTGTCCTATCTTTTTAGCTTTTCATACCGTTCATGGGGTTCTCAAGGCAAGAATACTGAAGTGGTTTGCCACTCGCTTCTCCAGTGGACCGCATTTTGTCAGAACTCTCCACCATGACCCGCCCGTCTTGGGTGGCCCTGCACGGCATGCCTCATAGTTTCATTGAGTTAGACAAGGCTGTGATCCATGTGATCAGATTGTGTTTTTCAGGCTGTCTGCCCTCTGATGGATAAGGATAAGATGCTTATGGAAGCTTCCTGATGGGAGAGACTGACTGTGGTGGAAACTGGGTCTTGTTCTGATCAGCGGGGCCATGCTCAGTAAATCTTTAGTTTTCTATTGATGGGTGGAGCTGTGTTCCATCCCTGTTATTTACCTGGGGCCAAACTATGGTGGAGATGATGAAGATAATGGCGACCTCCTTCAAAGGATCCCATGCATGCACTGCTACACTCAGTGCCCCCAACCCTGCAGCAGGCCACTACAAACCCACACCTCCACCGGAGACTCCTGGACATTCATGGGCAAGTCTGGGTCAGTCTCTTGTGGGGTCACTGCTCCTTTCTCCTGGGTCCTGGTGCACACAAGGTTCTGTTTGTGCCCTCCAAGAATCTATTTCCCAGTCCTCTGTAAGTTCTGGCAGCTCTATGGTGGGGTTAATGGCGACCTCCTCCAAAAGGGCTTATGCCACACCCAAGTCTGCTGCACCCAGAGCCCCTGTCCCTGTGGCAGTCCACTGCCGATCCATACCTCCACAGGAGATGCTCAAACACTCTTGAGAGTCCCTCGGACTGCAAGGAGATCCAACCAGTCTATCCTAAAGGAAATCAGTCCTGAATATTCATTGGAAGGATGAATGCTGAAGCTGAAACTCCAATGCTTCAGCCACCTAATGCAAAAAGCTGATTCATTGGAAAAGACCCTGATGCTGGGAAAGATTGAAGGTGGGAGGAGAAGGGGATGACAGAGGATGAGATGGTTGGATGGCATCACCAACTCAATGGACATGAGTTTTGAGTAAACTCCAGGAGTTGGTGATGGACAGGGAGGCCTGGCGTGCTGCAGTACATGGGGTCACAAAGAGTCAGACATGACTGAGCAACTGAACTGAAATTAACAATATTATAAATCAATTATACTTCAGTACAAAAATGTTTTAATTAAAAATAGAACTATTACATGATCCAGCTATTCTACTTCTGTATATTCATCTGAAGAATATAAAAACATTGATTTGAAAAGACATATGCCCCCTATGTTCATTGCAGCATTATTTACAGATAGCAAAGATATGGGAACAACCTAAGTGTTCATGAATGATGAATGGATGAAGATATGGGATATTATATAATACTGCTGCTGCTGCTAAGTCGCTTCAGTCATGTCAGACTCCTAGCAACCCCATGGACTGCAGCCTACCAGGCTCCTCTGTCCATGGGATTTGCCAGGCAAGAGTACTGGAATGGGTTGCCATTGCCTTCTCCATTATATAATACTCAGTTCAGTTCAGTCGCTCAGTCGTGTCCAACTCTTTGCGACCCCATGAATCGCAGCATGCCAGGCCTCCCTGTCCATCACCAACTTCCGGAGTTCACTCAGACTCACGTCCATCAAGTCAGTGCCATCCAGCCATCTCATCCTCTGTCGTCCCCTTCTCCTGCCCATAATCCCTCCCAGCATCAGAGTCTTTTCCAATGAGTCAACTCTTCACATGAGGTGGCCAACGTACTGGAGTTTCAGCTTTAGCATCATTCCTTCCAAAGAAATCCCAGGGCTGATCTCCTTCAGAATGGACTGGTTGGATCTCCTTGCAGTCCAAGGGACTCTCAAGCGTCTTCTCCAACACCACAGTTCAAAAGCATCAATTCTTCAGCGCTCAGCTTTCTTCACAGTCCAACTCTCACCTCAGTCATAAAAAAATAAGATGCAATATTGTCATTTGCTACAACAGGGATGGACCTTGAGGGGATTATGCTAAATGAAATAAGAGAAAGACCAGTATTATATGATTTCCCTCATATGTGGAATATAAAATAAAATAAACAAGCAAAATAAACACACAGATACCGAGAACATATTAGTGATTACCAGAAGGGAAGTGGGTTGGGGCAGGGCAAAATGGATAAAGAGGATTAACCATATGGCAGTGAATGGAAACTAAACTTCTGGTAGTGTATACAGAAGCTTAAATATAATGTTGAATATATTAAACTTATATGTTATAAACCAATATTACCTTAATAAAGAAAGAAAAATAAAGATTTTAGTGCCTCTTAGAAAATAAGAACTCAACTGAAATCATAATTGAACTATCTAGCACTAAAATGTGATTCTCTTTCACTTGCAAAATGCCCATAAAATAAATACTTGACCCCATCAAAATAAAATGACAGAAAAAAATGACACTCAATTGCCACACACACTGATTTTTCTATTTTTATTTTATTTTTCAGCACACTTAAGAGTCTAAACAATCTAAAGTTAGACTGTGGTGCTTAAACTGGTCCTTTACTTTTCTTTTCTTCCTTTACTTAAGGTATTGACAAAGAGTAGGGCATCATAAGCTGGGCATAATCTGACTATGTGTGCAGAGCTGATGGGTAAGTCATGTGAGGCTCTAAATGAGCTTCTTACCTGCTCTATACCTGAGCAATTCCAAAGATGTTAGGGTTACGTTGGTAAAAACATTTATAAGAACAAATTAATATTCGAAGAGGTACCAGCTGTAGATTTCTGCTTATTTTCCAGTTCTAAAAAGCAAAGATTAAAAGTAAAATTAAGGCACTACTCAATAAATATTTTAAACATTTACAGTATTTTAAGTAAATAAAATAAATATTAGCTTTCTCAGAGATTTCAGAATATTGATTTCTAAAGTACATACTAAACTGTTTATGTTTGATTTGCTCTTTTCCCACACACAAATAAACAAACTTAACTAGTTAACAAGGGCATGCTGCTGTGTGCTGTGCTTAGTCGCTCAGTTGTGTCTGACACTTTGTGACCCCAAGGACTGTAGCCCACCAGGCTCCTCTCTCCATGGGATTCTCCAGGCAAGAATCCTGGAGTGAGTTGCCATTCCCTTCTCCAGGGGATCTTCCCAACCCAGGATCAAAGCCAGGTCTTCTTCACTGCTGGTGGATTCTTTACTGCCTGAGCCACCATTGAAGCCCTAAGAAGGGCACACTCAACACTAAATAAAGTTCAAATGATAAAATATTATCTAGGCTTTTATCCAAAGATATTATTGTATTGCCTAGTTGCAAAGTTTCTGGGATGAAGGCAAAAAAATGATACAGAATCCACACAAACCTGATTCTGATCTACAGGAATGTTAAACTGATCAATAAACAGAGACTAACTGAACACTTCGATACACATCTCAGTTTTAACTAGCATCCATTTCTCATGGAAATTAATCTTCCTAAAACTCTGTTTATTGTCTGCAATGTTCATTAAGATTTTCACAGGCTAGGTTTCAGGAAAGTTGATCAATATATGACTTAAGTTTTTGTACTTACAATATCTCTCATGTTACTTCTATATGTACAAATAAGGAATTTTAGAATATATACACTAAGTTGGTGTACATGTTCTAACCACTTCAATTCAGTTCAGTTCAGTCATTCAGTCATATCCAACTCTTTGCAGCCCCATGGACTGCAGCAGACAGGCCTCTCTGTCCATCATCAACTCTCAGAGTTTACTCAAACTCATGTCCATTGAGTCGGTGATGCCATGCAACCATCTCATCCTCTGTTGTCCCCTTCTCCTCCCACCAACAATCTTTCACAGGGTCTTTTCAAATGAGTCGATTTTTCGCATCAGGTGGCCAAAGTATTGACCTCTTAGTGTACATGTTCTGATCACTATATTTGAAATAATGGCAACCTCAAAGCTTACCATTTATTTGCTTTATAAACAACTTCTGAGGTCAACACAGGTCTCAGTGAGAGAGTCCAAAACAGAGTCAGTTTAATTGGTTGATAACGCTGCTTAGTTTTATCATTAACCAACCCACTGGGCTATCATTATCACAATCCACAGTAAGAGATTTCATTACTGTTCTGTTCACTCTTCCATAAAAGAACACCCTGGGCCTATTTAAAGGTTAAAGAACCTAAATACAGCTATTAATCCACTCTCAAGAGAGTAATAACCTTTCAACCTTGGTGATAAATCAATGAAGAGCGAAAGGCTCAGAGAATACATGGCACTATTCTAATGATAAAATATTTTGGATGAGGGTGAAAATTGGAATCTTTACAAATCTGACTTATTTCCTAGAAGTTTATGTGATCAACCAGGAAACATGACTGAAATTCCCTAATGGGAATCTTATTTTTTGTCTGTCAGCACCCATTTCCCACCAGCTGGCACAAAAGCCCACCTCTTCCTTTAAGGAACTGCCTATTCTCCAATTTCAGTGCAAATGCTATGAAAGAGAGAGGGCAACTGATCCCACTACCATAGCCATGTAAGCACATGACCCAAGAGCTTCCAAGAAAACCGATAATCATCAGCCCCAAAGCTTTCCCTGAATCTGTTGAGAGAGGGAAGCGCTCCCTCCACAGCCAGAAGACACAACTGAAAGAACTCTAACCTGAGAGCAAGGGTGCCCCCAGTGGCTCAGTGGTAAAGATCCACCTACAGAGCAGGAGCCACAGGAGATGCAGGTTCGATCCCTGGGTCTGGAAGATCCCCAGGAGAAGGGCATGGCAACCCACTCCGGTATTCTTGCCTGGACAATCTCATGGACAGAGGAGCCTGGTGGGCTACAATCCACAGGATCACAAAGAGTAAGACACTACTGAAGCAATTTAGCACACATGCACACAATCTGAGAGAAAAGCCAAAACAAAGGAAACCAGGAAGACAAATTCTGGATGAATAAATTTGGATACCCAACCCAGCATGATTAAATATTTATTCAGCCAAACTTATCCCTAGACCTTCTTCCTTACCTTAGTTAGTGTGTGAGGTGGGTTTCTTTTACTTGCAGCTATGAGTTATGACAAATTACAAACAACCAAAAACCTGTACCCTATTAGGCAAAAGTGTCAAAGATACAAGGATATATAAGAAACAATCCCTGCTCTAAGACTCTTTCAGCAACTAGTTGGAAATGTAAGATATAAACACAAAAAAATAACTAGAAACATAAGGCTCAATCCAATGATGTGTTCTGCATGGGTGCAGAGAAAAGACACATCACCAGAAGTTGCATATGAAGCAAGACTTCACAATATAACAAAACAGGTTTTAAGGGTTTTAAGGATGTCTAGGATGTGGCTACCTGGAGAAGATACAAAAAGACATTTATTAATAGAAAAGGTTAACTATGAGAGCAGCAATTCAAGAATGTTCATTTTGTATTGGGGAAACAATATCCTCTATATATAAACAATACACAGATCATAAAATGTTGACTCATGGGACATCAACAATAAATATTAGTCCAAAGATAAAAAGAATCCATAAGTAGTTGTACAATATCAGACACATTATATATAATAATTCAAATCTACTCTATATGAGATCAAATTGATTAATTAGCTTATAATGGTTAAATGTTGAAATGGTACTTAAAGAACTAATGACAAAAGCTGAAATCTAAATGTGGCCTTTCCATATACATAGTAGATAACCCTCTCATCTAACAAGCTATTCCTGTCGACGACTGTAACACATCTCATCGAGAACTAAAGGCTATCAAAATATACCATGCTACATGCACTTCACTCAGCTTCTGTTTAAGAAACCAGGACAAAGAGCAGAGCCATGAACCAAGAGGAGGAGGTTGAAGAAAGACAAACACAAACCAAGGAAGCAAGCGTGGCCATAGAGTGATCCAGTTCTCTTTGTCCGGTTTCTCCATGAGGTGAAAAGTTCATAACAGAAACTATTAAAAGCATTTCCTATTTCTGCCGTAGTTTTAGCCATTTTCCCTCGTGTCTTTAAGAAAACTGCATGAGCAGAATTTGACTTGGCACTTGCTGCAAGCAGGAATGCAAGATGTCTGTGTTCCTCATTCCTCTTCTGGAGGGTATTATTGTTTAATTAGAATATAATATTTTATTTAAATTTTTTAGTATCTTATTTTACCAAAAGCCATTATCAGCTTTGTATTGAACAACTTGTGGTTATTCTCTGAGTTAATAATTACTATTTACAACATCATATCTCTCACGGCTATTAATTGCTTCCTGGAAATTTTACTGAGAAAAATGGACTCAATATAATTCCTTGGTAATACACTTTTCCATCTAAAGTCACTGAACTCAGCGATGCTTACATGAGAAAAGAAAGCCTCTAATACTTGACTCTTGATACCATTTAAGTTTCTATCTCCATTTGTGGCACTGTCACCAGTGTGACATATGTTTCTACTTGTGTAACATACATCCATCTGAAATAAGCATTTACAAAGGAATTATGACACACAGAGTAGACATGTCTTCAGAAACCTCAACTAATAAAACCTCGTAACTCTATCTTAAATACTGCTTTATTGTTTACAGTTAGAAATTGAAACGCTTAAACATCCTTTTTATCAAGCCAAAGTCAGAGAAGAACAAAATGAGTTGGTTTATGATTTTATATCTTTTTAGCAAAAAGCTTTAAAATGTGAAATGCTATACTAAAGTCTAATTTTCACTCTTTAGTCTCTACAGTGAAATGCATTATTTCATAAAGGAAATAAACATGATTATAATCCTCTCCATATTTTAAGGAAAAGTAGCCTTACACTTTAAGTTTGAAAATGCATGCTTACTAAGTTTTATATTCATTGAATGGTGGAATTGAGAGTTGTTTTTAAAATATGCCTGAGTGACAACTACCATATTTTAAGCTTTAAGAAATCAAAAAGTATCAAAATATATATTTATATTATAGTATAAAGCAGAGCTTTGGATAAAGTTTCAGTATTTCATGAAGTGCAAGGACTAGGAAAGAAGAGATATATGTCTTTCTTTGTTATTAGGAAAGGTATCATGGTAGACAGGAAAAAGGCTCCCCCAAAATATCCAGGTCTTAAACTCTGGAACCTGTGACTACATATGTTATCTTACATGGAAAAAGAGACTTTGCAGGTGTGATAAAATTAAAGATCTGCCGGCATCTAGCCCCGGCTGATCCAGGGAGTTCGAAGCGGGGACGGCGTCGGCGAGGATCAGGATACAATAGCTTCATTTAGATATTAATTAGAGATGTAAAGAGTAATAGAATGAGGATAGCTCAGTAGGAAAATTCAGTGGAGAAAAGAGGCTGAGTAGCTTGGTTTACACGGGAGACCAATAAAACTTCAAGACAAGAAGCTTGCACCACTTACGTAGGCCACAGGTGTCCTTCCGTTCTCCCAAGGGAGAGGAGACACTGAGGCCTCCCCGGTCGGATCTTAGAAGCCCAGGCATAATTAGTAAGCATGGCGGGTTCCGCGCTCCAGATGGAGACTCAGCCAGAATTTGAGAGAGAGAGCGACATGGGGAGACCAGTATTTCGAGAAACTGATCCCAATTCTTTATTTTCCATGGTCTACTTTTATACACTGAGATGTTATGCAAAAGTCATGCGGGGTCAGCAGTCCTGACTTTTATCAAAGTCAGGTGCTTCATACAAATGTATACAGAGGTCTTAGGGGTGTTACATCATCTTCTAGCCAGGGGGGCCTGCTGACAATTTATGACGCTCTCCTTGTGACAGCGGTCAGTCAACCAGGACACTTATTTCTCCAGGGGTGATTATTCTTAAAACAGATGCCACCCAAATAAAGTTACATTCCTATAGGGTGAGGGTATAGTGGGTTTTAGTTAAGGAAATAATTTACTTAGCCTAATGTCTAACATGATTAATATAAAAGGTTAATACTTATTTCTTCTATATATTCATTAATGTGTGTAAGGACAGTGGATATGGAGACTTAGCAACAAATATTGGCTCAACAAATGAAAAACCCTTCATCAATACAATTTCTAATCAGCCCACTATACTTATACTAATAGTTATCTAACTTCTCTAAAGAACCTGTTTTTAAAGGGTTTAAAGCATCTCGTGCCTCTCACGGTTGGGAGGCTGTGAGCAATCACATGTGGCCAGACAAGCCTGTCAGGCAGGCCAGAGAACCTTCAGAGGAGTTTGTAGGTTAAAACACTCTTGTCACGCCAAGGAGTTTTTATTAACTGGAGCTCTAGGTTAACTCCTTCTCCGAAAGAGGTGGTGGGGGACAGCCCCCCACCCCCCCCGTAAAGTCAGAGGTGTAGGTGAGAGCACAAAGTAGTAAAGTAGGCAGGCTCTGGTTATGGAGGTAGATGCTCGAGGATTTCCAGGGGGACTCCTGAGGCTCGATCCTGCCTTTGCGTATGTCGAGCCTCCTTCCTCATGACCTTTGTCACGGGCGGAGTGCCTCACGCCGGCCCCCCAACAAAGATCTTTAAAAAAAAAAAAAAAAAAGATTAAAAGGATCTCAAGATGGAGAGGTTAACCTGAATTATCCAGGTGGACCCAATTTCATCATAAGGACCACTGAAAGTGGAAGAGGGAGGCAAAAGAGAAAGTCCAAGTGATGTGGTCTGAGGAGGACTAGACTTGCCAATGCTGGCTTTGAGAATGGAGGGAGGAGACCTTGAGCCAAGGAAGGTAGGTAGCCACTAAATCCTGGAAAGAGTGAAAAAATGGATTCTCTCTTGGAGGAAAGAATCCTCCAGAAGGAATGCAGTCCTCCTGACACTGATTTTAGCACAATAACACTCATATTGGACTTCTGACCTACTAACCTACAAGCTAATACATTTTTGTTGTTAAAACATCAAGATTATTAGAAATTTGTTACAGCAGCAATGGGAAACAAATACTAGTATCATGTTCTGAATTAGCAGGACCACGAAAAGCCTGACTATGATAGCCACTCTCCCAATTAAGGAATCAAGGCACTCTGGAGCTAGAAGAGATTTTGAATCTACTCACTTCATTGTACAGATGAGGAAACTGGTCCAGATATAATGAAAAGGAAGGTGACTTACCTTAGGCCTCATAGTTAGAGGCAGAGACAGGACTAGAATCTAAGTTCACTAAACTCTAGATCGCTTTAGTCATAGAGTACCTCCCAGCTTCTTTCTCCAATGTAGTGTTTTGATTAGAGTTTAATAATAATTTGCAGAACTGTTTGGAAGAATGAACAGTTATTGGAAAGTGCACATATTTTCAAATAAAGCATAGAAGTTTATTGTTCTGCTATTCTAGTCTGTCTCCAACTGATCGCTAAAAATAGTGACTTTAATTATCCACATATCACTTGAAACTCAACATGTCTAAAATGAAACTTGAAGTCCTGCCCCAAATCAGATCCCTCTGGAACGTTCTGGGTTTCCCACATCCAATCAGTCACCGTGTTCTGCTCTCCTTCCTCCCTTGTGGCGCTTCCGTTCCTTGCATTTCTACTTCTACCCCTCACACCCCACCAGGCAAGCACTCTAACAGCTCTCTGTTCTTCACTTTCTCTTCCCTTCAAACTCCAATTACTCTAGCATAAATGATTCCTTCTAAATCCCAAATGATTCCTTCTAAAATTCTTTTTTATAGCATTGACTCATCCCCACACATTCAGGAGAACTCCATTTCCAAACAGGATCAAGTTCAAATTCTTTATTCTATCCTTTCACATGTTCACAGAATTTGACCCTAATATTTTTGTCTCTTTCTCCTACTCTGAGCCACAAATCACCTTAATTGATTCACTGCCTATAAACATGACTCATTCTCCTCCATACTGTTCTCTCCTCCTAGAATATCTTTCCTGCTTCCTTCTCCATGTATCTGAATTCTAACTATGTCAATGCCCTGCACAAGTTTCAGCATCTGCCTAGGCACTTCTTAGGCCTGACAACCTATAGCAATCTCATCTTACACTTTGAATCCCTAAAGCAACTAGTCTCATTTAACATTTTGAGTTTATAGCTAATGTCTTTTACATCTTCAGAGTTTCAACTCTTAGATTTTAACCATTTGAGACAAACTAGGTTCCCTATTTGTTTGCATGGTATTTAGCATCCAGACTTCCCTGCTTAAAGCAAGGTCTTAAATATTTATGTAATGACTGAAAGTGAAAATGAAAAGTGAAAGTGAAAGTCGTTCAGTCGTGTCCAACTCTGTGACCCCCATGGACTATACAGTCCATAGAATTCTCCATAGAATTCTCCAGGCCAGAATACTGGAGTGGGTAGCCTTTCCCTTCCCCAGGGGATCTTCCCAACCCAGGCATCAAACCCAGTCTCCCGCATTCCAGGTGGATTCTTTACCAGCTGAGCCACAAGGGAAGCCCTGAAAGTAAGTTTAAAAATACAAGATGAACATTCAGAATGACAACTCCTCTATTCCGCATAAGCACCAGGAATGACCACTCCTCTAAAGTTAACTGCTTCAATTAGGAAATGTAGCAATATTCAGTTTTGCTTAGGACAGTCCCGGCTTCCTGATTTTTCAGTTATTAAGAATGCTGTCTACTTTTACTCTCAAAAGAATCTTGACTTACATGATATACTATATATGGTCATTCCACCCTTAGGGCAGTTTGGACTGTAATAAGGGCAGAAATCAGAAAGAAAATCCTGCTCATGACTCAGCAACCCATCTAGCTATGCAACATTCTCTCCAGTACAGAGTGATAACTGCCCTCTCATCACCACCTCTGCATAATCAATGGCTTTTGAGTTTCACATGGGAGGTTCAAACATTCTGGTAATGCACAGCAGATAAATGTGCTGCAGTTGAATGCAATTTAAGATTCTTTAGAAGAAAAAAAAAAAATCATGTATACTGAATACAATTGTTAACTCTACCTAGCAGTTTAACAAAAGACTTCCTTAAAGGGAAAAGAGAATTCAATGAATTTCCATAGAAGTAGAAGCAATCAAGAGACAGTATGTGAGATCATTCATGATGCTGTTGTTGTTCAGTAGCCAAGTCATATACCGACTATAGATCACCAGGCTCCTCTGTTCACCACCATCTCCCAGTTTTTCAAATTCACATCCATGGATTCGGTGATGCTACCTAACCGTCTCATCCTCTGCCACCCACTTCTCCCAATCAATCTTTCCCAGCATCAGGGTCTTTTCCAATGAGTCAGTTCTTTGCATCAGGTGGCCAAAGTATTGAAACTTCAGCTTCAGCATTACTCCTTCCAATGAATATTCAGGGTTGATTGACTAGGATTGACTGGTTTGATCTCCCTGTTGTCCAACAGACTCTCAAAAGTCTTCTCCAACATCACAGTTCAAAAGAATCAATTTTTTGGTGCTCAGCCTTCTTTATGGTCCAACTTTCATAGCCATACATGACTACTGGAAAAACCATAGCTTTTACTAGATGGAACTTTGTCAGCAAAGTGATGTCTCTGCTTTTGAATACATTGTCTAGGTCTGTCATAGTTATCCTTCCAAGAAGCAAGCATCTATTAATTTCATGACTGCAATCACTGGCCACAGTGATTTTGGAACCCAATAAAATAAAAATCCGTCACTGCTTTCATTTTTATATTCTTCTATTTGCTGTGATGGGACCAGATGCCATGATCTTAGTTTTTTGAATGTTGAGTTTTAAGGCAGCTTTTTCCACTCTCCTCTTTCACCCTCATCAAGAAGCTCTTTAGTTCCTCTACATTTTCTGCCATTAGAGTGGTATCATCTGCATATCTGAGGTTGTTAATATCTCTCCTGGCAATCTTGATTCCAGCTTGAAATTCATCAAGCTGGAATCATGCTTGGCATTTCGCATGATGTACTCTGTATATATTAAATAAGCAGGCTGACGACATACAGCCTTGTTATGCTCCTTTCTCAATCTTGAACCAGTCAGTTGTTTCACACCTGGTTTTAACTGTTGCTTCTTGACCCACATACAGGTTTCTCAGGAGGCAGGTAAGGTGGTCTGGTACTCCCATCTCTTGAAGAATTTTTCAGTTTGTTGTGATTCACACAGTCAAAGGTGTTAGCATAGTCAATGAAGCAGAAGTAGATATTTTTCTGGAATTGCCTTGCTTTCTCCATGATGCAACAAAAATTGGCAATTTGATCTCTGGTTTCTCTACCTCTTCAAAACCCAGCTTTTACATCTGAAAGTTCCTATTTCATATACTGCTGAAGCCGACCTTGAAGATTTTGAGCATGACCTTGCCAGCATGTGAGATGAGCACAATTGTACATAAGTTTGAACCTTCTTAGACATTGTCCTTCTTTGGGATTGGAATGAAAACTGACCTTTCCCAGTCTGGTGGCCACTGCTGGGCTTTCCAAATATTCTGACATATTGACTGCTTTGATTTAGGTCATACCTGGATGGCTTAGCGGATTTCCCTACTTTCTTCAATTTAACCCTGAACTTTAGTCATGATCTGAGCCACAGTCAGCCAGGGCTTGTTTTTATGATCTTATAGAGCTTTTCCATCTTTGGTTGCAAAGAACATAATCAATTTGATTTTGGTACTGACCATTAATATCCACGTAGAGTCATCTATTGTGTTTTTGGAAGATGGTGTTTGCTGTTGCTAGTGTATTCTCTTGACAAAGCTGTTAGCCTTTGCCCAGCTTCATTTTGTACTCTAAGGCCAAATCTGCTTGTTATTCTGGGTATCTCATGACTTCCTACTTTTGTATTCCAATCCCCTATAATGAAAAGGACATCTTTTTTTGGAGTGAGCTCCAGAAGACCTTGTAGGTCTTCTTACAACTAGTCAGCTTCTTCAGCATCAGTAGTTGGGGCACAGACTTGGATTACTGTGATGCTGAATGGTTTGGCTTGGAAAAGAACCAAGATGATTCTATCATTTTTAAGACTCCACCCAAGTACTGCATTTTGGACTCTGGTTGACTGTGAGGACTACTCCATTTCTTCTAAGGGATTCTTGCCAACAGTAGTGGACATAATGGTCATCTGAATTAAATCCACCCATTACCATCTATTTTAGTTCACTGATTCCTAAGATGTTGATGTTCAATCTTGCCATCTCCTGCTTGACTCCATCCAATTTACCTTGATTCATGGACCTAACATTCCAAGTTCCTATACAATATTGTTCTTTACTGCATCAGACTTTACTTTCAATACCAAACACACTCACAGCTGAGTGCCATTTCCACTTTGGCCCAGCCACTTCACTCTTTCTAAAGCTATTAGTAATTGCCCTCCACTCTTCCCCAGTAGCATACTGCACACCTTCTGACCTGGGGGGTGGAGGGGAGGGCTCATCCTCCAGTGTCATATTTTTTTGCCTTTTCATACTGTCCATGGAGTTCTCCAGGCAAGAACATTGGAGTGGGGTGCCATTTCCTTCTGCAGTGAACCACATTTTATCAGAGCTCTTCACCATGACCCATCCATCTTCGGTGGCACTGCACCACATGATTCAAAGTTTCATTGAGTTATGCAAGCCCCTTTGCCACAACAAAGCTGTGGGCCATGAATGGCAAGATCATCTATACTCTAACTCTTTTACTGTTTTCCAAATTAAGTGATAAGAAACATTCATGCCATTTCAATTTTCTGAATAAATATTTATTACTGTCATGATTATTTACAATTAGAAATGTGGTATCCTTGATCTCCTAAGTGTGTAATTTACTTTAAATTAACTAACCACTGCATAAATATTTTAAAACTAACATTCATTTTCACAGATGACTGGTTGAAATGATCAGTTTCATAAATGAATGTCAGTGGTATACAAATAATAATAACTTTTTGTTGCAAAGTAGGATTTTGCTCTATATGTAATGAGTAAAATTATTAAATGCAATCTTATGTTTCATTACTGACAGCTTGTTATAAAAAAGAAATTAAGACTGAAATTTTAATTATTTTCATAAAGTAGATCAGCTTTTTCACTCATGTGTAGTGAAACCTACTTGACTGAGACTCTTTTGAAGGAAGCGCTCATTACATTACATCACTAAATACAGGACTGACAGTTCATATTCCAAACTATTCCCTCCCTAAACTCTTCAACTTTAAAGGAATCTAGGAAAATATTAAGTTCAACATAACTATAACTATTAAGTTAACATAACTATACAAAATGAAAACATTGAATGCATATCTTTGGCACTATTTGGAATGCAGTATTTGGAAAGAATTTTATGAGACTATTTCATTGGTAGTACCAAGTACCATCAACATAGATGTTATGATCCAAGTTGGTGGTAACTAAAAAGGACTAATTTTTGTTGTTGCTTTGAAGCATTATATCCTTAGTAGTTAATACTTAAGTATCAATTACTTGAAGTTAATGATAATTCTGTAAATGTTGAGGACTAACAAAACTCAGATGGCAAGAGCTATAACACATGAAAAAGTCAAAGGCATCAGAATGAATTATGGTAAAAGTTAATATTTGAGATTCAGAAAAATTTTTCATCAAATATTTTCCAAACCTCATCTAACTAATTCATAAAATAATTATGGCATAATTTCACATTCACATGAATAGAAGCATTACAATTTGATATTTAGTTATTTCTAGATTTTTAAAACAAGAACAAGGCCCATTTGTAATTGTGTCTCCCTTTTCAATATAATTGGAAAGACTAGAGCTCTCTTCAAGAAAATTAGAGATATCAAGGGAACATTTCATGCAAAGGTGGGCACAATAAAGGACAGAAACAATATGACCCAAGAGAAGAAGAGATATTAAGACGTGGCAAGAATACACAGTGAAGTGAAATCTCTCAGTCATGTCTGACTCTTTGTGAGCCCATGGACTATACAGTCTGTGGAATTCTCCAGGCCAGAATACTGGAATGGGTAGCCATACCCTTCTCCAGGGGAACTTACCAACCAGGGATCAAACCCAGGTCTCCCACATTGCAGGTGGATTCTTTACCAGCTGAGCCCCCAGGGAAGAAGAACTATACAAAAAAGATCTTAATGACCCAGATAACCACGATGGTGTGACCACTAACCTAGAGCCATACATCTTGGAGTGCGAAGTCAAGTGGGCCTTTGGAAGCATCACTACAAACAAAGCTAATGGAGGTGATGGAATTCTAGCTGAATTATTTCAAATCCTAAAAGAGGATGCTGTTAAGATGCTGCACTCAATATACCAGCAAATTTAGAAAACACAGCAGTGGCCACAGGACTGGAAAAGGTGAATTTTCATTTCAATTCCAAAGAAGGGCAATGACAAAGAATGTTCAAACTACCGCACAACTGCATTCATTACACATGCTAGCAAAGTAATGGTCAAAATCAACAGCATGTGAACCAAGAACTTGTAGATGTGCAAGCTGCATTTAGAAAAGGCAGAGGAACCAGAGATCAAATTGTCAAAATCCACTGTATTATAGAAAAAGCAAGAGAATTCCAGAAAAACATCTACTTCTGCTTCATTGACTATACTAAAGCCTTTGACTGTGGGGATCACAACAAACTGTGGAAAATTATTAAAGTGATGTGAGTATCAGACCATATGATCTGCCACCCTAGAAACCTGTATGCAGGTCAAAAGCAACAGTTAGAACCAGACATGGAACAATGGATTGGCTCAAAATTGGGAAAGGAGTACGTCAAGGCTGTATATTACCACTCTGCTTATTTAACTTATATGCAGAGTACATCAAGAGAAATGAAGGGCTAGATGAATTACAAGCTGGAATAAAGATTGCCAGGAGAAATATCAATAACCTCAGATATGCAGATGACACCACCCTTATGGCAGAAAGTGAAGAAGAACTAAAGAGCCTCTTGATGAAAGTGAAAGAAGAAAGTGAAAAAGTTGGCTTAAAACTCAACATTCAGAAAACTAAAATCATGGCATCTGGTCCCAGCACTTCATGGCAAATAGATGGGGAAACAGTGGAAACAGTGACAGACTTTATTTTGGGGGGCTCCAAAATCACTACAGATGGTGACTGCAGCCATGAAATTAAAAGACACTTGCTCCTTGGAAGAAAAGTTATGACCAACCTAGACAGTTTATTAAAAAGCAGAGACGTTACTTTGCTGACAAAGTCCATCTAGTCAAGGCTATGGTTTTTCCCATAGTCATGTATGGATGTGAGAGTTGGACTATAAAGAAAGCTGAGCACCGAAGAACTTATGCTTTTGAACTGTGGTGTTGGAGAAGACTCTTGAGAGTCCCTTGGACTGCAAGGAGATCCAACCAGTCCATCCTAAAGGAGATCAGTGCTGGGTGTTCATTGGAAGGGCTGAGGTTGAAGCTGAAACTCCAATACTTTGGCCATCTGATGCGAAGAACTGACTCATTTGAAAAGACCCTGATGCTGGGAAAGATTGAGGGCAGGAGGAGAAGGGAACGACAGAGGATGAGATGGTTGAATGACATCACCAACTCAATGGATATGAGTTTGAGTAAACTCTGAGAGTTGGTGATAGGGAGGCCTGGCGTGCTGCAGACTATGGGGTTGCAAAGAGTTGGACATGACTGAGTGACTGAACTGAACTGTATGCACTGTTGGTGGAAATGCAAACTTGTACAGACAATATAGAAAAAAGTATGTAGGTCACTCAAAAAATTAAAAATACAACTACCATATCATCCATCAATTCCACTTTATTACATATCCAGAGAAACTGAAATCGGGATGTCGTAGAGATACCTGCACTCTCGTGTTCACTGCAGCATTACTCACAACAGCCAGGATATAGAAACAACCTATGCATGTCTGTTAACAGATGAATGGATAAAGAAGTTGTGGTGTATATCTATACACCACTGAATGTTATTCAGCTAAGGAAAATAAGGAAATCCTGCCATTCATGACAACTTAGATGGACACTGAAGGAAGTACACTAAGCGAAATAAATCAGAGAAAAAATAAATACTGCACAATAATTTATATGTGGAATATAAAAAAGACAAACTTAGAGAAATAGTAAAATGATAGTTACCTGATGTTATGTGTTGGGAGAAATGGGGAGATAGTGGTCAAAGTGTACAGATTTTCAGTTATAAGATTAAGTTAGAGGGTCTAATGTACAGCATGGTGATTACAGCTAATACAATAAACATATATCATGTTTATGATATATAAGTATACATATGCATCATACATATTTATGATATATATTAATCATATACACATACATATTACATATGTATCATATATTTAAATGTTGCTAAGAAAGAAGATCTTAAGTGTTCTCACCACAAAAATAAAAAATGATGATATGTGACAGGATGGAGATGTAGGTGATAACTCTGGTGGTAGTCATTTTGCATTTATAAGTGTATCAAATCAACATGTTGTACACCTTAAATTTATACTATGTTATCTATCAATTATAAATCAATAAAGCTGGTGAAAAACCCATTATATAATCATAGATGTCAATTCTTAGATACAAATGTAGTTTATATTGATCAGCTTAGACAAGGACAAAGAATAAGAGGTGGTCTTATGTTCATATTCATACAGAAAACACCATTTACCTTTGATGGAGGAAAAAACTCAACACATTCCAGCCATATGGTTAAAAAGAACTTCCCACATATTGCGCACTTTCTTCCCTGAGAGATTATGCTCCTGACCTGTGGGTACCATTTTATGGCTTTCATTAGGAAAGGATTCTTTTCTGACAGCTGATTCATTATAAATCTTGACGTTATTTCCTAGATTAAAAAAGAATATGTTTCTCAGATTATTCTCAAAATAACTGTTTTATATTACATTGATTCCCATTTCACTAATTTATATTTTTGGCTTATTCCTCACAGTTTCCGTTAAATTAGTTCTCCATGGTATATATAATGAATTATATTGTCAATAACTGGCATTGTAAGTTTAGTTTTCAGCATATACAAAAAGCAAGTTACTTCCATTGTAATATTTCTGTCTCTGACATATAGGAATTCAGATTATAATAAATTTACATTATTAAAGTGTAGGTTCAAATTTTGTATCTCTCATCACAATAGGAAAGGACTGTACAAATATTCAGTCTAGACTCAAAAATTGACTCTGTCACATTTACTAAGGTCTAAATCCTTGCTACTTAAGCTGCAGAATCAGTAGAATCTGTATCACCTAGAAGCTTATTAGAAATTCAGACTTAGTTGCACTCAGATCTATTGAGCCAGAATCCACAATTTAACAAAGTTCCCCAGGTATTCTGTATGTACGTTAAAGTTTGAGAGGTACTAGACTGTTATCTACTAAACTGAGTACCTGAATTGAGCCAAATTAGTAAAGAGTATTGATTTCTATTGATCAAATCTTCGAATTCAGTATATATTAAACCTAGCCACATAAATACATACAGAAACCACACTTTAGATAATAACATTACTAAACAATAAAATAGGTGGTGAGGATGGTCACTATGACAATATCACCATCTTAAAATAAAAAATTATAAAATACATATATATCTTTACTGACCAAGCAAACAAAATAAACATTTGATTCATTCCACTAAATGCCCCTCTTGTGCCAAGAGCATGAAGTTCTATGTAAATTTTACAAAAACACTGCATGAATTTTTAATAGTGTATAAGACCTTTTTTTGGCCAAAGTGAAAGATTTCTCAGTGGTATTAAGATAGTCCGTGTGGAAATACAAACATACATACATAAATATACACATACAAACGTAACCTTTCACTCATCTATCCCAATTAAAATCTTTAAAAATAATAACAAATCCTATAAATCTCTGTCTCCCTGTTCCTTATTACTCTATCCCTTGCACTCAGCAAACATCTGGGAACATTGCCTCTGTACAGAAACAGCCCTGAGCATGGGTTCCTTAACTGCCTGATCCTACAGCAGCGTAACCTCCTACACACTTCAGCTTATTCTCTGGGATGGTTACATGATGAAGTCATCCTTTCTGAAAAACTGCCCTTTCACACTAATATTACAGGACTCCTAAATTCGATGAATGTTATCGCTTCCCTCTAATAAATTACAGAGAACATAGCTTGTGATTCTGAATGAAATGGTGATTTTAGAGGTAAGTTTTAGCTACCAGAATTCAATGGCTAATTTCACTATAAAGCCACAGAAAATAGAGAAGAATTCAAACCCAAAATAGCTGACAGTAGAAGAGTCTGCTGAAATACACGGGACCAGTGAATAGGTCCCATGAAAAAGATACTGATGATGGGGAGAGATTGAAGGCAAAAGAAGAAGGGGGCAGCAAAGGATGAGATGGTTAGATACGGACTCAATGGACATGAATTTGAGCAAACTCTGGGAGATTGCAGAGGACAGAGGAGCCTGACGGGTTACAGTTCATGGGGTCACAAAAAGTCAGACATGACTTAGCAACTGAACAACAACAATTCACACAGCTGACATTTTCCATTTATGATTTCTGGAACCAATCATGTTTGTTGCACTTGGAATTGTTGCACAACTCTTACGTTACCCATTATTTATATCTTTCTCCTACTTGCTGCCAATGTGTTGCTTTGGAAGACTGCTGCTGCTGCTAAGTCACTTCAGTCGTGTCCGACACTGTGCGACCCCATGGACTACAGCCTACCAGGCCTCTCCATCCATGGGATTCTCCAGGCAAGAACACTGGAGTGCGTTGCCATTTCCTTCTCGGAAGACTAACATATATCATTGAAATATAAAGTTATTATTTGAAGAAACACACACACACATATATAATAAGATACTTTTGGCATGATCAATAGTAAGTTTTAGGAAATTTATACCATGAAGACATACGCAATGCAGTTTTTCAGAATATACTACTTAATGATGGCTTAATCTCAGTGTATTTAAAAGTCAAGAAATCATTTATAGAAAAATAAATTATCCCTTTTGAATAGCTTATATGCTATTCTGTTGAATATTTGTTAGCTAACTATATGTAGGTCAGAGATTATTTCTATGTTTAAACAATCATAGATTAAAATAGTTTAAGGTGTTTCTTTTAGTTTTCCTTATACATGTTGATTTGATTTGAATCATAAAGTTATCCTTACATATATTTATATATAAATATTAAAATCATAAAACATAAAAACAAATGTGAATCAGAAAGAATGATGAACTTTGGAACTGCTGTATGATCAGTTGTTGCTGTATGACAGGCACTAAAACACAGCATCAAGAGCAAAGATACTGAGTCAGAGTCAGATACATAAATAAGTGCAAATCGTGTAGCTCTATGACTTACTAGTGTGACCCTATTTGACAAGTCCTTAAGTTCTCTGATCTGGAATATCTCACCTACAAAATTGGAATTTTGTTTCCAACCCCACCACACAGAGTTCAGAGAATTAAATTATATAATACAGGTAAAACTCTGTCTAGTATCTGCTGACAGAGTATACTCTGGTTAGTATATTGTTATAATATAGTTATCAATATTAAATTTTAGTTCACATATCTCTGAGGTAAGGAAAAGTCTTTAAAAATCTTAACCAAGGAATATCCTGAAACAAATCCCTATAGTTTTTGAAAGTCCAAGTAGTTTAATCAGTAATATTATAATGGTAACCAAATATCCAGTAGAAATGACTTTTACTTTAAGTATAAATATAAAATTATAGTAAATTTGTCACCTTTCTAAGAAAAATTCTTAGAGATACTCTCAAAAACAACCAATCATTTATATAAGCAAAAGTCACTGCTTCTATTAAATAAACAAAACCCCCAAATTGTTGTGCTTCTGGGTCCTTAAAGCTTTGAAACTGAGAGGGAAGAACTGTTCTCTCACCCTGCACCTGGGTCCCAGACTCAAAGTAACATTCTTGCTCTCAAGGGCTCCCTGTAGTAACCCTTCCACCTCAGGTTAACTGTTTATCCAGTCCCCTCCACAAACCAGAATTTCTTCCAACAAGAGACTACCTTTGTTTCCCTTTTCCCTCACTTCTGGCAGCCCCTTTCTGAGGCAATACTGCAGCATGGAGTCTGGAGGCCAACTGCTTAGAACAGCATCAGCATTCGAAAACTTACTAGACCTGTGAACTTGGACAAGTGATTTAACTTCTCCAAAGCTCAATTTATCTATAAAAGAGGAATAATAATGGTGTCTTCTTTTTGAGGGTTAATGGAGGACTAAATTAGTTCATTTCCATTAAGTGCTTGGAACAATGCCTTACCCATGGTAAACATAATAAGTATTAGTTGTCTATTAATATTTTTATTATTACTATCAATATTATTTCATTACTATTGTTCTGAAATGTTTGATTCAAGGAGAACAATTAGGGCATGAGGAATTAAACAAATTTAATACTTCAATTTTAAAATCATTTATAATTAAACTTCAAATAAGTTTTTATTCACATAAGAGAGGGAAATAATACTGTTTATGGAAATATAGACTGAATCTCTGGAAGAGAATTGGAAAAGAATTAATCAGCCTTGAAAAGATGAAAGTCCTTTGGCTTAGTGATTTCATTCACAGGGATAATATGGACATGAGAAGAGGATAGCCTTGTTTATAAAGGCCAAAAAGTTATAAGATTATTAATATCTAAACAGCCAACAGTAGGAAAGTAGTTTAAAATATTCTGGTATAATCATATACCAGTATATTATTATGTAACCATCAAAAAAGATGTCATGGACTTATTTTTTACTGACTGGAAAAATATTCACAGTTTTTGAGTAAAAAATGAAGTATCTATTTAGTACACAGCTTGAACAAAGCTTTGATATCAAAAACTTCTGGATTTTTGAAAAGTTCTAGCAAAATAAATGTCAGAACAGTGATTGTATCTCTGCACACTGGATTTTTGAGTATTTTTTATAAATTTTTATTGCCTTTTCTCTGATTTCTCTAAATAAGCTTGTATTACTTTTAAAATAATTTTTCAACTGGTGGCTCAGATGGTAAAGAATCTGCCCGCAATGCAGGAGACCCCAGATCAATTCCTGGGTTGGAAAGATCCCCTGGAGAAGGAAATGTCAATACACTCCAGTACTCTTGCCTGGAGAAATTCATGGACAGAGGAGCTTGGCGGGCTACAGTCCACAGTATCGCAAAGAGTTGGACACAACTGAGTGACTAACACATATGGCATTATAACTAATATTTTCTTCCTCGCTCATCTGTATTTTCTAGTTTTCTGTATTAAACATATATTACTTGTTCAATAAGGGAAAAATGTTATTTTTTTTTAAAAAACTAAACCATTAAACAATGTTGGTTGTTTCCTGTAGTCAGGAAACTTGAACCTTTCCCAATACTTGAAAATTTTAAGACAATTCTGCATGTTCAGCTAAAAGGACCTGAGAAATCCACATTCACAGTAGAGACTCATAGTCAAATGTGGTAAAATCTATAATCTTCAATGTGTCTATCACCAAAAGACATACACAGCCAGTCCTCTAATATACTTCCCTATTCCTTCTTTTAATATCATCAACTTGTTTGACTAAAGGGAACACAATTTCTGGATCATATTCTTTCATCCCCTAGGAATGGGGATAAATGACAAGGGGATGGAAGAGGCAAAAGAGCCCAGTAAGAATAAATCAAATATATCTTTAGATAATACTGAAAAAATACGTGGATGCTAAAGCGAACACAAATTCCTCTCTTTTGATCCAACAAAGTGTTTAAAATGTCTCTGAATGTGGTCACTCTGGAAATCGGGTAGGATCACATTGGATTCTGCAAGCAAGTAAAAAAGATTATGATTAGGCTCCATAATGCCAATGGATTATAGTTGTATTAATCATTTGCTGGCTTGGTAAGAATTCTTTAGAAGAAAACTCTTTAAAACTTAAATCATGGCTTTAGCTCGAAGACCTGTGTGAATGACATAAGGCTTCACCTGTAAACTCCAGACATCCTCCTGTTTTATAGCACTAACTGGATGCTTCAGGAACAGCGGGTTTCCCTCACAGTAGAACTCCCTCAGCTTCAAATCTTGAAACTTTCAAAAACAAAATAAAAACTTCATTACACAACAAAATAAACTTCACTTTGGAGCCTTCATCGTCAACAAAACTAGACTTTTTAAAAAGTCTACTTTAAAATTTAAAATAATTAAATATTTATCAATATTTTTAAAAAATATTACTTTATTTAAGATCTATATTCCACATTAGAATTTTAATAGCAAGGCATACTCAAGTTATTAGAAGCATAAGGATCTTCAAGTTACCAAGGATGCAATGACTTTAGAGGTCATTGGTGGCATCCCCCAAACTAGACAGCTGAGAAAGCTTGTTCAGGATCACAGAGCTGGTTACTAATAGAGTAAGGGTTAATTAATCAAATGCTGGGTACAGTTTGCAACGAATATGTTTGTTAGGAACCAAGTATGATGAAAAATCCCTGGAGGTGTGCATAGCGACACACTCCAGTATTCTTGCCTGGAGAATCCTCATGGACAGGGGAGCCTGGAGGGCTACAGTCCATAGGATTGCACAGAGTTGGACACAACTGAAGCGACTTAGCACGCACTCATGAATGATGAAAAATAACACTCTAATACACACCAACATCTAGGTATCACATACTGTCTTATGATTCATTTATTTATGATCAGGGAGGAAGGTAAGGGGAATAGAGAAATATCAAAAAATTCTCATTTTATTGAAGTACAATTGATTTACCTGTTGTGCACAATGAAAATTTAAAAAAAATGTACAATTCACAAGGGTATTAAATCTTCTTTGAAGAAAACCAAAATTCAGCTGGATTCTACCCTTTGCATAGAAAAATAGGGAATTCTCTTATATTAATATTATGCTTTGACTCCTAAGAAGTCAAAATTTGTGGTTTTCAAAATTAAACTAATTTAGGGATTTACTTTTCCGAGCCTTAGATTCAACTGTGAAATAGGGAAAATAATACCTGCCTTCAGTGGTGTGCAGATAAAATGGCTCTTTGGAAAAGAAAACAAAAGCTCTGATATGTGGCATGTTTTGATTCAAAGGTGTCAATAGTCCTACAATGGCTGATTCCAGCCACTGTAGGAGTGAGCCAGGATGAGCAATGCCATCACACCACTGCACTTCACACTTATGAAAGAATTAGAGATATTTCCTTGATTTCAGCCCAGGGTTTAAAAAAATAATTGATTTTAATACATCTCTCCAGGGCAGCATGTCATCAGGTCCCAAAATTCTCATGAAATTTCTACAACATAGACAAGATTTTAAAATAAAATACAGGGTTCAAGACCTCATTGGAATCACCTTTAGATATTCTACCTTTCTTAATTCAGTTTCCTCTGGTATCCATCAACAAGGAGAACCCAGAGAGTTGAATCCAATGGTGGCCTCAGGTAAGTGCTGAATATGCTAAAGTGAAAAGAGAACTTCTTGTGTTTAATGGAATCACCCTTTCTTCCATCTGGTCCTGGAGAATAACATTCTATTATTTATACTTAAACTCAGTCTTTTTATAAAAAACTGATACAAATGAATATCTTGGGATATGCAAAAGCATTAACAGATGCGAACCTCATTTCAAAGCTGACCATGGCCCAAAGAGCATATATTTTTCTTTAGAGATCATTTTTTTCTTCCTTCAAATTCTGTCATTATTCTTCCATTAAACATGGTAATGAGTTATCCAGCTTGCTAACTTACTACACATAATATATCAGAAAGAAATTAATGAAAGGAAAATAATTAATAATGAAAGGCATTAGCATGTGTTTTGTAGCAGGTAAATTTCAGCAATCTGAAGTCACACAATGTCTCGGTGTCCACTCTGAATATTCCCCAGAGCAGCACTTTTTAATACCCTGTTTCTACATGCACTACTGGGTTTCCTGTCAGTGCATGCGTGCTAAGTCACTTCAGTAGTGCCTGACTCTGTTCGACCCTATGGACTGCAGTCTGTCAGCTCCTCTGTCCATGGGACTCTCCAGGCAAGAATAAGTTGCCTTGCCCTCCTCTGGGGTATCTTCCTAACTCAGGGATCAAACCTGTGTCTCTTATGTCTACCTGCATTGGAAGGCGGGTTTTTTACCACTAGCACCAGCTGAGAAGCCCTTCCTGTCAGTCTAACTTTTTAATACAACAATATTCTTTGCTAGTGTCATCACTCCAATAGCACAATCTCTCCTGCTAATAAAATATTGTTATAGCTGTTCAGAGGCTCTTTGCATAGGCCTGCTTGAACAAACACTGTCATGACATTAATCTCAACTGGAACAATTTTGTCCCTTCCCTCCCCCTCAAGGGTCTACAGATATTTTTCATTGTTACAAGTGGGGCAGGGGCAGTATTACTGGCATCTATTTAGTAAATATTAGGGATGCTGAGAAACATCCTATAATACACATAGCAGCCCCCGCAACAAAGAATTATCAGGCCCCAAAGTGGTGTTGATGTTGAGAAAACCCTGGTTTAGAGGTACAAGGTCATAAACATTCACTGACCCTCTTATCTAGAAAGGGGATTTGCAGCTGGAGGAAAATGAAGGTTCAAATGAAGGGTTTTATTTTTTTAACCTAAAGAAGACTTGATCATGTAGAAGTACCAACACAGAGAGATTAATTTAGAGGAGAAAGAATAATTGAAAGAGTAATGCTCAGGTGAAGGACACAGAAAGACCTTTGAAGATTAAAATCTTTCAATTATCCTGTCTCTATGGCTAGAAGAAAAGATGCAGACATGAATAAATTTGAAGGTGTGGAATTGGATGTGAAGGAGTCAGACGTGATCCCTTTAATTTTTCCTTTGAAATAGAGAATAGACCATCTGCTAACTGAGTTATGAAGTTATTAGCAAGTTGCTAATGTGGGAGAAGCCTTGAAAAAGGTGGGAAAAGTATGGAAAAGTATGGGATATGCTACAGGTTTTAGAAAAGGAACCTGGCATAGTACAAGCAAAAATATTATACAGGGGTGTTGAGGGACCCACTGGAATCCACACATGTGGAGCAGTCCCTGTCCATAGACTGTGTGCTCCTTTGGCACCCAGCAGTCCAGATGCTTTAAGAATCTGCCGAAGGATATACCAGAAAGCAGGGAATGAGCTCATACGTACTAAAACATAACTGAACTGGACTGGGTTCTTTGGCATTTGGACCAGACAGAAAAAGAAATAACAGTACAAAGTTTTGAGGGACTGAAAGTAAAAGGAAGTGTGGAGGGACATGAAGTCTCAGTGATCTCAAAGGAAAGATACCGCAATAAAGCAACAAGAGAACTAGACCGGGAGAAAACAGAGGTCAACCTGCCAAACTGGACTGAGAGCAGCTGAACAGACATGATGTGACGGTAAAGTGAAGACCTGAAAAGATCATCAAAGTCAAGGAATCCAGGGACTTTGAGACTAAGTTGACTGTATTGACCACATTTTTAAAACAACTTGAGTAATATTTATTCTCAAATATTTGGCTATCTCCTGGACATCTCCAGATGGGAGTCCCACAGTCACCATAAATTCTAACATTCAAGAATCGAATTCATTTCTCCCATATTTTCTTCATTCCTTTTCCTTATTACCCACATCAAATCTTCCGTCATCAACCTCCTGTTCTATCAATTCTACCTTCTTAAAACTTCCAGAATTTATCCTTTCTTTCCATCCCCCATTCCATCCACCTCCTCAGCACCTCTGCACCATCCTTTTTCCTGCTCCCTGCCCCCGCCACTAATCTCTCTGGTTTGATTGAAGCCCTCATCTTATATGAACTACTGCAACAGTTCATATATTGCAAGCTTTTGCTCCCAAAGTAGTCTTTTAAAATGAGAACTTATTCATAACACATCCTTGATTAAAATTATCAAGGTTCCCTTATGTCCATAGGATAAATTCAAAAGTCCTAGTATATCATATTTGGTTCTCCTTGGCCTGTTTTAACAACCATATATCCTGGTAGGCTCTACTGTTACCCTTATAAAACAGCCATCCTGTAGAACTTAGGGTCCCAAAGGCCAGTGTCTTATAATTATCACTTGTGCTGTGCCCACTATTCAACACACTCCTGGTCTTCACTTCATGACTAAAATATCACCCCTGTAAGCTTTTTGACTTTCCTTGTGACTCAGATGGTAAAGAACCTGCCTGCAAGGTGAGCAACCCAGGTTTGATCCCTGGGTCAGGAAGATCCCCTGGAGAAGGGAATGGAACCCACTCCAGTGTTCTTGCCAAGAGAGTCCTATGGATAGAGGAGCCTGATGGGCTACAGTCCATGGGGTTGCAAACAGTCAGACACGACTGAGCTACTAACATTTTCACTTTCAGTTTTTGCAACTTCTACCAAATATTCCCATATCTCCTTAGGCCTTATATGTAAATTAATCATATAAGTCATATATGAATCATGCAAAGTCACTTTTGTCATGTCTGACTCTTTACGACCTCATGGACTGTAGCCCACCAGGCTCCTCTATCCATGGAACTCTCTTGGCAAGAATACTGGAGTGGGTTGCCATTCCCTTCTCCAGGGGATCTTCCCAACCCAGGGATCGAACCCAGGTCTCTTACATCTGGTGCATTGGGAAGCGGCTTCTTTACCACTAGAACCACCTGGGAACTCCCAAATTAATCATGCCACCTATAAATACTATGAGGCAATCACTGCTGAAAAGTCTGTTTTCATTTATCAGGTTTTGGTCTTTTTAAGAGCTGCATTGTAAGTGACTATTTAATGTAAGCTCTAAATAGTACCTAGTACACAGTTGAGGCCCAATAAATAATCAATCACATACAGCTCTCCCTGGATACTCAAGATTTGCGAAGGCCTTTTCCTCTGCTGCTAAGTCACTTCAGTCGTGTCCGACTCTGTGCGACCCCATAGATGGCAGCCCACCAGGCTCCCCCATCCCTGGGATTCTCCAAGCAAGAACACTAGAGTGGGTTGCCATTTCCTTCTCCAATGCATGTAAGTGAAAAGTGAAAGTGAAGTTGTGTCTGACTCTTAGCGACCCCATGGATTGCAGCCCACCAGGCTCCTCCATCCATGGGATTTTCCAGGCAAGAGTACTGGAGTGGGGTGCCATTGCCTTTTTCTCTAGACTTGTTCAATTGTTACAAGCGTTTCTGAAAAGCCCCAGGCCTACGGACAATGTGTAAGTTCAGCATTTGCTTCAGACCAGTCTTAAGTAATGGGGGAGATCGGAAGGGGGCTAATTTAGGAAGACATTTGTTAGTGCAAATGAGGAGAATGGAGGCTGAAATTTCATATGAACTTAAAAACAGAACTGATAAGTAAGTGATGGCAAATAACCACATGCCCTTTAGACCATCTCAAAGCTCACAGGGTTACCCTTTAGCAAGAATTGGAAATGATAAATATGCTAACAGTTATTTGTGAAAAGAGTAAGATTTTAAGTATTGGGACTGTGTCATCCAAAAATATTTGAAATGGGAGCAAATATGTATATATAATTTTCTCAGAATTATTTAAAATTTTAAAAACCTTCCTATATTAAACAATGTATGACAAGTTACATTACACATGTAATACTCAGGTACTCTGCCTTATCACTATCTATGTATAGAGATCACCCCTACCATCAGCTTTCCCTGTCTCTGCACCAAAGTAAATAAGTGCTATTTGCAGTTATACCTTAGGGCGTGCAAGAATCACAATAAACTCATCTTCACCGATTTCCAACATACCCTCAGTGGTTGCCGGAAATTCTCCTCTAGTCAACATGCTAGTCAATACAACTCCATGTTTTCTTTGCTGGCTCATCTTTTTTGCTTAACAATGAAATAGTTCTCCCCTAAGCCTAGTACATTCTCTTTTCACTTTATTTTTTCCCTAGGCAATCTGAACCATATCCATGACTTGAGTGAAACCTCTATGCAGATGACTCAGGTTCCACACCCTACAGCCAACTGCCTACTCAAAATCTTCACTTGGATATCATAAATATATGTTAAACTCACTCTATCCAAGACTGAACTCAGGATCTGCCCTCCTGAAGTTGGTATTTTTCCTGTGTCTTCTGTATTACTCTATAGAAAGCTCACTAGCTCATCATCATTTCTAAATTTAGCTCTTAAATGTCTCTTGAATTTGTTCAGATATTTCTATCCCAATTGTCACCACCTTAGACCAACTTACTATCATTTACTTTGCTTCAGTAAAAGTCTACCAGATGTCCACCCAGTTCCCTTTGTCAACCCGTCCATTGTGTACTCCACACTTCATAAATATGATCTTTTCAAAATATAGATCTGATATGTCATCATAATCAGAGCACCAAATCACAACTAGCTACTGAACAACCATCAACAGGAGGATGCTGAAACCCACCAAAAAAAGGTACGCCACATCCAAAGACAAAGAAGCAACAATGAGATGGTAAGAGGGGTGCAAACATGATAAAATCAAATCCCATACCTGCTGGGTAGGCAATCCACTATCTGGAGAATAGTAAATACCAAAGAAGTTCTCCCACTGCTGTGAAGGTTCTGAGCCTCATGTCAGACTTCCCAGCCTGGGGATCCAGCCAAGAGACTGGGAATCCCCAGGGAATCTGACCTTTAAGGCCCATGGAATTTGATTACAGGACGTCAACAGGACAAGGGAAAACAGACACGACTCCTGGAGGCGGCAAACGAAATCTTGTGTGCACTAAGACCCAGGGGAAGGGAGTCGTGACCCTACAGAAGACTGAACCAGACCTACCTGCCAGTGTTGGATGGTCTCCTGTGGAGGTGTGGGTCGGCAGGGGCTCTCTGTGGGGGTGAGGGCACTGGCAGCAGCAGGCCTAGAAGGGGCCCCTTGGCATAAGTCCTCTTGGAGGCCACCATTAACCCTACCAGAGAGCCAGCAGACCCCAGGGCTGGGTTGTCTCTAACAGAGGCAAACAACTAACAGAGAGTGAGTGCAACCACACCCATCAGTGGAGAATTGGATTAAAGTTTTACTCAGCAGGCTCTGCCCACCAGAGCAAGACTCAGTTTTTCCCACCACCAGTCCCTTCCATCAGGAAGCTTATACAAGTCTCTTAGCTTCATCCACCAGAAGGTAGACAGAGAAACAAGAACCACAATCCCTCAGCAGTGAGAACCAAAAACACATTACAGAAAGTTAACCAGGATGAAAAAGTAGAGGGTTTTGTCCCAGATGAAAGGACAAGATAAAATCCCAGAAAACAAATGAAATGGAGATAGGCAACCTTCCAGAAAAATAATTCAGAAAAATGACAGCAAAGATGATCCAGAATCTCAGAAAAATAATGGAGGCAAAGATTGAGAAGATACAAGAAATGTTCGCCAAAGACCTAGAACTAAAGAACAAACAAACACAGATGAAGAATACACGAGAAAGAATCAATAGCAGAATAAGTGATGCAGAAGAACAGATATGTATCTGGAGGATAGAATGGCGGAAATCACTGCCATGGAACAGAATATAGAAAGAAGAATGAAAAAAATGAAGACTGCCTCAGAGAACTCTGGGAAAACATTATAAGTACCAACATTCACATGGGTCCCCTATAGGGGTCCCAAAAGAGAGAGAAAGGACTTGAGAAAATATTTGAAGAAATAATAGCTGAAAACTTTCCTAACATGGGAAAATAGTCAACCAAGTCCAGGAAGCACAGAAAGTCCAAGGCAAGATAAACCCAAGGAGGAACGCACCAAGACACATAGTGATCAAAATGATGAAAATTAAAGACAAAGATAAAATATAAAAAACAACAAGGACAAAAGGACAAATAACATAACAATGAACTCCCATAAGATTATCAGTTGATTTTTCAACAGAAACTCTAGAAGCCAAAAAAGAATGGCATGATATATTTAAATTGATGAAAAGGAAGAACCAAGAATACCCTACCCAGCAAGACTCTCATTCAGATTTGATGGAGAAATCCAAAGCTTTCCAGACAAGCAAAAGGTAAGAGAATTCAGCACCACCAAAAACAGCTTTGTAACAAATACTAAAGGAACTTCTCGAGGCACAAAACACAAGAGAAGGAAAAGACCTACACAAAATAAACCCAAAACAATTAAGAAAATGGTAATAGGACCATACTGTTGTTCAGTCGTTAAGTCGTGTCTGACTCTGTGACCCCACAGACTGCAGGATGCCAAGCTTCCCTATCCTTCACCATCTCCCAGAGTTTGTTCGAACTCATGTTCATTGAGTCAGTGATACCATCCTACTATATTATCCTTTGTCACCCTCTTCTCAGTCTCTCCCAGCATCAGGGTCGTTTCCAACATGTTGGCTTTTCACATCAGGTGGCCAAAGTATTGGAGCTTCAGCTTTAGCATCAGTCCCTCCAATGAATATTCAGGGCTGACTTCCTTTAGGATTGACTGGTTTGATCTCCTTGCTGTCCAAGCAACTCTCAAGAGTCTTCTCCAGCACCACCGTTCAAAAGCATCAATTCTTCAGAACTCAGCCTTCTTTATGATCCAACTCTCAAATCCATACATGATTACTGGAAAAACCATAGCTTTGACTATACAGACCTTTGTTGGCAAAGTGATGTCTCTGCTTTTTAATATGCTGTCTAGGTTTATCATAGTTTTTCTTCCGAGGAACAAGTGTCTTTTAATTTCATGGCTGCAGTCATTGTCCACAGTGATACTGGAGCCCAAGAAAATAGCCTGTCTCTGTTTCTATTTTTCCCCATCTATTTGCCATGAAGTGATGGGAATGGATACCACAGTCTTCGTGAATGTTGTCTTTAGCTGGCTTTTTCACTCTCCTCTTTCACTCTCATCAAGAGGCTCTTTAGTTCCTCTTCACTTTCAGCCATAAGGGTCGTGTCATATGCATATCTGAGGTTAATGATATTTCCCCAGGCAATCTTGATTCCAGCCTGAGCTTCATCCAGCTCAGAATTTCACATGATGTACTGTGCATATAGTTAAAATAAACAGGGTGACAATACACAGCCTGGACATACTCCTTTCTCAATTTTGAACCAGTCCTTTGTTCCATGTCCTGTTCTAACTGTTGCTTCTTGACCTGCACACAGGTTTCACAGGAGGCCTGTAAAGTGGTCTAGTATTCCCATATCTTTACAAATTTTCCACTGTTTACTGTGATCCACACAAAGGCTTTATTATAATCAACAAAGCAGAGGCAGATGTTTTTCTGGAACTCTCTTGCTTTTCTATGATCCAACAGATATTGGCGACTTGATCTCAGGTTCCTCTGCCTTTTCTAAATCCAGCTAGTACATCTGGAAGTTTTTGGTCCACGTACTGTTGAAGCCTAGGTTGAAGGATTTTTAAGCATTACTTTGCTAGCATGTGAAATGAGCTCAATTGTATGGTAGTCTGAACATTTTTTGGCATTATTCTTCTTTGCGATTGGAAAGAAAACTAAACTTTTCCAGTCCTATGGCCACTGCTGAGTTTTTAAACTAGCTGGCATACTGAGTGCAGCACTTTAATCGCATCTTTTAAGATGTGAAATGGCTCCACTGGAATTCCATCACCTCTGCTAGTTTTGTTCATAGTAATGCTTCCTAAGGTCCACTGGACTTCGCACTCCAGGATGTCTGGCTCTAGGTGAGTGACTACACCATCATGGTTATCTGGTCATTAAGACCTTTTTCACAGTTGTTCTGTGTATTCTTGCCACCTCTTTTTAATCTCTTCTGCTTCTGTTAGGCCCATGCTGTTTCTGTCTTTTATTGTGCCCATTTTTGTATGAAATCTTCCCTTGATATCTCTAATTTTCTGCAGAGACTTCTAGTCTTTCCCATTCTAGTTTTCCTCTATTTCTTTGCATTAGTCACTCAAGGTTTTCTCATCTCACCTTGCTATTCTTTGTAACTCTGCATTCAGTTGAGTGTATCTTTCCCTTTCTCCATTGCCTTTCACTTCTTTTCTCAGCTCTTTGTAATGCCTCCTTAGACAAACATTTTGCCTTCTTGCATTTCTTTTTCTTGGGGATGGTTTCAATCATCACATGCTGTACAATGTTATAAACCGCCATCCATAGTTCTTCAAACACTCTATCAGGCTGAATCTATGTCACTTTCTCTGAATAACCATAAGGGACTTGACTTAGGTCATACCTGAATGGTCTAGGGTTGGTTCATCCTCTGTGTTCATCATTTACCACAATAGTGGCCTTATCTATCAAATGTGGAAAATTCTATTCATTTGGACTAGTTGGACCAAACCTCAGATGAATTCACAGAATATTTTACTTCAATGCACCCAGAAAATTCTGAAATAGGTGCTCCAAATGCAACATTAAGTCATATTCTTTCACAATTACCCTACATTAATGGGCTGGTGTTTTATTAAAACAGCAAAATTGTAACTACAGTATCACTATAGAAGGAACTTTGAATTCATGGTATTACTAAGTCAAATACTGAATATAGTTAAAGAAAATTATTTTTATTTATATGTTTAACAAATATTTATTCAATTCAAGGGCTTCCCAGGTAGTCTAGTGGTCCACCTGTCAATGCAGGAGATAATAAGAGACACGGGTTCAATCCCTTGGTCAGAAAGATCCCATGGAGAAGGGCATGGCTACCCACTCCAGTATTCTTGCCTGGAGACTCGCCACGGACAGAGGAGCCTGGCAGGCTATAGTCCACGGGGTCACAAAGAGTCAGACATGACAGAAGTGACTTAGCACACATGCATTTGATTGAAATTCAAGCCTCCTGGTATAAAGGTGAAAAAGAGTACTCTTTTCCTTTGGAAGATTACAGTCTATTGAGAAGACCAACTTGAAAAGTATTGTTCCATTTTGTGGTATATATGAACCACAGAGGTGCCAGAGAAGACATGGGCGGCTTTGGCAATCAAGGCAGGTAACATAGGGCAGAAGAAGAGTCATACCGAGACATGGATAATATCGTGTAGCAGGACAAATAAAATCCTGTAGGATTTGCAGGGTCAGTATTAACATCCAATGCTTATTAAACATTCAAAACTGCATGTTTTTGGAAAACAGTTTGGCAATTCCTAAAAAAAAATTAAAATATGGAATATGACTCTGAAATTCCACTGCGGGGTATATGCCCAAAAGAAGTGAAAGCAGGGACTTGAGCAGACATTTGTACATCTATATTCACAGCAGCATTATTCTCAATAGCCAAAAAGAGCAAGCAATCCAACTGTCCGTGGGCAGATGAATGAAAATACAAAATATATATACATTTAATGCATATACATTACATATAATGGAGTATTATTCAGCCATAAAAAAGAAAATCTGACACAAGCTATAACATAGATGGACTGTGGAGACATTATACTAAGTGAAATATGCCAGTCATAAAAGGACAAATATGGTATGATTTTATTTATATGAGATTCCCAGAGTACTCGAATTCTCAGAGACAAGAAGTAGAATGCTGGTTGCCAGGGGTTAGCAGGAGTGAGGAATGGATAGAAAACTCCTGGAGATAGGTGGTGATAATGGTGCTGCACCAACACGAATATATATATATATATATAGAGTGACTTACAACTATACACTTAAAAATGGTTAAAATGACAAGCTTTACTAAACATTGCTCAGAGGGTAAAAAGGACGATAATCTCAATTTTGTATTGATTAATCAGAAAAAGTAATGGATCAGCAACTATTTATTGAATACCTCCTGGATTGTTGGGCTTCTAATTACCTTGAAGTGGAAACACATTCACTCCAACATGAAAAACTATAGCTTCTTTCTGAAAAGTTACAAGTTGCTAAGACCAGTTACTTAAAGCAAAGTCAAAATTCATCTCCAAGTGAAAAAAAGTGCATTCCTCATTGTCCATGGCTTAAAAGCAACTAATAAATATCTCCTTTGGATGAACTCAGTTCAGTCGCTCAGTCGTGTCTGACTCTTTGCAACCCCATGGACTGCAGCACATCAGGCTTCCCCATCACCAGCTCTCAGCATCAGGGTCTTTTCTAATGAATCAGTTCTTCACATCAGGTGGCCAAAGTATTGGAGCTTCAGCTTCAGCATCAGTCCTTCCAATGAATATTCAGGACTGATTCCTTTAGGATTGACTGGTTTGATCTCCTTGCAGTCTAAGGGATTCTCAACTGCAAGGGATAAAAATCTATGCTCTGGAAAGTAATACTTTGAAAAAGTCTGAAATGACCAAAAACAGTATGTGATTTTTTAAAAAAACACTTAATCATAGATAATATATTAAAACATTTATGATAACAATCAGAGTTCACTCCGAATTGGAATTAATTGGAATTAATTGTTCCAATTACCGTAGGTTTTACTGGCTGCCTATTTTTTCATAGGGGATTTCCTCTGGCTCAGATGGTAAAGAATCTACCTGAAATGTGGGAGACCCAGGTTCAGTTCCTGGAGAAGGGAGACAGAGGAGCCTGGCAGGCTACAGTCCATGGGGTTGCTCAGACACGACTGAGTGACTGACGCTATTTTTTCTATTCCCAATAAACAAAATTATTTTTCAATTATAATACAAGTTGACTCTACTTACTCCTGGTGGAAACATTTGAATAACATTTCCAGCTACGTCTAGAATTCTCAGGTTGAAAAGATTACAAAGTCCCTGTGTCAGGAAACAAAAGAGGGAAAGAGAGCTTTAACAAATCTAATATGTAGCATCATAAACATTTCTTATAAGTTTAAACTTGATGAGGCTGATCCCCTTTCCTAATTACCTGATCAGTACTCTCCCCAAGGAAATCACAACGAATGAAGCACCAGATTCTCTGAATTCTCCATTTCCTCTGACCACTCCAGGGCAACATAACATGGTGGCCAAGAACTAGACTATCTGTAGTAAATATCTGTAGGTTCAAATTCACCTCTGACACTTACTATATATCTATGGGCAAATTTCTAAATCTTTGTACTTTCACTTAGGAGATCCAACCAGTCAATCCTAAAGGAAATCAGTCCTGAGTGTTCTTTGGAAGGACTGATGCTGAAGCTGAAACTCCAATACTTTGACCACCTGATGCAAAGAGCTGACTCATTTGAAAAGTCCCTGATGCTGGGAAAGATTGAAGGCAGGAGGAGAAGGGGACCACAGAGGATAAGATGGTTGGATGGCATCACCGACTCAATGGACATGAGTTTGAGTAAACTCTGGGAGTTGGTGATGGACAGGGAGGCCTGATGCGCTGCAGTCCATGGGGTTGCAAGGAGTTGGACACAACTGAGCGACTGAACTGAACTGAACTGATCTTCAATATGGACACTGAATGCATTAAACAAATTACTAATCAGAAAGTGCTCACTAAAGGGTTTAATAGATACTGAGCATTTAGTAGACATTTCTATCATTAAAATAGAAAGAATCTTTGGGAGACAAAAAACAGACATAATTCCACTGGCACTTACTTCACAACTACTTCTTGTGTAGCACTGAGCTGACACAACCCTTTCCTTATAAAGGAAATCCATTAGTCCAGCCACATGCCCAATGGGACTGGATGGGCATATACATTCAGACACATGTGTGCAGACATACACATGATTTACAACAGACCAGAAAATGATTCACAATACATTCATTATCAAAACAAACGACTATTTTCTGTAATGCCTTATCATTTATAATACAGACCAAAAAGAACAATGATAGACTGAATCATATTAAACGTACAAGAATATAAATGATTACAGGCATTCTTTGCATGATAATTCAAGACAGGATTTACTGGCATTCAAGTTTTTTTAAAGTTTAAAAGCTTCAGGGTTTATAAATTTGTAGTAAGACTATTGATTTGAAATATGGACTTTTACTTTAGACAGGCATGGATCTAAGATCCTTCCTTGACCTTTGCAAACTATGCTTGAGTCACATAACCACCCTGATCTTTGTTCTAAAATGAGTTTAATAAGAGATATATGATAAAGTTGTTATAAACACAAAATAACATAATGCTTCATGATGATCCTGTTGCTGCTGCTGTTGTTTTCCTTCAAATAAGAGAGACATGCTTTTAACAGGTTTATTCTATAATTTCAAGATATTTTACTTGTTTATACTAAGTAGGATTTTAAGGAATATATGAATAAATTTTTGAAATATACTTATTTACAGCCTATACCTTGGTATATTTTTACATATCATATTACAGTGTGCACAGAATTTTTAAAAGAAACATCTTCTTTAGAGAAAAGTGAAATAGTAGGAATTAATCTATTTTTATCCCTCAGTTTACTGCATGCCATGCCTTTCCTCCTATCAAATTAATTCTAATTTGCCTAATAAGGAAGGTAAATCTGTTGAAAGGTTCCTAACAAGAAACAGTACTCTCAAACTGGAAAAATTGAGGGGGGGGGTTTAATAAAGTCACTGTTTATAAAAGTTTGACAGGCTTTAGGGAAACCAAGGTTCCCTAAGCCAAGAAAAGTAGTTCCCTAAACCTACAAAGTTCCCAAAAGCTAGCCAACAGCAGGCAGTTCTTGAACACCACAGGTCTAAAGAGCCAAGGGAATGGAAGAATGTTCACACGACGATGTTCTGATGATCACAGGACATTGCTATGACCCTCCAGAGAGGCATGCGGGCAGCTCACAGCAACCTTCTAGAGACAGAACCACAGGAAAACCATCTGGTACTCAGTGTCCAGGGCTTCCCAGGGGGCTCAGTGGCAAAGAAGCTCCCTGCCTACGCAGGAGATGAGGGTTTGGTCCCTGGGTTAGGAAGATCCCTTGTGGAGAAATGGCAACCCACTCCAGTACCCTTGCCTGGAAAATTCCATGGACGGAGGAGCCTGGCAGGCTACAGTCCACAGGGTCACAAGGAGTCGGACACAACTGAGCAAGTGCGCATGCATGCACTCAATCTTCTCCTGCCCTTTCACCTCCTGACACTGCCTCTCACTGGACATATCCTAGAGGAAATCAGAGGACAAAGGAGCTCACTGACGCTCATACAAGTCAATCTCCCAGACACAGAAGAGAAAAGCAGGTTGGAGAAGGATGGACAGTGGATATAAAGGAAAAATTGAAGATATCTAGCATATATTCCAAAATCAAAAAGTACTTATACTTTGTGCTATATACAAAGTTGCCAGATAAAAATACAGGAGACTCACTTAAATTTAAATTTCAGACAAAAAAGATAAGATTTTTTTAAATGTATAAGTATGTCCCATGCAATATTTGGAGCATACTTATACTAAAAGAATTCTTCTTTGGTAGTCTGAAATTCAAATTAAAGCATTTTGCATTTTTATTTACAAAGTCTAGCATACCTAGCTTTGTAAAAAAAAAATAAAATCCAAGTTATTATCTTTTTTTGTCATAGTGATTTGGGAACTTATTATATATAATCAGAGGGAAAGCAAATGATGGCTTGTATTCAGACACCCTAATCTAGTCTATAACTGCTATCATGGTGTAATGAGTTCTTCACCAACAAAAGAAAATTTGGTTCCATCTTTTGCTTACCTCTGGCAAAGATTTAATGTTGTTCCTGGCCAGAAGAAGCTTCTGGAGCTTCTTCAAGAACTTAATTTCTTTGGGTATGCATACAAGCTGATTGTAGTTAAGTTGAAGTTCAGAAAGATTCTCAAGGAAACAAAGTTCTCTAGGAATGCTGGCTAGCTGGTTATGATTTATACTCAAACATCTAAGATTTTTTAATCTAAAAAATAAACAAAATATATAAATGAAATTCACAAGAATAAGGAAGTCCATTGTACATTTATGTACATATATCATTTATCAGAGCCACGTATCAATTCATATTTTTTGTAGCTCATCTGAGCTTTTCTCCAGTCAAGTGTTCACAACTACAATGAATCATTAGAGGATAAAAAAAAACCTTTGCTGTAATTTAACTTTTAAAGATATTTTATGATCAGATGGTTCATGTTTAAAGTATTTTATATAATCACAACCTAGATTTAAGAGAAAGAAAATTCTGTCTTCAGTCTTTGTACATACACTTTATTAATAGTTATACTGAAGAGGACTTCCCTGGTGGCTCAGACCGTCTGTCTACAATGTGGGAGACCTGGGTTCGATCGCTGGGTTGGGAAGGTCCCCTGGAGAAGGAAATGGCAATCCACTCCAGTACTATTGCCTGGAAAAATCCCATGGACAGAGGAGCCTGGTAGGCCACAGTCCATGGGGTCGCAAAGAGTCGGACACAACTGAGCGACTTCACTTTCCTTTCCTCATACTGAAGAGGAAGCCAGAGGCCAAATGCCATATACACACATATGGATATAGATAGGGATAGATTTAGATACAAATCATATATTCTGTACCACTTGATGCTGTGAAATATGCAAAGACAGGTTGACCACAAATTCTACCCTTATATATATCATTGTCTAGAAGGAGATCTAAGAGACACAGAACAAGGAGAGCAGATACCAACAGTGAGAAAAGGATTAACGTTTGAGCCTGTAATTGCAGATACAGTACCTGAGGTTCACAAGCGCTTTGGAAGAACCAACATTTTGAACTTGGCCTGAAAAAATTAGAGCAACAGGGAGGCATAGTAAATCTGCCTTGAGTAATATTTTCCTTGAGAAAATATTAAGTGTATTTTGAATAAAGAAGCCAGAAGAAATAAGCATTGAAAGTGAAAAGTGAAGTCACTCAGTCATGTCTGACTCTTTGCAACCCTGTGGACTGTAGCCTGCAGCAGGCTTCTCTGTCCATGGGATTTTCCAGGCAAGGGCATTAGAGTGGGTTGCCATTTCCTCCAGGGGATCTTCCCGACCCAGTGATTGAACCTGGGTCTCCAGCATTGCAGGCAGACGCTTTATTCTCTGAGCCACCAGGGAAGCTAAAATAAGCATTACTGAGCACCAATTATGTACTTGCGCATTAAATTTAATCAACAGCACAACCTTAAGGTTGGAATTATTACATTTAATCCAGAAATGAGGAAAATAAAGGATCAGAAACAGTGAATAACTTGTCTAACTTAACTGTCAGAAAACAGTGTCAAGATTCAAATGTCTTCTTGCAAAGCTAAGAATGAGGATTTATAATGCTCTAAAGGTGTTAAAGTAATAACAGAATGAGGTGCCATTTCTAGGCAGTTATAAATGGGGCCTGGAGCTTAGGATAATAGTTGGTGCGAGTGAAAGAGATTTATGGAAAGACTCTATGATCTCGATTGTGGAAGCCATATGAATAGACGAGACTGACAGAAAGAACAACCACAAAAGGGCAGAAAGAGACAGAGAGGAAGCCACTGGAAAGATTCTTGAGAAATATGAACATCTGATCCCCTCCCAAAAGGCACTCAGAGAAGGCAAGAGCAGAAAAATAGATAAACCAGGTTAAGAAGCAATTTCTAAAGGTATGGGAGAAGAGTATTTCAAAATTAAAAAGATGGGCAAAACGCTAAATATTAAAATAGTAAAGAGAAATATTGCAAAAGAAATCCAAACCTACTAGAACTAAAAGCAGGATCACAGACTACAAAGTCTCTATTTTAAATTTATTTTATATGTATATTGTAGCCACAAACAACTGGAAAATAAAATTTTCAAAATTCCATTTACAATAACATCAAAAAACACATAAAATAGTTAAGAATACATTTAATGAAAGACAATACTGTACTCTGTTCTCCAAACAGAGCTAAGCTTACTGAATTGTGAACTCATAATATGTTACAGTTGCAAGAATTTTGAAGTTCATCTCAAAATTCTTCCTTTAGAGATGAGAAAACCAAGATCCAAGACAGTTAAAATACTTGGCCAGCGTCATAAGGCTAATTGCACAAAGTTACGACCTGAACCTAATTCACCAGATCTTCCAAAGTGTCTTTTTCATTACATCACCAACATATAAATCAACTGATAAACTCAATGAGTGAAAAAGCAAGAAGACAACTATTGGCATTTTATTACTATAAATATTCCTTTTCTTCAGAAATGAGATAGCTTCAAATATTTTTCTAGGTGCTTTTATTTAAAACATTACTTTTTCTGTAAAAATCTATCTTGGAAAAATACATTGGGTAGAGGTATAGGCAAGTAAATTGGAATAAACTTTAGGTAAGGCAGAAGGCCTTTCGTTGAGAACCATTCATAGTTTTGGATCCTTCCTTCAAAAATCTGGATGATTTTATGTTGTGATACATCTGTTTCTGTTCAAGAAGCAATAAGGAGTCTCCAAAGTAACCCTAAAGGTTTCTCTCTCCAACAGTCAGAAGAAAAGCCCAAGAGGGTGTTCTGCCAACAGAAGGACAAGACCCTCAGTTGGCTCCAGAAAGCCCCTGTAACAGCAGCTCCTCCGTGCAAATTTGAGTGATAATAAAATGCGGGTTTTTTGGGTTTTTTTTTTTTTTTGAAAATGACATACTGATTTTAAAGCCATTATTTTCACATTACCTATTCCATCAAGCTGAAAATGTTTTACTGTAAAGTCCCCAGTTCTATAGCAGAGCAAGCTCCAAGAACCCCACAGTTAGGAAATTAGTAACAATCAACTTTGGAACTGTTTCAAACCCTCACTTTTATACTTAGACTACCAAATCATAAGGTTTCTCATTTCTCTGAAGTGTTTACAGAACCATCTGCTTAAACTTATTGGCTTGCCTCAGTCTTTCGATTGCTCTTTGCTAGGTATAAATCTCACAAGGACTTGAGTCTAGGCATACAGGGTTCTAATAACCAGGGTGGGGGGACACAACAGCTGAAGGGAGAGAGGGAAAAAGTAACCATCTCTCATTATAACAAAATTACCTGCTAATTTCTTGAGGAATCCATGTGAGCTGATTGTTGTTCAGATTAAGCAGGATCAAACTTTGTAAACCATCTGTTAGAAAATAATTTCAGTCATTTTAGCTATCTGTTAGAAAATAATGTTTAGTCACTTTCCCATACACATTTGTTCTCCTTATTTTCTTGTGTTGGCCAAGGTTCTTTGGGTGCTGGTAACTGATACCCTCTTAAATTAGTTTAAGCAAAAAGGTACACCTTACCACAAAGTTACAAAGCTAAATCGTGGCCCCTGAGGACACAGGAGTACCGCCAAACTCACCACAAACTTGAAGCAGAAACTCAAAGGCACCGGTACCCAGGGCTGTTTTAGTTCTGTTTTTTAGACTTGCAAGAGGAGCCCCATAAATGTTTGCAAAGCGCCATGAATCAAGTCCAAAGGGTCTTCTTGATCCGCAAAACTCATTCACCCATTCACCCAACAGAAAACCCGCCAAAGGCCCGGCGGCCCACAGGCACCTTCCGCCCGGGGTCTGCAGTCTCTTGAGGACCAGGCAGGCCGAACTCCGTATCGAAGAAAGCGAAGTAGACGCAGAGCATGCTCCACTCCGTGCAAGTCCAGAGCCAGGGTCTCCCTGGGGCGGAAGGAGCAGATGTGCACTGGCCCTTTAAACAGTTAGTTTCTGACCTTCCCCGGAGACTGGAAGGATCCGGGAAATTCTGTGCGGTGTTTCATGGAGAACAGGTCTTCTTCGGTCACCAGCGTCTGTGCGGGGCGCAAGACGAAGTCGAGTACTAAGGTCTCTCCCCGCTCTCCGTGCCGGGTACTGTGATGGCTCCCCTCTGGCACCCCTCCTGCGGGCAGGGCCCCGGGCTTGCCCACATTACTCGTGGACCCCGTCGCGCCGATGCTTCCCAGCCCCTTGAGAAGGTCAATCTCCCGGGCACAACTACTAGTGCCTTGAACTTGAAGTAGGTGATTCCAGACTGGTATACCCCGCTTCTAGGTACCTCTTCGTCTCCCCAGCAGTCTCCCTGGTTGGACTTGACCTCAGACCTCCCAGTCCATTGCTGGGAGGAGAAAGTCCGTTGCTGCCTGGGCCTGCCCCGCCCTATCCTGTTTCCAACATGCTGGGCCCTGCGGTATGGCAAAGAGTCACGTTAATAGAAATATGTGTATAAACATACATAATATGTAATTTTACACGTGTGTCTATATCACAGTCCCGTGGAGGCACCCATCCTCCACCAGTGGAAAAATCCTCGTATAACTTCTAGTGGGCGCTCCCATCTGTTCTTCCTCTGCACCCCAGGATTTAACCAACCAGTTAACCAACCAGGAAACCTGCAGTATGGCAGTATTTACCATTGAAAAAATACCCTGGTATAAGTAGACCCACAGTTCAAGCCTGTGTCATTCAAGGGCCAACTGTATGTGTTGGGTACAAATATTACACAGTCCTTTGACTTCTCTTGGTAGTCACAGAGGGTCTCCTGGGCTTCTGATGCTCCCTCAAAATCACTGAACTGGGTTGTGACGGTCAAGGAGACCCCCACACTAGCTCCAGGCTAACAGTCTGTCTCTCTCCAGGAGATTCTCCAAGTCTGGGCAGTTATACTCTCTGGGAATCTCTGCAGAACATAGAGTTTCATTTTTTGTTATAGCTTCTCTAAGCTTCGTATTTATATTCTCTCTCTCCCGCATTCCTTCACTCCTTATTCTTTCACTTTTAAACATATTATCTCTACTTTTCCATGTATCCATATAGCTGTCCCACAACTCCTGCGTTTGAATGGTTATGGAGCAGACGGAGTTCTCAGACTGAAATGTCTACAGGAACCGAGAAGATTAACTCAAAGCACAGCGGTGGGCCTGGCAGGGGTCCGCCTGGCAGGGGTGCACTGAACTGGCGAGCACATGCTTTCTGCCACAGGGGACCTGCATTTCAGCCAGCTCCCAGCAACTGGTGTCATGTGGGAATGTGAGTCCACTGTTGCCTGATCTTTCTTTTTCAGAGAAACAAAAAAGAGCCAGAGATCCAGACTTTTATATGAACTCTCTTAATTTGAAAATTTGGGTTGTTGTTCAGTTGCCAAGTTATGTCCGACTCTTCACGATCCCATGGAGTGCAGCACACCAGGCTTCCCTGTCCCTCACTATCTCTCTCCAAGTTCATGTCCACTGAATCGGTGATGCCCTCCAACCATCTCATCCTCTGTTGCCCTCTTCTCCTTCTGCCTTCAGTCTTTCCTAGCATCAGGGTCTTTTCCAGTTAGTTGGCTCCTCGCATCAGGTAGCTAAAGTATTGGAGCTTCAACTTCAGCATCAGTCCTTCCAACGAGTATTCAGTGTTGATTTCCTTTAAGTTTGACGGATTTGATCTCCTTGCTAAACAAGTAAGGGACTCTCAAGAGTCTTCTCCAGCACCACAGTTCAAATTCAGTGCTCTGCCTTCCTTATGGTCCAGCTCTCACATCTGTACATGACTACAGGAAAGACCATAGTCCTGACTATATGGACCTTTCTTGGCACAATGACGTCTTTGCTTTTTAACACACTGTCTAGGTTTGTCATAGCTTTCCTGGCAAGAAGCAATTGTCTTCTAATTTCCAGGCTGCAGTCACCAGCTGCAGTGATTTTGGAGCCCAAGAAGAGGAAATCTGTCACCTCTTCCACCTTTTTCCCATCTATTTGCCATGAAATGATGGGACCAAATGCCATGATCTTCATTTTTTTAATATTGAGTTTTCAGCTGGCTTTGACCCTAATTCAAATTTAAGAGAGGCAGACAAAATAGAACCAACCTATTTGTAAACCAGATTCATCCCACAGGTCACCAGTTTGCAACTTTTCTCTTAGTTCATATGGTTAGCTCAGACCAGAAAAACTGTTTTAGATTCTGTCATAAACCCCAAGAAAGAGAACGTGACTGACTCAGCTTGGGACACGTCTTACCCTGGTCCAGTCTACTCTGATGGGGTAGGGAGAGGGGCAAGAACAGCACCACGCAATACATGTTGGACACCAAACTGCTTCTGCCTTTGGATAATCAAGACCTGGCATAGAACGTAATTTATGTTACTCACATGAGATTTTCAAAGTTCAACAGCCCCAGATCAAGAAATAGAGAAACTACAGACCTTCAGGGGTAGGGTACTGTATACAGATTACATATATTTTTTAAACCTCAAATTTAAGAGCAACATGAGAAAAAATTTCTTTACAGAAGCCTCAAGTAGCATGAACCAGGCTGCTTAATATCATTTATATACATCAGATTTTACCCGTTTGCCCCTCAGTGTAGATCATAAATATTACTATGTACTTTTTTGCATGCTCTTAATTTTTTCCTATTTATAAACTGTTTTCTTTGTAAGTAAATTATAATTGAACCCTGTATCTATAAGTTTGTATATATAATGTACACACCATTAATTAGTTTATTACAGTTATTATTTTGTGGAAAAATATTTCTCCAAGACACATGATCTAATATTTTAAAATACTTTAAAGAGGTAGTACTAGAATCTACTTGTGTTTTTGTTATATATCCACAACTGAGACCCCATGAAATTATACCTTTAATAAATGCTGCTCAGTGATAATGATGACAATATACAGTACCCATGCCTCAGAAGTTCACAGGACATCTTAAATTCTATTCTATAGTTCTGATTTTACTCTTGGCGACACATGAAGTAGTGAAGTGCCTTACATGAGTTAATGAAGCTATAAAGATTATCTGGATCTCTTTGTCAGGTGTTCTATCCTTAAGCATATTCTACCTATATTAAATAGAAAAAATGTCATATTAAATGGAGAAATTATTAGCTTAAGGGAAACACGAAGAAGAAATGCCATTTATTTAACCTCATATCTTTTCTTTAAAATTCTCCCCAAGTTAAGTTAAGCTTCACATCTTTTTTTTTTTTAATTGGAGGCTAATTACTTTACAATATTGTAGTGGTTTTTGCCAAACATTGACATGAATCAGTCATGGCTGTATATGTGTCCCCCATCCTGAAGCCCCCTCTCATATCCCTCCCCATCCCATCCCTCAGGGCATCCCAGTGCACCAGCCCTGAGCACCCTGTCTAATGCATTGAACCTGGACTAGCGATCTATTTCGCATATGATAATATACATGTTTCAATGCTATTCTCTCAAATCATCCCACCCTCGCCTTCTCCCACAGAGTCCAAAAGTCTGTTCTTTACATCTGTGTCTCTTTTGCTGTCTTGCATATAAGGTCATCATTACCATCTTTCTAAATTCTATATATATGCGCTAATATACTCTTGGTGTTTTTCTTTCTGACTTACTTCACTCTGTACAATAGACTCCAGTTTCATCCACCTCATTAGAACTGATTCAAATGCAGCTTCACATCTTAAACAAAGATAGTGACTTAGTAGTTAAGATGGTGCAAAAAGTATAAAGAACAAGGAGAACTGTGGAGATGTTTCTTGATTTGATTTTCAACTAGTTTTCTCTCCGGTCCAGAAAAAGGGTGCTCAGATTTGACAGTCTATGTGTACCCTGATTCTGAAAAGGGGAAAATTTGCTAACATTAATTTAACACTTACTTATTTTCTTAGATTTACATGTAAAGAAATATATAATCCAGTAGTTTAAAAAAGTTGTTCCCCAAATTCTCTATTTCAAGTGTAAATATCTCAAACCAAAAAAGACTAAAATTCCTTTTTCACTTTAGTTCCAAATTGTTCAATATAAGGAAATTAACTTTGACACTATAAACATGCTTTTATTTGACTAACTTACCACATACTCCAGATGCAAATCTATGTATCTTATTTCTAAATAAATGGAGCTTCTTCAGGGATGTAAGGTATTTCATCTCTTCTGGAACTTCTTCTAAAAGGTTGTTTCCCAGATTTAGTGCTGTCAACTGCAAACATATAGAGATTAATAAACTCATAATAAACTTGTTGCTGCTGCTGCTGCTGCTAAGTCGCTTCAGTCGTGTCCGACTCTGTGCGACCCCATAGATGGCAGCCCACCAGGCTCCCCCATCCCTGAGATTCTCCAGGCAAGAACACTGGAGTGGGTTGCCATTTCCTTCTCCAATGCATGAAAGTGAAAAGTGAAAGTGAAGTCGCTCAGTCGTGTCCGACTCTTAGCGACCCCATGGACTGCAGCCTACCAGGCTCCTCCGTCCATGGGATTTTCCAGGCAAGAGTACTGCCTTCTCTGAATAAACTCGTTATCTACCTTCAAATGAGAAAAAAATAATTAAGCCACTTTTCTGAGATCCATATAACCTAAAAAAAATCATCATAACCTTAATTATTTCACATTACCTAAAATTATCTTTATAAATAAAGTTCATTTGAGTTTCATGTTCACTTTAAGCACAAGTTCTCAATTAAAGTACATAATTTCATTAAAATTTTATTACAAACCACTTCAAGGGTATTTAAAAACACAGTTAATGATCCATTCATAACTCACTTGAGCAACTCAAGAGTATCCTAACACTGTGACTCATAGACTGAGAATCATTTAAAACTCAGCAAAGGGGCTAATTTCCTGAAATCAGAAATTAGCCAAAGATCTGAGGTCCTTCTCTCATACTAACCGCAAATGAACTTTTTCACTTAGGCCAGTAAGACATGGGTGGGGGTAGAGCAGGAAGGTAGCCATTAACACCACTGTGATCACAAAGTTCATACCAGAAACTATTAACATGATGGGTAGGGTAGGGAAGATCTGCTCCACATGTACCTACTAACATCAGATTGGTCAGACACAGGAGGGACCATACATAGAGGACTTAGAAAGATCCTCTAATCCAATAAATCCGTGACACAGGATTATTCCCTAAAGACGGTATTCTTCACTGATTTGAAATCTAATTGTATTTTTCAAGATTTGGAATCTTTTCTTTTACTCCTAAACATAGCTTACCGTCAGAGAAGGCAATGGCACCCCACTCCACTGCTCTTGCCTGGAAAATCCCATGGATGGAGGAGCCTTGTGGGCTGCAGTCCCTCTTGCTTCTCCATGTATCACCTTCACCAGGAAGCTATCTTCCTTTTGAGGTTGCATAGCACTGTGTACTTCCTATGGCCAATTATTATCTTCTGCTTTGTATTACAGTGACTCATGTATATATCCTACCTTTACTATAAAGTTGGAAATATTGCAAAAACAGGGCCTGTTTGCAATGCTGTCATTCATCTAGCATTCGAAAACCGTGTCTGGCATATAATAGCTGTTCAACAAGTATTAGTTGAATGCTGCCTTAGATCATTTCTTTAAAAAGCCAGTGGTTAAAACTGTGATTATGGCTCCACATCATTTGGTTTTTTTTCAAAATCAAGACTCTATTGAGCTCAGTCAACACCAATCTACCCAGCTGGATTTACTCCTTTCTAATGGGCAGCATGCTTGCTTTATTCTAGCCATCTGCTCATTCTCACTAAACCCTATCTTCAGTTCAGGGTAGTGCCTAAAATATGTATCCTAGAACTTGGGCCAAGAAGCTTCTCCTAATATTTAAATATGTTATGCGTGTGTTGTTGTTTAGTTACTAAGTCATGTCCGACTCTGCCTGTAGCTATTAATTACCATTAGGAAATTCTATGCTATTTATTATATCTTTCAATTACTTTTTTTATTTTTAAGATGATATCCAAGACTAACTGGGAAAAACAAACCAACTCAAATGTCCATTTTTATCTGGAAGTCTTTCTAAACTAAATCATGACTTGATGACACCATTTTGGAATAAACTATTAAATCATTCACCTGAAACATGTACAAATATGTTTGAGCTAGTATTTGAAACACTAGTCCTTAAATTTCTTAAAAGACAGTGAATATTTTCATTCACTATACCTAAATATTTCCATTCCATATACCTAAATAGTACATGTCAGGTTCTGTAAACTATGTAATAAAAATAATTGAATCAAATTAATAAAAGAAAAATAAGATCTTTACATTTTTTAATTAGTACATGTATTATCCAAGGTATGTGGAAGAGGGCAGCATTAGGTCTCAGTTTGCTAATTTGTTTTTTTTAACGGACAATTTACTTTTTAAAAATTTGTATTGGAGTATAGTTGAGTTACAATGTTATGTTAATTTCAGGTATACAGCAAAGTCAATCAGTTATACATTTACATATATGCACTTTGTTTTAAAATTCCTTTCCCATACATCCCAGATGGCTCAGACAGTAAAGAATCTGCCTGCAATGCAGGAGACCCGGGTTCAGTCCTGGTGTCAAGAAGATCCCCTGGAGAAGGGAATGGCAACCACTCCAGTATTCTTTCCTGGAAAATTCCATGGAGAGAAGAGTCTGGTGGGCTGCAGTCCATGGGGTTGCAAAGAGTCAGACACAACTCAGGGACTAATACTTTCACTTTCAACACCTTCCCATATAGGCCATTACAGAGTATTGAGTAGAGTTCCCTGTGCTATACAGTAGGTTTTTATTAATTATCTATTTTATATATAGTAATGTGTACATGTCAATCCCAATCTCCCAATTATCTCTCCCTCCCCTTACCCCCTAGGAACCATGTTTGTTTACTGCATGTTAATTCTTATAAACACCCCGCCCCCCGGCTTTTTTTAGGAATCTGGCACCTCAGTTCAGTACAATTGCCAAATTCATCTTCTGAGTCCAGCTGCTCCTGAAAGAATGTTTATTTGAATAATTTTGTTTATTTCAAAACGATTATTTTTCAGTAACTTAATATATCAAGTCAGATTTCTCAAAACAATTATAGTTTCACTGGAAATCGTTTCAAGGTCAAGCATGACACCTAATCTCTAGAGGATCCCTGTGACCTCTAAAAACTATCCCCTTAGAGCCCAAAGTTAATCCTATGGGAACTGGCATTTCTTATTCAACAATGTTGGAATCTCTGGCAGTCTTAGCACAAGCGTTAATAAGGCATTTTATCATACTGTCCCCAAAGCTTCTAAAGAAAAGACTAAAGAAGCAAGGATAAGAGTTCCAAATTCAAAAAAAGAGGAATTACAACACAAAACTCATTCCATTAAAATGTAAAACTTTAAATGTTTGGAAGAGTTAAGCATCTGGATGTTTGAGTGGGGATAGGGGCTAAAATTTTATGAATAGCCAACGTTGGTAAGGCACTCTGCACAAGATGAGTGAAGGGAGGCACAAAGACATTATGTGCTCAGTCAGCAAAGTGAGAAAAGAGGGTTGGTGTTCTTCTGGAGATCTGACAGCTAGAGGAAGAAGCAGAAGTTCCAGTGGGGGTTCAAGAGGTTTAATGCAGCCTTGGGCATACAAGCAGAGGCAAAAGGAGGAATCAAAGTAGGGTAGAGAGAAGGAATTCACTAGGTGCCAGGACAGGGTACACAGTATATGGAGGCCCTGTTTTGATAGCAAAGCCAGGCTTGGCAAACAGAAGGCATTGCCTGTGCTTGACGGAGGAAGAGCGCATTTCCAGTGAATGAGACAGGAGAAAGGACAGGCTTGACGTGGACAAACAGTACAAATGACATCAGGTCCTGTGTTCTGCCAGGCTTCGTGAGACCCAGAATGCCCAGAGGTGAGATAAGGAAAGCTGTTGCAAAGGCTTTTCCCCTGTGTCCCTCTGCATAACTCCCTTCAGATCTCACCTCAGTTGCACTTCACAGGTCTACCGTCCCTGATTTCTCTGACTACAGTTCCTCATAACACAATATAATTCTTCTTCACGACACTTTTCACAATTATAATTTTACATCTATTTGTATATTTGATTACCTTTCCCCAGTAAACCTAAGAGTAGGGACCTACAGATGTTTTCGTTCCTTTTTGTACTGTCAGTATCTAGCAGAGTGCTAGTCTACTAGCAGCACAAGAACTATTTGTTAAACACAGGAAAGGAGAAAGGCAGGAAGGGAGGAAGGCATTCAGGGAGGGAGGTGATTGCGTTAGAGGTCATCCAAAAGGACAGTAAAAGTATGAAAAATAGAAACTATGGCTATAAGGACAATTTACAAACTACCCAACTCTGCTGAGAGTTGCCCTTATTTACTGTCAATTATTTAAGGTCAAATAAAAAGCTATTACAGACCATATCTTTGTCCTGGGCAGCCACACATGTGAGCCACTCAAGGAGATCATTGCTGTACTACCATTGGACTTTATGATGCATGTCAAAATACGCTGTACAGAGTTAGAAATAAAGGCTATTTGTTTCCTGTCAGGATTTTAAAACTCTGAGTGACTTACCTATAAAGGATCTTAGTTTCTAGATGGTGCCATAATCATGACAGCCTTGTGCTTGAATAAGTTGGACTTTGAGAATGGCTTACATCCCATCCAAAGTCAACACTCAGTGGTTTACTTAGTGCCAGTCAATAGGGGCAAAACAAGGTCTCCACCCTCAAGAGTTAAAATAAAGTGCTTCTTTGAACACTGTTGATATCCCAGCACTTCAACAGTCCCAGGCCAAATGCGTTCAACCTATGTTACAGGACAGAGGCAGAGTCAAGATGGAAGAGCATGAGGATGCTGAGTTCACATCTCCTCACAGCCAGGCTAACTGCCAGGCATGGGGAGGGGACCTCAGACCTCTAAGGTAGGGGAGGAATCCCCACGTGACCAGGTAGAACGTGGTAGAGGGCTGGAAGTGGAGGTGGGACATGACCGGCACATAAAACGGGCCAGCGTCACAAGCCTGCTGGCTTCCCAGCCTGAACTTTTGGGCCCCTTTGACTACAAGGGCCCTGAGCCTATGCCCGCCCCTGCCACCATGACCTTTTCCTTCCCATTGCTGTTCTGATTCTATTTTGCTTTGTTGTTTTCATTTGTGTTTCTGTTTTTTCTAATAAATTTTTAAATTCTTCTAATTTTATTTTTTATTCTTTGTTATTGTTCTGCTCCCTTTTTCTTTGTTGCCTTTTATTTTATATTTTTTTCCATCGTGCAGCTTGTGGGGTCTTGGTTCCCAGGCAGCTGTGGGGCCTGAGTTCCTGTGGCAGAAGTGCTGAGTTCAAACCCCTGTACTAACAAAGAACCTCAGACCCAAGGGAATATTAATCAGTGTGAGCTGTTTTGGAGGTTTTCATCTCCTTACCAAGACTCAACTTCACCCAACTGCCTGCAAACTCCAATGCCAGATACCTCAAGCAAAACAACCAACCAGACAGGAATACAGCCCCACATCAAAAAAAATTATATTACAAAAAATGTGGTACAGACAAAGGAACAAGGAAAAAATCTACAAGACTAAATAAATGAAGAGGAAATAAGAAATCTACTGATAAAGAATTTAGAGTAATGATAGTAAAAATGATCCTAAACCTCAGAAATAAAATGGAGGCACATATCAAGAAAATACAAGACATGTTTAACATTTGACTAAAATGCTTGACTAAAGCCATTGACTGTGTGAGTCACAACAAACTGGAATAGTCCTAAAGAGATGGGAATACCAGACCAACTTACCTGCCTCCTGAGAAACCTGTATGCAAGACAAGAAGTAATAGTTAGAACTAAACATGGAACAACAGACTAGTTCAAAATTGGGAAAGGAGTATGTCAGGGATGCATATTGTCACCCTACTTATTTAACTTATATTCAGAGTCTATCATATGAAATGCCAGGCTGAATGAATCATAAGCTGGAATCAAGATTGGTGGGAGAAATATCGATAACCTCAGATAAACGAATGAAATCACCCTAATGGCAGAAAGTGAAGAGGAGCTAAAGAGCCTCCTGATGAAAATGAAAGAGGAGAGTAAAAAAGCTGACTTGAAACTCAACATTCAAAAACCTAGGATCATGGCATCTGGTCCCATCACTTCATGGCAAATAAATGGGGAAAAAATGGAAACAGTGACCTACTTTATTTTCTTGGGTTCCAAAATCACTGCAGACTTGAAATTAACTTCAGCCATGAAATTAAAAGACACTTGCTCCTTGGAAGAAAAGCTATGACCAACCTAGACAGCATATTAAAAAGAAGAGACATCACTTTCCCAACAAAGGTGCATATAGTCAAAGCTATAGTTTTTCCAGTAGTCATGTACGGATGTGAGAGTTGGACCATAAAGAAGGCTGAGTGCCAAAGAATTAATGCTTTTGAACTGTGATGTTGGAGAAGACTCTTCAGAGTTCTTTGGACAGCAAGGAGATCAAACTAGTCAATCCTAAAGGAAATCAATACTGAATATTCATTGGAAGGACTGATGCTGATGCTGAAGCTCCAATACTTTGGCCACCTGATATGAAGAACCAATTCCCTGGCAATGACCCTGATGGTGGGAAAGATTGAGGGCAGGAGAAGGGGGTGACAGAAGATGAGATGGTTGGATGGCATTACTGACTCAGTGGACATCAGTTTGAGCCAACTCAGGAAGATAGTGAAGGTCAGGGAAGCTGGTGTGCTGCAGTCCATGGAATCACAGAGTTGGACATGGCTTAGTGACTGAACTAAAAAGCAAAAACTAAAGAACAAATAGTAATGAACAACACAATAACTGAAATGAAAAATACCCTAAAAAGAATCTATAGCAGATTAACTGAAGCAGAAAAATAAGTGAGCTGGAAGATATTAATAGAATGGTGGAAACAATTGTCAAGGAGCAGAATAAAAAAAAAAAAAATTGGTCTGACAGTATCAGACAGCTCTGGACAACATTAAACACAGGAACATTTGAATTATAGGAGTCCTAGAGAAGAAAAGAAAGGGTCTGAGAAAATATCTGGAGATTATAGTGAGAACATCCTTAACATGGGAAAGAAAATAGTCAACCAAGTCCAGGAAGTGCAGAGTTCCATACAGGATAAACTCAAGGAGAAATATATAGAATCACATATTAATCAAACCAACAAAACTAAATTAAAATTTAAAAATATTGAAAGGAGCAAAGGAAAATAATACAAAGGAATCCTCATAAGTTTATCAGCTGATTTTTCAGCAGAAACTGAAGGCTAGAAGATAATTGCAGGACATATTTAAAGTGATGAAAGGGAAAAACCTACAACCAACATTACTTTACCCAGCAAGGATCGCATTCAGATTCAAAAGGTTTATAGACAAGCAAAAGCCAAAAAAACTAAGCACCATGAAACCAGCCTTCTGATATATGCTAAGGAATTTATCTAGACAGAAAAAAGATAAAGAAAACATCCACAAAAACAAATCCAAAACTATTAGGAAAATGGCAACAGGGACATACATATTGATAATTACTTCAAATGTAAATGGATTAAAGCCTGCAACCGAAAGACATAAACTGATTCAATACTGAAATAAGACCTGTATCTATGCTATCTACAAGAAACCAACTTCAGACCTAGGGACACATACAGACTGAAAGTAAAGGCATGGGAAAAAAAATACTACATGCAAATGGAAATCAAAAGAAAGCTGGAGTAGCAATAATCATATCAGATAAAATAGACAATATTTTAATGAATTTTTTACTTGGAGGATAATTGCTCTATAGTATTGTCAGTTTCTGCCATGCATCAACATGAATCAGCCATAGGTATACATAGGTTCCCTCCCTCTTTAATCTCTCTCTCACCTCCCACTCGATCTCAACCATCAAGATGGACAAAGAGCACCAAGTTTGAGATCCCTGAATCATACAGCAAATTTCTACTGGCTGAATATTCTACATACCGTAATGTATATCTTTCAATGTTAGTCCTTCAATTTGTCCCTCCCTCTCCCTCCCTGTGTCCACAAGTTTGCTCTCTATGTCTGTATGTCCATTGTTGTCCTAAAGATAGGTTCATCAGTACCATCTTTCTAGATCCCATATATTTGCATTAATATATCATATTTATTTTTCTCTGATTTAGTTCACTCTGCATAATAGGCTGTAGGTTCATCCACCTCATTAGAACTGACTCAAATGTGTTCCTTTTTATGGCTTAGTAATATTCCATTGTATATAGGTACCACAACTTCTTTATCTATTCATCTTCTGATGGGCATCCACATTGTTTCCATGTCCTAGAAACTGTAAAGAATGTTGCAATGAACATTGAGGTACATGTATTTTTAATTATGGTTCCCTCAGAGTATACGCCCAGTAGTGGGATTGCCGGGTCATATGGTAGCTTTATTCCTAGTTTTTTTTTTTTTTTTTTTTTTTTTTTTAAGGAATCCCCATACCGTTCTCCATAGTGACTGAATCAATTTACATTCCCAGCAATAATGCAAGAAGGTTACCTTTTCTCCATACCCTCTTCAGCAATTCTTCTTTGTAAGTTTTTTCATGTTCACCATTCTGAACAGTATGAGGTGATATTCTTTGTAGTTTGATTTGTATTTCTCTAATAACTAGTGATGTTGAGCATCTTTTCATGTATTTATTAGCCATCAGTATGTCTTTATTGGAGAAATGTCTGTTTAGGTCTTCTGCCCAATATTTGATTGGGTTGTTTTCTGACAGTGAGTTGAATGAGCTGCTTGTATATTTTGGAGATTACTCCTTTGTCAGTTGTTTCATTTGCTATTATTCTCTTCCATTCTAAGGGTTTTATCTTCAACTGCTCACACCTCTGATTGTTGTTTAGTCACTCAGTCATTTCTGACTCTTTGTGACTCCATGGACTGCAGCACTGCCAGTCTTCCCTGTCCTTCACTATCTCCTGGAGCTTGCTCAAACTCATGTCCATTGAGTCAGAAATGGCATCCAACTATCTCATCCTCTGTTATCCCTTTCTCCTCCTGCCTTCAGTCTTTCCCAGCATGAGGGTCTTTTCTAATAAGTCAGCTCTTCACATCAGGCAGCCAAAGTACTAGAGCTTCAGCTTCAGCCTCAGTCCTTCCAGTAATATTCAAGATTTATTTCCTTTAGGATTGACTGGTTTGATCTTGCTGTCCAAGGGACTTTCAAGAGTCTTCAGCACCACAGCTAGAGAGCGTCAACTCTTCGGCGCTCAGCCTTCTTTATGGTCCAACTCTCACATCCGTACACGACTACTGGAAAAACCATAGCTTTGACTATATGGGCCTTTGTCAGCAAACAATGAAAATTTTATTAATACTTTTTTCAATCAAGATTCATTTCTTTTTCTTCTCTGATTGCTGTGGCTAGGAATTCAAAAACTATGTTGAATAGTGGTGAGATTAGGTACCCTTGTCTTGTTCCTGAGGAAATGCTTTCAGTTTTTCACTGTTGAGAATATTTGCTGTGAGTTTATCATATATGGCCTTTATTATGTTGAGGTATAATCCTACTATACACATTTTCTGCAGAGGGTTTTTTTTTGTTGTTGTTGTTTAATCATAAATGGGTGTTGAATTTGGTCAAAAGCTTCCTCTGCATCTATTGAGATGATCATACAACTTCTAGCTTTCAATTTGTTTATATGGTGCATCACATTGTTTTATATGCATGTATTGAAGAATCCTTGCATCCCTGGGATAAAATCCACTTGATCACAATGTATGATCCTTCTGATGTGCTGTTGGATTGTTTGCTGGAATTTTGTTCAGGATTTTTGCATCTATGTTCATAAGTGATATTGGCCTGTAGTTTTCTTTTTTTTTCTAGCATCTTTGACTGGTTATGGATGGATTCAGGGTGATGGTGGCCTTGTATGTTCAGTTTAGTTTCAGTTCAGTTCATTTTCCTTCCTCTACAATTTTCTGGAGAAGTTTGAGCAGTATAGGTGTTGCTGCTAAGTCGCTGCAGGCGTGTCTGACTCTGTGCGACCCCATAGACGGCAGCCCACCAGGCTCCCCCATCCCTGGGATTCTCCAGGCAAGAACACTGGAGTGGGTTGCCATTGCCTTCTCCAATGCATGAAAGTGAAAAGTGAAGGTGAAGTCGCTCAGTCGTGTCTGACTCTTCACGGCCCCATGGACTGCAGCCTACCAGGCTCCTCTGCCCATGGGATTTTCCAGGCAAGAGTACTGGACTGGGGTGCCATAGCCTTCTCCAAATACAGGTGTTAGCTCTTCTCAAAGATTTTGATAGAAATTGCCTGTGAAGCCCTCTGGCCCTGGGCTTTTGTTCATTGGAAGATATTTTACTACTCTATTTCCATGCTTGTGATTGGTCCGTTCTTAATTTCTATTTCTTCCTGGTTCAATTATAGAAGGTTATACTTTTCTAAGAATTTGTCTATTTGAAATATATTAGCATATACTTACTTGTAGTAGCCTCTTATGATCCTTTGTATTTCTGCATTGTCTGTTGTAACTTCTCCTTTTTCACTTCTAAGTTTATTGATTTGAGTCTTCTCCCTTTCTTTCTTGATGAGTATGGCTAATGGTTTGTCAATTGTATCTTCTCTAAGAACCAGCTGTTAGTTTTATTGATCTTTGCTATTGCCGCCTTCTTTTTATTTCTGCTCTGATCTTTATGATAACTTTGGAGCTTTTGTTCTTCTTTTTCTCTTACTGTAAGTATAAGGTTAGGTTGCTTATTCGGTGTTTTTCTTGTTTCTTGAGGTAGGTTTGTATTGTGATAAATTTCCTTCTTAACACTGCTTTAATTGCATTTGATAAGTCTTGAGATGAGTATTTTTCCTCTTTTATCTCTTCACTGACCTCTTGTTCATTCAAAGTATGATGTTTAGCCTTCATGTTTTTGTGTTTCTATAGTTTTGTCTTGTTGTTGTTTTCTTTTTCCTGTATTTGGTATCTAATCCTAGAGGACTGTAGTCAGAAAACATGCTTGAAACAATTTCAATTTTTTTATAATTTACCTTGGCTTGATTCGTGACACAAGAGGTGATCTATCCTGGAGAAAGCTTCATGTGAACTTGAGAAAAAGTGAAATCTGTTGTTTGTGGATGAAATGCCCTGTGGATACCAATTAGGTCCAACTGGCCCAATGTATCCATTAGAGCTCATGTTTCCTTATTAATTTTCTGTCTGGGTGATCCATCCATTGTTGTGAGTGAAGTGTTAAAGTCCCCCAATATTAGTTTGTTACTGTCGATTTCCCCATCAATTGTTGTTAGCATTTGCCTTATTTATTGAGGTCCTCTTATGTTGAGTACATATATATTTTTAATTGTCACATATTCTTGGATTGATCCTGTAATCATTATGTAGTGTCCTTCCTTATTTCTTGTAACTATTTTAAAGTCCGTTTTATCTGAGTATTGCTACTTTCTTTTGATTTCCATTTGCATGATTATCTTTTTCACTTTCATTCTATAGGTGTCATTACCTCTGAATTGTGTCTCTGGTAGACAGCATATATAGGGGTCTTGTTTTTGTATCCATCCAGTAATTCCGTGTGATTTGGTGGTAGCATTTATTCAACTTACCTTTAAAGCAATTATTGATATGTATGATCCTATTACAGAGAAGGCAATGGCACCCCACTCCAGTACTCTTGCCTGGAAAATCCTATGGACAGAGGAGCCTAGTAGGCTGTAGTCCATGGGGTCGTGAAGAGTCGGACACGACTGAGTGACTTCACCTTCACTTTTCACTTTCATGCATTGGAGAAGGCAATGGCAACCCACTCCAGTGTTCTTGCCTGGAGAATCCCACGGGCAGGGGAGCCTGGTGGGCTGCCGTCTATGGGGTCGCACAGAGTCGGACATGACTGAAGCAACTTAGCAGCAGCAGCATGATCCAGTACCACTTACTTTATTGTTTGGGTTTTTTTTGTAGGCCTTTTCTTTCTCTTGTATTTCTTCTCTAGACACATCCCTTTATATTTTTTGTAAAGCTGGTTTGGTGTTGCTGAAGTTTCTTAACTTTTGCTTGTCTGTAAGCTTTTGATTTCTCCTTCAAATAGGAATGAGAACCTTGTTCAATAGCATAATGTTGGTTGTAGGGTTTCTCCTTTCATCACTTGAGTATATCAAACTACTCCCTTCTGGTCTGAAGTTTCTATTGAAAGATGAACCGTTAGCCTTAAAGGGATCCCCTTGTATGTTATTTGCTGCTTTTCCCTTGGTGCATTTCATATTTGTTCTTTGTGTGTGTGTGTGTGTGTGTGTTTTAATTTTATTTTTAAACTTTACAAAATTGTATTAGGTGTTTTGCCAAATATCAAAATGAATCCGCCACAGGAATACATGTGCTCCCCATCCTGAACCCTCCTCCCTCCCCATACCATCCCTCTGGGTCGTCCCAGTGCACCAGCCCCAAGCATCCAGTATCGTGCATCGAACCTGGACTGGCAACTCGTTTCATACATGATATTATACATGTTTCAATGCCATTCTCCCAAATCTTCCCACCCTCTCCCTCTCTCACAGAGTCCATAAGACTGTTCTATACATCAGTGTCTCTTTTGCTGTCTCGTACACAGGGTTATTGTTACCATCTTTCTAAATTCCGTATATATGCGTTAGTATACTGTATTGGTGTTTTTCTTTCTGGCTTACTTCACTCTGTATAATAGGCTCCAGTTTCATCCACCTCATGAGAACTGATTCAAATGTATTCTTTTTAATGGCTGAGTAATACTCCATTGTGTATATGTACCACTGCTTTCTTATCCATTCATCTGCTGATGGACATCTAGGTTGCTTCCATGTCCTGGCTATTATAAACAGTGCTGTGATGAATATTGGGGTACACGTGTCTCTTTCCCTTCTGGTTTCCTCAGTGTGTATGCCCAGCAGTGGGATTGCTGGATCATAAGGCAGGTCTATTTCCAGTTTTTTAAGGAATCTCCACACTGTTCTCCATAGTGCTATACTAGTTTGCATTCCCACCAACAGTGTAAGAGGGTTCCCTTTTCTCCACACCCTCTCCAGCATTTATTACTTGTAGACTTTTGGATCGCAGCCATTCTGACTGGCATGAAATGGTACCTCATAGTGGTTTTGATTTGCATTTCTCTGATAATGAGTGATGTTGAGCATCTTTTCATGTGTTTGTTAGCCATCTGTATGTCTTCTTTGGAGAAATGTCTGTTTAGTTCTTTGGCCCATTTTTTGATTGGGTCATTGATTTTTCTGGAGTTGAGCTGTAGGAGTTGCTTGTATATTTTTGAGATTAGTTGTTTGTCAGTTGCTTCATTTGCTATTATTTTCTCCCATTCTGAAGGCTGCCTTTTCACCTTGCTAATAGTTTCCTTTGATGTGCAGAAGCTTTTAAGGTTAATTAGGTCCCATTTGTTTATTTTTGCTTTTATTTCCCTTACTCTGGGAGGTGGGTCATAGAGGATCCTGCTCTGATGTATGTCAAAGAGTGTTTTGCCTATGTTCTCCTCTAGGAGTTTTATAGTTTCTGGTCTTACATTGAGATCTTTAATCCATTTTGAGTTTATTTTTGTGTATGGTGTTAGAAAGTGTTCTAGTTTCATTCTTTTACAAGTGGTTGACCAGAGTTCCCAGCACCACTTGTTAAAGAGATTGTCTTTAATCCATTGTATATTCTTGCCTCCTTTGTCAAAGATAAGGTGTCCATATGTGCGTGGATTTATCTCTGGGCTTCCTATTTTGTTCCATTGATCTATATTTCTGTCTTTGTGCCAGTACCATACTGTCTTGATAACTGTGGCTTTGTTCTTTGTGTTTAATTTCATTAGCTCGATTAGTATGTGTCTTGGCATGTTTATTCTTGGGTTAATCCTGCATGGGACTCTCGGGGCTTCCTGGACTAGAATGGCTATTTCCTTTCAAATGTTAGGGACATTTCTAATAGAATCACCTCAAATATTTTCTCAGTACTGTTTCTTTTTGTCCTCTTCTTCAATTTGTATATGGGTGTGCTTAATATTGTCCCAGAGGTCTCTGAGATGGTCCTTGTTTATCCTTAGTCTTTCTTTATTTGGCTTTGCTTACTTTATCCACCATTCAATCTTCTAGATTACTTATCCATTCTTCTCCCTCAATTTTTCTGCTATTGGTTTCACCTAGTGTATTTTTAATCTCAGTAATTCTATTGCACATTGCAAACTCTTATTTCTTCTAGGTCTTGTTAATCGTTTATCGTATCTTCTTGATATGTGCATCCAGTCTATTTATCTGAGCCTCTATTTTATTTTCAAGACTTTGGATCAACTTTACTATCATTATTCTGAATTCTTTTTCAGGTAGAATGCTTATTTCCTCTTCATTTCTTTGTCTTGTGGGTGTTTCCATGTTCCTTCATCTGCTACACGTGTGTCTGCTTCTTCATTTTGCTTAATTTACTGTGTTTTGTGTCTTCTTTATGTCAGCTGGAAGATCACAGTTCTTAATAATTGTGGAGTCTGTCCCCCACGGGTGGGGTTGGACTAGTGCCTTGTGAAGATTTCCTGGTTGGGAGGACTTTTGCTTGTGTTCCGGTGGATAAAGGTAGATCCTGTATCTCTGAAGGGCAGTGCATGTCAGTAGTGTATTTTAGGGTGTCTGTGTATTTGGTATGGCTTTGGGCAGCCTGTCTGCTAATGTGCAGATCTGTGTTCCTGTTTTCCTGAAGGACTAGTGTGAGGTGCCTGGCACTGGAGCTTGCTGGCCTTCAGGTGGGCTTGGTCATAGTGTTGAGATAAAGGCCTTTGAGAGAGCTCATGCCAGTTAACATTCCATGGGGTCGGGAGTTATCTGATGGTCCAAAATCCTGGACTAAGGTCTCCCACCTTGGGGGGTTAGGTCTGACGCCCTACTGTAGCACCAAGACTTCACAGCCATATAGTATAGAAGATAAGACCTCAAGATTAATGGTGAAAGCACACTGAACAGCCCAGAAAACCCAAAGAAATTCACATCCTTACAAAGAAAAAAGAAGAGAAAAAAAGAGGAAAAAGAAAAAAAAAAAAAAAAAAGGAGGGGGATAAAAACAGGAGTCAAAAAAGCAGAGAGCAATCAAGTCAATAAACCCATATATGAAAATGAATAACAAAACCTAGACTAGCAAGAATACAAAATCAAAAGCATAGCAAAAAATGCAACATAACTAAAGGGTACTTTGTTGACTTTGCCAAGAAAGGTCCATTTATTCAAAGCTATGGTTTTTCCAATAGTCATATATGGATGTGAGAGTTGGACCATAAAGAAGGCTGAGCGCCAAAGAATTGATGCTCTCGAATTGTGGCGCTGAAGACTCTTGAAAGTTCCTTGGACAGCAAGATCAAACCAGTCAATCCTACAGTAAATCAACTCTGAAGATTCATTGGAAAGACTGATGCTGAAGCTAAAGCTCCAATATCTTGGCCACCTGATGCGAAGAGCCAACTCATTGGAAAAGACCCTGATGCTGGGAAAGATTGAGGGCAGGAATAGAAGCGGGCATCAGAGAATGAGGTGGTTGGATGGCATCACTGACTCAATGGACATAACTTTGCACTAACACTGGGAAATAGTGAAGGAAAGGAAAGTCTGGTGTGCTGCAGTCCATGGGGTCACAAGGAGTTAAACATGACTTAGCAACTGAACAATAACAACAACTGTAAAAATAGGGAAATAAAATTAATTTATTTGAAAATAAGTTAGTTTAAAAAAATAAAAAATTATAAAAAATACAAATGGAATAATATAGAAAGAACACTAGAATAATATGAAAAAGAAAAAAAGAAAATTATATAGAGTGGTAGTAGCAGGAATGTCCTCATGATTCCTGTGTTTTCCATCCCACACAGTGTGCTCCAGTCAATCTGCTTTACTCACAAAGTTCTCAAGTATTTCTAAGAAGGTCTCTGGACCTGTGTGGGCAGAGTAGGGTCAGCACAGTCCAGACCTGGCCTTACTCCAGCCTGTACTTGCTCCCAAAGGCCAGCAGTTCAGTTCAGTCACTCAGTCATGTCCAACTCTTTGCGACCCCATGAATCAAAGCACACCAGGCCTCCCTGTCCATTAGCAACACCCGGAGTTCACTGAGACTCACGTCCATCAAGTCAGTGATGCCATCCAGCCATCTCATCCTCTGTCGTCCCTTCTCCTCCTGCCCCCAATCCCTTCCAGCATCAGAGTCTTTTCCAATGAGTCAACTCTTCGCATTAGGTAGCCAAAGTACTGGAGTTTCAGCTTCAGCATCATTCCTTCCAAAGAAATCCCAGGGCTGATCTCCTTCAGAATGGACCAGTTGGATCTCCTTGCAGTCCAAGGGACTCTCAAGAGTCTTCTCCAACACCACAGTTCAAAAGCATCAATTCTTCGGCGCTCAGCCTTCTTCACAGTCCAACTCTCACATCCATACCTGACCACAGGAAAAACCATAACCTTGACTAGACGGACCTTTGTTGGCAAAGTACTGTCTCTGCTTTTCAATATACTATCTAGATTGGTCATAACTTTCCTTCCAAGGAGTAAGCGTCTTTTAATTTCATGGCTGCAGTCACCATCTGCAGTGATTTTGGAGCCTAAAAAAAGAAAGTCTGACACTGTTTCCACTGTTTCCCATCTGTTTCCCATGAAGTGATGGGACCACATGCCATGATCTTCGTTTTCTGAATGTTGAGCTTTAAGTCAACTTTTTCACTCTCCACTTGCACTTTCATCAAGAGGCTTTTTAGTTCCTCTTCACTTTCTGCCATAAGGATGGTGTCATCTGCCTATCTGAGGTTATTGATATTTCTCCCAGCAATCTTGATTCCAGCTAGTGCTTCTTCCAGTCCAGAGATCCCATGATGTACTCTGCATAGAAGTTAAATAAGCAGGGTGACAGTATACAGCCTTGACGTACTCCTTTTCCTATTTGCAACCAGCCTGTTGTTCCATGTCCAGTTCTAACTGTTGCTTCCTGACCTGCATACAAATTTCTCAAGAGGCAGATCAGGTGGTCTGGTATTCCCATCTCTTTCAGAATTGTCCACAGTTGATTGTGATCCACACAGCCAAAGGCTTTGGCACAGTCAATAAAGCAGAAATAGATGTTTTTCTGGAACTCTCTTGCTTTTTCCATGATTCAGCGGATGTTGGCAATTTGATCTTTGGTTCCGCTGCCTTTTCTAAAACCAGCTTGAACATCAGGAAGTTCACAGTTCACATATTGCTGAAGCCTGGCTTGGAGAATTGTGAGCATTACTTTACTAGTGTGTGAGATGAGTGCAATTGCGCAGTAGTTTGAGCATTCTTTGGCATTGTCTTTCTTTGGGATTGGAATGAAAACGGACCTTTTCCAGTCCTGCGGCCACTGCTGAGGTTTCCAAATTTGCTGGCATATTGAGTGTGGCACTTTCACAGCATCATCTTTCAGGATTTGAAATAGCTCAACTGGAATTCCAGCACCTCCACTAGCTTTGTTTGTAGTGATGCTTTCTAAGGCCCACTTGACTTCACATTCCAGGATGTCTGGCTCTAGGTCAGTGATCACACCATCATGATTATCTGGGTCGTGAAGATCTTTTTTGTACAGTTCTTCTATGTATTCTTGCCATTTCTTCTTAATATCTTCTGCTTCTGTTAGGTCCATACCATTTCTGTCCTTTATCGAGCCCATCTTTGCATGAAATGTTCCCTTGGTATCTCTAGTTTTCTTGAAGAGATCTGTAGTCTTTCCCATTCTGTTGTTTTCCTCTATTTCTTTGCACTGATCGCTGAAGAAGGCTTTCTTATCTCTTCTTGCTATTCTTTGGAACTCTGCATTCAGATGCTTATATCTTTCCTTTTCTCCTTTGCTTTTCGCTTCTCTTCTTTTCCCAGCTATTTGTAAGGCCTCCCCAGACAGCCATTTTGCTTTTTTGCATTTCTTTTCCATGGGGATGGTCTTGATCCCTGTCTCCTGTACAATGTTACGAACCTCATTTCATAGTTCATCAGGCACTCTATATATCAGATCTAGGCCCTTAAATCTATTTCTCACTTCCAATGTATAATCATAAGGGATTTGATTTAGGTCATACCTGAATGGTCTAGTGGTTTTCCCCACTTTCTTCAATTTAAGTCTGAATTTGGCAATAAGGAGTTCATGGTCTGAGCCACAGTGAGCTCCTGGTCTTGTTTTTGCTGACTGTATAGAGCTTCTCCATCTTTGGCTGCAAAGAATATAATCAATCTGATTTCGGTGTTGACCATCTGGTGATGTCCATGTGTAGAGTCCTCTCTTGTGTTGTTGTAAGAGGGTGTTTGTTATGACCAGTGCATTTTCTTGGCAAAACTCTATTAGCCTTTGCCCTGCTTCATTCTGTATTCCAAGGCCAAATTTGCCTATTACTCCAGGTGTTTCTTGACTTCCTACTTTTGCATTCCAGTCCCCTATAATGAAAAGGACATCTTTTGGGGGTGTTAGTTCTAAAAGGTCTTGTAGGTCTTCATAGAACCGTTCAGCTTCTTCAGCGTTACTGGTTTGGCATAGACTTGGATTACTGTGATAATGAATGGTTTGCCTTGGAAACGAACAGAGATCATTCTGTCGTTTTTGAGATTGCATCCAAGTACTGCATTTCGGAGTCTTTTGTTGACCATGATGGCTACTCCATTTCTTCTGAGGGATTCCTGCCCACAGTAGTAGATATAATGGTCATCTGAGTTAAATTCACCAATTCCAGTCCATTTTAGTTTGCTGATTCCTAGAATGTCGACATTCAGTCTTGCCATCTCTTGTTTGACCACTTCCAATTTGCCTTGATTCATGAAGCTGACATTCCAGGTTCCTATGCAATATTGCTTTTTACAGCATTGGACCTTGCTTCTATCACCAGTCACATCCACAGCTGGGTATTGTTTTTGCTTTGGCTCCATCCCTTCATTCTTTCTGGAGTTATTTCTCCACTGATCTCCAGTAGCATATTGGGTACCTACTGACCTGGGGAGTTCCTCTTTCAGTATCCTATCAATTTGCCTTTTCATACTGTTCAAGGCCATAGTTGACCCTAAAATCCAGTCTCAGGCTAAGCACGAGGATTCAGTATGCTATACCTGAAGCTGCAGGAGCTAATTCCCTTTCTATTCTTCAGTCACATAGCCCCTGGTGTTCAGCTTTGGTTTTGGGCTAATCTTTGCTTGTTGGTCTTCCTCCAGTGTCTGTTCCCCACCTAGGCAAGACAGGTCAAAGACCAAGGCTTATTAGGGCCACTTTTTCAATTGGGCTGGGGAGAAAGTAGTATACGGCATCACTCAGTGTCATGTACCAATGAGTGTCTGCAGCAGTAGAACCTGCGGTATGTTGTTACAGTCTGAGACGTCATGTGTGCTCTCCCAGAGGAGTTGGCCTTGGGTCATGAGTCCCTAGGAAGAGCCAAGCTGCTCAAGCTCTGGGCAAGGTGTGGGCAGCAACCTGTGCCTGCTCACCGCCTGATGGCAGATGTTACCTGGGGTTGAGATCCCAGCAGTAGTGTTTTGTCTGCTGTCAGGCACTTCCCCTAGCTTTGGCAGTAGCTAGTGGCTTATGTTTCCTGCTCTGGGATCATAAACAGCAGTCACATCTAATGCCAGCAGCACTCTTACTGCTTTGGCCAGTTTTGGTGGCCACTGCTGGGCACATAGCCACTGTCTGTGACTGCACAGAGTTAAGAATGGCCTGGGAACAAAGATCTCTTTCCTCTCTGGGATGCCGTGTTTTCCCTTAGCTCCCCCAATTGTGTCATAATGGCACCCCACTCCAGTACTCTTGCCTGGAGAATCCCATGGATGGCAGAGCCTGGTGGGCTGCAGTCCAAGGGGTCCCGAAGAGTCGGACACAACTGAGCGACTTCACTTTCACTTTTCACTTTCATGCATTGGAGAAGGCAATGGCAACCCACTCCAGTGTTCTTGCCTGGAGAATCCCAGGGACGGCAGAGCCTGGTGGGCTGCCGTCTATGGGGTCACACAGAGTCAGACATGACTGAAGCAACTTAGCAGCAGCACCAGCAGATCCCTCAGAGTATCCTTACGGCCAGTACCAGTCCTCTCTCTTGGGGCCAAAACCTGAGCCTGAGCCTCAGCACCCCGCCCTCTCCCTCTGCTGCAGGCACAGGCATGCAAGCCGCTCTTTGGCTATTATGTGCTGTTCAGCAATGATCTCTGTGGTGAATTCTCTCCACTTTGCCTTCTGAGCACCTGCTGTTGCACTTCCCTCCACCCTGTCCATGAGTGGGTTTCAAAGTGTGCAGAAACTTTTCCTCTTTCATGACTCCCTTCCCAGAATGCAAGTCCCCGTCCTGAAATTTTCTCTTTTGTTTTTAATCTTTATCTTTTGCCGTACCTCATTCTAAGGAGATTGGCTTGCCTTTTTGGAAGTATGGGTTCTCCTTCCAGTGTGCAGGTGTTCAGAAGGAGCTGTTCCATATGCAGATGAATTTCTGATGCACTTGTGGGAAGGGAGGTGATGGCCCCATCTTATTATTCTTCCATCTTGGAAGTCCTCCCCAAAATAGACTTTAAAATAAAGACTGTTTCAAGAGACAAAGAAGGTCACTACATAATGATAAAGTGATCAAACCAAGAAAAAGATTTAACAACTATATTTATGCACCCACCATAGGAGCACCATAGGAGCACCTCAATAAATAAGGTAAATGCTAACAACAGTAAAAGATGAAACCAAAACAGTAAGGTATTTTAACACCTTAAATATACTAATGGACAGATCTTCAAGGCAGAAAATAAATAAGGAAATACAAGCTTTAAATGCCACAATACACCAGGTAGATGTAATGGATACCTATAGGACATCCCAGCTGAAAGTGACAAAATATAGTATCTTCTCAAGTGCACATGGAACATTCTCTAAGATAGATCACATCATGAGTCACAAATCAAGCCTCATAAATCTAACAAAATCAAAATTTTATCAAGCATCTTTTCTGACCACAATACTATGAGATTAGAAAACAAGTATAAGATTAAATATTAACACAAAAACATGCAAGCTAAACAATACATTGCTAAATAACCAAGAGATCACTTAAGAAATCAAAGAGGAAATTTTAAAAATACATAGAAACAAATGACAATGAAAACATGATGACCCAAAACCTATGGGATGCAGTAAAAGCACTTCTGAAAGGGAAGTTCATTACAATTCAACCTCACCTCATGAAACAAGAAAAATCTCAAGTAAACAATCTAACCTTACAACTAAAGCAACCACAGAAAGAACAATAAAACCTAAACTTAGTGGAAGAAAAGAAATCATAAAGATCAGAGGAGAAATCAATGAAACAAAAATGAAGAAAATGAGAACAAGGATCAATAAAAGTAAAAGTTGGTTTTTTAAGAAGATAAAATTGATAAACCATTAGCCAGATGTCTCAAGAGAAAAAAAAGGGGGGGGGGGAGAGGATTCAAATCAATAAAATTTGAATTGAAAAAGGAAAAATTACAACTGACACTTCAGAAATACAAAGGATCATAAGAAAATATTACAAGTAACTATATGCAAACAAGATGGATAAGCCAGAAGAAATGGACAAATTCGTACTAAGGTTCAATATTCCAAGATGGAACCAGAAATATCAATTCAAGCAGACCAATCATATGTAATTAAACTGAAACTATAATTATAATCTTCCAACAAATTAAGGTCTAGGACCAGATGGCTTCACAAGCAAATTCTACCAAACATTTAGAGAAGCGCTGAAGCCTATCTTTCTCAAACTCTTCCCAAAAATTGCATGGGGAGGAACACTCCCATACTTATTCTATGATGGCACAATCACGCTGATCTCAAAACCAGACAAAGACAGCACACACAAAAAAAGAAAATAACAAGTCAATATTACTGATGAACACAGACACAAAAATCCTCAACAAAATACTAGTGAAGAGAATCCAACAACATATTAAAAGGATCATACACCATGATCACATGGGATTTTTCCTAGGGATGCAAGATTCCTCAACATTTACACAATTCAATCAGTGTGCTACACCATATTAACAAAAAATAAAAACCATCTGATAATTTCAATAAATGCAGAAAAAGCTTTTGACAACATTCAAAACCCATTTATGATGAAAACTCTCCAGAAAGCGGGCATAGAGGGAACCTACCTAAACATAATAAAGGTCATTAAAACAAACCTACAGCAAATATCATTCCCAAGAGTAAAAAATTGAAATCATTTTGTCTAAGATCAGGAACAAGACAACGATGTCCACTCTCACCATGAAAGTCCAGGCCAAGGCAATCAGAGAAGGAAAAGAAATTTTAAAAATTTTAAATTGGAAAAGAAGTAGTAAAACTGTTCACTGTTGCAGATGACATGATACTATACATCAGATCAGATTAGATCAGATCAGTCGCTCAGTTGTGTCCGACTCTTTGCGACCCCATGAATCGCAGCACACCAGGCCTCCCTGTCCATTAGCAACTCCCGGAGTTCACTCAGACTCACGTCCATCGAGTCAGTGATGCCATCCAGCCATCTCATCCTCTGTCGTCCCCTTCTGCTCTTGCCCCAATCCCTCCCAGCATCAGAGTCTTTTCCAATGAGTCAACTCTTCGCATGAGGTGGCCAAAGTACTGGAGTTTCAGCTTTAGCATCATTCCTTCCAAAGAAATCCCAGGGCTGATCTCCTTCAGAATGGACCAGTTGGATCTCCTTGCAGTCCAAGAGTCTTCTCCAACACCACAGTTCAAAAGCATCAATTCTTCAGTGCTCAGCCTTCTTCACAGTCCAACTCTCACATCCATACCTGACCACAGGAAAAACCATAACCTTGACTAGACGGACCTTTGTTGGCAAAGTAATGTCTCTGCTTTTCAATATGCTATCTAGGTTGGTTATAACTTTCCTTCCAAGGAGTAAGCGTCTTTTAATTTCATGGCTGCGGTCACCATCTGCAGTGATTTGGGAGCCCAAGAAAAGAAAGTCTGACACTGTTTCCACTGTTTCCCCATCTATTTCCCATAAAGTGATGGGACCGGATGCCATGATCTTTGTTTTCTGAAAGTTGAGCTTTAAGCCAACTTTTTCACTCTCCTCTTTCACTTTCATCAAGAGGCTTTTGAGTTCCTCTTCACTTTCTGCCATAAGGGTGGTGTCATCTGCATATCTGAGGTTATTGATATTTCTCCCAGCAATCTTGATTCCACCTTGTGTTTCTTCCAGTCCAGTGTTTCTCATGATGTACTCTGCATATAAGTTAAATAAACAGGGTGACAATATACAGCCTTGACGTACTCCTTTTCCTATTTGCAACCAGCCTGTTGTTCCATGTCCAGTTCTAACTGTTGCTTCCTGACCTGCATACAAATTTCTCAAGAGGCAGATCAGGTGGTCTGGCATTCTCATCTCTTTCAGAATTTTCCACAGTTTATTGTGATCCACAGAGTCAAAGGCTTTGGCATAGTCAATAAAGCAGAAATAGATGTTTTTCTGGAACTCTATTGCTTTTTCCATGATTCAGCAGATGTTGGCAATTTCATCTCTGGTTCCCCTGCCTTTTCCAAAACCAGCTTGAACATCAGGAAGTTCATGGTTCAAATATTGCTGAAGCCTGGCTTGGAGAATTTTGAGCATTACTTTACTAGCATGTGAGATGAGTGCAATTGTGCGGTAGTTTGAGCATTCTTTGGCATTGCCTTTGAGATTAGAATGAAAACGGACTTTTTCCAATCCTGTGGCCACTGCTGAGGTTTCCAAATTTGCTGGCATATTGAGTGCAGCACTTTCAAAGCATTGTCTTTCAGGATTTGGAATAGCTAAACTGGAATTCTATCGCCTCCACTAGCTTTGCTCATAGTGATGCTTTCTAAGGCCCACTTGACTTCACATTCCAGGATGTCTGGCTCCAGGTCAGTGATCACACCATCGAGATTATCTGGGTCGTGAAGATCTTTTTTGTAAGTTCTTCTGTGTATTCTTGCCATCTCTTCTTAATATCTTCTGCTTCTGTCCTTTATCGAGCCCATCTTTGCATGAAATGTTCCTTTGGTATCTCTGATTTTCTTGAAGAGATCTCTAGTCTTTCCCATTCTGTTGTTTTCCTCTATTTCTTTGCACTGATCGCTGAAGAAGGCTTTCTTATCTCTTCTTGCTATTCTTTGGAACTCTGTATTCAGATGTTTATGTTTTTCCTTTTCTCCTTTTCTTTTCACTTCTCTTCTTTTCACAGCTATAGAACATCCTAAAGATGCCACCAGAAAACTACTAGAGCTCATCAGTGAATTGGGTAAAACTGCAGGATACAAAATCAATGCACAGAAATCTCTTGTAGTCCTATAACCTAACAACAAAAGATCAGTAAGAAAAATTAAGAAAACAATCCTATTTACCATTTCAAGAAAAAGAATAAAATACACAAGAATAAACCTACCTAAGCAGATGCTGCTATGAGACACTGATGAACAAATCAACGATGACACAAATGGAGAGACATACATACCATGTTCTTGGATCAGAAGAATCAATATTGTGAAAACAACTATACTACCTAAAGCAATCTATAGAGTCAATGTAATCTCTATCAAACTACTAATGGCATTTTTCACAGAATTAGAACAAAAATTTTACAGTTTGTATGGAAACACAAAAGACCCTGAATAGACAAAACAATTTTGAGAAAGAAAAGTGGAGCTGAAGGAATCAGGTTCCCCGATTTCAGACTATACTACAAAACTACAGTCATCAAGACAGTATGGTATTGGCACAAAAACAGGAATATGGATCAATGGTACAGGATAGAAAGCCCAGAGATAACCCACAGACTTATGGTCACCTAATCCATGACAAAAAAGGCAAGAATACACAATGGAAAAAAGACAGTCTCTTCAGTAACTGGTGCTGGAAGCAAAGGAAACTATAAACAGGGTGAAAAGAACTCCCTCAGAATGAGAAAAAATAACAGCAAATAAAACAACTGACAAAGCATTAATCTTCAAAATATACGAGCAGCTCATTCAGCTCAATATCAGAAAAACAAACAACCCAATCAAAAAGTTTAGGACAGAAGACCTAAATAGACATTTCTCCAAAAAAGATATACAGATGGCTAATAAACACATGAAAAGCTCATTATTAGAGAAATGCAAATCAAAACTACCATGAGATATCACCTCACACCAGTCAAGACTGTCCATCATCAAAAAATCTACAAACTAAATGCTGGAGAGGGGGTGGGGAAAAGGGAACTGTACTGCACTGTTGGTGGTAATGCAAATTGATACAGCCAGTATGGAGATTTCTTTAAAAACTAGGAATAAAACTACCATATGACCCAACAATCCCACTATCTGTCATATACCCTGAGGAAACCATAATTGAAAAAGACACATGTATCACCAATGTTCATCACAGCACTATTTACAATAGCCAGGACATGGAAGCAACCTAGATGTCAACCTAGAAAGATGAATGGATAAAGAAGTTATGGTACATATACACAATATTACTTGGACAGAAAAAGGAATACATTTCACTCAGCTCTTATGAGGTGGATGAACCTAGAGCCAATTATATAAAGTCATGAAGAGAAAGATAAATATTTGTACATTAATGCATATACATGAAATCTAAGAAGATGGTACTGATGAACCTACCTGCAGGGCAGCAACAGAGACAGAAACATAGAGAACAGACTTGTGGACACAGCGGGAAGAAGCAGAGGGTACGAATTCAGAGTAGCATTAAGACAAACATTACTATATGTAAAATTAGAGAGCCAGTGGCAATTTGCTGGATGAATCAGGGAGCTCGAATCCAGGGTTCTGTGACAACTTAGAGGGGTGGGATGGGTGGAAGGACAGAAGGAGCTTCAACAGGAAGGGGACATAGGTATACCTACAGCTGATTCATGTTGATGCCTGGCAAAAACCAACACAACACTGCAAAGCAATTATCCTTCAATTAATAATAAATAAATTAAAAAGCAAAAAATTAATTTTTTAAAAAAGTGGTGCTGAGAAAACTGGAGAAGTACATGTAAAAGAATGAAACTAGAACACTCCCTAATACACAAAAAATAAACTCAAAAAGGATTAGAGACTATAAAAACTCTTAGATGAAAACACAGGTAAAATACTCTTTGATATAAATTACATCAAGAATTTTTTTGACCCACCTCTTAGCATAATAAAAATAAAAATAAACTGATGGGATCTAATTGAAAACTTCTGCACAGCAAAGTATAAGCAAGATGAAAAGACAACTCTCATAATGGGAGAAAATACTTGCAAATGAAGAAATTGACAAGGGATTAATCTCCAATATATACAAACAACTCATGCAACTCAATATCAAAACAAAAAACCCAAGTAAAAAAATAGGCAGCAGATCTAAATAGACATTTCACTAAAGAAGACATACAGATGGCCCATGAAAAGATGCGCAACATCACTAATTGCTACAGAAATTCAAATCAAAACTACAATGAGATATCACCTCACACTGGTTAGAATGGCCATCAACAAAAAAATCTACACACAAGAAAAAAATCTACACACAGGAAATGCTGAAGAGGTTGTGGAAAAAATGGAATCCTCTTGCACTGTTGGTTGGAATGTAAACTGATACAGCCACTATGGAGAACAGAATGGAAGTTCCTTAAAAAACTAAAAAGCTAGAACTATTTTATTACCTAGCAATCCCACTACTGGGCGTATACCCCAAGAAAACCACAATGCAAAAAGAAACATGTACCCTGGTATTCACTGCAGCACTATTTACAATAGCCAGAACATGGAAGCAACATAAATGTCCACTGACAGATGACGGGATAAAGAAGTTGTGGTCCATATATACAATGGAATATTACTCAACTATAAAATGGAATGAAATCAGACCCTTTGTAGAGATGTTGATGGACCAGAGCCTGTCATACAAAGTAAAATAAGTCAAAAAGAGAAAAACAAACATCTTACATTAATATGGAATCTAGAAAAATGATATAGATAAACCTATTTGCAGGGCAGGAATAGAGACAGACATAGGGAATGGATGTGTGGATACAAAGGCGGGGTGGGGAGGGCTGGATGAATTGGGAGATTAGGACTGACATATATATACACTATATATGTAAAACAGCTAGTGGGAACCTGGAGCTAGCTCAGCTCAGTGTCTGTGATGATACAGATGGGTGGGATGGGGGAGGGACGGAGGTCTAAGGGCAAGGGGATGTATGTATGCACATAGCTGATTGTTGTACAACAGAAACTAACAGAACACAGTAAACCAATTATACTCCAATAAAAATACAAAATAAATTATAGGACATCAACTATTTCTTTCAAGTCATTAGAAGCGATTTGAAAATTTCCAGTTTCACGAGTCAATTAGCAAAGAAAAAAAGAGATAAAATCTTGTATTCTCTAAAGACTCTGCTTCCATTTTGTCCTTGTGTTGCTAGTCAGACCATAAAGGTGATAATTTTAATAGCAACACTAATTTATTTAATAGTTCCAATGTCAAGTACTGAGTTTTTTATATATTAATATTTAATTCTCAAATGTGAAGACAAAGACCTTGTTTTTTTCACATCTGTATCCTTAGGACCAGCATAGACACAAGATGATGAATGATAAGTATCTGTCAAAAGAATGGACATGTAAAATGGAGAGTCGGAACAATATATGTATTAATAGTATTTAAAACTACCATCTTCAGACAACTCAGGTTTTGTAAGTGTATAAAATAATAAAACAGAGCTGAGAGCACCTCAAAAGAGACTTCATTTTATACATGTACTCACTGGTTGACCTTGACAAGTGACTTAATCTCTTACTGAATCATAAATTTTATTATCATATCAGTGATAATAACTTCCTTGAAAATGGACAGAGTTCCCAGCATTGTGCCAGCTCTCAATATATGAGGGATGCTGTTATTCTGATACCATTTTGTATCAAAATGGTACAAAAATTTTGAAACATTACTTTTGAATTAGGAACTTAAGCATCAACACTATTTTAATGCCATGTAAGTGTTTTTATATATATATCATAGGGGGAGTTTCAATCATTATTAATACAACTACAACCTGTAGCAACACAAGAAAGAATTTAGAAAAACACATTCCTGGATTTTATATAAAATTGTTAAGAGTAAAAATTACCATCTTTGAACTATGACATAAGCATGACCAAGTTATGAAGACCACAAGGACTCTTGCAGCATTTCACCTGAAAGCCACAACGTGCCCTGCCTGCTTTTTCTGTTATTTTTTTTTCCTTAGCACTAATCACTACCTCCCATTCCTACTTGTTCTGCTGTCTGTTTCTTGCATCTCTTCTGACTACAGCATAAGCTCCATGAAGGCAGGTATTTTCATCTGCTTTTAACTGCTAAGTTACCTGAGACACAGACGGTACTCAACACTTAAGTGTGGCTTTGAATAAATGAAAGCAGAAAATGAGGGCCAGTGAAATTAAATACCTATGTTTAGTTGGTGAATAGCTGAACAGGTTGAAGTATCCAGGACTTCCAGATACTCATCCAGGGCTCTTTTCAGCGCTCCAAGCGCTCTCTTTTCTGAAAGTTTTGTTTTTTCTGTTAGCAGCTGGCAAAATGAGCAGTATTTCTGAAATGTGTAAATAACTTCTATCCATCATTTGCCGGTTTCTAGAACATTTTATTTGAGGTGCTTCTAGAATGGGCTTCCCTGGTGGCTCAGAAGGTTCACCTGCAACATGGGAGACTCCTGGGTTCGATCCCCGGGTTGGGAAGATACCCTGGAAAAGAACTGTGTAAATAGTCTCTAGCCCTCATTTGAGGGTTTCTAGCACATTTTATTTGAGATGCTTCTTCAACACCCGTTATAAAAGGGAAATACATTTTTTTTCCAAAATTCCACAACATTGGAGATTCTATATGAAAAAATATTGGCTAGTTCATAAGAGTCAAACAATAATGCCATAAGCCAGCTTCTGTTTGTAAAGCACTTTAAAGATGGACCACAAAAAGCCTAATTTCTAATCAGCTGAATTCTTCTTTAAAAGTAAGATGTAAAAAAAAAAAAAAAAAAAAAAAGTAAGATGTGATTTCTTCTTTAAAAGTTAAGAGCTGAGCTGAGCCAACACCCTGTTAAAGGAAACTGAGCTGGGAAGTCAAAATTTAGAGTCTCTCCTAATAGTGAAAGGATGAGGAGGAAAGTAACGAGGGAGCCACAAGAAGACAAACTAATGATCAGACTCATCACCTTTTTTTACCTGCGGAAGTATATTTTGCAATCTATACTTCTTACTAAACAACTATTAATCAAACAGGAGAAAAGAATACACATGTTTTCAACTACGCAAGAGTTCAAAAAATCTAATTACCACATACCTAGTCTAGGGTAGGGCTTCCCAGGTAGTGCTAGTGGTAAAGATCCTGCCTGTCAATGCAGGAGACAAGAGATTCAGGTTCCATCCCTGAGTTGGGAAGATGTCCTGGAGGAGAGCATGGCCACCCACTCCAATATTCTTGCCTGGAGAATCCCACGGACTGAGGAGCCTGGCAAGCTACAGTCCAAGGGGTCACAAAGACTTAGATATGAGACTTAGGATACACGCAGATCGGGATGATGCCTGGAGAATTATTTCTAGAAAATAAGTGAGTAAACCGAAAAAAAGAAGAAAATATGGTTACAGAAAACACTGATTCCAATTCAGGAGAACTGCACAAGGATATTTGAGCAGGAAGTATCCACCTAACCTAGATTAGCTTAAACTGGGGCAGGAGGATGGAGGCTCCTGGGGGAAGTCACTCAAGGAAAAAGCACATTTGATAGGATATGTTATATGATCAAGTTTAAAATGAGGCCATGACAAAGGAAAAAGGTACAAGAATAAGTGAAAGACATTAGGAACTCCAAGGTAACAAAAACGGTATATAAGGAAGAAAATATAATCTTAGTACTTTGATTGGCTCCATGTAAATTTCCTAAAGGAAATCAACCCTGAATATTCATTGGAAGGACTGATGCTGAAGCTGAGGCTCCAATACTCTGACCACCTGATATGAAGAGCTGACTCATTAGAAAAGACCCTGATGCTGGGTGGGAGGAGAAGGTGAACAACAGAGATTGAAGATTGAAGGTGGGAGGAGAAGGGGACAACAGAGAACAAGATGGTTGGAGGCATCACTGACTCAATGGACATGAGTTTGAGCAAATTCCAGGAGATAGCGAAGGACAGGGAAGCCTGGCATGCAGCAGTCCATGGGGTCGCAGGGAGTCGGACACAGCTGAGCCACTGAACAAAATTATATTTACTTATTAACAATATACATTTTAGAATTTTAGAATTCTCCAAGACAAAGATTTAATCATTGTTATATCTGGGTACACTGTAAATACTATACACCTCATAAAAGTAAGAAGTTTTTAATTTGTGAAGAGGAAGAGAAAACGTGAGCTGAAAGTAGATTACAGACGCTAACACTGCCATCTTACCAAGTGGAGAGTAAAAAGATTGTAGTTGATGAAAAATAAACAAAGGTTGGGAGATTAGGACTTAAACACGTAACACACTACTATACATAAAACAGATAACTAGTAAGTATCTACTGTATAGCGCAAGGAACTCTACTCAATACTCTGTAATGACCTATCTGGGAAAAGAATCTAAAAAAGAGTGGATATATGTAGATGTATTACTGATTCACTTTGCGGTCCATCAGAAAATAACACAGCATTATAAATCAACTATACTCCAGTAAAAATTAATCAAAAAAGAAACAAACATACAACAATATTAATTTCAAAGATTACTATGAAGAAACTAAACATTAATTTATATTTGGAAGATGATGAAGATATTTTAAATGGACATATCAAGAAAAGAACTAAAAGCAGTTATATATGGAGGTCAAAATTGTGATTTCTTAAGAACAAATGGACTGTTGCTCTAATAAAAAAAAAAAAATCACACAGAGGTGGAGAATTGACTCACTCAAATTCCAAATTCTTTTGCATAAAACTCCTCTGTCACATTAGAAAAGTCCAAATCTTTACTATCGTTCTGTTAACTCGAAGGTACTTTTGGAAGTTATTAAAGGGGGAGTTTTGGAGTATTCCCCTATTTCTTAGAAAGACACGGGCACAGATTAGATTACAAACTCAAATAATTTTGTAAACCTAAGAAATGAAGTAGGTGAAGGTAAGAAAATAACAGTTGTTTTTAGTAACTCTCAACTCAAAACTAATGAACTATAATGAATTACTATTACTTAGCTGGTTAGAGATTCTTTCAGTGCTGATGGCAGTTTAGAAATGAACAAAAAGAAAACTACAAAGTTAATATCCCTTGCCTTCTCCCAACTTTTAAGATCTTTAGCAGCTGGAGTTTCACAGAAATGTCATTCATCAGAAATACTTAACACAAGCATCTAGGATTCATTTTGTTGCTCTTTACAAAGGATATTCTTTATTTAAAATGCTAAGTTTCTTTTAAAGCCTACTTCATAAGAAATCTATGTTCTGTCCTTTCCATTTCCTGCCAATACTCCATTTCAAAGTGTAGCCTGCTCTAGGAAATTGAAAAGAACTCCCTTCCTACATCAGATGTCTCTCTTCATTCCATATGCAACAGCTTCAGGATAGTCCCCAGGGTGTACAGCCTCTCGGGGATCTTCAAATCCACGTTGAGATGGAGCCCCAAGGTAGACAAGTAGATCCAGGCTCCCAAGCCCTCTCCAAATGACAGCCTCCAGAAAAATAAGTGTTGCAGAGGCCTAACCCTCAGATGCCAAGTGTGGGCCACAGAGCATATGAATAAATTGAAACATCTCCCCCTACCATATGTAATTCACTAAAAGAGAAAACCATCTGATGCTGTTCCAGCAACTATCCACATTAATTCTCCAGAGAGCTAAGTCTCCAGTGATTGAAGCCTTCTTAATTCTTTTTTCTCTTCCTATCCCCTCTTTTCATCCTTAGTTGAAAAAGATAATGCTGTTTCTCACCTGGGTCAAGTTGCTTATCTCTGGGCACACTTTGGAAATTTGGTTATTCTGAAGGTACAGTATCTTCAGGCCTGGAAGTTTTTCTAACACTGAGGGCATCTTTGTTATGTTCTTTCCATTTAAGATAACAATTTTAGTGTTTTTACCACCCTTCAGTGCTCTTATTAACAACCTTTCAGCCATGGGTATGGAAGAGAAACAGGTTCCTTACTACCCATCTTTGGAATCTAATTGCAGAATTGGTGTGTCATGGAAACAAAAACATTCTGAGATCTATCATGCTGAAGGTGGTAGCATTGGATAATTTCCTGTGTAAAAGGTAGGGAAGGAAAATAACTGATTCCAGGTTTGGGGCAGGAAATGTACAAGATGACCCTAGAAACATGACATTATACCAGAAACATGACATTACCAAGGACTAATGAGATCACATCAAAAGAACATACAAATGGGCTTCCATTAGTCTAAAATGGGAAAATTTGAGACACAAAGAATGACGAATGGACCAAAATAAATTAAAATCTAGAGCTTATGGTACCATAAAAATAAAAGAAAGCCTCTAATTACATTGGAACTTGCTGGGGAACCAACTCCTAAGACTGAAAAATAATAAATGGAAAAAAATGAAGCACTTATTCTGCTTTTCCAGTACAAATCATGTTTTTGTGTAACCTAATACAGTTCTTACTCATTGAAAAATTGAGGCCAATAAATGAGAAAGAAAAAAATAGATTTAGAAAAATCACCATTTTTGCAAACCTAATGAAATAATGGATATATATATAAAGATCATAATTGGATGCTAAATGCATTAGGTAAGAGGTTGACGGGGAACTTTCCAAGTATGAAATCAGGCTAATTACCTACTAATCAGTTTTACCATCACTAAAATTGAAACAATCATGGTGTCATACAATAAAAATTACACAGTACCAATATTAAATATTCTTGAATCTGAGTTTAATCATGCTTCTATATCTAAATACCATTTACAGAAAATATGAGGAATAGAAAAAAGCTAAATTAATCTCAGGGAAGCAGTCAGCCAAATCTCCAAACTGGGAAATTCTATAAGGTAAATGATATACAATATTTAACCAACAAATTATGTCATTAATAAAAAGATGGGGAAACTGTTATGAAAAAATGAGACTTAAGAAAAACAACAGTCAAATGCACTCTGTGAATCTTGTTTAGATCCTGATTTGAATAAAAATATTTCAGAGTCAACTAAGGAAATTTGATCATAGACAATGTATCAGATGAAAAGAATTACTAATTTTGTTATGTATAATAATGACATGGTGGTATTATTTTCTTAAAATGTACCTAACATTTAGAAATGCATCTGAATTTTCAGGTGAATTTTTTTTTAATAAGTGGGGCAGAAAAGTGAGTGGAAAAAAATAGATCAAATAAGATTGACAAAACATTGGTAATTATTAATGCTCAGTAATGGGTACTAGGGGTTCATTATATTATTCTTCCTGTTTTTTGTATAATCTTTGAAAATTTCCAAATGAATGATTAAGACAAAGGCAAAGGAGTAAGGGAAAAGAGATAAGGGCAAAGACATCTGATTAGAACCCCACTTGGCCAGTTATGAGGCTTGGAGGCATTTGGGCTACATATGTACCACATCTGGAGGGCTCAGTTCCAAAAACTTGAACACTATAATATGCATTTGAATTCTGCATTCAAAGTACTCAGAACACAATTCTATCTTCCTCTGTAATTCCCTTTATTCATTCAACAAACATTTAGAAGTATCTACTGTGTGCAACACTGTTCCACTGGGGATAGAAGAATGAATTAAAATGACAAAAATCTCTCAATGAAATTACATTCTAGGAGGAGGAGAAAAAACAAGCAAATAAGTAAACCTAGGTGTTAGATGGCATTAGATGCTATGGAAAAAAATAATAAAACAGGTAAGGAGTTTGCAACTTTAGGGTAACCTGAGAAGGCTTCACTGCAAGGGTGCTATCAGAGACGGGAGCTTTTACAAATAAGATGGCAAAGCAAGTGCCAAAGGCCCAAAGAAGAATCATTAAATTTAGACAGGTTATTATAATGAACATCAGTATCATCATAACAGTAAAATAAAAGGTGCTGGTTAATAGAGTTCCAATTGCTAGAATCATCATTTTTTAGGTACTTAATCACTGCTCTTTTTATTGAAATATCTCTTCCAAACCTTCCAAACCTATTTTCCAGTGTCTTTATTTTGATACTGTTTTAGTTTCCTAAGAACAATCATGATGTTACTATCTGAACAAATTATAAAGCTTTGTTTAAAAAAAAGAAGTCTCATAATACTCACCTCCTCTAAAGTAATGCTGCATGGCTAGGACCCCAGCTGACACTGTCTAAATGGGCCATTTTTTTTCCTGCTTTATATGGGTAAACAGGCCAATATAATCTACTACTGCTTTTTTTTTTTTAATTAATTTTCCTAACCTAGAAAATCTGGTAAACATCTTTAATTTCTCCTTCTCTCTCCAGGCTCCTCTGCCCAGATGATTCTTCAGGCAAGAACGCTGGAGTGGGTGCCATTCCCTTCTCCAGGAGATCTTCCGGACTCAGGGATAGAACCCGGGTCTCCTGCATTGCAGGCAGATTCTTTACTGCTGAGCCACCAGGATGACCAACCCCAGACCCTAGGTAACCACTAATCTCCTTTCTATATGTTTGCCTAGTCCAAACATTTTATACAGATGAGAACATATGTCTTTCACTCAACATAATGCTTCCAAGGTTCATCCAGAGTTATAGCATGTACCAGTACTTCAGTCCTTTTTATTGAATAAAAATACTCCATCCTATACTATATTTATTTATCTACTTATCAGTTGATGGACATTTAGATTGTTTCTGCTTTTTGGCTACTACAAACAGTGCTATGTACAGTTTTCTTGGGCGTATACCTAGGAGAGGTCATATGGTACCCTTTCAGGAACTGCCAGATTGTTCACCAGTGGCTTCATCAGTTTATATTCCTACCAGCAATGTATAAAAGCTTATCTTTTCATTTTTTACTGTCGCTTTTGACCCAAATTGATACAATCAATCCCTTTAAAAAATTTTGTTAAGTTTGCCTTGAAACAGTTCATAATTCACTCCATCAGACAAAAGCCACATGCCAAAACTCTTTGCAATAGCCTTTCTCTATTATAGGTTCCCAAATGAAACTACTGTGGGACAGTAGCCTTAAGAATTTTAGAAGCTCGCTCATCTGCTGATTAGGAAATGCCTTTAATATTTATGAGATCCTAACAAAGGGTTTCACAGTCATGCCCTAGGCTTCATCTTTGGAGTTCATTTTCCTGACAGTTCCCCGATTTGCTCTCTATCTGAGAGTTAAAAGTCTTAGTTGCTCAGTCGTATCCGATTCTTGGCGACCCCATGGACTGTAGCCCACCAGGCTCCTCCATCCATGGAATTCTCCAGGCAAGAATACTGGAGTAGGTAGCCATTCCCTTCTCCAGGGGGATTTTTCCAACCCAGGGATCGAACCCAGGTCTCTTGCATTGCAGGCAGATTCTATCGGAAACTTACTCCTTAATTTTACCATCATTTACTGTCTGGCTGGCTGAAGCACAAGCTGGAATCAAGATTGCCGGGAGAAATATCAATAACCTCAGATACACAGATGACATCACCCTTATGTCAGAAAGCAAAGAACTTAACAGCCTCTTAATGAAAGTGAAAAAGGAGAGTGAAAAAGCTCGCTTAAAACATTTAAAAACTAAGATCATGGCATCTGGTCCCATCACTTCATGGCAAATAGATGGGGAAACAATGGAAACAATGACAGACTTTATTTTTTTTAGGCTCCAAAATCACCACAGATGGTGATTGCAGCCATGAAATTAAAAGACGCTTGCTCCTTAGAAGAAAAGCTATGACCAACATCAAAAAGCAGGTTGAAAAGCAGAGACATTACTTTGCCAACAAAGGTCCGTCTAGTCAAGGCTATGGTTTTTCCAGCAGTCATGTATGGATATGAGAGTTGGATTATAAAGAAAGTTGAGCACCAAAGAATTGGTGCTTCTGAACTATGGTGTTGGAGAAGACTCTTGATAGTCACTTGGACTGCAAGGAGATCAAACCACTCAATTCTAAAGGAAATCGGTACTGAATATTCACTGGAAGGACTGATGCTGAAGCTGAAACTCCAATCCTTTGGCCACCTGATGCATTGGCAAAGACCCTGACGCTGGAAACAATTGAAAGCAAGAGAAGGGGATGACATAGAGGATGAGGCAGTTGGATGGCATCACCAACTCAATGGACATGAGTTTGAGCAAGCTCCAGAAGTTGGTGATGGACAAGGAAGCCTGGTGTGCTGCATGCAGTCCATGTGGTTGCAAAAAGTCAGACATGACTGAGTGACTGAACTGAACTGAACTGTCTGGAGTGGCTAAGAATGAGAAAGTTTTGCTTTGCTTTTCAAACCCAAAAATTTGTAGCTCATTTATATTTAATAATTTTTCCTCTTGCTTGCCTTTCTCCTCCATCTAGAAGAATCCAGATAGCACCTTCAATACTCTCTAGAAATCCCCTCAGGGAGATCACCCAGCTGATGAGATATACTTATTTTCCATGTTAACACTTACTGGCATCATTATTAAACTTTCTTCTACTATGTAACAGAAGTTACTTTTCTTTCAAATTCTAGTAAGTTTCCTCATATTCCTCACCAACATCAGGCTCCTGCTAACAATCTCTTCAAGACCTTTTTAACTTACACCCGAGGCCCAATCCCAAAGCTCATTTCATGGTTTATGTGTTTTGTTACAGTACCAACTTCTTTTCAGGGCTCAATCAGCAAAAAAGACCAACTAGGAACCATACAGTTTGACTTTAGGTAATTATAGAAGCTGGGGAAGCCATCTGTGTAGGTCTGTTGCTTTTGTGTCTGGTGCTGTGCCTACCCCAGAATTCAGAGAAGCTCAAGCAAAAGATCTGGCAGAAGGGGAAGAAGCTAGAGGCTTCATGAAAAAAGTGCCCTGTCCTGTTCATTTCTATGTCCCTAGTGCCTCAGTGCTCCATGGTGTTAGCACCTCTCTAAGTCCCAAGAGTAGTGCTCGCACACTTGAGAGTTAACAAAAGCTGAAGATTTCTATTTAAACGTCTACATGAAACAGCACAAAAAATAACTACTTTTACTGAGCATTTATTACATATCAGGCAGTGTGTTAAATTCTTTATGGAAGTGGACTTAGTCCTTATAGAAGGCAGGGCTTGGTATTTTTTTTAAAAATCAAGAGCAAGATTGTAAGTCATTCCTGTTAAAAGAAAATAATAATAAATTCAGCAGCCTTGTGCAAAAGCAGTAATTTCAGTAAGCCATATTAGTCACCCAAGTATACTGAAAGGAGACAACCGTAAACTTTTACTTATCAGTATATTAACAAAGCTTTTTATTTGTTTCGGGTCTGTATATTTATTTTCAGCAACCCCTGGGTCAGGAAGATCCCTTGCAGGAGGAAATCACAACCCGCTCCAGTATTCTTGCCTAGAAAATTAAATGGACAGAGGAGCCTGGTGGGCTACAGTCCATGGAGTCGTAAAGAGTCGGACACAACTGAGCACACACACATACCCACACTTATTTCAGATGCTATTATTTTTTAGGTTTGTTAAAATCAGATTGTCCTAATCAACACATGAAGGTAAATTAACTGTAACCCACTATCAGAAGTTCTAAAAAAGGAAAACTCTCTTGGGTTCCATTCTTCAACTAACCAGAAGACTTAAGAATTCACCAAGGGTAATATAAATTAAAAGACAGCCCTTCTGTGAGCAAGAAGAATTCTAAGTCACTATCTCATTTATTCTTAACAGTCTATTAACCTAATGAAACTCCCAAAAGTCATATCCTATCCACTGAATTGATAACTATTAACAAACCTTAAGCACTTTATAATATATAGGCCTAGCAACGTGATAGACATTTAATAGTGAGGCCCTTGTTTTTAAGCACTTAAAGACTAAGGGGAAACAATAACAACAATAATAAACAACTAAATGTAAATAACTATTATTAAGTGTATAGTTACTAGAAAGTAACATGTATGACCCAGGGTCCCTAACCTAGCCCAGGTGGGAGAAGTCTGGGGAGCTTACCTAGGTCGGAGCTATTTAAGCTGAGACCAGGAGGACAATAAACTAGGTGAAGCAGGTTGAACCCAACTCCAAGTGTTAGTTCAAAGGCCTTGTAGGAGGGAACAAGGTGGGATAATATAAAGAACTGCTGCTTCTGAAACTTACTTTAAAAACAGAATTAGAAACCCTGTGAGTTCTACTTTTCCACAAGATGGAGAAAGATATATTTTAAATAAGACTTAGAAAAATCAATGTATGTAAATACACAAGACAGGAAGAAAAAGCTCATTTGTTCAGTAACAGTAAAAACAGTATGAAATTACAAATTAAATTTCAAAAAAAAAAAAAAACCCTGACCTACTGCTTCAGCTAGTTCCTAACAACTTCTACCAAGACCATGTATTAACAAGTATGTGCCCGCAGTAACTTGCACAGATTTCCTTCTTACTGCTTCATTTTCTTACTCATGTGTATTCATTTTTTTTTAACATCCAAGAGTTTTGGATAGTCTTCTAATTTGCCCTTTCTTATTTTAAAATAACAAAATAATACATAAATATTAGAATCTCTATTATTTCCAATTATACATGAGGACAAAATAAAAACTAAATAAAATTCTCAAAAAGTTTACTCTTCTATATTCTAAAAGTATTAAAGAATAACCATTTGAACAATGCTGATTTAATTCATCTTTTATTTTTTCTTTTAGCAAACATGTAGATAATATGGACAAAATTGTACTGTTAACTATAGTTACACATCCTTATTTGCTTTATATGTTATAAACATACTTAAGCAGATAAATTCACTGAAGTAAATTAGACATATTCCAGAACTCTGACATATACTTTTCTAAGTCAGGACAAAAGAAAGCTTATCAGATTTTCCTACGAGATTAGCATCATACAGCAAACTAAACTAGTATATGCTGCTTTTAACTTAACATGTGCCATTTTTCAGACTTTAATTTTAGGTCACAGCTAAAATAATTTTTATCTCAAGTTTTATGAAAGAACAGAAGCTGAAACATACAAATCCTGTCCATAACCATATTGGCCATTTAAAAATAAAAAATATACCTATAATCAAGAAAATTCTATTCACCCTGCTAGAAAAAAATAGCCAATAAGTTATTTTACAATACTTAAAGTATAGTGGGAATTTACAATAACTAGATTTCACTGTATCTTATTTTATTGCTTAAAGCTTCTCTTTTAATTTTAAAGTAACAGATTACCCACCGCCCCTCCTTTGCAAAGAAATCCAGATCCAGCATTACAAAACAAGGAGCCTTCAAAATATATTTTGCTTAGCAGGCAGAATGGTTCTTAATCTTTGCAAGTGTATAATACTTTCATGCAGTACTTATCTGCTCAATAGTTCCACATACTGTTGCCTGCTGAATACATAACACTGATACCCTGTTTTTTATGTTATAAAACCCAGTTGTTGTTACTTAGTTATTCAGGCGTGTCCAACTCTGTGACACCACAGACTATACAGCCCACCAGGTTCCTCTGTCCATGGAATTTTCCAGGCAAGATTACTGGAGTGGGTTGCCATTCCCATAACAGGGGATCTTCCCGACCCAGGGATCAAACACGGGTCTCCGTATCTCCTGCATTGCAGGTGGATTCTTTACCACTGAGCCACTGGGGAAGCTCATAAAACCCAGTATTTACTTAGAAAAATTAGTTGCATTCATGGGGAAAAAAATTCAAACTTTATATACACTTGATGTAAAATGTTATTAGTTACTTATCTGAGAAAAACAGATCAACCAAAAAGGTCTCATTATCATAAAACCCCTTACGTAACAAATTATCACAAACATTTGTACATATGGGTGTACCATCTTCTTAAAATATTTTTATAAATAACTTAAAATCTGATCTGACAAATCATTCAACTGAAAAGTACTGTACTGATTTTATTATACAGTCTTGACTCAACAGTGGCTTTCAGCTTTATCCATATATATATAACATAAAAATTCCCAGATATTTGAAACAAATATTTTCAAATATTTGAGGAAAGATGAAATTAATAAGGCTAATAAAATAGCAAGTAACAAAGGCTTTCCCTAGTCCTAGAGAATGAAGCAAAAAGAGAGACCTTATGAGACAAATTGGAAAAGAAGAAGAATTTGAAGTAAATTTGGCCTTGGACCCTTTTACAAATTTACAAATTGCTACTCCTTCAATTTGCACAAGTTAAAGAATAACAGAAGCTAATAACTATTTCTCAGTGGAAAAGGGTGCAAGGAAAGCAAAGCAGCTTAGTAGTGATGGAGAAAGTACAATAAAGAATATAAAAATTTATAGTTAAGATAATCAAGAAATGATGTCACAACCATTCTGAAGTTGAGAAATAACACGGAATAATCAATGAATTAGAAAAGCAATAATGTGCTGCATCTTTTAAAGTTATATACAAATAAAAGACTTATTTTTATTTTTATTAAAGCAACCTTCTTAGCTGCACTTTGATGGGGTTACATAAATGTCACAGCATCAACCTCAAGGGGTGGGAAGGGCAGGGATGGGAGGGAGGTTCCAGAGGGAAGGGATATATGTATACTTAGGGCTGATTCATGTTGTTACATGGCAGAAACCAACACAAGGTTCTAAGGCAATTATCCTCCAATTAAAACTAAATGTTAAAAAAAGTCACAGCATTAATCCCATCAACAGCAATGTTACTGCAATCAAATTATTTATACACATTAATTAAATTTGTTATCACCATCACATTATTGCAATGTCAAAGAGACTGAGTCATTTCACTTCTTCATGAAAAATTACATTGATATGGTTACTGAAAGCTTTTGGTAATAAGGAGAAAAAAAATTTTTTTAACAACTTCAACACAGAATAGAACGTTCAGAATCTTATATTTAATAAAAATATCAACAATCAGGGTACCATCTTGGTCTATAAATGATATTCTCCACAAAAAACTTACATGAGTTTTTTAAAACACCATTAAGGGGACACTGGTTGAAGTTTCTCTCGGACACGTTTTTTTAAAACCTATGAGTAGCTTTGCCATAAAACTGATTTAAGGTAGCTGTGTTTTTTCAGAAACACTGAGAATAATCCAATACTTGGTATTAATACTCAGATCAGCACACTGACATAATAGCAACATTTTATAGACTAGCTGCAATTTTCAGTAGCTGTGTTCACCAACCGTGTAACAGAACTGTAGTGTTCTCCTAAGCCATATGCATGTCTCATATAACTGAAATGCAAAAAGGAGAAATAAGTAATTTAGACAAAAGTATTTCACTGTATATAAATGTTTTAAAACCAAGTACCCTGAATTAATCACTTCACAGTGGTATCATTCAATAGACTTCACTACTTAAAACTTTAACACCATTTAAAAAGTATCATCAGTGAGTAAAATATGGTTCAATAACTCTGCTGAGTTTGTCCGGTAAAACACAATCACTAGAGTGAAAAAAAAGACTGAGATGGCAAATTCTCCATGCTGTGTTTCAGAGAACTCTCAATTATGTAAAATACTTTTACAATATGAAGAAAAAAATCTCTAAAGAATAAACAATAAGGCAACATGAGTGCATTTCAGCTTTTACACTTGCTAAAACTTTTAGCATTATTAATGTCAAACCAGAAAAACATTAAAAATAATCCTAAAATTTTGTAACCTTTAGAAATGACTTTATTCTTAACACATACATAAGAATAAATCACAAAAGATTTAAACAGTTATCTAAACCATGTATTTTGACAATGCTTTCTAATTCTGTAATTGCCTTTAACATGAAATAAGCATAATTAATGCTGCTGAAAATAGACTTGATTAATCAACATACATAACCTAAAATTTTTCATAATCCTTTAAGACAAAAGTCTTAATTATGAAAAATATTAACAGCAGGAATTTCTAGGTACTTACACAAGTATTAATGGATCTTCTGGATATTCTTCACCAACTACTATAGGAGGAGAATCTGCCTGTATTATCTCTATTGGTGTTCGTAAAATGTGAGACAGGGCTCTTAGCTATAAAAGACAAAATGGAAACTATATATATATATATATATATATTTGTAAGAGAAATAGAGGTAAATCTTATTCAAATCATGAACAGGGCAACCAGTCAGAGCAGGGATCTACTTCTATTCCTTAATACACATCAAGAGCTCAGTAAAAGGGCATGGAATGGAGGGTGCAAAACAAGCTCTGGAAATCTTGGCATCCCATCTGCTGCTGCTGCTGCTGCTAAGTCACTTCAGTCGTGTCCGACTCTGTGCAGCCCCTTAGACAGCAGCCCACCAGGCTCCCCCATCCCTGGGATTCTCCAGGCAAGAATACTGGAATGGGTTGCCATTTCCTCCTCCAATGCAGGAAAGTGAAGTGTGAAAGTGAAGTCGCTCAGTCGTGTCCGACCCTCAGCGACCCCATGGACTGCAGCCTACCAGGCTCCTCTGTCCATGGGATTTTCCAGGCAAGAGTACTGGAGTGGGGTGCCATTGCCTTCTCCCAGCATCCCATCTAAGTCTTCAGAAATCATACACAGAATTTCTCTTTAATAATTTAAATTTACTCCATTGTGAAAACAGCAACTCTTTTTTCAAATGAATTCACAAATGATTTAAGAGAAAATGTCCTTCAAAAGATGTTTAAAGGTTTTTCTCAATTTAAAAAGTCACTTATGTCTCTAGAACTCACATTGATTTGAGATTCTTATTAAAAGTTCAAGCATCTTTAATTACTCCTAATGTAGTCGCAAAGCTAACCTTCCCAAGTTTCAAAGACCCAGGAGAGGCATATACAACATTAAGGCATATAAAACAAGTTCCCTCTGGTGGCTGAGGTACAAATATAGCACTGCTAAGAAAAACACTTTGATGAAGCAATCATGTCCTATCTTCAAACTTAATTCTTGAAGTGAAATATTCTTGAAGTAAAAATTCTTGAAGTGAAACAAACTATTTGAGATGGCTAATCATCATTACCAGAGAAGGCAATGGCACCCCACTCTAGTACTCTTGCCTGGAGAATCCCATGGATAGAGGAGCCTGGTAGGCTGCAGTATATGGGGTCGCGAAGAGTCAGACACGACTGAGCGACTTCACTTCCACTTTTCACTTTCATGCACTGGAGAAGGGAATGGCAACCCACTCCAGTGTTCTCGCCTGGAGAATCCCAGGGGCGGTGGAGCCTAGTAGGCTGCCGTCTATGGGGCCGCACAGTCGGACACAACTGAAGCGGCTTAGCAGCAGCAGCAGCAATCATCATTACACAGTAATATTAATAATACTGTTAGAGTCATCCATGTAGCACTTTAGCTTCAAACTTCAATGCATATAGCCTTTGCTTTGTTTAATATATACAAATGGACTATCACGTACACATGGGGTCTTATTACCCTCATTCAATAATCAGGAAACTGGAGCTCAGGAGGTTGGCTGATTCCCCAAAGTCAGAAAACTGAGAAGTAGAAGGAACCAGCACCCAGCCCCCAGACTTTCCCTGTTACTCCCTGACTTCTAACACCCCAAGCTACCTCATCACCACCTGCACACTCAGGGGTTTTATGTTCCTTTAATGAAACAAAGATAACAGTAAGATAAATAATTAGAGCTTTAAAAAAAATCATGATTAACTCCCTACAAATGACTAACATATTTTCTTGTAAGTAAATTTTAATGCATTAAATATTGCTTTCACATCAGTCAGTATCAACTAGGAACTCAAGACACAATTGTAATAGATGTGTTATGGTAGGATTTGACCTGTAATCTCACATTAAAATATTGTTTTCTATTTCTGACGTTTTCCAATGTGATTTTCATCTGGGGTAAAATTTTACTGTATTTGAGAAAATCTTCACTTTCATAAGTCCATAAACTCAAATATATTGCCTGTAGCAAGATCACAAATAGAAATATGCAGACACAACACTAGCTTCACCAACTCACAGATCAAACACTGGGCTATTTAAAATTAAATAGTGCTTCAGTTCCCAAAGGTACATAATTAAATTAAAGGCCTAAGAATATTAACTCCTTATATCAATGTTTTATCAGTAGAGAAATAGCAAATATATAAAGAAAAGGAATTGTCAAAGAAAAATTTGGATCACCTGAAAAATATGTCTAAAAACTACAGAAGGGATTTAAAAATAATTTAACAATTTCACGATGAATAACAAACTTACCTCAAGTTGACCCCCCCAAGCAGCTGTGTTTACAATATCATCACAATACTTTCCAAACTCTTCTGTTGGAAACAGATCAGAAAACAGCACTTTTTAGAATTCATAATAGATCCCTTTTATAACTCCCACAATGCCTGATGAAACTGCCCAAGTTACGAACTTCCTCCTTCTCCACCTATATCCTCCAGAATTTAATCCATTTCCCAAATCCAAACTTAACTCACTCCAACTTTCCATCCAAGAGCAAAGCAATTCATCTCTGTTTCTCTCCCTCAACCTGAGGTCTAGCAATCTCAACTAAATTATAAGCCTACCTCTCTCTTGATCCAAGCACTGACCCCAAAACTGCCACCACATTCACATTGTAAAATCCAAATCTGCATCTTAAAGAATATGCTAAAAGATTAAAAGATGCATCCTCTGTAAAACGGGCTTCACTATAAAACCCTATAAGAAATGTGAGAAGAGAATTAAAGTACAAATGAGTTGAAACTCCTTTCCCAGTGACTGTTTGATGACAGTGACAGTGACATCAAATAGTGCCACATATTTCGGAAATGTTTACTTTATTATTCTAGCCAAAAAAAGGTCTTCCTGTATCAGGCTTGAGAGGAGGTAAAAGACCTAACTTCAGAGTTTATAATGGCATATCTTGAGCATACACACTGCTGTTATACAGAAAGTTAAAGTCAGAAAAATCACTAATACCCTTGGTGTTTAGAGGAAGAAGAAAAAAATTATGGGCATCTAGGAGAAAACACGTCCCATGTGCCCATCTTATTCACTGTCTCATATCCCCAGTGATGAGAACAGTGCATCAGCACGCTGCGGCCCTCAATAAACATTGACTGAAGGACTGGGGATAATTACAGCTTTTGTCTTTTTCTTTGATTCACCAAGCTGAGGTATCACCTCCTCTCCCCTGCCCTATAACTAGCACAGCTGGGGACTTCATTAAACAAAAGTCAACCCTAGCCTTCCCCTCTTCAATCCACCCTGAACATATGACTTACTCTCAGGGAATACTGCCACGTCTGCTGTCTTATCTCAAGGACTAACTTTCTCCCTTACTCCCCTTTCACTTTCAGAAACTTTTCAAATTTTTACTTGTTTCCTCCTTTATTTGCTAGTTGTGCATTTTTTTTTTAACTTTCCCAACTATCAAAGATATTATACAGAATATTAAGGCAGGTTTTGCAGTCAAATTCTGCCTGAATATTATGACTTATGAAAATAAAATTAAATCTTCCAAAGTACAGGATAAGAGGAGGAATTAGTTTTCCTAACCATTCTCTACTGATCATCTTCAGACCCGATACTTGCAGAGACTAGACAAAGCTTAACTTTGTGAAATATGAACTTATTTACACACTTTTTAAACTAGTAATACAAACCCTATTCCTATTTTCATCTTAAGATTAATATTTTCAACTACAAAAGAGTTAAGTACTTAAAAAGATCTTGATAAACAAAAATGTGCTATCATCTACTAAAGTCATAGAAAATAATTTTGCCTAAATGTTAGATGTTTTCCCCCCATAGGACTATTCAGGCTTTCTTTTTTTTTTCATTCTCAGTTACAGAAACCACTTTACTTAATAACCATCACAGCTAAAACAGCAACAAGACGTAGCAGAGAAAAATAAATTACCTGGAGTATACATTTCTCCTGTATTAGGATTTGTTAAAAATGGCAGAAAGTCTTCCACATGACTCTGCATATAGTTAGCAGTCTGACATCTTAAGGCAGCCACAGTCAGAACGCCGTTCTGCTCTTTCAGCTGATCTTCAATGGCTCTATACATACAGTGCCCATCAGATGGAATCTGTTTAATTTCCAACTGTCTAGCTGCCAATATTTGAGCAAGTTTTTCACTTTCTACATGTCTAGCTCCAGTTAAGTTTTCAATTTCAGCTTCGGCTATCCTTTCTTCCCGCTCCTTTTCCAATGCAGCCTTTTTGTCCTATGCAGAGGGTAAAATGTAGGAAAGTTAATTCCTAATAATTAAGACTCGTTTACATTTATCATGGGGACAGAAATATAAGATTCTCAAAAACATTTTTCTCCCTTCTCCCACAAACACTATCAGACAGATGATCTCATCACCTGTAGAATTTTCTATACCGTGAACTCTTCTAAAGGCAAACAAGATTTCTCATCTGTGCATACCCAGCACTGAGCTCTGTCTTGGAACAAAAGAAGGCTCTCAAATTTTTCTGTGAAGTCTGTCTGAAACTACATGCCAAGTTTCTAAAAACTTGACTTACTGATTTCAAAGTACTATGGTAGATTGAGCTGTCCTAGGCCTTAGTAACATCATTATCATACTTAAGTCCAAGCTTTATAACTTATTACTCCACCAGTGAGGTCTTAATGTGCTAGATCACAAGTTCATGAGCAAGGCATTAATTTGCTTAGGTCTTTAGAAGGGTATAGTAGTTCTATTTATCCAGCATTTAACAAAAATGTCCACATACAAACACACACACATTTAGCTTAAGATAAAAACATTCTTCTCTATTAAAAAAACTATTACAGATAATCTAAAGTCCCCCTTAAGGACCACTGCCAATCTCTCAGTGCCTGCTTTAGAGATCTGATATGTTTCCCTCTAGATTTTTTTCCTATGCATTTTAATAAATACAGATGTACTCATAGAAAATCTATAGAAAACAGTATTTTAACAAAAGTGTATCATACATTACATTCAACTTGCTTTCCTTCTATTCAAATTTCCTATGAAATCTTCCCATGCAAACATATGCAAAGATGGGATGAGGAGAAGGTAATGAGAGATTTATGACATGGAGGATGGATAGGAAGTAGAGTGGGAAGGCTAGGAAAAAGAGAGAAAATTCCTGACACTTGGAATAACAAGGATCAAAAGACAGAAAGCACTGTATGCTTCATTCATGGCTGAACACAGTTCATATACCTAGAATACCAGAGAAAAGTGTCAAGAGATGAGGTGGGAGGCGAAAGACGGGACACAGTTAATAATATGAAAGTCTATGCATACATAGTTCAAAAAGCACCAGGAGGATATCCACACAATAGTGCTTTTCGGTAGGATTACAAAATAAGTTTTGTTTTGTGTGTGAGCCTGCATGTGTGTGTGTGTGTGTGTGAACATGTTTCTGAATCTCCATGGTTTCTTTTGGGTACCATGGTATCTTCCCAGGTGGCTCAATGGTAAAATGTCAATGTAAGAGATGGGATTCGATCCCTGGGTCGGGAAGATCCCCTAGAAGAGGAAATGGCAACCCACTCCAGTATCCTTGCCTGGAAAATTCCATAGACAGAAGAGCTTGGCAGGCTACAATCCATGGGGTCACAAAGCGTCAGATACAACTGAGCACATAGCACATGTGCCTGCCTGTGCGTGTAAACAGCTCTCTAGCTGTCCATGGTATGTTTTATTTGTACGCTGAGAGCAAATATTTTCAACTTAAGAGAATAAAAAGTTAAACTACATTCTATAAATTTTGATGTGCTGATAGCAAACTACAGTGAAGGATTTGGATAAACCAAGAAAAAGAAGATACAGCTAAAAATTTTTATATCCCCAGCTCTAACCTTTCCTTAAGGGCAGAAAATATGAATGGAAAGGCAAATTTCAATTTGATTTAATGCCACCTGCTTCTACTATATGCTTGTTATATGTCATGCCAGATAAAGCTAGTGCTTCCTAAGTTAGCTGAATCAAAAGCACATTATTGAAGCAACCTAGATGTCCATCGGCAGATGAATGGATAAGAAAGCTGTGGTACATATACACAATGGAGTATTACTCAGCCATTAAAAAGAATACATTTGAATCCGTTCTAATGAGGTGGATGAAACTGGAGCCTATTATACAGAGTGAAGTAAGCCAGAAAGAAAAACACCGATACAGTATACTAACGCATATATATGGAATTTAGAAAGATGGTAACAATAACCCTGTGTACGAGACAGCAAAAGAGACACTGATGTATAGAACAGTCTATGGACTCTGTGGGAGATGGAGAGGGTGGGAAGATTTGGGAGAATGGCATTGAAACATGTAAAATATCATGTATGAAAGGAGTTGCCAGTCCAGGTTCGATGCACGATACTGGATGCTTGGGGCTGGTGCACTGGGACGACCCAGAGGGATGGTATGGGGAGGGAGGAGGGAGGAGGGTTCAGGATGGGGAACACATGTATACCTGTGGTGGATTCATTTTGATATTTGGCAAAACTAATACAATTTTGTAAAGTTTAAAAATAAAATAAAATTTAAAAGATAAAAAAAAATAAAGTCACTTAAAAAAAAAAAGCACATTATCTTAATAAAACATAAACCTATTTAAATTTTTTCTTTCCAACTCAAACCATGCCAAAAGTAACATGATACAATTTATTTCACAGCATATCTGCAACTGTGGATCACAGTGGCATAAAACCTTAAAACACAAGGTGGCACTATTACTTTAAAAGACTACAGAAAACATTTTTCAGAGGGGAGAGGAAGAATAAGCACCTTGAATATCATCTAATCCAAAACCCCTCATTTTCCTCTTTTGAGGAAAGGAAGATTTCCAAAACAGCATGAAGAAAGATTTCCAAAGGCCATACAGTTGGTTAGAAGCTGAGCAGGGACCAGGGACAACACAGAGAGCTCCTTCTATCCAGGCACCTGAATCAAAGTTGGAGCAGATGGGAGCTGGAGTTAATGATGTCAAGCACTACTGGAAAACTGGAACTTTACACTATCTGTAAAACCTTAATTTAAGCCTCTAAAATACTCATCCAAGAATCTCATTTTTTTTCCCTCATGCTCTGCTTCAATATTACAAAGCAACTGCATTTCCTTTCCAGGACACCAGGTAAAAAACACACAGGATTGTCTTCCCAACATTCTTCTACTATATGAAGTTTTCCAATGGCATGAGCAATTTTCATTTTACAGCCCTAGTCCTGGAGATAGAACGGCATCAATAAACTCTAATGAAAATGTATGTAAGATGAAAATAGCACAATAGCACAATAACTCAAAAATACACTGTCAGTAAAACTAGAGTCATTCTGGTATAGCAACAGCAAAAACAAATCTGAAGACAAATCTTAAGAGCTGGGAACTAGTGCAGCAGTTGTAAACTTTTAGCATGCCACTGACACAACTTGAGCCTCCTCAGCTTTCTCGTTTATAATACAAAGAAACTGAAGGAGATCTCATTCCAGCTCTCAAATTTCAAATTTTTGGAACCCAGGTCTACGTTCTATTTCAAGCTGTTTCTACCATACCAATGAATTTTCACTGAAGCTCTCTGAGATAAATAAAATACTCCCTATGCTTTTCTAAATTGAAAATATGGGATTTGCTCTTAAGATATCCCAGTAATAAATCTTCATAAAATTTTGCATGTTTTCTACCAGAGAGTTGTATCTCTCCCAAAGATAAACATCATTAGTTAACTGACTTTTCATTCCTTGGTGCCTCTGGGTGGGCAGGAGTGGGGAGTGGGGTGGGAAGTAGTTCAATGTAAGTCTAAGACCCAATTATCTACCCTTGTCTTCAGGTCCCATTTTCTCAAATACTATAAACTCAGTGTTTTCTGCTCCAAAATCCTATTAACACAACAAAGCAGTAAGAAACTTTGGGCATTACTTACCAGGGTGTTGCCAATCTGCTGACTATAAAAATATACATTTTTTGACACTATAGCTGGAAAAAGTATGCATTTCAGCTATGCAATATTTTAGGAGAAAAGTAACAAAACGTTTGAGAAAGGTAAGCCTTTGTTTTGTTGCCTAAGGGACAAGGTAGAGTGAACAAATTTTGATAAAAGGAGTTGTATCGTTTTCTAGAGTTAAATAGTTGCTACTCTAAGATACAGGGGCTTCCCTGGTGGCTCAGACAGTAAATAGTCTGTCTGCAATGCAGGAGACCTGGGTGGAAAAGATCCCCTGGAGAAGGAAATGGCAGCCCATTCCAGTATTCTTGCCTGGGAAATCCCAGAGGAGCCTGGCGGACTACAATCCATGGTGTTGCAAAGAGCTGGACACGACAATGACTGAGCACACACACTCTATGTATATACTATATACTACTATACACTAAGCAGAGTCAATTCCAACAAATATTTTGTTATGCAAAATTTCTGCCCTTCACTTCTGACCTATATAAAATAGATGACAATTATAAGACTATAACAGAAAAAACATATGTCGTTAAGTAGAGAGCTGGTGAATTAGATAACCTCTGCTGCTGCTAAGTCACGTCAGTCGTGTCCAACTCTGTTCGACCCCAAAGACGGCAGCCCACCAGGCTCCCCTGTGCCTGGGATTCCCCAGGCAAGAACACTGGAGTGGGTTGCCATTTCTTTCTCCAATGCAGGAAAGTGAAAAGTGAAAGTGAAGCCGCTCAGTCGCGTCCGACTCTTAGCGACCCCATGGACTGCAGCCTACCAGGCTCCTCCACCCATGGGAGTCCCCGGGCAAGAGTACTGGAGTGGGTCGTCAGTGCCTTCTCCAAGACAACCTCTAAGATACCATAAAACCTAAATTTCTATGAAGTCTATGAAGTTCACAATAATTACTCAAGAATAAAATTTTACATTAGTACAAGAAATGCTTGACAATTTGCAACTTAAGCAACTTTCAAACAAATTGTCTTAGGTTGAATTTCTTAAGCAGTGTACTATGCAGTACTTAAACACAGTGAAAAACAGTATCATTTGTTGACCCAGCAGTTCTTCAGGCCTTGTGTTAGGGCTTTGGAAACAGTAAATTATTTAACATTCACAATAACTCTATGAAGTAGGTATCATTTTCTCCTATTGTATACATGGGCTTCCTTGGTGGCTCAGATGGTAAAGACTCTGCCTGCAATGCTGGAGACCCGGATTCAATCCCTGGGTCAGGAAGATCCCCTGGAGAAGGGAGTATCAACCCACTCTGGTATTCTTGCCTTTAAAATTCCATGGACAGAGAAGTCTGGAGGGCTACAGTCCAAGGGGTGGCAAAGAGTCCAAAGGATCAGACATGGCTGAGCAACTAACACTTCCACTGTCATTTCATACACGTGAAACTAAGGCTTAGAAAGGTTAAGAATCTTATCCAAAGCCACCACAGTGGGATTAAAATCTCCACCTGACTGACATCAATTCCATGTGCAATTAAATGTACATACTAAATTATATTTACTACTAAATTATAAGATACAAGCTAGTTTAAAAATAAACATTTAAATTCTAGAAAACATTGTATTAATAAAAACAATATTTGAGAATAAAAAGACTGGATTTAAACTTCTTGTTCTTTTTCAAAGTGAAAAGCCCTTTCCTATCTAATCGCATTCCCATAATTTTGATATCATAAACATTACATCCAATAAATCAGTTTCCTTATAGCTCTTTGATGATGCAAAATTTCATTCTCACATTTGTTTTTGTGCAAGATGTCTCACTTACTCCAAATAGCCTAACTAAATAATTATTTTTCCACCAAATACCAACTATTTAACACGTAGCAGAGTGAATCTTTCCTTCTCTAAATTTTCATCACAACTAACCAATACATATATAACTACATAATCCTGTTAATTTTGTGTACCTATATATCTTAACTTCTAGGTTCAAATTCTTCTTTTACCACTTAATATCATAGTTTTTAACCAAAACTGTACATCAGAATCACCTGGGCTCACACTCTTCAGATTCTAAATTAAGTCTGGAATAATATATTTGTAAAAAATATCCTTTTCACACCCCCTTTCCTAGATCCACTCTCCTATGAGAACTGCAGACTAGACATACACCTATTTTCTTATCTATAAAATGAGGATAAGAAATCCTACTTCACAGGATTACTGTCAAGACTAAATGAGATTTCATATAATCTAAAGCCTAATAATAGGGCTTCCCTGGTGGCTCAGAAAGTAAGAGTCTGCCCGCAATGTGGGAGACCTCGGTTCAATCCCTGGGTCGGGAAGATCTCGTGGAGAAGGAAATGGCAATCCACTCCAGTATTCTTGCCTGGAGAATCCTAAAGACGGAGGAGCCTGGTAGGCTACAGTCTACGGGGTCGCAAAGAGTTGGACACGACTGAGCGAGTTCACTGCAAAGCCTAATAAATGTTAGTTTAGGTCCTTTGGCAAGGGAATTCCCTTTTTTTTTTTTCTATTCCCTTCCAATACAACACCTAAGATAGTATTACACATATAGCACTAACAAATACTAGGCAACTTTCATACCCGTCTCTTTTGTGCTTTTGATATCCGAAGTGGCTGATTCTCAAGAACCAAGTTTGAAATATTAACAGCAACAGAATCTATCTAAAGGAAACAAAAAACATTACCAAGTTAAGGAAAAATACTTTTAAGTTATTATTCAAAGTATTAGATTATTAAATTATTATTGCAAATCACATATTATGTTGCATTCCACAATTCAAATCTGAATAACAGCACTAGATACAATACTAAATGACATGCTTGTATACACTTTCTCTATATTTTAGAGAGAATTTGTCAGGTTCCCAAGAACTTTCCTTATAGCTCTACAAAGACAATGCTTATTTCTGCATGGTTTCCTTCCTTCTCAGAACGCCTACTCCATTCATATAAATACTTCCTACAAGTGCCAATTCATTCAGCGCGCCACCCTTCCCATCTCTAAATGTTTTACTTTATAGAATATATGAAGTAATATATTACTGTGTTGGCTCAGTTTATACTACTTTCATCATCTCAAAAGTGGGGGCAAAGGCCTTCCTCCATCATAATTAGCCAGAACCTGATGAGCAATGCTTCTTGACCCTAGTAGAAATTTATTAATTTATAGTTATCATTAAAACATTACAACCAGTCTTAATCATCAAATGACTGTTATATGTTTGCTAAAGAAAACAGATGTTAGACTTATTTACTATCAGGATTAACAGCTAGTATTTTATTACCACAACTATATATTAAGCTAGTTTTTAGGTGACACATACATGGAACATATCAAAGCCTCTAATAACAAGAGTCAGCAGTCTCTACGTCTCTTTGGCCCAAATGATCAAAATGTCAAAATAAGATTAAGACTTCAAAGAGTGAAATAGGATTCTTACAGTTTTTCAGAGGAATGTGCTAAAATTTAACAAACTGCCATACTGCAGGCAAGATACAAAGAAACAACTGGGGAAAAAAAGAGAAATGACAAAAGAATTCAGGTGACATTCTAGAAGAAAACAAGTTTCAGTTAAAATTAAAAAAAGATAATAGTTCAGAGTAGGAGGGGAGTTTGTATTTTAACAGTTGGACAATATGTAGCTTAACAATCAAACATTTTTCACCTTCGAAACCTAGGAAAGAAATCTCACAATTGAAGGGCCTGAGACTAAACTATCTCACTAACAGAAAAGATACGGAGATAATTAGGAATGCCATGACTCTAACAATACAAACATCTGGAATCATGCCTTGTTACTTGGATTTTAATAAAGTGTGTTAAAGGCAAGGAAGGCCAGGATCTTGATGAATGGCAAAAAAACTTCAAGAAAATAAAACTAAGTTTAATACCTGTAAATTAGTATAAACAAGCCATTTTCCCTGTCAACAGCAGACCAAAAATAAACCAAATAAAATTTATTTATGGTAGATAAAATCTTGGGCTTCCCTTATAGCTCAGTTGGTAAAGAATCTGCCTGCAATGCAGGAGACCTGGGTTCGATTCCTAGGTTGGGAAGATCCCCTGGAGAAGGAAATGGCAACCCACTCCAGTATTCTTGTCTGGAGAATCCCACGGACAGAGGAGCCTGGCAGGCTACAGTCCATGGGGTCGCAAGAGTTGGACACAACTTAGCGACTTCACTACGACTACTACTACTACTACTACTAGATAAAATCTTGCATAGACCTAAGAACTTTTCAATTATCAAAAATGAGAGTGAGATTAGGGAGTCTTATGATATTTTACATCTAAAACCCATGAAATAAATTATCACTCTAGATAAAAATTGTAACAGAATTCAGTATTTACCTTCTGGAGTAAGACAGCTCTAAATGTGAATTCGGGCTTTGGTACTTAACAGTTGTTATAAATTTAGAAGGAAGTTTTTAATCTCTCTGAATCTGTCTCCCACTTTAAAAATGGGATTATCTACACTTACTTCAGAGGTAACACTGACTAGTGTGTTATTGTGAGAATTATTTGAGAAAATGAATGCAATATGTTAAACAAAGTATGTGGCATACAAAACACTGTGCAGCTATAATGATGAAATACATATTAGCTAAATTGATGACAGTTAACATGCTCCAATTTCCCAAGAAACATCAGTAAATTTCTATTTATTACAACTTGCTCATAAAGCACTTTCATAACTTAAAAAATGATTTCACATTTATTCTATTTCTTAGAAAAATCTTGTGCTTAAACAGCAATAGTATTTGTATCATATATGTGAAGAAATTGATGCTCGAGAAGATTACGTAAATTTGCCCAGGTTCAAATACTACTTAATAGCAATTCTGACACTAGGAGACTGGTCTTCCACTTTCTTTTGGTAAAGCTTCCTCTAGCCCATTTTATGAATCTGTTCATCTTTGGGGCAGTAGACTTTCTTTGCTGACCTTCCTTAAAAAACACACTACCATGTAAATCTGATCAGAAAAATAACAATGAAAGGTGATGCCTGAGCATGACTGATGCCTGAGCATGACTAAGTGCCTTCTTTCCCTCCGGTTTTACGATTTCACATAGTTAACCGTGTAACAGAAGTGGACGACTGCTTTCCGATGTTGTAGACAAGGAGAAACATTAATTTCACATACTTTACTCTCTTTAGAAGTCAACTTCAACTGATCCAGCTCCTCTCTATGTTTCTGTTCCATTTCTGCTTCTAACTTAGCAACATCTTCTGTAAGTTGCTTCCTCCTCTTTTTGTCATTCCTGGGAACAGCATTCTTCATACTCTGTATTTTGGCTGAAAAGCCACCAAAATCATTACGTCAAAAACCCAGGGATTAAGAGGAAATAAGAAATAATAGCAATAAGGAGATGGTAAGAAGAAAAGGGTACAGGAAAAAGGTAATTATGAAAGTAAAAAGACAAATTACAAAACAGACAGCTACAGAGAAGAGTCCAGATGAAGCTGACACCCTCTCTCAAAAAAAAAAAATAATAATAATAATAACATAACCGTGAGTTTGGTGTGGGAAGAGGAAAGGGCGGGAGGCGGGGAGGAAACCTAAACGTTTAAATCTTTCAACTATCCTTTCCGAGTCCTTAAAACTGAGGTGAGATATTTCGAAACGCACCCATTAGGGTCAAGTGTCGGTTTACTAGGGCAGGAACAGGAAAGGGGGGGCCTGAGTCCAAGGCCGTGGCTTACAAGGGTTTTCAGAAACCCGCACCCCGGCGGCCTCGCAGGATGGGGGAACGCGGCGCACCCGAAGCGAGGAAGCTTTTGAAGGTCGAGGGGATTAAGGGGGCCTGGGATGTAGGTCACTGGCTACCCTGAAGAACCCCAGAAGGGTTCAGAAGTCCCTCAACGTTCCCCAGACGGATGCGCCACACTCCCTTCCCTGGGTCCTGGCGACTCCTAGGTTCCCCACTGCCCCGTCACCTTGCAGCTCCTTCTTCTCTTTGCGATGCCGTCTCACCAGCTGTTCCTCTTCATCAAGCTCCTCAGTCAAGACTGTCTCCATGACGGGTAGGCAGCCCAGCACACGCGCTGAAGAGAACCAGCGCCACGGCCTAGCGCCACATTCCACCTTTCAACCTTCACCCCGCGCGCCATTGGACGCGACTGGCATCCAGCCCCGCCTTAAGGCGGTACAGGAGCGCAAGTAAAAAGGATGCGCGTGCGCACTCCCTTGACCCGCGCTGATTGGGCGGGGCGGCGGGGTGGAGCGCGTCGGCTGGTTGTGGGTGTGGCTCCGTCGGCTGATGTTTGCATGTGAGCGCTAGTCTATTGGCCCTGACTTGAGGCGTGCAGAGATGACGTAGAGGGGAACCGTTTTGGACGTTTGTTTTGTTCGTTAATCAAAACATCTTTCCTTTTTGGTGCCATTGTTCAGAAGAGTTGTTCAAAAGGTAAGAAAGAAAAAACATTTCAACAAAACCTTGAATAATTCTCATTGGAAATCTTTGTGTTGATTCAGTCAAATAGTAGGGAATTAAGTTCTTTTTCTTCTTTTCAAGGTCCTGATACCGCAGGTCCAAAGGAAAACAGCTAATTGAGAAAATGCCGCCTCTTGAAACGAGTATAGCGGTGGAAACAGAAGAGATAGCAAGGATTAAGTATCATATCGCACCAGAGCTTAAAGACCTATGCTTAATGATAAAAATTGCTCTTGTCGGAGCACTTGAAAAGTGTGAGGGAGCTGAGAGAACAGAAATGTTCAAGTCTGATGGGGCACAAAATCGAATTACTGAAGTGAACGCAAAACGAGAAATTTTCACAGCATGCAGGAAAAAAAAAAAAAAAAAAAAAAACAGAAAAAGGAATCAAGTAAAGAGAAGAAGGAAGACCTCGATGACCTGTCCAGGTGATAAAATCTACGCATAATAGGAATACCTGAAACAGAGGACAAAGCAAATAAAGCTCAAACTGTAACTAAGGAACTAACTGAAGAAAAATGTTCAGAGTTAACAAACTAGATCTACAAGTAGAAAAGGCTCGCAGGGTGCCATTAAGTTTTAGTGAAAAGAAAGCAGTACCGAGATATATCCTGCTAGTTTTTTTTTAATTGGAAGGGTAAAGAAAAAAAGTCCACAAGTATCCCAGAGAAGACAAGCCACTTATAAAAGGATGAAAGTTAGCCTGACCTCGAATTTTTCCCTTGCAACTGTAAATGCCAGAAAACTATCTACAGTTTTTGCTCAGAGGCTCAGTCTTATCCTGCTCTTTACGACCTATGGACTGTCAGGCTCCTCTGACCGTGGGATTCTCCCAGCAGGAATAGTGGAGTGGGGTGCCATTTTCTCCTCCAGAGGATCTTCCCCACCCAAAGATGGAACAGGTGTCTCTTTTGCCTCATTCATTGGTGGCAGGTGGATTCTTTACCACGTGGGAAGCCCATCTATGGTTTTAAGGGAGAATAGTTCTGAACCAATTAGATGTCCTGACAAGTTATTTCTGTACCAAGGCAATTGGAAGCATTCATACATATGCAGAGGCTGAGAAAGTATATCTTTTAAGTACTGCCATTGAAAACTTTGTTAAGTGATGTACTGCAGCCAACAAAAAACATGGATTAAAATAAGAGTAAGGAGGCAACGGTATAAAAAAATTGGTGGTAAGGTTTAGTTAAACAGCCTTAAGGTTACAGTGTTATATAGAATTATAAAACTAAATGCAAACAAATATGTAAACTGGGTCTAAAATTTCAGCTTATGTATAAGCTTAAAAGGCATGCTAAATGTTCAATATGTAAAAAAAAAAATACTGCTTTATTTTTAGCATGTAAAGATATGCATGTTCCTAAGTTAAACATGTAAAATAAAAGGACTTTGCCACTGTGGACAGAACCTGTAGAATTAAGGCATATCAAATGTTAACCTAACAAAATGGGAAAACCAGTAGTACAGTTTTATTTCCTCTAGTTTTAATTATAGGAGTGGGAAAGTAGCAAATTTGTAATGCTAATACTAGTAGTGTAAAAAGAAACTTTATAAATTATTGATTGGGGTGATAGTGGATTGAAACCTTATTTAAAGTACATCTTGCCTGTGGAAAATCAGTACCTACTGCTTTATGTAGTAGATCATTGTAGGTAAATTTGACAATAAATGCTACAAATAGGACATATTCAAATTGTAGGGGAAGTGGTGAAAAACAGCAAGGAAGCATTAAAATTGGCATAAAATAGATTGATACAGGTACTGCTGAGTTACCACACTCAAACTGGTTAAATATTCCTATTTTAAAAGATGAAAATTGGGTCAAAAATTGATCTATAATCCTGGATACCCACATTTGTAGAAAACCGTAAAAGAGTTTAAAGATAATGAAAACAATGAGTCATAAGGGAGCAATATTTTTATTAGACAACTCAAGCTATAACATTTATAAAATATACTGTACAGTTAAGATGCTTTATGTGGTAGATAACATGGCATTCATTGTAAAATAATTGTTCAATATCTTCCTATGAGTGATAGTTTTACTGATGTATACATGTTTTTAAAAATTGTACATTTATAATTGGTACACTTTATGTACTTAGAATTAGTAAAGTAATCCTTTAAAGAAAATACACATCGCAAAAACTGTTAGACTGTGACTTCAATACTTAAACCATTTAGTAAGCCAAATAAATGAAAAGTTGAGATAATTAAGAAAATAGTTTAGAGGTGTATGTGCATTTACATTATTTTCAAATTGTCCTGAAACATTTCTAAGTGATCTTATACTAGGGTGCAGAGAAAACTTTAATATATTTCTAGAAATCACAAATTATCACATTACAAAAAAGCCTAGGAGCTAAGTTAAATGCTGAAAAATAACATATTTGAAAATCTTTACTGTTATGAAATAGATTATAATGAATGGTGATAATTTAGGAACTGCAACAATAAGAACATTATGTGTTGTATATTCTGGGATGGATGTACAAAAGGCAGGGAGCTAGGAAGGAGAATACTAGATGAAGAATGGCATATGCACCTAGGAAAGACCTAGTTACTGAACTTTGTAAATTTTGCTACCTTCCAATTCTAAGTAGTGGATTTACTTCAATATAAACTATTCTAAGTGCCACAGTTAACTTCTTGTTCAGTTGCTAACTCGCTCAGTTACAACGCCATGGACTGCAGCACACTAGGTTTCCCTATCCTCCACTATCGCCCAGAGTTTCTTCAAATTCATGTCCTTCGAGTCATTGAGGCCATCCGGCCATCTCATCCTCTGTAGCCCCCTTCTCCTCCTGCCTTCAATCTTTCCCAGCATCAGGGTCTTTTTGAAGTGAGTCAGTTCTTTGCATCAGGTGGCCAAAATATTGGAGTTTCAGCTTCAGCATCAGTTCTTCCAATGAATATTCAGGACTGATTTCCTTTAGGATGGACTGGTTTCATCTCCTTGCAGTCCAAGGGACTCTGAAGAGTCTTCTCCAGCTCCACAATTCTAAAGCATCCATTTTTTCAGTGCTCAAGCCTTTTTTATGGTCCAGTGCTCACATTCTGTAATGACTACTGTAAAAACCATAGTGGCAGATTTTTCACAATTGAATTTTACCATAATGAATTCTAAGGACTTAACAATTGACTCTTTAAAGAGAGAGAAGCTAAATTCTCAACTCTCACCACCAACCTGCCCCTCTCCCCATCACTGTTTTGTTATTCCTTTCTCAGACATCTATATAATTCTTCTTGCTCTACAATCTATTGAAAAGTATCCTCAGAAAAGCAGCATGAGCATTGCCTGGGAGCTTGTTAGGAACGTGGTACGTCAAGGTAATAGTGGCACAGAATAGATTATGAACTGTATTATTAAGCATCTATAAACCTCAGTCCACACAGTGCATTGTACATTATGAACATTTAGTAAGTGTTAAATAGTGTTAGAATCTAGAAACAGGTTTGTTCAAGCAGTGTTATTGTATGAGAGATTTCGTGATTAAAGGCTGTTGCAGCATCCCTCTTTAAATCAACGATTTGGGCTCATTTTCTAAATATTTCAGATGAGAACTAGTGCTTCTGCTTTTCTTTGTAAAGATGGAACACAAGGAAAACTTACTGAACAATCCAAATTTTAAAATGTTGAAGGAGTACAATTTAAAATGGTAGAAAGACAATTTCCCCAGTGGTCCAGTGGTTAAGAATCCACTTTCCAATGCAGGGGACGTGGGTTTGGTCACTGGTCACGGAACTAAGATCCCACATGCCACAACTACTGGGTGTGCGTGCTCACTCAGCCCACGCACAGAGAAGCCCGAAGAGAAGTCTTTGCACTGCATTGCAACAGGAGAAGCCTCCACACTGCAACAAAGACCCAGAACAGCCCAAAAATGCATAAAAAAGATAAAGGATAATGAAAGAATGAACCTTTCTCTAGTAAATAAAATAACCATGAAGTAGATTGAAATTAGATATTTCAAGGTTTCTGAATAAAAGATCCATTTACAGCAGCTATATATAATTGATAACAGGTAGATAAGAGCATTGGCGATAATTGTAATAGTAGCTTTAGTAAGTTACAGGACTTTTTGACTCGTGAATGATCTATTCCCCTGAAGGCAATATAACACCTTTCTGTTAGCAAGGGAAAACCAGACCAGTGATGCTCAAATTTAAATATGCAAACCAGTTGCCTGGGAAGATCATGGTGGTGGTTTAGTCACTAAGTTGTATCTGACTCTTACAACCCCATGGACTGTAGCCCGCCAGGTGCCTCTGTCCATGGGATTCTCCAGGCAAGAATACTGGAGTGGATTGCCATTTCCTTCTCCAGGGGATCTTTCTGACCCAGGAATCAAACCCTGGTCTCCTGCATTGCAGGCAGATTATCAACTGGGCTATGAGGGAAGATCATATTAAGATGCAAATATTGATTCACTAAGTTTAGGGTAAAGTTGAGATTTCTTGTGAGTCCCTGTGGGGTGTTGTTACTGCCACTTTGAGTACCTACCACACTTTCAAGAACAATAATAAAACCTATGTTGTATCTACTGTCCATGAAAATGAGGCTCAAAAAAGGTAATTGGCTTAGGACCACATAGTAAGTATCAAAACCAAATGTGACCTCAAGGTCAGTTTATACCATCTATACAATCCTGTCTTCATCCATACTACAAAACCTACGTAGAAGATTGTTGTGAGGAAAAAATTCACGTAATGAATAAAGCTCATTACTTCACGGAAGTTACATAGTTCAGAAAACATTGGCTCATGGAAGGGAAAATGAATTTTGTTTGTAACATGTTGAGCATGATTTGTGACAGGGACATTTCTGGATAAGTCAGACAGATATTTAGAAATTCAGGTCCAGAGCCAGAAGAGATGTCATGATTGGACATTTAGGTTTTAGCTTTCTGACTTGAAGCCGGCATTTGTATCCATCAGAAATCACCCTGGAAACAATGATAGGAAATAGAAGAAAAAGAAAAGGAGGTTAAACCTTAAGGGCTATACCTATATTTGATGGGTAGTTGTCAAAGAAGAATGAAATATATTCAAACTTATAGTTTCAACTGAATTAAACATCAAAAATAATGCACTACAATCACTGAGTTGAATAATGAGTAGGAGAACATTTTATCTTTAAAGAATTATGTGATGCAGGAGACCTGGGTTCATTCCCTGGATCAGGAAGATCCCCTGGAGAAGGGAATGGCAACCCACTCCAGTATTCTTCCCTGGAGAATTCCATGGACAAAGAAGCCTGGTGGGCTACAGTTCATGCGATCGCAAAGAGTCAGACACAACTGTGCTAACACTTTAGATTTTTTAACTTTATAAACTATAAAAAATCTGTAGTAGCACACATTATTCCATTATTGATTCTAATTTTGTGATTCACTACTACAGATACTATGTCTGTATCTAGTTGATTTTTGCAACTGGTGGTAGTTATGTTCTCTAAAGTTTCTTAAGAAACACTGAATTAGTGAATACTATATCACTGTCCCTAGGAGAAATACAGAATTAGGTTTCTACAAGCCTCTGATCACATTACTATCACCAAATGATGGATGCATAACCTTGTTTTAAGATACCTTATTTAGTACTGTTGTTAATTCACTGACATCAAACCCATGGCCAATAGAACTGTAACTCATGGCTTCAGTTAATCTTCAGTTCAGTCCAGCCGCCCAGTCGTGTCTGACTCTCTGCGACCGCATGAACCACAGCACACCAGGCCTCCCTGTCCATCACAACTCCCAGAGTTTACTCAAACTCACGTACATTGTGTCAGTGACATCATCCAACCATCTCACCTGTCTTCCCCTTCTCTTCCTGCCTTCAATCTTTCTCAGCATCAGGGTCTTTCAAGTGAGTCAGTTCTTTGCATCAGGTGGCCAAAGGATTGGAGTTTCAGCTTCAGCATCAGTCCTTCTAATGAATATTCAAGACTGATTTCCTTTAGGATGGACTGGTTGGATCTTCTTGCAGTCCAAGGGACTCTCAAAAGTCTTCTCCAACACCACAGTTCAAAAGCATCAATTCTTCAGTGTTCAGCTTTCTTTACAGTCCAACTCTGGCATCCATACATGACCACTGGAAAAACCATAGCTTTGACTAGGTGGACCTTTGTCGGCAAAGTAATGTCTCTGCTTTTTAATATGCTATGTCGGTTGGTCATAGCTTTTCTTCCAAGGCACAAGTGTCTTAATTTCAAGGCTGCAGTCACCATCTGCAGTGATTTTGGAGCCCAAAAAATTAAAGTCAGCCACTGTTTCCACTGTTTCCCCATCTATTTGCCATGAAGTGATGGGACTAGATGCCATGATCTTCATTTTCAGAATGTTCAGTTTTAAGCCAACTTCTTCCCTTTCCTCTTTCACTTTCATCAAGAGGCTCTTTAGTGCTTCTTTGCTTTCTGCCATAAGGGTGGTGGTCATCTGCATATCTGAGGTTATTGATATTTCTCCCGGCAATCTTGATTCCAGCTTCTGCTTCATCTAGCCCAGCGTTTCTCATGATGTACTCTGCATATAAGTTAAGTAAGCAGGGTGATAATATACAGTCTTGACGTACTCCTTTCCCAATTTGGAACCAGTCTGTTGTTCCATGTCCAGTTCAAACTGTTGCTTCCTGACCTGCATACATATTTCTCAAGAGGCAGGTCAGGTGGTCTGTTATTCCCATCTCTAAGAATTTTCCAGAGTTTGACTTTGCCAAAGTCAAAGGCTTTGGCATAGTCAATAAAGCATAAGTAGATGTTTTTCTGGAACTCTCTTGCTTTTTCAATGATCCAATAGATGTTGGCAATTTGATCTCTGGTTCCTCTGCCTTTTCTAAAATCATCTTGAACATCTGGAAGTTCACAGTTCATGTACTGTTGAAGCCTAGCTTGGAGAATTTTGAGCATTCCTTTACTAGCGTGTGAGATGAGTGCAATTGTGTGGTAGTTTGAGCATTCTTTGGCATTGCCTTTCTTTGGGATTGGAATGAAAACTGACCTTTTCCAGTCCTGTAGCCACTTCTGAGTTTTCCAAATTTGCTGGCATGTTGAGTGCAGCACTTTCACAGCATCATCTTTTAGGATTTGCAGTAGCTCAACTGGAATTCTATCACCTCCACTAGCTTTGTTCATAGTGATGCTTCCTAAGGCCCACTTGACTTTGCATTCCAGGACTTGACTTTGCTCTAGGCAGTTAATCTTACCTAACACATATTTTCTCTATGAAGTACTTAAGAACAATACACTACCCTTAGGGACCATTTAAAACAGCAAAATCACTCATAAAAAGCACAAAATTCCAAAAATCACAGTAATTATATTCTGAGAAGGACATTTGTTTACAGTATGAGGACTGAGACAAGATAGGCTGTCACCTTGTTCCATTTCATCAGGCAACTTTTTTTTTTTTTTTTTTTTTTGCTGCTCTGCACATCAATATGCCATTAGTTTTGATTCCAGAGTTACTAATTTTAGTAAATGAATTCACAATCTGTGAAAAATAAGTATACGCTAACAACATGCTTTTTTCAGCTTGAGTTTGGGAAGCCATATTTCTATTAATGAAGCCTAAAAATTCTGGCTTTTTTTTTTTTTTTTTTTTTTTTGGTAGAGAGTACAACACTGATGACTGCCACAGATTCAAGGATCAATACAAAGGTTCTGAAGGACTTGTCCATGGTTACCATGAACTGCTCAGCAGACTTTGCTGTATGCTCTTCTGTTGGCACTGAGCCAGAAAATCCAGCTTACTAGCATCATTATTTCATTATCCTCTCTGGGATGGCAGGAGAATATTCCCAATATGAAACAGGAGGAGTTGAAATCTAAAATACCTGATCCCAACTGTTAATTTCAAAGAACTCACAGGAGGATTAAACGATGGTATGAATCTATATGCCAAAAAAAATTACAGGAAAATTGAGGGTTTCCATTTTGAAAGTGAAAGTGGGGAGTGAAAAAGTTGACTTAAAGCTCAACATTCAGAAAACAAAGATCATGGCATCCAGTCCCACCACTTCATGGGAAATAGATGGGGAAACAGTGGAAACAGTGTCAGACTTTCTTTTTCTGGGCTCCAAAATCACTGCAGATGGTGACTGCGGCCATGAAATTAAAAGACGCTTACTCCTTGGAAGGAAAGTTATGACCAACCTAGATAGCATGTTCAAAAGCAGAGACAGTACTTTGCCAACAAAGGTTCGTCTAGTCAAGGCTATGGTTTTTCCTGTGGTCATGTATGGATGTGAGAGTTGGACTGTGAAGAAGGTTGAGCATGGAAGAATTGATGCTTTTGAACTGTGGTGTTGGAGAAGACTCTTGAGAGTCCCTTGGACTGCAAGGAGATCCAACCAGTCCATCCTAAAGGAGATCAGCCCTGGGATTTCTTTGGAAGGAATGATGCTAAAGCTGAAACTCCAGTACTTTGGCCACCTCATGCGAAGAGTTGACTCATTGGAAAAGACTACGATGCTGGGAGGGATTGGGGGCAGGAGGAGAAGGGGATGACAGAGGATGAGATGGCTGGATGGCATTACTGACTCGACGGACGTGAGTCTGAGTGAACTCCGGGAGTTGGTGATGGACAGGGAGGCCTGGCGTGCTACGATTCATGGGGTCGCAAAGAGTCGGACACGACTGGGCGACTGATCTGATCTGATCTGATTTGATTTTCTGTTTTGTTGGTGAGACTGCAACTATTTATGGAATGAGATTGATAGTCAAGGGTCACAAATTACCTCAGCAGGGTTACACGCAGCAGAAGGGAAGTGGACCTTAGTTTTTATTAGTTGGCAATTTTGAGCCAGTCATCCTAAAGACTATCATAATGATAAAAAGGAAAAAAAAAAATGATATTTCTTAGTCTATGTGGGCTGCCATAACAAAATACCATAGACTGGGTAGTTTAAACAACATACATTTATTTCTCACCGTTCTGGATGCTGACAAGTCCAAGGTCAAAATGCCAAGAGATTCTGTTTCTGATGAGCACTCTCTCCCTGACTTGTAGACAGCAGCCTTCTTATTGTTTCCTGATGTGTTTAAGGGTGAGGAGAAGGGAGGGAAAGATACAGGAATGGGAGACAGAACATGCTCTCTGGCATCTTCTTGTGCTGTGCTTAGTCACTAGCTCAGTTGTGTCCAATTCTTTGCAATTCCATGGACTGTAGCCCGCCAGGCTCCTCTGTCCAGGGGGCTTCTCCAGGCAAGAATACTGGAGTGGGTTGCCATGCCCTCCTCCTCCAGGGGATCTTCCCAACCCAGGGATCAAATCCAGGTCTCCCGCATTGCAGGCAGATTTTATGTCATCTGAGCCACCAGGGAAGCCCAAGAATACTGGTGTGGGTAGCCTATCCCTTCTCCAAGGGAACTTCCCAACCCAGGAATTGAACTGGGGTCTCCTGCATTGCAGGCATATTCTTTACCACCTGAGCTACCAGGGAAGCCCCTATTGACCCTGGAAAGGTCAATTTTCATTCCAATCCTAAAGAAGGGCAGTGCCAAAAAATGTTCAAACTACCCAACAATTGCACTCATTTCACGTACTAGTAAGGTTATGCTCAAAATCCTTCAAGCTAGGCTTCAGCAGTATGTGAAATGAAAACTTCCAGATGTACCAGCTGGGTCTAAAAAAGGCAGAGGAATCAGAGATCAAATTGCCAACATTTGTTGGATCATAGAAAAATCAAGGGAATTCCAGAAAAATATATGCTTCATTGACTATGAGAAAGCCTTGAGAATGTGGATCACAACAAACTGTGGAAAATTCTTCAAGAGATAGGAATACCAGACTACCTTACCTGTCTCCTGAGAAATCTATATGCAGGTCAATAAGCAACAGTTAGAACTTTATATGGAACAACTAACTGGTTCAAAATTGGGAAAGAAGTATGTCAAGACTGTGTATTGTCACCGTTTATTTAACTTATATGCAGAGTAGATGATGTGAAATGCCAGGCTGGATGATGCTCAAGTGGGAATCAAGGTTGCCGGGAAAAATATCAACAACCTCAGATATGCAGATGACACCACTCTAATGGCAGAAAGTGGAGATGAAGTAAAGAGCCTCTTGATGAGGGTGAAAGAGGAGAGTGAAAAAGTTGGCTTAAATTAAGGAAACAATTCCATTCACCATTGCAATGGAAAGAATAAAATACTTAGGAATATATCTACCTAAAGAAACTAAAGACCTATATATAGAAAACTATAAAACACTGGTGAAAGAAATCAAAGAGGACACTAACAGATGGAGAAATATACCATGTTCATGGATTGGAAGAATCAATATAGTGAAAATGAGTATACTACCCAAAGCAATCTATAGATTCAATGCAATCCCTATCAAGCTACCAACAGCATTCTTCGCAGAGCTAGAACAAATAATTTCACAATTTGTATGGAAATACAAAAAACCTCGAATAGCCAAAGTGATCTTGAGAAAGAAGAATGGAACTGGAGGAATCAACCTACCTGACTTCAGGCTCTACTACAAAGCCACAGTTATCAAGACAATATGGTACTGGCACAAAGACAGAAATATAGATCAATGGAACAAAATAGAAAGCCCAGAGATAAATCCATGCACATATGGACACCTTATCTTTGACAAAGGAGGCAAGAATATACAATGGATTAAAAACAATCTCTTTAACAAGTGGTGCTGGGAAATCTGGTCAACCACTTGTAAAAGAATGAAACTAGAACACTTTCTAACACCATACACAAAAATAAACTCAAAATGGATTAAAGATCTAAACATAAGACCAGAAACTATAAAACTCCTAGAGGAGAACATAGGCAAAACACTCTCTGACATATATCACAGCAGGATCCTCTATGACCCACCTCCCAGAATATTGGAAATAAAAGCAAAAATAAACAAATGGGACCTAATTAACCTTAAAAGTTTCTGCACATCAAAGGAAACTATTAGCAAGGTGAAAAGACAGCCTTCAGAATGGGAGAAGATAATAGCAAATGAAGCAACTGACAAACAACTAATCTCGAGAATATACAAGCAACTCCTACAGCTCAACTCCAGAAAAATAAATGACCCAATCAAAAAATGGGCCAAAGAACTAAATAGACATTTCTCCAAAGAAGACATACAGATGGCTCACAAACACATGAAAAGATGCTCAACATCACTCATTATCAGAGAAATGCAAATCAAAACCACTATGAGGTACCATTTCACACCAGTCAGAATGGCTGTGATCCAAAAGTCTACAAGCAATAAATGCTGGAGAGGGTGTGGAGAAAAGGGAACCCTCTTACACTGTTGGTGGGAATGCAACCACTATGGAGAACAGTGTGGAGATTCCTTAAAAAACTGGAAATAGAACTGCCTTATGACCCAGCAATCCCACTGCTGGGCATACACACTGAGGAAACCAGAAGGGAAAGAGACACGTGTACCCCAATGTTCATCGCAGCACTGTTTATAATAGCCAGGACATGGAAGCAACCTAGATGTCCATCAGCAGATGAATGGATAAGAAAGCAGTGGTACATATACACAATGGAGTATTACTCAGCCATTAAAAAGAATACATTTGAATCAGTTCTACTGAGGTGGATGAAACTGGAGCCTATTATACAGAGTGAAGTAAGCCAGAAAGAAAAACACCGATACAGTATACTAACGCATATATACGGAATTTAGAAAGATGGTAACAATAACCCTGTATACGAGACAGCAAAAGAGACACTGATGTATAGAACAGTCTTATGGACTCTGTGAGAGAGGGAGAGGGTGGGAAGATTTGGGAGAATGGCATTGAAACATGTAAAATATCATGTATGAAACGAGTTGCCAGTCCAGGTTCAATGCACGATACTGGATGCTTGGGCCTGGTGCACCGGGACGACCCAGAGGGATGGTATGGGGAGGGAGGAGGGAGGAGGGTTCAGGATGGGGAACACATGTATACCTGTGGCGGATTCATTTTGATATTTGGCAAAACTAATACAATTATGTAAAGTTTAAAAATAAAATAAAATTAAAAAAAAAAAAAACTAAGATTATGGCATCCGGTCCCATCACATCATAGTAAATAGAAGGGGGAAAAGTGGGAGTGGTGACAGATTTTACTTTCTTGCCCTCCAAAATCTCTGCAGATGGTGACTGCAGCCATGAAATTAAAAGACACTTGCTCGTTGGAAGAAAAGGTGTGACAAACCTAGACAGCTTATTTAAAAGGAAAGACATCACTTAGTCAACAAAGATTCATATAGTCAGAGCTATGGAATTTGCCTGCACTGCAGGAGACCCCAGTTTGATTGATGGTTCGGGAAGATGCTGGAGAAGGGAAAGGCTACCCACTCCAGTATTCTTGGGCTTCCCTTGTGGCTCAGCTGGAAAAGAACCCCCCTGAAATGCAGGAGACCTGGGTTCGATCCCTGGGTTGTGTAGATCCCCGGGAGAAGGGAAAGGCTACCCACTCCAGCATTCTAGCCTGGAGAATTCCATGGACTGCATAGTCCGTGGGGTCGCAAAGAGTCGGACAAGCAAATCTGATTGAATTAAAGTTCCACCCTTATGACCTCATTTAATTACTTCCTTATGCAGCCATACCAGGATTAGGAAGATCCCCTGGCGAAGGAAATGGCAACCCACTCCTGCATTCCCACCTGGGAAATCCCATGGACAGAGGAGCCTGGCGGGCTATAGTCCATGGGATCACAAGAGTCGGACATGACTTAGCTACTAAATTACCACCACCACATATGAATTTGGGGGGAAAACCGAGCCTAAACCACCACCACCACCAGTTAAACCTACAGCAAAATGGGAAGGCCATGCATTTTGAGACGTGCAGCCCTAAGCAACTACTAGTTTACCAACACTGAGCTCTTAGGCAGCAACCTGTTTACTCAGCTATTATACACTAAATATTTTATAATAATAAAAACATGGAATGAAAATCAACTTGGAAGTTTGAATTTAAGTGGTTTCTGTATTCCAAAAAATATTTTAACTGAACTTCTACACAGTTTTATTTAAAGAAGAACTGCAGATATTCAATTAATTTCCATCATATGCCTTCTATGATTGCTAAAATGGGCACAGTGCTCTGTGATTATAAAGTCCTTATATATTATTAATATTTTAAAATCTCAGTTCACTAAGATAGGAAAAAACTATTACCATCATCAATCCTATGCTAGAAATAAAGAAAATAGGGTCCAAGAGATTTGAAATGGAGCAAATAATACAATAGTAATGAAATGATCAATAAATTCTTTCAGTGTGATTAACCTTTTACACTTTTGAAGGTAGCATAATAATTCATACCAAAAACAACTACTTAATCTCTTGAAATTTTTCCTGGATAACAATAGAAGAGTATGTGAAAATCCGTAAAAATTAGAGACAATGTATATGTCCAGGTATAAGATGTTAGTTACATACATTAATGTGTAACAGTTAAAAAGAGCGAGCTCTCTACTGATGGATAAGGGAAAGGGTCTCATGACAAACAGGAAGGAAAAAGTCTAAATAAAAGTCAAAAGCAGATATAATAATACTTCTTTTACATTTTTTTAATGTTCAATGTCTTTGTCTCTCCATGTATCTAGAAAATGTAGAAAAATATTTGGATATTGCAAATTTAACAGTACCTACATCTGAGTGGTAGCCTTTGGATAATTTTTTGTTTCTGTATCTTTCATCAGCATGTTCATGTTAACAGAAAAAGTTATTTTACCTTTTTAATTAAAATATTTCTGCAGAAATTTTGAACAAATTGTAGATGATGATAAGTGTTACCCACCATGCAAGGATGTCCTGAGAACAGGATATTTCTTACTGGAAATTACTTTTAAATTACTTTTCATATTTAGATGATAAAAAATATATATATAAATTTCTGCTTTTTGTTCACTTGCAGTAAAGCATTTTTAATATTGCATATTTTCCCATCACATAAGACAACTGTCAAAACCATCACTTTTCAGCCTGTAACTTGCTTACTTTCTAAGTAATATTGGACACCATTGACTATTCCTCCTGTCCGCACTTCTACTCAAACATGAATAAGCCCGCCCTTGTCCCTCTACACAAAACAAAACCAAAAGCAATGTGCCCTCCCCACCTAGCTTTCCTATTGCCTTGCTTAACCTGCTTAATGCTAACAGTTATCAGTATGTGGAATACAAATATATACACTTCCTTCAGCGTCGTCTATCTCCCCCTTGGCCTCTGTGACACAGCCTCTCCTGCTTTTTCTCCTTTGCTGTTTCTCTATCACTCACTACGATTTGCTGGATGCCTTTGGGCTCTGTCCCAAGTACATCTGTCACTCTTTACTCTTCCTGCCAATTTCGTTTCCCATGGCTGTAACCACTGCATCTATGTGCCAACTGAAACTTTCTTCCAAGTGCCAGGGTCAGACATACATACAGAGCTTCCTGGCTGACTCCACTTGGATTGCCCCACAGGCACTTCAGACTTAACGTACTTAAAGTCCTCTAAGTCTGTCCTCCAGATTTTTTGGTTTGGTTTTTTTTCTTTTTTGAAAAAATTTATGTATTTTCAGGATTTTTTAAGAACTCATTAAATGGCATAACTCCATATCTTAGAAGACCCCACCTGTTTTTGTTCCTGCATTCATGTCTGATCCCATCTACTCCCAACCCCAGACCTTAGCAATTTTGATCTTTTTCTCTGTTTCTTCTTGCCACAGAAGTTTTTCTCAAGGTACTTTTATGAATTGGGAAAAATACAAATTTTTTAAAGCTGGCCTTCTATTCAGATAAAAATGCATACGTTTCACTTTGTCAAAGATGCCTCAAAACCTACATGGCACCCCTGCCATCAACTATATAGCACCTCTCTCAAGGCACTGCCAATCGCTTTACCTGCTGTCCCCTGCTTCCTCTCTGATAGCATCTTCTTTTAACCTTTTATCTTTTTAAAGCTTTATCCATTGAGGTATAATTGACATACAATAAATTATAACAAATCAATCAATAAATAACACCACTGTCCTCAGTTACTTACATCAAAAACCTGGGTATCCCTTTTGCACTTTTGGTGGGAATGTAAACTGATGCAGCCACTAAGGAAGGCAATATGGAGATTCCTTTAAAAGCTAAGAATAAAACTATCATATGACCCAACAATCCCACTACTTGGCATATGCCCTGAGAAAACCATAATTGAAAGAGACACATGTACCCCCAGTCTAGCACTATTACAACAGATAGGACATGGAAGCAACCTGGATATTCTCTGACAGGTGAATGTTATCAGCTGTGGTACATGGATATGATGGAATACCTCTCAGCTATAAAAAGGAACACATTTGAGTCAGTGCTAATGAGGTGGATGAACCTAGAGCCTATTATACAGAGTGAACTAGGTCAGAAAGAGAAAAACTAATATGGTAGATTAACTCATATATGAAGAATCTAGAAAGATGGCACTGATGGACCTATTGTCAGGGCAGTAATGGAAATACAGACATAGAGAAGAGGCTTATGGACATGGGAGAGGGGGAAGGAGAGGGTGTGACAAATGGAGAGAGAAGCGTGAAAATATATAGACTGCGTGCGTCCATGGAGAACTTGTATCTGACTCTTTACAACACTATGGCCTGTAGCCCTCCAGGCTCCTCTGTCCGTGGGATTCTGCTGGCAAGCATACTGGAGTGGGTTGCCATGCCCTCCTCCAGGGGATCTTCCCAGCCCAGGAATCAAACCCACATCTCTTATGTCTCCTGCACTTACCACTAGTGCCACCTGGGACACCCAACATGTACACTATCGTATGTAAAATGGACAGCCAATGGGAATTTGCTGTATGACTCAGGGAACACAAACTGGGGCTCTGGGACAGCCTAGAGGGGTGGGAGGTGGAGGCAGGTTCAAGAGGGAGGGGTCATGTGTATACCTATGGCAGATTCATGTTGATGTATGGCAGAAACCAACACAATATTGTAAAGCAATTATCCTTCAATTAAAAAAAAAAAAACCTGGGTATCATTCTTGACTACTTTACTTACAACAAATCATTAAGTCCTACTTTTTAACTATATCTTATATCAATCTACTTTCCTCCACTTTCACTGGCACCTGTCCAAGTCTGAGCCTTAACCACTTCTCACCTGTACTACAAAAACATGCCGCTCTCGTGTTTATTCTTTATAACACAACAGAGTGATCTTTAACAATTCAAGCCGTATTTAAGCGTTCCAACTCTTTAGTTTTTCAATAAGTGTGTAGCTTTTAGCTTGCTTCTCGGGGCCATCACCAGTCTCATCCCATGCCATACTCTGTTACAATCTGATTAAGCCATCTGGAATTTGGTATCTTGAACTACCATGCTTTTTTTTTCTCCAGGAATGGAATACCTTTGGAAACAGTGATTTCTCAACACTGCAAATATAGATCTGTTATCACTCTCTCACCACTCGATCTAAAGTAATTCACAATCTTATACATTCATTCTCTATTGCAAATGCCTTATCTTTCTTCTTTGTAATATTTTTGTCTTCTCTGAATCCTGCACTTGGATGTATTTCCATAAAACATGGACTAACTAGATCTGTCTTCTTCGTGTGTGTTCTCATTACCTAGTATGGTGCCTGGTATATAGAAGCCCTTCAGTAAACATTTTAATAAATCAAACATGAACTGATAATGACTTAGCAATAGTAAAGGCAGATAAAAGGGCATTTAAGGTTTCTTTTATCTTTAAATTCAACAGTTATAGAAATATCTTCTTACATTTTACCTTCACTATTTCTCAGCTGTGATTATAAGATGAAAGATCAGATCTTGTCTCATCAATGAGCTTTTACCCAATGGCAAATAATAGAATGCCAGTAAATAAAAACAAACACCTTAAAGAACTTTCTATTTTGGTCTTTTAACTTTCTAGGATGTCTTATGATTTATATTCTGTTTTACTTTGTTCAAATATTTTAAGTTACAATGTTTCAAAATCTCACATTTTTCATTTCTTGCCCATTTCCAAATCCTTTTTGCTAAATTACCTTTCTTCTTCTTTCATGAATTTTTTTATTTAACCTATCATTAAAAAAAAAAAATCCCTCCATGGATCACAGCCTTGTGGTGGCAAAAACACTTGCATAACTCAATGAAGCTGTGAGCCATGCCATGCAGTGCAACTCAAGATGGACGGGTCACAGTGAAGAGTTCTGATAAAACATGGTTCACTGGAGGAGGGAATGGCAACCGACTCCAGGATTCTTGCCAAGAGAACCCCATGAACAATACGAACAGGCAAAAAATTATGGCACCAGAAGATAAGCCTCACAGGTCAAAGGGGTCCAATATGTTACTGGGGAAGAGTGGAAGCAATTACTAAGAGCTCCAGAAAGAAAGAAGCTGGTGGGTCTAAGCAGAAATCACGCTCAGTTGTGGATGTGTCTGATGATGAAAATAAAGTCTGGTGCTGTAAGGAACAACATTGCATAGGAACCGGGAGTGTTAGGTCCATGAATCAAGGAAAGCTGGACGTGGTCAAGCAGGAGATGGCAAGAGTGAACATTCACATCTTAGGAATCAGTGAACTAAAATGGATGGGTATGCTGCTGCTACTGCTGCTGCTGCTGCTGCTGCTAAGTCACTTCAGTTGTGTCCAACTCTGTGTGACCCCATAGACGGCAGCCCACCAGGTCTGGGATTCTCCAGGCAAGAACACTGGAATGGGTTGCCATTTCCTTCTCCAATGCATGAAAGTGAAAAGTGAAAGCGAAGTCGCTCAGTCGTGTCCGACTCCTAGCGACCCCATGGACTGCAGCCTACCAGGCTCCTCCGTCCATGGGATTTTCCAGGCAAGAGTACTGGAGTGGGGTGCCATTGCCTTCTCTGAATGGATGGGTATGGGTGAATTAATTCAGATGACCTTTATGTCTACTAATGTGGGCAAGAATCCCTTAGAAGAAATACAGTAGCCCTCATAGTCAACAAAAGAGTCCAAAATGCAATACTTGGATGCAGTCTCAAAAATGACAGAATCATTTCAGTTTGTTTCCAAGGCAAATCATTAAACACCACAGTAATCCAAGTCTATGCCCCAACCACTAATGCCAAATAAAGATGACGTTGATTTATTCTATGAAGACCTAAAAGAACTTCTAGAACTAACACCAAAAATGATGTCCTTTTCTCCATAAGGAATTGGGATGCAAAAGTAAAAAGTCAAGAGATACCTGGAGTAACAGCCAAGTTTGGCCTTGGAGTACAAAATGAAGCAGGGCAAAGGCTGACAGAGTTTTGCCAGGATAATACACTGGTCGTAGCAAACACCCTCTTCCAATAACACAAAAGATGACTCTACACATGGGCATCACCAAATGGACAATGCTAGAGTCATATTGATTATATACTTTGCTGCTAAAGATGGAGACTGTCTATACAGTCAGCAAAAATAAGACCTGGATCCGATTGTGGCTCAGATCATGAGCTCCTTATTGCAAACTTCAGGTTTAAATTGAAGAAAGAAGGGGAAACCACTAGGCCATTCGGATAGGCCACTCAATCGTGCCCTACTCTTTGCTACCCCATGTACTGTAGCCTGCCACACTCTTCTGTCCATGGGATTCTTCAGGCAAGAATACTGGAGTGGGTTGCCATGCCCTCTTCCACAGAATCTTCCCTATGCAGGAACTGAAGCCGGGTCTCCTATACTGCACTGAGCCACCAGAGAAGACCTGGGCCATTCAGGTATGAACTAAACCAAATCCATTATGATTATATAGTGAAAGTAATGAATATATTCAAGGGATTAGACCAGAAGAACTATGGACAGAAGTTTTTAACATTGTGCAGGAGGCAGTGATCCCCAAGAAAAAGAAATGCAAGAATCCAAAGTGGTTGTGTGATAAGGCTTCACAAATAGCTGAGAAAAGAAGAGAAGTGAAAGGCAAGGGAGAAAGGGAAAGATGAATCCAACTAAATGCAGAGTTCCAGAAAATAGCAAGGAGAGATAAGAAGACCTTCTTAAATAAACATTGCAAAGAAATTGAGGAAAGCAATGGAATAGGAAAGACTAAAGATCAGAGATCTTGTCAAGAAGATTGGAGATATCGACAGAGCCTTTTATGCAAGGATGGGCACAATAAAGGACAGAAATGGTAAGGAACTAATGGAAGCAGAAGAGATTAAGAAGAGCTGTCAAGAATACACAGAAAAATGAAAGATACTTAGTTGTGTCTGACTCCTTGTGACCCCATGGACTGTATAGTCTATGGAATTCTCCAGGCCAGAATACTGGAGCAGGTAGCCTTTCCCTTCTCCAGGGGATCTTCCCAACCCAAGGATTGAACCCAGGTCTCCCACATTGCAGGTGGATTCTTTACCAGCTGAGCTACATGAGAAGCCCAAGAAAAATGGAGTGGGTAGCCTATCCCTTCTCCAGCAGATCTTCCCAACCCAGGAATTGAACCAGCCTCTCCTGCATTACAGGTGGATTCTTTACCAACTGAGCTATCAGGGAAGCCCTAAATGTGAGACCAGACAGTATAAAACTCCCAGAGGAAAATATAGGCATACCACTCTGGCATAAATTGTGATAATCTTTTTTGACCCATCTCCCAGAATAACAGAAATAAAAACAAAAAATAAACAAATGAGGCCTAATTAAACTCAAAGTATTTTGCAAAGCAAAGGAAATCACAAGCAAAATGAAAAAACAACCAAAAGACAGGGATAAAATATTCTCCAAAATTTACAAACAGTTCATGAGGCTTAATATTATAAAAACAATCAAAAACAAAAAAAAAAAAAAACCCAGAAAACAACAAAATTCTGTAAAGCAATTATCCTTCAATAAAAAATAAATAAATAAATAATGGTCAAACGTCTAAACTGACATTTCTCCCAAAAAGACAAACAGATGGTAGAGAGACACATGAAAAGATATTCATGATCACTAATTATTCAGTTCAGTTCAGTTCAGTCGCTCAGTCGTGTCCGACTCTTTGTGACCCCATGAATCGCAGCACGCCAGACCTCCCTGTCCATCACCAACTCCTGGAGTTCACTCAGACTCACGTCCATCGAGTCAGTGATGCCATCCAGCCATCTTATCCTCTGTCATCCCCTTCTCCTCCTGCCCCCAACCCCTCCCAGCATCAGGGTCTTTTCCAATGAGTCAACTCTTCGCATGAGGTGGCCAAAGTACTGGAGTTTCAGCTTTAGCATCATTCCTTCCAAAGAAATCCCAGGGCTGATCTCCTTTAGGATGGACTGGTTGGATCTCCTTGCAGTCCAAGGGACTCTCAGGAGTCTTCTCCAACACCACAGTTCAAAAGCACCAATTCTTCGGCACTCAGCTTTCTTCACAGTCCAACCCTCACATCCATACATGACCACTGGAAAAAACCATAGCCTTGACTAGATGGACCTTTGTTGGCAAAGTACTGTCTCTGCTTTTGAATATGCTATCTAGGTTGGTCATAACTTTCCTTCCAAGGAGTAAGTGTCTTTTAATTTCATGGCTACACTCACCATCTGCAGTGATTTTGGAGCCCAGAAAAATAAAGTCTGACACTGTTTCCACTGTTTCCCCATCTATTTCCCATGAAGTGATGGGACCAGATGCCATAATCTTCGTTTTCTGAATGTTGAGCTTTAAGCCAACTTTTTCACTCTCCACTTTCACTTTCATCAAGAGGCTTTTTAGGTCCTCTTCACTTTCTGCCATAAGGGTGGTATCATCTGCATATCTGAGGTTATTGATATTTCTCCCAGCAATCTTGATTCCAGCTTGTGTTTCTTCCAGCCCAGTGTTTCTCATGATGTACTCTGCATATAAGTTAAATAAGCAAGGTGACAATATACAGCCTTGACGTACTCCTTTTCCTATTTGGAACCAGTCTGTTGTTCTATGTCCAGGTCTAACTGTTGCTTCCTGACCTGTATATAGGTCTCTCAAGAGGCAGGTCAGATGGTCTGGTATTCCCATCTCTTTCAAAATTTTCCACAGTTTCTTGTGATTCACACAGTCAAAGGCTTTGGCATAGTCAATAAAGCAGAAATAGATGTTTTTCTGGAACGCCCTTGCTTTTTCAATGATCCAGCAGATGTCGGCTGTGACGGCGCATAAGCATGGCTGAAAGGAGCTACCCCACGTCCAAAATCAGGGGCAGAAGCCGGGAGGACCCCATGCCCAAGGGGCAGCGGCCAAGAGGAGCTACCCCACTAGTTATTAGAGACATGCAAATCAAAATTACAATGAGATATCACCTAACATTAGTCAAAATGACTATCATGAAAAAATACACAAACAATAAATGCTGGGAAGGAAGTGGAGAGAAGGCAGGCCTTCTACGCTGTTGGTGGGAATGTACATTGGTATACCCACTATGAATAACAGTATGAAGGTTCCTTAAAAAACTAAAAATACAGCTTCCATATGGCCCTGCAATTCTACTCCTGGGCATATATACAGAGAAAAACATTGTCCAAAAGTATATGTGCACCCCAATGGTCACTGTACGCTGTTTACAACAGCCAAGACACAGAAGCAACCTAAATGTCCACTGACATAGGAATGGAAAAGGGAGATATGGTACATATATACAATGGAATATTAGTCATTAAAAAGAATGAAATAATGCCATTTGCAGCAACATAGGTGGACCTAGAGATTGTCGTCCTCGTGAAGTAAGTTTTACGCAGAGAAAGAGAAATATTGTATGGCATCCCTTGTAAGCAAAATCTAAAAAGAAATAACACAAATGAACTTATTCACAAAACAGAAACAAACTCACAGACTATGAGAAGGAACTTATAGTTATCTGGGGGAAGAGTGGGGGAAACAGATACTTAGGGGTTATAAGATAGTCATGTACACACTCTTGTACCTAAAATGGATAATCAACAAGGACCTACCATGAAGCACAGGAAGCTCTACCAGGTGTGTGGCAGCATCGATGGGAGGCAAGGCTGGGAGAGAATGGATGCGTGTATGCGTGTGGCCGAGTCACTCTGCTGTGCACCTGGAACCATCACAAAATTGTTAATCGGCTATGCGCCAAAATAAAATAAAAAGTTAAAAATAATAAATAAAGTGGGCATGTGTATATGTAGAACTTACTCACTTTGCTGTACATCTGAAACTAACACAACACTGTAAATCAATTATATTCCAACAAAAATTAAAAAGAAAACTAGCAGCATACTATCATTTTATCATAGTATGACCACAGGACTGGAAAAGGTCAACTGTCATCCCAATCCCAAAGACAGGCAATGCCAAAGAATGTTCAAAGTACAGGACAGTCACATTCATTTCACATGCTAGAAGATTATGCTCAAAATCCTTCAAGCTAGGCTTCAACAGTACATGAACCGAGAACTTCCACATGTACAAGCTGGATTTAGAAAAGGCAGAGGAACCAGAGATAAAATTGCCAACATCCTTGGATTATACAAAAAGCAAGGGAATTAAATATATATATATATATATATATATATATATATATATATATATATCCACTTCTGCTTCACTGGTTATGCTAAAGCTTTTGTGTGGATCCCAACAAACTGTGGAATATTCCTAAAGAGATGGGAATACCAGACCATCTTATCTGCCTCCTGAGAAACCTGTATGCAGGACAAGAAGTAACAGAACCCGTCATGGAACAATGGACTGGTTCAAACTTGAGAGAGGAGTATGTCAAGATTGTACACTGTCACCTGCTTATTTGACTTATATGCAGACTACATCAAGTGAAATACCAGGCTGGATGAATCATAAGCTGGAATCAAGATTTCCAGGAGAAATAGCAACAACCTGAGATATGGAGATGACACAACTTTAATGACAGAAAGTGAAGAGGAACTAAAGAGCCTCTTGATAAAGGTGAAAGAGGAAAGTGAAAAAGCTGGCTTAAAACTCAACATCCAAAAAACTAAGATCATGGCATCTAGTCTATCACTTCATGGCAAATAGATGGGGAAAATGAGGCAACAGTGGCAGATTTCATTTTCTTGGGCTCCAAAGTCAATGCAGACAGTGACTGCTGCCATGAAATTAAAAGATGCTTGCTCCTTGGAAGAACAGCTATGACAAACCTAGACATGTATGAAAAAGCAGAGACATCACTTTCCCAACAAAGGTCGTATAGTCAAAGCTATGGTTTTTCCAGTAGTCATGTATGGATGTGAGAGGTGGACCATAAAGAAAGCTGCTGCTGCTGCTGCTAAGTTGCTTCAGTCGTGTCCAACTCTGTGCGACCCCACAGACGGCAGCCCACCAGGCTCTGCCATCCCTGGGATTCTCCAGGCAAGAACACTGGAGTGAGTTGCCATTTCCTTCTCCAATGTGTGAAAGTGAAGTCACTCAGTCATGTCCTACTCTTCACGACCCCATGGACTGCAGCCTACCAAGCTCCTCTGTCCATGGGGTTTTCCAGGCAAGAGTACTGGAGTGGGTTGCCATTGCCTTCTCTGAAGAAGGCTGAGCACCAAAGAATTAACACTTTCAAACTGTGGTGCTGGAGAAGACTCAAGAGTCCCTTGGAGATCAAACCAGTCCATTCTAAAGGCAATCAACCCTGAATATTCACTGGAAGGACTGATACTGAAGCTGAAGCTCCAATACTTGGGCCACCTGATGTGAAGAGCTGACTCATTGGAAAAGACCCTGATGACGGGAAAGACTGAAGACCGGTCAAAGGAGGAAAGAGCGGCAGAGGATGAGAAAGTTAGATAATATCACTGACTCAATGGACATGAATTTGAGCAAACTCTGGGAGATAGTGAAGGACAGGGAAGCCTGGCGTGCTGTCACATTGATTCACAAAGAGTCAGACATGACTGATTTACTGAACAATAGCAAATCAATGTTTGTTTGTTGATCTAATTAATATAGATATGTCTAAGAGTCATTAACATTAAGCATAGTATTTTCATTTTTCCTAGGTTTAATATAAGTCAAATAAAATCTTGTTATATCTGTTATAAATTTGTCACCAAAGAAAGTAACCTGATGTGAAGAAACTTCTTAGAAAAGAAAATGTAAATGAGATAAGAACTTTCAGATAAATGCTATTAAGAACAATCATGTTGGACTGGAATTTCTGTCTAAAATAGTCTCTCAAGATTTTAGTAACTTGAATTTCTAGGGTTATCCTAAACTAAGTGATAGAAGATTATTGAATAGCTAGGTCATTTCCAAATATAGTAAGACCCTGAAACATTAATTACTGAACACTGGCATCACCAACTCGATGGACGTGAGTTGGGAGTTGGTGATGGACAGGGAGGCCTGGCGTGCTGCAATTCATGGGGTTGCAAAGAGTCGGACACGACTGAGCGACTGAACTGAACTGAACTTCCTCTTATGGAGAAACTAAAGTGATTTTGGACTATTAATGAATATGTTTGGTGCCATCCTGAGACATTCTCTATAAGAAACCAAAAGTTTTTTTAGAAATTATCAGCGGTAGTTATGTTGGCCAATCTACAGAATGTTAGCATAAAGAACCATTCATGGTTGCTGAAGGAAAGTAGAATGTGTATTTTAGTAAAGGTATGAAGAATGGAATTGCATTTTGTTAGGGGAAAAGGAAGTAAGTTTGACATGGATGTCTGTTTCTGAATGGAAAAACAAAGTTATGAACATAGAAAGTGATAAAAATATTTGTGGACAGTTGACCCTAATAAGAGAGTTTTGTGCATGTTCAGGACTGACTAAGCTTAAAATAAATTTCACTGGGTAAATCAATTTAAAAGTAATCTGGTGCAAAGCTTGAATTTGGCTTTTCTCTCTGTGAAGAGGACAAGCTTTCTTCAGATGTTGAACTGTCTTCAATAATAGATTTTATGCTTCATTACCTCTTAATTGATCTGTTATGTATATGCCTTTGAAATCTTTTATTGTTATTTTGGCTAGGCAATAAATGCTGTTTTACAGTGACCTGTAATCCTATCTGACTGAGTGTTATAAATCCATTTTGATATCTATTGACAAAACTTCCTAAATCAAATTCTAATGAAGCCCTTTTAACCTCTAGCTAACTTTGGGATGCCTCAAAGGGCCCCTGAAACATCCAAAAGAGAGATATTAAACTAATTAGGTTCATTTAGTATGTTTAATTGCATGGGAAGGATTGTCAAATGAGTAATAAATCTCCTCAGGTTACATTAAATGGTAAATGTTACTAATATGGATATCCTAGAACTATACGGAGTTCTTAAAATTCTGATAGAGCCTGATAACAAATGCTATCAGTCATAATTAGAGTTACTATCTTAGTGTTGTCACTACAGTAACCAAATTTCTTTGTCAATTGCATTATAATCATGAATGGATAAGAAAGCTGTGGTACATATACACAATGGAGTATTACTCAGCCATTAAAAAGAATACATTTGAATCAGTTCTAATGAGGTGGATGAAACTGGAGCCTATTATACAGAGTGAAGTAAGCCAGAAAGAAAAACACCAATACACTATACTAACGCATATATATGGAATATATATGGAAACAATAATCCTGTATGCGAAACAGCAAAAGAGACACAGAGGTATAGAACAGTCTTTTGGAGTCTGTGGGAGAGGGAGAGGGTGGGATGATTTGGGAGAATGGCATTGAAACATGTATAATATCATATAAGAAACGAATCGCCAGTCCAGGTTTGATGCAGGATACAGGAAGCTTGGGGCTGGTGCGCTGGGATGACCTAGAGGGATGGTACGGGGAGGGAGGTGGGAGGGGGGTTCAGGATTGGGAACACGTGTACACCCATGGCGGATTCATGTTGATGTATGGCAAAACCAATACAATATTGTAAAGTAATTAGCCTCTAATTAAAATAAATAAATTTAAATAAAAAAATACTTTAAACGTGCCTTAAGACTTTTGTCCTTATATACAGTTATTGTTTTATTCTAATTCCTCTGCAAAAATGATTCCTTTCAAGATTTATAGAAAGGACTTATAGATAAACACAAGTTTCTAACTTTCAGACCATAATGCTGACCTGAGTAAGAAATTAAAGGAAACTAACGGGAAACTTGATGGTATCATGAAAGGTTAACAAAAGGACTGAACTGGTGAACAGGCTTATAACTTTTATGGTTTCCATCTGAAAAAATTACTGATTTGAATCTGTGTTTTCCAGGTGTAAGGAATACCTTCTCCTCAAACTAATTATGACTTATAGTAATTTGGTAAAGAACTGAGAAGACATCAGAAGTAGACAGCTTACTCAAGATGCTGGACTTGACTCATGATCATTTACAGTGTTTTCCTGACTTCTTGGATTTTTACATATGACTCAAAAGTTTTCTATCATGAACATGACCCTATGCTAATTTTAAAAAATCAATCCAGTTGTTGAAAAGTTAAAGTGAAATTCACTCAGTCATGTCCGACTCTTTGCGACCCCATGGACTGTCAGAATACTGGACTGGGTAGCCTCTCTCTTCTCCAGGGGATCTTCCCAATCCAGGGATCAAACCCAGGTCTCCCGAATTGTGAGCAGATTCTTTACTAGCTAAGCCACCAGGGAAGCCCAAGAATACTGGAATGGGCAGCCTATCCCTTCTCTAGGGGATCTTCCCGACCCAGGAATTGAGCCAGGGTCTTGAGCATTGGAGGTAGATTCTTTACCAACTGAACTATCAGGGAAGCCCAACTGAGTGATCAGGGAAGCGAATCTTTGAGTTTTTGGCCAGTTACCTGTGTCAAGTGTTTCTAAATTACCTTGGTGCTTCACTCAACTCCAAGGCTCTAATTGGAAAACGGCCTTTAGGAAATTTATTTAGAAGAAAGAAAGTTCAATTCTGTTTAGGCTACTCTTGATATTAGTAGATAGGATCCTCTTACCTGGCCAACTAGTAATGCCTGTTCTGACCATGGCCAGAAAAATGAATTTTCTTCCAAAGTTCTCAAGCTCAATCAGAACAATAAGCAAAAATTCAGTCAAGGAATAAAACCTCCAACCATTATGGGATTGATTGATGTGGTTAACACCTGACTGTGGTCATGTACGTTTTAAGGCCCCCCTCCTTTATCTTGGGAACAATTAAATTATACTAACCCTTTGACTGTGTGGATCACAATAAACTGTGGAAAATTCTGAAAGCGATGGGAATACCAGACCACCTGACCTGCCTCTTGGGAAACCTGTATGCAGGTCAGGAAGCAACAGTTAGGACTGGACATGGAACAATAGACTGGTTCCAAATAGGAAAAGGAGTACGTCAAGGCTGTATATTGTCACCTTGCTTATTTAACTTATATGCAGAGTACATCATGAGAAATGCTGGGCTGGAAGAAGCACAAGCTGGAATCAAGATTGCTGGGAGAAATATCAATAACCTCAGATAATGCAGATGACACCACCCTTATGGCAGAAAGTGAAGAGGAACTCAAAAGCCTCTTGATGAAAGTGAAAGACGAGAGTGAAAAAGCTGGCTTAAAGCTCAACATTCAGAAAACGAAGATCATGGCATCTGGTCCCATCACTTCATGGGAAATAGATGGGGAAACAGTGGAAACAGTGTCAGACTTTATTTTTTTGGGCTCCAAAATCACTGCAGATGGTGACTGCAGCCATGAAATTAAAAGATGCTTACTTCTTGGAAGGAAAGTTATGACCAACCTAGATAGCATATTCAAAAGCAGAGATATTACTTTGCCAAGAAAGGTCCATCTAGTCAAGGCTATGATTTTCTCCAGTGGTCATGTATGGATGTGAGAGTTGGACTATCAAGAAAGCTGAGCACTGGACAATTGATGCTTTTGAACTGTGGTGTTGGAGAAGACTCTTGAGAGTCCCTTGGACTGCAAGGAGATCCAACCAGTCCATCCTAAAGGAGATCAGTCCTGGGTGTTCATTGGAAGGACTGATGCTGAAGCTGAAACTCCAGTACTTTGGCCACCTCATGCGGGGAGTTGACTCATTGGAAAAGACCCTGATGCTGGGAGGGATTGGGGGCAGGAGGAGAAGGGGACAACAGAGGATGAGATGGCTGGATGACATCACCAATGTGATAGACATGAGTTTGAGTGAGCTCTGGGAGTTGGTGATGGACAGGGAGGCCTGGCATACTGCAATTCATGAGGTCGCAAAGTGTTGGACATGACTGAGCGGCTGAACTGAACTGAAGGATAATCAGCCTAGTATCACTGGAAAATTGGGCTAGGAGTGCCAATGTATAATTTCCCTAAAAAAATAAAAAATAAAGATTGGTACAGAATAGACTAACTCAGACAACCTAAGGATACACTGGGCTCCACCTAATGGAAGTTCTTAGCATAATTCTCATTTATGACTTTAATAATATGGCTAGCTGTGTTATTGGTATTTGCTTATTTTACAAGATTGTTGTTTCTTGCAATTACCAAATATCTAACTAAGCCTCCAGCAAAAATAATGATGACTAGGTGACTTGTTGGAGAAGGCAATGGCACCCCACTCCAGTACTCTTGCCTGGAAAATCCCATGGATGGGGGAGCCTGGTGGGCTGCCGTCTATGGGGTCGCACAGAGTAGACACGACTGAGCGACTTCACTTTCACTTTTCACTTTCATGCATTGGAGAAGGAAATGGCAACTCACTCCAGTGTTCTTGCCTGGAGAATCCCAGGGACAGGGGAGCCTGGTGGGCTGCCGTTTATGGGGTCGCACAGAGTTGGGCACGACTGAAGCGACTTAGCAGCAGCAGCAGCAGGTGACTTGTAGCAGTTGATCAGATATATAGCTTGGTATGTGATCAATGATTATAGTCATGCAACTCTAGATATGGGAAGACGCAATATGAGGGAACATCTTGCTGTTCTATAGCTAGAAGATAGGTGTCCAGAGACCTTTGACTTTTAAGACTTAGTCCAGTAGTGGCCTATGAGAAAAATCTTCACCAGACCTAGGAAAGAGCCTTCCTAGCCCCATGGGAGGAAATGGTCATGAAATGCTTCCCAAAGTATGGTTGCATTTGTGAACACAAGGGGGTCCTATCAATTACAAATCGTCACTTGCCAAGGGGATTTGCCATCTGCCTCTGAGGGGACTGACTCGTAAGCTGCTACAGCGGATGACCTTCTACACGCCCTGAAGGGAATCCAGCATGGATAACAGGAATGAGGAGCTTTGTGCTCCAGGAAAAGTGTGGAACAGTTAGATATTTTCAGGATCTGACTTTACAAGCCCAATCCTTGCATCGCCTCACATCTAGAAAACCACTAAATGCCTTCATGGTGACTTCAGCTCCACGTGACTAGCAGAAAATCTTTCGTAAGATAAGTGCTTGATCACATGAACTCCCCCTTCACCAAAATCACATATATTGACCTTCCCTCCTACCTCTTTGAGCACTTCAGAGCTATCTGAGGTGCTTTCTCCTGGGCTGCAGTCCTCATTTTGCCCCAAATAAAGCTTCTCATAACATGTTGTGCATCTTTTTTTTTTTTAAGTAGACAGAGGCTCCCGAGTAGCCTGACTCCCAAAAAAAGAATGAAGGACAAGTGGCTCACCCCAGAATGATACCCACAAAAACACAAACAAAACAAAATGGTCACCAAAACAAAAAATCAAAGGAGGTATAATCTCAGATTCCACCTCTATTCCCAGACGGAGGTCTCCAAACACATGGGCCCAGATCGTGAAAGAGCACAGATCAAGTTGCCCACTTCTCACAAAGAAAGTAGCCCAAATGGAGTGGAGAGAATTCCCAGCCTGGGCAAGTGGGAGTGAGTCACTCCCAAAGACACCAAACGTGGCCTGCAGATCCAGACTTTCCCCGGCTCCAGACAGCCTCGTACCAGGGGTGGCTGGTGCCCTTTGGGGATAGTCCCTCTGAGATCCCTGGAGCAAAACGGGTTCCAGCAGCTGCAGGGGGCTCAGGGAAGGGCCTATCCGCAGCCAAGGTCGACCTGCCACGGGCACAGAACCAGACTTCTGCTCATTCACCAGAACTGTTCTTGTAAGTTCATGTGTTCAAGTTTTGTGTTTTTGGTTTTTTTTTAACCTCATCACCGTTTATTGATTTGTGAACTGTCGAGATCACTGCTGAAATCTGAGACTCACTCATCCCTATCCTCCTCTTGGCTTCCACTTGAAAAGGAAGTCTGGAGCAGGACCATCCCAAACACCAGAGGGTGGAAGGGAGACATGGGGGGAGCAGGTGCAGAGGATGTAGGGAGATGAGGGGTGGGGGAGGGGAGGGGACCAGCGTGCATCGTTAGGCTCCTGGGGACACACACACTCCCTGATGCACAATGAGGCCAAACATCCAAACGTCAGTCTGGAGCAGAGAAAGGTTTAATGCAGGGCCAAGCAAGGAGACTGGTGAGTCATGCCCTAAAAACCCCTGAGCTCCCCAAAGGGTTTTGGCAAAACACTTTTAAATGCCAGGTGGTGGTGGGGTCGCAGGGTTTGTGGTCAGCTGATCAGCTCATGCCCAGTTCCCTGACTGGCTGATGGTGAGGGAACAGCGTGGTGGGGTTAATTTTATCAGTCCTTAGGCTCCAGGAGGCCTAGGGCTATGTGCTCATGGTCATCAAGTAGTTAGCAGTTTCCATTTGGTGGGGGGGTTTCACTTCTGCAGAACAGCTCGGGAATTGTGCAGCCAATACTGTTACCTAGGTGCTTCAGAGAGAAGCTAAAGCAGAGGAGGGGGGGGAAGGTCCCACAGGGTCCAGCTCAGCAACACAGCTGGCTTCTGAAGCCATGGGAAAAGTAGGTTTCTTATCATAAAATGTGTTTTTACATTAATCAACTGCTTCTGTGGTCTTAAATAGGTTTCTCTATGAAATGTGTGTATGTGTGTCTCCGAGGGCTAAAAGGATTTTTACAAAGCAGCTTTATTCTAGTAGATTGCATTAGTTCAAGCTGCCACAACAAAATGCAAAAGACAGCTTACACAACAGAAGTTTCTTTCCTCACAGTTGGAAATCTGTAGAAGTCTCAGAGCAGGAGCTCAGATTCTGGTAAAGACTCTTTTCCTGACTTGCAGACAGCTGTCTTCTCACTGTTTATTCTCATGGTATTTCCTCAGTGCCGATTCGTGGAGAGAAAGATAGAGAAAAGCAAAGAATTTCAAATCGAACTTCTCCAAAGCATTATGTCCCTTGAAGAACTCCCCTTTGTCTTTCTTAACGGATTTTTTTTTTTACACAAAATACTTTGTGTGTTTGTGATAGATTATGAAATGACCTCCAGTGAATTACACCTCTCTGCATCCATGCTTCTCTGCATGTAACATGCCACATCTTCCAGCAAGAGACTGAATCTGTCCCTCTGCCTGTCTGAACGTGGGCTGGCCTTGTGCCTTGCTTTGACCAATATAATACGGAAGAAGTAACATTGTACATGTTCCAAAACCTTGGGCTTGTAAAGCCTTGGCAGCTGTGTCTTTGCCCTCTAGGTACCCTGTTTTGAGACTGACATGGAATGAAGAAGCCCAGGGTAAAAGTGCATTTGTAGACAGGGATTTAGCCAATGTAGCTTTCTTAGTACCCAGCTCATCCACCAGGTGAAAGCATCTTTCTGAAAAGTAAAGCATTGCTGTTTTAACCAACGAGGTTGTAAGATGCTGGATTCTTACAAAGCAATAAAAAGTGGTACTGAAAGTACCAGGGCTTCCCTGGTGGCTCAGAGGTTAAAGCGTCTGCCTGCAATGCGGGAGACCCGGGTTCGATTCCTGGGTTGGGAAGATCCCCTGAAGAAGGAAATGGCAACCCACTCCAGTATTCATTCCTCCCATGGATGGAGGAGCCTGGTGGGCTACAGTCCACAGAGTTGCAAAGAGTCGGACACAACTGAATGACTTCACTCACTGAAAGTACAAACCAAAAGATAAATCCAACAGAGATTGGTACTTAAAGTGAGAATAAATAAATAAATGCAACAGAAACTGGTATTGCTCTAACAAAACCCAAGTATATGGTATGCCACTGACCAGGGAGACTGAGAATGCTGGAAGGTGTAGAGGGGAAACTTTTAGTAGAAGCTATAAAAGCAGGGAGGAAATTGCTACAAAGACGTGATAAACTACCAATGAACTACTGCTTGTGGTAACTTGGAAGGTAGAAAATGCACATAATGAACTTGTTGATCTTGCTAATTTCCATCCACGATACAGAAAGTAACAATTAGCTTCATTTATAAGATAAAGGTGTTTGATAAGATAAAGGTGTTTGATAAAAGGTGGCATTTTATATTGCTGCCATAAAAATTATCACAAACTTAGCAGGTTAAACAACATAATTTTATCATTTTATAATTCTGTCAAAGTCTAGGGATGATAAAAATTTAAACTAGATAACTAAAATAATATTAAGTAAGAGTTTTGTTGTATGAAAGGATAGTTTGCAAACTAGGCGTCTTCAGATCCAACACTGAGGTAAAGCTCAGAGGCATGACATCACAGGATGATTTTATAAAGTGGAAGCAAGAAAATTGTTTAACTTTTACAGTGATTGGCTATTACAATGGGGGTTTCCAGGTAGTAGAGGATTGGTTAAAGTGATTATCTTATACCATTTTAGGAAGATGATTATAAGTCACTTATAAGAAAAAACCTAAGTTGATTTTTACTTTTGTTCATGAAATAAGCTAGATTTATTTTGCTTATGTAACTTAAATGATTTTTTTGTCTGCTTGTGGGATTTTCAAACCTGGTTTCTATTTTGTTCTAATTTAATGCTTCTGTAGGTCAGAAGTCCAGTAGTTCTCCCTGGCCCACAGTCAAGGGATTAGCAGGGCTGTGTTCTACCTACAAGCTCTAGAGGAAGATCTATAGGTCACCTTGGAAAAAACGCAAGACATAAAGGGTTGTGAGTTTAAGTTTTATTCAGAGTCTTACTGAGGAGTGTAGCCTGGGAGACAGCTCTGAGGAAGTGCTCCAAAGAGGTAGAGGAGGAACCAGAATATATATATGTTTTTTGGGGGGGTGGGGTGGGGAGGAAGGACTAGGAAATACAAACAGTCAAACTTAAATCTTGATAAAAGATTATTGCTAATCACAAAGAACAAACATCTCAGGTTAATTATTTTAGTGCTTTTCCATATATGGAAGATGCAAGAACCTGGGGTCATTGAAATTCTTCCTAAGACGTGCTTCGATCTAGGGGCCTGTTTATCCAAAGCACAGAGTGCCTCATCCTGCTTTTCATTTTGGATTCCTCTCAGGAGACACTGCAGTGAGTTTCAGCTTAACCCTTGTATAGGTGGGTGATGAGTGATGCTTTTTGTTCTTCTTTGCTCACGATTTCTTTGCTCATTAAAGTTGTTTATAGAATCAACTTCTTTGTGGCTGTGGGACTGAAATCCCCACTTCCTTGCTGCTTGTCAGCTGAGAGTCACTCTTAGCTCTAAAGGCCACCCACACTCTTTACCTCCACCCACAAAGTCAGCAGTGGTAGGCTGTATCCTTCTCACACTTCTAATCTCTCCTCCTTCTTCTGTGAATACTGCTAACTACGACCAGGAAGGTTCTCAGCTTTTAAAGACTCACTGGCCCACCTGGATAATCTAGGATAGCCTCCCTATGGTAAGATCTGCATTGCATAATCACATGTGCTAAATCTCTTTTGCCATGTAAGGTTTCCCAGGTTCCAGGGACTCGCATTAGACATCTTTTGAGGGGTCGTTATTTTGCCTATCACAGAGATGAACTAAAAAAGAACTTTGAGTTTACAACAGTATTTAGAGGAAAAGCAGAGGGCTCAGACCAGTCCAGTAAGAGATTTTTAACAAGAAATGGCCTCAGGATAAAATTTTAATCCAAGGGATGGCTATAAAACCCCTTGTGAAGGCACCAGAAAGATTCAAGCAGTGACCTGAAGACTTCCTTAGCTAAGACAAAGGAGTTTCCACAAATCTGAAGGGTCTCAAATCTGACTTAGCTTCACTTCCATAAAGAATTATGTCTGTAGCTGTGGGAGTAGGAAGTAAACCCTAATCAGATTTATAAGAAGCCTGTAAAGATTTTAATGGAGTTTATAAACTTGGATTAAAAGGAAAAGAGACATTTCACAATTTTTAAAGGACCTCTGGGCCTCCAGTGTTAGACAGGAGGCAGGCTGAGAAGTTATTCAGCTGCAAACAGGAGCCATACCTTATGGACAAGAAGGAACTCAGTGACACAGCACAGAGGCAAGGAGAGCAATAGGTGAGGAAGCTTAAGGACACCGGGAGCAGAATCACCCCTAATAAAGGAGCGTTCCCTGGCTCCAGTGGAAGGCGACTAGTGACATATGCTCAACTGGATTTCAGGAGTCTGTGGTTCAGTGTGTGTTACGCTTTTCCCGTTCTAAATGCAAGTCATCTCCCTCCCCTCCCCTGACGAAACCGGAGTGTTTATGGCTGTTATCCTCTTCAGTTTCACTGTTAAATGTTGGAGACTGGGGCAGATGGAGACGAGGAAGGCACATCATTTGTCTTTTTTCAGTTCGTGGCTCCCTGAATAAACAAGTGCTGCACTCAAGGAGCTGAATCTGCGGAATCATATTCAAAGAACTTTGTCTAAACCTGGATTGATTTAGATGACAAGATGCACAAAGATGCTTATCCCATACTGTTATTACATACATATCTGCTTATACCATGCTATTATTCCAAAAGTGAAAGTAAATAGTGATGGCAAAATATCATAATCATAAAATGCCTTAGACTGATCAGTATTTTGGGCTTCCCTTGCAGCTCAGTTGGTAAAGAATCTGCCTCCAATGCAGGAGACCTGGGTTCGATCCCTGGGTTGGGAAGATCCCCTGGAGAAGGAAATGGCAACCTACTCCAGTATTCTGGCCTGGAGAATCCCATGAACTGCAGCTTGCCAGGCTCCTCTGTCCACCGGGCTGCAAGAGTCAGACACAACTTAGCGACTAAACCACCACCATTTAACATTTACTGAGTAACCATAAACTATAATATTATCTTTAAACTAGAATGAAGTGATGCTCATCTAAAAAAAGTTTTTTTACTTTTGGTAAAATTTGACATTGTGGCAAATATAATCTCAATATACCCATTACCTGTATCATCCTCAAATGAATTCTGAAATGAATAGAGAAATCACATAAAGAAATAAAGAATGAAAAAAAAATTGATACTGATCATTATACCTGGGCAATAAAGGAACTCTAGCTGTAAAGATATAACAACAATAACATAGTCAGATGGCAAAACTCTGGTCTTCTGATATCAAAATGTCAAGAAAGACTCTTTTCACTTTTTTCCTGTTAACGATTTATTTTAGTAAGATTCTGGGACTGCGTAGCATTTGTTCATACACTCATTTATTATGTATTTGGCAAGCATTTATTGAGTGCTTATTAATGTGCTGTGCCTTGTATTAGATACTGGAGATGTAATAGTGAATGAGATAGAGTTGGTTTCTGATCTCACAAAGTCAGCTGGGGTTAAAAGCTGAGTGGGTCATGAAAATGTAAACACAGTATTACAATAAAGTGGGATAGATGACAGGATAAGACACTACAGTCGCCCCTTGTCCTTCTCTGTCCCTGGGGGATTGTATCCAGACCATCCCATCCCACCCCTAAAGGATACCGAAATCTTTGGATGCTCAAGTCCCTTACATAAAATGGCACAGTATTACACAGTATTGCGTGTGACCTATGTACATCTTCCCATGTACTTTAAATCATCTCTAGATTGCTTGCAATATACCTAATATTGATATAATGTAAACAATATGTAAATATTTGTAAAATACAATGTAGATGATATGCAAATAATTGCCTAAACCTGACAAATTTATATTTTGCTTTTTGCAATTTTCTGAGATCTTTTCTCCAAAAAATTCTGAACTGTGGTTGAATCTGTGGATGTGGAAACCCACATATATGGAGGACTGACTTTATAGAAATAGGATTTTGTTCATTCGTCTTAAAGGTTTCTTTATCTCCATAGCTTCTAGGCTGCAAATGTAAAAACAATGCTGTTTCTTTTGTAAACTGTTCCCTTTTGCAGTGAGTGCTACATCTTGAGCCCTCACATTCCAGGTTTCGGAGACCTATAAATGCCCTTTGATTATATCCTATAGGAATCCTTATATTTTATTGTATTCTGATACTACTGACCCACGAACGATGTTACATAATAGAAAACATTATACTTTGATTTTCCCTTAGAATTTCTGGCTGACGCCTAAATGGATTTTTCAGAATAAAGAACATCCTCAAAGGGCATGTAATGTAAGAGGTAGTTTCAAATGTCTAGTTTGCTTTCCCCCTTGCTCCTTTAAAGCCACAGCCCATTTAAAGACTACTGGCCTCATTTTTCGTTTGTTTTTGACTCTGCTGCCTCATGGGCATCTTGAAGACGAAGGCCATGCCCTACTCATCTTTGCAGACCCGTGACCACGTGATAATTATGTGATGAATGACTCAGAACTGTTGCAGAAAAATCATTGGTTTGAGATGATGACTATTTTCCCATTGCATTTTTTTTTAATCTGGGCATGGTCAAAACTTTGATTTAAAGCCATTCTAGTGAGCCACCAAAATAAGAAAAGAAAAAGAAAACAAGCAAGATGAGAATTGTGACCTAACTTGTTTTCTATGGTCTCTTTTACATGTGACAGATTATTTTAAACCATTAGCTAAAGAAAACAGTTTTGTCTTGCATTATTCATAAACTTATTATCATATGTGTGTCAGCGACAATACAGTACAAAAACAAAACTAACATGACAATCCATTTTGTAAAATGAAACTTGTAAAAGCCAACACACTATGCATCATCTCCATAAGGTACTGTTACTAGAGCGCCAAACATATTTAAAAATTAACAAGGAAAAGCAGGGAATGGCACTGATACTCCAAAAATCTACTTCCTCTTAGATATCAGAGGTTGAAAAATGATTTCCCGACAAAACTAGCAGCCCTCGAGAAGGAATTCATAACCCTAAGCTTTCTTAGGGTTAAATATGCTCTCTTCATATAACCGCAGCAAGTTTGACAAGTTTGACAAGAACTCCTCTTTCCGCCCTGGAGGAGTTAAACGTGGATTTGTGTTGGCTGTAGTTTTCCTGTCATCAAGCCACAGGCCTTTTTATCCCCATACAGGCTTCCTCTTTCCCCCTCGTTCTCCTTAGCCAAGGAAAAGTCAAGTACAAAGAGGAAAGAGTTGTACCCTTGCATCCCACTTAGCTCCTGTGAGGTTTTGGTGACCCTTCTATCCCACTTGGCTCCTCTGTGTTTTTGGTGACCCCTGCATCCCACTTGGCTCCTCTGAGGTTTTGGTAGCCCTTGCATCCTGCTTAGCTCCTTTGCTTTTGGTAGCCCGTCCATCCCACTTGGCTTCTCTGAGGTTTTGCTGACTCTTCCATCCCATTAGCTCCTCTGTGTTTTTGGTGATCCTTGCATCCCACTTGGCTCCTCTGAGGTTTTGGTAACCCTTGCATCCATTAGCTCCTCGGTGCTTTCGGTGACTTGGCCCCTTTCCCTCGCGGTCTTCCCCAGTGGGCCCTCCCCTCTCCGCACCCCGCCCTCCTCCGCCCCCCGTTCCCCGCCCCGCCCCGCCTCGCCGCCTCCTACCGTGTGACACAGCCCGGTCCTCCGAGCGGCCGCGGCGCCGACACCGCCTCCCGGGGCCGCGGACTCGGCCTGCGCGGCCGCCTCTGCCGCAGTCATGGCTGCTGACGGCGTGGACGAGCGCTCGCCGCTGCTGTCCGCGTCCCACTCGGGGAGTGTCACTCCCACGGCGCCCCCGTACCTCCAGGACAGCAGCCCCCGAGGTAAGGCCGGAGTGCACCTCTCCACTTCACAGGGGAGAAGCCTCGGACGTTCAATAGACCGCGATATCGGAGGCGGAGGCTGGGAAAGACGGAGGCTGGCGGTGCCCCCTGAAGGGGAGCCCGCCTGCCCGGGAGGCCCCCCAGGGGCTTTCTCGGGGTGTAGTTTGGGGTGTGTGTGAGTGTGTGTGTTTCGCCCCTTCCTCCCCACCGGTATGGGATGTGTGCGTGTGCACCCTGTCTGTACTTCGCCACTTCTGACCCACGTACGGGATGTGACATGAATTTCCCAGGCTGGGCTTTGCTGTTTCACAGCAGCTCCTGAACTGCATCTGGATGGTTTGGTGCAGATCTTCCGTAGTCATTCACAGTTCCTTTCGGGTGGCCGAGAAGCCGGGAGTACTGCTCAACCTTGGCGTCTGTCCTTGAAAGGGCTTAGTTTGAAAAAATATGCATCTCCTACCATACTCCGTTCAATCAGGGAGTTGCCTTACCAAAAGGAATGGACGTTACTAATATATCTGAAACCTCTGCCCTTATTACTCCTGCTTGTAAGGAGTATGTGTTAGTTTGAGTGGTAAATGCAAAGGAATAGAAGGCAAGATGGAATATTTTTGATGCATATCTAAGACTGAAATGGACTCTATAACATTGCATATTTCTCTTTATTTCTTTTCTCAAGGTGGAATCAAGAAAGGTTTGATGGCAGTGGGATCTGAAGAAAATGAGGGGGAATCTATTTAGCAAACTATTCAATTATTCCAGTAACTATCCTTGTTCTAAGCCTGTAGTAGAAATAAGGCGGAGTCAGGAGTTAAAGATAACTGGAAAGCAGAGTCAGGGGTTATAGGAAATGGAAGGCTAGACTGAAAAAACACTTAGACTAGTGAAAAGATTGGTCAAATATGGCTCTTGCAAATGTAGGTTGTGTATCTCTCTTTTTTGGATAAATGTGAGAGGTTTAAGGAAGCACACATTAATGATTTTGAAAATGTGAGTGGATCATGTTTCTTGTAACACAACTTTTTCTAAGTTCAAGTCTGAAATTGGAGCAGCTGTAGAGCAAGTTGAACTTGTCGAGTATTTAAAATTTCTGTTTAGCACTTTATAACTTTAAGAACAGCAATCTAGTTCTTAATCCACACTTAACAAGAAGCAGGACAAAGGAAAAAGATGTTTAGTTGTGAATAATTTAGTGTGATTGATGAGTTGAGAAATAAGGTGCTAATGGTACAGATACTCACACATTGAAAACCCGCAAGTCATGTTTGTTGGCCAGCATTAAAGATGTGTTAGAGGACCACTTGGGGGAATTTCCTTTAATGGGCAAATTTGATGTTAATATATTTACTGTTATCTAAATTTTATAGTCTCCATTAGATTTAAACACTTATTAATGACTGTTTCAACTTATCAAGTCACCTTTTTAAGACAAAATATTTGACAGTTTATTGAGAGACAGAGTTTAGATTTAAGAAACTGTTTTATAACAGATTTTCATGCCTTCTATCTGGTATCTTTTTTTTTTTTTAATTTTTAGTCAAATAATAGCTAAATCATCCCACAAAAATGGTCATAGTCATGGATCTGCTTGTAGACTTCTTTATCATTTGCCATGCAGTTGTTTAATCTGATAAGACTTCTGAAATCACACATTAAGGTAAAAGTTCCAGCTAAGGCACTAAGAAAATGAAGTTTTATTCCAGAAAACTTTTAACAACCAAAGAAATTCAATGTGTTATAAAATTCAACTGAGTAAATTTTTGAAGTCTTATTGGCTTCATTTATTGATTCATGAATCAGGCAGCCTCCCATCTAGCATATAGAAAGGAACTCCAGGGAGCTATCAGTACAAAGTTTAAAGACTGATATAGGCAAAAGGCAGTGGGACAGGGAAATTATACTAGCAAAAAGTGGATGGATTGTGGCAAGGTCACTTTTCTTTAAAGGATGGCAGGTCTCTATCAGGCAGGTTGTCTCACTAGTGCTGATCAGGAGATTGCTGATTGATTAGGTTAACATTTCATTTCTGGGAGAAGCATGAAAGGTGAAAGGTGAAAGTGAAGTCGCTCAGCCGTGTCCGACTCTTTTTGACCCCATGGACTGTAACCTACCAGGCTCCTCTGACCATGGGATTTTCCAGATAAGAGTGGGTTTCCATTTCCTTCTCCAGGGGATCTTCCTGACCCAGGGGTTGAACCCAGGTCTGCATAAGTGATTCCAATTCAGGCTTGTTGTCTTCTTCTTAACGATTGACTTAGCCAAACGATCTTTTCACCTATTGTAGAATTTTTTTCTTAACTGGTCATTGAGACAGGTTAGATAATTAGAAACACTAATATTATATGGCATAATACCCAGGAAGCAAGAAGCATAAATGATAAGTAAAAGGCTTTTTTTTTTTTTTTTTTTTGCATTTTTGGCAAAATATTTTTTCTAAATAAATAACAAATAAGAATATTGATAAATATTTTGAGAAATACATAGGATCTGATTCTAGAAGACCAGTGCTAGTCACTCATTCAGTAATTCATTGGTCAGGACCATGTGCCAGAGATTGCTCTAGGTAAACAAAACTAACCAAATTCATGCCGTCACGGAATCCACATTGTAATGTGGAGAAAGAATAAGTACAAACATGGTTGAATCACTTCAGATTGCAAGAAACAGTCTTTCACTAGACCAAATATTTTCAGTAGTTGACATCAATTAGAGTTGAGAGGCTTGGGATTCAAAAGACCAGAAATAAAACGTACTTTTTGATAAAGAACTTTGGCTTATGATAATTACCATCTATAATTATCCAGACTTTAAAAAAATTTTTGTTGAAGTGGTTAAAAGCCATAACTAGTGAATATTACAGCTACTAACCACTTCTACAAAAAAAAAATTTTAAAGTCTGGGTAATTATAGGTGGGTTAATAGCCATAACTAGTCAATATTTGGGCTTCCCTGGTGGCTCAGATGATAACAGATCTGCTTGCAATGCGGGAGACCTGAGTTTGATTCCCAGGGGAAGGCATGGCAACGCACTCCAGTATTCTTGCCTGGAGAATCCCCATGGACAGAGGAGCCTGGTGGGCTACAGTCCATGGGGGTCACAAAGAGTTGGACACAGCTGAATGACTAAGCACAGTGAATATTTCCTCCAATTCAACCTTTCACCCTTTGTGTAACTTTCTAAGAACAGGGATGTGAGATCCCACCAGAAAATGAAATATTTCATTTCAAATAGAAACTTGATAGAAAAAAAAAAAAAGAAACTTGATAGAATGTTTACTTATAGACAAGTTATGACTCAGATGGTAAAGAGTCTGCCTGCAGTGCAGGAGACGCAGGATCAATCCTTGGGTCAGGAAGATCCTCTGGAGAAGGGAGTGGCTACCCACTACAGTATTATTGCCAGGAGAATTCCCTGGACAGAGGAGCTGGCAGGCTACAGTCCACGGGGTCACAAAAAGTCAGACATGACTGAACGACTGACACTTTCCCTTTTTTATTGATAACATAGTGAGAGGCAGTTCGTATTTGGGTCTCGTTTCATTTGTGTATCAGATCCCCCTGGGTTTCTAAGTAGAATGCTTCTAGTGGTCTTTGCTATCAGTACTGGATTCCTGTGTAGAGTAGGAAATCACCTCTCCATTTGGTATACTTTTCTGCTTTTCTTAAATCATAGAAATTAAAATCAAAGAGTTTTAGCTTCATTTGAAAGGAGATTAGAAACATACCACAAAACTTATTCAGTTTAGCTATATTTACTTGCTTTCTTTATACATCTGCTAATTTTATAGATAGGATGTGGCAAATGAATATGACATCTAAATTCATGAGACGTCATCTGTGAAAAATGGTTTATATTTGGGTTGTCTAATTATTTATGCATTGAATATGGGAATGTGATTATCTACTTCACTATAATTCTGTAGGGAAAAGGGTACTTTGTTATGCAGAGATATTTCATTTGTTTAGTTTATTTCTGTTTGTTATTTATTCAGAAAATAAATACTGGAATACTAGCCAGGCTTTGTGGTAAGAAAGGAAAAACAGACATGGCTTTTCTTCCAGGTTAGTGAGGGATATTAAGACAAAAATTACGTAGTCATTCAGACAAATACAAAGTGCAGTGGGGAAGAGGACAGTGCTAAAAATATATCCCATGCCCTGAGGGTATAGAAGATATCATGAAAAGATTTAGCCTGATTAGGAAAGTCAGGAAAGGCTTTCATCAGACTTGATTTAGGTATGAAAGCTGAACAGTAGTTAATTTGGCAAACTGGGGATCAAAAGAACACTCTAAGCAAAAAAAAAAAAGGGGGTTTGTGCAAAAGCCTTTAGCAGGATAGAGGATGGTGAGTACCAGGGCCAGAGAGAAGGCCAGTGTGGTGAAAGCAGAAACAGCAATAGGAGATGAACTGCAGAATGGGAGTAGAGAGGGTGCTGTGGTTCGTGTTCTCCAAAGACTTTCCTCCTCTCCTAAGAACTATGCTTTTTGATATTCAAGTCCTAGAATAGTTCTTCTCTTTGAATCTGGACTGATATTGTGATTGCTTTTAGGCTACAGAATATTGTAATAGAGACCTGGATGACTGGAGACTAGGCCACAAGAAGTCTTCTAGCTTTTGCTTTGTTGTTGTCCAGAAGCTCAGTTGTATCCGACTATCTGCAACCCCGTGGACTGCAGCTCGCCAGGCCTCCCTGTCCTTCACTGTCTCCTGGAGTTTGCTCAGACTGATGTCCGTTGAATCGGTGATGCCATCCAACCATCTCATCCTCTGTTGTCCCCTTCTCCTCCTGTCCTCAATCTTTCCCAGCATCAGGGTCTTTTCAAATGAGTCAGTACTTTGCATTAGGTAACCACAGTATTGGAGTTTCAGCTTCAACATCAGTCCTTCCAATGAATATTCAGGGTTGATTTCCTTTAGGATTGACTCGTTTGATCTCTTTGCTGTCCAAGGGACTCTCAAGAGCCTTCTCCAACACCACAGTTCAAAAGCATCAATTCTTTGCTGTTCAGCCTTCTTTAGGGTCCAATTTTCACATCCATACATGCCTACAAGAAAAAGCATAGTTTTGACTAGATGGACTTTGGTCGGCAAAGTGATGTCCTTGCTACACTGTCTAGGTTTCTCGAAGCTTTTCTTCCAAGGAGCAAGTGGGTTTTAATTTCATGGCTGCAGTCATTGTCCACAGTGATTTTGGAGCCCAAGAAAGTAAAGTCTGTCATTGTTTCCATTTTTTCCCCATCCATTAGCCGTGAACTTATGGGCCTGGATGCTATGATTTTAGTTTTCTGAATGTTGAGTTTTAAACCAGGTTTTCACTCTACTCTTTCACTTTCATCAAGAGGCTCTTTAGTTCCTCTTTGCTTTCTGACATGAGGTTATTGATATTTCTTCCAACAAGCTTGATTCTAGCTTGAGTTCCTCAAGTCCAGCATTTCGCGTGATATACTCTGCATATCAGTTAAATAAGCAGGGTGATATTATACAGCCTTGACATACTGCTTTCCCAATTTTGAATCAGTCTGTTGTTCCCATGTCCAGTTCTAACTATTACTTCCTTGAGTTGCGTACAGGTTTCTCAAAAGGCAGGTAAGGTGGTCTGGTATTCCCACCTCTTTAAGCCAGTTTGTTGTGATCCACACAGTCAAAGGCTTTTTAGCGTAGTCAATGAAGCAGAAGTAGATGTTTTTCTGGAACTCTCTTGCTTTTTCTATGACCCATGGATGTTCGCAATTTGATCTCTGGTTCCTCTGCCTTTTCTAAATCCAGCTTGTACATCTGGAAGTTCTCGGTTCATATATAGTTGATGTCAGGCTTGAAGGATTTTTAGCATTACCTTGATGGCATGTGAATTGAGTGCAATTGCATGGTAGTTTGAACATTTTTTGGCATTGCCCTTCTTTGGGATTAGAATTAAATCTGACCCTTTCCAGTCCTGTGGCCACTGCTGAGTTTTCCAAGTTTGCTGGCACATTGAGTGCAGCACTTTAACAGCATTGTCTTTTAGGATTTGAAATAGCTCTACTAGCTTTGTTCATAGTAGTGCTTTTGAAGGCCCACTTGACTTCACACTCCAGGATGTCTGTGGCTCTAGGTGAGTGACCACACTATCATGGTTATCTGGGTCATTAAAACCTGTTTTGAATAGTTAGATTCTGAGTATTCTTGCCACCTCTTCTTAAACTCTTCTGCTTCTGTTAGATCCATGCTATTTCTGTCCTTTATTGTGCCCATCTTTGCATGAAATATTCCCTTGATATCTCTAGTTTTCTTGAAGAGATCTCTAGTCTTTCCCATTCTATTGTTTTCCTCTACTTCTTTGCATTGTTCGCTTAGGAAGACTCTCTCTCCTTGCTATTCTTTGGAACTCTGCATTCAGATGAGTATATCTTTTTTTTTCTCCTTTGCCTTTTGCTTCTCTACTTTTCTCAGCTATATATAAGGCCTTCTCAGAAAACCATTTTGCCTTTTTGCATTTCTTTTTCTTGGGGATGGTTTTTATCACCACCTCCTGTACAATGTTATGAACTTCTGTCCATAGTTCTTCTGACAGACACACTGTCTATCAGATCTGATCCCTTGAACCTATTTGTCACATCCACTGTATAATTATAAGGGATTTGACTTAGTTCATGATTTAATTGCCTAGTGGTTTTCCCTACTTTCTTCAATTTAGTCTGAATTTGGCAATAAGGAGTTCATGATCTGAGCTACAGTCAGCTCCTGGTTTTGTTTTTGCTGACTCTATAGACATTCTCATCTTCAGCTGCAAAGAATATAATCAGTCAGATTTTGATATTGACCATCTGGTGATGTCCACATGTAGAGTCTTCTCTTGTGTTGTTGGAAGAGGTGTTTGCTGTGACGAGTGTTTTCTTGGCAAAAGTCTGTTAGCCTATGCCCTGCTTTGTTCTGTACTCCAAGGCCAAACTTGCCTGTTACTCCAGATATCTCTTAACTTCCTGCTTTTTCATTCTAGTCCCAGGTGTTTCAAAGGGCATCTTTTTTCCTTTAGTTCTAAAATGTGTTGTAGGTCTTCATAGAACCGTTCAACTTCAGCTTCATCTTCATTAGTACTTCAGGCATAGACTTGGATTACTGTGATGCTGAGTTTTTTACCTTGGATATGAACTGAAATCATTCTGTCATTTTTGAGTTTGGACCCAAGTACTGCATTTAGAGTCTTTTGTTGACGATGAGGGATACTCCATTCCTTTTAAGGGATTCTTGCCCATGGTCATAGATATAACAATCATCTGAATTAAATACGCCCATTCTGGTTCATTTTAGTTCACTGATTTTAAAAAAGTCAGTTTTCACTCTTGCCATCTCCTGTTTGACCACTTCCAATTTACCTTCATTCATGGATCTAACATTCCAGTTCCTATGCAATATTGTTTGTTATAGCATCGGAGTTTACTTTCACTACCAGACACATCCACAACTCGGCATTGTTTCTGCTTTGGCTCAGACTCTTCATTCCTTCTGGAGGTATTACTTTGCTCTTCTCCTGTAGCATTTGTTGTTCCATCACTCAGTTGTGTCCGACTCTTTGCGACCCCACAGACTGCAGCATGCCAGTCTTCCCTGTCCTTCACCCTCTCCTGGAGCTTGCTCAGACTCATGTCCATTGAGTCAGTGATGCCATCCAACCATCTCATCCTCTGTCTTCCCCTTCTCTTCCTGCCCTCAATCTTTCCCAGCATCAGGGTCTTTTCCAGTGAGTCAGCTCTTCTCTTCAGGTGACCAAAGTATTGGAGCTTCAGCTTCAGCATCAATCCTTCCAGTATTAAGAGTTGATTTCCTTTAGAATTGACTCATTTGGTATCCTTGCAGTCCAAGGGACTCTCAAGAGTCCTCTCCAACACCACAGTTTAAAAGCAACAATTCTTCTGTGCTCAGCCTCCTTTATGGTCCAACTTCACGTCCATGCATGACTACTGGAAAAATCATAGCTTCGACTATACAGACATTTGCCTTTAAAGTAATGTCTTTGCTTTGTAATACGCCATCTAGGTTTGTCATAGCTTTTCTTCCAAGGAGCAAATGTCTTTTAATTTCATGGCTGCAGTCACCAACCACAGTGATTTTGGAGTCCAAGAAAATAAAGTCTGTTTCTGTTTTTTCCCCATCTATTTGCCATGAAGTGATGGGACTGGATGCCATGATGATAACTTGGACTCAGGTAGTGGTAGAGGTGGAGAGATAAGAAGACATTAGGAATTACTGACATGGGGCTGATGATAGATTAAATGTAGAAATGAGAAGGAAGTGTCAGGCTATTTCCTAGAACTCTGGCTTGTACAGCCTGGTATGGTTGCTTACACTGAGACATAGAGAACACCAGAAGAGGACCAAGTTTTGAAGAACACAAATCATGAGCTTAATTTTAGACATGATGTATTTAAGGTACTTTCCTATATCCAAAAAGAGATCTCAGATAGGCAATTGGATCTAGGGGTGCAGGGCTAATAATGAGGACTGGGCTGAAAATATAAAATTGTGTCACATATTGGTGATAGCCAAATACATGGATCTTGATTTAGAGTTGCCCAGATCCACACCAGTGTGGCACAGATTGTGATGAGATAGAACATACATGTGTTAAGATGTTAATTATCCTCTATCTGTGGAGTAGCAGAAGCCTTTAGGCCAGTGGCCTCCAGCTTTCAGTATCTATACAAAGATTTTCATTTTCTCTGTGTACCAAAATGTTTAAAAGTTGGAAGCTTATCTGAGCCCACTTAGAGAGAGAACATGAGAAGAGGAGAGAGCCTCGGACAAAGCTTTGAGAAACTCCCACATTCAATGACCAGTTACATTAAGATGAACCTGTAAAAAGGCTGATAAGTTTCTTCCAGTGATGTAGGGTGAAAACCAGGAGACTGTACTCTTACAGAATCAAGGAGAAAAAAACACTTCAAAAAGGGAATGATCAAACATGTCAAAAGCTACAAGAAAGGACAAACAGATATAATCTAAAAAATGTCATTTGAAAGTTATCAGTGACCTTGTTGAGAATTGTTTAGATGTTTATATGCAAATCCTTTTTAAGAGAACTGAAGAACTGTTCATTTCCATCTAATGTAATATGCTAATGTACATTTATTTTAATCATAAAATTACCTCAAATCAACTTCAATAAAGAGGTTAATACTCCTTTATTGCGAAAACAAGCTTAGATTACCTATGAAACATTTTAGAAGGCATTGACATTTCCTTTTCACCTTGTTTCACTTTAAAAAGTGTGTAAATTCACAGTTGCTTGAGGAAATGCTTTCAGTGACTAGAAAATAAATTGACTCCTGGTTGGAGAGAGAAGTTATTTAATATGACCCTTTGTACATCTTACTTAGAAATTGCACAATAAGGAAGGTATATTTTAGTGGTTCTCTTATGTCCTCTCCCTGAAGACATCAAAGTGAAAATGGTTCCTCACTTCAACGTCTCTACAGTGGGGCAAAGTTTATTTCACTTAGAGCTATGTCCTACACTAGGCTAGAGTTTCACTAGACGCTGTAGAGTGCCTTGATTCAGGCTGTTGTAACAGAATACCATAGACTGGATGGCTTAAACAGCAAACATTTATTTCTCACAGTTCTGGAGTCTTGGAAGTCCAGGGTGGAGGATCCAGCAGATTCGGTGTCTAGTGAGAGCTCTCTTGTGGGTTGCAGACCCCCCGACCTCTCCTTGTATCCTCACGTGGCGGAAAGAGGGCAAGAGAGCTCTCTTGGGTTCTTTTCAGAAGAACACCAGTCTCAGTCATGAGATCTCCATTCTCATGACCTAATTATCTCCCAAAGTTCCCACCTCCTAATAACCATCATATTGGAGGGGGGTAGGATCCAACATATGAATGGTGAGGGGATCACGACATTCAGTCCATTGCACTGAACTAGCATTCTTTAATCTCTTGGGACAGTCTTAAATTTCTGAACCTCCTTGCATCCTTGCAGAGTTTAAGGTTGGCTGTGGATTGGCAGGAACAGATAATGTCGACCCAGAGACCTACACTTAACCTCCTGTAAGATTAAATTAAATTCTCATTTTATTTGCCAAGGTTTCTGAAAACCCACCAGAAACCAGTTGTCACAATGAGGGGAAATAGGTGCAGCATATTTAAAATCAGCTACCTGAAGCTCCCAGTAAGGGTGTGTATCTGCTGTGATACTGAGAAGGTAGGAAAGCTTGATTTTGTGCTGTGCTGAAGCTCATCTTCCATTTAAGGAAATTTTTTTCCCAATAATTCTTTTTTTGTTTGTTTTTTACTGAAATATAGTTGATTTACAATGTTGTTTCAGGTGTATAGGCAAGTGATTAAGTTATATATATATATATATATATATATATATATATATATAGCACCCCACTCCAGTACTCTTGCCTGGAAAAATCCCATGGATGGAGGAGCCTGGTAGGCTGCAGTCCATGGGGTCGCAAAGAGTCGGACACGACTGCGCAACTTCACTTTCACTTTTCACTTTCATGCATTGGAGAAGGAAACGGCAACCCACTCCAGTGTTCTTGCCTGGAGAATCCCAGGGACGGGGGAGCCTGGTGGGCTGCTGTCTATGGGGTCGCACAGAATCGGACATGACTGAAGCGACTTAGCAGCATATGTATATATATATAATTTTAAGATTCTTTTCCATTATAATTTGTTAACAAGATATTGAATATAGGTCCCTGTGCTCTGCTTGTACAAAACAGTTCTTGAATCAAAATCTGCTTCACTGAGACCATATCCTTATGAAGGGAAAATAGAGCCCAAACATTACTGAAGTATATCTTCTTCCAGTTTTCCAATATTCTGGCAAGCCTGTTTCCTATTATAATCCTTTTCTGTTATAATCCTATTCAGCAGGCTCCATGAATAAAGCTCGATGATTCTTTTATTCCATTTTATAATGCCCGCATAGCCTCCTGGCTCTACCAAACATCTTGAAAACGTTTATCAAAGCACATTTCATTCAACCATTTCAAATATTTGAGCACCTGTTACACTGATCCAGTTGACAAGGAGCTTACATTTCAGTGACAAATGCCTTTGCTAAGCTTTACAGTTCCAGAAACTGAAGAGAATTAAGCATCATGAGGATAGTTAACTGGCCATGTGGGGAGTATTTCAGGCAATGTGTTCAGAAAAGGTATCTCAGAGATAGCCATTGCTCAGACACCTGAAAAAGAAGTTGAGATCAGTCGTTGGAATGTTAAGGGAGGAGTGTGTCAGGCAGCTGGAACAACAGGCACAAAACATGTTGTTTTAAAACAGAGGACAGTTGTTCAGCGTGTAGTGACTTGGGGGGAAGTATGGTAGAAAGTGTTACAGGTCTAGGCTAGGATACACCAGAAGAGCTTTGTTGATGAAAAAATGCACAAAGTGAAAGTTATGAGTTAAGCTTTATTTGGGGCTAAATGGGGAACATAGCCTGGGAGACTGCCCCTCAGATAGCCCTGAGGAACTGCTCAAGAGAGGTCAGGGAGCGGTTAGCATGTATGTGATTTTAGTGAAAGGGGTATGCATGCAGCGAAGCACTCATTTTGGCAGAATGTTGCTGCTAGTCATGAGGAGCAGCAGTCTCTCCATTAATGATTTTAGTCTTTTTCTAGATATGAGAAGATGCAAAGGGCTTTCCCTAGTGTCTCAGTGGTAAAGGATCTGCCTTGCAATACAGGAGGCACAGGTTCAGTCCCTGGGGCAGGAAGATCCCAGATCTCGCATGCTGGGAAGATCCCACATGTCTTGGAGCAACTCAGCCCATGCACCACAACCACTGAGTGTCTGCCCCAGAGCCTAGGCCCCACAGCTGCTGAAGCCTGTGCCCCCAGAGTCCATGTTCCACAACAAGAGGAGCCTCCACAGCGAGAAGCCCCCACACAGCGACTAGAGGGTAGCACCCATTTGCCGCAACTAGAGCAATGAAAATGCAGCACAGTCAAAAAAGAAAAATAAATGAAATCAATAAAATCATCTGTTTAAAAAAAAAAGATGCAAGAAATTGGGCTCGTAAAATCTTCTCCTGAGAATACCTACCCCTCTAAAGGCCTGTTCTGCCAGTTTTTCCCCCAAACACAGAATGCCTCATTCCTGATCACCTCCCTGACCTCCTTTCAGGGCGTGCTGAAGGTCAGCAACTACAGGGGCTAGGACTTCATCCTTGTAGAGGCAGATGGCGGGTAACAGGTTTCATGGCAGCTTTGTTGGTCACCATCAGAGATGGGACTGTGTGCTCAGGGTAACGGGAGCCATGGAAATTTTGAAGCAAATGAAAGACATGAAATGTGAAATGTTTTACCTTTAAGTAGATCATCCTGATTGATGTTTAGAGAATGAATTATTGGGTGGGGGTAGTGAGAAGAGGCTAATAAGACATGAAACTAATCAGGAGGCTGTTGGAGTGAAATAGGCAAGAGGTAATGGTGCTCTGAATCAAGGTAGAGGTGAGGGAAGCAGTAAAATATGGCTAGATTCAAGACATATTTTAGGCAAAGAGCAGCAGGACTTGGTGAAGGATTGAATCAGTGGAAAGAAAGGAATCACACATTTCCCAAACTGAGCTAAATAGCTAGGTAAAAAATGTACTTTTTTTCTAAAGTGGGAAAACTGGAAGAGTTTGGTGTGTGGAGGGGGATGAGAAGAAAGAAGGACAGTGGAAATAAATATTTTGTTCCAGACAAGTTGAGTGTGAAATACCTTCAGTCATCATTCAATTGAAAATGTCCAGTATGCAGTTGGATATGCAAGTCTGGAATCTAGGGAGAGATCAGGCCTGAGAAATACATTTTATTCAACAGTTACCTATTAGATGTATGGTAAGGCTTTGCTGTAGTGGGAGATGATACTTTCAGCTTCTCATCTATTCCCAAGGATTCTTCATACTCTTCAGAAATGTCAGACTTTTAGGATACAGCATTCTGTTAAAATCTTGCAAGATTTGCCAGATGGATACAGATGTTAGATAGATATATACAGATGTTAGAGAGGAGACTCATAGCAGGATGTATGTTCACAACTATATTTCAGAGCAGTAAGCAACTGTCTGGGAAGTGATCAGTGGAAACCCTAAGCCTTCCACTTTAGAGGAAAGCCGACAACCCTGAATACAGCTTTATGCTCAGCTGTTACAAGTTTCCTTTTTATAAGGATGAAGAGATATTGTACAACCTAAGAATGACAACCCTTTAATCAATTTTAAAAAGGAATGCATTCTGCCTGCTGCTCTGTTCTTTTGAGAGAATTTCTACTTTTCTTTTTTTGAGGTTGGGTGGAGAGTGCATCAGAGTTTGTGTTGCTTTGGCACGTCCCTAGATTTTTTCCCTTTCCTATTATAAAGTGAATTTCTTTTTCTCCGAAAGAATACAAATAAATATGTAAAAAAGAAATGAAAAATGTGTCTCCTCTTCCTGGTCTTCAGGTAAGTTCCTCAAGCATTGTGTAACTGAATTCCTGCGTAGCCTGAGATGATCTGCCACCGGCTGTGCTGCTGCTACTGCTGCTAAGTCGCTTCAGTCGTGTCCGACTCTGTGCGACCCCATAGACGGCAGCCCACCAGGCTCCCCCGTCCCTGGGATTCTCCAGGCAAGAACACTGGAGTGGGTTGCCATTTCCTTCTCCAATGCTTGAAAGTGAAGTCGCTCAGTCGTGTCCGACTCTTTGTGACCCCATGGACTGTAGCCCACCAGGCTCCTGCATCCATGGGATTTTTCCAGGCAAGGATACTGGAGTGGGTTGCCATTTCCTTCTCCAATGAAGGAAAGTGAAAAGTGAAAGTGAAGTCGCTCAGTCGTGTCCTACTCTTAGTGACCCCATGGACTGCAGCCCACCAGGCTCCTCCGTCCATGGGATTTGCCAGGCAAGAGTTCTGGAGTGGGGTGCCATTGCCTTCGCCACCGGGTGTAGTTTGGCCTAAAGGGACCTGACACTTTTGAAATCTGTCAGCCAGTTAATAGCTGTGACCTCAGAGTAGTTACTTTACAACTCTAGGCTCCGTTTCCCACTTGAGAAGGAGTAATATAGTGTGTTCCCTTTTGCTTTTTCATCTCATGACAAAATTGTTCTTGGTAAGGAATCTAGATATACCTAAGATAAAAAATATCTATAACTTTAAAATATTGTCATTGTTCAGTTGCTCAATCGTGTCCAACTCTTTGCAACCCCATGGACTGCAGCACACCAGGCCTCCCTGTCCATCACCATCTCCTGGAGCTTGCTCAAACTCATGTCCGTTGAGTTGAGTCAGTGATGCCATCCAATCATCTCATCCTCTGTTGTCCCCTTCTCCTCCTGGCTTCAGTCTTTCCCAGCATCAGGGTCTTTTCTAATGAGTCGGTTCTTCACATCAGATGGCCAAAGCACTGGAGCTTCAGCTTCAGCATCAGTCCTTCCAGTGAATATTTAGGATTAATTTCCTTTAGGATTGACTGATTTGGTCTCCTTGCTGTCCAAGGGACTGGTTATTATCTTTGTTTTTACCTCACTCTTTCACTGCCAATGTCCCTTTTTAACTTAAATTACTATTTCTTCCAGTATACTTTTGAAAATTGCAAAGACAATATATTGAGCATTAAGGAGTGTTACATAGCTCTTTTAAGCATCAGAAGCCCAACTAGCATGTGATACTTTTTCTTCTGTAGAAAGTATTTGTATGTGCCATATGACCAGTTAGAGCACTTGATTCAAAGCATGTATTTCTAAAGGCAGTGGAAAAATCTCTTTTCCTCCCATGCTTTGTCAAGTTGAGATATTTAAGCTTTGCACATCCATAATACAAATTTAAAACCTGTATACAGAAAGCTCCTAATAGTTGCATCTGAACAGGTGAAGTTTTAAAATTTCAGAGATTAAAGTGCTAAGATTCACCATCCAGAGGAAAAGCGATACTTAGAAATGATAGTGAACAGACTTAAAATAAGAGACTTTCACCAACACCTGAGTTGTTATTAATCCTAGAGCATAGGAATTTCCCGGAGAAGGAAATGGCAACCCACTCCAGTACACTTGCCTGGAAAATTCCATGGATGGAGGAGCCAGGTAGGCTACAGTCCATGGGGTTGCAAAGAGTCAGACATGATTGAGCAACATCACTTTCTTTCTTTCTATAGTTCCTTTTGAAGAAGGAAATGGCAACCCACTCCAGTGTTCTTGCCTGGAGAATCCAATGGACAGAGGGGCCTTGTGGGCTGCAGTCTATGGGGTTGCAAAGAGTAGGACATGACTAAGCAACGAACACATACACACACATAGGAATTTCCCAAATAAACACTGATCTCTACTGAGCTGTATAGGTTCTACCAGTTAATACAAAATTATTTTTAAAATTTATAAGAAAACTATTTTCCAGATTTGCAGAATTCAGGGATCCTGTTCTGGTTCTCTACATAGATAGAATGCTTTGTGCAATGCCTTGCACAACAAAAGTAGTATTTTCATTTACTGACAGTCTCTAATGAGAACATAGGTTATTTTTAAATCTACTAGACATGCCTGAAAATAAGATGGGCTTCATGGAAGACATACATCTTTTATGACCTAGTCTAAGAAGTCACTTCTGCCACGCTTAATTGGTCAAAACAGTTATAAGTCACCTGCATGTAAGGTGAAGAAATATAGACTTCAAATCTAACTCAAGTGTAGATGAGTGTCAAAGAATTTTGCAGCCATATTTAAAACCACCACAATAATCTGTGACATATACACAAATGGAAACACTGTGCAGCTGGAAAAGAAATGAGGAAGTTCTACATACCTCTATGGAAAGATTGCCAGGATATAAAATAAAATGAAAAACGTCAGATGAAGAACAATGAAGGCCTTTTTTTTTTTTTTTTTAACAAAAATGGAGAAATGAGAATATGTGTGTGTGTATATTAATATTACCTGTACTAGGCTTAAGAAACACTGAAAGGACTTTAAAAAAATGATTTACCTGAAAATCTTTGAAGTGGGCCATGATAAATTAGCACAGAAATTGGAGTAACACTTCTAAGTATACATTTTCTGCATGAATATTGATTTTTGGGTCATGAAAATGTGTTACTTATAAAAATTTAATGTATTAGAAAGCACTTTGGCCACATCATGTTATTGATTCTTGTAGATTTTATCCTTGACTGGGACCCTGAGTACTTTAACATATGCTATTTTTTAGACCCTATCCCTACCTCTCTGTACAGGCCCCTGGAGCAGAACCTTGCATTTCTTTGTGTTTGATTTAGTCCATTGCTCCAACTGGTCAAGATTTTAATAGGAAGTATCCTGTTTTCATATGGGTAATTGTGCAGATGAACATGTGTATGTTTTTCCTAAGACCATACTCACTGCTTCATACCAGTATCATTTATTAGCCACTTCTAGTCTACTCTAGACAAAGATTTACTTTTTGCTTACTGTGGGTAGGTTAGTAGGAAAGGGATTTTGGAAAATGAAGCATTCAAATTCTATCCATTCATCAAAGTCCTTTCTTTTTGTGTAATCCTTTCTAATCTCTGTTACTGGACAACATTTGTTCCCAAACCAATATCTCTCAATGTTTCTACTATATATTTTAAAACTTATTTGTGTGCATGACCTTATCGAGGAAGACAAGGAGGGAGACAGGATTCTTGAATCTTTCATCTCTGAGTTCTACATAGTCCCTTGCACTTGATCTTATATTTCTAGGCATTGAACAACTTATCAGTTGTATGAATGAATGAATGAGAAAACAAAGAAGGATGCATGCTGGTGATTTTGAAGTCACTTAGGAAGTGAAGGTTTATAAGGAGCTGGAAGAACATGAGAACAAAAGGTGGATAGGAGCTCCACCATTGTACTTCCAGCTGGCTACAATGAGGAACTCCCCACACTTAATGGATTAACTTTTGGATTTTTTTTTTTTTAGTGGTTTCTCAGTTTTTATATTTTAATAGGAATGGAAAAGTGGGAGCAGTAACGTTTTATTTTCGTGGGCTCCAAAATCAATTTGGACTTTGCAGCCATGAAATTAAAAGATACTTGCTCCTTGGAAGGAAAGTTACAACAAACCTAGACAACATATTAGAAAGCAGAGACATCACTTTGCTGATAATGGTCTGTATAGTCAAAGCTATGGTTTTTCCAGTAGTCATGTACTGATGTGAGAGTTGGACCACAAAGAAGGCTAAGTACCAAAGGATGGATGCTTTTAAATTGTGGTGCTGGAGAAGACTCTTGAGAGTCCCTAGGACAGGAAAGAGATCAGACCAGGTAATGCTAAAGGAAATTAACCCTGAATACTCATTGGGAGGACTGATGCTGAAGCTGAAGCTTTAATACTTTGGCTGCCTGATGCAAAGAGATGACATGTTGGAAAAGATCTTGATTCTGGGAAAGACTGAGGGCAGGAAGATAAGGGCATGACAGGATGAGATGTTTGGATGGCATCACCAATTTAAAGGACATGAGTTTGAGCAAATCCCAGGAGATAGTGAAGGACAGGGAAGTCTAGCGTGCTGCAGTTCACAGGGTCACAAAGAGTTGGACAAGACTTAGTGACTAAACAACAACAACTTGTGTCTATAATCTATTAATCCTTAGGTCATTTTTTTTAAATGAGTGAAATATTTCAAAATGGAAAACTATTGAGTGTAATATTATCCTTCATCTATCGTATCATCTAATTTCATCAGAGCTTAACATTATGCTGTGCTGTTTCATGTGTTTAAGCAAATAACACACAAATCCAGTTGAGCTTGTTCCCTTCCACATACACTGAGTTGATCTCCCCATATTTTCTCATCTAAAATGCTTTAAAGCAAATTTTGGGATCAGTTATACTTCAGATCAGATCAGATCAGTTGCTCAGTCATGTCCGACTCTTTGCGACCCTATGAATCACAGCACGCCAGGCCTCCCTGTCCATCACCAACTCCCGGAGTTCACTCAGACTCACGTCCATCGAGTCAGTGATGCCATCCAGCCATCTCATCATCTGTCGTCCCCTTCTCCTCCTGCCCCCAATCCCTCCCAGCATCAGAGTCTTTTCCAATGAGTCAATTCTTCGTATGAGGTGGCCAAAGTACTGGAGTTTCAGCTTTAGCATCATTCCTTCCAAAGAAATCCCAGGGCTGATCTCCTTCAGAATGGACTGGTTGGATCTCCTTGCAGTCCAAGGGACTCTCAAGAGTCTTCTCCAACACCACAGTTCAAAAGCATCAATTCTTCGGTGCTCAGCCTTCTTCACAGTCCAACTCTCACATCCATACATGACCACAGGAAAAACCATAGCCTTGACTATACAGACCTTTGTTGGCAAAGTAAGGTCTCTGCTTTTGAACATGTATCTAGGTTGGTCATAAGTTTCCTTCCAAGGAGTAAGCGTCTTTTAATTTCATGACTGCAGTCACCATCTGCAGTGATTTTGGAGCCCAGAAAAATAAAGTCTGACACTGTTTCCACTGTTTCCCCATCTATTTCCCATGAAGTGATGGGACTGGATGCCATGATCTTAGTTTTCTGAATGTTGAGCTTTAAGCCAACTTTTTCACTCTCTGCTTTCACTTTCATCAAGAGGCTTTTGAGTTCCTCTTCACTTTCTGCCATAAGGGTGGTGTCATCTGCATATCATGTATTTTAAAGCTGTGACTCATGAATACTTGTAACCTGCAAGTTGTCATTTAGCGTGTATACCTAGTTGTATGCAAAGGAGTGGCTGGCTTTCTCTCAGAAAATGAGCACAATCTGTGACAGTGAAAATGAGCTGTCTAGGAAGAGTGACAGGGGAGGAATTTGTTTTCTCCTCATGCTGTAGGAGAAGCATCTAAATTTCTAGGCAAGTGTTTTTTTGCCTTGGAAATTATTTTTCTGTACTAAAAAAAGAGTCTCTATTTTTCTTGAAACACATACTTTCTTGGAAGCAATATTGTAAACAACAAGTTAAGAATGGAGCCATGCATACAAACAGTATGATTTCACATATATAGGGTCAGAAAAAATTCCTTTTTTCAATAAAAATAAGCATAGTAGTTGATGAAATGAGAGAAGAATATGTAATTTATTAACTGTCAATACTGGAAGGAAGTACTAGTGCCACTGATGAAATGCACTAGAATGAGGCAAAAATATTGCTTAATGAGAAATAGATGGAGCAGAAGCTTTTGTCATCCAGGAATTGGTCATTGGCAGATCACTTGGCATTTCATGCCAGTATCTCCAGTTATATAGCAGTATTTTAGAAAAGGCAGAGGAACCAGAGATCAAATTGCCAACATCTGCTGGATCATGGAAAAAGCAAGAGAGTTCCAGAAAAACATCTATTTCTGCTTTATTGACTATGCCAAAGCCTTTGACTGTGTGGATCACAAGAAACTGTGGAAAATTCTGAAAGAGATGGGAATACCAGACCACCTGACCTGCCTCTTGAGAAACCTGTATGCAGGTCAGGAAGCAACAGTTAGAACTGGACATGGAACAACAGACTGGTTCCAAATAGGAAAAGGAGTACGTCAAGGCTGTATATTGTCACTGTGCTTATTTAACTTATATGAAGAGTACATTATGAGAAACTCTGGGCTGGAAGAAACACAAGCTGGAATCAAGATTGCTGGGAGAAATATCAATAACCTCAGATATGCAGATGACACCACCCTTATGGCAGAAAGTAAAGAGGAACTAAAAAGCCTCCTGATGAAAGTGAAAGTGGAGAGTGAAAAAGTTGGCTTAAGGCTCAACATTCAGAAAAAGAAGATCATGGCATCAGGTCCCATCACTTCATGGGAAATGGATGGGGAAACAGTGGAAACAGTGTCAGATTTTGTTTTTTTACAGCCATGACATTAGAAGATGCTTACTCCTTGGAAGGAAAGCTGTAGCATATTCAAAAGCAGAGACATTACTTTGTCAACAAAGGTCCATCTAGCCAAGGCTATGGTTTTTCCTGTGGTCATGTATGAATGTGAGAGTTGGACTATAAAGAAAGCTGAGCACCGAAGAATTGATGCTTTTGAACTGTGGTGTTGGAGAAGACTCTTGAGAGTCCCTTGGACTGCAAGGAGATCCAACCAGTCCATCCTAAAGGAGATCAGTTCTGGGTGTTCATTGGAAGGACTGATGCTAAAGCTGAAACTCCAATACTTTGGCCAGCTGATGCGAAGAGTTGACTCATTGGAAAAGACCCTGATGCTGGGAGGGATTGGGGGCAGGAGGAGAAGGGGACGACAGAGGATGAGATGGCTGGATGGCATCAATGATTCAATAGACATGAGTATGAGTAAACTCTGGGAGTTGGTGATGGACAGGGAGGCCTGGCGTGCTGTGATTCATGGGGTCTCAAAGAGTTGGACACAACTGAGCGACTGAACTGAATACCTTTCCTGCTCAAACTCTTCCAAAAAATTACAGATGGAAGAAAACTCTGAACTCGTTCTATGAGGCCACCATCACCCTGATAGCAAAACCAGATAAAGATATCACAAAAAATAAACTTATAAGCTAGTATCACTGATGAACATAGATGTAAGAATCCTGAACAAAATTCTAGCAAACAGAATTTAACAACATATGAAAGGATCATACAGCATGATCAAGTGGGGTTATTCCCAAGGATGCAAGGATTTTCAATATACCCAAGTCAATCAATGTGATACTCCATATTAACAAACTGAAAGACAAAAGCCATATGATCATCTCAATAGATGAAGAGAAACTTTCAACAAAATTCAATACTCATTTGTGATTATTAAAAAAAAAAAAACCCTCTAGAAAATCAACATAGAAGCAATTACCTCAATATAGTAAAGGCCGTATACAACAAACCCACTGCAAACATTGTTCTCAGTGGTTACAAACTGAAATCATTTCCTCTAAGATCAGGAACAGGAAAAAGTTTCCCACTTTCACCACTATTATTCCACATAGTTTTGAAAGTCCTAGCCACAGCAATCAGAGAAGAAAAAGAAATAAAAGAAATTCACATTGGAGAAGAAAAATATAACTGTCACTGTTTGCAGCTGACATGATACTATACATGCTGCTGCTGCTGCTGCTGCTGCTAAGTCGCTTCAGTCGTGTCCGACCCTCAGCGACCCCATGGACTGCAGCCCACCAGGCTCTTCCGCCCATGGGACTTTCCAGGCAAGAGTACTGGAGTGGGGTGCCATTGCCTTCTCCAGGATACTATACATAGAAAACCCTAAAAAGGCCACCAGAAAATTCCTAGAACAAATCAATGAATACAGCAAAGGCTCAGGATATAAAATTAATACACAAAGACCCCTTGTAATCTTAAACACTAACACTGAAAAATCAGAAAGGGAAACTAAGGAAAGAATCCCATTCATCATTGTAACAAAAAGAATAAAATATCTCGGAATAAACCTACATAAAGAAACAAAAGACCTGTATGCAGAAAACTATAAGACACTGATAAAAGAAATAAAATATAACACGAACAGATGGAGAGATATAATATGTTCTTAGGTTGGAAGAAGCAATATTGTGAAAATGACTATACTGCCTAAAGCAATCTGCATATTCAATGCAATCTCTATCAAATTATCAATGGTGTTTTCATAGAACTAGGACAAAAACATTTTACAATTTGTGTGGAATCACAAAAGACCCCAAATAGCCAAAGCAATCTTTCTGAAAGAAAAACAGATTGGAGGAATCAGCCTGACTTCAGACTCGACTACAAAGCTACAATCATCAAGACAGTATGGTATTGGCACAAAAACAGAAATATGGACCAATGGAAAAATGTATATAACCTAGAGATAAACCCACACATATGTGTGTACCTTATCTTTGAGAAAGGATGCAAGAATATACAGTGGAGAAAAGCTAGCCTCTTCAACAAGTGGTGCTGGGAAAGCTGGAGAGCTACATGTAAAACAATGAAATTAGAATACTTCCTAACACCATATACAAATAATAACACCATATACAATACAAACTCAGACTGGATTAACAACTTAAATGTAATACAATAAAGTATAAAACCTGGGTTTAATACCTGGGCCAGAGAGATCCCCTGGAGAAGAAAATGGTAACCCAGTCCAGTATTCTTGCCTGGGAAATCCTAGACAGAGGAGCCTGGCAGACTACAGTCTATGGGGTTGCAAGAGTTGGACACGACTGAGCAACTAAACCACCACATGAAGCTCTTAGAAGAAAACACGGGTGTTTGAAAAGACCCTGATGCTGGGAAAGATTGAAGGCAGGAGGAGAAGGCGATTACAGAGGATGAGATGGTTGGATGGCATCACAGACTCAATGGACATGAGTTTGAGTAAACTCTGGGAGTTGGTGATGGACAGGGAGGCCTGGCCTGCTGCAGTCCACGGGGTCGCAAAGAGTTAGACACGACTGAGCAACTGAACTGAACTGTACTCTTTGACATAAATCACAGCAGGATCCTATCTGACCCACCTCCTAGAGTAGTGGAAACAATAACAAAGATAAACAAATAGGACCTAATTATACTTAAAAGCTTTTGCATAGCAAAAGAGACTATAAATAGGTGAAAACACAATCTTCAGATTGGGAGAAAATAATTGTAAACAAAGCCACTGACAATGGATTAATCCCCCAAATATAAACAAAATATACATGCATGCAGCTCAATATCAGAAAAACAAATAATTCAATAAAAAAAATTGACAGAAGACCTAACAGACATTTCTTCATGGAAGACATACAGAGGGCCAATAAACACATGAAATGATGTGCAAGGTCACTCATTAGTAGGGAAATGCAAGTCAAAACTAAAATGAGGTATCATCTCACACAAATCAGAATGACCATCATTAAAAATTCTACAAATAAATGCTGGAGAAGATGTGGAGAAAAGGGAATCCTCCTGCACTGTTGGTGGAAATACAAACTTATATAGCCATTGTGGAGAACAGTATGGCGATTCCATAAAAACTTAAGAATAAAACTACCGTATCGCCAAGCAATCCTACTACTGTACATATACCCTGAGAAAACCACAATTCAAAAAGGCACATGTGCCCCAGTGTTCATTTCAGCACTATTTACAAGAGCCAGGACATGGAATCAACCTAGATGTCCATCAACAGATGAATGGATGAAGAGGATTGGAATATTGCTCAACCATCAGTTCAGTTCAGTTCAGTCACTCAGTCGTGTCCAACTCTTTGCGACCCCATGAATCGCAGCACGCCAGGTCTCCCTGTCCATCACCAACTCCCGGAGTTCACCCAGACTCACGTCCATCGAGTCAGTGATGCCATCCAGCTATCTCATCCTCTGTAATCCCCTTATCCTCCTGCCCCCAATCCCTCCCAGCATCAGGGTCTTTTCAAATGAGTCAACTCTTTGCATGAGGTGGCCAAAGTATTGGAGTTTCAGCTTTAGCATCAGTCCTTCCAATGAACACCCAGGACTGACTCCTTTAGGATGGACTGGTTCGATCTCCTTGCAGTCCAAGGGACTCTCAAGAGTCTTCTCCAACACCACAGCTCAAAAGCATCAATTCTTTGGTGCTCAGCTTTCTTCACAGTCCAACTCTCACATCCATACATGACCACAGGAAAAACCATAGCCTTTACTAGACGGACCTTTGATGGCAAATAAAATGGAACAAATTTGAGTCTGTTGTAGAGAGGTGCATGAACCTAGGGTGAAATGAAACAAATAACGTATATTAAAACATATATATGGAATCTAGAAATAGAGTACTGTTGAACTTATTTGCATGCAAGAAATGGAGACACAGATGTAGAGAATAATCTTGTGACAAGGAAAACAGAGAATGGGGCAAATTGGGAAAATAGCATTGACATACATACATGATCATGTGTGAAACAGATTGCTAGAGAGAAGCTGCTATATGATACAGGGAGCCCTGTCTGGAGCTGGGACAGACAGAAGGTGTATATATATATATCAGATCAGATCAGTCACTCAGTCGTGTCCGACTCTTTGCGACCCCATGAATCGCAGCACGCCAAGCCTCCCTGTCCAACACCAACTCCCAGAGTTCACTGAGACTCACGTCCATCGAGTCAGTGATGCCATCCAGCCATCTCATCGTCTGTCGTCCCCTTCTCCTCCTGCCCCCAATCCCTCCCAGCATCAGGGTCTTTTCAAATGAGCCAACTCTTCACATGAGGTGGCCAAAGTACTAGAGTTTCAGCTTTAGCATCAGTCCTTCCAAAGAAATCCCAGGGCTGATCTTCAGAATGGACCAGTTGGATCTCCTTGCAGTCCAAGGGACTCTCAAGCGTCTTCTCCAACACCACAGTTCAAAAGCATCAATTCTTCGGTGCTCAGCCTTCTTCACAGTCCAACTCTCACATCCATACATGACCACAGGAAAAACCATAGCCTTGACTAGACGGACCTTTGTTGGCAAAGTAATGTCTCTGCTTTTGAATATGCTATCTAGGTTGGTCATAACTTTCCTTCCAAGGAGTAAGCGTCTTTTAATTTCATGGCTGCAGTCACCATCTGCAGTGATTTTGGAGCCCCAAAAAATAAAGTCTGACACTGTTTCCACTGTTTCCCCATCTATTTCCCATGAAGTGATGGGACTGGATGCCATGATCTTAGTTTTCTGAATGTTGAGCTTTAAGCCAACTTTTTGACTCTCCACTTTCACTTTCATCAAGAGGCTTTTTAGCTCCTCTTCACTTTCTGCCATGAGGGTGGTGTCATCTGCATATCAGAGGTTATTGATATTTCTCCCAGAAATCTTGATTCCAGCTTGTGTTTCTTCCAGTCCAGCGTTTCTCATGATGTGCTCTGCATATAAGTTAAATAAACAGGGTGACAATATACAGCCTTGACATACTCCCTTTCCTATTTGGAACCAGTCTGTTGTTCCATGTCCAGTTCTAACTGTTGCTTCCTGACCTGCATACAAATTTCTCAAGAGGCAGGTCAGGTGGTCTGGTATTCCCATCTCTTTCAGAATTGTCCACAGTTTCTTGTGATCCACACAGTCAAAGGCTTTGGCATAGTCAATAAAGCAGAAATATATGTTTTCTGGAACTCTCTTGCTTTTTCCATGATCCAGCGGATGTTGGCAATTTGATCTCTGGTTCCTCTGCCTTTTCTAAAAGTAGCTTGAACATCAGGAAGTTCACGGTTCACATATTGCTGAAGCCTGGCTTGGAGAATTTTAATCATTATATATATATATATATATATATATATATATATATATATATATATATAATCATGACTGATTTTCATTGTTGTATAGCAGAAACCAACACAATGTTGTAAAGCAATTTTCCTCCAAGTAAAAAATAAATTAAAAAAATAAAATTTAGTAATTTAGTGGAACATAATTGAAACATGACTTCCAAGAGGGACCAACCAGCTGGTGCTGATGTCTCTGAGCTCTGGAGAAAGATTTTATATACCTGGGGAACGTGCTGCGAGTCCCTTCTTTTTTCTTTAACCTTGCAGTTTCTGTTTTATTACCTCCTATTAACAGAATATAACCTGAAGACAACTGGCAAAGAAAAAATGTGGTTTGCAGAGTTTTAGTTCCAGTATGACAAAGTGTAGAATGTGAATTTGCAGCTGAGAGTTGATAACCTAATAGCTAGCTCATTTACCTTGCAAACTGGCTTCAGCCAGATGGATCCTTCTGAGAGAATAATGGTTCTAGAAGAACCAAGGAGTCTCTTGGAATAATCTTATTCCTTTGGTTTCAGAGAGGGTAGGAACAGAAGGTGGTCTTCCCTTTCTTTGTGTTGAGCTGGACTGGAGACATTTTATACAGAAAGTACATATTCCATAGCACCTGGGTGCACCCTGTCCCTATCTTTACTCTTTACAAAGATCCTATGGAGGAGATAAAGCCAGAGTTTTACTTACTGGCTGGTTCTTTATACTTTTCTTGCTCATCTTATAATCATAGTGTTATAAAATATCTCTTAGTTTAATCTGATGTTACTTTTCAATTCTGATACAATATCTTTGTCAAGAGCCTGAATGACTGCATATAAAGAGTATATTAGTGAAGTAAGTGAATTAAACTGGACAATATTGTCATTGCAGAGATTTATAAAGGGATAACTGAGGTAATAAAGACCAGAGTTCTACAGCAAAACATTTTCAACCTTTAAAATGCTGTATCTGGGTACATCTGGTAAAAAATGAAGTAGGGATTATTTTACCAGAATGACTTAGCTGGAAAGAGGGACTCTTTTGGCATGAAATAGATACATTTCAGGTCATTGTTTATGATGGGAAAGTGTAATTTGATCACTTTGGGTTTACAGAATAATAATGGCTCTTTTTGAGTGCTTTAAGGAAGACCATTTTGTGTGCCTTGTGGTCTATATTGTTTTATCGAATCTGTTTTTCTATGAAATTTTTATCATGAACTAATTGTTTATTCATATCATATTCTAATCTTCATTTTCCCTGAGTATTCTTTCTTATCCCCAAATCCCCTTTAACTAGTCCTTACGTCTTTTCCATATGTTAAATCATTATTCATTAAGAGAGGTAGCTTTCATCATGGAGAGACCTCTAGGCAAGAGTCAGCTCTTGGTTTTGCTGAAGTGCTGTATAAAAGTCTATCCAAAAGGTAGAATTTTAGGGCTTCAGTTTTATCTTCCATAAAATTAATAAATTAGGCTATGTATTAGACTAAGATTGCATAAATTTCTAACATTGTATAATTCTGGAACTTTGTAGGGGGTGGTTTCAGGTTTGAAGACTACTGCTCTAATAAATACTGTTCATATGGAGGAAAAAGATTTTTCACGTAGACAACCTCCATAGAAAAAATGATCATTGTTTAAATAACAAGTAAGACTCTTCCAAAATGAAGAACTTTTGTGTCTCTTAATATCCAACGATCCCACATTCTGAAATTGCCATGGACTTTTTATCCAGGGCAGACATTTAAAATAGATATAATAGTGGTGATTTGTTGGCTGCTTTAAAGTGAAAGGAAATAAAATGAACAATCTAAGTTGCTGATTACTGCAGTTTTACAGACTGTGACACAAATTTCTAGAATTACAAGTCCTTTTCAAGAGGAGTTGTAGTTGTAGGTGAAGGTTTCCTTAAGATAAAAGTACAAGATATATCTCTAAATCAGTTTAGGGCTGAAATAATGGACAGAAAATTGAATCGGTAGGCCTGAAAGTTCTGTTTAGTGGAGCAATTAGGCTGAAATGTATCTGTCATTCTATTGATCTCTTGGATTGATTGTACTTATCTGGTGGACCAGGCCAGTGTCTCCTAATCCCCTCCCTGTCTCTGCATGTTTTGGAGAGGTTAGTCTACATATAGGAGAAAGCCTTTTTCACAGTCAAGCTGTGCTCTGGTGCTAGGATCCCAGCTCCTCTTTAAGGAGAGTGGTGGTAATGTATTTAGTGTCACTTTCCCAAGAGAAATAGATGAGTCCATTAAATTTCAATGATTCACTTATTCACCCACCATTCATTCCATAAATGTGTAGTGAGCATCTGCCATAGACCAGGCACTATGACAAGCACTGAATCTGACCTGAGCAAGTCAGATATGGCCCTGGCCTCGTGGAGGCTTTAGTCTCTCCCATAAGTCTCATTAGACTTCTCATCCTCACTCATTCTTTACACACTCCTTCAATTTCCCAAACCTCCAGAAGGTTTGAGCATATTTTTGTCATTGAAAGTTTTTCTTTTTTTACAGGGTAAAAATTATGTAGTGCAAATCTTAAAGGAAAAGTTCACAGGATTTTGTTGGTTCTGATAGACTTCAAATGCTTCAGAAGATCAACCATTGAAATCTTTAGGAGATTCCATTGAGCAAAACTTGCCTGTTGAAATGGATGGATTTTACCATCCTTATTTGTGGCTTTCATATGTGGCCTTTCCCCCTCATCCTCAAGGCAAAAGAAGAAGCTTTTATTAATAATGGTATTGCTAATATTATTAAAACAATATTTATTGTTGCATACCAGGCAGTGTGTCTTGAATTTCTAGTAAGGTGTGTATTCTATTTGCCAGGACAATGCTTTCTTTATTGAGTTCTGATAAAGTAATCTGCAAATTGCAAGGGCTCAAATGTACTGCTAACACATTGATCCTTTAACCCATTTTTTTCTTCTTCATTAATACATTACAGGTCACTGTGTATCAGCCTTAAATTCTTCCAAGGATTTAAAACTATTTTTATAATTTAGATACCTATAGCTTCTTTTTAAGTTCAGTGTTTGGCAGAATTCTGGTATAAGCCTCCCAGAGATGTGTGCATATTATCATTTCCAATGTGGCCTCTTTCAGAGCCTTGGCTGCTGCAGAAATTTGGCTTATTATGAATATTTGAATGAATATCACTTGTTGCTAATCCTTTTTAAGTCTAAAAATATCTCCATGATGTACCCCAAGCATGCCAGGTGGTAATATGTAGTATTTTGAACATACCATAATGTGCTGTTCTCTAACTCAGTTCTATCAGCTCAAAGTATCACAGAGTTCAGAATCTAATCCAGTGGATAGAAAAATCTCTATTTCAAAAATATCTCCTTTCATGATTAGCTACAGTGATTGTATTTTATAGTGTCACAGAAGCCTCTGAACATATCAGTTCTCTTTACCGGGGATTCGATCATGTATTGAGGTGTAGCCTTTTCTAGATGGCCTGTGACAAGACCTTGCCTTGAAAGGGCCTCCTATGCCTGCAGTTAAGATAGCCACACAGTGAGGTTAGGCAAGTCCCCTTTAGAAATTCCATCCTGGTATAGTATATTTAATTTCCTTTCCTCTGACTTTTGTAACAAATAATACTTCTGGTTGAGGAACACAATTCTGAAGTTGGGCTTCTACCCTCTACCCAATCACCCAATCAGTCAACTTAAGGACTCTCAGAAAACAGTGTGTCTGTGTGTGTGCGTGTATGTTTGTGTGTGTGTGCTTGTGTATCTTTGTATTCTGGGAATTTTCAAACACACACAAAATAGTAAGAACAAAATATCTTCTGTGTCTTTATATTCATAAATATCATCATTTTGCTGCTTTTATTTCATCTACTAAACCACTTTTTTCTTGCAGCATTTCTACTAAATCCCAGGTAACATATTTTTACCCATAAATACTTTGAAGCATTACCTAGAATTTTAATGTTAGGTGAAAGTTTGAGGCAAAAATTGTTGAATTTACTTCATTCTTGTTTTCGTCTGAAACTAGCGTAGTTCCATTAAATTAGAACATGTTCCTTGTTGATAAGTTTAGTTTTCCTAAGTTCATTTTTAGCTCTTCTTGTCATACTCAGCAGTTATTACACTGGTTCTAGTATAAACAGAGCTCAGCAACTACACAATTTATGCATATATATAAGTGATTTAGAAACTCTGTCCTCATTGACTATTTCTGTTTCATAGGAGTCAGATCATTAGTGTAAGATTTTTTACTTTAGACATAAATCATCACTTTCCTATTATAAACTCTAGGCATTTGCACATGGGAATGGAGTGGATGGTTTGAGAATAGGCTAATAAAAGATGTGAACCCAGGTAAGTGTGATTTGGATTTTAGGAGTTAGGAATTATTCTACTTTACGATATAGTTCTATGTGTGTTTCTGTTCTGAAACTATATAATGTTGGCCAGCTTTAAAAACATAAAGAACCGGAGATATGTATTAATAGTTTCCTGCTTTACTTCTATTGCTCATATGCTCAAATCAGTCGTAATAGCTCTGAGACTCTGATTCGGTGGCTACTGTCTTTTCAGCGGAACTCCCGCCTCCATATACAGCCATTGTCAGCCCAGATGCCAGCGGAATCCCAGTCATAAACTGCCGTGTGTGCCAGTCTCTCATCAATTTGGATGGCAAGCTTCACCAGCATGTGGTTAAGTGCACAGTTTGCAATGAAGCTACGGTAAGTGGGGATTTTCGTTAATAAAGCCCAAATTATTATTTAAAACCTTCTCCCTAAAAAAGTGTGTCAATAATGTTATTTAAAAGTAGATGTGGGCTGGATCCAGAAATGGCCTTTTTTTTTTTTTTTCACGTTTCTGTCTTCTCTCTGGCTGTTTCTCTTTTATCATACAAGGATGCCTCCAGTGTTTAAAGCTAACTCCATTATGAAAATTTCATGAGGAATTATTTAAGTGTAATGCCATTTGGCTCTTTATTTTCAAAAATGAGGCTGAATGTGAACAATCGTTTATAATTATCTTCAGTGTTATCCACATCGCAACTGAATCTATTCTGGTTTTTACGGAAATGAAATATACTGAAGTTCCCTATAAATGTGGACTTTGTACTTCTTATGTGGAAAATTATTTAAACTTGTTTACACCTGTAGGATATATAGTTTTTCTGGGACTTTGTGAGTTTGTTACTGACATTTGTGTTGAAGTGCTTATTAACATCTTGTATATTATTCCATTTTTCATATTAAATTTAGTGAAATATTTTTAAAAATTGAAGGGCATTTTTTTTCCTGAACTTTGGGAAGAGCAACTAAATTTTAAGTAAGATTTTTAAGATTTTAAGTAATAAACTGGTCAAGTGTATACTGGTTAAATTAAATATATTTCTGCTTTCATGGTTAGGCTTTAGTTTTAAATTTTCAATCTCAAAATTTGAAATTAATTAATAATTTTATTTTTGGCATTTGCATTTTTTTCTCCTTAGAAAAAGTCTTTAAAAAGTCAATCAATGATTATTGTGTCTCTAAGAACCATAAAAGATGAATATGGGGGACTTTATATGTTTTATGGAAAAGTCATAAGATAAAACCTTCAGTCATGAAGCAATATATTTCATTTTTATAAGGGATATCATTTAGGGAACTTTATTTTATAAATAAATCATACCTACTAAACTAGCTATTTTCTTTTTCAGTTGAACACTTAAATGTACGTACATGCTAAGTCACTTCATTTGTGCTTCACTCTTTCCAGAGGAGCCTCTGGACTGTTGCCTGCCAGGCTCCTCTGTCCATGGGATTCTCCAGGCACGAGTACTGGAGTGGGTTGCCATGCCCTGCTCCAGGGTTTCTCCCCAACCCAGGGTTTGAACCCCCATCTCTTACCTCTCCTGTATTGGCAGGCAGGTTCTTTATCACTAGTGCTACCTGGGAAGCCTGAGAGCATTCCTTAAAGTGTTGGGTTCTCTTTTTCCACCTTATTTTCCTCCCTTGTAATACTACTAATTCCATACAAGACAATCTAATTAAACATAATTCATTTTCTCTAGCATATTCACAATTATTTACGTTTCTTTATTAGGGGTAGTAATCATGTAAAGTGTTAGTTGCTCAGTCGTGTCCAGCTCTTTGCCACCTGAAGGACTATAGCCCACCAGGCTCTTCTGTCCACAAAATACTCCAGGCAAGAATATTGGGAGTGGGCTGCTATTCCCTTCTCCAGGGGATCTTCCCAACCCAAGGATCAAACCCAGGTCTACCTGCATTGCGGGCAGATCCTTTACCATCTTAATGGGAGAAAGCAAAGAGGAATTAAAGAACCTCTTGATGAAAATGAAAGGGGAGTGTGAGAAAGATGGCTTAAAACTCACCATTCAAAAAACTAAGATCATGGCATCTGGTCCCATCACTTCATGGCAAATAGATGGGGGGAAATGGAAACAGTGACAGACTTGATTTTCTTGGGCTCCAAAGTGACATCAGATGGTGACTGCAGCCATGAAATTAAGACACTTGCTCCTTGGAAGAAAAACTATGAGAAACCTAGACAGCATATTTTAAAAAGCAGACACATCACTTTGCCTACAAAGGTCCCTCTAGTCAAAGCTATGGTTTTTCCAGTATCCATGTAAGGAGGTGAGAGTTGGACCATAAAGAAGTCTGAGCAACAAAGAATTGGTGCTTTTGAACTGTGGTGCTGGAGAAGACTCTTGAGAGTCCCTTGGACAGCAAGGGGATCAAACCAGTCAATCCTAAAGGAAATCAGCTCTGAATTTTCATTGGAAGGACTGATGCTAAAGCCTAAACTCCAATACTTTGGCCACCTGATGCTAAGAGCTGACTCACTGGGAAAGACCCTGATGCTGGGAAAGATTGAAGGTAGGAGGAGAAGGGGATGACAGAGGAGGAGATGGTTGGATGGCATCATTGACTTGATGGACGTGAATTTGAGCAAACTCTGGGAGATAGTAAAAGACAGGGAAGCCTGGCGTGCTGCAGTCCAAGTGGTCACAGTCAGTCAGACATATCTGAGTGACTGAACAACAACCAATCATATAAAAATTCCAGCCCAGTTTTCTTTATGTCCAGAAGTAGCTTATTATAGCCAAATTTTATTGATCCTATATGAACTCATCACTTCAGAGAACCAGATTTAGACTGTTGGTTAAATCCACAGTGACACATCTATCAGGGGAATCACTATCTCTGGCAGCTGTAGCCTTATAAAATCTATTTCTTAAAATATGAAGCTTGAAAGTCGAAATTGCTTCTTGATCCATGGACTGCAGAATGGATGTTGTGTTAGCAAGCATGAAAAACAACTTAATTTTATTGTACATCTCCATAAGAGCTCTTGGGTGACCAGGTGCATTATCAATAGGAGGTAGTATTTTGAAAGGAATTTTTTTTTCAGCTGTAGGTTTCAACAGTGGACTTAAAATGTTCAATAAACCATTCTGTAAATAGATGTGCTGTCGTCCAGACTTTGTTCTAGTGGCAGTGCGGTTTTAGCATAATTCTTTAAGGGCCCTGGGATTTTCAGAACGGTAAATGACCATTGGTTTCGACTTAGTCACCAGCTGCATTAGCCCCTAACAAGAGAGTCAGCCTGTCCTTTGAAGATTTGAAATCAGGCACTATTTTCTCCTTTTTGTCTATGAAGATCCTGCTGCTGCTTCTGCTGCTAAGTCGCTTCAGTCGTGTCCGACTCTGTGCGACCCCACAGACGGCAGCCCATCAGGCTTCCCCGTCCCTGGGATTCTCCAGGCAAGAACACTGGAGTGGGTTGCCATTTCCTTCTCCAATGCATGAAAGTGAAAAGTGAAAGTGAAGATCCTAGATGACATGTTTTTACTATATAGGGAAGTAGAAAATATGTTGAAACTATGTTGCTTAGTGTAGCCACTTTCATTAATTAGCTTAGCTAGATCTTCTGATGGAGAAGGCAATGGCAACCCACTCCAGTACTCTTGCCTGGAAAATCCCATGGATGGAGGAACCTGGTGCGCTGCAGTCCATGGGGTCGCGAAGAGTCGGACATGACTTAGCGACTTCACTTTCACTTTTCACTTTCATGCATTGGAGAAGGAAATGGCAACCCACTCCAGTGTTCTTGCCTGGAGAATCCCAGGGACGGGAGCCTGGTGGGCTGCCATCTATGGGGTCGCACAGTCGGACATGACTGAAGTGACTTAGCAGCAGATCTTCTGAATAGCTTGCTGCAGTTTCTACATCAGAACTTGTTACTTTACCTTGCAATTTTTTTTTTTACTGAAGTATGATTTACAATGTTGTATTAGTTTGAAAGTGAAACTGAAAGTCTCTCAGTTGTGTCCGACTCTTTGCGACCCCATGGACTGTACAGTCCATGGAATTCTCCAGGCCACAATACTGGAGTGGGTAGCCTTTCCCTTCTCCAGGGGATCTTACAAACCTAGGGGTCAAACCCAGGTCTCCCTAATGGCAGGCGGACTCTTTACCAGCTGAGCCACCAGAGAAGCCCAAAAATACTGGAGTCGGGAGCCTATCCCTTCTCCAGTGGATCTTCCTGACCCAGGTATCAAACCAGGGTCTCCTGCATTGCAGGGGCATTCTTTACCAGCTGAGACAGTTTGAAGTGTATAGCAAAGTGATTCTCATATATATATATATATATATATATATATATATACACAAATTTTCATCTTCATTTACTTTATAGGTTATTATAAAATATTGAGTGTATTCTCTGTGCTATACAGTTGGTACTTATTGGTTATCTGTTTTATATATGGTATGTGTGTATATTTAATCCAAAACTCCTAATTTATCCTTCATTCCTCCACCTTTTCCACTTTGATGACCATCAGTTTGTTTTCTACGTCTATGGGTCTATTTATATTTTGCATATAACTTCATTTGTATCATTTTTTTCAGACTCCATGTACAAACAATAATGTATGATATGAGCCTTTTTTTTTTTTGCCTGACATTTCACTTAGTATGATAATGTCTAGGGCCATCCATGTGGCTGCATATGGCATTATTTATTCTTTTTATGGCTGGGTAACATTCCATTGTCAGTCAGTCAGTTGCTCAGTCATGTCCCACCAGGCTCCTCTGTCCATGGAATTCTCTAGGCAAGAATACTGGAGTGGGCTGCCATTGCCTTCTCCAGGGGATCTTCCCAACCCATGGAGAACCCCTGGTTCAATCCAGGATAGAACCCGAATCTCCTGCATTGCAGGGAGATTGTTTACTGTCTGAGCCACCAGGGAAGCTCTGTCAACATGTTTACTTAGTGGTAAATATGAATTTAGAGAAATTAATGCAACTTCTGGTTCTTGATACTTTATATTCTATAGCAATATATTCTGGATATTTTATATTGTCAGATTCTATTATAATATAGTTTAATAAATTACAGTTGACTTATTGCTGACTTATACATATTTCTACCAAGGTTATTTACTTAAAATTTTTAAATCTTAAAAAAAATACATGTTGTAGACTTATAGAAAGCTAGAAAAATAATAGTACATAGTATGGAGAATTCCCATAGGGTAGGCTCTTTACCCACATTCTGTAAATATTGATATTTTACAAAGTAGCTTTCTGTCTCCAAATAAATAAATAATTTTTAAAGAACCTTTTAAGGTAATTGTGGACATGGTGCACTTCAAGCCCTAAATATTTTAATGTGAATATCCTTAAAAAAATAAAAAGAGCATTCACGTATATAATTATAGTAAATTATAAAATCAGAAATTAACATTGATATAGTACTGTTATCTAATCTTTTGACTTAATTCATGATTTTTTAAATATTTATTTTTATTTATTTATTTGGCTGTGCTGGGTCTTAGTTGTAGCACACAGGACCTTTAGTTGTGCACATGGGATCTAGCTCCCTGGCCAGTTATCAAATCCCAGCTCTGTGCAGAGTCTTAGCCGTTGGACCACTGGGAGTGTCCTGAGTTAATTCATGTTTGCCCAATTGTTTCAGTGAAAAAAGAAAATCAGATCCAGAAGTCAATTAAAAAATATTTTTAAAATTTAAATACATTTAATATGTTATATAATATATAAATATAAGTATAAATATATTTAATATTATTAAAATTATAAAAATATATAGAAATTATATGTTGCATTTGGTTATCATGTTTCTTTAATCTTCCTTAATCTGAAATTTAGTCTTTGTCTTCTATTGCCTTGAAAATTTTGAAGAGTACAGGTAAGATATTCTGTAGAATGTTCCTTGTTAGGGTTTGTCTGGTGCTCTCTCATGATTAGATTCAGCTTATACATCTTTGGGAAGTATGCCACAGGAGTGGTGTTCTGTTCCTCTCTCTGCACCATAGCTTATTTACTTTAACAAGCTTACATCCTTCTAATGAAAGGAGTGTTTTCTTTAGTGTTACTTAGTCTAGCTTTTAAATTTACTGTGAAGAAATACTTGCATTAAGAGCTATAATAAGTTTCAAATTTGTGATAAGCTCCTCTTTCCCTACTATTCTTCTTGAGCTTGCTTTCCTCGGACATGTGCAAAAACCCTTGGCCAGGCAGATAGATGATCCTGTCTTGTGAACTTCAAATGGAAAACAATTCCAGGCCAATACAAACTAATTTTGAAACATGCCCTTCATAATTCAATCTCTGCAGTCCCCCAAATTTTATAGAGTGTTTCCAAATACTTGAGCTGTTTAAAATCACTTATGATTCATTGCTAATTATTAGAGAAATACACATCAAAACTACAATTTGGTACCACTTCACACCTGTCAGAATGGCCATTATTAAAAAGACTACAAATAATAATTGCTGGAGAGGGTGTGGAGAAAAAGGGACCCTCATGCACTGTTTGGAGAAGGCAATGGCCACCCACTCCAGTACTCTTGCCTGGAAAATCCCATGGACAGAGGAGCCTGGTAGGCTGCAGTCCATGGGGTTGCAAAGAGTCAGACACGACTGAGCAATTTCATTTTCACTTTTCACTTTCATGCATTGGAGAAGGTAATGGCAACCCACTCCGGTGTTCTTGCCTGGATAATCCCAGGGATGTCGGAACCTGGTGGGCTGCCGTCTATGGGGTCGCACAGAGTCGGACACGACTGAAGTGACTTAGCAGCAGCAGCATGCACTGTTAGTGGGAATGGAAACCAGTGCAGCCACTATGGAAAAGAGTGTGGGAGGTTCATCAAAAAAACTAAAATCAGAGTTGCCATATGATCAAGCAGTTCTACTCTTGGGCATATATCTAGTCATATATCTAAACTGGAAAGGTAGAATAGCAGCACTGTTTACTATAGCCAAGACATGGAAACAGTCTAAATGTCCACTGATGGACGGATGGATACAGAAGAGGTGAGATATACATATGTCTAGACCTAGAGATTACCATACTAAGGGAAGTAAGTCAGAAAGACAAAGGCAAACACCATCTGATGCCATTTACATGTGGCGAGTCTGAGACATGATACAAATGAAACTACCTACAAAGCAGAAACAGACTCACAGACATGGAGGACAGACTTGCGCTTGTCAAAGGGCAGGGGGTTGGAAGGGAAGGACTGGGAGGTTGGGACTAGCAGATGCGAACTCTTAGATCTAGCAGGGGTCCCCAGCGTCCCCAGCCCCCGGGCCACGGACTGGTGCTGGTCTGTGGCCTGTCAGGAACTGGGCCACGCTGCAGGAGGCGAGTGCGGCAGGGTGAGCAAAGCTCCCTCTATATTTGCAGCTGCTCCCCATCGCTCATGTTATTGCCTGAATTCCACCTCTTGTCAGATCAGCAACAGGATAATAAATGTAATACACCCGAAACATCCGGCACTGCACCCTCCCCCCAGTCTATGGAAAAATTGTCTTCCACAAAACGAGCACCTGGTACCAAAAAGGATGGGGACCGCTGATATGTATGATGGGTACACAAGGCACTACTGTATAGCACAAGGGACTACATTCACTACTCTGTCAGCAAACCATGATGGAATAGAATATGAAACATTCCATCAACAAACCATGATGGAAGAGAATATGAAACATTCATCAACAAACCATGATGGAAGAGAATATGAAACATTCATCAACAAACCATGATGGAAGAGAATATGAAAAAGAATATGTATGTGTATGACCAAGTCACTTTGCTGTACAGTGGAAGTTAACACAATGTTGCGAATCAACTATATTTCAATAAAATCAATCATTTATGATGTAATTTTCCTTAATTTATACTTTGGTAGCACTATGTGCTAGCACTTTTGGTAGCACCAAAAAGCTTAAGATTTTTAGGATTCATTTCCTCTTTATACACAAGCAAGCTTTGGCAATCTGTACTTCAGTTAATTCGCTTTGTTTGTATTTTCTTCTCTTATCTAGCCAATCAAAAATCCCCCAACAGGGAAGAAATACGTTAGATGCCCTTGTAATTGTCTCCTCATTTGTAAGGACACATCACGGCGAATAGGATGTCCAAGACCCAATTGGTAAGACATAAAGATTCATCTATTCATTCATTTGTTCATTTGACAAGTCCTTATTAAAGATTCATTATGTGGCAGGGTTTGTTCTAAACAGTCTTTATCTTCAAGGTAATTATAAGACCTTCAATATTTTTTCTTTGTTAAAGGAGTGATACTGCTTAGTTTGAAATTAATGGTTACAAGTATTCATAAACCAATATTCTTGAATGAACAATTCAAGTTATCTTGATGTTATATAAGTATTTAATGCACTGTAATAAATCAGTGACTCATTATATTTACCTAAAAATAACTGATTAGTTTATCTTTGAACATTTGACATATTTCATCTTAATTTGGAAGTGTTTTAGTAGTCATTGTGCACTTTGCCACATGTTAATACACTAGTCTTTGCTAAGTATGAGTGAGTGAGTGAGTGAAGTTGCTCAGTCGTGTCCGACTCTTTGCTACCCCATGGACTGTAGCCCACCAGGCTCCTCTGTCCATGGGATTTTCCAGGCAATGATACTGGAGTGGGTTGCCATTTCCTTCTCCAGGAGATCTTCCCAACCCAGGGATTGAACCCAGGTCTCCCGCATTGTAGGCAGATGCTTTACCATCTGAGTCACCAGGGAAGTCCTTGCTAAGTATAATCTACTTAAATAAATTCTATAGTTATTTGCCCCTGCCAAATGCCATATGGAGTGCCCAAACAGGAGTATATCAAAACCTTAACTGTATTTTTTCCCTGTGATTTCTGTCATTTTTAATGTTAGTCAGTTGAAACCCTATCTAATGGTAACTGGGAAAACAGAAAGGAAAGGAGCCTACCATTTTCTTTTCTGTCCAACTCTTATTAAATACATACTAAGGAGTACTGGCCTACCCAGAAAAATTTGGTTTGACTCAGCACTTTGGTATCTTCATGGCACACATATAAATGTTAATTTAGAATATTTTAACTTCTTTAGTCTTTTATCAAACTCAAGTTGTCTTCCTAGATAGGATAAGATAAGGTAAGATGAGGAATGATAAGATTTGAAATTATATGGAGCAGTTAAATGGTTCCTAAGGGCTTCCCTGGTGGTTCAGAGGTTAAAGTGTCTGCCTGCAATGTGGGAGACCCAGGTTCGATCCCTGGGTCGGGAAGATCCCCTGGAGAAGAAAATGGCAACCCACTCCAGTACTCTTGCCTGAAGAATCCCATGGAGGGAGGAGCCTGGTAGGCTACAGTCCATGGAGTCGCAAAGACTCGGACTCAACTGAGTGACTTCACTATATTCACTCACTAAGGTGATTTGATTAGGTCCAATTCCATTTTATTTTGTTACTTTTAAAATATTGACTATTGCTATTTTCTATGATTTTGGCCCTAAAAGCTGAAACTTAATTCACTTAATTTATAAAGCAAGAGTATCTTATTTTCAATGCTGTATCACATGTTTGGGCCCTATATTATAGGTTTTGCCCTCTCTCCATTTGTGGGATAATGAGGTTTTCCCTTTCTCTTTCCACAGTAGACGCATAATTAACCTTGGCCCAGTAATGCTTATTTCTGAAGAGCAGCCCGCTCAACCTGCGTTGCCCGTGCAACCAGAAGGTACAAGGGTCGTGTGTGGGCACTGTGGAAACACATTCCTGGTATGTAACAAGACATCTGTCAGAGACATCAATCTGTTCAATGTAGGTCATGATCACACAGATTTGACCACTGCTTGTAGTCTTATAGTTTGGTCCAAGTGCAAATTGACCAAAGGATTAAAATAAACCCTTTTTTTAAAGAAAGATAGTTAATCAGAACTGCAGTTAGTAATATACTGCATTATTTGTAAATTACATATAAGGTGCATCCTCTGACTCATTCATTTGCAAAAAGGGCTCTCTGGATAGGCTAATAATAAACAAGCACCTTGTCCTCTAGGCAGAGCAACTTGGGTATCTTGGTTTAGTGAGCAATTGAATCTACCTCCTACCCTCACCTCCTTAGTAGAGCACAAAACGTACAGCCTCATGCAATGGCCTTGCTTGATTCTAGATTCAAGAAATATTCTTATTACAATTTATCAAAATTTTTCTGATTTTTAAATATGAAACTTGGAGTTAAGGGAATAAACTCAGTTCATTTCAGTTCAGTCTCTGAGTCCAACTATTTGCAACCCCATGGACTGCAGCATGCCAGGCTTCCCTGTCCATCACCAACAACCAGAGCTTTCTCAAACTCATGTACATTGAGTCAGTGATGCCATCTAACCATCTCATCCTCTGTCATCCCCTTCTCCTCCTGCCTTCAATCTTTCCCAGAATCAGGGTCTTTTCAAATGAGTCAGTTCTTCACATTGGGTGGCCAAAGTATTGGAGTTTCAGCTTCAGCATCAGTCCCTCCAATGAGTATTCAGCACTGATTTCCTTTAGGATTGACTGGTTGGATCTCCTTGCAGTCCAAGGGACTCTCAAGAGTCTTCTCCAACACCACAGTTCCAAAGCATCAATTCTTCAGAACTCAGCCTTCTTTATGATCCAACTCTCACCTCCGTACATGACTACTGGAATAACCATAGCTTTGACTATACGGACCTTTATTGGTAAAGTAATGTCTCTGCTTTTTAATATGCTATTAAAGTTTCTTATAGCTTTTCTTCCAAGGAGCAAGTGTCTTTTAATTTCATGGCTGCACTTACCATCTTCAGTAATTTTGGAGCCTAAGCAAATAAAGTCTGTCCTGTTTCCATTGTTTCCAAATCTATTTGCCATGAAGTGACGGGACCAAATGCCATGATCTTTTTTTGAATGTTGAGTTTTAAGCCAGCTTTTTCACTCTCCTCTTTCACCTTCATCAAGAGGCTCTTTAGTTCCTCTTCACTTTCTGCCATAAGGGTGGTATCATCTGCATATATGAGGTTACTGATGTTTCTCCCAGAAATCTTGATTCCAGCTTATGCTTCATCCAGCCCAGCATTTCTCATGATGTACTCTGCATATAAGTTAAATAAGCAGAGTGACAATATACAGCCTTGATGTATTTCTTTCCCCATTTTAAACCAGTCCGTTGTTCCATGTCTGATTCTAACTATTGCTTCTTGCCTTGCATTCAGGTTTCATAGGAGGCAGGTAAGATGCTCTGGTATTCCCATCTCTTTAATAATTTTGCACAGTTTGTTGTGATCCACACAGTTAAAGACTTTAGTGTAGTCAATGAAACAGAAGTAGATGTTTTTCTGGAATTCTTTTGCTTTTTCTATGACCCAGTAGATGTTGGCAATTTGATCTCTGGTTCCTCTGCGTTTTCTAATTCCAGCTTGAACATCTGGAATTTCTTGGTACATGTACTGTTGAAGCCTGGCTTGCAGAATTTTGAGCATGACTTTACTAGCGTGTGAGATGAGTGCAATTGTGCAGTAGTTTGAGCATTCTTTGGCATTGCCTTTCTTTGGGATTGGAATGAAAACTGATATCTTCCAGTCCTGTGGCCACTGCTGCGTTTTCCAAATTTGCTGGCGTATTGAGTGCAGCACTTTCACAGCATCATCTTTTAGGATTTGAAATAACTCAACTGGAATTCTATCACCTCCTCTAGCTTTGTTCATAGTGATGCTTCCTAAGGCCCACTTGACTTCACATTCCAGGATGTCTGGCTCTAGGTGAATGATCACATCATCGTGATTATCTGGGTCGTGAAGATCTTTTTTGTACAGTTCTTCTGTGTATTCTTGCCACCTTTTCTAAATATCTCTGCTTCTGTTAGGTCCATACCATTTCTGTCCTTTATCGAGCCCATCTTTGCATGAAATGTTCCCTTGGTATCTCTAATTTTCTTGAAGAGATCTCTAGTGTTTCCCATTCTATTGTTTTCCTCTATTTCTTTGCACTGATCCCTGAGGAAGGCTTTCTTATCTCTCCTTGCTATACTTTGGAACTCTGCATTCAAATGGGTATATCTTTCCCTTTCTCCTTTGCTTTTGCTTCTCTTCTTTTCTCAGCTACTTATAAGGCCTCCTCAGACAGCCATTTTGCTTTTTTGCATTTCTTTCTCTTGGGGATGGTTTTGATCACCACCTCCTATACAGTGTCCCAAACCTCCATCCATAGTTCTTCCTTGGATTATCCAAATCCTTGACATGGATAATCCTTATCAGTTCAGTTCAGTCGCTCAGTCGTGTCTGACTCTTTGCAACCCCATGAATTGCAGCATGCCAGGCCTCCCTGTCCATCACCAACTCTGGGAGTTCACCCAGACTCACATCCATCGAGTCAGTGATGCTATCCAGCCATCTCATCCTCTGTCGTCTCCTTCTCCTCCTGCCCCCAATCCCTCCCAGCATCAGAGTCTTTTCCAATGAGTCAACTCTTCGCATGAGGTGGCCAAAGTACTGGAGTTTCAGCTTCAGCATCATTCCTTCCAAAGAAATCCCAGGGCTGATCTCCTTCAGAATGGACTGGTTGGATCTCCTTGCAGTCCAAGGGACTCTCAAGAGTCTTCTCCAACACCACAGTTCAAAAGCATCAATTCTTCGGCGCTCAGCCTTCTTCACAGTCCAACTCTCACATCCATACCTGACCACAGGAAAAACCATAGCCTTGACTAGACGGACCTTTGTTGGCAAAGTAAGGTCTCTGCTTTTGAATATGCTATCTAGGTTGGTTGTAACTTTCCTTCCAAGAAGTAAGCGTCTTTTAATTTCATGGCTGCAGTCACCATCTGCAGTGATTTTGGAGCCTAAAAAAAGAAAGTCTGACACTGTTTCCACTGTTTCCCCATCCATTTCCCATGAAGTGATGGGACTGGATGCCATGATCTTCGTTTTCTGAATGTTGAGCTTTAAGCCAACTTTTTGACTCTCCACTTTCACTTTCATCAAGAGGCTTTTTAGTTCCTCTTCACTTTCTGCCATAAGGATGGTGTCATCTGCGTATCTGAGATTATTGATATTTCTCCCAGAAATCTTGATTCCAGCTTGTGTTTCTTCCAGTCCAGTGATTCTCATGATGTACTCTGCATGTAAGTTAAATAAGCAGGGTGACAATATACAGCCTTGATGTACTCCTTTTCCTATTTGGAACCAGTCTTTTGTTCCATGTCCAGTTCTAACTGTTGCTTCCTGACCTGCATACAGATTTCTCAAGAGGCAGATCAGGTGGTCTGGTATTCCCATCTCTTTCAGAATTTCCCACAGTTTATTGTGATCCACACAGTCAAAGGCTTTGGCATAGTCAATAAAGCAGAAATAGATGTTTTTCTGGAACTCTTGCTTTTTCCATGATCCAGCGGATGTTGGCAATTTGATCTCTGGTTCCTCTGCCTTTTCTATAACCAGCTTGAACATCAGGAAGTTCACGGTTCACATATTGCTGAAGCCTGGCTTGGAGAATTGTGAGCATTACTTTACTAGCATGTGAGATGAGTGCAATTGTGTGGTAGTTTGAGCATTCTTTGGCATTGCCTTTCTTTGGGATTGGAATGAAAACTGATATCTTCCAGTCCTGTGGCCACTGCTGCGTTTTCCAAATTTGCTGGCATATTGAGTGCAGCACTTTCACAGCATCATCTTTCAAGATTTTGAATAGCTCAACTGGAATTCCATCACCTCCACTAGCTCTGTTCATAGTGATGCTTTCTAAAGCCCACTTGACTTCACGTTCCAGGATGTCTGGCTGTAGGTCAGTGATCACACCATCGTGATTATCTGGGTCATGAAGATCTTTTTTGCACAGTTCTTCTGTGTATTCTTGCCACCTCTTCTTAATATCTTCTGCTTCTGTTAGGTCCCTACCATTTCTGTCCTTTATCGAGCCCATCTTTGCAAACCACATTATAAGTGAGCTGACTTCAGTTGTTCAAAAATAAATACTGAGTGTGTACCAGACACTGGGTTACATGCTTGGGAAACAGGAAAGTGCAGTCCCTGCCCTCATGGGATTTTCCAATAATAGCAGGAGAAATACAGTTAAAACAAGAATTATGTGCTGGAAAATCCCATGGACGGAGGAGCCTGGTGGGCTGCAGTCCATGGGGTCGCTAGGAGTCAGACACAACTGAGCAACTTCACTTTCACTTTTCACTTTCATGCTTTGGATAAGGACATGGCAACCCACTCCAGTGTTCTTGTCTGGAGAATCCCAGGGACGGTGGAGCCTGGTGGGCTTCCATCTATAGGGTCTCACAGAGTCAGACACGACTGAAGCAACTTAGCAGCATCAGCAGCACCAGCAGCATTTAGGCTGCAGCAGGGAAATACAGAATGTTCTTAGTGTATATATAGAAGCATCTAGGCTAGCTGAAGTGACATTATCCTAAGAGTAATGGAAAGCTAAAACAGAGATTTAGAATTAAAATGTATTTGTGAATGTTATGTGTATAATTTATTGCATATGGGCAAGTCTGAAGAAACATAAGATATTTAGGCTTTATTATTCAGAAGAATGATGACAGTGGTTATGAATAGCATAAAGAATTTGAGAGAGAATTGGTCAAACTGATATTAGGATAGATAAGGGAATGAGGAAAAAAATAAAATTAAAAACAGCTGTTACAAAGCTTTATATTTAATTTTTGGAATCATCTAGAATTCTAGAGAATGCTCTAAGTCAAGAGGTTAAATAGATGTTTGTGACATGACTTTATACATTTATGCGTAAAAAATTTGGGGTTTAAATATTTTCCCCTTGGAAGAAAATCACTAAGTTTTATGTAAGCCAGAAATGAACTTGTAACTTACTTAACATTCAGTGCAAGCACATGAATCTTATTAGCATAGTAATTATGATTTTAAAATTTTATGTCTTTGGCAGGAAAGGGTGTTTTGTATTAACACCCATGGTATTTAAAGATGATTTCAAAATTCCCAGAAAACAAAGTTTTTGGTGATTAAGAGAACACAGTACATACCTCTAGGGTGGCTATTACCTTTGAGAGTTTCAGACTAATGATGGATGCTGAGGGTTACAAAGAATAAACCCTCCATTCTCACTTGAGAACATCACCTCATCATTATTATTATGCCAATCCAAGTAATCTTAGATTCTCCGTATTAGTCTTTGTCCTTCAGACTTTTAACTAATAGGATAATTCATCTACTTATTCCATACCTTGTTTCAGCCTTGGTTTACAAGGCCCATAAGCAACTGAGACAAGTTACAAAGTCCAGTAGCTTTGAAAATTAAAACATGCAAAATCAAGAAGATGAAAAATAGGGCAGAAATATGATGAAGTCATATATAAGAATATAAGTATGCATAATATTCAGTCCTGTGCAGTTGTTAAAATTTGACTGAATTTTAGCATTGAGCCTTCTATGGTTAATAAAAAGAAGAAAACATGATCTATTACAAGATATTTGTGATGTTTTCTGAAAACTTCACAGCTTTTACTGGAATACTGAGACCTAAGACAAAATCATTCCCATGGGTTAAAATTATAATGGACTGTGTCCTCAATGATATTTTTCATTTATAACAAATAATACAATGTAATATAATATCACTGCCATAATGCTAAAATTATATTTACTAGAAATTCACACTATTCACAGTATTCATTTAACAGCCTGTCTGAAACCGTGGATAGTGTTGAGAAAAGCTAAATTTGTATTTTCCAAAGCATATTCATTAGAATGCTCATTTTACAGGATAATAATAAGTATTATGTGAGTAAAGAGTTATTTCCTACCCCAAGTGAGTAAAAGATTATAAGGAATTGCTAGGATAAAAAAATTAAGCAGAATTTTTATAGGTGTATTCTTTAGCACTTTTAGTATATAATGTGTTAAAATAATAATAATTAAATATTAATGTTAAACCATTAAATAATAATTACAATTAAATTAATTAAACTTAATTTCTTATAAATGATTAAATAATATTCAGATCCAAGAGGAAGCTTTATGTAGTATGTGTAAACATTTTAAGATGTCAAAACAGTTTTGAGGGGATTGTCTAACCAGACTAATGTTTTGGGGGACTTTGTTTAGAAAGTATTTTTCCAGAAGAATAAAAGTGTTACAGACTGGTTCTACATGAACATAAAGAGGTTTCTTAAGATAATTAAACAGCAGAGAGTTTAATTGCATCTATGTGGGGTAGGTGTTTTCCGTTACTGATGGAAGGCAGGTCCACGTGCTGGGTACGGTTGGCATTTCCCAGAAAATCTAACACAACCTATCATACATGCCTGAATCATAGATGATTGTTCAAACTTTGCCCTGAAGTGGACCAATATAGTACCTTCAGACAGTTTCGATTTTCTTCACTTGTTCATAGGATTCTATAGTTCGGTTGCTCAGCAGAGAGTAACAACAGTGAACACACTTTAAAGTAATGACGTGTGTGCGCTCAGTCGCTCAGTTGGCCTGACTCTTTGTGACCCCATGGACTGAAGCCTCCCAGGCGCCTCTGTCCATGGAGTTATCCAGGCCAGAATACTGGAATGGGTTGCCTTTTCCTGCTCCAGGGGGTCTTTCCAACCCAGAGATCAAATGACCCCAGTTGTCTGTTATACCCATTAGAAAATAAAATCTAGTAGGGTACTATCAGCTGACTAGTTTTTAGTAGTATAACTTTCTTATGTGCCTCCTATGATCAATTTAAAAATATACCTTGGTGAAACTAAGTTATCTATTATATATTATAGAATGGTTAGAAATAAGCCAAATATTGGAAGACCTCTACTAAAAACAGTTGGGTTTTAGAGAAGTTGCTTTTAACCTTTCTGATAGAAAATAATTTTTATAATAGCCAAAATGTGGAAACAATGCAAATGCCCACAATGGATGAATGGATAAAAAGGATGTGGGGCTTCCCAGGTGGCGTTAGTGGTAAAGAACTGGCCTGCCAGTGCAGGAGATGCAAGAGATGTGAGTTCGATCCCTGGGTCTGGAAGATCCCCTGGAGTAGGAAATGGCAAACCCTCCCCAGTATTCTTGCCTGGAAAATTCCATGGACAGAGGAGGCTGGTGGGCTACAGTCCCTGGGGCCACAGAGAGTTGGACATGACTGAGTGACTGAGCGCAAACAAAAATACACAATGGAATATTCTTCAGCCACAGGAAATGATTTGGAGAAGGGAATGGCAACCCACTCCAGTATCCTTGCCTGGAGAATCCCATGGACAGAGGAGCCTGGCAGGCTGTAGTCCATGGGATCACAAAGAGTCAGATACTACTGAGCGACTAACACTACTCCTACAAGGAATGAGGGTATTCTGCCATTTATGACAACACAGAGGACCTTGAGCACATTTGCTAAACAAGGTAAGTCAGACAGAAAGAGAAGTACTGCATGATATCCCTTAATTATAGAGTGGAAAAAAATTGAACCTGTAAAAACAGGAAAATGGTAGGTACCAGAAGATATCAGAACATGGGAGGTGGGGGATAAGACTCATGGTACAAACTTGTAACAATTAGTAAATAAGTCATGGAGATCTAAATAAAGCACAGCATAATGAATATTGTTGTTGTAGTTCGGGGCTCAGTTGTATCCAACTCTGCAACCCCATGGAGTGCAGCACACCAGGCTTCCCTGTCCTTCACTGTCTCCTGGAGTTTATAATGAATATAGACAGTAATATTGTATTATAATTATGTAATGTGATAAATGTCACTACAGTGACAACCATGTTACAATATATAAATGTATCAAAGTAGTAGACTGTACACCTTAAATTTACACAATGTTACCTATCAAATTTATCCAATTAAAAACAGGAAAAATTAGATATTTTTTTCTATTGACACTTCAAGTTTTGGCAATAAAATTTTAAGAGTGCAGAGGCTGCATTTTAGATAAGAGAACAGTGGTAAATCCTTTCAAAAGGACGGGTTATTTGCATTCATTCAAATAGATTATGACAAAGTTATTTCTAATAATACATGTTTTTCTAGTCTTAGTTTGCTACATTTAAAAGAATTCTTGTAGATAACAGCAAAACCAGATATGCTAAGTTGCTCCCTGTATGTTACTAATTGTACAACTGAGTCTTAGTTGTCAGTTGTAATCAAATTTATCATGCATCAGTTCAGTTCTGTTCAGTTCAGTCGCTCAGTCATGTCCGACTCTTTGCAACCCCATGAATTGCAGCACGCCAGGCCTCCTAGTCCATCACCAACTCCCGGAGTTCACCTAAACCCATGTCCATCAAGTCGGTGATGCCATCCAGCCATCTCATCCTCTGTCGTCCCCTTCTCCTCCTGCCCCCAGTCCCTCCCAGCATCAGAGTCTTTTCCAATGAGTCAACTCTTTGCATGAGGTGGCCAAAGTACTGGAGTTTCAGCTTTAGCATCATTCCTTCCAAAGAACACCCAGGACTGATCTCCTTTAGAATGGACTGGTTGGATCTCCTTGCAGTCCATGGGACCCTCAAGAGTCTTCTCCAACACCACAGTTCAAAAGCATCATGCATAATCTGTGCTGAAATGATAAAACCTGACTAAATAATCTCCTGTAGGTTGGTCATCTAAAAATTCTAGAATTTCTTTGCCAATGTATTAGCCTTCAAACTTGGATTTTGAGTTCAGTTCAGCCCCTCAGTCATGTGTGACTGTGACCCCAGGGACTGCAGCACACCAGGCCTCCCTTCCATCACCAATTCCCAGAGTTTACTCAAACTCATGTCCATCGAGTTGATGATGCCATCCAACCATCTTATCCTCTGTTATCCCTTTCTCCTCCCATCTTTAATCTTTCCCAGCATCAGGGTCTTTTCAAATGAGTCAGTTCTTTGGATCAGGTGGCCAAAGTATTGGAGTTTCGGCTTCAGCTTTCAGCTTTAAGGGGTTTCATAATTGCTTCCTCAGCCACTTTGCTTCTTTTAACAAAGAAAAACTTAAATTTGTTATTTATAAATAAAATTTGCAATGACATTACAAGTTCAACAAGGGTTTCCCTTGTGGCTCATCTGGTAAATAATCCGCCTGCAATGCGGGAGACCTGGGTTCGATCCCTGGGTTGGGAAAATCACCTGGAGAAGGGAAAGGCTACCCACTCCAGTATTCAGGCCTAGAGAATTTCTTGAACTATATAGTCCATGGAATTGCAAAGAGTCGGACATGACTGAGTGACTTTCACTTTCACTACAAGTTCAACAACTATCTTATAACTAATTACAAATACAGAAAAGTAATTAGTAAGATTTCTGTATTCTTCACTTCTTAATGTTCTATGCCAATTTCTGTAGAAATCTATGTAAGTCTCTGTTTAGTGCATTAATTTTAGCATTTTTACTATTAATAATAAGCTTTGAAATAAATTCATTACAAAATAAGTAGCAAAAGAAACAGTTAATGGTGCTTGAAAAAACTGTAGCCTTGGTTTAGCTTTCTCAAATATTGAAAAATAATCATTGTGAAAAGAGTGAACATTCATGTAAAGTTTCATTTCTAGTTTGTTTACCTTGGGTCTGTATATTCCTACTGTGATTGAGAGAGACTATTTCAAGGTTACATAACTTTCAGAAAGTTTGAAATTAAAATGAATAAGAAGAAGTCCAAACTCAGATTTGTCTTTTTAAAAGTTAATCATTAAAAAATTAAAAAGAAAAAAATCATGTATCAGATATTTTCTGAACATTATCTTCTATTGTGTGGAAAACATTTGAATATGCATGACTTATTGAAGCCCCACTATACCTAAAACTTGAGAGTTATGAAGAAAAAAGGAGTGACCCAGAATCATTAACAAAAATTAATATTAATGAAAGAAAGGTTATGTTGATGATAAAACTGTGTACTTGAAGGAATTCTATAAAGGAAGTGTACACTTTACAAGAAGATATATAGAAAAGCAAATGATGGGAGGCAAAAGCATTGCAGACAGATTCTTTACCAGATGAACCACAAGGGAAACCCTTGTTGAACTTGTACTTGCAAATGTTATTTATAAATAAGAAATTTAAGTTTTTCTTTGTTAAAAGAAGCAAAGTGGCTGAGGAAATACATTTTTTTGTGGCGAAGAGTTACTTTTTTTATTATTTTTTAATTGGAGGATAATTTCTTTACAATGCTGTGTTGTTTTCTACCATACAACAATGAAAATCACTCAGAACTATATGTATATCAGTTCAGTTCAGTTCAGTCGCTCAGTCATGTACGACTCTGCGACCCCATGGACTGCAGCACGCCAGGCCTCCCTGTCCATCACCAACTCCCGGGGTTTACTCAAACCCATGTCCATCGAGTCGGTGATGCCATCCAACCATCTCATCCTCTGTCGTCCCGTTTTTCTCCTGCCTTCACTCTTCCCAACATCAGGGTCTTTTCAAATGAGTCAGTTCTTCACATCAGGTGGCCACTAGTTCTACTTGTATCTTATTTGTTTTATTTATTTACCTTGTGGATTTTCTTCATAAATAGAATAATTGTATTTTAGTATTGAGTCTTAATATCCATGTATTTTAAAAAGCTAGGCATTAATATTCAGAGAAGAAACAACTTTGGAGATACATGACATATGTTTTTATTTTCTGGCAGTGGACTGAGACATAAAGCTGAATAAAATGACCCCAATTATGACATGACATTCAGTTTTCATTGTAAAGCAAACCTAGATTGCATCAGAAAACCGGGAAAACCTTGGGAACTGTTTCGGAGGGGAAATGTAACCTTTATTTTAAGGGAGGGGGAGATGAGCTGGAGGGGGAAAGCTCATATAAACATGAAAAGGTTGATGGCTTCTGTCGTGATCCCTGAGAACATTTGAACTAAAAGAAACAGCTTATCAGATTGGATAGTTTTCAGTTGTTTTTCTTTTCAACCTCTCTTCTCATTTATTTTACAGTGGATGGAATTGAGGTTCAACACTCTGGCAAAATGCCCACACTGCAAAAAAATGTAAGTTCTGTACCACTGGCAATACTACTGGGAAATATTTGAGAATAATTTAAACAGTTCATAATTTTCACTAAAGTCAATTTCGATTTTAAGATATAGTTCAGAATGTATGCATGATTAACATGTTTATGATTTTCAAAACTAAAAAAAAAATACATCTTTGAACTGATTAATATATTCCATTTTGCAATTAAAATGATTGGACTTAACCTATTCTCTAAAGGTAAAGCAATTTCTAAGGAGGTGGACATTACAAAAACTAACTGTAACCTAGTAAGGATTTTCAAATGTTCTAAGTGGTTATAATTTGTTTTAAATAATCTAAAATTTATATTTTTAAAAGTGGGCTGTAATCTAGGAGAAAGCCAGATTTCGGGGAGTTAATTAGGTCATTAGATGGCAACGTTTTTATAATTATTTATCTCTCTTAACTGTTCAATTTCTCTGTGTTCCTAAATGGTGTACCTAGGAAAAAATAACAAAAGGCAATATAAAAATGGGAAAAAGTAGAAGATATTTTGATCATTTTATGCCATCTGTGTTGAGAGTCCCCAAGTAACCCTAAGGGTTTTTGACATTTTAGGAGAACTAGTAGGAATTAGTATACAGTTTACTCACAGCTTTATGGTGAACACATGCAAAGTAAAATCAGCGAAAGAAAAAAGGCACATGAGGCAAAATCTGGAGGAAACCAGGAGCAAGCTTTCAAGAGTCCTCTCCCAGTGGAGTCACACAGGATTTATTCCTCTGTCAGTAAACTGTTAGAAAACATGTGAAATGTTTTGGGGGGCTTCCCCCTTGGCTCAGCAGTAAAGAATCAGCCTACAATGCAGGAGATGTGGGTTGTATCCCTGGGTCAGGAAGATCCCCTGAGGAGGAAATGGTAACCCATCCAGTGTTCTTGCCTGGAAAATTCCATGGATAGAAGAGCCTAGTGGGCTGCATACAGTCCATGAGGTCTTTTAGAGTCGGGCACGCCTAAGCATACACGTATGTGAAATGTTTTTGACAAGAGAAGCTTATTGTAGACTCAATGTCCAAGGTATAATTGGAGCTGGTCACATAGGCACCTGTTGCATAGCACATACCACAATTCCATACTCCCAGAAGGAAAGCGGGTATTTGACATAAACCATAGTTTACTTTGCACAAGCAATTTAGGCATGGCAAACCACTCATCAGCAAGGGAATAGTTAGAACTATTTTGAAATCCAAGTTCCCAGGAGTCAGCCAGCTTGTCTAAGTATAGCAACCTTAGGCCAGCTATATTAACTGTTTTCTGCATAACATCTATTTTGATAATAAAATTTCAATTCAAAAATTACTGTTTTCCACTTACATGTGTGGAAAGTAAGCAAAGGAAATTAAACTGGAATGTTTTGGTAATTCAATATTTAAAATGAAAAATATGAACTCATAGTTAAATTTTTGTGATCCTTTGAATGAAGTAAATACTCTATCTATTTTGAGAGTAAAGTAATTCTAAGAATGGTTTATAGGAGGAAAGAATTTAAAAATGTCTGAGAAGTAGAACATATGTAATGAGATATCTCTTTTTATTTGCGCTTGCTATGATTCCAGCTAAATATAATCCTATGAGAATAACTTTACAGCATATTTCTAGCTTCAAAGGAACAGATATTTCCTTTTTTATTTATTTGTGAAATTAATCATCTTAATGTTTAAGTTAGCTGAATCTAAGACAAGTCTGCACATGGTGAAGCAAAGTGGGTAACCTCAGATAAGTGCACAGAAAATGGATACTTCAGGGACATACCAAACACATGAGTGTGTGAATATGTGTGTGAATAATCCATATTTCTGTATGTTACCTATATTTTCCCAAAAATGAAGACAATTAAATTGCATCCTCACCAGAAGGATTAAATTGGATTTTAAAAAATCTTTTAGAAAATAAAAAACAGAGACTTCTCGTGATTAGCAGATTGTGTACTAAGCATGGTGATCATTCCTTTGTATGTACATATATTATTTGTAATCTTTACAGGTCCTGGGTAGCAGGAATTATTATCCTCATTTTATAAATGAGGAGCTGTTAGAAAGGATAATGATTTTGCTCAAGTGATTTGCTTGGTTGGTTTATTTTAGAACAATGGCAATATTTTGCTAATAAGAAAGAAGTATTGAATGTTTAGATATTCTAACAGAAGGCTGTGTTTTAGTGTAAGAAGAATTTGTATCTCTTTCTTAAGGAACAATTTGCCTAGAAATTCACTTGAAATAAATCAGCTTAAATGTCATTCTTAGAGGAATGTGTATAGAATTGGAATCACATGCTGAACACGAGAGGACTTAGGACATTCATTACTTATTTGAGGAAAGATCATGTTATCACATGAACACTCATGGGTCGTATCTAGATTTCTTTTCTCTTTGAATATTTTTCTTAACAAAATGATGAGTCATCTATTGAAGTAAGATTCTGAGATTTTTATTTTTTAAACTCAAATAGCAAATATCCTAAAATTATTTTTTGTTATATAAATTACTAAATCATTGCTATGGAACTAGCATTATTTTTCTATCTCACAAAACAAGTGGGGGGAGCCCTTTCCCCCAGGGCTCCAGAGACCAAGAAACAGTTTTTAATCTCACTGTTTCCTATTCACACAATCACTGAGGCTATAACAGCTAATGGTGAGGTTTCTTTTTTGATTAGGCAACTTGTGGCTAATGCTGGACAGGGGTTGTAGTCCTAGCATTCTGAAATGACAACCTGGACCATTTTTCCATGAAAATGTTTTGATGGATTTACAATTAGTGACATGATGACTTAATCCATGATAATTATCAATGAGTATCATTCCTTCTACATCACTGAGATACTTTTGTGTGGATCTCTTTCTACCATTTTAAACAAGAGCAATTTAAAACTTATTATTCTCATAAGTTGGGGCTTCCCTGGTGCCTCAGTGGTAAAGAATCTGCCTGCTAGTGCAGGAGACATGGGTTCGATCCCTGATCAGAAATATCCCCTGGAGAAGGAAATGGCAACTCACTCCAGTATTCTTGCCTGGGAAATCCCAGGGTTGAAGGAGCCTGGCAGGCTACAGTCTGCAGGATTTCAAAGGGCTCAGAGATGACTTAGCAACTAAACAACAGCAATAAATTCTCATAAATTATCATTTTACTTTTCTGGTTAGTGCTTTCTTTTGTAATTACTCATTAATTCAACAGTCCTGTGCTGGGTACTAGCTGCCCAAAATAAAGATATAATCTTGTCTTTAAGGAACTTTGTCTTATGGATATGTGGAAGAGAACAGACAATTACAATAAAGTTGTACGATAAAGTGCTTTGGAAGGTTATACCTAGCATGTTCTGCTCTGAAGAGATCCTAATCCAGACTGGAGGGAAAGGGAATATGAAAGGAAGCTTCCAGGAAAGAGGGATATTAAAGGTGACTGGTGATGCAATATACTTAAGTGAAGAAAGGGAAGAAGCTACAACCCAGAATACTCTACCCAGCAAGACTCTAGTTCAGATTTGACAGAGAAGTCAAAAGCTTTCCAGGCAAGCAGAAGTTAAGAGAATTCAGCACCATTGAACCAGCTTTACAACAAGTGCTAAAGCAGTTTTTCAAGGCAGGAAACACAAGAGAAGGGAAAGACCTATAAAAAATACACCCAAAACAATTAAGAAAATTGTAATAGGATCATACACACTGATAATTAACTTAAATGTAAATGGATTACATGCACTAACCAAGGGCTTCCCCAGTGGCTCAGTGGAAAAGAATCCGCCTGCAATGCAGGAGCCAAGGGAGTCACTGTTTCGATCCCTGGGTCGGGAAGATCCCCTGGAGGAGAACATGGCAACCCACTCCAGTATTCTTGCCTGGAGCATCTCCATGGACAGAGGAGCCTGGCGGGCTACAGTCCATAGGGTCACAAAGAGTCGGACACGACTGAAGCAACTTAGCATGCACACTAACCAAAAGACCTAGACTGGCTGGGTAGATGAAAATGTGCATGTATGCACTTCCACTCACCACATCACTCTGCTTAACCCCCCAAATCATATATAAATATCTTAAAAATTTATTTAATTGGAGGACAATTACTTGACAACATTGTGGTGTTTTTTGCCCTCCTTCATCACGAATCAGCCTCAGGTATACATGTATCCCCTGACCCTGAACTCTGCTTGCAGCTCCCTCTCCACCCCGTCCCTCTGGGTTGCCCCAGAGCACCAGTTTTGGGTGCCCTGCTTCATGCATCGAACTTGCACTGGCCATCTGTTTCACATGTGGTAATGTACACGTGTCACTGCTATTGGGTTAATCATGTTTCCATTATGGCTTGCAACTGTAATTATCTTTTTTTTTGTTTGGCTATTGATTGTGAAAATAGATAAATATCTTTTACTATACTGATTGCTGCTAAGTCGCTTCAGTCATGTCCGACTCTGTGCGACCCCATAGATATCAGCCCACCAGGCTCCCCCATCCCTGGGATTTTTCAGGCAAGAACACTGGAGTAGGTCGCCATTTCCTTCTCCAATGCATGCAAGTGAAAAGTGACAGTGAAGTTGCTCCGTCATGCCCGACTCTTAGCAACCCCATGGACTGCAGCCCACCAGGCTCCTCCATCCATGGGATTTTTCCAGGCAAGAGTACTGGAGTGGGTTGCCATTGCCTTCTCCAATAGTGATAATGTAACTATTATTCATTTTAATATGTTGAATTAAATGATGGAATTATATATCACTATATATGTATCTAATTATGCTTAAGAATTATATATCACAGAAAATAATAGAATTATATATCACTAACACTATCATTTAGTATAAAAATCTATAATCAGTCTTTAAAATCCAGATGTACATTATAATTATCTTGGAATTTTCTGAAAAATACAAATGCCCAGGTATTGTTACTTTTTCAAAAACTCCAGATGTGATTATAATGAGCAAACTAGCTGGAATATTGAGTGCAGCACTTTAACAGCATCATCTTTTAAGATTTGAAATAGCTCCACTGGCATTTCACCTCCTCCACTAGCTTTGTTCATAGTGATGCTTTTGGAAGGCCTACTTGACTTCACATTCCAGGATGTCTGGCTTTGGCTGAGTGATCACACCATCATGGTTATCTGGGTCATTAAGACCTTTTTTGTACAGTGCTTCTATGTATTCTTCTTAATCTCTTCTGTTTCTGTTAGGTCCATACAGTTTCTGTCTTTTATTGTGCCCTTCTTTGCATGAAATGTTCCCTTGGTATCTCTAATTTTCTTGAAGAGGTCTGTAGTCTTTCCCATTCTATTGTTTTTTTTGTTTCTTTGCATTGCTCCCTTAAGAAGGCTTTCTTATCTCTCCTTGTTCTTCTTCGGAACTCAGCACTCAGATGGGCATATCTTTCCTTTTCTCCTTTGCGTTTCGCTTCTCTTCTTCTCTCAGGTATTTGTAAGGCCTCCTCAGACAGCCGTTTTGCCTGTTGCATTTCTTTTTCCTGGGGTGGTTCTGATCACAGCCTCCTATACCATGTTATGAGCCTCCGTCCATAGTTCTTCGGGCTCTTTGTCTGTCAGAGCGAATCCCTTGAATCTGTTTGTCACTTCCACTGTATAATCATAAGGGATTTGATTTAGGTTATACTTGAATGGCCTAGTGGTTTTCCCTACTTTCTTCACTTTGTCTGAATTTTGCAATAAGGAGTTCATGATATGAGCCACAGTCAGCTCCTGGTCTTGTTTTGCTGACTCTATAGAGCGTCTCCATCTTTGGCTGCAAAGAATATAATATAATCAATCTGATTTCAGTACTGACACACAAATGAATATAAATAAAATAGGAAATATGAATATCAGTGGATTGTATTACTGTCAATACATTGGTTATAATATTGTATAAATGTTGCCATTGGGGAAACTGGCTAGAGAACAAATGAGATCTCTCTGTACTGTTTCTTATAATGGCTTTTGAGTCGACATTTGTCTAAAACAAAAAAAAAATTAACCCAAACGATAAGCAGGCAGGTTTTTAAAAACACAATGAAACTTCTAGAAATTAAAAGTTACAGAAGTGAAAATACAGTAGAGCAAGCTAAACAGCAAATCAGATTAATTTGACAGATGAAGCTGTGGATTGGAAGACAGAATTAAGTAAATTACCTAGAATCCATCAGAGAGAAATATAAAAATAAAAATAAAAGGAATATATGTAGGAACATCTGATATATTTCTAATTTAGGAGGAAAAACTAGAGAATGGGATAGAGGTATTTTGAAGAGATAATCCCTAAGGATTTTCAGAGATATGATAGGTGTGATCCTGTAGATTCAAAAAGCACAATGAAACCCAAGCAGAATAAATAAATGAGTTATAGTGAAATTGCAGACAAGTAAGATAAATAGAAGATATTAAAAGCAGAGACAGAAAAGGCAGATTTTTAGTGTGAAAAAGATAGCAGTTCTGGCAGCAAGCCTCTCAATAGCAACAAGGGAAGCCAAAAAGTTTAAAAATACTTCAAAGTTCTAAGAGAAATCAACTGTCAAACTGTTGTTGTAGACCTATCTAAACCATCACAGGCTAATGAAGTTTAAAAAAAGATACTGGCAAATGCAGAACTAACTAACCAGTCAGAACTATCTTCCCAACCCAGGGATCGAACCCAGGTCTCCCACGTTGCAGGCAGATTCCCACCAGCAGTAAAAACCAAAACATAGTGGTTACCATTCTGAAACCCTCACTAAAGAGACCGATCAAAGATGAAGTTAGGGGAAGTATCACTGAAGAAATTTCTGCACTGCACGAGTAAAGAAAGTATGAACCAAGAAATGCTAAACATTCGTCAGAAGCACTGACTGTAAAATAGCAAACACAGTAACAATGGGACTTCCCGGGAGGTCCAGTGGTTAAGAATCCACCTGCCGGTGCAGGGGACACAGGTTTGATCCCTGATCTGGGAACGAAGATCCCACGTGAGTGAGTGAGTGAGTGAGTGAAGTCGCTGAGTCGTGTCGACTCTTTGCGACCCTATGGTCTGTAGCCCGCCAGGCTCCTCTGTCCATGGGATTTTCCAGGCAAGGATACTGGAGTGCGTTGCCGTTTCCTTCTCCACATGCCGGGAGGCAAATAAGTCCCAGCGCTAACGGTACTGAGCCTGTGCTCTGGAGGCCGTGAGCCCCAGCTACTGAGCGCACGCCCGGCATATGCTGAAGCCCACACGCCTGAGAGACTGTCCTGCAGCACAGGGGAAGCCAGGCAGTGGGAAGTCTGCACAGCGCAGCCAGAGCCTAGATCCGGCTCACTGCGACTAGAGACAGCCTGTGCGCAGCAGCGAAGACCTAGCGCAGCCAAAATGAATAAATTAAAAAAACAATAACAGGGGCTTCCCTGGTGGCTCAGTGGGAGAGAATCCATCTGTCAGTTGCAGGATACGTGGTTTCGATCCCTGGTCGGGGAGAATCCCACCTGCCCTGGAGCAACTAAGCCCATGCGCTGTAAGGACTGAGGCCCACATGCCCCGGAGCCCTGCTCTGTTAACAGGCCAGGCCCCCGCAGTGAGAAGCCTGCACCCTGCAACTGGAGAGTGGCCCCCGCTTGCCACAACTGGAGAAAAACCCACACAGCAACAAACACCCAGAGCAGCCAAAATAAATAATAAAAGTTTTCATTTTTGTTTAATAAATTTATTAATTGAATAATTCTGTTTAATAGATTTATTCAATAAATGTAAATTATTTTTAATAAAAATAGATAAATAATAAAATTATGAGAAAACAATAACAGAAATACTGTTAATGCTAACAAATTTGGAGAAACAAAAATAGAATTGAATGACACATTGAAGAACAAAAACACACAACATGGGAGTGGAGTATTTGGAGTCAAAGCTTTCTAAGATCCTTGCATGTGTTGGAAAGATAGATTTTTCAAATGATTATAGTTTTTAAAAGGTATGCATATTAAAAATTAAGTTCCACTGGCAATTAAATAGAAATATACATCATTATGCCGGCAAATTTGGAAAACTCAGCAGTGCCCACAGGACTGGAAAAGGTCCATTTTCATTCCAATCCCAAAGAATGGCAATGCCAAAGAATGCTCAAACTACCACACACTTGCACTCATCTCACAGGCTAGTAAAGTAATGCTCAAAATTCTCCAAGCCAGGCTTCAGCAATACATAAGCCGTGAACTTCCAGATGTTCAAGCTGGTTTTAGAAAAGGCAGAGGAACCAGAGATCAAATTGCCAACATCCGCTGGATCATCAAAAAGCAAGAGAGTTCCAGAAAAACATCTATTTCTGCTTAATTGACTATGCCAAAGCCTTTGACTGTGTGGATCACAACAAACTGTGGAAAATTCTGAAAGAGATGGGCATACCAGACCACCTGACCTGCCTCTTGAGAAATCTGTATGCAGGTCAGGAAGCAACAGTTAGAACTGGACATGGAACAACAGACTGGTTCCAAAGAGGAAAAGGAGTACGTCAAGGCTGTATATTGTCACCCTACTTATTTAACTTATATACAGAGTACATCATGAGAAATGCTGGGCTGGAAGAAACACAAGCTGGAATCAAGATTTCTGGGAGAAATATCAATAACCTCTGATATGCAGATGATACCACCCTTATGGCAGAAAGTGAAGAGGAACTAAAAAGCCTCTTGATGAAAGTGAAAGAGGAGAGTGAAAAATTTGGCTTAAAGCTCAACATTCAAAAAATTAAGACCATGGCATCTGGTCCCATCACTTCATGGGAAATAGATGGGGAAACAGTGTCAGACTTTATTTTTTTGGGCTCCAAAATCACTGCTGATGATGATTGCAGCCATGAAATTAAAAGACGCTTACTCCTTGGAAAGAAAGTTATGACCAACCTAGATAGCATATTCAAAAGCAGAGACATTACTTTGCCAACAAAGGTCTGTCTAGTCAAGGCTTTAGTTTTTCCAGTGGTTATGTATGGATGTGAGAATTGGACTGTGAAGAAGGCTGAGTGCCGAAGAATTGATGCTTTTGAACTGTGGTGTTGGAGAAGACGCTTGAGAGTCCCTTGGACTGCAAGGAGATCCAACCAGTCCATTTTAAAGGAGATCAGTCCTGGGTGTTCACTGGAAGGACTGATGCTAAAGCTGAAACTCCAATACTTTGGCTACCTCATGCAAAGAGTTGACTCATTGGAAAAGACTCTGATGGTGGGAGGGATTGGGGGCAGGAGGAGAAGGGGACGACAGAGGAGGAGATGGCTGGATGGCATCACCGACTCAATGGATATGAGTTTGAGTGAACTCCGGGAGTTGGTGATGGACAGGGAGGCCTGGCGTGCTGCAGTTCATGGGGTCACAAAGAGTCGGACACGACTGAGCAACTGGACTGAACTGAACTGATACATCTTTAAAATTCAAAATAGTAGGTAGCAAATGAAATAAGCGCATCAGCTGCTGCTGCTGCTAAGTCGCTTCAGTCGTGTCCAACTCTGCAACCCCATAGACAGCAGACCACCAGGCTCCCCCGTCCCTGGGATTCTCCAGGCAAGAACACTGGAATGGGTTGCCATTTCCTTCTCCAATGCATGAAAGTGAAAAGTGAAAGTGAAGTCACTCAGTCGTGTCCGTCTCCTAGAGACCCCATAGACTGCAGCCCACCAGGCTGTCCATGGGACTTTCCAGGCAAGAGTACTGGATTGGTGTGCCATTGCCTTCTCCAAAGAGCATCAGAGTCAATCCAAAAGAAATCTAGAAAAGGGGATGGAGGGCAAAGAAAACAGAGAGTAGAAAACCAAAATAAGAAGAAATAATCAATGTATATTAGTTGTCAGAATATATATAAACTTAATAAAACTTGTGAGAAATTATCAGACTAGATTTAAGTACATCTATAGACTCTGATGGAGAAGGCAATGACACCCCACTCCAGTACTCTTGCCTGGAAAATCCCATGGACGGAGGAGCCTGGTAGGCTTCAGTCCATGGGGTCACTAAGAGTCGGACACGACTGAGCGACTTCACTTTCACTTTTCACTTTCATGCATTGGAGAAGGAAATGGCAACCCACTCCAGTGTTCTTGCCTGGAGAATCCCAGGGATGGGGGAGCCTGGTGGGCTGCCGTCTATGGGGTCGCACAGAGTCGAACACGACTGAAGCAACTTAGCAGCAGCAGCATAGACTCTGATGCTGGGAGGGTTTTGGGGCAGGAGAAGGGGACGACAGAGGATGAGATGGCTGGATGGCATCACTGACTCGATGGACGTGAATCTGAGTGTACTCTGGCAGTTGCTGATGGACAGGGAGGCCTGGCGTGCTGCGATTCATGGGGTCACAGAGAGTCGGACACGACTGAGCAACTGAACTGACTGATATGCAATTTGAAGATGAAACACATAAAATATGAGAACATAGAATAAAAGTAAAAGGTGAAACCGTGAAACACTAACCAAAAGGAAAGGTATACCAGGCAAACACTAACCAACAGTAAAATAGCAATAGTAATACCAGGTAAAATAGCAGAGACTGCTGTTCTTTTCTGCCTTGCAGTGGAACTGTCAGTCTTAACGGCTACTCAGCTAGAGACTCCACTTCCTAACCTCTCTTGCAGATAGATGATTGTGACCATGTGTTTGTGTTGAGGACCATGAAATATGAACACAAGTGATGAATACATCTTCCTGGGACTCTATTTAAAGACAAAACCTGCTTGTCCTGCTTTTTACTCCCTTCTTCCAGTTGCTTGGAGAAGGCAACTGCAACAGGACATTTGTTACCATATTGAGTGAGTGGCAGTCATGGAACAGAACTGTTTACCAGCCCTTGGGTGTACATTTACCTTTGAATTCTTATGTGCAGGAGAAAGAAAGCTACTGTTTTATAGATTTCTCTGTTATAGCATTTTAGCATATACCTTAATTATCTTATATGCTTTAGGGTATTATTATCATTATGGTCACTTCATCAGAAATATAAATTCCAAACTTGTGTGCAACAAGTAATCTAACTTTGATACATGTAAAATAAAAATGAATAATTATAAGAATTATGCTCTTGACAGTCAACATAAATGCTGTCAACTAAAATAAAAACACAGTGTGAGAGTTGGGAGTTAAGTTTCATTGAGGATAGATAACTGCTCCAGAGAGGTAGGGAGGAAGGTCAGTATATTTGTGATTTTGGTGAAGGGGGAGTACGTGCAATCAAGCACCGATTTTTGCAGAAGATTGCTACTGGTCTTATGAAGTCATTAGTTGCTACTAGTGACTCTTACTACCACTAGTAGACATAAGAGGAGTAGACATTAGTGCTTTTCTAGAAATGAGGAGCTGCAAGAATTGGGCTCATAAAATCTTCTCCTGAAAAGATCTGTCTGAAGACCTGGTCTGCCAGATTTTCTCAGAGAACAAAGTGTTTCATTCCTGAACTCCACCCTGAACTCCTTTCAGGGAGTGTTGAAGGTCAGTAAGCTGCAGCAGAGACATTACTTTGCTAACAAAGGTCCATCTAGTCGAGGCTGTGGTTTTTCCAGTGGTCATGTATGGATGTGAGAGTTGGACTGTGAAGAAAGCTGAGCGCCGAAGAATTGATGCTTTTGAAGTGTGGTGTTGGAGAAGACTCTTGAGAGTCCGTTGGACTGCAAGAAGATCAAACAAGTCAATTTTAAAAGAAATCAACCCTGAATACTCATTGGAAGGACTGATGCTGAAGCTGAAACTCCAGTATTTTGGTCACCTGATGCAAACAGGTGCATTGGAAACATCATTGGAAAAGTCCCTGATGTTGGGAAAGACTGAGGGCAGAAGGAGAAGAGGGTGTCAGAAGGTGAGATGGCTGGATGGCATCACTGATGCAATGGACATGAACTTGGCAAACTTCAAGAGATGGTGAGGGACAGGGAGGCCTGGCTTGCTGCAGTCCATGGGATCCCAAAGAGTCAGACACAACAGGGCAGCTGAACAACAGTAATATCATCCACTAACACAATATGTGATATATGATATGTGTTAATGTATGTTTGTTTAGGAAAGGAGAAAGTACCAGTTTGGCTTTTTGACCTTTGCTATACTTTTACTATTCTGAAATTTTTTAAAAAAATTAGAAGTAGAGAGATCTGAAAACTATTGAATTTAGAATTTCAGTTGAGAGATATATTTTATGAATTTCCCATAGGCTTCTTGCATATGTATTTAAGATTTTTAAAAGTTTAACCTCTTTAATTTTGTAATCCTAATTCTAACAATGCAAAAAATCAGTACTGTTAAAATGGCCATACTACCCAAAGCAATATACAGATTTAAAGAGATCCCTATCAAATTACCTATGACCTTTTTCACAGAACTAGAACAAATAATTCTTACATTCATATGGCATCATAAAGGACCCAGAATTGCCAAAGCAATCCTGAAGAAAAAGAACAAAGCTGAAGGCATAATGCTCCCAGACTTCAGACTACACTACAAAATTACAGTAACCAAAACAGCATGATATTGACACAAAAACATATATGGATCAATGAAACAGAATAGAGAGCCCCCAAACAAATCCACACACCTATGGTCAATTCATCTTCAACAAAGGAGGCAAAAATATACAATAGGGAAAAAACAGTCTCTCCAGCAAGGGGTGTTGGGAAAGTTGAACAGCTATATCTCTAATGAAATTAGAAACACTGTCATACCATGCGCAAAAATAACCTCAAAATGACTTAAAGACTTAAACATTAGACATGACACCATAAAACTCCTAGAAGAGAACATAGGCAAAACATCCTCCAGTATAAATTGTACCAATATTTTCTTAGGTCAGTCTCCCAAGGCAATAGAAATAAGAGCAAAAATAAACAAACGGGCCTAATGAAACTTACAGCAAAAGAACCATTAAGAAAATGAAAAGAAAAACTAGTGGCTGGGAGAAAATGACTTGCAAATGATGTGACTGACAAGAGCTAAATTTTCAAAATATGCAAAGAACTCAACAACAGCAAAACAAACAACCCAATTGAAAAACGGGCAAAAGACCTAAATAGGCATTTTCCAAAGACATACAAATGGCCAAAAAGCACATTTTAAGATGTTCAGCATGGCTAATTATTAGAGAAATGCAAGCAAAACTACAGTGAGGTCCCATCTCACACTGGTCAGAATAGAGATCGTTAAAAATTCTGCAAATAACAAATACTGGAGAGGAGTGGAGAAAAGGGAGCCCTCCTACACTGTTCCTGGGAGGGTAAGTTGGTGCCATAGTGGTGGGGTAGGGGAGAAACAGATTGGGAGTTTGGGGTCAGCATATGCAAACTAGTATATATAGAATGGATAAACAACAAGGCCCAGCTATGTATCACAGGGAACTATATTCAATATCCTGTGATAAACCGTAATGGAAAAGAATGTAAAGAAGAATTTATATATATATGTACATATATATATGTAAAATTGAGTCACTTTGCTGGACAGCAGAAATTAAAAAAAAAACAACATTGTAAATCACCTCTACTTCCATTTTTTAAAGAGCAGAATGATTTTAGATGTTGCTTGTGAAAGTAACTCAGTCATGTCCAACTCTTTGTGAGCCCATGAACTATACAGTCCATGAAATTCTCCAGCCAGAATACTGGAGTGGGTAGCTGTTCCCTTCTCCAGGGCATCTTGCCAACCCAGGGATCGAACCCAGGTCTCCCACATTGCAGGTGGATTCTTTACCAGCTGAGCCACCAAGGAAGCTTGGCTGGCATTATTTACAAGAAGGAAAATGCTAAGTGTCCAATAGTAGGGAATTCATTAAGTTATGTTATATTCATCTTTCAGAATTCTAGTTTGAGAATACCTAATGATGTAAGAAAATGCTTATGCTAAACTGGTAAGTTAGAAAAGATGGCTGTAGAAAAATAGGCAAAATGTTCAGTAGTATTCATGGTAGTGAAATTATAGGTAATTTTCCTTTTTACTCTTTATTCTTATTTTCTACACTAAACATATGCCAACAGTTATAAATGTAAGAGAATCAAATGCTATTTTTAAGATAGCACCTATTTTCCGTTCTGAAATAGAGTTTTTTGGAAATAAAATTTTATTTTGGAAAATCATTGTTGACTATTGTGGGTTTTTGTGGATATTGTCAATGACCAAGACTTGTATTTTGTTTAAAACTACAACGAGTCACACACAAACTCACTAATTATGATTTAGATAGCTCATTAAAAATATCATTCTTTTTTATCATTTTTGTTCTGGTTGTGCTGGGTCTTCATTGTGGTCTGCAAGCTCTTTGTTGCGGTGCGCAGGCTTTCTCTAGTTGCAGGGAGAAGGCTTCTCTTGTTGCAGTTTGCGGGCTTCTCTAGTTCTGGCTCGAGGGCTTAATTGCCCTGCAGTATGTGGGTTCTTAGTTCCCTGACCAGGGATTGAACCCATGTCCCCCGCATTGAAAGGTGAATTCTAAACCACCAGAACACCAGGGAAGTCCCCCAAAATATCATTCTTATTATGCATGTTCTTGTCTCTCAAGTTGAAGAAATAAATGGAAGTATATGTGTTACTGAAGCTGTGAATTAGTACTCACAGTGATGATATGGAGAACCTTCATGTAAATACTTAATATTCTGTTTCGTTCTCCTCAATCTACAGTTCTTCAGTGGGTAGTGCACTGCCTCGAAGGCGCTGCTGTGTATATATTACCATTGGAATGATGTGCATTTTCATTGGAATTGGATTAACTGTGAGTATTACTCTATTCATTGTTAGAATTCTTTCCTCTTAACTTGATCAGTAGTAAATGGTGAGGTTTGGAACAACTTCCATTGATCCCTAAAGAACTTGCCTCCCTAACTTACCAGGCCAGAAGCTTCTAAAAAATTTTGAGCAATCTGAAGGTAATCCATGGGCTTGTTCTCAGCAGAGTTTGCCCATCTGGGTGAAATCATGTCTTGGGATCCCTCTGAAGGTTCTTGATATTGGGAACTTTTATCATCCATTTAACAAAAAGTCCATTTGTTTTTATTTAGTGCCAGCACCAGTTTTGCCATGGCCAGAGCTGAAGCAATACTCATTCAGCTACGATGGTCTAAAAAAAATTCTTTTTATTCAAGTCAAACAAGGATTTATTATCAACATGAGGATGGCATCAGGGATATAGATTAAATTCCTTTATAAATGTTTTAATGGAATTTTTGTTGATTTGATAAAAATCTATAATTAGCATAACCTGCTATGTCATTTTATGAAATTTCTCTCTGTCAGTGTTAGTCAGCAAATGCAGCAACTCATGTTTTGTCATCTCGGGAATATGTTTCATAAAAATCACCAAAAAAGCCAACACAAATTCTCAGTTTCTAACCTTTTATTTTTATATTGCTTTTTATTTTAGGTTGGCACCCAAGATTTTGCAAGACGATTTCATGCAACCTATGTTTCTTGGGCAATTGCTTATCTCTTAGGTTTGGTCTGCCTTATCCGAGCTTGTTACTGGGGAGCCATAAGAGTGAGTTATCCAGAACACAGTTTTGCATAAGCTTATTTATGACTTTGTGATGCAGTTGAGGGTATCTAGCAGTTCTTGATAAGCTACTCTGGACATCTTTAATTTCATTTTCATTTATGTATGAAGTTTTAAGACTGGGAGCCTTAGATGAACAAACGTTTATTGTACTACATTATAGGCAAATAGTTTATTTTGCTGCTAAGTTTTCAAGCTCCAAATAATAAAGCTTGGTCTTCATGTTCTTTTACATCTCTTAAAGGTATTTTTGATTTGTTCCCAATCATTACACATAACACCACACTTTCATTATTTTTAAATCGATTATTCTATTACTTGCTGGTCTGTGAGTATTCTCAAGGAGTGTTTATAAATATTGCTGTAATGGCTTCACATTTATACTCACTTTTTAATTAAGCTATCACACTTGCTTGCTTTAAATCTAAGCAATATGCATTTTGCTTGAACTGCTTATAGTAACTTTAACCTAAGATCATAGTGACATTGTTCAGGAAAAAAAAAATGTTTAGTGTACCTTCAAAGACTTGACATTCTTGTCAGATAAAGACCATTTCTAGATACTGTATGCTTGTTTTATGTTGTTTGTAGAAATAAATAATATTTTGGTAGTAATTTAATATATAAGAATAAAAATATTTATTTGTCCACCGTTGGAGATATGTTGGATAAATGTTTGTTCTCAAAGATCACAGGACTTTTGTCTTTCATTTTTGTCATTGTTTGAAAATGTTCTAGTTATAAAAGTTCTGGCCTAGATTTATGAAATTTAATATTAACCAGCTCTATGTATTCCTTTATGGAACTTGAAGAAAGTGTTTCACATAACATGTTTCATAATATTTAACAGTTTACAAAAATGTATCTATATCAGATTGTCCTCCTTTTCATTAGATCATGGTTGATTTTTCTTATTGGGGTGTGTGTGTGTTTTAGTCACTCAGTCGTGTCTGATTCTTTGCACCCCCATGGACTGTAGCCTGCCACGCTCCTCTGTCCATGGAGTTCTTCAGGCAGGAATACTGGAGTGGGTTGCCATGCCCTACCCATGCCATGCCCAACCCTAACCCTAACCCTACTTTATGGAATACTTGGGGCTTCCCAGGTGGCACAGTGGTAAAGAATCTGCTTGCCAGTGCAGGAGATGCAAGAGACTTGGGTTCGATGCCTGGGTTGAGAAGATTCCCTGGAGGGGGAAATGGCAATCCACTCCAGTATTCTTGCCTGGAAAATCCCATAGACAGAGGAGCCTGGAGGGCTACAGTCCATGGAGTCGCAGAGTCAGACACAACTGTGCACACACACATGGATTACTGAAATGTGAAGGAAGCCTGTGACGTTTTACACGGGCTAAAATATTAAGATTAGATATAGTTAGTTTTATCATCCTTCTCAAAGATAGCTAGTCAAAATGATTGCCAAATTTATTCCAAATACAGATCAAAGACAAAAAGCAATGTTCTTTTCTAGGAATTGACTAGGATTTAAAGAATCACTTCTTGCACTGCCCATCTTTGTAGTTTTAAAAAGAAATTACTTAGCTGAAAGGTAATATTCTAAAGCTTTTGAAGTAGTACTGAATAGAATTAGATAATGAGGTGATCTGAGTAAATCAATCGGCTATTCCAGGGATAAGAATAATATTTTTAACTATTTATGTTCCTGATTAGTATAACAATGTACTCATCAGAGAGTTTGGGGCAAAATGCACATAAACTTCATGGAGTAAATGATAAATGTATAAATGCACTAGCTCAGGATTATATGTATCTTTGAAAATACACTAATAAAGATTATCGTTCAAAAATTACCTTGTTCTATTCCATTAAAAAAAAAAAAAAGGTCTTTCCAAAGTTGCCTTGAGATCTTACTCTAAAGTTGTCATGTTCAAGAATGCATATGATGTTCCTTTATATAATATTCAGTTACATTTTTCCAGTATTTTTGTGCTTTATTTTAAATATTTAAACATAAAGATTTTAAATCTATTTGTAATATACTTGATCCTAGGTATGAAATAATCTATTTTTTTCTCAATGGTTGACTAGTTGTAGCAGCATTGTATACTGAATAATACATTCCTTCCCCCATTAACTTTAAACCACATTAAATTATATCCTGTATGATCATATTCCTTTTGGAATATAACTCCATGATAGCAAGAAACTTGGTCTTATTTGTTGCTTTATTTCCAGCATTTTGAACAATGCCTAGTGTGTATGTGTTCAATAGATGCTTGTTGCACAAGTGAATAAATGATTGAATGAATTGGTATGTTAAATTCTTATATACTATGTATAGGTAAATATTTGTATAGACTTGTGATAAGGAAAGACTTTCCAAGTAGAACCTCAAAGCAGGTATTAATAAGAAATTCAACACCCATTTGTGATTTAAAAAAAAACTCTCGACTATGTGGGTGTAGAGGGAACATACCTCAAGATAAGAAAAGCCATATATGACAAGCCTACAGAAATATCATAGTCAACAGTGAAAAGCTGAAAGCCTTTCCTCAAAGATAAGGGAAAAGACAAGGTGTCCACTCTTGCCACTTTTATTCAACATGGTATTGCAAGTCCTAGCTATGGCAATCGGAGCTTCCACCACCAGGTGGCGCTAGTGGTAAAGAATCCGCCTGCCAATGCAGGAAATGCAAGAGAGGTGGATATGATCCCAAGGCAGGGAAGATCACCTGGAGTAGGAAATGGCAACCCGCTCCAGTATTCTTGCCTGGAACATCCCATGGACAGAAGACCCTGGCAGGCTACAGTCCATGGAGTTGCAATGAGTCGGATGTGACTGAGTGCACGCGCGCGCGCGCGCGCACACACACACACACAAACACACACACACAGATACAGCAATCAGATAAAGAAAAGACATAAAAGGAATCCAAACTGGAAAGGAAGAAGTAAAACTGTCACTGTTTACCAATTATATGATACTATATATATAAATGGACTTCCCTGGTGGGTCACACGGTAAAGCGTCTGTCTACAATGCTGGAGACCCAGGTTTGAGCCCTGGGTTGGGAAGATCCCCTGGAGAAGAAAATGGCAATCCACTCCAGTACTATCGCCTGGAAAATCCCATGGACAGAGGAGCCTGGTAGGCAAATACAGAAAATGCTAAAGACATCACCAAAAAACTACTAAAACTAATAAATGAATTCAGTAACTTGCAGGACAAAAGATTAATATATAGAAATCTGTTGAATTGTATACACTATCAGTTGACTCATTGGAAAAGACTCTGATGTAGGGAGGGATTGGGGGCAGGAGGAGAAGGGGACGACAGAGGATGAGATGGCTGGATGGCATCACTGACTTGATAGACGTGAGTTTGAGTGAACTCTGGGAGTTGGTGATGGACAGGGAGGCCTGGCGTGCTGCAGTTCATGGGGTTGCAAAGAGTCGGACACAACTGAGCAAATGAACTGAACTGATCAGAAAGAAAACCCCATTTTTGTAAGGGATCATTTGTAAATGATCCATTTGCAATTGTATCAAAAAGAATAAAACACCCAGGACTAAATCTAATCAATCTTTTACAAGAGGTGAAAGACTTATACTCATTAAACTATGACATTAATGAAATAAATTGAAGACCACACAAACAAATGAAAAGATATGCCATCCTCATATATTGGAAGAATTAATGCTGCTAAAATAAGATTCATTGTAATCCCTATCAAGCACCAATGGCATTTTTCACAGAACTAAGACAAATAATTCTAAAATTTTACAGAAACACAAAGACCTTGAATAGCCAAAATAATTGTGAGAAAAATGAACAAAACTGGAGATATTATGCTCCCCAATTTCAAACTATACTACAAAGCTGCTGTAATCAAAACAGTATGATGCTGGCAAAAAAACAAACATATTATTAATAGAATCAAGAATCAAGAGCTAGAAATAAATCCACACGTATGTGGTCAGTTAATGTGGAAGGAAGGCAAGTACATACAATGGGTAAAGACAACGTCTTCAATAAATGGTGAACAGTTAGATGCAAATAATCAAACTGGACTACTTTCTCATATCACATACAAAAATAAACTCAAAATGAGTTAAAGACTTAAATGTAAGACCTGAAACCATAAAACTCCTAGAAGAAACATGGGCAGTATGTTCTTTGAGTTGAGTCTTTCCAATACTTTTATGGGTATGTCTCATCAGGCAAGGGAAACAAAGTCAAAAATGAACAAACGCGACCACATCAAGCTAAAGCTTTTTCTCAGCAAAGGAAACTGTCAACAGAACAAAAGGCAACCTATTGAATGGGAGAAGATCTTTGTAAACAATACATCTGATACTAGGTTAATATCCAAAATATACAAAAAACTCATACTACTCAACATCAAAAAAAAAAAAAAATTAAAAAGTGGGCTGAAGACCTGAATAGACATTTTTCAAAGAAGACATATAGATGGTCAAGAGACACATGAGGAGATGCTCAGTATCACTAATATCAGGGAAATGCAAACCAGAGCTGCAAGATACCAATTTACAGAATATTTATTATAAAAAAGATAATAACAAGTATTGGTGAGGATGTGAATCAAAGGGAATTACTGATCACTGTTGGTGTGAATGCAAATAGGTACAGATACATGGAACACAGTATTTAGGTTCCTCAAAAAACTAAAAATAGAACTACCATCAGATCAGATCAGATCAGTCGCTCAGTCGTGTCCAACTGCCCGCGACCCCATGAATCGCAGCACGCCAGGCCTCCCTGTCCATCACCAACTCCTGGAGTTCACTCAGACTCATGTCCATCGAGTCAGTGACACCATCCAGCCATCTCATCCTCTGTCGTCCCCTTCTCCTCCTGCCACCAATCCCTCCCACCATCAGAGTCTTTTCCAATGAGTCAACTCTTCGCATGAGGTGGCCAAAGTACTGCAGTTTCAGCTTTAGCATCATTCCTTCCAAAGAAATCCCAGGGCTGATCTCCTTCAGAATGGACTGGTTGGATCTCCTTGCAGTCCAAGGGACTCTCAAGAGTCTTCTCCAACACCACAGTTCAAAAGCACCAATTCTTCGGTGCTAAGCCTTCTTCACAGTCCAACTCTCACATCCATACATGACCACAGGAAAAACCATAGCCTTGATTAGACGGACCTTTGTTGGCAAAGTAATGTCTCTGCTTTTCAATATGCTATCTAGGTTGGTCATAACTTTCCTTCCAAGGAGTAAGCGTCTTTTAATTTCATGGCTGCAGTCACCATCTGCAGTGATTTTGGAGCCCAGAAAAATAAAGTCTGACACTGTTTCCACAGTTTCCCCATCTATTTCCCATGAAGTGGTGGGACCGGATGCCATGATCTTCGTTTTCCGAATGTTGAGCTTTAAGCCAACTTTTTCACTCTCCACTTTCACTTTCATCAAGAGGCTTTTTAGTTCCTCTTCACTTTCTGCCATAAGGGTGGTGTCATCTGCATATCTGAAGTTATTGATATTTCTCCCGGCAATCTTGATTCCATTTGTGTTTCTTCCAGCCCAGCATTTCTCATGATGTACTCTGCATGTAAGTTAAATAAACAGGGTGATAATATACAGCCTTGACGAACTCCTTTTCCTATTTGGAACCAGTCTGTTGTTCCATGTCCAGTTCTAACTGTTGCTTCCTGACCTGCATACAAATTTCTCAAGAGGCAGATCAGGTGGTCTGGTATTCCCATCTCTTTCAGAATTGTCCACAGTTTATTGTGATCCACACAGTCAAAGGCTTTGGCATAGTCAATAAAGTAGAAATAGATGTTTTTCTGGAACTCTCTTGCTTTTTCTATGATCCAGTGGATGTTGGCAATGGGATGCTGCAATTTCACTTCTGGGTGTTTTTGTGAAGGAAAGGAAAGCATTACGTATATGTACCCCTATTTTCAGTGTAGCATTATTTATGATAGTCAGGACATGGGTGCAGCCTAAGTGTCTATGAAAGGATGAATGGATAAAGAAGATGTGGCATGCATAGTAAATGAAATGCTGCTGCTGCTGCTAAGTCGCTTCAGTCATGTCCGACTCTGTGCAACCCCATAGACGGAAGCCCACCAGGCTCCCCGGTCCCTGGGATTCTCCAGGCAAGAACACTGGAGTGGGTTGCCATTTCCTTCTCCAATTATGAAAGTGAAGAGTGAAAGTGAAGTCACTCAGTCGTGTCCGACTTAGCGACCCCATGGACTGCAGCCTACCAGGCTCCTCTGTCCATGGGATTTTCCAGGCAAGAGTACTGGAGTGGGGTGCCATTGCCTTCTCCAATGGAATGCTACTCAGCTGTGAAAGAAGAATGAAGTCTTGCCATTTGTGATAACATGCATAGACCTAGAGAATATTAGGCTAAGTGAAATAAGTCAGAGAAACACAAATACCATGTGGTTTCACTTATATGTGAAGTCTAAAAAACAAAGCAAACAAAACAGAAACAGATTCATTGATACAGAAAGCAAAAAGGTAGAGTCTGAGGGAGATAAGTGAAATAGATGAGAGAGATAAAGAGGTACATACAGACTTTCAATTACAAAATAAATAAGTCACAGGGATGTAATGTATAACATAGGGAATATAATCATCATCAAAAACTTAATATAGGGCATATAGTAAATAATATTTAATAACAATACAGCGATAGGTGGTAACTAGATTTTTTATGGTGATCATTTTACGGTGTTTTAAAATATCAAGTCATTATGTTGCATGCCTGAAATATATTGTAAGTCATTATAATACTTCAGTTTTAAAAAATTAATAGAAAGGATTAATAGCTTGTATGATTAAAAGAAAAAATCATAAGTAAATCCAAAGGACAAACTGGGGAAGATCTTTTAAAAATAGTATAAAGAATTAACCTTTTTGATATGAGAAGTGACTAAAGGCATGATTCAGTTCAGTTCAGTCACTCAGTTGTGTCCGACTCTCTGCGACCCCATGAACGGCAGCACTCCAGGCCTCCTTGTCCATCACCAATTCCTGGAGCTTACCCAAACTCATGTCCATTGAGTCAGTGATGCGATCCAACCATCTCATCCTCTGTCGTCCCCTTCTCTTCCTGCCTTCAATCTTTCCCAGCATCAGGGTCTTTTCAAATGAGTCAGCTCTTCGCATCAGGTGGCCAAAGTATTGGAGTTTCAGCTTCAGCATCAGTCCTACCAATGAACACCCAGGACTGATCTCCTTCAGAATGGACTGGTTGGATCTCCTTGCAGTCCAAGGGACTCTCAAGAGTCTTCTCCAACACCACAGTTCAAAAGCATCAATTCTTCGGCACTCAGCTTTCTTTATAGTCCAACTCTCACATTCATACATGACTACTAGAAAAACCATAGCCTTGACTAGACAGACCTTTGTTGACAAAGTAATGTCTCTGCTTTTTAATATCCTAAAGCCATTCAAAAAAGAAGAAATACAGTAGTTAATAAACATCATCGTTTAAAAATTTGCTAACATTCAAAGACTATATATTAAAAACTATATGAAAAAAATTTAACCTACCATAACAAAAGTAAAATAGAGCAGAAGTATTGGAATATTCCTGCAGTTTTGAAGATATGGGAAAATACACACATTCTTGCACCTAGTAATTCTGTTAAGAATTTATCCTAAAGGTGTTATGGATAAAATATTAAATATGTATGTACAACAATGTTTATCACATTTTTATTTAAAATGGGGGTTAAAAGAAGAAAATGTCTAAAAATTCAATCATGTGGACTAGGTGAAATAAATCAGGGTTTCCTAGGTGACTCAGTGATAAAGAATCTGCCTGCCAATGCAGGAGACCCCAGTTCAATCTCTGGGGCAGGAAGATTCCTTAGAGGAGGAAATGACAACCCACTGCAGTATTCTTGCCTGGGAAATCCCATGGACAGCAGAGGCTAGTGGACTACAGTCCATGGGGTCACAAAGAGATGGACACAACTTAGTAACTGAGCATGCATAGGTGAAATAATTTATGGTATATCTATACTGTAAAACTGGAGAAGGAAATGTCAACCCACTCCAGTGTTCTTGCCTGGAGAATCCCAGGGACGGGGGAGCCTGGTAGGCTGCAGTCCATGGGGTCGCTGAGGGTCGGACATGACTGAGTGACTTCACTTTCACTTTTCACTTTCATGCATTGGAGAAGGAAATGGCAACCCACTCCAGTGTTCTTGCCTGGAGAATCCCAGGGATGGGGGAGCCCGGTGGGCTGCCGTCTATGGGGTCACACAGAGTCGGACATGACTGAAGTGACTCAGCAGCAGCAGCAGCAGCATACTGTAAAACAATAGGCAGTAATTAAATTTTTCATCTGTTCAACTGGGATGGTTTACAAAATATTGTGAGACAAAATCAGGTCAGAATGTATAGAGTATAATTCATTTCTTAAAAATAATTTTACATATTATGTGTTGAAGAAAATAAGGATAATTAAACACTAAATGTAAGAATTCGTTTTCTGTGCATGATAAAAGATAACTAACTTTTACTTTATTTCTGTACTAGATTAATAGTTGGAAAGTCATGTTTCCTTTTGATAAACAGGTAAGAATGCTAAGTGATGATCGCATCAATATTTGTTACATTGTCATATAGATTCTTAAAGAGTTAAAATAAATTTATTAAAATCCAAGCCAATGAATTTAATTCCTAAAACTTTAAGTTTAAAATTAGCACATTATATATTCAAGCTTAGTCTTATATGAATTATATTTTTAAGTAACTACATCCAAATGTATGGATGTGAGAGTTGGACTGTGAAGAAAGCTGAGCACTGAAGAATTGATGCTTTTGAAGTGTGGTGTTGGAGAAGACTCTTGAGAGTCCCTTGGACTGCAAGGAGATCCAACCAGTCCATTCTGAAGGAGATCAGCCCTGGGGTTTCTTTGGAAGGAATGATACTAAAGCTGAAACTCCAGTACTTTGGCCACCTCATGCGAAAAGTTGACTCATTGGAAAAGACTCTGATGTTGGGAGGGATTGGGGGCAGGAGGAGAAGGGGACGACAGAGAATGAGATGGCTGGATGGCATCACTGACTCGATGGACGTGAGTCTGAGTGAACTCCGGGAGTTGGTGATGGACAGGGAGGCCTGGCATGCTGCGATTCATGGGGTCCCAAAGAGTCGGACACGACTGAGCGACTGAACTGAACATCCAAATTTATGACACTTTATACTAGTGTTATTTAAAATAGAACATGTCTTCCAGTGACTAGTACAGAAGTGGAACACAAAGTGCTGGGAAAATATTATTGGAAAGAATATAATATAGCCACTAGTCAGAAAAGGAAGGATTTATTTGTCCCCTGTGCACCAAAGTAGCAAAAAAAAAAAAAAAAAAAAGCCTTAGTTCTTATTAAAGAGGGAATAGAACCATGATCAGGTGTTTTTGAGAGAGTCATTTGTGAGTATACATGTGTCAATTTGGAAGAAAAGAAAGAATTCTAGTGATATATGGCAAGTACGGTGCTAGCTTCTCAACATGTGCTGTTTAATATTCACAGGAATCCTAAGAAGCAAGTATTCTTGTGTCTCCTTTGCCAGAGGAAATTGACGTGACATTCCCAAAGATCTGAAAAAGATTTTGTGTAGAACAGGCAACTGCAGACAACAAGCACGCCCTGTTAATTCTGATGCTGGGTTTTCCTGGATCAGTACAGATCCTGGTTTTTCCTGCACAGCACATGTTCAGGTGCGCTTTCTCTGGCACTCACATTTTCTTATATAGAAAAAGCCTTGATTGGATGTGAGTAGCAACTCATACACAACTCATTTCTTTTGCTTAGCTTTTATTTTTGATCTAGCTATTCTTGTGTTTCTATTCTATCATGAAACTATAGCCATTTCCATGTTCATGGTTTGGAAAAATGACTATAAAATCTAAGTTTGCATTTGTTCAGTGTGGTTTCAGTGTACATGCACATATATATAGTAAGCACTAAAGGAAAAAAACCTAATGTTTATTGAGGTGCCTTACATATATTGGTTTAATCTCCATGTTATAATTATCATGATTCCAAGAAGTCAAGAGAGGTTAAATAATTAAAGGTCACTCAGCTTATATGTGGGCATCCCCAATGGTTTGTGGTGAAGAGTCCGCTCTCAATGCAGGAGACACAAGTTCCGTCCCTGGGTCTGGAAAAACCCCTGGAGGAGGAAATGGCAACACACTCCAGTATTCTTGCCTGAAAAATCCCATGGACAGAGGTGCCTGGCAGGCTAGTCCAAATAGTCACAAAAAGTCAGAAATGGCTACGAGACTGAGCACAACACACACAGCTTACGTGTGATGGAGCAAGGTGAAATCAGTCTGTCTGCCTCCAAAATTCATCTGCTTTCCCCTACAACTTGAGATTTCATTGTGCATTGCTGTGTAGAGAATGACTTCTGAATTTTGTGTCCCCTGCTGTTCACTGTGTGTAACCTATCTCTGGAAAGAAAAGAAAATACTTGTCCTACATATTTATTTCACAAACAATAGAATACTATAGCTTAAAAATACTTTTTACTTTATTATATCAAACTTTATTAATTTTATTTCATTTTATCTTAACAGTACATGTTGCTATATTGTTCAGTCGCTAATTTGTATCTGACCCTTTGAGACCCGATGAACTGCAGCATGCCAGGCTTCACTGTCCTTCACTATTGCCCAGTCTGCTCAAATTCATGTCCATTGAGTAGGTGATACCATCTAACCATCTCATCCTCCATCACCTCCTTCTCCTTTTGCCATCAATCTTTTCCAGCATTAAGATCTTTTCCGATGAGTTGACTTCACATCAGGTGGGCAACATATTGGAGCTTCAACTTCAACATCGGTCCTTCGAATGAAATAGTCAGGGTTGATTGCCTTTAGGATTGACTTGTTTGATTTCCTTGCAGTTCAAGGGACTCTCAAGATTCTCCTCTAGCACCATAATTCAAAAGCACTCAGTCTTCTTTATGGTCCAACTCTCAGGTCTGTTCAGAACTACTGAAAAAACATAGCTTTGAGTACATGGACCTATGTTGGTGAAGTGATATCTCTGCTTTTTAATACGCTGTCTAGGTTTGTCAGAGCTTTCCTTCCGAAGAGCAAGCATCTTTTAATTTCATGGCTGCAGTCACTGTCCGCGGGGATTTTGGAGCCCAAGAAAATAAAGTCTGTCACTGTTTCCATTGTTTCCCTATCTATTTGCCAAGAAGTGATGGGACCAGATGCCATGATCTTAGTTTTTTAAATGTTGAGTTTTAAGCCAGTTTTTTCACTCTCCTCTTTCACCCTCATCAAGAGATTCTTTAGCTCCTCTTCACTTTCTGCCATTAGGGTGTATCATCTGCATATCTGAGGCTGTTAATATTTCTCCTGGCAATCTTAATTCCAGCTTGTGATTCATCCAGCCTGGCATTTCACATGGTGTACTATGCATGTAAGTTAAATAAGCAAGATGACAACATACAGTGTTATTGTATTCTTTCTTAGTGTTGAACCAGTCAGTTGTTCCATGTCCAGTTCTAACTGTTGCTTCTTGACCTGTATACAGGTCTCTTAGGAGACAGGTAAAGTGGTCTGGTACTCCCATTTCTTTAAGAATTTTCCACAGTTGTTTTGGTCCACACAAAGGCTTTAGCATAGTCAATGAAGCAGAAGTAAATATTTTTCTGGAACTCCTTTGCTTTCTCCATGATCCAATAATGTTGGCAATTTGATCTCTGGTTCCTCTGCCTCTTCAACACCCAGCTTGGACACCTGATGTTCTTAGTTCATGTACTGCTGAAGTATAACTTGAAGGATTTTAAGCATAACCTTGCTAGCATGTGAAATGAGTGCAGTTATATGGTAGTTTGAACTTTCTTCAGCTTGTCCTTCTTTGGGATTGGAATGAAAACACTTTTTCCAGTCCTGTAGCCACTGCTGAGTTTTCCATATTTGCTGACAGATTGAGTGCAGCACTTTAACAGCATCATCTTTTAAGATTTGACAAAGCTCAGCTGGAATTCCATCAACCTCCCCTAGCTTTATTCATAGTAATGCTTCCTAAGGCCCACTTGACTTCATACTCTAGGATGTCTGGCTCTAGGTGAGTTATCACACCATTGTGATTATCCTGGTCATTAAGACCTTTTTTGTATTAAGACCATTAAGACCTTCTGTATGTTCTTGCCACCTTTTCTTAATCTCTTCTGCTTCTGTTAGCTCCTTACTATTTCTATCCCATATCATGCCCATCCTTGTATGAAATATTCCCTTAATAGCTCCAATTTTCTTGAGATCTCTAGTCTTTACTATTCTATTGTTTTCCTCTATTTCTTTCCATTGTTCATTTAAGAAAATCTTATCTCTCCTTGCTGTTCTCTGGGGCTCTGCATTCAATTTTATACGTATTTCTCTTTCTCCATTGCCTTTCTTTCTCAGCTTTCCTCAGCTATTTGTAAAGCCTCCTCAGACAACCACTTTACTTTCTTGCACTTCTTTTTCTTAGGGATGGTTTTAGTCACTACCTCCTGTAAAATGTTACAAACCTCTGTCCACAGTTCTTCAGGTACTCTGTCTACCAGATCTAATTCTCTGAATGTATTTACCACCTCCATTATATAATCATAAGAGATTTGATTTAGATCGTACCTAAATGGCCTAGTGGTTTTTCCTACTTTCTTCAATTTAAGCCTGAATATTCCAATAAGCAGTTGATGATCTGAGCCGCAGTTAGCTAGCTCCAAGTCTTTTTTTTGCTGACTATACAGAGCTTCTCCATCTTTGGTTGCAAAGAGCCTAATCAGTCTGTTTTTAGTACTGACCATCTGGTGATGTCCATGTGTAGTTTTCTCCTGGGTTGTTGGAGAAAGGTGTTTGTTATGTCCAGTGTATTCTTTTAACAAAACTCTGTTAGCCTTTGCCCTGATTCATTTTGTATTCCAAAGCCACACTTGTGAGCTACTCCAGGTTTCTCATGATTTCCTACTTTTGCATTCCCATCTCCTATGACGAAAAAGACATCTTTTTTTAGTGTTAGTTCTAGAAGGTGTTGTAGGTCTGCATAGAACTAGTCAACTTCACCTTCTTAAACCTTAGAGGTTGGGGCATAGACTTGGAATACTGTGATATTGAATAGTTTGCCTTGGAAACAAACTAAGATCATCCTGTCATTTTTGAGGTTGCAGCCAAGAACTGCATTTTTTTTAACTCTTTTGTTGTCTATGAGCCTACTCCATTTCTTCTAAGGGATTCTTGCCCACAGCAGTAAATGTAGTGGTCATCTGAATTAAATTCACCCATTCCCATCCAGTTTAGTTCACTGATTCCTAAGATGTTGATGTTCAGTCTTGCCATCTCCTGCTTGACCATGTCCAATTTACCTTAGCTCATGAACCTAACATTCTGGTTGTTATGCAATATTGTTCTTTACAGCATAATCCTACTAATTTTTCTGTGATTTTGTTAATTATAAAAAATAAAATAAATACATATAGTAAAAACCAATATTACAGGAATATTAAATATATGGAAATTGACATACAATGAGTTTTTATAGTTGTTTTATTCTTTAAAAAATATTTATTTGGTTCTGTTAAGTCTTAGCTGCAGCACTTGGGATCTTTAGTTGCAGGCTGCTAACTTAGTTGTGGTATACAAATACTTAGTTGTGGCATGTGGGAATACATTTCCCTGACCAGGAATCGAACCCAGGCCCCTTGCATTGGGAAAATGGAATGTTAGCCACTGGACCACCAGGGAAGTCCCTGCAATGATTTTTTATTAAAATAACTTCTTTTTCTTGTAACGGCAGTTTATTTAAATGATTGTTAAATAGCAGCAAATGCTTTAAAAAAAGTTAATTTTTATATTTATTTTACATGCTGTTTCAAATTTAAATAAATACTATGATTCTTTATGTTTGATAAATGTATCTACATTTGACCTTAAGTTGGAATACCATGTGAAAAACAGAAAAAAAAAAAAAGCCTATTAAATTTTCAGATAAGGCTAAAGATCTGAGTATAGTTTGTAATTTAACAAGTAAGAGTCTTTGATCTATCACAGAGACAGTCTTCAGTTTTTTAAGTGTAACTAAATCTCATTGTTGGCTCAGATGGTAAAGCATCTGCCTACAATGCAGGAGACCTGGGTTTGATCCCTGGTCAGGAAGGTCCTTTGGAGAAGGAAATGGCAACCCACTCCAGTATTCTCGCCTGGAAAATCCCATGGACAGAGGAGCCTGATGGGCTACAGTCTGCGGGGTCACAAAGAGTCAGATACAAGTGAGTGACTTCACCTTAAATCTCATTTAAGGTAGTTTACAAAATAGGAAGTGATCACAGATTTTGCTCTGTCTTTTTAAATGTCTTATGCTTATGTGTAATGTCTGGATATAGAACTACTATAAATTCCCAGTATTCAAATAATTTCTGAAAAACCTTGCTACAGTGTCTGATATTCTACACCAAATATACCATTGGCTTCAAGTGTTTGGTATTTAAATAATCTTGAAGAAAATGCATTAAATTTTTATTAGTAATTAAGCCTTTATCAAGAGTAAGCTCAGGAGATTTGTAGAGAATTCCTCAGGTTATGCAATGCCTTATTGTTTTCTGGCCTCTTTCTACACATCTGCTATATGATTCCTTTCTTTAAAAGTTTCTCTCTGCATACTGTCTGCAATCCACAGGTCTTCTTTTACTCCCACATAATGCAGACTTCAGTACCAATGTGAATGGCTTCTCTAGTACTCTGGTCTAGACTCAGTTCTTTGATTCCCTCAAGTTCAATGACCTTTATCTCCATTACATGTCTGCTTTTTACCGCTGTAGCTGCACCATGGGTGCCCATACTTAGAACTACTCCATCTCCAAACTAATAGATAGGCTCTGTCTGATCGTATGTGTCCTCTGTCCTTACAAAATTTGCTCTTTGTACTGCCATTCCTAAATATCACCTTTAACACTTCTAATTTCTTGATTATTCCAGTCTGTCATCTATATTTATCAATGAATCCCATAACCACAAAGATAAATGCCACTACATATTTTTGATCTTTACCTTCAATAACTCTCCAACACTGCTTACCTGTCTTCAGTTCTCTCTGCAAATTTCCTACATTTACCATTTGAAAACTTTAGTCCTAAGGCCCCTTACCACACTTTGCACAGCAGACCCCCTTCCTCTTACAGTGGTTTTTCATCTAGTCTTCCTTTTGTTCCTTCCCTCCACCTACCCTCTAGATTCATCCCATTCCTCTTCAGGGGACTCACAATATTTTTTCATTATTTCTGAGATCTGTCTGGCTGCCTAAATCAACAACTAGCCTCACCATTTTCATTTTTCTTTCTCACACCCTCTACAATCCATTAGCTCTCCCTGTTCTCTAAAGTGTGTGCACTTTTCTTCATGGCTTCTCCCCTATCTTAATTGTGGCTCTCATCAACATGGCATGTAAAAGTCTATTTGAACTGGTCACTCTGCTTCTGTTTTTGTCTTGCCTGCTGCCTGTACCTCTCCTCAGTCCATTTTCCACATTAGTCACTTAGGTGATAATTTTCCATATACACATAAGATCTTATCATACCCTACCTAAAGGCCTTCAGCATCTCTCCACATCCTTAGAGATAAAAGGCTCTTCCCTTCCTCTGCCTAATATTGAACCACTACCCTAGCAGTGTCTCATATTTTGTGTTTCTGCAGTACTGAATTACTGATATTTTTTGGTATTTCAATTCTATATGCTTCTGGACATGTCTTTCTGCCTGCAAGGACTATCCCTAACTTGGTAAACTCCTTTTTATCCCAGAAAATCCTGCTAAGGCATTACCCGCCCTGTAAACCCTTCCATGATACTTTCCTTCCTTCCACCCACAAGCAGAATTCTTTCCTCATACTACTTGTATTCCATGTAAATGCTTCTGCTACATATACTACCTATACTTATTGATTTATACTCTTAGACTATTGTTCTCTTCTTACTGCTAAACTTTGTTTCTCTCTCACCTCAGGACATTAATAGCTACACTTACTTTCCCCTAAATACCTTCTTCCTGTCCTACAGCAGCATCAACTTCTAGCTTAGATGATTCCTTTTCAAAGAGGCATTCTATCTCCAGTTGTACCATTCTAGTCAAGTTTTCTTTGCTTGCCTTTACACAGTCTCCTTCGGAGGTTACTGGCCTTTTGAGTCCCCTTTCTAAATACTTTTTTCTGGAATGGATATGTTTCTTAATCAGCATCCTTTCCTAATGTTCTAATTTATCTGTAACATGTATGTATATGTTATTTATATATGGGGATATATTTTCTCTGTGTGTACATAAAAAAACTCAACTTATCCTTTTATGTTGGCACGTTCCTTCATGTTTACAAGTTCCAATCTGAATTCATCATTTCCCTCCCCAAAACTGTTCTACCTTTTGAGTTCCCTATCTTATGTCATCTTGTTATCTTATTTATTCACTTGTTCACCCAACTCAGAAACCCCTATAGGTTCTCTTCTTCTTCACTCAATCCTTCTGTCCAATCTGTCACAAAACTGTTGATTTCACTTCAGCAACATCTCTCAGATCTATCCTTTATACTTCATTATTTATCTCAGATATCATTATTTCTATTGGAGTTGAGAAATGGAGTATTTCCTGCCATAACAGTAAACAAAGATTAAGCCATGAGGAAAGTCCAATGATATCACAGTCATCAGCAATTCTGGCCTTCCACATGTAAATTCCTGAGCCCTAATGGTACACAAGAAGACTAATACCTATGATCTGGCAGTCATCAGGCTGTAGCCACTCCCTACGGTGAGCTCAGAGGAAGTCAGGATGTGAAAAACACAGGATACTGGCCCCAGATAGCTGAGATGCATATGAAAGGAATGATTTCAGTGATCCCAGACTCTTGCATCTTACCATACATAGAAAAGCACTAAATTCCTTAACTTGGGATATCTGGTTTTCTTTAATTCACAAAAATATTTCTGATATTCAGACCACCTGCTTTTGGTTGCAAAGTTCTATATAACTTGACTCCTCCCCAACCCCAACTTCACAGAGCAGTTCTCTCAGGGCAACTTGAGATGCTGTCTCCTGGGCTGAAGTCCTAAAAAGTCCCACCAAATAAAACATAACTCTCAACTTTTAGATTGTGAATATTTTTTAAGCTGACAGAGTTATTGCAAACACTCCTGAGGAAGACTTCTGTGGCCTAATATGTCAACCACAAGTTGGCATTTGTCATGAGTGCTTGCCACCTACTTCTACAGGGATTAAATCATGTGCTGCTGCAGCTGACCTTCAACACCTTCTGAAGAAATTCAGGGTGGAAAGCAGAAATGAGGCACTCTATGCTCCAGAAAACTGGCAGAACAGATCTTAAGACAGAAATTCTCAGGAGTTGACCTTATGAGCTCAATATATTTCCCCACATTTAGAAAAGCACTAATATCCTTCATGGTGACAATTGTTTTTCGTGACTAGCAGAAGCTTCATGAGACCAGCAGGAACTTTCTATACAAAAATATGAGCTTGATTGCATACACTCCCTTTACCAATATCACATATAGACTCATCTTTTCTCCCTCCCTCTTTAGATCAGTTTCTCAGAGCTATCTGAGGTGCTGCTGACTCTTGGACTGTAGTTCTCATATTGCCCCAAATAAAACTTCACTCGCAACTCTTGTGTTATACATTTTTCCTCAACAAATATTGCTATACCTTACACTCCTTCCTCCCAAATCTTCCCTTCATTGTGCTGTAAGAATGACCTTTCCCGAGTATTCAAAAAAGTAAGCTATGAAAGATTCAAACAGAAAACTTGTTTTCTTTCCCCACTGCTGTTTCCCCCAACTCCAACGACTGCTTACTAGGCAAGGTTTCTTTTCCCTTTGAACCATCTCTTCTCGCCTTCCTCTCCCAGCCGCAACAAACCAAGCATAAGCTGCTTAGAAAACAGCTGACATTCCAAGCCTAAGAGTCAATTCAGGCATTCCTTGCACTATGCTCCCAACTTTAATCTATTCCAACACGTGGCACACACGGCCTATGGCCCACCAGATTGTGAGCTGGGTAATAACAGGAATTTTCCTATTCACCCGTGTTCTGCCTCCACATCCCCTAGTAGAGTGAAAGGACCAAAAGGGGGACTCTAAAACAACGGTGAAAAATATGAGTGAAGAGAATAAAGGTGATTAAAAAGAGGATTCGGATTCAGATGAAGTCGCTTCAACCAGTTTTGTTCATTTCAAGATGGCGGTCTGTGTGAGCTGTGTACGCCTGTCTGAAGTTAACCATGTCCCTTACTCCCTGACCGCCCTAATCTCAGCACTGCTTAGACTCAGGGCAGGGGCAGTGCGGGCAGCACCCACGGGACCTACCGGCCGCTCTGACGCGGAAGAGGCGCAGTCGTCAGCGCGCCCGAGGCCTGGCTCACAGAGGCGGCCTGGCTCACAGAAGCGGCCTGGAGCCCCCGCCCGGCCCCCCGAGCCCGCGGCTTGCCTCGCCCCCGCCACGTCTCAGGCAGGTCGGACCGCCGGCTGGGGTCCTGAAGGCTGTTCATGCGGGCACGCCCCGTCCAGGGAGAGCCAGTCAGCACCTCAGAGAGGCCTCCCGCGGCCTCCTCGTCGCCAGGAGCGACCTCCAAAGTGGGCAGCTTCGGCCCCTCGCGCCCCGTACGTCCAGGAAAACGCGCGCAGCCAGTTTAACGGTTCAGTTCCCGCCCGACTGCGGCAGCGCGGTAGGTCGGGCGCCCGAGGCTCCGCCCTGCGCGCGCCCCGCGCCCCGCGCCCGCCCCGCGCCTCTGGGGGCCGCCGTCTGCCCCACCCCCGCGGCTGTCAATCCCGGCCTCTAGCGAGCCGCCGGAGCCGTTCCCGGACGGGCACCCCCGGCGCTCCGCAGTCGTGTCTGGACTAAGCGCCGCGACGCGGCTGCCGGCCCCGAAACCCTCCAGGATCTTCAGGCGGTAGGTTGCCGGGGAGGATGGGCTGCGAGGCGAGCAGAAATCAGGACCGCGGGGAGTGAGGCGGCGAGTGGGCGCCGTCTCCGAGGACGGACACGGGGGAAGTTGGGGTGACGGGGAGAGAACTGGCTGGGGTCTGGGACGAGTCGGGCAAGGCCTCCACAGGGTCCCCAAGATGGGGCTCTTAGGACGCAAAGTGGGCGGGCAGGTCGGCAGGAAAGGCGCGGGGGCTGGGGCGGGGGAAAGCGGGAGAGAGGCAAGTGGCCCGGGGAGTTAGACTGCTGAAGGAATGTTGATAAAACAAAAATAAAACAAACAAAATGCCCCCAGAAGTAAGTGTGTATGGACCCCTGCCCCACGACCTGGTGGTAGGTAAGTGGGATGGTTTGAAGACTGTTTCCCGTGTCCTGGCATCGTCCGTACTAAACGCGACCAAGAGTTTGTTTTTGAGATTACTTTAGTTGTTTTTATTAATAATAAAGAGCAAACGAATAATTAATTACACTAAATTATATTCTGTAAGAAAAGAAAACCCAGTAAGAATAAAGAAACCAAAGACATATGTGGTCACTTCACAGAAGAAAGTCAAATGGCTAATGAACCGTATTTGAAGATGTTCTGTGCAACTTGTAGGTAAGGATACGCGTTTTTACGAAAGTTGACATACAACATTTTGTTAGTTTCAGATGTACAACATAATATTTTATCAAAAATTTATAGTTGCTGATATTTTCGCAAAACTAAAAATAAAAACTATGAAAAAGGACAGTTACCTCAGTTTTGACAACCACCAACACGTATTACCTGGACAATTTATTCCAGCTAAATGTTAAATTGTATTTGTGTTAAAAGATGCTTCATAGGAAAAAAAAATTTTTTGTCAGAAAGCATGAAACAGAAAACAGAACACTCTCGGCTTATAACTTTTTGATATTTCAGTTTAAATATTTGATATTTAATTGTTCTAAATAATGACAACCTAGTTTATGGAATAGAAAACGTCTTTCAAGTCACGATTAGTTTATCCTTTAGTCCTCTGTATTTTCCATAATCAGTTTATGCTGCTTAATTACATCAGCATTTGGCTTTAAGAAATCATAACTTTGTAAAAGGTATTTTGAAGTTGAAAACTGAGATTAAATCTTACATAATCCTATATGGGAAATATACATGAGATAAATGAAAGCATGTTCTTTTCACTTCTCTCAGCATATTTCTTAAATTTTATATGCTCTTATTTCTTAATTGCAGCAGAACCATCAGCAGTTTCTAAAGAAATCTAGCATTTAAGTTGTATATTTTAAGTATAATACTGTTTCTAAGTGTAGTAGGTAGTAAGTATAGTATCTAATGGATTAGAATGGCAGTGTACCATGTCTGCAGAATGAGGAAAACATATTAATCCCATAATATATTTAGTAGTCTAAGAAAAATTGAAAATTGAGGAAATGAAAATTATTAGCACACATCAACTTACTCAGAAGGTTTTATACATGTAAATGTTCTTCTCATAAATTTTTTCCATACAAGTACGGTCTATCCACACGGAGTAGTGGAGAGTCAGTTGTGTTTTACTTGCCAAACACACAAACTTAGAGACGATGGCATGAACTTTACAGTCAGAACCTCATTACTAACTGTGTGAACTTGTGCATTTCTCTTTTTCTTAGCTTCAGGTTTCTCATCTGTAAAGTAACTAATAATGAGTTTCTGCAACAGTTAATGTATGGCTCAAAATTAAATGAGGTAGTACATGTAAAGCATTTAATATGTAGTAAGATCTCATAAAAATTGTTTTAATTAAGAAAAGCATATATTGGGTAATGAAATTGTGCCCCATCTGATCAGTATATATGCTTATTATATCATAGTACTATATTTTAGAAAATTTTAGGTTAATTTATAATTTCAGAGTTGGTGGGCCCTTAGGATTCATATTTAGTTCAACATATTTTTTAAAAAAGAAATAATCTAAGATATAGTTAGTATTCTAGATGTAGAATAGCAGTGATATGGATTTCCTGACTTGCAAACCAGTGTTCTATTCATATCACTTGGCCTTAATAAGGCCTTAATAACACCATTTTAACAGATTGAAAGATAAAAACCATATGATTATCTCAATAGATGCAGAAAAAGCCTTTGACAAAACTCAGCTCCCATTTATGATTAAAATTCTTTTAAAAATGGGCATAAAACGATTAAAAATCATTTTAAGATGATTTGTTAAATATGTGTGAACTTGAAAAATAATAACCATTTCTCAGCATGTGTTAGTTAATATTATTAATTTTTGAGATATTGGATCAAAATGTTCTTTAAGAAATATTTATACCACAAAACTATATATTTACATTTCAAAGACAACTGTATGACAGACCCACTACTTGCTACCCAGTGGTGTAGGTAGGATTATGTTTTTTTACAACTGTTCTTTGTAACACTTGATATCATAAATGCCTACACTAGGTAGGACAACCCACTCCAGTGTTCTTGCCTGGAGAATCCCAGGGACAGGGGAGCCTGGTGGGCTGCCATCCATGGGGTCACACAGAGTCGGACACGACTGAAGTGACTTAGCAGTAGCAGCAGGTAAGACCAGTAGCTTCCAAAAGGAAAGGTCCAAAAGGAAACTTTTGGAATTCTACATTAGAGTTTGCTAAAGACTGAAGTTATTTTACATACTGATTTTGTAGTTCAGCTGTCTTTATTTTTAACACAATTAAAATTAAGAGAATTAAGAAAATTTTTAAGAGAATTAATTCTTAATTAAGAATTAAATTAAGAGAATTAATTAATTCTTAATTAAGAATTAAGAGAATTAAGCTTTGGTTTGTGGAGCCCTGTCCTTCATTATGATACTTGATCAGTTTTACAATAATAATTGCTTATTTATTATATAAGATAAGTACTTGCCTTTCCATTAATAACACTGTATAAGATATGATGCTGTTATATAGTATGCATCCAAAACTTATTTCCTATAATATCACAGTCTCTATGCAGGCATAGTTTACTTTTAAAAAATCATATTGAATAGAATATTGTATGAGATGTGAATTTATATCTGGAGACTTTGCTGTAGTTCTCTACTACAAATTGAAAGAGTGCATGCTTGCTAAATTGCTTCAGTCGTGTCCGACTCTTTGCGACACTATGGACTGTAGCCCGCCAGGCCTCTCAATTTGTAGTAGTTTTCCTACTACAGATTGAAAGGGGAAAGGGTAGGTGGGTACAGAAATATCTTTGGTGGGGTTTTTTTTTTGTTGTTTATTTATTGTATTGCAAACTCATATAATAGTCCTGTAACTCCTAAACTCTTGAAAATCCCTAGTTTGAATACTGTGGATTTGCTTTGCTCAGCAACTGGAATACACTTTACAACCTACCAACTCAATTTCAGCTGAGCAATGAAAAAAAAGTGTGTGCCAAAGTAGTCTATTGTATTCTTTTCATGGGGAATAGGATGGAAAGTTAATACTACTAATATTGACATTAGGGTCCTAATTTAAATGGTTAGGATACATATTAAATAATGACATATTAGATTGCTTTTAGGTCCATGTTAAAATATCTCTTTCACATAGAAAGTATTCAATCAATAAAGTGGTTTTTTTTCTTCATATACTTTTTGGGTTTCCTATTATATCAAAGTTGTAATGTCAACAAATACATACAGCATTAGTTTTGTTTAGAAGTTTGTTAATCACCATGCTGAAATACTAGTTAACATACTCATTACAAGTCTAGATGGGTGCTAACTTGGGTGGTTGTTGTTCAGTTGCTCAGTCGTGTCTGAATGTTTGCAACCCCATGGACTGCAGCACGCCAGGCTCCCCGTCCTCTGTCTCCCAGAGTCTGCTTGAACTCATGTCCATTGAGTTAATGATGCCATCCAACCATCTCATCTTCTGTCGTCCCCTTCTCCTCCCTCCTTCAGTCTTTCCCAGCATCAGGGTCTTTTCCAGTGAATCAGCTCTTTGCGTCAGATTTGCTTGACTCCAAACTTCAAGAAAAAGTAACTATTTTGTGCTTAGTTATCATTGCTAACTTTGAGAGGTTGTTTATAAATTTATGACTTTGACACTTGAATTATGTCCAAAGGAATTAGATGAGAGCATTTCTTTGGTGTGTAAAGAAAGTGATTAACCCCATTTTATACTTAGGGAAAAGGTCACTTAGACCAACTTCTGCTCAAGATCATATGGTTACAATCAGTTTCTGGAAAATTAAGTGAAAATCTGGTGGAGTTTTACTTTTGACTTCATCTTGATAGGCATCAAAATTTGGAAAACTTTGGATCCATTCAAACAGAAAATTTTCATTAAATAGGAGGCATTTAAATGTATAGATATATTTAGTAAAACTGATTGTGTTGTAGCTACTAAGATACACAAAGTCAGTTTTTTTTTTTACTTCAATTGTCTAATCAATTAGGCTTGTAATAGATTTTTTGTATGATATATTTTAGAAAAATTAATAGTCAAAATATAATATGGGCCACTGGAAAAAGAAAGAAAATCATTATTGTTGTTACTGTTCTTGTTATTTTACTATCAACCATTTGTTAGGAACTAGAGAACTTCATGTGAGCTTCATCTGAGCTTCCCTGGTAGCTCAGCTGGTAAAGAATCTGCCTACAATGTGTGAGGCCCTGGTTGGATTCCTGGGTCAGGAAGTCGCCTGGAGAAGGTATAGGCTACCCACTCCAGTATTTTTGGGCTTCCCTCATGGTTCAGATGGTAAAGAATCCACCTGCAATGTGAAAGACCTGGGTTCAATCCCTGGGTTGGGAACATCCCCTGGAGGAGGGCATGGCAACCCACTCTAGCATTCTTGCCTGGAGAATCCCATGGACAAAGGAGCTTGGTGGCTACAGTCCATGGGGTTGCAAAGAGTCAGACAGGACTGAGTGAGTAAGCCCACACAGAGTACTTTACATGAACTATTTTATTTAATGTTACTGTTGAAAGAAGAAGAGCAGCTGAAAGAGTGAGGGAACACCAGAATTCCTGAGTTTATAGATAAATGGTGAAACATAATAACATTTATGAATTCAACAATTTATTGAACATGTAGTGTATATTAGATGCTGTGGCAGCCCTTAGATGCTGTATATTAGATGCTGTGCTAGCTCTTAGAGAAAGTGCTGGAGCTATGATTTTATAGTCAGCTAATGTAATAAAAACCACACTGGAAGAGGGTATAAGGGTGCTTTGTGAACACATAAGAAGGGTGCTTACTGAAACCTGGACAGTTCTGCCTGTGTCAGCGGTGGGAAGAGAGGAAGGAACTAGCTTGACTGAAGGGTGTTCTGTCTAGAAGCATGGGGATGAGCATATATGCCACTTTCTAGACTCATGAGCTGGGGCAAATTACCTAATTTCTCTAAGCATTATCTGGAAAATGAGGTTTAAAAAATCCTAAAACTAACATTTATTGAACTCTTATGATGTAGTGGGCATTGTGCTAATGATTTATACAGATTTTCTTGTGTAGTCTTCAAACCTAGGTAGGGGTTATTATTTTCCATAATTATATAACTAGGTGGTAGAGCTATGATAAGAACCCAGGTAGGCTGACCCAAGACCTGAGCTCTAACGATTAATAGTGCCTAATTTATAAAGTTGTTCTGAATATTAAATAATGTGGCATAGTTAATGGTTTACTGTGCATGAAACGTGGATGTTGGCTCATGTTTCTATTATCAATAATTCAGCAGGTGATGGGGAACTAAAGTTTTTGAAGCAGATATGTGTGTAAAGGGATCATAATTTGGAGAGAGAATAAGCTGTATTCTCCCATTTGTTCAGCAAGTGCTTGTTTTGCACCTACTTTGGATCCAGTCCAAGTACTGAGTTAGTTGCAAGGGACACAGGAGGAATGAAAATATTGTTCCTCACTTTGAGAAGAATCTGTCCCTCGCTTTGCTAGTATGGAAGATAAATCAGCCATCATAGTTTAGTATATAGTATAGTACAGTGTTCTCTAAATGCCGTGATGTGGCCATATTCATTTTGTCTCAGGTAAAGAGGTACATAGGGAAAGGCAGTATTTAATTAAATCAGACTAGGTGTTCAGGGAGATATAGTAGGAACTACTGGGAGACTAAAAGAGTAGTGGTAGGAGTAAAGAAAATAGATCTGAGTGATATTTTGATAGTAGAATGGAATTAGAGACTGATTATGGTGAGGGGCTCTAATTTAGATAAATTTAAGGAATACAACAGGAGGGACATCTTTGGAGTCAAAGTAATGAATTTAATTTTGGATATGTTGAATTTAAGGTACTTACTATAAGATATACATGGGAATATCTTTTGGCAATTAGATAGTTAATATAATAATAATACACTCAGGAGGTGATCATTCATCACCTCCTGAATTATTAATAATAGGAACAGAAGCCAACATCCATGTGTCATGCACAGTAAACCATTTACCTATGTCACATTATTTAAAAAGAGAGGTAGACGCGGATGTGTAAGTAACGGCATACTTATTATGTAGATAGGTAGTTGCAGTCATGAAAATAGATGAAAATAGCTAGGAGAATTAAAGCCAAATTTGGACTAATCCCTAAATTTAACTGGAGAAAAATAGGAATCATCTAAGGAAGTTAAAAGAGACAGTCAAAGAAATAGGAAACAAAACCTATAGAAAAGAGGGAAGTTAAGGGAGGGAAATGTTTTAGAGAGGGAATATTCAATTGTGAGAGATGCTGAAATGGGTCTCTGGTTGTTGCAGGTTGTTTTAAATTCTTGTTTTGTGTTTGTGTTTTCCACTTTAATTTATAAAATAGTTGTCTTCAAATGAATGTCATGGTTTTTTTTATTGTAAGTTCTATTTTTTTTGTCCTTTTTTCTTTTGTTCTTTTATTGAAGGATAATTGCATTACAGAATTGTGTTGTTTTCTGTCAAACCTTAACATAAATCAAACATAGGTACACATATTTCCCCTCCCTTTTGAACCTCCCTCCCATCTCTCTCCCCACCCCACCCCTCTAGGTTGATCCAGAGCCCCTGTTTGAGTTTCCTGAAGTATACAGCAAATTCCCATTGGCTATCTATTTTTACATATAGTAATGTAAATTTCCATGTTACTCTCTCCATACATCTCACCCTCTCCTCCCCTCTCTCCATGTCCATGAATCTATTCTGTATGTCTGTTTTGCTACTGCTGCCCTGTAAATAATTTCTTCAATACCATTTTTTCTAGATTCCATATATATATATATATTATATATATATATATGTTAGAATATGATATTTATCTTTTTCTGACTCACTTCACTCTGTATAATAGGTTCTAGGTTCATCCACCTCATCTGAACTGACTCAAATGCATTCCTTTTTATGGCTGAGTAATATTCCATTGTGTATATGTACCACAACTTCTTTGTCCATTCATCTGTCCATGGACATCTAGGTTGCTTCCATGTTCTAGCTGTTGTAAATAGTGCTGCAATGAACAGTGGGATACATGTGTCTTTTTCAATTTTGGTTTCATCAGGGTACATGCCTAGGAGTGGGATTGCTGGGTCATATGGTGGTAATGTCATTGTTTTGTTTGTATATGTGTTAAAGCAATTTGTATTTTTCCCTCCTAAAGTATGGAACCTCAAGATCTTTATGATAATGGAAACCAAAAAGTTGATTGGTAAACCACTTCAACCAGCAAGACCTGTTCGTCATCTGAGTTCTCCCCCTGGTGAGTCTGGTATCCACATTTAAAAAATTAATTGGCTAATAGCTAATTAGTATTTGAAAGGCCACATAATACATAAATAATATATATATAGAATACATAAATAGTTTATGGTGGATATTTAAAGATAATGAAAACCAATGATCTCTGAAGAATTTAGAAGTATTACCAATGAGAAGGGATTCTTTTTTTATTGATGTATATAATTGATTTACAATACTGTGTTGGTTTTAGGTATACAGCAATGATTCAGATTCAGTTTTTATATATATATATATGTATGTATGTATGTATGGGCTTCCCTGATAGCTCAGTTGGTAAAGAATCCGCCTGCAATGCAGGAGACCTGGGTTCGATTCCTGGGTTGGGAAGATCCCCTGGAGAAGGGAAAGACTACCCACTTCAGTATTCTGGCCTGGAGAATTCCGTGGACTGTATAGTCCATGGGGTCGCAAAGTTGGACACAACTGAGTGACTGACTTTCACACACATATATGTATATACACCTATGCTGCTGCTGCTGCTGCTGCATCACTTCAGTCGTGTCCCACTCTGTGCAACCCCACAGATGACAGCCCACCAGGCTCCCCTGTCCCTGGGATTCTCCAGGCAAGATTTCTGGAGTGGGTTGCCATTTCCTCCTCCAATGCATGAAAGTGAAAAGTGAAAGTGAAGTCGCTCAGTCGTGTCTGACTTGTAGCGACCCCATGGACTGCAGCCCACCAAAGCTCCTCCATCCATGGGATTTTCCAGGCAAGAGTACTGGAGTGTGGTGCCATTGCCTTCTCCGATATACACCTATATATATATATATATTTTCAGATTATTTTCCATTATAGGTTATTATAAGATATTGAACATAATTGTGCTATATAGCAAATCCTTATTGCTTATCTGTTTTATGTATAATAGTTTGTTAATCCCATACTCCTAATTTATCCCTTTGCTCCTCCCTTTCCTCTTTGGTAACCATAAGATTGTTTTCTGTGTCTATGAGTCTCTTTCTGTTTTGCCCATAGATTCATTTGTATTATTTTTTAGATTCTATATATAAATGGTATCATATAATATTTGTCTTTATCTGACTGATTTCACTAAGTATACTATACTCTAGGTCCATTCATACTGCTGCAAATGGCAATGTTTCATGCTTTTTATGGCTGAGTAATATTCCACTGTGTATATATACCACATCTTCTTAGACCAGTCATTTGTTAGTGGGCACTTGGGTTATTTCCGTGTCTTGGCTATTATAAATAGTGCTGCTGTGAACATTGGGATGCAAATATCTTTTCAAATTAAAGAGTTTTTGTCTTTTTTGGATACATAATCAGGAGGGGGATTGCTGGATCATAAGATAACTCATTTTTTAAGGAACCTCCATACTGTTTTGCATTGGAGAAGGAAATAGCAACCCACTCCAGTATTCTTGCCTAGAGAATCCTGTGGATGGAGGAACCTGGTAGGCTGCTGTCCACAGGGTCACACAGAATCAGACACAACTGAAGCGACTTAGCATGCATACATGTGTTGGAGAAGGAAATGGCAGCCCACTCCAGTGTTCTTGCCTGGAGAATCCCAGGGGCGGTGGAGCCTGGTGCGTCTATGGGGTCGCACAGAATCGGACACGACTGCAGCGACTTAGCAGCAGCAGCATATACTGTTTTGTATAGTGGCTGCACCCATTTACATTTCCACCAATGGTGATTGGAATTGCTCTCACCAGCAATTATTATTTATAGATATTTTCATGATGGCCATTCTGACCTGTGAAGTGGTACCTCATTGTGGTTTTGACTTGCATTAAGAAATGGATTCTTAATGGTCTACTAGTCCATAGTCTACCAGACCAACAAAGATGGGAAGAACAGTTTTTGCTTAAGAGCAACTCATGGATTTTTTTTTTTTAATGTCTCATTTTCATGGTTAACAACTGGCTTATGCTCAGAATGATACTGTCAGTGCAAATCATGTTCTGTGATTTTGATCACTGCTGATCAGCCATGCTGGAGAGAGCATTAGCCTTTTAAAAATATACCTAATTGAAAAAAATTAGTCCAAAGCAGATTAAGGCTGTACTTTAGCTGAACAGAAAGTCTTAATTTTTCAGGAAATCTAAAACTGAATTTTCTAAAATTAAAATATTTTCTCTTGTGCATAATACTAAACTTTTGGACAAATTCTTGAAATTCCAAATTGGAATAATAATTTTTTATTCTTTTTCATTACTAGCTATATATACTTATATTTTACATATATGTGTATAAAAATTACTTTAATTCTGCTTAGTCCATGTGTTCAACTGAGTAACTGGCTACTTAGAAAAGGGAAAACATAGCACTTTGATTGATTACAAAGATGAAGCAGAAAAGATAGAAATAACACAATTCCTCAGTCCTCCACTTGTTCTTCCATCTTTGGCTTCTACAGAGAAGATTGTCTACATTTTGGTCATGTTTCCTCTGAAGATAGCCGTGACTTAGGACAGACAAAATGAATTGAGATCTCTGGACCATAGTTCAGCAATGCTGATGTGATTCAGCATTCTTCTGGAACACTGAAGAAACAGTTGTATAGGGCCAAGTCTCATTTTGTCCTAAAGCAAAGGAAATAAAACCATTGTCAGCTACTTGTTTCTGTGACTAGGCTTTTTATAGTATCTCTCCCTCCCTCATTTGTACAGGTTCCATTTTTCACGGATGCTTTCCCTTGAAGGCTATTTTAGCGGTGGGTAGAAGTGGGCTGGTAGCCCTGATCTCTCATTTCATTATGCCCTCTTAAGATGTGGACAGGAAAAAAAAAAAAAAGATGTGGACAGGAGTAGGGGTTTATTAAGCAGAAAAGTTAGGTAAATCAGAAATTAATTTTAGCATTAAAGCATACTTCTGTACTGTTTGGGCAACTCACATCCCCAAAGAAATCTACTTTTTATTCAAGACCCATACTGAATTATTTCCTTTTGTTAAGCCTTAGTTGTTAAGCCTTAGTTGATATGCCCAAAGCCCAATCTTCTCTCCCCTGGTATCTTCTCTGTACCTGTCACATAACTTATTGTTATTATAATCATTTTTTATGAGCTTGTTTTAAAAAATAGGCTATGAAGTCTTTTATCTCTGAACTTTTTTCATGTTTATAAACCCATCTCCTAACACAGTAGCTGACATTTCATTGTGTTGAGTAAATGAACTCTCAGAAAACATTTCAAAACAGTGCCTAGCATATCCTAGATACTTAAGGTTTTTTAGGTGGTATTATACCATTTATTGAAGTAATAAGTATTTAAAACAGTTTTTTTTTCCTCTCTCCTAACAGGAGCAGTATTCCCTTTCAACTTTCAGAATGAATATCCATGCAACACCCAGTACTTACAAAGTGGAGTTAGCAGAGTAAGTCTTAGAAGTTATAAAAAAATGAAGCATTGCAGACTGGAAAGTAAAATTTGTTAGATGGCTCTTGTGTGTCAGGTACTATATTAAATGCATCAGATACTTTAATAAGTTATGATATATTTCAGGCATACACTTAAGAGAATAAAATACTCATTATGCCCATTGCTCACCATTTTCAAATCTCAATATTTTTTTATTTTAGAAAATTAAAAGAAATCTTACATACATAGTTAAAAACACCTGTATATCCCTGAACCTTCCCATTTGCTTCCTGTACTTCCCCAGGATAAGTATCCTCAATTTGTCTTTTGCCATAACAAATAGACTTGTTTGTATGTAAAGCTACCACATTTCTTGTTCCATTTTTTTGTTGAGGGGTATGACCCTTGTTAAATAAGCAGGGTGACACTGTACAGCCTTGACGTACTCCTTTTCCTCTTTGGAACCAGTCTGTTGTTCCATGTCCAGTTCTAACTGTTACCTCCTGACCTGCATATAGGTTTCTCAAGAGGCATGTCAGGTGGTCTGGTATTCCCATCTCTTGAAGAATTTTCCACAGTTTATTGTGATCCACACAGTCAAAGGCTTTGGCATAGTCAATAAAGCTTCCAACCAGTCCATTCTAAAGGAGATCGGTCCTGGGTGTTCTTTGGAAGGAATGATGCTAAAGCTGAAACTCCAGTATTTTGGCCACCTCATGCGAAGCGTTGACTCATTAGAAAGGACTCTGATGCTGGGAGGGATTGGGGGCAGGAGGAGAAGGGGACGACAGAGGATGAGATGGCTGGATGGCATTACCAACTCAATGGATGTGAGTTTGAGTGAACTCCAGGAGTTGGTGATGGACAGGGAGGCCTGGCGTGCTGCGATTCATGGGGTCACAGAGTTGGACACAACTGAGCAACTGAACTGAACTGAACCGATGACCCTTGTTTATATTTTATAATAGAAATAGAAATATTTTATAATAAATGCTTTTATATAATAAATATCCATCTATATGTTATGTTTTATACATGTTTTAAAGGTCTTCTGGAATATAAACCTGGAGTAGATTTGCTATATACTGTCAGATTACCCTCCAGAATGATTTGTACAAGCAATGCATTAACTACTCTGATTTTTCTACAGCCTTACCTTGTTATTGTCAAACTTTCACTTTTTTCATGTTTAATGTGTGAGAAATGTGTCTTTCTTGGTTTTAATTTTTAATTCTCTATTACTTTGAAATGCAGCATCTTTTTTTTTATGTTTAATTTGGCCATTTGGATTGTCTCTTTTGTGACATCACTGCATATTGTCTGCCCATTTTTCTTGGTCTGTGAAAGAATTGTTTATTTTTGTGTGTTTCTTTTTTCAAATTTTAAAATCTTTATGTAGTCATAGTGTCAAATTTTTTTATAATTTCACTTTTTGTGTCACTGTATGAAGTCTTCCCTGCCCTAAGCTCAAAAGACATTTTTCCTACATATTCTTCTAAAAAGTTTAAAGTTTTGCTTTAATATTTAGGTGTATAATCTACCTGAAATTAATTTTTATATGATATAAATAAAATCAATTTTTTTCATATAGTCAGTTGTAAAGTACAAGTCATCGAATATTCTTTCCATATAGACTTATGCCATCTTTACTGTATAAATCTTTATATAAACAGGGATTGTTTCTGGACTTTGCTTTTCCATTGGTCTATTTGTGTATCTCTGTGTCAGTACCTTGATATCTTAATTATTCTTGCTTTATATAAATTTTAAGCCATTGTAATGTTTTGTTTAATCTATCCCAGCAGTTAAAATTTACCTACTTAATACAGTAAGAATATTGTATAGTATAGTAACTTTCTTTGGAACCCTTGACCTTCTTTTGAAAGCTTTATAAGTAAAAAGGCGTATGTTAATATTGCAAAACCTTATACAAAATAAATTAATTAGATTTACTTCTAAGCCTAAAATTTTGTCTGCTGCTTCAAATGTAATTCAAAAGCTACCAGAACCTATGTCAGAGATATCACATGATTTTTAACGGACACTTTTTACCAACTTTTTGTATTTTTTAAACCAACTTTGTTAAGGCGTAATTTACATACAGTAAAATGAATCCATTGGTTCAATGGGTTTTGACAAATAATCAATATATACCTCATGTAACCAACCCCACAATGAAACTGTAGAACATTTTCAGCTTCCCCAGAAGTCTCTTTTATTCCTTTTCAGTCATTTACTATTTCCACTTCCATTAATCCTAGTGCTCCCTCCTGCTCCGGGCATCTGCTCATCTGCTTTCTTTAGCTATAAAGTAGTTTTGGCTGCTCTAAAATTTCATATAGATGAAATCACACAATATATTCTTTAGTGTTAGGTGTTTTTTTTTTGTTTTTTTTTGGTTTTTTTTTTGCTCAGCATAATGTTTTTGAGATTCTTCCATGTTGTAGATATTGGTAGTGATTTTCTTTTAAATTTGGAGTAGTATTCTGCTGTATGAATATAGGATAGTTTATTTATTATGATAAATATTATGAATAATGCTCTGTGGATAGTTGTGTTCAAGTCTCTGTGTATACATACACACAATAACCAGAAGTGGAATTGATGAATCATGTTAAATCCGTTTAGAAACTGCTAAAATGTTTTCCAGAGTGGTTGTACCACCAGTAGTGTATGAGTGTCCTGGTTACTTCACGTCCTTGGTGACACTTGGTATAGTCAGTCTTAATCTTAGCCATTTTAGTGTGTTAGTAGTTGTATCTCATTGTACTTTATATTTGCATTCCCCTAATGATTAATGAAATGGAGCATTTTATCATGAGTTTATTTACCATCTGTCTTTTTCTTTTCTTTTTTTCTTTCTGATAAATTATCTGATCAAATCTTTTGCATGTTTTTACTGTTTGGGTTGTATACCTTTCTTTCACTGAATCATAAATTTGTTGACATCAGTATATCGTACATGTGTGAGTTTATTTCTAAACTTCATTATGTTCTACTGATTTATAATGTGTTTTCTCCAGCTTTATTGATATATAATTGACATATAACATTGTGTAAGTTTAGGGTATAGAATGTGATGATTTGATTAATACCTGTTTATGTTGCAAAATGTTTACCACAATGAGTTTAGTTAACATATTCTTCATTTCACATAATCACTATTTTGTTGTTGTTTTTGTTGTAGTGAGAACATTAAGATTTATTCTTTTAGCAGCTTTCAAGTATTCAATGCAGTATTGTCAACTATAGCCATCTTACTGTACACTAGATTACCTAGATTACGTATCTTTAGGTCCACATCAAACTTTACAGACTGTTGTAGCCAAGTCAGATAATGAAAATTCACCAACTTTATAGTTTTTCAGATTTATCTCCCTTATTCTGGGTCCTCAGCATTTCCACAGAAATTTTAAGTGAACCGGTAAATTTCTACCAAAAAGGCTTATTGGAATTCTGATTGTTTGAAATCAGTTTGAAAAGAATTACCATCTTAATATTGTCTTCTGATCCATAAGCAAGACATTTCTCTCTGTACTTTGTATTTTTTCAGCAAAGGGGTCTTGAACTCTTGTCAAACTTATAAGCATTTTGTATTTTTTTATACTATTGTAAGTGGTACTTTTTTTATAAATTTCAAATTCCACATTTTGGATGCTAGAATACAGAAATACTATTGATTTTTGTACATTGACCTTGTTTAACTCACTTCTTAGGTCTCATAACCTTTTTGTAGCGTATTCCCTCCCATTTTTCTCTACTGTCAGAATTTTACTTAAACTTGTACTATAAATACACAGTACATTGTTACTAATTTTTGCTTTTGTATACTATCTTAAAATAATTTTTTAAAATATAAGAATGAATTTTAACCTTCATTTATTCCTTTTCCAGCACTCTTAATTTTTTTATGTAAATCCATTTTTATGTCTGGCATTACCTTCCTTCTGCCTGAACAACTTCTTTTAGTCTGGGTTTTTTTTGTTGTTATTACCTCACAAAAATTACTTGAAAACATTGACTTAACAATTCCTTATTATTATCTTTCATGGATCTGTGGCCTTAGTGGTTTCGGTGGCCATTTCTCAGTACTGTGGTTGCAGTCAGATAGGGTCTAGGCCTGGAGTGCTTTAAAGTCTTGACGGGATTGGATGGCCCGATGGCTCACTCACATGGTTGGTAGAGTTTAGCTGCCCCGGTAGACTGGAGGTAGCCCCTACAAATGGCCTCTCCAAAGGGCCTGGGCTCTTTACAGCACAATGTCTGGGCTTCAAGACTAAGGCCTGGAAACCAGCCTGTCATTTTTAGATTGGTCTTGAGCAGTCACAGATCTTGCTCAGATTCAATGGAGAGATGAGAAAATGTCAAGAATTTGTGGCCATTTTTGATGTGTTTAAGAGTAATATGAATTTCCTTTCATCTGTATTTACCAATTGAAGGCCTTTGCCCATTCTTTTTTTATAGACTCCATTGTTTCTGGGAGCTCTTTCATACTACAGAAATTAGCTCTTGAAGAGTATTTTTCCTGTTTAGATTTTGTCTTTTAATATTGTTTATAAATCTTCCTCTTTAAATTTTCACCCTGAAATGGATGTTGATATGAATTTGTCTCTTCCTGTTCTCCTTCCTTTGTCTCAGTGGTGTGCATTTGTGTAAGATGAATGAGAGGGGCTGGAAACATTTTTGCTAGAAAAGTGGAGGCTCAGTAGAATACCTGAGCATGCAGATGGGGTATTTTACTGCAAATTGCAAAATGCCTTGCCTTGGGGGAAAAAGCCTGGTGTTTATTTTGCTTTGCTCAAGCCTATTCAACTTTTTTCATTCCCTAAGCTAGCCATTCAATATCACAGTAATCCAAGTCTATGCCCCAACCAGTAACGCTGAAGAAGCTGAAGTTGAACGGTTCTATGAAGACCTACAAGACCTTTTAGAACTAACACCCAAAAAGATGTCCTTTTCATTATAGGGGACTGGAATGCAAAAGTAGGAAGTCAAGAAACACCTGGAGTAACAGGCAAATTTGGCCTTGGAATACGGAATGAAGCAGGGCAAAGACTAATAGAACTTTGCCAAGAAAATGCACTGGTCATAACAAACACCCTCTTCCAACAACACAAGAGAAGACTCTATACATGGACATCACCAGATGGTCAACACCGAAATCAGATTGATGATATTCTTTGCAGCCAAAGATGGAGAAGCTCTATACAGTCAGCAAAAACAAGACCAGGAGCTGACTGTGGCTCAGACCATGAACTCCTTATTGCCAAATTCAGACTGAAATTGAAGAAAGTAGGGAAAACCACTACACCATTCAGGTATGACCTAATCAAATCCCTTATGATTATACATTGGAAGTGAGAAATAGATTTAAGGGCCTAGATCTGATAGATAGAGTGCCTGATGAACTATGGAATAAGGTTCGTGACATTGTACAAGAGACAGGGATCAAGACCATTCCTATAGGAAAGAAATGCAAAAATGAAAAATGGCTGTCTGGGGAGGCCTTACAAATAGCTGTGAAAAGAAAAGAAGCGAAAAGCAAAGGAGAAAAGGAAAGATATAAACATCTGAATGCAGAGTTCCAAAGAATAGCAAGAAGAGATAAGAAAGCCTTCTTCAGCAATCAATGCAAAGCAATAGAGGAAAACAACAGAATGGGAAAGACTAGCGATCTCTTCAAGAAAATCAGAGATACCAAAGGAACATTTCATGCCAAGATGGGCTCGATAAAGGACAGAAATGGTATGGACCTAACAGAAGCAGAAGATATTAAGAAGAGATGGCAAGAATCCACAGAAGAACTATACAAAAAAGATCTTCACAACCCAGATAATCAAAATGGTGTGATCACTGACCTAGAGCCAAACATCCTGGAATGTGAAGTCAAGTGGGCCTTAGAAAGCATCACTACAAACAAAGCTAGTGGAGGTGATGGAATTCCAGTTGAACTATTCGAAATCCTGAAAGATGATGCTGTGAAAGTGCTGCACTCGATATGCCAGCAAATTTGGAAAACTCAGCAATGGCCACAGGACTGGAAAAGGTCAGTTTTCATTCCAATCCCAAAGAAAGGTAATTCCAAAGAATGCTCAAACTACCACACAATTGCACTCATCTCACACGCTAGTAAAGTAATGCTCTCAATTCTCCAAGCCAGGCTTCAGCAATATGTGAACCATGAACTTCCTGATGTTCAAGCTAGTTTTAGAAAAGGCAGAGGAACCAGAGATCAAATTGCCAACATCCGCTGGATCATAGAAAAAGCAAGAGAGTTCCAGAAAAACATCTATTTCTGCTTTATTGACTATGCCAAAGCCTTTGACTGTGTGGATCACAATAAACTGTGGACAATTCTGAAAGAGATGGGAATACCAGACCACCTGATCTGCCTCTTGAGAAATTTGTATGCAGGTCAGGAAGCAACAGTTAGAACTGGACATGGAAAACAGACTGGTTCCAGATAGGAAAAGGAGTACGTCAAGGCTGTATATTGTCACCCTGTTTATTTAACTTATATGCAGAGTACATCATGAGAAACACTGGGCTGGAAGAAACACAAGCTGGAATCAAGACTGCCAGGAGAAATATCAATAACCTCCGATATGCCGATGACACCACCCTCATGGCAGAAAGTGAAGAGGAACTCAAAAGCCTCTTGATGAAAGTGAAAGTGGAGAGTGAAAAAGTTGGCTTAAAACTCAACATTCAGAAAACGAAGATCATGGCATCTGGTCCCACCACTTCATGGGAAATAGATGGGGAAACTGTGGAAACAGTGTCAGACTTTCTTTTTTGGGGCTCCAAAATCACTGCAGATGGTGACTGCAGCCATGAAATTAAAAGACGCTTACACCTTGGAAGGAAAGTTATGACCAACCTAGATAGCATATTCAAAAGCAGAGACATTACTTTGCCAACAAAGGTTCGTCTAGTCAAGGCTATGGTTTTTCCTGTGGTCATGTATGGATGTGAGAGTTGGACTGTGAAGAAGGTGGGGCACCGAAGAATTGGTGCTTTTGAACTGTGGTGTTGGAGAAGACTCTTGAGAGTGCCTTGGACTGCAAGGAGATCCAACCAGTCCATTCTGAAGGAGATCAGCCCTGGGATTTCTTTGGAAGGAATGATGCTAAAGCTGAAACTCCAGTACTTTGGCCACCTCATGCGAAGAGTTGACTCATTGGAAAAGACTCTGATGCTGGGAGGGATTGGGGGCAGGAGGAGAAGGTGACGACAGAGGATGAGATGGCTGGATGGCATCGCTGACTCGATCGACGTGAGTCTGAGTGAACTCCGGGAGTTGGTGATGGACAGGGAGGCCTTGCGTGCTGCGATTCATGGGGTTGCGGGCAGTCGGACACGACTGAGCGACTGATCTGATCTGATCTGAAGCTAGCCGTTTAGTACCATGCTTTCCAGCTCAAGGCTGCTTTTCTTCAGTAAACATACATTTTTCAGTCATCATCCAGTTCTAACTCCTATTAACCCTATAAGTATTGTTTATGCATCATTTCCTATGTAAAGCCTTTCCTGAAATTTCTAAGTCAAATTTAATGCCCCTTCCTCCCATTGCACTTTCTGCATATCTTTATTTAGAGAACTTCTCAGGTTTTATTGCAATTTAGTATTTTATTTTTCTGCCTACTTTTTAGTTTGTGAGTCCTCCAAAAATGAATCCTGGGATGTCATGTTCATCTTTGTATTCCCAATACAAAGCACAGTGTCAGTCATGTAATATGCATTCTGTTTTTGACAAATGAGTGGGTTTTAAAAGTCTACTGCTACCCACTTTGTGCCTTTACAAGAATTAGAGGAGGAATAGAAAATTATACAAAAATGCAGATTTTGTTAAAATACGATACTTTTCTGCCATCTGGAAGGAAGTCTGGCATATCCATGCTGTGAGTGGTGCCCCTTTAGATGCACATCCTTAGTAACTGTGTGCAGTAGCCATCAGTTTCAGAAACTATCTCAACTACCTCTTACCTGTATACTTTGGGATTTGTTACTAAACACTTTTTGTCTTGATTTCCCTTGCCTGTAGTATGGTGATCATAATGCTTGCCTTATTTCCTTGTAAGACTATGACAATTAAATGAGATAAGACACTTTAGAAAATTTTAGTAGGTGTATTTCCTTAAATACTATGAAAGATTTGAAATTTTCTCCATTTTCAGTGATTAATATGTGCAGGCATGATATAATAAATTTACTGTTTTTGGATGTTATTCAGATATGTTGACAAATACAAAATGAATACACTTAGGCTATACAACATGGTTTGTTTTAAAGGTATCTGACCTGATGATTTAATATACATTGTGATATGATTACCAAAACCACGTTAACTAACACACACAATTTGTATGGAAACACAAAAGACCCAAATAGCCAAAGCACTCTTGAGAAAGAAAAATGGAGTTGGAGGAATTAAGAACCCTGACTTCAGACTATACTACAAAGCTGTAGTCATCAAAACAGTATTGTACTGTCACAGAAACAGAAATACAAATCAATGGGACAGGGTAGAAAGCCCAGAGATAAGCCCGGGCACCTGTAGTCACCGAATCTGTGACAAAGGAGGCAAGACTATGCAGTGGAGAAGAGACAGTCTTCAATAAATGCTGCTGGGAAAACTGGACAGCTTCACATAAAATAATGAAATTATAGTACTCCTAACAACATGTGCAAAAATAAACTCAAAATTGATTAAAAACAAAGTGTTATATAAAATTTTAAAACCTTAGATAAAAAGTATATTTTTTTCTTCTATCAATAGTGTAAGACGAATGGAATGCAAGCCTTTTCTCAAGGTCTTAATGAACAACAACATCATTCTCCAGTTAAAAAAGGTAAATTTTTACCATAATTACCAACTTTCATAAGAGATTCGTAACAATCATGTAAAGTTAATATTTGCTTACCTGGAAACCTTATGTACATTAGAAATTTTATTATATTCTTTTGGTTGATTTCTGTATATTACAAATTATAGGTTTGACTGCTCTAAACAGACTATCATTACAGTGACAAGATAGAGGTTTATTTCTGTCTTCTGTAATATGTAAAATTTTAAGCTGGTATATTAATTCTGTTCTGTGAAGTTGCTACTAGCCCCAGTATTAAACTGTCCTTGGTTTTACCATCTTTAATATGTGGCTTCCATCTTAATGCCGAAGATGAATGCCTCTGCTCCGGCCATCACATTCTCTTTCTAGCCATCAGGAAGGAAGTAGGGAGGAAGAAGGTTCTTAAAACTATGACTCAGAAGTTGCATATATAACTTCCACTTAATGTCTCATTGGCTGGAACTTAGTCATGCTGTACAAAGCAGACTGGAAAATGTAATCTTTAGCTCTGCAACCAGCTAACTTTATCACTGAAGCAGAAAGGAAGAACTGCTCTTGAGAAAAACCAATAGTCTCTCCCACACCGGCTACTTTTTAATGAAATAAAGGTTTTTTATTAATGTAGTTTCCAAATTTTGTCAACCAATCTATATATGTAATTTACGTGTAATTAAACCCTGTTAACATTTTCTTCTAGTACTTCATATTCTAAATAAAATAGTTAAATTGTTTCTATATTTTTCATTTCTATATTATATTTTGACAACCTTTTTTGGAAGATGAGATTTTATATCTTCTACATCAGTCCCCTCATTTCTTCAGCCCTTCTATCTACCCCCTTTCCACCATATACTTACTAAGTTTCAGTTAGAGTATCATCACTCTTTATATTATATATAACTGTGTAATTGCAGTAGCTTAGCTGAAAAGTGGAGAAGGCAATGGCAGCCCACTCCAGTACTCTTGCCTGGCAAATCCCATGGACAGAGGAGCCTGGTAGGCTGAAGTCCATGGGGTTGCTAGGAGTCGGACATGACTGAGCGACTTCACTTTGACTTTTCGCTTTCATGCATTGGACACGGAAATGGCAACCCACTCCAGTGTTCTTGCCTGGAGAATCCCAGGGACGGGGGAGCCTGGTGGGCTGCCGTCTATGGCGTCGCAGAGTCAGACCCAACTGAAGCGACTTAGCAGCAGTAGCAGCAGCTGAAAAGTACATACCTGTTTCATAAAATCCATCCTTTTTTCTGGAGCTCATGTTTACCTTGTTTTTCTATGTAATATTGTTAATTTTGCCCATCATTTGCTCCAGCAACTCTGCCACACTTATCTATATTTTCCTTATGGTTGGAGAAGGCTCTTGAGAGTCCCTTGGACTGCAAGGAGATCCAACCAGTCCATTCTGAAGGAGATTGAGCCCTGGGATTTCTTTGGAGGGAATGATGCTAAAGCTGAAACTCCAGTACTTTGGCCACCTCATGCGAAGGGTTGACTCATTGGAAAAGACTCTGATGCTGGGAGGGATTGGGGGCAGGAGGAGAAGGGGATGACAGAGGATAAGATGGCTGGATGGCATCACTGACTCGATGGATGTGAGTCTGAGTGAACTCCGGAAGTTGGTGATGGACAGGGAGGCCTAGCATGCTGCAATTCATGGAGTCGCAAAGAGTCGGATACGACTGAGCAACTGAACTGAACTGAACTGAAAAATGTATGAATTGGTATTTTTTCCCCTGGAGATGACTTTTCTTTTAGACTACTCCATTATCCAGTTCCAGTATGGATTAATTCCTCTTCAATACTACTATAAAGCTGTTGTCTTGGAATGAATTTTGCTGTTTTTATCTGGAGACATCCTCTTTGCAATTCTTAGATTTCTTTTTTCATCTTTTTTTCTTGAAATAAAACTCATCATTTAAGCCATTATAAATGTACAGTGTCATGCAACCATCAGTTCAGTTCAGTTGCTCAGTCATGTCTGACTCTTTGCAACCCTATGGACTGCAGCACTCCAGACTTCCCTGTCCATCAACTCCCGGAGTTTACTCAAACTCATGTCCATCAAGTTGGTGATGCCATCCAACCATCTCATCCTCTGTCGTCCCCTTCTTCTCCCACCTTCAATATTTCCCAGCATCAGGGTCTTTTCAAATGAATCAGTTCTTTGCATCAGATGGCCAAAGTATTGGAGTTTCAGCTTCAGCATCAGTCCTTCCAATGAATATTCAGGACTGATTTCCTTTAGGATGGACAGGTTGGATCTCCTTGCAGTTCAAGGGACTCTCAAGAGTCTTCACCAATACCACAGTTCAAGAGCATCAATTCTTCAGCGCTCAGCTTTCTTTATGGTCCAACTCATCACATCCATACATGACTACTGGAAAAACCATAGCCTTGACTAGACAGACTTTTTATTGGCAAAATAATGTCTCTGCTTTTTAATATGCTCTCTAGGTTGGTCATAGCTTTTCTTCCAAGTAGCAAGCATCTTTTAATTTCATGGCTGCAGTCACCATCAGCAGTGTTTTTGGAGCCCCCAAAAATAAAGTCTGTCACCGTTTTCATTGTTTCCCCATCTATTTGCCATGAAGTGATGGGACTGGATGCCATGATCTTAGTTTTTTGAAAATTGAGTTTTAAGGCAAGTTTTTTTAAGGACAGACTTTTTGGCACAGTGGGGGAAGGAGAGGGTCCAATGACGTAAGAGAGTAGCATTGAAACATATACATTACCATATGTAAAATAGATAGCCAGTGGGAACGTGCTGTATGATACAGGGAACCCAGCACCCATGATCAGTGACAACCTACAGGTGTGGGATGGGGATGGAGTTGGGAAGGAGGTTTAAGAGGGAGGGGACATATGTATACTTACGGCTGATTTGTGTTGATATATGGCCGAAACCATCACAATATTATAACATAATTATCCTCCAGTTTAAAACCACAAAATTTTTAAAAATGAAAACAACTGAATACCCAAATAGATACATGAAGCAAAGTCTTGAAGGGACCAAAGTGCAAGAGTTTCTTCCCCACAGATTTGATAATATTCTTCTGGTATATGGATGTGTTCACCCACCTGGAAACTTTGCAGAGCCTGCACTTTTTTTCTTAAACAGGTTTGTTTTTAAATTTTCATTTATTTATTTTTGACTGTGCTGGGTCTTCACTGCTGCATGGGCTTTTCTCTATTTGCGGCAAGCATGGGCTACTCTCGAGTTGCAGTGCGTGGGCTTCTAGTTGCGGGGCCTCTCTTGTTGCTGAGCACGAGCTCTGTGGTGCACGGGCTTTAGCAGTTGTGGCTCCCGGTCTCTAAAGCACAGACTCAATAGCTGTGCACGGGCTTAGTTGCTCTGTGGGATATGGGATCTTCCTGGATTAGGATCAGACCCACATCTGCTGCATTGATGGGTGGATTCTTTAATACTGAGCCACCAGGGAAGCCCCCAAACCTTGTAATTTGGGGATTTTTTTGGAAGCTTCATCACATAGGCACAATCTATCTTTAATTCAGTCTCCAACCCCTGTCCCCTTCAGAGGATGTAGGAGTGTGGCTGAAAGGTCCATGCTTCTCATCATTGCTTCGTCTTCCAGCTGACCAACCACTACCCAGGATCCCACCAAGAATCATCTCATTAGAACAGAAGACCAAATCACCCAGAAAATTTTAAGGAATTTAGGAGCTCTGTGTTAGGAACCCAGAGTCAAGTAACAAATATTAGAATGAAAGATGCTCTTAAGTTTTCTTATCATTTAGGAAATTACAAGGAAAAGAATCTCTGTACCAGGAACCAGAGCAGTATGTATTTTTTCTATTATTTCACAATATGGAAATCTCAGTTGCCAGTCCTTTTCTATTAGCATTTTAAAAATTACAGCTCCACTATTTCTGACCCAGTAAATATCTAATATAGACCAAGATGGTGATAGTCTGTGATGAGAAATCTGCAGATATTTGACTCATTCTTCCCCTTAAAGTTAGGGATCCTATCCTGTAGTTTTGTCACCGTTACCTCAAATAGTCCTTGATTCACAGTAGGTTTACAATAGATGTTTCTTGAATTCATGTTGATTATATAAATTTTTCATAAGTTAATACAAAAATATGAAGACAGGCTTATTAGAGTTCCACTTTGGCAGGATGTGAATTGCCCAATAGGTATTATACCTGCTATATTTTATAAGATTTCTCTACTACTTGTGAATAACCAGATTAAAGAGGCCATGCATTTCCAATTTTCTGAAAATTTTCCATGGTTAATTGGCTTTGTTTCCATGTAAAAGTAAAATCGGAGGCAGTAGATGTTTGTCAGAGTTTTTTCCCCCTCCCTTCTCCTTTATGTAAAAACTACTTACTATTTTACAAAATAATGGACTGATAATAGACATCCAGTAAGAAAGGAGTCAAAGGTGTTCTGAGAGACTCTGTGCTCTCAGAACAGAGAGCACAACATCTCTGTGCTCAACATTACGTTTGATGTTCCATATCTACAGAGAGAATCAAATACAGCAGAGATTTCCTGTTGAAGCTCTCAAGTGTTTCCATCTGCAGAAAAAAACCAGACTTTCTGCCTGATCATCCCATTGTACTTCAAAAACCAGTAAGTAATTTTCTAATTTTGTATCATTTTAATTCTAAATATATACTAGAGATTTCCATATTATTTTAATTCTAAAATATTTGCCTTTTAAACATTTTTAATCTTTCCAATTGTTAAATATAATTCAGAAAAGTACATAAATCTAAATATATGACCAATTATGTAACTAATTACCACTCTTGTCAAGAAATAGGATGGAATTACATTTTAGGAAATACTTTTCTGTTGAAAGGTCATGGAAGGAGATCCTATGTTATCTTCTAAAAGTGTTATTGTTTTGTTTTTCAACTGACTTTTATAATTGATTTTACCATAGGTTGTGAGAGACACAGGAGATTTTACTATATATTATGAGATACAGGTGAAGTTTTATTTTTCACTGCATGGATATCAAGTTATCCTAGCAATATCTAGCAAAAGGATAGACCTGCCATCTATTTTTATATTTATGTGTGGTCTGTTTATGGGCTGTCTGTCCTGTTTGGTTACTTGTTTTATACAATAGGACAACATGTTCTGCAACATGACTTTATTGTTTCTTTGCCTTTATTTTTTTAAAACATTTTATTGCCTATAGTCAATTAACAATGCTGCGGTAGTTTTAAGTGGATAGTAAAAGGACTCAGCCGTTACATATACGTGTATCCATTCTCCCACAAACTCCCCTCCCATCCAGGCCTCCACATAACACTGAGAAGAGTTCTCTGTGCTGTACAGTAGGACCTTGTTGGTTATCCATCGTAAATACAGCAGTGTGTACATGTCGATCCCAACTTCCCTAACCATCCCTCACCCCATCCTTACCCCACTGGCAACCATAAATTTTTCTTTGTGAGTCTGTTTCTGTTTTGTAAAGTTCATTTGTATCATTTCTTTTTGGATTCATATAAGGGATGTCATATGATATTTCTTCTTCTCTGTTAGAGTTACTTCACTCAATATGACAATCTCTAGGTCCATCCATGTCACTGCACCTGACATTATTTCATTATTTGTAATCGCTGAGAAGTAGTCCATTGTATATATGTACCATATCATCTTTATCCATTCCTCTATCAACAGACAGTTAGGTTGTTTCCATGTCTTGGCTGTTCTAAACAGTGCTGCAGTGAACACTGAGGTACATGTATCCTTTCAGACCATGTGTCTCTCTGGATATATGCCTAGGAGTGAGACTGTAGGGTCATATGGTAGCTCTGTTGTTGCTGTTGTTCAGTTACTGAGTCATGTCTGACTCTGCAACCCCATGGATGGCAGCATGCCAGGCTTCCCTGTCCTTCACCGTCTTCAAGAGCTTGCTCAAACTCATGTGCATCGAGTCGGTGATGCCATCCAACTGTCTTATCCTCTCTCATCCCCTTCTCCTCCTTTCTTCAATCCTTCCCAGCATCAGCGTCTTTTCTAATGAATCGGCTCTTCGCATCAGGTGACCCATGTATTGGAGCTTCAACTTCAGCATCAGTCCTTCCAATGAATATTCAGGGTTGACTTCCTTTAGCATTGACTGGCTTAATCTCCTTGCAGTCCAAGGGACTCTCAAGAGTCTTCTCCAACACCACAGTTCAAAAGCATCATTTCTTCAGCACTCAGCCTTCTTTATGGTCTGACTCTCACGTCCATACATGCTGCTGCTGCTGCTAAGTCTCTTCAGTCGTGTCCGACTCTGTGCAACCCCATAGACAGCAGCCCACCAGGCTCCCCTGTCCCTGGGATTCTCCAGGCAAGAATACTGGAGTGGGTTGCTGCCGGGGTCCAGCCCTGGCTGATCCAGGGTATTCGAAGCGGGGACGGCGTCGGCGACCTATTTAATTATTTATTCATCAAAGATATAAAGAGTAATAGAATGAGGATAGCTCAGTAGGAAAATTCAGTGGAGAAAAGAGGCTGAGTAGCTTGGTTTACGCGGGGGACCAATGAAACTTCAAGACAAGAAGTTTGCACCACTTACGTAGGCCGCAGGCGTCCTTCCGTTCTCCCGAAGGAGAGGAGACACTGAGGCCTCCCTGGTCGGATCTTAGAAGCCCAGGCATAATTAGCAAGCATGGTGGGTTCCGCGCTCCAGATGGAGACTCGGCCAGAATTTGAAAGAGAGAGCGACATGGGGAGACCAAGTTTTGGTGAACAAGGCCCGCACTTTATTTTCCAAAGTAGTTTTTATACCTAAAGTTGTGCATAGAGGATAATGGGGGAAGGGGTGGAGTCATGCAAGGACAGCAGTTCCTGGTCCTAATCGAAGCCAGGCTTTTCAAACTTATCATATGCAAAAGTTCAGGTGAATTACATCATCTTCTGGCCAGGAGGCCTGTTAACATTTTAAGAAACTTATCTTTCTCTAAAGGTGATTATTCCAAAGTCAGGCACCAGCCTCCAAAAAAGCATTGGACAAAGCTGCATTCCTATAGGGCAAAGGTGAGGTGGGCTCAATCAAGAAAAGAATTAACTCAAGGGTCCAACATTACAAACATTGAGGCTACTACTTACATTTCTATACACCCATTATATCAATCAATACACTGCCAAGGACACAGTAGGTAAGGAGTATGGAGACTTAGCAGCAAACATTGGCCCAACAAGTGAAAAACCCTTCACCAATACAATTTCTAATCAATCTTTTAACTACTCAAAGGAATCTGTGTTTAGGCAGTTTAGAACATCTCCTGCCTCTCACAGTTGGGAGGCTCTGAACAATCACATGTGGCCAGAAAAACCTATTCAGGCAGGCTAGAGGATTTCCAAAGGAGTTTGTAGGTTAAACACGTTCACACCCAGGAATTATTAACTGGAGCTGTAAGCTAACTCTTTTTTCAGAGAGAGGTAGTGGGGGACAGCCCTCCGTAAAGTCAGAGGTGTAGGTGAAAGCACAAAGCAGAAAGTAGGCAGACTCTGGTTTGGGGGGTAGATGCTCGAGAATTTCCAGGGGGACTCCTGAGGCTCGATCCCGCCTTTGCGTATGCCGAGCCTCCTTCCTCATGACCTTTGTCATGGGCGGAATTCCTCACACTGGCTCCCGGCAGTGATAGAATTCCAGTTGAGCTATTACAGATCCTCACTCAATATGCAATATGCCGGCTCCTGGCAGGTTGCCATTTCCTTTTCCAATGCATGAAAGTGAAAGGTAAAAGTGAAGTCGCTCAGTCGTGTCCGACTTGTAGCAACCCCATAGACCGCAGCCTACCAGGCTCCTCCATCCATGGGATTTTCCAGGCCAGAGTACTAGAGTGGGGTGCCATTGCCTTCTCCAATCCATACATGACTACTGGAAAAACTATAGCTTTGACTATGTGGACCTTTGTTGGCAAAGTAATGTCTCTGCTTTTTAATATGCTATCTAGGTTTGTCATAGCTTTTTCTTCCAAGGAACAAGCGTCTTTTAATTTAATGGCTGCAGTCACCATCTGCAGTGATTCTGGAGCTGAAGAAAATAAAGTCTGTCACTGTTTCCTTTGTTTCCCCATCTATTTGCCATGAAGTGATGAGACCAGATGCTACTTTTAGTCTTTTAAGGAACCTCCATGCTGTTCTCCATTAGTGCTGTACCAATTTATATTCTCACCAACATTTTAGTGTGGATTTTTGATAATAGCCATTTTGACTGGTGTAAAATAATCTCATTGTATTTTTGATTTGCATTTCTCTAATAACTAAGCAATGTCTATTTGTACATTTTAGAGACCCTTGTTGGGCACATTATTTGCAAATATTTTATCCCAGTCTGGGGTTGTCTTTTCACTTTGTTTATGGTTTTCTTTGCTGTGCACAATCTTTTCAGTTTAATTAGGTCTCATTTGTTTATATTTGTTTTTATTTCCATTATTGTGGGAGATGGAATGAAAAAGATTGCTAAGATTTATGTCAGTGAGTATTCTGCCTATATTTTCCTTTGGGAGTTTTATTCTGTCTGGTCGCACATTTAGGCCTTTAATCCATTTTGAGATTTTTTTGTGTATGTGTTAAAGAATGACCTAATTTTATTTTTTGACATGCAGCTGTCCAATTTTTCCAACATCATTTGTTGAAGAGACTGTCTTTTTACCAATGTATAGTCATCCCCTTTGTCATAGATTAATTGATCATAGGTGCATGGGTTTATTTCTGGGCTGTTATATTGATCTATTTTTCTATTTTTGTGCCAGTACCATACTGGTGTGATTACTACAGTTTTGTAATATAGTCTGAAGTCAACAGCCTGATTCCTCTAGCTCTGTTTTTCTTTCTCAAGATTGCTTTGGCCATTTGGGGTCTTTTGTGTCTCTATACAAAATTTAAGATTTTTTGTTCTAATTCTGTGAAAAATGCCATTGGTGATTTAATAGGGATTGCATTGAATTTGTAGATTGCCTTGGGTAGTATAGTCATTTTGACGATATTCATATTTCCATTCCATTGGTATGGAATGGTATATTTTTTCCTTCTGTTTGTGTCTTCAGTTTCTTTCACGGGCATCTTATAGTTTTCAGAATACAAGCCTTTGTGTCTTTAGGTAAGTTTATTCCTAAGTATTTTATGCAGTGATAAATGGGATTGTTTCTTGAATTTCTTGTTCTCATCTTTCATTGTTAGTATATAGAAATGCAGTGGATTTCTGTGTATTAATTTTGTAACCTGCAGGTTTATCACATTCATTGATGAGCTCTAATAGTTTTTTGGTAGAATCTTTAAGATATTCTATGTATAGTATCATGTCATCTGCAAACAGTGAAAAGTTTAACTTCTTCTTTTCCAATTTGAATTCCCTTTATTTTTCATGTCTGATTGCTGTAACTCAGATTTCCAAAACTGTGTTGAATAAAATTGGTGAGAGTGGACATCCTTGTCTTACTTGTGGTTTTAGAGGAGATGCTTTCAACTTTGCACCATTGAGTACGGTGTTAGTTGCAGGTTTGACATATATGGTGTTTATTATATTGAGGTATATTCAATCTGTGCCCACTTTCTGGAGAGTTTTTGTCATAAATGGGTATTGAATTTTGTCAAAATATTTTTCTGCATCTATTAAGATGATTGTATGGTTTTTATTCTTATGTGGTGTATCAAATTGATTGATTTGTGTATACCGAAGAATCCTTGCATTCCTGGGATAAATCCCACTTGGTCATGATGTATGATCCTTTTAATGTGTTGTCAGATTCTGTTTGCTAGGATTTTGTTGAGGATTTTTGCATCTGTGTTCATCAGTGATTTTCTTTTCTTATGGTGTCTGTCTGGTTTTGGTATTATGGTGATGGTGGCCTCATAGAATGAGTTTGTGAGTTTTCTTTGCAATTTTTGGAAGTTTCAGAAGGATAGGTGTTAGCTCTTCTCTAAATGTTTGATAGTATTCACTGTGAAGCCATCCAGTCCTTGAATTTTGTTTGTTAGAAGTTTTTTTTTTTTTAATGACAGTTTCAATTTCAGTTCTTTGATTGGTCTGTTTATATTTTCTGTTTTTTACCTGGTTCAGTCTTGAGAAGCTCTAACCTTTCTAAGAATTTGTCCATTTCTTCCAGATTGTCCATTTTATTGGCATTTAGTTGGTTGTAGTAATTTCTTATGATCCTCAGTATTTCTGTGGTGACAGTTGTCACTTCTCATTTTCATTTCCAACTGTATTGAGTTTTCTCTTTTTTTTCTTGATGACTCTGGATAAAGGTTTATCAAATTTGTTTATCTTTTCAGAGAAACACCATTTAGTTTCATTGTTCTTTCTTATTATTTTCTTTGTCTCCATTTCATTTATTTCTGCTCTGATCATTATGATTTTTTCCTTCTATTAACTTTAGGTTTTGTTTGTTCTTTCTCTAAGTATTTTAGTTGTAAGGTTAGGTTGTTTATTTTTCTTGTTTCTTGAGGTAAAATTGTATTTCTATAAACTTCTGTATTAGAACTGCTTTTGCAGCATCCCATAGGTTTTGGATCATTGTGCTTTCATTTTCATTTTTCTTTAGGCATTTTTTTATTTCTTTTTTGATTTATTCAGTGATCCATTGTTTGTTTAGTAACATATGGTTTAGCTTCCTCCTGTTTGTATTTTTTATATTCTTTTTCTTGTGGTTTACTTCTAATCTCATTGTGTTGTGATCTGTGATTGGCAGTCAAATGGGCCTTAGGAAGCATCACTACGAACAAAGCTAGTGGAGGTGATGGAATTCCAGTTGAGCTATTTCAAATTCTGAAAGATGACGCTGTGAAAGTGCTGCACTCACCATGCCAGCAAATTTGGAAAACTCAGCAGTGGCCACAGGACTGGAAAAGGTCAGTTTTCATCCAATACCAAAAAAAGGCAATGCCAAAGAATGCTCAAACTACCACACAATTGCACTCATCTCACACACTAGTAAAGTAATGCTCAAAATTCTCCAAGCCAGGCTTCAGCAGTACATAAACCATGAACTTCCAGATGTTCACGCTGGATTTAGAAAAGACAGAGGAAGCAGAGATCAAATTGCTGGATCATCAAAAAATCAAGAGAGTTCCAGAAAAACATCTATTTCTGCTTTATTGACTATGCCAAAGCCTTTGACTGTGTGGATCACAATAAACCTTGGAAAATTCTGAAAGAGATGGGAGTACCAGACCACCTGACCTGCCCTCTTGAGAAACCTGTATGCAGGTCAGGAAGCAACAATTAGAACTGGACATGGAACAACAGACTGGTTCCAAATAGGAAAAGGAGTATGTCAAGGCTGTATATTGTCACCCTGCTTATTTAACTTATATGCAGAGTACATCATGAGAAACACTGGGCTGGAGGAAGCACAAGCTGGAATCAAGACTGCCGGGAGAAATATCAATAACCTCAGATATGCAGATGGCACCACCCTTATGGCAGAAAGAGAAGAAGAACTAAAGAGCCTCTTGATGAAAGTGAAAGAGGAGAGTGAAAAAGTTGGCTTAAAGCTCAACATTCAGAAAACGAAGATCATGGCGTCTGGTCCCATCACTTCATGGCAAATAGATGGGGAAACAGTGGCTGACTTTATTTTTTGGGGCTTCACAATCACTGCGGATGGTGATTGCAGCCATGAAATTAAAAGATGCTTACTCCTTGGAAAGAGAGTTATGACCAAACCTCAGTTCAGTTCAGTTGCTCAGTCGTGTCCAACTCTTTGCGACCCCATGAATCGCAGCACGCCAGGCCTCCCTGTCCATCACCATCTCCTGGAGTTCACTCAAACTCACGTCCATCCAGTCAGTGATGCTATCCAGCCATCTCATCCTCTGTCGTCCCCTTCTCCTCCTGCCCCCAATCCCTCCCAGCATCAGAGTCTTTTCCAATGAGTCAATTCTTCGTATGAGGTGGCCAAAGTACTGGAGTTTCAGCTTTAGCATCATTCCTTCCAAAGAAACCCCAGGGCTGATCTCCTTCAGAATGGACTGGTTGGATCTCCTTGCAGTCCAAGGGACTCTCAAGAGCCTTCTCCAACACCACACTTCAAAAGCATCAATTCTTTGGCGCTCAGCTTTCTTCACAGTCCAACTCTCACATCCATACATGACCACTGGAAAAATCATAGCCCTGACTAGACGGACCTTTGTTGGCAAAGTAATGTCTCTGCTTTTGAATATGCTATCTAGGTTGGTCATAAGTTTTCTTCCAAGGAGTAAGCATCTTTTAATTTCATGGCTGCAGTCACCATCTGCACTAACCAGATGGTTGGATGGCATCACTGACTCGATGGACATGGGTTTGGGTAGACTCTGGGAGTTGGTGATGGACAGGGAGGCCTGGCATGCTGCTATTCATGGGGTGGCAAAGAGTCGGACATGGCTGAGTGACTGAACTGAACTGTGATTGGATAAATACTTGATATGATTTTATTTTCTTATGTTTATCAATGCTTACTTCACATGGTTCAGCATGTGGTCAGCCCTGGAGAATGTTCTGTGTGCACTTTGGCTTCTGCTTCTGTGTATTCTGCTGCTTTAGGATGGGAAGTTTTATAAATATCAGTTAAATGTATCTGGTGTAATGTGTCACTAACGTTGTGTTTTTTATTGATCTTCTGTCTGGACGATCTCTCCATTGATGAAAGTGGGGTGTTAAATTCCTCCAGTACTATTGTGTTACTGTCAATTTTTTTCCTTTATGGATGTTAGTATTTACATTATATATTGAGATGCCCCTGTGTTAGGTGCATATATTTAACAATTGTTACATCTTCTTAGACTGATCCCTTTATCATTAGGAACTATCTTTTTTTGTCTAGTATAACAGTCTTTGTTTTAAAGTCAATTTTGTCTGATATGAGTATTGATAATTCCATTTTATTTTGATTTCCATTTGTGTGGTATACCTTCTACCCCCTCACTTTCCCTATGTTTGTGTTTCTAGATCTGAGGTTGGTCTCTTACAGACAGCATATATACTTGTCTTGTTTTTGTATCCACCCTACCAGGCTTTGTCTCTTGACTGGCACATTTAATCTATTTATATTTATGGGTAATCATCAATATGTGTATTTCTGTTGCCATTTTCTTAATTATTTTGGGTTTGTTTTTGTAGGCCTTTTTTCTTCCCCCCTCTTTTGTTCTCCTATGGTTTGGTGACCAGCATCTTTAGTGTTGTGTTTGGGTAGCTTTTTCTTTTGTGTCTTTGGGTTTCCAGAAGGTCTTGGAATAGGAAATGACAACCCAGTCCAGTATTCTTACCTGGAGAATCCCATGGACAGAGGAGCCTGGCAGGCTACAGTCCATGGGGTTGCAGAGATTCAAACAACTGAGCAGCTGAGCATAGGGAAGTTTTTTTGGTTTGTTTTGTTTTTAATTAATTGGAGGATAATTGCTGTACAGAATTTTGTTTTCTGTGAAACATCAACAGGAATCAGCCATAGGTATACACATGTCCCCTCCCTCCTGAACCTCCCTCCCATCTCCCTCCCCATCCCACCCTTCTAGATTGTCACAGTGCCCCTGTTTGAGTTCCCTGAGTCATACAGCAAATTCCCGTTGGCTATCTATTTTACATATGGTCATGTAAGTTTCCCTATCAGTGTCTCCATGCATCCCACCCTCTCCCTCCTCCCCTGCCCCCATGCCCTTAGGTCTGTTCTCTATGTCTTTCTCCATTGCTGCCCTGGAAATAAATTCATCAGTGTCATCTTTCTAGATTCCATATATATGCATTAGTATATGATATTTATATTTCTCTTTCTGGCTTACTTGTACCACAGCTTCTTTATCCATTCATCTGTTGATGGGTATCTTGGTTGCTTTCATGTTCTAGCTATTATGAATAGTGCTGCAGTGAACACTGGCGTACATGTGTCTTTTTGCAATTTTGGTTTCTTCAGGGTTTATGTCTAGTAGTGGAATTGCTGGGTCATGTGGTGGTTTTATTCCTAATTTTTAAAGAAGTTTTACTATAACAGTACATATATCCACAAGTTTTTTTTTTTTTTTTTTTTCAAGTTGGTACTCTTTCCTGCTTAGAGGAATTCCTGTAACATTTGTTGCAAAGCTGGTCTGGTGCTTTTGTTTATCATTTTGTTTGTCTTAGCTTTTGTTGGTCTGTAAAGCTTTTGATTTCTCCATCAACTCTGAATGAGAGCTTTGCTGGGTAGATTATTCTTGGTTGTAGTTTCTTCCCTATTATCACTTTAAATATATCATGCCACTCCCTTCTGCTTGCAGAGTTTCTGCTGAGAATTCGGCCAATACCCTTATGGGAGTTCCTCTTGTATATGATTTGTCCTTTTCCCTTCTTGTTTTAATATTTTATGTTTGTCTTTGATTTTTGTCAATTTGATTACTGTGTGTCTCAATGTGTTCTTCCTCGGGTTTATTCTATCTGGGACTCTCTGTGTTTCCTTGACTTGATTGACTGTTTCCTTTCCCATGTTATTTTCTCAGGCCTTTCCCTTTCTCTTCTTCTAGGACCCCTATGATTTGAATGTTGGCATGTTAAATATTGTCACAGAGGTCTCTGAGACTGTCCTCATTTATTTCATCCTTTTTTATTCTGCTCCTCAGCAGTTGTTTTCACCATTCTATCTTTCAACTCACTTATCCATTCTTCTGCCTCAGTTATTCTGCTATTGTTTCCTTCTAGTGTATTTTATATTTCAGTTATTGTATTTATCTCTGTTTGTTCTTTAGTGCTTTTGCTTAGTTGCTCAGTCATGTTTGCCTCTTTACAACCCCATGGACTGTAGCCTGCCAGGCTCCTCTGTCCATGGGATTCTCCAGGCAAGGATATTGGAGTGGGTTGCCATGTCCTTCTCCAGGAGATCTTCCTGACCCAGGGATCAAACCAGGTCCCATGCATTGCAGGCAGATTCTTTACCAGCTGAGCTTTTGTTTAACATTTCTTGCATCTTCTCAAACTTTGCCTCCGTTCTTTTCCCCAGATCCAAGTCATTTTCACTGTTGTGATTCTGAATCCTTTTTCTGGAAGGTTGCCTATCTCCACTGCATTTAGGTTTTTTTGGAGAGGTTCTGTCTTGTTCCTTCATCTGTTTATGATCCTCTCCCTTTTTTGTTTAACTTTCTGTGGTTATGGTTTTTCTTTTAGAGGCTGCAGGATTGTAGTTCTTTTTGTTTCTGCTCTCTGCCCTCTGGTGAATGAGGCTATCTAGGAAGCTGTGCAGGCTTCCTGATGGGAGGGACTGGTGGTAGGTGGAACTGGGTCTTGTGTGGTTATCAGGGGCCATGCTCGCTGAAGCTTTCATCTGCTTTTCTGCTGATGGTTGGGGCTGCTGTCCCTCCCTGTTAGCTGTTTGGCCTGAAGCAACCCAGCCTTGGAACCTACAGGGTTCACATTATTTTGGACAAATCATATACCCTGAAATTGAGTTTACTTCTGTTTTTTGCATTAATAACATTGTTAAAAAATTAGGTACTACAGAAACAGAACTGGTTTGGAGTATAATCTGTTTTAAAATGAATTGCATATGTTCTTCTATGAAAAAACTATTTTTTTTGACAAATTCCAGTTACTTTAATAGTTTCTATAGAAACATACATTTAGATCTGAAAACAATAAGCCACAGAATTTGTTCAATAAAATAATTATTAAAAGCTACACTCATTCAACCTAATTGGTAAATTAACATTTTCTTCTTTATTACAGGAAAACAACCAAAGCTTTAAGTAGCATTTTAAGAACATATGTATTTGAAGATAAAGAATTATTCATTTTCTATTTTGGACACCTGCAAATGAAGTGGATCTAGTAACAATAACTGTAATGACTGTGCCAATTCAATTTATTTTTAATTTCGATGGTTGGGTATTTGGTTTCTCCTAAAATGAGAAAGAGATTTAAACCTTAAAAATTTTCTAATCAGTTTCAGCTTTGTAGGCAGTTTCCTGCATAAATTGGGAAGTAACACTGAAAAGTAAGAATTTGGTTAGTGAAATGGGAAGACTGTGTATTTATAATTTGAATGCTACTTGCAATTTTTTGTTTTTCATCACTTGTAATAATGGAATGGAAATGTAAGCTGTAAAGATTCACAAATATAAAGTATTTGCTACGATGTATATATGATACATAATTTCTTGTTGCTTTAAAGTTGCTTTTGTTTTGTTTCCCACTGATTTCATACTAGCACTTGAAAGTATCTTTACAATCTCCATAGAGGCTTAGAATAATTCAGGATGTTCAATGAACAGTTCTCAATGACAGGAGGTAGAATATTTTAAGAGGTATTTCTTTTCAAATATATGATTGATCTCTAGGTTTGTGATAATAACAGCATTGTCTAAGATTCTTTTATTTCCAAAAGAGGAATAATTGAGGCATTTGCAAATAATTGAGGTGCATTAAATTTCAATTCTGTAATTTCTTATAGCAACAACATGTATGGATGAAGAATCTGGGGGTTTAAACTTTTAGCTCCTAGAAATTTTATACAATAAACCTGCAATTTGTCATTCTGGATATTATTCTTTAAAAAAAAAAAAAAGTTCCAGCGCAGTAGCACAGATACTGAAAATTGTTGATATAAAGGTAAGTGTAAACTCTCCCTGGTTTGAATCTCTCAGATCCCTGGGTCCATTGGCAAGGAATCCAAGGACATCATTTGTCAGAAAGTTTATCTTAAACTGAATGCTGAACTCCTAAAACCATGACCTTTTTCTTCACTTGTCTTTGGACTTGTTACCCAGATTCAAACTTTAGTCCAAGGTTTCCCATCTTGGTCTTTATTATACTACTTTTCACTGTTTTGTTCCCCAGAAAAAGATTGCTCTTTAAATAGAAAAAAAGCCTTCACTAGCCATAAATTTATTAGTTTACTTAAAAATGAGAATAACCTACGGTCCAATTTTTTTCACTTGTTTTTGCTCTATTATTTCTGTTATATCATAGGTTCTAGTATTTATATGTGTATGATACACACACACTTTCACATACATACACAAAAATACATGTAATTCATAGAAGAGCTAGGGTCATGTCAACAAAAAAGTAATTAAAAAGATTTACCATATAAGTAACTTGGTTTGCTTTATTATTTATCTATTCTTAAAGGCTTTTGACTCTACTTAAAAAACGTGATAGAACCTATTCCAATTTGGAATCTAAAGTGCCCTTTACTTAGCACTGTTACTGAGAGCAGAACCCTTTTGAAGTCATACTACCACTCCACTTGGAAACTGCCTAGTATCCACAGGATTTGATGTATTTTCTGAATCTACTGAAATGGACCAGCCAGAAAAATATATTGATTGGCTATAGTTTGTATTTTTGTAATCATTTATAACCAGGATTTTCAAGAAGATTTGTATATCAAAAGTCCCCAAGGTTTCAAACTCTTTTGATCCTTTCTTACTGTATATAATCAAAGTGCAACTGCAGAGACTGTTTTATTATCTCTTTGCCTTTGTACATACATACAGCGTATTTAAATAATCATTGTATGTCTCTATTCGTATTGTTCTTTGCTTTGTATATAAATTAAAACAGTTGAGCCAGGTGTTGTTTCATAGTGTTTTCACGTTTAGAAATGACCAGACACACACACACACACAATATGACTATGTATGTCAATATTCACTACCTACTTCTAGTAGAAGCTGTGGAAAATTCTTTAATTTTATTTGACTTGATTGAGGGTATATAAAGGTCTTTGTTAGACTTTATATTAGTTTATGTTATATGAACTTTTATATTTAAAAAGTAAAATTTTAGTTCAGCCTTTCTTTTTGCCTGAGTTATCCAACAGTTAAAAAAATAGGAAAAGTTCACTTTATATTTGCTTCCCAGAGGACCTGTAGTTTCAAAGGAATTTGGACTAGAGAATAACATGGTAACAAATTTCTATATGCATTGAATTTTCATTAGCAGTATTTATCAGAATAAAGACATTATATTAAAAATACTTCATTTATGAGCTTGTACAGCAGAGTATATAAGGTACATAGTCTTAGTTGATCTAGTGATGCTGAGATTAGTCATTCTAGGGTTGAAACAGTAAAATAGATGTTTTTTGTCCACTACATATTTTATTATTTCCCTGAAGTTTTATACGTATTTTATAATTCTTTGTTCACCTAGGTTAAAATTTTGGTTTTAAAACGTTTGAAATTGTTGTTGTTGTTTAGTCACTAAGTCATGTCTCACTCTCTGAGCCCTCATGGATCTGCATGCTAGTTTCCTCTGTCCACTATCCCCAAGAGTTTGCTCAAAACCTTATTCATTGAGTTGGTGTTGCTATCTAACCATCTCATCCTCTGTTGCTCCCTTCTCCTTTTGCCTTCAATCTTTCCCAGCATCAGGGTCTTTTCCAATGAGTCAGCATTTTGCATCAGATGGCCAGAATACTGGAGCTTCAGCAACAGTCCTTCCAATGAATATTCGGGGTTAGTTTCCTTTAGTAGTGATGGGTTTGATCTCCTTGCTGTCCAAGGGACTCTCACGAGTCTTCTCTACCACAGTTTGAAGGCATCAGTTCTTCAGCACTCAGCCTTCTTTATGGACCAACTCTCACATCTGTACACGCTGTTGCTGCTGCTAAATCATGTCAGTCGTGTCCAACTCTTTGCAGCCCCATAGACCGCAGACCACCAGGCTCCTCTGTCCCTGGGATTCTCCAGGCAAGAATACTGGAGTGGGTTGCCATTTCCTTCTCCAGTGCAGAAAAGTGAAAGTGAAGTTGCTCAGGCGTGTCTGACTCTTCACGACTGTACATGACCCCTGGAAAAACCACAGCTTTGACTATACAGATCTTTGTTGGCAAAGTGATGTCTCCTCTTTTTAATATGCTGTCTAGGTTTGTCATAGCTTTCCTTCCAAGGAACAAGCATCTTTTAATTTTATGGCTGCAGTCACCATCTGCAGTGATTTTGGAGCCCAAGGAAAGAAAGTCTGTCACTGCTTCCACTTTTCTTCCTTCTATTTGCCAAGTGATGGGACCAGATGCCATGATCTTAGTTTTTTGAATGTTGAGTTTTAAGCCAGGTTTTTTACTCTCCACTTGCACCCTCATCAAGAGGCTCACTTTCTGCCTTTAGAAGAGTATCATCTGCATATCTTAGGTTATTGATTTTTCTCCTGGCAGTGTTGATTCCAGCTTGTGATTCATTCAGCCCAGCATTTCACATGATGTGATCTGCATAGAAGTTAAATAAGCAGGGTGACAATATGCAGCTTTGTCCTTGTTTCCCAATTTTGAACCACTGTGTTGTTCCATGTCTGGCTTTAACTGTTGCTTCTTGTACTGCATACATGTTTCTCAGGAGACAGGTAATGTGGTCTGATGCTTAAAGAGATGGGAATGTCTTTAAGAATTTTCCATAGCTGTGATCCACACAGTCAAAGGCTTTCTGCTGGTGGTGGTTTAGTTGCTAAGTCATGTCCGACCTTTATGACCCAATGGACTATAGCCTGCCAGGCTCTTCTGTCCATGGGATTCTCTAGGTAAGAATAGTGGAGTGGGTTGCCATTTCCTTCTCCAGGGGAAATCAAAGGCTTTAGTGTAGTCAGTGAAGCAGAAGTAGATATTTTTCTGGAACTCCACTGCTTCCTCTGTGATCCAGCAATTGTTGGCATTTTGATCTCTGGTTCCTCTGCCTCTTCGAAACCCAGCTTGTTCATGTAGAAGTTCTAGGTTCACATACTGCTGAGGCCTAGCTTAAGGGATTTGGAGCATAACCTTGCTAGCATGTGAAATAAGTACAATTGTATGATACTTTGAGCATTCTTTGGCATTGCCCTTCTTTGGGATTGGAATGAAAATTGACCTTTTCCAGTCCTGTGGCCACTGCTGAGTTTATTACTTAAATGCAAATGTCTATTCTTCATAAGAAAATTTAGACCTCTGGACCATGTGCCAAAAATTTTGAACCACATTTTCTTAAAGTAAAGCTGCCCTCTTTTCTTGATATGTTTAACTTACATGCATGGAATGATGATACCAATACATGGTAATGCATGGTATAATGGTGTTGCATTATTAAATGATACCATGTCACAAAACTGTTCACTTGCAAAAAAAGTTTATAACTTGACAGATGGGTAAAAAGTCTATCAATTATAGTGAAGGCTGGTATATGCTCATGTATTAATACTAACTTTTCTAAGCTTAAACAGCAGAAAGATATTTCTCACAATTTTAGAGACTAAAAGTCCAAAATAGAGTGCAAGCAGAGTTGGCTTCCTTGAGACCTTCCTCCTCGGCTCACTGTTGGCTACCTTCTTGCTGTGTCCTTGTGGCCTTTTCTCTATGCACCCACATCCCTGCTGTCTGTCTCTCTGTGTATATAAGGGTTTCAGCCATACGTTAGCTTTGTAAGTAACATAAAGTGAATAGTTACAGCATCCTGAGTTGAGAATGGTGTAGGTATTACTGAAGAATAAATTCTACTCACGGAAAATCAGATAATTAAAAATCACAAAACACTGATTTAACCTTTATAATTTATGACATCGACAAAAGCTGTCTTATGAAGTAATATTCTAGAAGTTACCACTTTAAATATTTTTTCAATTTTGTTCCTCTATGTATATTTTTTCATATATTTTCATATATATGCATACTTTTCCATATATTAGCGTTTTGTGACTAAAGGGTTTTAGTTTACAATGTAGCAATGTAACAGCAAATACTGAGAGTAATAGTGAACTTTGAAAGTTGAGCTAAAAGACACATTAAAGATAAAGTCATAGGAGACATTTAAAAAGAGTAAATATATTTAAATGAAAGTAGAGGGTAGACTGGGGCTTCCCTGGTAGCTCAGCTGGTAAGGAATCCCCCTGTAAGGCAGGAGCCCCCGGTTCAATTCCTGGGTCAGGAGAATCCCCTGGAGAAGGGATAGGCTACCCACTCCACTATTCTCAGGCTTCCCTGGTGGCTCAGATGGTAAAGAGTCCACCTGCAATGCGGGAAAACTGGGTTCAGTACCTGGGTTGGGAAGATTCCCTGGAGGAGGGCGTGGCAACCCACTCCAGTATTCTTGCCTGGAAAACCCCATAGACAGAGAAGCTTGCTGGGCTACAGTCCATAGGGTTGCGCAGAGTCGGACATGGCAAGTGACTAAGCAGCAGCAGAGTAGACTAATAAGTACAAAGAATTTCCCTGATTCATGTTTTAGATGAAAACTTGTTTTTCACTTGGAACTATAAAGAAAATGTTTAAGAAAATCTTAATTGTTCGGGATCCAACATAAAGCTGAAAAGAGAAAAAAATAGTTTTTTAAATAATGAAAATAATGCAGGGCTAAGTTAGTTCATAGTGCAAATGATTGTCAGAGTATTTTCTCTCATCTTTATTCTGTGTAATTACTTACCTCAAGTTACTTTTTCCTGACTTGACTGAATTTTCCTATGCAATTGTTAGTTGTACCATATCTTTTGGCACTTGGTTGCAGTCTAAGTTTTTGTTATATGAATAGAACTTGTCTTGGCTGAGAGGGGCGTCCCTGGTGGCTCAGAACGTAAAGAATCTACATGCAGTGTGGGAGACCTGGGTTTGATCCCTGGGTGGGGAAGATCTGGAGAAGGAAATGGCAACCCACTCCAGTATTCCTGCCTGGAGAATTCCAGGGACAGAGCAGCCTGACAGGCTACAGTCCATGGGATCGCAAAGAGTTGGCCCTGACTGAACAACTAACACTTTCACTTTCACTTTGTCTTAGCAATGAGGTTTTAAATGCCCTGAGCAAAAAATCATGTTGTTATTGTTTTAATTTACCCAGTTCAGAAAAGTTGGGTATAAGCAAGTGGATATTCTTTAAATAATACTTTTTAGTAACATTGTAAAATGCAAAATATGTTCCCCAGTAAATATAAGTATCCCAAAGACAAACCTATGGCAAAGAAATAAGTTTGGTGGAATGAGGTGAGAAACAGACAAATGGAAAGTATTAAAATTTGTCTTCAAAGCTGTTTAAATAATATCCTGACTGTTAATGACTGATCTTGCTTTCTTACATATTATTTTTTCCCATAGACATAGTGCTTTCTCTTCTGCTGAGGGATATTCTGCTCCACCGACCAATCCTCATACTCTTGTCTGGGTGTTTAATGATGGCTCATCAGCCTAGGCTCCATATTCCAGTATGCCTCATTTAAGTTATTTTTAATATTTGTGAGTTCATAGGAATATATTTTGGTTTATATTTTTGTATCTAGGTGCAGACTGGTTTAGTTGCTTTATTAACATTTAGGTACACCACTTAGAAATCTTAATTAAATACAATATTATTAGGAATCTTTATTTGTGAATTAAATTAGTTAATAGAAGCTCACTCATTCTGTGTTTCTAATAGCTTTTCTTTCAGATTTTAATTTTAGGTCAAACTATATGCAGCTAAAACACTTTTAATTGTTTTTATTTTATAACCACATAATAAACATAATGCACAAAACTAGTTCTTAAAAATATAAGAAGTCACATGGACATTAAGACCATAAGTAGTATTTATAAGCTAATTTCAGCTTTGTGTCCAGAGAGATGTGTGACTGTTTGTTCCTGAAAGGAGTCAGCTGTTAATAATGATTAAACTTTCAGTTTAGAGTAGGATGCTCCAAAAGATATTAAAAATGTTGTTTGAAATAGGTTTTAAAAATCGTGTTAGAATCAAGGCTACCTTTTTTTTTTTCTATCAGATTCTGGTGATCAGTGTAGAAATTAGGTATGTGAATTGAATGCAATACAGGGTAGCAGGTAAAGGGCATTAAATTGTATTGAATTTGAGCTCCAAGTACAAGAATTCAGTTTTATTTGCACTCAGTTTTTCTTTTAAATTAGGAAATGCTCTAAGAGAGAGAGAGTAATATAATGCATGTATCAGTACACTAATAGTGCATAGCAAGTTAATCTAAGGTAGTGAAGTAAAGTTAGGCCATAGAAATCTATCAGATGGCTATAAATGTGCTATTCTTACTATGATATTTATCTTGCTAACTCTAGCCTACCTCTCTGTGTTCTTTTTCTACTGTATACTTGTTCAAGTGTTTTCTGTCCTGGAAAGTCTCAAGACATCAATAAGAACAAGCTTCTTTCTTTACTTCTACACTATTGTACCAGTGGTTTCAAGATTGGGAGAGGTGAAGTCCAGGCTCCCAAGGTTGTAGCAGAGAACAAGAGAAAGATGAGGGCTCTCTAAGAAAGAGAGAAGGGGGCACAGTATCTTCCAGAGAAAATGTATCAGTTTGGATGAGAAAGAATGGGGGTTAGAAATAGGAAACGGGAAATTAGCTTAGGACATTTATTCACAGAGTTCCAGAGTCGGAGCAAAAGCAGTCTCAAGAGAGAGAACTAAACACGTGGTGAATCAGAGGGAAGACCAGGACCCCAGCAGACCTGGGGGACCGACGGCCTGGAGCTACCGCACAGACGGTTGTACTTACCTATATGCTTACCTGACTCACAAGCACAGTCACATGCTTGTGCAGCCATCACACGTGTCTTTTCATTGTGTGCCAGGTTGACGGAAATGAGTGCAAAATATTGGATTGGCCAAAAATTTTGTTCAGATTTTTGTATAACTTCTTATGGAAAAACTATGAACTTTTTAGCCATCTCAATATCTTTTTTTTTTTTTTACACAGAAGGCAGGAGGGCCAGTTCATTCTTACAGACTGCATCCTCAGTGCCTTTTAACCTTTGTTCCCTTTCAGTAAAACATGGAAGTCACACGCATGGGTGTGTGCTCAGTTGCTAAGTCATGTCCAATTCTTTGGGACCCCATGGACTGTGGCCACCACGCTGGAGTTGGTTGCCATGTCCTCCTCCAGGGAATCTTCTGGACCCCAGGATCGAACGTGCGTGACTTACCTCCCCTGCCTTGGCAGGTGGGTTCTTTACCAGCTGAGACACATGGAAAGCCCAAAAGTCACATATTACCTGTCAAAGCTATTTGAAATTTCAAAATAAAAATACTAACTAAAAACAAAAACAAAAAAAGATTGGGAGAATTGAAAATGGATATAATGTCAGACACAAAAATTCTGTGTCAGAACTTACTGGGATGCTATCAAAGTCCTTCCTTATTTCTTTATTTAGAAAATAATTTGTTCCCTTGTGTCCCACACTGTACTAATTCTGCACTAGGGCAGGGGATGTGAACATAACATGGGGCTCTTGTTTTCCTGCATTTCTATGCACAAAAGCTGTAGCAGTCATATTTACGGAAGTTACTTAAATTAGTTCTTTTCATCTCATTTATAACAGACTGTTCAAGCCTGATATAATGTTAAGCTAAAACCTTTTGTGGTAACTTTAAGGCAGTCACTGAGGTCTTCCTTAACAGCCTTTGTTACGAACTCACAACTTTCCTAAAGCTATGGTGCATCCTAATTTAAACTCTATGAGTCAAATTGTTAATCATGAGAAATTTCAACCATATTCTTGGCTTTCTTATTTGAGGGTTAAATCTGAGATACATAGATATTCTAAAAGTCTACCATCTCTTGGCCAGATAAACATGTCCTTTCAGTTCAGTTCTGTTACTCAGTCATGTCTGACTCTGCGACCCCAGGGACTGCAGCACTCCAGGCCTCCCTGTCCATCACCAACTCCCAGAGCTTGCTCAGACTCATGTCCATTGAGTCGGTGATGCCATCCAACCATCTCATCCTCTGTCGTCCCCTTCCCCTGCCTTCAGTCTTTCCCAGCATCAGGGTCTTTTCCAGTGAATCAGCTCTTCGCATCAAGTGGCCGAAGTATTGGAGTTTCATCTTCAGCATCAGTCCTTCCAAAGAACACCCAGGACTGATCTCCTTTAGAAAGGACTGGTTGGATCTCCTTGCAGTCCAAGGGACTCTCAAGAGTCTTCTCCAACACCACAGTTCAAAAGCATCAGTTCTTTGGCACTCAGCCTTCTTTATAGTCCAACTCTTACAACTTGTCCTTTAGATCTAGAGTAAACGCATAACTAAAGCTCAGGCTGAGACTGTCAGAGTCAGCCAACTTGAAAGCATTCACACCTGATCTCCCCCACCACCTCACCTAGCTCAGTTTAAGAATTGATTTTTTCACCTTCAATTTATTACCCAATCCATCAAAATCCACCCTAATTTTAAAATTCCTACCATTTTATTAAAACTTCTCTTGTCAAGTCCAGCTTTCAGTCCCATACTCTTCAGTCATGCTCTGCTATAATAGGCCCCCTGAGAAGCACTGTACCTTGCATGTTATTCCTCTTTTGGTTTCCTTGATACTCGACTGGGTTTGCCTTGTGGCTCAGTTGTATGACTCTCCTATCTGACTGGTGGCCCTCAGTCTCCTAAATGAAAGGAGGCTTCTCTTTCCCATCCCTTTAAGAAAAGGCAGTTCCCCAGGCTTCTGTTAGGTATTTTCTTCTTACCTACACACTTTGTCACCAATCCCAGGCTTCAGCCACCATTCTGCATAATTAACTCTTAAACATTTTTATCTGCAGGGGAGCTGTAGAGGTTATCTTCTTGACTCAGATGCCTAGACAATTGTCCTACCTAACCTAATTTCTCTCCTCCCTATGACATTCACCTTTTCCCCTCCTGTCACAGTTACTACTGATTAGAGCATTCACTGTCCCTCTCAAAAATCTTTAATGACTCCCTGAACTAGTCAGTCAGTTCAGTTCAGTTCAGTTGCTCAGTCGTGTCCGACTCTGCGACCCCATGAATAGCAGCACGCCAGGCCTCCCTGTCCATCACCAACCCCCAGAGTTCACTCAAACTCACGTCCATCAAGTCAGTGATGCCATCCAACCATCTCATCCTCTGTCATCCCCTTCTCCTCCTGCCTCCTATCCCTCCCAGCATCAGAGTCTTTTCCAATGACTCAACACTTCGCATGAGGTGGCCAAAGTACTGGAGTTTCAGCTTTAGCATCATTCCTTCCAAAGAACACCCAGGACTGATCTCCTATAGAATGGACTGGTTGGATCTCCTTGCAGTCCAAGGGACTCTCAAGAGTCTTCCCCAACACCACAGTTCCAAAGCATCAATTCTTCGGTGCTCAGCTTTCTTCATAGTCCAACTCTCAAACCCATACATGACTACTGGAAAAACCATAGCCTTGACTAGATGGACCTTTGTTGGCAAAGTAATGTCTCTGCTTTTGAATATGCTATCTAGATTGGTCATAACTTTCCTTCCAAGGAGTAAGTGTCTTTTAATTTCTTGGCTGCAATCACCATCTGCAGTGATTTTGGAGCCCAGAAAAATAAAGTCTGACACTGTTTCCCCATCTATTTCCCATGAAGTGATGGGACCAGATGCCATGATCTTCGTTTTCTGAATGTTGAGCTTTAAGCCAACTTTTTCACTCTCCTCTTTCACTTTCATCAAGAGGCTTTTTAGTTTGGAGTACCTCAAGGCTGTATATTGTCACCCTGCTTATTTATATGCAAAGTACATCATGAGAAACACTGAGCTGGAAGAAGCACAAGCTGGAATCAAGATTGCCGGGAGAAATATCAATAACCCTACTACTGTAAGAAGTTCAAATTCTGTGTTACAACATTTTTAATTCCCATTTCCTCCTCTCCTCTCTCTGCATGTGTACCACATATAAACCTTATGCTTTAGTTGTATCTTTGCACCAGTTAATGTCACACACTTAACATTTCTTGAAATTGCTCACATCTACGAGTCACCTCTAAGTACCCTTCTCCATCTTTATTTGCCCAAATCTCATTGTTTGAAGTCCAGCTCATGGACCACAAAACGTGACACGAGAGAGCCTGACACACCGTCTTGGCTGGTTGGTTCTCCCCCAACAATATTAAGTACTAAATTAATTGTTTCCCTGTTTTCTTGTGCAGTAACTCTGAGATGTCAACTATGAAACAGACTGGTCACACGTTAGCTCCGGGAAAAGAAAAAAGTTTTACACTAACTTGAAGTAAAATCTGACTAAAGTAATATTAATTTTCTTACATGCTTTGTGCTTGTTAAAGTCCCTTGGGTCATGTATGACTCTTTGTGACCCCATGGACTGTAGCCCCACCAGGCTCCTCTGTCCAAGGGATTCTCCAGGCAAGGATAATGGAATGAGTTGCCATGCCCTCCTCCAGGGAATCTTCCCAACCAGATTGAACCCGAATCTCTTATGTCTCCTGCATTGGCAGGCAGGTTTCTTTACCATTAGCGCCACCTGGGAAGCCCTTTATTATATGGGAGAAGATATAAAAATAATTTTAAGTATCATTGCTATAGAATGCATATTGTATTATAAGCACAACTAACAGCAGTTTTAAAAAATGGATCTGATTATCATTTTAGGATATGCATACAAAAACCTGAGAAAGAGTTTTTGAATCATTTTCCTAGCATATTTTTGTGATGAAAACTAACATTTCCCGGAGAAGGCAATGGCACCCCACTCCAGTACTTTTGCCTGGAAAATCCCATGGACAGAGGAGACTGGTGGGCTGCAGTCTGTGAGATCACTAAGAGTTGGACACGACTGAGCGACTTCACTTTCAATTTTCACTTTCCTGCATTGGAGAAGGAAATGGCAACCCACTCCAGTGTTCTTGCCTGGAGAATCCCAGGGACGGGGGAGCCTGGTGGGCTGCTGTCTGTGGGGTCACACAGAGTTGGACACGACTTAGCTGCTGCTGCTGCTGCTAAGTCGCTTCAGTTAGCACCCTTTAATTACTTGTTTCTCTCCTCTAATTGGTTGCATCCTTGAAGGCTGAGAGTCATTTCTATATGTCCAGATGCAGAAGAGTCTGAACCCATTAATGAATAATAAATGAAAACCCATAGAATTTCCAGGGTCTAGGTTAAGAGTACTTTGTCATGCAATTAATACTTCAAAAGGCATGAGAAATTATGTCACATCTTGAATATTACAGCTCAAGTGACTAACAAGTTATAACAAGAGTATTTTACTCAAATCACAGTTATTTACCCTCTGCTCCTTTGCTTCTGCGTGAAATTCACTATTTTTGGTTTATATCTTTCTTTTTTCTTGTCTTTTACTTATCATTCCTCCTCCACACTGCTGTTCCTTTTATGGAAGTAAATTATTGTTAAATGTTTGTTGAATAAAGTTGAGGTTTCCTGGACTAAATGTTAACAACAGGCTCATATTAACAACTTTATCTGAGAAGAAAAATCGTTCTGGATTGCTTTGACTTCTAAGGGCTTTATTAATTAGACAGTGTTAATTAAAACGTACTTAACATGAAATATAGAAAGCAAAATTTTTTAAGAGAATATAGTTCATAAATTTGATTTTACCACCATATTTTCTCTCTCCATTTTCCAACTTAAAGAAATAGGAAAATTCGTGTGAGGCAGCAATTGGCTTTATAATTGACTTTTCAAATTCTAACATCATTTTTGATTAAACATAAGGTATAATCTGCTGGAAATTCAATAATTCAAGAGTCTAATAATCATTTTTGGTATCTATGTTTTAGATTAAATACTGGAAAATAGTGTTGATAAAGGTATAAGTTACCTTAAATAAATGGAACTGTGAGGATTATCTAAAATACAAATACCATTTTGACCCAAGAGTTATTTGTGAAAGTGAAAGTGAAGTCACTCAGTAGTGTCCGACTCTTTGCGACCCCGGGGACTGTAGCCCACCAGGCTCCTCTGTCCATGGGATTCTCCAGGCAAGAATACTGGAGTGGGTTGCCATTTCCTTCTCCAGGGGATCTTCCTGACCCAGCGATCGAACCCAGCTCTCCCGCATTGCAGGCAGATGCTTTAACCTCTGAGCCACCAGGGAAGTACTATTTGTGGCCACATATAAATATAAAAATGAATTTTATCTATCATTAAACATTTAATTATCTACATATAGACAAATTTTTATGCAGTAAAAACTATATTATACTGCCAGATTTATACAGTTCTGTGCACCAATTTATAATGTTAAGAATTAGAGATATGTATGTTAGAGTTTCAGAAGTCTTCTAAAATTTATTTCAGCTATAGTAAATATCAATATAACACTTGTTCCTTTTTCTTTCTAATGAAATGTAAGGATTGTTGTAGCATAAGCCCTAAAATTGTCTTGAACATGGATGTCTGCAGTAAATCCAATAGGTAGCATACACATTAGACTTCTAATGAACAAAAAACATGGAAGTGATCAAATGAGCAAAGTGACTTCACACTTAATGATCAGTATCTACAAAAGAGACTTTTAAATGTTTCATTTATTCAACAAATGCAATTGAACACCTAATGTATGCTGGGCCAAGTGATAAGCACTAGGAATCTAACAGTGCACAAGCTAGACACCATTTCCTGTGCTCCTGTCGTTTACAAATGCAGATTTTATGAAGTGAGTGTATGAAAGGAGGATGTCCATTGGAGTAAGGACACATACTACCTGGCCTGAGGGCTTAGCAATTTTTTTTTTTTAAGTATAAGATTTAATTTTCTTAAAATCATTAGTTAATCAAATAATAACACTTCTAGAGCTAATGTTGGGTAAGCAGTCTATGCTTTGGGGGAGGTGAAGAGAATCTTCCACAAAATACCTTCCCCAGTGGTTTTAGTCAAGAGCACAAATATCATTCAACAGTAAAAAATCAATTGAAGGCCTGCTAAGTGCAAGAGAATAAGAAGACAGAGTCATGTCTTAGCTCTTGAGAAGCTTCCAGTCTAGGAAAAAGATGGCTGTTAAAGAATAACAAAATTTGATAGATGTCTTAAGAGTTGGAGCTAGGGGAAATATAATCAAGGAGTAAAGCCAGTCAGCCATTGGCTGAAGGTTTCCAAGAGATTTTTAGGTACGTCAGTAGCTATGACTTTGGCATCTTTGGGGTTCTACGAATGTCTCAATTTTGCTCCTCTTTGTCTCATATACAGTGTGTTCCTTCATGTGACTTTGGTATTGAAATGCTCCCCAACACACATACCCTCAAATGTTGAGTGGCCTAAAAGACTTGGTGACAGATAAGATCAGTTCTAAAGCTCTAAACATAAAGACTCTTTTACCTTTGTTGCAATTTTTCTCAAAATTGTCTTTTCTCCCTTCTTATTGAAGTAGAAAATCCAAAAGCAAAAATTTAGGTACAGGCCTAGGAAAGAGGAGTCAAATAGGCCTCTTTTACTTTCTTTTCATTTAGGCGTTTAGGCCAACAGCACAAAAGGAGTCCTACTTGTAGAACTCTATGACTCAGCCTTGCCCACTAGGGCTCTGGGATAAAAAGAGATTTATTGTAAAGAATGCGTGTGTGTGCTTAGACTTTTCCACTAGTCCCCGAGGAATAAGAAGATGGATGACTTTTCAGAGACTTGAGGGTCCCTCCAAAGCCTCTTTTTATCAAAGATCTAACAGAAAACAACAGTATGCTGCTTCCTTCAAGAAATGTACCCAAATAACTTGAAATAATTTTATTGCTCCACATTCATCCCCTTTTTTCCACTTTAGGGAGGAGAATAATATCACAGAATATTGATTAAGCCGCTTTTTTCAAGAGTCAACGTTTTCCAAGAAACTACAATTCACACAATTTTCTCTCCTCTTTTGCAGGACAGGGCAAGGGGTGTGAAGGCACTTTGGGGCTGTCCTCTTCCCCTCCTCCCTCTCCCTAGGTTTGGAGCACAAGAAGTTAACTTCAGCAATACATAGGAGAGCTAACAGAGGTCTCTTGTTAGGCATTCTTTCCATTTCCACTAGTGCCCACTGGCATATTAGGATTCCCTTTGCAACATTAAAAGTGAGAGAGCAATCCTTGGAGCCTGCTTTCACCTGAGGTTATTTAGGCCTAACAAGCTAAAGAAATAGAGACCTTTCATGTGTTCAGCCCAATTTATTGTACTAGAGCTCTGTACTCTGCTTCTAAGCCAAATTCCCAGCTAATATAATTTTTAAAAAACTATTTGGTTGTTTTTGCCCTTGAAATCTGCTTTATAAGAAGATACCTCTCAGAAATATGAGGGAAGGAGTTAATTGATTGAACTAAGTTCAGAGGTACCCCTGAACTTAATGATCAGTATCTACAAAAGACACTGACTATAGTACCCCAATCCCATTCAAATTTCTAAACAGTGTAAGCATGAATAATTGATTTAAAAGTGAAAATGTGGGAATTCCCTGGTGGTCCAGTGGCTAAGACTCGTGTTCCCAATGCAGAAGGCCTAGGCTTGATCCCTCACCGGGAAACTAGATCCCGCATGCTGCAATGGAGAGTTCTCATTGCTGCAACTGAAGTTCCTGTGCACCACAACCAAGATGTGAGGCAGCTAAATAATTAAAATGCTCTTTTTGTTTGCAGTATTTTACTGATACTGGTCCCAGTAAAGGCCTCTCAAAGGCAGAATTATACAGAGCAGTAAAATTTTTACAAAATCTTGATTATGAACTTAAGACTCCCCATACCGAACAGATGAGACCCATGCCACTACCCACAACTGTTCATGAGCTTCTCTGTCTGCCTTGCTAGGCTTAGAATTAGAGAACTATTACCCATTAAGTTAGATGCAAATGATCTGAATACCAGTAATAAAATGTATATGGCGGAGTCATACTGCAACCATATGATTGATATTGTACAATGAATAAAACCACCAATTACTATAATATAACATGCCAGGGTTTCCCAAAACAAACGCTAGAGATTGTCCATGGCACGTATGTTTAGAAACAGTTATCTGTTTCCTTCAAGAGCATCCTGTAAATTCTGACTTTTGTATACTGAGTCTGAGAGGATTCAACCTGTATGGTTTTGTTTGCAGCTCCTAGCAATCCTATGAGGTGAGTAGGAAGCCACGACTATTCCTTTAGTAAAGCTGCCATGCTCAGCTCGCTGCTCTTCTCATTTATCATTTCTAGTCTGAAACTCCAATAGTTTGGCTACCTGATGCAAAGAACTGACTCATTGGAAAAGACCATGATGTTGGGAAAGTTTGAAGGCAGGAGGAGAAGGGGACGACAGAGGATGAGATGACTGGATGGCATCACTGACTCGATGGACATGTTTGAGTAAACTCCAGAAGGCCATGGACAGGGAGGCCTGGCATGCTGCAGTCCATGGGGTCGCAAAGAGTGGGACATGACTGACTGAACTGAACGAACTGAGTCTGGAAATGCATATTAAATTTTATAGTAATTTGAAAGTGAAGCAAAAATACTAGTTTTAGAAAATAGACCACAGAGGTCAGTTCCCCCTCAGCCTCCGCCTCCGCCGCCCCTCTGCCAGCGCTCTGGCGCCACCTCGGGCCGGCGGTCCTCTGCGGGAGGGAGCGAGGCGGCGGGCGGCCGGGCTAGCGGCTGACGGGGGCGGCGGGGCGGCCGGCGCGTCCTGCAGCGCTCGGCGGCGGCGCGTTGTCTCCATGGGGTTGGCCCGCGCGCCCCTGCGCTCTGAGGTGGACAGCAGATTGTGTGTTTATCGAACATTTCCACTGTTGCACAGAGAGCACACGCATCTTCCGTAGACTTGGAATTCCTGGAGAATTGCCTTTGTGAAAAGTTGACATAATCCCTTTAAATTCCATCTCTTTTACGTTTCCTATTTTGTTGTGTCTCAAAAAGACATCAAGAAACCATGAACAGCTTTAGTAATGAAGAGTTTGACTGCCATTTCTTGGATGAAGATTTTACTGCCAAGGACATTCTGGACCAAAAAATTAATGAAGTTTCTTCTTCTGATGATAAGAATGTCTTCTATGTTGCGGACCTGGGACACATTCTGAAGAAACGTCTGAGATGGTTGAAAGCTCTTTCTCTGGTCACCCCCTTTTATGCAGTCAAATGCAATGATAGCAGAACCATAGTGAAGACACTTGCTGCCATTTGGACAGGATTTGACTGTGCCAGCAAGACTGAAATACAACTGGTACAGAGTCTCGGGGTGCCCCCAGAGAGGATTATCTATGCAAATCCATGTAAACAAGTGTCTCAGATTAAGTATGCTGCCAATAACAGAGTCCAGATGATGACTTTTGATAGTGAAGTTGAGCTGATGAAAGTTGCCAGGGCACATCCAAAGGCCAAGTTGGTTTTGCGGATTACCACTGATGATTCCAAAGCAGTCTGTCGCCTCAGTGTTAAATTTGGTGCCACGCTCAAAAAAAAAAAAAAAGCTCTTTTGCCCTTTTGGAACGGGCGAAAGAGCTAGGTATTGATGTCATTGGTGTCAGCTTCCACGTGGGAAGTGGCTGTACTGATCCTGAGACCTTTGTGCAGGCCATCTCTGATGCCCGCTGTGTCTTTGACATGGGCACTGAGGTTGGTTTCAACATGTATCTGCTTGAAATTGGTGGTGGCTTTCCTGGATCTGAGGATGTAAAGCTTAAATTTGAAGAGATCACCAGTGTAATCAACCTGGCACTGGACAAGTATTTTCCATCAGACTCTGGAGTGAGAATCATAGCTGAGCCGGGCAGATACTATGTTGCATCAGCTTTCATGCTTGCAGTTAATATCATTGCCAAAAAACTTGTATTAAAGGAACAGACAAGCTCTGATGATGAAGAGGAGTCAAGTGAATGGACATTTATGTATTACCTGAACGATGGAGTATATGGGTCATTCAACTGGTATCCTTTACGATCACGCACACGTGAAGCCTCTTCTGCAGAAGAGACCCAAATCAGATGAGAAGTATTATTCATCCAGCATCAGGACACCGACCTGTGACAGCCTGGACCGCATTGTTGAGCGCTGTAACCTGCCCGAGATGCATGTGGGTGATTGGATGCTCTTTGAGAACATGGGTGCTTACACTGTTGCTGCTGCTTCTACCTTCAATGGATTCCAGAGACCCATCATCTACTATGTGATGTCAGGGCCAATGTGGCAACTGATGCAGCAGATCCAGACCCAGGACTTCCCGCCCGGAGTGGAGGAGCCGGACGTCAGTCCCCTGCCCGTGTCCTGTGCCCAGGAGAGCGGCACTCGGCAGCCTGTGCTTCCACGCGTATTAACATGTAGATGCCACTCTTGTAGCTGTTAACTGCGAGTATAGCTTGATTTAAGGGTTTGGGGGGTACCATTTAATTACTGCTAGTTCTGAGATGTCTATGTGAATAGGGTTGCACAGGTGCACCAATATGGAAGACTGGGAGATGGGGTCACACTTATCTGTGTTCCTATGGAAACTATTTGAATATTTGTTTTGTATGGATTTTTATTCACTTTTCAAACATGCTACTAAAGGCTTCGACTGCTGAACAAGCATCTGTGGCTTGTGTATCAGCAGGATGGGCCAGAAGCTTAGTGTTGTGACCAGTTTTAACAAAAAGGAATAAAGGATCTTGACATAACTTGGCAAAAAAAAAAAAAAAAGAAAATAGACCACACAAACTAAAGCTAAAACCTGTGGATATTGAGGCTTTGATAAGGATTAGGGAATGCAGTGAGGAGGTGTTGTATTTATTCAAAAAGAGCATGGATTTTAGATAGCTGATAACAGTTCTAATTTTTCCTAGATCTCATCCACTGGCATGGCCTTCTAAACTATACATCCCCTTGCTGAATTTCTCTCTTATCTTCTAACTGGTATTTTCATTTGCTTGCTGAACAACTCTCTGGGTGTGGGGGATGCCAGCTTGATTCAGATTATCTTAAGGTATGAATGGGGCTGGTCTGACAGGTTGAGGTTCTTTGGCAACATCTGGAGATAAGTAAGCTAAAGAAGGCAATTTATATAGGCAGCAAAGCATAGGGCCTACATCAAATCTGATACACTAAAACTAGTTTATTCTTTATAATACATTTCCTCTATTTGTGACAGGTATTATGAATTTTTTTTTATTTTATTTTATTTTTAAACTTTACATAATTGTATTAGTTTTGCCAAATATCAAAATGAATCTGCCACAGGTCTACATGTGTTCCTCGTCCTGAACCCTCCTCCCTCCTCCCTCCCCATTCCATCCCTCTAGGTTGTCCCAGTGCACCAGCCCCAAGCATCCAGTATCGTGCATCGAACCTGGACTGGCAACTCGTTTCATACATGATATTTTACATGTTTCAATGCCATTCTCCCAAATCTTCCCACCCTCTCCCTCTCTCACAGAGTCCATAAGACTGTTCTATACATCAGTGTCTCTTTTGCTGTCTCATACACAGGGTTATTGTTACCATCTTTCTAAATTCCATATATATGCGTTAGTATACTGTATTGGTGTTTTTCTTTCTGGCTTACTTCACTCTGTATAATAGGTTCCAGTTTCATCCACCTCATTAGAACTGATTCAAATGTATTCTTTTTAATGGCTGAATAATACTCCATTGTGTATATGTACCACAGCTTGCTTATCCATTCATCTGCTGATGGACATCTAGGTTGCTTCCATGTCCTGGTTATTATAAACAGTGCTGTGATGAACATTGGGGTACACGTGTCTCTTTCCCTTCTGGTTTCCTCAGTGTGTATGCCCAGCAGTGGGATTGCTGGATCATAAGGCAGTTCTATTTCCAGTTTTTTAAGGAATCTCCACACTGTTCTCCATAGTGGCTGTACTAGTTTGCATTCCCACCAACAGTGTAAGAGGGTTCCCTTTTCTCCACACCCTCTCCAGCATTTATTGCTTGTAGACTTTTGGATCGCAGCCATTCTGACTGGTGTGAAATGGTACCTCATAGAGGTTTTGATTTGCATTTCTCTGATAATGAGTGATGTTGAGCATCTTTTCATGTGTTTGTTAGCCATCTGTATGTCTTCTTTGGAGAAATGTCTATTTAGTTCTTTGGCCCATTTTTTGATTGGGTCATTTATTTTTCTGGAGTTGAGCTGTAGGAGTTGCTTGTATATTCTCGAGATTAGTACAAAGGATCATATGAATTGTTTTTAATTCTGTTATTTTTTTTCTTTAACTGTCCCCAAAAGTCATGTAAATAAATCATGAGGCTAAAAAAAGAAAACTTCAAATAAGCACAATTTACCAGCTGATTGATCCACGATGGCCAGTAGCTCTCCCATTGATGAAATATCTATATAGGCATTACCAAAACATGACACGAGGTTATCTGGTATTATACTAAAATGTAAATAGTTTAAAAATAATTGCAAAGCAGGTGCAAAAGCAAACAGGGTAACTGATACTTTACAACCAAAATAATGATCATCCCCTAATTTTTAGGTAACTGGTGTTTTAAAAATTAATTAGCAAAAAAACTGAATGTGGAAACAAGAACTCCTGTTTAAGACAAAAAAAATCATATAGACCTTTCTATGAGGTTTTAGCAATCCTTAAAAATCTTATGATCATAACACCTACTGGCTTCAATAGACAACACCTTTGTGTATACTCAGCTGGGAGGTACATCTTCCAAGGTTACTTTCAAGAAAATATGTATTTGCACAATAAAGTTTTTATTTAGTATTTGTCTATGCTTGCCCTTATTTTCATTTAATTATGCATCATAATAGCAATCACTGTTTCACCTGGTGAAACATTTTTTTCAATTTGTCTCAGAATATGAGAGTTTTTATTTTTTATTTTTGCAAATATAAAATTTATTTCATTTGACAAAATTTCAATGTGATCAATCAAAATATTTTAAAATTCCACATATAACTTAAAGCAAATGTTTTTGTCTTTCTAATAGTTACCTTCCCATATCTTGGTGGATAATTATTAATAATGTCTCTGGCCAGTGGTGATGTCACTGTGAATCAGGTGAAGGGCTAGCCACTGCAAAGGACTGATAAAAAAGCTCTTAGGAGCTTTAGACTAGCTTGAACTTTTCAATTAAAACTAAAAACAAGATTATAAGATTTTGTTTCAATTGTAAGGTTTTTAATTTCAAATAAATAAAAAAGGCCTGTTTTGGTCATCTTAGTTTTCTGTCTTTTAGGAGAAAATATCTGATAGTAATGTACTTTGTATGGGCTTTTCTCCCTTCCTTTATTTTTTCCTTTTTCATTATTTTTATTTTTATTTTTTTAATATAAATTTATTTATTTTATTTGGAGGCTAATTACAATATTGTATTGGTTTTGTCATACATCAACATGAATCCACCACGGGTGTACACATGTTCCCCATCCTGAATCCCCCTCCCACCTCCCTCCCCATCCCATCCCTCTGGGTCATCCCAGTGCACCATCCCCAAGCATCCTGTATCATGCATTGAACCTGGACTGGTGATTAATTTCATATATGATATTATACATGTTTCAATGCCATTCTCCCAAATCATCCTACCCTCTCCCTCTCCCACAGAGTCCAAAAGACTGTTCTATACATCTGTGTCTATTTTGCTGTTTCACATACAGTGTTATCGTTACCATCTTTCTAAACTCCATATATATGCGTTACTTCACTCTGTATAATAGGCTCCAGTTTCATCCACCTCATTAGAATGGATTCAAATGTATTCTTTTTAATGGCTGAGTAATACTCCATTGTGTATATGTACCACTGCTTTCTTATCCATTCTTCCATCTGCTGATGGACATCTAGGTTGCTTCCATGTCCTGCCTATTGTAAACAGTGCTGTGATGAACATTGGGGTACACGTGTCTCTCAATTCTGGTTTCCTTGGTGTGTATGCCCAGTAGTGGGATTGCTGGGTCATAAGGCAGTTCTATTTCCAGTTTTTTAAGGAATCTCCACACTGTTCTCCATAGTGGCTGTACTAGTTTGCATTCCCACCAACAGTGTAAGAGGGTTCCCTTTTCTCCACACCCTCTCCAGCATTTATTGCTTGTAGACTTTTGGATCGCAGCCATTCTGACTGGTGTGAAATGGTACCTCATAGTGGTTTTGATTTGCATTTCTCTGATAATGAGTGATGTTGAGCATCTTTTCATGTGTTTGTTAGCCATCTGTATGTCTTCTTTGGAGAAATGTCTGTTTAGTTCTTTGCCCCATTTTTGATTGGGTCGTTTATTTTTCTGGAATTGAGCTGCAGGTGTTGCTTGTATATTTTTGAGATTAATTCTTTGTCAGTTGCTTCATTTGCTATTATTTTCTCCCATTCTGAAGGCTGTCTTTTCACCTTGCTAATCGTTTCCTTTGTTGTGCAGAAGCTTTTAATTTTAATTAGGTCCCATTTGTTTATTTTTGCTTTTATTTCCAATATTCTGGGAGGTGGGTCATAGAGGATCCTGCTGTGATGTATGTTGGAGAGTGTTTTGCCTATGTTCTCCTCTAGGAGTTTTATAGTTTCTGGTCTTATGTTTAGATCTTTAATCCATTTTGAGTTTATTTTTGTGTATGGTGTTAGAAAGTGTTCTAGTTTCATTCTTTTACAAGTGGTTGACCAGTTTTCCTAGCACCACTTGTTAAAGAGATGGTCTTTTCTCCATTGTATATTCTTGCCTCCTTTGTCAAAGATAAGGTGTCCATATGTGCGTGGATTTATCTTTGGGCTTTCTATTTTGTTCCTTTGATCTATATTTCTGTCTTTTTGTCAGTACTGTACTGTCTTAATGACTGTGGCTTTGTACTAGAGCCTGAAGTCAGGCAGGTTGATTCCTCCAGTTCCATTCATCTTTCTCAAGATTGCTTTGTCTATTCAAGGTTTTTTGTATTTCCATACAAATTGTGAAATTATTTGTTCTAGCTCTGTGAAAAATACCGTTGGTAGCTTGATAGGGATTGCATTGAATCTATAGATTGCTTTGGGTAGTATACTCATTTTCACTATATTGATTCTTCCAATCCATGAACACGGTATATTTCTCCAACTATTAGTGTCCTCTTTGATTTCTTTCACCAGTGTTTTATAGTTTTCTATATATAGGTATTTAGTTTCTTTAGGTACATATATTCCTAAATAGTTTATTCTTTTCGTTGCAATGGTGAATGGAATTGTTTCCTTAATTTCTCCTTCTGTTTTCTCATTATTAGTGTATAGGAATGCAAGAGATTTCTGTGTGTTGAGTTATATCCTGAAACTTTACTATATTCATTGATTAGTTATAGTAATTTTTTGGTGGAGTCTTTAGGGTTTTCTATGTAGAGGATCATGTCATCTGCAAACAGTGAGAGCTTTACTTCTTCTTTTCCAATTTGGATTCCTTTTATTTCCTTCTCTGCTCTGATTGCTGTGGCCAAAACTTCCAAAACTATCTTGAATCGTTGTGCTGAAAGTGAGCACCCTTGTCTTGTTCCTGACTTTAGGGGAAATGCTTTCAATTTTTCACCATTGAGGATAATGTTTGCTGTGGGTTTGTCATATATAGCTTTTATTATGTTGAGGTACATTCCTTCTAGTCTTGCTTTCTGGAGAGTTTTTTATCATAAATGGATGTTGAAATTTGTCAAAGGCTTTCTCTGCATCCATTGAGATAATCATATAGCTTTTATTTTTCAATTTGTTAATGTGGTGTATTACATTGATTGATTTGCGGATATTGAAGAATCCTTGCATCCCTGGGATAAAGCCCACTTGGTCATGTGTATGGTCTTTTTAATGTGTTGTTGGATTCTGATTGCTAGAATTTTGTTAAGGATTTTTGCATCCATGTTCATCAGTGATATTGGCCTGCAGTTTTTTTTGTTTTTTGTTTTTTGTGGCATCTTTGTCAGGTTTTGGTATTAGGGTGATGGTGGCCTCATAGAATGAGTTTGGAAGTTTACCTTCCTCTGCAATTTTCTGTTAGAGTTTGAATAGGATAGGTGTTAGCTCCTCTCTAAATTTTTGGTAGAATTCAGCTGTGAAACCGTCTGGACCTGGGCTTTTGTTTGCTGGAAGATTTCTGATTACAGTTTCAATTTCTGTGCATGTGATAGGTCTGTTAAGATTTTATATTTCTTCCTGGTCGAGTTTTGGAAAGTTGTACTTTTCTAAGAATTTGTCCATTTCTTCCAAGTTGTCCATTTTATAGGCATATAATTGCTGATAGCAGTCTCTTATGATCCTTTGTATTTCTGTGTTGTCTGTTGTGATCTCTCCATTTTGATTTCTAATTTTATTGATTTGATTTTTCTCCCTTTGTTTCTTGATGAATCTGGCTAATGGTTTGTCAGTTTTATTTATCCTTTCAAAGAACCTGCTTTTGGCTTTGTTGATTTTTTCTATGGTCTCTTTTGTGTTTTTTGCATTTATTTCTGCCCTAATTTTTAAGATTTCTTTTTTTCCTTCTACTAATCCTGGGGTTCTTCATTTCTTCCTTTTCTAGTTGCTTTAGGTGTAGAGTTAGGTTATTTATTTGACTTTTTTCTTGTTTCTTGAGGTGTGCCTGTATTGCTATGAACCTTCCCCTTAGCACTGCTTTTACAGTGTCCCACAGGTTTGGGGTTGTTGTGTTTTCATTTTCATTCATTTCTATGCATATTTTGATTCCTTTTTTTATTTCTTCTGTGATTTGTTGGTTATTCAGCAGCGTGTTGTTTAGCTTCCATATGTTGGAATTTTTAATAGTTTTTCTCCTGTAATTGAGATCTAATCTTACTGCATTGTGGTCAGAAAAGACACTTGGAATGATTTCAATTTTTTTGAATTTACCAAGGCTAGATTTATGGCCCAGGATGTGATCTATCCTGGAGAAGGTTCCGTGTGCACTTGAGAATAAGGTGAAATGCATTGTTTGGGGGTGAAATGTCCTATAGATATCAATTAGGTCTAATTGGCCTATTGTATCATTTAAAGTTCATGTTTTCTTGTTAATTTTCTGTTTAGTTGATCTATCCATAGGTGTGAGTGGGGTATTAAAGTCTCCCACTATTATTGTGCTATTGTTAATTTCCCCTTTCATACTTGTTAGCATTTGTCTTACATATTGTGGTGCTCCTATGTTGGGTGCATATATATTTATAATTGCTATATCTTCTTCTTGGATTGATCCTTTGATCATTATGTAGTGTCCTTCTTTGTCTCTTTCACAGCCTTTGTTTTAAAGTCTATTTTATCTGATATGAGTATTGCTACTCCTGCTTTCTTTTGGTCTCTATTTGCATGAAATATCTTTTTCCAGCCCTTCACTTTCAGTCTGTATGTGTCGTGTTTTGAGGTCAGTCTCTTGTAGACAACATATATAGGGGTCTTGTTTTTGTATCAATTCAGCCAGTCTTTGTCTTTTGGTTGGGGCAGTCAACCCATTTACGTTTAAGGTAATTATTGATAAGTATGATCCCATTGCCATTTACTTTATTGTTTTGGGCTCGAGTTTATACACTCTTTCTGTGTTTCCTGTCTAGAGAAGATCCTCTAGCATTTGTTGGAGAGCTGGTTTGGTGGTGCTGAATTCTCTCAGCTTTTCCTTGTCTGTAAAGCTTTTGATTTCTCCTTCATATTTGAATAAACCCTTGCTGGGTACAGTAATCTGGGCTCTAGGTTATTTTCTTTCATCACTTTAAGTATGTCCTGCCATTCCCTCCTGGCCTGAAGAGTTTCTATTGAAAGATCAGCTGTTATCCTTATGGGAATCCCCTTGTGTGTTATTTGTTTTTTTTTCCCTTGCTGCTTTTAATATTTGTTCTTTGTGTTTGATCTTTGTTAATTTGATTAATATGTGTCTTGGGGTGTTTTGCCTTGGGTTTATCCTGTTTGGGACTCTCTGGGTTTCTTGGACTTGGGTGATTATTTCCTTCCCCATTTTAGGGAAGTTTTCAATGAGTATCTCCTCAAGTATTTTCTCATGGTCTTTCTTTTTGTCTTCTTCTTCTGGGACTCCTATGGTTCGAATGTTGGGGCATTTAACATTGTCCTGTAGGTCTCTGAGATTGTCCTCATTTCTTTTGATTCATTTTTCTTTTTTCCTCTGATTTATCTATTTCTACCATTCTATCTTCTACTTCACTAATCCTATCTTCTGCCTCCGTTATTCTACTATTTGTTCCCTGAAGAGTGTTTTTGATCTCATTTATTGCATTATTCATTATATATTGACTCTTTTTTATTTCTTCTAGGTCCTTGTCAAACCTTTCTTGCATCTTCTCAATCCTTGTCTCCAGGCTATTTATCTGTGATTCCATTTTGATTTCAAGATTTTGGATCATTTTCACTTCATTATTTGGAATTCTTTATCAGGTAGATTCCCTATCTCTTCCTCTTTTGTTTGGTTTGGTGGGCATTTATCCTGTTCCTTTACCTGCTGAGTATCCCACTGTCTCTTCATCCTGTTTATATTGCTGTGTTTGGGGTGGCCTTTCTGTATCCTGGCAGTTTGTGGAGTTCTCTTTATTGTGGAGTTTCCTTGCTGTGGGTGGGGTTGTATGGGTGGCTTGTCAAGGTTTCCTGGTTAGGGAAGCTTGTCTTGGTGTTCTGGTGGGTAGAGCTGGGTTTCTTCTCTCTGGAGTGCAATGAAGTGTCCAGTAATGAGTTATGAGATGTCAGTGGGTTTGGAGTGACTTTGGGCAGCCTGTATATTGAAGCTCAGGGCTGTGTTCCTGTGTTGCTGGAGAATTTGTGTGGTATGTCTTGCTCTGGAACTTGTTGGCCCTTGGGTGGTGCTTGGTTTCAGTGTAGGTATGGAGGCGTTTGATGAGTTCTTGTTGATTAATGTTCCCTGGACTCAGGAGTTCTCTGGTGTTCTCAGGATTTGGACTTAAGCCTCCTGGTTCTGGTTTTCAGTCTTATTTTTACAGTAGCCTCAAGACTTCTCCATCTATACAGCACTGTTGATAAAACATCTAGGTTAAAGATGAAAAGTTTCTCCACAGTGAGGGACACCCAGAGAGGTTCACAGAGTTACATGGAGAAGAGAAGAGGGAGGAGGCAGTTAGAGGTGACCCGAATGAGATGAGGTGGAATCAAAATAGGAGAGAGCGAGCTAGCCAGAAATCACTTCCTTATGTGTGCCCCACAGTCTGGACTGCTCAGAGATGTTCACGGAGTTATATAGAGAAGAGAAGAGGGAGGAAGGAGACAAAGGTGGCCAGGAGGATAAAGGGGGGAATCAAAAGGAGAGAGACAGATCAGTAATCAGTAATCGGACAGCCAGTAATCAGTTCCCTAAGTGTTCTCCACCATCTGGAACACACAAAGAGATTCACAGAGTTGGGTAGAGAAGAGAAGGGGGAGGGAGGAGATAGAGGCGACCTGGTGGAGAAAAAGGAGAGTCCAAAGGGGGAGAGAGCAGTCAAGCCAGTAATCTCACTCCCAAATAAAAATGGATACTGAAGATTGGGTCCTTAAAGGTACAAAATAGATAACAAATACCAAAAAGCAAAGATTAAAAATCTAGAGTAGAGGTTGGATTTTCAAAAATACAATATTAAAGAAAACAACAACAACAAAGTCACAAAAATTATAAAAAATATATGTATATGAACTTTGCTTTAAAAAATGGGGTCTCTTTTTTTTGCAAAGTAATAGTAGGTTATAAAAATAAAAATTAAAGGAGTAATAGAGGACTTAAAATTTTTTTAATTAAAAAAATGATAGTAAAAATATATCTAGACTTTCTCTGGTGTTGTGGGCAGTGTGGGGTCAGTTCATTTTCGGATAGTTCCTTGGTCTGGCTTATATTTCTCAAGGTCTATAGGCCCCTTCCTACGTAGTCGGTACGAACTACAGGGTTTTAATCTATTGCACCTGTCACTTCCAAGGCGGTTCTTAGCTTCTTCTATTTGCTGGTCTCTTCAGTGTCTGATTTCCACCCTGACACAAGGGGGCGGTGGTGGACACTTTTTTAGGCTCGCTTGTTCAGTCGCGCTGTGGGCAGGGAGGGACGCTGCAAACAAATAACACTGGTGTGTGCTCCCAGTGTCTCAGCCTCACTGGGCCTGCCCCTGCTCACGGCACATGTGCCCTCCCTGCGCACACTGCTCAGGCTCTAGGTTGCTCTGCCGGAACCGTCCAAGGCTGGCCCTGGGTTGCATGCACCTCCCAGGTCTAAGCTGCTCAGGTTCAGGCACTCGGGTAGTCCTCAGAGGCGCAGACTCGGTTGGGCCTGCATTTTGTGCCCTTCCCAGGTCCAAGCAACTCAGGTGATGAGGTGCTTGGTGAGCGCGGTCGCTGCGACTTATCGCCTCGCCCGTCCCTGCCTCTCGGTTTTCTGGGTGTACAACTGATGCACCTTCTCAGGCAGATGTTGACTGTCCAGAACCCCAAGAAGTCTTAGTTAGCAAAGAAGCCTGCTTGCAGTTTGGTAGATAATGCCTCTCTGGGGCTGCGATTGCCCACTTCTGGCTCTGGCCGCCTGTCACCGGAGGGTCTGCAGCTGGCTGGCTCTGTTCAGTCCTTTGTTCTGTGAACGGGCCTGAGGTGTCTTAGGTCAGGGCTTTTCGCGTGGTAGCTATCCCACAGTCTGGTTTACTAGCCCAAGTTAGTTTCCTCAGATTGCCCTCAGGGCATTAAGGCCCGGTCCTTACTCTAAGCAATGCAGCCCGCACCTCCCTGCCCAGCCCCTGCTTGCTAGTGGTGCAGGTGTCTGCACTGCTTCTCTGCTGGGGGAGTTACCGTTGCACAAGTAATCTGTGTGCTTTAATTATTTATTTATTTTTCCTCCTGATTATGTTTCCCTCTGTGGTTCCAAGGCTCACCACAGACTTGGCAGTGAGAGTGTTTCCTGGTGTTTGGAAACTTCTCTCTTTTTAAGACTCCCTTCACAGGACAGAGCTCTGTCCCTACCTCTTTTGTCTCTCTTTTTGTCTTTTATATTTTTTCCTACCTTCTTCCGAAGACAATGGGCTGCTTTTCTGGGTGCCTGATGTCCAAATAGGAAAAGGAGTATGTCAAGGCTGTATATTGTCACCCTGCTTATTTAACTTATATGCAGAGTACATCATGAGAAACGCTGGGCTGGAAGAAGTACAAGCTGGAATCAAGATTGCCAGGAGAAATATCAATAACCTCAGATATGCAGATGACACCACCCTTATGGCAGAAAGTGAGGAAGAACTAAAGAGCCTGTTGATGAAAGTTAAAGAGGAGAGTGAAAAAGTTGGCTTAAAGCTTAACATTCAGAAAACTAAGATCATGGCATCTGGTCCCATCACTTCATGGCAAATAGATGGGGAAACAGTGGAAACAGTGTCAGACTTTATTTTGGGGGGCTCCAAAATCACTGCAGATGGTGATTGCAGCCATGAAATTAAAAGACGCTTACTCCTTGGAAGGAAAGTTATGACCAACCTAGACAGCATATTCAAAAGCAGAGACATTACTTTGCCAACAAAGGTCCACATAGTCAAAGCTATAGGTATAATGCTCAAAGCATTCTTCCAGTTGTGACCACAGGACAAATTGTTGCATTGTTTTAACCTGAAAAATGGTTCCAGTAAATGTTAGTGTTAGTCGCTTAGTCGTGTGCAACTCTGCCACCCCATGGACTGTAGTCCACCAGGCTCCTCTGTACATGGGATTTTCCAGGCAAAAATACTGAAGTGGATTGCCACTTCCTTCTCCAGGGGATCTTCCCAACCCAGGGATCAAACCCAGCTCTCCTTCATTGCAGGCAGATTCTTTACCATCTGGGACATGAGGGAAGGCCCAAATATTAAAAAGTGGATTTTATAAACTGGGATGTGAGGAGGAATTATGAGCAATAATTCCTTCACTTAAGAAAAATTCTCTTTGTTAAACAGTTTTAAACCTTAAATTGGAGATTTTCACTGGTTAGAAGGGAATGTTATTTCATCAACTTGTAATAACAAATATACAAAAACAGGAGTCCAGATCCACAATAATCCTAACTTCTAATCTTTTGTATTCCATTTTAAAGGAGATAGATAGGTCCGATTATTTTGCACAAACCAACAAAAATTTAACCATAGTATTTTATTTTAAACACCAGTTTTCTTATACATGGCAGTATTAGTTCTTGTACTTATTGATAGTTATTAACTAAATTCAAGACCTATTCACCTTTATTTAACCAATTATTGAAGAACTGTTTTCCAAAGAACAGAGGAATTAGCAAACATATTAAGTGTTCATATGATTTCTTGGTACTTAATAGTTATTGCTAAAACATATAGAATGTTTGCCCTTCAAGTTCTTTTTTTCTTGTTATAATTTTTTAAATTGAAGTGTACTGGATTTACAATGTTGGGCCAATTTCTGTTGTACAGCAAAGTTGGTGTTATACACATATATGGATTCTTTTTATGTATATATTTTCCTTTATGATCTATCACAGGATATTGAATACAGGTACCTATGCTATACAGTAGGACCTTGCTGTTTATCCATCCTATATATAATAGTTTAATCTGCTAATCCCACACTCCCAAGTCCTTTCTTCCCCTACCCCTCTCCCCTTTGGCAACCAAAAGTTTGTTCCCTAGGAGTCTGTTTGTTTTGTAGATAGGTTCATTTGTGCCAAATTTTAGATCCCATATATAAGTAACATCATACAGTATTTGTCCTTCTCTTTGACTTACTTCACTAGTATGATAATCTCTAGTCATCTCTATGTTGCTGCAAATGGCATTATTTCATTCTTCTTCGTGGCTGAGTAGTATTCCCTTGTGTATATTCATCAAAGATATTGACCTGTAATTTTCTTTTTGAGTGGTGTCTTTTTCTGGTTTTGGTGTCAGAGTGATGATGGCTTCATAGAATGTCATTGGGAGTTTTCCCTCCTCTTCAATGTTTTGGAAGAGTTTGAAAAGTATTGGTATGACTTCTATGTTTGGTAGAATTTGCCTTTGAAGCCATCTGGAACTGGACTTTTGTTTATAGGGGTTTTATTATTATTATTATTGCTATAGATTCCATTTCACTTATAGTGATCAGTCTGCTCAAATCATCTATGATTCAGTTTTGATGGGCTTTATCGTTCTAGAAAGTTGTCCATTTCTTCTAGATTGTCAATTCTGTTGGCATATAATTGATCATAGTAATCTCTTAGGGTTTTTTGTATTTCTGTGGTATCAGTTGAGAGTTCTCCTTTTTAAATTCTTATTTGATTTGGATTCCCTCTTTTCTTGTTGGTGAGCCTGGTCTGAGGTTTGCCAAATTTATTTACCATTTCAAAGAACCAGGTCTTGGTTTTATTGATTTTATTCTATATTTTTAAATCTCTATTTCATTTATTTCCTCCCTGATCTTTATCATTTCCTTCCTTCTACTGTCTTTAAGTTTTGTTTGTTCTTTTTCTGAATCTTTTAGATGGTAGGTTTGGTTGTTAAATTGAGACTTTTCTTGTGTTTTTCTTGAAGGCCTGTAGTGTTATGAACTTCCCTCTAAGAATTTCTTTTGCTGCATGCCATAGATTTTTTTGGTTGTGTTTTCATTGTAATTTCTCTGATGGTATTTTTTAATTTCCTTTTTGATTTCCTTGTTGGCTCATTGGAATTTTAGTAGCATGTTGTTTAGTCTCCAAAACAGGCATTTTTTCACCTCATTTCCTGTGGTTAATTTCTAATTTCATACCATTTTGGTTAGAGGGGAGAAGGAAATGACAACCCACTCCAGTATTCTTGCCTGGAGAATCCTGTGGAGAGAGGAGCCTGGTGGGCTACTGTGCATGGGGTTGCACAGAGTCAGACACGACTGAAGCGACCTAGCATACATGCATGCATTGGAGAAAGAAATGGCAACCCACTCCAGTATTCTACCAGGGACAGAGGAGCCTGGTGGGCTGCTGTCCATAGGGTCACACAGAGTCGGACATGACTGAAGCGACTCAGTATGCATGCATGGTAAGAGGAGAGGCTTGAAATTTCTTAAATTTGTTGAGGTTAGTTCTGTGCCCAAGTATGTGGTCAATCCTAGAGAATGTTCCCTTTATCCTTGAAAAGATTTGTATTCTGGTTTTTTAAAATGTAATATCCTGAAAATATCAATTAAATCTAACTGTTCTATTATATCATTTAATATCTGTTTCCATATTAATTCGCTGTCTGGAAGATCTGTCCATTGATGTGTTCAGTTCAGTTGCTCCATCGCCTCCAACTCTTTGCGATCCCATGAACCACAGATGCCAGGCCTCCCTGTCCATCACCAACTGCCAGAGTCTACCCAAACCCATGTCCATTGAGTTGGTGATGCCATCTAACCATCTCATCCTCTGTTGTCCCCTTTTCCTCCTACCCTCAATCTTTCCCAGCATCAGGGTCTTTTCAAATGAGTCAGCTCTTCACATCAGGTGGCCAAAATATTGGAGTTTCAGCTTCAACATCAGTCCTTCCATGAACACCCAGGACTCATCTCCTTTAGGATGGACTGGTTGGATCTCCTTGCAGTCCAACGGACTCTCAAGAGTCTTATCCAACACCACAGTTCAAAAGCATCAATTCTTCGGTGCTCAGCTTTCTTCACAGTCCAACTCTCGCATCCATACATGACCACTGGAAAAACCATAGCCTTGACTAGACGAACCTTTGTTGGCAAAGTAATGTCTCTGCTTTTGAATATGCTATCTAGGTTGGTCACAACTTTCCTTCCAAGGAATAAGCATCTTTTAATTTCATGGCTACAATCACCATCTGCAGTGATTTTGGAGCCAAAAAAAAAAAAAAAATAATAATAATGTTTGACACCGTTTCCTCTGTTTCCCCATCTATTTGTCATCAAGTGGTGGGACCAGATGCCATGATCTCAGTTTTCTGAATGTTGAGCTTTAAGTCAACTTTTTCACTCTCCTCTCACTTTCATCAAGAGGCTCTTTAGTTCTTCTTCACTTTCTGCCATAAGGGTGGTGTCATCTGCATATCTGAGGTTATTGATATTTCTCCCGGCAGTCTTGATTCCAGCTTGTACTTCTTCCAGCCCAGCGTTTCTCATGATGTACTCTGCATATAAGTTAAATAAGCAGGGTGACAATATACAGCCTTGACATACTCCTTTTCCTATTTGGAACCAGTCCATTTTTCCATGTCCAGTGCTAACTTTTGCTTCCTGACCTGTATACAGGTTTCTCAAGAAGGCAGGTCAGGTGGTCTGGTATTCCCATCTCTTTCAGAATTGTCCACAGTTTCTTGTGATCCACACAGTCAAAGGCTTTGGCATAGTCAATAAAGCAGAAATAGATGTTTTTCTGGAACTCTCTTGCTTTTTCCATGATCCAGCGGATGTTGGCAATTTTATCTCTGGTTCCTCTGCCTTTTCTAAAACCAGCTTAAACATCTGGAAGTTCACGGTTCACATATTACTGAAGCCTGGCTTGGAGAATTTTGAGCATTACTTTTTTTTTTTTTTTTTTCTTTTTTTTTTTTCTTTTTAAACTTTACATAACTGTATTAGTTTTGCCAATTATCAAAATGAATCCGCCACAGGTATACATGTGTTCCCCATCCCGAAACCCCCCTCCCTCCTCCCTCCCCATTCCATCCTTCTGGGTTGTCCCAGTGCACCAGCCCCAAGCATCCAGTATCGTGCATCGAACCTGGACTGGCAACTCGTTTCATACATGATATTTTACATGTTTCAATGCCATTCTCCCAAATCTTCCCACCCTCTCCCTCTCTCACAGAGTCCATAAGACTGTTCTATACATCAGTGTCTCTTTTGCTGTCTCGTACACAGGGTTATTGTTACCATCTTTCTAAATTCCATATATATGCGTTAGTATACTGTATTGGTGTTTTTCTTTCTGGCTTACTTCACTCTGTATAATAGGCTCCAGTTTCATCCACCTCATGAGAACTGATTCAAATGTATTCTTTTTAATGGCTGAGTAATACTCCATTGTGTATATGTACCACAGCTTTCTTATCCATTCATCTGCTGATGGACATCTAGGTTGCTTCCATGTTCTGGCTATTATAAACAGTGCTGCGATGAACATTGGGGTACACGTGTCTCTTTCCCTTCTGGTTTCCTCAGTGTGTATGCCCAGCAGTGGGATTGCTGGATCATAAGGCAGGTCTATTTCCAGTTTTTTAAGGAATCTCCACACTGTTCTCCATAGTGGCTGTACTAGTTTGCATTCCCACCAACAGTGTAAGAGGGTTCCCTTTTCTCCACACCCTCTCCAGCATTTATTACTTGTAGACTTTTGGATCGCAGCCATTCTGACTGGTGTGAAATGGTACCTCGTAGTGGTTTTGATTTGCATTTCTCTGATAATGAGTGATGTTGAGCATCTTTTCATGTGTTTGTTAGCCATCTGTATGTCTTCTTTGGAGAAATGTCTATTTAGTTCTTTGGCCCATTTTTTGATTGGGTCATTTATTTTTCTGGAGTTGAGCTGTAGGAGTTGCTTGTATATTCTCGAGATTAGTTGTTTGTCAGTTGCTTCATTTGCTATTATCTTCTCCCATTCTGAAGGCTGTCTTTTCACCTTGCTTATAGTTTCCTTTGATGTGCAGAAGCTTTTAAGGTTAATTAGGTCCCATTTGTTTATTTTTGCTTTTATTTCCAATATTCTGGGAGGTGGGTCATAGAGGATCCTGCTGTGATGTATGTCAGAGAGTGTTTTGCCTATGTTCTCCTCTAGGAGTTTTATAGTTTCTGGTCTTATGTTTAGATCTTTAATCCATTTTGAGTTTATTTTTGTGTATGGTGTTAGAAAGTGTTCTAGTTTCATTCTTTTACAAGTGGTTGACCAGATTTCCCAGCACCACTTGTTAAACAGATTGTCTTTAATCCATTGTAAATTCTTGCCTCCTTTGTCAAAGATAAGGTGTCCATATGTGCGTGGATTTATCTCTGGGCTTTCTATTTTGTTCCATTGATCTATATTTCTGTCTTTGTGCCAGTACCATACTGCCTTGATAACTGTGGCTTTGTAGTAGAGCCTGAAGTCAGGTAGGTTGATTCCTCCAGTTCCATTCTTCTTTCTCAAGATCGCTTTAGCTATTCGAGGTTTTTTGTATTTCCATACAAATTGTGAAATTATTTGTTCTAGCTCTGTGAAGAATACCGTTGGTAGCTTGATAGGGATTGCATTGAATCTATAGATTGCTTTGGGTAGTATACTCATTTTCACTATATTGATTCTTCCAATCCATGAACATGGTATATTTCTCCATCTGTTAGTGTCCTCTTTGATTTCTTTCACCAGTGTTTTATAGTTTTCTATATATAGGTCTTTAGTTTCTTTAGGTAGATATATTCCTAAGTATTTTATTCTTTCCGTTGCAATGGTGAATGGAATTGTTTCCTTAATTTCTCTTTCTGTTTTCTCATTATTAGTGTATAGGAATGCAAGGGATTTCTGGGTGTTGATTTTATATCCTGCAACTTTACTATAGTCATTGATTAGTTCTAGTAATTTTATGGTGGGGTCTTTAGGGTTTTCTATGTAGAGGATCATGTCATCTGCAAACAGTGAGAGCTTTACTTCTTCTTTTCCAATTTGGATTCCTTTTATTTCTTTTTCTGTTCTGATTGCTGTGGCCAAAACTTCCAAAACTATGTTGAATAGTAATGGTGAAAGTGGGCACCCTTGTCTTGTTCCTGACTTTAGAGGAAATGCTTTCAATTTTTCACCATTGAGGATAATGTTTGCTGTGGGTTTGTCATATATAGCTTTGATTATGTTGAGGTATGTTCCTTCTATTCCTGCTTTCTGGAGAGTTTTTATCATAAATGGATGTTGAATTTTGTCAAAGGCTTTCTCTGCATCTATTGAGATAATCATATGGTTTTTATTTTTCAATTTGTTAATGTGGTGTATTACATTGACTGATTTGCGGATATTGAAGAATCCTTGCATCCCTGGGATAAAGCCCACTTGGTCATGGTGTATGATCTTTTTAATGTGTTGTTGGATTCTGATTGCTAGAATTTTGTTAAGGATTTTTGCATCTATGTTCATCAGTGATATTGGCCTGTAGTTTTCCTTTTTTGTGGGATCTTTGTCAGGTTTTGGTATTAGGGTGATGGTGGCCTCATAGAATGAGTTTGGAAGTTTACCATCCTCTGCAATTTTCTGGAAGAGTTTGAGCAGGATAGGTGTTAGCTCTTCTCTAAATTTTTGGTAGAATTCAGCTGTGAAACCGTCTGGACCTGGGCTTTTGTTTGCTGGAAGATTTTTGATTACAGTTTCCATTTCCGTGCTTGTGATGGGTCTGTTAAGATTTTATATTTCTTCCTGGTCGAGTTTTGGAAAGTTGTACTTTTCTAAGAATTTGTCCATTTCTTCCTCGTTGTCCATTTTATTGGCATATAATTGTTGATAGTAGTCTCTTATGATCCTTTGTATTTCTGTGTTGTCTGTTGTGATCTCCCCATTTTGATTTCTAATTTTATTGATTTGATTTTTCTCCCTTTGTTTCTTGATGAGTCTGGCTAATGGTTTGTCAATTTTATTTATCCTTTCCAAGAACCAGCTTTTGGCTTTGTTGATTTTTGCTATGGTCTCTTTTGTTTCTTTTGCATTTATTTCTGCTCTAATTTTTAAGATTTCTTTCCTTCTGCTAACCCTGGGGTTCTTCATTTCTTCCTTTTCTAGTTGCTTTAGGTGTAGAGTTAGGTTATTTATTTGACTTTTTTCTTGTTTCTTGAGGTGTGCCTGTATTGCTATGAACTTTCCCCTTAGTACTGCTTTTACCATGTCCCACAGGTTTTGGGTTGTTGTGTTTTCATTTTCATTCTTTCTATGCAAATTTTGATTTCTTTTTTGATTTCTTCTGTGATTTGTTGGTTATTCAGCAGCGTTGTTGTTCAGCCTCCAAATGTTGGATTTTTTAATAGTTTTTCTCCTGTAATTGAGACCTAGTCTTACTGCATTGTGGCCAGAAAAGATGCTTGGAATGATTTCAATTTTTTTGAATTTACCAAGGCTAGCTTTATGGCCCAGGATGTGATCTATCCTGGAGAAGGTTCCATGTGCGCTTGAGAAGAAGGTGAAATTCATTGTTTTGGGATGAAATGTCCTATAGATATCAATTAGGTCTAACTGGTCTATTGTATCGTTTAAAGTTTGTGTTTCCTTGTTAATTTTCTGTTTAGTTGATCTATCCATAGGTGTGAGTGGGGTATTAAAGTCTCCCACTATTATTGTGTTATTGTTAATTTCTTCTTTCATACTTGTTAGCATTTGTCTTACATACTGCGGTGCTCCCGTGTTGGGTGCATATATCTTTATAATTGTTATATCTTCTTCTTGGATTGATCCTTTGATCATTATGTAGTGACCATCTTTGTCTCTTTTCACAGTCTTTGTTTTAAAGTCGATTTTATCTGATATGAGTATTGCTACTCCTGCTTTCTTTTGGTCCCTATTTGCATGGAAAATCTTTTTCCAGCCCTTCACTTTCAGTCTGTATGCGTCCCCTGTTTTGAGGTGGGTCTCTTGTAGACAACATATGTAGGGGTCTTGTTTTTGTATCCATTCAGCCAGTCTTTGTCTTTTGGTTGGGGCATTCAACCCATTTACGTTTAAGGTAATTACTGATAAGTATGATCCCGTTGCCATTTACTTTATTGTTTTGAGTTCGAATTTATACACCATTTTTGTGTTTCCTGTCTAGAGAATATCCTTAAGTATTTGTTGGAGAGCTGGTTTGGTGGTGCAGAATTCTCTCAGCTTTTGCTTGTCTGAAAAGCTTTTGATTTCTCCTTCATACTTGAATGAGATCCTTGCTGGGTACAATAATCTGGGCTGTAGGTTATTTTCTTTCATCATTTTAAGTATGTCTTGCCATTCCCTCCTGGCTTGAAGAGTTTCTATTGAAAGATCAGCTGTTATCCTTATGGGTATTCCCTTGTGTGTTATTTGTTGTTTTTCCCTTGCTGCTTTTAATATTTGTTCTTTGTGTTTGATCTTTGTTAATTTGATTAATATGTGTCTTGGGGTGTTTCGCCTTGGGTTTATCCTGTTTGGGACTCTCTGGGTTTCTTGGACTTGGGTGATTATTTCCTTCCCCATTTTAGGGAAGTTTTCAATGAGTATCTCCTCAAGTATTTTCTCATGGTCTTTCTTTTTGTCTTCTTCTTCTGGGACCCCTATGATTCGAATGTTGTAGCGTTTAATATTGTCCTGGAGGTCTCTGAGATTATCCTCATTTCTTTTAATTCATTTTTCTTTTGTCCTCTCTGATTCATTTATTTCTACCATTCTATCTTCTAATTCACTAATCCTATCTTCTGCCTCTGTTATTCTACTATTTGTTGCCTCCAGAGTGTTTTTAATTTCACTTATTGCATTATTCATTATATATTGACTCTTTTTTATTTCTTCTAAGTCCTTGTTAAACCTTTCTTGCATCTTCTCAATCCTTGCCTCCAGGCTATTTATCTGTGATTCCATTTTAATTTCAAGATTTTGGATCAATTTCACTATCATTATTCAGAATTCTTTATCAGGTAGATTCCCTATCTCTTCCTCTTTTGTTTGGTTTGGTGGGCATTTATCCTGTTCCTTTATCTGCTGGGTATTCTTCTGTCTCTTCATCTTGTTTAAATTGCTGAGTTTGGGGTGTCCTTTCTGTATTCTGGCAGTTTGTGGAGTTCTCTTTATTGTGGCGTTTCCTCGCTGTGTGTGGGTTTGTACAGGTGGCTTGTCAAGGTTTCCTGGTTAGGGAAGCTTGTCTTGGTGTTCTGGTGGATGGAGCTGTATTTCTTCTCTCTGGAGTGTAATGAAATGCCCAGTAATGAGTTATGAGATGTCTATGGTTTTGGGGTTACTTTGGGCAGCCTGTATCTTGAAGCTCAGGGCTGTGTTCCTTTGTTGCTGGAGAATTTGCTTGGTATGTCTTGCCCTGGAACTTGTTGGCCCTTGTGTGGTGCTTGGTTTCAGTGTCGGTATGGAGGCGTTTGATGAGCTCCTGTCAATTAATGTCCCTTGGAGTCAGGAGTTCCCTGGAGTCAGGGTTTGGACTTAAGCCTCCTACTTCCAGTTATCGGTCTTATTTTTACAGTAGTTTCAAAACTTCTCCTTCTATACAGCACCATTGATAAAACATCTACGTTAAAGATGAAAAGTTTCTCTACTGTGAGGGTCACTCAGAGAGGTTCACAGCATTACATGGAGAAGAGAAGAGGGAGGAGGGAGTTAGAGGTGACCCAAATGAGATGAGGTGGAATCAATAGTGGAGAGAGTGGGCTAGCCAGTAGTCACTTCCTTATGTGCACTCCACAACTGGACCACTCAAAGATGTTCACGGAGATATACAGAGAAGAGAAGAAGGAGGCAGGAGACAGAGGTGGCCAGAAGGATAAAAGGGGGAAATGAAAAGGAGGGAGACAGATCCACCCAGTAATCAGTTCCCTAAGTGTTCTCCACCGTCTGGAACACACAGAAATTCACAGAGTTGGGTAGAGTAGAGAGGGGTTAGGGAGGAGATACAGGTGACCTGGTGGAGAAAATGGAGAGTCCAAAGGGAGAGGGAGCAATCAAGCCAGTAATCTCGTACCCTAGTGAAAAATGGGTCCTGAAGATTGGGTTCTTAAAGGTACAAAATTGGTAACAAATACATAAAAGCAAAAAATAAAAATCTAGAGTAGAGTTTGGAATTTCAAAAATGCGATGTTAATGAAATGAAGAAGGAAAAGAAAGAGAGAAAAAACGAACAATGAAAAACAAACAAGGTCGCGAAAATTATGAAGAAACTACAGATACAAAATTGATAACTAATACCAAAAAGCAAAAATTAAAAATCTAGAGTAGAGTTTGGAATTTCAAAAATACAACGTTAAAAAAAAAAAAAGAAGAAGAAAAATAAAGAGAGAAAACAAACAAACCAACAAAAACAATGTCGCAAAAATTATAAAGAAAATACAGGTACAAAATTGATATCAAATACCAAAAAGCATAAATTAAAAATCTTGAGTACAGTTTGGAATTGCAGATATACAATGTTATATAAAAGAAGAAGAGAAAGAAACAGAGGGAAAAAAAAGAAAAAGAAAGTCACAGAAATTATAAAAAAAAACTATAGGTAGAAAATTGATAACATATACCAAAAGGCTAAAATTAAAAATCTAGAGTAGAGTTTGGAATTTCAAAAATACAATGTTAAAAAAAAAGAGGAAGAAGAAAAATAAAGAGAGAAAACAAACAAACCAACAAAAACAATGTCGCAAAAATTATAAAGAAAATACAGGTACAAAATTGATATCAAATACCAAAAAGCATAAATTAAAAATCTTGAGTAGAGTTTGGAATTGCAGATATATGATGTTATATAAAAGAAGAAGAGAAAGAAACAGAGGGAAAAAAAAGTCACAGAAATTATGAAAAAAACTATAGGTACAAAATTGATAACATATACCAAAAGGCTAAAATTAAAAATCTAGAGTAGAGTTTGGAATTTCAAAAATACAATGTTAAAGAAAAGAAGGAAAAAAAAAAAAACACGGTCAAAAAATTATAAAATATATATATCAAGTTTGCTGAAGAAGAAAAAAAAAATAGGGTCTTTTTTTTTTTTTTTTTTTGCAAAGTAATAGTTATAAAAGTGAAAATTAAAGGACAATAGAGGACTTAAAATTAAAAAAAAAAAGAAAGATTGATCGTAAAAATAGTAAAAATATATCTAGGTCTTTCTCTGGTTTTGTTGAATATTGTGGGTTCAGTTCATTTTAGGCTAGTTCCTTAGTCCGACTTATATTTCTCAAGATCTATAGGCCCCTTCCTATGTAATCCGTAGTAACCACAGGGTTTTAATCTATGGCCTGTAGCTTCCAAGGCGTTTCCCTCTGTTATAGCTTCTTCTGTTTGCTGGTCTCTTCAGTGTCTGGTTCCCGCCCTGACACAAAGGGGACAGTTGAGGACACTATTTTTTTTTTTTTTTTTATTTAGGCTCACTTGTTCAGCTGTGCTGTGGGGAGGGAGGGAGGGGTGCTGCAAACAGATGACACTGGCGTGCGCTCACAGTGCCTCAGCCACACTGGGTCTGCCCCCGCTCACGGTGCGTGTAGCCTCCCTGCCCACACTGCTCGGGCTCTAGGTTGTTCCGCCGGGAACAATCATAGGCCGGCCCTGGGCTGAGCTCCCAGGTCCAAGCCGCTCAGGTTCAGGCACTCGGGTAGTCCTCAGAGGCGCAGACTCGTTTGCGCCTGCGTTTTGTGCTCTTCCCAGATCCGAGCAGCTCAGGTGATGAGGTGTTCAGCGGGCGCCAATGCTGCGACTTATCGCCTCCCCGCCACTCGGTTATCTGGGTGTAAAACCGGCGCACCTTCTCAGGCAGATGTTGACCGTCCAGACCCCCAAGAAATTTTAGTTAGCAAAGAAGCCTGCTTACAGTTTTATAGATAGTGTCTCTCTGGGGCTGCGATTGCCCCCTTCCGGCACTGGCTGCCTGTCACCGGAGGGGGAAGGTCTGCAGCCGGCTATCTCTGTTCAGTCCTTTGTTCTGTGCGCGGGCCTGGCGGTGTCTTAGGTTAGGGCTGGCTTTTCGCGTGGTAGATATCCCACAGTCTGGTTTGCTAGCCCAAATTATTTCGCTCAGATAGCGCTCAGAACATTCGGCCCGATTCTTACTCTAAGGGACACAGCCCGCACCGCACTTCCCTGCCCAGCCCCCGCTTGCTAATGCTGTGTGCAGGCGTCTGCGCTGCTTCTCCGCTGGGGGAGTTACCGTAGGGCTCACAATCTGCAATTTTTAATTGTTTATTTTCTTTTTTTTCCTCCCTTTTATGTTGCCCTCTGTGCTTCCAAAGCTCGGCACAGATTCGGCTGTGAGAAGGTTTCCTGGTCTTTGGAAACTTCTCTCTTTTTAAGACTCCCTTCCCGGGACGGAACTCCGTCCCTCCCTCTTTTGTCTCTTTTTTTGTCTTTTATATTTTTTCCTACCTCCTTTCGAAGAGTTGGGCTGCTTTTCTGGGTGCCTGATGTCCTCTGCCGGCATTCAGAAGTTGTTTTGTGGAATTTACTCGACATTTAAATGCTCTTTTGATGAATTTGTGGGGGAGAAAGTGTTCTCCCCGTCCTACTCCTCCGCCATCTTGGCTCCTCCCCCTGAGCATTACTTTATTAGTGTGTGAGATGAGTGCAACTGCAGGGGAGTTTGAACATTCTTCAACACTGCTTTCTTTGGGATTGGAATGAAAACTGACCTTTTCCATTCCTGTGGCCACTGCTGAGTTTTCTAAATTTGCTGACATATTGAGTGCAGCACTTTCACAGCATCATCTTTTAGGATTTGAAATAACTCAACTGGAATTCCATCACCTCCACTAGCTTTGTTTGTAGCGATGCTTCCTAAGGCCCACTTGACTTCACATTCCAGGATATCTGGCTCTAGGTGAGGGTGAGTGATCACACCATCATGATTATTGGGTCATGAAGATCTTTTTTGTACAGTTCTTCTGTGTATTCTTGCCACCTCTTCTTAATATATTCTACTTCTGTTAGGTCCATACCATTTCTGTCCTTTATCGAGCCCATCTTTGCATGAAATTTTCCCTTGGCATCTCTAATTTTCTTGAAGAGATCTCTAGTCTTTCTCATTCTATTGTTTTCCTCTATTTCTTTGCATTGATCGCTGAGGAAGGCTTTCTTATCTCTCTTTGCTATTCTTTGGAACTCTGCATTCAAATGAGTATATCTTTCCTTTTCTTCTTTGCTTTTCATTTTCCTTTTCTCCTTTGCTTTTCACTTCTCTTCTTTTCACAGCTATTTGTAAGGCCTCCTCAGACAGCCATTTTGCTTTTTTGCATTTCTTTTTCTTGGGGACGGTCTTGATTCCTGTCTCCTGTACAATGTCACGAACCTCTGTCCATAGTTCATCAGGCACTCTGTCTATCAGATCTAGTCCCTTAAATCTATTTCTCCCTTCCACTGTATAATTGTAAGGGATTTGATTTAGGTCATACCCGAATGGACTAGTGGTTTTCCCCAGTTTCTTCAATTTAAGTCTGAATTTAGCCATAAGGAGTTCATGATCTGAGCCACAGTCAGCTCCTGGTCTTGTTTTTGCTCTGTATAGAGCTTCTCCATCTTTGGCTGCAAAGAATATAATCAATCTGATTTTGGTGTTGCCCATCTGGTGTTGTCCATGTGTGGAGTCTTCTCTTGTGTTGTTGGAAGAGGGTGTTTGCTATGACCAGTGCGTTGTCTTGGCTGAACTCTATTAGCCTTTTCCTTGTTTCATTCTGTACTCCAAGGACATATTTGCTTGTTACTCCAGGTGTTTCTTGACTTCCCACTTTTGCATTCCAGTCCTCTATTATGAAACGGACATTTTTTGGGGGTGTTATTTCTAGAAGGTCTTGTAGGTCTTCATAGAACCGTTCAACTTCAGCTTCTTCAGCATTACTGGTCAGGGCATAGACTTGAATTACTGTGATATTAAATGGTTTGCCTTGGAAACGAACAGAGATCATTCTGTTGCTTTTGAGATTTCATCCACATACTGCATTTCAGATTCTTTTGTTGACTATGATGGCTACTCCATTTCTTCCAAGGAATTCTTGCCCGCAGTAGTAGATATAATGGTCACCTGAGTTAAATTCACCCATTCTAGTCCATTTTAGTTTGCTGATTCCTAAAATGTCAGTGTTCACTTTGCTGTCTCGTTTGACCACTTGCAATTTACCTTCATTCATGGACCTATGAATCAATATTGCAGGTTCCTATGTAATATTGCTCTTTACAGCATTGGACCTTACTTCCATCACCAGTCACATCCACAACTGGGTGTTGTTTTTGCTTTGGCTCCATCTCTTCCTTCTTTCTGGAGTTAGTTCTCCACTGATCTAGCAGCCATAATGAAGTGTCTAATCAAAGGAGTATTACAAGGGATGAAGCATCAGGAAACTATTACCAGAGTTGGGAAAGAGCTAGAAACTAAAAGGCCACTCAACAAAACCTTTGGACATGGAAGAATTCAGTTACTAAGAAAACATAGTGAAGCTGGGTTGGACAGAGATAAATACCTTGATCACCTCTCACTCTACTATCTTCCAGTCTTCTGGTGCCTCTTATTGGTCAAACCTAACTGGAAACCCAGAGTACAATGAAGATTGAGTGATGGCAAACTCCAGAAGTCAACCCCTGAGATTCACATCAAGGCAGGAAAGAGTAGAGAATGAATCCAGATGGTGGACCAGCAACAAATAACCAGCAGACAAGCACAGTCCCTACCATCTCCTTCATTCACTTAAACAGTATTTTGCATACCAGGGACTGTTCTCAGGATATAGGGGATCATAAGACAGGAAAAGATGCTCATTTTCATGGTGTTTTCATTCTCCTTGGGAAGACAGATGCTAACACATTATCCACACAAGACTATCTCAAATGGTAGATGCAATGAAGGAAAGGAGTATTATGACTAACATATACGAGGTGATGGCATAAGAGCTTAAAGTGAATACTAAGAAGAAAGGAATAATAAGAAAGCTTTTTAAGAGGAAGGGGAAGAATACTGACACAAGCGAGATCAGCCAAGAAAGACTGTAAGCTTCTGAGGTTGAAACCAGTTTGCTTTATTTAAGAGAGAGATAGGAGGCCATTGTGACTGAAGGAAGGGTTGTAGGAGAGGAAGTAGAATGTAGGCAAAGGCTAGATCATAATGGTCTTTGTAGGTCAGGCAAGGAGTTGGGTGTTTTTGCGAAAGCAACAGAAAGGTTTTAGGCAGAGGGTGGGAAGTTAGGGTGTTTGCAGGTTAAGACATATCTAATTTCCATTTGTAAAATATAACTTTCATAATTTCACAATTTATTGAAAAATAAATTGTAGTGGGACAAGAATGGAAATATCCCATTATAGTTTACACTGCCCTGACCAGAGTTCCCATCTTCAGAAGTGGTATTTCCAAAGTGGTGGCACTGTCTGGATCACGATGGGCACCTGATACAAGAGTGGCTCAACCACAGGCTTGTTGGCAGCCCATGACATGGCTTAGAGCTATGAACTCTTGCAACTGAATTGTGCTCCTATGAAATGCAGATTATAGGATAAGAAAAGGGTTAACTAGCACTCAGTAGAGTGAGAACTGATCAAAGAGGCAGAGAAAAACAGAGATACAATGGGAATAAAAGAACAGCTTTTCTTTAGAGGTGCTTCAGTTCCTAATAGCTGCTCACATATGTACATAAATACTCCTGCTTCCAACCCTTTTAATTAAAGTGGCTTTTTGGTCTCTCTTTCTTGCATGCAAAATAATTTAATGAGTACAGTACTGTCCCCAAGGTTTCACTCTTCTCATTCACTAAGAAGTGACAAAGATTTACTCTGAGACAAACAACAACAAAACCCCTCAAATCTCAGTTACTTAAAACAACCAAAGTTGCCTTCTCACTGACTTTAAATAGCCCATCACAAGGTAGATGCAACACTATTCTGCATTATCCTTCCAAGACCAAGATTAATACAGCAAATACTCTGGAACATTGTTGATTGCCATGGCAAAGAGGAAAAGAGTTCTGGAAGGTCTTGGATCAACAATTAAATGTTGTATTCATAATTCAAGGGCAGAATGAGTCATGTATCTCATCCCAACCACAAGGAGGCTGGGAAATGCAATTTTACCATGAACCTGAAAGACAACAGAAGATATTTGGCACATCCACCACCATTGACTCACCCAAACCATGGCTTAACTGCTGTCTATATACCAATGTCAAAATTTCTAGGAGAGATGCCCCATTTTCTCTCTTTATCCACATTGTCAACCATCTACCAACATGCCACAACTGGATGATATCATAGACATTTCCAGTTTCACCTTTCTCACAACTTTCTGTACTTTCACCTTTCTCAGAAACTTTCTGTACTTTTTCTCTTGGTCATTGGCTCCATTATCTATCCACTACCTCAAATAGAAAACCCAGGTATTAGCTTTGACTCTTTCTCTCTCCTAACACCCAATCGGTGGCCAAGCCTATAGCTTCTAATTTATCCCCATTCTACTAACTCCATGACCATTACCTTACTTTAGTCCATCATGGATTCTTGCCCAAACAATTCTGTTAGCCTCCTGTCTGGCTTTCTTATCCTCCCTGTAAACTGTAACTTATTCATTCAGAAAAACATATAGAGTACTTACTGTTTCTTTACTTATTAAGATTAAATAAGTAATGGGCCTATGTTAAATAAATTCAGTCTAAAGAGGGAAACAGTGATGCAAACAAAAAATCTCAGCATAATGGACAAATATAATAAGTAGAAAGGAGAGTGAGAATGGGAACGAAACAACAAACTGGGTGTGACTGGGTAATGGGAAGGTAGTGTTGGAAGTTTCTAGAGAGGAAGTATAACTTTAGCTAAACAAGGAAGCTGCTCCTCCAGGTGAACTACAGGAATTAAAAAAGGTGAAGCAGCTTGTGCCTGATACCTTTGAAAAACTTTAACTGACTCTGGCCAAACCCAATGGCTTGAGAGGAATGACATGAAAGAGAAAGCAGGTACCTAATCAGTAGGTCTCAAAGTGTCCTGGTGGCTATTTGGCGGGTAATTGGAAGATCGTCCACTGAGACAAGAAACTCAAAAGAAAGAGCAAATCTATGGGGAACAACACTTTAAACTATGAGATACCTTCTCGGGGCTGTATACTGATTCCAGGAATAGTGCCAAGGTTCTTCATTATTTTATTTAATCCTCACAACAGTTTTATGAGGTAAAATTGTACTATCATGTTCATTTTGCAGTTTAAAAACAAACACTGAGATTCAGGGGTTAATGACTTGACCAGTTCAGATCAGATCAGATCAGTCGCTCAGTCGTGTCCGACTCTTTGCGACCCCATGAATCGCAGCACGCCAGGCCTCCCTGTCCATCATCAACTCCCGGAGTTCACTGAGACTCATGTCCATCGAGTCAGCGATGCCATCCAGCCATCTCATCCTCTGTCATCCCCTTCTCCTCTTGCCCCCAATCCCTCCCAGCCTCAGAGTCTTTTCCAATGAGTCAACTCTTCGCATGAAGTGGCCAAAGTACTGGAGTTTCAGCTTTAGCATCATTCCTTGACCAGTTACTACGTCCTTTTTGCACCAGAGCTATGCTGAGTTTGAGATACCTACAGAAATTCCATCTAGGTGTGTCCACAAGCTGGAGTGCAAGGGAGAGACAGGAAGAGATAGACTTGGGGGTTATACCAAGTGGAATCAAATCTATGAGCTCAAATGAGAGGGCTCGGTGAGCTCTAAATAGAAGGAAAGAGCGCCTGAGGAACACTAACCTTAGAGTCTAGGCAAAAAGAAGAAAGGAAAGCAGCATGAGAAGGAGTCATCTGGTACGGCTAATCCTTAAGAATGTTCTTCGGTGTATCTTTTGGAGAAGTCGCTAGCCCAGGTGTCTGGCGCTCAATTAAAGACTTCTGGGTCAGAAGTGGCATTCTGTCGAGGTTGGGCTTTTATACCTAATTCCTTAAGTTCCTTAAGTACCAAACGACTACCTGAAACCTGCACGGAGATTTCACTAGCTGGGGAGGTAAAAATGAGCAAATCCTCCTTAACGCAGATGAAGAACTCTTTTCCCTCTAATATCACCACAGTGGCTGTGGATATAAACGATCAGAGGTTACTGCAGAAACAGCCAACAGGTATTGGGCGAGAATCCAAGCGGCTGGCTGACTGGGACCCGGCCTGTCACTGCCTTGACAGGCAGGCACGCATGCGCCTCCTAGGAAGGCCGGGAAGGCCCCTGCAGGGTTCCTCGCGCATTACCCAACTCTCCACCTCACTGCAGCCCCTGTCCTTCTCTGGCGCCCCCATAGTCTCTGCGATTTCTCTCCTCCCAGAGGCTCCTTCAGCGCCTCAGCCCTCCAGACGCCGCCGCTACCCAGCCTCATTACCCTGGCGGGGGCGGGGCGCTGTCCGTCACTGGGGCAGGGCCAAATATAGCTCGAGCCAGGCCCCGCCCCCGCGTGCTGACGCCCCGCCCCCTCGGCCCCCGGAGAGGCGGCCTCCACTGTGTGGCGTCGGGAGTTTTCTCCCTCTTCACGGCGTCATCCTTCCGTCAGCGAGCCCTCAGCTTTCTTTCCCTGAGGCCCTCTCCTGCCCCTCGAGAGAACGCGGCGAGTCAGGCCACGCGCGCGGGGCGCCATGAAGGTCCGCCGCCTGACTAGCGCGGCCGCCGCGGCGGCGGAGCCGCAAGCCGGTTGAGGAGGGCCCGGCGCTGGGCCGAGGCATGTGGAGCGCCGGCGGCAGCCTGCTCCAGTCGCTGCCCCGGCTTCTGCAGTACGCCGCCGCCCTCCCGGGCCACACCGAGCCGCCGCCGCCAGCCGGCTGGGCCCTGCCGCGGGCGGCCGGCGGGGACGGCCCGGCGGAGCGTCTGCCCCCGCGCGGGGGCGGGGCGAGCGCGGCGGCGGTGGCGGCGGCCGCCCCGGGGGCGCTGCTCGGCGCCTGTCTGGAGCGCCACGCTCTGTCCGACGCCTCAGAGCTGCCGGGGCCGGGCGGGGCGTTAGCGGGCGGCCCGGGGGGCGGCGGCGTGGTGGTCGACGTGGCCGAGGTGAGAAGCTGGCGCTGCTGCTGCCTCGGCAGCACCTGTTGGTGCCGGAGCCTGGTGCTGGTCTGCGTGCTGGCCGCCGTGTGCTTCGCTTCCCTGGCCCTGGTCCGCCGCTACCTGCAGCACCTCCTGCTCTGGGCCGAGAGCCTCGACTCGCTGCTGGGGGTCCTGCTCTTCGTCGTGGGCTTCATCGTGGTCTCGTTCCCCTGCGGCTGGGGCTACATCGTGCTCAACGTGGCGGCCGGCTACCTGTACGGCTTCGTGCTGGGCATGGGGTTGATGGTGGTGGGCGTCCTCATTGGCACCTTCATCGCCCACGTGGTCTGCAAGCGGCTGCTCACCGCCTGGGTAGCCGCCAGGATCCAGAGCAGTGAGAAACTCAGCGCCGTCATCCGCGTCGTGGAGGGGGGCAGCGGCCTCAAAGTGGTGGCGCTGGCCAGGCTCACCCCCATACCTTTCGGGCTGCAGAACGCAGTGTTCTCGGTAAGTGGCGTGCCACTGGGCTGTTCTCCCAAGTCTTTTTGTTTGTTTTGAGCGATCTTGGGGCGGCCCTGGGAGGGTGCTCCGTCCTGTGGAATGCCGGCAGAGGAGTGACATTAACAGAAGTGGAAATTACTTTCTGACTTACCCTGAGACATTTCAAACAGATAAAGCCAATCTGTGTCGGGCCCCCTCAATAAGGAGATTTGGTAGAGAAAGAACTACTCCTTTTTTAACATATGAATTTGGTTAGAAATGAGCTCTCTTAACTATGAGAGGAGAGGAGTAGAAATATCTATTTTAAACATTTGTCATCTTACTCTGTAGCAGCTGTCGCACCAGTCAGGGAATAAATAAAGGCTGGCTTTCCCTCTAACTTGCCAAAATGCATCCAGTATTTTAGCTCAAGTTTTTAACAATGTGGGGCTAACGGAAGAGTTTGGGTAAATAGAGGAGAAAGTAGACTCTATTTTGGAGTTTCCTAAAAATTTTAATAGGTTTTTTTTCATTGAGTAATTTGCTTTTTTAATACAGTGTAATAAGGGGAGAAGCCTCCTTTTTACCTTTCTTTGGAGGAACTTCATTTTAAAATCACTTGGTAGTGGATAAGACAGAATTGGACAGGTAACCTTTTTCCCAATTGAGAATATATTTGTCTTTTTATACACCTTGTACACTTTTTTTTTTGTCTTGTATTAACTAATGTACATCGCGTTGTAAATGATTGAGTAATGGAAACACTGCTAGTAAATGATTGAAGAATGGAACTCTGCTACTGAGGACCATCCCATGGGGAAAAAAGGATCCAGTGTTGACAAACTTAGTGTCTTCAGCGCATGCTGTATGCTAAGTCACTTTAGTTGTGTCCATGGACTGTAGCCTACCAGGTTCCTCTGTCCATGGGATTCTCCAAGCAAAAATGCTAGAATGAGTTGCCATTCCCTTCTCCAGGGTATCTTTCTGACCCAGGATCGAACCTGTGTCTCTCATGTCTCCTGCATTGGCAGGCAGGTTCTTTACCACTGGCTATGTGCCCTTGCTTTCCTCTTTTTTAAGGTGAAGGGGTTAAACCAGTTACTGTGTTCTTCAAATTCAGTGATTCTGAAGTTCAAAGAATTTTCATATAGATGCCCAGAAACTCAACCCAACTAGACCTAAAAAAAAACTCTGTGTGAAGAAAGAGTTTTAGCACTCAAATCCACAGGAATCAATATATATTAGTGAACCTGACAAATTTGTTTCAAAAATAGTTATCTCTAGAAACTTTCTCATTTTGTTTTATGTTAAGAATATTTCTAACCAACCTACCCTTTTCTTTTTAAATGCCTTTTGCAAATCTCATGTTGATTCTAGCCAACTGCAGCAATGACTCGAGTGAGGCTTGAGGCGACATGGAAATAGATAAGGAGTTTTCTGTACACGGAAAATTTGATGTTTACAGGTGGTTTAGTATGTTCTCTTCCTTAAATTTTTACCTTTTCACAGCTTCCTATAAGCTTGAATTTTGACCCAGCCTTGGCTAATAATCAATCAAGTATCCTTAAACTTTGAAAGAGGGTTGGAACTAAGGAACCTGAATAGTTTCAATCTGTTAGTTTGCATCCTCTCCAGTATAGCTTATTTCCTTGTGCATTTTCTTGTCTACCAACTGTGTGCCTCCTGTCCTGGACTGCTTCCACGTATTATTTCTAATCTTTAAACTAGCTCTATGGAGAGTGATTATACGTATATTATAGATTATTATCTAATAGTCCGGAACACAGGGCTGATGATCTGAAATTCTGCTGTCTCCATAGAATTCGCCATAGAATCTGAATCTGTTGCCCCTCGGTCAAGTTGCTTATCCTCTTTATGGTTCACTTTCTTATATGCAAAATGGGAAAGTAATGTTACCTTCGTCATAGGATTATTGAGACAATTGCTTAAATAAATGCTACTAAGCCTGGAATAACAAACATTCTGGCTTTTGTCGTCATTCAGTTCAGTTCAGTTCAGTTGCGTCCAACTCTTTGCAACCCCATGAACCGCAGCACGCCAGGCCTCCCTGTACATCACCAACTCCCGGAGTTTACTCATGTCCATTGAGCCGGTGATGCCATCCAGCCATCTCATCCTGTGTTGTCCCCTTCTCCTCCCGCCCTCAATCTTTCCCAGCATCAGGGGCTTTTCAAATGAGTCAGCTCTTCGCATCAGGTGGCCAAAGTATTGGAGTTTCAGTCCTTCCAATGAACACCCAGGACTGATCTCCTTTAGGATGGACTGGTTTGATCTCCTTGCAGTCCAGGGGACTCTCAAGAGTCTTCTCCAACACCACAGTTCAAAAGCATCAATTCTTTGGCGCTCAGCTTTCTTTATAGTCCAACTCTCACATCCATACATGACCACAGGAAAAACCATAGCCTTGACTAGACAGACCAAGTAATGGTCGACAAAGTAATATCTCTGCTTTTGAATATGCTATCTAGGTTGGTCATAACTTTCCTTCCAAGGAGTAAGCGTCTTTTAATTTCATGTCGTCGTTACTGTTGTTATTATCCAGGATCACCTAGGTACTAAATAATTGTTTGCAGATAGAGTCTTAACCCATGACTCCATTTCTTCATTTTATATTTTGTCCTGGGTATATAATGTGGGCTCATTATAATTTGTTAATTAAAACTAAGTTTTAAAAAATAATCAAATATATTAAACATGTAATTTATACTTTGTACTTGGAAGTAATTTAAGGTAGTTAATTGAAAACGAACTTGACAAGAGGCAGATCTCAGTTTGGCCTTGTGGGGTCAAGAGAAAAGAAGGAAAAAAGAAAACGGGCCTCTTGAAATAGGTATTATTGGCATAGTTTAACTGAGGAAGACATGGAGGCATCCGGGAGCTTGTTCAAGATCACCCAGCTACCAAGTGGTGATGGTAGTGATGGTTCAGTAGCTACGTCATATCCGACTCTTTGTGACCCCACGTACTGCAGCATGCCAGGCTCCTCTGTCCTTCACTATTTCCTGGAGTTTGCTCATATTCCTGTCTGTTGAGTCAGTGATGCTATCTAACCATATCATCTTCTGCCATCGCCTTCTTCTTTAGCCTTCAATCTTTCCCAGCATCAAGGTCTTTTCCAATGAGTTGGCTTTTCACATCAGGTGGCCAAAGTATGGAAGTTTCAGCTTCAGCATCAGTCCTTCCAGTGGATGTTCAAGGTTGATATCCTTTAGGACTGACTGGTTTGATCTTCTTGCAGTCCAGAGGACTCTCAAGAGTCTTCTCCAGCACCACAATCCAGGTTCCTATGTAATGCTGTTCTTTATAGCATTGGACTTGACTTTCACCACCAGACACATCCACAACTGAGCATCGTTTCCACGCTTTATTCTTTCTGGAGTTATGAGTAATTGCCCTCCTCTCTTCCCGGTAGCTTACTGGACTCCTTAAATGGCAATCCACTCCAGTACTCTTGCCTGGAAAATCCCATGAACAGAGGGGGCTGGTAGGCTATAGTCAATGGGGTTGCAAAGAGTTGGACACAACTGAGCGACTTCACTTTTTTTCTTCTCTTTCTGACCTGGGGTGCTCATCTTCCATTATCCTGTCTTTCTGCCTTTTCATGCTGTTTATGGGGTTCTCGCGGTAAAAATACGGGAGTGATTTGCTGTTTCCTCCTTCAGTGGGCCACGTTTTGTCAGAACTCTTCACTGTGACCCGTCCATCTTGGGTGGCCCTGCACAGCAGGCTCACAGCTTCACTGAGTTACATAGGCCCCTTTGCCTTGACAAGAGTGTAATCCATGAAGGGTCTTGAAGGACCAAGTGGTGGAGCTGAGTTATAAACCCCAGATTATCTGAAAAAGTTCATGGTACTGTGTCAAATTCTCACTCTTGGCCTTAAGCAAGGTGGCTTGTGGACCCATTGGATATAGTCTATTACATCTTGTTCATTTTTTCTTTTTAACTATCTACATAATAGCTTCTGCAACTGAAACTGTTTACTGAATTCACCCAGGGTATGTGAGTGAAAAGAAAGCTTAGTTAATGCTGATTTTTGTTTTAGCTTGGCTTTTGCTTCTGCCTTCTAGAACCTCTTTCTGATTCTATCCTTTCTGTCCTCATACCCCTATGGCTACCCAAAGCTGCCCCCTTTCCAGGCGTATTTCTTTTTCTTCTTCCCTACCTGTCTTTTAAAATTGTCCTTCCTTCTTTCCATTCCAGTTAAAGCTCATCTTCAGTGTCCATGATTGATTGACCTTTAATCAATGCTCATGAGGAAAGGTGGTGGTCATGAGAGGCACAGGGTTTGGAAATAGACAGTCCTTGACAATCTATGCTGAGTTATGAGGCTCAAATAAGCTAATGCAGGGAAGGCATTGAGTATTTGCCTGGCACATGCTCATTTCTCAAAAATTAATAGCAATTATTATTATGGTGGAGGTAGTTTTTATATTTTAGAGGCAGGAGCCGGGCTCTCCCTTGCTTGCTATCTGTTCTTAACTTTCTTTCCTGCTCCCATGTGTGCTAAAAAGGGATGAACAAATTGACACTTCACTTTTGAAATGGAAATTAAGTACATAACACTTTATAGTGTGATGAATTGTTAGATCATAAGAAATATAATTTCTGAAGTACATTTTAGAATCATTTCTACTTTTTAAAATGTACTTATTTTTCCTGTGGGAAATAAAGGCCCCTACCTACCAACGTTTTTGATGTAATCTTGAATCTGTAGGTATTATTGTACATTAAGACAGATTTCTAGATGTGTTGTTTGTGAGTGTTTCTAAGTACTGTTCTTATCTGGGCACATATCTAGAATGACTGTTTCTTATTGCTTCACTCAGGATAGGCTAAATGGCACTACAACAACCCCCAAACCTCACTGGGTTGAAAAGCAAAAGATTTGTAAAAAGTGAAGCTTATGTTATTATTTATAGTGAAGGGAGATAAATTTAATTTATATTTTGAATTCCACTTTTATGATTTGGAGGGCTATATATGCTCCTAGCATTTATGACATATCCTTTAAAAAATGTTTTAATTAAGTAGACTCTATATATTGCATATGATGCCATATTTTTCCTCATGATTTCTCATAAATATATGTTCCTTAAGTATTAAAAAAAAAAAAAGCAAAGGTTTGTTTCCTTACTTGGCACAGATCCAGGTTCAGCTTTGGGGAAGGAGTCGGGAGTCTCTGCTTTATGTTATTTTTATTTGGGGATCCAGGTTGACGGAGCCACCATCTTTCACTTGGTGTATGTGACATAGTGAATTCTGTACTGATTTTTAATGCTTTCACCTAGAAGTAATCTCACTCTTTACTAGCCTGAACAAGTGACATGGCCACAGCTGACTTCACAGAGGCAATGTGTGTGCCTGGAAGGAGCGAGAAGTTGAGTGTTTGGCAGTAGTCTTTGACTCTGGCGCTTGACTTCTGGATCCTGCCTCCCAGATCCTTCAGTCCAGTCCACTGCCACAACCCTGGCAGCATTTCAGCCTCAGCCTCCTATCTAGTCTCCAGCAAGGATTTCCAGTTTTTTCTCCCTCCAGAATGATCTTTGTAGAATGCAAATCTAATCTTGGCACTCCCTGTAGGGAAACCGTCAAGTGGGTTTTCTTTTCACCTCAGGACATTTTCCCAACCCTCAGCTTACTTCTAGCCTCTGTCTTGCTGCTGCTGCTGCTAAGTCGCTTCAGTCGTGTCTGACTCTGTGCGGCCCCATAGACGGCAGCCTACCAGGCCCCGCCATCCCTGGGATTCTTCAGGCAAGAACACTGGAGTGGGGTGCCATTGCCTTCTCCAAGCCTCTCTCTTATCATTCCACAATTACTAAGTACCCCTTAATATGTTAATGTATTTCATCCTCAACATTCTAAGAGGTAAACATGATTATTTCTGACTTAAACATAGCAGATTTTGTCTGTAGCCTCAAAACTTCAGGATTTCCTTTTTGTTGATAAAGTTGAAAACTGTAAGCATTCATAAAAATAACTATTTAGAAAGCATTAATGCATTATTGTAAAGTCTCTTGTAAGATACTCCCGTGGAGATATCTGGACTTCAACAGTTTAAAGCTACCACCTGTGAAATATCAACTTTAATCCAAATATGGTGGTTTGGTGGCGGTTTACTTGCTAGGTCGTGTCCGACTCTTGTGACCCAATCAACTGTAGCCTGCCAGGCTCCTCCGACCATGGGATTCTTAAGGCAAGAATACTGGAGTGAGTAGCCATTTCCTTCTCCAGTGGATCTTCCTGACCCAAGAATTGAACCTGAGTCTCCTGTATTGCAGGCAGATTCTTCACCACCTGAGCTTGGAGGGAAGCCCCTGTTAATCCAAATATATTACATAATAAGTGGTTCTAATGGGTAATAGTATGCATATTGGTGCTTGCAACTTCTAAAAAGGTTTGATGTTGTTGTTACTGTTGTTCCACAGGAGAGCCTAAAAATTATTCTCTTTTCACTTTGATCATAGAAAAACTTAATTCCACATGGGAAATGTTTTCATGGTTGAAACCTCAAATAAAAGCATAAAACATAGCATGGAAGATCCTCTTGATCATATGTTGTATAGCACTTTACAGTATGTAGAGAAAATTTACATATATTTTACATATATACTATCGCTTAATCATCACAACAGTCCTTTGAGGAGTTATCAGTGACTTACAGGCAGTTACATAGGGGACAAAATATCACATACTTGAAGTCAGACTTAGTTCTGACCTTTACTCTGACATCTTGAGCTACTCTTTGAGCCATGCTTTCTGTTGTGAAATGTGTTTGCCATTACCTGCTGCATAGCTGTGATAAAATGTATAGCTTGCTCATTACTTACTATTTCCTTCTCTCCATCCTCTGCATTCCAAGATAAGGACATTGAAACTGAGAGAATTTTTTTTTCTTTTTAATTTAACCATTTTTTTATGTTGTACTTAGTAATTGCCAGGCACTGTTGTTCTAACATGTACACATTACTTACTTAATGTTCATATGAACCCTAATTCTCATATTAAACTAAGGCAGTTGAGGCAGAGTGGTGAAATAAATAGCCTAGGACCCATTTACCTAGCAGTTGGTAGGTACCATTTACCTAGCAGTTGGTAAATGGTAGAGCCATGAACTTACCTGAGGCTCTGTTGTTGATCTGAGAAGATCAGCAGAGAACTTTCTGGTTTCTCAGAGATCTCCTGGTTCTAATTCCAGAGCACTAGCCCTGGGACCTCCCATGTGTCAGGCATTGGGCCAGGTTCTCCACAGTTGAATCAGGCATCATCCTAGGGAGATAACTGGAAAAAATATCAAAAGAATAATGTTTTGTGTGTGTGTGAGAATTACATGAAATTCAGATTTCAGCATCTGTAAATAATGTTATTGGAATATAGCTATGTTTATTCATGGATGTATAGTTTGTAGCTCTTTTTAAGCTAAAACATCAAGGTTGAATAGTTGTGACAAAAACCCTATGGCCTGCAAAGCCGAAAATATTTCCTACCTTGGACTTTACAGAAGTTTGCATTAGAGCTATAAACAGTCACTGTAGTAAAATAACCACCAAGTCCAAGCCCCTGAAACTGTAAGAGTCCCATAAGCTCCCATATATATCTTTTTACCTTTGTATTTAACAAAAGCCTTTAAAAAAAAAAAAAATATATATATATATATATATATGTATTGTGGGTAAAATGAAAAAATAAATAAAAGGAAAAAAAAAAGAAATGAGTAAATATAAAAGTGGAAGACCTGACCCATCAGCCTGGCTCACTTCTCAGTAGAACCATTTTAAAGAATTTTATGTTACCAAACTGTTAGTTACTTTGGCTATTTTTATTAGCCCCGAGTAGGTTAGAAGCAGCAACAGAGTGTTTTTGCGTGTTTAGGGGGAGGGCAGGGAGCTGTTAAACTGGTGTACTGGCTAAAATAATGATGGTAAAATAAGATTAAAAACAGAGTTGAAACAAATATAGCTAAATTGTATTGTATTTTCCTAGAAAATGCCTTGAGTAATCAAGAAAAAGATAAATTGCTTCTAATAATTCAGTTCACAATTGAACTGAAATTTACTGCAGTTAAATAAAAATATTTTATTGGCGAGTGACTATGAGACCAGAAAAATGGTAAAATCTTAGTCTCATGGACTGTTTGGGGACATTTAGTTCTGTCTCAGCTCCTGTGTGACTTTGGTGAAGTCATTTAATGATCTGGCCTCCAATTATCATTATTTGTAAAATTAGAGAGGTTAGACAGGGTCTCAGAGTTTACTCTTAAAAAGACAAAAGTTCTAAGTAACTATTTAACATTACTTTGTATGTAACAGTTTGGTGATGGTATGTTTTATAAAAATGTTTTTTCATCTTAAATTCTTATTCTGTGTTTGAGTCATAATACACACTGTGCCAGCTTAACTAATGATTAGTTCTTCTTGCTGTTAAAGCATACTGATTCTTCTTACTATTAAAGTATCCTGATTCATTGCCATTGGTACAGTTCAGATGGACTAGATGACAGAGACACAACCTGTTTTGAAGGAGCTTGGAGTCATTAAGTCTGAAGGTTGAGATATAATGACCAAGTTGAAAAATGCCTTGCCACCTCATCCGTAGACCTCACAGAACCATGGAATATAGCTGGCTGTTACTTCCTTAAAACTGTGTTCTCTTTGTGTTTCTTCAGTCATCTCACCAGCTTCTGTGGTTTTCATGGTCATATATAGGGTTAGAATTCACAAACCTGTATATCTAGCCTATTGTATTGTAGTAACAAATAGAGTATGTCTTATTACCCCTTCCTAGATTAAAATGTCTTTGGAGGCAGAGAGTCTTATTAAAACTTGTTTTAAAAGTGTTTTTTTTTTTTTTCTGCCTATGAATAAGTATTCATTGTAAAAACTTTAAAAAGTATAGTAAGTATAAGGAGGAAAATATTCAGCATTTTAGTGTTTATTTTTCTAGTCTTTTCACTTATTAGTGCATGTGTTTTTTTATAGAACATTGTGAGTGAATGTTGTAGATGATTTCTGAGACTTCTTACTGAATGTAATGAACATTTTGATCATTAAGTATAGTACAGAATGACTTTCATGACCACTCAGTCATTTTGTACTTTGCATGTTGATGAATCAGAACTTCATTCTTATGGCAATAGGAAAAAGTTTAAGCGGGATTGGATTTGCCCTTTTTTAAAAGATATCTGCAAAATTTAACTTAGGTTATGAGTGATGGTGGGTAGATCTAACGTATCAAGACCAGAGAGGAGGAGACTGAACAGGAATAGGAACAGATGATGGCTAGATTTCTTACAGATGTAGAAGGTAGAATCTGTAAGAAAGAGTAGATGATTGGTTGTGGGGATGAGGGAAGAGTGCTGTCTGTCTAGTTAGGGCAACTGAGATTGGAAACATGAAAAGAAGTATTTTGAGGAGGGAAGAGAATGATAGTGTTTTTCCTTAAAGCAGTTTTTAAAATTTCATGTTTCTGGAAGTGAAAGCTGATTGCCATTTGTTAACTCTTTCTCCCTCCTTTCTGTTTCTGAAATACTGATAGTATTTTGAGGATATACATTATAAAATATAATTTATCAGTAATAAGTAGATGAAAAGATCAAACTGCAGTCACTTTAACTTCTTTTGACCATTCCTTAAAAATTATTATGGGGATTCATGATTTTTTCTGCATAATATTACTAAATATATGTTTTAATTGAAATTTATACTAATATAACTTTGTCAATAACCAACATTGCTTTTATATAAACTAGGAAACACACCTCTACAGGAAGGTGTGATTTGCCAAAACTAATGTCGTTTCACAAAACTATGGATAAAATTTGAGGTCTTCCATACACAGATCACCTTTATATTCTTCATTCGATCTGTGTCAAGATATTCTGTGTAAAAATGAGAAAGTTTTTTAGTTTGTTAAAGCCTGTAAAGCCATTGTGTAAACAGTTGTAAATGGAGAAGGTAGAGGAACTGTGTAGGCAGGGTTGCCAGAGGAGCTGTGCTTTGTACCGTGTCTGAGGTTCAGTGCGCATTCAAGTGATCATCTGTACATTCAAGTGATAATAAGAATAATAAGAGTTCTCTTATTATCAGCTTCAAAAATGTGTGTTCAGTGAAGAATCAGTTCTTACTCTTTAAGATTAAGGGTTTTTTTCCTCTCTTTTTTCTTCCCTTCAGATGGGCACTGTGTTTTCAGGATCTATCTGGTATTTGGTAATGTTCTACAGTAACCCTTACCCACCAAGGCAAGTGAATTACATCTCCAAGTAAATCACAGTACTTCTGGGAATAAGAATGTGTGTACTTTCACAGTGCTTCTGGAGTTCTGAAAGTATGGGAGGGTGGCAATCAGGTAGCATTCACCATCCCTGAGACCCACACTGAAGTATTTCTGATCATAGAAGCTAACCAGCAGGATAACACTGACATCCTAGATTGAGATTTCTGAGTCTTTGGAGTAGGAAAACAGTCCTGAGTCAAGTCCCCAGGGTATAATAGGCAGGACTTCCCAGTAGGATTATTCTGGGTTCACATTTAATGTCTTTTGGGAAAGTAGGATAAGGAGACATATTTGTTTAAAGTCAGTGAGTAGGACTTCCCTGCTGGACCAGTGGTTAAAAGTCTGCCTGCCGGTGCAGGGCACACAGGTTCGATCCTTGGTCCTGGAAGATCCCACATGCTGTGGGGCAGCTAAGCCCGTCTGCCACCGCTGCTGAGCCTGTGCTTGGAGCCCACGGGCAAGGGCTGCTGCAGCCCCCGCACTCTAGAGCCCGTGCTCCCCAACAAGAGACGCCCGCACCGCACAGCAAGGACTGCCCCCACTCACCACAGCTAGAGAGAGCCAGTGCGGACGAAAGATACTAAATAAATGATTTTACAGAATGTCCATGGGTAAAGGCTTTCTAGGGAAAGAGGTTGGATGGATCTCTTTGTGAGATCAAGTGCTGTACGTTAACTATGTTTGTCCAAGATTGGATGCAGATTCTGAGTATGATCTTGGCCTATAGGAAATACCATATTAGGATAATTTAGAATCTGTTTATCTTTAATACACTTAGTTTAAAAACTGTGTGTGCCTGTGTACATTATTATTTTGATATATTGGCTAAATTATTTGATGTGCTAGCAAGACAGTTTTACTGTGATTAGCTGAAATTAGTTTCTTTGCTTTATTTAGCTATGCAGCTTTCAAAAAAGAACTATATGTAAATCATAACACTTCCTTTTTCTGTAGGGTGAGATTTGGTAATGAAAGATTTGGTAAACTTTCATGTATGCTTTGGACAAAGGTCTCATTAAAAGAGTTAAGTGGCACAGTTGTTTCAGATTTATGATATCTGTTCTTAAAATAGCCATTTAGATATTATTGCTGTCATCCATAAATGTCAAATATATATTCTCTTTAGGAAAACTTTAATTACATTTAAAGATTATGAACTGAAGCTTTGCATTCTGACATTTTAAATACTTACTTAGAAAATAACTTGCATAACACATAATATTACTATAATATAATTTTATGACATTGATTTTTGTCGTATTTACTTACTTTATACATTGGACATGTTTAATTCTAAAGAAAGTTTTTCCATTACTGCAAGTGCCCCAAACTGGCAGAGGAACTTTCCTAAAACTTAGCCCCATTCATGTCATTCTTGGATTAGGTTCCTCAGAGCTTTTCTGCTGAGTACAAACTCATTCCCCTTTCACCCAGACCCCTCCCAAGTGTCCTCTCAAAGACTTGCCCTGTCTTTGTTCTGCAGGAGCGCCTTGCACTTTAAACACTCCAGACTACACAGCTGACTACTGATAACCCTGCGTTGCCCTCACCCTGAGTGGCATGCTGACCCCAGTCATTCCCTTCCTGGAACCCCTTCCCTTCTCCATTCCACCGTCTTTCCCTGTGAAGCCCATGTTCAGCTTGTGACGTTCAGTTCAAATTCCTCTTATCCCACAGTGTTGCCCTTTGGCCCCTACTCCTACAGAGATTTTAGTCCCTGTTTACTCTGTAATACTTCCCACGCAGTTCTTCTCAAGGCTCCCCTTCTGCCTGTGTGTACTTGTCAGTGTGCAAATTCTTCAAGGTAAAAGTTGTGTCATTGTGTCTGTCTCTGGCAGATACCTTCCAGAGCATCTTGCAGTCACTGAGTCAGTCATTGTTTAGCGGAATCTTAACAACCAATCACACTGCAGAATTCTTTCTAAATCAGCAGTGGTGTGTCTGCTACTAATCACCTATGAGTAGAGATGAATGTAGCTTTACATAATTTTAGGTCAGACTGTAGTTGTAGAATAACCTATAACTCATTAAAACACCAGATTTTAATATTAATAAAAATAAAATTTAATAAAGTAGCCACTGGCTTTCTTATATAACAGCAATACCCAGATAAAGATATGGAAGTTATTCTCAAAATTAATGGCTGTAGTAACAACTATGGGCTTCTCAGTTGGTGCTAGTGATAAAGAACCCACGTGCCAATGCAGGAGACATAAGAGATGCGGGTTTGATCCCTGGGTCAGGAAGAACCCCTGGAGGAGGGCATGGCAACACATTTCAGTGTTCTTTCCTGCCTGGAGAATCCCATGGTCAGAGGAGCCTGGCGGGCTGCAGTGCGTAGGGTCACAAAGAGTCAGACATGACTGAAGTGCCTGAGTACACACACACAATATCTGTAACATAAAATGTTTAGAAATAAACTAATAAGAAATGCTTGATATATATAAATAAAACCAAATTTTAGTAATAAATATGGAAGATTTAAAGTAATTATAAAAACATTTCTTGATAAAAATACTGAATATTCTGGAGGTTGCATCTCTATCCAGATTAATTTATAAATTTATCTTAATCCTAGTATAATATTTACTAGTTTTTTGAATGACAGAGTGATCCTAAAAAGTATTCGCAAAAATGAATAGGTAAGAATAGTTATAGAAGTTTTAAAAAGAAGAGTAAGAAAAGGAATTTGAAAGTTAGAAATTCCTTGTGAGATATTAAACTGATAGTCTTTACAATAATTTGGTTTCAAAACAAGATTTAAGGTATCAGTAGACATGTTGATGTATGGCAGAACCATCACAATATTGTAATTATCCTCTTAATTTAAAAAAAATATATATATATATAAAAGATTATCAGTGGACAGTATTAGAACCCCAAATAGGCTCCTTTAAATACAGTGACTTTATTTATAATAAACATCACAAGTTGCTGAAGAAGTTACTGATTATTCAATAAATGATACTAGGAAAATTGGCTACTGGGGAACGGGAGGAGTAAGGATATATCATCAACCTTTAATTCTAATAAATTGCAGAAGGAATTGGTGGTAAATATTAAAGAGGAAAATATACTGAGAAAAGAAATATAGGGAGAAATTTAATAATGGGATCTGAAAAGACTTTCTGAAGCTAAAAGCAATGGAAGATCAGAGGAAACAATAATATTTGGTTATATAAATTTAGAAATGTTTGTATGTCTAAACAAAAAATAAGAGACAGTTCAGAGGAAAACATTTGCTACATATTATGGACAAAAGTTGGTGACAGCAGTGGTAAAGAACCTCCTGCCCCTGCAGGGGGCAGAAGAGACGCGGGCTTCCTCTGCGGGTCAGGAAGGTCCCCTGGAGAAAAATATGGCAGCCCACTCCAGTGTTCTTACCTGGAGACTCCTGTGGACAGAGGAGCGTGGCAGGTTGTGGTCCATAGGGTTGCAAAGAGTCTAACGCGACAGAAGCAACTTAGCACACAGCATGGACAAAGGTTGCCCTTACTATACAAAGAATAAATGTCATGAATAAATAAGAAAACACTTTAACATTTCAGTAAAAATGAATAAATGTGAACAAATAAAGCCATGAAAGAAATGTAAATAGAAAAGTGTATATTTAAAACTAACGTAAATTAAAATTACAGTAAGGAAGTAAGTCTTAGTCTCTCAGTCGCCCCCGACTTTGTGACCCCGTGGACTGCAGCCCACCAGGCTCCTCTGTCCATGAGATTTTCCAGGGAAGAATACTGGAGTGGGTTGCCATTTCCTTCTCCAGGGGATCTTCCCTACCCAGGGATCGAACCCAGGTCTCCTGCACTGCAGGCAGATGCTTTACCGACTGATCTACAAGGAAAGCCAGATTAAACAATATTTGAAATCATTTTTACCCCTCTCAAACTAATGCATGTGTGCATGCTCAGTCATGTCTGACTCTTTGCAACCCCATGGAACTAAGGAGGATTGAAATTTAAAACTTTTAATTGGCAAGAGTATGATGAAATGGTCACACATATGTTTCTCACTGATAAGAATGTCAATCAGTGTGAACTTTTTGGGAAAGCAGTTTTTACTGTTTGATCTAGTTATTCCATTCCTAATGATCTATCCTAAAATATGGAGTTGCATATTCTATTATTTCTTGCTGTGTAACAGATGACTCCAAAATTGAATAGGTTCAGATCAGATCAGTCGCTCAGTCGTGTCCGACTCTTTGCGACCCCATGAATCGCAGCACGCCAGGCCTCCCTGTCCATCACCAAATCCTGGAGTTCACTGAGACTCACGTCCATCGAGTCAGTGATGCCATCCAGCCATCTCATCCTCTGTCGTCCCCTTCTCCTCTTGCCCCCAATCCCTCCCAGCATCAGAGTCTTTTCCAATGAGTCACCTCTTCGCATGAGGTGGCCAAAGTACTGGAGTTTCAGCTTTAGCATCATTCCTTCCAAAGAAATCCCAGGGCTGATCTCCTTCAGAATGGACTGATTGGATCTCCTTGCAGTCCAAGGGACTCTCAAGAGTCTTCTCCAACACCACAGTTCAAAAGCATCAATTTTTCGGCGCTCAGCCTTCTTCACAGTCCAACTCTCACATCCATACATGACCACAGGAAAAACCATAGCCTTGACTAGACGAACCTTTGTTGGCAAAGTAATGTCTCTGCTTTTGAATATGCTATCTAGGTTGGTCATAACTTTCCTTCCAAGGAATAAGCCTCTTTTAATTTCATGGCTGCAATCACCATCTGTAGTGATTTTGGAGCCCAGAAAAATAAAGTCTGACACTGTTTCCACTGTTTCCCCATCTATTTCCCATGAAGTGATGGGACCGGATGCCATGATCTTCGTTTTCTGAATGTTGAGCTTTAAACCAACTTTTTCACTCTCCACTTTCACTTTCATCAAGAGGCTTTTGAGTTCCTCTTCACTTTCTGCCATAAGGGTGTCATCATCTGCATATCTGAGGTTATTTCTATTTCTCCCGGCAATCTTGATTCCAGCTTGTGTTTCTTCCAGTCCAGCGATTGTCATGATGTACTCTGCATGTAAGTTAAATAAGCAGGGTGACAATATACAGCCTTGATGTACTCCTTTTCCTATTTGGAACCAGTCTGTTGTTCCATGTCCAGTTCTAACTGTTGCTTCCTGACCTGCATACAAATTTCTCAAGAGGCAGATCAGGTGGTCTGGTATTCCCATCTCTTTCAGAATTGTCCACAGTTTATTGTGATCCACACAGTCAAGGGCTTTGGCATAGTCAATTAAGCAGAAATAGATGTTTTTCTGGAACTCTCTTGCTTTTTCCATGATCCAGCGGATGTTGGCAATTTGATCTCTGGTTCCTCTGCCTTTTCTAAAACCAGCTTGAACATCAGGAAGTTCATGGTTCACATATTGCTGAAGCCTGGCTTGGAGAATTTTGAGCATTACTTTACTAGCGTGTGAGATGAGTGCAATTGTGCGATAGTTTGAGCATTCTTTGGCATTGCCTTTCTTTGGGATTGGAATGAAAACTGACCTTTTCCAGTCCTGTGGCCACTGCTGAGTTTTCCAAATTTGCTGGCATATCGAGTGCAGCACTTTCACAGCATCATCTTTCAGGAGTTGAAATAGCTCTACTGGAATTCCATCACCTCCACTAGCTTTGTTCGTAGTGATGCTTTCTAAGGCCCACTTGACTTCACATTCCAGGATGTCTGGCTCTAGGTGAGTGATCACACCATTGTGATTATCTGGGTCGTGAAGATCTTTTTTGTACAGTTCTTCTGTGTATTCTTGCCATCTCTTCTTAATATCTTCTGCTTCTGTTAGGTCCATACCATTTCTGTCCTTTATCGAGCTCATCTTTGCATGAAATGTTCCTTTGGTATCTCTGATTTTCTTGAAGAGATCGCTAGTCTTTCCCATTCGTTGTTTTCCTCTATTTCTTTGCATTGATCGCTGAAGAAGGCTGTCTTATCTCTTCTTGCTATTCTTTAGAACTCTGCATTCAGATGTTTATATCTTTCCTTTTCTCCTTTGCTTTTCGCTTCTCTTCTTTTCACAGCTATTTATAAGGCCTCCCCAGACAGCCATTTTGCTTTTTTGCATTTCTTTTCCATGGGGATGGTCTTGATCCCTGTCTCCTGTACAATGTCATGAACCTCATTCCATAGTTCATCAGGCACTCTATCTATCAGATCTAGGCCCTTAAATCTATTTCTCACTTCCACTGTATAATCCTAAGGGATTTGATTTAGGTTATACCTGAATGGTCTAGTGGTTTTCCCTGTTTTCTTCAATTTCAGTCTGAATTTGGCAATAAGGAGTTCATGGTCTGAGCCACAGTCAGCTCCTGGTCTTGTTTTTGCTGACTGTATAGCTTAATAAACATTTAATATCTCACAGCTTCTGTCAGTCAAGAATTCCTGTACAGAATAGCTGTGCTTAGTTGCTCAGTCATGTCCAGCTCTTTGCAACCCCATGGACTGTAGCCCACCAGGCTCCTCTGTCCATGGAGATTCTCCAGGCAGGAATACTGTAGTGGGTTGCCATGCCCTCCTCCAGAAGATCTTCCCAACCCAGTGATCGAACCCAGGTCTCCCACATTGCAGTCAGATTCTTTACTAGCTGAGCCACAAGGGAAGCCCAAGAATATTGGAGTGGGTAGCGTATCCCTTCTCTAGGGGATCTTCCCAATCCAGGAATTGAACTTGGATCTCCTGCATTGCAGGTGGATTCTTTACTAACTGAGCTACCAGGGAAGCCCACAGAATAGCTGCTGCTAAGTCGCTTCAGTCATGTCCAACTCTGCGACCCCATAGACGGCAGCCCACCAGGCTCCGCTGTCCCTGGGATTCTCCAGGCAAGAACACTGGAGTGGGTTGCCATTTCCTTCTCCAAGGTGCCTCTAATTCAGGTTGTCTCACAGTACTCAAGATGTTGACCAGAGCTGCAGCACCTTATGACACAACTGAGGACGAATCTGCTTCCAGGCACTCTCAGGTGGCCGTTGGCAGCTCTTATGTATTTACTAGCTTTTGGCTGAAGACATCAACTCCTTGCTGTAGCAGGGACCTCTCTGAAGAGCTGCTTACAGCATGGTAACTTACCTTCCTGAGGGAGAGATGGAGGTCTTGTTATTTTTGTAACCTAATCTTGGAACTAACATCTCAACTTATGTGATAGTCTGTTTGCCAGAAGAAAGCTCTAGGTCCAGCCCACACTCTAGGGCAGAGGATCACACAAGGGCATGAATACCATGAGATGGATTTACTGGAAATAGTTTAGATACTGACTGCCATACAGGTTATACACAAAGGTTTTCATACAGGTTTTAAAAAATTTGTAATAGCCAAAGAATACATAGTCACATGTACACAAAGAAACAATTAAGGAAGCAGTTTAAATGTTCCACAGCAAAAGAATGGTTAAATTGTGCTATGTAGTATAAATGTATAATAATACTTTGTACCTTTTTGAGGGCTGATCATGTGCCAGGCATTTGTTAAGATATTTACGCATATCGCATGTTTTACAGATGGAAAAACTGACATTCAAAGACTGTACTTAAATGTCATTTTAGAGTTAGAGTTACCTGGCTTCAGAACCCAGTGACCACATTGCTACTTAGGTATGCTTATGAAGAACATTTAGGGGCTTCCCTGGTAACTCAGCTCGTAAAGAATCTGCCTGCAGTGCAGGAGACCCCGGTTTGATTCCTGGGTCCATAACATCCCCTGGAGAAGGGTTAGGGTACCCACTCCAGTGTTCTTGGGCTTCCCTGGTGGCTCAGATGGTAGAGAATCTGCCTGCAATGCAGGAGACCTGGGTTCGATCCCTGGGTTGGGGAGATCCCCTGGAGGAGGGCATGGCAACCCACTCCAGTATTCTGGCCTGGAGAAGTCCTCGTGGACAGAGGAGCTTGGTGGGCTACAGTCCATGGGGTCGCAAAGAGTCTGAAACGACTGAGCGACTAATCACAAAAACAAGCATGAAGAATATTTAATGACATGAGGAAGACTTTAAAAACTGTTTTTACAAAGTGATGTGTGTGTGTCTGCACCTTTTATTTATGTGTAAGAAAAAAACAATAGTCACAAATGTCAGCTTTCCATGACAGAGCAATAGAATGTTAAAATTTTTCTTTAAACTTTTATTTCATTGTAGATCTTTTACATTCTATATATATTCCATGTATAATCATGTTTAAAAATCAGAATGCTTTGAAAAGTAGTTCAGCTCTCTCTGCTTTCGAGAGAAAACTGCTAGCAAGACTTGCATACACAGTTTTATGTGACACTGAAGTTTTACTTGGTAATGAATCATCCCATTTAATACTCCTCTAGATCACTGACCTCTCCTTACCCAACTATTTGGTGGCGTCTTCAGCTGGCCTGCTTCCTACCCAGCTCCTGAATTCTTACCTGGGCACCACCCTGAGGACCATGGAGGATGTCATTGCAGAGCAGAGCGCTAGTGGATATTTTGTTTTTTGTTTACAGGTGAGTTTAAGGCCAAGACTTGCCTTTTTTTGTTGTTTCTTAGTTTAAATCTAAGAAATTTCACTGAAAATAATTTGATTTTTTTTCTTTTTCACATCTTTTATTATTCTTTCACCACTATTTCATTTTTTGGCATTTACATTTTTAATCTTGTGAATATGTGGAAATACATAGAACTGAATTGACACTTATTGAAAATTTTCTAAGCACAAAAAAGGGAATGACAGAAATAGGGTTCTTTTTGCAGTGATTATTTTTAAAATCATGACTAAATCAAATATTCTGAATTTATATGAACTATTGTTAATACTGTGTTTCTAAAGGTAGTTTTAATGAGATTTGATGAAGTTGGGTTTTTAATCTTACTTTATATCTTAAAATTTTGAAGATACTGAACTTTTCTATTGATATTTTTTAGATTATTATACTGGAAATATAAATTTCTTTCTAGGACGATTAGATGTGAACAAATTTTTTTAGAAACTATTGCTTTATATAAAGTATAAAAGTATTATTCTATTTCAAGTTCAAATAATATTTGTATAATAGATTAGTACTACTATGCAAATTATAATATAGTTTGAGGTACGTATAATTTCATATAAGAGATTGATAAAAGAGGAAAATCCTGCTAGGTAGGCAGATTTATTCAGTGCCTTAAATTACATGCTGGAGGAGTTAAAACTTCATTTGCTTGTAACACATTTCATTCCTAGGATTTACCAAAATATAAAATTATTATTTTTGATAGTTTAGTAAGATGGTGATGATGATGATAGTTAATATTTATTGAATGCTTTATATGCCATATATTTAAGCTCATTTAATGCCTACCAAAACCTTAGTAGGTATATACTTATTATCTATTATCAAAGCCAATTGTGTGTTCAGTAATGTTACATTGGTAGCTTGAAATTGGTCATGACAGGGGGTATTTACAATTATGGAAATTGGCAAGTGTTCTAAATCAAGCCTGCCATCTCTGATCCCTAGGATCAGAGGTGTGTGTTTACCAGCACACCATTAGATAATAATTTGTGCAAGGGGTAGAATCAGGATCTGAACAAAGGCAGTTGGTTCTAGAGACCATGCTCGTAAGTCTACTGAGCAGATCATACCAGTTAGATAGCTGACTTAGTGATCTCCTGAACTGTAAGTTTTAATTTATACTGTTTTTGAATATACGGTATCATGTTACAGATTTACTCTTAATGCTATTATTCTCAAGTTTTTGAGGCACTATATTGTTTCAAAAATACTATGATAAAGTTAGAGGTAATTTTCTTTGTGCTTAGACAGTACAAATTTAGTAAACAAAATGAGCCCAGGAATATTTACATTAAACTATAAATAAGCTTGTCAGAGAAGACTTGCTTTAACATAAATTTTATAATATTTATGATATTCAGAAAATCAGTTTTTATTTTCCTTTACTGTTTTTTTCTTCACAGCTACATTTTCTAAAAGATAACCTGCTCTAGGTTTAGAGTTTTTGTTATAGTTGGTTTATTTTTATTAATGTAACATGCTAATCACATATTAAACTTTCTATGAGTTATGTCAGTCAGTCAGTCTGACTGTTTGCAACCCCATGGACTGCAGCACACCAGGCTGTGTCCATCACCAACTCCCAGAGCTTGCTCAAACTCACATCCATTGAGTCGGTGATGCCATCCAACCATTTCATCCTCTGTCGTCCCCTTCTCCTCCTGCCTTCAATCTTTCCCAGCATCAGGGTCTTTTCCAGTGAGTCAGTTCTTCGCATCAGGTGGCCCAAGTATTGGAGTTTCTGCTTCAGCATCAGTCCTTCCAATGAATATTCAGGACTGATTTCCTTTAGGATTGACTGATTGGGTCTCCTTGTAGTCCAAGGGACTCTCAAGAGTCTTCTCCAGCACCACAGTTCAAAAGCATCAATTCTTTGGTGCTCAGCTTTCTTTATAGTCCAACTCTCACATCCATACATGACTACTGGAAAAACTGTAGCTTTGACTAGATGGATGTTTGTCGGCAAAGTAATGTCTCTGCTTTTTAATATGCTATCTAGGTTGGCCGGAGCTTTTCTTCCAAGCGGCAAGCGTCGTTCAATTTCATGGCTGCTGTCACCATTTGCAATGCTTTTGGAGCCCCCAAAAATAAAGTCTGCCACTGTTTCCCCGTCTATTTGCCATGAAGTGATGGAACCAGATGCTGTGATCTTAGTTTTTTGAATGTTGAGTTTTAAGCCAACTTTTTCACTCTCCTCTTTCTCTATCATCAAGAGGCTCTTTAGTTCTTCTTCACTTTCTGCCATAAGGGTGGTGTCATCTGCATATCTGAGGTTATTGATATTTCTCCTGGCAATCTTGATTCTAGTTTGTGCTTCATTCAGCCCAGCATGAATGAATTCACATGATGTACTCTGCATGTAAGTTAAATAAGCAGGGTGACAATATACAGCCTTGATGTACTCCTTTCCCAATTTGGAACCAGTCCATTGTTCCATGTCCAGTTCTAACTGTTGTTTCTTGACCTGCATAGAGATTTCTCGGGAGGCAGATAAGGCGGTCCGGTATTCCTATCTCTTGAAGAATTTTCCACAGTTTGTTGTGATCTACACAGTCAAAGGCTTTGGTGTAATCAATAAAGCAGAAGTAGATGTTTTTCTGGAATTCCCTTGCTTTTTGATGATCCAGTGGATGTTGGCAATTTGATCTCTGGTTCCTCTGCTTGAACATCTGGAAATTCACAGTTCATATACTGTTGTAGCCTGGCTTGGAGAATTTTGATCATTACTTTGCTAGCATGTGAGGTGAGTGCAATTGTGCAGTAGTTGAACATTCTTTGACATTGCCCTTCTTTGGGATTGGAATGAAAACTGACTTTTCCAGTCCTGTGGCCACTACTGAGTTTTCCAGGTTTGCTGGCATATTGAGTGCAGCACTTTCACAGCATCATCTTTTAGGATTTGAAATAGCTCAACTAGAATTCCATCGTCTCCACTAGCTTTGTTTGTAGTGATGCATCCTAAGACCCACTTGACTTCACATTCTGGGATGTCTGGCTCTAGGTGAGTTATCACACCATTGTGGTTATCTGGGTCATGGAGATCTCTTTTGTATAATTCTTCTGTGTATTCTTGCCACCTCTTCTTAATATCTTCTGCTTCTGTTAGATCCATACCATTTCTGTTCTTTATTGTGCCCATCTTTGCATGAAATGTTCCCTTGATATCTCTAATTTTCTTGAAGAGATTTCTAACCTTTCCCATTCTATTGTTTTCTTCTGTTTCCTTACACTGATCACTGAGGAAGGCTTTCTTATCTCTCCTTGCTGTTCTTTGGAACTCTTCATTCAAATGCGTATGTCTTTCCTTTCTCCTTTGCGTTTAGTTTCTCTTCTTTTCTCAACTATTTATAAAGCCTCCTCAGACAACCATTTGCATTTTTGCATTTCTTTTTCATGGGGATGGTCTTGATCACTGTGTTCTGTACAACGTCACAAACCTCCATCCATAGTTCTTCAGGCACTTTACCTATCAGATCTAATCCCTTGAATCTGTTTGTCACTTCCACTGTATAATCGTAAGCGATTTGATTTAGGCCATAGATGAATGGTCTAGTGGTTTTCCCTAGTTTCTTCGACTGGGAGCTGACTATGGCTCAGATCATGAACTCCTTATTGCCAAAGTGTTATATAGTATCTATGTTAATGATTTATGTTTATAATCATCCCAAGGTACTCTAAGATTCTGATGTATGCTACATTCTCAGATACATTTTTTAGTATATTTAAGTAATTTTATGTTTTTCTAGTTTCCTGAAAACAATTTAAAACATTTTTTATGACATTGCAATTAGAATTCCTCATATTAGTAGCTTTCAGAAGATTTTCACTATTTGATACTTTATATTTCTATGCATCTTAGTAGATTACTCATATAATCAGTAAAATTGTAATAGAACAAAATAGTTCATGCATTTGTCAGTGGTACTTCTTAAAATATAGGATCTTCTTTTTTCTAAGGGATTTCTTACCCTTTAGCTTGAGTTGGAAAACTTAAGCTTAGGATACAAAACAAAAGGAAAAAAAAAACAAACACGTTTCTTAGCCCAGACATTTACAAAAAGCAACCACCACAAAGAAAATGTGAAGGCATATTTATGTCTCGATTTGATACATTGATGTTATTTATAGTTTATTTCAGGGAGTATTAAGTTTAGCTTAAAGAAATATAGAACTCTGAACAGGGAACTCTGCTCAGGATTTTGTGGCAGCCTGGATCGGAGGGGAGTTTGGGGGAGAGTGGATACATGGATATGTATGGCAGAGTCCCTTTGCTGTCTTCCTGAAACTACCACAACATTGTCAATCAGCTGTACTTCAGTATAAAATAAAAAGTTTAAAAGAAAATGGAGAGGAGAAAGATGTCATCTTGAAGGGAAAATTAGCATGGGGGGAATAAAAAAAGAATGAAGCACATGTTAAGGTTGAAAGAGTACAGTATCATGTTGTTCTTGTTGTTCAGTAGCTAAGTCATATCCAGCTGTTTTCTACCCCATGGACTGCAGCGTGCCAGACTCTCTCCTTTCTGGATTTTCTGTCTTGTTCCTCTGATTGATATTTCTAGTTTTGAGCCAGTACCATACTGTTTTGATTATTGTAGCTTTGTAATACAGTCTTAAGTCAGGGAGCCTGATTCCTCTAGCTGTTTTTCTTTCTCAAGATTGCTTTGACTATTTGGGGTCAAACTTCTTTTCCAATTTGGATTCCCTTTACTTCTTTTTCCTCTTTGATTGCTGTAGCTAAGACTTCCAAAACTGTGTTGAATGAATGTGGCAGTACTGGACATCCTTCTGTTGTTCCTGATCGTAGAGGGAATGCTTTCAGCTTTCCACCATTGAATATGATGCTAGCTATCAGTTTCTCATATATGACCTTTATTATGTTGAGGTATGTACCCTCTGTGCCCACTTTCTGTAGAATTTTTACATAAATGAGTGCTGAATTTTTTCAGAAGCTTTTCTGCATCTATTGAGAGGATCGTATGTTTTTCACTTTTCAGTTTGTTGATATGGCGAATCACATTGATCGATTTGAAGATGTTGAAAAATCCTTGCATCCCTGGGATGAATCCCACTTGATCATGTATTTTAATGTATTGTTTAATATGGATTGCTATTATCTTGTTGAGGATTTTTGCATCTATATTCAACAGTGATACAAGCCTGTAAATTTCTTTTTTTGAAGGTATCTTTGTCTGCTTTTGGTATCAGGGTGATGGTGGCCTCACAAAATGAGTTTGGAAGTTTTCCTTCCTCTGCAGTTGTTTGGAACAGTTTCAGAAGGGTAGGTGTCAACTCTTCTCTAAATGTTTGGTAAAATTCATCTGTGAAGCTGTCAGGTCCTGGACTTTTGGTTTTTTGGGAGGTTTTTAATCACAGTTTCAATTTTAGCACTTGTGATTAGTCTGTTCATATTTTCTGTTTCTCCCAGGTTCATTCTAGGGAGATTGTGCCTTTCTGAGAATTTGTCTGTTTCTTCCAGATTGTCCAATTTATTGGCCCATAGTAGTTTCTTGTGACACTTGCTTTTCTATGGAATCAGTTGTAACTTCTCCTTTTTCATTTCTTATTTTATTGATTTGAGTCAACTCCCTTTTTTTCTTGATGAATCTGACTAAAAGTTTATCAATTTTGTTTATTTTTTCAAAGAACCAGCTTTTAGTTTCATTGATCTTTGCAGTTTTCTTTTTCTCTATTTCATCTATTTCTGTTCTAATCTTTATGATTTTTTTACTTCTAGTAACTTTAGATTTTGTTTTTTCTTTCTCTGGTTGTTTTAGGTGTAATGTTACATAGTTTACTTGAGATTTTTCTTGTTTCTGGAGGTAAGATTGTATTGCTATAAACTTCTCTCTTAGAATGGCTTTTGCTGCTTCCCATAAGTATTGAAATGTTATGCTTTTGTTTTCATTTGTCTCTAGGTATTTTTTATTTCCACTTTGATTTCTTTGGTGATCCTTTGGTTGTTTTGTAGCATATTGTTTAGCTGCCATGTGTTTTGTTTTTTTAGATTTTTTTTATATAGTTTATTTCTAGTCTCAGCATTTTGATCAGACAAGATGCTTGATTTTTATTTTCTTAAATTTACTAACACTTGCCCTGTGGCCCAGCTTGTGATCAGTCCTGGAGAATATGCCTGTGCACTTGAGAAAAATGTGTAGTCTGCTGCTTTGGGATGGAATGCTCTATAAAGATCAAAAAAAGCCCAGCTCATCTGAAGTGTCAGTTAAGCCCTTTGATTCCTTGTTAGTTTTCTGTCCAGATGATCAGTCCATTGATGAAAGTGGGTTATTAAAGTCCTGCACTATGATTGTGTTACTGTTAGTGTCTCCCCTTATGGTTGTTAATATTTGCCTTACATATTGAGGTGATCCTATGTTGGGTACATATATGCTGCTGCGTCACTTCAGTCGTGTCCAACTCTGTGCGACCCCATAGATGGAAGCCCACCAGGCTCCCCCGTCCCTGGGATTCTCCAGGCAAGAACACTGGAGTGGGTTGCCATTTCCTTCTCCAATGCATGAAAGCAAAAAGTGAAAGTGAAGTCGCTCAGTTGTATCCGACTCTAGCGACCCCATGAACTGCAGCCTACCAGGCTCCTCTGTCCATGGGATTTTCTAGGCAAAATTACTGGAGTGGGGTGCCATTGCCTTCTCCGGGTACATATATAGGTATTTATAATTGTTAAATCTTCTTGGATTGAACCCTTGATCATTATGTAATGTCCTTTGTCTCTTATAACCATCTTTTTATAAAGTATGTTTTGTCTGATATGAGTATTGCTACACCAGCTTTCTTAAGATTTCCATTACCGTAGAATACTTTCTTCTCATCTCCTTACTTTCAGTTTGTAAGCGTTCCTAGATCTGAGGTGGGTCTCTTGTAGACAGCTGTATATATTGGGTCTTGTTTTTTTATCTACCCAGCTGGTTTATGTCTTTTGGTTGGTGCATTTAGTCCATTTACATTAAGGTAATTATTGATATGTATGACCCTATTACCATTTTCTTAATTGATTTTGGGTTTATTTTTCCTAAGTCTTTTCATTCTCTTGTGTTTCCTGACTAAAGAAGTTCTTTAGCATTTGTTGTAAAGCTGGTTTAGTGTTGCTGAATTCTCTTAACTTTTGTCTGAAAAGCTTTTGATTTCTCTATTAGATCTGAATGAGAGTCTTTCTGGGTAGAGTATTCTGGGTTGTAGGTTCTTCCCTTTCATCACTTTGAATATATTGTATCATTCCCTTCTGGCTTGTAGAATTTCTTTTGAGAAATCAACTGATAACCTTACAGGAGTTCCCTTGTATATTATTTATTATTTTTCCCTTATAGCTTTTAATATTTTATCTTTATCTTTAATTTTTGATTACTATGTGTCTTCATGTGTTCCTCCTTGGGTTTATCCTGCCTGGAACTCTGTGCTTCCTCGATTTTGTTGACTATTTCCTTTCCCATGTTAGGGAAGTTTTCCACTGTTATCTCTTCAGATATTTTCTCTGGTCCTTTATCTTTCTCTTCTCCTTGTGGAACACCTATAATGTGAATGTTGGTATGTTTAATGTCCCAGAGGTCTCTTAGGCTAGCCTGTCATCATTTCTTTTTATTATTTTTTCTATATTCTTTTTTGCAGCAAGATTTCCACCATTCTGTCCTCAACATCACTTATCTGTTCTTCTGCATCAGTTATTCTGCTATTGAATCCTTCTAGTGTATTATTCATCTCTGTGTTTGTTCTTGAGTTCTTCTAGGTCTTTGGTAAACATTCCTTGCATTTTCTCCATTCTTTTCTGAGATCCTGGATCATCCTCATTATCACTATTCCTGAATTCTTTTTCTGTAAGGTTGCCTAACTCCACTTCATTCAGCTGTTTTCTGGGAATTTATCTTGTTCCTTCCTCTGGGATGTAATCCTAATTCTTTTCATTTTAATTAGCTTTCTATGATTGTGTTTCTCATTCTGTACCTGCAGGACTGTAATTCTTGCTTCCTCAGTCTGCCCTTTGGTGGATGAGGTTAAGAGGATTCTGCAAACTTCCTTATGGGAGGGACTGGCTGTAGGAAATCTGGGTCTTGCTCTGGTGGGCAGAGCCTGCTCAGTAAACCTTTAATACAGTTGTCTGCTCGTGAGTGAGGCTGTACTCCCTCCCTGTTAGTTGTTTGGCCCAAGGTGACCCAGCCCTGGAGTCTGCAGGGTCTGTGGTAGGGCTAATGGTGACTTCCAAGAGGACTTAACGCTACCAAGGAGCACCTCTCATGACTGCCGCCGCCAGTGCCCTCATCCCCACAGTGAGCCCCTGCCGACCCCCACCTCAGGAGACCTCAGATACTCCCGGGTAGGTCTGGCTCAGTGTCTTGTAGGGTCACTGCTCCTTTGTCCTTGGTCCTGGTGAACACAAGGTTTTGTTTGTGCCCTCCAAGAGCCGAGTCTGCTTCCCCAGTCCTGTGGAAGTCCTGCAGTCAGATCCCACAGGCCTTCAATGTCAGATTCCCTGGCATCTCCTAGTCCATTTCCCAGATGCCCAGGCTGGGAATCCTGATCTGGGCCTAGAACTTTCACGGCTTTGTGGGAACTTCTTTGGTATTATTGTTCTCCAGTTTGAGGGTCATCTGCCTGGTGGTTGTGGGAGTTTGATTTCATTGTGATTGTGCCCCTCCTACCATCTCGTTACAGCTTCTCCGTTGGACCTGGGGTACCTTTCTTTGAGGGATTCCAGCATCCTTTTGTCAATGATTGTTCAAAACATAGTTGTGATTTTTTATGCTCACGCAGGAGATCTCATTGTTGCTTCTTGACCCACATATAGGTTTCACAGGAAATGAGTAAGGTAGTCTGGTACTCCCATCTCTTTAAGAATTTTCCATGGTTTGTTCTGAGCCACACAATCAAAGGCTTTAGCATAGTCAGTGAAGCAGAAATAAACCTATCTCTGGAGCTCCTCCCTTGCTTTCTCCATGATCCAGTGAATGTTGGCAATTTGATCTCTGGTTCCTCTGCCTCTTCGAAACCCAGCTTATACATCTGGAAGTTTTCAGTTCATGTACTGCTTTAGCCTACGGTGAAGGATTTTGAGCATAACCTTGCTGTCCTGTGACATAAACACAATTGTACAGTAGCTAGAACACTGTCTGGCATTGCCCTTCCTCGGGATTGGAATGAAAACTGACCTTTTCCAGTCCTGAGAGTAGCCACTGCTGAGTTTTCAAAATTTGCTGACATATTGAGTGCAACACTTGAACAGCACTTAGTCTAAAACCTTTCAGGATTTTAAATCATTCAGCTGGAATTCCGTCACCTCCAGTAGACTGTTCATAGTAGTGCTTCCTAAGGCTTACTTGACTTCATATTCCAGGATGTCTGGCTCTAGGTGAGTGATCACACCATCATGGTTATCCAAGTCATTAAGACCTTTTTTGTCTAATTCTGTGTATTCTTGCCACCTCTTCTTAATTTCTTCTGCTTTTGTTAGGTCCTTACCATTTTTGTCCTTTATTGTGTCCATCTTTGCATGAAATGTTCCCTGGATATCTCCAGTTTTCCTGAAGAGATCTCTAGTCTTTCTGATGCTGTTATTTCCCTCTGTTTCTTTGCACTCTTCATTTAAAGGGGTCTTAACTCTCCTGCTGGCTTCCCTGGTGGCTCAGAGGGTAAAGCGTCTGCCTGCAAGGTGGGGAGACCTGGGTTCAATCCCTGGGTCGGGAATATCCCCTGGAGAAGGAAATGGCACCCCACTCTGGTACTCTTGCCTGAAGAATCCCATGGATGGAGGAGCCTGGTGCATGGGGTTGACAAAGAGTCGGACATGACTAAGTGATTTCATTATCTCTCCCTGCTATTATCTGGAACTCTGCATTCAGATGGGTATATCTTTCCCTTTCTCCTTTTGCTTTTGCTTCTCTTCTTTCTTCAGCAATTTGTAAAGCCTCCCCAGACAACCACTTTGCCTTCTTGCATTTCTTTTTCTTTGGGATGGTTTTGGATACTGCCTCCTATACAGTGTCACCAACCTCTGTCCATAGTTCTTCAAGCACTCTGTCTGCCAGATCTGATGCCTTGAATCTATTCACTACCACCAGTATATAATCATGAGGGATTTGATTTAGGTCATACTTGAATGGCCTAGTGGTTTTCTCTACTTTTCTTCAATTCAACCCTGAGTTTTGCAATAAGGAACTCATGATCTGAGCCACAGTCAGCTCCAGGTCCTGTTTTTGCTGACTGTATAGAGCTTCTGCATCTTTGGCTACAAAAAACATATTTAGTCTGATTCTGGTATTGACCGTCTCATGATGTCCAAATGTAGAATTGTCTTTTGGGTTGTGGAAAGTGTGTGTGCTGTGACCAGCGAGTTCTCTTCACAGAACTCTGTTCACCTTTGTCCTACTTCATTTTGTACTCCAAGGCCAACCTTGCCTGTTTCTTCAAATATGTCTTGACTTTCTGCTTTTGCATTCTAATCCCTTATGATGAAAAGGACATCTTTTTTAGTGTTAATTCTAGAAGGTGTTGTAGGTGTTCATAGAACTGGTCAACTTCAGCTTCTTCAGCCTCAGTGATTGGGGCATAAACTTTGATTGCTGTGATGTTGAATGGTTTGTCTTGGAAACAAACTGAGACAATTCTGTTGTTTTTGAAACTGCACCGCAGTACTGCATTTTGGACTATTTTGTTGACTATGAGGGCTACTTCATGTCTTCTAAGGGATTCTTGCCCACAATAGAACAAAAAAAAATCTGCCTGCAGTGCATGCAACCCAGGCTTAATCCTTGGGTGAAGTAGGTCTCCTGGAGAAGGGAATGGCCTACTGCAGGATTCTTGCCTGAAAACTTCCATGCACAGAGGAGCTTGATGGGCTACAGTTCACAGGGTCAAAAAACATTCGAAGTTCCTGTGCACTATTGTTCTTTATTGTGTTGGACTTTACTTTCACCACCAGACACATCCACAGCTGAGCATCGTTTCTGCTTTGGCCAGCCTCTTAAGTCTTTCTGGAGCTATTTCATTGCCCTTTACTCTTCCCCAGTAGCATACTGGACACCTTCAAACCCGGGGAGCTCATCTTTCATTTCATATCTTTTTGTCTTTTCATATTGTTTATGGGGTTCTCCTGGCAAGAATCCTGGAGTGGTTTGCTATTTCCTGCTCCAGTGGACCATCAGGTAGTACTCTTCACTGTCATCCATCATCTTGAGAGGCCCTGCATGGCATGGCTCATAGCTTTATTGAGTTACACAAGCCCCTTTGCCATGACAGAGCTATGATCCATGAAGGGGTTAGTATCATAAGCTTCCTCATATTTGGTAGAAGTAAGCCATAAATTTGCCTCCCAATATAGCCACCTAAGCCACCGAAAGAGAATCCAGAGTGTCCATTAACATTAGAGCAGTACCACATAGATATTCAGAGGAAGGCACAACTCTTCATTGTACTGAAATCCAACATAGATTCCATGGTTTGTCAACTTAGTCTTTTCCATATATTTTTGTGTGTATTCATCAACCAAAACCCAATCCTGGATAAATCCAAGTTTTGATCTGCTCTTGCACCTGCTCTTTTGGGGAAGTAATGCATCTAAGCAGACTGGTGATATTTAATTCATGGCTGCAAGCCTTTAGCTGGTATCTCAACACTGCTGTATATTCTGTTCCCTTCGTCTTCCCATTTCCCCATTTTCCTTATGACTTTCAAACTTATCCTCACTCCCCTCACAAATTCTTCCTTCTGCCCCAACTTCCTTCTTCGTTCACAACAGATTACCTTTCTTGCTTAACAGAAAAATCCAAAGCCTTCAAATGGGAAACCCCTCAATTTACAGCTATGAAATCTCCTAACCTTTTGTTCTGCTTATACTCTTGGCCTGCTTTTCAGTTAACAGTGGAAGAAATCACTTTCTTGTATAAGGCTGTCTTTCTACTTATGTTTGATTCTTTTGTTTTAGTAGGGAAACTTTGTAAAAATGTTTGGTTTTGTATTATTTTAACACTTCACTGGGCTGTTAGGAAGAGTCAGTATAAATTTCCAACCCCTGGGCTCCAGAAAGACATCTGGAGAAAATCCCATGTAAAGATGTAGCCAATTCACCCTTGTGGGGGAACCTGAAAAATTCTCTCACTAGTTCTAAACTTACTTTCTATGGCCTTGCCAAATCCTTCCCTCAAGCTTTCATCACTAACCTTCTGTAAATCAGATACACTTTCCAGTTCTCATCTTAGCAAGCTAAGACTCACGACTATGCTTTTTAAAAACGTTTTCTTCTCTTAGCTTCTTTGACACCACTATCTTGAGCTTTTTCACTGTTTTCCTGGCTCATTTATCAGCACCTCCTCCTTTTACTCCTAACTTGGTCCTCCTCAAGACTCTAGCCAAAGCTTTTTAGTCTCACTCTGAAAACTTTTCTTCTTGGCAAATGCAGTTACTATAGTGGCTACTATTATTAAGGACATTGTGAGGACTCCCTAATATGCATCTTCAGCTTAGTCTTCTTTCCATACCTTTAGACCTTTTCACAGAATTGCTTTGGATATCTAATTGGCACCTCAAATTCAGCATATCCAGAGCAGAACTTAGCATCTCATTCACACCTTCTCCCAACTAGGTAACTAACTAACATTTTTTCATCTCTTTTTATGGTATTACCATCCACATAGTATCAGACTTAGGGTGTTCAATAAGTATAACTTATATTTTCCAGAGAGATAACATACTAGAGAACAATGACAAGATTTAAAGGCCTATGTTTAAAATAACTGATTTGAAGGGAATCCTTCTGCAGTGTTGCTGGGAATGTAAATTGGTACAGCCACTACACAGAACAGCATGCGTGCTAAGTCGCTTCCATCACGTCTGACTCTGTGCGACCCCATGGACCGTGGCCCACCAGGCTCCCCCGTCCCTGGGATTCTCCAGGCAAGAACACTGGAGTGGGTTGCCATTTCCTTCTCCAATACATGAAAGTGAAGAGTGAAAGTGAAGTCGCTCAGTCGTGTCCGACTCTTAGCAACCCCATGGGCAGCAGCCCACCAGGCTCCTCGGTCCATGGGATTTTCCAGGCAAGAGTACTGGAGTGGGGTGCCATTGCCTTCTCTGATATTCCTATGTGGAATTTAATTTTTAAAAAAAGATACAAATAAACGTATTTACAAAACGGAAACAGACTTACAGACATTGAAAACAAACTTACAGTTACAAAAGAGGAGATGAGTAGAGGATAAATCAGGAGCTTGGGATGAACACACAAACACTGCTCTACATAAGGTAGAGAACCAGCCAAGGACCTACTGTACAGCACAGGAAACTACTCAGTATTCTGTGATAACCTACGTGAGAAAAGAATCTAAAAGAGAATGAGTAGACACCTGAAACTAACATGACACTGTAAATCAGCTATAATAACATTAAAGAGAGAAAAATGTTAACTATGGGTGAAAATTAATTATCTTTGTCGCCTGTAGCATAAAAAATAAGATAAAATAACTACTTTGCTTAGAATTGTATTGCGTGTGTACTCACTTAATGTACATCCATTGTACAAGTTCCAGGTTCCTTCATCTCCTTAAGCTACCTCACCATCAGTGTGAGGTAGGTCACCACCTTCACCTCTACCCTCAGCATTTGTACCTGGAGTATTTCTCCCATAAAAATATAGGTAGGCTTAATTGAAACAGTATTGTATTTCAGGATCACTATGCTTAAAGCAGCTTTTGAAAGCATGCTGAAACATTAAACATCTACTGAGAATATTTTGCTCCAAACCCTGAAGAACTGCTTTACAAATGAACTTTGGAATAAATGTCATTTAGAAGATGTAGACTGCTTAGACAGTCATTGAGCTGAATTGTCTGTAGAATGTTTAAGTACAGAGGGAGTACAACTTCTGGACAGCGGGAGAAGCCCACGTGGTTTCAAGGCGCTTACTTGAAATCAGGTCACTAAGTGAGCGGCTGAACTGAGACTAGAGCCTTGGTGCTTTTTCTGTTCCTTTTATTGGAATTTTCCCCCTTACCATGTTCCTGTGTTTTTATTTTGAAAAGTGTAGACAATTTCATGTTCACAGTCTCTTGTTAATTTCTTTTAAAGCTTATTGGCATTTCATTTTTCAAGCATTTTAATATTTTTCATTTCAGCTGCACCAGGTAGGTCATTTGCAAATGGTAGTGTTTCTAAGTCAACTTAAAAATACCTACAGACATTTATAGTTTTGCACAGAAGTAATACTACATTAATTACATTAACAAAGTTTAGCCAACTTTATTGTAGAAATATATATATTTTTTTATTCCTTGAAGGAAACTTTTTGATACAAAGAAAGAAGCTTGACATCAAACAAACATCATTTAATATGGACTAAAAGGGATATATGCTTGCTTTGTGTTAACCTGACACTGTTATGAACACCTTGTAGATTTTGGCCCTCCACACCCAGCAGACAAGAAATAAATGACACTTTGTGTAAACTATTTAAAAATGTTACCTTACTGTATTTGAAAACTGTCCTGTTTGAAACATTTCTGATGATATTTATTGGCTTGGAAATGTTCTGCCTTTTTACTATGTAAAACATTGCTAACTGTAATGTTTTATTTTTATTCACAGATTATTATAAATATCCTGTTTGCAATATTTCTAAGACAACATTTATTGGCTTAGAAAGTTCTCCCTTTTTACTATGTAAAATATTGTTAACTGTAATTTTTATTTTTATTCACAGATTATTATAAGTATAGGCCTCATGTTTTATGTAGTTCATCGAGCTCAAGTGGAATTGAATGCAGCTATTGTAGCTTGCGAAATGGAACTGAAAACCTCTCTGGTTAAAGGCAATCAACCAAATATCAGTGGCTCTTCATTCTACAAGAGGACCCTAACATTTTCTGGAGATGGAATCAATATTGTATAATTCTAATGAAATGTGTAATTATCAAGAGCCTAGTGTGCTGTCCAAGATCTAGCAGTTCCCTTACTGCTGGGCAGGGATGCAAGTTTTAATTGTCTTATGGCACACACACACACACACACAGACGCGCACACACACACACACAAATGACTAGTTTTTAAATTGCACAGTTTTTAAAAACAGGAATCATTTTCTGGATATGTAAGTGTAAATGTCGATGCACCTTTGGCTGCAGCTCTTTATCATTTATTATGCCCTTAGTGGCCTGTAAGTCTGCACTTTAGGTTTTGGGGTTTTTGTTTTTGTTTTTTTTTTGTCATTATTTTCTTTATGAGTACTTATGAACAGAAAAATAATCCAAATATTTTTCTGTTTAGTGTCTTCATTTATAAAGATTATGAATAGTTGTATGTGTCTTTCCTGCTTATAAAAATGAGTAAAAGTATGTAATTTTAAATGTATAATATTATTGGATGTTCTTTGCTTTTGTAGTGTTTCCAGAAAGGATAAATGATGTCTTGTTGTGTTTTTTTTAATGTTTTAGTTGGAACCACTTTGCTTTCCTTTTCCTTGCTAGTTAGAAAACAGACATGAACTTTTGTTTAAATGTATTTTTGCAAGGATCAAATTGTTACACCTATACACCCAAGTTTAAATCCTACATTGTGGGACTGAAGTGCTCTTAAGATACCTTTTTTTATTTTTGCTGTGTAATATGCAAAGCGAAAGGGAAATTATTTAATGCGTAGTGGCTCAAATTAGAACTTGTGTTCTAATTTCACGTCATTGGCTTTAGCCTCCTTAGGTCTTCCATCAAAGGGCTGTCCTATTACAGTCTTACTGAAAATTTTATTAAAATAAACTTCTTTTCTTTTTGTATTCATTATTAGGCTTTGAAATAAAGATGTTATTCCTTTAAAGTGGTGGGCTTGCAATCACTGAAGATGTCACTCTGGTGGCCTTGTTTGATCAAAATGCCTATCTAAAAAATTAAGCTTTAAAATCAGGTTTATAATTCTGTTGAAGTACATATATATTTGTCCCCATAGTCTTCAGCTTTAAAACTGTAAGTAATGTTATCTTGATGCCCAGATTTGTATTATATATTTGCCCTACTATAGAGTAGGCTTATTTTGTTTGTTTTTTGGTACTTGTTTTCCTCTGATAAGACTCAGGAATTCTGAAATGTGAAATTAAGTCTCAGTTCTTTTTCCTGTAGAATGAATTGAGTGTATTTATTAATAGTACTTATGTGTATAGAATATAATAATTTGGTATATGATTCATATGACATTCATTTATCACCTTATATTTTTAAAGAAGCTTAATTGTGATCTTAATGATTAGTTTATTTTACAGTGGAGATTATCAATATGAATGCAGATTTTCTGGTATGTATCTGTTTTTTAGCTATGAAGGTGCCACCTTATCAGAGACCTCCCATTTGCCTTTTCATTAGGGTAAAATCTTTACCCTGATTTACTAAAGTGCAAAAGAATTATTTAGAAGCAATTATTTTAATTTTATGCTACAGATACATTTAATCATTTTAGTATATAAATTTCTGCCCTGTTGCAGGTATAATTATTTCCCTTTCCTTCATAATGAATAAGTTTTCTCACCTTTGAATAGCAGTGAAGTTTGTTTTTATGTCTATACCAAGTTCTTTTGGTATAGTCCAGATGATTTTATAGGGACCTGGGTCTATAGCAGTCAACTGACCTACAAATCTTTCCTTCTTTTATTGATAGAAAAATACCATTGAAATGTTATTCTTTTTTTAAATCCTAATTAATTGTTTAGTTTCTTTAATAATTATTTTAGTTTAATTATCCTAATAAACAATGATTTGATTTATTCTTGTCTAACTTGAAAGTATTTACCTTGTGCTTTCTGTTTGTTTAGTTTTTTTTATAAAGAAATTAATAATTTAAGATCACTACTTTCATACACTTGTATTACACTTCATGTATTTTGAAGTGCATTTATTTACTTTGGCATTTTGTAACTTGAATGATTTTGCCAAATGAAAAACTTTTGGTAGTTTGTCATGAGTTTTTCCAACTGTTGCATTTTGCTTAGTACTTAAATATGTAAAGGTAAAAGAGAAGTAATTTTTCTATATTCTTCCAACATGATTTTATATAATAAAATCATCCATTTTTACTTAAAATAGTATGGATGTACTATTTTTAAAGCATTAATCTAAAACTGCAGTTTTCCTTTTGTTCATCATTTCCAGCCTCCACATAAACTGTTATCCCTTATAGTCATGCTATTTGATAGCTGCATTTGGTTGCTGTTTTTTTATTAATATATGTGCTGTCTATAAATTGTACAAAACATGCTGTATTGACAAAACATATACAATGTTATATTCATTCCATCTTTAACCCCACATGCCAGTTTTCTGGCAGCAAGAAATTTCTATAGGATCCTTTTTATGTTGCCCTAATATTGCCTCCAGTCATAGAGTATATATTAATATATATATTATATATTGGATTTCTTAAATATATATATTTACATATATATAAATAATATATATATTGGATTTTTTTATTTCTCAAATCATTTAAGATTTGGATTCTCAAATCATTTAAAGTACAGTTAAAGTTGCTTTATGCTTATTTTTAAAAGCACGCAATACACTTGTTTCAAACCTTTTGAAAGATATGTGCTGTTTTTAATTCTTTGGACCTTTTTCTTAGTTTTCCACATTTTCTGGTTTATTATTAATGATTTTGCTTACTCTTTGCCAAGTTTTATCTTGTGAATTATTTTTAAACAGCAACTTCCCCTTTTAAAAACATGTACATAATAATTTACTACATGTTTTCATGTCCATTTTCATTTGATCATGTGATTTGTGAAATAACTTGAAATCTATACTTTGGTTTGTGAAAATAATAGAACCAAATCTCTGTCGTTAGAATGTATATTTTGAGTTGATGTTCAGAAGTGAGTTTGTGGATTTGTTCAGAGCCAGCCATACTCTCCTTGTATGTACTTTGTAACCAGTTGCAAAACTTTCTACGAAGACTTTCCCATGATTAGATCAAGCTTATGACTATAAAGCATTTCCTTCCTTGAGAAGCTATATAATTCAGTATCTACTCTTATTTACCATTGCTGTAACTGAGCTAAGTGGTGGAGGCTATTAGCATATACCAGTATGCGTTTGTTAATGTGCAATGCCAATTGGAGCTATTCTTAGGAAAGGTGCTGTGGCTTATGTACATCTACAGTTGTAGGACTGTCTTTAGAATGCTGAAAGTTGCTAAGTATATGCCAGGTTGATACAGGTAAATTCTGAGGTACATGGTAAATCCATGCTGTTCAAAACCAGTCACCATGTGCAGAGAAAAAGAGAGGTTTAATGAGGACCTCAGGAATAATGATACTAAGTTATTGACTTAAGTGATGGAATTTTGTTTCAAACACAAGCCACTTAGTGTACCAGAATGGTAGTCAGAGTAACACTAGTTGGTTTTTAAATTTTACATTGCTGATTCTGTTAATAATAAACTGCTTAGGATATACTTTTTTAATGGTCATGTCTTTAACCTGAAAAACTTAAGTGGAATACTTGTTCCACAGGATATTTAAAACTAAGGAATTCCAATAACCTCGCATATTTTGAACGTAAACTGTTAACTGATTCAGCAACTGAATTATAACTTGGTACTTCCGAATGGCAAAGTGATTGCTGTAAACTATTTTCTAAGGTAGCTGAAGGTTTAAAATAGACAATTCTAAAGGTAAATCAGTAAAATCTCTTGATAATTGGTATCCTAAATCACTTGTGTGCCTGAGAAAATAAAGGTTATGTTTTATTTTCCTTTTCTCTTCTCTTACTTCCCCTCTATAATTTAATGAATTTAGGGTCATTTGCAAGGGGAGGGAGCAATTTAGGAGGAATGGTGGACATGTTTCTAAAAGTGATAATGCTCATAATTGACCCTAGATGAGGGTGGTTATGGTTATGACAGAGGCCCTGTGGAGAAATGATTTTGGTGTCTTACATTGGCACTCAATCTTCAGTGTGTTTTTTTTCTGACATCCCCAAATCATGAAATGCTGCCTGCCAGTCAAATAACAGTTAGTCATTTGCCCAGGCTATAGAAAGCTTTATGATGCCTTTCATAATGTTAAACGACTTTTACCAGTCTTAATTTCCTATTGATGTCTACCCTGTTTCTATGACTATTTCCTAAGGGCCCGTTCCAGCCACCATAAAACTTTCTTCTTAGTACTTGGAATGACATTGTCCTTGTTGGTTTGTTCAGTTCGGTTGCTCAGTCGTGTCCGACTCTGCGACCTCATGAACCATAGCATGCCAGGCCTCCCTGTCAATCACCAACTCCCGGAGTTCACCCAAACCCATGTCCATCGAGTCAGTGATGCCATCCAACCATCTCATCCTCTGTTGTCCCCTTCTCCTCCTGCCCTCAATCTTTCCCAGCATCAGGGTCTTTTCCAATGAGTCAGCTCTTCACATCAGGTGGCCAAAGTATTGGAGTTTCAGCTTCAACATCAGTCCTACCAATGAACACCCAGGACTGATCTCCTTTAGGATGGACTGTTTGGATCTCCTTGCAGTCCAAGGGACTCTCAAGAGTCTTCTCCAACACCACAGTTCAAACGCACCAATTCTTCGACATTCAGCTTTCTTTATAGTCCAACTCTCACATCCATACATGACCACTGGAAAAACCATAGCCTTGACAAGACGGACATTTGTTGGCAAAGTAATGTCTCTACTTTTTAATATGCTGTCTAGGTTGGTCATAGCTTTCCTTCCAAGGAGTAAGTGTCTTTTAATTTCATGGCTGCAGTCACCATCTGCAGTGATTTTGGAGCCCAGAAAAATAAAGTCTGACACTGTTTCCCCATCTGTTTGCCATGAAGTGATGGGACCGGATGCCATGATCTTCGTTTTCTGAATGTTGAGCTTTAAGCCAACTTTTTCACTCTCCTCTTTCACTTTCATCAAGAGCTGATCCCGTACTGTTGTATGTACATTTTTCCTAGACATTTTAGATCAGAATTGCTTGCTAGAGCACAAATAGGCTACCACACATTGCAAGCTGCCTTCAGCTGTGGTGATACAGTGGAGCACTCATTGAATAAATATGTTGGCAGTGTGTGTGTATTCGTTATGCAAGGCTGTACAGTACTTTCTGCCATGGTCACCTTCCTTGGTTGAGGCTGCCTATCCGAACTCAAGAGTGTGGGGAAAACATATCTTAATACTAACTGTATTATGAGTTAAATATTGAACATTTTTAGGGAAACCGTTATAGGTGTGGTAGTGTTAAAATGGTGTATATATGGTAAATTTGTATTTAGTAATTGTCATGTTTCAATGAAGTTGATTATCCAAATTAAGTGATATTACTGCCTTAAAAGTGACTAAGCTTAAAAGTGGGTTAACCTGCTGTTTGAAAGGCTTAAAAATTACAAAATATGCATGAAGTGGGATAGAAAAGAGTGAGTAGAATATATACTGAACCAAAAAAAAGGAGAAATTTGAGAATTACATAATTCTAAAAGTAGGTATACATTTAGACTAGTGTATTTTAATAAAGTATTTTTATCCTAGGATGGCATAAAACTCATAACCACCATAAAGTAGAAACCTTGAGTGGATTTGTTTATTCTGCCTTTCATAGTTATAAAGCCATTTTCAGTAGAAATGTTTTGAGACATGGTCTGTTTCATACTCATTTCTTACAGTCCTGTTCCCAAGTTGACCAAAGCTGGAAGTAGTTTTCCACTGTTTTTTCAGTGTATTTGTTCAATCACTAAGCTGTGTCCAGCTCTTTGCGATCGCATGAACTGCAGCACACCAGGCTTCCCTGTCCTTCACTGTCTCCCAGAGTTTGCTCAAACTGATGTCCATTGACTCAGTGATGCCATCCAACCATCTCATCCTCTGTCTCCCTCTTCTCCTCCCCACTACAATCTTTCCCAGCATCAGGGTCTTTTCCAGTGAGTCAGCTGTTCACATCAAGTGGCCAAAGTATTGGAGCTTCAGTTTCAGCATCAGTCCTTCCAATGAATATTCAGGGTTGATTTCCTTTAGGATTAACTCATTTGATCTCCTTGCTGTCCAAGGGACTCTGAGAGTCTTCTCAAGCACCACAGTTCAAAAGCATCAGTTCTTCAGTGCTCAACATTCGTTATGGTCCAACTCTCACATCCATACATGGCTACTGGAAAAACCATAGCTTTGACTAGACAGACCTTTGTTGGGCAAGTGATGTCTCTATTTTTAATATTCTGTCTAGGTTTGTCATAGCTTTTCTTCCAAGGAGCAAGCGTCTTTTAATTTCATGGCTATAGTCACCATCCACGGTGATTTTGGAGCCCAAGAAAAAAGAAATCCGTCACTGTTTGCACTTTCTTCCCGTCTATTTGCATGAAGTAATGGCACCATATGCCATGATAGTTTTTTGAATGTTGAGTTTTAAGCCAACTTTTTCAGTCTCCTCTTTTGCCCTTAAGAGGCTCTCTAGTTCTTCACTTTCTGCCATTAGAGTGGTATCATCTGCATATCTGAGGTTGTTGATATTTCTCCCAGTAGTCTTGATTCCAGCTTGTCATTCATCCAGCCCAGCATTTTGCATGGTGTAATCTGTATATAATCTGCATATAATCAGCCATGAAATTAAAAGATGTTTGCTCATTGGAAGAAAAGCTATGACCAACCCAGACAGCATATTAAAAAGCAGAGACATTACTTTACCAACAAAGGTCTGTCTAGTCAAAGCTATGGTTTTTCCAGTAGTCATGTATGGATGTGAGAGTTGGACTATAAAGAAAGCTGAGCGCCAAAGAATTGATGCTTTTGAACTGTGGTGTTGGAGAAGGCTCTTGAGAGTCCCTTGGACTGCAAGGAGATCCAACCAGTCCATCCTAAAGGAGATCAGTCCTGGGTGTTCATTGAAAGGACTGATGTTGAAGCTGAAACTCCAATATTTTGACCACCTGATGCAAAGAACTGACTCATCAGGAAGAGACCCTGATGCTGGAAAAGATTGAAGGCCGGAGGAGAAGGGGACGACAGAGGATGAAATGGTTGGATGGCATCACCTACTCAATGGACATGAGTTTGAGTAAGCTCTGGGAGTTGGTGAAGGACAGGGAAGCCTGGTGTGCTGCAGTCCATGGGGTCACAAAGAGTTGGACACGACTGAGTGAATGAACTGAATCTGCATATAATTTAAATAAACAAGGTGACAGTAAACAGCTTTGACATACTCCTTTCCCAGTTTTGAACCTGTCCATTGTTTCATGTCCATTTCTAACTATGGCTTCTTGTCCTGCTTACAGGTTTCTCAGAAGGCAGATATGGTGGTTTGGTATTCCCACCTCTTTAAGAATTTTCCTCAGTTTGTTTGCTCCACACAGTCAAAGGGTTTAGCATAGTCAATGAAGCAGAAGTCCAATGTTTTTCTGGAATTCCCTTGCTTTCTCTATAACCCAATGGATGTTGGCAATTTGATCTCTGGTTCCTCTGCCTTTTCTAAATTCAGCTTGTACATCTGGAAGTTCTCAGTTCATGTACTGTTGAAGCCTAGCTTGAAGGATTTGGGGCATTACCTTGCTAGAATGGGAAATGAGTATAATTATGTGGTTATTTTGAACATTCTTTGGCATTGACTCTTTGGGATTGGAATGAAAACTGGTTTCATTGGAATGAAAAAGAATAGATAGATGTATTAGTCGCTCAGTCATGTCCAACTCTTTGTGACCCCATGGACTGTAGCCCGCCAGGCTCCTCTGTCCATGGGGATTCTCCAGGCAAAAATACTGGAGTGGGTTGCCATGCCTTCCTCCAGGAGATCTTCCCAACACAGGGATTGAACCTGGGTCTCCCACATTTGGGGAGGATTTTTTACCATCTGAGCCACCAAGGAAGCCCAGATACATGTATATGTATAGTTAAACCACTTTGCTATACAGGTGAAGCTATCACCATATCAACTATGCTCCAATATAAAATAAAAAGTTAAAAAATATGGAGAGAGTAGGAATGCTGTCTTAATAAGGAAAAACTTGGGCTGTTTAGAAGCCCTTGCACAGAACTGAAGTGAATTTTGGGACTTCACATCACTTCAATGCCAGGATGAAATATTCTAAACTGAATAGTTTAGAATCCCTGGGCCCCTTAGAAACAGCACAGAGGAACACAACTAGCAATCCTAACTGGTTTAAATCAAAGTGTAGTGATGCATAAACACTTCCACTCCAGTGTTTTCACAGTGTTTAAAATCATTTACTCACAATGCATTAAGCATGGAAGCTCATCCATGCTTCAGTTTGTGGTTTTCCTGATTTTACCTCAGTACACCTTTTCAGGTAAAGGTAAATGTTGCAGGTGACTCAAAAAGGAAAATAAAATTTCCCCTTGGTTGCAATGGCCAGAGAATGATTGCCCAATTACACATGTTACTCTGGTTTAGAACCTTGGTGGGTGCCATCCTTGGAACTTTATAAATTTGTTGCTGCAGGAACTGTGAATTCAGTGCTGAGGGTGTTGTATTCTTTGTTGGGCTTCCCCAATGGCTCAGCAGTAAAAGAATCCACCTGTGATGCAGGAGACACAGGTTCAATCCCTGGGTCTGGAAGATCCCCTGGAGAAGAAAATGGCAACCCACTCCAGTTATCTTGCCCAGAAAATCCCATGGACAGAGGAACCTGGCGGGCTATAGTCCATGGGGTCACAACACAACTGAGCAACTGAACAACTGGGTATGTGATTCACATGAGATGCCAGGGAAAGCAATTGAAAATGCTTGTCTGGGGTTGTGTGGAAAGATTCAGATGGAAGATTGTGTTAAGGGCCACCTGTTTTTAGCCTTAGGCATGAAAGAGACCTCTCCAAGGAAGAAAGGGAAAAGGTAAACTAAAGGACACATTGCCTGCCTAACAGCCTTCACAGCAGAAAGGCAGGCAAAAAATGAGACAGTCCACACTGGTGTCCATGATATCCTTGAACCCACCCAGCATAACCCCCTGAGAGCTTGTACCTTCCATCCTTACCTGGAATTCTCTTCCCACAGAGAAAGAGTTGCTTCCCTTGTGGCCTATAATATACTGTGAATGTTTCTGATGCTACCTTCACCATAGACTACGGCATGTGATCAAGTTGTCTCACCTTCTACATAATAAATATTTAGTGATTGAATGAATGGGAGAAGTGGGTTAAAAAGAGACTGTGTTCAGTGCCATATTTTAGAAATCAAGATCTTGGAGTTCTCATATGTTGGTCAGAAAATGTTACTTCATGGAAAATATAACCCAGTACTCATTGTGTGCCAGGCATTCCTGGAACAAAAGCCAGACATTTTAAAAACAGTGTCAAGACAACTCTCTCCATTTCTCGGTTCTGGTTTTCTAAGTACTGGCCTCATCTTCAGGCAGGTTTTTCTTAAGTAGTAACAAAGTCAACACTCCTTCAAAGTGATTCTGTCTCTGCTGCAGTTATTTACCCACCTCTAGGTGGAGGTTGGGCCCCTGCTGGATTATCCAGGTAGAGATGGGAATGGTTTTGAGAGCAGAGTGTAATATGAGGGCAAAATCAAAGTGAGAAGTCCATTCTTGAAATCATAAAAGAGGCCATCACTATAATCAGAAACAATAGTCGGAAACAAAGGGAAAGAGGAAATGCATTCTGCCTCTCCTCCATCTTACTGTCAGAATTCTACGCTATACTGTCAGAAAGATGGGTGCTTTTGTTGTGTGTGTGAGGTTTTGTAAATGAAGGAGAGTTGAAAAAGCATCACCTGAGAATAAAACCAATTGTCAGAGTTACAACACTGAGCTTCAGTGTTTTTATTTATTTAAACCTTGCCTTTGGTTTGATATGGAAATATACATCTAATATAAAAGTTTTATAAAAACTTATAAAAGTTCTCTGAAGTCTCATATATAGCATGAGCTTTGTAAACAGGCCCAGGTTCAAAGCCTCCTATACCATTTACTATCTGTGTGAAGTCCAGATAGATGACTTAAGTTTTTATGTTTCATTCTCTAGTACTTAAAGAGTCATCTACGAGAATGGGTGAAAAGCATTTAGCACATTGTCCCATGCAACTGTCAACACCATACATTTTTATGTCGACTTAAAAAATAGTCACAATCTAAAAGTTGAGAGGTTTTATTCGGTGGGGATTTTTAGGACGTCAAGCCCAAGAGACAGCATCTCAAGTAACTTTGAGAGAACTGCTCCAAGGAGGTGAGGGTAGGAGCCAGGTTATATAGAAGTTTTGCGACAAAGGGCAGGTAGTCTGAACATCAAAATTATTGTTAATTAAAATCAGATATCTCAAGAAATTGAGTGCTTTTCTATCTGCGGGAAGATGCAAGAGTCTGGGCTCACTGAAGCCATTCCTATTATATGCACTTCAGCTATCCTGGGCCACAATCCTGTTGTGTTTTTTTCACATTTTGGCCCCGTTGGAGCTCACTGTGGGAAGTGGCTGCAGTCCTGATGGCTGCTAGGTCGCAGGTACTTCTTCCTGAGTGCCCTTAGGACTCACATTGGAGGACTGCAACCACTGATGAGGACATCCTTGTTTGCTGATATGGCAGGAAATATTTCATTTCTCAGGTATTATTGCATTACTGTTGTGCCTTAAGAATTTTTTATTGTGGTAAATAAAATATACAGGAAACTTACCATTTTAACCATTTGTAAGCATGCAATGAAGAGCAAAAATGTACATTCACATTACCAATATCCATCTTCAGGTTTTTTTCATCTTTCCAACCAGAACTCTGTATTCATTTATTTGAATACATTTGAATTCATTATTTTTGAATTCAATAATTCCCCATCTCTCCTCTACCCACCCAGACTCTGATAGCTACCATACTTTCTGTCTCCCTGAGTTTTCCTATTCTGGGTTCCTCATGTAAGTAGAATCAGACATTTCTCCTATTGTGTCTGGTTTAATTAAGATCTTTTTATTTTTTAATAAAGCTAAATCCTGACTTTTTAGTCATTGATTCCTGGAGTTCCTTAACTACATAGGCCCCAGTGTGCATGTGCTTGCTCAGTTGCTAAGTCATGTCTGACTCTGCAAATCCACGGACTGTAGCCCACCAAGATCCTCTGTCCATAGGATTTCCCAGGCAAGAATAGTAGAGTGGGTTGTCATTTCCTTCTCCAGGGGATCTTCCTGACCCAGAGATCAAACTCATGTCTCCTGCATTGCAGGTGCATTCTTTACCATTGAGCCACCAGGTAAATCCAAAGGCCCCAATGTGGAAGTGAAAGTCACTCAGTCGTATCCCACTCTTTGTGACCCCATGGACTGTACAGAATTCTCCAGACCAGAATACGGGAGTGGGTAGCCATTCCCTTCTCCAGGGGATCTTCCCAATCCAGGGATTGAGCCCAGGTCTTCCACATTGCAGGTGGATTCTTTACTGTCTGAGACATCAGTAAAACCCAAGAAAACTGCAGTGGATAGCCTATCCCTTCCCCAGCTGATCGATCTTCCCGACCCAGGATTGGACCAGGGTCTCCTGCTTTGCAGGAGGATTCCTTACCAGCTAAGCTACCAGGGAAGCCCAAAGGGCCTAAATTCCACCATCTTGTTGATAGTATCTACTAATTATAGGCACAATCTTAGTAGATAGGAAACAGTTTCACAGTTACGGGCTTTAGATGCCCATTCTATCTCCATAGCATTCACAGAGGCAGGTTTCTTTGGTGACTGTAGAATCTGAAAATGGTTCTGAAAGGTAGCTCAAATGCCTGAGTGCTTTAACTATGGCTGAGAATAAAAGATTTCAGAGCATTTTAGTAGTCAGCCTCAGGGTGTCAGTAAGCAAAATAGATGACAACAAGGTATAAACATTTATCATTAGACCAGGATGTAGACCTAAAGAAGATTGCTCAGGGGTAAAAAAAAAAAAAAAAAAAAAAAACTCTAAAAAATTTCTCACAGTTGGTTTCTTTTTTTCATTTTATGAGCTTAATGTGTTGTTCCCTGCCTGGCAAATTTGCACTCCTTCAGTTTTTCATTTCCTGGACAAAAAGCAAGATCCGTTCAGCCTGTAACCATCAAGTATCAAGCAAGTTGTTTTTGTAGCAATAAATAATCTACATGAAATCGCTTGGGTTTTTACTTCCTTACTTCAATGATTTTTCAATGCAAATTTGGCTATTATCAGTCAAATGGAACATCCTAAAATTGCTGCTTAAAAATCTGGGGGTAAAAAAAAACAAAACAAAATGTGGGGGCAGACTCTTTCTCTGTAGCTTTGGTCCTTTGAGCCTGGTCTTTCTAATGTGGATAATCATCACTACAAACTACAGGAGACGTCTCTGATTGTAATTTCTATTTTCATTTAATAATCTTGGGCAAGTGATTTATAATCTCTGAGTTTTAGTATTTCTTCTGTAAAATAGGCAGATAAAGACTACTTGTGAATGGTTTGTGGCATGTAATAAGACACACAGGCAAGTATTAGTTTTAGGAAAGAAGCATGTGGTTGTGTATGTTTTATTTTCCAGCCCTCTTTCTCCTTGAGACTGTTTCTCATTTCTCTCCTTATAACCATCTCACAGCTTCTTGCTATAGGTTTTAGGAACTGATAATTTTCACTTGATTTGTCCTTCCACTAGTAAGGCTTGTTCTAACATAAGCTAAGACTGCAGGCTGAAATCATTGCCTTTCTGACTTAATTCTCTTTATCTCATCCATACCATGGGCCCCAGGACTCTACCTTCTGCTTTCCTGAGAGGAAGTTTGATAGTTTGCTATTTCTAGTTTTTAATCTAAATGAAATGGCTGAGAAATGAAGTATTTTCTGCCACATCAGTAAACAAGAATGTCACAGTCATGCACAATTTGCAGCCCTCCAGCGTGTGTCCTAAGAGCCCTCAGCAAGTGGCTGCAGCCACTTCCTAGGGTGAACCCCACGGGAGCTCAGGATGTCAAAAACACAGGACACTGGCCCAGGATAGCTGAGATGCATAGAAAAGAAATGATTTCAGTGAGCCCTGACTCTTGCAACTTTTCATATATAGAAAAGCACTAAATTCCTTAGCTTGAGATATCTAATTTTCTTTAATAATAATCTTTTGGTGTTCAGATTAGCTGGGTCCTCCCTTCCCTTCCTCTCCTTCTTCCCTTCCCTTCCTCAGAGCAGTTCTCTCAGGGCTACTTGAGATGCAGTCTCCCAGTCCTGAAATCCTAAAAAACCCCACCAAATAAGACCTACTCCAGCTTTTAGGTTGTGAATATTTCTTCAGTAAACAGCTGTGGTGACTGATGAAAGGACCAGGGCAGATTCCTCACCTCCACCTGAGCTCTCCAAGGACCCAGACCCTTCATATTAGCAGAAGCCCCTTGTGCCCATCCACCTCCTCAGAAAGTCCAGACAAATTTGAGTGAGTTCTAGGATTTCCCATTATTGGTTGGTAATGCTAAGTTTTATTTAGTGGGGGAAGAGGTTATCCTTGAAAGGATACCTTTCCAGAAGAGAGAGCTGGGTTGCTCTGTTTAGACATAGGGTGGGACATCAGTGGAAGGATTGGGAAGATTTTGCTCAGTTTAGGCGGTGAGTGGCGGCTTCTCATTGTAAAAGGAGCTGGGAAGACTCAGTTTGGATACTGAGTGGTTGGTTACCCTCAGTTTAGAGACTAGGAAGACTTTGCTCAGTTAAACACTGAGTAAGTTGGAACTGAGATGGTCGGGAGGGAAGACTGCCCTGTCGTTTTCCCTTGAATTGGCTACCTTAATCAGGCTTGTCAAAAAAAAAAAAAAAAAAGCCAAAATCTTATGAGAGCTTCTGAGCTGCAAAGAAGGAACTGTCCCCTGCTGACCAGCAATGGCTTTCTCAGGTGATGGAAACCTGCAGGAGTGGTGGAGGCAGGTCATCATGCCCTGCAGCTTCTCAGTACAGGGAAACGCACGCATGTAATTAACAAACTGCTCAACCAGGGACTCAAAGAAGAACTGGCCATTCTTCCATCTGAGCACCCATGGAAGTCTTACACTCCACGGGCATTACCCAAGACACCTAAGGCAGGGGGGCGGGGGTGGGGGGGGGGAGCTGAAACAACTCTGGGGGGAAATCTGTGAAATGAGATGATCTCCTGCCATATTAATAAACAAGAAATGCTGCAGCCATCAGCAATTTGTGGCCTCCAAATATGAATGAGCACTCCCCAAACTGCGATCCAGCAGATGCTGCCACCCCTCATGGGGATTGCTGAGGAGCTGGGGAAATGCAAGAAGCAAGGTGAACAACAAAACAGGATTGGCCCCAGACACCTGAGGTGCATATGAAAGAAGTGAATTCAGGGAGCCCAGAGGCTTGTGTCTTCTCATACACAGAATGCTAAATTCCTTAACTTGATACCTCATCTCTGATGTTCAGACTGCCTGCTCCCTTTGCTGGAAACTTCTATATAGTCTGACTTTCTCTCCTGTCTCCTTGGAGCAGTTTTCTCAGAGCTTCTGAGATGCTGATTCTCAGGCTCTCAGTCCTAAACGTTCTCACCAAATAAAATAACTCTCTACTTTCAAGTTGTGACTTGACTTTTTAATTGAGAAATCAGAAAAGTTATGCTCTCAAGTAGCACATATTGGCCCACTACACGATCATCACTAGCAATTTTATCTCAACAAACTGACTTCAAAATGAGAAATAAAGGCTTCAAAATAAAAAGGAGCAACAGATTGCCAATACCCCAGCTGTGAATATGTATGTACAAAACTTACAAGTATTTGCTTCATTGGAAATTAAAGGAAAACTTGCCCTAAAAATTGAGGGGGCTCTTTCATTGCATATGCAGTTAAGTTACCTTAAGGTTAAAAGTTGCCTTAATAAAGATGTCTTTTCAGACTTCAAACAAAGGCTTTTAGGGAGAAACTAGCATTTCTGTCTGTCTTTCAGATATAAATGTTCCATCTGATCTTCCGAGGTAGTTCTGTGTCTGTGTGTTTTGTTTGTTCGTGTTTTTGAAAACTTGGCCTTTGCCATACTATTTCCCAGGGTAAACTCTCCAGATTTAGGTTACATCCTACCCCACCATCTTATGGGGAGGCCTCTTGAGTCCTAGTGAATCATTATTAATACATATCTTTTATTAATGGCCAAATGATGGATCCTTTTTAAATTGGAGAAACTAACACACTGGTGAATCTAAAGCACTCATTATAAACAACTGTTTTACTGGTACATATAAAATAAATGGCACCCCACTCCAGTACTCTTGCCTGGAAAATCCCATGGACGGAGGAGCCTGGTGGGCTGCAGTCCATGGGGTCGCTAAGAGTCCGACATGACTGAGCGACTTCACTTTCACTTTTCACTTTCATGCATTGGAGAAGGAAATGGCGACCCACTCCAGTGTTCTTGCCTGGAGAATCCCAGGGACGGGGGAGCCTGGTGGGCTGCCGTCTATGGGGTCACACAGAGTCGGACACGACTGAAGTGACTTAGCATAGCATAGCATAAAATGAAAGTACTGGGCGTCCCAGCTGGCGCAGTGGTAAAGAAACTGCCTGCCAGTGCAGGAGACACAGAGATGAGGGTTTGATCCCTGGGTCTGGAAGATCTCCCAGAGTAGGAAATGGTGACCCACTCCAGTATTCTTGCTTTGAAAATCCCATGAACAGAGGAGCCTCGTGGGCTACAGTCCATGGATTGCAAAAGAGTGGAACATGACTGAGCACACACATACGCATAAAATAAAAATCAAATTAAATGTGAGAAAAATATATCTAATAATTAACTTAAGAACTTCAATTGTTTATAACAAGAAAAACTAGTTTGGGGAGCTCTATCTGTGGTCTTTGCTTCCCTCGGTGGGTCTTACGGATGCTAATAGTATTAGAATAATTAATGTTAACAGAAAAACTTGTAAGGGAAGTCTATCTACTGTTTCCAACAGCTAGAAATGTAAAGAATTATCTCGAATAAATAACTTGTTATGATTAATTTAAATGAGATAAAAGATTTTATATGATTAAAACAAGATGTAAATTTCATATACTGTAATGTTATAGTTCAGTTACTCAGTCGAATCTGACTCTGCAATCCCATGGACTGTAGCATGCCAGGATTCCCTGTCTGTCATAATGTCCCAGAGTTTGCTCAAACTCACTTCCATTGAGTCAATGATACGATCCAACATTTTCATCCTCTGTCCTCCCTTCAATCTTGCCCAGCATCAGAGTCTCTTCCAGTGAGTCCATTGTTCTCATCAAGTGGCCAAAGTGTTGGACCTTCAGCTTCAATATCAGTCCTTCCAATGAATAGGTTGGTTATCTTTAGGGCTAACTGGTTTGATCTCCACACAGTCCAAGGGACTCTCCAGAGTCTTTTCCAAAACCACAGAATGAAAGCATCAATTCTTTCGCACTCAGCCTTCCTTATGGCCCAACTCTCACATCCATACATGACTGTTACCGAGTCAAAGCTTGCTCTGCTCACCACACAACAGGCCAATGAATCCGAGAGACAAGGTGCTGAAGCAAGGAAGAGACTTTAACTGGGGAGTCAGCCGACCAAGAAGATGGTAGGCTAACACCTCAAAATAATCATCTTATCGGAGTCTGAATGCCAAATTCTTTTCTAGATCAGAGAGAAAGAAGCAATGAGGAACCAAGACAAGAGGCAGAATAGAGAGGGAGATGCAGTGGGGAAGTAAGGTGAAAGGGTCTTCGTCCTGCAAAACATCTCCATGGGAATGGCCAGCCTTCAGAAGGCGGGTATTAATCTCTTCTATTCACATGTGGGCAGGGACAAACTATCTCTCCATCAGCTGGACAATGGCACTTTATTTACACACAAGCAGAAGGGGCAGGGTCCTCCAGTCAGGCCATTGAGTATGATTATAATAAAAGCAAGTCAAAGAAACAGTTTTCAACATGGGGTCGACGAATTGGCTTCCTCCCTGCAGTATGACTACTAGAAAAACCATAGCTTTGACTATACAGACCTTTGTCAGCAAAGTGACACCTTTGCTTCTTAATATGCTGTCTAGGTTTGTCATAGTTTTCCTTCCAAGGAGCAAAGGTCTTTTAATTTCGTGGCTGCAGCCACCATCTGCAGTGACTTTGGAGCCCAAGGAAATAAAGGCTGTCACTATTTCCGTTGTTTCCCCATCTATTTGCCATGAAGTGATGGGACCAGATGCCATGGTCTTAGTTTTCTGAATGTTGAGTTTGAAGCCAGCTTTTCATTCTCCTCTTTCACCTTCATCAAGAAGCTCTTCAGTTCCTCTTTACTCTGTGCCATTAGGGTGGTGTCATCTGCATATCTGAGGTTATTGATATTTCTCCCTTCAATTTTGATTCCAGCTTAAACTTCATTCAGCCTGGCATTTCGCATGATGTACTCTGCATAGAAGTTAAATAAGCAGGGTGACAATTTACAGCCTTGACGTACTCCTTTCCCAATTTTGAACCAGTCCATTGTTACGTGTCTTGGCCTGCATACAGATTTCTCAGGAGGCAGGTAAGGTGCTCTGGTATTCCCAACTCTAAGAATTTTCCACAAATTTTGTTGTGATCCACAAAAGGCTTTAGCATAGTCAATGAAGCAGATGTTTTCCTGCAATTTTCTTGTTTTATCATTTTTTCATTAAAAATTTTTTTAGTATTTAGTTATTTTTAATTGATTGATGAATGCTTTACAACATTGGTTTGATTTCTGTCATACATTAACATGAATTAACCATAGGTTACATATATCCCCTCCCTCTCGAATCTCCCTGCAACCTCCCGCCCATTCCCACCCTTCTAGATTATTACAGAGCCCCAGTTTGAGTTCCCCGAGTCATACAGCAAATTCCCCTTGGCTCTCTACTTACATATGTTGGTGTATACCATTCCATACTACTCTGCATTCATCTTACCCTCTCCCTCTTCTCCTCCACATTTATCCATAAGTCTGTTCTCCATGTCTGCATCTCCTTTGCTGTTCTGAGAACAGGTTCGTCAGTACCATCCTTCTATATTCCGTATATATGTGTTTAATATATGATATTTGTTTTCCATTTTCTGACCTACTTTTCTCTGTATAATAGGCTCTAGGTTATCTACCTCATTAGAATTAACTCAAATGTGTTCCTTTTTTTGGCAGAGTAGTTTTCCATTGCATATATGTACCATAACTTCTTTATCCGTTCACTGGTCGATCAACATCTAGGTCGCTTCCATATCTTGGCTATTGTACATAGTGCTGCAGTGAACATTGCAGTACAGTGTTTTTTCAGCTTTGGTTTATTCAGGGTATGTGTCTAGAGGTGGTATTGCTGAGTGATATCATGCTTTTATTCCTAATTTTTTAAGGAATCTCCATACCATCTTCCATAGTGGTTGTATCAATTTACATTCCCAGCAGCAGTGCAGGAGTGTTCCCTTTTCTCCACACCCTCTCCAGCCCTTGTTGTTTGTGAAGTTTTTGATTATGGCCATTCTATCTGATTTGAGGTGATATCTCATTGTAGTTTTTATTTGCATTTCTCTAATAATGAGTGATGTTGAGCATCTCTTCATGTGTGTATTAGCCATCTGTATGTCTTCGGAGAAATGTCTATTTAGGTCTTTTGCCCACTTTTTGATTGGCTTGCTTGTTTTTCTGGTATTGAGTTGTATGAACTGCTTGCATATTTTGGAAATTAATCCATTGTCACTTGTTTTATTTGGTATTATTTTCTCACATTCTGAGGATTGTCTTTTCACCTTGTTTATAGCTTCCTTTGCTGTGCAAAAGCTTTTAAGCTTAATTAGGTCCCACTGATCTATTTTTGTTTTTATTTCCATTATTCTAGGAGGTGGGTCATAAAGGATCTTGCTATGATTTATGTCATACAGTGTTCTGCCTGTTTCCTTCTAAGAGTTCTATAGTTTCTGGTCTTACATTCAGGTCTTTAATCCATTTTGAGTTTTTCTTTGTGTATTATGTTAGGAAGTGTTCTAATTTCATTCTTTTGCACATCATTGTCCGATTCTTCCAGCACCACTAATTGAAGACTGTCTTTTTCCCACTGTGTAGTCTTGTCACCTTTGACAAAAATAAGTTGCCCATTTGTGCTTTGGTTTATCTATGGGCTTTCTATCTTGCTCCATTGGTCTATACGTCTGTTTTTGTGCCAGTACCATACTGTCGTGATGACTGTAGCTTTGTAGTATAACCAGAAATCAGGTAAGTTTGTTCCTCCAGTTCCATTCTTCTATCTCAAGAGTGCCTTGGCTATTTTGTGTTTCCATACAAATTGTGAATTTTTTTGTTCTAGTTCTGTGAAAAATGCCATTGGTAGTTTAATAGGGGTTGCATTGAACCTGTAAATTGCTTTTGGTGGTAAAGCCATTTTCACAATATTGATTCTTCCAACCCAGGAGCATGGAATATCTCTCTGTTTGTGTTGTCTTTGATTTCTTTCATCAGAGTCTTATAGTTTTCTGTATTTGGCTCTTTTGTCTCTAATTCAGTTCAGTTCAGTTTAGTCGCTCAGTCCTGTCTGTCTCTTTGCAACCCCATGAACTGCAGCATGCCAGGCTTTCCTGTCTATCACTGACTCCTGGAGCTTGCTAAAACTCATGTCCATCAGGTTGATGATGCCATCAGCCATCTCATCCTCTGTCGTCCCCTTCTCCTCCTGCCTTCAGTCTTTCCCAGCAGCAGGGTCTTTTCCAATGAGTCAGTTCTTCATATCAGGTGGCCAAAGTATTGGAGCTTCAGCTTCAGCTTCAGCATCCATCGTTCCAGTGAATATTCAGGACTGATTTCCTTTAGGATGGACTGGTTGGATCTCCTTGCAGTCCAAGGGACTCTCAAGAGCCTTCTCCAACACCACAGTTCAAAAGCATCAATTATTCAGCACTCAGTTTTCTTTATGGTCCAACCTCACATCCATACATGACTACTGGAAAAACCAAAGCTTTGACTAGACAGATCTTTGTTGGCCAAGTGATGTCTCTATTTCTAATATGCTGTCTAGGTTTGTCATAGCTTTTCTTCCAAGGAGCAAGCATCTTTTAATTTCATGGCTGAGGTTGCCATCTGCAGTGATTTAGAAATCCAAGAAAATAAAGTCTGTCACTGTTTCCATTGTTTCCTGAACTATTTGCCATGAAGTGATGGGACCAGATGCGATGATCTTAGTTGTTTGAATGTTGAGTTTTAAGCCAGCTTTTTTCACTCTCCTCTTTCACTTCATCAAGAGGCCCTTTAGTTCCTCTTCAATTTCCTGCCATAAGAGTGGTGTCATTTGCATATCTGAGGTTATTGATATTTCTCCCGGCAATCTTGATTCCAGGTTGTGCTTCATCCAGCCCAGCATTTCTCATGATGTACTCTGCATATAAGTTAAATAAGCAGGGTGACAATATATAGTCTTGATCTACTCCTTTCCCAATTTGAAACCAGTCTGTTGTTCCATGTCCAGTTCTAACTGTTGCCTCTTGACCTGCATACAGATTTCTCAAGAGGAAAGTAAGGTGGTTTGGTGTTGCCATCTCTTTAAGAATTTTTCAGTTTGTTGTGATCAGCACAGTCAAAGGCTTTAACATAGTCAATGAAACAGAAGTCGATATTTTTATGGAATTCTCTTGCTTTTTCTATGATATATGGAAGTTTGATCTCTGGTTCCTCTGCCTTTTCTAAATCCATGTTGAACATCTGGAAGTTCTCAGTTCACATATGATTGAAGCCTAGCATGGAAAATTTTAAGCATTACTTTGCTAGTGTGTGAAATGAGTGCAACTGTATGGTAGTTTGAACATTCTTTGGCATTGCCTTTATTTGGGATTGGAATGAAAACTGACTTTTTGTAGTCCTGTGACCACTGCAGAGTTTTCCAAGTTTGCTGGCATATTGAGTGCAGCACTTTCACAGCATCATCTTTTAAGATTCATAATAGCTCAGCTGGAATTCCATCACCTCCATTAGCTTTGTTTGTAGGGACCCTTCCTAAGATGCACTTGACTTCACACTCCAGAATGTCTAGCTCTAGTTGAGTGGTCATACCATTGTGGTTATCTGGGTCATGAAGATCTTTTCTGCACAGTTCTTCTGTGTATTCTTGCCACCTCTTTTTAGTATCTTCTGCTTCTGTTAGGTCCACACCATTTCTGTCCTTTATCAAGCCCATCTTTGCATGAAATGTTCCCTTGGTATCTCTAATTTTCTTGAAGAGATCTCTAGTCTTTCCCATTCTGTTTTCCTCTATTTCTTTGCACTGATCACTCATGAAGGCTTTCTTACCTCTCCTTGCTATTCTTAGAACTCTGCGTTTGGGTGGGTATATCTTTCCTTTTCTCCTTTGCCTTTTGCTTCTCCTCTTTTCTCAGCTATTTCTAAGGCCTCCTCAGACAACCATTTTGCCTTTTTGCATTTCTTTTTCTTAGGGAATGGTCTTGATCCCTGCCTCCTGTACAATGTTTCAATCTTCTGTCCATAGTTCTTCAGGCACTCTGTCTATCAGATCTATACCCTTGAATCTATTTGTCACTTGCATTGTATAAGGGATTTTATTTAGGTCATACCTGAATGGCCTAGTGGTTTTCCCTGCTTTCTTCTATTTAGATCTGAATTTTGCAATAAAGAGTTCATGATCTGAGCCACAGTCAGCTCCCGGTCTTGTTTTTGCTGACTGTATAGAGCTTCTCCATCTTTAGATGAAAAGAATTGAATCAATCTGATTTCAGTATTGACCATCTGGTGATGTCTATGCATAGAGTCTTCTCTTGTGTTGTTGGAAGAGAGTGTTTGCTATGATCAGTGTATTCTCTTGACAAAATTCTGTTAACCTTTGCCCTGCTTCATTTTCCACTCTAAGGCCAAGCTTTCCTGTTACTCCAGGTATCCCTTGATCCCTACTTTTGCATTCCAGTCCCCTATGATGAAAAAAAAAAACAATAGAAAGGCCTAAAGACATTATATGGAGAATGGCTAAAAATATAGAAGTGTTTTCCTCTGGATAAGTAGACATATTTGAATTTTCAAGCATTTTTTAAAAAGTTCCTTAATCCATTTTAAAATGGACTTTTATTTATACATCTAAAAAGAAATAATTTAGGAGGGAGATTTAGATTCAGCACAGAGATAAATATTTTAGCAATGGAAAGAACTGAGGGAGTGGGAAGAGTGCTTTGTAGTGAACTGCGAAATGCCTGTCAGATTAGAAGCAGATTAGAAGATAGGTCTCCTTTAGTGGAACAAACCACCTTATATATTACCAAGTAAGCTCCACTGTGTCACTCTATAAGACTGTTCTATTGTGCAGATTATTCTTCATGATTTCTAAAGATTCTCAGATATGCCAGAAAAATGCCACACCAGCTCAACTGAATATGCTCCTGCACTGTGCAAATAGAAAGAGTGGGTCATCATATTCATATTGTCCATGTCATGAATAGAAATAGAGAAATATAGATATATTCTGAAGTCTTCATGACCCACTTTATTTGTGGTACCATAGTAGCTACTGCCCCAATTTTATACAAATTTGCTTTGTGCCCATCTTCATATGAGTTAGCTAGAAAGTAAGTGCACAAAAACACTAATCTTATTAAGGTTTATTCACTTGTCTATTTCATGTCTTAGATGTTATTGAAACATGCATCATTTTAAACAGGAAGTATATTTCCTATTAATATTATTTTGCATGATGGAGTATCTGTTCTTTGCTAAAATGAGGTAAATGCATTTTTTAAACCCAAGAAAGGCCAGTGATCTATAAAAAGGGGAGGGTTCCTATGAGATTAAATTTCAATGCTCTTAGAACTACATCAAAGCAATTAAAAAAGAGTTAGTTAATTATAGCTTTCCCCTGGTGAAGAAGCTGTCCTTAGTAGGACACACTGCTATATTCTGTAACTAAATACAGTGCCCCAATTTACTTTAGTTCTAGCTAAATCTGTACACCCTCCAGAGTGGTATCCTTGAGAAGCAAGCACCATGGTTATTGAAATCAATGATAATGTGAATAGCAATACCAGGGCTTACCAGAAACAATTTGCATACCAGATTCAAAGGGACAATGAATACACATTGACTATAGGTCACATGAAAAGTAGGCTACACCCACTGGGAAATAATGATATATGAAATATCCTAAAAGGTGTCTTGAAACAGAGACTAGTTCTTCTAAGAGTTCACCATGCCAGCACCCTGCATGCCCCAAAATCTAGGCAATAGCATTAAAATTATGGTGAAGTAATTTTTCTTATTAGAACCAGACTTTATCTTACTCGTGTGTATAGACCCCAGGACTTGGCAAACACTGAATGCTTAATTAGTTATTAACATATAAATAAATGAGTTAATTTGTGGAAGTTGATAGCTTCAGATGATCACATTTTACCTTGATGTGTGCTTATCATATGGACTCTCTGTACTTACAAATAACCACTAGAGGTTGCTATTTTATATTTTTTAACTTCCTAAGTCTGTATTATGATGCTTTTAAAAACTGGCACACTACTGAAAATTGTACTTTCCAAAAAGAGCCAGAATAATATATTTTATCTCACATATTCTTCTTACAAGTGACATTTACATTCCTCCCATTGAGCAAAGGTGCCTGTGCCCCTTCTAATGGATCAGTATTGACTTCTGTAATTCCCCTATTGAAATATGGTGAAAGTAACATTGTGTCAGTAGGTCATTAAAATGGTAAGCTTATCTACTCTGTTCAGTTAGTATGCTTCCTCTCACAACCCAGTCACCATGCTATGAGAAAGCCAAGAAGCTTTATGGAAAGGCCACTTAAAGATGTTCCAGTCTATAGCCCTACCTGAGGCTCAAACCAATCCAGCATTAACTGCTAAACAAATGATCAAGAGAACTCTGATAATTCCAAGTCACCCTCATGCTTCAACCCAGCCTACAGCAAGGAATAGAGGCATGCTGACCCTGCTAAACCTTGCCTAAATTGCACCTTTGTGGAAAAAATAAATGACTTTTCTTCTTCATGCAACTAAGTTTTTAATTTTTTTCTCAATATGTTTTTGTGCAGTTAATCCATATTGTTGCACATAGCTGTGATTCATTCATTCTTATTGCTATTCTGTTGTATGAAGACAATACTTTTTCTCTTCTACCACTGGTTAACGTTTAGGGTTGTGACCAATGATACTGCTATTAATACTCTTGTGCATGTCTTTCAGTGTACATATTCATCATTTCTTTGGAATTTATACCTAGGAGTGGGAATTCTGAATCATAGAATATACAGATATTCACCTTTATTTATTATAGAAAATTATCTTTGAGTATGATTGTACCAATTGGCCTTTCCATCACCAGTACATAGATGTTCCACCCCAAAACTTTTTAATTTGAGTCATTCTGCTGGATGATCTTCATGTGCATTTTCCTGATGTCTAGGGAAGGTGAGCCCTTTTTCTGTTTGTTACCCATTTGCATATTTTCTCATAAATTGTTCAATTTTCTGTCAATTTTTATTTAGTGGTCTTAATCTTTTTCTTATTTTTTTAAGAGATTATTTATATTATATAAGTGACTTGTCAACTGCTAACTCTTCTAAGAGGCTGCTAGAACAATTTGATGATCAAGCAAAACCAAGTTTACTAAACTTCAGCAGTAATGGAGAGCACCGCTTTGATAGTTTGAAGTTTCTGAAAGGAGAAGGCAGGAGTGGCTGCCCCTGGGATTTTATACCTGGCATCAAGTAATTTAAGGAAAATCTTTCAATACAAGTATGTGATTGGGACTAGGAAAACTTTATGATATAAGAGTTTAGAGTTGGTGAACACAAAAGGCAACAATCCTGAAGCAACAACCCTTCTTCACTTGTTTCGTGGGAGCTTTTTGACCAGGGGAGCAACCTATCATCCTGAAAAGGAGGTTGCTTTCCCAGTCTATTGTTTGACCTTATTTAGTTTTTATTAGTTTACTGAAACAAGCTGTGAAGTTATTTGTTGGTTTAAAATATTTTTCTTTCTTGGAAAATGTTTTCAGGAAGAAATTGTGAACAGTTTGTTTTCGGTCCTGAGACTTCAACCAAGCGATGTAAATGGCCTCAGTTTTTAAGCCCCTGTCCAAGAGATGTTACAAGTAGAGTTACAGCTTTTACTGCTTGCCTTTGGAATCACCGTTCTAGTCTGCCAGGACTCTCCTAGTTTTAGCTCTGAAAAATGTCACATTTTGGAAAACACCTTCAGTTCTGAGCAAATGACTATGGTTGGTCACTCTACTTGCCTTATTGCTCTTAAAGGTGCCTTGTCACAGACAGATGCTTTTAAAATTAATGTAGTCTTCAATAATTTTTTCTGAGAGTTAGTGCTTTTTTGATTCCTATTAAGAACTCTTTCTCTTGACAAGTTTTTATACATAGTCTAGTTTTAATATGTCCTTCCCAGGTGGCTCAGTGATAAAGAATCTGCCTGCAATGCAGGAGACTCAGGTTCTATCCCTGGGTTGGGAAGATCCCCTGGAGGAGGAAATGGCAACCTACTCCAGTATTTTTGCCTGGAGAATTCCATGGACAGAGGAGCCTGGCAGACTACAGTCCAGAGGGTCACAAAGAGTCAGACATGACTGAGCACACACACATACACACACACACACAGTTTTAATAAAGATATAATGAAAATATTCTTTTATGAAAATGATTATGCAAATAGATTTTCTGTACTTAAAATTTCTTGTATATGTTAACCTAAAATAATTCTGTAATATCAAAAGTTAACAAATTCATTAAGATGTTTCTATGTTGTTATTTAATGCAATGAAACAATGAGCAAAACTTGATAACTGGAAATGGCAGTTCCTGAAAACACCCCACTAATAATGCTCAAATTTTATTTATTTTCTTTTAACAAAATAGTTTTTTTGTTGTTGTTCTATCATTGTTCCTTGCTAGTTTCCTTCATTCTTTCTCTTCTTTTTCAAAATTAACTCCCTCAACAAGATGTGTTCATTTTGTCTTCATCTATTCCAGTTAATACTCTGCAAAATTCTTGTCATTGACTAAAGGAGCTTATGACAGGGCTCACTCTTGATCTTTCTCATAATGGATTAATCATCTCGGCTACCATCAGTTGAACCTTGGAGCATTTACAGCATTTGTACTGTGCCTGAGACACTAGAGTAAACACTTTTTAGGAGGCAAGTATATTTGACAGCAACATTTGTATGAGAGCTCTTTTCCTTAACACTTTAAAATCTAAAGGTCAGAATCCTACATCTTTCTGCATCTTCTCAAGCCCCTATCACTTTTGCTGTCTTTGCCTTATCCTAAACGTTAAGGTTAATATCTCTTCAATCATATTCTTTTATAGGCATACCATATTTAATTTCTTTTCATTTACTGTGCTTCGCAGATACTGCATTTTTTAAAAATTGAAGCTCTGTGGTAACCCTGCATTGAGAAAGTCTATGGGCACCATTTTCCCAACATTTTCTCACTTTGTATCTCTCTATCACATTTTGGTAATTCTTGCAAAATTTCAAATATTTTTATTGTTATTATATGTTTTGTGGTGATCTGTGATCAATGAACTTTGATATTACTACTGCAATGATTTTGGAGAGCCGTGACCCACACCCATATACAATGGTGAACTTACTAAGTGTTGTTTGAGTTCTGACTGACCTACAAACTGGCCTTTCTCCATCCCGCTCCCTCTCCTTGGGCATTCCTATTCCTTGAGTCACAACAATACTGAAATTAGACTAACTCTACAACCCTACAGTGGCCTCTTAATCTTCAAGTGAAAGGAAGAGTTGCATGTCTCTCACTTTAAATAAAAAGTTAGAAATGATTAAGCTCAGCGAGGAAGGCATGTCAAAAGCTGAGACAGGCTGAAAGCTGAGCTTTTTGCACCACATGGCTAACCAAGCTGTGAATGCCATGGAAAAGTTCTTGAGGGAAATTGAAAGTGCCACTCCAGTGAACACAGAAATGATAAGGAAGGGAAACAGCCTTATTGCTCACATGGAGAAAGTTGTATTGGTTACAATAGGAGATCAAGTCAGTCACAACATTCTCTTAAGTCAAAATTTAATCCAGAGCAAAGTCCTAACTCTCTTCAATTCTATGAAGGCTAAGAGAGGGGAGGAAGCTACAGAATACAGGCTTGAAGCTAGCATAGACTGATTCACGGAGGTTAGGGAAGAAAATGTCTTCAAATTACAAAAGGACAAGGTGAAGCAGCAAGTGCTAATGTAGGAGCCGCAGCAAGTTATCCAGAAGATCCAGCCAAGATCACTAATGACGGTGGCTACACTAAACACGTTTTCAAAGTAGATAAAATAGCCTTGTATTGGAAGAAGAGGCCATCTCAGATTTTCATAGCTAGAGAGGAGAAGTCAATGCCTGGCCCCAAAGCTTCAAAGGACAGTCTAACTTTCATGTTAGGGGCTAATGCTGCTGGTACCTTTCATTAAAGCCAGTGTTCATTTACCATTCCAAAAGAGTGACGGTCCTTAAGAATTATGCTGAATCTACTCTACTTGTGCTAAGTGGAAAAAACAAACCTAGATAAGAGCACACCTCCTACAACATGGTCTGCTGATTACTTTAAGCCTGCTGCTGAGACTAATGGCCTCCAAAAGAAATCCTTTAAAATTACTACTGCCCACTGACGTACCAATTTTAAGAAATTGGCACACAGCCACCTTACTCCTTGGCAACCATCATCCTGATCAAGAGTTCTGATGGGGATATACTGGACTTCAAGGTTAATGTTGTCTTCCTGCCTCCTAACTCAGCATCCATTCTGAAGCCCATGGGTCAAGGAGAAATTTCAGCTTTCTTGTCTTATTATTTAAGAAATGCAAATTGTAAGGCTATCGTTGCCATAGATAGTGACTCCTCAAATCGGACTGGGCAGAGTAAATTGAAAACCTTCTGGGAAGGATTCACCTTTCTAAACACAATTAAGAACAATTGTGATTCATGCAATGATGTCAAGATATCAATATTAACAGGAGTTTTGAAGAAGCTAATTCCAACCCTATGGATGACATTGAGGGTTTCAAGACTTCAGTGGGGGAAGTAACGGCAGATATGGTAGAAATAGCAAGAGAACTAGAATCAGAAGTAGAGCCTAAGGGTGTGATTGAATGGTGGTAATTTCATGATAAAACTTGAATGGACGAGGAGTTGCTTCTTATGGATGTGCAAAAAAAAAAAAAAAAGGTTTCTTGAGATGGAAACTACTCCTGGTGAAAATGCTGGTGAAGATTGTTGAAACAACAGCAAAGAAGTTAGAATATTATATAAACTTAGTTGATAATGCAGCAGCAGGGTTTAAAAATATTGACTACAATTCTGAAAGAAGTTCTACTGTGGGCAAAAGGCTATCAAGCAGTGTTATATTTACAGAGACAACGTCCATGAAAGGAAGAATCAACCAATGCAACAACCTTGATTGTTTTAAGAAATTGGCACACAGCCACCTTACTCCTTGGCAACCATCATCCTGATCAATCCCCAATCGTAAACATCTAGTGAAGACCCTCTACCAGCAAAAATATTACAGCTTGCTGAAGACTCAGATGGTGGCTATCATTTTTTAACAATAGAGTATTTTTAAATTAACATATGTACATTGTTTTTTTAGACACATGTTATTGTATACTTAATAGACTATAGTATAAACTTAACTTTTCTATATACTGAAAACTAAAAAATCCATGTAGTTGTTTATTGCAATATTCACTTTGTTTGGAACCAAACCCAAAGTATCTCTGAGGTGTGCCTCTTGGCTTCCCTGGTGGCTCAGACAGTAAATAATGTGCCTGCAATGTGGGAGACCAGGGTTCAATCCCTGGGTTGGGAAGATCCCCTGGAGAAGGGAATGCAATCCACTCCAATATTCTGGCCTAGAGAATTCCATGGATAGAGGAGCCTGGTGGGCTACAGTCCATGGAGTCACAAAGAGTCGGACACGACTGAGCGATTAGACTTTCACTTTCATGCCTCTGTATGTATTTGTTACTCCCCAAAGTAAAGGGTCTTATCCATAGACGATGTGGAACCTAAATCATTATTGATTCAATTACTTAATTAACCTTCTATATATAATCGTATAGCACTTTCTCTAGTTTCATATTTCTTATATTCTGTGGACTTTTCTTCTTATACTTAAGTTACACAACAAAATCTGGTTTAGACTTTCATAGGGCTTCCCTGATAGCTCAGTTGGTTAAGAATCCACCTGCAATGCAGTAGACCCTGGTTCGATTCCTGGGTCGGGAAGATCCCCTGGAGAAGTGAAAGGCTACCCAGTCCAGTATTCTGGCCTGGAGAATTCTGGACCCATATGGTCCATGGGGTCGCAGAGTCAGACATGACTGAGTGACTTTCACGTTCACTTTCTTCTCAGTCAGCCCACTACTGTTTATCTATCCCATTGATTATCTATCTCCCGGCTTTAGCCCAAGGCTAGTTTTAGTGCAGAACTATGTAGCAGGTGTGGAAAGCAAAAATGCAGAGATAAATCTTGTCTCTCTCAAATTTCAAACCCAACATCTGTGTTCCAGAGAATATGTTTGTGTGTTTGTTGGCGTTTCCTGTTCTTTTCTCATTACTTTTCTCTCCAAGTCCCGCCTCTAGAGGAAACCTCAGTTACAGAGCTTCACTGCAGCAGTGGGAGCAATTGTGCAGACACTTAAAACTAGTGTTCTGGCCAAAGGAGCTAGGAGGGGTGGGCCCTGCGGTCCCATGTGTATGATGCAAACCCCATCATCGTATTCTCTCCTTTTTCTCACCGCTTTACCCCAAAAGCAGTCCTAGTCATGCAGAACCACACGGCAACATGGGCATATACATCTCTAAGAGAAAGTCCTTCTACCTAAGTCAGTGAGAAAAGGGTAAATTATATGCCTATATTTTTCCTTTCACTCTGGAGACATGTATACTTCATGAAACTTTTAAAGGCATTCTGTGTTATTCCTTTCAAAATTTCCTCTGTTCTGTTCTCACTTTCTCAAACTCTTTAACTGGATTTTGAGTTTCTTGTCTTGGTCTTAAATATATGTAATATTTTCTCATAAATTTTCCAATGATATGTGTTTTTTCAACTTTCTGGGAGATTTTATTAATTTTATTCCCAAGTGTCCACCATTTTTTTTTTATTCTGACTATCATATTTTGCTTTCCTGAGGATTTTAAAAATATTTTCTAATTTCATTTTTTTGTTTTCATTGCATTTAGTACCCTAGTCTTGCATCATCAATGCAATCTTCTAAAATACCTCCAGAATACAAATTAGTATACTATTATTGGTTGTTGTTGTTGTTGTTCAGTCACCAAGTCATGTCCAACTCTTTAAAATCCCATGGACGGCAGCATGCCAAGCCTCCCTGTCCCTCACCATCTCCCAGAGACTTCCCAAGTTTATGTCCATTGAATTGGTGATGCCATTCAACCATCTCATCCTCTGTCACCCTCTTCTTCTACATTCAATCTTTCCCAGCATCAAGGTCTTTTCCAATGTGTCGGCTCTTCTCATCAGGTGGCCAAAGTATTGGAGCTTCAGCTTAAGTGACAATCTTTCCAATGACTATTCATGCTTGATTTCCTTTAAGATTGAATGGCTTGATCTCTTTGCTGTCCAAGGGACTCTCAAGTCGTCTCCAACACCACAGTTCAGAATCATCAGTTGTTCAGCATTCTGCCTTCTTTATGGCCCAGCTCTCACATCTGTATATGACTAATGGAAAGACCATAGTCTTGACTATATGGACTTTTGTCAGCAAAGTGATGTCTCTGCTTTTTAATACACTGTCTAGCTCTGATGCTGGGAGGGATTGGGGGCAGGAGGAGAAGAGGACAACAGAGGATGAGATGGCTGGATGGCATCACTGACTCGATGGACATGAGTCTGAGTGAACTCCGGGAGTTGGTGATGGACAGGAAGGCCTGGCGTGCTGCGATTCATGGGGTCGCAAAGAGTCAGACACAACTGAGCGACTGAACTGAACTGAGGTTTATTATAGCTTATTATTGGCCTATTTCCATTTAATTTTCTTTTATTTTCTTTAAAAGTTCCTTTCTTTTTACTAAATTTCCCATTTTATCTGCATTCATCTGTGTTTTACTCTGTGTCATAAGTATACATTTAATCTCTCTGTTTATATATTAATTTATATATGCTATGCTATGCTAAGTCACTTCAGTCGTGTCCCACTCTGTGTGACCCCATAGATGGCAGCCACAAGGCTCCCCCGTCCCTGGGATTCTCCAGGCAAGAACACTGGAGTGGGTTGCCATTTCCTTCTCCAATGCATGAAAGTGAAAAGTGAAAGCAAAGTTGCTCAGTCGTGTCTGACTCTTAGCGACCACATGGACTGCAGCCTACCAGGCTCCTCCATCCATGGGATTTTTCCAGGCAAAAGTACTGGAGTGGGGTGCCATTGCCTTCTCCAAATTTATATATATAAACAGTATAAAATATACTGAATAAGCAGTATAATTGTTTATATATTATATATGCTTATAAATGTATATATTTAATCTTTCTGTCCATTGTGCTGACACAGAACTTCTAAAATTCTTGGAATCTCCTAAGTGATAGGGGTGCTGCTGCTAAGTTACTTCCGTCGTGTCTGACTCTGTGTGATCCTACAGATGGCAGCCCACCAGGCCCCACCATCCCTGGGATTCTGCAGGCAAGAATACTGGAGTGGGTTACCATTTCCTCCTCCAATGCATGAAAGTGAAAAGTGAAAGTGAAGTCGCCCAGTGTGTCCAACTCTTAGCGACCCCATGGACTGCAGCCTACCAGGCTCCTCCATCCATGGGATTTTCCAGGCAAGAGTACTGGAGTGGGGTGCCATTGCCTTCTCCGAGTGATAGGGGTAATAGTATCCTATTCATTTCAATTACACTTAATTTTACGTTAATGAGCGGGTGAGTCTTAATTGTTCCCAGTCAGTTTCAGAATGGGATTGGTTGCCAGAGGAACCTCATTCTTGAAGTCAAGAAGACCTCCCTGACTACATATGAACAGAAAGGTTCCTTGGAGGTCAAAAGGGAGGAGGCATCACTCACTCCGAGTGATGAGTGAGTGATCTACCCATAGGCCTCTTCACTAGAATCCATCTTGGCTAAGAGAAGCATGCATACACATGGGAGAACTCTGAGATACACCAAATACAGATTCTGAACCAGCCAAAGCAAGATGATTGGCCAAAAGAAACCCAGAAGAAATGCCTCATAAAAGTGATTCAAACTACCATGAGGGTGTGAGTCTCTGAGCCTGCACATGCATCTATCCACATGGACTCCCTTTCTTCCTGCTAAACACTACTTGTTTCACTACTTTCTGTCTCTATGAGGAAATCCCTTTCTGTACAGCTGATAGATCACAGTCTTGTCACTGGCCACTGGTCCTTGGTGGTCTAGTGGCTAGGATTCAGCACCCTCACTGACTTAAAATCTCTGGCCAGAAAGCAAAACCCTGTTTGAAGCCACTGGAGGCCACCCAAGGTCAGAACCACCCATATACTATTCATATGAAACTTTCAGTCAGCCAGTGGACCAATAATTTAATCAGTTATTATGCCTATGTAATAGAAGCCTTAAAAAAACATCTAAGCAATAGCATTCAGAGAGCTTGACCCTTCCAGACTTCGCCCTACGTACCTTTCCATCTGGCTGTTCAAATTTATTCTTTGTAATCAACCAGTAATAGTAAAGCATTTTGTGGAGTTTATGAGCTGCCCTAACAAATTATCAAACATTAATGGGACGGTGGTGGGAACCCCTCAATTTTGTAACCAAGTGGATAACCTGGGGACTTGATATTTGTAACTGGCAACTGAAATGTGGGCATTCCTGTGAAATTAAGACCTTAAACCTGTGGACTCTAATACTAACTCTTTTAGGTAGTGCCAGAATGAAAATGTATTATAGGATAGCCAGTTGGTGTCTGGAGAGTTGGAGAAGTGATGTTGGAAGACATCACATATTTGGTGTCAGGAGAAGTATCCAAAGTGCTGTGAGTTAGAACAGCCTGTCCTTTTCCCACTAGGTTTTATTTAACCAAAAAAAGGACCATTTTTGTTCTTTGGGATTTATTGATTGGAAGATTTTACTTTAGGACATCAGAGTAGAAAAATGGCTGGAGGGTCCCTAAACCACCAGTATAGAAGTCTGAAACCTGAAAGCTCCTAATCTGCCTTACTTTTTAACGGTGTGGATGGTTCTATTTCTTAGAGAAATACTTGCATATATGTACATATTTTTTGGCTTCAGTTGGGGAGTAACCCTGCTGACAGATATTAATCTGTCAAGTAGAGGGTTGGATAAAAGGATAGGTTGATTTTTTTATACTGGTTTCATTTAATGACCTTCTCTATTAGTTATCTATTCCTGCTGTAGCAAGTCACCAAAAATATGGTCTGTGCTGTGCTTAGTCATTCAGTCATATCGGACTCTTTGAGGCCACATGGACTGTAGCCTGCGAGGCACCTCTGTCCATAGGGATTCTCCAGGCCAGAAACCTGGAGGGGGTTGCCATGCCCTCCTCCAGGGGATCTTCCCAACCCAGGGATCAAACCCAGGCGTCCTACGTTGTGGGCAGATTCTTTACCAGCTGAGCTACCAGGGAAATACCCTAAATGTAGTCACTTAACACAAATGTATGATCTCACAGCTTCTGTAGATCAGAAGTCCAGGAGGGCTCATCTGAGTCCTCTTGCTTAGGAACTCAGAAGGCTGAAGTCAGCCTTGAATACATATTATCGGTGCTGCATTCTTTACTGGATACTTTGGAGAAAATATTCTTCCAGCCTATTTGAATGTGTTGGCTAAATTCAATTTCATGTGATTTTAGGAATGAAGTCTCCATTTCCTTGCAGTCTATCAGCTAGGGAAAGGTCTTCAGTCCTTTCCTTGCAGTCTATCAGCTAGGGAAAGGTCTTCAGTCCTTGAAGCTACCTGCATTCATTTTCATTCTTTCCATGTGGACCCCTTCAGTCTCAACAGATTGTATTTTTTTCCTGTTTTGCATTTCTCTGTCTTTTCCTTGTGCTGTATCTCTCTAACTCTAGTCAGAGAACATTCTTTGCTTTTAAAGGACTCCTGTGATTATATGGGATGCAGATAATCTATGATAGTTTTCTTATCTTAAGGAACACAAACTTAATTACAGCTACAAAGTTCCTTTGCCACATTATGTAACATATAGATTCCTGGGATTCTGGTATGGACATTTTTTAACAGAGCCACTATTCTTACCATACATTCTTTTTAGCCCCATCACTTATCTCACATTCCATTATAATAAAACTGTGATAGTCCCAGACATCTATAGGATTTTTCAAAGCAAATCATCTGGCCTCAAGTTCACGTCACTCCATATATATTCTAGGTAATACAAAAGAACAAGACTGGAATTAGACCACTTATCAGTAAAACTTGGTGCTTAAAATTATTGGAAAAATACCTTCAGAATTCTGTTGGCAAGTCATTTTCAGTCTATAATTCTTTATCACACACACACAAAATGAATCATGTGGTTATAGAATAAAATATTTTTAAATAGTGAAGGAGTGAAAAGTGTCTCATGTACCCTCTTTTTGGACAATACTTGAGAATGTGCCCCCAGAAAAATAAACAAATAAATGAAAAAAAAAAAAAAAGATGAGATTCAGGAACCATTTTAGTCAATAGCATATTTTAATAAAAATAATTTTTAAAAAATTGGCTTTGCAAAATCCTTAGACATAAGAGAGTTGAAAGCACATAGAATCATTACTTCTCATACAAGATTTTCTCAGCATTTGGTTTTTAAAAACTGTATATGTTGCTTTGACTTTTAAAAAAAGACACTTCAAAATACTACCACTCTAAATTGAATCACTAGATTGAAGATTTCTTTGAGAAATAAAATGCAGCAGAAGAGACTCTCCATGACTTTCAAATCTGGGCATTGAGAAATCTTCAGCTTCTACTTAAAATTTAATATTCAAGACCAGCTACAGTATTTTAAGAAGGTCAAAACATATGGAAAGACTACCTGGAAGAAAAAAGAGACATCTTGGTCAATAGTCCCAGTCAACTTCCAGCCAACACAGCTCCAATTGTCAGCCAAGTAAATGATTTGATCTAGCTATTTCAGCCCAGTTGAGAGTTCAGTTGACTTCAGCCTTTACCAATATTCAGGAAGCATAAGAACTACACAGTGGACCCCAGTCTATCCACAGAATCATGAAAGGTAAGAAATAATTGTTGTAGTTGTAAGCTGCTATGTTTTGGAGTAACTTATTATATACAATTAGATAACCCAAACAATATTCATTTTATAAATTAATCCATTTAATGGATTACAGGTAGCTGGATTAATATATAAGCCCTTAGATTGTCCATTTATTCAAATATCTTATTTTCTAATCTTTTGAATATCTATTGGTTATGCAGAAATAATTTTCCCTTACTAGTAATCATTAACCAGGCATATGTCTTGTCTCTCTTTAAAACAATTTATTGATGTTCTAGAAATAGATCTATCACATATGTAGCACTACTGGAAAATTTCCTTTTGAGAGATAAAAATAACTACTTACACTTTATTTCTGCTATTGGATAAACTGTTATAAATATACAGCTTTAGATAGTACAAAGTGTAAGTAGTTATTTTTATCTCTTTATCCAGTAGCAGAAATATTAAGTTCCACATCTTCTGGATAAAAATATTTCACTTAATATTTCTGCTATTGGAGAAACTTATAAATATATAGTACAGTTCCATATCTTCCAGATAAAATATTTCACTTAATATTTCTGCTATTGGATAAACTGTTATAAATATACAGCTTTAGATATTCATTATATTTTTCACACAAATTGCTTTTGTTAGCCTACTAAGATGAAGCTTGAGATTGATTTCGAGGATAATCATATAACTATGAACTTTCAAAGACTGTACACTCTATTTCCACAGCAGACAGTCTTGCGTTTGAGAGAGTAAATGTATGTTTAGAATGTAAAAGGCTTTTACACTGCTAGACTTAGAAAATTTATTTGAAAAATTCACTTGGCCAGTTGATATCATTTCACATAATTATACTGCATATAGACTAATATATACTGTCAGATGTACTCCTTTGTGTATGAAAAAAAAATGTGCATATCTTTTTGGTGTTTTAGTAAAATTTAGTATAAGTGAAAATGTTCCAGTACTTTCATAATGTTCGTTTGTTTGAGTAGACTAACAAAATATATTCGCTTGGCATAGATTTCCCTAACAGAATGGGAAAGACTAGGGATCTCTTCAAGAAAATCAGAGATACCAAAGGAACATTTCATGTAAAGATGGGCTCGATAAAGGACAGAAATGGTAGGGACCTAACAGAAGCAGAAGATATTAAGAAGAGATGGCAAGAATACACAGAAGAACTGTACAAAAAAGATCTTCACGACCCAGATAATCACGATGGTGTGATCACTGACCTAGAGCCAGACATCCTGGAATGGGAAGTCAAGTGGGCCTTAGAAAGCATCACTATGAACAAAGCTAGTGGAGGTGATGGAATTCCAGTTGAGCTATTCCAAATCCTGAAAGATGACGCTGTGAAAGTGCTGCACTCAATATGCCAGCAAATTTGGAGAGCTCAGCAGTGGCCACAGGACTGGAAAAGGTCAGTTTTCATTCCAATCCCAAAGAAAGGCAATGCCAAAGAATGCTCAAACTACCGCACAATTGCACTCCTCTCACACACTAGTAAAGTAATGCTCAAAATTCTCCAAGCCAGGCTTCAGCAATATGTGAACCATGAACTTCCTGATGTTCAAGCTGGTTTTAGAAAAGGCAGAGGAACCAGAGATCAAATTGCCAACATCCGATGGACCATGGAAAAAGCAAGAGAGTTCCAGAAAAACATCTATTTCTGCTCTATTGACTATGCCAAAGCCTTTGACTGTGTGGATCACAATAAACTGTGGACAATTCTGAAAGAGATGGGAATACCAGACCACCTGATCTGCCTCTTGAGAAATTTGTATGCAGGTCAGGAAGCAACAGTTAGAACTGGACATGGAAAAACAGACTGATTCCAAATAGGAAAAGGAGTACGTCAAGGCTGTATATTGTCACCCTGTTTATTTAACTTCTATGCAGAGTACATCATAAGAAATGCTGGACTGGAAGAAACACAAGCTGGAATCAAGATTGCTGGGAGAAATATCAATAACCTCAGATATGCAGATGACACCACCCTTACGGCAGAAAGTGAGGAGGAACTAAAAAGCCTCTTGATGAAGGTGAAAGTGGAGAGTGAAAAAGTTGGCTTAAAGCTCAACATTCAGAAAATGAAGATCATGGCATCCGGTCCCATCACTTCATGGGAAATAGATGGGGAAACAGTGGAAACAGTGTCAGACTTTATTTTTTCTGGGCTCCAAAATCACTGCAGATGGTGACTGCAGCCATGAAATTAAAAGACGCTTACTCCTTGGAAGGAAAGTTATGACCAACCTAGAGAGCATATTCAAAAGCAGAGACATTACTTTGCCAACAAAGGTTCGTCTAGTCAAGGCTATGGTTTTTCCTGTGGTCATGTATGGATGTGAGAGTTGGACTGTGAAGAAGGCTGAGCGCCGAAGAATTGATGCTTTTGAACTGTGGTGTTGGAGAAGACTCTTGAGAGTCCCTTGGACTGCAAGGAGATCCAACCAGTCCATTCTGAAGGAGATCAGCCCTGGGATTTCTTTGGAAGGAATGATGCTAAAGCTGAAACTCCAGTACTTTGGCCACCTCATGCGAAGAGTTGACTCATTGGAAAAGACTCTGATGCTGGGAGGGATTGGGGGCAAGAGGAGAAGGCGACGACAGAGGATGAGATGGTTGGATGGCATCACTGACTCGATGGACGTGAGTCTCAGTGAACTCCAGGAGTTGGTGATGGACAGGGAGGCCTGACATGCTGCGATTCATGGGGTCGCAAAGAGTCCGACACGACTGAGCGACTGATCTGATCTGATTTGATGAATTCACTTTGTATAAACAATTCCATTTAAATAAACTTTTGGTTGATGATTTCTATTTAGTAAATGAATTTCTAGATGTAACCCAAAGCTACAGTTTAATTTTCAAAAGCAGTATTCCTAACAGTTGCTACTGCTACTGCTAAGTCACTTCAGTCGTGTCTGACACTGTGCGACCCCATAGACAGCAGCCCACCAGGCTCCGCCGTCCCTGGGATTCTCCAGGCAAGAACACTGGAGTGGGTTGCCATTTCCTTCTCCAATGCATGAAAGTGAAAAATGAAAGTGAAGTCATTCAATCGTGTCCAACTCTCAGCAAACCCATGGACTGCAGCCTTCCAGACCCCTCCATCCATGGGATTTTCCCTAACACTTCAGTCTACCCAATAACCAAAGTGCTCATCTTTCACTTTAATTAAATAAAGGAACTAGCAGCTAATTTTATTTTAAAAACATAGCCAAACGCTTACTTGATTTTAAAAGCCATATAATAGTGTTCTTAAATTTCCACTGTCAGATTTGTATAATTGTCTTAGAATAAAGTTATTAGATTGGATTATTGAGAGGCTGTGGAGCAGTGGAAGCACACAGTAAATGTTAGTTTAGTTGCGTGTGACAAGGAAGATAGGAGGAGAAGTAAGAGAACACGAGCAGAAACTCTTGTACCTTCTCATTGAAATGTTTCAACGGCTTAGGCAAATCTTTTTATCCCTGTATTACAAACAAGGAAACAGGCATGAGAGAAGGGCAATAATTTTTCCAAAAGTCACGAAGATGATAAATGTTGAATTCAAGTTTTAAACCCAAATATCTGACCCCAAACTAGGGTTTTTTTACTCTTCATCATGTTACTTCCATCAGGCTCAAACTAGTCAGTACAGGGCAGACATTTTCAACAGTATGGATTCGTTGTATCTCTAGATCTATTTTGATGGTACACGTGATCACTTTAAGCAACTAGTATTCATAGGCGGAGCATTGGTCGTTGGTTAACAAGAAACAGAGTTCAGACTGGAATCTAAGGATTGGATCTGGAAACAACAACCCACCTCTTCCATACAGTTGACTCAAAAACGATTCGAATTCTCTATAGTGACAAAAAAGTTTTTTTTAAGAGACTGAAACTTCCTATCCCCAGTATAAGATGGTTGATTTAACCTCAGCGTAGCTTGGGAGAAATTGCTTTGTCTGTCTCAGACTCAGTTTCCTCAGCAAGAAATGATGCTAGATATTGGGTATTTTATTGCTATCTGTATTTTTTTTTTTTTGATGAAGAAATAGGAGATCTCCTTAGAAACTAGGAGAAATTATGACATCCTAAACAAAATCTCTCCCTCTCAAGAGTTTTTCTGCCCCAAAGTCACTATAATTTGATAAAAAGAAAGGAGAGAAGGTAATTTTAAGTTATCTGATTCTATCCTGGGCTCAACAACTCTTCTGGGATCCCAGTCAGTTATTTCTTTCCGGGCATGATAGTGCATAAAGAGTTATTGCACCTTCTTAAAGGAAACAATTTTTCTGTCATTGTGATTCATTTAAGTTCAGTCACTCAGTCGTGTTCTGCTCTTTGCAACCCCATGGACTGCAGTGTGCCAGGCTTCCAGGTCCATCATCAACTCCCAGAGCTTGCTGAAACCAAGTCAGTGAAGCCATCCAACCATCTCATCCTCTGCTGTCCCCTTCTCCTCCTGCCCTCAATCTTTCCCAGCATCAGGGTCTTTTCAAATGAGTCAGCTCTTCACATCAGGTGACCAAAGTATTAGAGCTTCAGCTTCAGCATCAGTCCTTCCAATGAATATTTAGGCCTGATTTCCTTTAGGATGGACTGGTTGGATCTCCTTGCAGTCCAAGGGACTCTCAAGAGTCTTCTGCAACACCACAGTTCAAAAGCATCAATTCTTTGGTGCTCAGCTTTCTTTATAGTCCAACTCTCACATTCATACATGACTATGGAAAAACCATAGCTTTGACTAGACAGAACTTTGTTAGCAAAGTGGTCACAGTGATTACTCCTAGTACATTGGTTTGTTTTGAACTCCTTGAATAAAAGAGTTGTATCCTATATTATTCAAGGTTTACATTTGTTGCAGTGCTCTGCCAACTTTCAAATAAGCAAAGTAATCTCAACATTTTCCTATCAATAAGAGATCACAGGGTGGAGAAACTCACTTGTTAATTTGCACTAGTGGTGTTAGGAACTACTGAAAATTGCATTTTATAGATTAGAAGATAAGGGCAAACAATTAAAACCCACTAAATATATTTTTTTCAGGGAAATTTCCTACTTCAAATTATTTACATAAACATCCGTTGCTCTAACTGTACCATGAGAGTGAAATATTACCAAGTTTTAGTAGCACTTTAAATCACTAAGTCTTTTCTAAGCAATGGAATGAGACACCATTTCTCTTTTTAGCAATGGGATGAGACATTGTGTATTTATTTTCTCCAATAAAGCAAGAACAGGAAAAAAGATTTAAATTCTGCTTATAAGAAAAAATTCATTTTAAATGAAGATCATTAAACACTGAAATAAGGATGGGGAAAGCTCAAAATAGGAAAAGATGTGTTTTAACTAGAGAATAGACTTTCTGTCTCCTGGAAAGTTTCAGTTATGGCCCAAGGACCGTCCGTTCCCATACATTTAACACGTGTTAGTCTGTTACTGTTGTGCTCAATTGTATCCGACTCTGTGACCTTGTGGACTGTAGCCCACTAGGCTCCTCTGATGATGGAATTTTCCAGACAAGAATACTGGAGTGGTTTGCTATTTCCTACTCCAGGGCATCTTCGTAAGAGTGAAATAATAATAACAACAACAAGGTAAGAAAGTGGTGTTTTCACTACAAAACTGAGAAACGGATAGGAAGAAATATTTGGGTCAAAGTTTTAATATGCATAAAGTTATACATGTTTCCTGTTAAAAATGAGAAAACAGGCCTCAAAAGGAGTACCTTATGCTAAACCTTATATCACCAAACTAAGACTTAATTACAGGCTCTAGTTTTGCAAAAATGATAACTTAAAGCAGTCAATCAGGAATGGCCTGATCAGGACTAGTTAGGTGGTCTGCTACCATGCCATAAAGGAAAGTAACCTTCCACTAACCAACCTGCCTTTTTGAGTAATCCAAGTTCCTTGTTTCTGCTCCTTTCTGCCTATAAAATTCTTTCATTTTGTACAGCTCCTCAGAGCTCCTTTCTATGTGCTAGACTACATGCTGCCAGATTCTAATGAATTTTTGCTCAGATAAACTCAGAAGCTTTAATATGCTTCAGTTTATCTGGTAACAGCTCTGATGTCAGAAGAGGGAACCACAGACAACCCTGACAGTCCCCAGGAGTGACAAATAACTAGATGCAGGTACTTGTTGAGCCCTTTGAATTTACTTCTTTCTGGAAGTGATAAGTCCCTCTCAGATCCTAGGTCCATAGATTTTGCATTAGGAGCTTAAAAGTTTGAGTGTTTCTTTCTCTGCACTGGATCCAGACATCAGCCAGAGTTGAGCTGTGTTTGACTTAGAAACCAGACTAGGTACAGCTTAAGCTGAGCCAGATCTGGTGTAAGGCCTTGGGCAAATAAAAATTTGTTTTAAGGCTGAGCAAGCAAACTAACCTTAAGATAATCACCAAAGATAATCTTGAATTACAATAGCCACAGTGGAGAAATTTTAACCTAGATAAGCTTACCCATTTATGAGGCGCCCTGGAGAAAATAAAGAATTCATGGGCAATCCAGGAGATAGGAGTTCAACCCACAACAGTGTTCTTGCCTGGAAAATCCTATGGACAGAGGAGCCTGGTGCGCTACAGTCCATGGGGTCACAAAGAGCTGGACACGACTTAGCAACTGAACCATCACCGCTAGAGAAAATGGGGTCTCGGTAAAGTGCTCACCACAAAATGTGGAGGGAAAATTATTTTTTCTCTCCAGGTTATGGTGATGAAAATGACACACACTGGGACACCCCAATAATCCCAGAGACTGTAGACGGTGGGAAAACTGGCAGAAGCTGGCAAAGAGTGAGAATTCATACCAGAGCTTTCCCAGGTTTCTTTCTGTGGTGTGTCGACCACAAATCTGCACTTGCCGTGAGTGCTTGCCGTCTATTTCTGTGAGGATTAAATCATGTGCTGCTTTAGCTGCTGACCTTCAACACCGCCTGAATGAGTTCAAGGTGGAGAGCAGAAATGAGGCATTCTGTGCTCTGGGAAACCAGCGGGACAGGTCTTCAGAGAGCTAGATATTTTCAGGAGCTGGTTTTATGAGCCAATTCTTATATCTCCTCCTATCTTGAAAAGCACTAAAATCCTTCCTGGTGACAGTTGCAGAAGCTTCACGAGACCAGCAGAAACTTTCTGCAAAAAAACAACAACAACAACAAAAAAGTGTTTTTGATTGCAGATACTCCCCCTTTACCAAAATCACACATATTCGCTCCTTTTCCCCTGCCTCTTTGGAACGGTTTCTCAGAGCTATCTGAGGTGCTGTCTCCTGGGCTGCAGTCCTCATATGGCCCCAAATAAAATTTAACCCACAACTCCCATGTTGGGCATCTTTTTCAGTCAACAGGTGCTTGGTCAAGAAAGGAAGATTATATTTTGTCCCTTCCTTTCCAAATTCAGGTTAACAGGCTGTCAGAGGAGACCAGACCATCAAGAAAACATGATTTCTGATGACCCCAGAGATTGACCTGGGCCATGGGAGATTCCTCAACTCTTTCTCTGTCCTTAGAATGTATTTTTGGCCCATCATTCCCACAATGGGGACCTTTTTCAAGTACACAATCTTGAGAGATAATACGTTGTTGAGATCATCTAGGCAGTGTTCTTAACTGAACCCAGTAAAGGCCTCTATGTAAACTTTTAAGATTCCAGTGGGTGAGGACAAAGATTTACTTACCTTATAGACACCAAAACATCTTTGTATGTAAATTCCCTTGCTTATTAAATCTTTACCTACCTATCAGAAACCATCTGCCTCTTTCTTCAGTCTGTCCCTGCCTTCCATGTAGGGAGGTCAGGAAGATCCCAAGGTTTCAAATCAACAATTCATAATCCAGCCAGGAGACCAAATGGGGTAGGAAGCAATCCCAAATTGGTCATCAATCCCTGTGTGGGGAGGGGTGACCCATATATTAGATGCTTGTGGACCACTGAATGAGTGCCTGACAACCCCCAAAAGCCAGCTGGTTTGATATGTTTGTTTGAGAAACTTCTGCAAAGTCGGGGAATGAATGGTTACACAGTGGGGGGCTCTTACTATGAGCAGGTCTGTGGTGGCCACTGATGCTTAATAAGAGGCTGACTCTCAAGTTAGAAAATTGAAAGAAGACTGTAGGTTAGAGAAGGATGTGTACTTGTCTCTGCTAGATTCCAGGCTGGCCGACAAGGTGGGAGACCAGAATAAATTGAGGACGCTAGCACGCCATTTTGCAAAGCTAAGTAGGGCAAAACCTACTGTGAATTACTGTCCAAGTGCTTGTGACAAAGCCTGATTGGGATGCTAAGAGGTAGAAACCCTAGGAAAATGAGGAGAGTAAAGGATGGATGTTGCGGGGATTGACAGTTAAACAAACACTCCATACTAAATGAAAGCAAAAGCACAGTAACAGTAACTCAACCAGCAATTGTTGTTCAGTCACTCAGCTGTGTCTGACTCTTTGTGACCCCATGGACTGCAGCACGCCAGGCTTCCCTGTCCTTTCTGGAGTTTCCTCAAACTCATGTCCATTGAGTTGGTGATGCCATCCAACCATCTCATCCTCTGTCATCCCCTTCCCTCCTGCCTTCAGTCTTTCCTAACATCAGGGTCTTTTCCAACAAGTATGCTCTTTGCATCAGGTGGCCAAAGTGTTAGAGCTTCAGCTTCATCACTCCTTCCAATGACTATTCAGGGTTGATTTCCTTTAGGATTGACTGGTTTGATCTCCTTGCTGTCCAAGGGACTCTCGAGAGTCTTCTCCAAACCACAATTCGAAGGCATCAATACTTCAGTGCTCAGCCTTTTTTATTGTCTACCTCTCACATCCATACATGACTACTGGAAAAACCATAGCTTTGACTATTCAGAGCTTTGTAGGCAAAGTAATGTCTTTGCTTTTTAATATGCTGTCTAGGTTTGTCATAGCTTTTCTTCTAAGGAGCAGGCATCTTTTAATTTTGTGGCTGCAGTCACTGTTCACATTTCCCACCAGGGAACCAAAGAAAAACTCTGAATTCCTTAAATTGAGATATCTGGTTTTCTTTAATTACCAATAAAATTTTGATTTCTAGGCTACCTGACTTCTGTTACAAAACTTCTATATAACCTGGCTCCTCCCTTTGACTCCTCAGAGCAGTTCTCTCATGGTTACTTGAGATGCTGTCTCCTGGGCTTGAAGTCCTAAAAATTCCCACTGAATAAAACATAACTCTTGATCAAATCAAGATGGTGGAGTAGAAGGACATGTACTCATTTCCTCCTGCAACAGCACCAAAATCACAACCACTTATTGAACAGCCATTAACAGGAGGACACTGGAACCCACCAAACTAAAAGACATCCCACATCCAAAGACAAAGGAGAAGCTGCAACAAGATGGTGAGAGGGGTGCAATCATGATAAAATCAAATCCCATACCTGCTGTGTGGGCAACCCACAAATTGGAGAACAGTAATACCAAAGAAGTTCTCTCACTGTTGTGAAGGCTCTGAGTCCTACATCAAGTTTCCCAGCTTGGGGGTCTGGCACAGGGACTAGGAACCCCTAGGGAATCTGACTTTGAAAGCCAGTGGGGTTTGATTACAGGACTTCCAGAGGACTAGGGAAAACAGAGACTCCACTCTTGGAGGGCCCAAAGAAAATCTTTAGTGCACCAGGACCCAAGGGAAACGAGCGATATCCCCACCAGACACCGAGCCAGACTTACCTGCTAGTGTTGGAGGGTCTTCTGGGAAAGTGTAGGTCAGCAGTTTCTCACGATGGGGTGAGAAGCAATGGCAGTAGCAGGCCTGGGAGGTGTCCCTTGGCCAGTGAGCCCTCTTGGAAGTCACCATTAACACTACCATAGAGCCTGCAGACTCCAAGGCTGGATCAACTTGGGCCAACCAACTGACAGGAGGGAGTGCAGCCCCACTCGTCAGATAACTGGATTGAAGTTTTACTGAACACACACTGCACACCAGAGCAAGAAGCAGTTTTTCCAGCTACCAGTCCCTCCCGTCAGCCTCACCCACCACAGGACAGACTGAAGAAGTAATAAGAACCACAGCCCAACAGCCTCCAGAACAAAAACTCAAACCAGAGAAAGTTAAATGAAATGAAAAGGCAGAGGACTAGCTCCTAGATGAAAGAACAGGATAAACCACCAGAAAAACAACTAAATGAAGTGGAGAGAAGCAGCCTTCCAGAAAAATAATTCAGAACAATGATAGTGAAGATGATCCAGGTTCTTGGAAAAAGAATGGAGACTATGCAAGAAATGTTTACCAGAGACCTAGAAGAACTAAAGGCAAAAAAAAACAGAGATGAACAATCAGTAGTAGAATAACTGAAGTAGAAAAATGGATAAGTGACCTGGAAGACAGAATGGTGGAAATGGTGCAAAACAGAATATAGAAAAAAGAATGAAAAAAAAAAAAAAAAATGAAGACAACCCTAGAGACCTCTGAGACAAAAGTGAATGCACCAACATTTGAATTATAGGGGTCCCTAAAGGAGAAGAGAGATATAAAGAGCCTGAGAAAATATTTGAAGAGATAATAGCTGAAAACTTCCTTAATAGGGGAAAGGAAATAGTCAGTCAAGTCCTGGAAGCACAGAGTGTCCCAGGCAGGATAAACCCAAGGAGGAACACACAGAGACTCATAGCAATCAAACTGACAAAAATTAAAGACAAAGATAAAATATTAAAATCAGCAAGGGAAGGTGACCACCTATAAGGGAACTCACATAAGGTTATCAACTGATTTATCAATAGAAACTCTACAAGCCAGAAGGGAATGGCATGATATATTTAAAGTGAGAAAAGGGAAGAAACTACAACCAAGAATACTCTATCCAGCAAGACTCTCATTCAGATTTGATAGAGAAACCCACAGCTTTCCAGACAAGCAAAAGTTAAGAGAATTCAGTACCACCAAACCAGCTTTGCAACAAATGCTAAAGGAACTTCTCTAGGCAAGAAACAAGAGAAGCAAAAATGCTACCTAAAGAAAATAAACCCAAAAGGATTAAGAAAATGGTAATAGTATCATACATATTGATAATCACTTAAAATGTAAATGGATTAAATGCACCAACCAAAAGACATAGACTGACCGAGCAGATGAAAACATGTGCATGTATACATGTTCACTTACCACATCACTACTTAACACCCCATATTGTATGTAATTATTTTATATTGTTAGGTTAATTGTATTTTCATTATAACTTGCAGTTGTAATTATCTTTTCTTTCTTGTCTGGCTATTAATTGTGAGAAATGATACACATCACTTACTATTGTAATTATGTAACTATTATTCAGAGAAGGCAATGGCACCCCACTCCAGTACTCTTGCCTGGAAAATCCCATGGACAGAGGAGCCTGGTGGGCTGCAGTCCATGGGGTCGCTAGGAGTCGGACACGACTGAGCGACTTCACCTTCACTTTTCACTTTCATGCATTGGAGAAGGAAATGGCAACCCACTCCAGTGTTCTTGCCTGGAGAATCCCAGGGACGGGGAAGCCTGGTGGGCTGTCATCTCTGGGGTCGCACAGAGTCGGACATGACTGAAGCGACTTAGCAGCAGCAGCAACTATTATTCACCTGATATCATAGTTTCATGATTGGTGGACAGAACATAATAGAAGTATATATCACTAAAACTACCATTTGATAGAAAAACTGTAATCATTTTTAAAAATCCAGATGCATATCAGAATTATCTTAGAATTTTTGAAAAACACAAATGCCAAGGTATTGTTTTTTTGCCCAGAGCTCTAGATGTAATTCTAACAAGCAGCTATGTTTAAAAACAACTAGACTATATGATGATCTTTTAACTAGTTGTTTCACTTTTTCTATTTCATATTCAGTGCTCCCATTTCATTTAGTTTTTATTTTCCAATTTCTCTGTCTCTTTTGTTGTTGTTGCTCTTTCTCAAGACTTTATCAAGTGTAGTAGGAAAGCTTTTGTATACATATATATATAATATATATGTAGTAAGTATATATATTGTAGAAAACGTGAATTTTTTCTAAGTTTTTGCTAAAATATTTTTGAAATTTTGGTTCCACTTGTTTGACTAAGGATAACTAGAATGCTCGATTTCTAACCTATATTCACTCAAAACTGATATATTTCCATTTATTCTGGCATCTAGCATTATTGCTAAAAGTTTAGAAAGTTTATTACTTTAGTGATTTAAAAAAATTTTGAATGAGGCTTCAACTTCTAACACAATTATAAAAATATAAAGAAGTATTATGTTTTATGATATAGTATTATTAATGAAAGTTTTGTTTCATTTGTTTCATTCAGGTTTGTTCAAATTTCACAAAATTTAATGCTAGTATCCATTATTTGTTTACATATCTTACTAAAGATTGCACATTGTATTTAGTTGCATTGAGCTGCTTCAGCTGAGTGCAACAAGTTCTGATAAATTCTCTTTTCATTATTTTATTCATTTTTATTCATATTTACAAATATTTTCTAACTTTCCTTGCTATGGCTTCTTAGATACACCCATCATTTAAAAGTGGATATTAACTTTTCAAATCCATGAAATTTTTAAACTATCCTTGATATTTATTTCTCACTTTGATATTAGTTTAGCATTTAAATGCATTCTTCTCTGAAATCACCCTCTGTGTTTTTTCAGTCTTCTAATTGTTTTGAAGCTTTCAATGGCTAAGTCAAAGATCTCTCTTGGTAAAAGTCACATTGCACTTGAAAATATGTGGGTTATTTTCAAATATTTTTTGATATTTATTTCAACATAATTCCACAGTTATAAGAGAACAGACTCCATATGATTTCAATACCTTTAGACCATGAAATTTTTGCACCTTGTTGTATGTCCCTGGATATGTTCCAATGTTTCCTGGTTTATAGTCTATGGGATCTTGAATAGAATTTGTACTGTGCTGCTCTGTGAAAACTGTATAAATTTTAATTATGTTAAATTGGTTCACAGTGCTTTTGAGGTCCACTATGTGCCTTCTACTTTTCCGTCTATTCATTCTATTAATTTGTCTGTTAAATTTATTTTTTAATGAAACAAAGATGAATTTTTCATGATAAAAGGTACAATTCACAAAGAAGATAGACATCATAAACCATTAGACACTTTAACAACAAAGAAACAAAGATACATTGCAAAGATACAAAGCAAAATTCTGAAAAAAGATATGAGAAAAGGAAAAAATATATAATCATAGTTAGACATATTAACATTTCTCTGAGAATATTTTATCAAGTGCAGAAAAAATAAGAATAGGAGCATCTTGAATGATGTCATTAATAATTTAAATATAATAGGTTTATATTTAATTTATATTAATCATATCCTACACAAACATATTTAAAATTTTGTATCTCATATGTTGTTATTAGATGTCCATAGGACATTCAGAAAAACTGGCAAAAAGATGAAAGTGAAAGTTGCTCAGTCATGTCTGACTCTTTGCAACACCATGGACTGTAGCACGCTAGTCTCCTCTGTCCATAGAATTCTCCAGACAAGAATACTGGAGTGGGTTGCCATGCCCTTCTCCAGAGATCTTCCAGACCTAGGGCTTGAACCCAGGTCTCCTACACTGCAGGCAGACTCTTTACTGTTTGAGCTATTTGGGAATCCATTAGATGTCCATAGGACATTTAGAAAAACCAGCAAAAAGATAAACATAACTAAATTTCTATTAAATGCTAGTTTTGGTGATATAGATTTCTATTTTCTGTTGACCAATCATGATACAATGGTATTAAGTGAGTAACAGTTACAGAATCACAATAGTAAAAGATGCTGATCAGTTTTCAAAATCAATAGCCAGACCAAAAATAAAAAGATAATTACTATTGCAAGCCATAATGGGAACATGAGTAACCTAACAAGATAAAATGATTACTTGCAATTTGGGGGATCAAGCAGAGTGATGTGGTAAGTGGAAGTGCGTATGTGCACATGTTCATCTGTTGGTGCATTTAATCCACGGAGAAAGAAATGGCACCCACTCTAGTATTCTCGCCTGGAGAATCCCATGGACAGAAGAGCCTGGCAGGCTACAGTCCATGGGGTCGCAAGCATTGGACACAACTTAGAGACTAAACCACCACCACCACATTTAAGGTAATTATCAATATGTATGATCCTTTAACCATTTTCTTAATTGTTTTGGGTTTATTTTCTGTAGTTAGGGCTTTTGCTTCTCTTGTTTTCTGCCTAGAGAAGTTCCTTTAGCATTTGCTGTAAAGCTGGTTTGGTGGTGCTGAATTCTCTTAACTTTTGCTTGTCTGGAAAGCTTTTGATTTCTATCAAATATGAATGAGAGTCTTGCTGGGTAGAGTATTCTTGGTTATAGGTTCTTCGCGTTCATCACTTTAAATATATCATGCCATTCCCTTGTGGCTTGTAGAGTTTCTGTTGAGAAATCTGATAGCCTGATGGGCATTCATGGTCTGGTTAATGGTGATCTCCAAGAGGGTTTACACCAAAGGGGACTTTGCAAAACTGCGTCCAGTCCCCCCATCCCTGTGGTGAGCCCCTGCTGACCCACGCCTCCACAGGAGACCCTCCAACACGTGCAGGTAGTTTTGGTTCAGCCTCCTGTGGGGTTTCTGCTCCTTTCCTCTGAGTCTTGGTGCATGCAAGGTTTTGTTTGTGCCCTCCAAGACTGGGGTCCCTGCTTCTCCCAGTGGAAGTCTTGTAGTCAAATCCTTCTGGCCTTCAAGGTCAGATTCCCTGGGGATTCCCAGACACTTTATCAGGTTCCCAGGCTGCGAAGCCTGGTGTGGGGTTCAGAACCTTCACAACAGTGGGAGAACTTCTTTGGTATTATTGTTCTTCAATTTGTGAGTCACCCACCAGGCGGATATGGGATTTGATTATTGTGATTTTGCCCCTCCTACTGTCTCACTGTGGCTTCTTCTTTGTCTTTGGACGTGGGGTATCTTTTTTTGGTAGGTTCCAGGGTCCTCCTGTTGGTGGTTGTTCAACAGCTAGTTGTGATTTTGGTGCTCTCACAGGAGGAGGTATGTGTGTGTCCTTCTACTCTGCCATCTTGAACCAGACTCATTCTATTAATTTTTGAGAGTTTGATATTGAAACTCCAACTGAACATCATAATTTATCTATTGAAAAAATAATTGTAATATACAGTGGAACTATATGTAACTGTTCTCTATTTTCCAAGTCTCCTGTAAATATGTTATCATACTTTCATAATTTAAAAAACATAATTCTAAACTTTTAGGTTGTGACTATTTTTTAAGTCAACAATATGTATACATAAATACATATAGTGTGTGTGTGTGTGTGTGTATACAGTCAGTTCAGTTCAGTCGCTCAGTTGTGTCCAACTCTTTGTGACCCCATGAACCGCAGCACCCCAGGCCTCCCTGTCCATCACCAACTCCCGGAGTCTACCCAAACCTATGTCCATTGAGTCAGTGATGCCATCCAACCATCTCATCCTCTGTCGTCCCCTTCACCTCCTGCCTTCAATCTTTCCCAGCATCCGGGTCTTTTCAAATCAATCAGTTCTTTGCATCAGGTGGCCAAAGTAATGGAGTTTCAGCTTCAGCATCAGTCCTTCCAATGAATATTCAGGACTGATTTCCTGGGTAGATAAATTGTTCAGTATAATTCTTGTGTCAATTCTCTCTCATTGAATCTTAACTTTCTTTAGGACATGCTCATTAACCAGCAAAGTTTCTAATCAGAATATGACTCTGGTCACTTAACACACACACACACCAAAAAAACAACCTCTAGGTTATTGCTCAGCAAAAAAAGGACAGAAGCATATTTCAGATGTTTTGCAATGTCTCTCATTTTATAATTTTTGTTATCCACAAGGGGAAATGATTATTCTTTCACTATTCACACTTCACATCCATTAATGTTAATTAAAATGGCACATGGGAAACAAACGCCAAAATTGCCTATAGTGTTGCTGGAGCCCTCAAAGTGGCTAGCTGAAAATATGCATAGATGATGACACAGTAAATGAATCTCATTGGGATAATTCTGCAGCTGAGTAGCTGATTTGCACCAGCAAAATCTAATTATACTAACTAGCTTCCTTATCACCCCCTATGGCAATACAGACCTATTTCAAGATCATGGGAGTCCAATGAACTAGTTAACCTTTTCAGGTTGTCTACTTTAGTTACTGTTTTTTTCCATAGAGCAGTTTATTGAGATGCCCTTCATGTAACGTATTTGCTTTTGAATCACATTCCATTGACATATCTTCATAGTAAAATTTGAAATTACACAATTCAGGAGTTTTAGTATTTATTTCAGGGGTATCACTACCTATAAAGGATCACCCTAGCTCCAACATGTTATTAACATGACATTTTCTCAAGGGATAATTATGACCTCTCAGATACCAAGTGGAGAAGGCAGTGGCAACCCACTCCAGTACTCTTGCCTGGAAAATCCCATGAACAGAGGAGCCCGGTAGGCTGCAGTCCATGGGGTCGAGAAGAGTCGGACACGACTGAGCTACTTCACTTTCACTTTTCATTTTCATGCATTGGAGATCAGATCAGATCAGATCAGATCAGTCTCTCAGTCATGTCTGATTCTTTGCGACCCCATGAATCGCAGCACGCCAGGCCTCCCTGTCCATCACCAACTCCCGGAGTTCACCCAGACTCACGTCAATCGAGTCAGCGATGCCATCCAGCCATCTCATCCTCTGGCGTCCCCTTCTCCTCCTGCCCCCAATCCCTCCCAGCATCAGAGTCTTTTCCAACGAGTCAACTCTTCGCATGAGGTGGCCAAAAGTACTGGACTTTCAGCTTTAGCATCATTCCTTCCAAAGAAATCCCAAGGCTGATCTCCTTCAGAATGGACTGGTTGGATCTCCTTGCAGTTCAAGGGACTCTCAAGAGTCTTCTCCAACACCACAGTTCAAAAGCATCAATTCTTCAGTGCTCAGCCTTCTTCACAGTCCAACTCTCACATCCATACATGACCACAGGAAAAACCATAGCCTTGACTAGACGAACCTTTGTTGGCAAAGTAATGTCTCAAAAGCAAAAACCTTTTGAATAGTCTATCTAGGTTGGTCATAACGTTCCTTCCAAGCAGTAAGTGTCTTTTAATTTCATGGCTGCAGTCACCATCTGCAGTGATTTTGGAGCCCAGAAAAATAAAGTCTGACATTGGAGAAGGAAATGGCAACCCACTCCAGTGTTCTTGCCTGGAGAATCCCAGGGACGGGGGAGCCTGATGGGCTGCCATCTATGGGGTCACAGAGTCGGACATGACTGAAGCAACTTAGCAGCAGCAGCAGCAGATACCAAGAAGTCCATAGTGGAATCATATTAAATACAGGTAAGCAAAACGTTGAATTTCATTAATTGAGATCCAAATGTTCTTAACTCTAAATACTTTTGGTTTAATTTAATAAACATTTATTTCACATAAACCCAATGTCTTTTTTCCTGAGAATTATCTGGTATATAAGACATTTATTTTGGCTAAGTATTAACATTTTTATTTATAGGTGGTGGTGTTTTCAACATGCTGATAAAAATATAAACATTATAAAAACATATACCAGTCTTTCAGCTTTTAAAAACAACTTAAAATACTCATTCTTTATCTATGACAAATATTCTCTTCCCATCCTCCTCCTAACTCTCCATCATCGCTCTGCTAGTCTTATAGGGACTATGCAGACAAGAAATCTCCATATAGGAGAATCACGGTACAAATGTTCAAACCGGGGTACCTCGGTGTCACAGTCCTCTTCACTGGGGAAGATTTTCTAAAGCCGCTTTCTTAGACTATCATAGAACTTCAGAGTTGGAGGAGATCATAAGTGTCAGTTAGTCTGATTCCTTTCTGGTTCTTGATTTTCATCTTCAACAGCCTGCTAAGTCGCTTCAGTCATGTCCGACTGTGCGACCCCATAGACAGCAGCCCACCAGGCTCCTCTGTCCATGGGATTCTCCAGGCAAGAACACTGGAGCGGGTTGCCATTTCCTTCTCCAATGCATGAAAGTGAAAAGTCAAAGTGAAGTCACCCAGTCATGTCTGACTCCTAGTGACCCCATGGACTGCAGCCCACCAGGCTCCTCTGTCCATGGGATTTTCCAGGCAAGAGTACTGGAGTGGGGTGCCATTGCCTTCTCCACTTCAACAGCCTAAGATACAGAATATCTTGCCTACCAAGATTTCATTTCTGAATAGTTTGACTTGCAGGTTTTTTCCTCAAATTTTGAAATTAAAATCCCTACGTCTCTTATCCATTGGCCTTCTGAGGAAACTTTTTAATAAAAGGCAAGAAAAAGGCAGATGGTGTAGGAAATTTTAAGTGCTGAGTAAGTCCGACAACCCAGAAATGTCAATGAGAGCAGAAAAAAGTCCCAAGGCCAGCTCTCTCTAGTCAAAAGATAAAAAGGGGGCTGTCTAGCAAAAACAGTGAACAAGGATAGTAGACAGTAACCTCTCTGCTCCAACCAAGTATCACAGAGAAAACCTTGGCTATACCTTACCTCTGTCAGCAGAAGCCAAGTGAAGAACACTGACTTCCACGCCTTCCTGACTGTAACAAGTCGCCCTTATCATGCGGTGTTCGAGAAGGTGCAATGTGGAGGCAGGACTTTCATCCCTGCCGGAAGTAACCAGCGTTCCTCACGGTGTCAGTGGAGGCCTTGTGGAGAGTAACACCAGCCTCCCTCTCTTTCCAGTCAGAGTGCTGTCAGTGCAGGGTTAGCAGGGAGTTTGAACTCCTGCGCATGTTCAGCAACGAAGAGCAAGTCTATCCCTACTCTGGGCTGTCAGTGGAAGCTGACTAGAGAACCTGCATTTCCACCTCCTCATGACAACAGGACTTCATCCTTCTTTGTCCACAGACATGTCAGAGGAGACTAGTTACATCTTAAGATTTTTAAAAGATCTATAGTCTCACTAGATGATACCCAAGATGTACAGGGTACAACTTAAAATCTCTCATCCTATCAAGAGTCAGACAAATGCCAACATGAACAAGAAAAGACATTGTACAGACATCAACACTGAGATGACACAGATGGTGGAATTATCTGACAAGGGTTTTTAAGCAGTCATCATAAATATGTTTAAATTAGCCATCACACTCTTCTTAGGTGAAAAAATAGAGTTTTAGCAAAGAAAAAGGAGGTATAAAATTAAAACCCCATGAATTTTTAAAGTTGAAAACCAATATTAAGAAACTCATTTTTAATTCAATGATGGCTTTAACATCAGAATGTAGAGGACAGAGGAAAAAATCTGTGAACTTCAAAACAGAATAATAAAAACTACCTGAATTGAGTAATGGGTAGAAAATAGACTGATAACGTTAAACAGGGTTTAAACGGAACTTCAAAGTCCTGTGAGATTATAACAAAATATCTAATGTTTACATCATGGGAGTCTCAGAAGTAGAGGAGGAAGAGGGAAGGCCTAGAAAAATAACAAAAGAAAATAAATGAGGCCCAAATTTGGCAAAAAACATAAGCCGGCAGATTCAATAAACTAAAGAAACTGCAAACAAGATAAACTCAAAGTAATCTGTGCCAAGACACAGCAAGGATAAATTTCAAATGTCTTACAGCTAGGGATAAAAAAAACAAACAAACAAAAACTGGAAAACAGTTAGAGAGAACACCTTACCTTTAGTGGAAAAGCTATTGGAATGACAGGTCATTTCTCACCAGATACCAGCCCTGAAAGAAAAGAACTATCAATCCCAAATTCTGTGTTCATTGCAAGTATTCTTAAGAAATGAAGGCAAAATCATAACATTCCCAAATGAAAGGAAACTAAGAGAATTTGTCACCTAAATATCTACTACAATGAATAACTAACTGAAGTTTTTGAGATAGAAGGGAAGTGATGAAGGAATCTTGGACTATCAGGAGGGAAGACAGAACAAAGGTAACAGTAAAATTTGGGGTATGTAGAGTTTTCTTCTGAGTTTTCTAAATTGTGTTTGACAATTCAAGACATTTAACATTAAGAATTACTCATTGAACTGAACATACATATTTATTGAAAATCTGCACACAGAAAAATCCCATTTTTTTAATTTAAATTTATTTATTTTAATTGGAGGCTAATTACTTTACAATATTGTATTGGTGTCAAAGAACTAAAATGTTGAAGAGAACTCTAAATCTGAGAGCCATGAAGCATAGTATTGCAGTTCAGCTGAAGCATAAATATTTAGAAAAGGAGTAAAGAGTTAAAATTTAGCGACTAATAGTGTAAAGAAACTGTAGTGTTTACAGAATGCTGAAGAGGACTAATGGCTGATCTGAAAAGGGCTGAAAAAGACATACAAGCTTTACACTTGCAACTATTAGCTGTAACCTGAGATTCAGTTTCCTGAACTCTATAACAGCTGTGTTGAACCATTTCAAAGACCCTTTAAAATTCTAAGACTCTAAGTTTTGTCCCCTAGAGAATGGAAAGCATCACGTAGTAAAATGAACTGCTGATTTTGTGAGTATATAGCTATGCACAGTGGTTGAGAAGGTAGGTTCAGTTACAACCTGAAAAAGAAATGGTTATTTAAACTATTTAAACATCCTGAGAAATCTGTGTGCAGTTCAAGAAGCAACAGTTAGACCCAGACATGCAACAATGGACTGGCTCCAAATTGGGAAAGGAGTACCTCAAGGCTGTATATTGTCACCCTGCTTATTTAACTTATATGCAGAGTACATCATGCGAAATGCTGGGCTGGATGAAGCACAAATTGGAATCAAGATTTCCAGGGGAAATATCAATAACCTCAGAAATGCAGATGACACCACCCTTATGGCAGAAAGTGAAGAGGAACTCTAGAGCCTCTTGATGAAGGTGAAAGAAGAGAGTGGAAAAAGCTGGCTTAGAACTCAACATTCAAAAAACCAAGATCGTGGCATCCAGTCCCATCACTTCATGGCAAATAGATGGGGAAACAATGGAAACAGTGACAGACTTTTTCAGACCAATTCAGATGGTGACTGGAGTCATGAAATTAAAAGACCTTTGCTCCTTGGAGAATATCCATGACCACCCTAGACAGCAAATTAAAAAGCAGAGACATTACTTTGCCAACAAAATCCATCTAGTCAAAGCTATGGTTTTTCCAATAGTCATGTATGGATATCAGAGTTGGACCATAAAGAAACCTGGGCACTAAAGAATTGATGTTTTTGAACTTTTTTTGGAGAAGACTCTTGAAAGTCCCTTGGACTGCAAGGAATTCAAACCAGTCAATCCTAAAGGAAATCAACCTTGAATATTCATTGGAAGGACTGATGCTGAGGCTGAAGCTCCATTGCTTTGGCCACATGATACGAAGAACTGACTCATTAGAAAGGACCCTGATGCTGGGAAAGATTGAAAGCAGGAGGAGAAGGGGATGACAGAGGATGAGATGGTTAATGGCATCACCAACTCAATGGACATGAATTTGAGGAAGCTCTGGGTGTTGGTGATGGACAGGGAACCCTGGTGTGCTGCAGTTCATGGGGTCACAAAGAGTCAGACATGACTGAGTGCCTGAACTGAACTGACTGATTTAAACTAGTGATGAATCACAAAAATGAATGTATGTGCCTCCTTCCATCTCCACAGTTCTTTCCTAATATTAATTTATCAATCATGATCTAGTCTCTAGCAGTAGTGTGCTAGATGAACTGGCTCTCTAGAGTCAATTGTTTAAATGTTGGAGGGGCTGTAGAGAAATGGGAACCCTCCTACACTGTTGGTGGGAATGAAAGCTAATACAGCCATTATGGAGAACAGTATGGAGATTCGTTAAAACAAAAAAACAAACTAGGAATGAATCTACCATATGATCCAGCAATCCCACTACAGGGCACATATCCTGGAAAAACCATAATTCTAAAAGACACATGTACCCCAGTCTTCACTGCAGCACTATTTACAATAGTCAGGGCATGGAAACAATGTAGATATTCATCTACAGATGAATGGATAAAAATGTGGTGTATATATATATATGCATACCCCATGGACTACAGCCCACCAGGCTCCTCCACCTTGGGATTTTCCAGGCAAGAGTACTGGAGTGGGTTACCATTGCCTTCTCTGTATGGAATATTACACAGCCATAAAAAGGACAAATTTGAGTCAGTTCTAGTGAAGTAGATAAACCTAGAACCTGTTACACAGAGTGAAGTAAGTCAGGAAGAGAAAAACAAATATATATTAATGCATCTATATGGAATCTATAAAAATGGTATTGATGAAACTATTGACAGGGAAGGAATGGAGATGCAGATGTAGAGAATAGACGTGTGGGCACAGTGAAGGAAGGCGAGAATGAGACGAATGGAGAAAGTAGCATCAACATACATCCACCATCATCCAACATACATACACCATCTGTGTAGAGTAGATAGCTGGTGTGAGGTCGCTATATAACACAGGGAGCCCAGCCTGGTCCTCTGTGATATCCTAGAGGGGTGAAATGGGGAGAGGGGAGGGAGGTTCAGGAGGGAGGTAATATACATGTAATTATGACTGATTTGCTTTATTGTATGGGCAGAAATCAACACAACATTGTAAAGCAATTTTCCTCCAATTAAAAAAAATTTTTTAAAGACTCAGTTGTTATTTGCATGACAATTGTTAAACCATTGGCAGCATAAAAGTGACCATGGTGGGAGGATTTACAGCACAGAAATGGGCAAACATTAAAACAACAGCGGATTTTATTCAGAGAATTGTTTACTGGCACACCACAGAACAGCAATTCTCCTTCTGTAGGCTAGAAATGTATTCATATACTGCCAGCCTCATCCCTCACCATCGACTTCTCTCCATTCCCCCACATTAAACAATGCTTAAAATATGCAGACCTGCAAACACTCCATGCTCCCTCCTGCTTCTCTGCCTAGAACGCCCTCTACCACCACAAACACAGCCATCCTAACTGAGCATCTACCATCATCACTGGGCCCGCTATAACCGCACTCCACTCCATTTTCCCTAGATAATAATTTCTTGTGATTAGATTTTACCGACTCCAGGAGACTCAACCCAGCCTCAGCTGATTGTGTTAAGTATGGTCTGTTTTCTCCCATACTACTCAGCATCATCTTTTTATACCACTTTACATTGTGTTGAAATTCCTTGTTTACTTCTCTGCACCTCTAACTAAAGGATAAATTCCTTGGAATTAGAGACACAGAGCTTGTGATTCAACACTGCATCCTCAGCTTGTTTGCAGCAGAAGGCACATAGGGATTGTTGAAAAATTGTTTTTGAGTTAAAACTTTACTGACACATTTCAGACTAGTATTTGCTTCTCAGTTCCATCATATCCCATGGTAAATGTTCCCAATTATATGACTGGGATAGGTTGGAAAATAGGATTTGCTATATGGAAACTCACTTTAAATTCAATATCATTAGCACAAATCCATTTCACAAGGTGAAATATGGCTCATCAACTGCTGATAAATGGAATGTACCTGCCATATCAATAAACATAGGATGTCACGGTCATCAGTGATTGCAGCCACCACCCCACAGAGACCTGGTGAGCCCTGGGGGATCTCAGGAAGAAAAGAATACCTGCCATCTAGCAGCCATCATCACTTCCCTGATAGCTCAGCCGGTAAAGAATCCGCCTGCAATGCAGGAGACTCCGATTCGATTTCTGGGTCCGGAAGATTCCCTGGAGAAGGGATAGGCTACCCACTCCAGTATTCTTGGGATTCCCTGGTGGCTCAGCTGATAGAGAATCCACCTGCAATGTGGGAGACCTGGGTTCTAGCCCTGGGTTGGGAAGATCCCCTGGAAGGCTACCCACTCCAGGATTCTGGCCTGGAGAATTCCATGGACTGTAAATCCATGGGGTCGCAAAGAGTCAGACATGACTGAGCGACTTTCACTTTCAGCAGCCATCAGACTGCAGTCACTCCCTGCAGTGTGCCCTGAGGAAAGGAAACTCCATTTGTGAAAAGAGGATAGTGTGGCCCCAGAGAGCTGAGGTGCATATCAAAGGAAAGATTTCAGTGAGCCCAGACTCCTGCATCTTCCCATACATAGAAAAGTGCTAAATTGCTTCACTTGGGATATTTGGTTTTCTTTAAGCATAATCTTGATGTTCTAGACTACTTCTCCTTTGTTGTAAAACTCCTATATATCCTAGCTCCCCCCTCACATCCTTGGAGTAGTTATCTTGGGGTTGTTTGAGATGCTGCCTCCCAGCCTTAATGTCCTAAAAATTCCCAGCAAATAATACATAACTATCAACTTTTAGGTTGTAAATGTCTTTAGTTGACATTACATATGCTTGGATATATATGTATATATATATGTATCCTTGCATGCATGCGTGCTAAGTCTCTTCATTCATGTCCTTAGTACATATTTATAAATAAAGCTCTATCTATTCATCTTCAAATAAATTTTAAACAATGTTCATCATAATTAACATTATGATTATTAGCACTTTAGTTATTTTTCATTTCCCTGGCACCAAACACCATAGTGCTGGATGCAGTACCTCTGAGAATATTCTAATTGTTGTTCATCTGTCTGTTAAAATACTTCTTTACTGCTCATCACTGCTCTTCCTGGGCACATACATGATTTTTAAGATAAAAGTATATGTTACTAGCATTTTCCTAGAGGAAATTAAAAGTATAACATAAAAGCTCTCAGTCTGATTTATTCCTAACCATTCCAAAGTGCTATTAGTCTAATGAAAAAATTATAAAAGAAATCAACTTTTAGATTTTTCCTGATGTCCAAGAGCAGCCTTTTTGTTCTATTATTTATTTTTGGCTGTGCGGGGTCTGTGTTTCTTGTCTCTCGTTGTGGCAAGCAGGGGCTACTCTCTGGTTGCGGGGCCTGGGCTTCTCATTACAGCACTTCTCTTGTTGCAGAGCAGGGGCTCTGGGGTGCATGGGCTTCAGCAGTTGTCACCAGTGGGCTCAGTATTTGCTCAGTATTGTGCTCTAGAGCACAGGCTCGAGTTATGGTGCTTAGTTGCTTCGCAGCCTGTGGGATCTTCCTGCATCAGGGATCAAACCCATGTTTCTTGCATTGGCAGGTGGACTCTTTATCACTGAGCCACCAGGGAAGCACCCTGAGAACATTCTTCACGCTTTATTTGCAAAAGACACACACAAATGTGCTGGAATAAAATTTGGTTTGGGTGAGCTAGTCCTTCTTGTTTGCTTTCTTTTTGTTGTGTTACTGATTATCTTCTTTTACCCTCATTTTTATGGTGGCCTTGCTACTGCTGTTAGTTGCTAAGTAATGTGCGAGTCCATGGACCGTAGCCCACCGGGCTCCTCTGTCCATGGGATTTCCCAGGCAAGAATGCTGGATTGGATTGCCATTTCTTTCTCCAGGGGATCATCCTGACCTAGGGAGCGAACCCACATCTCCTGCTTCACAAGTTGATTCTTTACTGCTGAGCCACTGGGGAAGCTCCTTTTTTCATCTTTCATGAAAGCATTTTTTCCCAGGAGAGTTTTGTAATTTCATGTCATGGCTGATTGGAAATGGATTTCCTAAGATTCATTTACTGAGACTGTGCTCAGCTTTCATTGTCACGAAATATTTCAAAAACACTGTGATAAATAGACCTCGTGCGTGTATGCAAGCTCAGTTGCTCACATCATGTCCAACTTGACGTTTTCTTCCTCTGAAGACGTGGAGGTGTGTGCCACCTCTGAGCACTAAGCCCCGTGTCCTTGTTCCAGTTTGAATGTGACAAGGAGAGCCCGAACGTGCAGCTTCGTTCAGCCAACGGCTGCCAGCTAGCTCAGGTGAGACCTTGACTTTCTAAAGGGAATTTTGGAGAACTAAAAAAGACTCATACAGAATACAATAAGACAGAAAGTGAAAGTCATTCAGTTGTGTCCGACTCTTTGTAACCCCATGGGCTATAACCCGCCAGGCTCTTCTGTCCGTGGAATTTTCCAGGGAAGAATATTAGAATGGGTTGCCATTTCCTACCCCAGGGGATCTTCCTGACCCAGAGATGGAACAGATATCTCCTGTGTTGGCAGGCAGATTCTATACCACTGCACCATCTGGGCAGCCAAACAGTCCTCATCTTTGTATCTTAATTCATATTGGCATTGCTTGCAATGAATAAGTCAAAAGGCCATTCAAAATATCGTGTCTAGTTAATGAACTGTGACCTCTGAATGAAAATTAACAATAACCATCCAATAATTACACAGCAACAAAAATTAACTTGGAATTTTGCTACATAAAGGGCATGGGAATAGTTTCCCCAGTCAATTATAATGAATCAGGATTAGAGAGTTTTAAGATAAGAATCTTGAATCTAATTGAGTCCTCTAATATCACTATATTAATCACTAACTACTTGACCCGGCTAGTAACCTACCAGGCACTTTGCCTCAGGTTTCTTTTTTAATTTTACAGTACCATGAGACAGATATCACCATTTTACCATTTCAGAACTCCTCTTAACCAAGGTCACAAAATTAATAAATAGTGAAATCATTATTTTAAACAGGTCTCCCTAGCTGTAAAGTCTGTGCCTTTCCTATTATCATGTGGTTCTTAATCAGTGACACCTGTTTTCATTTAATGAATACAGAGTACCAGCATAAGATGTTGATATTCTGAAAAACTCCCCATAAACACACAAAAAACTTGTCAGACTGAATTAAAAAAGCAAAACCCAACAATATGCTGTCTAAAAAAGATATACCTTAGATTCCAAATCTACAAATAGGTTGAAAGTAAAATGGTAGAAAAGCATATAAAATGCAAACAGTTTAACAATAAGAGAGCTGTAGTGGCTACATTAACATCTGATAAATATATTTTAAAATAATAAATATTATAAGAAATTATTTAAAATATTACAAGATATTTTATAATGATAAAAGTCAGGGATATATTGCCATCATAAATGTACACGTATTCAGAACAGATTATCTAAATACATGAAGAAAAAACTTAAAAAATTGAAAGGAGAAGTAGATAACTGAAAAACAATAGCTGACTATTTCAATAACTCATTCTCAATAATTGAGATAGCATCTACATAGAAGAGGAGAAGGACGGGGGGGAGGGAAGAAGAATGAAATTTCAAATTCAGATTGGAAAAAGAAATAAAAATATCTTTATTTGCAGGTTAATTAATCAGTATGTAAAACCCCAAGGAATACTCTAAAGTACTAGAACTAATGAATGAGCTTTGCAAGGTCACAGAATATAAGATCAAAGTACAAAAATCAACTGTATTTCTATATACTATCAACAAACAATCTGAAAGTGAAATTTAGGGAAAAATTACATTTGCAACAGCATCAAAAGGAACAAAATATGTAGGAATAAATTTAACAAAAAAGTGCAAGATTTATAGACTGAAAACTGCAAACCATTCATGAGAGAAATTAAATAAGACCAAAATAAATGAAGAATTATCCCATGTCAGTGTAGTAATAAATTCAATATTATTAAATGGCAATTCTTTCCCATGTTGATCTATAAATGCAAGTTAATCTCTGTCAAATTACAGCAGGTTTTTATGTAGAAATTGCCAAGCTGATCTAAAATTTCATAAAAATGCAAAGGATCTATAAGTGCCAAAGGAATTTTGAAAAAGAATAAAAATTGGAAATTTTAAACTTCCCAATATCAAAACTAACAATACAGTTAACAATAATCAGGAAATCAATATATACATTGACATTAACAGCAGTAGAACAGAAATGAGTGTTTTGAAATAAATCCTTGTATTTATAATTGATTAGCTTTCAACAAAGTTGTCAAGGTAGTTAAATAGGAAAAGTCTTTTCCCATAATGCTGGGGAAATTCACATGTAAGTAAATAAACTTAGAGCTTTGCTTTATACCATACACAAAAATTAACTCAAAAGACTGTCCATCAATGAATAAATGAATAAAGAAGATGAGGTGTATATATATATATATATATATATATACATATATATATATATATATAATGAAACATTTTTCAGACACAAAAAAGAAGGAAATCTTGACATTTGAGACAATATAGATGGAGATTGAGGACATTTTCTAAAAGAAATAGTGAGACAAAGAAAGACAAATCCTGTACGGTCTTAATTACATGTGTTATCTAAAACAAAAAATAAACAAAAAACCAAGGCTATAGATATGGAGAACAGATTGGTGGTTGACAGATGTGGCAGTGGGTTTGAAATGGATGAAGGAGGTCAAAAGTTGCAAACTTCCAGTTGTAAAATAAGTCCTAGGGATGGGGTGCAATGCACATCATGGTGTCTATAGGTACTGCATATTTGAACATTGCTAAGAGCAGATCCACTGGAATATCAAAAAAGCAAGAGAGTTCCAGAACAACATCTATTTCTGCTTTATTGACTATGCCAAAGCCTTTGACTGTGTGGATCACAATAAACTGTGGAAAATTCTGAGAGAGATGGGAATACCAGACCACCTGACCTGCCTCTTGAGAAACCTATATGCAGGTCAGGAAGCAACAGTTAGAACTGGACATGGAACAACAGACTGGTTCCAAATAGGAAAAGGAGTATGTCAAGGCTGTATATTGTCACCCTGCTTATTTAACTTACATGCAGAGTACATCATGAGAAACGCTGGACTGGAAGAGGCACAAGCTGGAATCAAGACTGCTGGGAGAAATATCAATAGCCTCAGATATGGAGATGACACCACCCTTATGGCAGAAAGTGAAGAGGAACTAAAAAGTCTCTTGATGAAAGTGAAAGTGGAGAGTGAAAAAGTTGGCTTAAAGCTCAACATTCAGAAAACGAAGATCATGGCATCTGGTCCCATCACTTCATGGGAAATAGATGGGGAAACAGTGGAAATGGTGTCAGACTTTATTTTTCTGGGCTCCAAAATCACTGCAGATGGTGATTGCAGCCATGAGATTAAAATACGCTTACTTCTTGGAAGGAAAGTTATGACCAACCTAGATAGCATATTCAAAAGCAGAGACCTTACTTTGCCAACAAAGGTCCGTCTAGTCAAGGCTATGGTTTTTCCTGTGGTCATGTATGGATGTGAGAGTTGGACTGTGAAGAAAGCTGAGCACCTTAGAATTGATGCTTTTGAACTGTGGTGTTGGAGAAGACATTTGAGTGTCCCTTGGACTGCAAGGAGATCCAACCAGTCCATTCTGAAGGAGATCAGTCCTGGGTGTTTATTGGAAGGACTGATGCTGAGACTGAAGCTCCAATACTTTGGCCACCTTGTGTAAAGAGTTGACTCATTGGGAAAGACCCTGATGTTAGGAGGGATTGGGGGCAGGAGGAGAAGGGAACGACAGAGGATGAGATGGCTGGATGGCATCACCGACTTGATGCACATGAGTTTGAGTAAACTCTGGGAGTTGGTGATGGACAGGAGGCCTGGGGTGCTGCAATTCATGGGGTCACAAGGAGTCAGACACAACTGAGTGACTGAACTGAACTGAACTGAACTGTTGGCTCTAACTGCAAAGAATCTGCCTGCAGAGGAGGAGACCAGGATTCGATCCCTGAACTGGGAAGGAAATGGCAGCCCACTCCAGTACTCTTGCCTAAAGAATTACATGGACAGAGGAACCTAGCAGGCTAGTCCATGAAATCACAAAGAGTTGGACACAACTGAGAGACTTACACTTTTATTTAAGATAAATTCAGGAGGTCGGGAGAAAGTTTAAGTATTGAGGTGGTAGCTTTACACTCTATAAATTCTTTAAAAATCACTGAATTGTACACTAACAGTTGGTGAACTTTATGGTATATTTCAATAAAGCCATTAATCTGAAAGTGAATGTGTTAGTTGCTCAGTCGGTTCCAACTCTTTGTGACCCCATGGACTGTAGCTTGCCAGACTTCTCTGTCTGTCCATGGAATTCTCTAGGCAAGAATACTGGAGTGAGTTGCCATTTTCTTCTCCAGGGGATCTTCCTGACCCAGAGATTGAACTGGGTCTACTGAACTACAGGCAGATTCTTTACTGTCTGAGTCACCAGGGAAGCCCCAATAAAATTATGATAAACATTAAATGAGCAAGGTTCTTCAACCTTGGCTGCACATTTGAATCACTGGGGTAGTTTTAAGATATACTCATGCCTGGAGCCCTTGCTGTTGTTCTTATTCAGTCACTAAGTCGTGTCTGACTGTGGCATGCCAGGCTCCTTTGTCCTTCATTATCTGCTTGAGTTTGCTCAAATTCATGGCCATTGAGTCGGTGATGCCATCCAACCGTCTTATCCTCTGTCATCCCCTTCTTCTCTTGCCCTCAATGTTTCCTAGCATCAGGGTTTTTCCAATGAGTCAGTTCTTTGCATCAGGTGAACAAAGTATTGGAGTTCAGCTTCAGGATCAGTCCTTCCAATGAATATTCAGGACTGATTTCCTTTAGGATTGACTGGTTTGATCTTCTTTCAAGTCTGAGACCCCTTATTATGATTTAATACTCTTGGGATCAGGGTGTAATTAATTTTTTAACACTTTTCCAGTTATTTAAATGTTCAGTGGTTGAGAACAACTACAATAAAGGTTTGTTCTTTCTTGAAGCCTTAATATATGGTATTGCAACTCTCTATTAAGCTATTCAACAATTTATAAAACATTCATTACATCTCAGGCACAGTGTTTGACTCTGAGGAGACAGAAAATAAAGAAGATCTCATCTTTGTCTCCATGAACTAATGAACAGGAAAGAGGTACAATCCACTCATTATAACAGTATGATAAATTTTATAACAACAGTTAAGTACAATGTTAGTGGAAGTGCAAAGAAAAGAATAATCAAAGCTGAATAATGAAAGAAAAGGTCAAACAAAGATATGCAAAGCATAGAGTATTGAAGAAAAAACAAGTAATTCAGTATAGCTGAAAACTTGGGAAAGGAAAAAATATATTGAGAGAACCTGAAAAGGAGGGCACAGTGAAATTGCAGAGCATATTATAAACTATACAATGGGAAGCTGTTGAGTGAAAGGCCTTCAGAGAGAGTACTCTATCAGCATCATAAGTAATGAATTAGAAGATTTTCACTTCTGGTCAAGATGGGGCAATAAGAACCAAACACACACACACACACACACACACACCTGTAAAAAACAAAAACTGTACAAAATATATGAAACTATAGATTTCAAGACAATTGGTGATCAGGCAACAAAAAACAGGCATCCCTGAAATACAAGAAACGAATGAGGTGAGCTCAATTATTGCTTCAGCTTACTGCCTGGAAAAAGTTTTAGTTCATGGTGTAGGAACAAGGAATCCAAGTAGAATCCAGAAGACTTCTCAGTTGAGGAGACAATGCCGAGTCTGAGGAGAGTGATGTAGATCAAGTTTACAGGCATGAGCACTAGAGAGAAGAAATCTGCACACAGAGAGAACTCTGGAAATCTGCAGAGACTCCTCTTAGGATCCTGCTAAGTACTGACCAGTGCATGCATTTCTGGTTGTTCAGTCGCTCAGTCATGTCCAACTCTTTGTAACTCCATGGACTGCTGCACACCAGGCTTCCCTGTCCTTCACCAACTCCCGGAGTTTTCTCAAATTCAAATCATTGAGTCAGTGATGCCCTCCAACCATCTCATCCTCTATCAACCCCTTCTCCTCCTGCTTTCAATCCTTCCCAGCATCAAGGTCTTTTCCAATGAGTCAGTTCTTTGCATCAAGTGGCCAAAGTATTGGAGTTTCAGCTTCAGTATCAGTCCTTCTAATAAATATTCAGGGTTGACTTCCTTTAGGATGGACTGGTTGGATCTCCTTGCAGTCCAAGGGACTCTCAAGAGTCTTCTCCAATACCCCAGTTCAAAAGTATCAATTCTTTGGCACTCAGCCTTTTTTATGGTCCAACTCTCACATCCATACATGACTACTGGAAAAATCATAGCTTTGACTATACAGATTTTGTTGGCAAAGTAAGTCTCTGCTTTTTAATATTCTGTCTAATTTAATATAATTTAATATAGGTTTGTCATAGCTTTTCTTCTAACGGGCAAGTGTCTTTTAAATTCATGGCTGCAGTCATCATCTGCAGTGATTTTGGAGCCCAATAAAATAAAATCTGTCACTGTTTTCCCTGTTTCCCCATCTATTTGCCATGAAGTGATGGCACCCAATGCCATGATCTTAGTTTTTTGAATGTTGAGTTTTAAACCAGCTTTATCACTCTCCTCTCTCACCTTCATCTGAGGCTCTTTAGTTCCACTTCACTTTCTGCCATAAGACTGGTGTCATCTGCATATCTGAGGTTATTGATATTTCTCCTGGCAATCTTGACTCATGCACAAAGAGAGTGTATGAAAATGCTCCAGGAAGCAGGAAGTAAATATGCGAATACTCTGAAGAAAAGAAAAAAGAAAATTTTTAAGAACTAAAAGATTCATACGGAATATAATAAGGCAGAAAGTGAATGTCTCCCAGTAGTGTCCAACTCTTTGCGACCCTATGGACTGTAGCCAGCCAGGCTCTTCTGTCCGTGGAATTCTCCAGGCAAGAATACTAGGGTGGGTTGCCACTTCCTTCTCCAGGGATCTTCCCAACCCAGGGATCAAACTCAGGTTTCCTGCACTGCAGGCAGATTCTTTACCACCTGAGCCACCAGGGAAGCCCAATCCACAATAAGGCAAGTGTGCTGGAAAGAGATGATTCTAAAAAGTCAAACATCAGACTTTATTAATAACTTTTAAATTCTTGAACAATACATACCTGTTTCACTGATTGACTAGCTCTCCATTTTCAATACCCTATTCTATTTTTTAATGGCTGATTTTTTAAGTTCATTGCATGTATTGATGAGAATCTTTCATACTTCTAAGTATTACACAAATCTATGGGGGAAAACAATTATAAATCCAAAGATATTATCATATAATGGGTTTCTTCTAGTCAGGTATTAACTCAGATTAAAATCAAATGTGACAAATTTCCTGCCCTGTTATTAGCCAAGATACTTCCCTTTATCTGGGCCTTTAAAGCTACTTTACAAATAACTGTATAATCCAGCTGAAAGACCAGACAGAGAAAATACAACACAGTAATCTATTCAAAGTTACTCAACAGAAAGAAGTACTATTCTTGGTGAGAGACCAAAAGAGAAAAACCTGGCAATATCTAAACCTGTAGGAAGCTGCCGATTAGGTAGTACTCCAACAGGGAAATATTGAAGAAGGGAAAAGGCAAATTTCCTAGAAAAGGGAGAATAATAGGAGCAAAGATTTTTTGCAAATATGCAAGCGAGGTGTATGTATGTGTGTGAGGCTGAAAAGTTGGAAATTGTGGGAATGTGTTGTAAATAAGACTGAAAACATATTGCATGAGTCACAGGTCTCTGAATTCTAGTCTGAGAGATTTAAATTCTAGTCTTTACAATCTGTAGATTCAATGCAATCCCTATCAAACTACCAATGGTAAATTTCTCACAGAACTAGAACAAATGATTTCACAATTTGTATGGAAACACAAAAAACCTCAAATATCCAAAGCAATCTTGAGAAAGAAGAAGGGAACTGGAGGAATCAACCTTACTGACTTCAGACCATACTACAAAGCTACAGTCATCAAGACAGTATGGTATGGCACAAAGACAGACATATAGATCAATGGAACAAAGCAGAATGTCCAGAAATAAGTCCATGCACCTATGAGCACCTTATCTTTGACAAAAGGGTCAAAAATATACAATGGAGAAATCTCTTTAACAAGTGGTGCTGGGAAAGCTGGTCAACCACATGGAAAAGAATGAAACTAAAACACTTTCTAACAGCATACACAAAAATTAATTCTAAACGGATTAAAGATCTAAATATAAGATAAGAAACTATGAAACTCTTAGAGGAAAACATAGGCAGAACACTATCCGACATAAATCACAGAAAGATCCTCTATGACCCACCTCCCAAAATAATGGAAATAAAAACAAAAATAAACAAATGGGACCTAATTAAACTTAAAAGCTTTTGCACAGTGAAGGAAACTACAAGCAAGGTGAAAAGGCAGCCTTCAGAATGGGAAAAAATAATAGCAAATGAAACAACTAACAAAGAATTAATCTCCAAAATATACAAGCAGCTCATGCAGCTCAATACCAGAAAAGCAAACAACTCAATCAAAAAGTAGGCCAAAGAACTAAACAGACATTTCTCCAAAGAACACATACAGATGGCTAATAAATACATGAAAGATGTTCAATATCACTCATTATTAGAGAAATTCAAATCAAAACCTCAATGAGGTATCATCTCACGCTGATCAGAATGGCCGCCATCAAAATGTCTACAAAACAATAAATGCTGGAGAGGATGTGGAGAAAAGGTAACTCTCTTACACCGTTGGTGGGAATGCAAACTGGTAGAACCACTATGGAGAAAAGTGTGGAAATTCTTTTAAAAACTGGAAATAGAACTGCCATACAACCCAGGAATCCCACTGCTGGGCATACACACTGAGGAAACCAGAATTGGAAGAGACACGTGTACTCCCATATAGCATCTCATAAGGGCTAAGACTGACCTGTAGGGGCTATATGGGTTTTTGTCACTGATTCTAAGAATTGGTTGGCTCTTTCTACTTTTCCTGAAGACTGAGGCCTCCAGGCACAATGGAGGTAATAAGTAATGCCCCCTTTAGAGACCCCCTTAGGTAGACTTTAGAAGTAAATGATGTCCCATTGTCACTTTGTAGGGACCTGGGAAGGCCAAATCTTGGAATGACTTCATAGAGCAGCTTTTTTACAGCCTCCTCAGCCTTTTCAGTCTACCTTCAATCCATCCTGTGACTATATCTATCAAGCCTAGCAGGCATTTATATCCTTGAGAAATTGGCATCTGTGCAAAGTCTATCCGCCAGTCCTAGGTAGGTCCTTCACTGTCGTTGGATGGGCTGGGCCAGCTGGGGTTTTGAGTTTCTTGGGGATTATTTAATTGGCAAGTGGGACACGAGGAGAATATTTGCCTTATAGTCTTTTGGAGGTCTGATCCTCTGAAGGACCTTTCTAGTAATCTTTGGAGGGCCTTGTCCCCTAAATGAGTGATGGCATGTAAGGAGTAAATGAACTTCCACTGGATGTTCCCAGGCAGAAAACAGAGCCCCTCCTTTTGGAACCACCCCATATGATTTTCTTGAAAACCCTCCCTCTTAGCTTTAAGAGTCTCACCTTCAGTATATGAATGAGTTTCCAGCAAATTAGTCTGTGGAATTAGGGTGGCAACCCCGATTAGGTCATGGTTCTGTAATGCTGCTCTCTTAGATGCCTGATCAGCTGCTTGGTTCCCTCATGCCACTTCCGTGCTCCCTTTTCGGTGTCCTTTACAGTGGGAGACTGAAACCTCAGTGGGCAGATGGACTGCCTCCAAGAGCCTAAGAATTTGATCACCATATTTGATTGGGGACCCTCAGATGGTCAAGTGGCCTCTATCTTTCCAAATAGCAGCATGCGTGTGTAGCATCAAAAAGGCATACTTGGAGTCAGTGTAAATGGCTACTCTTTTTCCTTTCTCCAGCTCTAAATCTCGAGTCAGGGCTATGAGCTCAGCCAATTGGGCTGTAGTAGCTGGTGGCAAAGGTTTAGCCTCTATGGTCTCAAAATTGGAGACTATTGCCTATCCTCCGCTCCATCCAAGACAAAGCTGCTTCCATCAGTGTACCAATTTCCTCAGGATTGGTCAGAGGATCTTCTGACAATCTCTCTCAGAGTTTTGTCCAATGGTCCAAAGTTTCTAAGCAAGAGTGAAAGGGGAAAGAGCCCTCAAAGGCAGGCAGGAGGGCGACTGGGTTAAGAACCTCACAAGGGGGTGTAGTCAGGCCTGGATTTTCCATCAGCACTACTTGATACCTGAGGATCCTTTGATCAGACATCTATAAATGGCCTCTCCCATTCAGGAGTTGTTTCACTTGGTAGCTAGTAAAAATAGTTTGCAAAGAGTCGGACACGACTGAGGAACTGAACTGAACTGAAGAGAAAGTTTTAAAGCATCTTCTATCAGGACTGCAGTAGCTGCAAGTTTTTGAAGGCAGGGAGGCCAGCCTTGGGTGGTTGGGTCAAGTCTCTCGGATAAGGAAGCTACTGGTTGGGGCTCAGGTCTCAACCTTTGAGTAAACATTCCCAAGGCTATTCTTTCTTTTTCATGGACATATAGATGGATTGCTTTCTCTGGGTCTGGCAACATCAAGGCGGGTGCTTGGATTAAGGCCTGTTTTAGTGTAGCCTCTGCCTCCTTTTGAGGAATTGTCTTGTCCCTTTAAGCATTCATATAAAGGTTGGACGATCAGGCCATAGTTGGGTATCCAGATTTTACAATACCTGGTTAGCATCAGGAAAGCTCGCAATTGCTTTTGAGTCGTGGGGGAGGGCAACTGGAGGATTCCTTGTACTTGGTCGAAGGACAGCCTCCTGGACCCGTGTGTAATCTGAACTCCCAGGTCTTTGACTGGACCATCTGTGCCTTAGCATGAGACTTTATATCCCCTCTCAGCCAAAAAGTTTAGAATCTGAATCACATGTTGATGAGCATTTTCCTCATCTGAAGAGCAGATTAGTAGGTCATCTACATATTGCAATATTTTCCCATTAGGTCCCAGGTCCAGATCTAGAAGATCCCAACTAAAAACCTGTCCAAAGATGTGGGGGCTATGTCTGAACACCTGAGGTAATGCTGTCCAAGTCATTTGTTGGTGTTTTCCTCCTGGAGTTTTTGGTTCCTCCTTATTGGAGAGACCATAATGGGCTTCTCAGTAGTAACCAGGAACTGTAGGGCACTAGGGGCTGAGAAGCTTCCCATCACAAGGGTGGCCCCCAGCTAAGTGAGTATGTCTCTTCCCAATAAGGGAGTAGGACACTCAGAGACCACCAGAAACTGGTGGGAAAATATCTGTCCATCCCAGCGACAAAGAAGTGTTCAGGTGCATTTTTTGTAATTGCTTTCCCCATAGCACCCAAAATGCTACAGGTCTGAGGGGAGAAGTTTCCAGAGTAGGAGGTCAGGACAGAGTAGGAAGCCTCTGTGTCAACCAAGAGATTCTCGGGACTCCCTGCCACATCCAGTTGCACCCTTGGCTCCAGCCCCGTGATGGTTATCTGTGACAGCGGGCTGGCTGGAGTGGCGCTTCAGTCCTGTTGAACCATCGTGAAGGAGGGCTTGGCGCTTCACCTTGAGGCTCTTGGGTCCTGAGGACAGAGGGCCGCCCATGTCCCAATGATGGCCTTTCTAGTAAGCCATTTTAGGAGACTTGCCATGATTTGGACACTCTTTGGTGCAATGTCCCTTCTATCTACAGATTAGGCATTTGTCTCGTGCTCTGTCCTTCAAGGACTCAGGGTTTGCCACAGGGCTTCCCTGGAGGGCAGCCAGCATCTGGTCATGCCTTGTCTCTTTCCTTTTCTCCCTTTCCTGGGCCTTGGCCTCCCTCTCCTGTTCTCTGTTATAAAAGGTATTGGTGGCTGTCTGGACTATCTCATCTAGAGGCAGCAGCGTCCTGCTGCTGTAGCTATTGTAACTTTATCATTATGTCTGATGTACACTGGGACAGGAATTAGTCCTTTAAAATCACCTGTCCCTTGTAAGAGTCTAAGTCCCAATTGGTAAACTTTTGAAGGGCCTCTTTTAGCCTTTTGAGAAAGGCAATGGGGTTCTTGTTGGACTCCTGAGTTACTGCTGAGACTGGGCACAGCACCACAACTAATAGGCTTCCTCCTACTTCCATGGGTGGACTTCCTTAGGGGTGAGTCTTTCTGAAGCTTATCCTACCCAGTACTATTGCAACCTGAGAGCCAGGTGTCCCCAGGTCAGGCTGCAGATCCCCAGGCAGGTAGAGGCAGGTCATCCTCCTGGAGATCAAATCCCCCAGGCAGATCAAGGCTGGTTGTCTCCCTGGAATTGGGTCCCTGGGCAGGTTGAGGCATTTTGACCTCTTGGGACCCCTGGACTGGCAGATCCCCAAGCAGGCTGAGGCATGTCAACCTCCCAAGGACCAGATCCCTGGACAGGTCGAGGCAGGTCAACCTCCAGGGATCCCCAGGCTGGAGTTGGGTGTCCCCAAGGTCTCCAGCATGACTAGTGCTGGGTAGGATCAAGGGGTTGTAATCACAACTCATTGCTGGTTTGCCCACCCCGGAAGGAAATAGATAGCATGATGTAAAGCAATCCAAGCCTATGCTCTGAAACTATGAACCTGGTAAAATAGCCACAAGCCTAATCCTCTTATTGCTGTGAGGGAATGTTAAGTCACTGATTTCCTTCCCTAGCCCTCCATAAGAGCATTATAGGGTGCCTCCAGTGGTAAACATTTCATTGTCACAGACCCATTCTAGGTAATAACGGAAGTAATGATAAAGGAGTAGGTTATCTGGTCCTGCTAAGAGTATTTAAATAATGGACTGAGTGGAATGATGTTGCCTACAGAGGGGGCTTCCCTGGTGGCTCAGACAGTAAAGTGTCTGCCTGCAATGTGGGAGACCCGGGTTCGATTGCTGGGTCGGGAGGATCCCCTGGAGAAGGAAATGGCAACCCACTCATGGCAACCCACTCCAGTAGTCTTGCCTGGAAAGTCCCATGGACAGAAGAGCCTGGTAGGTTACCGTCCATAGGGTCGCGAAGAGTTGGACACGACTGAGCAACTTCACTTTCACTTTCACAGAGGGGGCAGGCTTGTGGTTGTAGGAGTTGAGGCAAAGTGGCTTAGGGACAAAACGATAAGAGGCAACAGATCAGATGTTCCATAAAGTGGAGTGGAGATTTGATCCAGGGGATATGTTTGTAGCTTTAGGAGAAGGATGGTAAGGGTTCGAGCTCAAATGGCCTGCAGGGCTAACCCCCGAAGTGGCAAACATTGTACCTGGAAGCCCAATCACCCTGGAAGGTTTGCCACCAACTGATGGGCTTCTAGCAGGCATTGTGTGCCTGTCACCCACCCCAGTGGGTCAACGGCGAGGTGCTGTTGTCACACATGTTGTAGGAAACACAGAAGATGAAGGCCTGAATCTCTAGAGGGATTGGAAACTATACAGTATTTCCTTCCCAAGGCCAAGCCATTTTCTAGTTGTCCCACCAGAAAATTGCAGAGGCAACACTGTGTGCCCAGACAGGGCTCACGAAAAGAGCAGCCTTTCTAGAAATAGAAAGCTGATGACCTACCCAATCAATACTTTGCAAACAAAGGCATAGATGGAGGGAGGAGCTGAAGGACAGGAGGAAAAGGCAACGGGAAGAACGTGCTGAGGAATCCCCTTCATAATGCCTGACCTGTGCTCACAGTTTTCATTGACCTGATCCTTGGCACAAGGGAGATTAAGGATAGAACCCTCACCCACTTGGGCAACAGCTACTGGGACACAGTGGATAGTGGTGTAACAGGAGGGAAAGGGGCAGGGCACAACTTTTGAAAGAATGACATAGCCCAAGGACATAACACAAACCAATTAGAATTAAATGTGTTGAAGATGGCAGACAAGTCAACTTTGACTAGACCTTGATCTGCAATCAGCAAGCTAAATGACATACTCAGAGGCTCCATGACAGTTTCAAAGCACTGTTGAAAGACCAAGGAGTGAGCAGTGGCCCAATTTCAGGAAATTTCTACCCTTTCCCCAAAATAGTTGGAATGACCCTCCCACTCATTAGCATATGAAATAACCCAGCCCATAAAAACTAATCATGCCACATTTCATAGCCACTGCACTCACCATTTGCAATAGCCCACACTCTGTGGAGTATGCTTCTCTCTGAATCTGAACAAATCCACTTCTTGCCTATCACTTTGTCTCTCACTGAATTCTCTTGGCAATGAGACATCAAGAACCTGAGTTTCACTAGATCCTGAAACCAGGTACCAAGGGTTTTGGCTGGGTTCGAGTCCCAGCCACGTGGGTTCAAGTCCCTGAAAGGTTGTTGTGGAGCCGTGAAAGATGCCAGGATTCTTGGCCTTCGGAGAAGAAGAATTCAATCCAGGGCCAGTGGTGAGGCTTGATCGCTCAGAGCTTTTGTGTAATAAAGTTTTATTAAAGTATAGAAGAGATAGAGAAAGCTTCTGACATAGACATCAGAAGGGGGCAGAAAAAGTGCCCCCCTGCTAGCCTTTAGCCAGATGCTATATAGCTACTAGCAGTCCACTAATTAGAGAAAGGAAATGTCTCAGAATTCAGAGAATGGCACCAGGCCCCTCACCAACAACATGCCTGCTTGCAGGGTGTTCAAGGAAACAAGCAAAGAGAGATTGTAAAGGAATTAACATTTTGTTAGCCATATGTCCTTCCAGCCATAGGGGCGAAGACCTCCTTCCTTAAACAGAAGTTTCTGGATTCTGAGACTGAGCCACATAAGCTTTCTGCCGCGTTTGTTTTGCTGTGCCGGTTTCCAGCACGCTGGGCTTCTTGTCACTTCCATGCACTGGGTTTCTGTCGCGTTCTGCTTCCGCCTTGACAGCTTTTGCCGAGTCGGGCTTCTGCTGTGCTTGGCCTCTGCCTCGCTGGGGCCAAGCGAGGTAGCTTGGCTGAGGTAGCTTCATCCAAGTTAGACCTGAGTCACAGCACCAGCTATGTCGGGAGAGTGTGTAATTTCCTTGGTTCTGTCTCTCCACAACAAAGATTTGAAATGGTGGACCAGTGTTACAGATTGGTTACAGCTCAGAATTTTATTTGGTAAACGGAGGGCAATACACCCTCAAGGCATGAGGGTGGGCCGACCCCAAAGGAGAGGCCTCAACTCATCTTGCGACCCTCTTTTTATACATTTTGTCTCCACACCCGCCCCCACCCCCCCGCCCCCGCCCCCCCCCGCCCCCACCCCCCACCCCCAGCAACCCCGAGCCTGCCCTATGCAAATTAGGGCTAGCCAGGAAGGGGGCATGTTTGTTTCACCTGAGGTTCTTGCTTTGGTCCTCAGATTTATCCTTTATTCCCTTTTTGTGGGCTTTTCCCTTTCTTTGTCTTTTAGCTATTGCCATTTTGGACTCCTTTCTCTATTCTAACTACCTAATAAAGGGACTCTATGTCTTTGAAAAAATGAAATCACAGTTAATGCAAATATTTGTTGCAGCATTTACTGGTGTTTGTAACTCAGGTTAGATGGTGCATTTAGTGAGGTCAAGGACTTCAGAATTATCTTAAGTAGGTCAGGTAGTCACCAAGAAAATCATTTTTGCTCAAGGCCACAGTCTGTACTCGTACTGCTGCTGCTGCTGCTAAGTCACTTCAGTCGTGTCCGACTCTGTGCGACCCCATAGACGGCAGCCCACCTGGCTCCCACGTCCCCGGGATTCTCCAGGCAAGAACAATGGAGTGGGTTGCCATTTCCTTCTCCAGTGCATGAAAGTGAAAGTGAAGTCGCTCAGTCGTGTCTGACTCAGCGACCCCATGGACTGCAGCCTGCCAGGCTCCTCCGTTCTAGATGTCTATTTAGCAATGTATACTATCTATCACAAAAACACCAGACCAAGCAGAGTCACAAAACTACAGAATTGAAGAGTTGGCAAGGGTCACAGAAATTATAAAATCAAAATGCCCCCAGTTCTCACAGCCTGCCATTGGACGTCTACATTCTTTCCTGCTAAATTGTAACCCCCATGAGGACAGAGACTCTTTTTCACCATCACAGCCCCCTGAATAATGTGTGGCCAGTAAATATTTTTGAGCAAGTAAATGGGTGTTCTTGTGGGGGAAATTGTGCCAGCTATATCCAGTAGTGGCGCTAGTAGAAAAGAATCTGCCTGGCAATGCAGGAGACATAAGAGACATGAGTTCGATCCCTGGGTTGGGATTCTTCCCTGGAAGGGAACGGCAACCCACTTTAGCATTTTTGCCTGGAGAATCTCATGGACAGAGGAACCTGGTGGGCTATACTCCATAGGATCTCAAAGAGATGGACACTACTGAAGCAATTTAGCAAGCATGCAAGCTTTCATTAAAAGTGGGAAGTTCAGAGTCTTCCCATTTGCATAGTGAATTGGAGCCACTGTAGCCTGAATATGGAGATATGATAATTCAGTACCTTGAAATGGGAAATGCATTTTAATCACCCCAGGCATTTTTTTTTTTTGCAAACGAATTGCTTCTGTTTTTATGACAATATGAGATCATGAACCCATTCACCTTAACGGTGGTTAATAAGGCCTATAAAGCAAGTCGTAAAAATGCTTTGTTTGCAGTGCTGTTTTTAGAAACTCTTATCTTATGGAAAAATCTTCTCATTATGGAAAGCTTTTTAGTTATTTAAGAATCCTGGAAATAAAAGGATTCCCATGAACTTAAGAACATCCTTCATACCTTAATTAAGGAATCAAAGTATTTGCAGACAGTGGTAAGAATTATTTCTAAATTTACTTCAAATCTATATAAACTATACATTTTTTTGCTGGTACCATAAAGTAGAATTTAATCTGGAAATGGCTGAAAATAGTCTGAAAAAAGACACTGTACAATGAGGTAACAGTCTGAGACAATAGACAAATAATAATTTCAAGGAAAAATATTTTCTATTGAATGATATTTCTTCCATTAAATATATATATACATGAAGTCACTCAGTCGTGTCTGACTCTTTGCAACCCCATGGACTGTAGCCTACCAGGCTCCTCAATCCATGGAATCTTCCAGGCAAGAGTACTGGAGTGGGTTGCCATTTCCTTCTCCAGGGGATCTTCCCAACCCAGGGATTGAACCCGGGTCTCCTGCGTTGCAGGCAGACGCTTTACTGTCAGAGCCACCAGGGAAGCCCATTAAATACATATATATGATTTTTTTTAAATCTCACCTTAGAAAATGAAAAGGTAAAATTTAAGAATAGTGAATGCAAATTAAGGGAAGACTGATAACCTAGTTTTACAATTAGATTAGCACAAAATTTAAAGGCAATGCATTCATAGCTAATGAGGCCAAGTATGAGTTGCTACAAGTTGAGAAAAATAATCTGGAAATATGTATTAAAATTTAAAGTACGCACACTTCTGAACTAGCAGTACTACTTTTTGGGACTCTGTCCTGCTGTAATAAAAAATACATGTATTGGAAATTCCCTGGCGGTCCAGTGGTTAGGCCTTGGAGCTTTCACTGTGGTAAACCGAGTTCAATCCCTGGTACCCTGGTTGAGAAACTAAGATCCCACAAAGTGAAAAATGTCAGTTGCTCAGTGGTGTCCAACTCTTTGTGATCCCATGGACTGTAGCCAGCCAGGCTCCTCTGTCCATGGAATTCTCCAAGCAAGAATACCGGAGTGGGTAGCCATTCCCTTCTCCAGGGGATCTTCCTGACCCAAGAATTGAACCCAGGTAGGTATCCCACACTGCAGATAGATTTTTTTTTTTAATCATTTGAGCCACCTGCAAGCTGAGGGCCAAAATACAAACAAAACAACTAAAAAATACATGTACCTAAGATAAATGGATAAAGGTGTATGTTGCATTGTTATAGCACTGTTTGATGCTGCAAAAGAAAATAAAAAAGGAAAAAACAACTAGAAATAAATTGAGTGTCTATAATTATAGTTAATAAAAAATATTTGACTATAAAAAACTATGTTAGGTTTTGACTTAATACTGGAGGGATGTTTTGATTTAATAATTAAAATTTATGGAGTAATATGAAGAATATAGTCTCTTTTCTGTGAAACCAACTTTTAAATAAAAACCATATGTGCATATTTTTGTGTTTATAAAAGCATGGAGCTTTTAATATTGATTACCCAAGGTAATGGCAGTACTAAGAGGTGATTTAAAAGGGAGCTTTAGAGCTCCATAAACTACATTACTTCCTCAAAAGCCACTCTACATATACATAAAAAGAAGGAAAGTGCTTCCCGTTAGTTCAGTGGTAAATAATCTGCCTGCCAATGCAGGAGACATGGGTTCCAACCCTGACTCAGGAAGATCCCGCGTGCTGCGGAGCAACTAAGCCTGTGCACCACGACTGCATAGCCACAACTACTGAGACCGCGGGCTGCAACTCCTGAAGCCCGGTGCCCTAGAGCCCATGCTCTTCAATAGAGAAACCACTGCAATGAGAAACCCAAGCACAGCAAGGAGAGGCCAGCCTATGAAGCAATGAAGACCCAGCACAGTCAAAAAAAAAAAAAAAAAAAAAAATTTAAATATATTTTAAAAAGAAAAAGAACTAAAAAGAGTCTTCCTGGTATTTGCACACAGCTCCAGGAAAAGTCACCTGTTCCTTTCTGCTGCTGCTGTTAAGTCGCTTCAGTCGTGTCCAGCTCTTAGTGACCCCATGGACTGCAACCTACCAGGCTCCTCCATCCATGGGATTTTCCAGGCAAGAGTACTGGAGTGGGGTGCCATTGCCTTCTCCAAATCTGTGTGACTTGAAGAAAATCAGTCCATTTGCTCTGTAATTTCTGAACCTAATCAAATCACTACACCTAAACAATGCTGCATGGAAATTCTGAAGTCTTCTTAGCTTCAACAAAGTAAAATGGAAAAGAGACAGCTTTTTCATATACACCTTTTAAAAAAAAATTAAGTTACCATGTAATATTTTCAAAACTTAAAATGATACTCTAAAAAAGTTGTGGTGAAACTAATTAGGAATTTATACCACTGTGTGCTGAGCAGGGGAAGTGGGGAAGGAGTGTTCAGGAGGAAACTGTTCAGTGTTCAGGAGGAGTGTTCAGTTGTTAACTACCAAAAGTAATAGAAATGTTAGTGATTTTTAATTGGTTTGTTCATATTCCTTCATTTTTTCCCCAGTATTTTTTTTCCTTCTCTCTGAACTGTACCCAAAGTCTGGACATTTTTAGCTGTTAGGACTAGAAAGGGTCAAAGTTCTTCCTCAAATCATTCTATAGTCAATTCTTTTTCACGTTCTCTTTGAAGTTTATCCTCCAGCATTGGTTTCCAAATTCACATACTATATTTTTTCATATAAAGTACCTGTTGCTAATATAGTGGCAAACTAGATTTAGGATTAGTCTTCCAGAAATTATGAATTTGCCCAAGCTATTGGTCTTTCATTCGCATGACCATTTCTCCTTACAACCAAAGTGCCCACCATGGAACAAAGTTTTGTTTGTGCCTATCATCTAAGAAAAGTTACAAAATTTAAGCTTCAACTCTCATGCAAGTAAATTGGGAAGTTTATGCATACATAGTATCTTGTGAATAACTCCAATATATCTATTATATCATGTGTGTGTGCATGTGATTGTATCCCCATAAATGTAAGCTTCAGTAAGGCAGGCATCATGTCTTTTATTTCATCTTTTTCCAGTGTCTAGCAGAGTGCTTGACATAAGTACTAATAAATGTTCATTGGATACATAAAAATATAAAAAAATGAACATTTAATGAATGCCTACTTCGTCCAAGAATACAGTTATTTGGGCTTCCCTGATAGCTCAGTTGGTAAAGAATCTGCCTGCAGTGCAGGAAACCCCAGTTCAGTTCCTAGGTTGGGCAGATCTGCTGGAGAAGGAATAGGCTACCCATTCCAGTATTCTTGGGCTTCCCTTGTGGATCAGCTGGTAAAGAATCCACCTGCAATGCGGGAGACCTGGATTCGATCTCTGGGTTGGGAAGACCCCCTGGAGAAGGGAAAGGCTACCCACTCCAGTATTGTGGCCTGGAGAATTCCATGGACTGTATAGTCCATGGGGTTGCAAAGAGTTGGACACGACTGAGTGACTGGACTGAACTGAACTGAATCAGACACTTGAGATACATCTTCAGTGGATCTCAATTCTTAAAATATTCAAATCCAAATACTTTATACGTCTTTCAGTTCAGTTCAGTCACTCAGCTGTGTCCAACTCTTTGAGATCCCATGGACTGCAGCACACCAGGCCTCCCTGTCCATCACCAACTCCCAGAGTTCACCCAAACTCATGTTCATTGAGTTGGTGATGCCATCCAACCTTCTCATCCTCTGTCGTCCCCTTCTCCTCCCACTTTCAATCTTTCCCAGCATCAGGGTCTTTTCAAAAGAGTCAGTTCTTTGCATCAGGTGGCCAAAGTATTGGAGTTTCAGCTTTCACATCACTCCTTCCAATGAATGTTCAGGACTGATTTCCTTTAGGATGGACTGGATCTCCTTGCTGTCCAAGGGACTCTCAAGAGCCTTCTCCAACACCACAGTTCAAAAGCATCAGTTCTTCGGCACTCAGCTTTCTTTATAGTCCAGCTCTCACATTTTACATGACTACTGGAAAAACCATAGCCTTGACTAGACGGACCTTTCTTGGCAAAGTAATGTCTCTGCTTTTTAATAAGCTGTCTAGGTTACTCATAACTTTTCTTCCAAGGAGCAAGTGTTTTTTAATTTCATGGCTGCAGTCACCATCTGCAGTGATTTTGGAGCCCAAAAAAATAAAGTCTGTCACTGTTTCCATTGTTTTCCCATCTATTTGTCATGAAATGATGGGACCAGATGCCATGATTGTAGTTTTCTTAATGTTGAGCTTTTAAGCCAGCCTTTTCACTCTCCTCTTTCACTCTTATCAAGAGGCTTTTTAGTTCCTCTTCACTTCCTGCCATAAGGGTGGTGTCATCTGCATATCTGAGGTGATTGATATTTCTCCCAGCAATCTTGATTCCAGCTTGTGTTTCTTCCAGTCCAGCATTTCTCATGATGTACTCTGCATATAAGTTAAATAAGCAGGGTGACAATATACAGCCTTGACGTAGTCCTTTTCCTATTTGGAACCAGTCTGTTGTTCCATGTCCGGTTCTAACTGTTGCTTTTGACCTGCATACAGTCTGTAAGTAAATAATAAATCATCATTTATTATATTAAAATACATAACATGTTCAGTTAGATTTTTTTCCCCCCAATTCTCATGGTAACTTCCAAAAATGTCTGAAAATTTTTTTAACAGAACTTGCTTGGCATAGCAAAAAGGAGAGATATGTGTGTTCCAGCCAATGAGCAGGGCCTTGGCTCTTTAGCTCACCTAGGTATGGTTTCTCTTTCTTTAATTTGCTAAGTCTTTCTACACCCAAAGGAGGTAAACTATAGTATCTCTAAAGATCATTTCCTTCTCCTTACATTTTATGATTTTATAGTTTAAATTCTGTCACTTTTCAATTATAATTCTACTTCAAGTTGAAAAACAAAAAAACACATCATCCTGCTTTCTCATGTTGGCAAGCCTTGTTTATATAAATGATCAGATGGTGATTGTAGCCATGGAATTAAAAGACGCTTACTCCTTGGAAGGAAAGTTATGACCAACCTAGATAGCATATTAAAAAGCAGAGACATTACTTTGCCAACAAAGGTCTGTCTAGTCAAGGCTATGGTTTTTCCAGTGGTCATGTATGGATGTGAAAGTTAGACTGTGAAGAAAGCTGAGTGCCGAAGAATTGATGCTTTTGAACTGTGGTGTTGGAGAAGGCTCTTGAGAGTCCCTTGGACTGCAAGGAGATCCAACCAGTCCATTCTGAAGGAGATCAGCCCTGGGATTTCTTTGGAAGGAATGATGCTAAAGCTGAAACTCCAGAACCTTGGCCAGCTCATGCGAAGAGTTGACTCATTGGAAAAGACTCTGATGCTGGAAGGGATTGGGGGCAGGAGAAGGGGACGACAGAGGATGAGATGGCTGGATGGCATCACGGACTCGATGGACCTGAGTTTGAGTGAACTCTGGGAGTTGGTGATGGAGAGGGAGGCCTGGTGTGCTGCAATTCATGGGGTCGCAAAGAGTTGGACACGACTGAGCGACTGAACTGAACTGAACTGAACTGAACAAATACTCCCGTGATGGTCTTCAACAAGCACAAAATAGAGTAGCTATTGATACCAATAGATTCATTGCAGATGTTCATCACATTAATCTAATATTTGCTAAACTTTCACCCGATTTTGTTCAAACAAACACTCAAACGTCTTGGAGAAATCACACACACAGAGGCACACACACAATATAAGCATCCTTTATGTGGTTCTACCCTTCATTAGCTTTCCTCTTCCATCTGCAAATCAAAACCTCTTCACACACGATATTTCACTATACTCTTCGGAAATAAGATCCCTTTCGGACATGAGAATGTGAAGGGAAATGAGTATTTTCTGCAACCCGTCTCTAAGCTAAGGATTTCCCACCACCTGCTGCTTTCTGCACTTCACAACTAGTGCTCCAGCTCGCTTTCCTGGGAGGAGAGGAGACGGGAAGGGAGGGGTGGAAGGTTGCTGCGAGCAAGAGGCGGGATTGAGGGATGGGAGGCCGGGGCAGGCGTGGCCCGGCCCGACTGCGGGATAAATACCGAGAGCTGGAGCCCGGGCGCAGAGAGGACTCCCGGGGACGCCTGAGCCGAGCAGCACCGAGGACAGCGACTGGCGGCGCCGGCGCCCTGAGTTCCCTTCTCCTGCAGCCCGGGATTTCTTCTTACACACACACACAGACGTTCACACTCGCGCACGTGCACAGACACACGCGCACCTATACCCTGAGGTTCTCACCCCACTTCAGCGCTGACACGCGCATACTCCACGCAGACCACCCACTCCGCTCTACGATGGCAGAATCCCACCTGCAATCATCTCTGATCACAGCCTCACAGTTTTTTGAGATCTGGCTTCATTTCGACGCTGACGGTGATTATCTTTTATCTTTTTAACTGTTTGAAGAACCTTGTCCCACCCTCTTCCCTTCCTTGAGCCTCCTGATCCGATTATCCTTCATTTCTTTTCTTTGCTTCTTCCCCTATCTCCCTAATCTCTCTCCAGTTGGCTGCCAACCATGAACTTTAAAGTTTGTGTGTTGTTTCTATGTTACCCCAAAACCTTGGAAGTTTTTTTTTTTTTTTCTCTCTCTCTCTCCAAGGATGATACTAATAGAAGGTGGGGGGTTGGGGTGGAGGGTAGCGACAGCGAGAGAGACCCTACCCTGCAAAATTTCTATGGCTACACTCATCAATCCAACCATCCTCCTTTGCCCTTAGTGGGTCTCTCCCAGGAGGGGACCACTGCCCTGTCGTGTATCTTTTGCGGGTTAATCAATAATCAATAATAAATATTGAGGCCAAGATGGGACCTCTCCAGTGGCCGGAAAATAGCTATTGTGGAAATTGAACGGGGAAGAAACTTAAGAGTGAAATGTCTGACAAATGGGTGCTTCTTTGTCTTTACAGGAAGTGGTTACCTGGAAGGAAAGGAGCTTCAGAATCTGATTCAGGAGCTCCAGCAGGCGCGGAAGAAGGCTGGTTTGGTAGGTTGAAGTTTGCAAGGGAGGAAAGAGACCTTTGTCCTTGAATAAATATTCTAGCGTTCTCATAAAGAGCTAGCGAAATCAAATGGTTTCCGGGGACGTAAACATTTATTTACTGAGAAGGGGAGAAAGAGTGCCTTTTGAAATTGTGTAGGGAGAAAGAGAGGGAGAAGGAGGGGGAGACGCAGAGACAAAGAAGAGAGAGAAAGAGAAATTCCTTAAAGGGAAAAAGCCTTACAATATGAAATCAGAGCGTTTAAAAGATTGTATACTTGTACTTGAATAGTACTTAAAAGGAAAGTGTGGGTGAGACCTGTTAGCAGATCACCACCTCTTCTATTGAGTTCAGTTAGGTAATTTTTAACCTCTCTTTAATAGCCTGAAAAGTAAACGAGTAGAAATACATTTCTGCCCCTTGGAGGTCAGGAAACCAATATGTAGATTATGGATCTCTTATTCTATTGCCAATTATTATTCTTGTAATGTTGATGTGGTTGGAGTGAGGAGAAAATGTCCTTCCTCACTGGGGGAAATTTGTACAACTTTGCAACATAATAATGAGCAGGAAATTTAGCAAAAAGGGAGTTCATTTCTGTTGTGAGGAAGAAAATCAAAAGTTAGAGATGTAAAATGTAATTTTAAGAACTTCACACATTTTAAACAAGCAAAGTGATTCTCTAATGGGAAGCAATTAGTGGGATTTTGAAAATAATCTATATTTGTAATTTAAGCTATCAGTTAATTTTTACTAATTATGAATAGCTTCCTTTAGGCATAAATTAGCCTGTTAAGAAAATATATTGTCAGCATAGGGATTTTACATTATATGTATACATATATATATATGAAGATACAAAGATATATCTTTAGAGGAAAATATAATTGTGTGAGCTTTTAGCAAATCACCACCTCCAGCACTGAGTTATATACATAATAGTTAACAGAGGAGCCTGGAAGGCTGTGGCCCACAGGATCACAAATAGTTGGACAAGACTGAGAAGGATGGCCATACATACATACATATATATATATACACACATATAATTCACTACTAGTCACCTTTTTGTTCTATCTAAATTGAAAATTGTGTGGCACACATCTCTGTACAACATATTAAAATAACGCCTAGTCCTCCAGGCTCCCCTGTCCATGGGATTCTCCAGGCAAGAATACTGGAGTGGGTTGCCGTGCCCTCTTCCAGGGGATCTTCCCAACCCAGGGATTGAACCCAGGTTTCCTGCATTGCAGTCAGATTCTTTACACCACCAGGGAAGCCCAAGAATAGTGGAGTGGATAGCCTATCCCTTCTGCACGGGATCTTCTCAACTCAGGAATTGAACAGGGGTCTTCTGCATTGCTGCAGGCGGATTCTTTACCAGCTGAGCTATCAGGGAAGCTCCAAAAGAACGCCAGAGGACACTAAAATGATTTATAATGCATTAAAAGCTATCAGTTGCTAAAATCCAATGATTTAAATAAAATTGATTTAAAACCAGAGAGCACTCTGGGATCCTGGGTCAGGAATATACCCTGGAGAAGGAAATGGCAACCCACTCCAGTATTCTTGCCTAGAGAATCCCATGGACAGAGGAGCTTGGTGGGCTACAGTCCATGGGGTCACAAAGAGTCAGGCACAACTGAGCACGCACATGACACTCTGGGAATTGTTTTACCCAGATTTGATGTTACATAAATTTGAAAGTGTAATAGGACGGGATCAAATAAAATTGAAAATGTTTTATATACTCTCTCCATACCATCTTATACATTACCATGTACATAAATTCATGCAATACTATCATTATAGATCTATGTATCTTTGACTAATAATACAAAACATTTTCTTCTACAGTTAAAATATATATATTTAAAATATCTGGTTGAGAAATCTTACTTACCATAAAATTTCTAATTAAAACCTTTAAAGATGTTTCCACCAGCTAAATGATTATATTTTAATTTTCCTAGAAGTAATTTTAATATTTATTTTCAGCTTAGAAATTCAGATATTTAGAAACTCTATACATGTTTTCAGATATTTCCTTTCCTCTTCCCATTTTAATATATAAACTTTTTGTAAACAATGACTTCATCTTAGTCTTTTTAAAATTTTAGATCTTAATTATTTTTTTCTACTGCTAAGTTTCCAATCTTAGAATATTGGAAGATGTTATTGTTGGATTATAATCCAATAATACCAAATCTGAGCACAGGTTCAGGATTATATCAAGTTGCTTAACAGCTTGATTATTGTAATATAGGTTTGAATAGTTAAAATCTAAATCAAGACATGAATTGAAACATTCATATACTAGACAAATATTTCACTACTGGCCTCACTGTATTAAATAAACTTTTATCTATTTTTTCTTCTCTTTATTTTTAGAACTTAAAGGTTGAACTTATAAACCAGGTTTCTTTGCATTTCTAGCAATAGGATAACAGATTTTACTGCATTAATGGAAAAATTGTTTGGCTTAGCATATTAATAATGTGAAATTTCAAAAATTTCACTAATATTAACTGTAGGTGAATATAACATTAATGAAATATCATAACAATATACTTTCAGAACTAGCATTTTTCACTAAACCGTCTCTAAGTTTACATTTGTTTTTTATAAAGCTTTAACTTATTATCATTATCATTGTAATTATGTTTTGCACTGTTTCAGGTAATAAAGGTAGGTTGAAATTAATCCATATTGGAAGAGGTTTTTTAAGCCTATTTTAAGCTGCTTAATTACTATTTGTTACCTTCTATTAAAGATATTTACGTTTAACCAAAGTAGGATTTTGTAACACTAGTAATAATAATATTCAGCCTCAGTACAGCCCTCAGACTCTATTAAGCTATTTATCCCTAGAGCAAATGTGTGTGATAGATACTATCACCATCTTGTTAGTTATGATAAAAACTGAAACCTTAATTTACTTTTCCAAGGACACAGAATAGGACATTCATAAAGGCTGACCTATTTTACATCAGCTTCAGTTAATGCAATAGGGCTATTTTAAATGGGCTATGTTGAAGACCCAAGGGTATAAAATCCAACTTCCTGAATACTAGTTCTATCTATGTTCAGGTCATTAGTTTACAGTTCAGAGCTATCCATTCTGTCAATATGTGAAGAGGTTATGTAAGCAATAGAATAGATTGAAAAAGATAAGTCAAACGAGATGAAAGCTTTCACTTTGTCCCTCTTCAATAATCTTCTGTACGTAACTAAATGGAAACGAGAACATCCTCTTGGTAGAAAATGGAAACAAGGAAACACTGGAGAACTACTCCCTAAATTTCTCTTGGAGACAAAGATCTTCAGTGTATACAATCAGTGATCCAAACTAAGGTCATCAGTATCTCGTATGTCTAATGAAAGTACAAATTGGCCAAGTCATTTTTGTTAATTTGACACAAATTTTTCTGATTTTTAATTTGTAAGAACATTTCCAGCTTCTTCCACACTGGAAACTTTCTTTGTTTAAAAATGAGTTGCTTTTGAACATTCACATTTGCTTGTCCAAGATGAAAACACAATATTAACTTCCATGGATAAAGCATGTTATAAGGAAAATGTTATAGGATAATTAGTGCAGCAATATAAAATAATCTTCCCTGAAGCAAGTAATGTTAAGGTGCATTCATGAGGATCGCTATATTTAAATTCAGTAAAGGTTATGAACAGAATAATTCTGACTACATTTTTAAAGGATAACATATTCTCAAAACTAATAATAGAAGTTAAATCATAATGACTGATTCAGAAATTATGTCTTTCATTTCAAACCAGTAAAACTGGTGCATCAGTTACATCCTAATTTTCATGAAAAGGTTAATCAATATGCATAATTCTAAATGGTTCTAATTCCAGTTTTTCTTTGTAACAAGTTATTAACATGATAACAAACATACTGTTTGTTTTTTTTAAAAAAACCTTCTTCTTACCTGGCTTGTTATAATTTTAGGAGTTATCACCTGAGATGAAAACTTTTGTGGATCAGTATGGACAAAGAGATGATGGAAAAATAGGAATTGTAGAGGTAAGGAATTTATGCATTGTTCTCATATGGTTTTAATAAGTGAGCTTTTTGGAGTTGTATTCAACTCAAACATGATAGGCAAAACCTGTTCTAAGAGGCTTATTTTACTTAAGTAACATGCTGTCTTTTGTTCAGAGATATAAAATCAAAAACTGCTCAGAAATGAAACAGACCTAAGAATTTTCATAATCCAAGCCAAAATTGAATATATTATGAAACTAAGACCTAAAGAAGTCAAATGATCTGTCTCTGGCTGTGCAACTGTCTGCTGGCCTTGGGGCAGTTAGAGACGCAAGTTCCCACCTCTGGATGAGTACTCATCCCATTACCTTACCAGCCTCAGTCCAATAAAACGCTAACTAAGAACACGGTTCACTGGTATTTCTTCTTAATAGTGTAGACTTTTCTGTTAGAAAATAAAATGAACTATTTGCATGCCCTAAAGATGATATCATGGCAAAAAGCTGCATCTTGTTTTCTGAAGTTCCATTTTAAATTGCCAGTTGGCCATGTAAAAACACAAGAACTTAAAGTGAGTGAATATTTTATGATGTGCAGGTATTTCTTTTGAGTCTTTAAAAGCTGAAACTTCAGTGTCAAATCTTGTCTCTTCCTAGTGAGGACAACTTTTTGTCTATGAATCAAAGAAGCAAAACTTTGACTATACATTAACTCTTTTGCATTCTTCAGATATGTGAAACAGTACTTTTACTTTTATAAAATCTAATGTCTTAGCTACTTTCTTTATCTCTGCAACCCATTAGAGAAATTGAGTGGATGATTTTGTCCAGAAAAATTAATAAGGTCATAGTTTAAAATATATCAAATAATAGGCATAATTATGTTCTTTATATAATGTTCTTAGTGTATTAGATTGTGAAGTATTCTTAGTCATAATTTACCTTTGATTCAGAGAACTAACCTGGTTTTCAAAAATTGATGTTATAGGACACCAGTGATGTCAATGTGAAATATACTTATTTTTAAACAGCTACTACAAATAGAGTTAAAGAAGGACATACTATTATTATCTTTGTAATTAAAATATTCCCCTGGAGTATACACTTTTCCCTTTGCCTATGCATAACTCATTACTATATAAATAGATAAATTAATAGTAATGGGACTTATAGATTGACATAGAAGCCAACTAATCAAGATATGAATCATCAAGGATAAGAAAATAACGTTGAACATAAATGAGATGACATAAATCTAATTATTCACAACTAGTCAGAAATTCTGAAATCAGTGAAATTATAGATGTGGCTATTTGAGAGTTTGGCATACTTTATAATTCTAGTACAGGAAAGACTGTTGTCTTATATTCAATGTATTTAACCTTAAGGACTCCAATGGGCTCAGCTATTTTAAATTTCTTCTGTGACCCTAGGTTGTTAACAGTGGCACAAAAAGCATGGATCTGATTCACATAGATTCTATATTTTTAAAAGGATAAGATGAAAGAAGCTATTTTGAATCTATATTTTACTGCATATTATATGGGATAATCATTTATGAAGTATTATTTGAGGTCTAATTTGAATGAGAAGTTAGGAGTTATTACCAGATACATTTTCCTAGAGATTTGATGTAAGGAATTTCCACAGAAGTTTGGGAAAGAAACTGTTACATGGAAGAAAAGGATTTCTGTGTGAGGAAAGATAGAAATAGTTAACAGAAGAGAATGAAGAAGTTAATGAAGACTGAAATGAAAACTTGAAGAACTTTTAAGAAAGAGAATTTTCATTTATTTGTATGACATTACACAATCATGGAACCCACTCCAGAATTCTTGTCTGGAGAATCCCATGGACAGAGGAGCCTGGAGTCCAGGGCTAAGAGTTGGACACAACTGAGGGGACTGAGCACGCACACAATTATTGAGTGTTTTCAAACACGTGATCTCATTTGATCCTCATAATAACAAAATAAAATAAATTTATAGTTGAGGAAAGCTGTAGCTTAAATAGAATTTCAGCCGCTTTCCTCTAAACCACTCAGCCTTGCTTTTTTTTTTGCAATTAATAATCCACATATTTTCTGCATTAAAAGAAAATATTTTCAAGCTTCAGTTCATCAGTTACTTATGGCAAGGCTTAAATTTAGCCTGGCTGAACAGGGATGCACAAAGTATAGAGAAGTTATTTGACCCAATCACTTGAAACATGATTTGGGAAGAACTTTCAATCAGTGAAAGGACTTCCCTGGTGGCTTAGAGGGTAAAGCATCTGCCTGCAATGCAGGAGACCTGGGTTCAATCCCTGGGTTGGGAAAATCCCCTGGAGAAGGAAATGGCAACACACTTCAGTACTCTTGCCTGAAAAATCCCATGGAGAGAGGATCCTGGTAGGCTACAGTCCATGGGGTCTACAGTCCAAAGAGTCGGACACGACTGAGAGACTTCACTCACTCACTCATTCAGTCAGTGAAAGCAGAAAGAGTTTAAAAGAAGAGAAGTTAAACACATAAGACTTAATTAGAAAGCTTAATTATTCCAGGACATGGAACTTTTTGCTGCATGGGACCCAGAGGAAAAGCTAGCCAAGATTTCTCACTTTAAGGGTAAAGAAACTGAAGCTCAGAAAGGTTGAATGATGCGTCTAAGGTCCCACTGGCAAGGAGTGACAGAACATTTATACAGGTCTAGATCTGACTCTGATTCCAGAATTCTTTTTATTGATCAGTTATCAGCCAAGACGAAGGAAGTGCGGCGGGTCCGTACTTGGAGAAACGAGGAGAGGATGGGGGACAGGGAAGAGATTGCTGCTGTAGTTCACAGGCAGGTTGATTGTACTTAACCTAGTTAAGGAGGACGGATAGGAAAAAAGGAGATTTCGAAAAATCATTGGAAAAAAGGAATTGAAAGCTACAGATTACATGTACAAAATGGAGGAGAGTGGGGAGTGCCTGAATTTATAATGTGCCTTCTAGTGTCACCAGTAAGTTGTATTAAATCAAGTTCATCCTTTCTGTTTTCCAATCTGACATATATCACTTGCTAAGAAATCCTATATATAACATGGAACATAAATACATGAATTTCAGCCAGCTTTGAAGGAATAAAAAAAACCCAGGTTTTCCAAAATTTATAATAGCTTACAGATTCCCATCAGCTCACATCAATATACCATAACTTTCACGTTCAAAGGGAAAAGAGACTAGATTTGCTTACGTATTGCCCGCTAAGTAGGTGAATTCAGGGGCTCATGAAAATCTAATCAAAGTAAACCAAATGGTATTTATGTGGTAGTTTGCTTTCCAGGTCAAATTGACTTGGCTCTAATTGAAACGTGTTGTTCAAAAAATCCGAAAATATAGTGGTTAACTTTCAAACTTCTGTTTTAACAAAGTTGACTAACACTTTCAAACAACATGCTGTTACTACCTAGACATGTGAAAACGTGTAAAAAGAAGGGTAATGTACAAATATGCTTTCTTGTGAACTTTTAAGTTTCATGTCTTTTAAAGAGATTTTCAGATTCACACAAATACAGCTTGATAATAAAGAGATTGTTGATACAAACTCAAAACAGGAACTCTGAAATTCTGAGATAATTTAACAAATACCATGACAGTCAAATGTTCTAAATTTATTCAGACTAATAGCTCTATTGCAGAGAAGATTGATTAAAATAGTCAAAGAGGGAGACTGAATGATTTAGCAGATAATAGAAATTCTGTCTCTGGTGCTCACATTAAGTATAGATGTTTCCCTTAGCTGGATGTCAAATCTGCAAACTTTTCACCTGATTGCCTGAGCACTGTGTGAGAAAACAGCGTCCTCTCGAGTTTTTCTGTGTCTATTTATCCAGGTCAGTGCGTCCACCAGAAAAAATAGATCAGAAAGCTATTTCAGTTGTAAAATTGTAATAACCCTCCCAGGGAAGCAGGCATTTTTCTAGACTTTCCTTCTTTTCTTGATAGTGGGATTTGAGCATATAAATTTAACCATAATAAATGTAATTTTTAAAATAGTAAACTAGTTTTCTACCTCAGGCTTCCCTGGTGATTCAGTGGTAAAAAATTCACCTGCAATGCAGGAGGCTTGCAGGAGATAAGGGTTCAATCCCTGGGTCAGGAATATACCCTGGAGGAGGAAATGGCAACCCACTGCAGTATTCTTGCCTGGAAAATTCCAAGGACAGAGGAGCCTGGCGGGCTACAGTCCATTGGGTTGTGAAGAATTGAACATGCCTGAGTGACTAAGCATACACAGTTTTCTACTTCAGAGTTTGGGGAAATGACTGACAATAAAACCTGATTTAGAACTTCATTCTTGATAGATTTTTAAAATAGTTTATTAAGACTGAAGATTTTAATGGAGGGTGATAGTTAAAGGACAAGAGTCTCAAAATCAAAAAGTCAGACTGATTTCAAATCTGGCTCCAACTGTAAGCTATGTGATAGCAGGTCATTTACCATCTCTGAGCCTCTGTTTCCTTGGTTGTGAACACAGATGACATATGAATATCAACATCAGGTAACACATGTCAAAAATAGATAAGCCCTGGTACACTATAAAAACTAAGTAAATGTACTTGCTATTATTATTAAAAATAAAAATATTTCATTAGAAAATCTTTGCCATTTTTCTTAATGTCAATCTTTTCCACATTCTTACAACTTGTCAAATTCAAATTATTAAATTCAACTAGCCTTTAAAAAACGGAGAAGGCAATGGCAACCCACTCCAGTACTCTTGCCTGGAAAATCCCATGGACGGAGGAGCCTGGTAGGCTGCAGTTCATGGGGTCGCTAAGAGTTGGACACAACTGAGCGACTTCACCTTCACTTTTCACTTTCATGCATTGGAGAAGGAAATGGCAACCCACTCCAGTGTTCTTGCCTGGAGAATCCCAGGGACAGGGGAGCCTGGTGGGCTGCTGCTGTCCATGGGGTCGCACAGAGTCAGACACGACTGAAGCGACTTAGCAGCTTAGCAGCAGCAGCCTTTAATTTGTGTGAAAAGATTATTTGCCTTTTAAATTTCCCAATTTCCTGGACTCACTTCTCACTGGCTAGAAAAATATTTTTTTGGCTTCCAAACCAAGAAAGTAAATGTTTTACTAATATGTGTTGAAAGAATCTAACATGCACCAAGATTGTCTTCAAATATATACCTCAGTCATTTATATTTCTTGTAAAGTTGTCCTTCACATGTTCTCTCCCAGCACCTAGAGTGTAGCTTTACCACTGTAGTTATCTCTTGCTTTGAAATTGTCTGAAACAAAATTTTTAATTATCTGCCTCCCTGTAAAGTTCTTACTGTCAGTGACTATGAATCCCCAGCATGCAGTCCAGTGCCTCGTAGGTTCTGAATCATGGCCACGTGAGCCACAGCAAGGGATTTCAACCTAATCCAAAACCTAGTCAAGAGCTCCATATTATGGCTAGTAATAGAAGAGAGGTGGTAAAGATCCCTGTCCTGGGACAGGTTGGTTCCTTTGGGGACCATATCTGAGCTGAAGAGAAGCAATGAGGAGGTTTATTAGGAAGTGCTCTTGGAATCAGTGCCTGTCCGAGGGAAATAAAAGAACAAAGCTGGGCAGAGCGAGACGTTGGGCTGTGAAAGTCTCAACTTTGGCTGACCCTGCGGTGAGCTCTGAACTGGGACAACCCTTGGGAGATGTCCCAAGTTTTGAGTGAGAGAGCTAGGTTTTATATCCCTATGTGCATCTTGGGAACATAGCTCTTGTCAGCCCAGGTAATCTCCCAAAGAGACCTGACAGTTGAGACCACGACAACACTCCTAGTACCTAAAGAGAACTCTGGATGGCAGTCACAGTGGCCACCCCAACCCCTATCCACAGCTTAGTAGCAAGCTATTTGAATTCTCACAGCCTGTGCTGTCCCTGAATAGTCAACTGCCTTCATTCATTGGTTGAGTAAAATATCTATGGAAATTCTTGCAGGTGCCAGGCAAAGAAACATTAATTAAGTCACAGACCCTTTCCTCTAGATGTACATAGACTAAAACAGAAGACAGGCAAGTAGAGAGAAATTTTTGCCTCCCCACTCTCAGTGACAAGCAAGCAATTTTCATAAATGAAGCTTTGAAAGATTCTCCTAGTAGCCACAGTTATCTGCCTTCCATTCATTTCTCTACTTTTCTTAACTCTCTTCTCCAACTCATAATAAAGTTTTGAGAGTTTATAAAAGAGCAGGCTGGTGGATTGAAAATTAAGAAATCACCAATAATCTTGGAACAAGTAATACAGGCTACTACTGTTGACAAGAGTGACTTAGCAAAAGAGAGGCAAAAACAGCCCTACTTAACAGCTTCTATAAAAGACCTCAGTCACATTGCAGATGTGGTATTAGAGTCAACAGCTGGAGAGTTATGGCACCCAGCTCTGAAATTTGAATATTGATTCATACACTTTCCCTTGTGGTCCATTGATTAGGACTAAGTGTTTTCACTGCCAAGGGTCTGGGTTTAATCCCTGGTCCAGGACCTAAGATCCCACAAACCACATGACATGGCAAAAAATACTCAAAAGATGATTTGTTATGTTATTTGTTTGTTGTGAAGGGGCTTCCCTCATAGCTCAGTTGGTAAAGAGTCTCCCTGCAATGTGGGAGACTGGGGTTCGATCCCTGGGTTGGGAAGATCCCCTGGAGAAAGAAATGGCAACCCACTCCAGTATTCTTGTCTGGAGAATCCCACGAGGAGCCTGGTGGGCTACAGTCCATGGGGTTGCAGAGAGTCAGACACAACTTAGCAACTGAGCACATAGCCACATCCCATCCACACATACTTACTTCTTACTTAGTGGCTGGTTTGTCTTATGACACTGTTTTATGTGTTTAAGACTCATTACTAATGTCTATAAAATATGATGGTACTATATTGAATTTAACATTAACAGTTCAATTAAATTAAAAGATTGACTATGTGGCATGTAGATATAATATGTATTTTATTATAATTAAACCAAGTAGGACCAAAATAGCAGGGGTGAAGAAATATACATTTATACTAAACATAAAAAGCAATTTTGCCATCTCTATATTTGACATTCTTAGAGACCTCTGAACTTCATGTAAGTTATGTAAAGTTTAATTTTTGAAACAAAAGAGGTTAAAATTTCCCTAATTTTACATGTGGTCATTGCTTGCTAACTCAGTCTTTTAGTTTTTCTGTTTTTATCTATTTGGTGGGTTTTGATAAGTAGATTTTTAAAGAAAAATTATTATTTTGTTCAAAACAATGTACAGTAATTTTGAAAATCCAAGCAATATAGAAAATCACAACAAAGATAAAAAATATGCTCACTACAAATCATGTTAAGTAGGTACTTTTAATGAAGTAAAATTATTAACCAAATCCAAACATTTATGTCAAGCACCTAACATGTTGAGTACCACACTAAGTATTCAGGGGATGCAGACAAAGAATAGTCTTTGCCCTCCTGAAATGGGTGGGCTATGGGTAGGTCTACCAATAGCTTACAATGGGGTATCTGACAATTTACATACCAGACTCATTGGAAAAGACTCTGATGCTGGGAGGGATTGGGGGCAGGAGGAGAAGGCTGGATGGCATCACTGACTCGATGGATGTGAGTCTCAGTGAACTCCGGGAGTTGGTGTTGGCGTTCTGCGATTCATGGGGTCACAGAGTCGGACACGACTGAGCGAATGATCTGATCTGATCTGAAAGAAAGAGTTGGCATTGGCTATTTCCTGTTTCCTAAATTAATGCTTGCATTAATGCATAACCATACTATTGACCTTTGGAAATAAGAAAATGTTTTCTGATAGTCATACCAAACATTCTAATAAGATATCTGGCTCTGCCCTTTCATTTCATCCCATTATTAGTGCCTGAATGATTCTAATTTGAAATATTATTTCAAAGATCTAAAAATAAGATAAGTTAAAGGACATATACAGCATAAAGAAGCTGAGGTTACTTGCATATAAGATAGAATGATACATTTTATATTTAAAATTTTTAAATGGACCTAAAAGGACAATATTTTTTTTTAAGTGTGAGTCTGTTCTATAATTTGGTAGACTTTTGGCATTTATGCTGACCTAAAGGTTAATCTAGACCACGGGTTTTTTAGTTTAAAATTCACAGATGAGGGTCCCTGCCTGTACTTCAGGGGATTCATCAACTTCTGGAAATTAGATGAAATATAGTGTTTAGGTTCATTCTTTAATGGTGAGGACGCAGGGATTCTAACAGATTCTCAAAGTCATTTTGAACCCAATACATTTAAGAGACATTGGTTTCTATTTCAACTCCTCATTTTAAGTGATGAGCATGCTAAGTTCCAGAAATGGCTGAGGGAGTTGCTGGGGACCACAGCTAATTAGCAGCTGCCCAGGAATAGAGCACACACCTTCATTAGGCCATCAGTCCAGCTCCCACTCTCCCTGAGCACAATAGATAGATTGTATTCATCTTAAAATGGGATCTGGAGTCCTTCTTTCCACCAAAAAAAAAAAAAAAGGAGCATTGAAGTTACAAAATGAGATCTTAGGAGAAATGTCGTCGGGTCACTCAAGGGAGATCATCAAGTAAAATTTAAGCCCTGGACTCAAGCAACAGATGTCCTTTTAGCAGACACCAAACATTTGAGAACTGATATTCCCTATTACCATTCAGTTTCCGCCGTTCCCTGTAAAGTGTCTTTTTCCATCTCTCTTTCACTTGTTTTACAATTGTCCTTAGTTTGTATTCCATTGAATCTCTTAATAAGCTTTCTCCTTCGACTTTCAGAATTCATTTTTTGCCTTCTGTCCTCTCTGCTACATTCATATCTCAGCTTCTTCTTTTATGAAATATATGGCCCCACGTGTGCCATCTTCTGGGCCCTCACAGGAAAAGACCTGATCTGGGGCACAGGAAAGATGCAGGGGTCGAGCCACCGGCATGAGTCTGCTTGTGTGTCTAGCAGACGAGAAGTGTCAGTCACCCTTCCCTGCACTCCCTAGGCATGCTTGCTGCAGCCTCCTCCCTGACCTGAGAACCGGTCTCTCAAAGGGCAGCAAGCCCTGCAAAACACGATGACACTTTGTAGGGACAAAGTATTCGAAAGGGAAAATCGATTGCCATGTTTCTCCTCTCCTAGTTTTCTGGGTAATAAAATCATGGTCAAGCACAACTAAGAGCAGGAAACGAGAGAGACTTGCTTTCAAGCTCCTCACACCAGCTTCTTCGATCTTTTCCAGTTGGCTCATGTGTTACCCACAGAAGAGAACTTCCTGCTGCTTTTCCGATGCCAGCAGCTAAAGTCCTGTGAGGAATTCATGAAGGTATAGGAAACCTCTGTCACCGAGTGATATCTTCAGATATCTGAAAGTGGGGGAATTGTGACCTTTTCTAACGTGTTTGGTCTTCCTTATCCAAAATTACTTACAGACATGGAGAAAATATGATACTGATCACAGTGGCTTCATAGAAACTGAGGAGCTTAAGGTAAGCAAAGAAAAATGTGTACATTTTTCCCTTTCAAATACAATTATGAATTTTGTGTTTTTGTTTTTTTTTTAAAAAACTTCCCACAAAAGAAACTAACGTTAAGCAATGGCACATTTTCATCCACTCTTCCACATGGTTAATAAAGTACCACATCAAAAAAGAGACTTCAAGTACCTTTTGAAATTCTGTTCAGCAGCTGACATTTTCTGTGATGTGTACCAATTGTTAATAAGGGACAGATAGATGATAGAGAGAGAGAGATATAGAATGGTATACTAAGCCAAGTCAGATTATTTTCATTAAAATTTGACATTTTATCTTATAAATTAAACAACTATATAGATTTCCCTTTAAAGATAAAGAAACAACTATTGGACACCAGTTGTATGCCAGGCACTTTATACACATCTTATTTAACCTTTATGTGGGTTCTGTGGGATTAATGTTACCGCAGTAAGGAAAAAAGTGAAGAGAAGTTAAGTGATGAACTGAAGTCTACACGGAAACAGGACATAGAGCTGTGATCTCTGAACTAGTTTGCTTCCAAGACTCCAGGCTTACAAAGTCCTAATATAATCAAACTTCTGAAAAACCGTAACTTTGGAAATGAATTTATCAATTCGTATCTCAGAAGCGTACATAGGAGCTGGTAGGAGAGGAGGAAGATAGGAAGGAAAAGGTAAAGTGATCTGAAATCAAGTCTTGTCTATGGACAAATGTCTTTATCATTCTGCCTCACTTTTTCATCCTTTATATGAGGGTAATAACACCTACCTTTCAATTTATTGTGAGGCTCAAGTAAGATGTTGCATCTGAGAGGTTTTGTGAAATACAGGTACAATATAAATTATATTATTCATGAACTCAATAATTTACTAGCCTTTCAGAAATACAAAACCATCTTTCTCTCATTTTTTTTAAATTGATCTCAACACGTCTAAGTCTGAAAGACTCTATTTTCTCTATCTTTAGGATATAGAGTAACTAGAAGGGAAACAAATTAATAATTATTGAGCACCTGCTATGTGGCAGGCATAATACTAGATGCTTAACATGTATTTTAACATTTAATCTTCAAAGAAAATTTGCAGGGGAGGTATTATAATTCCCATTATACAAACAAACAAACTGAAATTCAGAGAAATTAGATATTTTTCAAGAGTACTCAGCTGCTTGGGAAGAGAACCTGGCTTTGGCCACAGAATATCAGCAATAATTTTCTTTCCCACAACATCAAAAGTTTTCAGCTTTAGTCACTAAGAGTTACCTCTTCTGCTGTTCTGTAAGGAAACAGGAATATCAAACATGGTTTCCCGGTCATAATTGAACATTGTCTGAGTCACATGTATTTGTATAATCGAGGGCTTCCCAGGTGGCACTAGTGGTAAGGAACCTGCCTGCCAATGCAGGAGACTCAAGAGATGTGGGTTCAATACCTGGGTCGGGAAGATCCCCTGGAGGAGGCCACAGCAACCCACTCCAGTATTCTTGTCTGGAGAATCCCATGGACAGAGAAGCCTGGCAGGTTACAGTACATAGGGTCACAAAGACTGAAGCTACTTAGCACACATGTATAATTGCAAAATCGTTAAAGCATGTGGGACTAACAACACTTAGAAATGTAAACATTTTTCATGTGAAATCAACAAAAACTATATTTTTCACAAATTTGTAATTCAGCAACCCACAAGGCGCCAGTTAAATTATTGTGTTTTTATTCTACTGGACCAAAAAAATTCTTTTAAAAATCATTTCAAGTTTATAAAGAAACTTTAGCTCATTTCCAATACTGACCTTCTTTGTTCTAAATTTTATTCTCAGAAGAGATTCTAAATAGAAGTACTTCTGTCTGGGGAATTTTGAAGATAAGTTGGCATTCTTTTTTAATGGATCTTTCAAGAAAGCTAATTTTAAGATTCCATAATGGAGTAAAACATTGCTTGCTCTCAGACATGACTTTGAATCTCAGCGTCCTGAAGTTTCTCCCAGGCTATTTTTGTGACCACCATTTTAGTCTCTGATGAGGATTTTTAACCCAATTAGTCTCTGACAAAAGCCTCATATGGTTCAAAAATAAAATTCATCCCCAACAGATAACTTTGAATTTTCCATGCTTCACTTTGAATTTTAAGTGGAATGTTTGAAGTGAAAATAAAATTATGAAACCAAGAAAAAAGTCTCCATTGAAAATAATGAAGTTAAATCATCCCAGCAGAACTAGAAAATTTGGGAGGGAGATATATGACAGCAAAGCTGAAGAAACCCAATCCTTCGATAATGTCTTAACATATCAGCTCAGTTTTCCATAATTGCAGTAATTCATTTTTCTGAACAAATAAAGAAATTGCAAATGAACAGCACTAGACAAAGTGAAAAACTATTATATTCTTAAGTACTTACATTGTCATTTATATGGCAAGCTTTTGAAAGCTTTTATTTGATTTATTTCTGTGGTAGAAAAATTAAAATCACTCCTAAACTTCAACTGTCAAATTAATAATCATCTTTTTTTTCACCCTTCCCATATTAATTTCTACTTTGGTGTGATTCATATCCTTCAAGAATTAGGTAACGCCTGCAGCCAACTATTTTAGTTTGAACAGTCAGGTGAAACATTCTAACCAAGGTGCTTTGGACTGCATCAAACCTAAAAGCTAACCCAGCCTCTAGTGAAATGTGCTTCATACTGGCTATACACTGATATGGAAATACAGATTGTAAGGGCAGAAAATGCACTTGAAATTAAGGGTAGATCTGCACCTTGTATACTAATAATCATTCACATACCTAAAAAAGGTATAAGGGGGTCCATTCTGTTTCTTGGGCTTCCTAAGTGGCTCATAAGCAAAGAACCTGCCTGCCAATGCAGGAGACATTAGAGACGCAGGATCGATCCCTGGAGGAGGGCATGGCAACCCACTGCAGTATTCTTGCCTAGAGAATCAATCCCATGGACAGAGGAGCCTGGCAGGCTACAGTCCATGGGCTTGCAAAAGAGTCAGACATGACTGAAATGACTTAGCCCACACACACGCACAGTGCTTCTTATTTCTTGGAGAAGAATCACATGAGTATCTGTGAAGATACCATTGGGAAGAAATGCATCCATTGGGCTGGCTGGCTTTATAAGTTTTTACTCTGATTCCTACATGGTACACAATCTAACTTCTCTTTTAATTGAAATCATAAAAGCATAGCATACCATAGCATGGTCTGACAGATCAGTTCTCAGTAAAAGGCAGATATCACGCCTGTCAAAGGCAGCATCTCTGCTGGAATGCCAAGAGGACCTCTCTTCTAATGTCCTCCTCTTATCCAGTCCTAGTCTCAAAAAGAGACTTTCGTTGTATTCCTGGGGTGTTCCATTTCAAGGCAGGCTGTAAAGAAAGCAGATTGTTATTGATGAAATTTATCTGTTTTTTGTCTTAACAGAACTTTCTAAAGGACTTGCTGGAAAAAGCAAACAAGACTGTTGATGATACAAAACTAGCTGAATATACAGACCTAATGGTAAGACTGATCTTGAAAAGATTATAGCCAAGAGCCTATGAAATATGACTGTGTTCTGGCTAATTCCCAAGACTACACAGGATGAAATGAATAAACCATGGTGTGGGCATTGTATGCACACATGAATCATTTCACTTGAAAAGTGAAATACCTACAAAGCTTCTACCTTGTAAGGCTAGCTTCAGGGCTCCGTGTATGAGCTTTTCCTTTCTTGTGGAGTTAGGTAATTTTCATCTATCAGAAGATCACTTACTCAAAAATTTATTCTGTAAGGATTTATTCATATTATCTGCTTTACTCTTTGATGCTCTAAAAGAGGAAAACAAATATTTATTTTCCTACTATTATTTGGAAAGTTTCAGGATGTGTACTGCCAGACACCATATCTCCCACATCTTGATACATGTAAACACATATTTGCAAGAAAAAGAAACAATGATGTTCCAGAAGTCTAGTGTAAGATCACTCTTACTCTGTTTTATATTGTTGTGATAAACTTTTGTAATGACAAGTCATAGAATTGAAATTTTTCACTGAAAGTTTAATAAATGCTAGTTTCTAGAATTTTGCCATCTATATAGGTAATTAATTACTCAAACTTCTTTATTTTGAATTTCCTTCTCTGTGCAACAAGTACTTTTTTTCAATACAAAATAATGCCTTCTGTCTTTCAGTTGAAATTGTTTGATTCAAATAATGATGGGAAGCTGGAATTAACTGAGATGGCCAGGTGAGTTTAGGAGCTATGCAAATATAACCATTATAAGCTGACCTTTGTCAAAAATCTAATGCAGTTATATAATGTTTTTCTCTCAAAAGATTACTACCCGTGCAAGAGAATTTTCTTCTTAAATTTCAGGTATTTCTCTTTTTCTCTACCATACATAATATTTCTCGAAAGGGTAAAATGTGGGATATCTGCCAAGGGAAGCACAATGAAATGTAATTGTAGCATTTTAATCTTTGCCCTCTTCTCTATCATCTAGGGAGTCAAAATGTGTGGGAAAGAGTTCAATAAAGCTTTTGAGTTATACGATCAGGTAAAAAAAAGTGTTTCTTATCTGTAATTTGGTTTTTTAGAAAAATTCAGAAAAAGGGAAAAAAAAGCCTCAATCTCAAGGTTATATTTAAAGAAACATGAGCTATTAAAATTACTCAGCCAATTTATTCTTGTCATAGGAAATGAATTACGTTATATCCCAAATTAGACGAATTTGATTCAAATCCCATGCTACAATTTATCTCCTGTGAACTGTGAATAAGATACCAAACTCCTCTGACCCTTAATTTCCTCATTTGTAACCAAGAGATAATAATACTCACTCCGCAGGGTGGAATGAAGATTGAGCTAGATGAAAATATCCAGCGGGGATTCTCCCACAAAGGGTATAGTGAGATCACGTGTGTGAGGAAAGGTTGGGTATGACGTCAATAGTTAACATGCTCTGTTTCTTCTCATTTCTTTCCTCCTGGACCAAGCCAGTCCTCTGGAGGCCCTAGTACAGCTCTCCCACTGCATGATGTGATAATGGCCCGCCTCTATTACAGGCCAGGAATATACTTCCCCCACGCCTATGTCCTCCCTCCATCAAAACATTTGTGATTAATTTCTTACTTCAACAAGAGGTAGTGATATTGTTAACATACAGGGAAATAGTAAATGTAAAATCGCTTTGAAAATTTCGAAGCATTTTACAAATGTAAGGTGCTGAATGAGAGGAAATTCGTATCTGTTTTGGGACTTTGGAGCAGTTCAAAATTTGAGGGTCTGACCTACAAGGTTAGTATATCTGCCAAATTTGCAGTAGACAGATTTTCTGAGGATTTCAATTATTTCCATTTTACTACCTTTGCCTTTTTTGTGGATGAGGTTGCTTATATATTGTTTTATTACCCCTCCCGTAGGATGGCAATGGATACATAGATGAAAATGAACTGGATGCTTTACTGAAGGATCTGTGCGAGAAAAATAAACAGGTAATCTAGTTACCTTGCCATTTCCTTCTTAAGCAGACTTGATGGATCCATCCAGATGCAACCACACATCTACTTTGGAGAATCTACTTTAAAACTTTATAGAGGAGAAGAAGTAGATTTCAGTTCTTAACTTGATTTCATACTGGTCTGAATCAGTGCTTAACTGAGATAAATAGATTTGAAAAACAACCTTGTGATTTATTCACATTTGTATAAGAATTTAATCCAACTCTTCTTGATGGATTGGTATAACAAGCAGTTTTGTCTCATATTTTATTACTTGACAGTGGTTAATTCACTTCCATGTTTAACTGGATTGTAATACCATCTATGTCCTATTTAGGATCTGGATATTAATAATATTCCAACATACAAGAAAAGTATAATGGCTTTATCGGATGGAGGGAAGCTATACCGAACGGATCTTGCTCTCATTCTCTCTGCTGGTGACAACTAGGGTTGGTGACCATGACACTTAGTAGTGATACATTGTATTTAAAAAAGAATTGTGCACCATAAGGATGTAGGCTGTATTTTCTTTTCTATCTGTAAATTTAACTGCATATAGATAACTATCCAAGATCTGTGGCACACTCTTTTCAGTTTGTTTCTATACTCTTTGTAATGTACAGTTTTTGTAACCATATGACTGAAAAGGAAGATGTCTATGCTTAGGCCAGTCAATACACTCAATTAAAAAAAAAAATAACCTAACATATTCTTCCTTCCATACATGTCATTGGACAAGATTTCCCTCAAAAATCCACCAGGATTAGTCTCTAAAATCCTAGTCTCTGATGTTTGTCACTATTGAATACAAGGATTATACATAACAAGCTAAGCATTCTTATTTCAGACAATCTGAAGTCTGCCCAACAAAATAGTTCTGAGCTGTATTTCCAATTAGAAGAAATGTGCTTTTGCATCTAAAATACCAAACTATTAATCCACAGTTAATCGCGGCTCTATGAGGTTAGTAGTCTCGCTTCACTGGGCAAGATATAGTGAATCAACAATACATCTACTGCCTGAGTTCTCATCAGTCTACCGGTTCAAGTTGATTTGATGACAAGGAAAAGCAGACAATGCATAGATCTACCTAATTCTACATTTGTATTTATAAGTCTACTGTCAAAGAGTATGACCTCAACCCATTTTCTAACTGGTTTCATGTCTTGCAGCCTATAATTATTCTAGGAAACTGCTGTTTTGTGTCATAGTCTATGTACTATCTGATTAAATTATATATATCAAGTATCCTGGTGTTTACTTTGCATACTTCTTGGATTTTCTTTCTATGTAGAACTGCTCTTTTCCACCCAGGGTAACTGCTGTCTCTGAAAATAATTTTTTCTAGCTATGACAGCTCTATTTTTACTACATAAGTGAGTTTTAATGTAAAATTCATAGCACCCTGATTATTGAATGTTACATCAACAATTTTGTCTATTCTGTGAATTCTGTATTTCATATTGAGAAATTTCATATTGAGAAATATTCAGCATTCAAACTAGTTCTATTTCTATCTGCAGATAGTTTCAAATGAGTTAAAAAGAACATCTGAAAAGAAATGCTAACGCAGTCATTTATCTTATTTAGCAAGGGTAATTCTAAAACATTCTCTTGACACACATTCAAGCCACAGTTTCATATATTTGTAGCTAGAATATACTATACTGATTATAGTTGACATGTAATGCTTGGTGATTTCTCATTTTTTGATTGTGAAGCAGGGAACTATGAGAGATGTGTCTCTGAAATTTATAGTTACTACCAAAGAGTAAATGGTTCTGGGTCACTTTGAATGTTGCCATTCTATAAATTCAGCACTGATTTCCTCAATTCATATAAGTAACAAAAAGTGAGGTATTTCTTTCCCCCAAGAATGAACAGAAAAGAGATTGCCAAAAAATAAAATTTATCATGTGATTTCAGTGGTAGACTGGCTTTGCTTTTAGTGTGTAAATGGAAGCACTGGTCTTAGGCTGAATTTAACTACTAAGAATAAATAAAAACAGAAATAACTTTAATAATTTCTTGTACTTTTCTTTTCTTCCTCAAAAAAGTCAGTGAACACGTAACCCATGATCAATCCATGGGAAATGTAGGTTACCAAAGTTATTACACCCTAAGATGTCTAATGGGCTTCCCTGGTGGCTCAGATGGTAAAAAATCTGCCTGCAACACGGGAGACCTGGGTTCGATCCCTGAGTTGGGAAGATCCCCTAGAGAAGAATGGCAACCCATTCCAGTATTCTTGACTGGAGAATCCCATGGACAGAAGAGCCTGGTGGGCTACAGTCCATGGGGGTGCAAAGAGTTGGACATGACTGAGTGACTAAGCACAGCACAAGACATTTAAATAAATGTAAACCTGCTTGACCAATTATTATCGAATTATGGGATGCCTCATTGAATTAATAGGTGTCTCTGACATTAAGATGTACAAAGAAATCTCAACAAACATAATCAAATATTTCTTTATGAAAGATATTCTCCAGAGGCGTAGAAATAATATACAGAATTTGCCAGGGTCCAGCCCCAGTGGATCCAGGGAAATTCGAAGGGGAGATGGCTTCGGCAATCAGGATACGATAGCTTTAATTAAATATTAATTAGAGATATAAAGAAGTAATAGAATAAGGATAGCTCAGCAGGAAAATTCAGTGGAGAAAAGAGGCTGAATAACTTGGTTTACGTGGAAAGCTAATAAAATTCCAAAATAAGGAATTTACATCACCTACGTAGGCCACAGGCGTCCTCCCATTCTCCCAAAGGAGAGGAGACACTAAGGCCTCCCTGGTCAGATCTTAGAAGCCCAGGCATAATTAGTAGGCTTGACGAGCCTCCACGTTCCAGATGGGGATTCAGCCAGAAGGTGAGAGAAAGAACAACATGGGGAGACCAGTCTTTCGAGGAATTGATCCCATTTTTTATTTTTCCAGGGTCTGTTTTTACACACTGAGATGTTATACAAAAGTCACATGGGGTCAGCAGTCCTGACTTTTATTAAAGTCAGGTGCTTCATACAAATGTATACAGAGGTCTTAGGGGTGTCACATCATCTTCTGGCCAGGGGGCCTGCTGACAGTTTATGACCCTCTCCTTGTGACAGCGGTCAGTCAACCAGAACACTTATTTCTCCAGGGGTGATTATTCTTAAAACAGACGCCACCTTCCGAAGGTACCAGATAAAGTTACATTCCTATAGGGTGAGGGTGTAGTGGGTTTTAATTAAGGAAAGAATTTGCTTAGCCTAAGGTCTAACGTGATTCATATCGAAGGTTAATACTTATTTCTTCTATATATTCATTAATGTGTGTAAGGGCAGGGGATGTGGAGACTTAGCAGCAAACATTGGCTCAACAAATGAAAAACCCTTCACCAATACAATTTCTAATCCGCCCACTATACTATACTAATAGTTTTCTAACTTCTCTAAGGAACCTGTTTTTAGAAGGTTTAAAGCATCTCGTGCCTCTCACGGTTGGGAGGCTGTGAACAATCACATGTGGCTGGACAAGCCTGTCAGGCAGGCCAGAGAACCTTCAGAGGAGTTTGTAGGTTGAAACACTCCTATCATGCCCAGGAATTATTATTAACTGGAGCTGTAAGTTAACTCCTTCTCCAAAAGAGGTGGTGGGGGACAGCCCCCCATAAAGTCAGAGGTGTAGATGAGAGCACAAAGCAGTAAAGTAGGCAGACTCTGGTTTTGGGGGTAGATGCTCGAGAATTTCCAGGGGGACTCCTGAGGCTCCATCCCGCCTTTGTGTATGCCGAGCCTCCTTCCTCATGACCTTTGCCACGGGCGGAGTTCCTCACGCTGGCTCCCGGCAAGAATTTCCCTACATTTCATCTGTGGGTGAACAGGTGTTTATTATGAAGTATAAACCATAACTAGACCAGGTTTGGTACTCTTACAATAATAACAAGGAAAAAGAAAGAAAAGCAACAGCAAAAATTCTTATAGGAGGATGTCTGAGGGAGCTTCCTAGAGTGCTGACAGTCATAAGGGCCACAAATTGAGCACCTGGCCGATCAGGGTGGACTTTAACTCCTAAGCACTCCCAGGGAAAATTCTCACAACTCAGCTAAATTAGTCACAATTGCATATACGTGACAGGCCAGCCTCCTGGAGCAGAGAACAGAATGAAGAATGGAAAATGAATCTGAAAGAACAAATGTAAGATAGCTCATATAGCACCTTCCTCATATCACGAAATCCATTTCAAGTATGTTACCAGTCTAAATGGGAAGTGTACGCAGACAGCAAGAGAATATCTCTAATACTTCAAGCATGGAAAAATTCCTTAACCAATTATGAAAAAGCAGACTGAAAAATTGGACTCTATTAAAATTAGGAACTCTGTTCCCCAAAATATGCTATTAAGAGAACAAAGTTGCTTGTAGCTTGAAAACCAAACACCAGCATGTGAAAAGGTATTTGTGTTGGCTCACAATCTTGAGAGTTGCCCAGGTGAAACCCGAAACTGGCCCCAGTACACAGTGGGCATGGAGAGACCTAAGAAAGAGGCAGACCGCTCCAGACTGGTAGGTGGCAGTTTTAGTAAGTAAGGAAATTGACATACAAGGTTTGGCTTGGGTGTTAAGTGATTAGACCTCCACACTCACCCACCTGAATCTGCGAGTTTCTATAAAGCGTTGACCCTGGGTTCAGTCATGCATTCAATCCAGGTGGTCTCACAGTACCTTATGTACTCGTGGCTGAAATAGCTCTGGTGGTAGGAAGGGTAGGTCAAATGGACATTCCAGGAAGGAGGGAGTGAGGAGCCCAGACTCAGCTCCTGGGTCAACCTGCACTCAAGTCCACGTGATGACTGCCTTCAACGATTTGTAACACTGACAAAGGTACAAATATATAAACATTATTTCTGAAAACAATTTTTATATTTAACATAACATAAATATGTATAAGAAGGCTGAACAGGCGTTTCACAAATAAAAGGATATCTAACTATCCAAAATAAAAATAAAATAATCAGTGTTATTAGTAATCAGGAGAAATCAAATTAAAATAAGTGGAATACTACCATGCACTCACCAGAGAGGCTAAATTAAAGAGATTTTTGAATGCCAAGTATTGGTGAGGTTGTGGCACGGTGAACATGTTTATGCACTGCTTGGTGGGAAGTTAAGTTTTGAAGACCTTGAAAAGCCATTTGGCAGTATCTACTAAATTTGAATGCATGTACACTTCATGGGCTTCCCAGGTGGCTCAGTGGTAAAGAATCCGCCTGATGATGCAAGAGATACACGTTCAATCCCTGGGTCAGGAAGATTCCCTGGAGTAGGAAATGGCAACACGCTCCAGATCCAGTATTTGTGCCTGGAAAATTCCATGAACAGAGCCCGGCGGGCTACAGTTTATTGGGTTGCAAAGAGACACGACTGAGTGACAAAGCACACACACACACACTTCACAATCCAGAAATTTCACTTTTAGGCTTAGCAGCCTGACAGAGAAAGGTGTATGTATCTTCCAAAAAAAAAAAAAGGATGCTTTATAGCAAGCAGCATTGTATTTGACATAACCCAAACTAGAAATAATCCAATGTCTACCAACAGTAGAGCAAATAAACTGGTATATTCATACAGTGAAATGTTATATAACTATGAGAATGAACACAGGAGACAAGCCTACACATGGACACCACCAGATGGTCAATACCAAAATCAAACTGATTCTACTCTTTGCAGCCAAAGATGGAAAAGCTCTATAGAGTCAGCAAAAACAAGACCGAGAACTGACTGTGGTTCCACCATCAGCTCATTATTGCAAAATTCAGGTTCAAATTGAAGAAAGTAGGGGAAAACACTAGGCCATTCAGGTATGACCTAAATCAAATCCCTTATGACTATACGGTGGAAATGAGAAATAGATTCAAGGGATTAGATCTGACAGAGTGCCTGAAGAATAATGGACAGAGGTTTGCAACATTATACAGGAGGTGGTGTCCAAAACCATTCTCAAGAAAAAGAAATATAAGAAGCCAAAGTGGTTGTCTGAGGAGGCCTTACAAATAGCTGAGAAAAGACAAGAAATGAAAGGCAAAGAAGAAAAGGAAAGATATACCCATACGAATGCAGGGTTCCAGAGAATAGCAAGGAGAGATAAGAAAGCCTTCCTCAGTGATCAGTACAAAGAAATAGAGGAAAACAATAGAATGGGAAAGACGAGACATCTCTTCAAGAAAATTAGAGATACCAAGGGAACATTTCATGCAAAGATGGGCTCAATAAAGGACAGAAATGGTATGGACTTAACAGAAGCAAAAGATATTAAGAAAAGGTGACAAGAATACACAGAAGAACTATACAAAAAAGATCTTCATGACCCCGATAACCATGATGGTTCAATCACTCACCTAGCGTCAGACATCCTGGGGTGCGAAGTCAAGTGGGCCTTAGGAAGCATCACTACAAACAAAGCTAGTGGAGGTGATGGAATTCCAGCTGAGCTATTTCGAATCCTAAAAGATGATCCTGTTGAAGTGCTGCACTCAATATGTCAGCAAATTTGGAAAACTCAGCAGTGGCCACAGGACTGGAAAAGTCAGTTTCCTTCCCAAAGAAAGGCAATGCCACAGAACGTTCAAACTACTACACAATTGCACTCATCTCACACTAGTAAAGTAATGCTTAAAATTCTCCAAGTGAGGCTTCAACAGTACATGAACCGAGAACCTCCAGATGTTCAAGCTGGGTTTAGAAAAGGCAGAAGAACCAGAGATCAAATTGTCAACACCCATTGGATTATAGAAAAAGCAAGAGAGTTCCAGAAAAACATCTACTTCTGCTTCATTGGCTATGCCAAATCTTTTGACTGTGTGGATCACAACAAACTGTGGAAAATTCTTAAAAGAGATAGAAATATCAGACCACCTTACCTGCCTCATGAGAAATCTGTTTGCAGGTCAGGAACAACAGTTAGAACTGGACATGGAACAACAGACGGGTTTCAAATTGGGAAAGGAACATCAAGGCTGTATATTGTCACCCTGGTTATTTAACTTATATGCAGAGTACATTACGAGAAATGCTGGGCTGGATGAAGCACAAGCTAGAATCAAGATTGCTGGGAGAAATATCAATAACCTCAGACATGCAGATGACACCACTCTTATGGCAGAAAGTGAAGAAGAACTGAAGAGCCTCTTGATGAAAGTGAAAGAGGAGAGTGAAAAAGCTGGCTTAAAACTCAACATTCAAAAAATGAAGACCATGGCATCCAGTTCCATCACTTCATGGCAAAGAGATGAGGAAACAGTGGAAAGAGTGACAGACTTTATTTTCTTGTGCTCCAAAGTCACTTCAGATGGTGACTGCAGCTGTGAAATTAAAAGACACTTGCTCCTTGGAAGAAAAGTTATGACAAACCTAGACAGCATATTAAAAAGCAGAGACATTACTTTACCAACAAAATCCATCCAGTAAAAGCTATGGTTTTTCCAGTAGTCATGTATGGATGTGGGAGTTGGACTATAAAGAAAGCTGAGTGCTGAAGAATTGATGATTTTGAACTGTGGTATAGGAGAAGACTCTTGAGAGTCCCTTGGACTGCAAGGAGATCCAATCAGTCCATCCTAAAGGAAATCAGTCCTGAATATTCATTGAAAGGACTAATGCTGAAGCTGAAGCTCCAATACTTTGGTCAACTGATGGGAAGAGCTGACTCATTGGAAAAGACTGTGATGCTGGGAAAGATTGAGGGCAAGATGAGAAAAGGGTAATAGAGGATGAGATGGTTGAATGGCATCACTGACTCAATGGACTTGAGTTTGAACAAACCCAGGGAGATGGTGAAGGTAGGGGAACCTGGTGTTCTGTAGTTGATGGGGTTGCAGAGAATTGGGCCCAACTTGGCAACTGAACAATGACAAAGCAATTGCTATGTAGATAAAATCCAAAAATATAAGAATACATGTTTTATAATTCTAAATAGAAACTTCAAATCAGCTTAACTTAGATGTTAAAAGTCAAGATACCAGTTAGTTTTAGGGAGAAAAATGGAGTCACAGCGGGGAACATAAGCAAGGCTTCTGAACTCCTGGTGATATTTTGTTTCTTACCTGCTTAGTAGTTATACAACCAAATTGTCTTTGTGAAAATTCATGATCTGAGTATTTTTAGCGATCATAGATCAGTTAAAATTATTTTTGAAAAATTAATGGTGTCCAAAGCATCCCTGAAAAAGCCACATATATAAATATAAGAAAAAGCACATCCATAGGATGAATAAACTGCAAGTGCAAAGGCCCTAGGCCGAATAATTCTGAGGAATAGAAAGAAAGCCGCTGTGAGCCTGGGTGAGGGGAGAGGGTGTATAAGATAGAGCAGGCAATATCACAGCGTAAGGAGTTGAGATTTTGTATTAAGCACCATGTTTTGTGTCTCCAGACCCAAGGGTTATTTTACTGTACACTTGAGAACTGCAAGACCTTGGAAGGAAATTGAAGTTAAAGGGATTGAGGCTGTGAATGAATTTATGAAAATACAACAAATATTTTTATGTTCAGTTACAACAAAATAAAATTGATCAAGAACCAATCCCCCCATTCCGAAAAATTAATGGGCCTTTTTCTTTTCAAAGCTTTTGTAATAGAACTGTATCTCATAAAGACCTTATTGTCTCCTGGTTTAAATTATGATCCCACGAAACCGGTCCAGTTGAGCAGGAAACATAAGCTTAGCTTAATCATACGACCTGCAGTTCAGTTCAGTCACTCAGTCGTGTCCCACTCTTTGTCACCCCATGAATCGCAGCACGCCAGGCCTCCCGGTCCATCACCATCTCCCAGAGTTCACTCAAACTCAAGTCCATTGAGTCAGTGATGCCATCCAGCCATCTCATCCTCTGTTGTCCCCTTCTCCTCCTGTCCCCCCCTCCTCCTCCCAGCATCAGAGTCTTTTCCAGTGAGTCAACTCTTTGCATGAAGTGGCCAAAGTACTGGAGTTTCAGCTTTAGCATCATTCCTTCCAAAGAACACCCAGGACTGATCTCTAGAATGGACTGGTTGGATCTCCCTGCAGTCCAAGGGACTCGCAAGAGTCTTCTCCAACACCACAGTTCAAAAGCATCAATTCTTTGGTGCTCAGCTTTCTTCACAGTCCAACACTCGCATCCATACATGACCTTGGTCAAGTCCTAACTTCCTTGAGCTTCAGCTCTCTTTATAAAATGAAGGGGTGGAAGGGGAAGAGTCCAGATGAAGGAGAGGGAGCACATGGAGTCAACATCTTTGCACAGCCAAGACACTGCCAGATGCTTGTGGGGACCTCAACACCCAGGCGGATGGGATGAATCCCTGAGCAACAGGGCAGGACTTTGTGGGGAGGGAGGGGGAAGAAGGGGAGGCCGAAGGTGGTCAGCGCCCCTGGGGGCAGCTGGAGGAGGGGAGGTATCCATACACCTGAAGAGGCACACTTACCTTGAGGGGCCAGTGGGGTCAGGAAAGGACATGGGGGTTGGAGGACCAGAGAGGAACATGGCTCACATCCCCTCACCAACTTGGCCTGGGGGGCCTGCTGAGGCCCTGCACCTGGTCCTCCACCTTCCAAGGCCCCCTCTGCTCACAGAGGAGGAAGAGACAAGCTGGATGGGGTGGGACCCTCAGGGAACAGATATCAGAAGTTACTGGCAGTCCCCCAAGCATTCAGCCCAGGGCAGCCTGCAGAGGCCCCAAGCCTGATACTCCAAGGACAAAGGCAGTTTTTTGTTTTTGTTATTGGGGTTCAGTTTTACCTTCCAGTTGTTTCATATATATATTTTCTAATGTTAATCTTCTCAGTTTATTTGGTATTCTTTGTTACTGCTATTTATTATTATTTTTGCCACACTGCACAACCTGCAGGATCTTGGTTCTTAGGCCAGAGGTCAGGCCTGAGTTCCTGTACTGGGAGTGCCAAGTCCAAACTCCTGGACTAACAGAAAACATCAGAACCCAGGGGCTATTAATCAAAGTAAGGTCTCCTGGAGGTCCACGTCTCACACTAAGACCCAGCTCTACCCAACTGCCTGCAATTCCCAGTGCTAGAAACTTCAGGCCAAACAACCAGAAGACAGGAATCTATCAAAAAAAAAACAAAAAAGACATGACAAAAAAATATGTTACAGACGAAAGACCAAGGTAAAAATCTATAAGACTAAATACATGAAGAGGAAATAGGCAACCTGCCTGAAAAAGAATTTAGACTAATAATAGTAATGTTTGAAAATCTTAGAAATAGAATGGAGGCACAGACTGAGAAAATACAAGAAATGTTTAACAAAGACCTAGAAGAACTAAAGAACAAACAGAGATGAACAGCAAATGAAATAAAAAATACAGTAGAAGGAATTAATAGCAGAATAAATGAGACAGAGGAACAGATAAATGAGTTGGAAAATAGAATGGTGGAAATAACTGCCAAAGAGTGGAATAAAAAAAAGGGGGGGGGGGAATTGAAGACTATCTTAGAGAGCTCTGGGACAACAGTAAATGCACTAACATTCGAATTAGAGGAATCCCAGAAGAAGAGAAAAGGAAAGGATGTGAGAAACTATTTGAAGATATTACAGAAAAAAAATTTCCTAGCATGGGAAATAAAATAGCCACCCAAGTCCAGGAAGACCAATGAGTCCCATAAAGGATAAAACCTAGGAGAATCACATCAAGACACATATTAATCAAACTAACAAAAATTAATTCAAAATTGAATTCAAAGAAAAAATGCAGCAAGGGAAAAGCAAAAATAATATACAAGGAAATCCCCATAAGGTTCTGCAGAAGCTCTGCAGGAGAGAAGAGGGTAGGTAGCAGGATATATTTAAAGTGATGAAAAGGAAAAACATACAACCAAGATTACTCTACCCAGCAAGGATCTCATTCCGATTTGATAGGGAAATTGAAAGCTTTACAGATAAGCAAAAGCTAAGAGAATTCAACCCAACCAAACCAGCCTGAAAAACAATGCTAAAGGAACTTCTCTAGATAGGAAACACAAAAGAAGAAAAAGAATCACATAAACAAAACAATTAACAAAACGTAGTAAGTACATATTAATAATTACCTTATATGTAAACAGATTAAAGACAAATCCATTCAGCCAAAAGACACACACTGGCTGAATGGATTAAAAAACAAGATCTGTGTATATGCTGCCTACAAGAGACCCACTTCAGACCTAGGGACACATACAGACTGAAAGTGTAGTGATGGAAAACGCTATTCCATGCAACTGGAAATCAAAAGAAATCTGGAGTTGTTGTTCAGTTGTTAAGTCGTGTCCAAGTCCTTGTGACCCCACGGATGGCAGGACACAAGGCTTCTATGTCTTCTACTGTCTCCCATAGTTTGTTCAGATTCATGTCCATCAAGTTGGTGATGCTACCTAACTATCTCATCCTCTGCCCCCGCTTCTCCTTTTGCCTTTTATCTTTCCCAGCATCATGGGTCTTTTCCAATGAGTCAGCTCTTTGCATCAGGTGGCTAAAGTATTGGAGTTTCAGCTTCAGTATCAGTCCTTCCAAGGAATACTCAGGATTGATTTCCTTTAGGATTGATTTACTGGTTTGATCTCCTTGCTGTCCAAGGGACTGCAGTCCAAGAAGACTCCCCAGCACCATAATTTGAAAGTATCAATTCATCTGCACTCAGCCTTCTTTATGGTCCAGCTCTTACATCCATACATGACTACTGGGAAAACCATAGCTTTGACTATACAGACTTTTGTTGGCAAATTGATGTGTCTACTTTTTAATACACAGTCTAGGTTTGTCATAGCCTTCCATCCAAGGAGCAAGCATCTTTCGGTTTCATGGCTCCAGTCACTGTCCACAGTGATTTTGGAGTCCAAGAAAATAAAATCTGTCACTGTTCCCACTTTTTGCCCTTCTATTTCCATTCTTTTTTTTTTTTTTTAATGTAGAGTTTCAAGTCAGCTTATTTACTCTCCTCTTTCACCTTCACCTTCATCAAGAGGTGATGTTCCTCTTCCCTTTCTGCCATTAAAGTGGTATCATCCGCATATCTGAGGTTGTTATTTCTCCTGAGAACTGTGATTCCAGCTTGTGATTCATCTAGTCTAGCATTTCATATGATGTACTCTGCATAAGTTAAAAAGACTGACAATATACAGCCTTGACATACTTCTTTCCCAATTTGGAACCAGTCCATTGTTCTATGGCCAGTTCTAACTGTTGCTTCTTGACCTGCACACAGGTTTCTCAGCAGGCATGTAAGGTGGTCTGGTATTTCCATCTCTTGAAGAATTTTCCACAGTTTGTTGTGACCTCACATTCAAAGGCTTTAGTATAGCCAATGAAGCAGAAGTGAAAGTCAGTCATGTCTGACTCTTTGTGACCCCATGGACTATACAATTCATGGAATTCTCCAGGCCAGAATACTGGACCGGGTAGCCTTTCCCTTCTCCAGGGGATCTTCCCAAACCAGGAATTGAACTGGGGTCTCCTGCATTGCAGGTGGATTCTTTACCAGCTGAGCCACAAGGGAAGCCCAAGACATGTTAGCCCTTCAGTCATGTCCAGCTCTTTGCAACCCCATGTATATTCCAGAAAAAAAATTAAAAGAACTGAAGATAGTCACATAGGAAGACAGCTTTGGAGCGGGGATTTCAGTGTACTCCTTCCTATACAAATTATATAAACAAATTACTTTCATAAAAAATAAAGATTAAATGAAAAAAAGGCAAAATGTTGAAAATAAATATACCAAAATGTTAACAGAAGTTTTCTTTAGGAAGTTAGCTGTCAAAGTTTTTATTCTTTTCTATTCTCACATTTTCTATAATAATAATTTCTTAAAAATCAAAGAGCAGAAAAACAGAAGGGCCTTGTCTTTCATTTGTGTGCTTGACACTTAACATGGTGTTTTTAGTTATCTCACTTAATCCTCATAACAACCCTGTGAAGCAGATATTGCAATTTTGAATTTTATCATGAAGAAAATAAGTGATGAAACTTACAAAAGGTCATTTATGTAACTACTGTTACTTTTTTTCCTACACCATAATAAGTATTGATAATTTAAAAATAAAGAAGAAAGATGTGGATAGAAGAGAGGAAATGGTTATTTTTAAAGGTAAATGGAGAGAGGTATGGGGTCCCAGTAAAAGGCAAACTTATCATACATGTAAAGGATACTCATTCTAAACCATTTATGTACACAATTTAATGTAATTAATGCATATAATTAACTGCCAATGTAATAAGGATTTGTATATCAGGCTTATAGTATATAAGTTCAAACAGGAAAACTAGATTCTTTTGCAGGAGGTAAGATGGAAGCTGCTGGTGCCCTCTCTTAGTAACTTAGGCAATGGAGAAAGTCAGTCTGGTGAGCATATAATGAATGATTCCTAAATGGCAAGCCACTCCAGTATTCTTGCCTGGGAAATCTTGTGGACGGGGAGTCTGGAGGGCTATACAGTCCATGGAGTCACAAAAGAGTCAGTCATGACTTAATGACTAAACAACAATAATGAAAGCAAACTACTTTTTTTATATAAACTCAAAATTATATAAACTCAAAACTTGAAACTTTTTTTATATAAACTCAAAATTATATAAACTCAAAACTTGAAACTGTGGATTTTTTGTTATTTGATTCTTAGGATGACAAATTAGTCAAATTAAATATGGAATAAAATGAAATTATACACAAAAAGTTTTTATAAGCTTTGTTCATCTTTTCTACACAGAGAATACACACTTAATTTTTTTTAGCATTTCCTATTCTAGTAATTTTATTTTTTTCAAAATAAGCATTTTATTAAAAAAATTTTTTTTCTATTCTTTTCCAAATTCTTTTCCCATTTAGGTTGTTACAGAATATCGAGCAGAGTTCCCTGTGCTATCCATCCTAAATACTGCAGTGTATACATGTCAATCCCAAACTCCCAGTCTATTCCTCCCCACCCCATCCTTCCCTTCTGATAATTGTAAGTCATAGAGAATATATACTTTAAACGCTGAGATGAAATGCTATCTACTAGGCATCACTTTCTCTAAACTCTAGAAACAGAATGAATTACTTCCCCCTCCATAACCCTGCTGGAACCTTGTGATTCATTTATCACAATGAATCATAAATAATTATTTACAAGTTTATTTATCCTGTTAGATAATGAGTTTTAAGAGTACAAATGCTGTAGATTATTCATGGTTTATTTTTACTGCCAAATAAAACTTCTGGTTACAAAATAGGTCCTGGCAAAAACTTGTTTGAATCAATACTAAGTTAATGGAGTTAAAACTGAATTAATACTGAGTTAAAGAAGACAATGAAAAGGAAATACCCTGAAAGGACAGAGTCCCTTATTAGGTTTATTGTAAATCCCCTGTTTTCTTTTAGACACTGTCACCATGCCACTGTGTCACCGAAGACATAGGTTTAACACATAACTTAAATGCTACTTCCACCATTAGGTTTCTCCTGATTTTATCCAGTTACAAGTATCTGTCCCTTTCTCTGCACTTCTAAGCACTTTTCAGTTCTATTAATAGCCTTTCACTTTCCTGTTTTTATTGTTTAAAAACTCTTTGAAGAGACAATATCCCATCTTATTCATCTTTTAATGTACAAGATCTACTTACCATTGGCCTAGCATATAATACACATTCCAGGAATGCATGCTAATTAACAGTTTATTAGACCTGAAAATATTCAAATCATTATAGATCATCTGCATAATTTCCATTATAACCAAGCTGAGGCCAGAGTAGTCTTAGGAGCCTTTGGTCTTCCTGATAAGTCCTTCTATTATGTCCCACTGATCCTTGGTGACCTACCACAAAAAGAAAAAGTCAATTTAATGAGGTTCTTGTGTTTTTAAAGCTTAGTATCCTCACTGTTAATATTGTATTATATTCACAAAATGGCATTACCTTCCTCATACTGTTGAATTCCCCTGAAATAAGTACTTCCTCTCCACCATCAAATCTAATTACCTAAAAAAAATGATAATAAAAGCTGTGAAATTAACTTCTTTTAAAAAGTTTTCTGAACCATTAGCCACTTCTCTCTCCTAACTGGTCGGAATATCTCTTTGACACTTTCAATCCAAGCACAAGTTTTAAAGACAAAACTGACGATTAAACCTAAATTGATTTACTCTCTTAAAAATCCTCTCTCCATCATTTCTATGATTTCAAATTCTACCCAATCTTAAAGATCAGCTTAAAGGCACGTCTACCAGAGTTATTTGCATTTAATAAAATTAATTTATGAATGAATCAACTCCATAAGCTTAAACTATATTAGTATTTCTATATTATAAATAACATACTAAATACAGCTAATTAAATACTTTAAATCATATTTACATTCAACATCATCAGGATTGGTTCTACAATCCACCTTCCCACCCCAAATCCACCTCCCCACCCCAAATCCACCTCCCAAAAGTGTTGAGAAAGAAAACTATGCTTACAGCTCCATTAATCCAAGAAGCATAATCACTACAAAGGAAAGCAGCAAGATTTGCAAGTTCTTCCACAGTTCCCAGCCGACCACAGGGAATTCTGTCAATCATTTCTTTTTCAAATGCTCCGGTTGGGTCTATACGGCTAAAGGCACCCTTAGAAATTAAGAAAATAGTTAGGTAACTTAAAAAAAAAATCCTATTTAAGAAATAAATTCGCAATAAATGGAATGTTACTAAGGCAGCCCTGTTCATATCTTACTCCCTATAAGCAAAAAGTTTTGCCAAATTCTTCCATATTCATTTTGCCTAATGCTGCTGCTGCTGCTGCTAAGTCACTTCAGTCGTGTCCAACTCTGTGCGACCCCATAGATGGAAGCCCACCAGGCTCCCCCGTCCCTGGGATTCTCCAGGCAAGAACACTGGAGTGGGTTGCCATTTCCTTCTCCAATGCATAACAGTGAAAAGTGAAAGTGAAGTCGCTCAGTCGTGTCTGACTCTTAGCGACCCCATGGACTGCAGCCTACCAGGTTCCTGGTTCCATGGGATTTTCCTAAGCCAGGTATAAAGAAAATCATAGACAAAGGTCTCAAACCTGGTTCTATCAGTTCTGGCTACAGAGTTTCCATACTTCAATTTTCTTTTAATTGCATTAAAATTATATGCTTGTCATTTGCATAAAACTCATACCTAGACTGCTAGACTAAAGCTCCTTGATGGCAAGCATCTTGTCACAACTGTTTTTATATCTTTCTCAGCACCTTTGCACACAGAAGGCACTCGGTAAATATATGTTAAATAAATAATAAAATGCAGATGACTTCCCTAGATACTGAGGTCCTAGAATGAAGTTTTGATGACTGTTTAGTCCTTTTCAGACAGTGCTTAACACAGTGATACTCTGAATCAAGTATTTTAATATGTGCATTTGGATTATTTTTCCATTAATTTTATCATTTTTTATAATTTAAGTGCCAAACAAGATATTCAGTCAAGTTTCACTTAGGCAGTGTTTCTATTTTCCACCCTTCAAACTACTTAATTAATACAACCATCTTCATGTTAATATTTAACAACCCAGAACCACCTATAAGGCCAATGTTCCTTAGCATTATTTTCCGTTTATATAACAATACTGGAGTGGGTAGCTATTCCATTCTCCAGGGGATCTTCCTGATCCAGGGATCAAACCCAGGTCTCCTGCATCGCAGGTGGATTCTTTACCGTTTGAGGCACTAAGGAAGCCCCCTCAGTTTATTAAGTTAAAGTTAGCAAATTTCACCTGGGCCTTCAAAGCAACATTCCAGGTGGGATTAAAAATTCCTGCTTTACATGAAAACAAAAAGATGTGAGAATGAAGTTATTTGGGATAATGTGAGAGAACAGAGAACCTGTGAACTTTTTGAGCAATGTCTGTAACAGCATAAGTGATAATTATGAATTGCAATGAATATCTGATTACAAGTAAAATGTACGCCATCAGAAGAATTTTTAATCCCAGAGACATGGGATTTGATGACATATGTAACTGAGTGTTTAAAGTGAAAAGGCACAGATATGACTCAAAGAAAATGCTACCTATTTTCTACATATAAGACCAAGCTTATATGATAAATTTAGAAAGCATCTCTTAAATTTAAAATATAGTTACATTTCCATGATTTTTAAAAAAAGGACATCAAAGTAAGAACCTGTAAAATATAGTAAAAAATAAGAAATATAATAACAGATCATTAAAGCAAATCAGACAAAATACCAAAATTCAAGGCATAGAAGATCCCAAAAATATTATATTAAGACACTGAAATAGACCTTATGAAGGAGTTGTGTAATTACTATTTTCTTTCCCAGCTCCTTATTTCTCATGTTGGATAATAGCAAAACCCTCTTCCCTTCTACCAGGGCTCCAAACTCCGGTATCCTTGGGAAATGATGCATATTTCAGAATGTATCTATTAATCGTCCACTTCTTAATCACTCAAAATGTGATCATAAGCAAACCAAAACTTACTTTGGTTTTTATAGGCCCCGGTTGAATCACATTGAATCTCATTCCATATTTACCCCATTCAGCTGCAAGAGACCTAAAAATTAAAACAAACAGTACAGATTTCTAAAATACTATACTATAAATTACAAATACTATTAACCAAGACTTAATACCTGCTTACTACATGCCAGAGACTACAGCTCCAGTAGGTAAGTACTACTATTATTCCCTATGTTACAGACAAGGAAACTGAGGCACAGAGAAAATAAATCATTTGCTCTGGGTCATATGGCTAGTGAGTCAACTTCTAGCAGTCTAGCGCAAGAGTTTGTGCCCTTAATCACACTCTTCTGCACTACATAATATTTACATTTTAGTGTCCTAAGCACTATGCTAGACTACCTACCATTCACATTTTAGTATGAAGACCAATAAATATCAGTATACATATTTAAAGAGGGTATCATTATTTAGCATAAAGAACTGAAAGAATCATGTCTCTTCCTCACATTTTCTGGAGTTCAGTCCTGCACCTATAAAGTTCAATGCAACTTTACTTATAGTACATTAGATCACAGTGTCTGCAACATTACAAGTGCCTTCATCAAGTAAAAGATGGAAACTGTATAATACGTGCCAATATTACTCAGAGGAATAAGTACCCATCTCTACCAGGAGTAAGAGGGAAGGCTTCCTTTAGGAGGTGGTAATTGAGCTGACACTTGAAGAAGGATTAGGAGGTTTTTGTGGGAGTGAGGGGGAAAGAGAAGAGGATGGAAGACATTGGAAGGGAGGGTGGAGAAAGGAAGACTGTCCAGGTATGTGGGCCAGTGGGCATGAAGGACAAAGGCACAACAACACGCGTCTCCAGGACCTAAAAGACCTTATCTGGTATGACTGCGTGCTACAAGGTATGGAAGAGGGCTGAAGGGAACTCAGGCTGGGGAAGAACATACACAGTTATTGAGCATCTACTATGTGCAATTCACCATGTAATAATATAATATCAAAAAAGCAGCACAGGCTCATGGCCCTTAAAGAACAGGAAATTGAAATATCTAATAAGATCTTGACAAAACAAATATAGATATTGTACAAATGGTGTCAAAATTGTCAAGTTCTAAGCTCTTATTTCCAATATCATTTGACCTTAAAAATGGTAATTATCTCTATTCAGACTAAGTTTAAACTGCTGAGTAAAGTACAATTTTGTCTCCCAAAGAAATGCGTATTATTAGTTTACATGTTAAAAAGTACCTTAATACTACTCAAAAGAGAGAATTGTGTAGCTCAGCAGGAACTGAGTGTTGGTTATGTACCAGATCTTGCTGAGCAATGAGCAAGATGAATAAGATCTGCTTTTTTCTCTCACAGTACACAGATCCTAGTGGGGAAGTTATACAGCTTTAATAATATATTAAAAATGGTCTACCATGCCCTTCTCTGTGCTTCATTTTAGAATCTACAACACAAGATGGCATTTATTAATGTGTTACTCTTCTCATTAGATTAGAATAAACAAAGTCTTAAAGGTGCAAACTGTTATTGTTCAGTCGCTAAGTCCTGTCTGACTCTTTGCAACCCCGTGGACTGCAGAACGCCAGGCTTCCCTGTCCTTCACTATCTCTCAGAGTTTGCTCAAATTTATGTCCATTGAGTCGGTGATGCCATCCAACCACCTCATCCTCTGCCACCCTCTTCTCCTTTTGCCTTCAATCTTCCCCAGCATCAGAGTTTCTTCCAATGAGTCAGCTCTTCCCATCAGGTAATCAAAGTATTGGAGTTTCAGCTTCAAAATCAGTCCTTCCAATGAATGGGTTGATTATCTTTAGGACTGACTGGTTTGATCTCCACACAGTCCAAGGGACTCTCAGGAGTCTTCTCCAGCACACAGTTTGAAAGCATCAATTCTTTAGTGCTCAGCTTTCTTTATGGTCCAACTCTCACATCTGTACATGACTACTGGAAAAACCATAGCTTTTCTATATGGACTTAAGTCAGCAAAGTGATGTCTTTGCGTTTTAATACACTGTCTAGGTCTGTCATAGCTTTCCTTCCAAGGAGCAAGCGTCTTTTAATTTTGTGCCTGCAGTCACCATCTGCAATAATTTTGGAGCCCAAGAAAATAAAGTCTGTCACAGCTTCCAATTTTCCCTATTTGTCATGAAGTGAGGGGACTGGATACCATGATCTTTGTTTATTGAATGTTGAATTTCAAGACAGCTTTTTCATTCTCCTCTTTCACCTTCATCAAGAGGCTCTTTAGTTCCTTTTCACTTTCTACCATTAGAGTGGTATCATCTGCATATCTGAGGCTGTTGTTATTTCTTTCAGCAATCTTGATTCCAGCTTCTGATTCATCCAGTCTGGCATTTTGCATGAGTACTCTGCATCGAAGTTAAATAAACAGGGTGACAACATATAGCCTTGTCATACTCCTTTTCCAATTGTAAACCAGTTACTTATTCCATGTAAGGTTCTAACTGTTGGTTCTTGACCCTCATACAGGTTTCTCAGGAGACAAGTAAGGGGGTCTGGTATCCCCATCTCTTTAAGAATTTTCCACAGTTTGTTGTGATCCACACAGTCATTTTTCTGGAATTCCCTTGCTTTCTCTATGATCCATTGAATGCTGTCAATTTGATCTCTGGTTGCTCTGCCTTTTCTAAACCCAGCTTGTACATCTGGAAGTTCCCAGTTCATGTACTGCTGAAGCCTAGCTTGGAGAATTTTGAGCATCACTTACTACCATGTGAAATGAGTGCAGTTGTGCAGTAGTTTGAACATTCTTTGGCATCACCCTTCTTTGAGTTTGGAATGAAAACTGACATTTTCCAGTCCTGTGGCCACTGCTAAGTTTTCCATATTTGCTGATATATTGAGCACGGTACTTTAACATCAACTTTAAGGATTTGAAATAGTTCAGCTGGAATTCCATTGCTTCCACCAGCTTTGTTCGTTGACTTCACATTGCAGGATGTCGAGCTCTACGTGAGTGACACCGTCATGGTTATCCTGACCATTAAGACCTTTTTTGTATAGTTCTTCTGTGTATTCTTTCTCCCTCTTCTTAATCTCTCCTGCTACTGTTAGGTCCTTATTGTTTCCATCATTTGTCATGCCCAACCTAACATGAAATGTTCCCTTGATATCTCCAGTTTTCTTGAAGAGATCTCTAGTCACTTCCATTCTATTGTTTTCCTCATCTACTTCTTTGCATTGTTCATTTAAGAAGGCCTTCTTATCTCTCCTTGCTCTTCTCTAAAACTCTGCATTCAATTGGGTGTATCCTTCCCCTTCTTCCTTGCTTTTTACTTCTCTTCTTTCCTCAGCTATTTATAAGCCCTCCTCAGACAACCATTTTGCCTTCTTGCATTTCTTTTCTTGGGGGATGGTTTTGGTCACTTCATCATGTTCAATGTTACAAACCTCCATCCATAATTCTTTAGACACTCTGTCTACCAGATCTAGTCCCTCGAATCCATTCGTCACCTCCACTGTATAATCATAAATGATTTTATTTAGGTCATACCTGAATGGCCTAGTGGTTGTCCCTACTTTCTTCAATTTAAGTTTGAATTTTGCAATAAGGAGCTGATGATCTGAGCCACAGTCAGCTCCAGGTCTTGTTTTTGCTAACTGCATAGAGCTTCTCCATCTTTGGCTGCAAAGAATATAATCAATCTGAGTTTGGTATTGACCATTTGGTGGCATCCATGTGTAGAGTGGTCTCTTGTGTTGTTGGAAGAGGGTGTTTGCTATGACCAGTGCGTTCTTTTGACAAAAAGTATGTTAGCCTTTGCCCTGCTTCCTTTTGTACTCCAAGGCCAAGCTTGCCTGTTACTCCAAGAAATGAGAAAAAATATCCCAGAAGAGGTGATATGAGAGCCCTGAAGGGAGGTGAAATCTATTATAACAAATTCTAACAACAGCACAATCTAGGCATAGATATATGAAAGTGCATGATGTGTTTAAGTAAGTATAGAGCTCAGAAATAACAGTGATTAAAGCAGAGGAAAAATGGTAAAAGAATACAAGCTCAGGTGAGAATGAGGATTGTTCTATTTCCATTACTACCATATCCCTCTACCTAGTAGAAGTGCCACATACACAAAAGGCACACAATAAATATTGATCTAACAAGCCAATGAAGACAGAAAGGCCAAAGGCAAGTCCATTTAGAATATCATACTGAGTTTTGGCTTTCATTCCAAAGATGAATAGAAAAGCGATATAAGGTTTTTAGCTAGGGAATTATAACAGCAGACATACATTGTTAGAAAGATGAGTCTGGTGGGAACGTGAATAAAAAATAAACTGGCAACAGAGAAGCATATTCCCAGGGACGGGGGAGCCTGGTGGGCTGCCGTTTATGGGGTCACACAGAGTCGGACACGACTGAAGTGACTTAGCAGCAGCAGCAGCAGCAGAGAAGCATATTATGCGGCTATTACAGTAAGAAGAAAAGCAATGATAAGAACTTACATTCAAACAAAGACATTGGGGAAGTCCAATGGGAAACAAATTCCAAAAGCAATCATATTCTTCTGAGAAAAAGCTGAAAGACCTGATAAGTGGTCACTGTCTATGCTAGTCTATTAATCCTGTATAATAGTATAGTAAGTACAATAAAAGGATGAAAGCATATTTAAGGGAGGTCAGAGGGGGTACAAGTAGAGATACATGGACACTCGAGTCTAAGTTCCTATCAGCCCTTTTCTCAAACTTTATAATATAGTCGTACTGGATCAGTGATTAAAATTAAGTAATAATTAGTTTCTCAGTCGCAGTAACCACAATGCAAGGGTTCAATGGCCACGTGTAGCTACTGGAGAGTACAGATCTACAGAATAGTTTAATCACTACAGAGAATTCTAATGGACAGTGCAGCTATAGAAAAATAAGACCTATTCATGAGACCCGATGTCTCCTGGCAAATCCAAATTAGTCATTGTTTTAGTTTTCTCTGGAAAGAAACAAAAAAGCAGGAATTTAGTTACACAGGCTTTCAAAGCATGTCATCTTCAGGGACAAGATTAACCTGAAAGTACTTATTAGATTACTAAATACACAGTAATAGAAGATTAACAAGATAGTACTCACTTGCTCAAGGCCTCCACTCCTGCCTTGGCAGAAGCACTTGGTACTACAAAACCTGATCCAGTCTCAGCATAGATGGTTGTAATAGCAAGAAATGATGCTCCTAATATTTTTAAATGATACAGTAATTAACAATACAGCTAAACCAATTCACATCAGGAAAACATTTAAAATAACGGGATCTGATTCAAGAGGGTATAACCAAAACAGAAGAATTTTTTAAAACTTTACTAAGGCTAAATTAATGAAGCAGTAATCTAATAAAAGTGTCTCATCTTTCTTTGCTAGTAATCTTGCTGTCATTCAGGATGGCCCAATCTTAATCAAAATTCTATACCAGCTGAGTCAATACCTAGGCTTAAATCTCAGAGGCCCTGCATACAGCTGGATAGGATTTCCATTAGCTATCCACCCATTTGCTGCTGCTGCTGCTAAGTCACCTCAGTTGTGTCCGACTCTGTGCGACCCCATAGACGGCAGCCCACCAGGCTCCCCTGTCCCTGGGATTCTCCAGGCAAGAACACTGGAGTGGGTTGCCATTTCCTTCTCCAATGCATGGAAGTGAAAAGTGAAAGTGAAGTTGCTCAGTCGTGTCCGACTCTTAGCAACCCCATGGACTGCAGCCCACCAGGCTCCTCCGTCCATGGGATTTTCCAGGCAAGAGTACTGGAGTGGGGTGCCATTGCCTTCTCCGATCCACCCATTTAAACAGGAATAAATCAGAACTAAAACTAAATTAGCAGGGACTTCTGCCTTCAGCACCATGGACTTTCCTTCCTCTTGAAACATAAAGAAACTGTAGCAAATATATGATACAACTATTTTCAGATACTGTTTAGCAGGGAGGGAAGACAGCAATTTCTGAGAGAAGAAAAACAAATGAAATGAGCCCTAAGATCACATTTTACATAAAGGTACTATACATATACTACAGTATGTACTCCATATATATATACATATTATAGTGTATATTACAATCTATATAGTATATATCTTATATACATATGTCATATAGACTGTGGCATGCTGCTGCTGCTGACTCGCTTCAGTCGTGTCCGACTCTGTGCAACCGCATAGACGGCAGCCTACCAGGCTCCACTGTCCCTGGGATTCTCCAGGCAAGAACACTAGAGTGGGTTGCCATTTCTCCAGTGCATGAAAGTGAAAAGTGAAAGTGAAGTCACTCAGTTGTGTCCAACTCTTCCTGACCCCAAGGACTGCAGCCCACCAGGCTCCTCTGATCCATGGGATTTTCCAGGCAAAAGTACTGGAGTGGGTTGCCATTGCCTTCTCCAGACTGTGGCATAAGGAGTGGGAAAACAGTAAAATATAGCATTATCACTGTGTTTAGGAGACAGACTGGAGTTTGGGGAGAATGAGGAAGTTTGAATTTGTGAGGAGATTTACCCCAAAGAGAAAAGTATGTAAAGACAGAGCCTCATAAATCGGCATAGTCTATCCTTGAGTCTGGTCAGACACCAAAATGTACTTGTTAGGATGAGCGTCCATAAGGCCAGGCAAAGAGTAGCTACCTACGAGTCATAAACTGAACAATTCCCTTAGTACACATAGGGCTGGGAGATAAGTGAGTCCAGGTAGCCTTGTTGAGTATCGGAGCTTTCAGTGGAAAGTTCAGAAGGGCTGTGCATCAGTAGGAGGGTGTTTGTTGTTCAGCTGCTAAGTTGTGTCCGACTGTTTGCAACCCCATGGACTGCAGCACCCCAGGCCTCCCTGTCCTTTACCAATTCCTAGAATCTGCTCAAATTCATGTCCATTAAGTCAGTGACACCATCCAACCATCTCATTCTCTGTTGTCCCCTTCTTCTCCTGCCTGCAATCCTTCCCACCATCAGGATCTTTTCCAATGAGTTGCCTCTTCGTATCAGGTGGCCAAAGTAGGAGGACTTAATTAGCTCAAAATAAAGTCCACTCTAGACTCACCCAAATAAAGCTTAAAAGCAAACACTGAACTAATGGACCACAAGCTTTTAATTCAAAAGGAAATAAAAGTGCATACACATATGGGGACATACCACATACATACACACACATGCACACACCTCAATGACATAAAATTTATAGCATGCAACCCAAAATTACTACACATGAAAAGACACAGAAACAACCAGGGAAAAAATCAGATAATAGAAAGTCTCTCAGAAATGACACAAAGGATAAAATCAGCAGATGAAGACCTTTCAGATGATATTGTACACTGAACAGCTACATGCAAAAAAAAAAAAAAAAAAAAGATTAGAACATATCCTCACATTGTATTCAAAAATAGACCAAAAATGAATTAAAGGCCTAAATGTAAGACCTAAAACTATAACAGTCCTAGAAGAGAATAAGGGAGAACACTCTCTGACATAAATTATAGCAATATTTTTTTAGATCTGTTTCCTTAGACAAAAGAATAAAGGCAAAAATTAACAAATGGGACATAATTAAACTTAAAAGCTTTTGTACAACAAAGAAAACCATGAACAAAATTAAAGAAAAACCTACTAAATGGGAAAAAATACTGACAAATAAGATAACCAATAAGGGGCTAATAACCAAAATAAGTAAATAACACATACAACTCAATATTAAATAAACCAAACAGCTCAATTAAAGAATGGGCAAAAGACCTGAATAATCTATTTCCAAAGAAGATATACAGATCTCCAGCAGGCATAAGAAAAATGCTCAACACTACTAATCATCAGAGAAATATAAATCAAAACCACAATGAGATATCACCTCATACCTGTAAGAATGGCTATCACCAAAAGTCTACAAATAACAAATGTTGGCGAGGATGTAGAGAAAAAGAAACCCTAATATGTTGTTGATGGGACTGTAAATTGGGGCAGCCATTATTAAAAACAGTATGGAGCCCTCAAATAATTAAAAGTAGAATTACCACATGATCCAGTAATTCCATTGTTGGAAAGAAATGAAATGAAGAAAAGGAATATACTAATTAGAAAAGATACCTGCACCCCAATGTTCATAGTGCCATTATTTACAATTGGCAAGATATGGAAGCAATCTTAAGCATCCATCAACAGATGAATGAATAAAGACAATGTGATGTATATATACACAATGGAATATCACTCAGCCATAAAAAAGAATGAAATTGTGACATCTGCAACAAAATGAATGGTCCGAAAGAGTATCATGCTTAAGGAAATAAGTCAGAGAAAGACAAACGCTGTACATTATTGCATATATTTGGAACCTAAAATCTAACAGAGACCGTACCCTGTGCTCAGTCGTGTCTGACTCTCTGTGACCTCATGGACTGACGCCCACCAGGCTCCCCTGTCCATGGAATTTTCCAGGCAAGAATCCTGGAGTGGGTTGCCATTTCCTTCTCCAAAATATAAAATAAATGAATATATATAACAAAACAGAAGTAGGCCCATGGATATAGAGACCAAACTAGTGGTCACCAGTGAGGTGAAAAAGAAGGGAGTGGAGAGATAGGAATACAGGGTTGAGACACAAACTGCTGGGTATAAAATAAGCGACGAGGACACATTGCACAGCACAGGAAAACACAGCTACTGTTTTGTAGTAACTTTAAATGGAGTATAATCCGTAAAAATATTGAATCACTATGTTATACACCTGAAACTAACAGAATATTTTAAATCAACTATACTTAGAATTTTTTTTAAAAGATAGCAGAAAAGACTTCTGTTCAAGACATCAGAATAGAAGTATGTGCGCTCATCTCCTCCTGCGAGACCACCATAATCACAACTAGCTATTGCACAACCCTCAACAGAAGGACACTGGAACCCACCAGAAAAAGATACTCCAAAGTATCTTCTTTGTCTTTGGACAAAGCTGCAGGGAGATGGTAGGAGGGGCACAATCATGATAAAATCAAATCACAACCCCACTGGATGGGCAACCCAGAAACTGGAGAAAAATAATACCAAAGAAGTTCTCCCACTGTAGTGATGGTTCTAAACCCCACGTCAGGCTTCCAACCTGGGGATCCAACAGAGGGACTGGAATCCCCAGGGAATCTGACCTTGAAGGCCAGTGGGATCTGATTACAAGATTTCCACAGGACTGTTGGAAACGGAGACTCCAGTCTTGAAGGTTACAAACAAAATCTTCTGTGAAGCAAGACTCAGAGAAATGCAGCAGTAACCACCACCCCCACCCCCCATCACAGGAGACTGAAGCAAAACTACCTGCTGGTGTTGGAGGGTCTCCTGTGTAGGTGTGGGTCAGCAGAAGCTCACCACAGGAGGTGGGGAAGAGGCAGCAGCAGTCTCAGAAGGTCCCCCTTGATGTAAACCCTCTTGAAGGTCACCAGTAACCAGACCAAGAGCCCATAGACCCAAGCGTTGGATTGGCTTAGGCCAAAATACTACCAGGGAGGGGACGCAGTCCCACCCATCAGCAGATAATTGAATTAAAGCTGTTCTGAGCAAGGCTCTGCCCACTAGAGCAAGACCAGTTTTTCCCACCACCAGTCCCTCCCATCAGGAAGCTTACACAAGACTCTCCATCAGTGGGCAGACAGAGGAAGCAAGAAGAACCACAATCCCACTGTGACTAAAACAAAAGCCACATTACAGAAAGTTAATCAGCATGAAAAAGCAGGAAGTTGTGTCCAGATGAAGGGACAAGATCAAACCCCAGGAAAACAACTAAATGAAGTGGAGATAGGTAACCTCCCAGAAAAAGAATTCAGAATGATAGTGAATATGATTCAGAATCTCGGAAAAAGAACAGAAGACCTACAAGAACTAAAGAACAAACAAACAGAGATGAATAATAGACTAGAAGGAATCCACAGCAGAATAACTGAGGCTGAAGAACAGATAAATGACCTGGAGGACAGAACGGTGGAAATCACTGCCACAGAACAGAATATAGAAAATAGAATGAAAAGAAATGAAGACTGCCTAAGAGACCTTTAGGACAACATTAAACACATCAACATTCACATTACAGGGGTCCCAGAAGATGAGACAGAGAAAGGATCTAAGAAAATATTTGAAGAACTAATAGCTGAAAACTTCTCTAACATGAGAAAAGAAGTAGTCAGCCAAGTCCAGGAAGCACAGAAAGTCCCAGGCAGGATAAACCCCAGGAGGAACACACCAAGACACAGTAATCAAACTGACAAAAATTAAAGACAGAGATAAAATGTTAAAAGCAACAAGGGGGAAATGACAAATAACCTACAAGGAAACTCCCATTAGGCTATCAGCTGATTTCTTAACTAAACTTGTAAACCAGAAGAGAGTGGCATGATATATTTAAAGTGATGAAAGGGAAGCAACTACCATCAAGACTACTCTACCAAACAAAACTCTCCTTCGGGTTTAATGGAGAAATCAAAAGCTTTCCAGACAAGCAAAAGTTAAGAGAACTCAGCACCACCAAATCAACTTTACAACAAATGCTAAAGGAACTTGTCTAGGCAGAAAACAAGAAAAGGAAAGATCTACCTATAGAAAATAAACCCAAAACAAGAAAACAGTAATAGGATCATATATATTGATAATTAACTTAAATGTAAATGGATTAAATGTACCAACCAAAAGACATAGACTGGCTGAGCAGATGAAAATATGTGCATGTAGGCACTTCCACTCACCACATCACTCTGCTTGATCCCCCAAATTGTATGTAATTATTTTATATTGTTAGGTTAATCATGTTCCCATTATGGCTTGCAACAGTAATTATCTTTCATTTTTTATTTGGCTACTGATTGTGAAAACAGATCAATATCTTTTACTATTGTGACTATGTAACCATTACTCAGTACCATGGTATCACGACTGGTCAACAGAAAATAGAAATCTATATCACCAAAAGTAGCATTTAATAGAAAAACCTGTAATCATTTTTAAAAATCCAGATGCATATCAGTATTACCTTGGAATTCTTTGAAAAATACAAATGTCCAGGTGTTACTTGTTTTTTTTTTTTTTTTGCTAGTTTCAGATATGTTTCTAATGAGCAGCCATGTTTAAAGACAACTGGACTCTATGAGGATCTTTTACTTTTATCTAGCTTGTTTCACATTTTCTATTTTACATTCAGTGCTCCCATTTCATTTAGTTTATGTTTTCCAGTTTCTCCACCTTCTCTTTTTTTTTTTGTAATGTTCTTTCTCAAGCCTTTAACAAGCATAGTAGAAAATCTTTTGTATACATATATATATATAAATAATATAGGGCTTCCCCAATAGCCCAGTTGGTAAAGAATCCACCTGCAATGCAGGAGACCCTGGTTCGATTCCTGGGTCAGAAAGATCCCCTGGAGAAGGGAAAGGCTACCCACTCCAGTATTCTGGCCTGGAGAATTCCATGGATTATAGAGTCCATGGGGTCGCAAGGAGTCGGCCACAACTGAGTGACTTTCACTTTCACATATGTATAATATATATATTTTTGAAGATTTATGAATTTTTGCCCAACTAAAAAATTTATGACATTTTGATTTCACCTGATTGACTTAGTGTGAATAGAATGCTAGATTTCTAATTTTAAAAATAGATATGCAACAAGCAACAAAGGTTTACTACATAGCACAGGGAACAAAGTCAATATCTTATAATAACCTATAATGGAAAATAATTTCCAAAATAATATATGTGTATATGTATAACTGAATCACACAAGAAAGGAATTCTACTTCTTGAAATTTAGTAATGTTTACCTTTTTGTCAGTTTTTCTAAATGTCCTATGGAAACCAAATAACAAATGAGTTACAAAATTTTAAATATAGTTCTGTAGGATATAAGATTAATATAAATATAAAACTATTACATTTAAATTATTAATGACATCATTCAAGACACATCTATTCTTATTTTTTCTGTAACTGATAAAATATTCTCAGAGAAATATTAATATGTCTCACTATGATTATATATTTTTTCCTTTTCCCTTACATTTCTTCTCAACTTTGCTTTATATATCTTTGTTTCTCTGTTGTTAGGTGTGTAATGATTTATGATGTCTATCTCCTTTGTGAATTGTACCTTTTATCATTAAAAATATCATTTTTGTTTAAAAAAACAAAAGATGGAAGAAAAAAAGATATTGTAAGTATTCTAAAATATTTCAAGGAAAACATGAGTATAATTAGAAATACAAAAGTAGAACCAAATAGAACTTCTAACGCTAAAAAACATCTGAAATGAAAAATCAAGTAAATGGTCTTAGTTGCAGAAGAAAAGATCCATGCTCTTGAAGACACCACAAATATCAAGCATGGAAAATAAAGGACAAAGAAGGGATAAAAATTGAGGGAAAAAAAAAGGCAGAATGTCAATGAGCTATGGAAGTATCTAGCATGTTAACATATATATAATTGAAGTCCCAGAATAAAGGAACAGAAAAATCATTTGGAGAAATAAAGACTGCAAATGTACTATATTTGGTAAAAGCTACAACCTCTAGAGACCAGATAGAGAAGGCAATGGCACCCCACTCCAGTACTCTTGCCTGGAAAATCCCATGGACGGAGGAGCCCGGTGGGCTGCAGTCCATGGGGTCCCTAAGACTCGGACACGACTGAGCGACTTCACTTTCACTTTTCACTTTCATACATTGGAGAAGGAAATGGCAACCCACTCCAGTGTTCTTGCCTGGAGAATCCCAGGAACGGGGGAGCCTAGTGGGCTGCACAGAGTCAGACATGACTGAAGTGACTTAGCAGCAGCAGCAGCAGCTAGAGACCAGATAACCTACTTCTTTATTGTTACTTCTGTTATTACCTAGAAAGGGTCTATGATCCTCTGGATCATATAAAAAGCCAGAAAATTCCAAAAAACATCTGCTTCACTGACTATGCTAACACATTTGACTGTGGATCACGACAAACTGGAAAATTCTGAAATTCTGAAAGAGATAGGAATACCAGACCATCTTACCTGTCTCCTGAGAAACCTGTATGCAGGGCCAGAAGCAGCAGTTAGAACAGGACATGGAACAATGGACTGGCTTGAAATTGGGAAAGGAGTACATCAAGACCATATATTGTCACCCTGCTTATTTAACCTATATGCTGGGTTCATCATGCAAAATGCTGGGCTGTATACTCACAAGCTGGAATCAAGACTGCTGGGACAAATAGCAACAACCTCAGATATGCAGATGATACCACTTTAATGGTAGAAAGTGAAGAGGAACTAAAGAGTTTCTTCATGAAGGTGAAACAGGAGAGTGAAAAAGCTGGCTTAAAAACTCAAATTTTAAAAAATGAAGACCATGGCATCTGGTCCCATCACATCATGGCAAATAGATGGGGTAAAATTGGAAACAATGAAAGATTTTACTTTCTTGAGCTTCAAAATCACTGTGGACAGTGACTGCAGCCACAAAATTAAAAGATGCTTGCTGCTTGGAATAAAAGCTATTAAAAAACCTAGACAGCATATTAAAAAGCAGAGACACCACTTTGCCAACAAAGGTCCCTATTGTCAAAGCTATGGTTTTTCCAGTAGTCATATACAAATATAAGAGTTGGACCATAAAGAAGACTGAGAGCCACAGAATTGATGTTTTTGAACTGTGGTGTTGGAGAAGACTCTTGAGAGTCCCTTGGACTGCAAGGAGATCAAACCTATCAATCCTAAAGGATATCAACCTTGAATATTCATTGGAAGGACTGATGCTGAAACTGAAGCTCCAGTACTTTGGTCACCTAATGTGAAGAGCTGACTCATTGGAAAAGACCCTGATGCAGAGAAAGATTGAGGGCAAAAGGAGAAGGGGGTGACAGAGGATGAGACAGTTGGATGGTATCATTGACTCAATGGACATGACTTTGAGCAAACTCCAGGTGATAGTGAAGGACAGGGAAGCCTGGCATTCTTCAGTTCGTGGGGTTGCAAAGTGTCAGACACAATTTAGTGACTGAACAACAACAGACTAGGAGGAGATATTCTACATACATACTATATCTCACAAAGTACTCAGTATAGAGTCTATGAAAATTTTCTACAAATCAATAATAAAAAGGTAGAGCAAAATGGAACAACAGACTGGTTCCAAATAGGAAAAGGAGTACGTCAAGGCTGTATATCATCACCCTGCTTATTTAATTTATATTCAGAGTACATCATGAGAAACACTGGGCTGGAGGAAGCACAAGCTGGAATCAAGATCGCCGGGAGAAATATCAATAACCTCAGATATGCAGATGATACCACCCTTATGGCAGAAAGTGAAGAAGAACTAAAGAGCCTCTTGATGAAAGTGAAAGAGGAGAGTGCAAAAGTTGGCTTAAAGCTCAACATTCAGAATCATGACTAAGATCATGGCATCCAGTCCCATCACTTCATGGCAAATAGATGGGGAAACAGTGGCAGACCTTATTATTTCGGGCTCCAAAATCACTGCAGATGGTGACTGCAGCCATGAAATTAAAAGACGCTTACTCCTTGGAAGGAAAGTCATGGCCAACCTAGACAGCATATTAAAAAGCAGAGACATTACTTTGTCAATAAAGGTCCATCTAGTCAAGGCTATGGTTTTTCCAGTGGTCATTGATGGATTGAGACTATTGAGATGGTCATTGAGAGTTGGACTATAAAGCTGAGTGCAGAAGAATTGATGCTTTTGAACTGTGGTGTTCGAGAAGACTCTTGAGAGTCACTTGGACTGCAAGGAGATCCAACCAGTCCATCCTAAAGGAGATCAGTCCTGGGTGTTCATTGGAAGGACTGAAGCTGAAGGTGAAACTCCAATACTTTGGCCACCTGAGGTGAAGAACTGACTCATTGGAAAAGCCCCTGATGCTGGGAAAGACTGAAGGTGAGAGGAGAAGGAGGTGACAGAGGATGAGATGGTTGGATGGCATCACTGACTCAATGGACATGAGTTTGGGCAAACTCTGGGAGTTGGTGATGGACAGGGAGGCCTGGTGTGCTGTGGTCCATGGGGTCACAAAGAGTCGGACACGACTGAGCGACTGAACTGAACTGAACTGAAAACTGTCAGGTTACAGCATCTATAACTGACAGGAATTTTGGCAGAAAAAAACTGGCTCCATCTTTTAAGAAGCCTGAGCTAATATAATTTTAATGAAGTCCATAGAATTTTAATTTTAATCCAATGTGATGAGTAAAAATAGATCAAAGTCTATATTACAATGAAAGACAATAATGAGAAAAGAAAGGAGAGTCAGACCGAAATCAAGAATAACAAAGACGGGCAGGGGATGAAATAAAACAGACAAGACAGGGAAATACCAAGTGATGAGAGAGACCAAGATGAAGAAATAAACAGAGAAATAAAAGTGAAGAGTTGATAGAGAATGAGAGAGAGACAGACATATGGAGAGAAACAGAGAAATGAGCAAGAGGTATGGAGAGAGAAAATCAGACACAGTGTGGATAATTCTCAAATACACTTGAAAAAGGATATAATAAGAAGAGATATAGAAGAGATACAAGGATCCTGGGAGAGAGAGGAGAGAGAAGTCAGCCCACACTTCTCTATCTCCCCACTCAATCATCCTTCTTAAAAAAAATTTTTTTAAAAAGCAAATTCCCTATCTCAATCATATTCGCTTTGCTATAATAGGAATTGAAACATAGGGTTTCAACTTCAATAAGAGAACAGGGAAAAGATGGAAGTTGTTAGCACACGTGTAGAAAAAAAGCTAATGCCCTTCTAGAATCCTTCTGTCTGTTCCTAGATCCTTTCTCAAGCTGATTTGAGAATTATCCACACTGTACAGAAGAAGAAATTGAATCTAATGAGACAAAAGCTTTGAACCAACAGAAGGAAACTGATCAGCTCCATGCCATTCCCCTCAAGCCCCAAAGGGCATCCTTCAAGTAACACAAGGATATTTCCTCCTTGTCCTGGCTCGGAATACCTTATCATCTCTCTGAGAAAATACCTGCACCCTTCAAGTCCCAGCCACAGCCTGATCAGGGACAGTGTCTTATTCATCTCTGTCATTTGGACATGCAGCACAGGGTATGGTACACAAAAGTCATCAGTGAGTGTTAAGTGAGTAACTGTACACTGATTCTAGACATACTCGTTTTTCCAGTGGTCGTGTATGGATGTGAGAGGTGGACTGTAAAGAAAGCTGAGCACCAAAGAATTGATGCTTTTGAACTGTGGTGTTGGAGAAGACTCTTGAGAGTCCCTTGGACTGCAAGGAGATCCAACCTGTCCATCCTAAAGGAGATCAGTCCTGAATGTTCATTGGAAGGACTGATGCTGAAGTTGAAACTCCAATACTTTGGCCACCTGAGGTGAAGAACTGACTCATTGGAAAAGACCCTGATGCTGGGAGGGATTGGGGGCAGGAGGAGAAGGGAACAACAGAGGATGAGATGGTTGGATGGCATCACCGACTTGATGGACATGAATCTGAGCGAACTCCGGGAGTTGGTGATGGACAGAGAGGCCTGGCGTGCTGCGATTCATGTGGTTGCAAAGAGTCGGACACAACTGAGCGACTGAACTGAACTGAACTGAACTGACTCACTTGGTACCATTGTATCACGACTGGTCAACAGAAAATAGAAATCCATATCACCAAAGTAGCATTTAATAGAAAAACCTGTAATCAGGTTTTTCTGAGTGACTGAACTGACTGTAACAGATATTGCATCATTAAGTATCCCAGGGCTTAGCACAGAATCTGCATACAGTGGGGATCCAATTAATATGTGAAAAATAAATAAACATACCTTTCTGTGCTTTGATTAGTTCCTTCCCAATTGCTAGAGTCACAAAGGCTGTGCCATTCAGAACTATGTCAGTTATTGTCTTCCAAGCATTAGGAGAGAGTCTTTCGGAGGGAGAAATAAAATTCCCTGCTGCATTGTTTATCACAATCTAATAAGTGAATAAGGCAAGTTATAGAAACTTAGATGAGGAAGAATATTTTTCCTAAAGGGCTTTTATTTCTGAAACTTATCCAAATAATATAGTAAAGCTATATTGTTCATAGCCTGTTATGAACAATACTGTGAGATTTGGTTCAGTTTTACCTTCTGTGAGCCTTTGAAAATTTCCTATTACTGTTTACCAAATTTTGGAATTCTAATCCCTGTCTCAAAATTAGGGTGAAGTCTACTACTAAAAATATACATATAGATTAAGCATGTCTAGGATGTGATTATTTATTTCAAGGAATCTCAATTAAAGTGCCTTTAATTTCTGGTATCATTTTGGCTTAATTTAGCTAATGAAATTCTTGGTTGATGACCTTCTTCAATAACAATAAAAATTCCACTTAGTTCTATAGTAGATACTGATTTGTCCAAAAATATTTTTAACATAGAAAAGTGCTCTCTTCGAGACTACTGGAGAAATGGCTTCTTTCCAATATGTGAACCAAACAAAAGTAAAACATCCATGTATATCTCAGGTCTTATAAGGAGAAATCTGGAGCTTTTTTGTAGGTTTCCTTGTGTGTATTATTTTCCTCCATGGACAGAGATAATCCAAAATTATAAAGAAAAGCAAAGAGCATGAATCATTTAAACTAAATATTGTGCTCTTGGATAGCTACTCTTATTTCATAATCTTATTAAATAAAGTGAAATAAAGTTTGTTCTATATGATGATAAATGTATTTTTAAAGTGTTCCTGAAAGGAAATAGTATAGCAGTCTACCTACTCTACTCCCTAGCAAAAAGAGCTGGCTTTTTGCTAGCAAAGGAAAACAGGGGCTTCTTAACACAGCACTTGCTCAGCATCAATATTTTCTTTCATTAATACACCTTGGTAGGTGCTATCAACATCAAATACCTCATACTGTTGCCTCATCACCATCACACTTACATCAGGATGTCCGATGACTTTGATAGTTTCTGACACAGCGTTTTGCACCATATCAGGGTCCCTCACATCACACTGAATTGCATGAACCTGTAAAACAACAAAAAGAAAAAGATAGTTGTGCATTTTTTCAGACTTCTTAATCCATAAGCATGAATTACTTACTTAAGCATGTTATAATTCCTAAATCTGATTTAAATAACTTTTTAATGTACCTTATTTCCAGTTTGAGAAGATATCTGCTCTGCAGTTGCTTTCAAAACATCAATTTTTCTAGAAAGAAACACATGGTACTTTGCATGAGTTCTGAAATAACTTCATGTTATATTTTTCTTTTTAATTTCATAAATTAAGAAAGAATTTACAGTTTAAAGACATGTATTTTGAGGATAATAGAAAGGCTAAATCTATAAACAAGTTAGTTTGAGTGCATTTATTTTCCAGAAGTTAAATTTAAGCAATTTTCATATATCTGACATTAATTGATAGAATTACTTTTAAGCCAGTTAAATTTTAAATTATTTCCTTAATTATATTCTTTTCTATGTGTTTTCTTGCCCAGGCATGCTTTAGAAGGAAAATACATTCCTGGAATGATGTAAGCTTAGGTTAAACTATTTAAAAAAAAATCTATGTTCTATATAAAATCTATGTTACCAGATTTTATACCAAATTGATGGGTTTGGACAACCTAGATGTACTCAGAATCTTACATGCTTCAGAAAAACAAACACACTAAAGCAATGTAAATCACATAGTATTACAAAGAAAATAATATATTAACACCCTTAAAAACATTGCAACATTAAAAAAAAATGTTCTGGCCAATTTGCATTAAAAAAACACCTGAAAGAAACTCCTTTGGGCCCTTATAAATTACATAGTGACTTATCATTCAGACTATTATCTAGCCTATCTAAAAAATTTACAGTATTCCAAACTGAAAGCAAGGATAGATTTTTTGGCCAGTCTCTAAACCTCTAACTTGAATAGCTATAAGATACCAGGACATGCCTAAATAAATTCTTTCCACAAGGCCTCCCCCTTCCTGTATTCATCACAATCGATGTTTTGAAATATTTGCCCATCTTATAGGAAATGGAAGCATTCTATCCATTATCCTGGTGCAAGGTTAACTATCTACTGAATCAGTAATTATAATCACTCTCACTGAAAACAAAGGAACCTCAATATAGTACTTTATTACTTCATACACAGAAAAAAATTCTGTCACTGAATTTGTGAAGTATATTATCAGTTCCATCATCAATCATTACTTGTATCATCACAAATAATAACTGACTTTTCCCAAGGAGATTTAAATAATCTAAAGACTATTTCATAGAGATTAAGATGCAAATCAAACAAATCTGGCAAAAAGTGTTTTCAACATTGTAGCACAGACTTATTCCATCAATAGACTCTTGCCAGGCAACTTACTGAGACTCACTTACCGGCTGGCTATCACGCACTGTGCACCCAGGCTGGACAGACAAGTTGTCATTCCTTTTCCAAGGCCAGTGCCTCCCCCGGTAATAAATGCTACTTTTCCTTGAAAACTATTGGGTGGTAGCATCACTTTTGGAAAAGGTGGAAAGAATTTAGACCGCAAAGCTTCATTGTTTTGATATAATGTTTTTGTTCCATAACTGAAAAACTAATAGGAGAAAAAAGAATTGAAATAGGCATACTTGTATTCCCACAAAAGATATGAGTTTTTAAACTTATTCTTTAATATTGGTCAAATTCTTGGATTAACACAAACACTGTAAACATATTGGTACTATATTTAACCAATTTTTGTACTTTTTCTGTTGGAATGTTAAGTAACATAGTAGAATGGTTTAAAGCAAGGGCTTTGGGGCTAGACTACACAGGAGAGAACTTTCTCCCTAGTCATACAACCTTCAGCAAGTTATTTAATCTCCATTTGCCTCAATTTCTTCTATAATTGGAAATAATGATGGAACCTTCCTCACAGGTCATTATAAGGGTATCATGAGACAATATAAACAATAAACTTAGAAAATTGGATAGCACATAGAAAACACTCTATAAATGCTGGCATTGTTAGTTCATGTGTTTAGCTTAAATTTAACTTAAAAAAGCTTAAAGCATGTTTGTCTTTTAACAAGAACAACTTGGAAAAAAATCACATTCCATCTTTTGAAACACTTAAGAACATTATAAAAGTCCTTTATAAGGTTTAACAAATCAAATGCCTCTTCTCATGTTGTCTTTGAATAATAAATTTAGAATGGGAAAAAAATACTTGTTATAATTAAAATGGGGGAAACTATAAAACCATTTTCAACTAAAAAAGTATTTGGACTGCCCTATCTTGTATTTTACACCTTACCCTCATATTGCTTATCGAAAACACTGCTATTCTCTCATTTTTAATTATGAAAACAAACTTTTAAGTGTTAAACACAGAAACAAATAAAGAGCTAACAATATTCATCAAGTGTTTACCACGTATCAGGATTAGAAACTAACTGTCACCACCCCATGAAATAGGTACTAATTTTACCCCATTGTACAGGAGGGGCCCAGAGAAGTTAAATATGTTGCCCAAGTTGCAAAACCAAGATTATAAAACCTTGCATGTTGTTTGTTTATATTCACTGAGATACTACTGAGTTTAATGATCACACTATTCGGGTATCTGATATTCCCCATCAGGTCACAGTTGTAAGATTAAAACTTCAGAATATATAATTCCCACTAGAGCATTCTTACACATTAAATGGGCTGTCATTATTTGTCTTGAGATATCTAGAAATTTACTGTAAGGAAACAGAAGTCAATAACTTCAGTTCAGTCGCTCAGTCGTGTCCGACTCTTCGAGACTCCAAGAATCACAGCACTCCAGGCCTTCCTGTCCATCACCAACTCCCGGAGTTCACTCAGATTCACGTCCATCAAGTCAGTGATGCCATCCAGCCATCTCATCCTCTGTCGTCCCCTTCTCTTCCTGCCCCCAATCCCTCCCAGCATCACAGTCTTTCCCAATGAGTCAACTCTTCACATGAGGTGGCCAAAGTACTGGAGTTTCAGCTTCAGCATCATTCCCTCCAAAGAAATCCCAGGGCTGATCTCCTTCAGAATGGACTGGTTGGATCTCCTTGCAGTCCAAGGGACTCTCAAGAGTTTTCTCCAACACCACAGTTCAAAAGCATCAATTCTTCAGTGCTCAGCCTTCTTCACAGTCCAACTCTCACATCCATACATGACCACAGGAAAAACCATAGCCTTGACTAGACAGACCTTTGTTGGCAAAGTAATGTCTCTGCTTTTGAATATACTATCTAGGTTGGTCATAACTTTCCTTCCAAGGAGTAAGCGTCTTTTAATTCATGGCTGCAGTCACCATCTGCAGTGATTTTGGAGCCCAAAAAAATAAAGTCTGACACTGTTTCCACTGTTTCCCCATTTATTTCCCATGAAGTGATGGGACCAGATGCCATGATCTTCGTTTTCTGAATGTTGAGCTTTAAGCGAACTTTTTCACTCTCCTCTTTCACTTTCATCAAGAGGCTTTTTAGTTCCTCTTCACTTTCTGCCATAAGGGTGGTGTCATCTGCATATCTAAGGTTATTGATATTTCTCCCAGCAATCTTGATTCCAGCGTGTGTTTCTTCCAGTCCAGCGTTTCTCACGATGTACTCTGCATATAAGTTAAATAAGCAGGGTGATAATATACAGCCTTGATGTACTCCTTTTCCTATTTGGAACCAGTCTGTTGTTCCATGTCCAGTTCTAACTGTTGCTTCTTGACCTGCATACAGATTTCTCAAGAGGCAGGTCAGGTGATCTGGTATCCCCCTCTCTTTCAGAATTTTCCACAGTTTATTGTGATTCACACAGTCAAAGGCTTTGGCATAATCAATAAAGCAGAAATAGATGTTTTTCTGGAACTCTCTTGCTTTTTCCATGGTCCAGCACATGTTGGCATTTGATCTCTGGTTCCTCTGCTTTTACTAAAACCAGCTTGAACATCTGGAAGTTCACGACTCACATACTGCTGAAGCCTGGCTTGGAGAATTTTGAGCATTACTTTACTAGCATGTGAGATGAGAGCAATTGTGTGGTAGTTTGAGCATTCTTTGGCATTGCCTTTCTTTGGGATTGGAATGAAAACTGACTTTTTCCAGTCCTGTGGCCACTGCTGAGTTTTCCAAATTTGCTGGCATATTGAGTGCAGCACTTTCACAGCATCATCTTTCAGGATTTTGAAATAGCTCAACTGGAGTTCCATGACCTCCACTAGCTTTGTTTGTAGTGATGCTTTCTAAGGCCCACTTGACTTCACATTCCAGGATGTCTGGCTCTAGGTCAGTGATCACACCATCGTGATTATCTGGGTCATGAAGATCTTTTTTGTACAGTTCTTCTGTGTGTTCTTGCCACCTCTTCTTAATATCTTCTGCTTCTGTTAGGTCCATACCATTTCTGTCCTTTATCGAGCCCATCTTTGCATGAAACGTCCCCTTGGTATCTCTAATTTTCTTGAAGAGATCTCTAGTCTTTCCCATTCTGTTGTTTTCCTCTATTTCTTTGCATTGATCGCTGAGGAAGGCTTTCTTATCTCTTCTTGCTATTCTTTGGAACTCTGCATTCAGATGCTTATATCTTTCCTTTTCTCCTTTGCTTTTTGCTTCTTTTCTTTTCACAGCTATTTGTAAGGCCTCCCCAGACAGCCATTTTGCTTTTTTGCATTTCTTTTCCATGGGGATGGTCTTGATCCCTGTCTCCTGTACAATGTCACGAACCTCTGTCCATAGTTCATCAGGCACTCTATCTATCAGATCTAGGCCCTTAAATCTATTTCTCACTTCCACTGTATAATCAGTAACTTAGGATAAGGCTATTCACAAGTAGAAATTGAATTTAAAAATGCTTATAATATGATGTAAAAAAAAAAGAGAGAGAAATATACAGGATGTCCTGAACTATAAATAAAAATACATGCTTAGAAAAATGACTAGAAGGAAATAACAATAGTAAATAGTGGATTCGATATTTGCCAAGTGCCAGGTCTACTTAGGACTTTCTACAACCCTGTAAGGTAAACTGTATTGTTACAATAGAGTGGGAAAGACTAGAGATCTCTTCAAGAAAATTGCAGATATCAAAGGTACATTTCATGCATGGATGATCATGATAAAGGACAGAAACAGCAAGGACCTAACATAAGCAGAAGAGATTAAAAAGTGGAAAGAATACAGAAAAAAGAATTATACTAAAAAGGTCTTACTGACCCAGATAACCATGATGGTGTGGTCATTCACCTAGAGTCATACATCCTAGAATGTGAAGTCAAGTTGGCCTTAGGAAGCATTACTATGAACAAAGCTAGTGGAGGTAATGGAATTCCAGCTGAGTGATTTCAAATCCTAAAAGATGATGCAGTTAAAGTGCTGCATTCAGTATGTCAGTGAACTTGGAAAACTCAGCAGTAGTCACACAGCTGGAAAAGGTCAGTTCTCACTGCAATCCCAAAGAAGGGCAATGCCAAAGAATGTTCAAACTATTGTACAATTTCATTAATTTCACATGTTAGTAAGGCTAAGGTCAAAATCCTTCAAGCTAGGCTTCAGCAGTACGTGAACCAAGAACTTCCAGATGTACAAGCTCGTTTAGAATGGCAGAGGAACCAGAGATCAAATTGACAATATTTGTTGGATTACGGAGAAAGCAAGGGAATTCCAGAAAAACATCTACTTCTGCTTCATTGACTATGCGAAAGGACGGACTGGATCACAACAAACTGTAGAAAATTCTTAAAGAGATGGGAGTACCAACTACCTTACCTGACCCCTGAGAAAACTGTATGTGGGTCAAGAAGCTATAGTTAGAACTGGGCATGAAACAACTGACTTGTTCATGGAGTTCTCCACTGGTTCAATGGAGAAAGGAGTATGACAAGGCTGTATATTGTCACTGTACTTATTTAAATCTATGCAGAGTACATCATGAGAAATGCCAGGCTGGATGAATCACAAGCTGGAATCAAGATCTCCAGGAGAAATTACAACAACCTGAGATATGCAGACCGTAACACTATAAAAAGATGAACTGAAGAGCCTCTTGATAAGGGTGAAAGAGGAGAGTGAAAAAGCTGGCTTGAAACTCAACATTAAAAAAACTAAGATCATGGCATCCAGTCCCATCACTTCATGGCAAATACAAGGAGAAAAAGTGGATACAATGACAGATTTTATTTTCTTGGGCTCCAAAATCACCAGGGATAGTGACTGCAGCCATGAAATTAAAAGACACTTGCTCATTGGAATGGAAGTTATGCGAAACCTAGACAGTGTATTAAAAAGCAGAGACATTACTTTGCTGACAAAGGTTCATACAGTCAAAGCTACGGTTTCTCCAGTAGTCATGTATGAATGTGACAGTTGGACCATAAAGAAAGCTGAGAGTCAAAGAACTGATGTTTTTGAATTGTGGTTCTAGGGAAGGCTCTTGAGAATCTCTTGGACTGCAAGGAGATCAAACTAGTCAATCCTAAAGGAAATCAACCATGAATATTTATTGGAAGGACTGATGCTTAAGCTGAAGCTTCAATACTTTGGCCACCTGATGTAAAGAGATTGGAAAAGCCTTGATCCTGGGAAATACTGAAGGCAAAACGAGATGTGGGCAACCGAGGACGAGATGGTTAGATAGCATCACCAACTCAATGGCCATGAATTTGAGCAAACTCCAGGGGATAGTTGAGGACAGAGGAGCTTGGCATGCTGCAGTCCATGGGGTCACAAAGAGTTGGAGACAACTTAGGGGCCAAGAACAACAACAACACTGTTACTCCAATTTTATAGATGAGAAAACTGAAGCAAACAGGTAGGTCAAGTAACTAACTTTTACAGGCAAATAATGAAAGTAGTAAAGATTCAAATCTAAGATGTATCTGACTTCATTCATTACCTTTCACAGTCATTATGTATGACTAGGTAATGGGATAATAGAAGATTATTTGTTCTTTTTGTTAGGTTGGTTGATTTTGAGTAATTTCAAATTTTATTCAATAAATATTAATATGATTTGATTTTTAAACCAGGGGGGAAAAGTTACTGAAGGATAAAATTTGAAAATGTGTATAAATGATAAAAAAAAATGTGCAGATCTGGTCATCTTCCAAGCTGGTCATTGTATTTCCTTTAGTTTCATGTTGACAAAGCCTTGAAGGACTTCTTATCTCTCCTTGTTATTCTCTGGAACTCTGCATTCACTTGGATATATATTTTCCTTTTTCCTTTGCCTCTCGCTTCTCTTTTTTCTCAGCTATTTGTTAAGGCCTTCTCAAACAACCACTTTGTCTTCTTGCATTTCTTTTGGGGGGGGATGGTTTTGGTCATCACCTCCTGTACAATGTTACAAACCTCTGTCCATAGTTCTTCAGCCACTCTGTCTACCAGATCTAGTCCCCTGAATCTGTCACCTCCACTGTATAATCATAAGCAATTTGAATGTCCTAATGGCTTTCCAGTACTTTGGCCACCTCATGTGAAGAGTTGACTCATTGGAAAAGACTCTGATGCTGGGAGGGATTGGGGGCAGGAGGAGAAGGGGATGACAGAGGATGAGATGGCTGGATGGCATAACAGACTCGATGGACATGAGTTTGAGTGAACTCCAGGAGTTGGTGATGGACAGGGAGGCCTGGGGTGCTGTGATTCATGGGGTCGCAAAGAGTCGGACACGACTGAGCGACTGAACTGAACTGAACTGAATGGCTTTCCCTACTTTCTTCAAATTGAGTCTGAATTTTACAATAAGGAGCTGATGATCTGAGCCACAGTCAGCTCCAGGTCTTGTTTTGCTGACTCTATAGGGCTTCTCCATCTACCACTACAAAGAATATAATCAATCTGATTTCAGTATTGACCATCTGGTGATGTCTATGTGAAGAGTCGTCTCTTGTGTCATTGGAAAAGGGTGTTTACTATGACAAGTGTGTTTTCTTGGCAAAACTCTGTTAGCCTATGCCCTGCTTCATTTTGCACTCCAAGGGCAAATTTGCCTGTTATTCCAGGTATCTCTTTACCTTCTACTTTTGTATCCTAGTCCCCTATGATGAAAAGGACATCTTTTGTGTGTGTGTATGTGTGTGTTAGTTCTAGGAGATCTTGTAGGTCTTCAAAGAACCATTCAACTTGAGCTTCTTCGGCATTAGTGGCTGGGGCATAGACTTGGATTACTGTGACGTTGAATGGTTTGCCTTGGAAACAAACTGAGATCATTCTGTCATTTTTGAGATTGCATTCAAGTACTCTTTTGTTGACTATGATGGCTACTCCATTCCTTGTAAGATTCTTGCCCACAGTAGTAGATATAATGGTCACCTGAATTAAAATTAATTAAAATTCTCCCATTCCTGTCCATTTTGTTCACTGATTCCTAAAATACTGATGTTCACTCTTGCCATCTCCTATTTGACCACATCCAATTTACCCTGATTAGCATGCATGCACACAAAAGGTGGAGTAAGGTAACACCTGAGTCTGAGTTGACTCAACACTGCCCAAAACAAGTCCAGAGACCTTCCTACAAATATTGGATGACTTTCTGAGCAGGGAGATTGACTGAAGAAAACTGTGTGGAGAGGAAAATGAAGGAATCACAAGGATATTCTTCATACTGCCACTCTCTATATATTTCTCTCTTTTTTCTCATATGTTCTTATGTTGTCCTTTCTTTACTATTCCCTTAACTTTCACTTTTTAATCTACTTTTCCAGTTTTAAAACATCTTATTTTTAAAAAAATTCGTTTCATTTTTTTCCTGTTTTTAGGGTACTATGTAGTTATACTGCATTTTTCCCCATGCTTTCATTTTGCATTTTTGCTAGTCATGTTTTTACTACACATTTTCACTTAGGGGCTTGTTTATTGGCGTGATTGCTCTCTTCTGTTTTGACTCTAGTTTTTATCCTTTTCTCTGTTTTCTCTCTTCTTTTTATAAGTGTGTGAGTTTCTTTGGGTGTTATTGGCTACCGAGTGTTGCTTTCACCATTAGTCTTGGAGTTTTGTCCCGCATGGCCTATGAAGTCTTGCTGCTACAGTTAGGGGTCGAGCCTGAGCCCCCGAGGTGGGAGACCCGAGTCTAGGACTTGCGACCACCAGAGAACTCCCAACTTCATGGAACACTAATCGATGAGAGCTCTCCCAAAGGCCTCCCATCTCAACACTAAGACCAAACCCACCCAAAAGCCAGCAAGCTCCAGTGTCATGCCAGTACTTTAGCAAAACAGGAACGCAACTTTGTTCCTGAGCAGAAAGGCTGCCCAAAGCTGCACCAAGGCACAGACACCCAAAAAAACATGACTGGAAACGGCACTACCCTTCAGAGAGACAAGATCCAGCTCCATGCACCAGAACACGGACACACATTCCCCCACCAGCAGACTTTCACCAGGCACTGGTCCAACTGCACCCACGAGGGGCAGATTTCACAACTGAGATGAACTATGACCTACCACCAGGCAGAAAGGAGACTCCAAACTCAGTAAGTTAAATAAAATAAAAAGACAGAAACACGCAGCAAATTTAAAGGCCATGGTAAAAAAAACAAAAACAGAAAAACAAGGCCAAACAAATGAGGAGGAAATAAACAGCTTACCTGATAAAGAATTCAGAGTAATGAAAGTAAAGATGATCCAAAACCTTGGAAATAAAATGAAGGCACAGTCAAATACACTCGAGGCATGGATCAAGAAGATACAAGATAAAGTTAAAGAGGACCTAGAAGAATTAAAGAATAGACAATCAGCAATGAACAACACAATAACTGAGATTAAAAATACACTAGCAGGAACCAACAGCAGAATAACTGAGGCAGAAGAACAGACAAGTGAACCAGAAAGTAGAATGGTAAAAATAAGTGAAGCAAAGCAGAATAAAGGGAAAAGAATAAAAAGAAATGAGGAAGTCTCAGAGATATCTGGGACAACATTAAGTGGACCAACATTCGAATTATAGGGGTTCCAGAAGAAGAAGAAGGAAAAGAAAAGGCATGAAAAAAATATTTGAGATTAGAGTTGAAAACTTCCCTAAAATTGGAAAGGAACTAGCCTACCAAGACCAGGAACCCCAGAGAGTCCATACAGGTTAAACCCAAGGAGAAAAACCCAAGACACATATTAATTGAACTAACGAAAATTAAATACAAAGAACAAGTATTAAAAGCAGCAAGGGAGAAGCCACAAATAACTTACAAGGGGATCCTCCTAAGGCTAACAGTTGATTTTTCAACAGAAACTCTGCAGGCTAGAAGGGAATGGGAGGCTATACTTCAAGTGATAAAAGGAAAAAAAAACCTACAACTAAGATTACTCTTTTTAGCAAGGATCTCATTCAGATTTGAAGGAGAAAGCAAAAGCTTTACAGCCAAGCCAAAGTTGAGAAAATTCAGCACCACCAAACCAATGTTACAACAAATATTCAAGGAACTTTTCTAGACAGGAAACACAAGAGAAAGAAAAGGTCTACAAAAACAAATAATACAATACAGTAAATGGTAATAGGATCATGGGTGTGCATGCTCAGTCACTTCAGTCATGTCTGACTCTTTGCAACCCTGTGGACTGTAGCCTGCCAGGCTTCTCTATCTATGGGATTCTCCAGGCAAGAACACTAGAGTGGGTCCCCATGCCCTCCTACAGGGGATCCTCCTGACCCAAGGACCAAACCTATGTCTCCTGCATCTCTTGCACTGCAGGCAGATTCTTTACTGCTCATTCACCAGGGGAGCACAGACATAACAATAATTATCTTAAACGTAAATGGACTAAATGCTACAACCAAAAGACACAGACTAGCTAAATGGATACAAAAAACAAGACCCCTATATATGCTATCTACAAGAGATCCACTTTAGACCTAAGCACAAATACAGACTGAAAGCGAAGGGCTAGAAAAAGATATTCCATACAAACAGAAATCAAAAGAAAGCAGGTGCAGCAACACTCATGTCAGCTAAAGTAGATTCATGTTGATGTACGGCAGAAACCAACACAGTACAGTAAGCAATTATCCTCCAATTAGAAATAAGTAATTCTTTAAATGTCAATTTGGTGAAGACCAAACAATCTTATTTTTCAAGCACTTTTGAAAAGTGCACACTTTTGCATTTCTAAAGGAATTCATATAGCGCATGAACAGAGTAAGCCTGCAATAACTACTTTGGAATTTATCTTATCCAGTTGCTAGAAGGCAGAAGCCTGTGACATGCATGCATTCTTTTCAGTGCCCAGACCCTACTGTCACTTCCGCATAATTGACATGGTTCATAGTGTCTGGAAATATAAGGGGCACACAGGACATTATTTCCTGCAGAATAAAAAGATCATCCCACCTGCTAATGCCAATAGTGTCAGTATACTACAGACTTTAACAAAATTGAAGAGCCCAAATTCTACCCATTCCATTCTTGCCACAGGCTTTATTAAACTCAAACTCCACACCTGTGTGGTTTGCTTGAGCACCTCTACCTGCTCCTTCACTTAAACCGGGCACTGCACAGAGGCCTCTGATATTCTAAGCTTCTGCAGAACACAGATCTCATTGCCACAGCAATAGGAAGGTAAGGGAAAGCAAATATAAAAGAAAGTTAGCTGACTCCAAGCTTCAGTGGCTAGGCTGGATTATGTGGTTGTTACCAGTTACAAAACAAAAATTACATTTTTGAGTGATGATACGTCTCATAGCAATGAACATCAGTCCTTGAAAAAGTAGCTGCTCTGTGTTACAGGGTGTACTTGCTAATTTTTATTACAGTTCTTATCTGTATGCAATTAGATGTAGACTAAATAGATGTTTCACCCACACTATGCAATCAAGGAAGATGAAATCAAAGAGATAAGTTAATAGGCAATTTGAAATTTTCAAGTGGAGTTTTCACTCCTGCTTGCCTCTCATTCAAGTCATCTCCTCTTGGTCCCTATCACATTAGCCAAAACTAATATGACTAACTTTTTTGAACCAAGAAATAGAAACCCTACGCTTGAAAGAGATTTGTTTTGATTTGGGAATTTGCTTCTATGAAAAAGTACTAGAGACAAATATGATATTATAATTAGGTATACTGTTAACTCATTTTATTTTTAGCAAGTTTTTACTGAGCATATGCTATACCGAAGACACTCTTCCAACCAATGGCAATATAGTGGTGAGCAAAACAGATACACTATTCCACCCACAGAGAGATTATCTTTGGGATGAGGGCAGATAAATTAAGTGAAATATATAGTATAGTAAAAGCTAATGTGTTGCTGTGGGGAAAAAATAAGGCATAGAGTATGGGTAGAGTGTTGCTATTTTAAATAGAGTGGTCAGCAAAGGTCTCACTGCAGTGACATCTGAACAAAGACCCAAGGGGAGCGAGGGGATGAGTCATGTGGTTCTTTCAGGCAGAGGAAAAGCTAAAGGCAAAGCCCCTGAGAAGGAAGCCTACGGAGCACATGAAGAGTCAGAGGGCCAGCATGGCTGAAGAAGACAGAGGAAGCAGAAAGAAGCATAGAGGCGAAGTCAGTGAGGCATAGAGGACGGGATCACAAAGGCTGAGTCAGCCACGACACGGACTGACATTGTTACTCAAGTTGCGTGGGAAACTCCAAAGTTTTGAGCACAGGACTGTCACGAGCTGCCTTAGGTTTGTAGAGATTTGTTCTGGTTACTAAATTGAGAAGAAAATGTAGGAGGCAAAATGGAAAGCAGGGAAAGTAGGTATAATGTTTTGTAGCAGGCCAGGCAAGAGATGACGACCTTGACTGAACGCCACCATAGGAGGAGTGGGAAGTCAGCAAATAAAATTACTTGCGGGTGAGAAGGTCCCAGAAAAAGAAGATGCAGTGAATTACTATTTCCTCTTGCCTCAAAGTCCAACCTCAGCACTCCTTGACCTATATCACTAAAAGAAGACAAAGAGGGCTTTCTCTTTAATCAAGGCTATTTGGTGGACTGAAACTTTTCCACTTCTCCCACCTTCATCTCAGGATCTGAAGCTACTTTGTGCATCACCTTTGTGTTTTAGAAAGAATAAGATTGAACGGTGAACTAGAAGGAAGTGGGGATGAGTCAGACAAAAGTCATTAGTCTGGGTGAGAAATAAGGAGGACAGCAGAAATCAAGGCAAGACAACACTTTCCACACATTTAACAACTGGAAATGGTAAGCAAGAAGGGGAGAGCTGAAGATGACAGAGTTTAAATAGTATAAATAGCTGTAACTGAAATGACTCGGTTGATCTGAGAAGACTCAAGTTGGAGAATTGAAAACAACCAGTTCTGTATCAGAAATATTTCACCTGGAATGCCTGTGGAATATTCAGGTGGAATCTGGAGTTAAAAATATAATTTTAAAGTATAAGCAAAATAAATTAGGGCTAAAGGTGAATGGCAACATCATTTCACAAATTGTGAAAGCCTACAGTTCTATCACAGCTTTCGATGCAAGATAGTATGGGAGTTTTCCCATTCTGGAAGGGATCATAGTACAGCTGTCCCCTTACTCTTAACTTAGTTAACTTACCCAGGCATTTCTACTGTCAAAGTAAGTTATCATTTTAGGAAGAGAATATAGGACAGTTAAGTTTGCCAATTATTTTCCACCTGGAATTTTCTTTACAAATTAAGCTGGGTTTCCCTGGTGGCTTAGTGGTAAAGAGTCTGCCTGCCAATGCAGGAGACACAGCTTTGATCCCTGGCCCAGGAAGATCCCACATGCCAGGGAGCAGCTAAACCCATGCACCACGACTACTGAGCCTGTTCTCTGGAGCCCAGGAGCCACGACTCCTGAGCCCATGTGCCGCAGCTACTGACGCCCATGCACCCCAGAACCGGTGCTCTGTAACAAGAGAAGCCACTGCAAGGAGAAGCCTGAGCACCTTAACAAGGAGTAGCCCCTGCTTTCTGCAACTAGAGAAAGCCTGCACTCACCAATGAAGATCCAGTGCAGCCATAAACAAATAAATAAAACTAAAAGAAAAAAACAAAAAACTAAGGGTTGCCAAGTATTAATGAAATGCCTTCTAATATGGGCACCTAATATATTTCATCCCTCTCCAAATTGCCCGTATTCTACCTCCCTAGTCAGTATCTTTCCTCTCTGCCTACTGTCTGACTTCAAAGACTCCTATCTTCCACCATTCACAAATACTAAAGGTCTGTGCTACATCGTCTCTTATGTGGTCTCTGCCCTCCAGTCTCCCTTTACCCCAGCACATCTGCGATACTGCTCTCCAGAGCACTGCAAACTTGCTTGTAGCACTTCTCTCTTTGACCTCTTTCAGGGATTCCCTGCATAAAGTTCAGATTCCTTAGCTTCACCCAGCACAGCAAGTCATCATGACCTAGCTCTTCTCCATCTATCCAGCCTTATCTCCCTTTGCTTTCCCCTCCTTAAAGTTTATACTCAGATAAACAAAATATTCAGGGTTCCCCAAATACCAACTGTGTCCACCTCCCTATCTTTACACAAATGGATCTCCACCAACACTCAACATGCATCATTCAAAGGCTAAGGCCTTCGTTAACACTCCTGACAGACTTATCATTCTCCCCACCACCTCTACAACTTAACCAAATCACCTGTTTAGAGGTCCTAGAGGCCACCCTTATGGCAGAAAGTGAAGAAGAACTAAAGAGCCTCTTGATGAAAGTGAAAGTGGAGAGTGAAAAAGTTGGTTTAAAGCTCAACATTCAGAAAATGAAGATCATAGCATCCGGTCCCATCACTTCATGGGAAATAGATGGGGAAACAGTGGCAGACTTTACTTTTTTGGGCTCCAAAATCACTGCAGATGATGATTGCAGCCGTGAAATTAAACGACGCTTCTCCTTGGAAGGAAAGTTATGATCAACCTAGACAGTATATTAAAAAGCAGAGACATTACTTTGCCAACAAAGGTCCATTTAGTCAAGGCTATGGTTTTTCCAGTGGTCATGTATGGATGTGGACTATAAAGAAAGCTGAGCACTGAAGAATGATGGTTTTGAACTGGTGTTGGAGAAGACTCTTGAGAGTCCCTTGGACTGCAAGGAGATCCAACCAGTCCATCCTAAAAGAGATCAGTCCTGGGTGTTCATTGGAAGGACTGATGTTGAAGCTGAAATTCCAATTCTTTGGCCACCTGATGCAAAGTGCTGACTCATTTGAAAAGACCCTGATGATGGGAAAGATTGAGGGTGGGAAGAGAAGGGGATACTGCGGTTCATGGGGTCACAAAGAGTCAAACACAACTGAGCAACTGAAATGAACTGAGAGGCCATTTAACATTTTCAAGATACATCATTTACCCTTCTCTTCTCTCTGGCTCCCTCTTGTAAATTCTCTCAGAGAGGAACATTTTCCTTAGCTCAGGGGCCAACAATAGAAATCTGGACTTCATCTCACACCATGCACCCAATCCACTGAGTTCATTTGAGTCCTAAATAGCAACAAAAACTGCCCTTAGCTCAGACCCCTTTCACTTTTACTTACACTGTAGGATCCCTATCTCAAGTCCCACCTGATGACATTACTTTCCTGCTTCCACTTCTGATGGTGCCATTTGCCTCCTCAGCCCGGCTCAGTCTTCCTTTCTCACTTCCTACCATGGACCAAGCAGCAAGGACTCTCCACTTACCACTTGAATATCACCAGACTTCAAGCCTCTCATGTATGGCCATTCCCCGGTTGAGGCCACCACGGTCTCTTATCCAGAGAGAGTCTTGCCCAAGTTGCCTCCATTCTCACCCTGCTCTCAGGCCTTCAGGACAAAGCTCTGACTCCTTCCTGGGGCTCACAGGCCTCCCCTGCCTGTCTCTCACAACCTGCCTCCTTACTTGGGACCTATAACTCTAGTCTGGGTCTTCACAAAGGTCACTCTGCTGCCTAGAACTTTCTTACTCTTATTCCTCCCCCTGGCTAACTTCCACTGATCCTTCAGGTCCTAGTTTAAATGTAAAACCCCAAAATGATACTCCTTAAAACTGTACACTTCTCCCACTGTGAGTGGGAATGTCTTCTTCCCCAGTCCTGATGCTTCACTTCCCCCCAGGAGGGAAGATGTCTTAGTTTAACTCCAGGCTTCTTTTGCCCCTTTAGTCACTCTGTCCCCCTACAAATGGTTTATCTGACCAGAAAATTTTGAGAGAATAATTGGGCATGAGTAGTCCTTCTTAAACCTTCTCCCTCTTGAAACCAGAATTGAAAGAGACACGTTCAGAATTGAAAGAGATACCCCAATGTTCATCACAGCACTGTTTACAATAGCCAGGACATGGAAGCAATCTAGATGTCCATTGGCAAACCAATGGATAAGAAAGCTGTGGTACATATACACAATGGAATATTACTCAGCTATTAAAATGAATGCATTTGAATCAGTTCTAATGAGGTGGATGAAACTGGAACCTATTATACAGAATGAAGTAAGTCAGAAAGAAAAACACCAATACGGTATATTAATGCATATATATGGAATTTAGAAAGATGGTGATGATCACCCTAAATGCGAGATAGCAAAAGAGACACAGATGTAAAGAACAGACTTTTGGACTCTGTGGGAGAAGGCGAGGGTGGGATGATTTGAGAGAATAGCATTGAAACATGTATATTACCATATGTGAAACAGATTGCCACTCCAGGTTCAATGCATGAGACAGGGCACTCAGGGGTGGTGCACTGGGATGACCCTGAGGGATGGGATGGGGAGGGAGGTGGGAAGGGGGTTCAGGATGGGGAACACATGTTCACCCATGGCAAATTCATGTCAATGTATGACAAAACCACTACAATATTGTAAAGTAATTAGCCTCCAATTAAAATAAATAGATTAATTTAAAAAAACAAAAACCTTCTCCCTCTTGGGAGCTAGCTGCCCTCAGCAAGCAAATGTTCCCCCTAAGGTGATTATTGTTCACTTGCTAAGTCCTACATGACGCTTTGCAACCTCATGGACTGTAGCACACCAGGCTCCTCTGTCCTCCACCATCTCCCTGTTTGCTCAGATTCATGCCCATTGAGTCAGTGATACAACCTAACCATCTCATCCTCTGCCACCCACTTCTTCTTTTGCCTTCAACCTTTCCCAGCATCAGAGTCTTTTCCAATGAGTAGCTCTTCATATCAGGTGGCCAAAGTATTGGAGCTTCAGCTTCAGTCCTTCCAGTGAATGTTCAGGAATGATTTCCTTTAGGATGGACTGGTTCGATCTCCTCATAGTCCAAGGGACTCTCAAGAATATTCTCCAGCACAATTTGAAAGCATCAATTCTTTGGTGCTCAGCCTTTTTTGTGGTCCAAAGCTCACATCAGTACATGACTGCTGGAAAAAACCATAGCTTTGGCTACATGGTCTTCTGTCAGCAAAGCGACGTAATACACTGTCTACATCTGTCACAGCCTTCCTTCCAAGGAGCAAGCATCTTTTAATTTCATGGCTACAGTCACTGTCCCCAGTAATTTTGGAGCCCAAGAAAATAAATTCTGTCACTGCTTCCACATTTCCCTCTTCTATGTGCCATATTATATCATAATGTTACTAGACTGTTAAGCTTCGTGAGCAAGAATCAGTTCTTTCTCATGCTTGGATGGCTTACTATAGTGCCTAATATATAGTAAATGTTCAATCTGCCACATAAATAAGTGAAGCCCAGCATGCCTTGGGCCCTCGGCAACCTGTTCAGCCTCATCTCCATGCACTTCTCTCTGACTCCAAAACTTCACAAACTCCACAGTGCCAAACCACTTGGCTTTTTAAAAACAGGCCATGCTCCTTCACTTCTTGAAACATGCAATTCCTTGTATTAATATCTAGATTGTCTTTGGGGCTCCATATAACTCAATTCCAAAAGTGAGCTTGGAGCCACCTCCTTCATGAAGCCCTCCCTGTCTCCTTTAGCAACACACTGCTTCGTTCATATGTCCATTCTAATAACACATCTGCATTTTCACAGTCTATTGATGTCTCATGATGACCCACTGGAATATAGTATTTCAGACAGATTCTGAATGAGGACCTAGTACGAAATATGCCTTACACACAGCACAGTACATGTATTCCATCGTGTAACAGGTGTTAGTTATTTACTCTGTGCTAAATGGCAACTCACTCCACTATTGTTGCCTGGAGAATTCCATGGACAGAGGAGCCTGGCAGGCTACAGTCCATGGGGTCAAAAAGAGTCAGACATGACTAAGCTATTATCACTTCACTGGGCACTATTCTAGGCCTGGAGATACAGCAGTGAACAAATCAGATGAAAATATTTGCCTCCAAGAAACCTATATTCTGAAATTTTGAGTTGGGTAAAGAAAGATTTCTTAGGCTTTCTGGATAGAAAAAAATAAAATAAAGAAAACTCGAAACATAAACAAGGGGGAAAAAAATCCAGCCGGCTTTATACTTCTCACTGACAATATTCAGCATCAGAATAAAATGAAACAATGTTGATTAAATTCAATGTGAAAAACAAATGTGATACAGCCAAGCAAAAACATGGCTAGTCAGCTGTCTCTTTGCCAGTACAAACAGATGCCTGGGATGAAGTTGGCCAAACATTAACCCTGGTTATTTCTGACTGGCCAGTTTGCAGACATGTATTATTTTGTTTCATTTAACTATTAATATATTACTTGAATTCATATTGGCCCAGTATCATTTTTATAAAAATACTAATTACTCTTTATTTTTTAAAAAAAGTGAAAGTCCCTCAGTTGTGTCTGACTCTTTGTAACCCCCATGGACTATACAGTCCATGGAATTCTCCAGGTCAGAATATTGGAGTGGGTAGCAGTTCCCCCTGGAAAATTTCCAGGAGATTTCCCAACCCAGGGATCAAATCCAGGTCTCCTGCATTGCAGCTGAGCCACAAGAGAAGCCCCCCAAAAAAGGGAGGAGGCAAAGGATGGCAATGTTCATCAGAGATATCAAATAACTGTAAATTTTTAAAAGTTCCACAAATTGTATGCTTAACCTTACTATATAAGATGAATTCTTGTATTTTCTATTCTATTCCATTTTGCTTTTCTTAAACTCATTTTGTTCCACTAAATTATTTGAAGGTCCAATCATGAGTTATTATTCATAACTTGAAAAATATACAAGAAGCTATTAATTCAAGGATGGTAGTGATAGTTTCCAAGTAAAGATTGCCAAAGAATGCCCAACACTTTGTAGGCACTTAATTGGCATTTTCTGATAAACTACTGAATGAGTGAATGTTTTCCTCAGTAAAACCAAAAGCAACTTGAGAGCAAGTTTTGTATTTTTTTAACCTTTGCATTCCCATAGCCAAGCAAAGAGCTAGTTCTCATTAAATGCTGTACTGAACTGAGCCCTAGTAGCCCATAGCACAATATTAGTTAGTTAGTTAGTTCAGTTGCTCAGTCGTGTCCAACTCTTTGCGATCCCATGAATCGCAGCACGCCAGGCGTCCCTGTTCATCACCAACTCCCGGAGTTTATTCAAACTCATGCCCATTGAGTCGGTGATGCCATCCAGCCATCTCAGCCTCTGTCGTCCCCTTTTCCTCCTGCCCCCAAACCCCTCCAGCATCAGGGTCTTTTCCAATGAGTCAACTCTTCACATGAGGTGGACAAAGTACTGGAGTTTCAGCTTCAGTATCAGTCCTTCCAGTGAATATTCAGGACTGATTTCCTTTAGGATTCACTGGCTTGATCTCCTTGCAGTCCAAGGGACTCACAAGAGTCTTCTCCAACACCACAGTTCAAAAGCATCAGTTCTTCGGCGCTTAGCTTTCTTCACAGTCCAACTCTCACATCCATACATGACCACTGGAAAAACCATAGCCTTGACTAGACAGACCTTTGTTGGCAAAGTAATGTCTCTGCTTTTTAATATGCTATCTAGGTTGGTCATAACTTTCCTTCCAAGGAGTAAGAGTCTTTTAATTTCATGGCTGCAATCACCATCTTCATAAATAGTAAAAGTCACTCAGTCATGTCCGTCTCTTTGGAACCCCACGGACTGTGACCTGCCAGGCTCCTCTGTCCACGGAATTCTCCAGGCCAGAATACTGGAGTGGGTAGCCAGTCCCTTCTCCAAGGGATCTTCCCAACCCAAGGATCGAACCCAGGCCTGCTTGCATTGCAGGTGGATTCTTTACCATCTGAGCCACCAGGGAAGCTCACTTCATAAATAGATGTATGAGGGATGAAACATTTCTCAGATTCTTGATAACTAAAATATTTAAATCGGGGGCTTTAATTGTAACAACTTGTATTTGCCAACAAAATCATGTTTCCTGGAACAACCTGCCACTTCACAGATGCGAAAACTTTTCTAGGCCCAGGAATTCACACCCAAGCTTGTGTGGGCCAGGAAAGGGAGACACACCACTTATAAGGAACTCTCTTGCCTTCAAACCTCCATCCTCAAAACTTCCATTTTTCTTAAGCAAAGGAACTTCAAAACTGTCAGGTTACAATTAATTTTTAAATGAGTTCATTTTCTCCCTCTCATGCTATATTGCGTAACGACGTCAGAAGATCGGGGACACGGTCTGTGTGACCTTATTACTACAATTCTAACAATTTGTGTTTTTTAAAAAATCTCTGAAGACTTCTCTACTTTACAAAGCCATTATAGGATTCAAATGAAGAGTTCTTTAAGAGGGATCAGACAGTGTAGCCTTCTTTCACAACCTACAACCCAAATCTTTGTAAGAGAAAATACTATCAACACCACCCTGGCCTTGAACAAATCTCACTTTTTAAAAGGAAGTTCTCTCTTACGTCATAGACTCATAGTATTTCCTTGTGTTCACAACTGGAATTTGAAATTTGTCCGTGTTTTTCAAAAAGATAAAAACATGGCTACTCATTCTATCTAACTGAAAAAAGTTTTTTCACAATTGGCACATTGATTTTTCTACTTGGCTAAGGAAATTGTGAATTCAGGTTTAGTTTCGCTTAGCTCACTAAGGTTTCTTTTCATTTGATTGAGGAAAGGGGTTGTCTTGGGTATCATTAGTCTTTTTTTCCTTTCTCTTTCTTTCCCTCTCCAGCTGTTTTCCTCTTGCCCACTTTAGACTATCGGTCTAGTGGTGAGATGTTGACAAAACAAAACAAAATTATGAGAGAAAAAGCTGTGGAAGCCAGCCTGAGATGCAGCTCTCCCAGCATTAACACCAGGCAGGGAAATTTAAACAGCTCGATTTGCTTTATATTTTTCTTTTTTATGTGAATACGTTCATATGGGCTTCCCAGGTGTAGTCTAGAGGTAAAGAATCCACCTGCTGATGCAGGAGGCAAAGGCGCAAAGAGAGGCGAGTTCTGCTCTGCAGATGGGGAAGACCCCCTGGAGTAGGAAATGGCAACCCACTCAGGCAAGAGCCTGGAAAATTCCCTGGACAGAGGCGCCTGGAAGGTCACGGTCCATAGGGCCCTCAACGAGTCCAACGTGACTTAGCACTCACGCGCGCCAGGGGTTGGTATTAATCTTTGAACAACAAACAGGTGAACGAATTTCTTCGTTTACAAAAAGGACTCCAGCTAAGGCCAGTGTTTCCTCTGGGCCCCGCTCCCCACCCCTCCTTCCCTTTCCCCCTAGTCACCAGGCCGGCAGGTGTGTGCAGGGTCCTTCTCTCTATTTACATGCCACTTGGACTCTTTGCGACCTCATGGACTATATAGTCCATGGAATTCTCCATGCCAGAATACTGGAGTGGGTAGCCTTTCCCTTCTCCAGGGGATCTTCCTAAGCTAGGGATCGAACCCAGGTCTCCCTCATTGCAGGCGGATTCTTCACCAGCCGAGCCACCAGGGAAGCCCGACTTTCACTGGAAACTCACAAGAATGTGCAACTTGTGAGAACCACGCAGGCGCTCAACGTGCCCCTCCACACGGGCACAAACGTACCCCAGGGCTTCTCCCGAGGGCAGCTTGGACGTGACCGCCCCCCTTCATCCCAGTCCCGGGAAGCCACAGGCCCCGGCCCCGGCCCGGCGCCTAGCTCCCCGCACCGGGACCGCGGGGCTCCACGGCGCTCCTCCCCGCGCCCGGGACGCCGGGTCTGCGCTCCGCGCGCTCCCTGGACGGGGCTCTTGCGGGGGACACGCAGGGCTCCCGGCCCTTACGGCGCTGCCTTACCCGCCGGGGACCGCGGCCCCAAGAAAAGAGAAGCTGGCTTAGCACCGGCATGTCTGGCCTCCCTAGGTCTGGCCGGAAATGCGCGCGCGAAGGGAGGCGGGTCAGAGAGCCCCAAGATGGCAGGACTGGGCTGGCCAGGGAGCCGACCCGCCTGGGCGGCTGGGGCTCCCCGCCCCCCGTGTCTGAGCCCAGGCCTCTCCTGCGCTTTTTTCGTGTTCTAATTACCTTTGTTTTCCCCATTGTTGTTGTTGTTTTAATAGCGTCTTTAATGGAGGTTCATCTGTCCCTCTGAGTGCACGACTTACTGTGCCAGAAAAGGCTGAAGATTGCAGAAATGCAAGACATGGATAATCGAGTAATTTAGCGACTAAGTCCTCTCTGACTCTTTGGCACCCCCATGGACTGTGGTGGTAGGGTAAGGGAGTTAGAGAAGGCTAGGTTCGGAAAAAACCAGACGGGCACTTTACGGGAACAGATCACCTTTAATGAGGCGAGAAGGGGCAACTTGGTTGCAACTTCAAAAACGAAAGAATGGTCTCAATTCATTTCAAGGCAAACCATTCAATATCACAGTAAACCAAGTCTATACCCCAACCACTAAGGCCACCGAAGCTAAAGCATAATTATTCTTAACAGAGTTTATCTAAAAACTCTTATCTCATTTACATTTTTTTCCTTAAACATTTCTTCACATCGAAAAGTTTCCTTGCTGACAAATTTGTAACAGATATAACAAGATTTTATTCAGCTTATATTAAGCCTAGGCAGAATGAAAATATTATGCTTAATATTAATGACTCTTAGACATGTCTATAATAATTAGATCAAACATTAATACCCGGTATTAATTTAATACTGAACATTTCCCAGTTCATGTGAAGCTGAAAATCATTAATTATGACTTCAGTAATTCATAATTGCTTAATTTCTCTTGTATTTAGAATTGTTTCATTTTTAAGTGCTTACTTTTTTTAGGCCAATTAGATTAAAGCTCATTTACAAATTAACCCCCAGCAACATTATCCAAAGACAAAGACACATACTGAGGCATACATAGACCCAAACAGACACAGCGAGAGATCTAGCTTCATTTTCTAAACTTAGTCATGAATCAGATATCACAATATTAAACTCACTAATTTGTAAATTAGTGAGCCCCTCTTGATGAAAGTAAAAGAGGATAGTGAAAAAGTTGGCTTAAAGCTCAACATTTACAAAACTAAGTTCATAGCATCCGGTCCTATCACTTCATGGCAAAGAGATGGGGAAACAATAGAAACGGTGGCAGAATGTGGTTCACTGGAGAAGGGAATGGCAACCACTTCAGTATTCTTGCCTTGAGAAACCCATGAACAGTATGAAAAGGCAAAATGATAGGATACTGAAAAGGGAAGTCCCCGGGTCGGTAGGTGCCCAATATGCTACTGGAGATCAGTGGAGATATAACTCCAGAAAGAATGAAAGGATGGAGCCAAAGCAAAAACAATACCCAGTTGTGGATGTGACTGGTGATAGAAGCAAGGTCCAATGCTGTAAAGAGCAATATTGCATAGGAACCTGGAATGTTAGGTCCATGAAGCAAAGCAAATCGGAAGTGGTCAAACAGGAGATGGCAAGATTTAACGTCAACATTCTAGGAATCAACGAACTAAAATGGACTGGAATGGGTGAATTTAACTCAGATGACCATTATATCTACTACTGTGGGCAGGAATCCCTTAGAAGAAATGGTATAGCCATCATGGTCAACAAAAGAGTCTGAAATAGAGTATTTGGATGCAATCTCAAAAATGACAGAATGATCTCTGTTCGTTTCCAAGGCAAACCATTCAATATCATGGTGATCCAAGCCTATGCCCCAACCAGTAATGCTGAAGAAGCTGACATTGAATGGTTCTATGAAGGCCTACAAGACCTTTTAGAATTAACACCCAAATAAGATGTCCTTTTCATTATAGGGGACTGGAATGCAAAAGTAGGAAGTCAAGAAACACCTGGAGTAACAGGCAAATTTGGCCTTGGAATACGGAATGAAGCAGGGCAAAGGCTAATAGAGTTTTGCCAAGAAAATGCACTGGTCATAGCAAACACTCTCTTCCAACAACACAAGAGAAGACTCTACACATGGACATCACCAGATGGCCAACACCAAAATCAGATGATTATATTCTTTGCAGCCAAAGATGGAGAAGCTCTATACAGTCAGCAAAAAGAGACTCAGAGCTGACTGTGGCTCAGATCATGAACTCCTTATTGCCAAAATTAAATTGAAGAAAGTAGGGGAAACCACTAGACCATTCAGGTACGACCTAAATCAAATCCCTTATGATTATAGAGTGGGTGTGAGAAATAGATTTAAGGTACTAGATATGATAGACAAGAGTGCCTGATGAACTATGGACAGAGGTTCATGACACTGTAAAGGAAATAGGGATCAAGACCATCCCCATGGAAAAGAAATGCAAAAAAACAAAATGGCTGTCTGAGGAGGCCTTACAAATAGCTGTGAAAAGAAGAGAAGTGAAAAGCAAAGGAGAAAAGGAAAGATATAAGCATCTGAATGCAGAGTTCCAAAGAATAGCAAGAAGAAATAAGAAAGCCTTCCTCAGCGATCAATGTAAAGAAATAGAGGAAAACAACAGAATGGGAAAGACTAGAGATCTCTTCAAGAAAATTAGAGATACCAAGGGAATATTTCATGCAAAGATGAGCTCGATAAAGGACAGAAATGGTATGGACCTAACAGAAGCAGAAGATATTAAGAAGAGGTGGCAAGAACACACAGAAGAACTGTACAAAAAAGAGCTTCATGACCCAGATAATCACGATGGTGTGATCACTGACCTAGAGCCAGACATCCTGGAATGTGAAGTCAAGTGGGCCTTAGAAAGCATCACTACGAACAAAGCTGGTGGAGGTGATGGAATTCCAGTGGAGCTATTTCAAATCCTGAAAGATGATGCTGTGAAAGTGCTGCACTCAATATGCCAGCAAATTTGGAAAACTCAGCAGTGGCCACAGGACTAGAAAAGGTCAGTTTCATTCCAATCCCAAAGAAAGGCAATGCCAAACTACTGCACAATTGTGCTCATCTCACACACTAGTAAAGTACTGCTCAAAATTCTCCAAGCCAGGCTTCAGCAGTACGTGAACCATGAACTTCCAGATGTTCAAGCTGGTTTTAGTAAAGGCAGAGGAACCAGAGATCGAATTGCCAACATCCACTGCATCATCAAAAAAGCAAGAGTTCCAGAAAAGCATCTATTTCTGCTTTATTGACTATGCCAAAACCTTTGACTGTGTGGATCACAATAAACTGTGGAAGATTCCGAAAGAGATGGGAATACCAGACCACCTGACCTGCCTCTTGAGAAACCTGTATGCAGGTCAGGAAACAACAGTTAGAAGTGGACATGGAACAACAGACTGGTTCCAAATAGGAAAAGGAGTATGTCAAGGCTGTGTATTGTCACCCTGCTTATTTAACTTCTATGCAGAGTACATCATGAGAAACGGTGAACTGGAAGAAGCACAAGCTGGAATCAAGACTGCCGGGAGAAATATCAATAACCTCAGATATGCAGATGACACCACCCTTATGGCAGAAAGTGAAGAGGAACTAAAAAGCCTCTTGATGAAAGTGAAAGAGGAGAGTGAAAAAGTTTGCTTAAAGCTCAACATTCAGAAAATGGAGATCATGGCATCTGGTCCCATCACTTCATGGGAAATAGATGGGGAAACTGTGGAAACAGTGTCAGACTTTATTTTGGGGCGCTCCAAAATCACTGCAGATGGTGACTGCAGCCATGAAATTAAAAGACGCTTACTCCTTGGAAGGAAAGTTGTGACCAACGTAGATAGTATATTGAAAAGCAGAGATACTACTTTGCCAACAAAGGTCCATCTAGTCAAGGCTATGGTTTTTCCAGTGGTCATGTATGGTTGTGCGAGTTGGACTGTGAAGAAAGCTGAGCACCAAAGAATTGATGCTTTTGGACTGTGGTGTTGGAGAAGACTCTTGAGAGTCCCTTGGACGGCAAGGAAATCCAACCAGCCCATTCTAAAGAAGATCAGTCCTGGGTGTTCATTGGAAGGACTGATGCTGAAGCTGAAACTCCAATATTTTGGCCACCTCATGTGAAGAGTTGACTCATTGGAAAAGATCCTGATGCTGGGAGGGATTGGGGGCAGAAGGAAAAGGGGACGAAGGAGGATGAGATGGCTGGATGGCATCACCAACTCGATGGACGTGAGTCTGAGTGAACTCCGGGAGTTGGTGATGGACAGGGAGGCCTGGCATTCTGTGATTCATGAGGTCGCAAAGAGTCGGACAGGACTGAGTGACTGAACTGAACTGAACTGAGAAACTTTATTTTAGGGGGATCCAAAATGACTGCAAATGGTAACTGCAGCCATGAAGTTAAAAGATGCTTGCTCCTTGGAAGAAAAGCCATGACCTACCTAGACAGCATATTAAAAAGCAGAGACATTACTTGGCCAACAATGATCCATCTAGTCAAAGCTATGGTTTTCCAGTAGTCATGTATGGATGTGAGAGTTGGACTATAAAAAAAGCTGAGTGCCAAAGAATTGATGCTTCTGAACATTGGTGTTGGAGAAGACTCTTGAGTGTCCCTTGAACTATAAGGAGATCAAACAAATCAATCCTAAAGGAAATCAGTCCTGAATGTTCATTGGAAGGACTGATGCTGAAGCTGAAGCTCCAATACTTTGTCCACCTGACATGAAGAACAGACTCAATGGAAAAGACTCTGATGCTGGGAAAGATTGAAGGCAGGAGGAAAAGGGGACGACAGAGGATGAGATGGTTGGATGGCATCACCGACTCAATGGACATGAGTTTAAGCAAGCTCTGGGAGTTGGTGATGGACAGGGAAGTCTGGCATGTTGCAGTCCATGGGGTCACAAAGAGTTGGACATGACTGAGCGACAGAACTGAATTGAACTGAATTCTAAATAACAACTAAAATAAGATAATTTTAAGAGTTTGTTCCTCCCCTCATTGCCTCATTTTCAGGAATTAGATATAGTCTAGATAAGGTAATTAGATATATAAAAGTGATTTATACAGTAGAGACACAAAAATGATTTAGACACAGCCCCGACACTTAGGAACTAGAAAGGATGGAAAGAAAAGGAAACTAATATTTGTTCAACACCTACCATACATAGTATGGTGTCTCATTTAATGCTAACAGTAATACCTCAAGATAGTTATTATTTAAACCCTATTATATGTCAGAGGAGACTGGGCTACCTTTGTTAGTGTGTGATCTGGAGACGGTTAAATCCTAGCTCTATTAAACCTATGCTCTAGCTTAACATTAGTTAGAAAATAATGGCAGATTAATGGAATTTTTGGAGAAGACAAGATGGTCTCTTAAATACTTAAGGTAAGGTGAAGGAAACAAATAAAGAAATTGAAGATAGATTGGAGAAAGAGGTAATTCATAAGGCAAAACCTTAGTAGGAATGAGAGGAGATGGGCTTGAGAACAAATGCAGGATTTGATTCCAAACTGAAATGTCAAATCACACCATGAAACCAAATATAAGAAGGCTAGAATAAGGGACTTCCTTAGTGGTCCAGTGCTTAAGACTCTGCCCTTTCATTGCAGGGGACATGGGTTTGATCCCTGGTTAGTAAACTAAGATTCTACATGCCACACAGCACAGTCAAAAATTTTTTAAAGAAGACAAAAATGAGGTATAGGTATAGATTTTAAGAGAAAAGAAATGTGTCTTATGATATGGATAGATGTAGAGTAGGAGAAGGCAATGGCACCCCGCTCCAATACTTTGTCTGGAAAATCCCATGGATGGAGGAGCCTGGTAGGCTGCAGTCCATGGGGTCGCTAAGAGTCGGACACGACTGAGCGACTTCACTTTCACTTTTCACTTTTCACTTTCATGCATTGGAGAAGGAAATGGCAACCCACTCCAGTGTTCTTGCCTGGAGAATCCCAGGGACGGGGGAGCCTGGTGGCTGCCGTCTATGGGGTCACACAGAGTCGGACACGACTGAAGTGACTTAGCAGCAGCAGCAGCAGAGTAGGATCAGAAATTGAAAGGAAGTCCTTGTATCAGTTTCCTCAGTAAGATATGATGCCGTGTTCTTAGAAGGAAGTTTGGAAATGACTAGATCCGAGGAGATTGGCAAAGGTGTGGAATAACTCTTTCGTTTTATAGAGAATGAATTTAAAAAAAAAAAAAAGAGGAAATGAGGTTGATGAATAGTGCTCTGTAGTTCAACTGATACTAGAGTTTATGAGCTTGCATTCATTTTATATTTTCAAAGATAGGCAGATTTTATCCAGAAGCCTCAGTATAGAAGGTAGCTGTATGACTGACTCATGACTGAAGGGTTGTTTAGGCTCATAGAAAAGTGAGCTATAGAGCTAAAAATGAGAGCTGAAAGCTCTGAAAATAAAAGTTATTCTGAGAGCTATTCTTAGCCCTGAGAGATGAGCTAAAAGTAAAAGTCGTTCAAGCTACAGATCCTGATTCTGCTACAGATCTATTCTGCATATGATGAGAATAGAAGGATACTGATAACCTGCATAAAGTGGAGCACTCAAGTGGCTGGATATCCAGAAGAAGCTAAACAGCAGGTGTAGTAGGAATAAACTTCCAGTCAGAAAGGAAGATATTAAGGTTATGGTGATGTAAAGAACTAAACTGTGACCATCAGAGAGGTAGCATGTGTGAAACAGAAATGAAAGTAACAGGAATTGAAAGTCAAAGAAATGTGAGCCTAGCTGGTAGGATACATTGTCCAGGTGTTTCTTACAATTACTTGAGAATGACAGCAGGGATTGGGATGAAGAAGAAAATCCTCACATAGATGGTCCTCAATTGTTGTTGTTGTTCAGTCACTAAGTCATGTCCAACTTTTTGGCAACCCCAGGGACTGCAGCCCTCCAGGCTTTCTTGTCCTTCACCATCTCCTGGAGTTTGCACAAACTCATGTCCATTGAGTCAGTGATGCCATGCCACCACTTCATCCTCTGTCCTCATGTTCTATTCCTACCCTCAATCTTTCTGAGTATCAAGGTCTTTTCCAATGAGTTGGCTCTTTGCATCAGATGGCCAAAGTATTGAAGCTTCATGATCAGGATTGCTTTCCCTTAGGGTTGACTGGCATCCAAGTCAATCCTTGATCTCCTTGGCCTCCAAGGGACTCTCAAGAGTCTTTTTCTCCAGCACTACAGTTGACAGTAACTACAACTTTATAATACATCTTGATAGTTGCTAGTTGTAAGTACTCCAGCTTTATTCTTCTTCAAAATTTCCTTGGCTATTCTCAGCCTTTGAATTTCAGTATAGATTTTAGAAACTGCTTTTTGATTTCCACTCAAAAATTACCTGGGACATTGTATTAAATTTCATTGAATCTAAAGATCAGTTTGGGGAGAAATGGCATCTTAGTGTCAGGGGAGTGTGTAATTTCCTCGGTTGTGTCTCGTCACAAGAAGAATTTGAAGCAATGGACGTTAATGCCCTTGGCGTGTCACAGCTCTCAGACAGATCAGTGTTACAGCTCCGTGTTACCGCTCAGTTTTATTTAGAAAATAAAAGGAAAATACAGGTGTGAGGGCATGCCAACCCAAAAGACACGAAGAGGAGAGACAGAGTGCATGCGCATGCGGGAGAGCGAGACCCCAGGCCCTTTGGCTCCTCTTTTTATATGTTTTTTCTTCCCCCTGGGCCTGCCCTTTGGAAATTGGGCTAGCCAGGAGTGTTCTTTGTTCTACCTGAGGTCCTCACTCCGGTCCTCGGACCTTCCTTTGTTCTATTTTCGCGGGTTTTTCCCTTCCTTGTCTTTTAGCCACCGCCATTCTGGACTCCATTTTCCTATTCTAACTACTTAACATTAGCAATCCATGAACATGGTATATTAACTTGCATTTATTTAAACTTATTTTAATTTGTCAGTAATTTTTTTGTAGTCAATAATGTTTTGTATCACATCTTTTGATTGGGTTCTTATGAGGTATTTGATGACTGTTGGTGCTATTATAATTATCTATTTACATGTCATTTTCTATTTATTTTCTGTAATAAAGGTATACAACTGAATTTTTTAGACATTGTGTTCAGTGACCTTATTAAACATACTTTCCAATTCTTTTAGGTTTTCAATATACATGAGTATGCTGTTTGTGAATTATGACTGTCATTTCTTCCTTCCTAATTCACATGCCTTTTCTTTTTCCCTTTTACTGTGTTGGTTAGAGCATCCAAAGCCACGTTTAAAACAAGTGGTATCAGCAAATATGTCTTTATTTCATTCTTGATGTCAGGGGGGAACATTAAATAATTTACCTTAGGTATAATGTAAGTGGCAGTTTTGTTTTGTTTTGTTTTGTTTTTTTTGGTGGTAAAGTAGCTTAGGCAACTACTGGAGTATTAAGGGAGCTTCCCAAGTGGTCCTAGTGAGAGAGTTAAAACTTAGGCAGTTCAGGGGCCTTTAAGGAGTAGGTGAACTTTCTCACTCAAGCTTTCCTTAAGCCTTGTGCAAAAATGTATCTTGCCCAAGAACTGGCCTTTCTTTAGGAGCTAGTGATGACACAGTCTTACTCAAGGAAATGCTTTTCTTAGACTCTATGTTAATGATTATAATTGTAATAAATCTTGCCTGGGAGCCTGTTCCTCTGCAACAATGTATTTCCCCCAGAAACATGTTGCATAGAACATGTTCATTCTAGCTAATCTTGTAGGGAGGTTATTTCAGGATGTGTGGCTTGGGAAAGGGTCCAGTGGAACTTGTAGTCTTGAAGTGTTCTTTTTATCTATTCTCGGCAGCCAGTTGAAAAGTATATAATGCCCTAGCCGCTTCCAGGGCCTTTTGCTGGAGGATTTTTCTATCTTTTCACTTTAATAAAACTTTGCTGCACAAAAGACTGAGACTGTGTCTTTGCCCCCGGAGTGAAACTTTCTCCTTCAGAGACCACAAACTCGATGCCAACCACTGTAAACTATCACTAATGTTTAAAAAAAAAAAAAAGCCCTGCCAAAGCAAAAGACGCAAGAGATGTGGGTTCAATCCCAGAGTCAGGAAGATCTCCTGGAGGTGGGCATGGTAAGCCACTCCCTATTCTTGCTTGGAGACACCTATGGATAGAAGAGCCTGTGAGAGGGTTAGGCAGGAAGGCCAGGGGTCTCCAAATGGAGGAAATAGGCTGCAAGTGTCAGACATTTTTAATCTCTTTTAAGGGGCAGGAGGAAACAAACCAGTGTTATATTTTTTCCCCTTCTCTCAGTTCAGTTCAGTTTAGTCGCTCAGTCATGTCCAACTCTTTGCGACCCCATGAACCGCAGCACACCAGGCCTCCCTGTCCATCACCAACTCCTGGAGTTTACCCATATGTCCATACAAATTTAAAAAGTTTCTTTTAAAATTCTGTGTTGCCACAATGACACCAGGTTCTACCTGAACTTAACTTTTCTCAAACCTTGAGCTAACCAATGCATTTTTCTTATGGAAATGTTTGTCTTAGGCTATGTTACTGTATTATGCATTTACCCTAGTCTCTGTCTTCAAGTAGGTTCGCCTAAAGGCTCAGAACCAACTTGACAAATCAGTATGTTATAGTGTTCTCTTAATCTATGTTAATGAAACCATATATTTGTATGGAAATCTGCCTATCTTCAAGATTTATGTCAATCGCTTTATGGCCTGGGATGACTCACCTGGTGCCAATGTCATCTCTAAATGCATGTTATGGGTGAGGGGCCTGGTGCCATTCTCTGAGTTTTGACACATTTCCTTTCTCTAATTAGCAGACTGCTAGGCAACCCACTCCAGTACTCTTGCCTAGAAAATCCCATGGATGGAGGAGCCTGGTGGGCTGCAGTCCATGGGGTCGCTAGGAGTCAGACACGACTGAGCGACTTCACTTTCACTTTCACGCATTGGAGAAGGAAATGGCAACGCACTCCAGTGTTCTTGCTTAGAGAATCCCAGGGACACGGAAGCCTGGTGGGCTGCCATCTCTGGGGTCTCACAGAGTCAGATACGACTGAAGCGACTTAGCAGCAGCAGCAGCAGTAGCTATATAACATCTGGCTAAAGACTTGCAGGGGGGCACTCTTTCTGCCCCCTTCTGATGCCTATGTCAGAAGCTTTCTCTATCTCCTTTATACTTTAATATAATTTTATTACACAAAAGTCCTGAGCAATCAAGCCCGGTTTGAATTCTTCTCCTCCAGAGGCCAAGAATCCCGGAGTCTTTCATGGTTCAGCAATAACCTTTCACCTGGAGGGCTACAGTCCATAGAGTTGCAAAGACATGATTGAAGAAACTTGGCAGGCATGCAAGGAGTATTAAGAGAAGAGCTTGTACCAGCATGCTACAAGTAGAACTGGACAGGATGGATAGACTCCCCAGTATTTAACTCCTTATTAGATGACAGAGCTTCCCAGGTGAAGCAGTGGTAAATAATCTGGCTGCCAATGCAGGAGGAAACAGACAGAACAGGCTCCATCTTGAAAGCAGGACTCCATCTTGGGCCAGACTGTGGACTTTGAGCTATATGCCCAGTATCTATGGAAACAACACACCAACTGGAAAACCAGACCCCGCAGAAGGAAAGCCCCAGGGCTCGTACCTAGACTCTCCTAGTCGCCTAAAAGAATACCCTACTTATCTGTGTAACTGAATAGAATCATAAATTCTATTATGTTTATTGGGGTATGATCACAGGCCTATGGATAATTGTCCACTGTTAACTACCTAGGCTTAAGGCATATGAATCACAGGTTAACTTTCTTTTTCTTTGTTCCTTTGTGTAAAGTTTTCACAAAAACTGGTCAGAGTCCTTGGCTAAGAGGAGACTCTGCCTTGGGCCCGCTGGTGTAATAAACTGCACTCCACTATCTGCATTGTCCTTCTGAGTGAGTTTGTTTCCCAGAATGCGTGGCTACAACATTTGCTGCATTAGCCGGGAAACTCCTCACTTTGAGGAGACAAGCCCCATTTGGGACTACTCCAAGGCCTTGTGGCTTGAATCTTCTAGAGGGGGAAAGGTGCTTTGCCCTTCTGGAAGGATTCTGCTTCTCAATGCCCAGATCTTTCACGTTAGCAGGTGGTGGACAACAGCAGGGGAACTGAGCGCTCAGGTGAGGAGGAACCCATCCAGCAGCGTGGAAGAGGGGGCCTGATCACCCCCCTGGGAGGGACTAAAAGAAGCGGGACCCACAGGAGCCTGGAATAGGCAGGCGGCGATTGCTTGGTACACAGGTCGACGAGTGTGTTAGGGCTTACGAAGGAAATTTGCGAAGGTCATAGGAGCTGGTGTCCACGCCATCGTGGGGAAAATTATTACCAAGCAATCGCCAGGGGATTGTTAGGAGAAGAAACTCAGTCTTTGTGTGCTTGTATCCTGCCCTCCCCAAGGAGGTGTCCCATTTGTTGTGAAATTCTTGACCCCCCTTGGAATTGTCAGGCCAGAAGGAGGGGGGTACATAAGTGAGTACGAATTGGCTTTTCTGGAGACAGCCTGGGACGTGGGACATTTAACACATCTGTGTTTTCATCTGCACCTGATAAAGCCCACTAAAGCAGAATGGACTTTAAAAGTTAAAAGAAACAGTCTTGGACCATGTGGTGTTCTGGTTTGGCCATGCCAACTGGCAGGTGAAAACATGCCAATCCCCCTTCTTCCTCTGGGATCTGGGAGGTAAGGCTCTTCTTACCCCAATTAGGAAGGAGGTGGAATGGCAATTTAAGTGTTTCATTGAGTGGAAATATCAGAAGTATATAGGGTACCAAGAACTTTATAGACAGAATGAAAAGGAAAAGTAGAAGAAGGTCCAAGAAGGTAAGCAAGATGGGAGGAAATTAATCTAAGGCAACTGCATTGGAGTGCATGATTAAAAATTTAAAGAGGAGACTTGGAGGAGACTATGGGATGAAGATGATGCCTAACCACCTCCACGTACTCTGTGAGGTCAAATGGGCCCCTATAGAACTGGGTGGCCACCAGAGGACACCATGAACTTAAACATAGTTGAAGCAGTCTACACAGTAGTCACAGGAGAGCTGGGACACCCGGATCAATATCCATATATTGACTCATGGCTAGGGTTAGCTCAAGACCCTCCTCCTTGGACGAGGTTCTTATCCAGAAGGGAAAGAGAAAAATATTAATGGCATGAAAATTGACTGATGATAAAAAAGAAGTTCTACAGGATTTGGACGGTGATGACTTGCCCCCTACCCCATACTGGATGATGACATGCTCACCGCCCAGTGCTCCACCAGGATGGGAGGCCGCCTTAATGCCCGATCCAGGGCCAGGTGAAGCTCCTGCAGCAGCTGCTGCTCTTCTGCCAGCTCTCTTTCAGCAGGCTCTGATCCCAGCGATGGAGACCTCTGGTCAACGCCCCCAGGATTCCACCTCAGCTGGACCTCCTAGACTGTATCCACCTCTCCCATAAGTACTGATGAGAACGGGGAAGAAAACACAGGAATTAGACAGAGGCTGCATTCCGCCAAGGAGCAGGGGGAAAGAACCCCACTACAGATGCCCCTCAGAGAGCTACAACAGCCTCCGGTTCAGGACGCATGGGGCACTACTGTCTGCCCCCTGTAGTCTATTATTACCAACCATTTTTCTCTACGGATATATTAAACTGGCAGAGACACGCTCCACCGCACTCAGGGGAGCCACAAGCCATGATTAGGCTAATAGAGACTATTTTTTGAACCCACTGCACTACATGGGACGACATAATCCAACTACTAGTCACCCTTTTCAGCACTGAGGAAAGACACAGGATCCTAACTGAGGCCAGAAAATGGTGACGAGAAACGGCACCTGAGGGCACTGCAAACTCGCAACGGTGGGCAGAACCAGCCACGACCAATGAGAGGCCCAGTTGGGACTGTAACACAGAGGAAGGGAGGGGCCACCTGGAGAGATATCGCAGCTATTTTACAAAGCCTCAAGAGTGGGGCCCGGAAACCTATGAGTATAGCAAAACCTTCCGAAGTGAGTCAAAGGGAAATTGAATCACCCTCTGAGTTCTACGACTATGCGAGGCCTATAGACTTTATACGCCAATAAATCCAGAGGCCGCTGGGTCTCAGATGCTGATAAATGCAGCCTTTGTGCCTCAAGCCCACCCTGAAAATGTCAGATGGGGTACATCAAGTGACTCATGAATTTTTATACATCCCTGAATGCCCAGTATCTTTGTTGGGAAGAGACTTACTGTCTTAATTGGGAGCACAAATGACCTTTCCCCCTATGAAAGACTCACTCTTTGAGTGGGCTCAACCACCTATTTACTCTCCCTCTCGGTAACCCCTCAAGATGAATGGAGGTTGTACCATCTCCTGGAAGGGAAACCGGACTGGCTAAACAGTCGAGAGCGAGAGAGAGAGAGAGAGAGAGAGAGAGTTAACTCAACAATTCCCTGAGGTCTAGGCGGAAGACAACCCCACTAGGCTTGCAAAACAACAAGTCCCAGTAGTAATAGAACTCAAACCCAATACAATTACATCAGCACTCGCCTTGGGCCTGCCAGACCTTGCTAAGCCGTTTACTCTTCACGTGACTGAAAAGGACAAGGTGGCTATGGGAGTGTTGACCCAGACTATGGGGGCATGGGACAGACCAGTGGCTTATCTCCCGAAACGGCTGGACAATGTTGCCACTGGGTGGCCAGGATGCTTACAGGCAGTTGCTGCGGTTGCTCTACTAGTCCAGGAGGCAACCAAGCTGACTTTGGGCCAAGATTTGATCGTAAAAGTCCCACATGAGGTCAACACTCTCCTGCAAGAGGACCCCCATAAATGGCTGTTGACATCCTGGATTACTCAGTACCAGGGACTAGTACCCCATGTTACTATTGAGCCTTGTCAGGCTCTGAATCCGGCTACTCTCCTTCCTGTGGGAGAAGGTGAGTCCTCACATGATTGCAAGGAAATCCTAGAAGAAGTTTATGCTAGCAGACCTTTCTTGAGGGACCAGCCAATCCCGGACCCAGATTGGGTCCACCAATGGCACCAGCCTGGTGAAATAAAGACCATGACTGTCGGGATATGCAGTAGTCATGGAAGAAACCATCGTTGAGGCTAGCTCTCTGCCATCACACTGGTCTGCTCAATGGGCCGAACTATATGCTCTAATCCGGGCCCTCCAGCTGTCAAAAGGTAAGAAGACAAATCTTTACACAGACTCCAGGTATGCTTTTGCCACACTACATGTACACGGGGATCTGTATAAGGAGAGAAGCCTTTTGACAGCTAGTGAAAAAGATATTAAAAATAAGGAAGAAATTCTGACCCTATTAGATGCTGTCTGGGAACCAAGAAGGGTCACAGTCATACACCACCGAGGACATCAAAATGAGGATGCCTCCCAGGCTTGGGGAAACAGACTGGCAAATAAGACCACTAAACAAGCAGCTGAGGGCTTGGGGGTGACAAGTGAAGCCCCTATTAAAGCTCTTATATTGGCAGAGCTGCCTGAGCTAACACCGGACTCTCCAAAATACACTGAAGCCCAAAACCAACTAGCCAAAGCGGAAGGGGCCATCGAGACTGAAAAGGGATGGTGGGAATTGCCAAGTGGCGAATTATTGGTACCGGAGGAGCTGGCACCCACTCTGTAAACCAAGCACACCACGCGACCCACCTAGGGCATGATAAACTGCAAGAGCTAATTTGAAAATATTTCTTTGTTCCCCACCTCTCTTCCCCATGCAGGACAGAATCTCAGAACCGCACTGCCTGCTCACAGGTCAAGGCTGCCTCTCGACATAGACAGAAACCTCCGGGGATTCAGCTAAAAGGCACGCTACCCTTTGAACACCTGGAAGTGGACTTCACTGAAATGAAACCTCACCGACACTACCTTTACCTGCTGGTCATGGCGTGTACGTTCTCGGGATGGGTAGAAGCTTTTCCTACCCGGACTGAAAGAGCATTAGAAGTAGCCTGGTGCCTGCTTAGAGAGATAGTTCCCAGATTTGGATTTCCTACCAGCATTGGATGGGACAAGGGCCCAGCTTTTGTAGCTGATTTAGTACAACAAGTAAGCACAACTTTAAACATCAAATGGAAACCACACACTGCATATAGGCCCCAGAGTTCTGGGATGGTGTAACGAACCAACTGGACACTTAAAGAGACACTCTCCAAGTGGATCATAGAAACTGACTGCTCCTGGGTGGACTGGCTTCCGATGGCTCTGCTCAGACTCAGGATGACCCCATGGTCCCATGGCTATTCTCCATACGAAATTGTGTATGGGAGGCCCCCTCCCATAATAAAACAGGTGTCAACAAATTTGCCAACAAATTTGTAAGGGGAGATGAGATTTCACAGCAGATGGAACAACTGGGTAAGGTAATAAATCAGGTAACTAAGTTTGTACAAGAAAGGGTGCAGTTCCCCCTTGGAGAACAGATTCACGAATTTGTGCCCGGTGATCAGGTGTGGGTCAAGGAATGGAAACGGGACTCCTTGGCCTCACATTGGGAGGGTCCACCCCTACGACAGTTAAAGTTGCAGGTGTCTCTCCCTGGATCCACTACATGAGGGTGAAGAGAGCATACCACGCAGACCCAGAGGACGCCGAGTGCACTACACAAAAGGACCCCACTGATCCCTGTGAAACCAAGATCATCTTAAAAAAGAAGAAGAGATGAAGCTCTACAATCAACTGCTACTACAAGGACTTGCCACTATCATCTTGGGACTAACCGTAATTTCAGCACAAAGAGGGACATGTGGTATAATTAAAGTTAAATGTTGTGTATATATCCCTGATTTATCTGGCAATGTACCAGCTGCTTTAGATGACATGAAAAACCAGGTAAAAGCAATGTCAAATGAAGACATTCCTTTCTGGACTTCAGTCCTATCTTGGGTGAAGGGTGATTGGTGGAAAACTATATTTACCTGCCGGGAGCCGGCATATTGCATATTGAGTGAGGATCTGTAATAGCTCAACTGGAATTCTATCACTGCCGGGAGCCAGCGTGAGGCACTCCGCCCATGACAAAGGTCATGAGGAAGGAGGCTCGGCATACGCAAAGGCGGGATCGAGCCTCAGGAGTCCCCCTGGAAATTCTCGAGCATCTACCCCCCAAACCAGAGTCTGCCTACTTTCTGCTTTGTGCTTTCACCTACACCTCTGACTTTACAGGGGGCTGTCCCCCACTACCTCTCTCTGGAAAAAGAGTTAGCTTACAGCTCCAGTTAATAATTCCTGGGTGTGACAGTGTTTAACCTACAAACTCCTTTGGAAATCCTCTAGCCTGCCTGAATAGGTTTTTCCGGCCACATGTGATTGTTCAGAGCCTCCCAACTGTGAGAGGCAGGAGATGTTCTAAACTGCCTAAACACAGATTCCTTTGAGTAGTTAAAAGATTGATTAGAAATTGTATTGGTGAAGGGTTTTTCACTTGTTGGGCCAATGTTTGCTGCTAAGTCTCCATACTCCTTACCTACTGTGTCCTTGGCAGTGTATTGATTGATATAATGGGTGTATAGAAATGTAAAATGCAGCTTTGTCCAATGCTTTTTGGAAGGCTGGTGCCTGACTTTGGAATAATCACCTTTAGAGAAAAATAAGTTTCTTAAAGTGTTAACAGGCCTCCTGGCCAGAAGATGATGTCAATCACCTGAACTTTTGCATATGATAAGTTTGAAAGCCTGGCTTAGATTAGAACCAGGAACTGCTGTCCTTGCATGACTCCACCCCTTCCCCCATTATCCTCTATGCATACCTTAAGGTATAAAAACTACTTTGGAAAATAAAGTGTGGGCCTTGTTCACTCAAACTTGGTCTCCCCATGTCACTCTCTCTCCCAAATTCTAGCTGAGTCTCCATCTGGAGCGCGGAACCCACCATGCTTGCTAATTATGCCTGGGCTTCTAAGATCCGACCGGGGAGGCCTCAGTGTCTCCTGTCCTTTGGGAGAACGGAAGGACGCCTGCGGCCTACGTAAGTGGTGCAAACTTCTCGTCTTGAAGTTTTATTGGTCTCCCACGTAAACTAAGCTACTCAGCCTCTTTTCTCCACTGAATTTTCCTACTGAGCTATCCTCATTCTATTACTCTTTGTATCCTTAATTAACATGTAATTAAGCAGTTGTTTCCTGACCCTCGCCTATGCCGTCTCTCCTTCGAATACCCTGGATCAGCTGGGGCTGGACCCCGGCATTTACCAGTGTTATAGTTGCCTTGATAGTTCTGCTTTGTGGACCCTTTATTTTACAATGTATTATGAACTTTGTAACCCAAAGGTTGGTGTCGTTCTCCCAAATTGGCAGTCGGAGAGCCAGGGTCCAATATATCCTTATGAATGATGCTCATACTATGAATTAAGAGCATCAAGAGGGGGAATGAAGGAGGAAACAGACAGAACAGGCTCCATCTTGAAAGCAGGACTCCATCTTGGGCCAGACTGTAGACTTGGAACTATATTCCCACTATTTATGGAAACAACATACCACGTGGAAAACCAGACCCACCAGAAGGAAGAACCCCAGGACTCATACCTAGACTCTCCCTCGCCTAAAAGAATACCCTAATTATCTGTGTAACCAAATAGAATCAGAAATTCTATTATGCTTATTGGGTATGACCACAGGCCTATTGATAATTGCCCACTGTTAACTACCTAGGCTTAAGGCATATGAATCACAGGTTAACTTTGATTGTATCTTTCTTTTCCTTTGTTCAGACTAGTTTCAGGGAATTTGGGGAGCTGGGTTTGGGCATATACACTTAGGGTATATAAGGTTTTCACAAAAAATTGCTCGGGGTCCTTGGCTAAGAGGAGACTCTGCCTTGGGCCCGCATGTGTAATAAACTGCACTCCACAGCTGCATTATCCTTCTGAGTGAGTTTGTTTCCCCGGAATGCATGGCTACAACAGCAAGAAACACTGGTTTGATTCCTGGGTTGGAAAGATTCTCTGGAGTAGGAAACATCAACCCACTCCAATATTCTTGCTTGGAAAATTCCATGGATAGAGGAACCTGGCGGGCTGCATAGAGTTCATAGGGTTGCAAAGAGTTGAATGGGGACTGAGCATGGAGTCATGAGCATGAGTAAAGTACAACATTAAGAAGCTGACAAGTTAGAAGTTGATTTGTGCTTGGAGAAGAGTAAAAATAATGACTTTATTTTGGGTGAAATTCTTATATTCAACGTAATTACCATTATCATTAGGATCCATATCAAGGAGTGACTGCAATTTAAAAAATTGCAAAAGCAAGAAACTACTTAACTGGTCACGACGTTGATATGTTTAATTAGAAAGTCTGTTTAGATTGCTTTGAAGCTGATTTTTAAAATAACTTATATTCACAAGCAGGAAAAAAAAAACAAACAAACCGATAATCGTGTGGATTCCTTGAAGACCTTAAAATGGAATCCTAGACAGCACGTTTCTATATAGAGCGGCTATTCCTTTCCTAACCACCGGGTGGCAACCAAGTGCCAATGTCACCGTCTGGTCTGTCCCTACCCTTTTTTTAGGCGGGCGCAGCTTCCGGGTCTCTGGGCTTCCGGGCTTCCTGAGCGCGCACGTTGCAGTCTCCGCCGCGCCTGCCGGTCAGCAGTGTGGTCAGCTCCCGCACGTTGGCCGGACTCGGAGACCTAGGCCCATGTGGAAGCTGGTCCCCGCCGCGGGCCCTGCCCGAGGTAAGGACAGAAGGTGGAAACGCGGGGACCCAATTTCCCGAAAGCAGCTGCGGCGGGCGAGGGGTTTGCGGAGCGCACTTCCGGTCCGTCGTCACCTCTTCCGCTGCCTTCCCGCGCTGCCTCTGGTCGCGCGCTGAGAGGCGGCGGGAGCCGGTGCGAAGGCTGCATGAGGCCCGCGGGAGGGCCCGCGCTGTCTTCCAGGCGGGGGCTGCGGTGCTTGCGAACCCGGCTTTGGCCCGGCGGGTGGGCTAGGCGTGGGGCGCTGGGCCGCTCAGTGACCGCCCGGGTCCTTTCCGTCCGGTCGGCCGGCCCTCCTGGCGGGCCCGGCTCGGAGCCGGGCTTCGATGATGCGCTCCATTGAGCCTTGGCCGGGTACCCTGTTGTGACAGCTAGTGTTTTCAAGCTTTTGAGGAAACGCCCAGAATACCTTGACAGAGGCTGCAGGACCTTGGCGACACTGAGCACGTCGTTTATTTTTGTTGGGAGCCACGGAGATGACGTGTCAATGGCAGCTACGGGAAAACAGTTTCGGTTTTGTTTCTGAGCTTTTTTTTTTTTTTTAAAACCTTTTTGTCATCAGAACTGAGAAAGTTTTTTGGTTTTTCCTCTTTTGCATTTCTAACAATGGGAAATGGAAATTGCATGTAAATTGGTTGCCTGGAATGTGTAAGCACTTGTTAGCTGGTAGCCAAGCAGGTGTAGCCTATGATTAGTCTTGCCCTTAGGAAGTTTACATTGTGATTTAAAAAAAAGATCTATGTAGAAGCTAAAAGGACCGGCAGTGTAAGGAGAGGGCCAAACGAATGGTAAGGAAAATAAATACTGTAATAATACTGTAAGTAATAAATATTATAAAGACTCAAAGATAAGGCGCTTTGTGGATTTGGAGCATTGCAGAGATAGAACAAACTGTGATGGACAAGTTTCCATTAACATTTGTAGCCTGTGGCTAGCTTTTTGAGTTCGCGGAAGAAAAATGTCCCTACTGCCAATGGGTAGCATTCTTAACTTTCCAAGGATCTTGAACTCTTTTCAGAATGTAATGGAAGCTATGGGGTGCCATCCTTCTAGGAAAAATGTGACTAAACCAACCGCAAAAGTTTTTTGTTGAAAGACTCGACTCTAGGTTAAAAATCTGTTTGACAAAATATAATCTAACTCTGGTCAATGCTTACCTGGACTCTTGTCTAATTTAGCTGCCCTAATCACCCTACCACTCCAGTGGTCCCAGACTAAAGTCTACTAGTCTTCAACATATATGCCGTTCCACCAACAATTTGTGATTTACAAAAATTTTTAATAACTCTGTCCCATTGTTCTAAAAGTTACCTTTAACATAAAAAAAATTCCCCCAATTATGCACTTGAACCTGGTTTGGAGTTTTCTTGCAGTGAACTATATTATTTACTCTTCATCCAATACCATGCTTTTTAACTGCTGTCACTTTGTGGGATATTTTGCCACCTGGTAGAGAAAGTTCCCCCAAATATTTACATTTTTCTGGACAGTTTTTCACATATTTTTCTGACGGAATTTTGAATTTGTTTATCAAGCGCCAAAGAGTATTTTGATTTCATTTAGTAATGCGTTAAATTTATAAGTTAATTTGGGCAAGCATTGACAATTTTCAAAATTATTTTCTCTTTAGAAAAGTGGTGGAGCATTCTGTTTAGATTTGCCTCCTTCAGTGAAGCTTTAATAGAAAACATGTTTGATTTACATAAAGTTGGTTATTAGCATTTAAATAGCGAAATAAAAATATTTAAATTTTGCCATACCTATATCTCATTACATGTTTATGTATATGTGTATCTGTAAATTTACTTTTTAAAAAAATTCTCTTAGAACCATACAGACTTTTGACTGGTGTTGAGTACATTGTTGGAAGAAAAAACTGTGGCATTCTAATTGAAGATGATCAGTCGATCAGTCGAAATCATGCTACATTAACCGCTAACTTTTCTGTAACCAACCTGGTAAGTCACTATTTCATTTGCTGACAGTAAGGGAATTGAAGTCCCAAAAGACTACCTTGGTGCATATGTAAGAGAGAGTTTTGGAGACTTTTCATTTTATAGAACTGTTTTCTTTAAATGTTAGCAAAATTAAATATGTTTTGGCAGTGGTACTGGTGGTATTTGTTTATTTTGATTTTGAAGTTTCTATTTCAGTATTTTACTGTTGGCTTTAGTGATTTAGAAACTCAAATGAAGTAGACCACGTTTATATTTACTTGAACATTTACTGAGTGATTTTTGTTGTTGTAATTGTTCAGTTGCTAACTCATGTCTGACTCTCTGCATCCACATAGACTGCAGCATGCCAGCCTCCCCTGTCTTTCACTGTCTCCCAGAGTTTGCTCAAATTCCTGTCCGTTAACTTAGTGATGCTGTCTAACCATATCATCTTCTGCTATCCCCTTCTCCTTTTCCTTTTGATCTTTCCCAGCATCAGGGTCTTTTCCAATGAGTTAGCTCTTCACAGCAGGTGGCCAAAGTATTGGCGTTTCAGCATCAGTCCTTCCAATGAATATTCAGGGTTGATTTCCTTTCAGGTTGACTGGTTTGATCTTGCAGTCCAAGGGACTCACAAGAGTCTTCTCCAGCACCATAATTCGAAAGCATCAATTCTTTGGTGCTCAGCCTTCATTAGGGTCCAACCCTCCCATCCGTACATGACTACTAGAGAAACCATAGCTCTGACTATGTAGACCTTTGTCGGCAAAGTGATGTCTCTGCTTTGCAATAATACACTGCCTAGTTCTGTCATACCTTTCCTTCCAAGGAGCAAGCGTCTTAATTTCATGGCTGCAGTCAACATCCACAGTGCTTTTGCAGCCTAAGAAAATAAAGTCTGTCACTGCTTCCACTTTTTCTCCATTTGCCATGAAAGGATGGGTTCAGATGCCATGATCTTAGTTTTTTGAATGTTGAGTTCCAAGCCAGCTTTTTGACTCTCCTCTTTCGCCCTCATCAAGAGGCTCTTTAGTTCCTTTTCACATTCTGCCATTAGAGTGGTATCATCTGCATATCTGAGGTTGTTGATATTTCTCCTGGCAGTCTTGATTCCAGCTTGTGATTGATCCAGCCTGACATTCTGGATGATGTATTCTGTAGAAGTTAAATAAGCAGGGTGACAGTATACAGCCTTGTACTCCTTTCCCAGTTTTGAACCCATCAGTTGTTCCATGTCTAGTTGTTTTTTGAAACACATACAGGTTTCTCAGGAGACAGGTAAGGTGGTCTGGTATTCCCATCTCTCTTACAGTTTCCACAGTTTGTTGTGATCCACATCATCAAAGGCTTTAACGTAATCATTGAAGCAGGAGTAGATGTTTTCCTGGAATCCCTTGCTTTCTGTATGATCCAGTGAATGTTGGCAGTTTGATCTCTGGTTCCTCTGCCTTTTCTAAACCCAGCTTATACATATGGGAAGTTCTTGGTTCTCATACTGCTGAAGCCTAGCTTGAAGGATTTTGACCTTAACCTTACTAGCATTCGAAATGAACACAGTCATATGTTTGAACATTATTTGGCATTGCCCTTGTTTGGGATTGGAATGAAAATTGACCTTTTCCAGTCTTGTGGCCACTGCTGAGTTCTGCAGATTTGCTGTCATATTGCGTGCAGCACTTTAAAAGCATCATCATTTAGATTCTTAAAATAACTCGGCTGAAATTCTCTCACCTCCACTAGCTTTGTTTGTAGTAATGCTTCCTAAGGCCCCTAGACTTCACATTCCAGGATGTCTGGCTTTAGATCACACCACTGTGGTTATCCAGATCATTAAAACCTTTTTTGTATAGTTTTGTGTATTCTTGCCATCTCTTAAAATCTTCTGCTTCTGTTAGGTCCTTAGCATTTCTGCCATTTATCATGCTCATCTTTGCATGAAATATTACTTTGATATCTCCAGTTTTCTTGAAGAGATCTCTGGTCTTTCCCATTCTTTTATTTTCCTCTGTTTCTTTGCATTGTTCATTTAAAAAGGCCTTCTTAATCTCTCCTTGCTATTTTCTAGAACTCTGCATACAGTTTGGTATATCATTCCCTTTCTCCTTTGCCTTTCACTCCTCTTCTTTCCTCAGTTATTTGTAAAGCCTCCTCAGACAATCACTTTGCCTTCTTGCATTTCTTTTTCTTTGGGATGGTTTTGGTTGCTGCCTCCTGTACACTGCTACGAACTTCTGTCCTTAGTTCTTCAGGCGCTCCATCTACCAGATCTAATCCCTGAATCTATTCATCTCTTTCACTGTATAATCATAAGGAATTTGATTCAGGTCACACCTGAGTGGCCTAGTAGTTTTCCCTACTTTCTTCAATTTAAGCCTGAATTTTGCAGTAAGGAGCTCATGATCTGAGCCACAGTAAACTCCAGGTCTTAATTTTTGCTGACCGTATAGATCTCCATCTTCGGCTGCAAAGAATATAATCAGTCCATTTCGGTATTAACCATCTGGTGATGTCCTTGTGTAGAGTCGTCTCTTGTGTTGGAGAAGGGTGTTTGGTATAACCAATGTGTTGTCTTGGCAAAACTGTTAGCCTTTGCCCTACTTCATTTTGTACTCCAAGGCCAAATTTGCCTGTTGCCCCGGGTATCTCTGGACTTCCTATTTTGCATTCCACTCCCCTGTGATGAAAAGGGCATCTTTTTTGGGTGTTAATCCTGGAAGGTCTTGTAGATCTTCATAGAACCAGTCAACTTCAACTTCTTAGGCCTCAGTGGTTGGGGCATAGACTTGTTTTACTCTGATGTTGAATGGTTTGCCTTGGAAACAAACTAAAATCATTCTTTCATTTTTGAGATTGCACCCAAGTACTGCATTTCAGACTTCTGTTGACTATGATGGCTACTCCATTTTTTCTAAGGGATTCTTGCCCACAGTAGTAGATACATTGGTCATCTGAATTAAATTTGCCCATTCCCATCCATTTTAGTTCACTTAGTCCTAAGATGTCAATGTTCACTCTTGCCATCTCCAGCTTAACCACTTCTACTTACCATGATTCATGGGCCTAACATTCCAGGGTCCTATGCAATATTGTTCTTTACAGCATCGGACTTTACTTTCTGTACCAGACACATCCACAACTGAGCATCGTTTCTGCTTTGACCCAGCTGCCTCATTCTTTCTGAAGCTGTTAATAATTGCCCTCCTCTCTTCTCCAGTAGCATATCAAACACCTTCCAACTTAAGGGGCTCATCTTCTCAGTCATATCTTTTGCCCTTTTCATGCTGTCCATTGGGTTCTTGTGGCAAGAATACTGGAGCAGTTTGCCATTTCCTCCTCAGTCTGTAAGCACTCACATGTTGAATGCTTACTGTGTGTCAGTACTGTGCCAAAGCCTGGAAATAGAGCAGTGGATGGACTCTTGACTCCTCCTTTAAAGAGTTATGTAGCCATATGAACACTCTTATTTGCCGTATATCTTAGGTTTTCAGAGGGAGAATGATTTGCTTTACTAGGGAAAACAGCTGGTATATATGCCCCACAGCTCCTTTGAATGACTGAGTTTGTTTTGGTGTGCTATATAATTAAACCAGCCCAAAAAACATATATATATAGCTATACAAGAGCTGAGCTCATGGTAATACTTGTGGTAATGAAGAAAGAAAAACCACTATTTTGAGGTAAGACTGTGTATCAGCAAACAGGATCTGTTCAGTAATGTTTAGGTTTTGTGTCTATATTCTTTTAGATTTAAAAAAAGCATTATTGTTAAAAATCCTAAAGAAAAAATTGTTACTTCAAGTTAAACACTCTAGCCTTTTCTCAATGGATTGATTTTTTTTTTCCTATGTGATTTTGATAATACTTTAAAAAAAACAAAAACCTTTGGAATGAAACTGTCGTGTTATATGTGAAACAGTCTATACAAAAGCAGATAGTACTCAAATTGAGAGGTCAGGAAAATCTCCACTGACCTAGCAAAAATAAAGAAAATATATGTTCTAAGAGGAATGATTCTGAAAGTAAGACATTTTTCTCTTAATTGCTAGTTGAGTAATCATTCTTTGCTTGCAACCAAAACAATAACTGTGCTATGTACTCTGTTGGGAGGTTATCGCCTATTCCAAAAGTTACCAACCTTTTCTTTGAAACCTTTGCCCCTAGAAATAGTATTTATGCAGTAGTAAGAGATTTTAAATTATTTATTGATCTTTTTTTTTTTTTTTAGAGCCAAACAGATGAAATTCCTGTATTGACAATAAAAGATAATTCTAAGTATGGTACCTTTGTTAATGAGGAGAAAATGCAGAATGGTCTTTCTCAAATTTTGAAGTCAGGGGATAGAGTTACCTTTGGAGTGTTTGAAAGTAAATTCAGGTAAGAATTTTGAAATTGATATTAAAATGGACAACTTTATTTTGGCCCAATCAAATTCTAAAGGAAAAGGATATTTATAAATAATGAATTGGAACTAGTCTATTTCTATCCTACTTAGCATAGTAGGATAGTAGTGAATTTTGCCTAGTAGTGAACTTTGCACTGTACGTGGTTAGTGCATTTTGTTCATCATACAGAGCTGACAAAGAGTGAATGAGACTTTGAGTGGCCCTGAGAATCTTGATGAAGCTACTTTTGATTGACTCTGCATACGTCAAAGTGTAATGTTAAGCTTTTGATCTTTGGGTTTTTTTTTTAATTGCAACTTAAGACTGATAGTTTTGTTGGAGCTAGGTTGGAATGTATAGTAATACGTAAAAATCAAAATAACAGTGTGTGATGTGAGCTTGAGTTTACTATACAATAAATTTATGTAACTTATTTTTATTTACAGAGTAGAGTATGAACCTTTGGTTGCATGCTCTTCTTGTTTAGATGTCTCTGGGAAAACTGCTTTAAGTCATGCCATATTGCAACTCGGAGGACTTACTGTAAACAATTGGACAGAGGAATGTACTCACCTTGTCATGGTATCAGTTAAAGTTACCATTAAAGTAAGTTCAGTGCATTGTTACTATGTTAAAGTAAGTTCTGTGAATTTAAGTTTTTTCATTTACCCATTATACAAAAATGTTTTAAAAGTCATTTACTTTAAAACTATCCAAACTGTTGGCTGTAGATATGTATATGCCAAACAACCCCATACCTATGATATAGGCTAAGAATGGTTTTTCAGAAACACTGTTTATTATCTAAAGCAAGCAAAAATCACATGAAATTATATTTCCGATTTTGATTTAGCATTTAAATGACTTATGTAATCCTTTCACAAAGAAATGTTTTCAGTCTAAAAGCAAAACATTTAGAGATCAATTGCCCATCTTCAAAGTCGGCTGTCTATGTCTTTTCTTCCTCTAGTCTATGATATATCTCACTGTTTCATGCTCTTTTGTTTAATTTTTATTTGGCTTTAGGCCCTAATCACAAAAACTTTTTTTTATAGTTTAATATTACCTTAATGTATTGTCACAGTCTAGAGATATGTAGATATAAGCCTTTAGAAGATGCTATTTGTTAAAACAGTGGTATATTTTGGTATGTTTTCAGATTTTGCATCTTCATCAGATTTGGTTAATCCAAAGCTAATTGAAGAATGAGTTCGGGAGGTGATTCATCTCCTTTCAACAGTTTGACTATAGATAATCTTAGATTGTTTTAGGCTTATATCTATGGTGAAAAGCAGCAAATACTTAGATTGCTTTATTAGATGATACAAAAATCCTTTGCTATATAATTAATTAAATTAGAATATGTGTGTTATAGCTAAATAGGTGTCATAGAGAAAGAAAGCCTTGCTGTTCAGATTGAACCTCATGTTAAACTTGTGTTTTGGCGGGGTTTTCTCTGATCAGAGATTGTTTCATCTTTGTAAGTTTATAAAATTGATTTATAAATTCAACAGAGTGATTAGCTTCTTGAGTACTAATTTATGGTAATAAACCCAGATAATAGATTCATAATTCAGAATGTCTATTTATTAATTTACAGTAGAGACACACCTTTATAGTGACCAGAATATTTACATATGGCTCCAGCATAGTCACCTTAAAGATACCAAGGTCCATGAGAAATGAAGTAGGTAATCAAGCCCTTGCTTGGTGGATATAAAGTAAAAGCAAAGGCAGTTAGGTGGTCTTGAAAGATACTTTACTCAGTCTTTGACAGACTGGGAAACCAGCTTCCATTTACCATAGTACATACTGTTCCAGTGACTGGGATGCTAATGACAGTCAGTCCCTGGATATTAGAGAGTACTTTATATATTCCAGCAAAGGTTTGTAGAGCAATACTCCTTTTTCAATATGCTGATCAATCATGTGCCAAAAAGAAGTTTGTCACTGTATTTCTTTTTTTTTGTAAATTGTCCCCTACTACAGGTTAGTTTATGTTTTTAAAATCATTGAATGTTAGAACCAAAAGGGAATGTAAACATTCAGTTCAGCTTTTATTTTCTAAAGAGGGAACTGAGGCTTGGAGCAACTAAATCCTTTGCCCAAGATCACATGTATTGGAGCTTAGTCAGTCCAATGTTGAATTGCTCATTACTGCTTCATGCAAGAAGTCAATTATTTCATTCATATTTGAGATTCATAACTTTCAGATTCCATTCTTGAGAGGTACCCTAAATTGCTTGCTCACATTTAGGTAATTCCCCATGTTTATTAGAAGCACACTTACAAGCTCTTTAGCTGGATTATTTCTTAGAATTATGCTGAATCTTCTTTATTTTCATTGCCAATGGTGATATCTTTTAATCTTTCTCAAACTGTGGATATAACTTATTTGAGGCTTATGGCTTGATTCACCTGCTAGGTGAAGTTTCTTCCTCTACTCCACCTGTGTATACTTACTTTGAGCTTTTTGTTCAACACCAGTTATTCCTTTATATACTTTATTAAAAAGACTGCTGCTGCTGCTAAGCCGCTTCAGTCGTGTCCAACTCTGTGCGACCCCATAGATGGCAGCCCACCAGGCCCCTCTGTCCCTGGGATTCTCCAGGCAAGAATACTGTAGTGGTTGCTATTTCCTTCTCCATTAAAAAGACTATTCCATAATTATTAATATAATCAGTTTGAAAGGCAATTAGGCTGAAAGATCTATCTCATGTTTATCTCTTGATACTGTCTTCTCTAGGGCAGATGTTACATTTCCTTTATTCTAAGATATACATTTTAATGTTTTTATAATTGGTATACATTTTTAAATCAACTTGTATTTTGTTATGTTGTTCGGCCCCGCCTCCAGCAGTTTTTATATCAGTACTGTAATTTGTGACTTTTTTTTTCACCTTTAATAGTGATTGTTTATTGATACTTGAATTTGCCCATATGTTATGTTTATTTGTTATTTCACCGGTCTTACTGCCTTTTTAGCATATAGACCTTTGTTTTTATAGGGATCTTAACTTACATGAATTTCGGTTACCACAGTTTATTTTTAATTTTTGTATTTATTGGAATATAGTTGATTTCACAGTGTTGTGTTAGTTTCATTTGTACAGCAGAGTGATTCGGTTATACATATACATATATCTATTATTTTTCAAATTCTTTTCCCATTTAGGTTACTACAGATTATTGAACAGAGTCCCTTGTGCTATACAGTAGGTTATCTATTTTCAATATAGCAGTGTGTTTATGTCAGCCCCAAACTCCCAGTCTATTCCCCCCCATATATTGTAATTGGTAGCTTCTTATAATCAAGTGATTTTATAGGGATTTGTACACTAAAACTAAGGCATGACCCAGAACTGACTTCTGTTTTATAGACTGTGTCTCTGTTATAAATTTAAAGCGATGCAAGGAAAAATAGAACTTAAAAAAAACTAGGGTGTGAGTATATGTATTCACATGTTTTCTTCTTTTTAGACAATATGTGCACTCATTTGTGGGCGTCCGATTGTAAAACCAGAATATTTTACTGAATTTCTTAAAGCAGTTCAGTCCAAGAAACAACCTCCAGAAATTGAAAGGTATATTGTGTATTTGAAATATAACAAAATATGACATATAAAATATGATTGCACTGACTTGATTTAGGTTAATACCCTCTTTATTGATTATATCAGGATGTAATGTTACAGTTCAGCATTATTAATGAAATTTGTTTTTAGTATCTCCAGAAAGTTTCCCAAGCAGTTCTTTGTTGATTGTTCTTTATCTTGGTGAAGCAGATATGACATGTGTGCCAACATTTAAGAAAAATATTGAAGGATAGTAATGAGCCTGAGGTAGGACCAGGGGGCACACATGCCGGTGCCCGGCGTCGTGCACGCAGGGTGCCTGGAACTGTGAGGGGCCGCAGCCCCGTTACAGAGCGGGAGTCTTGGACCAGAATATGGACAGTGCTGTGGCCTTAGAAATCGAGCTTATTACCTTCTTTGAAAACTGGGGCTAGTACCTGTCCTGCTCAGTGTTTTAAGTATTTCATATTATTAGTATTATTTATTTTAACTACTGGTATACACTAAGTCTGAGCTTACTGAATTGTAATAGGTGCTTAATAAAAGAAATGTAACTAATTGCAATATCTGGAAAGATTCATAATGGCTTTCTTATTTACGTAATTTTTTGGATGCTGTGCTAAATTTGAAAACCACCAGACTAAGGATCTGTCTACTGTATCTACTGCATTAATCATGTCTGCAGTAACATAAATGGTGGTTTGGTAGGAAGATGCTTGTGATTTTTCTTTTCAGATTGCATGGTTAGAATACTGGTCACTATAAAATGGTGAGTGTTTTTAGTCAACATAAGAACATACTTAAAATGTATGTCAGTAGCTTATTGTCTAAACAACCTAACAGATTTGAAGAAGTTTAAAAAAAAAATCTAAAATTCTATGTAAATTCAGTATTTTACTACAAATTTAAATTAAGCATTAACTTAGTTCAGTTCAGTTACTCAGTTGTGTCTGGCTCTTTGCGACCCCATGGACTGCAGCATGCCAGCCCTCCCTATCCATCACCAACTCCCAGAGTTTCCTCAAACTCATGCCAGTTGAGTCGGTGATGCCATCCAACTATCTCATCCTCTGTCGTCCCCTTCTGCCTTCAATCTTTCCCAACATCAGGGTCTTTTCGAATGAGTCAGCTCTTTGCATTAGGTGGCCAAAGTATTGGAGTCTCAGCTACAGCGTCAGTCCTTCCAATGAATATTCAGTACTGATTTCCTTTAGGATGGACTGATCTCCTTGCAGTCCAAGGGACTCTCAAGAGTCTTCAACACCAATTCAAAAGCATCAGTTCTTCGGCGCTCAGCTTTCTTTATAGTCCAACTCTCATATCCATACATGACAACTGGAAAAACCATAGGCTTGACCAGACAGACCTTTGTTGGCAAAGTAATGTCTCTGCTTTTTAATAGGCTGTCTAGGTTGATCATAACTTTCCTTCCAAGGAGTAAGCATCTTTTAATTTCATGGCTGCAGTCACCATCTGCAGTGATTTTGGAGCCCCCCCCAAAATAAAGTCTGACACTTTTTCCACCGTATCCCCATCTATTTCCCATGAAGTGATGGGACCAGATGCCATGATCTTCGTTTTCTGAATGTTGAGCTTTAAGCCAACTTTTTCACTCTCCTCTTTCACTTCCATCAAGAGGCTTTTTAGTTCTTCACTTTCTGCCATAAGGGTGGTATCATCTGCATATCTGAGGTTATTGATATTTCTCCCGGCAGTCTTGATTCTAGCTTGTGCTTCCTCCAGCCCAGCATTTCTCATGATGTACTCTGCATAGAAGTTAAATAAGCAGGGTGACAATATACAGCCTTGACGTACTCCTTTTCCTATTTGGAACCAGTGTATTGTTCCATGTCGTTCTAACTGTTGCTTCCTGACCGGCATATAGGTTTCTCAAGAGGCAGGTCAGGTGGTCTGGTATTCCCATCTCTTTCAGAATTTTCCACGATTTTTTGTGATCCACACAGTCAAAGGCTTTGGCATAGTCAATAAAGCAGAAATAGATGTTGTTCTGGAACTCTCTTGCTTTTTTGATGATCCAGCAGATGTTGGCAATTTGATCTCTGGTTCCTCTGCCTTTTCTAAAACCAGCTTGAACATCAGGAAGTTCACGGTTGACGTACTGTTGAAGCCTGGCTTGGAGAATTGTGAGCATTACTTTACTAGCGTGTGAGATGAATGCAGTTGTGTGGTAGTTTGAGCATTGTTTGGCATTGCCTTTCTTTGGGATTGGAATGAAAACTGACTTTTTCCAGTCCTGTGGCCACTGCTGAGTTTTCCATATTTGCTGGCATATTGAGTGCAGCACTTTCACAGCATCATCTTTTAGGATTTGAAATAGCTCAACTGGAATTCTATTACCTCCACTACCTTCATTCATGATGATGCTTCCTAAGGCACACTTGACTTCGCATTCCAGGATATCTGGCTCTAGGTGGGTGATCACACCATTGTGGTTATCAGGGTCGTGAAGATCTTTTTTGTATAGTTCTTCTGTGTATTCTTGCCACTTCTTAATCTCTTCTGCTTCTGCTAGGTCCGTACCATTTCTGTCCTTTATTGTGCCCATCCTTGCATGAAATATTCCCTTGGTATCTTTAATTTTCTTGAAGAGATATCTAGTCTTTAACATTCTATTGTTTTCCTTTATTTCTTGGCACTGATCACTGAGGAAGGCTTTATTATCTCTCCTTGCTGTTCTTTGGAACTCTGCTTTCAGATGGGTATATCTTCCCTTGTCTCCCTTGCCTTTTGGTTCTCTTTGTTTCTCAGCTGTGTGTAAGGCCTCCTCAGACAACTGTTTTGCCTTTTTGCATCTCTTTTTCTTGGGGATGGTTTGACCAACACCTCCTGTACAACATTACAAGCCTCCATCCATAGTTCATCTGGCACTCTATCCGATCTAGTCCCTTTGATCTATTTGTCACTTCCACTGTATAATTGTTAGGGATTTGATTTAGGTCATACCTGAAAGGTCTAGTGGTTTTCCCTACTTTCTTCAATTTAAGTCTGAATTTGGCAATAAGGAGTTCATAATGAGCCACAGTCAGCTATCTTGTTTTTGCTGACTGTGTAGAGCTTCTCCATCTTTGGCTGCAAAGTATATAATCAATCTGATTTCAGTGTTGACCATCTGGTGATGTCCATATATAGAGTCTTCTCTTGTGTTGTTGGAAGAGGGTGTTTGCTATACCAGTGTGTTCTCTTGGCAAAATTCTATTAGCCTTTGTACTGCTTCATTCTGTACTCCCAAGGCCAAATTTGCCTGTTACTCCACGTATTTCTTGACTTCCTACCTTTGCATTCCAGTCCCCTATAATGAAAAGGACATCCTGTTCGGGTGTTAGTTCTAAAAGTCTTGTAGGCCTTCATAGAACCATTCAGCTTCTTTAGCATTACTGGTTGGGGCATAGACTTGGATTCGCATTATATTGAATGGTTTGCCTTGGAAACAAACAGATCATTCTGTCGTTTTTGAGATTGCATCCAAGTACTGCATTTCGGACTCTCTTGTTGACTATGATGGCTACTCCATTTCTTCTAAGGGATTCTTGCTCACAGTGGTAGATATAATGGTCATCTGAGTTAAATTCACCCATTCCAGTCCATTTTCATTCGCTGATTCCTAGAATGTCAGTGTTCACTCTTGTCATCTTCTGTTTGACCATTTCCAATTTGCCTTGATTCATGGACCTAACATTACAGGTTCCTGTGCAATATTGCTCTTTACAGCATCAGACCTTGCTTCTATCACCAGTCACATCCACAACTGGCTGGTGTTTTTGCTTGGCTCCGTCTCTTCATTCTTTCTGGAGTTATTTCTCTACTGATCTCCAGTAGCATATTGGGCACCTACTGACCTGGGGAGTTCATCTTTCAGTGTCCTATCCTTTTGCCTTTTCATACTGTTTATGGGTTTCTCAAGGCAAGAGTACTGAAGTGGTTGCCATTCCCTTCTCCAGTGGACCACATTCTGCCAGATCTCTCCACCATGACCTGCCCATCTTGGGTGGCCCTACACACCATGGCTCATGTGTGGTCCATGTGATCAGATTGGATAGTTTTCTGTGATTGTGGTTTACTCATGCTAATTGTTTTATTACCAGTTTTAAAATATTGTTGTTGCTTAGTTGCTCAGTTGTGTCTGACTCTTTACGACCCTGTCGACTGCAGTATGCCAGGCTTCCCTGTCCTTCACCGTCTCCCAGAGTTTCCTTAAACTCACGTCCATTGAGTTGGTGATGGCATCTAACCATCTCATCCTCTGTTGCCCACTTCTACTCCTGCCCTCAATCTTTCCCAGCATCAGGGTCTTTTCCAATGAGTCAGCTTTTCAAATCTGGTGGCCAAAGTATTGGAGCTTCAGTATCAGTCCTTCCAGTGAATATTCAGAATTTTATTTCCTTTAGGACTGACTGGTTTGATCTTGCTATTCAAGGGAATTTGAAGAGTTTCTCTGTACCACAATTCTGGTACTAGATATTTTCAGTTCTGCAGTGCTCAGTCTTTTTTATGGTCCAACTCTCAAATCTTTACATGACTACTGGAAAAGTCATGGCTTTGACTATATGGACCTTTGCCAGCAAAGTGATATGTCTGCTTTTTAATATGCTGTCTAGGTTTCTCATAGCTTTTCTTTCAAGGAGTCAGCATCTTTAAATTTTATGGCTGCATTCACTGCAGTGATTTTGGAGCCCAAGAAAATAAAATCTGTCACTGCTTCCACTTTTTTTCCACTTGCCATGCAGTGTTGGAACTAGATGCCATGATCTTCATTTTTTGAATGTTGAATTTTAAGCCAGCTCTTTCACTCTCCTCTTCAGTTTCATTAAGAGGCTCTTGTAGTTCCTTTTTGCTTTCTGCCATTCAGATCAGATCAGATCAGTCGCTCAGTCGTGTCCGACTCTTTGCGACCCCATGAATTGCAGCACGCCAGGCCTCCCTGTCCATCACCAACTCCCGGAGTTCACCGAGACTCACATCGAGTCAGTGATGCCATCCAACCATCTCATCCTCTGTCGGCCCCTTCTCCTCCTGCCCCCAATCCCTCCCAGCATCAGAGTCTTTTCCAATGAGTCAACTCTTCGCATGAGGTGGCCAAAGGACTGGAGTTTCAGCTTTAGCATCATTCCTTCCAAAGAAATCCCAGGGCTGATCTCCTTTAGAATGGACTGGTTGGATCTCCTTGCAGTCCAAGGGACTCTCAAGAGTCTTCTCCAACACCACAGTTCAAAAGCATCAATTCTTCAGCACTCAGCCTTCTTCACAGTCCAACTCTCACATCCATACATGACCACAGGAAAAACCACATTAGGGTGGTATTATCTGCTTGTCTGAGGCTGTTGATATTTCTCCCAGCAATTTTTATTCCAGCTTGTGTTTCATCCCGCCTGGCATTTCATATGATGTATTCATTCTGTGTATAAGTTAAATAAGCAGGGTGATGATATACAGTCTTGTCATACTCCTTTCCCAATTTGGAACCAGTCCTTTGTTCCATGTCCAGTTCTAACTGTTGCTTCTTGACCTGCATCCAAGTTTCTCAGGAGTCAGGTAAGGTTGTCTGGTATTCCCATTTCTTTAAGGATTTTCCACAGTTTGTTGTGATCCTTACAGTCAAAGGCTTTAGTGTAGTCTCCCTTTCTCCTTTAATATATATGTGCATATGTATATAAATATATATAAAATATTACTACCTATTTTAAACTGATTTGCCCAGTGCAGATATTTTTACAAACTATTTATACCTGATAATGTGTATTTGCTTTTAAAAGTAACTGAACATCAGATTTTCTCTTTGTTTTCAGTTTTCACTTGGGAGGTTTCATGTATTTTATAATCTGGTTAACAGATAGTATGCTTTCTTCTATAAAGGAATCATCATATTTTCTTTCTTTTTTTTTTTTTTGGAAACTAAACAGTTTTCTGTAATCACATTGCCATGATCCTATACAGTAAAATGGAAATTCAAAGGACATGATTTTTCTGAATGCAGGAGACCCCAGTTTGATTCCTGGGTCGGGAAGATCCCCTGGAGAAGGGATAGGCTACCCACTCCAGTATTCTGGCCTAGAGAATGCCATGGACTATATAGTCCATGGGGTCACAAAGAGTCAGGCATGACTGAGCCACTTTAACTTTCACATGCAGATATTATTAAAAAAAAAAAAAAAGTAACAGATCTAGTACCTTTGGCCAGCTAATGAATGAGTAATATAAATATGAATAATCAAGTTTGTCCTTCATAGTGATTACCGTCCGGTATTTGCTTTGAGAGCAATTGAACTTCTCGTTGTTAAAGAGAAATAATCCTTTCCTCTCTGAAACATTTGTGAACCATTCAGTTGGGTGTGGTGAATAAAATACTTGAGAATCTAATACATAAAAATGCAATACGCAAAGCACATTATTTTTTCGCTCCCTTTCTCAAAGGATGTAATGTTTTGTATTTGCCCTGATTTTATGTCTTGACTTCATGTACCATTGTATATTGATATTTTTAGTTGAAATACAGTAGGACTAAAAATATTGATATAATACTAATAAATCATGTTGGTATGTGTGGTTGTCCCATAGGATTCACAGGAGATTTAAATTCACGGTTGTCAACGTAAAGGATTCATGCTATTTAGCTTCTTCATGAATCTATACCACGAAGGAAGAGCTTTTCGCAATGTATTTCACTGAGGGAACTACAAGGATGATAGGCATAATACTATGCGTCAACTCATGGATTTCTAGGCATTGCTCACCATACAGATCTGATTTTTAACATCAGGGTTCTTTCAGTGTCCTTGAACAGCATTTGTTTTTCTGTTCAGTTCAGTTGAGTCGCTCGGTCGTGTCCGACTCTTTGCGACCCCATTGAACTGCAGCACTCCAGGCCTCCCTGTCCATCACCAACTCCCAGAGTTTACCCAAACTCGTGTCCATTGAGTCGCTGTTGCCATCTAACCATCTCATCCGCTGTCGTCCCCTTCTCCTCCTGTCTTCAATCTTTCCTAACATCAGGGTCTTTTCAAATGAGTCAGCTCTCCAAAAACTGGAGTTTCAGCTTCAACATCAGTCCTTCCGATGAACACCCAGACTGATTTCCTTTAGAATGGACTGGTTGGATTTCCTTGCAGTCCAAGGGACTCCCAAGAGTCTTCTCCAACACCACAGTTCAAAAGCATCCATTCTTCTGCTTTCAGCTTTCTTTATAGTTCACCTATATATTCTGTGGTCCGCACCCCTCCCCTCTGCTCACTGGATGCTGATCCATGGGGACCCAGGAGCACACTAAATGGGCGTTCCCAGCCGCAATGGCGACCCCGGAGAGCACAACTGGGACCGACACCCCTGCCCCCACCCCCCGACCGAACCCAACCCGCGCCGCCTGGGTTTCCATCATATTTTCTTTATTTTTCGGCCATACCAAGTGGCTTGCAGGTTTGAACCCAGGCCCTCAGCAGTGAAAGCATGGAGTCCTAACCACTGAGCCACCAGAGAATTCCTGAGATTTTGATATAGATGATTCTTAACCTTGTTTGAGTCCTAGATCCCTGTGAGAACTTGAAAGCACTGATCTCTCCTCTGAAACTTCACTTACTACCAACTTGAAAGTGAAAGTCGCTCAGTCCTCTCAGACTTTTTGTGATCCCATAGACATAGTCCATGTAATTTTCGAGGCCAGAATACTGGATTGGGTAGCTTTTCCCTTCTCCTGGGGATCTTCTCAACCCAGGGATCAAACCCAGATCTCCCGCATTACAGTGGATTCTTTACCAGCTGATTCACAATGGAAGCCCAAGAATACTGGAGTGGGTAGCCTATCCCTTCTCCAGGGGATCTTCCTGACCCAGGAATCGATGTGGGGTCTTCTGCATTACAGGCAGATTCTTTACCAGCTGAGCCGTCAGGGAAGCCCAACTTGCCTAGTGCCTGTTATGAGTCTCCCTAGAAAAGTCTATAAATACTGTAAATAATGACTCTTGTTACAGCTAATAAACCATTTTAATTCTAGATTACTTAGGAATTCATGGATCTGATAAGTTTTTTTACTACTGGTGATATGTTTTATGGTTTTTGGAATTTTTAGAATCAGTCATTGATTCTTACTTATTTAGAATCTCAGTGTATTCAACTTGCTTTTTTGTTGTTTTTTACTTTAGGTTAAGCATAGTTTTTTTTCTGACTTCAATTTGTGACTGTATTAACTGTAATGGGTGTAATGAAACATCCGTACTCTAAGATTGTTCAATAACTCCTAACTCAGTGTTTACTAGGAAAGACTATTTAGTTCATGTTGGATAATCAAGTTTTAATACTATTTTAAATTATGTAGTTTTTTGCCTTAATAGATTCCTATACCTATTGGGATCCATTTTGATATGTTTATGGAAGACTGTGTACTCAGTTATTAAATAGAAAAAAGATTAAATTTAAGGTATTAAATAGTAGTAAGATGGTTTATAAAAGAATATGAAATAAAAATAAACATCAGATCAGTCGCTCAGTCGTGTCCGACCCTTTGCGACCCCATGAATCGCAGCACGCCAGGCCTCCCTGTCCATCGCCAACTCCTGGAGTTCACCGAGACTCACATCCATCGAGTCAGTGATGCCATCCAGCCATCTCATCCTCTGTCGTCCCCTTCTCCTCCTGCCCCCAATCCCTCCCAGCATCAGAGTCTTTTCCAATGAGTCAACTCTTCACATGAGGTGGCCAAAGTACTGGAGTTTCAGCTTTAGCATCATTCCTTCCAAAGAAATCCCAGGGCTGATCTCCTTCAGAATGGACTGGTTGGACCTCTTTGCAGTCCAAGGGATTCTCAAGAGTCTTCTCCAACATCACAGTTCAAAAGCATCAATTCTTCTGTGCTCAGCCTTCTTCACAGTCCAAGTCTCACATCCATACATGACCACAGGAAAAACCATAGCCTTGACTAGATGAACATGCAAGCAAGCAAACTATAATATTTTTACCTAACAAAAAATGTAGTTCTTTTGTTGCAATTATGTCTGCATCTCTGCACTGTTACCATGAAACAGAGTAAGTCAGGGGTAAGATAGAGTACCTAATATGGTTAGTATTGTCTGATTTTCTTACACTGTTATAGAAGTACCAATATAGATGATTCCATTTAAAAGAAGTATTGAATTTTGATACTCTGTGCTCTAGTATAGAAGTCCATTAAAATATTATTTATGTCTGAATATTAAAAAAATGATCCCTCAAGAGAAAAAGGGAGTTTCCCTTTATTTGAAAATTTGCAGAGTTTCTCATAGAGTGCTTTCTCAGTTACTTTATTTCAAACAACAAGCATTGTTTTGAGAAAACACTGTTGGAAGAGAGTCCTTACATCATACAAAACTAGCTGAATATTCCAACAGTGTAAGGCCCGGACCCCTGACTGCCTGATTCCCTGACTGCCCTATACCTAGGCCATTTCTCAGGGTTCTGTTTACAGTGAGAAACCTGGAGGGATGAAGTAATACCTCCTTCCAAGGCCAAAGAGCAGGCCTGCTGAAAGCTTCTTATAAAATGCGTGGATTCCTAAGTTCATTGTAACACTGCTTTCGGGAGGTACAGTCTGTGTCATCCCCGTCGAACTTGGTATGGAAGGGGAGCTGCTGCAAACACAGTGAGGCTTACTGCCAGCTTTTCTCTGACCCAGGAGTCTCCGTCTTCTGCCAATATCCATGAAACGGGTACAAGTTAACTTATTATCTTGTAATAAAATTGCAGACCCAAGAGATACATTAGCCTGAAACAAACATGGTAAATGAAAGTTTAGGAAATTATAACATTTAATTGTGTATTGGTATCTCTTTGCTTTAATTTGCATTTTCTTGATGATACATGATGATACTAAGCATCTTTTCATATGCATATTTGCTCTCTATATTTCTTTGAGGAGGTATCTAATAAAGTCTTCAGCTGTTTTTAAAAATCAGGTTGTTTGTTTTCTTATTGTTGAATTTTAAGAGTTCTTTATATATTTTTGATAACAGTTCTTTATAAGATATGTGTTTTGCAAATGTTTTCTCCCAGTCTGTGGTTTATCTTTGCATTCTCCTGACATTATCTTTCACAGAGCAGAACTTTTTGATTTTAATGAAGTCTCACATCAATTATTTATTTCATGGATCATGCCTTTGGTGTTATATCTAAAAAGTCATCTCCATATCCAAGGCTATCTAGATATTCTCCTATGTTATCTTCTAGGAGTTTCATACTTTTGCTTTTATATTTAGGTCTATGATCCATTGTGAGTTATTTTCTGTGAAAAGTGTATGATCTGAGTGTAAATTCATTTTTTTTGTATGTGAATGTCCAGTTTCATCACCAGTTGTTGAAAAGACTGTGTAAGGTCCATTGTAAAAGATCAGTTGACTCTATGTGAGTCCATTTCTGGGTTCTCTGTTCTCTTCCACTGATCTGTTTGTCTGTTTTTTTCGTCAGCACCACACTCTCCTGATTACTGTCACTTTATATTAAGCCTTGAATTCTGGTAGTGTCAGTACTCTAATCTTGTTCTTCCTCAATATTGTGTTGGCTATTCTAAATTTTTTTCCTCTCTGTATAAACTTTAGAATCCGTTTTTTGATATTCACAAAGTAACTTGCTGGAAGTTATTTGGATTGTGTTTATTTTTATAGATCAAGCTGGGAAGAACTGACATGTTGACAATATTAAGTCTTTCTATCCATGGACATTAGTAATTTTTATTAGAAGGTAGAGAAACTAAAAGACTGGTCAGTTAATAGCTCTAACAAAAGAACTGACTATATAGAAAGTTGAAACTATGGACTGATGAGAAGTTTTAGTAATTATCTCTTGATTTTACTTTTCTATTTTCTTCTATTCCCTAATATCTATGGATGACTAAGATGTGTTTATAGTATTACCTTAAGGAGAGTATTGCCTTAAAGAGCTAAAAGATTGTGTTTTTAAATCTTTGAAAATTTTTTTTAAACTGACAAAATATAGGTTCTAAATTCCTGAGCTTCTCTGAAGAGATTTATAACCAAACACGATGAGGTTTCCCAGGTGGCTCAGTGGCAAAGAATCTGCCTGCAGTGTAGGAGAACCAGGAAACACAGGTTCTATCCTTAGGTTGGGAAGATCTGAGTAGGAAATGGCAATCTGCTGCCGTATTCTTACCTGGAAAATTCCATGGACAGAGGAGCCTGGCAGGCTACAGTCCTTGAAATCTCAAAGAGTCAGACACAGTGCAGAGACTGAGCACACACTCATGCAAGCAAGTCTAATATGCAAATAGAATTTGATTTCTAATGGATGATATTTCAACCATTTGTTACTATTTTTTTTTTTCAGTTTTGGTTTACTTTTGTTACTTTTTAAAAACTTCTTTGTATTACTTTTTATCTCTTAGCCATTTGTAATTCACATAATTTTTTAGTTTATATATATTTAATTGTCTCTTGTTATGATTGCCTACTCTTACATTATGTAGTTTTAGAAAATAAAGAACAGCTCTGCTGTTCTGTGTTGCACCTGTCACTGTATTTATAGTAAAAGCATTTTGGTACTTTCAGTCCTTTAGTCCCAGGTAAAACTCTTTAACAATACAGTTGTATTATGGAAATTAAGCCTTTCTAGTTTTCTAGTCCAGATTGCCAATTCTGTTTACAAATTTCATGTTATACGTACAGTGTAGTATGTAATTATAATATACTTTATTTTTTATAGTTTTTACCCACCTGTTGATGAACCAGCTATTGAAAGTAAAAATATTGATCTATCAGGACGCCAGGAAAGAAAACAAATCTTCAAAGGGAAAACATTTGTCTTTCTAAATGCCAAGCAGGTAATGTTATAAGCTAAATTTTCCTGAAGACAGTGTTATAAACTAGGATAAATGATCAGTTATCAGTTGTTAATACATTTCCTTTTGAGATCTTGTGTCAGTGTCTGAAGGGAAATAAAACCTGCCCAGGCCCCAGAACTTGCGCAGTGTTCATGTATATGGCTGTGGCGTTTCTTAATGTCTGTTAATTGGCCGATTAAGTTTATATAAATATATACAAGGAAGAGACCAAAAACTTTTATTTAACTTCTAATTTGTTCAGTTAGTTAGCACCTGTTGAATGTCTTCTATGTGATGAACTGAGAGTTCCAGAACTTTATGTTATAAGTGGAAAAATGTAAGTAAGCTCACAGCTCCAGAACTGTGTAATGAGGGACTGTAATGGTATCTAGTGAACGAGGGGTTTTCTTCTAATGGAAGCTCAGATTGTCCTGTCAAGAAGTAGAATCATTTAATTTTAAGTATGTATTCAAGAAATTAATTATGGCTGTGCATTACTTTTTTCCTTTTTTCCCCCATTTTTAGCATAAAAAATTAAGTGCAGCTGTTGTATTTGGAGGAGGAGATGCTAGGTTGATAACAGAAGAAAGTAAAGAAGATGATAGTTTCTTTTCAGCTCCTGGAACCTGTGTTGTTGATGCAGGACTAACAGATTCACAGACTTTAATTCCTGACTCTCAGAAAAAATGGATTCATTCAATTATGGATATACTCCAAAGGTACAGAATTATTCTTTATTAGTTTTTTTTTTTTTTAAGGGAAAGTAGGTTATTCTATATGTAAATTTTTTATATTCCACATAGTAATATAAAGGCATATACAATCTCAAAAATGACAGAATGATCTTGGTTCATTTCCAAGGCAAACCATTCAGTATCCCAGTAATCCAAGTGTGTGTCCCAACCACTAATGCTGAAGAAGCTGAAGTTGAATAGTTCTATAAGACATTCTAGGATTAACACCCCCCAAAAGATAACCTTTTCATCATAGGGGACTAGAACGCAAAAGTCAGAAGTCAGGAGATACCTGGAGTAACAGGCAAGGTTGGTCTTGGAGTACAAAATGAAGTAGAGTAAAGACTAACAGAGTTTTTGCCAAGAGAATGCACTGGTATAGCAAACACCCTCTTCCAGCAACACAAGAGAAGCCTCTACACATGGACATCACCAGATGGTCAATACCAAAATCAGACTGATTATATTCTTTGCAGCCAAAGATGGAGAAGCTCTATACAGTCAGCATAAACAAGACCAGAAGCTGACTGTGGCTCAGATCATGAACTCCTTATTGCCAAATTCAGACTTAAATTGAAGAAAGTAGGGAAAAACCACTAGACCTTTCAGGTATGACCTAGATCAAAACCCTTATGATTATACTGTAGAAGTGACAAATAGATTCGAGGGATTAGATCTGATGAACAGAGTGTCTGAAGAACTATGGACGGAGGTTCGTAACATTGTACAGGAGGTGGTCATCAAAACCATCCCCAAGAAAAAGAAATCCAAAAGGCAAAATGGTTGCCTGAGGAGACCTTACAAACAGCTGAGATAAGACGAGAAGTGAAGGGCAAAGGAGAAAAGGAAAGATATATCCATCTGAATGCAGAGTTCCAAAGAATAACAAGGAGAGATAAGAAAGCCTTAGATGAACAGTGCAAAGAAATGGAGGAAAACGATAGAATGGGAAAGACTAGACATCTTTTCAAGAAAATTAGAGATATGAAGGGAACATTTCATACAAAGATGGGCACAATAAAGGACAGAAGTGATACGAACCTAATAGAAGCAGAAGATATTAAGAAGAGGTGGTAAGAATACACAGAAGAACTATATCAAAAAGGTCTTAATAACCCAGATAACCACAATGGTGATCACTCACCTAGAGCCAGATATCCTGGAGTGTGAAGTCAAGCGGGCCTTAGGAAGAATTCCTACCAACAAAGCAAATGGAGGTGATGAAATTCCAGCTGATGTATTTCAAATCCTGAAAGATGATGCTGTTAAAAGTGCTGCACCCAATTTGCCAGCAAATTTGGAAAACTCAGCAGTGGCCACAGGACTGGAAAAAGGTCAATTTTCATTTCAATCCCAAAGAAAGGCAACGCCAAAGAATGTTCAAACTACCACACAGTTGCATTTATCACATGCTAACAAGGTAATGCTCAAAATTCTCCAAGCTAGGCTTCAACAGCAAATGAACAGAGAACTTCCAGATGTACAAACTGGATTTAGAAAAGGCAGAGGTAACAGATCAAATTGCGAACATTCGTTGGATTATAGAAAAAGCCAGGCAATTCCAGAAAGACATCTACTTCTGCTTCATTGACTACGCTAGAGCTTTTGACTGTGTGGATCACAACAAACTGTGGAAAATTCTTTAGGAAATGAGATACCAGACCACCTCATGTGTCTCCTGAGAAACTTCTATGGAGGTCAAGAAGCAACAGTTAGAACCAGATATGGAACAATGAAAACTGACTCATAGTTGGGAAAGGAGTACATCAAGGCTGTGTATTGTCACCCTGCTTATTTAACTTCTATGTAGAATGTATCATGTGAAATGCCAGGCTATATGAAACTCAAGCTGAAATCAAGATTGCCGGGAGAAATATCAGTTATCTCAAGGTATGCAGATGACACCACCCTAATGGCAGAAGGCAAAGAAGAACTGGAGAGCCTCTTGATGAAGGTGAAATAGAAGAGTGAGAAAGTTGGCTTAAAATTCAACATTCAAAAAACGAAGATCATGGCATCCAGTCCCATCACTTCATGGCAAATAGGTGGGGGAAAAGATGGAAACTGTGACAGACTTTATTTTCTTGGGTTCTAAAATCACTGTGGACAGTGACTGCAGCCATGAAATTAAAAGACTTGCTCCTTGGAAGAAAAGCTATGACAAACCTATGCAGTGTATTTTAAAAAGCAGAGACATCACTGAGACAAAGGTCCATATAGTCAAAGCTGTGGTTTTTCCAGTAGTCATATACAGATGTGAGAGTTGGACCATAAAAAATGTAGAGTGCCAAAGAATTGATGCTTTGTAATTGTGGTAGTAGAGAAGACGCTTGATAGAGATCAAACCAGTCAATCCTGAAAGACATCAACCCTGAATATTCATTGGAAGGACTGATGCTGAAACTCCAGTACTTTGGCAGCCTGATGCAAAGAGCTGACTCATTGGAGAAGACCCTGATGCTAAGAAGGATTGAGGACAATATGACCCAGCAATCCCACTGCTGGGCATACACACTGAGGAAACCAGAACTGAAAGAGACACATGTACCCCAATGTTCATTGCAACACTATTTATAATAGCTAGGACATGGAAGCAAGCTAGATGTCCATCAGCAGACAAATGGATAAGGATGTTGTGGTAAATATATACAATGAAATAGTACTCAGTTATTAAAAAGAACTCATTTGAGTCAGTTCTAATGAGGTGGATGAAACTGGAGCCCATTATACAGAGTGAAGTTAAGTCAGAAAGAGAAACACCAATACAGTATTAATGCATATATATAGAATTTAGAAAGAGGGTAACAACGATCCTATATGCAAGGCAGCAAAAGAGACACAGATATAAAGAACAGACTTTTGGACTTTGTGAGAGAAGGTGGGGGTGGGATGATTTGAGAGAATAGCATTGAAATATATATATTACCATATGTAAAATAGATGAGTAGTGCAAATTCGGTCCATGAAGCAGGGCACTCAAAGGTGGTGCACTGGGACAACCCAGAGGGATGGGGTGGGGAGGGAGGTGGGAGGGAGGTCAGATGGGGGGACACGTGTGCACCCGTGGGTAATTCATGTCGATGTATGGCAAAAACCACCACAGTATTGTAAAGAAATTATCCTCCAATTAAATTAATTAATTAAAAAATAAAGATTGAGGACAGGTTACGAAGGGAATGACAGAGAATGTGGTGGTTGGATGGCATCACCTACTCAAGGGACATGAGTTTGAGCAAACTTCGGGAGATAGTGAAGCCTGGTGTGCTGCAGTTCATGGGGTCAGAACTAGTTGCACATGACTGAGCAACTGAATAATAATATATACAAGAATTATTACAAAGATTTTATTGTATATGGTTTGAAAATTTATTGTGACTTAGTATGCTTAAAGTAGAATAGGCTTATCCATGATAATTTTCTCTCAGTACATATTTTATGCCTCTTTTTTGTTACTTTAATAGAATTTGCAGAATATACAACTCTTTATAAATAGTATTTGTTTTCCTCTAGATTATGTAGTTGAGAAAGTTAAAACTCAAATGTAAAATGTTTTCTGAAATAGCCTAGAAATGTATTTTTCCCTGGATGGTTAGTACCCATTGAAAATTTATATAAAAATTTTTATCCCTCCTGTATATATAGGCTACTATAGAAATGGGCTTCCCTGGAAGCCCAGTTGGTAAAGAATCTGCCTGCAATTCAGAACCCAGTCTGATTTCTGCGTCAGGAAGATCTGCTGGAGAAGGAATAGGCTACCCACTCCAGAATTCTTGGGCTTCCCTGGTGGCTCAGCTGGTAAAGAATCTGCCTGCAATGTGGGAGACCTGGGTTCAGTCCCTGGGTTGGGAAGATCCCCTAGAGAAGGGAAAGGCTACTCACTCCAGTATTCTGGCCTGGAGAATTCCATGGACTGTATAGTCCATGGGGTTGCAAAGAGTCAGACACAACTGAGCTACTTTCACTTTCAGTTTTCATAAGAAAGCAGAAAAAAAAGTATCAAATATACTAGAATAGTGTTTGTAATGGGGGGGAGGATCATTTGAAATCACTAAAGCAAGGATTTTTTTCCTGGACTCTTTATTTATATTAATAATCTTTGAAGTACAAAGTAAAAAGTCAGCCTTGGCAGTCTGTTGACTAAATTCTTATTCACTTAGTAAAAAGTTATTAGGGCTTATGGTATTTGTATGTCTAAAATGTCCATAAATAAACAAGCTGTCTCCAGTATTCATTTTTCCTATCCCAGGAGTTCTACTGACCATGAAGGACTTTTTTTTTTTTTTTTTTTAATTTTTTTTTTTCCCTTTTCATTTTATTGTATTTTATTTTTTTAATTTTATTTTATTTTTAAACTTTACATAATTGTATTAGTTTTGCCAAATATCAAAATGAATCCGCCACAGGTATACATGTGTTCCCCATCCTGCACCCTCCTCCCTCCCCATACCAGCCCTCTGGGTCGTCCCAGTGCACCAGCCCCAAGCATCCAGTATCGTGTATCGAACCTGGACTGGCAACTCGTTTCATACATGATATTTTACATGTTTCAATGCCATTCTCCCAAATCTTCCCACTTTCTCCCTCTCCCACAGAGTCCATAAGACTGTTCTATACATCAGTGTCTCTTTTGCTGTCTCATACACAGGGTTATTGTTACCATCTTTCTAAATTCCATATATATGTGTTAGTATACTGTATTGGTGTTTTTCTTTCTGGCTTACTTCACTCTGTATAATAGGCTCCAGTTTCATCCACCTCATTAGAACTGATTCAAATGTATTCTTTTTAATGGCTGAGTAAAAAATGAATTTGCCGGAGTAAAAAGTAAAACTTCAGTCTTGTGTCCCATAAATATTTTGCTTAATGGAGATGTAGTAACTGCTATGAAAAAGGAAATACCTGTGTAACAAAAGTACCATCATATTACTACAACCAAAATGTACTGTAATTATGTTTTAGGCACAGGGGATATAATGATAAACAAGATAGCCATGGTTGTCTAGAGGAAAAGACAGATAGAGACAAGTAAACAGATAACTACAAATGTGTATAAGGAAGCAGAGTAACAGGGCAGGGGGGAGAAGTTTATTCTAAATAGAGAAAGCTTCTTTCAAGCAGTATTTTACCTATGACCAGTTTTTAAAAGACATGGCAGACAATAGCAATAATAACTTATTTACTGTAAGCTGGTCCTGTTCTAAGCATTTTACATATATTAAGACATATTTTAAATATTTAAGCCACACAGAATCCTGTGTATTTTTTTTGTCATGATTCTCATTGTGCAGAAAGGGCAAAAAGGGATTTGAGTAGAACACGGGGACTGATGAGAGGAGCCAGCATGTTAACCCGCGGAGTCTGGTTCCAGAGCCCATCCCATCTTGCTGCCTTTCATGTATAGGGACCCTGAGGTAAGAACGGAGCCAGGATGCAAGGTTGCTCAGAGGCTAGTGACCAGATCATGAGGTGACATTTTGTTCTGTAATCTTCGGGCCCTGTTTCAGTTTGGTTTTGGAGAGAGGATGATTTTACAGTTTGAGAAAAACTATCACTTAAAATAACACCTGTCCAGTTAGTCTAAGCCATTGATTGTCATGGAAAGTGCAGTTATATCAAACCAGTAACTTCAGCTATTGACTGAATTTCATACAATCTGCCAACATTGGGATTGGTTAGTGCCATGGTTCTGTTGATTAGTTGTCAGAAGTGGGTATAGGATATCAGTTAAATATCTCTGAAAAAAGTTAGAAGTCTAGGGGAACAATATAACCCTGATGTTTGTCCTTGCTGAGATATGTTCCCAGTATCTTAGCCCAAATTCAGGAACTCTTCCTGTTGCTGATTTTTTTCTCTTTATCCTCTCTTCCTTTGCTTTCTCTTCTCACTTGTTCCATGGCTTTGCATAAAATTGAATGAATTACAATCTTTGGATTATATGATACACTGTCATCATTGAACTAAAATAATATATATTCATTTTATTCACTAATTAGTTATTTTAAATAAATTTCTATTATTGTAAACTGTTGAGACCATCTTTGTATGTTTCCTGCCGGTACTTGTGCAGGATTTTCTTTGGATATATTACTGCATTACTAGGGTTAGAACATTCAACAGTATCAAACTGTTTGCCACTTTATACTTCTACCCATGCTATATAAGAGATAAAGTTAGATGCACACCATTTTCAAGACTTGGCATTTTCAGACTATCATTTTTGCCAGTTTAATGAATATTTAATCATATCTTGTGATTTTGATTTATATTTCTCTGATCATAAGTGATGGCTAACATTTCTTCAAATGTTTATTGGACATTTAGTTTTCCCCCTGTGTGAAATACATGTCTCTCGCCCAGTTTTCTATTGGGATAATTGTATTCGTTTTATTAAGGTACAGATTTCCCCAGTTTTATATGTTCTTCTGTGTGTGTGGTGTCTGTGTATATATATTAATAGTTCTCTATAATTTTACTACATGTGTAGGTTTGTGTACTCACCATAGGTCAGATACAGAACAGTTCCATCACCACAAGAATCCCTCATGTTGTTCTTTTATAACCACACATCCCTCCCCACTTCCCACTCCCTGTCTTTAAACTTTGGCAACCAATAAATCTGTTCTCCATTTCTAAAATTTTATTGTTAAAAATACATATTTATAAATGAAATCATAACAGCATATATATACCCTTTTAGAATTTTTTCTTCACTCACCATGATTCCTCAGAGATTCATCTAGGTTTTGTATATCAGTCCTTTTTTATTGCTGAATAGTGTTTCATGGTATCGACAACCATATATGGATATTTTTAATTACATTTTCCAGTTTACTGTTAATGTATAGAAGTTCAGCTGACATTGATAATAATATCATATCCCACCACCTTGTCAGGCTATCCTTTATTTCTAATTTATCCGTAGTCTTTTTTTCTATAAACCATATCATCTGTAAATAATATTTCTCCCCTTTTTAATTCTTATGCCTTTGGTACTGCTCTCTGTTATTCTCTTTCTCTCTTGGTTTTGGACAAACTGGGACATCCAAAGCTGTTGGATGAACTGGGACATCCAAAGTGGTGATAGTAGCCACATTTATCTTACTATTGACTTTAAAAGGAATGCTTCTAGTGTTTCTCCATTTAAGATGATGTATGTCTGTATAACATTGTTATGAAGTGTGTATTTTATAAAGCCAATCTTTATAACTAATTTTCATAATATAGTATATAGTTTCAGAAGTGTTGGTAGTATAGTAAATTTTGAATTGCCTAAAATATTAAGTAGGTATTCATATATATCATTTTATGATACTTTTTAAAATCTGTTTTTTTTAGTGTTGTTATAATTGCACAGAGTTCAAGTCGAAGTTAAATTGTTGTTTAGTCCCTAAGTTGTGTCCAATTCTTTGTGACCTCATGGACTGCAGCCTCCAGGCTTCCCTGTCCTTCACCATCTCCTAGAGTTTGCTCAAACTCATGTTAATTGAGTTAGTGATGCCATCCAAACATCTCATCCTCTGTCCCTCCCTTCTCCTCCTGCCTTCAATCTTTCCCAGTATCAGGGTCTTTTCCAATGAGTCAGCTCTTCGCATCAGGTAGCCAAAGTATTGGAGCTTCAGCATCAGTCCTTCCAATGAATATTCAGGGTTGTTTTCAAAACAATGAATGTTAAGCATTTGAAAAATACCTTTAAACTACTTCAGCCGCTTAAAATACATATGCATATGTATATATTATTTATTCTGTGGTATGGATATACTGCGGTTTGTTGAATCATCCACCCATGAAGAATGTGTGTGTTTTTTCAGTTTTTGTTACAAATAAAGCTGCTGTGAACATTTGTGTACAGGTTTCTGTGTAAGCGTAAGTTTTCATTTCTCTGGAATAAATGCCCACAAGTACAGTTTCTGGATTTTATGGTAATTGCATATTTGTGTGCCTTTAAAAAAAAATTTGTAGTTCTTTATATATTCTTGACATTAATCCTTTTGTAACTTTTATGTATTGCAGAATCTGTTACCACTTTATAAAGTTTCTTTTTATTGTGTTGATGAATGAAAGTCCTTAATTTTATTATCCTAAAAGTTAACTATCTTTCATAATCAATGTGTTTTTTTTAATTTTACTTAAGAAATCTTTTTCTACTCAGAGATCAAAAAGATATTCCCTTCAGTTTTTTTACTAATATTTTGATATTTTGTTTTTGAAATTTAATCTATCTGAGACTCATTTATTTTATACCACGGGACTTCACATGCATGGGAACGGTTTTGGCTTTTGTCTGTCCTACTAGATTCCAAGGCTTAAATTGTCCTAGTAATTAAGACAGTGTGGTACTGGTACAAGTATAGTTACACTGTACTGGGAATCTAGTAGGACAGATCTTTTCTTTCTGCTCTTCAAAAGCATCCTGGCTATTCTTGGCTTTTTATTTTTCCATATACATTTTAGTCATTTTTTAAAAAACCTTACAAAGAACCAAAATTTTTCATTTTACAAAGAAAAGTGAAACATTTTTCAAATGTTAAACATTTGAAAAAGACCTTTTAAGCTACTTCAACCACTTAAAATATCTCTGTAATACATATTAAAAAGAGTTTAAAAGCTCTTGAAACTTGAGGTGTAGTTTCTATATAGCATTATTAAGTTAAATTATATTTGGTTTATGTCATTATTCACATTACAGAATAACAAAAAATGAGTTCACCATAAGATTCCTTTAATAAGATTCATTAATACATGTAAATTTGGTCAAATGATTTGATTTACTAAACGTAAAATTATAATACATATATAGATGTAATTTATATATAGTTCTTTGTACTTTTTTCCCCTCCTTCTCTCCCCCCTGCCCCCACTTTTTCTTTCTCTCTTTTAAGTCTTATCTTAGGATTTTAGTAATCATAGATTTGCTTTAAAAAATCTGTTTTATTGCTTCATCTGAATATTACTGTTCTTAGTGTGAAAATTATAGTTTTAGAACTGGAAGGATCTGTATCCCTTAGCTTAGATCTGTATTTTACAAGTGAAATAATTGAATTACTAAAAGGTGATGAACTTGCACAATGTAATGTTGCTCCAGTGAATAAGCTAGTACTATATATGTATTTGCAATTCTCTCTGTACCATTAAATTGTGATATCACCTGAGGGGAAAAAAGGATAGATTCATTTGATATCATCTTAATAAAAATTGTTAATTTTAATATATTATTATGCTTAAACTATTTTATTCTAACAGGCGGGGTCTTAGACCTATTCCAGAAGCAGAAATTGGATTAGCAGTTCTTTTTGTTACTACAGAGAATTACTGTGATCCACAGGGCCAGCCAGGTACAGGTAATTAAAATATTATTTTATTGATTCTTCAGCAACTTTATATGTAAATAGATGATAAGCTGTATGTACATTATACTTACCGGGGTGACCATTTTCACCATCTTTTAAAGGTCATATGTTTATCCATTCATTTATTCATTCAGTAAATATTTGTGGCTACTAAGTACTTGGCACTGTTGTAAGTACTGAAGGAACAGTGGTGAATAAAGTAAACAAGATACCTTTACTGTGGCAGCCCACTCCAGTACTCTTGCCTGGAGAATCCCATGGATGGAGGAGCCTGGTGGGCTACAGTCCATGGGGTCACAAAGAGTCGGACACGACTGAGCGACTTCCCCTTTCCCTTTATATCCTAGAAGTCAGGATTCAGACAGTTAACAAGCATCCATATCTCATAAGTTCTGTTAAGGCCAAGTACAAAGGGAAGGCTGAAACAAGGTGACCTGATAGAGACTGGGAGTAGGCTCTTTTAGATTGGGGGTCACGTATGGTCTCACTTAGTATGTCGTGTTTGAGCTCCTCATGTCCTGAAGTGATGGGGAAAGGCAGTGATGGAAGGATCTCGATAGCAGAATTCCAGGTAGAAGGAACAGATCACAATCACACCTGTGTGGAGAAGGGATTCCAAAGGCCCCAAATGGAAGTGGGGACATGGGTAGAAGCTCCTGTGGAGGTCCAGGTGAGAGGAGCCTGGTGCCCTGGACCAAGATGGGCAGCACAGAAGAGAGCAGAAAACAAACGGAGGCCAGGTTTTGGAGCTAGACCCAGCAGGTCTTGCCTGTGTAGGATTTAGAAACAATTTAGATCTAGTCTTTTGGCATGAATAACTGGTTGGATGATGGTGCCATTTATGGAGATGAAGAATGCATATTATGATCATCTCCACGTTGACTATTACAAAAGCCATTTTACACAGAACAACTATTACCCTTTTTTAAAAAACACACTCCCCTACTTTCTTGATAAGCTGATGTTGCCATTGAGAAGGTGGTTCATTAATATTTTCCTTCTCACTTCTTTACCTTAGATATGCTTACATTTATTATTATTGTCCTTTCTAACTTTTCTTTGTCTAGCTATGAGTGCATCCATTCAGTATTTCTTTATACATTTATTTGCATCCTAGATTCTTTTTAATAGTTACTTATCAGCAGTTATTGGACTTGAACCAAAAGACAAGTTAGGACAGCACCACCTGATTATGCCCTCCAGGAGGTGTCATTTATATTGTAGCCCACTGAATGGCGCCTATAGAATCGGACAGTGTACCTTCTGATTGGTAATAGTAGCTGCTGTCGCTTGAATTTGCAAAGATTGCAGTGCTTTACATATGGCATTCCAATTTAATATGCAAAACAATCCTTTTAAGAGGGATGACATTTTTGCATTTTATAGGTGAGGAAACTGATGTACAGAGAGGTTAAGAAATTAGCCAGAGGTCACATAAGAAATAATTTAATTCAAACTGACTCTTTAAGTCAAAGCTGTTATGATAATATTCTATTGCTCTTGTGATTGATGGTGTGAGGGTTACTGGAAGCAGATATAAAAGGATAGACAGCTAGTCCTTAGATTTTATGATTTGGTGAGAATGTTTATTCACCTGAAATCTCTACCCTTTCCCATGAGTGCACTGGATATACTTCTGTCTGTAAACAGTTAACCTTCAAATACAGTTTTAAGAGCTTGTGAAATTTTCATTATAGTTGTGGTATGGTGACTGTTTCCTCAAAATTCATGACTGAGATTCTCGGAATTTATCCTTAGAGTCAGAAGTAAAGTATCTCTTCAGCCTCTTTTAGAAAACTACTTTGATGTAGATACCAAAAGTGAGCCATATTCTTGGAGAAACTGCCCATTGGAGAGCTCCCAACCCTTTAGAAATAGCATATACTGTAGATACTATTTTGTTGACAGTGGATTTCTGTTCTGTTATAGAAAAAACAACTCTATGTATAATTTCAGATTTTAACAACACAACAAAAATATGTAAAAACAAACAATCATTGAGTCTATGTGAGTGGCTCCCCTTTCCCAGTACCTGTTCGAGACAACTGTCCTTTGTTTTTCTTTCAGAAAACTAGTTCTCAGTTAGGTGATTCAGAAACTTTTTTTTAATGCAGATTCACATTCTGTATAATTCAGGATATTGTGGGATGCAGCCAAGGCATCAGATTTTTTTTGGTTTGTTTTGTTTGATTTTAACCTCCTGTTTATTATATAAATTCCAAGAAACTAAGGAAGGACTGAGCTAGAGAGGAGGTACTCAGACCATCAACTTCAGTCATTTTTTACTCACCCAAGACCTGAAATTCTCCCTCTGTAGCTTCTGCTCGCGGGGCTTGCTACCATCAAGATCCTGCCCTATTTGAACCCTCCGTATCTTTCTTTCCTGAGGGCTGTTACAATTGCCCCCAGTGCGAGTCCTGCCTCCATATTCATCTGTACAGTTAATTTTTCACTTTGCCACTAGAATCACTTTCCCATTTCCTAAAAACTTTTGCTTGTTCTTATTATCTGTCAAATAAATCCTTAAGCCTTTGTCTAGATTTTTGAGCTTTCAACAGTTTAGCTGTGGCCTATCTCTTCCCATCCTCATCTCTTTTGTTTAGTATACTTCCCTAGAGGTATATATGACATGTTTTTTAGAATTTCTTTGGGAATAATTCTAACTTATAAGTTTTTTAGCATTTCTTTTAGAATTTATTTGGGAATAATTCTAACTTATAAATAAAATAACTTATGTATAATATGCTATATTTGTATATGTGCCATACACCTTGATCGTGTTCATCATGGTCCCTGTTCCTAGAATGCCAACACTGCTCTTCAAAATCTGACTCATTTCACGAATGCATGCCTCCTTCATGAAGTTTTTCTAAGTTTTTTTTCCTCTCTCACTACTCTTCTCCAGGTTAATTATTCTGTTTTCTTTATCCCGGTAACTTTTTTTTTCATTCCAGTTAGAGTTTCTTTCTACTTTGAAATATCACCAGTTGTTTCCATGCCTCTTTCAGCCACTAGATTGATTGTAAGCTTTTATTAATTTCAAATTCTCTGATATCACCAAGCATGATACTTGTTTGTAGTTGATATGAATATTTGCTTAATTGAACTAAGTTATTGGTACATAAGATTATCTTTGCTTGAATGGGCCAACAAAGTTTTATCATTTATCAAAATTTTTATTACATTTATGCTGTTAGAAAGGTATTTATGGCCAGAAGGTCCTTAGAGATCATTTAATCTTTCTGATAATAAAAGGTAAGAGACCTGAAGGCTAAGCAAAGTTAAGGTCCTGTAAATAAAATGGCCAAGAGTGTGTGTGTGCTCAGTTGCTAAGTCATGTCTGACTCTTTGCAACCCCATGAACTGTAGCCTGCCAGGCTGCTCTGTCCATGGATTTTCCAGGCAAGAATACTGCTGTGGGTTGCTTTTCCTCTTCCAGGGGATTTTCCCAACCCAGGGATCAAACTCATGTTTCCTGCATTGGCAAGCAGATTCTTTACTTCTGAGCCTCCTGGGAAAAGCTCCAAAATGGCCAAGACAGTTCTAAAATTTGGGTTTTCTGACTACTAGACCAGTACCTTTTCTATTGTGTTGTTTCATATGGAAACATGGTCATAACAAATTGGTAAAATCTGTGTTATAATGTCTTGCACATATTCATAGGTAGGTCTGTGTGCATTCCAAATCATAGCCATCTGACTTAAACAATTTTAGAACATAGCTAGTTTGGGGGGAACAGAGTAAATACATTTCCTCCCTTTTCTTCATCCTTTGTTTCCTCTTTTCCTTTCGTATTCATTCATTCATCTTTCAACAAGTATTTTTTGAACAGTTGTTACATGCCTTTAATTATTCTGAAAACTTGGAATAAAGAGGTGAACAGGGTAGAGCAAATCCCTCTCATTATGGTATTTTAGCAAGGAGAGCGTTGTCCTTAATATTACTGTTAACGAACAGTTACTCTGGTTCATTAGGTTCAATTTATGTGTTTCTTTTGGGCTTGCCTCATAGCTCAGTTGGTAAAGAATCTGCCTGTGATGCTGGAGACCCAGGTTCGATTCCTGGGTTGGGAAGATCCCTTGGAGAAGGAAATGGCAACCCACTCCAGTACTCTTGCCTGGAGAATCCTGTGGACGGAGGAGCCTGGTGGACTGCTGTCCACAGGGTCGCACAGAGTCGGACACGACTGAAGCAACTGAGTATGCGTGCGTGCATTGGAGAAGGAAATGGCAACCCACTCCAGTACTCTTGCCTGGAGAATCCTGTGGACGGAGGAGCCTGGTGGACTGCTGTCCATAGGGTCACACAGAGTCGGACACGACTGAAGCAACTGAGTATGCGTGCGTGCATTGGAGAAGGAAATGGCAACCCACTCCAGTACTCTTGCCTGGAGAATCCTGTGGACGGAGGAGCCTGGTGGACTGCTGTCCACAGGGTCGCACAGAGTCGGACACGACTGAAGCAACTGAGTATGCGTGCGTGCATTGGAGAAGGAAATGGCAACCCACTCCAGTGTTCTTGCCTGGAGAATCCCAGGGACGGAGGAACTGGTGGGCTGCCGTCTATGGAGTCGCACAGAGTCAGACACGACTGAATTGGCTTAGTAGCAGCAGCACTTGCATAGTCCTTACTATGTTCCAAGATTTATCTAAGTGCTATACATCTATCAGTTCATTTTGCCCTTAAAACGTGAGTAAAATATTGTAGTTACCCTCATTTCATAAATGAGGAAACTAAGGCACAGGGAGTTTAAGTAATACAGGTCACACAGCTAGCATTAAAAAGTTAAAAAGAGTGTGTTAACAGTTAATAGACTGATGTAAAGGGTGGTAGGGGAGCCAGAATAAAGGGCAGCTAATTCAGTGTGGGAGGTTTAAGAAAAGTATTCCAGAAGAATGGCACTTGAGTTAAATTTCTATCCTGGTATATAAAATGATGAAGTGATCATTATGGTTTCCTGGAGTAGCCAAAAAATGTCTGTCTAAAACTGTTTATGTCTTCAAATAGTATATTCCTTCTGAAAATTAAATTCATCTTGATTTTGATTTGTGTAGATATGGTAAATATACTTTTCATGGGGGTAGAAATTTTAATTTTTTGGTCTCCTGACTAAAGCATAAATTGAATTAGAATTTAAGTTGAGTTTATTTTTATTTGATATTGATTATTTTATTTTAAGTTGATAATCATTTAACAGGAAAGATTTGAGGTAATTTTAACATGATTTGGTTCAGATAAGCTCATCACAGATGCCAATAGGCTGCTGCTTACAGGCTTTGAGGATCAGGAGAAAACTGGGTGCTGTAGTTAATTCCCTCAATGTGGCACACTCCTAGCAACGTTCCGTGACCAAATGTCCTTCTTGTGTCTAGCAATTGTGATTCTTTCTGTCACCTCTGTGATTTACAGGATTGAAGACAACAACTCCAGGTCCAAGCCTTTCCCAAGCCTTACCAGCCAATGAAAATTTAATGCCAAAAGCCTCAGTGAATACTACAACATATGTAGCTGACACAGAATCAGAGCAAGCAGATACATGGTAAAGCTTCATTGATAATGAACTATTGTTATTATTCTATCAATAAATTAATAGTATATTCAAGAAGTAAAGTCAATGCCTTATCAAGTTGTTTCTTGGGAGATGAAGTATTTGGAGTGTGGGATGCCAGGGAAAATAATATTTGGGGACAGGGTTTAGCAAACCTTATAAAGTACTGGAAAATAATATTTTTGGCTCTATGGGGTATTGACCTCCATCACAGCTACTCAGCTCTGCCACTGTAGAATTAAAGCAGCCATAGACACATGTAAATGAGTGAGTGTGGCTATACTCCAGTAAAACTTAATTTACAGAAATAAGTGGTCAGCCATGTTTGTCCTACAGGTTGTAGTTTGTCAACTCCTGAAATAGATACTTTTGTGTTTTTTTATTCCTTGAAAATGTACATAGAAGACTACAAAGAATTACAGTTTCATTTGTGACTAGTGTTTTATGGTTCTCTACCTAAAGAGGGTTTTTTAAAATTGTTTATTTTTTTGGAAAGCAGGGGTAGCTCATAAGTATCCTATGGCATTTTTTTGCTTAAGACACTATTTTAAATCCATAATGAATTATTTATATTGAAAGATACTTATGGTAGCACTGTATTATACCATAACTAAATTTTCACTGTACCTATGGTTTGTATTGAAACTGTGTTTAACTTTTAAAAGAGAAACTATTACTTTTTTAAAAGTCAGTTGGATGACAACTCTGGGTTTTTTGTAAAATATGAATGGCAAAAAAACACACATAAGAATAGCAAAGATAATATATATTTAACCATACATTGTAGAGCTGTGTGTTTATGTGTGGGTTTAAAATATTTTTCTGTTAATCTAGAGTTCTATTCTAGAGACTGCCTTTTGGTTGGAATGTCACCATTTCAGTTCACTGAAAGTGATTGAAATACCACATTATATTTACTGATGGAATTACTGCTTGTTCTTTTTCTGAATTTCTAGTTTTTATCATTTTTTTTACATGCAAGTAATTTAAAAATTTTAAACAAACCAAGAAGCACTTAGGAATATGATGGTTTAATTTATAATAAGATACAGGATTATTATTTCATGTGTGTTTGGCAGTTTTTTTATAGAGCAAGCCTGACAGTATGTGCTGTAGGGGATGGAGGAAAAGGATATCATCTATCTTCAAGGAGCTTTGATGTCAAAGGAGCTGCTTTCTTGAACAATATATTATAAAATATATTCAATAAACAGTTACTTCAAGACAACTATATTCTAAAGCTGTATTATATTAGTGCTACTTAAAGGACTTTGATTCTGGATAAAAATTGCTGTAAATTTGATTGTTTACCATACATTCTTTTCTTTTGCTGCAGTATGGATTTAAGCGAAAGACCAAAAGAAATAAAAATATTTGGAATGGAACCAAAATGTCAAATACTTTCACAAGAAACGTCCACTGTGAAGAAACCTCACAAAATAAGCTCTAATAATAATATAGTGTCAAATACTCTGGTTAAGATGAAAATCCCAAACTATCAGCTTTCACCGACTAAAGTCCCACATGTAAATAAAAGTAGAGGTTGGCCTTCTCAGCATCAGCAAACCAACTCCATCAAAGACTATTTTCAGCCGCTTACCTCTCCCAAAAAAAGGTATAATTTTTAATAATAGTGCTTTGTGCCTCTAAAAATATTCATACTCGTTTTATGATTGTAGAATGGTACTAAGTTCATATTCTGTATAAGTATGCTTCTGTAGAAAGCTGTGGCCCTTTGAGCCTATTCCCTCTCAGAAATGTCCACATTGCCTTCTTACCTAAGTTCATTTCTGCTGCTGTTGTTCAGCTGCTCAGTGGTGTCCGACTCTTTGCAACCCCATGGACTGCAGCATGCCAGGCTTCCCTATCCTTCACCATCTCCTGGAGTTTGCTCAAACTCATGTCCATTGAGTCAGCGATGCCATCCAACCATCTCATCCTCTGTCATCCCCTTCTCCTCCTGCCTTCAGTCTTTCCCAGCATAATGGTCTTTACTAATGAGTTGGCTCTTTGCATCAGGTGGCCAAAGTATCAGAGCTTCAGCTTCAGCATCAGTCCTTCTAATGAATATTCAGGATTGATTTCCTTTACAACTGACAGGTTGATCTCCTTGCAGTCCAAGGGATTCTCAAGAGTCACTTAAGTTCATTGGATAGATTTTTCTCTCATTTTTTTCCTTCTGTTTCATTTGCTGAAAAGCTTTCCCATACCTGAGTTTTTTTGACCTACCTGTTTCCATTGGTTAGGTCTCATTTCCTCTAGGACCATGCTTTATCATTTATTCTTAATTGCTAGCACCTTTAGTATCTTCTAGGTCCTTTTCTTCTGTATTCTTCTGTATTCAAGACTAAAAAAGACTCTATCTCATTTTCAGTTTTTAAAACCTTCCCTTGACTTGATTTCTTCCTGAGCTACTGCTCTTTATCTTTTAAATTCACTGTTAAACTTATAAGAGGACATTATTATTCCCATTTCTGTATGAAATATTTCTTAACTAACAGTATCATCATGACCTGACATCCTTGAGACTAATCACTGACACACTTCACACCTCTAGTGGCCTTTTGGTAACACTCAGCTCTTCAACCTTTGTTCTCCTTGTGATTTCTTCTTGTTTTTTTGTGGTAGTGTCCCAGTTTTCCTTTTTTCTTTTTTTTGCCTCTCTGACTTTGCTCCCATTGAGGGCTTCTTTTCTTCCTACTACATGTATTTCATTTCAGGTTATAAATGGTCAGTATATTTGGTCCTGACTTAGTAGTATATCACTCCGACTTTCCACAGAAATCTGCTTTTCCCCTAATCACCGGTGTAAAACTTTTCACCCCTGTCATTGCGCTGTATATGGAATTTTGTTAGCGTTTACTGCGTCAACATCTTTGACCCTTTCTGCTCTGCCTCCCCGAAACAGTAGTGCTGATTCTTATTTTAATTGTCTTATAAATATCTCTCTTTCCATCTGTTTGTGTTGCTATCTTTCTAATTCAAACTCTGATTATTTGAATTACTACAGAAACCTTTTGGTTGGTTTATCCAGACCTCGACATTAGTTTAGATTCATAAGGTGTCACTCTTAACTATTCCAGTTCAACGTGCGTATTATAAACTGGAGAGCAGAGACCCAGTTTGTGTGTCCTCTGTGGGCCTCAGTATCATTTAAAAGAGCTAAGTATTCAGCACTTACTGAGTGAATGATACAGTATTATATAGAATATACATAGTCATATATTCACATATATAGTCTTAGACTATATTCTGGATTTAGCCACTTCAACTTGAATCTGGCTCTCATGAACTGAACAGGTTTTAGTCCCAGGGTAATTTTTCCTTGCTCACAAGTTCCCTACATTACAAAGTAAGCTGTTTTTTTTCTGACAAGTTTTTTGTATTTTATATTCTTCTACCTTTTCCTCACACTGATTCATCAACTATTGCAACTTTTAAAAAAGAAGATAAATATCTCTCTATTATTTAAGCTATGGGATTGATCAGTCCTATCAAAACAGTCAAGTGTATATGAATTATGTACTATTTTCAGATATCTACTTTTTTTATTTCTGGAGAGATTGTTAATCATTAAAACTAGGAATATTGTCAATTAAATGAAGAAGGGGGTGAATATTGCCAAACTAAAATATTACTTAGCTGTATTCATTTTCTGTTTTTCTTTTCTTCTCTCCTTTTTTGAACCCAAGGGAAAGGGATGAAGAAAATCAAGAAATGTCTTTATCCAAATCAGCAAGAATGGAAATGTCTTGTTCTCTTTTAGAACAAACACAACCAACTACATCCTTGATAAGGAAAAATAAGGATGAGCACCTATCTCAGAATGTGCTTGTGGAAGAAAACCCAGATAATTCATATGCAGATACCAATGTAAAACCCACTGTGAAAAATTATGCCAATAAGTCTCTTTTTACAGAAAAACTAAAATCAAAAAAAAGAAAAGAAATTGATGATTTAGCCATAGAAGACGAAGTATTAGAACAGTTATTCAAGGATACAGAACTAGAGTTAGAAAGCGAAGTGAAAGTTCAAAAACAAGAGGAAGATATCAATGTTAGAAAAAGGCTACGATTGGATAAAGAAACAAATGTCACGTTTAATGATGAAACAATACCAGAAAGTAACAAAATATCTGTAAGTAACATTATTTATTGAGAAGTATTGCAAATAGGAACTTAGAATATTAAAAAGTACTTTAGATATTTGTATTGACAGTATGAGCAGTACTCCTGTTTATTTGGGGGAAAAAATTAGAATCTTCTACACCCCATATTAAGTATAAGAGTTTGTTGGTTGATAAAGCAAATGTTAAAAATACAATGGTTCTTTGACTATTTATAATAGATGACAACAACTAAAATTGTTATTCATGATTGTTTTAATAGATTTCCAGGCTGTACTGTTTTATTACATCAGACATTTGGCCATGATGTTAAGTATAGGAGGTGCTTTAATAGAGTAAACAGGCACTGAAAGATGAAGAAAGTTAGCAAAACAAAGTATCTACTTAAATAAATTTTTAAGATAGAGTGTGTGTAACATCATTAGAGATTTTTAATTTTCACTTTTATCTTTAATGTTCTATCCTCTTTTCATGAATATTGATAATTTGTTTTACTAACTTTGTTCTAAGACAACAAAGATTATTTTTTAGATTATTTCATATTTTATGCATTATTAAGCAGCCTACTATTTGTAGGTTAGTTACCACATTAGGTGAGAGCACAGATGCAACAATGTGATAAGCGTTTGTTGAGAATCTGAAGATTCCCGGGTAGTGCAGTGTAGTAAAGAATCTGCCTGCCAAATGCAGGAGGTGCGGATTCAATCCCTGGGTCGGGAACATCCTCTAGAGTAGGAAATGACAACCTACTCCAGTATTTTTGCCTAGAAAGTCCCATGGACAGAGGAGCCTGGTGGGCTACAGTTCATGGGGTTATAGAGTCAAACACAATTGAGTGAGGATGAGAACTTAGTGTGTATCAAGCACTGTATAAATCTTTAACTGTTATTGAAGAATCAGAACATACATCCCGTTTAGCCTATACCCTGGAGAAGGGAATGGCCACCCATTCCAGTATTCTGGCCTGGAGAATTCCGTGGACTGTATAGTACATGGGGTCACAAAGAGTTGGACACAACTGAGCGACTTTCACTTCACTTAGCCTATACACTGGTATCTTCATATGAAGGAAAAAGTGCTCATTGTTCATTATTTCCTATGAGTGAATACTTAATGCCCTGTTTGGACCAGTGCATCAGAATCACCTGGTGAGCTTTTAAAAATAGGGATTCCCAGACCAAAGGCCCAGAGATCCTGATTCAGCATGTCCAGTTTTCTTTCCAGAAAAAATTCCTGCATTGTGTTAAGAATTCCTTTGCTGTCTTTAAAAATTCTAAGATCGGTGGCTTAAATAAGATAGGGTTTTTTTTTTTTTCCTGTAGAAGATGTCCAGAGGTACGTAACCAAAGCTGCTTGGTAGTTGCTGGTATTAATTTCCTAGGTGTCTGTCTTTCTGCTCCATGAGATGGCACCTCTGGCCATCAGGTCAGCTTGCCTGGGAGGAGGAAGAAGGTGGAAAGGAAACAGGGTAAAGGGCTTTCTGCTTGAGTCCATTCTAAGGAGCTTTCTCAGAAGCCCCACTTGACGACTTTGGTTGTTGGCCAGGATTTAGTTATGGTCTTTGCCAACCCCAGCCCTAACCCTCAATCTCCAAGAGGGTCTGGGAAATGCTTTAAACTTAGTACCTCACTTAGGACAACACTGTCCCTTAATTAATACAAAAGTTATATTAATAAGGGAGAAAGAGAATGGATACTGAGATAGCTGTTAGCAAGATTGAGAACTTCCGAGACAGACAAGTCTATTATCAAAGTTTTAAGATTAGTTGTCACATTACAGAAAAGATTAATTGAACCAAGAGGTTTATATATCCTATAAGTCACTTCTGTAGCAATTTCCATTGTAGTGGAGAATTAGATAAGTTGATTTAATATGGCATTTGATGAAATCCAAGGGATGATGTCCTAAATTTAATAAATTTATATCCCTTTATAAAGATGTTTATTAGATATATTTATTCTACTTTCACTCTGAGTTTTCATTGTCACTTCAGCTCCAGACTATACAAGAATCTGTGTTCAGGCTTGTACTTAATACTATAGTCTTTAGAAAGTCAGGCTCTTTTACGTTACTTTGGCCACGCCTTTGGGAATGCCTTTGCCTTGTGGGATCCTATCCTCCTATATTTATTTCTAATTTTTCCTGATTTTTTTTTCTAGTCTTCTTGTCCCTTTACATAGTTTATGTCTTTTTTAATGGCTTTTTTTTTTTCTTTTTCTTAAATTCTTTTGCAGATGGGTCCACCACTTGGCAGTACCACAGCTCTAACACAGTTGTAGTTTTAGTCACAGAATACTTTGGTCAATCCTGTCTGCAAATTAATTCCTATGACCTGCTTTGACCACACATTCTCCCAGGGCTAATGTCACCCAAGGAACTGGGCATTAGGGCCCAGAGTGGGAGAGACAAGAAGTGAGCACCATATACCCTCCAGTGGTATGAGAAACACTTTTAAAGTTTTTTTAACAGTTTTTTGTGGACCTGGAAAGACCTCTCATTTAATGCCAAGGTTTATATGCTGTATAATGATACCAGGGAATGTAATGACTTTATTTTGCTCTATGATTCTGCAGCATAATTTCCTTTGTCTTTTTTTTTTTTTTAAAAGAATTCATGACATTCTGAATAAAAACAAGGCACAACATAAATACGTTGTAGCATACTTTTGGAAAGTGAGTAGCAACTTGATTGTGACATGCTTCTGGAAATACTAAAGTTAAATCACTATATTTATACTTTTTTAGTAAGAACCTTGTTAACAAAAGTATTTTTGCTTTCAATATAAGATAATTGTTTAAAACTTTTTTGAAAAAGGAAATCCAGATGAGAATACTGGAATGGGTGGCCATTTTTTTCTCCAGGGGATCTTCCCAACCCAGGAGTTGAACCTGCGGCTCCTGCCACGTCTCCTGCATTGCAGGCAGGTTCTTCACCACCGAGCCACCAGGGAAGCTCAAGACGGCAAAATTATGATACTTCTCTCTGGCATTGGCTTCCTTAGCTGTATATCAGAAGGACGTTTTCTAAAATACATTGATATTAGAACGATCATTTTTCTGCTTGGGAATTAAATATGGATTCTAGCATGTCTGTAAGATTTCCTATAAGCTAAAATAGAAAGCTATTGGCTGGATACCCCTGTTAGGAGTTTATCCTTATGTGAATGATAGCTGTGCCAGAGTCTTGGCTTTACTTTCAATCCCCAGTCTTCATAAAATGACGACATGACTCCACATCCTTGTTAACCTTCCTCCTAACAGCACCCACTGTCTACAGAAGTCTCTTCTTCACCTCTTTTCTACGCTTCTATTTTGAATTAAGGTTTCCTCTTCTGTTAAATAACTATGTGCTTAGTCACTCAATCGTGTCTGACTCTTTGTGACACCATGGTCTGTAGCCCACAAGGCTCCTCTGTCCATGGGGATTCTCCAGGCAAGAATACTGGAGTAGATTGCCATGCCCTCCTCCTCCAGGGGACCTTCCCAACCCGGGGATCAAACCTAGGTCTCCCACATTGCAGGCAGATTCTTTACTGTTTGAGCCACCAGGGAAGCCTGTAGCATCCGTGAAAGCCCGGCAGTTACACCTGTCGTTTACTGGATACTGTCATATTGTCTACAGCAACGTACACTGAGGTAGTACTATACACACTGGACAAATTTGGAGACTGACGTAGGAGTTACGTAACTTGCCAAGCTGACTTATCTAGGTTTTGACAACTGGGACAGAAATCCTTGGTTCACCCTATTTTGGCTGTTCCCTTTGACAGCTTTCTCAGAATGTCATTCATTCTAGACACTGGGCGTGCTAACATGAAAGGCAGTCTGAGAGGATAAGTTTGATAGAACTTTAGGAGGTAGAGTCTCTAGGACGTGGTGATTGACTTAATAAGAGAAATGAGGAGAGAGGAAAAAGTATTGGAAAATTCCCAAGCTTACAGTCCAAGGCTCTGGGTATGGTTTTATAGTGTGATTCTATGAGATAGGAAATAAAAACTTGCTCAAGGGGATGAGCAAGTTTGAGGGAGTTGGACAGAATGGGGAAAAAAGGTAGGGGGTTAAAATGTGATTGTGACAACAATTTATAGTGGGTGATGTATGTGAAAATACTCAATAAAGGGTATGCGGTAGCCTTGGCATAGACATTTTTAATCTTTCTACTGATAAATAACACTAATTTCTTTAGTCTCTAAGCAAGCTCAGAGTACATTTTGCTTTTTCTTTCCAACTTATTATTAACATTTTTCTGCATTTTTATTACTGAATCATTGAAAATTTGATGTAAAATGATATGCCCCCCTGTTGTATCCAAAGGGATTGTAGTTTTTATTGAAAGTATTAGAAAGCTATCTGTGTAATGTACTTTTATCTAGTACGTGAGCTGGATATATGAATATGAAGGATAGTATGATTTTATGCAAGGCAGTCTCCATTTTTTTTATGGATAAATACCTTGGACAATTAAAATAACTCTTCCTGGATTAAGGATATTTAACATTCAATTATAAATAAATTTAGATAGATGTCCTTAAAAATTTGTTTTTATTTTTGACTATAAAAGTAATACACAATCATGTAGATATATGAAAAATAAAAATATAACAATTTGTTGATAATCCTATCTTCTGTAGATAGCCAGTTAATATTTTGGCATTTTCTTTTTTAAATCTTATTTTTCAAATTGGACTCAAATGTTAATGCAATTTTATAGCCATTGTAATTCCTTTATATTATGATCATTTCTCATATTATACTCTTTATATAACTTGTATGAACTTAGATTGCTTCCAGTTCTTTACTTTTATAACTCATCCTACAGTCTTTTTCTAAATATATTTCTATTCTCATCTCATAGTTTCTCTAGGAAAGATACTTGAAAGTCATAGATCAAGAACATGAATAATCTCTAAGGTTTTCAGAAAGGTTCCATCTTGTAACTCTTATGAACAGTATTTTTTATTTCTTTAGCAAGAAAATGAAATTGAGAAGAAGTGTGAGCTCAAGAAAGAATCACTCTGGTCAACTAAAGAACTATCTGTGAGGAATTTTTTAATTTTATAAAGATTTGACTTATATTGACTGTCATTTCATGGATTTTTTTACGAGTCTTCATTCTTAGGATTAAAACTGATTCTGTTTCTATAATTTTGGTCTATTTCATAATTATACTTCCTCTGCAAATGGACAGATCATATTATAAACATGGTATAGCAAAAAGAATGTGGAGAAAGCCTGAGTGTAATTCTCTGCCCTCTACTCCATAGATATGAGACTTTTAATAGGTCATTTTCACATTTACGAACTTCAAGTCTTTTGTTTATAAAGAAAAAATTATAAAAAAGAAATTGATATTTCTACAATAGCGTTGTTTATATAAAATAGAGTAATGGATATGAAATATTTGTAAACTCTAGAACAAACTACAAAAATATTAGGCTATTTTTATTTTATTAGAGTTACTGATTACATTCTGTCACTGTCACATGAACCTTTTCTTTTGATTTTTCTGTTTTTTCATCTCTCCCTTACTGTCTTTATCTTAGTCCTGTTAGCAGCTTGCAAATGGATATATAGTAAAGCAGTTTAAAAAACAAAGATGGTGCAGCTGTAAGAATGTGGATATGTAGGTACTTAGTTAATAGTAAATGACATAAAGAATCTCTTTCAGCAACAGAAAGGAATCTTCACACTGATTAAATAACTGTTAATCTGGAATTTTAAAAGTGGCTTTCAGTTAGTGAGGTGGTGTGCCCAGAATTAGTGGTTGAGTTTTTTGAGGTGTCCAAACTAATAAAAAACATACATTATTGAAAATCAAGAAAACTTAAGTATAGTATAGATAACTTGTAGAATGGATTATATAATAATTTCAGTGTATGGTTTTAATGAAAAGAAGCAAACTGTTTCTTGCCAAGAAAATATATACAAGAAGATAAATTGTTTATTGGGATGATTTTTATTAGAAGATGCTATTAAATTTCAAATAATTTATGGCTTTTTAGTCTTTTGTTATACATGAGTATGTTATAAATGTTTCTGAGGTTAGAGTCAGAAATACTACTTGAGTAATTTTCTGGATTTGAAATAGATAAGATTTGATTTCAAGTACAAAGTTCAGATGTCAGAAATAAACCTTTTTTTTATTTTACTGTTTTTTCAGATATTTGAACTTTTTTATAGAGGTTCTTTAAGTGACAAGTAATTTTCCTTTTCCTTCTTATTTTATCCATCTTAACACTGTTTAAGAACAATGGTGAACTTCAGGATGGTGATGAGATGCTTCCGAAGAAAGTGTTACTGACTGAATTTCGATCACTGGTGGTTTGTAACTCCACTTCCAGAAATGCATCCGATGTGAATAATGATTATGGTGAACTAAAGAATTTCAAGAAATTCAAAAAGGTATGTATTCCTTTAAAATGCAACAAGAATGCAGTGTTTGAAATGTTTTTAGAAATATACTAAATAGTAATAAAAGCGGTTTATGTTGAAAACTGATGCTATTTCTTCTGCTTAAAACAGTTAAAAGTTACTCTAGTAAGTACGTACCCTGACACTTAATATATAAAACTTTATTAAGGTTGAATTCTTTAAAGGATGCTATTTACCCATTTTTTTTCTACCTTACACAGCAGGCTTTTGGCTAGGGTCCTGCTAGTTCTTTTTCTTTCTTGTTTTGGTCTTCTTTTGGTTGCTCAATGCAGCTTACAGGATCTTAGTATCCAACTAGAATCAAACCTGTGTCCTCAGCAATGAAAGCATGGAGTGCTGAAAAAATATTTCTCATCCTATCTGTATTCTTTTTGTTTCTATTCTAGGGTGTTTGTTTCTTGCTCCATACTACTATTGACCTGCTAGGTTTTGCTTGTGCATTTGATCAGAATATAGTAATTTTTTCAAGAGTGATTTCTGTGAAAGATTGCTTTTCTCTAGAACATGATCTATATGATTTTTGCTGTGACTACAGGGTGTTGTAGCTTTTTCCTCTGGAATGTGAGCTACTATTAACATTAGTTTTCTGCCTATGACTTTAGAGCCATTTAGAGTATTAAAATATTATTAAAATGTTCTGAACGCCATTTAACAGGAAGAATCTCTTCTTAGAGTGGACAATGGGAAATACCTCCCGCTTATTTTCCACCCCCATGAGTAGCACAGGGGCATTCGCATTCAATATCATATTACACAATCTCATTAAATTAAAATGCAAATACATACTAAATTTTTAAATTAATGACGTTAACCACATAAAAAGTAATATAATATTCACTGCTGGCACAGGAGTGGTGAAGTATAAAGTAGTACAAACTTCTGGAAAATAGTTTGGAAAAATTTTAAACCCTTAAAAATACTAATATCCTTGGCCAAGGAAATTTTTTGAGACTAAAAGAAATTAAATTTTTATACTAAAAGAAGTTTAACAGGATTGCCTCTAATGAAAGGATTTGTCTGAATTTTTGTGTATATACTCAAATCAATAAAATGACTCAGTTTCCTCCCTCTTTCACTCATTTTCATTTATGGGATATAAATATGTTTAGTACTTATATGTTATTTACAGTCTTTGTGTTTCTAAGTTTGTTTGTTTTTTTTTAAATATGATTGTATTAATTTTTTAGTGCCTTTAACAAGGTTTACTGTTTTACAGGTCACATTTCCTGGAGCAGGAAAACTTCCACACATCATTGGAGGATCAGATCTAATAGCTCATCATGCTCGAAAGAATACAGAATTAGAAGAGTGGTTGAGGCAGGAAATGGAGGTTAGTAGGTACCCAGACCCAGTAACTTGTTTGATTGTTTGATCCCTGGTGATTTCCTTAGAGCAAATTCTTCTTAAAAACCAAACTTAAGATAGTGACCTAAGGTTATTCATTCAGAAAAATTCCTGAGTTACAGAGCATTAAGATTAATTTGCACCTTTCCATAACACTTCTTTAAGGGACTTCTAAATTTACTGATCATATGTGCAACTAATTTGCTACCTACACCTCAGGAACCCAAACCTCAGTTATAAAATTGCTCTTTTGGGAAAATATGAACAGCTATACAGCTCTCCATGTTAGGATGTGGTTTCCAAAAACTCACTGTTGTACAGATAATCAGCTGCCTGTGTTTATAAACTCTAAAGAGAACTCAGAGGAGAGAATACAAAAATATGCTTCCTTTACTTTCTGGGTGTTGTGAGTCCCTAGTGTATATTCTATAACAGGACTGTCCACCTGATCCATAAATCTTTCAACCCCTTTTTTTAAACTGAAGAATTGAACAGAAATTCATTAAACCGAGAAACCTTTTAGTATAGAAGTACTACATGGCAGTTAAGAATTCAGAAACCCGTGACCACTGAGTTGAGAGAGAATCAGAGCCCACATCCAAAGTCAGAAAGTCGTCTTCTCGGCTCTTTGTATGGCCTGATTATCCACCGTTCCTGGAAACTAAAGGTGGGCTCCACTGGTGGTCTCAGCAGGCTGTTTGGTAACTGGGCAGCAGGGGCAGTGTCACTTTCTTGAGCTCTGATGTGATGTAAGTCCCTGTTTCTCCTCAGTGTATCTTACCTCCTTTCTAGATATTTCACTGCTTTGTTTCTTTGGATTTTACTTTTGATAATTTCTTCAGATTGTCTTCCAGTTTAGTACTTCTCTCATCAGATCTGTCTGGTTGGTATTTCGTTCATCCATTGAGTTTTCATTCAACATACTGTGTGGTTTCATTTCTGAAAGCGCATTTCATTTATATCTAAATCTTGTTCCCTGCTGATATTTTAAAGCTTCTGTTTTATATTCAGTACCTAAAGTGTTGATATGTTTAATCTAGTTCTCTCTCAGGGTGCCTTGTTTCCAAATACGTATTTTGTCATCTTTGAATGTGAACTGCTCATTTTCTTTGGGAACTTGATCTGTTGGGAATCCTTAAGTCTAATTTCAGGTTTATTTCCTCCAGAAATATGAGACTCCTTTAATCTCTTCTTGTAATGTTTTTGGGCCATTCAGCTAGTTAGTACATATTTGGACCCAAAGCTTGAGTGAAGGCTAACCTGTCATTATAAACTTAGTGAGATTTTCAAAAATTTCTTTCTTTCAGTTTGTATCAGGGTCAAGACAAGCAAGTTTATTTGTGGAGTTTTTTTTGTGTGTTGTAGAGTCTGTTCCCGTTTTACCCTTTAATGGTGGAGTCCTTTATTCCTTGTCTTGGGTTTTATTTCATAATGCTCATTTCCCACACAGATATCAAAGGAGAGCCTGGGTTTTTGTGGTTTGCATATCCCCACAGGGCAGGACAAAAGCTGGCTTTGGTATTTGACAACATCTCAGGACTTATATTTTGCTTTATTGTGGGTTAAATGTAGTATTCAGAAATTTGTCTTTAAACGTGCTTTTTTAAAATCAAAAAATTGTTAGGTCACCCAAAAAATAGGGTTGTCAGGATTATTTACTGTCAGAAAATGGAAGAATGGATATACCATCCTTTAGTTCTTTCTTTTTTGAAAGAATAATTTGCTTTCTTATTTTATAGATGTATATTCCAAAAAATTATAATAGTAAACAAAAGAATGAAGAACTTAAATCCCAATTATCCATTTAAATGTCAAATGCATAATGTTCTAGACATCTCTTTATTGAGGAGGGGAAGAGGGAGACAGATTGATCGAAAGAAAAGTGAAAGCACTGCTGAACTTGTGTGACTGTTTCTTCTTTCTATGTATTTCCTGAGACCCCTAAAGAAAAACCCTGTCAGGTTAGAATCAGTTTTTGCTTCAAAGTGCATATTGCTTTTAGATAATTGTTTGTTGACTCCTTGCTGTGAAGAGTGTGGAAATTATTTGTACTTCCGCACCCCCACCTCATGCCAGGGCCCTTTCCCCCTTTTTAGGTGACTTGCATGTCTACCGTATTCCTTCTCAGGTCTGAAAGTCAGTAACAATCAGAATATATCTCAGTATTGATCATTCTTCCTTCTTGTTTCCTGTGATACAGTATGCGATTTTGATTTGTAGATGCAGTTCTTTTTTATTTCAAGGAACTTTTCTATTACCTCCTTAAAGACATTTTTATATTTGCTGGGATCACTACATTTAAGACATTACTCTCCTTTATTAAATTCATTGTGGTTTTCTTTAAGCTCTTTAACTATATCAGAAATTCAAATTTCAATTGTATCTGTTCTATTCCTCACCAGCTATTTTATGTGATCTTGACTTCATTATACCTAATTAGTATCTCAGGTTATTTGCCTGATCTGTCAGGGATACCTGGAGCCTGTGTCTTTGGTCAGTGTCAGTCCCACTTACTCACCTCTCCGTGCCATTAGTCCCCTCCCAGCAGTCCACCAAGAGTTGTTTTCTCTTTCCTGCTCAGACTGCTCTTTCCCAAATTTGTAGTATTAGTAAGAATTCTCAGGTTTGGACAGTTCTATAGCACCTTTTAATGAGTTGGAGTGTTAGGAATCAGTTGCATTCATCTTTGGGTTCTTTGCACGGCTATGTTTGTGAAGTCTACATCTTGATTGGTTTATAACTGCTGTGTGTTATTTGTTCTTGGATGGGGTGAAGCTGAGAGAATGTGTTTATTAGCCTTTTGTATGTCTTCTTTGGAGAAATAGCTGTTTAGGTCTTTTGCCCACTTTTTGATTAGGTTGTTTGTTTTTCTGGTATTGAACTGTATGAGCTGCTTGTACATTTTGGAGATTAATTCTTTGTCAGTTGTTTCATTTGCTACTATTTTATCCTTTTCTGAGAGCTGTCTTTTCACTTTGCTTATAGTTTTCTTCATTGTGCAAAAGCTTTTAAGTAGGTCCCGTTTGCTTATTTTTGTTTTTATTTCCATTAATCTAGGAGGTGGGTCATAGAGGATGTTGCTGTGATTTATGTCCAAGAGTATTCTGCATAGTTTCTGGTCTTACATTTAGGTCTTTAATCCATTTTGAGTTTATTTTTGTGTATGCTGTTAGAAAGTGTTCTAGTTCAATTGTTTTACGTAGTTCACCAGTTTTCCCATCACCACTTGTTGAAGAGACTGTCTTTTCTCTATTGTTTATTTTTGCCTCCTTTGTCAAAGATAAAGTGTCCATAGGTTTGTGGATTTATCTCTGGACTTTCTGTTTTGTTCCAGTGATCTATATTTCTGTCTTTGTACTAATACTATACTGTCTTGATGACTGTGGCTTTGTAGTATAGTCTGAAGTCAAGACAGTTGATTCCTCTAGTTCTGTTCTTCTTTCTCAAGATTGCTTTGGCTATCCAGAGTCTTTTGTGTTTCCATACAAATTGTGAAATTATTTGTTCTAATTCTGTGAAAACTACTGTTGGTCATTTGATAGGGACTGCATTGCATGGGTAATTGCTTTGGGTAATACTCATTTTGGTATTTAGGTATACTCATTTTCACAATATAGATTTTTACAATCCAAGAGCATGGTATATTTCTCCATCTATTTGTGTCTTCCATTTGTGTTCTGCTCTACTTATTAGACAATGTAAAAAGATGTAATTTCATTTTGACATTTCATTTTATGAATAGGAAATCATCCTGGTAAGTTTGAATCCCTGCAAGTATAAGCTTGTGCTCTTATTCAAGTAGACCTGGTCAATCTCAGTTCTTCCATATGACAGTTTTCTGATTTTTCTTAACCTAAGTCTCTGTTCCTTATTGGTTAAAATTGGGGTAATAGTGTAAAATAGTAATGAAGTTATATGAAGATTAAGTGAGTTTTTCTTAGAAACTGTTTTAAGATAGTATCTAGAAATACATAAATGTAAATTATTTATAGTAAACAAACAGTATCTGCATTCAGTGAACTTACACTTCTTTAGTGGAGACGTGATACAAATAATTGTAACAGAAAGTAGAAATTGATAAGAATCTAGGAGCACATAGCTAAAGTTTTGTGGGCGTTCTTCATATCAGACTTGTTTTTGTTTTTAAGTTATTTATTTTGTATTGGGGTATAGCTGGTTAACAATGTTGTGATAGTTTCGGGTGAACTGTGAAGGGGCTCAGGCACGAGTCCCTTCACATGCGTGTATCCGTCCCTTCCCATCCAGGCTGCCACAGCACACTGAGCAGTGGTCCCTGTTGGTTATGCATTTCAATCATGGCAGTGTCAGACTTATTTTTAAATGAAGAGACTCAGAAAGCCATTGTTAAAGAGGTGAAGAACATGTTCCTTGACACATAGGAGGCAGTAAATAATTATTGAGCAAATGCACCTTGAAAGATGGTCAGCTTTGGAAAGAGGAGGAAAAGGAAGTAATTTCTAGATAGAGGAAGAAACATGAACAAAAGCAGAGAGAGGCCAGTATGTTTGTTGGGAGGTGTGTGTGGTGTTTTGTCTCCTTGTGATTCAGTTTATCTGGCTTTAATAGGGTTCAGGAAGAAGAGGGTGAGAAGTGATTGAGAAAGTAGAATGGAGCCAGGTCATGAAGACCCTTTCCCATTTAGGGGTTGTCAGACTCAAGAATATGTGTTTTCTTTGGTAGGTTGGGGAAGTCATTGAGGGTTTTAAATGGCACACGATAAGATCACAGCTGGACTTGAGGAAGGGTGCACACAGCTCAGGGTATTTCCGGTCCTAAGTCTCAAAGGTGCTTTAGGAGTTTGGTGAGTTTGTGTGTAAAAGTATTTTGTGGATGAGGTAATTTAGTAGCAGTTTCTGAGGCCTGATTTGGGACTGTGAGGAGAGCCACTTTAACTGGAGAGCTGCTCTGGTTGAAGGCGCAGGCTTCTGTCAGTGGTATGATCTCAAAACATTGACATTTCATTTAGTAAAAGGGTTTTGCTGGAAAAAAATGTTTAAAAACTCAACAAACTAGCAGTATATGTGTTGGTTACCTTTGAGAGGAGATTGGCTGGAGAAATTTGATTCGGGGACTTCTGCGATAATCTTGGCATGAAGGGAAAATGGAACGGATCTGTTGAATGGGCGAGAAGTGGCGACCTCCAGGATGTGGTCAGCTGCTGCAGCTGGCGCAGCAGGTAGGGGTCGAAAGTGGTCGACGCACAGTTGGGGAAAAAGAAACTACAGACAGAATGAAAGTTTTAAAGATGGGACCAGGGGACTCAAGACCTCTTGGATCCAGAGTCGTGTTCCTTGGAGCCCCATCATGTTTATTTCGTGTCTTGGCAACAAAAAGAATCTGTTGTGCAGCATGAAGTCAACCTCCTGTGTCCCTGGTCATGTCTCCCATTTTATTAATTACTTTAAACTACCTTTATTATTTTTTTGTACAAGGGCTGTCACCTAACTGGAGGTCACAGACCCGCATATGCTTTGGGAAAACATCTTGGTGTGTGCACAAGCAGCGTTCTGAACTTGGGCTGACTTGGCATTCCAAGGTCCACGCTGTTTTTCTTTAGTTTAGCAGGGTAGGACGACCCCAACGAATCAACCCAGTGTACTTTTATTTGGGTCATGCTGTATTGCTATATTTTGCTTTTATTCTTTTCCTATGGTGATTTTCTCATGGCTTAGCCAGAGCAACAGGCGGCTATTAACCTCTGCAGTCAACCAGCATGGCAGTTTCATTAACAGTATATTCGTCATTGAGCAAATCTTTGAAATTATGTTAATTTTGACAGGTTCAAAATCAGCACGCAAAAGAAGACTCTCTTGCTGATGACCTCTTTAGGTAAAGTTTAATTTCAGTTTTCTTGTGAATTTTTGTATATAACACTCAGTTCTGTTGATAGAGTTTAAATGTTTCAACCCCTTTCCTTAAAATTAGATGCTTGGTACCTTCACCTAAATAATATTTTGTCTTGTTTTTAATTTTTTTTTAACTACTTGAACACCTTTACTACTGGATAAAGGCTTGGGCTTAATTCACTTGTACTGTGTCACAAGATGTTTAAAATATATATGGGCATTTGGGCTTCCCTGGTGGCTCAGTGGCAGACAATCCACCTGCTGGTGTAGGAGATGCAATTTGATCCCTGGGTCTAGAAGATCCCCTGGAAAAGGAAATGGCAACCCACTCCAGTATTCTTGCTGGGAAATGCCGTGGACAGTGGAGCCTGGTGGGCTGCAGACCACGGGGTTGCAAGAGTCAGACACGACTTAGCAACCAAACCACCACCACCGTGGGGCATTTAGACAATGAAGGCTCCTGAGCTGGGTGAATTTGAGTGATACATGTGAGATTTTCAGCCCTGAGTAGAAAGAATTATGAATGAATGGAGTTTGAAATAAGATAAGTAAAATACCAGACATGAAAATAAGAAGCTGGATTAGAGTTTCAAAGCAGGTTGTTGTGAGAGGATTAGAGGACTTATAATGGGTAATAATAATTTAATTCAGATTTAACATTTTCAGCATTCTTGCAGGCCCAACAAGCTTCATAATAATTAGCTCTCAAATATGCATAAAATACAATATTGTAGGTAGATACTGGCTAGGGTGGAATAACATTTCCCCAAGAAATACTGTAATTTTGAGTCTTGTTTTATAGCCAATTTGATTTTTAATTTCATTATTGAAAGTATGAATCATTGATGAAAATGTTGACAAATAGTGCTGATTTTTCATAAGTATAGTCAGATCCCCACCTACATTTGTTCAGTTGCTATAGGAGAAGACTTTTATAATTATATTTTAGGTTCATTATGCTCTTTTGGGCAAATGGTAGAATTTAATGTGGGAGTGGAGAGATCTGTTTGCAGCTAGTCTGGAGGAAGTATAAAAATGTATTAATTTTTAAACTGTTGTTTTCATTAATTAAAGGCTTTTACAGGATTTTTTATGATGTTTTACTTTTACCAAAAAGTCATCAAAGCAACATCAAAAGGATAAATGACAGTAAAAAATGTCTTTGCTTAATATTTGATCCTAGGGATAAAACTGGCATTCTCATTCTGTTTGCCAAAGCGTGTCTATATTTTGAAAGCCCTTTAACTTGTGAAAGGAACACTATCATTTATCTAGATATCATTTGACTCAGTTTCTTTCTTTACAGATACAATCCTAATGTTAAAAGGAGAAGATAACAAGGTTTTATGAAGAAGCCACAGAAACATTTCCTGTTTAGTATTTACTTCAAGTTTCCTCTGCAGTACATTCATATCATATATAGAAGGTTTAAGTTTGTGGCCTAAATTTGTTAAATAAAATGCACAAAACTCAGTTTCTTTTGTTTGGGACAATTAGTATTGTTTGTTCTGTTTTAGTCTCTGTCATCTCATCTTTTATATTTTTTTTTTTCATTTTTAAATATGATTTTAACTTATTGAATAGTTAATATAGTCATAGTTCAAAATTCTTAAAGTATAAAAAGGTAAAACCTTAAAAAGTTTCCCTTCTACCACTGTCCTGGCTGTCTGTTTCCTTGCCTCTGAAAAAAATCCATGATACTCATTTCTTTACAGAGATTTTTAGTGCCTATTCAAATTTCTATGCATATCATTTTCCAGTAATTTCCTAAAGAAATGATACAATGTTATATACCTAACTCTTTTTTATTGACTGGATTGGAAGGTTATAGTAATATCAAAGCATAATATTTTTCCTTTTTATCATTTTTTTCTTTTCCATTATCCTGTAGTCTTTCCTGAACTGTAGTAACCCAAGTGAAATGGATTCTAGTATTGAAGATGCCACCCACATATTATTCTAATATTGGAAATGACAGTGGAGGATGTCATCAAGCCTGGGGATATATCTCCCTAAAATGAGATAAGACCTGTTTGGTGGTCTTACTAAACTGGGTATTGAGTAACACTCTAAAAAGTTGAGCTTTTTAGAATCCTAGCTTTTTTAATCTAAAAAGTAGAAATGGTAAGGTTGTCTTCTTTCTACCTAAAAGGGAGATGGTAAGGAAAAACTTTGTTTTTCCAAATTTTTTCATATAGATAGCTTTCACTGTACATTTTAATTAGGGTAAAGTCTTTTTGTCTACTCTAAAGACTGATATATTTTGTCCTAGCAGATAGAGCGTGCTTTTTATACTGACTCAAAACTTCCTAGTTTCACATAGATTCTGCCACCCTAACAAACAGGCTTTGAGAGATAGCCTAGCATGAAAAGTTATATCATAAATTAATTTGTATTGTTGTTAAGTCTTCATGGAACATCTAGTGTTCCACTATATTCAGGCAAGGGAAGTCACCATATTTAAATACCTGACTAAGGCCCTTTGCACTCTTGACCAGCCTTCAGAACATGTTATTTCCTTTCAGGAGATAGTTTGTAAATGTCCTAGATTTTTCTTATTTATTTTTGTTTCATTATCCCTTCAAATTCTTTGTTAAAGAAACATTATTAAATGTGTATTCATAATGCTCTCCACAACACTGAAAGAATTCGAAGATAAATGAGTAACAGTCTCTCTACACTCCTAACAGTCTCTGGTCCCTTTAAGAGTAGTCTAAAAGCTCAAAACACTCCAGAACTGGTGGTCCAAGTGTTTTAAATGTATATGCAGAGTACATCATGAGAAATGCTGGGCTGGAAGAAGCACAAGCTGGAATCAAGATTGCTGGGAGAAATATCAATCACCTCAGATATGCAGATGACACCACCCTTAGGCAGAAAGTGAAGAGGAACTAAAAAGCCTCTTGATGAAAGTGAAAGAGGAGAGTGAAAAAGTTGGCTTAAAGCTCAACATTCAGAAAACGAAGATCATGGCATCTGGTCCCATCACTTCATGGGAAATAGATAGGGAAACAGTGAAAACAGTGTCAGACTTTATTTTGGGGGGCTCCAAAATCACTGCAGATGGTGTTGCAGCCATAAAATTAAAAGACACTTACTCCTTGGAAGGAAAGTTATGACCAACCTAGATAGCATATTCAAAAGCAGAGACATTACTTTGCCAACAAAGGTCCGTCTAGTCAAGGCTATGGTTTTTCCAGTAGTCACGTATGGATATGAAAGTTGGACTGTGAAGAAAGCTGAGCACTGAAGAATTGATGCTTTTGAAGTGTGGTGTTGGAGAAGACTCTTGGGAGTCCCTTGGAGTGCAAGGAGATCCAACCAGTCCATTCTAAAGGAGATCAGCCCTGGGTGTTCTTTGGAAGGAATGATGCTAAAGCTGAAACTCCGGTACTTTGTCCACCTCATGCGAAGAGTTGACTCAATGGAAAAGACTCTGATGCTGGGAGGGATTGGGGGCAGGAGGAAAAGGGGACGACAGAGGATGAGATGGCTAGATGGCATCACCAACTCAGTGGACGTGAGTCTGAGTGAACGTGCTGCAGTTCATGGGGTTGCAAAGAATCGGACACGACTGAACGACTGAACTGAACTGAACTGCTCTTAGGCTGTTATCAATTGTGAATTCACAAATATGATGCTATGGAGTCACTTTTCTTACCTTTATAAGAGGTTGATGTGGGGTAAACAGACTTACTAGAAGTTATTTTATTGTTCTAAACCATGGAATCACTTCATGGCAAATAGATGGGGAAACTGGAGACAGACTTTATTTTTCAGGGCTCCGAAATCACCACAGATGGTGACTGCAGCCATGAAATTAAAACACACTTACTCCTTGGAAGAAAAGTTATGAACAACCTAGACAGCATATTAAAAAGCAGAGGCATTACTTTGCCAACAAAGTTCTGTCTAGTCAAGGCTATGGTTTTTCCAGTGGTCATGTATTGATGTGAGAGTTGGACTATAAAGAAAGCTGAGTGCTGAAGAATTGATGCTTTTGAACTGTGGTGTTGGAGAAGACTCTTGTGAGTCCCTTGGACTGCAAGGAGATCCAACCAGTCCATCCTAAAGGAGATCAGTCCTGCATATTCATTGGAAGGACTGATGCTGAAGCTGAAACTCCAATACTTTAGTCACCTGATGCAAAGAACTGACTCATTTGAAAAGACCCTGATGCTGGGAAAGAGTGAAGGCGGGAGGAGAAGGGGATGACAGAGGATGAGATGGTTGGATGGCATCACCGACTCAATGGACATGGGTTTGGGTAAACTCTGGGAGTTGGTGATGGACAGGGAGGCCGGCGTGCTGCAGTTCATGGGGGTGGCAAAGAGTCGGACACAACTGAGCAACTGAACTGAACTGAAAGATGCCATCAAAAAACCACAAACTATTAGAACTAGTAAATTAATTCAGTAACACTGCAGCATACAAAATTAATATATAGGAATCTGTTGCATAGATTTCTACATCTGATAACAAACTCTTTTAGAAAGATTTTTTTTTTTTAATTCCATTTACTCTTGCATCAAAAACAATAAAATACCTAGGAATGAATCTAACCAAGGATATAAAAGATCTGTACTTAGAAAAGTATAAGATAATGATGAAAGAAATTGAAGATGATATAAGCAAATGGAATGGTATACCATGCGCATGGATTGGAAGAGTTAATGTCAAAATAACCGTACCACCCAGAGCAATCTACAGATTCAGTGCAATCCCCATCAAATACCAATGGCATTTTGTCTAATTTTCACAGAATTAGACAATTTTAAAATCTGTACGGTAACACAAAAGGCCTCAAATAGCCAAAAGAATTTTGGAAAGAACAAGGCTGGAGAAGGCATGCTCTCTGATTTCAAACCATACTACAAAGCTACAGTGATAAAAAGTTCTATGGTACTAGGACAAAATAAGGGAGCCCAGAAATGACCTCATATTTCTATGGTCAATTAATCTACAACAAAGGAAGCAAGAATACACAATGGGGAAAAGACAGCCTCTTCAAAAAATAGTGTTGGGACACCTACATGCAAAACAATTAAGCTGCACTACCTTCTCATACCATATACCAATATCAACTCAAAATGGACTCAATATTTAGTAACACCTGAGACCATAAAACCCCTAGAAGAAAACATAGGTCGTGTATTAACATTAGTCTTTCAAATGTCTTTTGGTGGGGATATATGTCCTCAGACAAGAGAAACAAAAGTCAACATAAATAAATGCAACTACACCAAACTAAAAAGCTTTGGCACAGCACAGGAAACTATTAACAAAATGAAAAGTTCTACTGAATTGCGAGAAAAACGTATGCTAACTGTAGAGAAAGATGGTGGAGTAGAGGATGTGCACTCATCTCCTATGAAAACACCAAATCACAACTAGCTGCTGGACAACCATCAAAAGGAGGATCTTGGAACCCACCAAAAAAAAGATGCCCCATGTCCAAGAACAAATGGCAGGAGGGGTGCAATCACATTTAAAATCAAACCTCCTATTTGGCATACTCTTGAAGGGCACAAAGGAAGCCTTGTGTGTACCAGGACCCAGGGAAAGGAGTAGTGACCGCCACAGGAGCCTGGGTCAGACCTGCGAGAGTCTGAGGGTCTCCTGTGGAGGCCGGTCAGCGGTGGCCTGCCGTGGGGACAGGGGTTTGGGTTAGGGATGGCAGCAGTCCTGGGCAGCATGGTGTGCAGCAGAAGCCCTCTTGGAGGAAGGTGCTGTTAGCCCTACCATAGAGCCACCAGGTGGACTATCCTCAAACTGGAGATCAACTATACCAAAGATCTCGCACTGCTGTGCAAGTCCTAGGCCCCACAACAGACTTCCCAACCTGGGGATCTGGCAAAGGGAATGGGAATCCCCTGGGAATTTGAAGTTCAGCCGGATTTGATCGCAGAACTTCCATAGGCCTGGGGAACAGAGACTGTTGGAGAACACAGACAAAACCACGTGCACATGAGAATCCAGGAGATAGGAACCATGACCCCGGCAAGAGACTGAGGCAGACTTGCCTGTGAACGTTTGGGAAGCTCTGGAGAAGGCGTGGGTCCACAATGCCCTGCCGCAGGGTCGGGGCACGGGCAGCTGCGGTCCTGGGAGGCAAGGAGTGCTGGCCCAAGTCCTCTTGGAGGAGGTCACCATCACTCCCATAGCCTGCCACAGGGACTGCAAGCTCCAGGACTGGGCCGCCTCAGGCCAAACTACAGGGAGGAACACGGCCCCACCCATCACAGAAAACTGGATTAAAGACTGACTGAGCACGGCCCCGCCCACCAGAGCAAGACCCAGATTTCCGGGTTGCTCTGACGTGCAGGGCCAGGCTCAGGAAATGTGCATTTCCATTCATCCCATTATTATCTTACTTCTACATATCCTAAGTTTTCCTTTTCAATTTCTGAATTAAGCTTATTTATTTTCATTAAATGCTGTCATTTTACTCATAATACTCAACTGGATTTTAAATAATTTAAGGAGTTAGAAAAATAATTTAAATTTTTCATTTCTGAAATTTCTTTCATGTATGTTCCACCAGATATCACATGCCTTCAGTGTGATAACATTTCTTTTTGTGCATATTTCCTGGTGTCAGCTTTTTTGTTTTCATCATAGAATTTTAATTTTAGCTTGACATATTTTTTGACTTCAGCATTTTAAAGACATTGTTCTACTGTATTCTTGATTATGTTGTCCTGGTTAAGTTCATTCTTTCCATTGTTCAGTTATGTGTCAAACTCTTGACTGCTTTTTAAAATTTTTCATCTTTCTTAGCAATTGATTGTTGTCTTAATATGTGTTGTTTGCAGTTCTAGTTTCTTGGATGCATGGGTTGCTTTTTATTTTTTAAATCAAGTTTGTAAAATTTTTAACCTTTACTTCCCCACATATATTTTCCTGTTCCAGTCACTCTTGCTTTCCTCTGGATCCAACTATACATGTTAGACCACTTGTTATTTAGCTCATGTCAGTTTTTTTTTTTTTAATTCCTTTTATCTGTTCTTCAGTTTGAACAGTTCCAATTAAACTGTCAAGTTCATTGACCTTTACTCCTATAGTGGTTTGTATATTTTTATGCCCATGTAGTAAATCTTTCATTTCAGAATGTATTTTTAAGCTGTAGAATATGAGGTTTTTCTGTTATTCTCAGACTCACTCACTTAAGAATTATTCTTTAATATTTTGAACATTTATGTAGTAGCTTTTAAAGTGTTTCTGCTATTCGTAATATCTGTGTCAACTCTGGATCTATTTTGATGACTTGTTTTTTCCCTCTGCTTATGGTCACATCTTCTTGTATTCACACCTAATTTTTATTGTATGTTGTACACTGCAGATGCTGTAATGCTGCTGAGGACCTGGGTTTTGTTGTCGTTAGACAGAGTCAGGTTCTGTGGCAGCAGTTAATTAACTTGCTGGCCCATTTAGTGTGATCTTCTTGAGGACTGGTTTTAGGGTAATGCAGATTTATAGTAACTGTATTTCCAAGGCTTGGCCAGTTTGGGGTCTCAACTGAATGTCTGGCCTTTATTTAACTTTTACAAAAGTAAAGTTGTGGAAGGTTCACATACTCAGACTGCTTAAAACAGAGAGCTGCAACTAAATCTTATTTTTATTGTATTATTTCCAAAACTCCAAAGAGATTCTGCTTTTTAATCAGAGCTAGACTTTTGAGGGATGAAGGAGATGCCCTTATCACACTATGACTAGTCAAAATATTTAGTGCTTTCCTCCCTCCCTGAATAAGTAGTTGGTACTGATGGATAATGACAGATTTAAAATAATGGGACAGAAATTGATCAAGAGTATATATTACAACAGCGAAAACACTTTGATGTTACTCGCAACACAGGGCAGCTAGGTCTAAGGGAGAACTTAGAAATGGGAGGTTACTAAAAACGGAATTATTAACCAGGTTCATTAGGGCCCTGCTGAAGTTATATTTTCCCTTAAGTCGTTCTTTTTTTGGTGAATGTTTTAATTGTAAAAATGCTATTGAATGGGTAAAAGGGACTCCTCCTACCAGAGGAGTCTGGCAGGCTACAGTCCATGTGGTCGCAAAAGAGTTGGCACGACTTGGCAACTCAACAACAAGAAACCATCTTCATAACAAACTCATTTTCAATTTAGAAGCAACATCAAGAAAGGCATCCCATCAACTCCTTCAGAGCTCAAAAGAACAAACAAGGAAGTGCTCAATCAAGTGTACCAAAGGATGTCACACCATATCAATAGGTGTGAAATTAAGTTGAAAAGGTTATGATGATAAAAACTGATACATCAGTTCCAAAATCAAGCTAATCAAACATGACATTATCAAGAGAATAAGAATTCATCCAAAACAACTAGTTGTAGATGTCTATTCCAAACAATATTTTAAGGTGAATTAATAATTTTTGATAAATTCTTAATAAATCTATAAGCACATGGACAGATAAATACTGACTTCTAGTCCATTTTACCAAAAAAATAGAAATAGACTTTCAATAAACACATTCCAGGTGAAATAAATTTAACCAAAAAGAAAAAAAAGAGAGAGAAAGACCGGGAAATTCAATTTGCCACAGAGAACTTTGTAACACTTTGTCTAACACAAAATGTCTGGAGATTTGTATGAAAATACAGACATTAAGCACACCTAGGTATAAACCAAGACAGAACACATACTTCAATAAATAACCATAGGATTAAATGCTATGTCATCTCCAACAAAGAATTTCAAAGTAACCATTTGAGAATAGGAAAGGCAGATTTTAACCTTCTATATTTTAACCTTTAATAATTCTGATAAAAATAATTCTGGTAATACTCAAAAAGTACTGCAATATTAAAAGTACTTACACCCAAACATCTTTAAGTTTCAGTGACAGAAATTAACTCAGTGTTCACACAGAAGTAAGTAGTAGTTCCATTCAAAATTTATTGAAATGCAAATTCGTTTAAGGGTTATGCTAGTTAACTAGAGAATATAGCTCCAGAAACTACCTTGGCAGGTTCCTGAATATATGCCAACATTATTGAATGGTTTATTAGAAGCTGAGAATATGAATTGCCTGTCAAGGTTTCAACAATAAAAAAAATTTAAATCCCATCATATTTGTCAATAAATTAGACTTATACAATTAATAATTTCAAAATAAATAAAACCTGAGTTGATTATCCCATTTCCACCCACCCTCAGCATATATACATTTATATCCCATTTTCTGTTAGACCAGTGTGTATCAAACTTTAATAAGCATACATATTTGAGGATCTCATTAAGATGCAATTTCTGATTCAGTGAGTCTGCTATGCAGCCTGAGGCGCTACCTTTCCAACAAGCCACAAGTGGAGTGATGCTGTCTCTGAACCATCCTTGAACAGCACAGTAACTCAATATATAAAGTGAGGGAAAGCTCTGGCCATTTAATGACTGCGGTTTTATAGATTCAATGCTGTTATATTTTGGAATCAAACATAAATAATCAACAGTGATCACAAAAAAGTAAGTCTTAGAAGAAAAGAATGTTTCAGTTAAGTGAGAACTTAAAGTATATCAGATTGGCAGTGCTTCTATTTGTCTTGACAATTGACACCTTTGAAACATTACAATGTAATCAGGACAAAAATTCTAGTTAAGTTTAAAAAATAGTTACTATCACTTGAGGCTCTCCTAGTTATTTCAAGTTCAGAAAATTCAAGCCAGTACACTGTAAAATCTCTATTAAAAATCTTTAATGGTAAAGTGTCCATATAAATTACTTGTAAACCTGCTCTACACTATGCCATCTCCTCCTCCTCTTTCAACGAATAAATGCTTTTTTTTCTTCTGTCTTATAGCTAAACAGCGTGTAACACCCAGTGCCCCTCCCTTTAAAAATCGAACAAAATTGTCTCCAACCAATGGACCCAATGCAAAAAGGTTGGCTTCTTTAACACACTCATAGGTATACGCATCTATTTCCACAGGATTACCCTTACATGTGATTGGCAGGCTTGAGTTATGGCCCAGGTAACACCCTTGCTCCTTCAGAAAAGACAGATTGGGATGAGAGCCTATCAACACTACTGCTGCAGAGAGCTTAAATATTTTCTTCAGTCCAGAGATACTCTGAAGAATGCATTTCATGTCCGACTTAAAGGCAAGCACATGGTGCTCAGGAAAACTAGTATAAGCAGATAAAAGATTTGAGTCTAAAGAATATGACTGAGTACACATCATATGATAGACTTTATGGTATTCTGGGTAAAGCTTTTTGGGAAGCTGCTTGAAAATTAAGTCTGGATCAGTTACTCGTCTGCGAAATACATGAATCACAGGGACATTATTGTTGTAAGCACACAGTACTGCATCAGCTGCGGTAAGCCCAGAACCTACAATTAACACTGGATCCACTTTGCCACGCAACTTTCCTTTGCTTACAGCAGCTCCAAATTCAGGCATTGAATGAAACACAAAAGGAAAATCTTCCCCTTCGATTTCCAGACGGCCAGGAGAGTCTAATGTTCCAGTTGCCAGAGCTACATTTTCAGCAAAGAGACAGAAGGGAATATGAGAACCATCTCCTACTCGCTGATAACCCCTGATTTCCCAGTTTCTCTTGGCAAATTTTGACTTCTCTATCTGTAAATGCTGTGTTGAGATATTTTGGCCTTGACCATCATTATCAACTTGATCTCTGTAGAGTCTTGATACAGAGGTAATGTAAGTATTCTCTCTGAAATTCTTCTGAAGACCCATGACTTTGACATAGTGTTTATAGTAGCGAGCTATTTCCTCTGGCATAACTCGATCCCCTTTTAGGTTCCTATGAAAAGAAAAGGAAGAACATTCCATGAGGATAATACTTTTAGTTTCCATGATTACTACTTCTCCATCTAGTCCACTATTTTATCTTTTTATTCCTCTGGATTGTCTAAGCTAAAACTCTTACCCTAACACTTCACAAAGAAAGAAAGCCTTTCCTTTTCTTTAAAAATGTTAATAAATTAGGGGCTGTCCCTGGTGGTCCAGTGGATAGGAATCTGCCTGCTGATGCAGGGGACGCAGGTTTGATCCCTGGTCCAGAAGATTCCACATGCCATGGAGCAACTGAGACGTGTGCCACAAGTGCTGAGACCACGCTCTAGAGCCCACGAACCACAGCTACTGAGTCCATGTGTTACAACTACTGAAGCCTGTGCTCCACAGCAAGAGAAGGCACCACGAGCAGCTGACGCACTGCAACTCAGAGCAGCCCCCTTGCTCACGGCACTGGAGAAAGCCTGCGTGCAGCAAAGACAACCCAGTGCCACCAAAAATAAATTTTTAAAATGCTAATAAATTATTTTTCTCAATGGAGTAAGTCCCATGAGGGTAGAAACTGTATTTAAAGCATCTTTGTTTCCCCAATGTCTTGTCTAAGTATCTGTTCAGATTAGCTGTCTTTGTCAATAAACTTCTACTAAATAAATGGATTAAAATGTGGCTTACTGAAAATTAGACTGTTTCACTCTATCTCACAATTGTAATCTAAGTAATTCAGCCTACAGTTATACTATCAGTCTGTATTCTATACAGCTGTAGACTGAATTAGATTATAACCATCGAGCTATTACAGGTCTGACTGTAATATATATACTTCTTAAAGATAATATCTAGACACAATTTTTTATAAGTTGCTTTTCATTTTCATAATGACCAAAAATTATTCAGATCTGTCTTTGGCTGAACAAAATCATCCTACATTTAAACAGATAACGTTTCTCTCTGTATTTTCCTACTCATTTATTATTCATTCACCCAGTTGTGTCCAATTCTTTGCGATACCATGGACTGCAGCACGCCAGGCATCCCTGTCCCTCATCATCTCCCTGAGCTTGCCCAAGTTCATGTCCATTGCATCAGTGATGCCATCAAGCCATCTCATCCTCTGATGCCCTTCTCCTGCCCTCAACCTTTCCCAGCATCAGGGACTTTTCCAAAGATTTGGTTGTTTGCATCACATGACCAAAATACTGGAGCTTCAGCATCAGTCCTTCCAATGAGTATTCAGGGTTGATTTCCCTTAAGATTGACTGGTTTGATCTCCATGCTGTCCTAGAGACACTCAGGAGTCTTCTCCAGCACCACAGTTTGAAAGCATCAATTCTTTGGCATTCTGCCTTTCTTTGCCGTCTAGCTCTCACAACCACACGTGACCACTGGGAAGACCAGAGCCTTGACTATACAGACCTTTGTTGGCAGAGTAATGTCTCTGGTTTTCAATACATCATCTAGGTTTGTCATAGCTTTCCTGCCAAGAAGCAATCGTCTTCTGATTTCATGGCTGCAGTCACCGTGCTCAGTGATTTTAGAGCCCAAGAAGAGGAAATCTGTCATTACTTCCACCTTTTCCCCTTCTGAAGTGATGGGGCTGGATGCCATGATCTTGGTTTTCATAATATTTAGTTTTAAGCTGGCTTCTTCACTCCTCCTTCACCCTCATCAAGAGGCTCTTTAGTTCCTCTTCACTTTCTGCCATTAAAGTGCTATCATCTGCATATCCAAGGTTGCTGATGTTTCTCCTATCTTGATTCCAGCTTGTGACTCATCCAGCCCGGCATCTCTCATGATGTGCTCAGTGCTCAATCTTGAACCAATTAGATGTTTGATGCAGGATTCTAACTGTTGCTTCTTGACTCCATACAGGTTTCTCAGGAGACAGGTAAGATAGTCAGGTATTTCCATCTCTTTAAGAGCTTTCCTCAGTTTGTTATGATCCACACAGTCAAAGACTTTAGTGTAGTGGATGAAACAGAAGTAGATGTTTTTCTGCAATTTCATTGCTTTTTTTAATAATCCAGTGAATGCTGGCAATTCGATCTCTGGTTCTTCTTTTTCTAAACCCAGCTTGGACATCTGGATGTTCTTGGTTCACATAATGGTGAAGCCCAGCATGCAAGATTTTAAGTGTGACCTTACTAGCAAGTAAGCCAAGTCAAGGCTATGGTTTTTCCAGTAGTTATGTATGGATGTGATAGCTGGACTGTAAAGAAAGCTGGGCGCCAAAGAATTGATGCTTTTGAACTGTGGTGTTGGAGAAGACTCTTGAGAGTCCCTTGGACTGCAAGGAGATCCAACCAGTCCATTCTGAAGGAGATCAGCCCTGAATATTCATTGGAAGGTCTGATGCTAAAGCTGAAACTCCGATACTTTGGCCACCTGATGCAAAGAGCTGACTCATTTGAAAAGACCCTGATGCTGGGAAAGACTGAGGGCAGGGGGAGAAGGGGATGACAGAGGATGAGATGGTTGAATGGACATGAGTTTGAGGAAACTCTGGGAGTTGGTGATGGACACCGAGACCTGGTGTGCTGCGATCTATGGGGTCACAAAGAGTCGGACATGACTGAGTGACTGAACTGAACTGAACTTACTAGCATGAGAGATGAGTGCAACTGTCCAATGGGTGGCACATTCTTTAGTACTACCCTTCTTGGGAACTGCAATGAGGAGTGACCTTTTCCAGCCTGTGGTCACTGCTGGTCTTTGAGATTTGCTGACATATTGAATGCTACACCTTGATGGCATCATCCTTTAGGGTTCTGAATAGCTCTACTGAAATTCTGGGATCCCATGGTGGCTCAGATGGGAAAGCGTCTGCCCGTGATGTGGGAGACCTGGTTTGATCCCTGGGTTGGGAAGATCCCCTGGAGAAGGAAATGGCAACCCATTCCAGTACTCTTGCCTAGAAAATTCCATGGATGGAGGAGCCTGGTGGGCTACAGTCCATGGGGTCACAAAGAGTCAGACATGACTGCGTGACTCCACTTTCACTTTCACTGAGATTCTTTGACATCCTTCCTACTCATAAGGAGATCTATAAATATAATCTGCTCTTTATGGAAAAAAAAGCACATTAATACATCTTTTATTTTCCACTTGAACTGTAAAGCAATGGGCATTAGTATCCTTAAACAGTGCCCCAGTTGGAGGTAAGTAGCAGAAAAAACACCAAATTAGGGAATTCCCTGGTAGTCCAGTGGTTAGGACTCTGCACGTCCCCTGCCAAGAGCTTTAGTTCAATCCCTGGTTGGAAAACTAAGATCCCACAAGTCATGTAGTGGGGCCAAAAAACAAAACAAAACCCACCAATTCATTTCACACAATTCAGTGTAACTTGTAACTGGAATAAGTGAGAAGCTTAATAACTATAGTAATTAAGATTTAGAATGTATTAACTCTCAATTTTTATAGAAATCCTATGTAATAATTATAATAATTACTACCTCAATTTTGCAAACTAGGAAATTGATAGCTAATGAAATGATAGCTATTTTAAGTTATTTGACCAGTGTCATAACATTAAAAGTTACAGAATCAGAATTCAAACTCGGCAATCAATCTCGAGAGGTCTAACACTTCTCAACACTATGCAAGAGCAGGAACTAAAGCTAATATTTATCACAAGAGTCATTTTCACATGTTACTTAAACACAACATGCTCAACTTAGAAGGACGAACACTTCTGGTACATAAATCATAAAGCTTTTCCTTGTTTACCTGCATCATAAAGGGGAAAATATGTTGAGCAATTTCACTTTTTTATGAAAATTAAGAATTTATACAATTTGCCTGATTTTGCAATTTTACATTTCAAACTTATACAATAAAACTTCTGTTAAAAAAAAAATCCCAAAGTAATATCTGAAAGGTTTAATTTCAATTACCCATGCTGGTCTAAATTTACTCTCCTTAAATCTCAAATTAAGGAAAACTACTGTAGATTAACATGGTTTTTATCTAGCAGGAAGTCAAGCATTTGAACATTACAGCCCTATTTCAAAGGTTTTGTGTAACTTCCTGTTTTAATTTATTGTTTCTCTGAGTGGTCAGAGTAGATTCTCTGTATTGGTAATTCCTATCTGTAGGAATGAAAATGACTTGAAAGTGATAAGGCTTTTCATAATTTCTTTCAACTTTGAATTCTTTGTCCCAAATAAATATAAAATAAACTTGTATTCTTTCAAGTTGAGATTTTCATAATTTCTATTCTCATACTTTACTATTCTTATTAAATATTTACCTCTATAGCCAAGTAGATAATCACATCATAGAATCTATTTTATTCCATCATTCTAAATTATTCATTATGTATACTCTGGTTTTCCTTCGGATTGTATAAGTCTTTTGCCTTTTTAAATTATTCATTATATATACTCTTCTACTCAGAAAAGTCAAATACTTTAGGTGTCTGAGATATGCAGTAGATGAAGTGATTCATTTATAAAAATAAGTATATGCATACTTCAGGAATGTATACATGAGATATGTATACATGAAGATATACATATTCACTTATAAAAATAAGTTATACAAATCCATTCTTAAAAATAAGTAAACAAGTAAAGGATATGTAAGTGGACAAGAAAATAACTAAACAGAGAGTGGTTTAACAGTAGAGTGAGATAAATTGTGTTAACAATCTGTAGACAAGCCCATACCTCTGTGTACTTCGTGTTATAAAATCTCTAAATAGAACTAACTCATAACCACTAAGACGAGGAGGTTTTATTTGAAAGATACAAACATCAATATTATTCATCTAAGACAGGGTCACAACTATTTTGAAATTTGCTGACAGACTCTTTCCCACTGTATATCAAAATTTTAATAGTTTGATCTTTACCTCCGTTTGCTAGATACCCAGTCTTTAAATTTAAGTCCAGGTAGTTCCATCCAATTTCCAAAGCTGATTGTCAACATTGAGCCTTCCATATTCTATTTGAATAAAAAATAAATAAGCAAAAAACACATTTTATCAGTAACATGGTCTTTTTTTTTTTCTTTTTTTTAAACCAACCCCATCTCATTTACTCTAAGTCTGGATAAGGAGAGCTCAAAGAAGTCCTAAATGGTCTGTAAATTACCTCTTGAAATTTATTCCAATTAACTTTCAAATACTTTCAACATTTGGTAGTGTGTATACTCCTTTCATACAGTTATACATTTATAAATCAGATTTACAACATTACCTGATGCCTACACAATGGTGATGGCTTTGGCCTATAAAACATAATTAGATGCAGAATATAGTGTCAGAGGAGCAAATCAGTTATTTTCACACTTTAAACAAAAGGGAAAAAGTTAATTCCTAACACTTTAAGAAACCAGGGAAATAAGCAAGTGGTTCTGTCTGATTAAGAACAGACTCACTGCTGAAGCCAAAGCTGCCTTTAAGGAAGTGGGCCCCTTCACGCTTGCCCTACTTATTTCTATTTTGCTCAGCACAAAGCAAGAAAAGCCCAAAGGCCAAAACCATCTCTCCCAATGACCTCAATGATCTCTTTCAACCAACTCTTTTAAGTTGTGTTTTTGTTTTTTTTTTTCTAATCTGAATCCTTCTTTCCCTGTTTCTATAAAGCCCAGTATTGGGAATGGGAGTCATTATTATTACTACTGGCTAACATTTATAGAGCAATTACTATGCACTGTGGCTTACAGTCTTACTATTTGTAATAGTACAAAATCACCACAGGAAGACAATGCATAAGGCTGCCACTGCTTTGAAGCAGGCTGGCCTGATATTAGGATCAGAACCAAGTTTCAGGTATATTTCACATTACCACTGATTCAAATACATTTCTAGTAATCAAGGCTTATCCACACTTTAACTTTCTGATATGTAAGTGGGAAAAAAGAAAAGATGAATTATTGCCTGCAGCACATTTTTCTACGGAGAAAACAAACAAGTAAAATAAAAACTGGGGAATTTATAGAAGGTAGCCTAAAACTTAAAAACTGTATCATGGCTGTTTCAATAAATGCAGTTTTGTTAAGAATGCTACTTATTAACAAAGCAAACATAAACATGTAAGCTAAAATGCATAGATATTTTGATAGTTGTGATCCATTACCATAAAGGTAATTAAGATTTTAAAAAGTTAGTGATATATTTCATCTACAAATGTTCCAAAACAGTTGTTTGATAAATGTAAACCTTCAGTCATATAACATTGCACTAATACAGGAACATCCAACTGAAATTTATACTTGAGTTGATATTAAATGTTAAAATTCCCATGAAGTCTGTATTTCATAACACAGCAAATATTATTTAACATTTATTGTACAACAAATGAGTACTTACCATATGCTAGACACTATACTAACTTCTGAGAACACAGGAGTAAAAAACAATTATTCGTTGCTGCCTGCTAATGAAACAGGCTGGCTCTTTGTGTTGGTCAGTTTTGTGGTTTAACTTCTGCTATAGACTGAATTGTATCATCCCCCCAAATCCATGTGCTGAAACCCTAACCCCACATGTGATAGTATTTGAAGATGGGGCTTTTGGAAGGTAATTAGGGCTAGAGGAGGTCATGGGACTGATGCCCTGATAACAGGATCAGTGACTTTACAAGAAGATTTTACCCTCTCTTTGGTGAGGGCAGGAAGAGGAGCCCTCACCACAGACTGAGTCATTTGGCACCAGGGTCCTGGATCTTCCAACCTTCAAAATGTGAGTGTGTTTTTAAGCCACTCACTCTATGGTATTTTTGTTTTAGCAACCCAAGCAGACAAATATAATTTTTTTCTTTTACAATATATTTTTTTCATTTAAGCTCTTGAAAAGGTAGGGAAATAATAGGTAGTACTATGAAATATTGTGTGAGATTTTGTAAACTCTACAATAAGTAAACAAACATTTTTTTACTATGCCCAACATTCTTAAATATTCTCTATATAATTCTTAGAAAACACTTATTCTAAGACACTACCAGTAATCAAAGTTGGCTTAATTTCTACTAGCAATTAACTTGGATTTAACTGAACACATTAAAATTCTCAGATAAAGATGTGGTAATCACCATATATAACCTTATATCATGTTTAAGAATCAAAACGGTCTTATCAAGACATCATACAAAATAACTCACACTCACTAAAATGCTAAGAAAGAATGCTAAGAAAGATATACTCACGTGCCAAGCTCCACCAGGTGGACCTTTACCAAGAACTAAGTGAGGGATATAATGATGCTGTTCTAATTTCCAATGCAAAACGGATGGATAATCATACCCAAAGTCAGCATCTGGATGAAGAAGTGTGTCGAAAAGTACTGCAACTGGATTGGATGATCGGCCCTCAAGGCCCTCAGACAAATATTCTAAGTCCTAAATAAGTTAAAAAAAAAAAAAAAAAAAAAGACATAAAGAAAAAAGGCAGAGTTTGGAAAAAACAAACAAACTCCAGCTAACATAATAGAGAAAACCATTACTCCAATCCAGCATTTTACAGACAGCATGCAACAAAACACTGATGTTCCTAAGAGATCTTAATAGATTCTCAGGTCAAATAAACATGGGAAATGGTTGGTTTCAAAAAGCTAATCAGATCATTTTACTACAAAATTTGAAGATGGCTTTAATATGGCAGTATGCCTTAATATATCTACCCTGACACTTTAATAATAAAAAGCAGCATTTCCAAAACTTATCTGAGCATAAAGCACCTATTAAAAACTCCATCAGGGTGTAATTTGGGAAATTCTGCTCTAATTAATTCAGGAAAACAAATGGAAGTTAACTCAGCAAAATATATTTACAAATCTAAAATTAAAATGTTAGAAAGTGTTATTTAAAAGGAAAGGTTTTCAGCTAAGAAATACAATGCTCATGTAGCAGAAAATTAACCTTGTCTCAGTATAAAAAATTGAAAAGGACTGACATGTAAAAAATAATACCTGATCAACAATGGAAAGATGTCTTGCTTCCTCTAATTTACTATGTAAGATTGTATTTGGATGGATTGCTTCTGATGATAAATACGGTCTGTAGCCTGACAGCATGTAAGAAAGGCAGATTCCTGAGGGTCCATTTCCTATTTTTAAAAAAGGGGAGAGGGGTATATCATTAATCTTAACACTCATGTTCTTTGGCTTTTCCCATTTCACAGATGGCTTTTTTCCTCCATCAATTCTTCCTTCCCTGAATTCTTAAAACCAAGTATTTGCAAGAAAATACTTTTACTTTCTCTCCTGTTTTCTTCAGGGGATCTCACCTACTCAAAACTTCAACTCACTATGCTGCTAACCTCAAACTCAGACTTCTAGGCTGAACTCTTACTATCAAAATATATCCCGTATTTCCATATGCCACTTTTTCACTCCACCTGACTGAACGACTAATAACCACGTTCAAAAGCAAATTCATGACTTCCTCCATTTTCGGTGCCCTCTCCTTTAAACCTCATTCCTCCTCAAAGTATTATACTTACTAGCAAAATCCTGAGTTAGATTATAGTTCTAAACCTCTTCTGTCACCTTTATCCATTCAGCTGTTATAGCTATTCTCATTCATATACTCTCACTCAGAAGACAAAAATCTCTTCTTGTTCAAGAGTCACCTACTCCAAATCATTTCACATTTTACATTCAAATGACTTTCTGTAACACAGTCTTCACTGTATTAACCAACCTGTCCTAAAGCCCATCACTGTCTGTTTCTGACTATCAAGAGCTTTCCACATTCTGCTCTCAACCGTCTTCTAAGCCCCACCTCCTAACAACCTCCCTCCTGTATCTGTATCTCCTTTACCTAAAGCAAAACTGGAAGCCGGCTTTTTTTGTTGAACCCTGTTAAACTACTTTGATTTCTATAGTTCCTTTAGTCTGGATTGCCACTTTTCTATTACCTCCATCTACCAAAAATTTAATCCACCTGGGACAACTTTTAGCCATCAAAGAAAATTCTGATCCTTGCCTAATATTTTGCCCCAAATAAAATAAACTCAAAGATGTAAATATGAAAAGTAAAATCATGATATCAGAAAAGAGAGCAATATTTCTACATATAATGCTCTAGTAGGAAGCCTTTAAGTATGACACAAACCTCAAAAGAAAGGAAAATATAAATAATTTTACTTCACAAAAACTTTTAAAATTACAAATACTGAGGAAAAGAGCTAATTTCCTTGAAAGAAATGAAAGACAAAACTAAAAAAGTAAAATCATAATACCAACAGAACAGAAAATGCATTTGACAAAATCGAATAATACCTGTGCTCAAATTACTGCACAATTGCACTCATCTCACACGCTAGTAAAGTAACGCTTAAAATTCTGCAAACCAGGCTTCAGCAATATGTGAACCATGAACTTCCAGATGTTCAAGCTGGTTTTAGAAAAGGCAGAGGAACCAGATCAAATTGCCAACATCCTCTGGATCATCGAAAAAGCAAGAGAGTTCCAGAAAAACATCTATTTCTGCTTTATTGCCTATGCCAAGGCCTTTGACTGTGTGGACCACAATACACTGTGGAAAATTCTGAAAGAGACAGGAATACCAGACCACCTGACCTGCCTCTTGAGGAACCTGTATGCAGGTCAGGAAGCAACAGCTAGAACTGGACATGGAACAACAGACTGGTTCCAAATAGAAAAAGGAGTACGTCAAGGCTGTATATTGTCACCCTACTTATTTAACTTATATGCAGAGTACATACATCATGAGAAACGCTGGGCTGGAAGAAGCACAAGCTGGAATCAAGATTGCCAGGAGAAATATCAATAACCTCAGATATGCAGAGGACACCACCCTTATGACAGAATGTGAAGAACTAAAGAGCCTCTTGATGAAAGTGAAAGAGGAGAGTAAAAAAGTTGGTTTAAAGCTCACCATTCAGAAAACTAAGATCATGGCATCTGGTCCCATCACTTCATGGCAAACAGATGGGGAAACAGTGGAAACAGTGTCAGACTTTATTTTTCTGGGCTCCAAAATCACTGCAGATGGTGACTGCAGCCATGAAATTAAAAGACGCTTACTCCTTGGAAGGAAAGTTATGACCAATCTAGATAGCATATTCAAAAGCAGAGACATTACTTTGCCAACAAAGGTCCATCTAGTTATGGTTTATTCCAGTAGTCATGTACGGATATGAGAGTTGGACTATAAAGAAAGCTGAGAACCGAAGAATTGATGCTTTCGAACTGTGGTGTTAGAGAAGACTCTTGCGAGTCCCTTGGACTGCAAGAAGATCCAACCGGTCCATCCTAAAGGAGTTCAGTCCTGGGTGTTCATTGGAAGGTCTGATGTTGAAGTTGAAACTCCAATACTTTGGCCACCTGATGCGAAGAGCTGACTCATTGGAAAAGACCCTGATGTTGGGAAAGATTGAGGGCAGGAGGAGAAGGGGACAACAGAGGATGAGATGGTTGGATGGCATCACTGACTCAATGGACATGAATTTGGGTGGACTCCAGGAGTTGGTGATGGACAGGGAGGCCTGGTGTGCTGCAGTTAATGGGGTCTCAAAGAGTCGGACACGACTGAGCAACTGAACTGAACTGAATACCTATTCATGTAAAAACTTTCAATGAGCAACAAAGGGGAACTTAACTTGTTAATGAGTATCAACAAAAATCCAATAGTTAACATCATACTTAATGGTGAGAATTTAGGGGTTTTTTCCCCCTAAAAGATCAAGGCAAGCATGTCTTTTCTCATCATTCCTATTCAATACATACCATAAAGGAAATCCTAGCTAATGCATTAAGACCAGAAAAAGAAATTAAAGATACACAGATTGAGAAAGAAGAAACAAAACTGTCTTTGTTTGTAAATGCTGTAATTATGCACAAAGTCCAAAAGAATTCACCAAAAAACTCCTGGAAGTAACAAGCTTACAGTAAGGTTGAATGATACCATCAGTCAGTCACCTCAGTCGCTCAGTCCTGTCTGACTCTTTGTGACCCCGTGAACCGTAGCACACCAGGCCTCTCTGTCCATCACCAATTCCCAGAGCTTGCTCAAATTCATGTCCATCAAGTGGGTAATACCATCCAACCATCTCATTCTCTGTCATCCCCTTCTCCTCTTGCCGTCAATCCTTCCCAGCATCCAAGTCTTTTCTAATGAGTCAGCTCTTCGAGTCAGGTGGCCAAAGTATTAAAGCTTCAGCTTCAGCATCAGTCCTCCCAATGAATATTCAGCATTGATTTCCTTTAGGATTGACTGGTTTGATTTAGGTCATACCTGAATGGCCTAAATGGTTTTCCCTACGTTCTTCAAATTAAGTCTGAATTTTGCAATAAGGAATATATGATCTGAACCACAGTCAACTCCCAGTCTTGTTTTTGCTGATGGTATAGAGCTTCTCGGAGAAGGCAATGGCACCCCACTCCAGTACTCTTGCCTGGAAAATCCCATGGGCAGAGGAGCCTGGTGGGCTGCAGTCCATGGGGTCGCGAAGAGTCTGACACGACTGAGCGACTTCACTTTCACTTTTCACTTTCCTGCACTGGAGAAGGAAATGGCAACCCACTCCAGTGTTCTTGCCTGGAGAATCCCAGGGATGGGGGAGCCTTGTGGGCTGCCGTCTATGGGGTCGCACAGAGTCAGAAACGACTGAAGCAACGTAACAGCATAGAGCTTCTCCATCTTCAGCTACAAAGAATATAATCAATCTGATTTTGGTATTGACCTTCTGGTGATGTACTCATCTCCTGTGTTGTTGGACATGAGACCTAATATAAAACACTAAATTATAAAACTTTCGGAAGATAACATAGGAGAAAATTTAGGTGACCTTGGTTTTGGTAATGAGTTTTTAGATGTTTAAGACCAAAAGCAAGATCTATGAAAGAAAAAACTGATATGCAGAACTTCATTGAAGTTTAAAATTTCTGCTCTGCCAAGTCACTGAGACAGTGAAAAGACAGGCCACAGACTGGGAGAAAATATTTACAAAGCATATATGTGATAAAGCATTTGTCTTCCAACAACGTAAGAGACAACTATACACGTGGACATCACCAGAGTCAATATCGAAATCAGACTGATTATATTCTTTGCAGCCAAAGACGGAGAAGCTCTATACAGTCAGCAAAAACTGTGGAGCTGACTATGGCTCAGATCCTGAACTCCTTATTGCCAAATTCAGACTTAAATTGAAGAAAGTAGGGAAAACCACTAGGCCATTCAGTTTAGTTCAGTTCAGTCGCTCAGTTGTGTCCTACTCTTTGCGACCCCATGAATCACAGCACGCCAGGCCTCCCTATCTATCACCAACTCCTGGAGTTCACTCAAACTCACATCCATCGAGTCAGTGATGCCACCCAGCCATCTCATCCTCTGTCGTCCCCTTCTCCTCCTGCCCCCAATCCCTCCCAGCATCAGAGTCTTTTCCAATGAATCAACTCTTCACATGAGGTGACCAAAGTACTAGAGTTTCAGCTTTAGGATCAGTCCTTCCAAAGAACAGTTATGACCTAAATCAAATCCCTTATGATTATACAGTGGAAATGACAAATAGATTTAATGGATTAAATTTGATAGACAGAGTGCCTGAAGAACTATGGATGGAGGTTTGTAATGTTGTACAGGAGGTGTTGAGCAAACCATCCCCAAGAAAAAGAGATGCAAAAAGGCAAAACGGTTGTCTGAGGAGGCCTCACACACAGCTGAGAAACAAAGAGAACCAAAAGGCAAGGGAGAAAAGGGAAGATATACCATCTGAAAGCAGAGTTCCAAAGAACAGCAAGGAGAGACAAGAAAGCCTTCCTCAGTGATCAGTGCCAAGAAATAGAGGGAAACAATAGAATGTGAAAGACTAGAGATCTCTTAAAATGAGAGCTACCAAGGGAACATTTCATGTAAAGATGGGGACAAAAAAGGACAGAAATGGTATAGACCTAACAGAAGCAGAAGATATTAAGAGGTAGGAAGAACAAAAAGATCTTCATGACCCAGATAACCACAATGGTGTGATCACTCACCTAGAGCCAGACATCCTGGAATGGGAAGACAAGTGGGCTTTAGGAAGCATTACTACAAACAAAGCTAGTAAAGGTGATGGAATTCCAGCTGAGCTATTTAAATCCTAAAAGATGATGCTGTTGAAGTGCTGCACTCAATATGCCAGCAAATTTGGAAAACTCAGCAGTGGCCACAGGACTGGAAAAGGTCAGTTTTCATTCCAATCCCAAAGAAGAGGAATGCCAGATAATGTTCAAATTACCACAAAATTGTACTCATTTCACATGCTAGCAAGGTAATGCTAAAAATTCTTTAAGCTAGGCTTAAATGGTACGTGAACGGAGAACTTCTGATATACAAGCTGGATTTAGAAAAGGCAGAGGAAAGAGATCAAACTGCCAACATCCGTTGGATCATAAAAAAGCAAGGGAATTCCAGAAAAAACACCTACTTCTTTTCTTGGTTATACTAAAGCCTCTGACTGTGTGGATCACAACAAACTGTGGAAAATCCTTAAAGAAATGGGAATACCAGATCACCTAATCTGCCTCTTGTGAAACCTGTATGTAGGTGAAGAAGCAACAGTCAGAACCAGACATGGAGAAAAGGACTGCTTCCAAATTGGGAAAGGCATACATCAAGGCTATCTATTGTCATGCTGCTTATTTAACTTATATAGAGAGTATATCATGAGAAAACACCAGGCAGGATGAAGCTCCAGTGGCAGTCGATACTGCTGGGAGAAATTATTAATAACCTCAGATATGCAGATGACACCGCTAATGGCAGAAAGCGAAGAGGAACTAAAGAGCCTCCTGATGAAGGTGAAAGCGGAGAGTAAAAACCTGGCTTAAAACTCAACATTCATAAAACTAAGATCATGGCATCTGGCCCCATCATTTGATGGCAAAGAGATTGGGGGGAAAAATGGAAACAGTTATGGACTTATTTTCTTGGGCTCCAAAATCACTGTGGAAGTTGACTGCAGCCATGAAATGAAAAGATGGCTGCTCCTTGAAAGAAAAGCTATGACCAACATAGAGAGCATATTAAAAAGCAAAGACATCACTTTGCCAACAAAGGTCTATATAGTCATAGTTATGGTTTTTCCAGTAGTCATGTATGGATGTGAGGGTTGGACCATATAGAAGGCTGAATGCCAAAGAATTGATGCTTTCAAACCGTGGTGTTGGAAAAGACTGTAGACAGTCCCTTGGACTGAAAGGAGATCAAACCAGTCAATCCTAAAGGAAATCTACCCTGAATATTCATTGAAAGGACTGATCCTGAAGCTGAAGCTCCAATAACTTTGGCCACCTAATGCAAAGAACTGACTCATTTGAAAAGACCCTGATGCTGGGAAAGATTGAAGGCGGGAGGAGAAGGGAACAACAGAGGATGAGATGGTTGGATGGCATCACTGACTCGATGGACTTGAGTTTGAGTAAACTCCGGGAGTTAGTGATGGACAGGGAGGCCTGGTGTGCTGTGGTCCATGGGGTCGCAGAGAGTCAGACACAACTGAACAACTGAACTGAACTGAACTGAGTATCTGAGACAAAGAATCAAAAAGAAGTAACGCTTGAAAGACTACACAAAAAGAATACAAGCAAGCACTTCACAGAGAAATATACACACAAGCAGAATGCACCTCAAGTCCCAAAGATCTTCCATTCTTAACACCAAGAACCTGAGTATGTTATGTTACAGAGAAAAAGGACTTTGTAAATGTGATTAAAGTAAGGACCATGAGCTGGGGTAGAGTACCCTGGATTATCCAAGTGTGCCCAAACTAATCACACAAGTCCTTAGAAACAGTGACCCTTTCCCACCTGTGTTGAGGAGGAATCTAACTATGAAAGGTTAAAAGAAAAACAGCACTGCTAGCTTTGAAGATGTAGAAGTGGTTCAGGAGCCAAAAGAATACCAGTAGCCTCTAGAAACTGGAAACGCAAGGAAACATTCTATCTACCCTAGAGCCTCCAAAAGGAATGCAGCCCAGCTGATATCTTGATTTTAGTCCAGTGAGACCAGTGTTGGACTTCCATTCTATAGAACAGTCAGATAACACATTTATGTTATAAAAGCCACCAGGTTTGTGGTAATGTGTTCACAACAGAAAACCAATTACATATAGTAAGGACATTAGCCCATTATGGTGCTAGTGCCAGCAACAATGGCCCTATATACAGGAGGGTAAGCCACTCTTTCGCTTGCTAAGGCAAAACAGGAACAAATTGTTTTGGGGGAATGTGAGGTGGGTGAGTAGGTACAGATGAAAGTTTTTCCTTTTGTAACCCTGCTATGGCCTAACCAGAAGAAGACAGGCTTCCTTTACCTACTGCAAGACATCCAGAATAGAAAACCAGGTGGACATGCATAGGAAGTGGAGCACGAGGTTTGGTTTCCGGCACAGGACTGCTGCAGATGCTCTATCGGCTCCCTTACAGGAGAACCTAGTACAGAACTCCCTTGCCTCCCCTCTTTCCTTCATTTATTTTGTCTCCTAGGGAGAGATGTCCAAATGCCAGACAGAGGGCAGAAGTTTCCTCTGCATTAACTTTGAAACAGGCCATCAAAGAAACTAAGGAAGCTGTATGCCATCAAGGTTCATTACGTCCGTAATTCCTTCCTTTGGCTTGGCTTCCCACTGGAGTACTTGTCCACATTAATGAGTGTCTCCAATGGCTCAGCAGGTAAAGAATCTGCCTGCAATGCAGGAGACATGGGTTTGATTTTTGGGTCAGAAAGAGCCCCTGGAGAAGGAAATGGCAACCCACTCCAGTCTTCTTGCCTGGAGAATCCCATGGACAGAGGAGCCTGGTGCGCTATAGTCCATGGGGTTGCAAAGAGTTACAGACGACTGAGTGACTAAACATACAACATACATACTGGGTTTGCCAAAAATCTTGTTCAGGTTTTTTTGCCTCATCTTCTGGAAAAATCTGATTCAACTTTTTGGCGAACCCAATACATAACAGGTAATTAAATACAGGCAATAAAACAAAACCATAAAATTATATAATTCTGAAGTAATCAGGTTTTATTAATAGCTTAATTTTTAATATCTTATATACCTATCTATTGAGGTGGATGGATATATAATAGTAATAGGTGGTTAAAATATTATAAACATAACTGTAGAGTACTATAATGTTCTAACGAGTACTGACTACCAATTTACACATGTTTCTCAACTACTGAGTTTCCCTGTCTGTCCATACTTTACACTATCAGTGTGCTATAGGATTCTAAGGCACAATTCAATAATGTACATAGGATTCCTCTGTACAGGGTTCTAATAACACTGATTATCATCGTGACCATGACACTGTCATATAAGTAACATAACTGATAGACTACCGATGTTTTAAAATAATAGAGCAATCTCAGCCCTTCAATGAAAAAACGTTTCACTCTAATACAGAATCTAATGTCAGATAAACCAATTCCTCTTTCCAAAGACTTGGTTATTGGTTATCAGGCAACCTAAGAATACTTTTCAATACAATCCTATGGATTTGTGCTACATATAACCGTACATTTATAAAAGTAGTAAGGATCATAACTGTAATTTTAAGAGATAAAAGGCAATAAAACTTACCTATTACTACCACAGGCAAAGTCACTGATGAATCTTCAAGTAAAGAAGTTTCTTCAACTAATGGCATAGCTTTAACTTTTTGCCCCAAATTATCACCAAAATATTGCACTAATGAATTAAAAATCTCTCCTTCAGTTTCAGTGTCACTGTAGTTTCTTTTAAAAGAAAAACATGGAACAAAAAACAACAGATATATAGTCAATTTAGCCTTTATAAAAATCTGTCTCATTCACTTTTTATTTAGGCCACAAAATATTCAACAGTTCCATAAAAGGAGAAAAGGAAATCCTTTTGATTAATGCTCTCAAATTAGCTACATGTCAATGTACACCACTTTCTCAGAAATCCTAAATACAGTGGTCCCTTGCTATCCAATGGGAGTTGGTTCTAGAACCCTGCCCCCAACCCCCAAAAATCAAAATCCATGGATCCTTAAGTCCCTTTTATAAAATGGCATATTATTTGCATATAACCTACCTACACCCACCCACAGAATCTAAACTGTCTCTAAATTAACTGTATCACCTAATACAATATAAATGCTATGTATGCAGTTGTCTTCATGCAGCAAATTCAAATTTTGCTTCATGAACTTTTTCTTTCTCAAATATTTCCCATCTGCAGTTGGTTGAACCCATGGATGTAGAACCTGTGGATACGCAGGGCTGACTTTAGCTGCTGTCTCTTTAATGACTTGAAGGCAAGTTTTAAATAAGAAGCTATTTTTAATGACCAAAGACACAGGACTGTATTAGGCATTTTTACAATTATCTGAGATCTCCTAGGAATGGAAAGTGTCTCCTTCATTTTTTTTTCTTCCTCATTAATAAAAAGGTGTGTGCATTAGAGGCAGTATATATATACGTAGGCTTTCCTGGTAGCTCAGACAGAAAAGAATCTACCTTCAATGCAGGAGACCCAGGTTTGATCCCTGGGTTGGGAAAATACCCTGGAAAAATGAATGGCAATCCACTCTAGGATTCTTGTCTGGATAATTCCATGGACAGAGGAGCCCGGCGGGCTATAATCCAAGGGGTCACAAAGAGTTGGACACAACTGAACAACACTTCCACTTTTCATGTGGAACAAGATAGCTACATACAATATTATAAGGAAAAGTTACTGAACTTTTACAATATTACAAATTGTGCGTTTTGGCTAAACAATAAGGTTTATACATCTTATTCTCAGAGATACTGAAAAGTGCAAAGATCTTAATGTTGATTTCCAATCTACCTTCTTTCCCAACTGCCTCCTGAGAAACTAGTTTTGGCATTCTGACACGTTCATGCAGTTAAATGGAGCATCCTCTGAGCACAGTTAATTTTCTGCATTATACGAGATTACTTCAAAACGAATTCCTGAGTTAGAAACAGGCCAATTATCTGAAAGTTAACCTGAGTACTTACTAGTGGGTAAGTATGGTTATTGCTATTCCCCAAATGACAATTATTCCCCAAAATGACAATTATCAATCAGTTATTTCACAAGACTCACTGATCCTAGGGAAGGAAGACAAATGGAAAGAATTAGGCAGAGAGCAATAATTTCTCCTTCCTATAACCGTCCAATTCCCCAAACTACCCTGGGAAAGGGCAGAGTTCCCCAGGATACACTAACAGCTTTCCTTCCCCCAATAATTGGACTTCCCTATCAATACATTGGCCCATTTTGGTCAGAACAGATTTCATTTAATATGGCTACTCCTCACACTGCAAGGCTGCCCCTGGAAGAAACAACTTAAGATCAACTATCCCTTTCAGATCATTTCATCTCTTACCATTGATCAGATCCAGATGTACTAGCTGTCTTGCCTTCTGTTTGACAACTTCTTGCTTGACGACTGAACTCAACATGAGTGAATTATACTTGGGCTTGTCCCTCATACTTTTCCTAAATGTGTGTCAAGGACAGATTCCTCAGCTTCCTTTGGATGCCTCTTTTTTCTTAATATATATATTTTATTGAAGTATTCTTGACTTACAATGTTTCTGGTGCAGTCATTCAGTTTACATTTACACATAAATTATTTTTGAGATTATTTTCTATTATAGGTTGTTACAAGATATTCACTATAGTTCCCTGTGCTATATAGTTAACCTTTGGGGCTTTTTGCATATCTATTTCTTTAAAATTAGAACTAGCATTCTATTCACACTAAGTCAAACAAGTGGAATCAAAATGTCATAAATTTTTCAGTTAGGCAAAAATTCATGTTTTTTTTTTAAATATATATTACATACTATTTAAAAGATTTTCTACTATGCTTGATAAAGGTTTGAGAAAGAACATTACAAAAAAAAAGATGGAATGGCAAAACTGGAAAACAAACTAAATGAAATCGTGGAAGAACTGAATGAAATACAAGAAGTGAAGCAAACTAGATAAAAGTAAAAGATCATCATATAGTCCAGTAATTTTTAAACAAAGCTACTTATCAGAAACATATCTGGGGCTTTGGAGAAAAACAGCAATATCTGAGCATTTGTATTTTTCAAAAAATTTCAAGATAATTCTGATATGCATTTGGATTTTAAAAAGTGATTACAGGTTTTTCCATTAAATGGTAGGTTTGATGATATAGAACTTTCTGTTGATGAATCATGATACAATGTTATTAAGTAACAGTTACATAATCACAATAGTAAAAGATACTAATCAGCTTTCACAACCCATAGGGAGACAAAAAATAAAAGAGTTGCAAAACAAAATGGGAACATGATTAACAATATAAAATAATTACATACAGTTTGGGGGATCAAAGAAAAGATATACCAATCTGAATGCAGAGTTTCAAAGAAAAACAGAGATAAGAAAGCCTTCTTAAGGGAACAATGCAAAGAAATAGAGGAAAACAATAGAATGGGAAAGACTAGAGATCTCTTCAAGAAAATTAGGGATAACAAGGGAACATTTCATGCAAAGATGGGCTCAATAAAGGACAGAAATGGAAGGGACCTAACAGAAGCAGAAGATATTAAGAAGAGGTGGCAGGAATACACAGAAGAACTAAACAAAAAAGGTCTTAGTGAACACGACAAGCACGATAGTGTAGTCACTCACCTGAGCCAGACATCCTGGAGTGGGAAGTCAACTGGGCTTTAGGAAGCATTACTACAAACAAAGCTAGTGGAGGTGATGGAAATCCTGCTGAGTTATTTAAAATCCTAAAAGATGATGCTGTTAAAGTGCCGCACTCAAAACGTCAGCAAACTTGGAAAATTCAGCAGTGGCCACAGGATTGGTAAAGGTCAGTTTTCATTCCAATCGCAAAGAAGGACAATGCCAAAGAATGTTCAAACTACTGCACAACTGCACTCATTTCACATTAGAAAGGTAATGCTCAAAATCCTTCAAGTTAGGCTTCAACAGTATGTGAACCGAGAACTTTCAGATGTACAGGCTGGATTTAGAAAAGGGAGAGGAACCAGAGATCAAATTGCCAACAACCAATGGATCATAGAAAAAGCAAGTGAATTTCAGAACACCTACTTCTGTTTCGTTGTGCTAAAACCTTTGACTGTGGATCACAACAAACTGGAACATTTTTATGGAAATGGGAACACCAAACCACCTTACCTGCCTCCTGAGAAATCTGTATGCAGGTCAAGAAGCAACAGTTAGAACTGGACATGGAACAACAAACTAGTTCAAAATAGGGAAAGGAGTACTTCAAGGCTGTCTATTGTCATCCTGCTTATTTAACTTACATGCAGAGTACATCTTGTGAAATGCTGGGCTGGATGAATCACAAGCTGGAATGAGGAGTGCCAGGAGAAATATCAATAACTTCAAATATGCAGATGATATCACCACAATGGCAGAATTGAAGAGAAACTTAAGAGCATCTTGATGAAGGTGAAAGAGGAGAGTGAAAAAGCTGGCTTAAAACTCAACATTCAAAAAATGAAGATCAGGGCACCTGGTCTCACCATTTCATGGCAAATAGATGAGGAAAAAATGGAAACACTGACAGAATTTATTTTCGTATGTTCCAAGATCACTGCGGATGGTGACTGCAGCCATGAAATTCAAAGACGTTTGCTACTTGGAAAAAAGGCTGTAACAAACCTAGACAGCATGTTAAAAAGCAGAAACATCATTTTGCCCACAAAGGTCTGTATAATCAAAGCTGTGGTTTTTCCAGTAGTCATGTACAGATGTAAAAGTTGGACCATAAAGAAGGCTGAGCACCAAAGAACTGATGCTTTTGAACTGTGCTGGAGAAGACTTTTGAGAGTCCCCTGATCAAGGGGATCAAGCAGGAAGATCAAACCAATCAATCTAAAGGAAATGAACCCTGAATATTCATTGGATGGACTGATGCTAAAGCTGAAATTCCAATACTTTGGCCATCTGATGTCAAGAGCTGACTCACTGAAAGACCCTTGATGCTGGGCAAGATTGAGGGCAGGGGGAAAGGAGGTGAAAAAGGATGAGATGGTTGGATGACATCATCAACTCAATGGACGTGAATTTGAACAAACTCCAGGAGATAGTGAAGGACAGGTTAGTTTGGTTTGCTGCAGTCCATGGGGTTGCAAAGAGTCAGACACAACTGAGCAACTGAACTGAACTGAAATAGAGGGAACTTGGAAATACTTTTTTTTTAAGACCTTAAATGAGACATAATTCACAAACATCACAAATTTCACCCTTTTATTTTTTTGCCAAGTCATACAGCATGTGGATCGTAGTTCCCTAACAGGGTTCAAACTTGTGCCCTCTGTAGTAAATGCACGTTCTTAATCAAAGGACCACCAGGAAAGTCCAAAATTCACTCTTTTAAAGTGTACAATTCAGGGTTCTAAGTATAGTCACAAGGTTTTGCAATCATTACCAGTAACTCCAGAGAAATTTTACCATCCCAGAAGCAGACACTGCACTCATTAGCGCTCTGTCCTCACTCTTCCCTCCCCGCAGCCACTGGCAGCCACTAATCTACTGTCTTACTGCACGTGCCTACGCCAGAAATTTCAAATAAATGGAACCCCTCATCCACTATGTGGCCTTTGACATCTGAGTTCTTCCACTTAGCATGACCGTAAGGTTCACCCACGTTTTGGACGTATTGGTACTTCATTCCTTTCTAGGCCTAAATAGTATTCCACTGTCTGGATACAACATATTTTGTTTATTCATTCATGAGCTGATGAGTATCTGGATGATCTTCACTTTTTAGCTATTACAAATATTCTATGAACACTTGTGTATAAACCTTTATATGAACGTATGTAATTTCTCTCAGGTATGTTCTTAGAAGTGCACACAATGGCTGGCCCCTATGTTTAACATCTTGAAGAATGGGCAAAGTGTTTCCCAAGTCCCACCAGTGATATGCAGGTTCCAACGTCTCCACATCCTCACCAGCATGTGATTTTTTGTGTTTTGTATTTTAGCTACCTTAGCAGCTGTAAAGTAGCATCTCACTGCAGTTCTCAATGACTACTAATGTTAAGCATCTTTTCATGTGCATATTGGCCATTTGTATTTCCTCTTCAGAGAGTAATTCAAATTAGTTGCCCACTGTCCAACTGGGCTGTTGTTTTTACTGTTGAGTTTTCAATACTGTTTATATATCCTGGACATATGATTTGTAAATATTTTCTCCCATTTCACGGGTTGTCTTTTCACTTTCTTTATATTGTCTTCTGAATCACATGTTTTAATTTTTGATGAAGTCTATTTTTTTGTTGTTGCTGTACTTTTGGTGTCATATCTAAGAAAGCTCTCCCTAATCTAAAATCACAAATCTGTTCTCTTCTATGAGCTTTATAGTTTTGGTTTTTAAATTTATGTCTTTCATCTATTTTAAGTTAGTTTTTTTTACATGGTATGAGGCAGCAGTCCATTTCATTGTTCTGTTTGTGATATTCATTTGTGGCACTATTTGTTGAAAACACTTATTTCCATTTGTCTTGGGATCCCACAGAAGTCAATTTAACACAAGTGAAGGGAATTATTTCTTGACTCTCAGTTCTATTCTACTGATCTACGTTTACCTTTATGCGTGCATCATACTATCTTGATTATTGTTTCTTTGTAGTAACTTGTGAAATTAGGAAGTGTGAATCCTTCAACTTTGTTCATTTCTCAAGAATGTCTTGGCTATTCTGGGTTCCCTGCAATTCCATGTGAGCTTTAAAGTCTTTCCATCAATTTCCAGGAAGAAAAAAAAAAAGATAGCTAGGATTTTTATAGGATTACATTGAATTTGTATAGAAATTCAAGGAATATTGCCATCTTAAGAACACTAAGCTTTTCAACGCCTGAACATGGGATTCCTTATCATTTATTTAAGCCTTTCATTCTTTTCAGGGATGTTTTCTAACTTTCAGTGTACAAGTTTCACATTTCTTCTGCTAATTCCCAAATACTTCAATCTCTTTGATGCTAGTATAAACTGGATTGTTTTGTTAATTTCACTGTCAGATTGTTCACTGTTAGTATATAGAAATATAACAGATTATTGTATGTTGATCTTGGATTCTGTAATATCACTGAATTCATTTATTAGGTCTAGCAGGTTTTATGTGTGTGTCTGTGTGTGGGCCTCAAGCAATTTGATACTAGCCTCTCCCAAGACTCAAGTAGAGTATGTGCAGCCAAAGTCTTAACTTCTCTTAATTCTCCACTGAGTACAGGTGATTTGTTCTGATTTTCTACCATTGGTCATAAGTTTAACCTTTGTGTACCTAATCCATAATACTGGTATAAACTATTTGTAATAAACTTTCATGGTACTTGATAAATACTGGTTTAACACAGGCATGAAAAACTGAATCAAGAGATGAAATGAAAATAGGGTTCACTGAATTTACATAAAGCAGCAGTGAAACAAAGGCCTATTAGTAAGTATTCTTTGTAAAAAATTCAGAATCTAAATTATAAATTTAGTATTTCTGAACATATTTTACAGTATATGCATACCATATCATGGTCTAAGAACAGTGAAAATTTCCACTTTAGATATCCAACTTGCTGAATGTTTGTTCTGTTTAAAACAAATACTTATTTTGAGTAATAAAAATATCTACTTTTCCTTTATTCGGGGCAATAAATTAGAAAATATAATTAAATTTTAGGAAACAGTAAAGAACAGCACTTTATCCATATGCAAAAAGTTACCCTATTGTTAGGCATCAAGTTAGACAACTATTTGAAATTTAAGATGATTTTACATGCCTTCCATGTTTTGTCTTTGAAACATTATGATCCAAAGTCTCAAAACAAATTAAAAGGATGGCACAGGTAACGTATACGCAGAGTACATCATGAGAAACGCTGGACTGGAAGAAACACAAGCTGGAATCAAGATTGCCGGGAGAAATATCAATAACCTCAGATATGCAAATGACACCACCCTTATGGCAGAAAGTGAAGAGGAACTAAAGAGCCTCTTGATGAAAGTGAAAGTGGAGAGTAAAAAAGTCGGCTTAAAGCTCAACATTCAGAAAATGAAGATCATGGCATCCGGTGCCACCACTTCATGGGAAATAGACAGGGAAACAGTGGAAACAGTGTCAGACTTTATTTTTGGGCGCTCCAAAATCACTGCAGATGGTGACTGCAGCCATGAAATTAAAAGACACTTACTCCTTGGAAGGAAGTTATGACCAACCTAGACAGCATATTGAAAAGCAGAGACATTACTTTGCCAACAAAGATCCGTCTAGTCAAGGCTATGGTTTTTCCTGTGGTCATGTATGGATGTGAGAGTTGGACTGTGAAGAAGGCTGAGCACCGAAGAATTGATGGTTTTGAACTGTGGTGTTGGAGAAGACTCGTGAGAGTCCCTTGGACTGCAAGGAGATCCAACCAGTCCATTCTGAAAGAGATCAGCCCTGGGATTTCTTTGGAAGGAATGATGCTGAAGCTGAAACTCCAGTACTTTGGCCACCTCATGCGAAGAGCTGACTCACTGGAAAAGACTCTGATGCTGGGAGGGACTGGGGGCAGGAGGAGAAGGGGACAACAGAGGATGAGATGGCTGGATGGCATCACTGACTCAATAGACATGAGTTTGAGTGAACTCTGGGAGTTGGTGATCGACAGGGAGGCCTGGCGTGCTGCGATTCATGGGGTCGCAAAGAGTCTGACACGACTGAGCGACTGAACTGGGCTGAACAGAACAAAAGACTTCTCACATCCAGCAATACTCTTCTAAATGATCATTCAAACTAAAATGAAACGTTTTACTACCTGAGTTTAATCTTTGGAAGCATAAGCTTAGATTGTTACCAAATTGATACTACTATAAGAAAAACTGCTAAGTGTTAGTCCCTCTGCTAAGTCACTTCAGTCGTGTCCGACTCTGTGCGACCCCATAGATGGCAGCCCACTAGGCTCCCCCGTCCCTGGGATTCTCCAGGCAAGAACACTGGAGTGGGTTGCCATTTCCTTCTCCAATGCGTGAAAGTGAAAAGTGAAAGTGAAGTCGCTCAGTTGTGTCTGACCCTCAGCGACCCCATGGACTGCAGCCTTCCAGGCTCTTCCGTCCATGGGATTTTCCAGGCAAGAGTACTGGAGTCGGGTGCCATTGCCTTCTCCTGTTAGTCCCTCCGTTGTGTCCAACTCTTTGCAGCCCCACAGACTGTAGCTCACCAAGCTCCTCTGTTCAGGGAATTCTCCAGGCAAAAATACTAGAGTGGGCAGCCACTCCTTTTTCTAGGGGATCTTTCCCAATCAGGGATCGAACCCAGCGTCTCCTACATTGCAGGCAGAATCTTTACCATCTGAACCACTAGGGAAGCCCAAAAGAATGTTCTAAAGTCACAAATGAAGCTACTCTTTATCTTCCGGAACAGTAACTATGGGAAGTTTTCTTCCTCCGAAAGTTAGGAGACAACTTTCTCACAGTCCTTATCCTTTCAGATAAAAGACAAGATCCAAAATGTAGACATTATTACAATTGGTTTTAAAATGCATTCCTAATGAAATTGCTCCCCGCAAAAAATAATATTAGTAAATTATAAACCTTTTCCTAAGGAAATGTTTTAAATATTAAATATTTTCTGTTAAAAATTTTATATAAGAGCTGTTTATGCAATGAAAATATGGTTTATCAACCACAATTTTTATCCTTTTGCTAGCAGGCTTGTTTTCTTTTCTCTCTCAAGATCAAACTACAGCAAATACCTTGTTTTCATCTCCTCCTCCAAATTTCTGTACAAAGAGGTAAGCATATGATATCCACTACCTAGAGTTAGTTGAATGGCCATGAATCCCATGCCATGTCCTTAGAATTCAACTGTATTAAAAGGTGCCAAAAGGTTTTTGGACAGTACCTTCTAAAGGGCATATTATTTTCTCAAGGGCTTCAGTCTAACAAGTTTTCACTAGGAGAACTTGTTTTCTAGAATTCTCCAAAGGGTACCTGATACTCTCAAATCACTGTCAGGTAGGTAACAAATCTGCCTAGCATTTAAAATTCAGCAGTTTATTACATAAAATAATTTCTAATATCCAGAATTTAGAGACTCGTACAAAACTCACTGAGACGGCGGGCGAATCTGGATTACTGAGCTATTACAACAGGAATTCTGAGTTTTCTCTGTGCCTAAACCCAACTTTTGCAATTTGGTGAAGCCTCTGGACCTCTTCTTTGAATATTATTATTAAACATATAATAGGATTTACAAGGAAACTAAAAAGTAAACTTGGAATATGTCTTTATGTACTCCTACACTATATTAAATAACCAGTACAGTGACGCAAAATAACTACTGTAATCTTGAAGAAATAAACAGTATTTCTAGGTATCTGCAACAACCAGTGTGGCATGAAAACATCTGTGATTTCTACTGATGACCAAGTCACAAATTCTACTGTGGCTTATTGCTTATGTTCACAATTGAAGAACATAGATTTTGGTTAAAGTTGAGTGAAAATGCCTGGTACCATTCTATACATTCAAGTTCATGATCCATCTAAAGTCTATATATGCACCCCAATTAACTCGATCATAATCTCATATTTTACAAATGAAGTTTTGCTTATCATCATCCTAGCACATTTGTGTATACATAAAGCAAAGCATTTTATGAAAGTCTTCGTTAAGTTTAACTTGTCTTTAGGACAAGGTTAAAACTAGTTTCCAGTTGTTTTAGGTCTTTCTATAACTGAACGAGACGTTAGCCAATTGGGCTAGACCTCGTGCATTCACTTTCATTTTAAAACGTATCATCTGTATCAACCCTAAAAACGGTCCCCATAATGTAGGTCAAGAATCTTTTCACATGTTTCAAATTTCTACGATATGCCTGACTTACATGGACTAACATCTTAAAAGTCAGAAACCTATTTGTACCTAGAGCATCACATTTTAAACATTAACTCCCTGCCTCCCTTCAACCCAGTAACTTAGGTTATCAGAGGTTTTTTTTTCTTTTTTTTAACAGAAAAAAAAAAGTTTAAGATGTGGGTGTTAAATTTCTATAATATACGTGACTTAACAAGGGCTAACATCTTAAAAGTCAGAAACCTATTTGTATACCTAGAGCATCACATTTTAAACATAAGTCCCTGCCTCCCTTCAGCCCAGGAACTTAGGTTATCAGAATGTTTTTACAGTAAAAAAAAAAAAAAAATGTTTAAGATGTCGGGGCGGGGGTACCTCAGAAGCCTTCACTGAAACTTCGCTCTCTCGTTAAGTCTCGGTTCGCAGAGGCTCGGGGCCGCGCCGTCACCCGCACGGCCCAGGGCGAGGAGGAGCGGACGCCAGACGGGCCCGAGGAGCCGAGGCGGGAACCGCGGCCGAGCGGGGCGGCCTCGGCATCCCCCTCAGAGTCGTCCCCGAGTCCCCGCGCGCGCGGCCCGGCCCGGCGCAGCCCACCCGCCCCCGCCCGGGAAGTCACCTGAAATGAGCGGCCAGGGAGCAGCGGCAGCACCACACGGGCATCGGTGGCGGCGCCCCGGGCGCCCGAGCGCGACCGCCTCCCGCGGCGGGGTGGCCCGGTCGGGGCACCCGCCGGGTCGCGGGGGTCCTCGGGGCGCCCCGCGCTTCGCCGTGGTCGCGGCCGCCGGAAGCTGCGGCGCGGCGGCGGCGGCCGGGCTCTGAGGCGGCGGCGGCGGCGGCCCGGGGCCCGCCTCAGGGCAGCCGCTTCCGCTCCGGGCCGCGGGTGGCCGAGGTCTCCGTGCGCCGCTGTTGGGGGCGGGCCGCGGGGGCGGGCGCGCGGCGACGGCGGCGGAGGCCGGCGTGCTCCTCCTCGCAGGTGCGGCGGCGGCCGAGGCCCGCGATTGGCGCAACCGCGCCCGGGGCCGGCCGGGGGCCGGGCCTGACGAGGCGCTGGGGCGGCTGGGGCTCCGCCGAGGCCCGGGCACCGCGGCCGGCCTTCTGGCGTCTGGCCGGCTGGGCCCGGGGCCAGTTACCGGGGAAGAGTGGGCGCTGCTCGCCCCGGCGGCCGGCCGGTCCGCGGGAAGCGCCAGCGGGCCTCGCGGCCTCTGCGGCCGGCGCGCCCCGGCGTCCGCAGTCAGGCCGCGCCGTCCTCTCGCCGAGGACGCCCGGGGACACCGCGACTCCCGCTCCACGAAAACCGTTTATTTTATTTTATTTTTTTAAGCGCTTTTCCTCGCGCCGGGCCTGGGGCCAGCCACCCCCAGCTGCCGCGCGCCTGCTTTCCGCTCTGGACCCGGCCTCACGGTCGCCTGGGAGAGCTTGGCGAACGGAGAGGCCCGGGTCCCCAGCCCCGGGTTCTGGTGGGGGGCGTCGGGCGTCCCCGCCGAGGTCCCCCTTCCTTAATAAGTAAGTGGTGATGCTGCTAAAAAATATGGTTGCTCTGCCCTGCCCCAGATTCAGGGACTCGGTGTGTTTTATTTCAGTCCCTCCGAGTGATTATAATGCAGGAAATGGTTAAGAGAGGTACCGAGTAATGAGAGTCCCGTATTCGGTATTTTCAAGAAATGAACACGGGACGAAACCTGGGCCAAGTGCTTGACTGCATATACTGTTATCTGGGAGATGTCATTGGATCACTCCTTCCAAAAAGTGCTGAATATTTTTGCAGTTAAAATCTTGGATGCAGAAGCTTCTGTTTTTAAATACTTTTAAGTTCTCAATTTTTCCTGAATGTCGTCATGAACAAACCTGGACTTAGCAGGTATTTTAGAGTCTATGGCGCTTAAAAGGAAATTTTAGGACTCAGCCTCCCTCCAGGATTATATAATCTAAGATAATATTCATATATATATATATATTCATTTTACTCTGTTTATTTTTACTTTAGTGTTTCAGAAAGTGAAGCATAACTTTTCTGTTGACAGTCACATTACCCTTTTAAAGAACTAAATTTGTAAAAGCTATGCCAATCCTGAGAGTTGAAATATGAAGGTTTATGAGTACTTTTGTATAATTTTTTCTTTTCTTTATGCCTTTTTCATTTTGAGTTTTCTTGCAGTATCTTCAGGTGAAATAATAAAGTGGGCATATCAAATTTTAGCCTTAATCAGGCTTGTATTTAAACCTTGGTAATTTGCTATCATCGTTTTTACACTTGATAAGGCTAATGATTAAACCAGGTCACAATAATTACATAGAGGATTTTTCTTATAGCAAATAGGGCACATCAGAGCTTTTGTTTTTTTGAAATTGTAGGTGAGGTACTATTTAAATATAAAATTCTGGTTTGATGAGGTTGTGGGGCAACAGACTCAGATACTGCTGGTGAGAGTATAAATTAGCATGTGATGCAAAACTCCCGTATCTGCGTAGTAGTCTCTCAGCCTCCTTCAGCAGGTGTAATCACACATTTAGGGTGGAACTCATCTCACACCGGCATCCATTCCAGTCAGTGGTACCTTCTGGGCTTGCTAAACCCTCCTTATTGGTATATAATATACCAGTATTTTATACAATAAATTATGGAATCTGCCTGCCAAGCAGAAGCATGTTTGATCCCTGGATCAGGAAGAGTCCCTGAAGAAGAAAATGGCAGCCCGCTTCAGTATTCTTGCCTGGAAAAATCCCAAGGACAGAGGAGCCTAGCAAGCTATTGTCCATGGGTTTGCAAAGAGTTGGGTACAATTTAGTCACTAAACAACAACATGGGTTAGATTACAGTATAATAGTTAAAAGGACTGTGTATATTGGAATCTTTGCTCTGCTGGCAGTGTGATCTTGGGCAAGTTCCTTAGCATATCTGGGCTTTGGTTCCGCATCTCTAAAATGAGATAATACTTAGTTCATTGGTTGTAAGAACTAAATTCACAAATACTTAATAAGGCACTTCCCATAGGGCCTGGCATGTGTTAATCACTGAAAAAATGTTCTTTTTCATTATTATAAAAAATACTTTCACATTTTCTAAAATCAAAATTCCAGGACTTATTTGCCCTAATGTGATGTATCTGGAAATAGGGCCTGTAAAGAGGTAATTGAGGTTAAATGAGGTCATGTGTGTGGAACCCTAATCTGGATGGGTTTGTACCTTAGAAGAAGAAGAACTCTTATTCTGCCAAAGGAGGACACAGGAGAGGGGGGCAAGCCAGCAAGAGAGCTCTCAGCAGGAACCGAATCAGTAGGCTTCTTGATCTCAGACCTTTCTGCCTCCAGAACTGCGAGAAAATAAATGTCTGTTGTTGCAGCCACCCACAGTATGGCATTTTGTTACAGAGATAGTATGTTTGACATGTTTGTTTTGATTGACAAAGATAGTATGTTTTTATATTTTCTAGAAGCAAACAAAAAAATTGAATAGAAATTATTCAAAATAAACTGTTGCATTTCATATACTAGGTAAACCTGCCCATTGTTGTTCAGTCACTAAGTTGTGTCCGACTCTTTGCAATCCCGTGGACTGCAGGACACAAATCTTCCCTGTCCTTCACTATTTCTCAGAGTTTGCCAAGACTCATGTCCATTGAGTCGGTGATGCCATCCAACCATCTCATCCTTTCGCCCTCTTCTCCTCCTGCCTTCAATGTGTCCGAGCATCAGGGTCTTTTCCAGTGAGTCATCTCTTCGCATCAGGTGGCCAAAATATTGGAGCTTCAGCTTCAACATCAGTCCTTCCAATGAATATCCAGGCTTTATTTCTTTTAGGATTGACTGGTTTGATCTTCCTGCAGTCCAGGGGACTCTCAAGTCTTCTCCAGCAACACAATTCAAAAGTATCAATTCCTTAGCACTTAGCCTTCGTTATGGTCCAGCTTTCACATCCATACACGACTAGAAGAAAAACCATAACTTTGACTATACAGTCCTTTGTTGTCACAGTGATGTCTCTGCTTTTTAATAAGCTGTCTAGGCTTGTCATAGCTTTCCTGTCAATGGATCATATCATATGCTTGGTAGTGTAACACTCAGAGGGGTCTAGAAAATATTCTAGATAAACAGTTCCCTCCTTTACAGAAACTCTGGGAAGTTCAGATGCCTTTCAGATGTCTTTATCCTCAAGCCCAGTGATACATTTTAGTACAGAGAATACTTGTTTAGCTGTCAGTTTGGAATTCTCATCAACTCCATTCTCTACCTGGGCTTCCCTTGTGGCTCAGGTGGTAAAGAATCCGCCTGCAATGTGGGAGACCTGGCTTCAACCCCTGGGTTGAGAAGATCCCCTGGAGAAGGGAAAGGCTACCTCCTCCAGTATTCTGGCCTGGAGAATTCCATGGACTATACAGAGTCAGACACAACTGATCAACTTTCACCATTCTGTATCTAAATGGCAGTTAAAAAAAAAAAAAAAAAAAAAAAAAACGCTTCCCTGAATACACAGAAAATTGGGACTTACTGATACTGAGGACTTAAGATGGTGTTTGTTCCTGCAGTTTGAACTCAGAGGATTAAAAAATTCTATACCAAGAAGGCTGCTTGCTAAAAATACAATTTATTTTTGTGATTATTGTAGCAGTCACATTCAGTTATAGAGAATAGAACTCATGAAATTCATTCTAGCTCTTAAGAATCTCTCAAGAATGAGAAGACTTTTTACAGGATATTTCAGAATCATAGGAAAGCTGAAGACACATAGGTAGAATTATGAGAAAAGTACCCAAAATCACATTGTAAGAGCAGTTCACTGTTGATTAGACAGGATTTCCCCCTCTACCCCTCTTGTATCCTTGGGGCTGTTGTTGATAAGTTGTGTCTGACTCTTTAACAACCCCATAGAGTAACCCGCCAGGCTGCTCTGTCCATAGGATTTCCCAGGCAAAAATACTGGAGTGGGTTGCCATTTCCTTCTCCAGAGGATCTTCCTGACACAAGGATGGAACCTGTATTGGCAGGCAGATTCTTTACCACTGTGCCACCTGGGAAGTCCTCCTTCCACTTAGTTAAAGGCTTATCCGACAGTACTGAACAGTAGTCAGAGACAAAATATGTCAGAAAAGATAATTCATACAGAATTAACTGAGGTTTACAACATCAGAAGTTTTTAGAATAAACAGGAAAAAATGATTGAATGAAACATAAAAAGTTCAGAGCTAAAGGGAGACGTGAATCTGCAAATGCTTAAGATTACTGAGCCACCAGGGAAGCCCCATACTGAGGTTTTAGTTCAGTTCAGTTGCTCAGTCGTGTCCAACTCTTTGAGATCAGATCAGTCACTCAGCCGTGTCCAACTCTTTGCGACCCCATAAATCGCAGCACGCCAGGCCTCCCTGTCCATCACCAACTCCCAGAATTCACTCAGACTCACGTCCATCGAATCAGTGACGCCATCCAGCCATCTCCTCCTCTGTCATCCCTTTCTCCTCCTGCCCCCAATCCCTCCCAGCATCAGGGTCTTTTCCAATGAGTCAGCTCTTCGCATGAGGTGGCCAAAGTACTGGAGTTTCAGCTTTAGCATCATTCCTTCCTAAGAAATCCCAGGGCTGATCTCCTTTAGAATGGACTGGTTGGATCTCCTTGCAGTCCAAGGGACTCTCAAGAGTCTTCTCCAACACCATGGTTCAGAAAAAATACCGAGGTTTACTAGATGTCAAATAAGATTGTCAATCACAAATTGGGAACCACAAATTGATACTTACCATGGGTGCTTGCCAACTACCTCTGTAAGGATTAAATTATGCACCACTGAAGCTGCTGACCTCCAACACCCCCTGAAGGAACTCAGGGTGGAGAGTAGAAATGAGGCAATCTGTGCTTCTGGAAACTGGCAAGACAGGTCTTGGGATAGTTAGGTATTCTCAAGAACTGGTTTTATGAGCTCAGTTCTTGTATCTCTTCATATCTAGAAAAGCACTAAAATCCTTCATAGTGACAACTGTTTCTCATGACCAACAAGGAAATCAGCTGAAACTTTTAAAACAAAAAAAGTGTGCTTATTTGCATGTACTCCCTGTTTATCCTATATCCTATGTCCTAAAGATATACTATCTTTCCTCCCTCCCTCTTTGGAGCAGTTTCTTAGAGCTATCTGTGGTGCTGTTTCCTGGGCTACCATCTTAATTTGCCCCAAATAAAACTTAGCTCACAACTCTTACACTGTGCAATTTTTTAAGTAGAAGTTATGGCTACCATGAAGGGACCCAGAGCAGGCTTCCCTCCTTCCTTTATCTGAACTCTACGAGGAACCAGAGCCTTAATACCAGCAGTGGCCGCTTGAGCCCATCCACCTCCTCAGGGAGTCCAGGTGAATTTGGGTAAGTCTGCTAGTTCTTCGATCTCCTCTTCTGGTTAAAGATCCTGAGTTTTATTTGGTGGTAGAGCAAGTTATCTGCCCCCCTTCCAGTTGGAAGTACTGAGGGGGGCAGTTGAAGTGTCCTGGGGCATACCTACCCAGGGTCTGGGTACTGGGTGGAGCTTGGTTGAAAGATACTGAGGAATACCCAACCAGTTGAAAGATACTGGGTATGGCTCAGCCAAGGAATACTTGCCCAGTTGGAAGATACTGTGGGGTGGGGCTAGTTGAAAAATATCAGAGTTTTCTCAGTTGTAGGAGACTTGAGTAGTCTTGCCTGAAGTGCTTAGGTAAGAGGCTGATCTGACACTTTTCCTTAGTTTGGCTGCCTTAATAGAATTTGTTGGGATAAAAGTGAAGATATTACATGAGAGCTTTGCTCCCAGCTGGTTAGGGCTTTCCCTGGTGACTGAGAAATTCATGGGAGTGGTGGAGGCCAAGTCCTCATACCATGCAGTGGTCCCACATGGAAACCCACTCATTAATTAAACCACTTGCTCATCTGAGGGCTGCAGATAAGAACTGGCCATTCAGCGATCTGAGTACCCATGGTGGTCTTAGACCGCCAGAGGGAGAGTCCATGACATGTAAGACAAAGTGAAATGTCTCTGGGGTGACGCCTAGAGGAGGTAAACTCACCAGCAGTACGCAGGCCCACCACACAATTTCACTAGCGAATTATATCCCTGACGAATTCAACTTAAAATGGGAAATAAAATCTCTCAAAGGCAGAAATGAAGGCTGTCAGAAAGTCAACCTTCGACTGATACCCCAGCCAGACTCATATATAATACGTAGGGAGTTCATCCTTACAAGTACTGAGTTCATTGGGAAAATTATACTAAAGGAAATTTCAATCTAAAGTGAGCCAAATTGGGGTTCTTTGATATTCTACAATTGCTGTTTTTGCATGCACAGTTAGAAAAGGCCAACCATAAGATCAGACAGAGTGAACGGAATGCTTACTTTGATTGGTACCTAGAATCTTCTAAAAGAGGAAATGATAAAGTAATTTCTCTGCAGGAAACCAACAAGAAATTGCTTGAAACTATATCAGAGCTAAAAAGGCCGCAAACCCTGACCCCGTCTTCTGCTCTGCTCCTCCTATGCCCTCATCTATCTGAGCTCCCTGGTCCAGGTGCTTTCTCCTCTCAGCCTCCTGCTGTTCCCCTTCCCTCAGAAGAGGAGAGTAAAAAATCAGGAGTGATTATAGCTCCCTTTAAGGAGACACCTATTACAGGGAGAGGTAAGCCATCTTGGGGATCACCTATACAGCCTGGACCAGAAGAGAATTTAGAGCCTTGGCTAAAGAATTTCCTGATCCAGTCAGGATCCATTGGGATAAGAAATTTGAATTAACCATCCGGACCTATGAGCCCAGGTTTTCAGATCTATATCAACTAATACAGCTATTAGTTTTTGAAAGCAAACCAAGGGAATGGGTGGAGAAAGTAGGTTGGAAACACCCCTTAATGGACTTTGAATCACATAATCCAGAGGGTTGCAATGAATGTAAGGAATTAGCTCAGAAATTACTTGATCTTATCCCAGAACTTTTCCCTAAAACTGTAGACTGCACAAAGATTTCAACAATGTAAGCAAAAGCCAGCTGAATCAATTCCAGACTGTTAGAAGAGATTTGAAAAAAACTTTTAAGCAATGTTCTGGCTTGACACCTGAGTCATTCTCTAACCATAAAATTGATTTTTTGCTCTACTCCAACTTTTTAGATGGTTTGGATAAGAATTTGGCCACTCTGATCAAAAGACACTATCTAGATTGGTCTACATTACATACCAATACCCTTGTTACACTGGCTGACCAACTTTCCAAAACCATTAAAAAGAAAGAAAATGGTTTTTTTGCAAAATCATGAACCTTCAACTGTGCCAGTTAAGTACCTACCATTAATCCAAGGTCAACCAACCCCCATTTATTTCTCAACTGAGAGCAAAACAAGGTTTGTTTTTACTGCAAAAACCCAGCATATCAGAAAATGAACTGTGAGTTAAAAAGAAGCCTAGAAGCAAACTTGATTTTAGATTGGAGTTTCAAGTTAAACAAGAATAGGGCTACTTACTCCCAGGGAACCTGAAGAATCTTTCCCCTTCTCTCTTAACACCTTGGGAGAAGTAGAAATGATTATACAAGGAGAAGCAATGAAAGCCCTAATACATAGGGGCTGCCTCTTCAGTTTTGAAGTTAAGTGAAGTGAAGTCACTCAGTCGTGTCCAAATCTTTGCAACCCCGTGGACTGTAGCCTATCAGGCTCCTCCGTCCATGGGATTTTCCTGGCAAGAGTACTGGAGTGGGTTGTCATTTCCTTCTCCAGGGATCTTCCCTACCCAGGGATCGAACCCGGGTCTCCCTCATTGTAGGCAGATGCTTTTACCATCTGAGCTACTACCAAAATTAAAGGCTCTCTTCCTCAGAGTAATAACTTGGTACAGATGGTAGGGGTTTCTAATGTGCCTATTAAGGTTATTTAATCATTACCTTTAGAATTGTACTTAGGTGAACTTAAAAAAAGATACTCCTTTCTCCTAGTAGAAAATGCTCCTGTTTACCCAATAGGTAAAGACTTATTGGAAGCTTCTGAAGCCCATATTTCTTTGATTCCTAAGGGAGAGATGTTTCTAGATCTAAAGGATCAAGCAGACTTCCTTCATCATATAGTGTTTGTGACTCATGATGAGGATGACACTGAACAAGACAACCTGCCAGTCTTAGTACCTAAAGAATTAAGAGCACTTGCTTCTACTGACATTGGATGAATAAATCCCACATCCCCTATTCAAATTACTGTAAGCCCACGCCCAGTATTCGTCAGTATCCATTAAGGCAGGAGGCCGTAGAAGGAATAAAACCTTTAATGTCAGCTTACATTGAGAAGGGGCTTCTTGTGCTTTGCACCAGCCCTTGTAACACTTCCATTTTGCTAGTTAAAACACCAAATGGCAAGCATTGAAGATTTGTACAGGACTTGAGATCTAGCTCAGTTGGTAAAGAATCGCCTGCAATTCAGGAGACCCTAGTTCAATTCTTAGGTTGGGAAAATCCGCTGGAGAAGGGATAGGCTACCCACTCCAGTAGTCTTGGTCTTCCCTGGTGGCTCAGGTGGTAAAGAATCCGCCTGCAATGTGGGAGACCTCGGTTTGATCCCTGGGTTGGGAAGATCCCCTGAAAAAGGGAATGGCTACCCATTCCAGCATTCTAGCCAGGAGAATTCCATTGACTGTATAGTCCACGGGGTTGCAAAGAGTCGGAATGACTGAGCAACTTGACTTCACTGAGATCTATCAATGCTATTATTATCCCTCAGGATTCTGTAGTGCCAAGCCTTCACACCTTACTGTCCTATATTCCAAAAAAGAGTGACTTCTTTTCAGATAGATCTCTGCAGTGCATTTGTTAGTATTCCTGTACATCCTGATGACCCCTGTCTTTTTTACTTCACTTGGAAGGAATAACAATATACATGGACTGCAATGCCACAGGGCTATGCTGAGAGCCCCATTTACTTCTCTCAGATATTAAAAGCTGATCTAGATGAGTAGACTTTCCTCATAAGTCAGTGTTGATACAATATGTAGATAATTTACCTCTGTATTCAAACTCTGTGTTAAACAGTCAGCAAGACATTCTGAATTTACTCCAAAAGCAAGCATTAAAGGGACATAAAGTGTTCAAAGAAAACCTGCAATACCATAAGACTAGAGTAAAATATTTAGGATGTAGCATCTCTAAAAAAGAACTGTTAATTGATGTGGATAGAGTTGAAAGGCGTTCTAGTCTTCCCTGCCCTGAAGACAAAAAGACAATTAAGGGTATTTTTAGGACTTGCAGGTTACTGCAGGAAATGGATCCCCAATTTTTTTTTAATTGCTCAGCCACTGTATAATCTACTTGAACAAGACCAATCTGAACCTCTTTGCTGGAAAGTAGAGCATTCTGAAGGCAAGGAGACTTTAAAAGAATTTTTGAGCAAGGCCCCAAATTATGATCGACCCTTTTCCCTCTCTGTTCTTGAGCAAAAAGGGACTGCATTAGGAGCACTTACCCAGCAACATGGTGGTTACTGCTGACCTAGAATATTAGGGCCAACAGCTAGATTTGGTCGTAAGCACCACCCCTTGTCTCCAAGCTGTCACAGCAATAGCTGTGCTGTGTTAAACCAGAGAAGAAATACTCATGAGTCACCCTCTTTCTGTCTTTGCTCCTCACATTACTAAACTCTTATCACACACAACATTATGCAGCAAGTTGATTAACTTCCCATGAGGTTGTCTTGCTCTTGCCAAATGTAACCTGACACAGATGCAGCAAGCTTAATCCAGCTACCTTGCTATCGGAGGAATCAGATGTCAATGATGAAAAAAAAAATATATGATTATGTTGTTTTAACTGACAATTTTTTTTTACCTCCCAGGATTGATCTCTGAGAAAGCCCTATTGATAATCCTGATTTTATATTATTCACTTATGGTTCATATTTGCAAGGACTTCATGAAAAGTACCAGGCTGGTTATGCTGTTGTTTTTCCAGTATAAATCCTGGGGAGTAATCTCTTACCTAACATCTCTTTTGCCCAACAGACCAAATTAATAGCACTAACAAGAGCCTGCCAGTTGGCAAAGGGAAATCTGCTAACATTTACACTGACAGCCACTACAGTTTTGGGGTAGCACATGATTTTCTCATTCTTTGGAAACAAAGAGGATTTCTAATATCCTCGTTGTTATTCAGTCGTTCAGTCCTGTGTGACGCTTTGCAACCCCATGGACTGCAGCATGCCAGGCTTCTCTGTCCTTCACCATCTTCCTGAGCACGCTCAAACTCATGTCCATTGAGATGGTGATGTCATACAACCATGTCATCTTCTGTCACCCCCTTCTCCTCCCACCTTCAATCTTTCCCAGCATCAGGGTCTTTTCCAATGAGTCAGTCCTTTCCTTCAGGTGGCCAAAGTATTAGAGCTTCAGCTTCAGCATCAGTCCTATCAATAAATATTCCAGGTTAATTTCCTTTAGGATTGAACAGTTGGATCTCCTTTATGTCCAAGGGACTCTCAAGAGTCTTCTCCAACACCACAGTTCAAAAGCATCAATTCTTCGGCGCTCAGCTTTCTTTATCGTTCAGTCTCACATCCATACACGACTACTGGAAAAACCATAGCTTTGGCTAGACGGACTTTTGTTGGTAAAGTGATGTCTCTGCTTTTTAATATGCTGTCTAGGTTGGTCATAGCTTTTCTTCCAAGGAGCAAGTATTTTTAATTTCATAGCCACAGTCACCATCTGCAGTGATTTTGGAGCCCAAGCAAGTAAAGTCTGTCACCATTTCTACTGTTTCCCCATGTATTTGCCATGTTCTTTCCTGTGTAAAAATTAAAAGCCATCTTGGTAAAATCTTAAACAAGGCCTTCTAGGGGGAAGCTCAGATTTCCCTGTGTCTTTCAGACGTAAATGTTCTGTCTGATCTTCCTCAATTCTTCTATTGTATGTTTGTTCCTGTTAGGCATATAAGAGGTCTTTTTTTTTTTTTTTTTTTTGCATTCTTAATGGATTGCATCTCTGTTGAGATATAATTTATTGTTAGCCAAATGATGGATCCTTTTAGAATTAGAGGAACTAACAAATATATTAAGTCTAGAGTGCTCTTGTTGCAAACAATTGTATTGTTGGTACTCACAAAACAAAAGTCAAACTACCCTAGGAACTAAGAAGCTAATAAGAACAATTAGGAATATCAACAAAAAACTTTTAGAGAAACAGAGTCTAGCTATTATTTCAATGAGGTTAAAAAAAAAAATTTAAGGAGTTAGCGCAAATGAATAAAAATCTTTGGATGGTTACTTAAAATGGCATAAATAAAATAGACATCTGTGTGATTAAAACAAGACTTGGTTTTAATCAAGACAGTGATTTTTTTGGAGCCCAAGAAAATAAAGTCTGTCACTGTTCCCATTGTTTTTCCACCTATTTTCCATGAAGTGATGGGACTGGGTGCCATGATCTTCATTTTTTGACTGTTGAGTTTTAAGCCAGCTTTTTCACTCTCTTCTATCAGCTTCATCAAGAGGGTATTTAGTTTCTCTTTGCTTTCTGCCATTAGGGTGGTACATACCTGAGATTATTGATATTTCTCCTGGCAATCTGGATTCCAGTTTGTCCTTCTTCCAACCCAGCATTCTGCATGATGTACTCTGCATGTAAGTTAAATACTCAGGGTGACAATATACAGCCTTGACAGACTCCTTTCCCCATTTGGAACCAGTCATTGTTCCATATCCGGTTCTAACTGTTGTTTCTTGACCTGCAAACAGGTTTCACAGGAGTCAGGTAAGGTGGTCTGGTATTCCTGTCTCTCAAAGAATTTTCCACAGTTTGTTGTGATTCACACGGTCAAAGGCTTTAGCACAGTCAATGAAGCAGGAATAGATGTCTCTCTGGAATTCTCTTGCTTTTTCTATGATCCAGCGGATGTTGGCAATTTGATCTCTGGTTCCTCTGCCTTTTCTAAATCCAACTTGAACACCTGGGAGTTCTTGGTTCATATACTGTTGAAGCCTAGCTTGGAGAATTTTGAGCATTACTTTGCTAGCGTGTAAAATGAGTGTAATTGTGCAGTAGTTTGGACATTCTTTGGCATTCCCTTCTTTGGGACTGGAATGAAAACTGACCTTTTTCAGTCCTGTAGCCACTGCTGAGTTTTCCAAATTTGTTGGCATATTGAGTGCAGCACTTTCATAGCATCATCTTTTAGGATTTGAAATAGCTCAACTGGAATTCTATCACCTCCACTACGTTTGTTTCTAGTGATGCTTCCTAAGGCCCACCTGACTTCACATTCCAGGATGTCTGGCTCTAGGTGAGTGATCACACCATTGTGGTTATCTGGGTCATTCTTTTTTGTATAGTTCTTCTGTGTATTCTTGCCACCTCTTCTTGATATCCTCTGCTTCTCTTAGGTCCTTACCATTTCTGTCCTTTATTGTGCCCATCTTTGCATGAAATGTTCCCTTGGTATCTAACTTTCTTGAAGAGATCTCTAGTCTTTCCCATTCTGTTGTTTTCCTCTATTTCTTTGCATTGTTCACTTAGGAAGACTTATTTATCTCTCCTTGCTATTCTTTGGAACTCTGCATTCATATGGGTCTATCTTTCCTTTTCTCCTTTGCCTTTTGCTTCTCTTCTTTTCTCAGTTATTTGTAAGGCTTCCTCAGACAACCATTTTGCCTTTTTGCAGTTCTTTTTCTTTGGGGTGGTTTTGATCACTGTCTTCTATACAGTGTTACAAACCTGCATCCATAGTTTTTCAGGCACTCTGTCTATCAGATCTAATCCCTTGACTCTATTTGTCACTTCCACTGTATAATCGTAAGGGATTATGAATCGTAATATTTACAATAAGTTGATATTCCTTTGTTAGTTCACCTCTGTTCCAGAAGTACCACTCAAAGTATCGTCCTTCCTGGTCTTTGAATGTTCACAGGGTGCTGTATTACAAAAGAGAAACATGCCTTATGTGTAAAATAAAAGTTTCCAAAGTGCTTTTGACAAGAAAGGGCCTGAGGTCACTCTGTGTGTGCTACCGCAGTTGCAGATATTGTGAAGTCAAAGACACTTGTGAATATGATGCTCAGGACATTGCCTTGACTCTAAAATCAGGTGGACAGAGGCTTGGCTTATTCTATGATTCAATACGTAGTGCTCCCTTTAAATATATGAAAGTATAACCCTTGATAATTAACATTTTATATTGAGTCTCAGGTGTGAGATTTGTGATAGCTTGTATCATGGAAATAAAATCACATTATGCAGTTTTCTTCGTAATAAATACTGTCATTATACAAACTCCCACACTAAATTTCTTTCCGTTTTAACTCATGTTTAGCTTTGATGGGAATACAAGATTTTCCTAAATGTTCCACTGCTAACAATAGAATGAAAAGAATAGCCATGGATAATCTGCTGCTGAATAATCTATGTTTTGAGTCATAAGGATTGTCAAAAATCACTGTGTTGTCTGTCAGTGTATCAAATAAAGCACTTAAAGCTATACCTTACCCAAGTCCAATCATTCTCAGTAGACAGTATTTTATAAGAGGGAACATAAAATAGCTTGGTTTTGCAAAATGGTTTTAAAATCTTATTTTAGGTGTCCACTGCCATTGGCTTCAGCGTTCGCATTAATCCCCTTCTGTAACAAAAGGGTAACATGACTACCACCCAACCCCTTCAAAAAAAAAAAAAGGTTGAGAAACCAATGCCATCTGAATAGGGGCCTGGCTGCCGCTGGGAGCTGACTTTCTGAGTCAGCAGAACCGAGGTCCGTTTCTGGGAGCGATGCTGCTGCTATTGGCAGCCTGAACCGAGAGGCCTGAACGCGCTTCAGAGTCTGATTATACCGAAGACAAAGGATTGCTGGCATCATCAGTTCCCTGAACAAGCAGCAAGTGGGCATTCCGCCGCAGGGTGGAACTGGCTGACCTCGTGATCCTTCCCCAACTGTGAGAAAGTTACTTTTAGCTCAGTCATTAGGAAACAAAGAAAGATTTATATTTTGTGAAAACTGTCATTTGAGGGTGTTTTTTTTTTTCAGGACTTTTGATTTGAGAAAAACTAAACATGATTCAAAGTATGCCTTGTTTGAAATATTAGATATTTCTATACAACAAATTCAAAAATTAGTTTTTTTTTAATTAAACATTTATTGAGCTGCTTTGTCAAGTACCAGAGATATAAAAATGATGAAGACATACTGTGCTCAAGGAATATACAGTTTAGTGAGCTACATGAACATATACATATTTCATGTGTGAGATAAATCCAACCCCTCTGATCATTACAGATTTACCTGTAGAGAAGACCTGGGTGGGATGCCACTCTCGTCTTTTTAAAGTCTCAGTTTCCTCATCTATAAAATGAAAGCAATACTACCTGGATGAAATTGTTACATTATCTGCAAGTGTTTAAAGACGTATCTTTTAATTGTGAGGGAGACAGCAAATTAGCCAAGATGGCTTGTTCAGGCTCTCTCGTCCCATGTTTTGTCAATAATGACCGTGTAACGGCTGAAATCACTTACTGCACTGCGCATGCACCTCACGAGGTATTTGGCTTGGTCACTAATTTATGCTGTGCTGATATGAACGTAAAAGTCGCTTAGTCGTGTCCGACTCTTTGCGACCCCATACAGTCCACGGAATTCGCCAGGCCAGAATACTGGAGTGGGTAGCCTTTCATTCTCCAGGGGCTCTTTCCAACCCAGGGACCGAACCCAGGCCTCCCGCATTGCAGGCGGATTCTTAACCAGCTGAGCTACAAAGGAAGCCCAGGAATGCTGGAGTGGGTAGCCTATCTCTTCTCCAGGGGATCTTCCTGACCCAGGAATCGAACTGGGGTCTCCTGCATTGCAGGAGAAAGAGCTATCAGGGAAGCCCTGCTGATTGATTGAGCTCCACCTGCCAAGTGGCAGCATTACTGCTGAGTCATGGCTGTGTCCGTTCGGTCAGCCAGGAGAGAGAATACAGAGTGTCTACAGCTATGGCTGCTGCATCAGCCAGGAGAGAGGTTGTGTTGGGCTACGTTTTGCTATCTGCTGCTACAACTGCGTTGCCAGCCAGGAGAGAATACACGCATCTGCAGTTCCTACGGCCCCTTGAGTTTTCTTCCAGCTTCACTGCTTGCACCTTGTCTACCCTGGGTTCAATGAACAGCACGCACAGAGAGACACAGCAAGACGACTGGTGCTGTGAACAGGACCAGTTCAGTCGCTCAGTTGTGTCCAACTCTGTGACCTCGTGAACCGCAGCACGTCAGGCCTCCCTGTCCATCACCAACTCCTGGAGTCCACCCAAACCCATGTCCATTGAGTCGGTGATGCCATCCAACCATCTCATCCTCTGTTGTCCCCTTCTCCTCCTGCCCTCAATCTTGCCCAGCATCAGGGTCTTTTCCAATGAGTCATCAGGTGGCCAAAGCATTGGAGTTTCAGCTTCAACATCAGTCCCTCCAATGAACACCCAGGACTGATCTCCTTTAGGATGGACTGGTTGGATCTCCTTGCAGTCCAAGGGACTCTCAAGAGTCTTCTCCAACACCACAGTTTGAAAACATCCATTCTTCGATGCTCAGCTTTCTTCACAGTCCAACTCTCACATCCATACGTGACCACTGGAAAAACCATGGCCTTGACAGGATCAGCAATACACTAATATTTCTCAACTTGTCATCTACCTGAATTTATATCACATTGGGTGCTGTGCTTGTTAAAAAAGACAGCTTCTTGGGCTCTCTCCCAGACCAGTTTTATTAGAACCTGAGGGTGGAGCCCAGAGATCTGTATCTTAATGATGGCCCTCAGGGGATTCTTATGCCAATTGAGTTTGAGAAACTTTGCTTTATTCAAATGTGTTATACAGTTATTATTAAGTTATTGCATTCAGAACTAAAATTTGAAAACCTGCACAAGATTACTTAGTATGTGGTGGAAACAGGGCCCCAATTCAATTATCTGTAAATCTAATTCTCTTTCCATAACATCAAGTTGTGTCTTATACAAAAGGGGCTACTTGAATGAAAAATTTCATTACTTTTCCTAATGGGAGCCACAAACTACATTTCAAAACTAGTCATGTTAAGAATAGACAGTGGTAAGGGGTGGTGGTTCTCTTCTGAGAGGCTGGCAGAGATGATTCTGGGAAACAGTGAATTAGCAGGTCAAGAGATTAGCACAGGTGGATTTTAGCACTTGGATCCAACTTCCTTTTCTAGTCTCAGTCAGAACAGGTATCTCCAGAGTAAATACTTAGAAACTGGAGGCATTCCACCTGACTTCCTTTTTTGAGAGTACAATTGCCGTAGCTTAGTTTCCAAACTGTGTTCTTCAGTGCTCTCAAACTCACAAGGGTTCGTGGAATATTTTAATTTTTCAAGGGGACCACAGTGACACCTTTGCAAATTTCTAGTTTGAGATGGTTCACAGTTTCAGCATTAGAACATGCTACGTTTCTTTCTGTTACATAATAGCAAGGAAGGTGGTATAAAATCTGGTTCCAAGGTTTGAGAAGTTGTGTGTGGTGCCCAATCAGCACATTTGTACCATTAATAAGTAGTTGGGGACCTTTTCAGAGCAAAGTGGTATTTTTTTCTATTTATGTGTATCATTTTTTTTTCAAATGGCTACTACATTGATAAAACATAAATATTATCAAATTGTTTGGTCCTAACTACTTAACTAACCTGGAGAAGGAAGTGACACCCCCTCCAGTATTCCTGCCTGGGAAATCCCATGGACAGAGGAGCCTGGTGGGCTACAGTCCCTGGGTCGCAGAGTTGAACACAACTGAGCGACGGAGCCCAGGCATGCGTGTAATTAACCCTTGAGGTCTAGGGCACTGTGAGAAAGTACTGACTGCTGAGGATGCCATGAAGCTATAAAGTTGGGGAATTTCTGCTTAGGGTGGAGAGAGAAAAGAATTTGATTGATTCGGTTAAATACATTTATTCATAGAGAAAGCGTTCATTTCACTAAGTATCAGAAGGCAGTGGTCAATAAGCTGATGGCCTAGATAGTCCGGGCCCTCTCAGATGTGACAGAACTCATGAGGACGCTGGTGCACAGCTGTTTCTTCCTGAAAATAAGACAGTCTTTTCTGCTATTTCCTCTGCAGTCTACCAAAATCTTATCTGACTTACTGGGCTTTACCACTTCCTGTGACTTTGTGTTTCGGAGCACTGACTGCTTTGAGCCTTCTCTAATTGAAAGATGGAAACGGAAAAGAAAAGGCTGTCGCCTATCTCCCGACTCTGCTAACTGCTCACAAGTAGGTGTAAAAGGGTCCAGTTTTATGGTTCTGAGAGCACTCAGCATAGAGATGACTTAGCAAATTATCATCATTACATTTCTGCTTTTTCTGGGACTTCTAGTCAGTTTACAGAAATACCTTACAGTATTTTTCAAGAAACACAACCAGAAACTGGAAAATAAACTGATTCATTTTGCAGGTGAAGTGAAAGTTACTCAGTCAGGTCCAACTCTTTGGGGCCCCTATGGACTGTACAGGAATTAGGCCAGAATACTGGAGTGGGTAACCTTTTCCTTCTCCAGGGGATCTTCCCAAGCCAGGGATCAGACCCAGGCCTCCCACATTTCAGGCAGATTCTTTACCAGCTGAGCCACAATGGAAGCCCAGGAACACTGGAGTGGGTAGCCTATCCATTCTCCAGCGGATCTTCCTGACCCAGGAATCGAACCAAGGTCTCCTGCATTGCAGGCGGATTCTTTACCAGCTGAGCTCTCAGGGATCATTTTGCTGGGATGTAGCTTTAAGTAGTGAGAGGATGTTCTAGGTGGAAGATGTGCGGGGCTCAGCGCAGCTATGGAGACGATCGGCACTAAATTCTTGGCTTTTTTTCCCTGGCTTATTGTTTTGTAAAATGGGCATAATAATGTCTATCTCAGAGGGTTATTAAAAGGATGTAAAGTTATTAAAAGATTATTAAAAGGTTGTATAACGAGTGATAGCGTGGGGCTTGGAACATTTGAAATGTCCAAGAATTGTAGCCTTTTCCACAGATATCTCCCAAACGTTACTTTCGTTAAACTTCCGAGACTCGGTTTTCATGCTGACCTCAGTGCTGAAGATATCTACATTTGTAATATCAGGAAGCAGACTCCCATGTTGCCTCAGGCTTTCTGAGAAGGAGAGCTCTGTCTCTACCTTCTTCTCAAATGGTCTGTTTTAGCCACAGATGCTTGGCTTGCTCCTCCTCTGTCAGGAGTGGCTCAGCTAGTGGAGCATCATCGTGCCCTTGACCCTGCTCTGTGGAAGGGGAGGCAAAGGCCTGCCTGCCCCCTAGAGCTGCCCCCGTCCTGCTATTCAGGCTTACTTACGTGAGGAGCCGCTTGCTCCGCAGTACAAATAAATGCTCAGTGCCAACTTTCTGCAGGACAGGTCTGTGTCTTTGCTTATGCTCAAAATTACCTGTTCCCTCTCCAGTTCCTCTCTTTCTATCCAAAATTTACACATTCCTTGAATTATATCTTTTCTGGTGAACCCATTTTACAAGAGTTCTCCCCAGTTCAAAATCCCCGAGCACTTGCAGTCCTAACTATTCATTTAGCACATTTAATATTGTATAGCACAATGTATTACTTTTCCTTTTTTCCCCCGGTTTGTAGTTCATCTCCGGAGCCATATCCTGAGCTCCAGTTCGGGCTGTGTGGCGCTTTGTAAGTTGGTCTCCTTAAGGCTCACTTACCTCAGGTGTAAAAAGCCAGGATCACCTTCTATTGCCACCCTTTGGTATCCTTGTTGCACGGGGCCTTGTATGCAGCAAACTCCCCTCAAATTCTCAGCAAATACTGTGGAGGTTATGGACTTACAGAGGCACAAGTGAAGAAGACTGCATAAAATGTCAACTCGTATCCTAAATTAATTTCATTCATCTGCTGAATGTGTTGTGTTGTTATTGTTTTTCCCCTGAAACTGAGTTTGTTAGTTTGCTAAAATAAAGACCTTTCTTCTGTATCTTCAGCAGAGATCTAAAGGAAGACATAAGAGATCATTAGCCTCTTGATGAAAAGCTCGAACATTACCAGACAACTAGAGTTCACTGACTCAACAGTACCAACCGCAAGCCATACATAAAAGATGTTAGTGAAAGTCACTCAGTCATGTCTGATTCTGTGCAACCCATGGACGGTAGCTCACCAGTGAGAACTTAGGATGAACTGAACGGTGTCACCGGATTCATGGTCTCCAAAGGAGAAGCTTTACGTCTGGGACCAAAGACAGTCTCGGACACTCAGAGCTTTGTGTAGATTTTATTTAAAGTGAAAGTGATAGAAAAAGCTTCTGACATAGACATCAGAAGGAGGCAGGAGAGTACCTGCCTCACTAGTATAAGCGGGGTCTTCCATACTTCTCAACTAGCTGCTGACAATAGATAAAAACAATTACCTCAAGGCTGTGAGAATTTCACCCAGATCCTTTCCTGTAACATACATCCTGGGGTGACATTAGCATGAGATTAGCCAAAAGGAACCCAGAGCTTAAGGCAGTGGAAGTTTTACTTTCCAGGCCTTCTCCCATGACATTTGTCCAAAGCTCAAAAAAAGGCATGTACTTGAGCAAGAGATATTGCTGCCTATGAGGCTTACTTGTCTAAGGCAAAAGAGTGCGAAAAAGAATGTTTACCTCCTCCTTAAAGGGACCCTAGGCTTGGACTCCTTATCCACCTGCCTAAGTTAACTCTCTCACTAGGCTCCTCTGTCCATTGGATTCTCCAGACAAGATCATTGCAGTGGGTTGCCATTTCCTTCTCCAGGGGATCTTCCAGACCCAGGGATCGAACCCAGGTTTTCTGCACTGCAGACGGATTCTTTACCACCTGAATTGAAGTGTTAGTCGCTCAGTCATGTTCTACTCTTTGCAACTAACACTTTACCACCTGAGCCACCAGGAAAGCCCAAAAGATGTTATGTATAACATATTTCCAGAGCTTATGATGTGTCAGGCGGATTTCCTTGCTTTTTAAATATATAATTGATATAATCTGCACAACCACCATATAAAATAGGTAGTGCTATTATTCCTGTTTTATAGATGAAGAAATAGAGACAGTTTAGGACACATACTTCAAATTTAGAGCTAAAATGATAGGCTGAACAATGACCTCCCAAGGAAACTCATGTCCTAAATCCATAGAACCTGTGACTGTTATTTTACGTTGTAAAAGGGCTTTATGGATATGACTGCGCTTCCCTGGTGGCTCAGATGGTAAAGAATCTGCCTACAGTGCAGGAGACCTGGGTTTGATCCTTGGTTTGGGAAGATCCCCTGGAGGGAGGAACAGCTTCCCACCCCAGTATTCTGGCCTGGAGAATTCCATGGATAGAGGAGCCTGGCAGGCTACAGTTCATGGGAAACAGATATGATTAAGTTAAGGATATTGAGATGGAAAAAATGATTCTGAACCATCCAGGTAGGTCTAATGTAATTACAAGGATTTTTCTTTTTTTTTGATTAATACATACAACTTGTCTTTTGGGCTTCCCCTGTGGCTTAGCGGTAAAGAATCTGCCTGCAGTACAGGAGACGTGGGTTCAATCCCTGGGTCAGGAAGATCCCCTGGAGAAGGAAATGGCAACCCACTCCAGTACTCTTGATTAAGAAATGCCCCAGACAGAGTCATGTCACAATATTGAGTATAGTTCCCTGTGTTCTACAGTAGGTCCTTGTTGGTTATCTATTTTATATACCGCAGTGTGTATATGTTAACCCCAAACTCCTGATTTATCCCGCCCCCCACCCACCTTTCCCCTTTGGGAACTATAAGTGTGTTAGCCTTGTCTGTAATCATAAATGTTCTTAAAAGAGGGAGACATAGAGGGTCAAAAGCAGAAGGAGGAGATGGCACAGTAGAAGCGGAACTTGGAGAAATGTGCTTTGGAAATGGAGAAAGAAGGCCGTGGGCTAGGACAGACCCTATCTCGCAGCTGAAAAACACAAGGGAATGGATTCTCCCCTGGAGCCTCCAGAAGGAATGCAGCCCCGCCAAAACCCTCAAGACTCACTTTGGACATCTAGCCTCCAGGACGCTAAGATAATAAATTTGTGTTGTTTCAAGACACTAAATTTGTTGTAATCTGTTCAATAGGAAACAAATACAACATACATATGTTTAGTCCTGAAGGACTTAGTCTAGAAGTAGAAACAGGCTGAAACTGGGGGAAAAAAATTTACTTCTTGGAGATGCTGACAGAGAACAGGCATACTAAAAAGGGAAAAACCAAAGGGTTTTGTCCAAAAAGAGCTCCATGAGAAGCACCATTTCAAGACCTGGTCCTGACACTGGCTAACTTTTCTTGTGTAAACAAATCACCTTAGCTTTCTGAACTGTTGTCTCATCTTTAAATTGAGAATATTGTACTAGTGTGGTTTGATCATAAAGATACTATTAAAAAGTTATTTGACTAGGTAATATATACATGCTCATGGTACAGAATTGAAAATGTTCACAGTGAAAATTAAGTCTTTCTCTCACCTCTTGTCCTGAAGGTGTCCAAGTGCCCTTTGCAGGGGCAATTGTTACCCTTTTTTTTTATGTTGTTTTTTTTTTTGTTACCCATTTTTTCTGTATCCTTTTAGAGATATTTTATGCATTTACAAACATATACTTATGAACATATATATGTGTGTGTGTGTGTATATATATATATACATGTGTGTGTTATTTTTATCATAAAAATGATAGTATATTAAGCACATTGTCCTTCACCTTGCTGTGAAGTTAACTTGGTGATAACTTGGTGATTATTCTGTAGGATTCTGTAGTAGTATGTAATGTGATTCCTTTTTCTTTTTAGTAGCATAATCCATTGTTTCAGTGTATCAGAAAGTATTTAACCTGTTTCTTGTTTCTAGAAACATTTAGATTGTTTCTAGTTTTTTAACTGTTGCAAACAAAGATGCAATGCATAGCTTGTTACAATGTTACTTTGTATGTGTTCTAATACATCTTTAGGATAAATATTAATGTATGAAGTTTCTAGGTGATGGCATGTATTGATTAACATTTTGATAAATATCAAATATTGAGAGTGTAACACTCTCAAGAGGTGTATTCTAGCTATCTGTGTATCAGACCACTCCAAAATTAGTGACTTAAAACAACCATTTATTATTATTTTCCATTCTTCTGGGGTTGATGAGGTCAGCTGGATAGTTCTTGCCTGGAATTTCCCATATATTTGCTGTAAGATATATGGCTGTAAGGGTTTCCCTGGTAGCTCACCTGGTAAAGAATCCACTTGCAAAGCAGGAGACCCCGGGTCAATTCCTAGGTTGGGAAGATCCCCTGGAGGAGGGCATGGCAACCCACTCCAGTGTGCTTGCCTGGAGAATCCTCATGGACAGAGGAGCCTGGTGGGCTACTGTCCATGGAGTTGCAAATAGTTGGACATAACTCCGCAACTAAGCACAGCACAGCACATATGGTTATAAAGGCGGAGTTGTCTGAAGGTCTCTTTACTTTGTCAATAATCAGCAATCAATAATAAGAATAGAAGAGTTATTTGAGCCAAACTGAAGACTAGCCTGCTTCACCAGGGGCTCAGAGGTAAAGAATCTACCTGTAGAGCAGGAGACACAGAAGACACGGGTTCAATCCCTGGATCAGGAAGATCCCCTGGAGGAGGGCATGGCAACTTACTCCGGGATTCTTGCCTGGAGAATCCCATGGACAGAGGAGCCTGTGGGCACGCACACGTGTGTGGAGACTAGCACAGAAGTCTGGTCCCAGATACTCTGAGAAACTGCTCTCAGAGAAACACGGTTTCCAGCACAGTATTAGATCTCGTCAGGACAAAAAACATTAAACTAGTAAGGACTGCATTTCTTCAAGGTCTCAAAAAACAAAAACAAAAAATAGACCAGCACATTCACAATAAGTCAGTATGGCCTTGGTGCCTGGGAAGGGAGTCTCATCATCAAAGGAATACCATCATCGGTGTCCCAGGAAGACAGAGATTTAATCTTTATGTTTAACCTGGACATTGTACAATGTATGTTTGATAGGCCATAAAACAGGCTATTTTAGTTAGCATAAAATTCAAGTTAAGCCAGAATAACCTCCCTCTATCTCAATTATGTGAACATTTCTTTTATCAACTTACATGTGTGGCATTTGGTCTAGGAGGAACTGGAACTGGAGACTAAGAATTTTCAGACAACCTTTACTGTAGTGTAGGGTCAATCTATGTCTCCTCCTCACTCCCAGCAATATATTCTGCATAAGAGAAGAATGGCAGAGTTCATCTTGATAAGTTAATGATGGTATCTCATAATTTTTATTTGCTTTTTTCCTTTTGGTGAGGGAAATTTAACATTGTTTCATATATTTAAGAAGTATTTGTATTTACTTTTATGTGCATGTCCTCATAACTGTTCTCATAAATTGAGTCCATTTTCCTATCAAGTTTTTAGTTAGGGAAGCAAAAAAGGTTGATGGGCCTATGGAATAAACTTCATGGGCTGACAGGGGAAGAGAGAGAAAAAGAGGACCATGGGTCAGCTGTGCAGAAGGCATCCACTATTCTTTGCATTGTCTGTGAAAGTGATAAGGCCCAGAAAGAAATGGCTGAATGTCTCGACTTGTGGATACAGACCTTTGTGTAGGAAGCCTTGTGAGAAGGTTCATGTGTTCCAGACATGTTGTAGAAGCTAGGAAGAGGGGCAGACCTAAAGAGACCATGCAGTAAGGAACAGTGGGTAGGTAACACATGTGTCCAGATCATACAGATACCTGGACACGTGACTGATCTCATCTTCGATGCTTTGGTCCTTTATAGGATCCGGTAACTAGGACTCAATAGGCAGTGACGGAGGCAAGACGTAGAAACCCCTCAGCCTGACTGAACTTAAGTTTTCCACCAACCTTGTAGAATAGGGACACAGAATATAGAAAAATAAGTTGCATTTCTTGCCCACTCGATATGGTGGACTTGTTAGTTCACAATCACTTAAAACCTACAATTTTTGGTTTATTCAAGATGTATTTTGAGTGTGTGTTGTTTTGCTAGGCACTGTGTTAGTTACTGTAGACCCAGTGGTGAAATAGCAGTCAGGATTCCTGCCCTTGCGATTTGAACAGGTCAGCAGAGTTAAACAAATCATCATAAAATGAACTATATGATTAAAATAATGAAAAATACCCTGAAGGACAATGAAAGGTGTAACGGAGACATTATAAAAGAGGCCTAATCTAGATCAAGGGCTCAGGAAACTGCCTAGAGAAAAATGACTCTGGGAGGAAGGGGGAGCTTTTCAGGAAACATGTTCAGAGAGAAGTGAATTTCTTGAATTTGAGATCGATGGGGGTGATGATGTACTTGGACAAGTATAAAAGTTCTATAAAAGTTATCGAGGGCGTAAAAGAATATATTTTATTTTTGAAATAATTTTTGAAAAGATTAAAAGGTCTTAATTTCTAAAAAAAAAAAAAATAAGCAATCAAAAAGAAAGAAAGAAAAAATGCAAATGTCTTCCAAAAAATGAATCTGCAAGAATTTTTTAGGAATTCATCTAATAGCCAAAATACAAGAACTACCTAAAATGTCCAACAGTAGTGAATTATTTAAATACAGTACAAACACCCAATGGAATGCTATTCAACTTTTACAGTGTTGATGTAGATGAATTATTAGTTGGTTCCATGAATAAAAGGGTTTAGTAAACAAAATGAATGATACCTTATTTTTTTTTTGGCAAAAGATTTAATAATGAATATATGTTGACATAGAAAAATAGATTATTTCTGAGCAGTAATTTTCTTCATTTGGCATGACTGACTTTTCTAATTTTTCTAGAAACATTTTTTTCCTAATTTTTGTACCAAGAGAAGAATGATAAAGAGTGCCTTTTAACAAAACTATGAACAAGCTTGTAATGTTCTGGCTGTGTATAAATAGTCTTGGTGGGAGGGGCCCGGGCAGGGGAAGAGGAAGTAGCTCTGGAGCATGTAGTATCCATGTTCAGATTAATGCCTTCCATGAGAACAATAACAGCAAAAGACTGTTTCTGGCTTATGAAAAAAAATGTGTGATATTAATATTAAAGTGGGAGATAGGTAGAGATAGCCTACAAGAGGTAAACAATCTTGGTTATTCTTTAGCTGTTTCTACTAACAAACTCTTGTCACTGGACTTGTCCTTCATAAAGCTAATGCTGTCTGAGTCCATGTAGATTATACTCTGTATCTGGCATTCTTCTCCTATGCTGTCTTGTAACACTGTGCATTTCAGAAAGAAGGTCATGGGCAGATAACTTCAGGGACACCAGACCCAATCGCTGAGTTGCATGATGCCTGCTGTGTTTGTTTTGAAACTTTGCAAAAGAAAAAAGTGCGAGACCTTCAAGAGGATATAAAACCTCTCCCTATTCCCGAGAAGCAGGGGAGCAGTTCTTGAGGCCCTAGCCTGCTGTGTTTCCCTTTTGCCTGACAAAATTAATAAAGCTAATCTTTTCTATTTCCTCCAAACTCCCTCTCGTATTTCTATTTGGCATTGGAGCCAAGGTTTTGGCAAAAATATCCTCTTCATTCTTATTTACAAAGCTCATTTGAGTAAGTTATGTTTATGAGGCCTAGAATTGTCTTTTGTTGTCGTTGTTTAGTTGCTAAGTCGTTCAACTCTTTGCACCCGCATGGAATGTAGCTGCCAGTTTGAGCCATAAATAGTGGTGACAAAATAAAGGTATCATTTGTTTTTAAAAAAATGTATCCATCACACGAGCAGTTCCATATAATAATAATACAGACTTTTATTTTCTTGGGCTCCAAAATCACTGCCAATGGTGACTGCAGCCATGAAATTTAAAAATGTTTGCTCCTTGGAAGAAAAGCTATGACAAACCTAGACAGTGTATTAAAAAGCAGAGACAGCACTTTGCTGACAAATGTCTGTATAATCAAAGCTATTGTTTTTCTAGTAGTCATATTTATGGATGTGAGAATTGGACTATAAAGAAGGCTGAGCACTAAAGAATTGATGCTTTCAAACTGTGGTGCTAAAGAAGACTCTTGAGAGTCCCTTGGACTGCAAGGAGATCCAACCAGTCAATTCTAAAGGAAACCAACCCTGAGTATTGATTGGAAAGGCTGAAGCTGAAGCTGAAGCTCCAATACTTTGGCCACCTGATGCAAAGCACTGACTCATTGGAAAAGACTGATGCTGGGAAAGGTTGAGGGCAGGAGGAGAGGGAGGTGCAGAGCATGAGATGGTTGGATGGCCTCATCAATTCAATGGACACGAGTTTGAGCAAACTCCAGAAGATGGTGAAGGACAGGGAAGCTGGCATGCTGCAATCCATGGGATCGCAGAGTCAGACATGACTGAGCGACGGAACAACAAGGGTGGAGTATCATTTGAGGTCCAGATTCTGTTCCTGAGATAATTGTGCTGATCACCCTGTATAGACGCCCCTCCTGAGACTGAGTGAAGCATATTTCAAGCATCACATTCGAGTCTCCACTCATGCATTCCATTTTGTACCACTGCAAAGAGCATGAGCCATTTCAGAGGTGCTTTCAAAAAAGCGCATGTGTTATTTTGACAGCGGCCTTACGGAGATGAAGGTATTTATACCTGCCCCATGTACAGTGAAAAGCCTGAGAATTAATGCTTTCAGTCGATTGCATTTTCTTGGAAAATTAATGGTGTTGGTTCGTTTGGAAACAAACACTGCAATGGGATGCCCATGTGATGTGATTGCCCAGACGTTGGACTCTTAGAATACAAGTGCTGAGCTCCCTCTAGTGACAATAAAATAGACACATTTGAGAACTGTGACACTTGTACTTATTTTGCAATTCGATTCAATAATTTTTAATTTCATTAAATCAGTTGCTTTCCATTCCACTTAATTTACACAACCAATATTTTGAATCAGAAAGCTTACTAAGAAAACATTTAGTAAAACTATAATTTTAAAAGATCATTAAAAAACAATAAATTATAATTGTAAAAACTGAGAATGTTTCATGTGAGTATAGCATAGTGTGAAAAAGAAAATATTCCAGCTGAGTTTGTTTCTGTAAGGGCCCCCTCCACACAACACACACACACACACACACACACACACACACACACATCCCCAGCTCTGTTCCAGTACAGCACTCATCATGAAGCCCATACCTTCCTTCCTTCTTCAGCCTGCATGCAGAAGGTAAGATGAGGGTTGCTCCATGGATACAGGGGCATGAGAATACAGGGGGAGGGAGGTGAGGATACAAGTGGATGAGGATACAGGGGGGTGAGGATACAGGGAGGTGAGGATACAGGGGCATGAGGATACAGGGGGATGAGGATACAGGGGGGTGAGGATACAGGGAGGTGAGGATACAGGGGGGTGAGGATACAGGGGGATGAGGATACAGGGGGGTGAGGATACAGGGGGATGAGGATATGGGGGGTGAGGATAGAGGGGAATGAGGATACAGGGGGGTGAGGTTACAGGGGAATGAGGATACAGGGGAATGAGGATACAGGGGGGTGAGGATACAGGGGGGTGAGGATACAGGGGGATGAGGATACAGGGGGGTGAGGATACAGGGGCATGAGGATACGGGGGATGAGGATACAGGGGGGTGAGGATACAGGGGGATGAGGATACGGGGGGGTGAGGATCAGGGGAATGAGGATACAGGGGGGTGAGGTTACAGGGGAATGAGGATACAGGGGGATGAGGATACAGGGGGGTGAGGATACAGGGGGGTGAGGATACAGGGGGATGAGGATACAGGGGGGTGAGGATACAGGGGGATGAGGATACAGGGGGGTGAGGATACAGGGGGTGAGGTTACAGGGGAATGAGGATACAGGGGGATGAGGATACAGAGGCGTGAGGATACAGGGGGGTGAGGATACAGGGGGGTGAGGATACAGGGGGATGAGGATACAGGGGCGTGAGAATACAGGGGCGTGAGGATACAGGGGGATGAGGATACAGAGGGGTGAGGATACAGGGGCATGAGGATACGGGGGGTGAGGATACAGGGGCGTGAGGATACAGGGGGGTGAGGATAGGGGGATGAAGATACATGGGGCTGAGGATACAGGGGGATGACTGCTACCACTACTGGAAAAGCGAAACCTCACAAGAGTGTGTCCTATTGATGAACCACTAAGATTATGCCTTTTTGTTTTTAGAAGTCCAAAGAGTCTTTGCTACTGGTTGTGAGTTATGCTTTTCCAGACCAAAACAACTCATCTCACAAATCAACTACCATCATACTTTGTGTTAACAATTAAGTGTAAGAAAAACTGAAACCAAAATAGTTATTAGAACAGAAGCATCTATTGGACACAGGTATCTGCAATCCCTCCCCTACCCTACCACCAGAATGACATTTTCAACAGCCCCAATCTCATCCTGTTACTTCTCTTCTTAAAGTTCTTCAGGCCTGAAAGAGGAGGCACAGTCCAGTAATTGGAGCTTGGGACCTGGAACCACACTGCTGAAGTTCAGGACCTGCCTCTGACTCTTGATAGCTGGGTGACCTTGAGCAAGCTAGTGAACTTCATCTGCAGAATGATGGTAAACAATAACAGTGTCTGCTTCAAATGACTAAAGGATCCTTTGGCATATGGCAAAGCCATATGATCTGCTCTCTTATGAGAATGGCAGGACTGGGTCCTGGGCTGGTTATTTACGTATGTCTCTCATCACTAGGCTTCTCCAAATAGAAAATAGTACTTTTCTATTTGAGGAATGAGATTTGGTAGGGTCTCCTCAATAACAGAAGCCAAGTTTTTTCCCTACTTTATCTTTCAGAGCTCAGTGGAGTCCGTATTCTTTGTTATGTGCTGAAATTTCTCAGCAATCTACCTGAGACATATTTTTACAAACTTAACACACTACTCTGTCTATCAGATTAGTCCCCTAAATCTATTGCTCACTTCCACTGTATAATCATAAGGGATTTGATTTAGGTCATACCTGAACGGTCTAGTGGTTTCCCCTACTTTCTTCAATTTAAATCTGAATTTGGCAATAAGGAGTTCATGGTCTGAGCCACAGTCAGCTCCTGGTCTTGTTTTTGCTGACTGTATAGAGCTTCTCCATCTTTGGCTGCAAAGAATATAATCAACCTGATTTCGGTGTTGACCATCTGGTGATGTCCATGTGTAGAGTCTTCTCTTGTGTTGTTGGAAGAGGGTGTTTGCTATGACCAGTGCGTTCTTTTGGCAAAACTCTATTAGCCTCTGTCCTGCTTCATTCCGTATTCCAAGGCCAAATTTTCTTGTTACTCCAGGTGTTTCTTGACTTCCTACTTTTGCATTCCAGTCCCCTATAATGAAAAGGACATCTGTTTTGGGTGTTAGTTCTAAAAGGTCTTGTAGGTCTTCATAGAACCATTCAACTTCAGCTTCTTCAGTGTTACTGGTTGCGGCATAGACTTGGATTACTGTGATACTGAATGGTTTGCCTTGGAAATGAACAGAGATCATTCTGTCATTTTTGAGATTGCATCCAAGTACTGCATTTCGGACTCTTTTGTTGACCATGATGGCTACTCCATTTCTTCCAAGGGATTCCTGCCCACAGTAGTAGATATAATGGTCATCTGAGTTGAATTCACCCATTCCAGTTCATTTTAGTTCGCTGATTCCTAGAATGTTGACGTTCACTCTTGCCATCTCCTGTTTGACCACTTCCAATTTGCCTTGATTTAAACATTCCAGGTTCCTATGCAATATTGCTCTTTACAGCATTGGACCTTGCTTCTCTCACCAGTCACATCCACAACTGGATATTGTTTTTGCTTTGGCTCCATCCCTTCATTCTTTCTGGCAGAAAGTGAAGAGGAACTAAAAAGCCTCTTGATGAAAGTGAAAGTGGAGAGTGAAAAAGTTGGCTTAAAGCTCAACATTCAGAAAACTAAGATCATGGCATCCAGTCCATCACTTCATGGGAAATAGAAGGGGAAACAGTGGAAACAGTGTCAGACTTTATTTTTCTGGGCTCCAAAATCACTACAGATGGTGACTGCAGCCATGAAATTAAAAGACGCTTACTCCTTGGAAGGAAAGTTATGACCAACCTAGATAGCATATTCAAAAGCAGAGACATTACTTTGCCAACAAAGGTCCATCTAGTCAAGGCTATGGTTTTTCCAGTGGTCACGTATAGATGTGAGAGTTGGACTGTGAAGAAGGCTGAGCACCGAAGAATTGATGCTTTTGATCTGTGGTGTTTGAGAAGACTCTTGAGAGTCCCTTGGACTGCAAGCAGATCCAACCAGTCCATCCTAAAGGAGATCATTCCTGGGTGTTCATTGGAAGGACTGATGTTGAAGCCGAAACTCCAATACTTTGGCCACCTGATGCGAAGAACTGACTCATTGGAAAAGACCCTGATGCTGGGAAAGATTGAGGGCAGGAGGAGAAGGGGATGACAGAGGATGAGATGGTTTGATGGCATCACCGACTCAATGGACATGAGTTTGGGTGGACTCCGGGAGTTGGTGATGGACCGGGAGGCCTGGTGTGCTGTGGTTCATGGGGTCTCAAAGAGTCGGACATGACTGAGCAACTGAATTGAATTGAACTTAACACTCTACTACTTCAAATATAAATTCTTCACTGTTTCTAACCTGGTTTATTCACTATGTTTAGCACAACCTTTTCTATCTCCTTTTCTCCTCCCTTTTCTACCTCCAGCCCTCCTTTCTCCCTTCCTTCAATTCTTCCTTCCTTCCTTCCTTGGCTGGCATGCACAGCAGCCACTCCTTTTACTATCCTTAAGGATTAGCTCAAACTCCACTTCCGTAGTGGACATTTTGATCAGGGAAATTATTGTCGAGTATAAAGTACACCATATGAATTCTTCAGTAAATAACTTAAGAATACACTGGCTTATGCAAGGTTTGGGGCATCTTAGGAAGAACACACTTAAGGTCTTGCCCTTGAATGGGAGCAAAAGTATGTTAGCTTTCTCATCGTCCTGGTTTCTCTTGTGGTGGGAAAAGAATGCTGGGCTTACTGCTCACCAGAGGTTGCCTGGTTAGTGTCAGAATATTTCCCAAGTCTCTGATTTTGCCAAGTTATAGGCCCTGACACTTCTACGACATAAGAAACTTATTTTAAATATTTTCCTAGTGTTTAATTTAGGGAAATTGAGCATTTAAAATTAAGATTACAAAATCACCAATTTTTATTAACATGACTGAAGACACTAAAAAGAGAATTTATCTTCAAAATTTAACATCATGACTTATGCCTGTTAACTTACTTATTTTTTTATTTTACAAATTTTATTGAAATGTAGTTGATTCACAACATTGTGTTAGTTTCAGCTATACAGCAAAATGATTCAGTTTTATTTATATATGTATTATTTTTACTGGAATATAATTGCTTTTCTATGCTGTGTTAGTTTCTGCTGCACAAGGAAGTGAATCAGTCGTGTGCACACAGATATCCCCTTCCGCTTGGACCTGCCTCCTACCCCACTGCATCCTGCCCATCTAGGTCATCACAGAGCACCAACCTGAGCTTCCTGTGCCTTTTATCAGCTTCCCACGGGCCATCTTCTTCTACACACGGCAGTGTATATGTGTCCACCCCAATCTTCCGGCCTGTCACACCCTTCCCTTCCTCTCCATGTCAACATGTCTGCTCTCTATGTCTGCATCTCTGTTTCTGCCTTGGAAATAGGTCCATGTGTACGATTTTTCTAGATTCCATATACACATGTTAATATATAATGTTTGTTTTTCTCTTTCTGATTTCACTTCACTCTGTATGACAGACTCTAGGTCCATCCATGACTCTCTAAGTGACCCTGTTTAATTCTCTTTAGTGGTGAGTAATATGCCCTTGTATAGATGGACCACATCTTCTATATTCATTCATCTGTCAGTGGACATCTAGGTTGCTTCCGTTTCCTGGCTATTGTGAATAGCGCTGTAATGAACACTGGCATACATGTGTCTTTTTCAGTTATGGTTTTCTTGGGGTACATGCCAAGTAGTGGGATTGCGGGGTCATATGGTGGTTCTGTGTTTAGGTTTTGAAGGAACGTCTGTACTGTTCTCCACAGTGGCTGTATCAATTTGCATTCTCACAAATAGTGTAGGAGGATTCCCTTTTCTCCACACCCTCTCCAGGATTTGTTATTTGTAGATTTTTTGATGTTGGCCATTCTGACTGGCATAAAATGGTATCTCACGGTAGTTTTGATTTGCATTTCTCTAATAACGAGCACTGTTGAGCTTTTTTATATGTGCCTTTTGGTCATCTGTATGTCTACTTGGCACCTGGTCCCATCACTTCATGGGAAATAGATGGGGAAACAGTGGAAACAGTGTCAGACTTTATTTTGGGGGGCTTCAAAATCACTGCAGATGGTGATTGCAGTGAAATTAAAAGACACTTACTCCTTGGAAGGAAAGTTATGAGCAACCTAGATAGCATATTCAAAAGCAGAGACATTACTTTGCCAACAAAGGTCTGTCTAGTCAAGGCTATGGTTTTTCCAGTGGTCATGTATGGATGTGAGAGTTGGACTGTGAAGAAAGCTGAGTGCTGAAGAATTGATGTTTTTGAACTGTGGTGTTGCAGAAGACTCTTGAGAGTCCCTTGGACTGCAAGGAGATCCAACCAGTCCATCCTAAAGGAGATCAGTCCTGGGTGTTCAATGGAAGGAATGATGCTAAAGCTGAAACTCCAATACTTTGGCCACCTCATGCAAAGAGTTGACTCATTGGAAAAGACCCTGATGCTGGGAGGGATTGGGGGCAGGAGGAGAAGGGGACGTCAGAGGATGAGATGTCTGGATGGCATCACTGACTTGATGGACGTGAGACTAAGTGAACTCCGGGAGTTGGTGATGGACAGGGAGGCCTGGCGTGCTGCGGTTCATGGGGTCGCAAAGAGTCGGACACGACTGAACAACTGAACTGAACTGAACTGAACTTTTTAAAAGCCTTTCCACATTTGTCTTTTCATTTCATACTTCCAGCAAATTCACAGGAATTGTTCTTCAAATGTGCTTTAAGTGATCATGACTGAGAACTTGAGGAGCGTACTTAGCTTCCTCTTTTCCAATTAGTGAGCCACTTACTAGAGGTCTTTCACTGGGTCTCTGTATGAGTGATTATTTACTTTGAATTGTCTAAGTAAGGTCTTGGTTCAAAATCTGGGCTGGATTAGATTTCTCTGCACCTTCTTGTATGATTTTTTTTTTTTATATAATGGATTTTCAAGGATGTGGAGTATGGGCAGAGGAGGAAAGACATAGGAATGGAGAAAGACATGTCTAAAGTCTGAAAAATATGATATGCACACCAGAAAGTGTGGAAACGGAGTACTTTTTGAAGGACAGACAGGAAAGGGCGTGGTCAGCTGTCCTCAGCGCTGGAGGCCGGGGGGTGATTGTCTGGGTGCTGTCTGACCGCCTTCCTCCAACACTGCACACTCTCTCTCCTGCTGCTTTTAATAGAGGACTGATTTCAGGGAGGAAGTAATCCTGAATGATACATTAAATAAAAGGAAAATATTCTTCAGAAAATTCAAGAATACACAAGATAATATAGATACTCACCAAACACTAATTGAACACTGATTATATGCTGGACTCTGGGGATACAGTTATAATAGAGACAACCCTGCTCTCAAGGAGCTTATCAGTCAATGAAGGACAAAAGTAGTAATAACAGCCATTTATTAAATGCTTACACTATGTGGAGCTTGTTTCCACTTGACGTAATCTTCACAGCAACTCTATGATGTAGTTAGTAATATTTTCACTTTGGAGATACGGCAGCTAAGGAACAGAAAGGAGAAGTAGCCTTTCTAGAGTTCCACAGCTGGCAAGCGACAGAACTGGAAATTTGAATCCAGGGAGTGGGATATCACAGTGTTGACCTGGCCCTCTGTTTTCCTCCCCAACAGTGCTTCCCTGATGGAAAGGAAGAAGACATGATATTGAATGCGTTTAGTGTACCAGCGTCGTAGTGGGTTCTGGGGATTCCTGGTGTGTAGGATTCACTGCGAAGATGCAGACCAAAGGATAGGCATGAAGCGGTTGTCACATGTGGAAGTACGTTTTGAGAAAGGAGCTTGGAGAAAGAGTTGGTTATGAGAAGCCTCTGTAAGAGTTGATGCCGAGCCTTGATGGGTGAGTAGGGGCCAAACAAAGAACAGAGGGAAGCCCCCTCCAGGCAGAGGATGCTGGATGTTTGAACGCTTGATAGAGCATAGTTTGCTGAAAGAATGCAAGTAATCAGTATAATACGAGGCAGGGGCTACAGTAAGGACTAGGAGAATAAAGAGGAGAAATGGCAAAGCTGACTAGGCCGAGAGGAGATAGTGAAGTCTCTTTATTTAGTGTTTTTAATGTTTTGTTGTTTCTTCAAAAGTGAACAATTTATTTTTGAAAAGGATTTAAATAGTGTATGATAATAATATATAAAAGTAAAACAAGCAAAAATCACTTGAAAGTCTTCTCAATCTGAGATTACAACTGTTGATCCTTTACTGAGCATCTTTCTATACTCTTTCTCTCTATATATGTAATTTCATGCAAGTAGAAATATACTATGCACATTGTTATGCAACTTCCGCCCCTTTTTTTTGTCAATGATGAGAATCTTGGACTTTATTCTAAAGAGCATTAGTGATTTTCAATGAGGAGATATCATAATAATATTTGTAAATTATGAAAAAACACACAATGGTATTGTCCAGGGTCAACTTGAGGCAGTGGTGGTGGGAATACCAAAGAGCCCAGGGAAGAAATGATGGTGATATGAATCGGGCAATGGTGATGGGCTGGAAAAAGGGAGGCGTCGAGATAGTTCAGGAGGAAGCGTGGCGCGCTCTGCGATTGTGGAGGTGGAGTTGTCAAGTGGAGGGAGGTGCTGAGGAAGAGAGACAGAGGAAGAGAAATCGCCAGCTTCCCAGGTTGCTGGCTGGGAATGTGTAGGTATTAACCAGCAGTTTGGAATGCCTGTGGGATGCTCAGGTGAAGAGAGCAGGTAAGCATTTAAATATACGGGACTGCAGCTCAAGGTAGAATTCAAAACTGAAGATAGAATTCTGGGCATATCATCAGTGGTTAAAGCTAAGAGAGGTGAGGACTGGTGACACAGGCCAAGCAGGAAACGTTGAGTGGGGACCTTGTTTTGTTCAGTGTTATATTCTCAGAACTGCCCCTAGCATGTAGCAGGGGCTAAGCGTTTCTTGAATGAGTAATTAAATAATAATAAACGTTTTTTTTCTATTTCAATAGGGAAGCTTCTTATTGTGGCAGCATAATGTTCCACTGAGTAAATATATTACAACTTGCATATCCGTTTTCTTATTTTTCCAGTTGCTGATAGCTGTATAAAAACCCACCCCAAATCTAGTGGCATAGGAAACTACTTTGTTATGCACACAGATTCTGTGGGTCAAGGATTTGAAAAAGGCGGTTTGTGTATTCTCCACAAAGTTTGGGACCTTAGCTGGGAAGATTTTTAAGGCCGAACTAATCTGTAAGCTTGTTAACTCATTTGGCAGTTTATTCTGGCTGTTAACTGAGGCCTCATCGGAACTGTCCATGTAGCATCTTGGGTTTCAAGAGCGAGTGTCCGCAGAGAGCCAGGCAGAAACTGTGTTGCCTTTTATGACCTAGTCTATGAAGTCACAAGATGGCATTGCTGCCATAGTACAAACTAAGTCAGTTTCAAGGGGAGGGAACGCAGATCCTATTCCTCAGTGGGAGGAGCGTCCACAGTCAAAGTCACACTGTGAAAAGAGCTTGTGGGGTCAGAGCTGTTGTTACAGGCATGTTTGGAAAATGCAATCTGCCACAGCTCCCCTGTGCGCCTCACTATTTGTTCATTACAATAGCCCTTTCTCAGCTTTCCGGTCGGTCATGTCACAGTGTCAACAACACTAAGTAGGTAATTAGCTAAGACCCCCGTATTGTTCCTGTAAGGTAAGGGAGTCAGAGAAGGTGAGGTTTGGAAAAAGAACCAGACTAGCACTTTATAGGAAGAGATCACCTTTAATGAGGCGAGAAGGGGCAGCAATCAGATTAGTGAGCTGCCGCACTAACCCAAGAAACGAGTGAGTATATATAGGCATATATGTGGAAATCTGCTGTCTTAGGGGGCCTGTTCTTCTCTGAGGTTGTTCCGAGTAGTTATCTCTTAAACGGCTGGGGCAAGGAATTCTGGAGACCGGCCAGAGGCTGGACCAGCTGGGAACTGGGTGTAATCAACCTTGAAGTCCATACCCTACCCCCCCCCCCCCACCCCGGTGAGAGGGTTCTCTGTTTTGCATAGAGTGGTGGGGAGGACAGGAAGGGAGTTTTAACTCCAGGCTATTTTGAGCCGTGTAACTTTCCTTCAGTTCCCCAACTAACTGAGAAGCTAGTATTCCCCTTTCATCTGATGCATAATTTTACACTTAAGTTTTGTGTTAGTTACCATTAAACTTAATTATCATTCAATACACATATATTGAGAATCTGCCATTTTTCACTCTAGGCAATTGGGATAGATTGAATACAATACAGAAAAATGGTTCCTTCTCTCAAGAAGTTTACAATCTAGGGGAAAAAAATAATTAGAGATGTCCATAGTAGGTGTGGACTTCCTTGGTGGCTCAGACGGTAAAGCGTCTATCTACAATTTGCGAGATCCGGGTTCAAGCCCTGGGTTGGGAAGATCCCCTGGAGAAGGAAATGGCAATCCACTCCAGTACTCTTGCCTGGAAAATCCCATGGACGGGGGAGCCTGGTGGGCTGCCGTCTATGGGGTCGCGCAGAGTCGGACACGAATGAAGTGACTTAGCAGCAGCAGCTATCAACAAGGGTGGATGCATGCGTGCTAAGTCGCTTCAGTCGTGTCCGACTCTGTGACCCCATGGACTGTGCCCGCCAGGCTCCTCTGTCTATGGGATTCTCCAGGCAGGAATATCAGAGTGGGTTGCCATGCCCTCCTCATCAACAAGGAGAGGTAGGATATAATTTGTTTTCAGGGTATTGAGTCCAGAAAAAGTGTGTTTAGTAGCTTGCTAGACTCCAGACAGGTGCGCTGCCAGTGTTCTCCAGTCCCAGCAGTCTGATGACCTCTCAGAAAAGGAAGTGAGCTAACCAAAGAGTGACTTATGCTTTGTGAGTTCATGCTGGTTTGGAGTGATCACTGCTTCCCCTTTCCCCTTTTCACAGATCTCATTCTAATTTGGATAATCTTAAATAACTTTCTCACGTGTTTAGTAGTCATCCATATTTCATTTTTTAAAAGGTTCAGAACCCCTTAGAATCTCTCTGGAGATACTAACATGCTTATTTTAGCATTTTATTCTATGTTCCTATATTGTGTATCCTCTGGGGTTAGATGTATTCACTGAGTTTGGTCCTTTTATTTCCATTTTCTTGGTTGTTTTATCGTATTTGTAGACAAAATCCTAACTTTGTGGCTGGGGAGTAAGAATTCTTATTGGCTTGACTGGAAGCTCAAGTTTGGATTAAATCAGCTTTGACTTAAGTGGGCATGTGTGGCGGAAAGGTGGGCTTTCATTTAAGATGTGGATATGGCTTGTCTCAAGGATATGAAGCTCTCTTTTGCCTGTGACAAAGTCCTGATTCTCTGGATATGTTGTCCATTTTGAAAGCCTCTTGTGTAAAAAAAAATCTCACAATTCACAGCCTAGGGCAACAGAGCTCTGCCTTTGCTAGCTACCTGGCCCGTGGCCAGGACTCTCTTCTTCTTGCCAGCTTCTGCTTATTTTGATTACAAGGCTTTTGCAGAATTCTGCTGGGACAGCTTGTGTTTTTGAAGTTCTTTTTCCTGAGTCAGGACTTGCAGATTGCTTATTCCATTGTATTTTAGCATCAGTATATACCAGAAATTTCTCATTATTTGGGTTGACTGTCAATAACTCCCTTCTGAATTTTTAAAAAATTTTTCTAAATATTTACCCTTTTAAAAATATTTCTATGGGTTTTGGGAACAGAGGTAAATGCATGTATTCAACCAGCTCTGGTGGGAAGCTACTGATTTCCTTCTCTGGTGACCAGCAGAGAGTGCTACTGGGAATCACAGCAACCTCTCCCAACGTGTTTCTAGAAGACATCGTTTTCTTCATTCTTAAATTAGGGCGCGCATGTATCCACGTATCTTGCATCTCTCCCATTCTCTGTAGGTTTTCAAAGATTGCCAGCGGACCTTTGCTGACACTGACAATTCCTTTTAGTGCCCTGGAAAGTATTTCATGGGGACACTGAAAATAGCTAAATGGTCTTAATACTCCTCACCTATTCAAATGAACTTCAGTTCTCTCTTATATGTGCTTGTTTCATCTTTTCAGGTGTTGGAACTTTTCACTGAAGATCTTTTTATTGATTAGAAAGAAGGCGTCCAGACTGAAGTTGTATAGTTCTACATTTCCCCCCTGCCTATTAAATATTACACCATCACCACTGATAATAAGGAATCCCTTTTGTCCTTATTATCTCTGACCTTTAATTTTTTCTCAGTGGTAAACTCATTTCAAGCTTTGGCACTCCTGGCATTGGTCATAGAGGCCCGGCCATGAGTCTAAACTCGTTCTTGATTTTTACCTCGCCCGCCGTCTTGTGTACCTGTTCTTTTAAAGTCTGAGGGCTTGAAATGACTCCTTGTACCATCTTAGCAGCTCAAGGGCAGTAAAGGTAGAAGGAGAAACTAAAGGCCAGGAAGTAAGAAGTAGGAGTAAATCACTGGTGACGAAATACAGGCAGTGTGAATAATAAATTCTGAAGAATTTGCTGATAAAATATCACGTATGCAATAACTCCCCTGCTGAGGCGCTGGGTCCCACCCGTCACCTCCAACCTGTGTCGTAATAACTCTGTTCTACTGACAAGAATGAGTCATCTAGACCAAGAGACTTCACCGTGTACCCCGTGTCTGTCGCGCATGCTACTGCAGTTCAGTTCCTTTCTGTTTTGATAACACTCCTTTGAAAGGAAAGAGGGGACTGGTAGCTAGGGGAGAACGGACTGTATTTTCAGGCCCAGAAGAAGAGATGAGAGAGGGGAGGTGAAGTAGTCTGGTGAGAATGGGCTGCAAGTGACCTCCTTCTCGGTTCTTTGCTGTCTATAACTACTCTCTCTGCTCCTTGAAACCCTGTCCTTGTCTTCATCAGTAGTATACTCTCTTGATTTTCCTTTTGCCTTTCAGGTCCATCACAGTCCCCTTTGCTGACTCCCCCCCCTCCTTTTTTTTTAATCCATCACAAATGGAAATCCTTTTGAAAAGGCAAAATGCTTTTGATATAGCCAAAATGTCATGTTTTAAATGAAACTTAACTCAGAACATTATTTTTGCCATGTGAGAATTACCTGCAGATTATTCAAAAGGAACTCAACTGGAAAGGAAACAAAAGCAACCAAAAGTCTGGAAGGGTTAAAAAATGTTCTGAGACTGTCCTTAGCTTGAAAATAAAGGTGATTTCTTAACAAATGGCAGAAATACTCTGTCACTTTGACTCATTCATTTAAAATGTGCCGACAGGAGACCAGATGGTAGAGGAGAATGACTGGGGCTTACCTCCTCCAACCAAAACACTGATATGACAAGTGCCTGCTAAACAATCAGTGACATAAAACACTGGAACCTACCAAAGAAATATTCTACATCCACAGATGACGAAGAAACTGCAATGAGATGGTAGGAGGGGAAGTTCTGTGATATACTCAAATCCTATACCTGCTGGGTGGGCAACCCACAAACTGGAAAATACTATATCATAGAGTTTCTCTCTAAGACTGAGTGCTGAGTCCCATGGCAGGCTCTCCAGCCTGGGGGTCTGACGTTGAGAGGAGGAGGCCCCGGAGCTTTCGGCTTCGAAGGCCAGTGGGGCTCGAGTGCAGGAGCTGCAAGGACTAGGGGAAGAGAGACTCCACTCTTGGAGAGTGCCCGGGAGGTTTCATGTGCACTGGGACCCAGGCAAAGCAGTAACTCCACAGGAATCTGGGCCAGACATATTTGTGGGTTGTGGAGGGTCTCCTGGGGAGGCAGGGTCAGCTGCTGCTCAGTGTGGCGGCGAGGACAGAAGTGGCAGAGGCTCCGGGGAATATCCATCAGCGTGAGCTCTCTCAAAGGCCACCATTTTGGCACTGAGGTCTGACCCTACCCAGGAGCCTCCAGCCTCCAGTGCTGGGCTGCCTCAGGCAGACAACCAACAGAGTGGGAACATAGACCCACCTCTCAGCAACAGGCTGTCCAAAGTCACCCTGAGTGCATAGCTCCCTCTCCGCACACCCACTGACATGGCCATGCCCACAGAGGGATACACCTAGCTCCGCCCACCAGCGGGCAGGCATCAGTCTCTCCCACCAGGAAGCCTGCAAAAGCCCCTAGAGCAGCCTAACCCACCAGGAGACACACACCAGAGCAAGAGCCGTAAGCCTGCAGCCTTAGAAATGGAGACAAGCAACTCCTACAGCTCAACTCCAGAAAAATAAATGACCCAATCAAAAAATGGGCCAAAGAACTAAATAGACATTTCTCCAAAGAAGACATACAGATGGCTAACAAACACATGAAAAGATGCTCAACATCACTCATTATCAGAGAAATGCAAATCAAAACCACTATGAGGTACCATTTCACACCAGTCAGAATGGCTGCGATCCAAAAGTCTACAAGTAATAAATGCTGGAGAGGGTGTGGAGAAAAGGGAACCCTCTTACACTGTTGGTGGGAATGCAAACTAGTACAGCCATTATGGAGAACAGTGTGGAGATTCCTTAAAAAACTGGAAATAGACCTGCCTTATGATCCAGCAATCCCACTGCTGGGCATACACACTGAGGAAACCAGAAGGGAAAGAGACACGTGTACCCCAATGTTCATCGCAGCACTGTTTATAATAGGCAGGACATGGAAGCAACCTAGATGTCCATCAGCAGATGAATGGATAAGAAAGCTATGGTACATATACACAATGGAGTATTACTCAGCCACTGAAAAGAATACATTTGAATCAGTTCTAATGAGGTGGATGAAACTGGAACCTATTATACAGAGTGAAGTAAGCCAGAAAGAAAAACACCAATACAGTATACTAACGCATATATATGGAATTTAGAAAGATGGTAACAATAACCCTGTGTACGAGACAGCAAAAGAGACACTGATGTATAGAACAGTCTTATGGACTCTGTGGGAGAGGGAGAGGGTGGGAAGATTTGGGAGAATGGCATTGAAACTTGTAAAATATCATGTATGAAACGAGTTGCCAGTCCAGGTTCGATGCACGGTACTGGATGCTTGGGGCTGGTGCACTGGGACGACCCAGAGGGATGGTATGGGGAGGGAGGAGGGAGAAGGGTTCAGGAAGGGGAACACATGTATACCTGTGGCAGATTCATTTTGATATTTGGCAAAACTAATACAATTATGTAAAGTTTAAAAATAAAATTAAATTAAAAAAAAAAAAAAAAAGAAATGGAGACCGCAAACCCAGAAAGTTAGACAAAGAGAGATAATAGAGAAATACATTCCAGATGAAGGAAAAAGATAAAACCCTGAAGAAAACCTAAGTGAAGTGGAGATAGGCAGTCTCCCTGGAAATGAACTCAGAGTAATGATAATAAAGGTGATATAAGGTCTCAGGAAACAAATGGAAATATAGACCAAGAAGACACAAAAACTGTTTAACAAGAACTAAAAGATTGAAAGAACAACAGAGATGAACAATACAATACATAAGAAACGCACTAGAAGGAATCAATAGCAGAATAACTGAGGCAGAAGAACGAAGGTGAGCAGGAAAACAGAATGGTGGAAATCACTATTGCAGAACAGGGTAAAGAGAAAGAATGAAAAGAAATAAGGACAGTTATGAGACCTCTGGGACAACATTAAATGTACCAACATCCACATTATAGGTGTCTCAGAAGGAAAAGAGAAAGGACCCGGAAAACCGTTAATATTTGAAGAGGTAATCGCCATTTCTTGCCAAAATGAGCATGGAAATGCTCACTCAAGTTCAGAAAGTGCACAGAGTTCCCTGCAGGGTAAATCCACAGAGGAATGTGCCCAGACACATATTAATCACATTGACAAAAATTAGAGTCAAAAATAAAAATATTAAAACCAACAAGGGAAAAGCAACAAATAGCAAATGAGGGAATCCCCATAAGATTATCAGTTGCTTTTTCAGCAAAACTCTGCAGGCCTGAAGGGAGTGACACAATGTATTTAAAGTGATTAAAGGGAAAATCTATAACAAACATTGCCCATCAAGGCTCTCATTCAGATTCAATGGAAAAATCAAAGGTTTTACAGATAAGCAAAAGCTAAGAGAATTCAGCACCACTAAACCAGACATTTACAAAAACTAAAGCTTTACAAAAAATGCTAAGGGAATTTATCTAAGTAGAAAAGAAAAGGCCACAACTGGGTGAAGAAATCATGAATGGGAAAGCTCACTGGGAAAGGCAAAGATACAGTAAATGTAGAAAATCACCCACACACAAATATGACATCAAAACCAGAAATCAATGGAAAAGGAGAGTATTAGAAATTGCAGGTTATTAGAAATTATTTGAAATTGAGACCAACAAATTATAACGCAATCTTGCTTATATACTACTATATCAAAACCTCATGGTAGCTGCAAACCAAAAATCCACAATAGATACCCTCACACACACACACAGCAAACCAAACACAGCTCTAAAGATAGTTATCAAAAGAGAAGAGAAGAAAATAGGAAGGGAAGAAAACACACCTGGAAAAACCAATCACAGCAACATCTTTTATAATCCATCTCCCAGAATAATGGAAATAAAACAAACAAACAAACAAAAACACACACAAAAACAAATGAGACTCCCTTAAAGTCAAAAGCTTTTGCACAGCAAAGGAAACAATAAACAAAACAAAAAGACAACCTACAGATTGGGAGAAAACATTTGCAAATGATGTGACTGATAAGGGATTAGACTCCAAAATTTACAAACAGCTTGTGACACATAATAGCATCAAAACAAACAACCCACTCAAAAATTGAGCAGAAGACCTGAATAGATATTTCTCTAAAGAGGACAAACAGATGGCCAATAGGCACATGAAAAAATGTTCAAAACCGCTAGTTATTAGAGAAATGCAAATTATAACTACGATGAGATATCACCTCACACCGGTCAGAATGGCTATCATCAAAACATCCACAAACAACAAATGCTGGAGAGGGTGTGGAGAGAAGGGAACCCTCCTGCACTGTTGATGGGCATGTAAACTGGTACAGCCACTCTGGAAAACAGTACAGAGGTTCCTTCAACTAAAAATAGAGCTACCACATGACCCTGCGATCGCAGTCCTGGGCATATAGCCAGAAAAAAACATGGCCGGGAAATATACATGCACCCCAATGTTCATTGCAGCACTGTTTACGGTAGCCAAGACATGGGACAACATAAATGCCCACTGACAGATTAATGGATAAAGAAGTGGTGTATATATATAAAATGGAATCTTACTCAGCCATTAAAAACGGAATTAAATAGACTTCTGGTTCAAGATAGTGGAGTAGAAGGTTGTGTACTCGTCTCCTCCTGTGAGAGCACGAAAATCACAATTAGCTGTTGAACAGCCATCAGCAGGGGCTTTCCTGGTAGCTCAGCTGGTAAAGCATCTGCCTGCAATGCCGGAAACCCCGGGTTGATTCCTTGGTTGGGAAGTTCCCCTGGAGAAGGGATAGGCTACCCACTCCAGTATTCTGGAGCTTCCCTGGTGGCTCAGATGGGAAAGAATCCTGCAATGTGGGAGACCCAGGCTTGATCCCTGGGTTGGGAAGATTCCATGCAGAAAGGAATAGCTGCCCACTCCAGTATTCTTGGGGCTTCCCTGGTGGCTCAGATGGGAAAGAATCTGTCTGCAATGCAACACTGATTTTAAAAACATGCAGTTTAAGATTTATCTAGCAAGTACAACCTGCAGATTGTAAAACTCGATACTTTTCACAACTGCAGAAGTACACATTTGAATGACACAGAAATTCCCAAATTTAAACACCATTGGTATACATCTTGAGAGACAAATGAAACTTTCAAAAACATAATGCCATTTCTACAAAACTTAAATGTTAAGGGCACTTTTGCCTAAGCCAGATTTTAAAAGTTTAAAATCATTTAACCTCAAATGATATGCTTACCTACAGTGAGCTTATTTTGCAGACATCTGCACTTTTTCCACAATGTCAATGTGTTAAAAAATGTGTTACAAAAAAATAAAGGTATAATTCTTATGTTTTCCATACTTTCATATTTAACCTTCCTTTTTTTTCCTATGCAACCTCAGATGTAATACTCACTCCAGAACATTATTGGTAGTATCAGGGCAGCGTCTTTCTCTTAGTTTCTTGGTGACACTTTTGAACAATTGTTCTTTTCCATCCCTCAGTCACCTGTCCTCAAGTCATGTTGCTCCCAGTTTTCTGTCAACTCTGGCCTTGGGGTAAAGAGGCAAGCATGGAACACCAGGATAAACCGTGTCATTTCTCCTTTCATTGACACACTCAACCTCAATCAACTGTGTCTTTGTTTTCACACCTCAGAGTGGAGCTTTGTATGCTTTCTCACCCAATTTGTTGTTGTTCAGTTGCTCAGTCGTGTCTAACTCTTTGTGACCCCATGAATCGCAGCACGCCAGGCCTCCTTGTCCATCATCAACTCCTGGCGCTTACTCAAACTCACGTCCATCGAGTCAGTGATGCCATCCAACCACCTCATCCTCTGTCGTCCCCTTCTCCTCTTGCCTTCAATCTTTCCCATTCAGGATCTTTTTCCAATGAGTCAGCTCTTCACATCAGGTGGCCAAAATATTGGAGTTTCAGCTTCAGTATCAGTCCTTCCAGTGAACATTCGAGACTGATTTCGTTTAGGATTGACTGGCTTGATCTCCGTGCTGTCCAAGGGACTCTCAAGAGTCTTCTCCAACACCACAGTTCAAAAGCATCAATTCTTCCATGCTCAGCTTTCTTTGTAGTCCAACTCTCACATCCATACCTGACTACTGGAAAAACCATTGCTTTGACGAGACAAACCTTTGTTAACAAAATAATGTCTCTGCTTTTTAATACACTGTCTAGGTTAATCATGGTTTTTCTTCTAAGGAGCAAGTGTCTTTTAATTTCATGGCTGCAGTCATCATCTACAATGATTTTGGAGCCCAAGAAAATAAAGTCTCTGTTTCCTCTCTTTCCCCATCTATTTGCCATGAAGTGATGGGACCAGAGGCCGTGATTTTTGTTTTTTGAATGTTGAGTTTTAAGCCAGCTTTTTCACTGTCCTCTTTCACCTTCATCAAGAGGCTCTTTAGTTCCTCTTTGCTTTCTGCCATTAGGATGGTGTCATCTGCATATCTGATGTTACTGATATTTCAATTTCTCACCCAATAAGGCAACCCAAACTGATAGATGAGAGCCCAGAGCAGGCAAGTTTTTTTCCTTTTCCTTCTAGATGATAAGTTTGGACTTATGAATTCATGTTAAATACAATATTCTGTAATCCCTAGTGATAGAAATTTTAGGCAACTTCAGAGAGTTAAATAAAGTATATGAATTAAGGAAATTTCCAAGGTCCCACTGCTGGACCAAGTCAGGGCTAGAATCCAAACTCCAATTATAGTGCTCATTCCTCTGACTCATAATGCCGTGGGTGTGAAGCCTAATTGAAGAGCAATAGCCTTGAAATACTCTTGGTTTACTCAGAGGAGTGAGGAAAAATGATAAAGCATGTGTCATTTGATTCTCTCTAAATGTTCAGGACCCTTATCTTAAAATATTTCTTGAAAAACAGCTAACATTGAAGTTGGATGATTCACAATGGTCATTTACAATATAATTTTTTTAAATGCCCTAGGGATTTTCATAAAAATTTCCACTTTCCTGAAAGGCTTTTATTTCCTCATCTTTCTCTTTCTGCCTACATATGTACATGCAAATTCTTCACTTCCTACTGTCTGTACAGAAACAGGCTCTATTGAAATAGGTAACCTAAGTGGAAAAGGGTCACAGTTATTATAAATCATGACTAGATCAGTGAAGTGAAAGACCAATGGCACAACATCATTATTGTTAGTATTAAGAAAACATTAGCAGAAGAAACTGATGTTGGTTTACTGTGAGCTAATAAGAGCAATAACTACTTAAGAGTTTAGGGCTGTAGTTTCATTCACTATTCACTTTTATGATTGTAATGCAACTTAACTTTTTGTTAATGAACTAAGATCATAAATATATGCCCTTGATATATATGCACTTGATATAGGATACCCTCCTGCCCAAATTATAGATATTGGGTGAATTTTTGTGGAAAAATAAAGAAAAAGAAGTATAACTATGTAGTCAAGTATTTTTAAAATTCCACCAGTAAAATAAGCCCTCTCCAGCAGAGAAAGGGTATTCACAGTATATAAATATATATACACACACATATAAAGAAACTGATAAAGAAACTAGGTTACAGACAAGTTCAAGTCATTTTAGAAAATGACCTGATTGTAAATATCCAATGAGTTGTACTTAGATTTTTCCTCTCTTTTTCTCTTGTTCACCATCCAAATTCTTCAGGTAACACTAGCACAGTAACAACGTTATTTTGTTATTGGAGCTACAGCATACACAGGGAAACAAAACATTGGAAATCAGAATAATGAAACACAATTTGGGGAAATATTTACTCTAAATATTGCTAAGTATGACTCCCAGAGGCATTTCAATAGACGTTTTCCCCAGCATACTTTAAGATATGGCAGACCTCTTATTAAAAATTCCAAGGAAAAAATTTCATTATTTACCTTTGGGGAAAAAAATCAATTATCATAGAAGCCTTATTGTACAAAAGTTCTTCCATCTCCCATCTTATATGGCATAATTTTCTCCCTTCTGTTTGGAAGCAGAAAGAATCAGGTTATCACCTTTTATAAATATTTAAGATTATCTTTAAAGGAAGAACAATGAAGAGAACACATTCCTGAGGCATAGTTCAAGACAACTACCTGCCCTTAAAAAACATTAAACTATTTTCTTATTTTAAGTAATAAACTATGGTTTATCATTTGAAATACATGTGTCACATTTTCACTCTGAATGTAAGATTTATCTCTTACTTCCCTATATTTAATTAATATTGACATTCAAGATAAGACTAACAGTAGATAGCAAAATAATAAATGATTAATCCTATGAAAACTAGAATCATGGCATCCATTTCTGTCACTTCATGGCAAATAGAAAGGGAAAAATTGGAAGCAGTGACAGATTTTATTTTCTTAAGCTCCAGAATCACTGGGGATGATGACTGCAGCCATGAAATTAAAAGACACTTGCTCCTTGGAAGGAAAGCTATGACAAACCTAGACAATGTATTAAAAAGCAGAGACATCATTTTGTCAACAAAGTTCCATATAGTCAAAGCTATGGCAGAGACATAAGAGACACAGGTTTGATCCCTGGATCAGGAAGATCTGCTGGAGGAGGCAATGGCAACCCGCTCCAGGATCTTTGCCTGGAGAATCCCATGGACAGAAGAGCCTAGGGGGCCACAGTCCATGAGGTTGCAAGGAGTTGGATACAACTGAAGTGACTTAGCAAGCATGCACATGGTTTTTTCAGTACTCATGTATGGATCGAACCATAAAGAAGGCTGAGAGCCAAAGAACTGATGCCTTCGAACTGTGGTGTTGGAGAAGACTCTTGAGAGTCCCTTGGACTGCAAGGAGATCTAATCAGTCCATCCTAAAGGAGATCAGTCCTGAATATTTGTTGAAAGGACTTATGCTGAAGGTGAAGCTGCAATTCTTTGGCCACCTGATGCAAAGATCCTACTCATTGGAAAAGATCCTGATGCTGGGAAAGGCTGAAGCTAAAAGAAGAAGCTGGGGGGACAGAGGATGAGATAGTTAAATAGCATCACTGACTCAGGAGACAATGAAGGACAGAGGAGCCTGGAGTGCTGCAGTCCATGGGGTCACAAAGAGATGGACATAATTTAGTGATTGAACAACAACTAAGCCCTATGAATAGACATACAGAAGTTATTTATTATTTTTCCCTGTTGTGGTCATTAAGCTTGAGTTTGTTTAGATGTAAAAGTCACAGGCATGGTATCCAGTCCCATCACGTCATGGCAAATAGATGCTTGCTCCTTGGAAGAAAAGCTTTAACAAGTCTAGACAGTGTATTAAAAAGCAGAGACATTACTTTACTGACAAAAGTCTGTCTAGTCAAAGCTATGGTTTTTCCAGAAGTCATGTATGGATGTGAGAGTTGGACCATAAAGAAGGCTGAGCACTGAAGAACTGATGCTTTTGAACTGTGGTGTTGGAGAAGACTCTTGAGAGTCCCTTGGACTGCAAGGAAATCAAACCAGTCAATCCTAAAGGAAATCAGAAAATTTCCTTTTCTGCTGGAATTCCATCACCTCCACTAGCTTTGTTCATAAGGTCCACTTGACTTCACACTCCAGGATGTCTGGCTCTAAGTGAGTGATCACACCATCGTGGTTATCTGGTCATTAAGAGCTTTTTTGTACAGTTCTTCTGTGTATTCTTTCCACTTCTTAATTTCTTCTGCTTCTCTTAGATCCTTGCCATTTCTGTCCTTTATCGTGCCCATATTTCCATGAAATATTCCCTTGGTATCTCCAATTTTCTTGACGAGATCACTGTTCTTTCTCATTCTATAGTTTTCCTCTATTTCTTTGGACTGTTCACTTACGAAGACTTTATCTTTCCTGGTTACTCTCTGGAACTCTGTATTCAGTTGATCATATCTTTCCCTTTGTCCCTTGCCTTTCGCTTCTCTTCTTTTCTCCAATATTTGTAAGGCCTCCTCAGACAACTACTTTGCCTTCTTGAGTGGTATGAGCCACAGCCAGCTCCCGGTCTTGTTTTCACTGGCTGTATAGAGCTTTTCCATCTTTGGCTACAAAGAACATAATCAGTCTGATTTCGGTATTGACCATCTGGTGACGTCCACTTGTACAGTTATCTTGTGTTGTTGGGAAAGAGTGTTTGCTATGACCAGCGTATTCTCTTGACAAATTCCTTTAGCCTTTGCCCTGCTTCATTTTGTTCTCTGAGGCCAAACTTGCCTGTTACTCTGGGCATCTCTTGACTTCCTAACTTTGTGTTTCAATCCCCTGTGAGGAAAGGCTTTTGTTGTTGTTGTTGTTGACCCTGTGTAGACTGTATGCGCCCAGACTTTTGGTGCAAGCGCTGTTTTCAGTGTGGATGCTTGCCACATATTCCTCAGGGTGCACTGGCCCTTGTTCCCTTGCTCGGGGGTATGGCCAGGGTCATGGTGACCGGTGCTTGCAATGAATGTTGGGCAGGAGCTCTTCTTTGTGGTTGTCACCACCTGCTGGGGGCAGGATCTTTTGCCCAGTTGTTGTAGAAGTTTCAAGCACAGTTTTAAGCTGAGCTGTGAGATGGACAGGACAGGAGGGCTCTCTCTGGGAAAGAAGTGACTGCATTTTCTCCCCAAGAGCTGTTTTGCTAGTAAATGCAGTTCTGTGATGCCACCTGCCACTGGGTGTGCATGCCAACAAAGACCACCATTGCTGGCCTGTCGTCTGTGCCCGCTTCCATGGCGGGGGGTGGGGTGCCGTCATTGGCTTGGAGGTCCCTTAGGCCTGTGTGTGTCCTCACAAAGCCACTGGCATGAAAACCTGCAGAAGCTGGTTCCTGTGCCCAGCTTGGGAATGCTAGTAATTTGGACCAGCCCCGCCTCCAGGTGTTCACACCCATAAAGTCTGCAAAACTTGCTGCACCTGGCACCCTACCCCACAGTGAGCAAGCTGATAATGGCGCTGTTCCGGTGGACCCACACCCCGGCCCTGCCTTCTGTTGACAGCGTGGCTCCTGTAGCAGACCCACACGGCCCCGTGCACACCCCAGGCCCTCAGGCTGGCTGTGCAGCCAGACTGAGTCCCCTCCCCTGGTCTGTCTGCCGAAGCCCAGGTCTCAGTGCTGAGTAGCTGGGCACGCCAACAGGTGTGCCTCTGGGGCGGGGAAGTGTGGAGACGCATCAAAGACCGACAGTGCTGGGCTCTTTTCATCCTTCGGTGTATAGGGCAACTTCTGCACTTGCTCTGAAGCTCCTCTGTCCTGGCAGACCTCCCTGCCAGTGAAGGAAGTTCCCAGGATGAGGAAACATTTTCCCCAGTTCTCTCCCAGGGCAGTAGATCCTGTCCAGATTCCTCTCCCCTTTATCTTACCTGGTTATCTGGGGGTCTCAGTTGTAGCCTAGGTTGTATGAGATTTCCTGCAGACTTTCCGTAGGTCTTCTGCAAGGATTGCTTCACATGTAGATGTATTTTTTATGTATTAATATTTGTGGTAGGAGGTGAGTTGCATACCTCTCTACTCTGCCATCTTGATCCCCTTCTCTATGTTTCTTAAAACAAAAGGTCTCAAACATCAGAGATTGAGTCTGAGTGATCGGAAAGATCTGAGTGAGTTAGGGACCATGAGTTTGTACATCTCACTACTTCTGGCTGATTGTCATGCAGCTGCTCTGTGGACCAATCTTCTGGGTAGCACTGCCTTAACATATAGTGCAAAGAGTGCATGAGCATTACCTATTACTACCTAGTTAAAAAATATATTATTATAAAATTTTAGGTCCCTCCTTAGAGTGATTGAATCAATGTCATTTTATTCTATTGTTCACATTCACATATACTACCTATAATTTAGTACTTCAAATTGTTATTTGAATATTATAAAACACTTTACATAGTATACATTATAAATAGAAAAATGGTGACACATATGTAGGTCATCTTCAAATGAAATACAATTCAAAAAGTTACAAAATTCCCGCTAAACACTGTTCCTGAAGTCTGTCTCTTTTTAATAAAGGATGATAAAGGGGATAAAGGATGATAGCACAATTTTAACGTTCTCCTTTACTTAATTAGAAGACTTGATTAAAAAGAACTTCCTATGTGACAAAATGTTAATTTAGTGCTGCCTGTCTGCATACTACCTAAAACAATCTCATCCACTACCAGCTGTATTCGCATTACATCTTGGGAAGTGTGATTTCAAGGAAACCTCTTCCTTCTCTCTTCTCAGCTTTCATTCCAGTGACATTCATTAAGGAGATATTCATGACAGTGTCTCTGCCAGGCCCTGTGCTATACTGACAGGTCAGACTCAGAATACTCTGTGGCACCTTCCCCTAAACATTGCTGCATTATCAGGTATTAGTGTAATGGAAACTGGCTGCTGAGACTGCAACGATTCTGTTAGGGGCTAAGAGCTCATTGTAGATTCATCTTGATCCTTGTCATCACCATCTTCGTCAATACGTTGTCATTAAAAAGGCTGCAGAGCTGAAATGGACGACTGCATCTGTGCTGCTCATATATAAGTTAGGGAAGAAAGTGGCTGATGTGCACGCAGTCATATGCATACAGATTGGAAACCTTGAGTTTTTAGATCTGGGCAGAAAATGAAAAACAAAAAACAAAAAACCAGGGCAAAGTTCACTTTATCAATCCAGATACCACATCATTAAACTGATATAAAAGTTAATCTGAAACCATCACGATTCACAATAATTAAAAAAACAACAACTGTGTAAAGGGGAAAACCTTCAAATAATTTTCTCCCTCATTTCCCAAATTAAATCTTTATCCAAACACTTTAAAAATAAAATATAATAAAAGATAACTCATATACTAGGTTTCTACCTTTCCCTAGTAACGGCCATATTTCTCAGAGACAGTAAAGAGGCACCAGAGGCCCAGCTCCAAAATGGAGACTAAAATATCTATTTTAATAAAACATTTAATTGCCTCAGTGACATCTATTGATTTTACTCTTTTTTTCAAACTGTGGGTCATACCGTATAGCCTAACTTCAAAGTTTGTCCTTTCAAATTTATCTTACATCACACTTTTTGCTGACATTGCTAAATAAACCTTTTCAGAAAAGGGCTATTTCTTATTAGTTTTCACCTTAGTGACATAACCCATTAACCAAAAAAAAAAAAAACAACCCCAAAAAACTCACACTATATATATCATTGGTTTGAACAAGAAAATGAAAAAAAAAAAATAGCTCTAATAATATTATACAGCAATCAAAACATGAATTAAGCTTGAATGTGATCTGGAAGGCTTCACATGATGTACTAAGTGCAAAAATCAGGTTGAAGTATGATGTGTTGTAACAATGATAATATTAAGAAACAATCCTTCCCCAAAAGAGCATATATTTTAAATATGAGTAGGAAGAAAGCGATAGAATGATACATATTAATCTGTTAATTTTGGTTGTTACCTTGGTTGATAGTTCAGGCTAGAAACAGGAGTACAAACACATGTTAAGGATTTTTTTTCTTTATATGCTGTACTCCTTTATCTTTGAAACAATCTTTTAAGGAGGTCAATAAATAACATTTAAATGTGTAATGTGGATAATAGAGCTTAATGAACAACTCTGAAGAGGACTGGAACCTGAGACTGTAGGCTAGGAATGCTATACTACCCCTGATTTAAGTCTAAGGGGTACACTTCAAAAAGCCAAGCATCTCAAACAAGTAATAAATAATCCACAAAGAAAGCGTATGTGAAAATGGTTTCCACGAGAAACATGTGGAACCTGAAAACATTGCTTTGTATAATAAACATCTAATTATTAATTGAAAAAAGTTTTAATTAACCAAAGAAGACAAAAATTGAACTATGCAGCAAAACACAAACTTTCTACGGTATTAATTTAAAAAATACTATAATATCATGGAAGGAGACTAATATTTATCTGAAGAAGAAACTGCACTGAAGTTTTAAATACTCATATGAATCTCATAAAAACAACATTATCAAGGCAAAAGAAATATAAAATACTCTTATACACTGACTTCTGTTCTTGGAAGAGTTATTTTTTATGGCTTTTATTGTGAAAGAAATTTAAAGATGGTGATTGAGAAAGCACAAGTATTTCTGGGTAAGGCTGAAGACCCATTTGCTTATTATCTTTCAACTTTTGTACTATAACTCTGGCAAATTCTTCTCCTTGAATGTCAGTGGTATCCAATAACTGTCTGACTTTTGAGGTCCTTGTAGGTTTGGTACTAATGAGTTCATAGTCCTCCTTCATTATCAAATCTCTGGACAGGAGGGCGTCTAGAGACTGGTTAAGGCAGGCTTCAGTCATCTGGCTCACAATGTCTTCCCTTTTGCTCTGGATCCACTGTTGGGCTATACCAGGCTGAAATCGCCCTGTAGAAAAGCAATGACAGGTAAAGAAGTGGGGACAGATACACAGTTATGAGTAAAATCAGATGAAAAACAAAATAATAAGACATAACATCTAATTTTTCTGTAATTAAGCTAAAATGGAACAGCACTATTTTGAAGGATGCTATTAATTTTCAGGAAAAATTCAGCTATTTGGGTTATCTCTTCCCTTCCCCTCCAAGAAAATGCACTGCATTTTTACTCTCTGTAAATCATGGAGGCAAATGTCACTTTTTTTCATTTTTTTTTTTTAAACATAAAGGATACTTGAATATTTGATAAATAAAAATATATTTACTTTAGTGACATATTAAGTCACACCTTCTCTGAGCACTCCTTCCCTAGATAGATGTTCATGGAATACCATTTAGGCCTGTGTTTACATGTTAACACTCTTCAGGGATTGGGAATGCTTTCCTACTTACAGTACGTATATACCATACTGAAGAATATAAAACATTAAATAGCATATCTATTGAATATACAGTTGTGAGGTAAATGGCATCATTTACAAAGCGTTTCACAGCACATATTTACCTGAGTTTCCCTCAGCTGAGAGAGGATTCACTATTGCTAAAGAGCATGGGGCAGTCCTGTGGTCACAGAACGCTACCCGACAATCCACACAGAAGTCACTGTTCCGACTGTGATTCACTGAACATTGATGGAGCGCAGAGAAATCCTGAGTTTTTGCTATAAAACACAACATCTCCGTTAGGGGTAGAATATTCCTATTAGCTAAAATATGAACGTCTGGATCACACAGAGGGTGGTATTTAATGTCTTTTAATTTTCATTGTATAAGCTCATTCATAAACCTAACTCACAAGAAAATAGTGTTTAGATCAAAAAGATTTATGATGAATTTTTTTAAACCATATTTCTGTCTGTGCTTGTCTGTCCTATATAAATTATAAATCATAGAATTTTACTTCTTTATATCATGTTTTCTTCTGTGTCATCTTCCCCCTTCTGCACTTCTAATGTGTCCTGTGAATTTATATGTCTTTCCACAGTTTCCTTTGGCAATCTTATTAAACATCAACGTCTCAATGGTCACCTCCCTTCCCAAATCCATGAAATTGAATTTTCTGTCTTCACTGAACCTTAAGTCTTACATTTTCAACAGGATATAACCCTCATATATGCTAAGCACCTCAAATTGTAAAAAGTTAAAAAAAATTATTCATCTTAGCTCTAACACCCATTTCAACTCCTATTTCTGTTAATATCACCAATGTTCTTCCAACTAAACTTGTTCAAAGCTTTATCTTCATCTTTTTTTCTCTATTCCCTCCTACAAGTGAAAAGTTGTAGTCCTATCAGTGTGTCCTCTGTAACATTTCTCACACCATTCTCCGCTTCTTATCCTCTGGAGCAGGTTTCATAATTTCTCATGGAGTACATTAATAGACCAATAGTCTCCTAACCCGGAGAAGGCAATGGCACCCCACTCCAGTACTCTTGCCTGGAAAATCCCATGGACGGAGGAGCCTGGTAGGCTGCAGTCCACTGGGGCGCTAAGAGTCAGACACGACTGAGCGACTTCACTTTCACTTTTCACTTTCATGCATTGAAGAAGGAAATGGCAACCCAGTCCAGTGTTCTTGCCTGGAGAATCCCAAGGACGGGGGAGCCTAGGGGGCTGCACAGAGCCTATGGGGTTGCACAGAGTTGGACGCGACTGAAGTGACTTAGCAGCAGCAGTAGTCTCCTAACTGGGCTCCCCACCTTGAATCTCCTTTCCCTTCCAAAATATCCTATATATTCCAGCCAGGATGAATCTTTCTAAAGCAAAAAAGTTTATCATGTCACACACACCCTTGCTCAAAAATTTGCAATAGCTGCTTCCTACCCAAGCAAATGAGTCCAAATGGCTTAGCCTAGTATTAGAATTCATCCTGATGACTCCACCCTCCTCATCTTTGATGACCTTTCATTCACCGTCTTTGCCAGCTAGACCCAACTACTCACTGTTCTCTGGGTTTTCTTGCTTCTTTGCCTCTATGTAGTTCCTTTTGCCTGGAATGCCCATCCTTTATAACTATAGGTCCAACTTTCAGCCAGAAATAATTTCTTCATGATGACAACATGGTGTAGTAGAGTGACATGAAAATATTTATCAAAAAGACCTGGGTTCAAATCTTGGATTTGCCAGTTACTAACTATGTGATCCAGCAGTCTTGATCTTAAGAATCTGTAAAATGAGGAATATCTCCCTCACAAGGTTGTTGTGAAAGTACTTTGTAAAAACTCTTACTTTTCCACTATACTAACATAGCTCTACATCCCTATATCTCATACAGTATATTACTTTTTATCTAATACTATGGTGACTTAGTGGAGAAGGCAATGGCAACCCACTCCAGTACTCTTGCCTGGAAAATCCCATGGATGGAGGAGCCTGGTGGGCTGTAGCCCATGGGGTCCCTAGGAGTTGGACACGACTGAGCGACTTCACTTTCACTTTCATGCATTGGAGAAGGAAATGGCAACCCACTCCAGTGTTCTTGCCTGGAGAATCCCAGGGACGGAGGAGCCTGGTGGGCTGCCATCTATGGGGTCGCATAGAGTCGGACACGACTGAAGCGACTTAGCAGCAGCATGGTGACTTAGAAATATTTTTCTTCTTTCTTACAAGATATTTTAAAAAATATCTTTCTGTAGTGTCTAACAGAATGCTTTTTATACTTAAATGTATTTGTTTAACATCCCATTACTATTTTCACATCTTTAGACTGTCACTTTTAAAAAACAAGTTATGAATGCAAACGAAAGACACGTTCCATACGAACCATGACTACCTGCAAGAATATAATCTTGAAAGAAAATTGAAAACTTGTAATAACTGACTGAAAAATATACACACCAGATAAAAAGTCATTGTCTTGAGGAGCTGACAGGGACCTTGAGGTTCCAGGAGAACCACTAGTTTTATGGAGCTGAGAGGATCCAGATGATTCCTAAAATAAATAGAAGATAAATTGTTTATGTTAATGAAAAATTATTTAAAAAGTTATACAGCTTTAATTTCTAAACAGGTCTTGCTTTTGGCTTATTATAAACAAAGAATCAAGACTAACACAAATTATACTTTACAAAATTAAACACATATATGAAATAACAAAAAGCAAGGTGAACTTGATTTATCAGGTCAATTGGGTGGGTGGGGCAATAGTTAAATATACTAGAAATCATTATTTTTTCAATATTTTGTATATAATCTCACAGACTGTCCAGCTGATGAAAAACTTGAGATCTGTAGCTCTGACTACCTAATATTGATTCAGATCAAACGCCTATTCTCAAGCCTCAGGTTTCTTCAACATGGAGGAGCAGAAATTCATGGAAGAAGTAATACTGAACTTGGCTCCAATCCCAGCTGTGTCATGGAATTACTGCCTAACCTTTGACAAGGCATTTAAATACTCTGGTTCTCAGGTTCTTTCTGCATACCTATCTAAAAACGTGCATGTATGGGCTCAAAGATCCAAGAGACAGCATATATAAAGACTACACACTGTGTTTTATGGTTCATTTTGAAGGTATTATTACATTTCTGAATCTGTAAAGAGAACATATTTTATATGTTCCTAAAAGAAATGATTAATATGAAATAATTCTGAATAAATGCTACCAAAGAAATCTATTTGAATAGCCACATAAATAGCATTTTCCTTTACCCAGTCATTGTAAGAAGTTAAGAACAAGGCAGGTAGTACAGCTTATAGTGGCCAAAGTGTATCAGTGATTTGCCTATGTACTACCCTGGGACACCAGTCTTCACATAAAATGATGACAGGGACAGAATTCAATGCCCCAGAAAGAAGCGAGGACTGTGATTTGATGAGATGAACCAAACTGGAGATTGCCATCTTAAAATCTTAAAACCTCCCTGGACTTGAGCTTCTCATCTATAAAAGAGCAAGACAGACTAAATGATTTTTCATATTCTTCTCATATTTTGAGTTTAATTAGCATAATTTTTTTTTTTTTTACCTCCTGTGGACCAGAATTTACAGGTATGTTCGGAGATAACTCCCTTTTCTTCTTGTCACTTAAGTGAACAGTTCTTGATGCATTCTGTAACTGAAATACATACATACATACATGTGTTTGAATTAGAGGTGATGTATAGAACAGTCTTTTGGACTCTGTGGGGGAGGGCGAGAGTGGGATGATTTGGGAGAATGGCATTGAAACATGTATAATATCCTATGTGAAACGAATCGCCAGTCCAGGTTCGAAGCATGATACAGGATGCTTGGGGCTGGTGCACTGGGATGACCCAGAGGGATGGTATGGGGAGAGAGGTGGGAGGGGGGTTCAGGATGGGGAACACATGTACACCCATGGTGGATTCGTGTTGATGTATGGCATAACCAATACAATACTGTAAAGTAATTAGCCTCAATTAAAATAGATAAATTTATATTAAAAAAAAGAATTAGAGGTGATTACAAAGTTATATGCGGAGAAGGCAATGGCACCCCACCCCAGTACTCTTGTCTGGAAAGTCCTATGGACGGAGGAGCCTGGTGGGCTGCAGTCCATGGGGTCGCTAGGAGTCGGACATGACTGAGCAACTTCACTTTCACTTTTCACTTTCATGCACTGGGGAAGGAAATGGCAACCCACTCCAGTGTTCTCGCCTGGAGAATCCGAGGGACGGGGGAGCCTGGTGGGCTGCCGTCTATGGGGTCGCACAGAGTCGGACATGACTGAAGCAACTTAGCAGCAGCAGCAGCAGAAAGTTATATGAGTAAAATACAATCTACTTAACATAATTTTATATAGTTATGCAAAATCAATGGAAAGAAAAGCTCAATCAGTTGAGAATATAATATCTAACTTAAAGGTAGAGATAGTGTAGAATAGGGGAAATAACTTTAGAGATATATGCTTTGAATTCTGTCTCATATTAACTGGTTACCTTGAACAAATTCATCTTTTAAAATGGAATGATATTTACATGCAGGGTCATTCCAAAGATTGAGATAATAAAGTACCTAGTTCAAACGAAGTACTTTATATATTTCAATTTGTGTGTACCTCTATCTATCCATAATTATTAAGCATTTACTATATTTTAGGCACCATGATTCTAAGTAATATTATTATTTATATTTTAATTATAAGAAGTTGAGGGCTGGACTAAGTACAGGAGGCAGAGTGACCTAACAGAATGATGGGGGCCAAGCAGATCTGATCAGAATGCCAGGAACCCTGTCTGATTTGGGGCATGAGACTTAATCTTAGTTTACTTATCTGTAAACTGGAGATAAGAATATCTACTTTTGTGGATTACTGCAACAAGGATTAGACGTAATATATGCAGAGGCCCTAAGATTACTTCCTAAGCATTCGATATATGATATCCATTACTAAGCAGATGATTTGTTTAAATGCTATGCCTTTGTACTAAAATCATTTAGTGATTCACTCCTGTCTCTTTAAGCCAGGTTTGGATTAACTGCCATCACTATTGAGTGATTTAAAAACAAACTCAACAGTCTGGTTTTCTTCCTCAAACCAACATAATATCAGCTGCTCTACAGAACCTCAGAAATTGGTGGGATCCATACCCAGCCCTTCATTATTTACACTTAACAACTGTCTGCTCTGTAACATGTCTAAGAACTTTTAAGAGAAAAAAATTACTATTCATCTGTGTACATAATCTATCTGACAGTATTTTGCACACAGCAGTCCAATGAAAATTTGTTAAACAGATTTTTATATGAACCTTTTAAATTCATCTTTAGATCCGTTTCTGTTATATAAATCTTTTCTGTGCTTTTAAATTTATTAAAATATTTCTGATTATGCAAATCATTAATTACAAACATCATTTTTCATAACTGATCAGTTAAATTCAGATTATTTATGAGTCAGACCCTAGAAAGAAATACAATGAAATATGAAGGAAAAACTGATTCAGTTTTTACTATTGAAGATATAACAGACGCTATCCATGAAAACATGTATTATAGGAGCCAGTTTCAAAGAAAAAATGAAAAAAATGTACAGAATTCAAACAAAACAACTACCCCAAATGGTGATCTTTATTTTCAGGAATTTCTTTGTGAAAAATCTTATTATCTTATTAAATTTGTATTCCATTCTTGGCCCTGCCATTAGCTAGCTGTGTAGTGTTATGTGACTTACTTCCTTATACCTCAGTTATTTCGTCTATGAAATGGAGATGATATTCTTTCCCTAAGAGTTTTACAGAATTGATACAAAGATTCCAAAAAAATAAAAATGTAACTAAAACAACTCTGAGTGAAAATAATACTGCAACTTAAAAACACTGACTAAAGACAGTAATGTTATTATTATATGATATTCAAGTATTTGAAAATACACACTTTAAATTACTTTAAGAAGCAAAAATTTCTCCCCCAAATTAACAGTTTTAAATATAGATCCTAGTATTTAAGTTGGCTGGGGATAAAAAAAGGAACCGAACTGCTTCTCTTCCAGTTCAGTTTCTTATAATCAAGGTTGTAGGAAAGGTACAAGAAAACAGATCCTTCTATCCATCTTTGCTTGGCAGAATAGCAGCAAGTTGTAAGGAGAGAAAAGGAAACTGAAAAGACAAAGCAAAAAGAAATATTATCAGAAGTTTGTTTCTACTGAGAAGTGGAGAGACTGGAATGTTCTGGAAAAGACTACTTAGAAGCAGGGAAGTCAATGAAAATTTATCAAAATATTAAAACACAGTTCCTCAAAACATTCAGGCAGTAATATTGCCAACATTTTTTTAAGTTTGAGTGGGGGCAGTTGTTTCCTTTATGCACTTCCCTTTTAAACCAAAATTATGTTAACAGATCCACAAACTGCAAGAGGCAAGCAATGTCATTTAGTGATAAATCAATGGTAGATTATGCCTGTCACAGCCCAAGAATTCAGCTAATAAATGACAGTTTTTATTATCATATCCCAAATGCTATTTCGTGAAACCCAGCAAGTGTTAAACTAAGCTGACTTTGTCCCTAAATGACTGTAGTTGCTTTTTAAACAATTTTTAATAACAGCAAGAAAACCCTGCAGTAATAGGTCTCTTCAGTTGTTCTTCTGATTTACAAGAACCAGAATGAGTAAATGAGACAACCATTCTAGGTAATTCATATCAACTGCTACTTTGGTCCATGCAACATGGAGTGTCTGAGTGGGAAAACAAAATAAATACACAAATAAGCAATAAAACATTCACATTTTGGTCTCAATTATTAATAAAAATTCTATAGCTTAATTTGGCAATAAACCTCTGAAAAACCCAAGAAACCTGAATAAAGATAAGCACAATCATCCAGGCATCTTTTACTCTGTATGTATCAAAACTTTTGGGAAATAAACATAGATTAAACAACTGTGGTAATTTAGGGTAAAATTATACACAATTCAGGCACTCATTGCACATTTCAAATTTACATTTGATATATGGGAGGTCTGAAAATGTCTTGGAAATCTGGAGGTGGCTGTTTGAATAAAATGGAGAAGTTCTTTGGTGACAGATTTAAGACTGCATTCATACTCTCTAATAAATTCTACTGCCTCAGTACTGTAGCGTATATCTGTGGAAGGTATAAAACTAAAGGAAAAAAGAAAAAAGAACTAAATTACAAATCTCCACGATTTAAAGTTTTAAATTTCTAACATTTCATATGACAATTTACCTTTGTTTTCTTTAGCTGAATAACAGCTTCAAGAAAAGTTATCTCTTCAAATGTTCTCAAAACTGGTTCAAGTTCTATTAAACATTCTAAATAAGAAAAAAAGAGTTCAGGTTGCTTATAACCATTAAAATGAAAAACATAAATGCTAATATTAAGTGATAAGGCCTCAAGTCAATTTTTTCCCAAACTGATGACATTCAAAATCATTAGAATGTTTACTGCCAAAATAAGAATGCTTATTATAGGCATAAAAATAGATATATCTAAATAAAGACAGATCAACAGAATATAATTGAGAGTCTAAAAATAAGCCTTTGCAAGTATGGTCAATTATTTTTTGACAAAGTTGCTAAGATAATTCAGCAAGGAAAGGACAGTCTTTTCAACAAATGTTGGATACCCACACGAAAACAGATTTTAGACTCTTACCTCACAACATACATAGAAGTAACTTGAAATGGACTATGCACCATGGACAGAGGAGCCTGGTGGGCTACATACCATGGGGTTGCAAAGAGTGGGACATAACTGAAGTGACTTAGCATGCATACACAGACTATGCACCTAAATGTAAATATAAGAAATCTTCATTGCCTTGAGTTAGGCAAATAATTCCCAGGATATGGTATCAGAAACAGGATCCATAAAATATCTTTGATAACTGGACTTCAAAAAAGTTGAAACACTTACGTTAAGAAAAATGATGCATTAAGAAAAACAATGCAATTAAGAAAAATGAAAAGACAAGCCCCAGACTAGGAGAACATTTTTACCTATCATGGATCTGGTAAAGAACTTATATCTAGAATATAAAAAGAACTCTAACAACTTAAGACAATAACCCAATTTAAAAATGAGAAAAGGATTGAATTTCAGCAAAGGAGACACACAAATAGCTAAAAAGCACATGAAAATATGCTTAAATACCATTAGACATTAGGAGATGCAAATTAAAACTACAGTGAGGTATCATTCCATACTCACTAAAACAGCTGTAATTAAAAAGACAAAATAACAAGTACTGACAATGATGTAGAGAAAAGGAAAACCTCACACATTGCTGGTAGGAACGTATCACAATGCAGCCGCTTTGGAAAACAGCTTGGCAATTTCTTTAAAATGAAGGATAAATTTACCACACAACCAAGCAATTGCACTCATAGGTCAGAGAAATGAAAACATATGTTCACATACACACGTGCATATGAACAGTCATAGAAGTATGATTAATAATAGCCAACAAGGAGAAACAGTCATAATTCTGCTATTACTACAGTAATATATAGACAAGCTGCTCAAGGGAGAGGTCAGGGCTCCAGAAATAAAACTGAGCATCAAGAAGGTAGAGATGGTATAAAAGCCATGGTTTGGACTGGATCGTCTAGAGAGAAAGTGCAGGTGGAAAACAGTAAAGAAGCCATATTTAGCTCTAAGCCATTTTCAACAGTTAGAAACTGAGCAGAGGAAGAAAAAAAGAGAGGAAGAGATGATAATAGGGAGGGAAGCATGGTCTCTTGTGCCTTGGAAGCTATCAGGGGGAAAGTTTCAAGGAGGGAAAGAGTCAGCCAAAACTCTTCTACTGAGAGGCTAAGTGAGATAATCAGTATTTCAACACTGCTTTCCTTGGTAACTTGAACAAACACAGCTTTAGTGGCAATATGAAACAGAAGACTGCTGTACATCTGTTAATAAATAAATTAGAAGGGAAGAAGTAGAGACAAGAAGTATGGGCAATTCTTACCAAGTGTTTAGATCCAAATGCAAGTGGAAAAATGATACCAGACCACCTGACCTGCCTCTTGAGAAACCTATATGCAGGTCAGGAAGCAACAGTTAGAACTGGACATGGAACAACAGACTGGTTCCAAAAAGGAGTACGTCAAGGCTGTATATTGTCACCCTGCTTATTTATCTTCTATGCAGAGTACATCATGAGAAACGCTGGGCTGGAAGAAGCCCAGCTGGAATCAAGATTGCCAGGAGAAATATCAATAACCTCAGATATGCAGATGACACCACCCTTACGGCAGAAGGTGAAGAGGAACTAAAAAGCCTCTTGATGAGAGTGAAAGAGGAGAGTGGAAAAGTTGGCTTAAAGCTCAACATTCAGAAAACGAAGCTCATGGCATCTGGTCCCATCACTTCATGGGAAATAGATGGGGAAATAGTATCAGACTTTATTTTTGGGGCTCCAAAATCACTGCAGATGGTGACTGCAGCCATTTAAAAGACGCTTACTCCTTGGAAGAAAAGTTATGACCAACCTAGATAGCATATTGAAAAGCAGAGACATTACTTTGCCAACAAAGTTCTGTCTAGTCAAGGTTATGGTTTTTCCAGTGGTCATGTATGGATGTGAGAATTGGACTGTGAAGAAAGCTGAGCGCCAAAGAATTGATGCTTTTGAACTGTGGTGTTGGAGAAGACTCTTGAGAGTCCCTTGGACTGCAAGGAGATCCAACCAGTCCATTCTAAAGGAGATCAGCCCTGGGTGTTCTTTGGAAGGATTGATGTTAAAGCTGAAACTCCAGTACTTTGGCCACCTCATGCGAAGAGTTGACTCACTGGAAAAGACTCTGATGCTGGGAGAGATTGGGAGCAGGAGGAAAAGGAGAAGACAGATGAGATGGCTGGATGGCATCACTGACTCAATGGATGTGAGTTTGAGTGAACTCCAGGAGATGGTGATGGACAGGGAAGCCTGGCGTGCTGCGATTAATGGGGTCACAAAGAATTGGACACAACTAAGCGACTGATTTGATCTGAAGGATGATGTGGGGTCAAGAATTTTTGTCCTATATAAAGATAGGATCTAATAGTATAATAGATCTGTATGACAAAGGAAGGATCCGGTACACAGGTAGAGACTGGCAATGCAAGAGCGGAGAGAGAATGTTAAGGAACAGAATGCTGCAGAGAGGAAGAGAATGGCATCCAGAGACAAAGAAACACTGCTGAGAGTTGTATAAGAACACTTTTCTTTCCACTGTAAAAGAGAGAAGCAGTAAGACAGGTCAAGTACAACTAAGTTGATGGATCTGGTAGTAGAACTATGAGGGAGTTCTCTCTCATGGTTTCTATTTCCTCAGTGCTCAAAAGAAACATGGAACATGGGGTGTAGGAAGCTTAAGAAGGGAAGATAAGGTACAATATGGATTACCTCTGTCTTCTCTGAGTTCAGAATCTATTAAGAAAAGCTACAAAATTATGACAGATGTTGATCAAAATATCACCTTTATTACAGATAAAACTAAATGGAGTTATGTCCCTTTTCAGATGTGTAGCATATAGGCTTACTAGCAATATTTTGCCCCTTCAACTGAGTTTTACTCACTCAGCTACAGGCCTCACCTGCTTCCATATTGGGAAGCAGAAAAATGTATGCATCTTTTAGACAAGCTTACTTCCAAAAGTAGGAGAAAACTGAGAATGGATTAGCTAAGTATGGTTAGTTTTTCTCCAAAATTAACGGATGAGCAGGAGTGTTGAGGGGCAGACAGAAGCTGGAAATGTTCCTCCCATGCTTCTCTTCTTGGAGATTGAAATGGGATTTCATCTCCACTTTGGGAACATAAAGTATGGGACTTATGCATCTCCTGCAGTAGTTCAAGATGATCATCTAGGATAGTAATGTTCAAACTTTTGGGTCTCAGAACTTCAAAATTATCCCAAAGAGCTTTTGTGTATGTTGATCTTATCTATTGACATTTACTATATTAGAAATTAAAACTGAGAACATTTTAAAACATCAGAGTATATGAAAATACATTACATTATCCTAATGATATCATTACACCTCATTTAGTCTCTGGAAACTATTTTTCCAGAGGATGAGAGTGAAAAGGGAAAATAATACCTTAATATTTATTAGTTTGAAAAAGTTTTGATTTTGTGAATCCTTTATAAGTCTCAGGGACCAACCCACCTTCAGGGGTCTCTGTACCACAACTTAAGAATAGGTGATCTATGAGAATGTATTTGAAAACATAACAGAATGCTAAGTAGTGTTTAGAGTTCAGTTCTAGCTATTAAAGAAAAACCAATGAATTCCATTTCTGGACAAGATGAAGCAACAACGACCAATGTATTCTCCTGTCTTAAATACCCAAAAGTCAGACAAAATGCATGAAACAGTGGTTATTTAGACACTAGGTATCAGGCAACAAAAAGGGACAGTGATCTCTGAGTGACGAGAAATAACTGAGGTGAGCCCTACCACAGCCTGACTGCCCAAGCATCCTGCCTTGAGAGTTTCCAGCTATACTACAGGGATAGGCAAATAAAGGTGAGGCCTGGTGGAACCTCAAGCTGAAGACACCGGGCTTAGAGTTAGGGTAGACCACGGCAGACAGAGTTTATGGGACACTGTAGGAAAGAGGAGAAGAACACGTAGAGAGAACTCCAGAGATCTGCAGAACATTCCTCTCAAATATTCAGCAGCACTGACCAATGCAGGACGTAGAAGTCACTAAGCCAAAAGCCAGTGTTTTCGATGAACAATAGGGAAAAGCTAGGAAGTTTGTAGAGAAGTTAAGTGAGTATTAGTCTTAGTCTTAGTATTAGAGAAGAGAAAAAACTATTAGTTGCTCAACTGTGTCCAACTCTTTGCGACCCCATGGACTCCACCCCATGTAGCCCACCAGGCTCCTGTGTCCATGGAATTCTGAAGGCCAGAATACGGGAGTGGGTAGCCATTCCCTTCTCCAGGGGATCTTCCTGACCCAAAGAATCATCCTGCAATGCAGGAGACCAGGGTTTGATCCCTGGGTGGGGAAGATCCCCTGGAGAAGGGAATGGTTACCCACTCCAGTGTTCTTGCTGGAGAGAAGTAAAGTAAGTTTTGACTAATGGCATGATTTTCAGAAGAGCTAGAATCTTTAGGGAAGGGAGAAGAAATTACAGTTTGAAAATGGCACCGGGGACAAAGGAGATATATATATATCTCCTATTAAACAGTGCTTGGAAATACGAGAGAAAATGCTAATCCATTATTACAGCAAATTTTGATTTTTTTTAAGTACAATGCAGATAAGCACTAGACATGTTTTGAATGCAAAATATATTTCATTTTTTTTTCTAGCTGGAAAGAAGATTCCCAGTCTACAGCTTGTCTTTTAATTTTCTGTAGCATCTTTTGAAGTGCAAATTTTTCAATTTTTTTGAAAATCAGTTATCAAAATTTTTTTAATAGATCTTGTTTTCGATGTTGTATATAAGAGCTCTTGGCTCAATCCGAGGTCATGAAGATTTTCTTCTATGTTTACATTTAGGTGATGATCCATTCTACCTCTGAAATATATTTTAATTCTATTTGATTTTTTGATTTCCAGGATTGGTCTAGAGATTCTACTCTTGCCCTTCTCCAATCAATTTTTTTACACAGCAACAAATAGCTCCTAAACTTAATTTATCATGTTCTTTCTCTGAAAACTTGTATTTGGAATAATCTTCTAATCTTTTTATGATAGCCAACAGTCTCTCCTTACCACTTCAATCTCATCATCTCATATAACAACTGAATCAAAAAAAAAAAAAATAACGAGCTTTTGACTTTATCATCTAACTTGTGTGACTGTTCAAGGAATACTTTATTTACAGCATATTCGCTATTTTTGCAATTCAAGAGGTCCAGATTAAAACTGTACACTTACTTAAGAAAGATGGTCTTTCATCTGGATTTTGCGCCCACCCACTTTCTATTAGAGAGATCATAAGTGCTCGATGAGGTATATCAAATGGCAAACTTTCTTCATTAGTGTCAGGTCGATGTCCTTGTGACACACTATACATAATCTGCAAAGGATTGGTGACGTCTGTCAAAACAAATGAAAATATATTTCATTCATTAGAAATATATTATGATCTAACATATTAATTACATTCTAAACTCAACCAGATGAAAATCAGAGAATCTTAAAAACCTTAGGTATAATTCATTACCTCCCTTTCTGTCAAAGGAATATTTATATCCCAGCTATTCCCAGACTTACAGGAGGAGTTTATAGCTTCACCTCTTTAATTCTGGGCTTGGCCACGTGATTTGATTTGGCCAATGGAATATGAAGACAGCAGAGCAAAGCAGAGCTCAGCAGAGCTGAGTAGAACTAGCAGAGCCGAGAAGAGTCACAGCAACTAATCATCTAGTGTGAATAAGAAATAAGTGTTTAGTTTGTTAGCTACTGAGATTTTGAGGTTGTTACACAGCAAACTGACCTAAATGAACCTCAAAGAAATAGACAACGTTATCAGAAAATGTGAAAATTATTCTTCAATGTCTCCTGGTCTTTAAAGGAGCACTAATTAAATTTTCATATAAAGAATTTTATAGTTGGAATGAACCTTAGAAATAAGAATTCAAAATTCTTATTTTGCAGATGAAAAAAATGAGGACTTAAGAGATTCAGTGGCTTAATAATGGAGTTAATTATTATCAGAACAAATCTGTATTTTTCTGATCCTTAATTCAGTATTTTCCAATAGACATGGGATTCACATTGATAAACTGTTATGTTTTTCTAGTGTGCTTTCCACAAAATGAATGGTAGACAGATTTAAAATAGGTGATCTTTATTTAGATAGTTCTGAGTGTGATTTACCAACATGATGTCATAATAAGGAAGTCAAAGTACACTTACCTTCAAAAGGCTGTTTTCTGGATAAGACTTCCCATATAATAATTGCATAGCTGTTTAAGATAAAATATACATATAGTAACTATGCATAATAAACTAAATAGTACCGATTTAAAAGGCTGACAGTTGAGATACCATTTTTGAAAATAATAATGTAGTGAAATGCTGCTTAAAGAATCGCTATATAGAACCAAGATGCTGAATATTTGTATACAGTTTTACTTTGAAAGGAAAATAATTCAATTTGAAAAATTAGGAAATTAGTACAATAAAAACAAAATAATAGGCAAGGATAACTTATGGATGATTCATTAATACCATGTCCTTTAATTACATGATTCTATCATTCACACAAAATAAAGAGTAGTAAAAAAGACTGTCTCAGGTAGCCCTATTCTACTGACTTTTTTCTGGTGTGAGTACTGTCTCTTTTGGTAAAGTTAAATGTTATTCACACTTTTCCCTCCCTCTCTCAAGGTCACATATGATAAAGGCCCTTGAATATTACAAATTAATAGAGTGTAAAAGTAGCTTAAAGCGAGGCACCTTTATTTTTATATGTTTATATTTTTATTTTTTTGGCTGCTCTGCACAACTTGTGAGATCCGTTTCCCGACCAGGGATTAAACCTGGGTCATGGCAGCGAAAGCCTGGAATCTTAATCACTAAGGTGCCAGGGAATTCCTTAAAGCAAGGTATTTTTAATTTGAAAAATATTAACCACTGTCTCTAATTTATTTTTACTACACCTATGAGAGAAGCATAAGAATCATACTTTTAAACTGTAGCTTCAAAAAATATAAATAAATAAACTGTAGCTTCAAAACCCTGATTGATTAATCTTGTGGAGAAGGAAATGGCACCCCACTCCAGTACTCTTGCCTGGAAAATCCCAAGGACAGAGGAGCCTGGTGGGCTACGGTCCACAGGGTTGCAAAGAGTCGGACACGACTGAGAGACTTCACTTCACTTTCAGTTCAGTTCAGTTGCTCAGTTGTGTCCGACTCTTTGCGACCCCATGAATCGCAGCATGCCAGGCCTCCCTGTTCATCACCAACTCCCCGAGTTCACTGAGACTCACGTCCATTGAATCAGTGATGCCATCCAGCCATCTCATCCTCTGTCGTCCCCTTCTCCTCCTGCCCCCAATCCCTCCCAGCATCAGAGTCTTTTCCAATGAGTCAACTCTTCGCATGAGGTGGCCAAAGTACTGGAGTTTCAGCTTTAGCATCATTCCTTCCAAAGAACACCCAGGGCTGATCTCCTTCAGAATGGACTGGTTGGATCTCCTTGCAAACCAAGGGACTCTCAAGAGTCACTTCACTTTAGGCAAAGTTAACTCTGAGCAAAAGTAACATACTGTACCTATATATATCATGCTTGACAGAAGCCCTTGCTTTCTGTCCGGGTTCATAGTTTTCAGGTGGCATATAGACAATTGTCCCTCCTTCAGGTGCAGACTTACTACTTCGTGATTGTGAGAGGGACATCATGCGCCATTTTGATAAACCGAAATCTGCAATCTGGAAGGGAAAAGAGTAATTTAATTTAAATCCAGGAATTGTTTGCCTTTCTTTATATTTACTGTGTTTAGACATGAGACCAGAATATACACACATATATTAGTATTTTATTTCTATATATTCCACCAGTCTCTTAACAAATTGGATTCCATAGTGCTGAACCGCCCCCAACAGCCTTAGAAGCAACACAAACTGACTGAGAGTTCAGAATAATATCACAAGTTTTAAAAGAAACTAAGATTTCAAAAGTTAAACAGGAGTATTTTTTGCATTTAGAATAAAAGAACAGAATGAGTATATCCACTTTACTTTTTGTGACAAGTAGCTTTATATCATATGCTTTCAAAATTTACCTATACCTCACAAAACTGCTAAACTACTCATATCTAATATGACCGTCACTGTGTATATGTTCTTCTTTATATGTGCTTAAAATAGTACTTTTATATTTTGAAATAAGTAAAACTCCATTAAAGTATAACTCATTATTATATGATTTTTGCTTACCACTAAAAGAATATCTGTTGACAATAGTGTAGTTAACAATATAACATATTTATGTCCATGCCAAGTGGTACCTAAAGAATTGTCAGTGACAGACATTCTGTACTTTTGACATGTCCTTTGTAGTTTCCTTCACTTGAAAATTTTGTGCAGATACTACACAATATTTTGTAACTATCTAAAATGTTGTAATATTTTTAAAAAGGGAGACAAAAATGTAAGAACAGAAACAATATTTAATGAACAAAAAAGTATAAGGAAAGCTTTGAAGACATTTAATTTAAATTACTTAGACCTTACACTGTGCCATTTAGGAGTTGACAGAGTGGAATGAGCTCCATCCACCATACCATTTGTGTTTCAATCGTTTAACTCTTAAAATACTTGTAAGCTTTAACAGAAGAAATAATTTCTTTAGTGTTTAGATGAATTTGAGATTAAAAAATTATAGCCCCACTCCAAAAAGGGACGGAAGACTATACAAATTTTTCATATATTACCATAATGAAAGGGTAAACTTAAGAAAAAAAATTAGAAAAGACCAGGAGAAAAAATGGTACCACGACATGAAGAGCTAAACTGGACTGATTTCTGAAGGCAATGCAAGATGTTATTTAGTCACTAAGTCGTCCAACTCTTTTACAACCCCATGGACTGCAGCCCGCCAGGCTCCTCTGTCCAGGGGACTTCCCAGCAAGAATACTGGAGTGGGTTACCATTTTCTTCTCTAGGGGATCTTCCCAACCCAGGGAGTAAACCCAAGTCTTCTGCGTTAGAGGCAGATTCTTTACCACTGAGCCACCAGTGAAGCCCCACTCAGAACCGTATTTGACACATAATGGGTGAACCATGTGTGTTAGTATTATTAATGTTTTCTACACAAGAATAAACCTCTAAAGCTTGCTCTTATTCATACAATACCAACAACACAGAATGCAGTTTGAGGGTCTTTAGTCTAAACTTTTAGGTGGTATTAAGACTCTGGGCAACTGTATCCCAGTTACTCTTACTTGCCACTACAAACTCTTATTCCTCTCACTCATCCTCTAAAAGCAAAAACAGTGCTCCAGTTACACATTGGCTAGGATAATAAGCATTACTATGAGAAGGCAAAGAAGGCTGAGTGCCAAAGAATTGATGTTTTCGAATTGTGGTGCTGGAGAAGACACTTGAGAGTCCCTTGGAATGCAAGGAAGTCAAATCAATCAATCCTAAAAGAACTCAACCCTCAATATTCACTGGAAGGACTGATGCTGAAGCTGAAGATGCGAAGAGCTGACTCACTGGAAAAGACTTTGATGTTGGGAAAGACTGAAGGCCAAAGGAGAAGGAAACAGATAGCATGGCCTACTCAATGGCCATGAATTTGAGCGAACTCGGGCAGTTAGTGGAGGACAGAGAGGCCTGGCGTGCTGCAGTCCATGGGGTTGCAGAGAGTCCAACACAACTTAGTGACTGAACAGCAACAGGTTCTTATACCTAAACCATAAACTGCAAGCTACTGGGCTAAGCACTGGTGTGAGTACAGTGCTGCAGAAAATGTATTCTTAGTTTGCTTATGTGCTCCATTTACTTCACATTTGTGTTTTGAAACCTTATCTAGAAAAATTAATTAGAATTCCCTTTATCAGTCAGTTTAGTTTGGTGTTCACATGGAACTACATTTCTTCCCCTTCTCTATCACAAACACCATATACAAAAGACATGATTCATTAAATCTGGATCTTCCAGAGAAGAGAAAAAAGTGAAGAATATGAGAGGGATGCAAGTTCTATGGTTTCTTGAGGACCCGGAAATATTTGTCATTCAACAATGAAGACAGAGAATAGGAACTTTTTATTTCTACGCAAGATCTTAACACACATTTTAAAGGTAAAGGATCTGTTTAGTTAAAAACAGATGATAACGCACCAAGAATTTATTGTATAGCACAGAAAACTATATTCAGTATCTTATAATAACCTATAAAGGAAAATAATCTGAAAAACATAAAATTGAATCACTTTGCTGTATAACTAAAACTAACATAATACTGTAAATCAACTATACTTCAATGAAGAAAAATTTTAAAATCAGAGGAGATTAAAACACTTTGCTCATAAAAATCATCCCTAATCCTACCACCCTACCAGAATAGCTATTTTTATTTACATAATAATGTCTGTCTCTCTAAAACTATGAAGTTATCATCAGTAAGAAGCAATGAGGAAGAACTTCCAAGCATTCTGGTTTCCACACAGGACTGACAACAGGAGAGAAACCAGACACGGTGCATATAAATGTTTACTTCAGACAAGCCTGTCACAGGCTCGTGTGTATTTAAGGTGCACTAATAGATGCTGACCAGCAGACCATCAAGTTGGACGTATTCTTTTTAAAGTAGAAGAGTTGACTGATCTTAACTAGTGGTCAAGATTTTTATTTTAGATACTATTAATATGTTTCTGATTAACATTACAGTGAGAAAATTTACTTAAAAAAAAAACAAACTAACAAGGTGTGAGGTTCCATTTAATCTCATTAAGTACTTCAAGAGATTTTTTTTTGTATTTCATTTAAATGGCCCTTTCAAGAAGACAGGTAGATAGGTTAACTTAATTATTTATGAGTCACTGAAACTCTTATTTTTAAGGGACATTTACGAAATAAAAAGTAGAGACACACAGGACACATATAAAAGAGTGTCACTAATTTATAAGAACTGTATTAGAAAGGTCACAGTTTTGTATGTTCTAAAAGTAACAAAAATTAAAAAAAAAAACACAAAGCCAAACTATTTTAAATTCTATTCATGTCAAATAAATACCCTACTCATCAATGAAAAAGAGAAAGTAGGGATTGTCATCACCTATTACTTTGCTTGGGTCTTCTCTATCAAGAATGGTTTCTGGACTGAGAGGAAGGAAATAAGGTCCAAGGAGGTTGAAAAATTTATATAGTACAAGTCTCAGTTCATTTTACATATACTTCAGGTTTAGTTAGAATACTAGCAAATACCTCCACAGTGCAGAACAGAGAATAAATAGTATTTGTTTTGTTGAAGGTCTGTACGAACATCATGACCTGACCCATAAGGAGAGCTGCAAACACAAAAGGTCCAAGAAACTTGCCACCACCATCCACACCCTCTCGCCTTTTAGTATAAAAGCAAAAGCCTGAATTCTAGCTTGGGTGTGCTGGTTCTTTGGGACACTAATCCACCATCTTCTTGGTCTACTGGCTTTCCAAATAAGGTTGCTGTTCCTTGCCCCAACACCTCATTTGTTGATTTATTGGCTCTGTTGCGTGGTAAGCAGTATAAAGTTGGACATGGTAACAAGGACACTTGGGAAAGCAGTCAAAGAAGGACTTTTGTAACACTTGTATGAAAAAACGGAGAAAAATGGGCTAACAGTTCTTTTAGGAGTATGCCAAACAAAATGAATGCTTATTCTCCAAAAGTCCTAATTAATAAAAGGCCTGAACTTGACCTGAAGGGAGGTTTTTAGCACCATGTTGTGTAGCTCTGATTTGAGCACTGTAATGGTTAATAGGTAATCATGACTTGAAGACACAAAAAGTAGCTAATTAAATTTAAGGATGACACAAAGCTAGAAGACAAAGTTAAAAATCCTTGGACTACAGAAGAAAAAGGTCATGACAGTAAAAGCATGATCATAAAAGAAAAAAATTAAAACTTTTGCTCTGTGCAAGACCTTGCTGAAAAGGATGAAAAGAAAAACCTTGGACTGGCAGAAAAGGTCTCCCAACTATCAGTATGTATCTGATGAAGGACTTATATCTAAAAATACACAGAACTTTTAAAACTCAATAGTAAAAAAGCAAAGAGTCCAAGTAGAAAATGGTCTTAAGATCTGAAGACACACATCACTGAAAAGGATATAGAGATGGCAAATAAATAAATAACACTATTCAACATCATTGGAAAGTGAAAATTAAGATCATGGTATATATCACTATACATCCATTAGAATACCAGAATAAAAAACGGTGATAAAACCAAATGCTGGTGAAGGTGCAGAAAAGCTGGGTCTTTCATACGCTGCTGGTGAAATGTACGATGATGCAGCCACTGTAGAAAACAGGCAGCTTCTTAAAGACCTAAACATACTTTACCATATGACCACACAGTTAAACTCCTGGGCATTTATCTCAGAGGAATAAAAACTTACGTTTGTTCAAAAAGTTGTACAGGACTATTCAATGGAGTTTTATTTTAACTGCCAAAGGCTAAAAGTAACCATGGTTAAACAACTCTAGTACACCCACACCATGGAATATTATTCACCAACGAAAAAAACAATTCTTGACACAAACAAAGACTCAAATGGATCTCAAAGGCCTTATGCTAAATGAACAAAGCCAATCTCAAAATATCATACATTGTATGATTCCATTGTCAAAACAACAAAATTATAGAAAACAAAAACAGATTACTGGTTGACAGCGGTTAGGGACGATGGAAGGAAGGTGAACATGACTATAAAGGGATAGTATAAGTGGTATCTTTGTTGTGATAGAATAGTGCTATATCTTGACTGCTATAATAGCCACAGAAATTTACACAAGATAAAGTGAAACAGAACTACAAACTACATATGTGTACTGTACCAATGTCAAATTCCTGGCCTTGAAATGGTACTATAATTATATGTGATGTAACCACTGGTAGAAACTGGGTGAAGGGTACATGAGACTTCTTTACTCTGCAACCACCTAAGAATCTCTAATAATTTCAAAATAAAAAGTAAATAAAGGTATACTTAACAATTTAAATTAAGAATATAATGACTTTGTATCTGAACCGTACTTTTATGAATATCTGTAGTCTAGGAATAACTAACCCAGTGCAGCAGGAAGAAGTGGCACTGAATTAGGGGCCATGGAAAAGGCAGAGATATTAAATTGGCAAGGTAGAAAAATTAACTAAAAAGTCTTTAAAACTATTAAACACAAGGATGCAGATAAGCTTTTTTGAAAAACAGTAATTACCTTAACATGAAATTCATTATCCAATAAGATGTTTTGAGTCTTCAGGTCATGATGAAGTAGAGGAGGATTCATATTGTGCAGGTAATTTACACCTAGAGCAATTTCATGCAGAATACGAAATCTCAATGGCCAAGGAACATCAGGATATTCGATTTTCTTCATATATATGAAAATAAATAAAACCAAAATTAGTGGCCAAATTTATTTCCACTTTGAAAATGAAATATTCCATGAGAATAGTATAAACTAAATATCTAGTATAACTAAGTATAGGGCAAAATATACTTATTTTATTACATAGTATCTATCTGACATTCTTTAACATCCTTGGATCTTATTTTCCTTATAGAGAAAATAATGACTTTACAGTACTAATATTTCCTTTTAGTATTTACTGGCAATGCACTACATGGTATGGGGTCTCTCTTCAGTTGAGATAGTTTATTTTTATCTGTATAATACCCAGACACATACATTTGTACTTGACATATCTTTTCATTCTAGGTTGTTCAGTTGCTAAGTCATGTCCCACTACTTGTGATCCCATGGACTGCAGCATGCCAGGTGCCTCTGTTTTCTACTGTCTACTGGAGTTTGTGCTCAAATTCATGGCCATTGAGTTGTTGCTACTATCTAATCATCTCATTTTCTGCCACCCCCTTTTTTTGCCTTCAATCTTTCCCGGTATCAGGGTCTTTGCCTATGAGTCGGCTCTTCCCATAAGATGGTCAAAGTATTTGAGCTTCAGCTTCAGCATTGGTTCTTGCAATGAGTATTCAGGGTTGATTTCTTTTTAGGATTTACTGAATTGATCTTCTTGCTGTCCAAGGGGCTCTCAAGAGTCTTCTCCAGCACCACAGTTCAAAAGCATCAATTCTTTGGCACCCACCCTTCTTATAGTTCAACTCTCACATCCCTATGTGACTACTGGAAAAACTATAGCTTTGATTACATGGACCTTTGTAGCAAAGTGATGTCTCTGCTTTTTAATACGCTAAGTTTGTCATAGCCTTCCTTCCAAGGAGTAAGTGTCTTTCAATTTCATGGTTGCAGTTACAGTCCACAGTGAGTTTTGGAATCCAAGAAAATAAAATTCATCACTGCTTCTACTTTTTCCCCTTGTATTTGCTATGAAGTGATTGGACTGGATGTCATGATCTTAGTTTTTACAATAGTGAGTTCCAAGCCAGCTTTTTCACTCACCTTTTCAACCCTCACCAAGAGGCTCTTTAGTTCCTCTTCACTTTCTGCCATTAGGGTGATATCATCTGCACGTCTGAAGTTGTTGATTTTTCTCCCAGCAATCTTGATTCCAGCTTGTGATTTATCCAGCTTAGCACTTCACATGATGTACTTTGCATAGAAGTTAAATAAGCAGGGTGACAATATACAGCTTTGTTGTACTCCTTTCCCAATTTGGAACCAGTAAGTTATCCCATGATTGGTTCCAAATGTTGCCTCTTGACCCACATGCGGGTTTCTCAGGAAACAGGTAAGGTGGTCTGATGACTCCCATCTCTTTATGAATTTTCCAGTTTGTTGTGATCCACACACTGAAAGGCTTTAGCATAGTCAATGAAACAGAAGATGTTTTTCTGGAATTCCCTTGCTTTCTGCATGATCCAATGAATGTTGGTAATTTGATCTCTGGTTCTTCTTTCTTTACTAAATACAGCTTGTGCATTTATAAGCTCTTGGTTCATGTACTGCTAAAACCTAGCTTGAAGGATTTTTAGCATATCCTTGCTAGCATGTGAAATGAGCACAACTGTATGGTAGTCTGAACATTCTTTGGCATTGCCTGTCTTTGACAATGGAATGAAAACTGATGTTTTCCAGTCTTGTGGACACTATGCATTTTCCAAATTTGCTGACATATTGAGTGCAGCACTTTAACAGCATCATCTTTTAGGATTCTAAATAGCTCAGCTGGTATTCCATCACCTCCACTAGGTTTGTTCACAGTAATGCTTCTTAAGGCCCACTTGACTTCACACTCCAAGATGTCTGGCTCTAGGTGAGTGACCATGGTTATCCAGGTCATTAAGACCTTTTTTGTGTAGTTCTTCTGTATACTCTGGCCACCTCTTCTTAATCTCTTCTGCTTCTGTTAGCTCCTTGCCATTTCTGTCCTTTATTGTGCCCATCCTTGCATGAAATGTTTCCCTTGACATTTCCAATTTTCTTGAAGAGATTTCTAGTCTTTCCCATTCTATTGTTCATTTAAGAAGGCCTTCTTATCTTTCCTTGCTATTCTCTGGAACTCTACATTCAGTTGGGTATCTTTCTCTTTCTTCCTTGCCTTTCATTTCTCTTCTTTGCTCAGCTTTTTGTAAAGCCTCCTTGGACAACCACTTTGCCTTCCTGCATCCTTTTTGAGATGGTTTTGTTATTGCCTCCTGTACAACGTAATGAACCTCTATTTATAGTTCTTTAGGCACTCTGTCTACCAGACCTAATCCCTTGAATCTGTTCATCACCTCCACTGCATAAACATAAGGGATTTGATTTAGGTTATATCTGAATAGCCTAGTGGTTTTCCCTACTTGCTTCAATTTAAGTCTGAATCTTGCAATAAGGAGCTTGTGATCTGTGCCACAGTCAGTTCCAGGTCTTGTTTGGCTAACTGTATAGAGCTTCTCCATCGTTGGCTGCAAAGAACATAATCTTTTTTTGATATCGACCATCTGGTAATGTCCATGTATAGAGTCGTCTCTTGGGTTGTTGGAAAAGGCTGTCTGCTATGACCAGCATGTTCTTTTGACAAAACTCTCTTAGCCTTTGCCTTGCTTCATTTTGTATTCCAAGTCCAACCTTGCCTGTTATTCTGGGTATCTCTTGACTTCCTACTCTTGCATTCCATGTATAATATAGAAACATTACAAATGTAATGCCTTTATTTCCTGGTACTTACAAGTAATAGTCATCTGAATTTTCTTAAATGTGTTCCTAACTTAAACATTAATACAGCTTCCCAGGAAGAGGAACATACTCAGAAGAAGTAGATAATCATTGGGGAAGAAGGTAGATGCGTGCTCAACCTGTATTTTATGATTCCTTCCAGAAATTAGCAATGCCCCTTAGGAGGCTCTAGAATTTCTAATGGGCTCCAAATTTGGGTACCACAGTATCTACTGGGGTGCTGGGGTATGGGAGGAAAACATTAGAATCTATGCTTACATTCATTCAAAAAAAGGAAATTGTGTTTTGTATCTTAATTGCTATGTTGGTTACACAAATCTTACTGACACTAGTCACTTTACTATGCCCTTGTTTTCGATTGTGCTGTCACAAACAGAATGTGTTGCATCCTAAAATAAAGAGGAAGTCACTCCATGAGTGGTGATAGGGGCACCCATGCTCCCTCATTTGCTTATAGAACACTGTGATGCACCAGAATTTAGGAGTGTTCAGTGATTGGATTTTACAGATTATGTTACTACTCAGTTTTAACTAAAGCAACCTGAACAAAACAGACCCAGGTATTTAAAAATATCTCTTGAGGGAAACTGTGGGCCAGAGATAATCTTAATAAGGTCAAGCAAACAACAGTAGATGAATACACACATTTTGAGAATGAGGACCTCGCCCCCTCAAAGTTGTTTACTAATGGCTTTCATAGTTAAAGACAGAGTAATTGGTACCTTGAGAAAAAGGTAATACGGCTCATGCCATTGCCTATTATTGGAAAAACTCAGGTATTTGATACTCAGAGATAGATAATTTGGCCTGTTAATTCAGAACTTTGTGAACTGATACTACTAACATTTAATTAGAATACTAAATTGTCTTTAACATAAAATAAAAGCTGGCTTAAGCCAACAATAAACTGTACAGTGTACAGAGTCTGTCTTTTTTTCTCTCCTGCTCCTCTCCCACACATATATACCTGTGGATACTGGAATTCAGTGTAAGCCTCAGGAACCTAAGCAGCATAATCGAGGTGACTAGAATGCAGGGTCTGGCTGCACAGTATTTTTAACAACACAAAAGAAGCCAGAAATGGTGAAATTTTACCACTGCAACTGTTTGTCATTATTCTTATTTTGGCTCACATGTAAAACCAAAGCACTGTATACTAACTGTTACACTATGTTAACTAACTGTATACTATGTTAACTAACAGAATTCTAGCCACTGAAAATGTATAGTACTTACCCTATGTAGGAGCTCATTTAATGATCCATTTGGCATGTATTCAGTAACTATTCCTAAAAATTCAGGCTCATTGCAAATTCCCAAAATTGGAAGAATGTAACTAAACCGAGCTTTGTGTAAAATTTCAGCTTCTCTTAAGACACCATTTCTTTCACTAAAGAAAAAAAAAAAGCATAATTATTTCAAAATAATGAAAAATAAACAATTATCATGCCCATAATATTAATTAATTCTGGATTTTTCCATTCATTCATTAGCTTTTGATCTCATGTAAATTAGGCAACTTTTCTTAGTTTCTTCATATTTAAAGGAGGGATAATCTCTACCTTACATATTCCATAGGTCTGTTTAGAGACCAAAATAACATAGATAAACCACTGACAGAAAGAAGTGCTACACATAGATCAAAACTGTACTTTTCCTAGGAAAGGCAAAGAACACAATGTTTGTTTATAAAGTCTATTTGTATTAAAACGATAGGTGCTTGAACCAATTACATAAGTTTCTGTTGTATTAAAATGATAAAATTTTATTAGACTGTTACATTAAATTTTACGGTTGCATACCATGTAAAAATTTTCTAAATATCCTGAATATTAAAACACTTAAATGTTGTAGGTTTTAATGACTAGATGATAATAGTCGCATAAGGGTCAATAATACTCAGAAATTATAGGCTGGAACTCAGGAAAAGAACACTGAGAAGAGATAAATGCTTATAACATTCCTGGGCTAACTCTGGATTCCAGATTTATTTCCTTATTCATTCATAAAAGAAATAAGTGTTGAACTTTCATTATGAATAAACCACAGTGCTCAGCCTTATGGAGACAATTAAGTTAAAAAAAAACCCCCAAAACATAGTTTGGTGAGTTCCCTGGTGGTGCAGTGGATAAGAATCTGCCTGCCAAGGCCAGGGACATGCGTTCAGTCCCTGGTCTGGGACTATTTCACATGCCATGGAGCAACTAAGCCCATGGGCCACAATGACTGAGTCCACTCACCCCAACTACTGAAGCCTGCATGCTCCAGGGCCCTGCAGACACAACTAACAAGCCCCTGGGCCACAACTTCTTACGCCAGGGCACCTAGAGCCTGTGCTCCACGAGAGGCCACCACAATGAGAAGCCCATGTGCCACAACGAGAGTAGCCCCCACTCTCTGCAAATAGAGAAAGTCGATGTGCAGCAACAAAGACCTAGCCCACCCAAAGATAAATCAAGCAGTGTGTACATGTCAAGTAAATAAAAAATTAGATTAAAAAAATACAGTCTGTGATCTCAAGCTGTCCAGAAACCTTTTTAAGAAACATACATACTCATCGTGATCTTGACTTGTACATTTCCAATGACTAGTGGGCTTCCCAGGTGGCGCTAGTGGTAAACAACCTGCCTGCCAATGCAGGAGACATAAGAGACTCAGTTCAAACCCTGGGTCAGGAAGATCCCCTGGAGGAAGAAATGGCAACACACTCCAGTATTCTTGCGCATATTACTGATGAACACAGACGCAAAAATCCTCAACCAAATATTAGCAAATCAAATACAACAACACACTGAAAGCTTCATACACCATGATCAAGTGGGATCTATCCCTGGGATGCGAGGATTCTTCAATATATGCAAATCAGTGAATATGACAAACCATATTAACAAACTGAATAAAAATCACATGATCATCTCAATAGATGCAGAAAAAACTTTTGACAAAATTCAACACCCATTTACGATATAAACTCTCCAGAAAGTGAGCATAGAGGGAACCTATCTCAACATTATAAAGGCCATATATGACAACCTACAGCAAATATTCTCAACGGTGAAAAACCTGAAAGAATTGCCTCTCAGATCAGGAACAAGACAAGGGTGTCCACTCTCAACATTATTATTCAGCATAGTTTCAGAAGTCCTAGACACAGTGATCAGAAAAGGAAAAGAAATAAAAGGAATCCAAATTGGAAAAGAAGATGTAAAACTGTCACTGTTTGCAGATGACAATGATACTTTACATAGAAAATCCTAAAGATGCCACCAGAAAACTACTAGAGCTCATCAGTGAATTTATTAAAGTTGCAGGATACAAAATTAAAACACAGAAATTTCTTGCTTTCTGATACTCTAACAAAGAAAGATCAGAAAAAGAAATTAAGGAAACAATCTCATTTACTATTGCAACACAAAGTATAAAATACCTAGGTATAAACCTACCTAAGGAAGCAAAAGATCTGTACACAGAAAACTGAACGACATTCAGGAAAGACATCAAAGATACAAACATATGGAGAGATTCTTAGATTGGAAGCATCAATATTGTAAAAATGACTATATTACCCAGAGCAATCTACAGATTCAATGTAATCCTTATCAAATTATCAATGGCATTTTTCATTGAACTAGAACAGAAAATTTTACAATTCGTAGAAAATACAAAAGATCCCAAATATCCCAAAACAACCTTGAGAAAGAAAAATGGGAGCTGGAGAAATCAGGCTCTCTGACCTCAGATTATACTACAAAGCTACTGTCATCGAGACAGTATGGTACTGGTACAAAAATGGAAATACAGACCAATGGAATAGGATAGAAAGCCCCAAAACAAATCAGTGCATATACAGTCAACTAATTTATGACTAAAGAGGCAAGAATATACAATGAAGACATCCTCTTCAATACGTAGTGCTGGGAAAACTGGACGGCTACTTGTGAAAGAATGAAATTAGAACTCTAATGCCATACACAAAAATAAACTCAAAATGAATTAAAGACCTGAATGAAGGCCAGACACTGAAAAATTCTTGGAGGAAAATATAGGCAGAACATTCTTTGACATAAATCATAGTAGGATCTTTGCTGACCCACCTCCTAGAGTAATGTCAATAAAAATCAAAATTAACAAATGGGATCTGTGCTTATTATGTGCACATGAGCTCATTCGCTCAGTCGTGTCTGTTTCTTTGCCACCCTATGGACTGCAGCCCGCCAGGCTCCTCTGTCCATGGGATTTTCCTGGCTAGAATAATGGAGTGGGTTGCCATTTTCTCCTCCAGGGGATCTTCTCAACCCAGGGATCAAACCCACATCTCCTGTATTGGAGGTGAATTCTTTACTGCTGAGCCACAATTGAACTTAAAAGATTTTGCACAGCAAAGGACACCATAAACAAGACAAACAAGGAAATATCTGCCAATATTTTCTCCCTCAGAATGGGAAAAAATACTGGCAAATGAAGTAACTGTTAAGGAATTAACCTCCAAAACATACAAACAGTTCAAGTAAAAAAAAAAAAAAAAAAAACACAAACAACCCAATCAAAAAATGGGTGGAAGACCTAAATAGACACTTCTCCAAAGAAGGCATACATAGGGCCAACAAACACCTGAAAAGCTGCTCAGCATCATTAATTATTAGAGATGTGAAAATCAAAACTATAATGAGATATCATTCACACCCATCAGAATGACCATCATTAAAAAAAAAAAATCTATGAACAATAAATGCTGGAGAGGGTGTGGAGAAAGGGAACTCTCTTGAACTGTTGATGGGAATGTAAATTGATAAAGCCCTATGAAGAACAGTATGGCGAGTCCTTCAAAAATTAAAAATAGAACTACTGTATGACCCAGGAATCCCACTACTGGGCATATACCCAGAGAAAGGCTATAATTCCAAAAGATAAATGCACCCCAATGTTCATAGCAGCACTATTTACAAGAGCCAGAACATGGAAGCAACCCAGATATCCATCTACAGATGAATGGATAAGGAGGATGTGGTACATACGTACAATGGAACATTGTTACTCAGCCATAAAAAAGAACTAAATTGGATCATTTGCAGAGACGTGGATGGACCTAGAGACTGTCATACAGAGTGAAGTTAAGTCAGAAAGAAAAAAACAAATAGCATATTTTAACGCATATATGTGGATTCTAGAATAATAGTATAGATGATTTTATTTGTAAAACAGAAATTGAGACACAGACAACAAACATTGGACACCAAGGTGGGAAAGGGGGTGGTGGAATGAACTGGAAGATAAGGACTGACATATATACACTATTGATACTATGGGTAAAGTAGATAACTAACGAGAACCTACTGTATACTTTAGGGAACTATACTCAGTGTTCTGTGGTAACCTAAATGGGAAGGAAATCCAAAAAAAAGGGGAGACATACATATATATAGAGACACACACACATATACATATATAGATGATTCAGTCTGTAGTACAGAAGAAATACAACATTGTAAAGCAACTATTACTCCAATAAAACCTCCCAGAATATTGGAAATAAAAGCAAAAATAAACAAATGGGACCTAATTAAACTGAAAAGATTCTGCACAACAAAGGAAACTATTAGCAAGGTGAAAAGGCAGTCTTCAGAATGGGAGAAAATAATAGCAAATGAAACAACTGACAAACAACTAATCTCAAAAATATACAAGCAACTCCTACAGCTCAATTCCAGAAAAATAAACGACCCAATCAAAAAATGGGTCAAAGAACTAAATAGACATTTCTCCAAAGAAGACATACAGATGGCTAACAAACACATGAAAAGATGCTCAACATCACTCATTATCAGAGAAATGCAAATCAAAACCACTACGAGGTACCATTTCACGCCAGTCAGAATGGCTGCAATCCAAAAGTCTACAAGTAATAAATGCTGGAGAGCGTGTGGAGAAAAGGGAACCCTCTTACACTGTTGGTGGGAATGCAAACTAGTACAGCCACTATGGAGAACAGTGTGGAGATTCCTTAAAAAACTGGAAATAGAATTGCCTTATGATCCAGCAATCCCACTGCTGGGCATACACACCAAGGAAACCAAAAGGGAAAGAGACACGTGTACCCCAATGTTCATCGCAGCACTGTTTATAATAGGCAGGACATGGAAGCAACCTAGATGTCCATCAGCAGATGAATGGATAAGAAAGCTATGGTACATATACACAATGGAGTATTACTCAGCCATTGAAAAGAATTCATTTGAATCAGTTCTAATGAGATGGATGAAACTGGAGCCTATTATACAGAGTGAAGTAAGCCAGAAAGAAAAACACCAATACAGTATACTAACGCATATATATGGAATTTAGAAAGATGGTAACAATAACCCTGTGTACGAGACAGCAAAAGAGACACTGATGTATAGAACAGTCTTATGGACTCTGTGGGAGAGGGAGAGGGTGGGAAGATTTGGGAGAATGGCATTGAAACATGTATACTATCATGTATGAAATCAGTCGCCAGTCCAGGTTCGATGCACGATACTGGATGCTTGGGGCTGGTGCACTGGGACGACCCAGAGGGATGGGATGGGGAGGGAGGAGGGTTCAGGATGGGGAACACATGTATACCTGTGGCGGATTCATTTCGATATTTGGCAAAACCAATACAATATTGTAAAGTTTAAAAATAAAATTAAAAAAAAAAAAAAGGCAAAACAACAAAAAATGTGAAGCAATGAGGGTCTGAAGCTATAAAGGTTGCAGTGGAAATGGGAAGAAAAACATTAGCTCAATAGAATGCCCAGGCTGTGATGGCTGACTGACTTTATTGATTAAGGGAGTATAATATACCTTATTAAGGAAGTATAACATACTGCACTAAAGGCTACCCACTCTAGTATTCTGGCCTGGAGAATTCCATGGACTGTAGAGACCATGGGGTTGCAAAGAATCGGACACGACTGAGCGACTTTCACTTTCACTCTCAAGTAGAAGCTATTTGGCTGGTGGAGGTGATGGAATTCCAGTTGAGCTACTTCAAATCCTGAAAGATGATGCTGTGAAAGTGCTGCACTCAATATGCCAGCAAATTTGGAAAACTCAGCAGTGGCCACAGGACTGGAAAAGATCAGTTTTTATTCTAATCCCAAAGAAAGGCAATACCAAAGAATGCTCAAACTACCACACAATTGCACTCATCTCACACGCTAGTAAAGTAATGCTCAAAATTCTCCAAGCCAGGCTTCAGCAATATGTGAACCGTGAACTTCCAGTTGTTCAAGCTGGTTTTAGAAAAGGCAGAGGAACCAGATCAAATTGCCAACATGTGCTGGATCATGGAAAAAGCAAGAGAGTTCCAGAACAACATCTATTTCTGCTTTATTGACTATGCCAAAGCCTTTGACTGTGTGGATCACAATCAACTGTGGAAAAGTTTGAGAGAGATGGGAATACCAGACCACCTGACCTGCCTCTTGAGAAATTAGTATGCAGGTCAGGAAGCAACAGTTAGAACTGGACATGGAACAACAGACTGGTTCCAAATAGGAAAAGGAGTACGTCAAGGCTGTATATTGTCACCCTGCTTATTTAACTTCTATGCAGAGTACATCATGAGAAACACTGGGCTGGAAGAAGCACAAGCTGGAATCAAGATTGCCGGGAGAAATATCAATCACCGCAGATATGCAGATGACACCACCCTTATGGCAGAAAGTGAGGAACTAAAAAGCTTCTTGATGAAGGTGAAAGAGGAGAGTGAAAAAGTTGGCTTAAAACTCAACATTCAGCAAACAAAGATCAAGGCATCTGGTCCCATCATTTCATGGGAAATAGATGGGCAAACAGTGGAAACAGTGTCAGACTTTCTTTTTTTGGGGCTCCAAAATCACTGCAGATGGTGACTGCAGCCATGAAATTTAAAGACGCTTACTCCTTGAAAGGAAAGTTATGACCAACCTAGATAGCATATTGAAAAGCAGAGACATTACTTTGCAAACAAAGGTCTGTCTAGTCAAGGCTATGGTTTTTTCCAGTGGTCATGTATGGATGTGATAGTTGGACTGTGAAGAAAGCTGAGCGCCAAAGAATTGATGCTTTTGAACTGTGGTGTTGGAGAAGACTCTTGAGAGTCCCTTGGACTGCAAGGAGATCCAACCAGTCCATTGTGAAGGAGATCAGCCCTGGGATTTCTTTGGAAGGAATGATGCCAAAGCTGAAACTCTAGTACTTTGGCCACCTCATGCGAAGAGTTGACTCATTGGAAAAGATGCTGATGCTGGGAGGGATTGGGGGCAGGAGGAGAAGGGGATGACAGAGGATGAGATGGCTGGATGGCATCACTGACTCGATGGACGTGAGTCTGAGTGAACTCCGGGAGTTGGTGATGGGCAGGGAGGCCTGGGGTGCTGCGATTCATGGGATCGCAAAGAGTCGGACACGACTGAGCGACTGAACTGAACTGAACTGAACTGATGACTGTCATTTAGTCACTCAGTTGTGTCCGACTCTTTTGTGACCCCATGGACTGTGGCTCATCCAACCAGTTCCTCTATCCATGGGATTTTCTTGGCAAGAATACTGGAGAGGGTTGCCATTTCCTTCTCCAGGGACTCACTCCACTGTGCAACAGCAATCCAAGTTCCCCCTCTTAAAAGGAATCTTTCTCCTCTGTCAATAATGTTCCCCCCGCCCGCATTGGTTAATGACAGGAAAAAATCTTGCTAGCAAGCCATGTCCTCTTCTAATTCACTGAAACCATGTTTCCTAGGAAACATCCCTCCCTTAAGTACTAAAACCTCCAAAACCACTAAGACTGAGGCTTCAGGGACCAAAAAATTCCTCAAGTGGTTTACTAGGCATAATAAGAGAATACAATGCAAAAGCATACGTGTGTACACCAAAAGACATACACAACAATGTTCATAGAAGCTCTCATCCTAATAGCCAAAGAATGGAAACATCTCTATCAACAACAGAATGGATAAATAAATGTGTTATAAAGTAGAATACTGAATACTTTATAGCAATGAAAATGAAGGTTACCTGCTCCAGGTAAGAACATGGATAAATCTTACAATGTTAGATAAGAGAAGCCAGAAAGTAAAGATACATTATGTATTCAATTTATGTAAAGGTTAACCACTATCAAGCCTAATCTTTGGTTTTAGAATTCAGGATGGTATTCACCCTTGGGAAGGATGACAAGTAATGACTAAGAAGTGATATAGTTATTTATGTGGGTGGTGACTGTAGTTATCTTTACTTTGTGATGTCATGCTGAACAATTTTATTTGTGTTTTTCTATACACATGCAAAGAGTCGGACACGACTGAGCGACTGAACTGAACTGATACACATGTTATGCTTCCATTAAAAAGCTTATTTAAAAGAAATTCATATAACTGTCATCTTGCATATAATGTAAAATTTTTCTGGATGCTTTTGTTTAAACCACCCAAGATCTTGACGAATGGCTGCTGAAAAACACATTCCAGACCAGACTATGAGGCTTCCTTTTAAAAACAAACAATAAACAAAATAAAGAAAAAATATCTTAGCCATCCATGTTTTGAATAGGTAATATATTTACATGTTTCTAAATTCAAGAGCTACAAAAATACATCAAGAGCCTCTATCCTTCCTGTTCTTCAGACACTTAGTACCCCAACTGTGAGGCAACCAATTATGTGAGACCAGCTTTAATTAAATTTGTTCCCTAAATTGAAACAGGTGTGTATTTGCCTTAAGAAAGGTAGATCAACAAGACAGTTACAGAGTAGCACCTTTGCAGGGAAAACACAGGATTGACCTGAAGGTTCCTAGATACCCTGAGAATTATAGAGAGGGCATGCTAGGGGAAATCTTGGTGATACTTAACATACTAATTCCTCCTCCCATTAGGAGTATGAGGCATTCTTCCTTCTCTTGCGATCCTATTATGTATCAGTCACTTTACCAAAGTTGGTTTTATTATCCCTATGAGAGCACTGCTGCTGCTGCTAAGTCGCTTCAGTCGTGTCCGGCTCTGTGCGACCCCACCAGGCTCCCCCGTCCCTAGGATTCTCCAGACAAGAGTACTGGAGTGGGTTGCCACACTGGGCTTAGATAAATGAATAATTTTCTAATGGTCATGTTAATAATGAGTGGCAGGTTTGGAGTCAGATTTGAATTGCAATTGTGGGTTCTAACACCTTTGTTTTTTCCTATCACTGCTTAATCTGAAAAGGAAAATTCCTGAAGTTATATTTTGAAAAGAATGAGAGAGTGGGAAAACAGAATAAGCTACAACAGTTTAAAAATAGGTTTTTATTGAGTTGGCCAAAAAGTTCATTTGGGTTTTTCCATGCCATCTTGCAGAAAATATGAATGAACTTGTTGGCCAACCCAATATATTAAAAAAAAAACAAAAACCAGAAACGTAAAACACAGCTTCTGTAGACATATTGGCAAAAAAGAAATTTTCAGTCACAAAACAGTTAAACTGTTTACACAAGGTGTTTGAACAACCAGTCAAACTCATGTACTCATAGGAGCTGGGAGATTGCTGGGGAAGGTCCATTCATTGGGCAGAAGTCAGGTTATAGAGAATGACTCATCAATCACTAAAATAAGAAAATGTAATAGCACATAAACTTATTTTTCTTTCCTCTCAAAGAACAATGCAAACATTATCCACACGAGAGCCCAAGAAGTACATGTATTTGTTATTCCTACTTCATAAGTGAGGACACAGACATCCTTTGAGTCAACTGCATATCCAGTCCTACGCTGAGATGTCATAAACATAGATAACGTTAACATTCTAGGTAACAAGTAGGAGGAAATACATGATGCAGTAATGCCAGAGTGTTGCGTTGGTCTTTAAGGCTTCTTTGAAGGCAGAATTCATTTCCTACCCAATTTGGTAGGAATTTTGGATTATGAAAATTGTTAATGAACATGGAAAGTGAACTCCCACTTCATTTCTTGGCTCCAAATGGCACAAAACTTAGATAAATTAAAATCTTGAGAAGCAGCATCCAAAATGGGAGGATCAATCTGCTTTAAAATACCTAATGAGTCCATAACTGCTCGATTTCCATATATTTTAAGTTGATTCTAAAATACATCCACCCTCTCTAGTCAATTACCACCCGTCAAGGTTGACTACATATACATACACATACATGTAATTGCCCCATACTTGCTACACAGAATTCAAAACCTAGGGTAAACATACCCTGTATATCACTAAATCTGAATTATGGTACACAAAAAATGGAAGCAATCCCTAGAGGTATCTCAAACTTACTGTGGGACCTTGCCCATCCAAGCCTGATAGCAAGAGAACGGAAAGAAACCACAGGCAGATGAAAGTCAGTAGCATTAGCAGGGCTGAAACTGAGGAATTTTACTGCTGTTGGATACTGACAACTAATCAGGCATCTCAGTTCAGTCGCTCAGTCGTGTCCAACTCTTTGCGACCCTGTGAATCGCAGCACCCCAGGCCTCCCTGTCCATCGCCAACTCCCAGAGTTCACCCAGACTCACGTCCATTGAGTCAGTGATGCCATCCAGCCATCTCATCCTCTGTCGTCCCCTTCTCCTCCTGCCCCCAATCCCTCCCAGCATCAGAGTCTTTTCCAATGAGTCAACTCTTCACATGAGGTAACCAAAGGACTGGAGTTTCAGCTTTGGTATCATTCCTTCCAAAGAAATCCCAGGGCTGATCTCCTTCACAATGGACTGGTTGGATCTCCTTGCAGTCCAAGGGTCTCTCAAGAGTCTTCTCCAACACCACAGTTCAAAAGCATCAATTCTTTGGCACTCAGCCTTCTTCACAGTCCAACTCTCACATCCGTACATGACCACAGGAAAAACTATAGCCTTGACTAGACAGACCTTTGTTGGCAAAGTAATGTCTCTGCTTTTCAATATGCTATCTAGGTTGGTCATAACTTTTCTTCCAAGGAGTAAGCATCTTTTAATTTCATGGCTGCAGTCACCATCTGCAGTGATTTTGGAGCCCAAAAAAAGAAAGTCTGACACTGTTTCCATTGTTTCCCCATCTATTTCCCATGAAGTGATGGGACCAGATGCCATGATCTTTGTTTTCTGAATGTTGAGCTTTAAACCAACTTTTTCACTCTCCACTTTCACTTTCATCAAGAGGCTTTTTAGTTCCTCTTCACTTTCTGCCATAAATCAGGCATCCAGCATGATGTATTTTCACTTATATGATATAGGGGGAAGACCTGAGTTCGATTCCTGGGTTGGGAAGATCCCCTGGAGAAAGGAACGGCTACCCTCTCCAGTATTCTAACCTGGAGAATCCCATGGACTGCCCATGGGGATCGAAAAGAGTCAGACAGGACTGAGCAACTTTCACTTCCATGGGGGGAGCGGGGAGAGGAGAATGTTTGCAATCATGAGTGTTAACTTGCTAAGAATTGAATGCAGAGCCTAGTTAGATTTCTACCGGAAGGAAAACATACTGACTAAACACATTGACCAATACATATAGTTGAAAGGTTTTTCTGGAAACAGAAACTAATGCTAGCCCTCCCATGAAATCTGGATAGTGCACTAAAATTGTTCAGTGGGAGAGGCATTCAAAAGTTTCGTCATTTAACAGTCTTCTGATTCCAGTTTATTGTTAGTAAAAATTACACAAGTTTCCTCCAGAGACAGACTTCCTTTCCTGTGAGAGTGAGGAGAAACTAAATTGAGTTGAGTTTGATGTCTTAACTTCTCTGACTACATGTAGTAAACCAAAAACCACAACAAAAAGCCCAAAGCAAAGCGTCCCAGATTCTACAGCAGTGCTGGTCAATAAAAGCCGTGACCCACACATACAATTTGAAATTTTCATGTAGCCACTTAAAAAAAAAAGGTAGACATATGCAAAGTGAACTTTACCAATATATTTATCACAACATATCAAAAGATACCATCTAAGCATATCATATCAAATTATACATGAGATATTACGTTTTGATAGTAGATGCTAGAAATCTAACGTGTATTTCCCACTAAGAACACATTTCAGTTCAGCCAGCCATCTTTTCAGCGCTCAACAGCTATGTGTGGCTAAACGCTACCCATTGGGCGATGCGACCCTAGAGTTCGACTTCAAAAGAAAAAAACGAAGCCAACACAACTGAATTTCAGTAGAGAGGACGTTTAGAGCTGGGCTGTGATTGCTGGCTCCGGTGTCTGGAGAAAGGAAGCCTACGAAAAAAAATAACAAAACAGTGCCAAGAAGCGAGACTGTGGCATCTCCAGAGAAGCCGGCCTTTCCCCCAGGTGAGCCTAAGCCTTGAAGGGCCGCTTCGAGGGGAAGCGGTCACCGTCGTCGGGGCTCCGGAGCCCAGGTGCCCGGGGTGAGAGCCAGTGAGAGGGGCAGGACCGCGGCCCTACCTGTCGAGCAGCGGGCTGTGGATGTGCAGGTGCTTCACGGCCACCTGAACGCGCCAGTCGGCGTGGCGGGCGGACGACACGGTGCCGGACGCTCCGCGGCTCAGGTATCGCAGGTCGGCGAGCTTGTGGTACGGGATGGCGGGCAAGGCGCTGCAGACGGGCTCCGCGCTCATGGCGGCGGGCCGCGCCGGCCCTCCGGCCGCCGGCCGCTCCCGGAAGTGCCCGCCGCGGCCGCAGCTCCGCCCGGCGCGGGGCCGCACACTAGGTCGCGAGGCCGTTCATCCCTCAGGCGGCCCGCGCCACGCTCCTTATCCAGGGCCCGGGCGAACTCTCTCTGGAGACAGTTTAACGCCAAGGCGACGAGGCGCTCCGGAGACGGACTTCCTCTCACCGACCCGGCCCTCCAGGGCGTGGCAGTCGCGGCAACCCGCCGCTCGGAGCTCCGCCTCCTCAGACGCTCCAGCGACGTCAGCGGGCGGACGCCGAGCCAGGGGCTTTCCCGCGCGTCCGCCCGAGGCCGCCGCCGCCGAGAGCTCCGATCGCGTGTCCCGGGCTGGCGCGGCGCGGGCGACGGCCTGAGAGTGGGAAAGGAGCCCAGGGCTCTCAGTGCGTCTTCTCACCGCGGCCTCTACCAGCCAGGGTTTGGAAGGGTTTCCTGTGAGGAAATTTCCCCTCAGCCGCCTCACACTTGGTCCTCAGGCCCTCCCGCCTGGAAGACTCTCCTCTGGTCCCGTCTACTAGCAACGTAGTTTTCTTCCCCTCACCCATGTTTTCTCCTGACGCCCATAATTACAGCCAGAGATTGAAAAATAACCTTGAGAGATTCCTTCTCTCTGATTTCAGATAAGACTGCAAACATTTCTTTCTCATAGATCTGGGAAGAACGCAGTATTTAATGCCAACTGAAAAACGATGGAAGCATCTTTTCGTCTTTTTTTTTACCTTAAACACCTGTCTACACCTGAAATGGCTGTTTCGCAACGTGTGGTGCAGATATTGTACACAATAGCAAGTTCGTGCTGGGCATTTAATGAGTTCTAAAACGTAATTAATAGGAAATGCTTGAGTTGAATCAGGGATTTCTGCCTAGGGAAATTCAACGCTTCCTTTCTTTCTTTATTGCCGGAAACGTGAGTAGCAATGCTACGTTTTTCAATTAATGGAAGCTGTAATAAAGATTGTTTTGAAATCTGGTAACTTAAATTGCTTAGCTTTAAAGCTATGGTCTGATAATCTGTGGTTTATTTCTAAATAAGCTTTTTGCTACAAAAAGTGCTTAGAAAACTTTTCGTATTCATTCATTCATTCATTCAGTTTACAAACTAAGAGCTCTAGAGAAAGAGAACAAAAAGTAGGGAGGAAATTATCAAAATAATAACTCAAGAATTTTTGCCAGGATCAAAGGTCAAAGGTCTTCATATTGAGAGGGTCTACCAGCTAAGGTGGCCGCAGTGGTAAGGAATCCACCTGCCAATGCAGGAGACTCGAGAGATGCCGGTTTGATGCCTGGGGTGGGACGAGGAGGAGGAAATGGCAGCCCACTGGAGTATTCTTGCCTGGGAAACCCCATGGACTGAGGAGCCTGGCAGGCTACAGTCCATGGGGTCACAAAGAGTCCAACACAGCTGAGCGCGTGCGCACGCACATACACATACACAGCACCCACAGTGAATAAGAAAAGACCTATATTAAAGTACATCATTAAAAAGATCAAGACCCTAAGAGCAAATGGAAGATTCTAAGAATTCAGAGGGAAGAAACAAGAACAAACGGGTGGGTATTAGAATGGCATCTGATTTCTCAGTGATAATGCTTTTATGCTAAAACACTGCATTGAAATTTCAAATTTTGTATTACAATAGCTTCCAATCTAGAATTCTGTAGTCAAACTATTCATAAAGTATAAGAGCAGAATAAAAACATTTCACATATATAAGGATGCAAAAACATTTATTTTCCATCTATCTACTTTTTTAAAAAAGAAAAGTACTAGAGGATGTACTGCAATAGAACATGACAGCAAAACAAGAAAGACATGGGGCCCAGAAAACAGGACCAGAAGGATGTGAAGGGAAATGCCAGGTGAAAGATGTGTGGCAGGATCAGAGAGCAATTGCTTTCACTGAAGCAAGAAGATGGCAGATTCCAAGAAGAAAGACTGATAAAAGTTATTTATTTAGATGATTAATTTTGAATATTTGTGTGTAGTTATATTGCTAGATGTTTGATAGATCTAAAAAATATGTGATAAAATTTGAGCGGGAGATTTAAAACTATAGGCAAGTGAAAAAAAGAAATTATTAATTCCATGAAACTAAAGATTATATAAGAATGGAAGCAGCATTTCTCCAAACTGTTCTGTGGTTTAAAAGTTTAAGACTTTTTAGAGCTTCTGAAATACTAGTATATTATAAATCTCTAAGAAGGAGAGAACATGCAGCATAGAAGTCTATAAAATTTATATTTTAATTGCATTTCTTTTAAAAAATAGTATTATAGTCATATGGTTCAAAAATTTTAAAATTTAAAAGGTCCAATAATCCAATAGGAAATTAAGGAGTAGACATAGATACTTCACAAAAGGAGATATCTAAATAGTAAATAGCAAATAAATGTGAAAAGGTATTCTATATCATTAGTTATTAGAGAACTACAAGTTAAAACCACAATGAAATAACACTACACAAATACAAGAATAACTGAAATTAAAAAGACAGAATATACCAAGTGTGGATGAGGTTCTGTAGCAATTGGAACTCTTGTACATTGCTGATAGGAGTGCCATTTGGTATAATCAACTATTCAAACCCTGTGGCAGAATCTATTAAAATTACAGATATGCACATCCTTAGTAATTCCTTGTCTAGGTATGTTGTTCAGTCACTCAGTTGTGTCCGACTCTTTGCAACCCCATGGACTGCCACAAGCCAGGCTTCCTGTCCTTCACCATCTCCTTGGAGTTTGCTCAAACTCATGTCCGTTGAGTCAGTGATGCCATCCAACCATCTCTTCCTCTGTCATCCGCTTCTTTCCCTGCCTTCAATCTTTCCCAGCATCAGGGACTCTTCCAATGAGTCGGCTCTTCGCATCAGGTGGCCAAAGTATTGGAGTTTCAGCTTCAGCATCAGTGCTTCTATTGAATATTCAGGGTTGATTTCCTTTAGGATTGACTTGTTTGATCTCCTTGCTGTCCAAGGGATTCTCAAGAGTCTTCTCTAGCACCAGGTTTGAAGGCATCAATTCTTCGACTCTCTGTCTTTGTTATTGTCCAACTCTTACAGCCATATGTGACTACTAGAAAAACCATAGCTTTGACCATAGACTATATGGACCTTTGTTGGCAAAGTAATGTCTGTTTTTTAATATGCTGTCTAGGTTTGTCATCGCTTTGCTTCCAAGGAACAAGTGTCTTTTAATTTTATGGCTGCAATTACCATCTGTAGTGATTTTGGAGCCTAAGAAAATAGTCTGTCACTGTTTCCACTTTTCCCCCGTCTATTTGCTATGAAGTGATGGGACTGGATGCCATGATCTTCGTTTTTTGAATGTTGAGTTTTGAGCCAACTTTTTCACTCTCCTCTTTTATCTCATCAAGAGTCTCTTTAATTCTTCTTTGCTTTCTGCCATAAGGGTGGTGTTGTCTGCATATCTGAGGTTATTGATATTTCTCTCTGCAATCTTGATTCCAGCTTGTGCTTCATCCAGCCTTGCATTTCGCATGATGTACTCTCCATGTAAGTTAAATAAGCATGGTGACAATATACAACCTTGATGTACTCCTTTCCCAATTTTGAACTAGTCTTTTGTTCCATGTCTGGTTCTATTTCTTCTTGACCTGAATACAAGTTTCTCAGGAGGCAGGTCTGGTCATCTGGTATTCCCACTTCTTTAAGAATTTTCCGCAGTTTGCTTTGGTCTGCTTGGTCAAAAGCTTTAGTGCAGTCAATGAAGCAGAAATAGATGTCTTTCTGGAATTCTCTAGATTTTTCTATGATCCAACAGATATTGGCAATTTGACTCAGTTTTTCTGCCTTTTCTAAATCCAGCTTGGAAGTTCTTGGAACTTTGGAAGTTCTTGGTTCGCATACTGTTGAAGCCTAGTTTGAAGAATTTTGATTACTAGCATGTAAAATGACTGCAATTGTGCAGTAGCTTGAGAAGGAAATGGCAACCCTTGCCAGGAGAATCCCATGGACAGAGGAGCCTGGTGGGCTACAGTTCACGGGGTGGCAAAGAGTCGGACACAACCGAAATGACTTGGCACGCGTGCACGTGCAGTAGTTTAAAATTCTTTGGCATTGCCCTTCTTTGGCATTCAATGAAAACTGATCTTTACCAGGCCTGTGGCCACTGCTGAGTTTTCCATATTTGCTAACATATTGAGTGCAGCACTTTAACAACATCATTTTTCAGGATTTGAAATAGCTCAGTTGGAATTCTATCACCTGCGCTAGCTTTGTTCATAATGATGCTTCCTAAGGCCCACTTGACTTCTCACTCCAGGATGTCTTCTCCAGGTGAGTGATCACAACATCATAGTTATCCAGATCACTAAAATCTTTTTTGTATAGTTCTTCTATGTATTCTTGCCACCTCTTCTTAATATATTCTGCTCTGTTCATTCCACACCACTTCTGTCCTTTTTTGAGCCTATCTTTGCACGAAATGTTCCCTTGTTATCTCTAATTTTCTTGAGATCTCTACTCTTTCCCATTCTATTGTCTAGGTATACTGATATTCCCTGGTGGCTCAGACAGTAAAGAATCTGTGCGCCTGTAATGCAGGAGACTTGCGTTTGATCCCTGGGTTGGGTAGATCTCCTGGAGGAGGGCATGGCAATCCACTTCAGTACTCTTGCTTGGAAAACCCACAAGGACAGAGGAGCCTGCCGAGCTATAGTTCATGGGGTCGCAAAGAGTCAGACACGTCTGAGTGATTAATCACAGCTTATACTAGAATCCTCATAGTAATGCTATTTATAATAGCTTCAAACTGGAAATTACCCAAATATCCATAAACAGTAGAATGGGTAGATGATTTGTGGCACATTTAACATAATGGAATATGAAGCAGCAATGGTATTGAATAGGCTACAATATTGATGAATCACAAATATAATATCAGATGAAAAAGGCTAAACACAGAAAAGTATACATTTTATGAGTCAATTTCTGTTAAGTACAAAAATAAACAAAATAGCCTATGCTTTCAGAAATCAGGATAATAGCTACTCTTGTAGGGTGACCATAGTGACTAGAAGGGACATGATGAGGCTTTTGGGGTGATAGAAATATTATTTCTTGATCTAGGACCTAGACTCTTGGTGCTAGTTACATGGGTATGCTCAGTTATGAAAATTCTTTGAGGTTATACAATGTGCACTTTTCATATATATATGTATGGTTACACTTCAATAAAAAGTTAATAGATTTAAATACAAAATAAATAATATATGTGGACATACATATATATATTATGTCTCTTGTGTGTATGTGTGTGTTTGTGTGTGTGTGTGTGTGTGTGCTCCATCATGTCTGACTCTTTGCGCCACCATGGACTGCAGCACACCAGGCTTTTCTGTCCTTCACTGTCTCCTAGAGTTTGCTCAAATTCATGTGCATTGAGTTGGTGATGCTGTCTAACCATCTCATCCTCTGCCGTTCCCCTCTCCTTTTGCCTTCAGTATTTCTCAGCATCAGGGTCTTTTCAAATGAGTTCTTAGTGGTATGTATAGTGTTTAATGGCCATAAAGAATGGCTAAAGGCAGAAAACCTAAAGAATACTGATGCTAAACTATATCAACTAAATGAGAAACAAAAAATGAGAATATTTATGGAAATTAGGTTAAAAAGAAGCGTCATATGTATATGTTAAATTCATCTATTCAGAATTCTGTAAAATCATATTAAGACACATTTTTCCATTTACTGAGAATAAAAATTATTTATGCTGTATGTGCTATTTTGGGGACATAGTTGCTTGAAGTGGTATGCTTGAAATCTCTCATAGTCTCTTAAATTAGAAACAAGACAGAAAAGTGGAAAAATAAACCACTTATTAAAAGTACAAATAAAAGATTTAAAAACATTTCATATTCTAATTTTTTTTTCTATTGTTTGGTCTAAATGCATCTGGTAACCATCGAGGGAAACTGGGTGAAGGATATGAGGGACCTCTCTGTATTATTTTTGCAACTTCCTGTGAGTCGATTATCAGCTCCAAATAAAAGGTGTTAAAAAGTTGAACTTGGATGTATTAGTTTCCTGGGACTACCATAGCAAAGAATCACAAGAATTTTAAGAAAGGTATGTAAATGAGATGGGCTTCCCTGGTGGCTCAGCAGGAAAGAATCTGCGAGCAATGCAGGAGACCTGGGTTCTATCCTTAGGCCAGGAAGATTCCCTGCAGAAGGGCATGGCAACCCACTCCAGTATCCTTGCCTGGAGAATCCCATGAACAGAGGAGCCTGGTGGGCTACAGTCCACGTGGTCACAAAGAGTTGGACACAACTGAGCAACTGAGCAAGCACACGTGTAAATGAGAGGTAAGCTTTCCTTGATTCTTCAGATCTCTAATCCAATTCCCTAAGGCAACAGACAAATTTAGCAAATATTATGTGCCATAATGTAGATGCTACAAGGATAACCAAAGACATGTGATCTCTATCCTTATAATACTTTTAGTATTCTAAGGGAGATAGAACCTGAGCATACAATTACAGTAGAGTGTGATACATGTTCTGATAGGGAAGTCCAGCATATGATAGTGAAGTCCAGAGCACACTTGGATACTAGGCGAAAGAAGCATGGATGGTAATTTAATGAAGAGAGGTAAAGCAACTACCCAAAGTCAACAGAGTTTTAAATTACAGGGACATGATTCCTGCACAAATCTATTTGAATTAAAGCTCACATTCTTTCCGGGAACTGCTAGAGTATTCCATTTTCAGTTTCACATTATATGATGTCCCAGGAGAGGAATTTAGTAGCAAGAGGGAATTTCCCAGCTACAAAAAGACAATGATGGACCAAAACTAACTATTAATGGATACTTCATGGGAAATTCCATTTGCTTTTGACATTTTACTTGGCAGGTTTCCAAGAGTGGAAAGCCATGTTACTAGTAGCTCCGTCTGCATTTAAAATTTTTAGCCTCTGAATTTAGCAGGATATTTTGTTTTCCAAAATGACTTCAGAACTCAAAATCATTTTCTCCATCTGTCATTCTTATCTTGTACGCAAAATATACTAAGGTATATTTTTTAGACAATGCACACACACACACACTTTTTTTTTTTGCTTTAGGCAGTGACTGTATGAAAGAGATTGTAAATTTAGTACCCTTTTTAGTGTCCTTTTTTTGGGCAGACACAAACAAAATTGTGGAAGAAGGCAGAACCTTTCTTATTGTAGTAGCCAATATAGTCTAGGTCATAAGAGCACAGGCTTGTGTAATCAGAAACTATGACTGAAGCAGGGATCCAGAGAGGGATCCAGAAACTATGACTGAAGCAGGGATCCAGCAGCAGCAGCTGAACAGGTTTCCAGAGAGAACTCTAAAGTTTATTGGGAACTAAGGAACACGCAGGAAGTTTCTTAATTTTCCCAGTTGTAAAAAGGAATAGAAATGTCTGCCCTGCCAGGGAAACTCTGTTGTACAACTCCAGGGGACACTATACCCGCTGGGGAGGTGCCAGTGTGAAAAAAGTGTAAATGGGCCCCCTAGTGTTACACAATGTGGAGGCCCTACGGTTTACCTCTCTCCCAGAATTGTTCTCAGAGACTCAAGTTATACAACGAACATAAAAGACCTATAAATTATAAACCTGTCAATCTATGTAAATAATATAATAATACTTTACAAGTTTTGCCCTTAAAGCAAAACATTCTTACCTAGTCTGAGAAAGAGAAAAGCAGCCGCTATTAGCTAGGAGCTGGCGTGGCATTCTCAGTGAATCTGTGGCATTCTCCTGTTCAACATAAGTAACTTTCATAGAACACCAATCTCAGACAAGACTCCTTTGCCACTGTAGAGCAAGAAAAAATAAGACCACTTCATGATCACGTTTAAACAGACAGAGGTAAAAGCATTGTTCAAACCACAAAAATGAACAAACATCCCCCTTTCTTGGCTAACAGTGAGTACCTACTGCTTCTTTAACAATTTTAGCTTTAACTTGATCTCATTGTTCTCATTGTCTAGATACAAATTAAGATATCCAATCAGAGAATCACTCCTCTTCCAGATAGTATCCAACACAGGGAAGATACCTGTTTTTCTTGAATTCTCCTCAAAATCACCTAAAATAAGTCCAAATCCTATAACAAATTATTTCTAATATCTTCTTACTGAAATGTCCTGTGATTCCTAGTGTTACAGAACTCCTGCTTGCAGTGAGTCAGTAAATCCAGTTCATAGAACTGCGGATGTGCCGCTGATGGTCTTTGACTAGACGACATTGACAGGTTCATAGAGCAGTTATTGCCCAGCCTGGAGCCCTCACTACCTGCATCTCAGCTCTTCTAACTTCTGTAGGGACACGTCTATGGAGTTGATTATGTTTCACAACACAGAACTCCTGAGGAAGAGATTCTGGCTGGCCATAATCTCATCTTTCAAGCCCTTTGTGGATTATGGGTACTGAATTTCTAAAATGGCAACAACAATATAGCAACAGCAATAACAACCAACACATAATGCTTGCTATGTGTCAGGTACTCTTGTAAGCAATTTCCATAGAGTAATTTAATACAACAACACTATACAGTAGATACCATTATCATTCTCACTTGGCAGATGTAGAAATCAAGGCACAGAGATGTTTATTACTTGTGTAAAGTCCCACAGCTATTAAGAAGCAGAGCCAGCCAGCAACTGAACAAAAGAAATTATATTGCTGTATTCTGAATCAGTTCAACTGTTCTCACATATAGAGTACTGAGAGATGGAGCATGACTGAATTGGCCCCATTCAACACAATTTTAGGGCTTCCTGGTAACTCAGAGGGTAAAGAATGTGCCTGCGATGCAGATTCCTGGGTTTGATACCTGGGTTGGGAAGATCTCCTGTGATAGGAAATGGCCTGGAGAATTTGTGTATTTAGTGTATTTGCCTGGAGAATTCCTTGGATATGAAGCCTGGCAGGCTACAGTCCAGGGGGCTGCAAAGAGTCAGACATGACTGATTGACTAACACTTTCAGCACACTTTTATATGAAGAGTTATGTTATATGCGAGCAAGGATATGTTTTAAAGAAGTTCCATCTAGTAATCTTAAAGTGTTGATATGTCTCTTTGATAATGGTATCTGTTAGGAATGATTTAAACCTTATGGAACCAATCCTATTGGCTATAATTTGCTTTATTTTTTATGTATTAACTTTTTAATTTGGCACTTATTGACTGTCTATGGTGTGAATGGCTCTCTGTACATAGAATGGGACACACAGCACAAATAAGCTCTACATTGCTATCTACAAAAGTTAGGACTAAAGTCTTTATATACATTATTTTTATCCTTAGAAATCTTTCTTATTGTAATAGCAATTTAGAATTGGGATATGACCAGATTAAGGTAAATGCTGTGGAAAGTCTCTCTTTAGGAATTTGAACCCTAGTGTGTGTGTGTGTGTGTGTGTGTGTGCTCAGTCATGTCCAGCTCTTTGCAACTCCATGGAATGTAGCCCGCCAGGATCCTCTGTTCATGGATTATCCAGCAACAAGAATACTGGAGAGGGTTGCCATTTCCTCCTCTAGGGGATCTTCCCAACTCAGAGATCAAACCAGCATCTCTTGCAGCTCCTGCATTGAGATGATGGATTCTTTACCACTGAGTCACCTGGAAAGTCCATGGGATATAATTGGCACTAGCTTATCTAATTCTAGCAGAAATATATGAGGCTTTGATATCTAATGGAGTGAAATGTTTCCTTCTTCATTAACCAATGTGTATGACCTCTTTTGTATTTTGTAATCTCAGTGAGTCTCATTTCTTTCCTGTATTAAAGAGTGAAAACAATATTTTTTCTTAAGTGTTTTAGGAGAATTAAATAGGATAATGTGCATAAGATTATACCCAATAAATATTACTTTTCTTTCAAAAATTACTTTATTTAGAAAATAAAGTGTTTGACTCTTGCCAGTTTTAGTTTGGGCTTCCCAGTTGGCTTGATGGTAAAGAATCCGCCTGCCAATGCAGGAGATATGGGTTCGACTTTAGGTCAGGAATATTCCATGGAGAAGGAAATAGCAACCCACTGCAGTATTCTTGTCTGGGAAATCCCATGAAGAGAAGGCTTGGTGGGCTACAGTCCATGGAGTTGCAAGAGTCAGAGATGACTTAGCAACTAAAACAACAATTTTAGTTTAAGTGAGAATTATCAACTTTATAAGATGATTGTCAAGGTTGGCTTATGCAGTTACTGAAAATGGCTTAACTGTGTAGCCATGCTCTTGTTTCAAATGTGATCTCTATGAAAACGTGGGCTGTATCTGTCTTGTTCAGCATTACTTAGGACAATGAATGAAAGTCATGATAATCTACCTATTGTTATTTTGGCTGTGGAAGGATCTTATGGCCAGCAGAAGACTATAGTTCTTGGCTGAAAAGCATGCGGAGTTATCTGGTGTGCTCATTTCAAGTTTTTGTTTTTTCAGAGTTACAAGATCATATTTAAAAATCGTTAGAGTTCACAGAGGTAAAGTTATGATGACAGTGCCAGACTTATAAAAATCTTTGCAGCCAATATTCTGATCACCCTCTGAATCTAAACTCTATCTCTAAACTCTTAGACTGTATCCAACATTTTCTTTCAGCTATTTAGAAGTTTAAAATATTACTAAATAAACCATGTATAACTGAATCTGTTGGATGGAAGATGTTTTATTTCCAGCATAGTTGCAAATATTCACTTAAGTTTATTCCTTAGTAGATTTAGCATCTGATTGAATGAGTAAATCAATCTTCCTTTAAAAACTTACTATGAAATAAATGATAGGATTATTAAAGTCAAATACTAACTCCTCACACATAAAAATGTTTTATGTTCTACCAAATATAATATCATAAGACAAGCTTGTGTTGTAATATTTTCCCTATTGATATTTGATGGGGGAAGAAGGCTGAGCACCGAAGAATTGATGCTTTTGAACTGTGGTGTTGGAGAAGACTCTTGAGAGTCCCTTGGACTGCAAGGAGATCCAACCAGTCCATTCTGAAGGAGATCAGCCCTGGGTGTTCTTTGGAAGGAATGATGCTAAAGCTGAAACTCCAGTACTTTGGCCATCTCCCGCGAAGAGTTGACTCATTGGAAAAGACTCTGATGCTGGGAGGGATTGGAGGCAGGAGGAGAAGGGGACGACAGAGGATGAGATGGCTGGACAGCATCACTGACTTGATGGACGTGAGTCTGAGTGAACTCCGGGAGTTGGTAATGGACAGGGAGGCTTGGTGTGCTGCGACTCATGGGGTTGCAAAGAGTCGGACATGACTGAGTGACTGAACTGAACTGAACTGAATAAATAATACGAAGGCAGGAAGATTCCAAAGAGAAAGGGAAGAAAAAAGGATGAGCTACTATGTTATCAGTCAGGTAAAATACTCCTTTTCTCCTAAAAGGAGGACAGGCCTGATGAGAGAGGGGGCATGGATGGTGCAGCCATTAGCTGGTTATATTATTCCAAGGAAAGAATTCCTCCTGGAAGAGAATATCTGGAATGAGTGGATGGTGGTAAGTGTTCTCCCCAACAATTTCCATTTCAAAGGTGGGAAAACTGAGTCTAAGAGTAGATTGACTAGCCTCAAGTATTAAAAGTAACAAGTGATAGAACTGGGAGTAAACCAGATAGTTTATTTCAGGTTTATTACATCAGGGGACCCTTGTTAACGAGGTCCATGATACAGTATCCTAGAGTTACAATATAACTAGGACTTATAAAAGTCAAAGCCAAATATCATAAATTTGCAGCTTTCTTTATATTTGCTTTGTGATGAGGTGATGTACTTATTGCTTCCCTTGTGGCTCAACAGGTGGCTTATTAGAATAAAGGCATTGTATATATTTGGTGAGTACTCAAACTGTGCATAACACTGAATTAAATGCCTGAAATACTTCAGTCATTAAGCAGCTATCATTGGAGAGGTAGCAGAGTGTACATATGACTTTACATACAAATATTTAACAAAAATACCGTAAAAAGATTCAGTTATATTCATGCTGAAATATGGAAGTTACCAGAGAGTTGGTGAGTGAGGAATTGAATCACTATTATTTTGTAGAGTGTGAATGACTGGGAAAAATGTATGGGAAAGGATGATCTGAAAGTCAGTTCAAAGGAAAAAATCACTTTAGTTGCTTTCAGAGACTTTGGTACATTTTGTAGAGGGCTGCAATATCCAAGAATGAGAATCACGTCTTTCAGGACAACTGGTGGGTCTGCATGCTGCAAAAGAGTGATTGAGTGGCAAATGAAGTCTGGACCTGCCTAACTACACTCTGGGCAATAAAGCATTTTCAGAGTCAGCTTCCGTATTTCAGTACCTGGAATGCGTATCCTTACTGAAACTAGCTTTCCTCACTCATAAAAAAAGTGCCCTATGAACTGCAACATATTAATTAATTTTTGTTTTGAAGGATAGCTCTATTCTAAGGTTTTCTTTATTCTAGTTTAGTGTCATTTGAGGGTGAACACTGGACAGGGCACATACAGAAAACCACAAGCTATTTCCTGCCTTCCTGGAGTTTTAAGAGAAGAGAGAGGAGTCTTTAGAGGCATAGCATTTATTCCACCCTTGGATGGTTTCCTGCAAACATGGTTTCTAAACTTACTCATCTGGGGAGCGCAATAAATATTTCTCCACTGACTAACATAAGACAGGCAAATCAAGTAATTAAATGTAACACTTAAATTCACACAATGTAGCATGTTATCTCAGACATGGAAACTGGCAAAATGTGCAGAGTAACCAAACTGGCTTTTAGGATCTAGCTGTGCTAGTCAGATTTGATTTATTATCTCTCCTCTGCCTGTTGTAACTTGTGTTTATTTATGTAATCTTCATGGATACTTCTAAATTGTTTACAAGAGCTAGACACTATGGTTTTAATAAAGTCACCATATGATTAAGGAATTGTTTTCTTTTTTAAAAAATTATTTAATTGAAGGATAATTACTTCAGAATATTGTGATGGTTTTTGCCATACATCAGTATGAATCAGTCATAGGCACACATGTGTCCCCTCCATCCTGAACCTCCCTCCCACCTCCCTCCCCACCCCATCCCTCCAGATTATTGCAGAGCACTGGCTTTGGATGCCCTGTGTCATATATCAAACTTTCACTGGTCATCTACTTTACATAAGGTAATGATTACATTTCAATGCTCCTCTTTCAAATTGTCCCACCCTCTCCTTCTCCCACCAGGTCCAAAGTCTGTTCTTTATGTCTGGGTCTCTTTTGCTGCCCTGCATGTAGGATCATCTGGGCTATCTTTATAGATTCCATATACATGTGTTAATGTATGATATTTGTCTTTCTCTTTCTGACTTACTTCACCATGTATAATAGGCTCTGGGTTCATCCACCTCATTAGAACTGACTCAAATATGTTCCTTTTTATAGTTGAGTAATATTCCATTGTGTGTATGTACCAAAGTATGTTCTTTATCCATTCATCTGCTGATAGCTTTTGCACAGTGAAGGAAACTATAAGGAAGGTGAGAAGACAACCCTCAGAATGGGAGAAAGTAATAGCAAAGGAAACAATGGACAAAGAATTAATCTCCAAAATATACAAGTAGTTCATGTAGCTCAATACCAGAAAAATAAACAACCCAAACAAAAAGTGGGCAGAAGACCTAAAACAGAAATTTATCCAAAGAAGACACTCAGATGGCCAATAAACACATGAAAAAAGATTTTCAACATCGCTCATTAATAGTAGAAATGAAAATCAGAACCGCAGTGAGGTGTCACCTCGCACCAATAAGAATGGCCATCAACAAATACCTACAAATACAGATGATGGAGAGGATATGGAGAAAACGGAACACTCTTGCACTGTTAGTGGGAATATACATTTATACAGCCACTATGGAGAACTGTGTGGAGATTCCTTTAACAACTAGAAATAAAACTGCAATATGACCCATCAATCCCCACTACTTGTCACATACTCTGAGAAAATCACAATTCAAAAAGACACATGTACCCCAATGTTCATTGCAGCACTGTTTATAATAGCCAGGACATGGAAGCAAACCTAGATGCCCATCGATAGATAGACTGATAAAGAAGTTGTGGTACATATATACAATGGAATATTACCCAGCCATAAAAGGAACAAACTTGAGTCATTTGTAATGAGGTGTATGAGCCTAGAATTTGTTATACAGAGTGAAGAAAGTCAAAAAGAGCAAAACAAATATCATATACTAACAGATATATATGGAATATAGGAAAATGGTATTGATGAACCTATTTGCAGAGGAGGAATGGTGACACAGACCTTGAGAACTAACTTGTGGACACAGTGGGGCAAGGAGAGCAAGGAAAGAATTGAGAAAGTAGCATTAACACATATGCACTCACGTCTGACTCTTTGTGACCCCATGGACTGTAGCCTGCCTGGCTCCTCTGTCCAGGTGAGAGTACTGGAGTGAGTTGCCGTTTCTTACCCAGGGGATCTTCCTGATTCAGGGGTGGAATTAACTTTAGTCTCTTGTGTCTCCTGCACTGGCAGGCAGATTCTTTACCATTGGGTCACCAGTTATTGTTTAGTTGCTAAGTTGTCCTAAGCTGTAGACTGTTAGAACCTTACATGGAACAACTGACTTGTTCAAAAGTGGGAAAGGAGTATGACAAAGCTGTATGCATATTGTCACCCTGCTTATTTAACTTATATGCAGAGTACAGCATGCGAAATGCCCAACCAGATGAATCATAAGTTGGAATCAAGACTGCTGGGAGAAACATCAACAACCTCAGATATGCAGATGATACTATTCTAATGGCAGAAAGTGAAGAGGAACTAAAGAACCTTGTGATGAGTGTTAAGGAGGAGAGTGAAAAAGCTATTTAAACCTCAACATTAAAAAAGCTAAGATGATGACATCTGATTCCATCACTTCGTGGCTAATAGAAGGGGAAAATGTGGAAGCAGTGGCAGATTTTTTCTTCTTGGGTTCCAAAAAGTGACTGCAGCCGTGAAATTAGAAGAGTCTTGCTTTTTGGAAGGAAGGCTATGAAAAAAACAGACAGTGTGTTAAAAAGCAAAGATATCACTTTGCCAGCAAAGGTCCATATAGTCAAAGTTATGGTTTTTCCAGTAGTCATGTATGGATGTGAGAATTGGACCGTAAAGAAGGCTGAATGCTAAAGAATTGATGCTTTCAACTTGTTGTGCTTGAGAAGACTCTTGAGAGTCTCATGGACAGCAAGGAGATCAAACCAATCAATCCTAAAGGAAATCAACCCTGAATACTCATTGAAAGGAATGATGCTAAAGCTGAAGTTTAATACCTTGACCACCTGATGTGAAGAGCCAACTCATTGGAAAAGACCCTGATGCTGGGAAAGATTGAGGGCAGGAAGAGAAGAGGGCGGCAGAAGATGATATGTTTGGGTAGCATCCCCAATTCAGTGGACATGAACTTGGCAAACTCCAGGATATGGTGAAGGACAGGGAGGCCTGGGATGCTGCTATCCATGGGGTCGCAAAAAGTCAGACATATCTCTCTGTCCATGCGATTTCCCAGGTAAGAATACTGAAGTGGATTGCCATTCCTTCTCCAGAGGATCTTCTCGACTCGTGGATGAAAACTGTCTCCTGCAATGGCAGGTAGATCTTTACTGCTGAGCCAACAGGGCAGCCCCATATAAACACCACCATGTGTAAAATAGATAACTAGTGGGGAGCTGCTCTATACCAGAGAGAGTCCATCCAGCCTGCTGCTCTGTGATGATCTAGAAGGGCGGGATGGTGGTGAGCAGGAGGGAGACTCAGGAGGGAGGTATATATATATATATATATATATAGTTTGGATTGATTTGCTTTGTTCTACAGCAGAAATCTACACCGTATGGTAAGGCTATTATCCTCTATTTAAAATAAATAAATAAATAAATCAGGAAGTAAGTTTTAGGGCAATGTTTGGAGTGAGCATCACTCAGTGTTGTGTTCTGCATTTCTGTGATGAAGAACAATTTACCAGATTGTTCTCCAGCCTTCTGGAAAACCTCTTTTTTTCCTTCTCTATATAGATGGCAGTGTCCTTTCAAAGGTTAATATTATCCAATTCTAAATCATTTATTCTTATTGACTCAGGAGTTATATGTCTACTTTATTAGTGTGGAGTTTGCTGAGTGTGAAGGAGTTGCTGTTTGCTGTTCAGTCACTAAGCAGTGTCTGACTCTTTGCACCCCCATGAACTAGAGCATGGCAGGCTTCCCTGTCCTTCGCTATCTCCTGGATTTTGTTCAAACTCATGTCCACTGAGTCAGTGATGCTATTCATCCATTTCATCCTCTGTCATCCCCTTCTCCTTCTGCCTTCAATCTTTCCCAGCATCAGTGTCTTTTTCAATGAATTTGCTCTTTGCATCAGGTGGCCAAAGTATTGGAGCTTCAGCTGCAGTGAATATTTAGGGTAGATTTCCTTTAGGATTGCCTTGTTTAATCTCCTTGCAGTGCAAGAGACTCTCAAGAGTTTTCTCCAGCACCACAATTTGAAAACCTCAATTCTTTGACACTCAGCCTTCTCGATGTTCCAACTCTCATATCTGCATATGACTATTGGAAAAAACATAGCTTTGACTATCCATACCTTTGTTGACAAAGTGATATCTTTGCTTTTTAATATGCTGTCTAGGTTGGTCATAGCTTTTCTTCCAAGAATAAGCATCTTTTATTATCGCTGCAGTCACCATTCCCAGTGATTTTGGAGCTCAAGAAAATAAAATCTGTCACTGTTTCCACTTTTCCCCCTACTATGTGCCATGAAGTGATGGGATCAGATGCCATGATCTTACCTTTTTAATGCTGAGCTTTAAGCCAGCTTTTTCATTCTTCTCTTTCACCCTCATCAAGAGGCTCTTTAGTTCCTCTTCCTTTTCTGCCATTAGAGTGGTATCATCTACATATCTGAGGTTGTTATTTCTCCCAGCAGTCTTATCCCAGCTTATGCTTCATCCAGCTGGCATTTCACATGAGGTACTCTGCATATAAGTTAAATAAGCAGGGTGACAATATACAGCCTTGACATACTCCTTTCCCAATTCTGAACCAGTATGTTGTTCCATGTCCAGGACTGTTGATTCTTGACTTGCATACAGGTTTTTCAGGAGACAAGTAGTCTGGTAGTGCCATATCTTTTAATAATTTCCTAGAGTTGTGATCCACACAGCCAAAGGCTTTTAGCATAGTCGATGAAGCAGAAGTGTGTATGTATATGTATGCTGCTGCTGCTGCTAAGTCGCTTCAGTCGTGTCTGACTCTGTGCGACCCCATAGACGGAAGCACACCAGGCTTCCCTGTCCCTGGGATTCTCCAGGCAAGAACACTGGAGTGGGTTGCCATTTCATTCTCCAATGCATGAAAGTGAAAAGTGAAAGTGAAGTTGCTCAGTCGTGTCCGACTCAGCGACCCCATGGACTGCAGCCACCCCATGGACTGCAGCCTACCAGGCTTCTCTGTCCATGGGATTTTCCAGGCAAAAGTACTGGAGTGGGGTGCCATTGCCTTCTCCGATGTATATGTATGTATGTATATATATATATATATATATATATATAATTCTCTTGCATTCTCCATGGTCCAATGAATGTAGGCCATTTGATCTCTGGTTCCTCTTCTTTCCTAAATCCAGCTTATACATCTAGAAGTTCTTGGTTCACATGCTGCTGAAACTAGCTTGAAGGATTTTAAGCATTACCTTGCTAGCATGTGAAATTGCTCAAGTGTATGTTAGTTTGAACATTCTTGGACATTGCCCTTCTTTGGGACTGGAATGAAAACTGACCTTTTTTAGTTTGAACATTCTTGGACATCATTGCCCTTCTTTGGGACTGGAATGAAAATTGACCTTTTTTAGTTTGAACATTCTTGGACATTGCCCTTCTTTGGGACTGGAATGAAAACTGACCTTTTCCAGTCTTGTGACCACTGCTGATTTTTCCTAATTTCCTGATATTGAATGTAGCACTTTAACAGCATCATCTTTTAGGATTTGAAATAGCTTAGTTGGAATTCATCACCTCCACTATGAACAAATCATAGTAATGCTTCCTAAGGCCTATTTAACTTCATACTCCAAGATGTCTGGCTCTTGCTATGTGACTATACCACCATGGTTATCCAGGTCATTGAGATCTCTTTTTATATAGTTCTGTGTATAATTGCCACCTCTTCTAAATATCTTCTATTTCTGTTAGTTCCTTACCTTTTCTCTTTTATCGTGCCCATCCTTGCATAAAATGTTCCCTTGTCATTTCCAATTTTCTTGAAGAGATCTCTGGTCTTTCCCATTCTATTGTTTTCCTCTATTTCTTTGTACTGTTCACTTAAGAATAATGCAATGCTTTCTTATCTCTCCTTGCTATTCTCTGGAACATTGCTGAATTCAGCTGGGCATATCTTTCCCTTTCTCCCCTGTCTTTCACTTTTCTTCTTTTCTCAGATACTTGTAAAGCCTCCTCAGACAACCACTTTGCCTTATTGTGGGAAAGAAGTATAATCCTTATTTCACTGTGTATGTCAGGAAGCTTTAGAAAGACTCAGTTAAGCCTGTGGCCTAAAATATCTTCATAATCATAGGGCAATAATAATAATAATAGTAATAGCTAAAAATGTACTGAAAGTTTTATTTCATGTAGAATATCTAATCTGTAGGTAGGCCTTATTATTGGGTATTCTCATTTAATAGATGATAAAGATGTTTAGAGGGATGAAGTAACTTGTTTAAAGTCCATAGCTATAAGTGGTAGATTCAAGCTCAGACACGCTAGCTTTGAGTGTGTGCTCTTAACCACTCGTTATTCTACATTAACAATTCTGCATATTAACCTTGGGTCACATTTTCCCTTTAAGTTGTCTGTAACATTTGACTCTGAATTCTCAGTATATGCAATATCACAGGAATTGCCTTTATAATATTGTAATGAACTTAGAACTCTTAGGTTATTCCTTCAGATGAATCTTAATAGCATTTCATATTTTGGAAAACACTCTGACCCCCTGGTTGACTCAGTGCTGTAACAATGGAGAACAGGAAAATGCTGAGAATATTAACAGACAGTGAACGTGCATTTTAGGAGTGACTTCTTCAATATTATAGCAGTAGAATAGCTTTGCTATCTTCAGCTAAGCATACAGGTCTGAAATTAACTTCCACTAAAGATATGAAAAGATGATAAAGACACAAGAATATTTTTCATTCATCCATCCATGAATTAGCTTGTATGTGTAAGTAATAAGGAGTAAATATCTTTGAAGCTCCTAGATGATGGTATTTTCTAAATTATTAGAAATTTTGAGATTAGCAAATGCTAAAACAATCAATTCACTCATCGTTTTAAACTCATGTGATCTTAATTCATGGGCAGCTGTCAGGATAATGACAAGGTTTAGCCAAAACAGATTCCTTTGAGAAACAATGTAAAGCAGTTCAGGTTTGCCGTGCTCATTCATTTAGTTGTCATTCTCTTATTGTTCACCTGCCTGGTGCCTGGTTAACCATCTGCCTGGTTTTGTATTAAGTTCTAGGTCTACAAGGATGTGCTTTTAAGGAGGTCACAGTTTTGGGACTGAGTTAATGGAGGTGAATGGGAAAATAAAAGTAAAGAAAGAGTACTTTATAGTGAAGAATGTCCTAACAGGGTTATGGATAAAACATGGTTGAAAAAGGAATCAGCTCTTTTAGGGAAGGTATGGTACCAAAAAGGCCTCTTGGAGGAAGTGACATTTGGATTAGATTTTAGAGGATGAGTGAGGTTTTGACTTTAATCTGGATTCACTGGAAAACTCTCTATATTTCTTTGGCACAAAGTTTTGTGAAGTCTCTCTTAAGTTGCTGCTGTTAGTCTTCTCTGATGTTTCTTATCAAATTACTCATCAGACAATGCTGCTGCTGCTGCTGCTAAGTTGCTTCAGTTGTGTCTGACTCGGTGGGACCCTACGGACAGCAGCCCACCAGGCTCCTCTGTCCAGAGGATTCTCTAGGCAAGAATACTGGAGTGGGTTGCCATTTCCTTCTCCACGTCAGACAATGCTTGTGGATAAATGAATCATATTTGCTCATATATGGACTTCCCTGGTGGCTCAGCTGGTAAAGAATTGGCCTGAAATGTGGGAGACCTGAGTTCAACCCCTGGGTGGGGAAGATCCCCTGGAGAAGGGAACGGCTACTCACTCCAGTATTGTGGCCTGGAGAATTCCATGGACTGTGTAGTTCATGGGGTCACAAAGAGTCAGACACAACTGAGTGACATTTCTTCTTTTTGCTCATATATACATTTATATTTATTTAACTTTGAACCCTGATAGGGAAATACATTAGTCTTCTCACTGGGAACTGCTTGCATAATTGCTTGATACAGTAATGCTCAATGATTGGTTGATTAAAGAATTACAGACACTGTGACCAGCTGCCCTTTTGCTGTTAAATAGTGTAGAGGATTGCACACTGCTTAATCCAGCTGGTTCCAGGACTATCTCTTCTCAAGTCATGTACAGATATTCATTTTCTCTTTCAGAGTGAGGAAGATTGTTTAAAGCTTTGTTTTTCACTTGAGAAAGAAAACAGTACATATTTCAAGAGGATGTCTGTATCTAGCTTTGATTGATTGGGGTAAATTGATTCTAGATATACTACATTAGGCAAAGTTTCTGACATTTCAAAGATGTGTCTTTTGTTGTAGTGAATCAGCTCAGCATCTCTGTGATAGGATGAGTGCATATGATGACAATACCATCTCAGCTGTCCCTACCCATCTGTATATGTATTTTTTGTCTCTAGTATTTAAAACCTCACTTCTCTATCATCTCTTATCAACTGGTGTCCTGAACTTGCTGACCTACTTTGCTTTACTGTTTTATTTTTCCCTCCTGTCCATATCTGTCTTGAATCTATTTTCTCTCTTCTGTTGTTTTACATTTTGTGTCCAAATTTGCCTCACATAAGACCTCTCTCTTATGTACAGATCTGACATTAAAGTGTCTTTCTATTGCTTATTCTGAATGCTAGCAATTATGTCCCACAGACTGTGAACTCTGCTGCTGTTGCCCTTGCTAGTATATTTTTATAAACAATTCAAGTGCCACTTTTTACCATTTTCTAAGTATGTATGCTGTGTGAAGTATTTTATTTTAATTTTTATAATTTAAACTGTTACTGATTTTTCTCCAGCACCCATAGGTGTTATTATCCCTGCTTTTCCAATAATGAAATTGAGGCTCTCTCAAATTCTCACAATTTTCACCAGTGAGGACTCTCTCTATTGCAAGTGAGAGAAATCCAGCTTAAATTATCGTAAACAGAGGTTTTGATTGTCTCACATTCTTGGAAAGCTGTGAGCATCATTAAATCCAGGGATTCAAACCACATCATCAGAAATTTGTCTCTTTTTCCACGTCTCGTGGATTTCCCTCCACATGGGATTTATTTTCTGGTAGCTGCTTCCGTGCAGTAACACAAAGTGTTGCTGGTGGCTCCAAGCTTATTTTAATTGCAAGAAATCCCAGAGAGTATATGTACCAGATAGTTCCAGAAAAAGCCCTGGGAATAAGTCTGAACTGACTTAATTTAGATTCCATGCCAATCCATGGACAAACCATCAAGCCCAGGGTAATTGGGTTCTCTGATGGGTAATTGTTGCCACCTGGGAGCTGGAAGATGAGTCCAGTCTCCTGGGCCACTTGGATTGTGATTAGGGATGGGAGGTTCTCCAAAATGTGCTGGGGAGAAAGAAAACACATTTCCTCTACAAATCTGGAGATGGAAATTGCTAATTCACACAGACCTAGAATTTCAACCTAGGTCTGTGTGAATTAGAACATCAATGTGAAAATGTTATTAATCCATTCGGTCAACAAACACTTAGGCCCTTTTCAAAGCTGTATAATTACAGTCATGAACAAGATGATGTTCTTGCCCTCAGTCAAGGCAGAAAATACAATACTTGAAAGGCACAATATAATTTCAGATAACAGTAAGTTATATTAAAAATATAGAAGCATATTAGGGAGTTAAAGAGTGACTGAGTTGACTGAGTGGTTCATTTAGCTAGTGAGGCTGGGGAGGCGACATTTGTGCAGGGACTGAATGAAGGTAAATTGGTACTATCAGCAAATCCCATGGAAGAACATTCCTATAAGATAGACCACAGGGGCCTTGGGAGATGACTTATATGACTTGAATCTCTTTTCACTTAATTTCTTCCCTTCCCACCTCCTTAGGTGTCAAACACCTAGCATTCTACCCATTGAATTTATGAGTAAACCTGGGTTGATTACTACATGGATTCTTAATTTTTGCTCCTGGAAATAGTCACTGTAATGATGGTTAAATGAGGAATATTGAATTTTGTAGTCCTGTTAGACTTCAGAGCTGTACTAGCACCTCTGTCTCCATTGTTGATTTAATTCTTCTATTTTGTCAATGTGACAGCTTTTTGTCACTTCCAACGCCTCTATTCTCCCCTGCCACTTGTTTTGCTTGTCTTCTTGGCTGCTTGCCATTTGCTTATTTTTTCTTATTTCCTCTCTCTCCTATTTCTTTTTCTGTTGCTTAGTCCAGGTAGCTTAGATTTTATACAAATGGGCTTGGCTGGTATAGTCATTAGTATTTACAGAATATCCTTTCATTCTGTATTTCTATCAATCCTTGCACATTCTGTGTCCTTTTCAGGTCTTCTGTTCTTAACAATTTTGCTCTTATTCTCTTTTCTTCTTCTAGAAGTACTTACACCTACTTGATGGGTGCCATTCTGAAAGTTTCAGGCTGCAGGACAGCTGACAATCTACAAGAGTCATTATTCTATTTTCTTCTTGCTCTTTGTAACCTGCATCCACACCCAAGCCTAATATAAGGATCCTTGCTATTTGCCAAATCCTTTAAATTTAATCTTGGTGTCATCCTTTTTTTTTCCCTTACTGCTTTCAGCCTGACCAATGTAATTCAGACTCTTACAATCTCATACCTGAACTAATGTAACAACTTTCACCTGGGCATCTCTACCTTTAGCCTCCCCTGTCTGTCATGTACTTTTCTGACAATATTATTCCTAAAATACTACTTTCATTATCCTCATGGAAGGACTACTTATGTCATCCCTGTGATCAAAATCTTTCAAAGTCAAATTGCCAAATAGATGAACTACCAACTCTTTAGTGTCACATTCAGCACAGTTCATAGTTATTAATCTGCCTTTTCTGACACTAATCCTGCAACCTGTCTAGGATCCTTTCTCTCTAGACAAATCAATCCAGCACTTTCTCTGAATGCACAGTGAATAGTCTTGACCTCACACTATTTTTTCTAAACTTGACTCCTTCCCTTCAACCCCTAAAGTTTCCCTGTTCTTCTTTGCAACTATAAGACAACCCATAAAAAAAAAAAAAAGTTCATGGTCCCTATTTATTTTGGAGTCCTCTGCAACAATCCAAGTTGGAGGTTATCATTTCTCCCCAAATTCCATTTATTAATATATGAAACTCCTCATTTCATCGAATATTGTTAATTATGTTTTTATATCTGAAGATTATCCCTAACAACTTGCTTCATTTTTTACCATTCTTGCATTTCTTTCTGTCCTTTGTGGCTGTCTAGTGTTCTCCTCAAAATATGAACATTGACCTTTTTCTTCTTATTACAAGTGAAACTCATTCGGTCGTGTCCAACTCTTTGCAACCCCATTGACTATAGCCCGCCAGAGTCCATGGGATTTTCCAGGCAAGAACACTGAAGTGGATTGCCATTTCCTTCTCCAGGGGATCTTCCCAACCCAGGGATTGAACCTGGGTCTCCTGAATTGCAAGCAGACTCTTTACCATCTGAGCCACCAGGGAAATCACAGCTTTGTGATAATGTAGAAGACGAGGCAGGAGGGCTAAGTTTGGCTATAGATATCCATATCTATGTAGCTGTCATCATATACATTCATCAGTATCTATAAATATCTGTATAAAAAGGAAATTACTTCAAATGAATAAGAATACCAATAGCTATGAAATCTGTCTTTTCAGAAACTTTCCTTGACTCTCTACTTTCCACGTTATATTCCCGAGATGCTAGAAAAGATCTCCAGCTCTGAGATTCTTCTCAATTTTAGTTCTAATAGTGATTGGATTTGTTTATCTTTACAGCCTGTTTTTAACTGTATTAAGATATTTACTGTTGGTGACATGCTCTGATGATCATCATGATTTTATTTTATTTTTTTGCTCTATGATTTCTATATATTTTCTTTCTGTACTATTTGGTTATTATGCATGTGTATTTTCTAAAAAGTATGTTTTTGCTCAACCAAAAAGTGTACAATGAGGTTAGTCAGTTATATCACATTAATTCATTTTATATTCAGTTTTTCTCACATGGTTATATCCTGCTGGGAGTATTGGGGTAAGGATTGCAGAGGGAGAATAACATAGGTATGCAGAGAACTTTTCCCTTATACATGAATTTCCCTTCTTCAACTTTCCCCTTGTCCCTTGTAAAATTGCATTCTATTTTTTATGTGTTAAAATATATGTACATGATCCTAGGTTGAGCTCTGGTCTTTGGAGTACAAATGTTCTGGGATTAATATTTCCAACTTCCACTTACTATTAATAGCTTTTCCACCTTGCCAAGTAACTTGATATCTTTGTATCTATATTTCTTTGTTTATAATTTGGAGGTGTAGGACTTCATAATTTTAATTGAGAGCATTAGCAAGATAATTTTTGTAAAGCAAGTAGCATGGCCTGGTCACATACAAAGTAGTTGATAAACTTTAGCTAATAATAGTGGCTTACTCCTTTGCCAACAAAGATCTGTCTAGTCAAGGCTATGGTTTTTCCAGTGGTCATGTATGGATGTGAGAGTTGTACTATAAAGAAAGCTGAGTGCTGAAGAATTGATTCTTTTGAACTGTGGTGTTGGAGAAGACTCTTGAGAGTCCCTTGGACTGGAAGGAAGTCCAACCAGTCCATCCTACAGGAAATCAGTCCTGAATATTCATTGGAAGGACTAATGCTGAAGCTGAAATTCCAATACTTTGGCCACCTGATGCAAAGAGCTGACTCATTTGAAAAGACCCTGATGCTGGGAAAGATTGAAGGCAGGAGGAGAAGGCGATGACAGAAGATGATGGTTGGATGGCATCACCGACTCAGTAGACATGAGTTTGAGTAAAGTCCGGGAGTTGGTGATGGACAGGGATGCCTGGAGTGCTGCAGTCCATGGGGTCGCAAAGAGTAGGACACAACTGAGCAACTGTACTGAACTCCTAACCTAGACAACTTTAGGTAAATTATTGTCTTTGTTTCCAAAAAATGAAAACCGAAGAAATCTTAAAAATACTGATATATACAATGTGAGGAAGGTGTCAACTTTCCGTTTCCAGAGCGGTATGAGCAGAGACATTACTTTGCCAACAAAGCTTTGTCTAGTCAAGGCTATGGCTTTTCCTGTGGTCATGTATGGATGTGAGAGTTGGACTGTGAAGAAGGCTGAGCACAGAAGAATTGATGCTTTTGAACTGTGGTGTTGGAGAAGACTCTTGAGAGTCCCTTGGACTGCAAGGAGATCCAACCAGTCCATTCTGAAGGAGATCAGCCCTGGGATTTCTTTGGAAGGAATGATGCTAAAGCTGAAACTCCAGTACTTTGGCCACCTCATGCAAAGAGTTGACTCATTGGAAAAGACTGTGATGCTGGGAGGGATTGGGGGCAGGAGGAGAAGGGGACGACAGAGGATGAGATGGCTGGATGGCATCACTGACTCGATGGACGTGAGTCTCAGTGAACTCCAGGAGTTGGTGATGGACAGGGAGGCCTGGCGTGCTGCAATTCATGGGGTCGCAAAGAGTTGGACACGACTGAGCGACTGATCTGATCTGATCTGATGGAAATAGAGGAGTTACTTACATTTCTGAAGCTAATTAAATTGCAAGTTTCTTAGATTCTCTGAAATGGGCTTAGTGTCCTCTTAGGGTTCTTTCTAGTCCTTAAAAAAGAGAAAAAAATTGAATGAAAACTTTATTCAATAAAGTGAGTATAAATGAGTCCATAAGCTATCTTTAATAATATTAAAAATATGCATTTTTATATTTTTTAGCACCTTAGAATAAACATTCTACAATTTTAATACTGCATTTCAAATGTTACAAGGCTTACTAAGGTGACAAAATGTCTAAAGTTTTCTAGGCTTACAATGAAAAGTATTAGAATTATTTTTTAAAATGCCTTTATATGTTTATATGCAATATGAATATATGAATGTTTATATATGTAGAGACATCTGGTAATGATAGTTTTATTGCCAGTTACTTAACAGTATTTGATATTATTTCATTTATACATATTTCAAAAGTGTAAAATTATACTTTCATAAGTGTATAAATTATATACCTTTTCTTTTAACCTTCCTAAATACTATAATTTATAAGTTAAACCATTAAAATAAAAATCATATTAAGAGTCTTTAATTAGAGCTTAAACATATGGCTATTTTTCAAATATTTCTTTCTAAAAACAAGGTATTGTCAGTAACAGTAGGTGTCGCTATAGCAAAAGAAACCAGGCATTTAGAATGACTTTTTTTTTTTTTTCCCCTCTAGGAACCATTACAACATTAATAGAGAAATTTTATAAGTTCCATCTTGATATTCAGTGTCTAAAAGGAAAATCATCTGATTATATATTTCTCACCAAAAGGTTTATTACCTAAAAAATTTATCTATAAAATGAAAATAAAACTACCCACCTTGTAAAATTGATGGGGAACATGAAGTAAAGTAATATATGCATTCATTCATTTATTTATTAAATACATGTAGTTGAGTACCTGCTATGCACTAAACATGATAGTTACAAGACAGATAATATCCTTGCCCTGTTGGCGTTTGCTGTCTAGCAGATTTATACAGATGTTGACACATTGTGAAACTTAAATGATTATTCATGAGTAAGAAGTATAAATATTATTGAGTTCTTAGGCTTAACAGATTGTGATGAAGCTATTTTAATCTTCTCCTTAGGAGAAATAATAATAGATATTATCAGCTATTTCCCGCCTTGCATCTATTTACTTTTCTGATGATAGCTCCCTGATGATCCTCCAGGGTATTTCAAGTGAAATACCCTTTCAGATTCAGTTCAGGTGGTTTGAATGACATTGGTTCCTTTCTAGCTTCCAAAGGCAGGAATGAGACTCAGGTCTGGTCAATGAGAGGTTGATATCCTTGTGTCTACAATGTCATCTCATACTGCTTCTGCTGCTGCTGCTAAGTCGCTTCAGTCGTGTCTGATTCTGTGCAACCCCAGAGATGGCAGCCCACCAGGCTCCCCCGTCCCAGAGATTCTCCAGGCAAGAACACTGGAGTGGCTTGCCATTCCTTCTCCAATGCATGAGAGTGAAAAGTGAAAGCGAAGTCTCTCAGTCGTGCCCGACTCTTCGCGATCCCATGGACTGCAGCCCACCAGGCTCCTCCGTCCATAGGATTTTCCAAGCAAGAGTACTGGAGTGGGGTGCCATTGCCTTCTCCGGTCATCTCATACTAGACCCTCCATAATCTAACTCTTGCTTTCCATTTGGATCTAATCTCTTGTCACCACCACCTTCACACTCCACTTGTATTCCAGAAACACTATTTGTTTCTAAATTTTTGCATATATTTAACTATTTTCTTGGATATCCTTTCTTCGCCTCTTCCTTTGTCAATTCTGTTCATGCTTGAACATCTATTTAGACAGGCAGTTCTCTTCTAAAGTCTTTCCTGTGCTCCAGTTGGGTAAAGTGGACCATTTAAGAGCTTTCTCAATCTCTAGGTAGTTCTCTATGTGCAATTATGCATTGTTTTTATAGTATTCTATTTGTCTTTATTCTATACTTAGATATTAGGTTGGCACAAACAGTTTTGGAATGTGAATTTTAGATCATTATAACTAGGCTCAAACACATCTTGATTAATCAAAATCAAAACAATCAACCATTATAATCAACATATTTTCGCCAACGAGAAATAAGTTTGCTTAGTCCTGAAGCATAAAACCCCATGTTTCAGTGCACTCTTGGAGAGCGTTTTCTGCTTCCTGCTGGTTGTGGAGGCATTTTCCTTATAAAAAGTTGTTGAGTTGCTTGAAGAAGTGGTAGTCGGTTGGTGAGAGGTCAGGTGGATATGGCAGAAGAGGCAAAACTTCATCTCCCAGTTCGTTCAACTTTTGAAGCGTTGGTTGTGCAACATGCTGTCAGGCATTGTTGTGGAGGAGAATTGGGCCCTTTCGGTTTACCCGTGCTGGCTCCAGGTGTTCCAGTTTTCGGTGCATCTCACTGATTTGCTGAGTATACTTCTCAGATGTAATGCTTTCGCTGGGATTCAGAGAGCTGTAGTGGACCAGATGGGCAGCAGTCCACCAAACAGTGACCATGACCTTTTTTTGGGGGGGTTCAAATTTGGCTTTGGGAGTTTCGTTGGAGCTTCTTCTTGATCCAACCACTGAACTGGTCATCGCCATTGTCGTGTACAATCTACTTTTTGTCTCATGTCACAATCCGATTGAGAAGTGGTTTGTTGTTGTTGCATAGAGTAAAACACATCAAAAGGATGATTTTTTTTTTTTTTTTGGTGAGCTCATGAGGCACTAACTTATTGAGCTTTTTCACCTTTCCAATTTGCTTCAAATGCTGAACAACCACAGAATGGTCAACATTGAGTTCTTCGGCAACTTCTCCTGTATTGCAGGAGGATCAGCTTTGATGCTGGCTCTCAATTGTCATCAACTTCTGATGGTCAGACACTAAACTCTTCATCTTCAAGGCTCCCATCTCCTTTGCAAAACTTTTTGAACCTTCACTGCATTATCCATCATTAACCATTCCTGGACCAAATGAGTTGTTGATGTTGTGAGTTGTCTTCAGTGCTTTACAACCCATTTTTAACTCAACTAAGACAATCACTTGAATTTGATTTTTGTCTAACTTCATTTCCATAGTCTAAAATAAACAGCAAATAATAAGTCATTCTAGGCTAAGGTTTTTCCAGTGGTCGTGTGTGGATGTGAGAGTTGCACTATAAAGAAAGCTGAGTGTCGAAGAATTGATGCTTTTGAACTGTGGTGTTGGAGAATTGATGCTTTTGAACTGTGGTGTTGGAGAAGACTCTTGAGAGTCCCTTGGGCTGCAAGGAGATCCAACCAGTCCATCCTAAAGGAAATCAGTCCTGAATATTCATTGGAAGGACTGATGTTGAAATGAAACTCCAATACTTTGGCCACCGGATGTGAAGAGCTGACTCATTGGAAAAGGTCCTGATGCTGGGAAAGATTGAGGGCAGAAAGAGAAGGGGATGACAGAGGATGAGATGGTTGGATGGCATCACCAACTCAATGAACTGGGTTTGGGTGGACTCCGGGAGTTGGTGATGGACAGGGAGGCCTGGCGTGCTGCGGTTCATGGGGTTGCAAAGAGTTGGACACAACTGAGCGACTGAGCTGAACTGAATAAGTCATTAGCAAAAAAAGAGCAATAAATGTATATTAAAATGGTGTATAGCATAACCACATTTATTTAGAATCTATTCCAATATCAAATGACAAATTTCAACAATGCAAAAACCGCAATTACTTTGCACCAACGTAACAGTATACTTTGGATGTCTGAATTTGACCCCTCCCTGAATTTCTAGCACCTCACCTGACGGCTGTGACGCTGCTTGATATAGGCTTGTTGACTGAAAGCAGTTAAGGCCACTGTGGCTGAAGCCCGTCTTTCTGTAACAGGCCTGCGTTGAATTGCGCAGAAAAGCAGTTTGAAGGACTGTATGCTGAATCCTTCCATTGCCCCACCTTTGTGTCTCTGACAGGAGAAGTGCATTTATGAGTTACCTCAGGCTTGCCTTAGACAATGATATTCAGACTTCATTCAATGAGTATTTATTGCATGTTCCTTGGGTTATGCAAACATCCTGTGTTCTTTTTCTCCTCTACTCTATAGCATTTATATCCTAAGCTATTCATTTGGCAATTAATCATAGATGATCTTATGGCATCCATTTTTTTCCTTAAATATCTCCGTGCACTGCCAAAGGCCTCCTGGGGGTGTTTATTTATTATTTTGGGCTGTGCTGGGTCTTTGTTGCGGCATGGGCTTTCTCTAACTGCGGCGGGCAGGGGCTCCTCTCTAGCTGCAGGGTGTGGCTTCTCAGGCAGTGGCCTCTTCTGTGGGACCCGGGCTCGAAGGCGTGCTGACCTCAGTGGTGGCGCACGCCTCCGTAGTTGCGGTTCCCTGGCTCTAGAGCACAGGCCCAGTAGTCCTGCTGCCCAGGGCCTTGAGCTTAGCTGCTCCGCGGCAAGTGGGGTCATCTCAGACCAGGGACTGAAGCCACGTGTCCTGCACTGGCAGGCAGACTGTTTACTACTAAGCCACCAGGGAAACCCAGCATTTCTTTTCTATGATGTATTTCTATGTAGAGTTTAGTCTGTTACTTAGTAGTTTACATGTTTACATATATAGGGATGTTCATTCATTAGTAAAATTGTCATTTGTTCATTATGTTTTTGAAAATTTATTATAATTCTTATTCTTTTCTTTCTGCATAGCCTATCTGTTGGAGTTCTGTTATGCTAACAACAGAAACTGGTGAATTTCAAGACAAAAGGGAAAGCTATCAGGGAAGCCATTTTGTAGAGGGGCAGAACAGAAGAGAAGCAACCCCAGAAGTTGTAAATGGCAAGGGACTAGAGAACAGTGTTCTATAGGAACCATTGCTGGTAAGAATGAACTCGTTCTCTCTCACCTTGATCAAGACTCAGTGCCTTGGGGGAAATGGCCAAATTCAGCATGGGCTCCCACCTGAGCTATCCTAGAACCCTGAGTGGGAGGAAGTGAAGAAAAGAGCCTCCAGGGATTCTTTGGGTTCTAAACAGATATCAGTATTTATAAGGCAATTGGAGAACTCTCTGGAAAAGAATGAATCTTGGGTAATTTTAAAAAAAAGGTAAATATTAGCACTTATAATTTGTTGTTCACACAGACTTGTAATCAAATCCCAGCGTAGACAGTGACTAACTCTGTGATCTTATGCAAAATTTTTCATTTCTGTAGGTGTCAGTTTTTCTTCTCTATAAAATGAGGATACTGATACTTAGCTCTGCATGGTGGTTTTAAGGATTAAATTAATGTGTCCTATGAAAATGCCTATTAGAGCCTGTCCCATGGCAGATGCTCAATAAATGGTGGCTATTATTGGCTGGTCTGTGTGCAAAAGTATGAGGCTGCTCTACAAAGATGAGGAAGAGTTTGCAGTTTAATCTGAGAGAAAAACACACACACAATTTAATCCTCATAACCACCATGTGTATCAGGCCGAGGCATTCATCATTCGTATTTTTCATATGAGCCATCAGTGACTCAGAGAAGTTTAGCAAATCGACAGTGGTCTATACATAGTTCTTAAGTGGCAGAGCTGAGGCTGGGGCCGAGTTTTCCTGAATTCAATGACTTATACCTTTGGGAAAATAAGTCTAGCTTAGGAAGGACAGAGTTACTCAATTCACTTCCAATCAGAGAATGTTATTGAATACCTACTTAGCAATCTGATATGCTAGATACTGTGGGGGAATATATAATTAATATATTATTCCTGGTTCTCAAGAAGTTTAAAGTCTAGGGTGAAAATTAGGCATGCAATTTAATGAAATTCAACACAATATATAATGAAATCTTTGTTTTATCATTTACTTCTTTTAATAAACATTTATTGAATGTGTCAGCTCCTGTATTAGGTGTGGAGTTTTCAGACGTAAACAAAAGGATAAGTTACCTGTCCTCAAGGGGCTTGACGGAGACCAGAAACACAAAAATTTAGCTATAGATAGAAACACATGCTAGAAAGAAAATGTAGAGTTTTGTGACACCTAGTTGGTGTAGATACTTTCTTAAAGGCCTTCTGAAAGCCTGTAGAAGTCAGTCATGTTAAGATGTTTGGAAAAAGTATTCCAAGTAGAGTGAATGAAAGTGAAGGGCAATGAGGTGGGGATGGACTTGGAGTTTTAAATAATAAAAAGGAGACTGTGTGGCAGAAGCACAAAGATGGGAAAACCAAGCAGGGACGCATGAGATCTGGAGACACAAACAAGAGCCAAAAGTGCAGACTTGTACATTGCAGTTGTTGTTGCTGTTCAGTTACCCAGTTGTGTCTGACCCTTTGCAACCCCATGGACTGCAACACACCAGGCCTCCTGTCCCTCACCAACTCCGGAAGTTTGCCCAAGTTCATGTCCCGGCATCAGGGACTTTTCCAATGACTCAGCTGTTAGCATCACCAAAATACTAGAGCTTCAGCTTCAGCATCAGTCCTTCCAATGAGTTTTCAGGGTTGATTTTCCTTAAATTGACTGGTTTGATCTCCTTTCTGTCCAAGGGACTCTCATGGGTCTTCTCCAGCACCACAGTTTGAAGGCATTATGGTTCAGATCAGATCAGATCAGTCGCTCAGTCGTGTCCGACTCTGTGATCCCATGAATCACAGCACGCCAGGCCTCCCTGTCTATCACCAACTCCCAGAGTTCACTCAGACTCACGTCCATCGAGTCAGTGATGCCATCCAGCCATCTCATCCTCTGTCTTCCCCTTCTCCTCTTGCCCCCAATCCCTCCCAGCATCAGAGTTTTTTCTAATGAGTCAACTCTTCACATGAGATGGTCAAAGTACTGGAGTTTCAGCTTTAGCATCGTTCCTTCCAAAGAAATCCCAGGGCTGATCTCCTTCAGAATGGACTGGTTGGATCTCCTTGCAGTCCAAGGGACTCTCAAGAGTCTTCTCCAACACCACAGTTCAAAAACATCAATTCTTCCATGCTCAGCCTTCTTCACAGTCCAACTCTCACATCCATACATGACCACAGGAAAAACCATAGCCTTGACTAGATGGGCCTTTGTTGGCAAAGTAATGTCTCTGCTTTTGAATATGCTATCTAGGTTGGTCATAACTTTCCTGCCAAGGAGTAAGCGTCTTTTAATTTCATGGCTGCAGTCACCATCTGCAGTGATTTTGGAGCCCAGAAAAATAAAGTCTGACACTGTTTCCACTGTTTCCCCATCTATTTCCCATGAAGTGATGGGATCGGATGCCATGATCTTCGTTTTCTGAATGTTGAGCTTTAAGCCAACTTTTTCACTCTCCTCTTTCACCTTCATCAAGAGGCTCTTTAGCTCCTCTTCACTTTCTGCCATAAGGGTGGTGTCATCTGCATATCTGAGGTTATTGATATTTCTCCTGGCAATCTTGATTCCAGCTTGTGTTTCTTCCAGTCCAGCATTGCTCATGATATACTCTTCATATAAGTTAAATAAACAGGGTGACAATATACAGCCTTGACATACTCCTTTTCCTATTTGGAACCAGTCTGTTGTTCCATGTCCAGTCCTAACTGTTGCTTCCTGACCTGCATACAAATTTCTCAAGAGGCAGATCAGGTGGTCTGGTATTCCCATCTCTTTCAGAATTTTCCACAGTTTATTGTGATCCACACAGTCAAAGGCTTTGGCATAGTCAATAAAGCAGAAATAGATGCTTTTTTGGAACTCTCTTGCTTTTTCTATGATCCAGCGGATGTTGGCAATTTGATCTCTGGTTCCTTTGCCTTTTCTAAAACCAGCTTGAACATCAGGAAGTTCATGGTTCACATATTGCTGAAGCCTGGCTTGGAGAATTTTGAGCATTACTTTACTAGCGTGTGAGATGAGTGCAATTGTGCAGTAGTCTGAGCATTCTTTGGCATTGCCTTTCTTTGGGATTGGAATGAAAACTGACCTTTTCCAGTCCTGTGGCCACTGCTGAGTTTTCCAAATTAGCTGGCATATTGAGTGCATCACTTTCACAGCATCATCTTTCAGGATTTGGAATAGTTCAACTGGAATTCTATTACCTCCACTGGCTTTGTTCGTAGTGATGCTTTCTAAGGCCCACTTGACTTCACATTCCAGGATGTCTGGCTCTAGGTCAGTGATCACACCATCGTGATTATCTGGGTCGTGAAGATCTTTTTTGTACAGTTCTGTGTATTCTTGCCATCTCTTCGTAATATCTTCTGCTTCTGTTAGGTGCATACCATTTCTGTCCTTTATCGAGCCCATCTTTGCCTGAAATGTTCCTTTGGTATCTCTGATTTTCTTGAAGAGATCGCTAGTCTTTCCCATTCTGTTTTTTTCCTCTATTTCTTTGCATTGATCACTGAAGAAGGCTTTCTTATCTCTTCTTGCTATTCTTTGGAACTCTGCATTCAGATGTTTATATCTTTCCTTTTCTCCTTTGCTTTTCGCTTCTTTTCATAGCTATTTGTAAGGCCTCCCCAGACAGCCATTTTGCTTTTTTGCGTTTCTTTTCCATGGGGATGGTCTTGATCCCTGTCTCCTGTACAATGTCACGAACCTCATTCCATAGTTCACCAGGTACTCTATCTATTAGATCTAGGCCCTTAAATCTATTTCTCACTTCCACTGTATAATCATAGGGGATTTGATTCAGGTCATACCTGAATGGTCTAGTGGTTTTCCCTACTTTCTTCAATTTAAGTCTGAATTTGGCAATAAGGAGTTCATGGTCTGAGCCACAGTCAGCTCCTGGTCTTGTTTTTGCTGACTGTATAGAGCTTCTCCATCTTTGGCTGCAAAGAATACAATCAATCTGACTTCAGTGTTGACCATCTGGTGATGTCCATGTATAGAGTCTTCTCTTGTGTTGTTGGAAGAGGGTGTTTTTAGAGTGTCTAATTAATTACTTTGAGTTTAGTGGAAGCTTCTAAACATTTAAGTGGGGAAGGGATATTATTTGAATAAATAAAAAAATATCACATTGGCTACTGTGAAGAACTATAGTGTTCACTGGGGCACTTAGGAGAGAAAGAGGGATTTGACTTTGACAAGTCAGGGAAAGCATCAAGAAGGAGTGGGTATGCTGGCCATTGAGGTAGGCTGGCTGAGTATTCCAGGAAAAGGGGTTACCTTCAACAGAGGCAGACTGTCTAGAAAATGTGAAGCATGTTGGGGCCACAGAGAGTTTTCCACTGTGGCTGTATCATCTGCCATGTGGGGAGGATGGAATGAGATGGAATCAGAGAGGAGATGAATGCTCGGCTGTGTCTCGACTATATTCTGTAGGGAGCTGGAAATTATTGTGTATTTTAGGAAGATAATGCTGGTGACTGTGTGAAGAGTATTAGAGAGGTGAAGAAGACCACTGATGAGGTTTCTGCACTAGGTCATTTTAAAGATAGCAAGGGTCAAACAATGATTATGGAAGAGAGGAGATAGGTAAGAGCTATCGACTCAAAGACACAGCACTCAGTGATGAACTGAGCTAAAGTAGTAAAGAGGAGGGAGCATCTGAAGACATTGGCAAAGCAAGTTGAGGATGCCCTTTCCTGTCAGAAGAAAGTTGGAGGACAGGGTGGAGAGTGCAGGTTTGAACAAGCTGAATGTAAGGTTTTTGCAGGACTTCCACCTGATAATGCTGGAGAGACCACTGGCAAAGCAGGGCTGGAACTTGGGAAGTTTGGCCTCTGAGAGCACACCTATTCCAACTAATTTTTTATAATCTGTGAAAAATTTTGTGAATTTTCAGATATTTGCTATTTTCAAGAAGAGAGGCATTTCACAAGTGTTTATCAGAACCAACTGGCATATTTTACCAAAGGAGAGGCTTGCTTCTTCAAAAAAACAAAACATTCAGTAAAGAGGAAGCTGGTTGATGATTTCTACTTTCTTTTCTTACTTGGGAAACTTGTTTAGACCTGAGGATTAACATTAGAGAGTATTATAACAGGCTTAGGGTTATACGGAAAAAAAAATCTTGTTGCAATAACTATAATTTGATAATGACGTGATGGACTACCTCTTATGTTTCTAAAGAAAGTAATATGACATGGTAAGAAAAAGCAAGTTGTTTTCTTAGAATTTGTTGATTATTTTGATAGTTGTAGCAAAGAGTTAGACACAAAAGACCATCTGGGAACAATATAAATGGCTAAATGAGAAAAAATGTCAATTAGAGAGAAAGGGAGTCTTTTTATGAGCACTTAAAAGTTTGAGTTTTAAATAAACAGTTCTTTGTCATGCAAATTTGAACAAACAAGAAAACAAAATGGAAGGTTTATGTCCAGTACCAAATATAGCTGGAGTGAGACCCTCTCCCTCTCCTCCTTCTCTTCACTTCTATAATCATATCTTTCTCAAGAATTACATTTTCTTCTCATGTCCCTGGCAGTAACTTCTTTGCTGATACTAATTTGAAGGTAGGGAGCCAGGGGCATGGAGACACCTAATTCACCAACAAAGGTCATTTTTAATTGCTATCTTTAGAGTCTCAGGACTGCGTCACTGCCTAATGACTCAGCCTGATCATTGGCACTGACTCACAGAGCTTCTATTACAGGAGAGCTGGTGTCACAGACTGACGGGCAGACCACGTGAAGCAGGGAAGAGGAAGGAGGCTGCCATCATTGAATCTCCAGTTGACCTTAATAACCCAGGGTAGAAAAGGACAGACTGTTCTAAGGGACAGCAGCTAAATTTGCAGTGTGTTCGTTGCTGCTGTTGTTGTTGTAATGACGATTGCCTTCCTTTTTTATATTTATTTATCCAAACTGATTTAGATGAAGCACTCAGAGATGCAGAGATATGCGTACCCTTTGCAAAAACCACTAGAATGTAGCAGAAGTCCTCCAGGATATGGGGACCTTGTTAGCTGCTGACTTGGGTAGATTGTTTGACCTCTGATTATTGTTTCTTTATCTACCCTTATACAGCCTCTGTATTTTAGAGTCCATGTCAAGCATATTTACTTTTTATAGCAGGCTCAGGAGAAAAGTACCATTACCAATGGTTTTATAGGTGAAACACTGTACATCTTCCAAGGACACATCCTATTAAGAAATGAATTTGAAATTTTTATCATGTATATCCCTCCTCAAGGCCAGTGCTCCTTCACTACTCTTCTAAAGTGCCTCTCATCTGTAAAATATGGATGATAATAGCATGTGTCTTGCAGGGTTGTTTTATAGATTAAGTAACAGAACTGTGAAATGTCTAGTATCTTAGTATGCATTAGCCTATCAATAAATGGTTGATAGTATTACTAAAAATAATGAAGAAAAATCTTCATTAAAGTGTTCATGGCAATGAAATCCTTGTTGGAACATAACCCTTTGATTCTTCAGTGTGAATTAGCCTGTTGTTGCCAGTACTGAAAGCAGGCAAGAAGCACAATCCAAAGGAATGAATCTTTAGTAGTAAAAAGTCAGATACTGTAACATCTGGATGGGAAACATAATTTTGTGCACTTTGAATCATGCTGTCACTGTTTCCATTGTTTCCCATCTATTTGCCATGAAGTGATGGGACAACTGAAGTGACAGACTTTATTTTTGGGGGCTCCAAAATCACTGCAGATGGTGTCTGCAGCCATGAGATTAAAGGACGCTTGCTTCTTGGAAGAAAAGCTACGACAAACCTAGACAGTATATTAAAAAGCAGGGACATTGCTTTACTGACAAAGGTCTGTCTAGTCAAAGCTATGGTTTTTCCAGTAGTCATGCATAGATGTGAGAGTTGGACCATAAAGAAAGCTGAGTGCTGAAGAATTGATGCTTTTGAACGTGGTATTGGAGAAGACTCTTGAGGCTCCTTGGACTCTAAGGAGAGCCAACCAGTCTACCCTGAAGGAGATCAGTCCTGAATATTCATTGGAAGGACTGATGCTGAAGCTGACACTTCAATACTTTGGCCACCTGATGCGAAGAGCTGACTCATTTGAAAAGACTCTGATGCTGGGAAAGATTGAAGGCAGGAGGAGAAGGGGACGACAGAGGATGAGATGGTTGGATGGCATCACCGACTCAATGGACATGAGTTTGAGCAAGCTCTGGGTGTTGGTGACGGACAGGGAGGCCTGGTGTGCTGCAGTCTGTGGGGTCACAAAGAATCAGACATGACTGAGCAACTGAACTGAACTGACTGAATCATGCTGGTAACTCCCAGATCATTCCATGTTGACCATAGCATACTTTTCTTTTAAGTAACATTTGCCCCAGTAAAAATGAAGCTAACATGTTCAACAGTAAATAGTGTCTGTGCAATCTCTGAGATGCTGAAGTTTCATAATAAATTTTCGAAGCCCTAATTGGAGGTAACAAAATATAGTAACTGATAGTTCTGGTACATGTTGTATAAATAAATGTAGGAAATATGAGTAAAAACAGGAAAACGTTTTAGTTTTAGAATCCAGATTTTTACTGGAACAGCAGCTATTGGGCTATTGTTCTAGAAAAGTGTTGGTGAAACAAAACAGTACAAAAGTATGTGGTCTGTCCATATGTATAATTTATGTTTAGACACTTAGGAGGCCAACAAAGCAGATGTGAAGAGTATGTTGCTTCTAATGAGAAAGAGACATACAGATTGAGCTTTGTTTAATGAAGATTTACCATAATAGATTACGACCTCCTTGAGACCAGGGATAAATCTTGTTCATTCTTTTATAACTAGAACCTAGCTCAATCCTTTTTTAGAGGGAGTACCTGTAAAATTTTGTGAAAGGTATGGGTGAATGATAATGGGCTTGTTTATCAGGAGCAGAGAGTGAAAAAGGTCAGTTTATCAAGACAAATGCTCATCTGAATGAATGAATCATTTGTCTTGATGGGCTGAACCCTTAGAATTGCTAATGGGGAACTTGACCCAGCTGGCTGGCAAAGGACAACATATTAGTCTACAGAGTGTTAAGCAGGCTGTGTCCCCTGCGGGCATTCCTTAGTGCAGCTCTTTCCCCAGTGCATTCCCTAGGGCATCCCCTAACACAGAAGCAAGCGAAAACAAGGAGGACAGAGGCCCTTTTTCTTTGTTTTTTGTCTGGTGAACAGTGGCAGCTCTTAAGGCAGGTGGCTATCTTGGATAGATGGAAGCAGTCACAAGATCATTGAATTCAAAATTCTAGGTAAGGTAGATAGACAAGAGAAAGCTAAGAAAAGCAGTCATATTTTTGCAGGTTTACAGCACAGCCAGGAAGAATTTGACTGTGCTGAAGTTCAAGAGATAAAGGACTTTAGGAAAGCTGACTGTTGTATGAAAATATCATTCCTTAGGTCTAGAAACCAGAGATTCCAGTGTATGTCAGAAAGAATAACAAGGCCAAATGGCTTATTTAATTCTCATAATAGCTCTATGATACAAGAAATTTTAGAGTCCTCATGTATAGGTCCTGTGACTTGAGGTTCAGAAATGCGTCCAGGATCATATAATTAAAGTGTCTGGACACCACTGGTATGCTTAATTATTTAACAGTACCAACATCAAAGGTTGTTTTGAGGTTTAACATATAAAAAATGTTGGAGAAAAAGGCAACAAGCGTTAGTTTTCAGCTCTTCACAGAAAATGATATCCCGACGTTCGGTCAGCTTCACTTTGTGTGCTGGTTTGTATCTGGTCTGTGGGCTTCCCTGGTAGCTCAAGCAGTAAAGAATCCTCCTGCCATGTGTGCAGGAGACCTGGGTGTGTCTGGTTTATACATCTTGGATGTTTGAATAGTGTTTTCCCCTGATATTCTCTACATAGCACATAAAGAAGTATTGGATACAGGGATAGAGCTGGACTCCCTGAACAGCACAGCAGGTTCCCACGAGCTCTGTCTTCCACGTGACAATGGACATAAGTCAGTCCCAGTCTCCCAATTCATCCCACCTGGCTCCTCCTTCTTGTGTCCACATGTCCGTTCTTGGGTCTGCTTCTCTATTCCTGCCCTGCAAACAGGTTCATCTGTGCCATTTTTCTAGATTCCACATGTATGTCTTACTATATAATGTTTTTTTCTCTTTCTGACTTGCTTCACTCTGTGTGACAACTCTAGGTTCATTCAAGTCTTTACAGATGACCCAGTTTCACTCCTTGAGGGGTAGGCGATGGGCGGGAGGTCCAAGATGGAAGGAGGTATGCTTGCATATAGATGATTCACTTCACTGTATGGCAGAGGCTAGAACAACACTGTGAAGCAGCTATACTTTAATTAAAAAACAAAACAGTTTGCAGGTAGAGAAGCAGGTGAGGGATATAGATGAAACAAATTGGTTATAAGTTGAAAACTATTGAAGCTGGATGATGGGTGTAAGGAGGTATATATACTATTTTTTCTACTTTTAGATATATTTAGCATTGTCCACAATAAAAGGTGAAATGAAAATAAAAGTCACTCAGTTGTGTCTGACTTTTTGTGACCCCATTCACTGTATAGCCCATGGAACTGTCCAGGTCAGAATACTGGAGTGGATAGCCATTCTTTTCTCCAGGGAATCTTCCCAACCCAGGGATCGAATCCAGGTCTCCCACATTGCAGGTGGATTCTTTAGCAGCTGAGCCACAAGGGAAGCCCAAGAATACTGGAGTGGGCAGCCTGTCTCTTCTCCAGGACATCTTCCTGACCCAGGAGTCAAACCAGGGTCTCCTTCATTGCAGGCAGATGCTTTACCAGTTGAGCCACCAGGGAATCCCTGGTAATAATAAAAGGTAAATATATAAAAAAATATGTGATTTTTGTAAATTTGTAGATAAATAAATAATAAAAAGTAAATATATACAAAAAGTACATGGAGCAACATTTATGAACTGTTAATTCTGTTGTCATAAATTTAGATATAGATTAATCATATTCATGTTGACTCAACATATGTCTGAGAGGTACACAGATTCATAGACTGATAAAAGAACTAATATTTGTTTTTCAATAGAGACATAAAGATAAATGAGATTACATTTGTGAATAAGGAAGGGGATAAATTTTTCTATTGAATACGCATTGAATGAGACATAAAGGATATAAAGTGTATGTAAGAGGGCAGACAGAATGAAAATTGCAATCACAGAAAACTAACCAAATGATCACATGGATCACACCATTTGTAACTTAATGAACTATGGGTCACGCTGTGTAGTGCCAGCCAAGACAGACGAGTCATGGTGCAGAGTTCTGAAAAAACGTGGTAAATGGAACGGAGAAGGGAATGGCAGATCACTTCAGCATTCTCACCTTGAGAATCCCATGAACAGTATAAAAAAGCCAAAAGATATGCCACTTAAAGATGGACCCCTGGGTCAGTAGGTGTGTCTGTATGGCAGAAGACTGGATAAGTAGCTCCAGCAGGAATGGAGAGGCTGAGCTGAATTAGATACAATGCTCAGCTGTGTTTGTGTCTAGTGGCGAAAGTAAAGTCTGATGCTGTAAAGAACAATATTGCATATGAACTGAAATGTTAGGTCCATGAATCAAGGTGAATTGGAAGTGGTCAAAAAGGAGATGGCAAGAGTGAACGTCAACATTTTAGGAATCAGTGAACTAAAATGGAAGAATTTAATTCAGATGACAATTATATCTACTATGTGGGCAAGAATCCATTAGAAGAAATGGAGTAGTCCTCATAGTCAACATAACAGTCTGAAATATAGAATTTGGGTGCAATCTCAAAAATGACAGAATGATTTTGATTTGTTTCCAAGGCAAAGCATTCAATATCATAGTAATCCAAGACTATGCCCCAACCACTAATTCTGAAGACGCTAAAGTTGAACGATTCTATGAAGACCCACAGGACCTTCTAGAACAATGAAAAAAGATGTCCTTTTCATCATAGAGGACTGGAATGCAAAAGTAGGAAGTCAAGAGATACCTGGAGATATAGGAAAATTTAGCCCTGAAGTACAAAATGAAGCACGGCAAAAGCTAACAGAGTTTTGCCAAGAGAACACACTGGTCATAGCAAACACTCTCTTCCAACAACACAGAAGAATACTCTACATAAGGACATCACAAGATGGTTAATACTGAAATCAGGTTGATTATATTCTTTGCAGTTGAAGATGGAGAAGCTCTATACAGTCAGAAAAACAAGGCCTGACTGTGGCTCAGATCATGAACTCTTTATTGCAAAATTCAGACTTAAATTGAAGAAAGTAGGGAAAACCACCAGACAATTCAGATATGACCTAAATCAAATCCTTTATGATTATACAGTGGAAGTAACAAATGGATTTAAGGGATTAGATCTGACAGAGTGCCTGAAGAATTATGGGTGGAGGTTTGTAACATTTTACAGGAGGTGGTGATCAAAACCATCCCAAGGGAAAAGAAATGAAAAAAGGCAAATGGTTATTTGAAGAGGCCTTACAAATAGCTGAAGTAAGAAGAGAAGTGAAAGGCAAACGAGAAAATGAAAGAAATACCCATTTGAATGCAGAGTTCCAAAGAATAGCAAGGAGAGAAAAGAAAGCCTTTTTAAGTAAACAATGCAAAGAGATAGAGGAAAACAGTAGATTGGGAATGGCTAGAGATCTCTTCAAGAAAATTAGAGATACCAAGGGATTATTTCATGCAAAGATGCCACAATGAAGCATAGAAATGATATGGACCTAACAAAAGCAGAGGATGTTTAAAAAAAAGGTGGCAAAAATGCACAGAAGAACTATATAAAAAAGGTCTTGATGATCCAGACAACCATGATTGTGTGTTCACTCACCTAGATTCTGGAGTGTGAAGTCAAGTGGCCCTTGGGAAGCATTACTAAAAACAAAGCTAGTGGAGGTGACAGAATACTAGCTGAGCTATTTCAAATCCTAAAAGATGATGGTGTTAAAGTGCTGCACTCAATATGCCAGCAAATTTGGAAAACTAAGCAATGGAAAACTTAGGACTGGGAAAAGTCAGTTTTCATTCCAATCCCAAAGCAAGGCAATGCTGAGGAAAGTTCAAACTACCCCATAATTGCACTCATTTAACATGCTAGCAAGTTAATACTCAAAAGCCTTCAAGTTAGGCTTCAACAGTACCTGAACTGAGAACTTCCAGATTTACAAACTGGATTTAGAGAAGGCAGAGCTACCGGAGATCAAGCTGTCAACATCTGTTGGATCGTAGAAAAATCAAGGGAATTCCAGAAAAACATCTACTTCTGCTTCATTGACTTTACTGAAGTCTTTGACTGTGTGAATCAGAATAAACTGTGGAAAATTCTTCAACAGATGGGAATACCAGATCACCTTACCTGCCTCCTGAGAAACCTGTATACAGGTCAAGAAGCAACAGTTATAACTGGACATTGAGAAATGAACTGTTTCAAAATTGGGAAAGGAGTACATCAAGGCTGTATATTGTCACCCTGTTTATTTAACTTCTATGAAGTGTACACCATGCAAAATGCTGGGTAGGATGAAGCACAACCTGGAATCAAGACTGCCAGGAGAAATATCAATAACCTCAGATATGCAGATGACACCACTCAAATGGCAAAAAGTGAAGAAGAACTAAAGAGCCTCTTGATGAAGGTGAAGGAGACGAATGAAAAAGCTGACTTAAAACTTAACATTAAAAAAACTAAGCTCATGCCATCCAGTCATATCCCTTCATGGCAAATAGATGGGGAAAAAATGGAAACAGTGACAGACTTTATTTTCTTGGTCTCCAAAATCACTGTGAATGGTGACTGCAGCCATGAAATTAAAAGACACTTTCTCCTCGGGAGAAAAGCTATGACAAACTTAGACAGCATATTAAAAAGCAGAAACATCACTTTGTGAACAAAGGTTCATATAGTCAAAGCTATGGTTTTCCCAATAGTCATGTATGGATGCGAGAGTTGGACCATCAAGAAGTCTGAACCCTGAAGAATTACTTTTTTCAAACTGTGGTGCTGGAGAAGACTCTTGAGAGTCTCTTGGACAGCAAGGAATTCAAACCAGTCAATTGTAAGGTCCTGAATATTCATGGAAGGATTGAGCTGAAGTTGAAGCCCCAAAACTTTGACCACCTGATGTTAAAAGCTAAGTCACTAGAAAAGAACATTATGCTGGGAAAGATTGAGGGCAGGAAGAGAAGGGGATGACTGAGGATGAGATGGTTGGATGGTATCATCGACTTGATGGACATGAGTTTGAGCAAACTCTGGGAGATTGTGAAGGACACGGAGCCCTCACATGCTGCTATCCGTGGAGTTGTGAAGAGTCAGACACGATGGAGCAACTGAGCATTAGCTACAACATATAAGAGTAGGAGACTGACTTTTAAACCACCGATTCTATGCTTGATGCTGGGAAAGTACTTTATGAGATCTAATTTAATATATTTAAACTTGTAAAAATTTAGTGTCAGTTAGTCATGTCCGACTCTTCGAGACCCCATGGAGTATTATAGCCTGCCAGGCTCCTCTGTCCATGGAATTCTCCAGGCAAGAATACTAGAGTGGGTAACCATTCCCTTCTCCAAGGGATCTTCCTGACCCAGTGATCAGACATGGGTCTTCTGCATTGCAGGTGGATTCTTTACTGTCTGAGCCAGCAGTGAAGCAGTTATTATTATCCTTACTTTAGATATAATAAAACTGAGGATGGTAAAATTTAAATGATCTCACAGCTAGTGCATGGTGAAGCCAAGGTCTGAGCCTAAATGTAAAGACAGTCTTTGTCGACGTCACATAGCCTATTTTATAAATCATATACAGCTACAAAAATGTAAGATGCCAGTCACGGTTCAATGCACAAAACAGAAACCACTCTAGGTATTTTTAGCAGGTAAGGGAATTTAGAACTTACAAATCCTTTGGAAATGCCTAAGGAGCAAGTTCTAAGATAAGAGTCTGTTTTGCCAAAAGTTTTCATTTTCATCTCAGGTTCAAAGGATTTGTTAACAAAACAAGCCACTCATTATATACAAATAAATAATACAAATATTTATTACAGAATTATCTGGCTTACTTTCCATATACTAACATTAAAAGAAAGAGAGAGAGAAAGAGCAGAGAATGTATCACCAAATTGGGTTTTGACAAACAGCGCTGGGAATCCCATGTCACAGCATATCTGAAGTCCCAGCTGGGAAAGGGTCCCAGGCAGTGGGTCCTCTGCTCCATGGGTGAGACTTCAAAGATGGCAGTTCGGGGTTCCTGCTTATAATCCCAGGAAGGATGCAAGCTGATATCATCATCAAGCTGTGACCAAATTGCAAGCCTGGTTTCCTGTTTATGCTGTTTGTTTTTTCTTGGACAACTTGGACTGTTGCTAAGCCTGAGGCTTGACTGCCCTGGCCCCCTCCAGGGGCTCAACAATCTCAGGATTCCTTCCCTCCCCCACCACCATCTTATCTATGGGGCTTTGTCTTGCACTCCCAGCAGACAGTCCCTCCCAGTCACTTCCAGTCAGGGCAGTGTCCAGGCAGGTTAGAAGCAAGGTCAGAGGCCCACTCTGCTTTGTCTCTGAAGCCTAAACAAGACTATTTTAAAAATTTCCCCAACAGCCTCTTAGATGAGTTCAGAAGTGATCTACTAGAAGAGCTAGTGCTTTGGACCCAATATTCAGTTCAGTTCAGTTCAGTTCAGTTGCTCAGTCGTGTCTGACTCTTTGCGACCCCATGAATCGCAGCACGCCAGGCCTCCCAAACCATTACCAACTGCCGGAGTTCACTCAAACTCATGTCCATTGAGTTGGTGATGCCATCCAGCCATCTCATTCTCTGTCGTCCCCTTCTCCTCCTGCTCCCAATCCCTCCCAGCATCAGGGTCTTTTCCAATGAGTCAACTCTTCGCATGAGGTGGCAAAAGTACTGGAGTTTCAGCTTTGGCATCATTCCTTCCAAAGAACACCCAGGACTGATCTCCTTTAGAATGGACTGGTTGGATCTCCTTGCAGTCCAAGGGACTCTCAAGAGTCTTCTCCAACACCACAGTTCAAAAGCATCAATTCTTCCACGCTCAGCCTTCTTCACAGTCCAACTCTCACATCCATATGTCACGCGAGTGTATGTTCCTCGGTTTTTTGTTTCATCACAATAAAGATTTGGAGCAACGGACATTAAAGCCCTCGGAGCATCACAGCTCTTGGGTCTTGGACAAACCGTGTTACAGCTCTTAGGCAAATCAGTGTTACAGCTCCATTTTATTTAGAAGATAGCAGGAGAATCCAAGACTCGAAGAGAAGAGAGTGGAGGGGTGCGTGGGGAGGGAGAAAGAGAGAGAGAGAGAGAGAGAGAGAGAGAGAGCACGCGCGCTCATGCACACGGGAGAGAGAGTCCAAGAGAAAGCACTTTGGCTCATCCTTTTATATGTTTTTTCCTCCACCTGGGCCTGCCCTATGCAAATTGGGCTTAGCCAGGAGTGCTGTTTGTTCTGTTTGTTCTGCCTGAAGTCTTAACTCAGGTCCTCGGACCTTCCTTGTCTTTTAGCCACCGCCATTTTGGACTCCTTTTCCCTATTCTACCTACCTAACATTCCCCCCTCAAGAGATGGGAGGCCCAATTCTTTAGGAATAGGGGCGTCGAGGTCTTTCTGGCTACTTCCTGCTCAACTGGGGCGGCGAGGGGTATTGGGCCTCCCTCTCTTGCTAGTCTCAATCCTCAGAGTCCTTATATCGGTGTCCAAGGGTGTGTGATATTTTCCGTGGTCAGCTGTAGTTTTATATCTTTGTTGAACTGGCACTGCATGTTGTAGCTGGTTGACCTGGGCAGAGACAAAACAGGTTAGACAATTAACAGTACATGGAATAATCATAGGCATCATCAATATAGCATAACAAGGACTAGTAGGGACATTGGTCAATTTTAAATTCACATCACCAGGATAGCTCAAGTCCCTCCTTGTTCAGGGATCAGAAGATCTATCTCCTGTCTGTCTTGGAGTACAGTCTCTGTCAAGCTGTGTTGGCTCCTTAGAGTTATCCTGAGAAATCTTATCCCCAGAAACCAGATTTTAGGGGTGTTCATTAGAATGGCACTCACTGGTAGTTCTGAATAGGTATCTGAGATCTCCCAGGGCTCACAGGTGTATTGAATGTCCTTTTCTGTTTTCTTCCATGGCTTGACTCATGAGTAGTGAATCCAGGAGTCATGTCCTGGTACCTTGACTGCTGTTGGGGCAGAAAGTATTACAGGGTAGGGGCCCTTCCATGTGGGCTGGAGTTGAGCCTTTGGGGACCCATCTTTCCAGACTTTAATTAGGACTTGAGTTCCTGGAGCATATAGTGGTGACTCTTTGGAATCTTTTGGGTCCTGGTTCATACCCCACAAGCATATATCCTGTTGGAATTGCCCAATGGCCATGGTATAAGACTGGAGGGTCTGAACCTCTGGATCTAGGAAGAGGTCATTGACATAAACAAAAGGTCTCCCATATAGCATCTCATAAGGACTAAGACCAACCTGTTCCTTAGTGGCAATGCGGATGCAGAGGAGAGCTATTGGTAAAGCCTCCTTCTATCCCAGGGAGGTCTCCTGGGTTATCTTTTTTATTGCTGATTTTAAGAATTGATTTGCTCTTTCTACTTTTCCTGAAGATTGAGGCCTCCAGGCACAATGGAGATAATTAGTAATGCCCAATGCTTTCGAGACCCCTTGGGTGACCTTAGAAGTAAATGATGTCCCATTGTCACTTTGTAATGACCCGGGCAGACCAAATCTTGGAATGATTTCATGGAGCAGTTTTTTTTTTACCACCTCCTCAGCCTTCTCAGTCCGGGTGGGAAAGCCTTCAATCCATCCTGTGAATGTATCTATCATGACTACTAGGTATTTATACCCTTGAGAAACTGGCATCAGGGTGAAGTCCATCTGCCAGTCCTCTCCTGGGTAGGCCCCACGTCGTTGGATGGGCTGGGCCAGCTGGGGTCTTCGAGCTCCTTGAGGGTTGTTTAATTGGCAAATGGGACAAGAGGAGACCACCTGTCTTATAGTTGTTTGGAGGCCTGTTCCTCTGAAGGACCTTTCTAGTAATCTTTGGAGGGCCTTTTCTCCTAAATGAGTAGTGGCATGTAAGGAGTTAACCAACTTCCATTGGAGGTTTCCAGGCAGAAAAAGGAGTCCTTCCTTTTGGAACCACCCCGTATGATCTCCTTGAAAGCCCTTGCTCTTAGCTTTAAGAGTCTCACCTTCAGTATATGAAGGAGTTTCTGGCAAATTAGTCTGTGGAACTAAGGTGGAAATCCCTATTAGGCCATAGTTCTGTAATGCTGCTCTCCTAGCTGCCTGATCAGCTGCTTGGTTCCCTCGTGCCACTTCCGTGTTCCCTTTTTGGTGTCCTTTACAGTGGGAGACTGAAACCTCAGTGGGCAGATGGACTGCCTCCAAGAATTGAAGAATCTGATCACCATATTTGATTGGGGACCCTCGGGTGGTCAAGTGGCCCCTTTCTTTCCAAACAGCCGCATGTGCATGTAGCACCAGAAAGGCAGACTTGGAGTCAGTGTAAATGGCTCCTCTTTTTCCTTTTCCCGGCTCTACAGCTCGAGTCAGGGCTATGAGCTCAGCTAATTGGGCTGAAGTACCTGGTGGCAGAGGCTTAGCCTCTATGGTCTCAAAATTGGAGACTACGGCATACCTGGCTCTTCTTTTTCCATCCAGGACAAAGCTGCTTCCATCAGTGTACCAGATTTCCTCAGGATTGGTCAGAGGATCTTCTGACAACACCTCTCAGGGTTTTGTCTAGTGGTCCAAGGTTTCTAGACAAGAGTGAAATGGGAGAGAGCCCTCGGGGGTAGGCAGGAGGGTGGCTGGGTTAAGAACCTCACAAGGGGATATAGTGAGGCCTGGATTTTCCATCAGCATTACTTGATATCTGAAGATTCTTTGATCAGACATCCATAAATGGCCTGTCCCATTTAGGAGTTGTTTTACTTGGTGGCTGGTAAAAATAGTTAGTTTGTCCCCAAAGGAGAGTTTTAAAGCATCTTCTATCATGATTGCAATAGCTGCAAGATTTCGAAGGCAGGGGGGCCAACCTTGGGCAGTTGGATCGAGCCTCTTGGATAAGTAAGCTACAGGCTGGGGCTCAGATCCCAACCTTTGAATTAACACTCCCAAGGCTATTCCCTCTCTTTAATGGACATAAAGTTGGAATGCTTTTTCTGGGTCTGGCAACCTCAAGGCAGGTGCCTGAGTTAAGGCCTGTTTTAGTGTAGCCTCTGCCTCCTTTTGAGGAGTTCCCCACATCAGTGGGATTGAATCATTTCGTCCCTTTAAGCTTTCATATAAGGGCTGGGCAATTAGACCATAGTTGGGTATCCAGATTCTACAATAACCAGTTAACCCCAGGAAAGCTCGCAATTGTTTTCGAGTCGTGGGGGAGGGCAACTGGAGGATTCCTTGTACCGGATCAGAGGACAGCCTCCTGGACCCGTGTGTAATCTGAACTCCCAGGTAAGTGACCTTTGTCTTGACCATCTGTGCCTTAGCGTGGGAGACTTTATATCCCCTTTCTGCCAAGAAGTTTAGAACCTGAATTGCATGTTGTTGGGCACTTTTATCATCTGGAGAGCAGATTAGTAGGTCATCTACGTATTGTAATATTTTCCCATTAGGTCCCAGGTCCAGATCTAGGAGATCCTGGCTAAGGGCCTGTCCAAACAGGTGGGGGCTATCTCTGAACCCCTAAAGTAATACTGTCCAAGTCATCTGTTGGTGTTTTTCTCCTGGGGCCTCCCACTCAAAGGCAAAAAGATATTGGGATTCTTTAACCAGTGGTATGTAAAAAAAATACATCTTTGAGATCCAAGACTGTAAACCACTTGGCACTGGGTGGGATTTCTCCCAAGATTACATAGGGATTGGGTACTGTGGGATGGAGGGAGACTACAGCTTTATTTATAATCTGGAGATTTTGAACCATTCACCAGGTTCCATCTTTTTTCTTTACTGAGAGGATTGGGGTGTTACATGGCGAACTGGTGGGGACCAATAGCCCACAAGCAAGGAATTTGTTAAAGGCTGTAGTCCCTCCTGAGCCTCTCTTTTGAGAGGATATTGTTTTCAGTTAGGAAATCGAGTGGGAGCTCGGAGGACAATGATGACTGGTTCAGCTTGGTGGGCTCGTCCAGGAATACCCTGGTCCCACACCTGGGGGTTAATTTTGTCTTCCCATAGTTTTTGGTTCCTCTCTACTGAAGGTGTAATGGGTTCTTCAGTAGTAACCAGGAGCTGTAGAGCTCTAGGGGCTGAAAAACTTCCCATCACAAGGGTGGTCCCCAGTTTAGTGAGTATATCTCTTCCCAATAAGGGGGTAGGACACTCAAGGACCACCAGAAACTGGTGGGAAAATATTTATCCATCCCAGCAACAAAGAAGTGCTCAGGTGAATCTTTTAGTAGTTGCTTTTCCTGTAGCACCCAAAATGGTACAGGTTTGGGAGGAGAAGGCTCCGGAGTAGGAGATCAAGACAGAGTAGGTAGCCCCTGTGCCAACCAAGAAATTCCCAGACCTACCTGCCACATCCAGTTGCACCCTTGGCTCCAGCCCCGTGATGGTTATCTGTGACAGGCAGGCTGGCTGGAGCGGCCGCTTCAGTCCTCTTGAACCATCGTGAGGGCAGGCTTGGCGCTTGACCTTGAGGCTCTTGGGTCCCAAGGGCAGAGTGCCGCCCAGTGTCCCAGTTGATGGCATTTGTGGCAAGCTGTTCTAGGAGACCTGTCACGGTTTGGACAGTCTTTGGCCCAATGCCCCACCTGTCTACAGATCAGGCATCTGTCTCGTGCCTTGTCCCTCAAGGACTCGGCGTTTGCCATAGGGCTTCTCTGGAGGGCGGCCAGCATCTGGGCATGCCTTGTCTCTTTCTTTCTCTCCTTCTCCTGGGCCTTGGCCTCCTTCTCCTGTTCTCTGTTATAAAAGGTATTGGTGGCTGTCTGGACCATCTCATCTAAAGAGGCAGCAGGGTCCTGCTGTTGTAGCTGCTGTAACTTAATTCTGATATGGAGTGCCTCTTTTAGCCTCTCCAGAAAGGCAATGGGGTTCTCATTGGGCTCCTGAGTTATTGCTGAGACTGGGCACAGTCCCACAAGTAATAGGCTTCTTTATGTTTCCATGGGTGGACTTCCTTAGGGGTGAGTCCTTCTGAAGCTTATCCTACCCAGAACTGTTACAACCTGAGAGCCAGGCATCTGGAGTTTGGGCGTCCCCAAGATCTCCAGTGTTACCAATGCTGGGTAGAAGTAAGAGGTTTGTTTTGCCCACTGTGGACGGGAATAGATATGATGTAAGTTCATCCTACCCAGAACTGTTGCAACCTGAGAGCCAGGCGTCCCTGGGTCAGGGTGCAGATCCCCAGCAGGCTGAGGCGTGACAGCCTCCTAGAGATCGAATCCCCGGGCAGGTCGAGGCGTGACGACCTCCTGGGACCCCTGGGACTGGAGTTTGGGCGTCCCCAAGATCTCCAGTGTGACCAGTATTGGGTAGGATTAGGGGTTGGATATTATAGAGTATTTCCCTCCCAAGGCCAGCTGTTTTCTGGTTGTCTGTCCAGAAGATTGTAGAGGCAACCTTGTGGGTCTGGATGGGGCTCAGGAAAAGAGCATGAAACAGGAGGGAAGGGGGCAGAGCTCAACCTTTGAAAGAATGACATAGCACAAGGGTATAATGTAAACCAATTAAAATCAATTGGGTCCAAGATGACAAGTCAAATTCAAGTAAACCTTAATCCCCAATCTATAAGCCAACAGACCCACCCAGAGGTGGCAGGACAGCTCCAAGGCACAAAGTAAAAGAGGGAGGAGTGGGTGGTTCCCCAATGGCTGGGATAAGCCTCTCACTCATTAGCATATGAATTCCATCCCCTCACAAAACCTAGCCAGGCCTAATACCATGGTTGCAGCCCTTGCCCTCGGCAATGGTTCACACCCTGAAGGGTGGCTTCTCTCTGGATCCTAACAAATCTACCTCTTATCTTTGTCTCTCAATGAATTTTTGCAATGAGACATCAGAGCCTGAGTTTCATTAGTTTTGGTTGGGCTTGAGTCCCGGGAGAGAGCTGAAGGACAGGAGGAGAAAGCAGTGGGAAAAACATGCCAAGGAATCCCCTTCATAGCCCGCCGGAAAATTTGCTAAATATCTGACCGGTGCTCACAGTTTCATTGGTCTGATCTTTGGCACAGAGAAGACAAAGGACAGAAGAAACCCCACCGGCTTGTGTAACAGCTACTGGGGCTCAGCAGATAGCGCCTTTGGGACATGCTGAGGAGTAGCCTCTCCAGAGTCCCTCAATTGTGCCCCTGCCACCCGCCTGTTTGCAGGAGGTTTGAGGAAACAAGAAATGAGAGATTGTAAAGGTCCCTCCAGCCATAGGAGCGAGGACCTCTTACCTTAACTGGAGGTCTTCTGGAATCTGAGACTGGGCCGCGTGAGCTTTCTGCTGAGTTCGTTTTTCGCTGTCCCGGTTTCCAGCACGATAGGCCTTCCCCTGAGCTGTGTTTCTTCGCCTTCCGCTTCTAGCGTGGGAGCTTCGCTGAGTTGGGCTCCTGCTGTGCTTGGCCTCTTCCACGCAGAGGTTGTTTCAGCCAGGTTATATCTGAGTCACGGCACCATAGATGTCACGCGAGTGTATGTTCCTCGGTTCGTTGTCTCGTCACAACAAAGATTTGGAGCGACGGACATTAGCTCTTGGGTCTTGGACAAACCGTGTTATAGCTTTTAGGCAAATCAGTGTTATAGCTCTATTTTATTTAGAAGATAGCAAGAGGGAGAGAGAGAGGAGAGAGTGAGAGAGAGATAAAGAAAAGACCGCACGCACGCGGGAGAGAGAGTCCGAGAGAAAGCGCTTTGGCTCCTCCTTTTATATGTTTTTTCCTCCACCTGGGCCTGCCCTATGCAAATTGGGCTTAGCCAGGAGTGCTGTTTGTTCTGTTTGTTCTGCCTGAAGTCTTCACTCTGGTCCTCGGACCTTCTTGTCTTTTAGCCACCTCAATTTTGGACTCCTTTTCCCTATTCTACCTACCTAACACCATGATCTTCGTTTTCTGAATGTTGAGCTTTAAGCCAACTTTTTCACTCTCCACTTTCACTTTCATCAAGAGGCTTTTTAGTTCCTCTTCACTTTCTGCCATAAGGGTGGTGTCATCTGCATATCTGAGGTTATTGATATTTCTCCCAGCAATCTTGATTCCAGCTTGTGCTTCTTCCAGCCCAGCATTTCTCATGATGTACTCTGCATAGAAGTTAAATATGCAGGGTGACAATATACAGCCTTGACATACTCCTTTTCCTATTTGGAACCAGTCTGTTGTTCCATGTCCAGTTCTAACTGTTGCTTCCTGACCTGCATATAGGTTTCTCAAGAGGCAGGTCAGGTGGTCTGGTATTCCCATCTCTCTCAGAATTGTCCACAGTTTATTGTGATCCACACAGTCAAAGGCTTTGGCATAGTCAATAAAGCAGAAATAGATGTTTTTCTGGAACTGCTTTTTCCATGATCCAGCACATGTTGGCAATTTGATCTCTGGTTCCTCTGCCTTTTCTGAAACCAGCTTGAACATCTGGAAGTTCATGGTTCACGTAGTGCTGAAGCCTGGCTTGGAGAATTTTGAGCATTACTTTACTAGCGTGTGAGATGAGTGCAACTGTGTGGTAGTTTGAGCATTCTTTGGCATTGCCTTTCTTTGGGATTGGAATGAAAACTGACCTTTTCCAGTCCTGTGGCCACTGCTGAGTTTTCCAAATTTGCTGGCATATTGACTGCAGCACTTTCACAGCATCATCTTTCAGGATTTGAAATAGCTCAACTGTAATTCCATCACCTCCATTAGCTTTGTTTGTAGTGATGCTTTCTAAGGCCCACTTGATGTCACGTTCCAGGATATCTGGCTCTAGGTCAGTGATCACTCCATTGTGATTATCTGGGTCATGAAGCTCTTTTTTTGTACAGTTCTTTTGTGTATTCTTGCCACCTCTTCCTAATATTTTCTGCTTCTGTTAGGTCCATACCATTTCTGTCCTGTATCGAGCCCCTTTTTGCAGGAAATGTTCCCTTGGTATCTCTAATTTTCTTGAAGAGATCTCTAGTCTTTCCCACTCTGTTGTTTTCCTCTATTTCTTTGCATTGATCCCTGAGGAAGGCTTTCTTATGTCTCCTTGCTATTCTTTGGAATTCTGCATTCAGATGCTTATATCTTTCCTTTTCTCCTTTGCTTTTCACTTCTCTTCACAGCTATTTGTAAGACCTCCCCAGACAGTCATTTTGCTTTTTTGCATTTCTTTTCCATGGGGATGGTCTTGATCAGAATGAAGAGACGGAGCCAAAGCAAAAACAACACTGACTTGTGGATGTGACTGGTGATAGAAGCAAGGTCTGATGCTGTAAAGAGCAATATTGCATAGGAACATGGAATGTTAGGTCCATGAATCAAGGCAAATTGGAAGTGGTCAAACAGGAGATGGCAAGAGTGAACATCAACATTTTAGGAATCAGCGAACTAAAATGGACTGGAATGGGTGAATTCAACTCAGATGACCATTATATCTACTACTGTAGGCAGGAATCCCTTAGAAGAAATGGAGTAGCCATCATGGTCAACAAAAGAGTCCGAAATGCAATCTCAAAAACAACAGAATGATCTCTGTTCATTTCCAAGGCAAACCATTCAATATCACGGTAATCCAAGCCTATGCCCCAACCAGTAATGCTGAAGAAGCTGAAGTTGAACAGTTCTATGAAGACCTACAAGACCTTTTAGAACTAACAGCCAAAAAAGATGTCCTTTTCATTATAGGGAACTGGAATGCAAAAGTAGGAAGTCAAGAAACACCTGGGGTAAAGGCAAATTTGGCCTTGGAATATGGAATGAAGCAGGGCAAAGGCTAATAGAGTTTTGCCAAGAGAACGCACTGGTCATAGCAAACACCCTCTTCCAACAACACAAGAGAAGACTTTACACATGGACATCACTAGATGGTCAACACTGAAATCAGATTGATTGTATTCTTTGCAGCCAAAGATGGAGAAGCTCTATACAGTCAGCAAAAACAAGACCAGGAGCTGACTGTGGCTCAGATCATGAACTCCTTATTGCCAAATTCAGACTGAAATAGAAGAAAGTAGGGAAAACCACTAAACCATTCAGGTATGACCTAAATCAAATCCCTTATAATTATACAGTAGAAGTGAGAAATAGATTTAAGGAACTAGATCTGATAGATAGACTGCCTGATGAACTATGGATGGAGGTTCGTGATATTGTACAGGAGACAGGGATCAAGACCATCCCCATGGAAAAGAAGCTAATATTAGAGATATATTCAAGCCAGAACTGCTCTCTCTTCTTATCTCTTAACTTTCTGAGGTATCTGGAAAATGGACAACCAAGATTGTTGTGCACGGAATCTATTACTTCTGGATAGTTAGGAAGCTGAAGAATGCATAATATAAAGTTTCTTCAGGGAAGCATCATGTTTCCACGACCATAATAGCTAGTAAGAATAGCCAAGAGCCCTGGAAAGATAGTCTCTGACTCAATTCTATTTTCCATATATTAATGAGCAAATTTACATGTTGGAACTTGACTTGCCTTTAGAACCTGTAGTTGCAAGGGAGTCTGGGAAATATATATATTAGTTTCCCAGCTTCTCAGTTAGAAAGAAGAGAGAATGGAGGACAAGGAAGTCATTCCGGAAACTGCAATATTATTATTAATTAAAAGTGTAACAATTATTACAATCTAGATTTTCTAACTTGGTTAATCACAAAATAGAAAGCTAACTTACTTTGCAATGATACCCTGACATTTTGGTCTTTTCACCATTCTTGATGTCTGCAGAACACTGTTGACTAAGTAGGACCTTTGCTTTAGACACAATTCTTGCTTTTTATCAATGTGCAAAGCAATTTGTGTCTCACGGCATTTTTATTGTCCATTGACTATACTGAAATGTAGTACTTTACCAGCCATGAACTTTGACATGTTTATAACAAGGACTTAACCTGAAAATGTCCAAGAGAGAGTCTTATGAATATAATCTGTAAACAGATGAGGTCTCATGGAGGTGTTGAATAGCATATGAAATTAATATTTGTGGCATGGATTTTGAAGTTAATTTGTCCTTCTTCAAGAGACGTAGTGACAGTAATAAGTAAACTGAAAGTTGAAATCCCAATTAGTTTGAAAGGACATCAAGCCTTATGAATTTTCATTAGTGCTAAAAACAGCAAAGTAGTATAATTAATATAGTTAATATATGTGAAATTCTATTTCTCAATACAAAGCAAAACCTTGATTGAATGCTATTAAAAACCTTTGGATAAATACTCTATGTCAGAGCTAACAATGTCAATAATCTTAGTTATTATACCTACAGCATTTATTTCTGCAAGTTAGTGAACTTTTCCTAAATTTTGGCACATAGTTTATTACGTATTGACCTTTTCCCCTTAACTCTTTCAACAATATATTATTTAATGTCACAAGTGTTTAGTTCTTCACCAAGGTGATCCTCTGTTCCTAAAATTGGATAGCAATTTCAAGTGCTTAAACTTAGCCTGAAGTGTTTATATACGTTAATTAGTGTAGAAATATTTTCTAGCTTTCAAAGAACTTTTATGCAGATCATAATCCAATGAAAAGGGGATACACTACTATTCAAATGACCACTCCATTCTAAAAGTATCACAGAGCATCAATTTTCAGAACAGTACGAGAAGAGGACTAAACAGTAACTTGGAAATTTCTTGGTAGTAAAAGCGGATTCAATATTTTGCACTCAGCAATTTGAAATATGCTTAAGCTTTTATTTTAATTTTTCTTGTGGGTCTTTTGTTAATAAGAATGTCAAAATAATATTCTATGGGAACTTAACTGTTCATTGTTGAAAAGAGACAAATGTTTGAGGAAAAAAATTGGTTACATTATGCAGTTATATCGCAGATAAGTACAGATGACACAGAGTGGACTTCACACATGGCTGAAAGACTCTGATAGTAGCAGTGGCATATTTGTAGTAGGTCTGTGTGAATGTGTGCTGGGCTAGCCTGGGCCTAAATACACACATGTGTTTGTGCTTTCTCCAGAGGAGTTCTAATCTTCAGTTAGTGCAGTTGTGAGGAGTTGCACTTATGAATCTATGTTGGTCTATCCTGTGTCACATGTGAATGAATTTGTGTAAAATGATGAATCTGAATGAATATGACTTTGTGTTTACATTATCTGTAGGGCCTCCTTGGTGGCTCAGATGGTAAAAGCATCTGCCTGCAATGCGGGAGATCCAGGTTCGATCCCTGGGTCAGGAAGATGCCCTGGAGAAGGAAATGGCAACCCACTCCGTACTCTTGCCTGGAAAATTCCAGGGACAGAGGAACCTGGTAGGCTACAGTGCACGGGGTGCAAAGAGTCGGACACGACTGAGCAACTTCACTTTCTTTTGTGTTATCTGTATCAAAGACCATACAAGTGAGTATTTTATATTTGGATGAGGCTGTATTTTTACTTATTTGTTTTCCGATATTGTTTCTGAAACATTTTATTACTATTAATAATATTGATTACTAGTGTCCCTCTTAGTTTTCTGCCATCTTGGTTACTCACTTTCACCAAGATGAAACTTAAATGTTATCATTCATGTCTTTACTGGTTCAGAAATCCCAGAATGAAAGTCATGATGCTCATTAGGAATCAGCTCGGAAGTACTTATGAAATGAGAATGACGCCCCTTTTCCCTAGGCAACATAATTCTCCTAAAAGAAAAGGGGGGAATGAGAGAGTCATTTCCTAGGCAGGTTGATAAGGAGTCTAGGGGTCCCCAAGGAGAGAGGGGTCTGGAATTCTCAAGGAGGAAGAAAGGACAAACTTTTTTCTTTCTCCACATTCCTTAGGATTATATAACAATAATGTATCCTGCCTAAGGACAGTCTTTGGATTCAACCTTCTGTTATCTTAAAATGTAAATTATGGGAGTATACCTGGTCTTTACAAGGATGTATCTTGCCTAAGGACAGTGTTATCTTAAAATGTAAATTATGGGAGTAGGTCTGATGAGGTCTTTACAACCTCCAGATATTCTTTGGATTATATGACTTCATTGTTAACACTAGCAAGCGGGTACTCTTTCTACCCCCTTCTGATGCCTATGTCAGAAGCTTTCTCTATCTCCTTTATACTTTAATAAAACTTTATTACACACACACACACACACACACACAAAAGAATACAATACTGATAGCAACTGCATCCTCAAGAACAAAGGATGAATCTAAAGGTGTATCTAATGGCTCAGCAGAAAACTTTCACTTAAGAGGTAATTTATGAATATTTATATTTTTATGCAGCACCTTACAAATTGATTTTAGCTTGCAGCAAGCAAAATATTCCCCTTCTGCACAATTCTCCCTTATTTGTTCTTTTGGTACATTTGAAATTGATAAGAAAAAAAACAAATACCTTGCAATTTCTAGTGTTTTCTCTTTATCTTGGAGGAAAAGGAGAAGAAAACCAGAGTGAATTCAACATAGTCTTAACTCAGAGTTAAGGAGCCACTGATCTTGGATTGGAAGATGGAATAAACGTAGTTAGAGGTCAGAAGAGGGATCAGGAAAAGGTAATAAGCAGACAAACCCTGGTGATGTTTACATGAGGATGTGAAATGAAAATCTAAGCCACTGGTTTGTGATACTGGCAAATTTAGCAGTTCAACAATGAACAGCAACAGAAAATAGCTTCATGGATACCGTAACAGGGGAATATGACTTAGTGTTTATGTTATCTACGTCAAACGCTGATTTCTGTAGTACTTTTAGCCAAAATGGTATCAAAGTTAAAAAAACAACGTCAAGAAATATTTAGCAGCTTTAAAGAGGCTTGGTCTTCCCTGGTGGCTCAGACTGTAAAGAATCCGTCTGCAATCAGGAGACTTGGGTTTGATCCCTAGGTTGGGAAGATCTGCTGGAGAAGGAAATGGCAACCCACTCCAGTATTCTTGCCTGGAGAATCCCATGGACAGAGGAGGCTGGTGGGCTACAGTCCAAGGGGCTGAAAAGAGTCAGACACGACTGAGCGAGGTGATTATCTTTACCTAGAGAGTCAACCCACTCCAGTATTCTTATCTGGAGAATCCCATGGATGGAGGAGCCTGGTGGGGTACAGTCCATGGGGTTGCAAAGAGTCGGACACGACTGAGTGACTGAGCGAGCGAGTGAGCGAGAGAGTCTTAGAAGCAGCCTCCCCCTGTGAGTCTCATGGACATTACAACCTATTTGGGCAGCAACACAGTTCCCAAAAAATTTATATGAGCAAAAACAAGGGAGTTACATCCTGCAAATATCCAGATTTTTTCATTCTTATCTAGGTTTCACTTTCTGACAATCAGTTCTAGAGACTCTTCAGTCTATTTCACCAGTCGGCTTGGGAGCTGCTGTTGCTTGCTTCTTTGGGCACCCACAGTTGGCTTTTCTCCCAGATATTAGGATATTATATGCCCAGCTGTTATCATGCAGGGCGTGATAGTGAGGCAAATTGGGAGCCATGTGTTTTCTTGAAGATATATGAGAAAGACCTGGAAAATTTGAGTGTAAGCCAATAAAAATTGCTAACCAGCAGCAAATTATTCAATAAATTTGCTACAAATGCACTATAATTGAAAAAAAAAAAGCATCTTCCAGTTGCTCAATTCCATGTTCATTTCCTTTCTGCTTCATCTCTGGCTCTAGGTTTGATCTTACCTGTGGAATATTGTCTGCCCTCTTTGTTCAGATTTCTGTTCAAAACTACTCCCTGGACATACTGTGACAGATTTTGTACTAAAGTTCTCTCACATTACCTCATTTTGCTAACTCATACTCTCAGGAATAAAGGAACAAGGCTACAACCATAAGATGATTATTTACTGAATGCCAAATGAAGTGAAAGTGTTAGACGCTCAGTCGTGTCCGACTCTTTGTGACCCCATTATAGTCCACCATGCTCCTCTGTCCATGGAATTCTCTAGGCAAGAATACTGAGTGGGTAGCCATTCCTTTCTCTAGGGGATCTTCCTGACCTAGGGATCAAATGCAGGTCTCCTGCACAGCAGGCAGATTTTTTACCATCTGAGCCACCAGGGAAGCCCATTGAGGGCCAATCTGTGGACTAAATCTGAGTTTTTATTTTTCCTGTTATTAACTTAGTATCTCAGTCAGAGTTCAGTCTAGAAAATAGAAATTCCCCTTTGTATTCCAAGGATAGAGGAGTCTGCAGCTAATTTGAGGTTTATACAATCATTGGAAGAGCTAGGGAAACGTGGCAGGAGAGCCACCACTGAAGTGGATGGTTTTGGGCTACCTGGAAGCCACTGCAAATCTCAGGATTCTCTGGAGAGCTTCTATCAACTGTCCCCATGTGCAGCATTAAACTGAGTGGTTTACAAAGCGTTGCTCCAGAAGCTGTTATGAATCCCAAGTTTGCTCATATATATGGCCACATCTTTCTCTGGGGAATTATGGCCTTTCTCTGGCACAATTTTTGCATTTATCTTGTAAAAATGCGATGGATCCTCCACTCGAAATTTGCTTTAGCTGTCAAGGCTGATGGTAATCCTTGCATGTATTAAGAAAGTATGAAAAGATTTATTACTTACAAAATGAGGCTTTCTGGGAAGGTCCAAAACTGGCTTGAGAGAGTAGAGACTTATTATTACATCACCATCTTGGAACCATGGGATGGTGGAGGAGTTTGGGGTTACTTAGAGAGGGTGGTGATGACGCTGAGTTAACAGCAGAGAATCTTATCCACTGGGCGAGGTCTCAGACTCCTTTTATTCTAAGGTACCCAGACCAACAGGGGGTCACTTTTTGCAATATTTTCTACTTATGAAACTGTTTTAAAATTAAAGTAATATCCATTTTAAAAATCAAAGGACCATAAAATCCTTATAAGTATGTAAAGAAAAGACAAAAAACAAAAAACAAACAAACAAAAAAACAACAACCAACAACCCAGTAACTGAAACAAGTAATAAATCACCAAATAAACACGAATAGAAGTTTTACCTTCCCTTCAGAAAAGAGGATTGTTACTCAAGACCTGTATGGATATCTTTCTTAGGAAATTCACATTTATTAAATATAGGGTCACATTTTCTCAAAATTTCTCAAAGACAAATGGTATAATACAAAGAATTTATATATTTACCCCTAGCATACACATTAACTAGAAATTTTAGTCTCATTCAGGCCAGCTTTTTAAAATTATTGGAATTATGTACATGGTAATTGTTTACTAAGAGCGAGAGTTGATTCAAAGTCGGATATCCAGTTATTGAAATATGTTAGTTCAAATAGGATAAGGCAGAACATTCCAGAAGTTTTGACTGTTTAGAAGTAGGTCACCTCAATAATGACTATCAAAGACTTAATAAAATCTCTGCTTATGAGATGCCTGCTGATGTGACAAGCACTGAGTAAGGTGATGGGGATACAAAGTTGAATACAATGTTTTTTGCCTTTAAGGACCTCATAGTTTGTTCAAGTGATACTCAGGATTACAAAACACTCAGGATTCAAGAGTTAAAGTCTGCGTGTAAAACTATGACAGTCTATTAAGCAGTCACTTCTGCAAAACGTAGCTGACCCTAATAAAACCCAGCGTTTAAAAAAAAAAAATCTGTGACAAACAAGTCCCAAACTTCAGCCTTATTTCCTTCAAAATTTTTCTAAAATAAAAGGGAAAATAGCTAGGCAACAGCAAATTCTAATTTAGTTTTGAATGTTTTCCGTGAGAGACTGATGACAGCTGACATTTCCATTTGAAACAGAGAAAGCAGTGACTTGCCGCTTGCTGAAGTCAGGCACCTCTGGGAGATGCTTCACGGTGTATTCTAAGGCACTTCTTTCCAGGTAATGGGGCGTGAGAGTGACTTACACAGTGCACAGAATTTGGAGGGGAACAAAATAATAAAATAAGCAGGTTCACTCTTAATCATGATTGCATGTAGTGAATAAGCAACATTCTTTTTCAAAAAATGTTGAGAGAAGTCAAAATGGTGGATCAGGAGGATGCGGAATTGGTCTCTCCTCAAAAGTGCATCAAAAATACATTACAAATAGAACAGTTCTCACAGAGCCCCTGCTGAACATTTGTGGAAGACATTGGACACCTAAAAGGATAAGACAAATCCCCTTGAAACCGGGTAGGAGGAAAGAAAGATAAAAAGACGAGAGGAGTCACAAAAGGGACCAGCAACTTTGGCAGGAAGCTGAATGTGGAGGGAGGTCCCTGCATTCAGGGGGAAAAAAAAAAAGACCCTTATGGCAGGGAAGTCAGCTGGGACAGAAGGAGATCTTTAGGGGATCAAAGGAGGTTGCTACAGACGGTCTGTGGGAAGCAGGACGAAGCCTGCCTGTCTGTGCGGCAGCCCTGTGCACCCCAGGCTGAGTTGCTTGCCTCCTGTTGTGGGGGGCGGCTGCGTGCTGGAAAGAGGGCTTTGGAGCATGGGCCTTGGGAAGGACCAGCTGTTGGCTGTGAAAAGGGAGCCTGAAGGGACAGGAGCAAGGAGCTCCGCAAGTGTGGAAGTTTGCAGAAAAAGCCCGGGGTACCGTGGAAGCCAGGCACCATTGCTGAATGGAACGCGATGGGCGGGCACCTTCCGCATCCTCTGGCTTCTTCAGCCTCCCTAGGCTCTAGGATGGCATCCGACCGCGGAGACTTGTCTGATCCTCCAGCCAGGACCTCTTCTGCGCTCGTGGGCCCTGGAGTTCTTGCTGCTGCAAATTTCAAAGCCTCTCTGGGAATCAGCCCTGGGCTCCCTTGTCTGAGATGGGAGTCATCAGTGCGGTCCGGGGCTGTGCGCTCAAGCTTGGAGCTGCGAGGGCAGATTCTCGGAGAGGACCGCTGTTGGCTGTGGGGATGGGGCAGAGAGGACGGGATTCGGGGGCTGTATGGCCGGGAATGCTCCTGAGGAAACACTGTCTGCCTAGGACAGGAGGCGCCACTGTGGAGGTGGGGCTGCCCACACCCCAGCGCCAGGAGTGGTTCCTACCAGAGCGACCCTGCCCCAGGCTGCTGCAACCGCCTGCTTCTCTGCACCCCGGGTGTGGCGGCCCTATCCTTCTCCGGCCTGGTTAGGTGTGCCCCAGCCAGTCACTGCTTTCCCTCCCTCTCACTCTGGCAGGGAACAGATACGTGAGGGTGGCATCAAAGCCAAACCTGAGCTCCAGGGCTGACTCAGCGAAGGAAGAGGAATGGAAATCTCTCCATGTAGCTGCAAAAGCTGTGGATTAAATCCCTGTGATCAGCTTGGTCAATCCTGTGTCTGCGGAATATCTGAGCAGATGGGCATTCCCACTCCTGAGATGGGTCAAGCTTCAGCAACTGTGGACTTTGGGGACAATTACACAGTGACTTGGATCAAATCGGAGTCTGAGCTGACCCCACAGTGGCCACAGATGGTCCAGGGGCCAACCTAGATTTGGTGTTGTTGCTATTACTATTATTTTTTTAATTTTTAAAATATTTTGTTCTAGTTTTACTATAACTTTTTTGGGTTTGTACTCTTTTCTTATTTTATTTTTAGAATATTTTTAAGTGTTTGTTATATCCTCTTTCCTTTTGTTTTCTTTTTTAGTTTGCTATTTGTGTTTTCTTTTTCTTTAAAAATTTTTCATTTTAATGAATTGGAGGATAATTGCTTCAAAATACTGTGTTGGTTTCTGCCATATATCAACATCAATCAGCCATAGGCATACAGATGTCCCCTCCCTCTTGAACTACCCTCCCTTCCTCTACTCTATCTCACCCCACTAGGTTGCCACAGAGTGCCGGGTGTGAGATCCTTGTATCAGAGAACAAATTCCCGCCAGCTATCTATTTTACATTTGGTAATCAGGAAAGGAGTACGTCAAGGCTGTATATTGTCACCCTGCTTATTTAATAAATGCAGAGTACATCATATGAAATGCTGGGCTGGATGAATCACAAGCTGGAATCAAGATTGCCAGGAGAAATATCAATAACCTCAGATATGCAGATGACACCACCCTTATGGCAGAAAGCAAAGAGGAACCAAAGAGCCTCTTGATGAAAGTGAAAGAGGAGAATGAAAAAGTTGGCTTAAAACTCAACATTCAGAAAACTAAGATCATGGCATCTCATCCCATCACTTCGTGGCAAATAGATGGGGAAACAATGGAAACAGAGACAGACTATTTTTTTTTGGGCTCCAAAATCACTGCAGATCACCGTGAAATTAAAAGACACTTGCTTCTTGGAAGAAAAGCTATGACCAACCTCGATAGCATATTAAAAAGAAGAGACATAACTTTGCCAACAAAGGTCCATCTAGTCAAAGCTATGGTTTTTCCAGTAGTCATGTATAGATGTGAGAGTTGGAGCATAAAGAAAGCTGAGTGCCAAAGAATTGATGCTTTTGAACTGTGGTGTTGGAGAAGACTCTTGAGAGTCCCTTGGACCTCAAGGAGATCCATCCAGTCCATTCTAAAGGAAATCAGTCCTGAATATTCATTGGAAGGACTGATGCTGAAGCTGAAACTCCAATACTTTGGCCACCTGATGCAAAGAACTGATTCATTGGAAAAGACACTGATGCTGGGAAGGATTGGGGGCAGGGGGAGAAGGGGACGACAGAGGATGAGATGGTTGGATGGCATCAGCGACTCAATGGACATGAATTTGAGCAAGCTTTGGGAGTTGGTGATGGACAGGGAAGCCTGGCATGCTGCAGTCCAGCTCGCAAAGAGTCAGGCATGACTGAGTGACTGAACTGAAGGAAATGTGCATGTTTCAATGCTACTCTCTTGATTTATCCCACCATCTCCATTCCCCACTGTGTCCACAAATCTGTTCTCTATGTCTGTGTCTCCATTGTAGCCCTGCAAAAAGGTTCTTCAGTACCAGCTTTCTAGATTCCATATATATGCGTTAATATAAAATGTTTGTTTTGCTCTTTCTGACTACTTCATTCTGTATAATAGATTCTAGGTTCATCTGCTTGCTTAGAACTGATTCAAATCCATTATTTTTATTGCAGAGTAATATTCCATTGTATGTAAGTACCACAATTTCTTTATCCATTCATCTGTTGGATGTTTAAGTTACTTCCATGACCTAGCTATTGAAAACAGTGCTGCAATTAACAGTGGGGTATATGTGTCATTTTCAGTTATGGTTTCCTTAGGGTATATGCCCAGGAATAGGATTGCTGGGTCATATGGTAGTTTTATTCCTAATTTTTTAAGCAGTCTTCATACTGATCTCCCTAGTGGCTGTATCAATTTACATTCCCATGAACAGTGCAAGAGGGTTCCCTTTTCTTCACACCCTCTCCAACTTTCATTGCTTGTAGATTTTTTGATGATGGCCATTCTGACCTGTGTGAGGTGATGCCTCTTTGTAGGTTTGATTTGCACTTCTCTGATAATGACTGATGTTGAGCATCTTTTCATGCGCTTATTAACCATCTGTATGTCTTCTTTGGAGCAATGTCTGTTTAGGTCTTTGATTGGGTTGTTTTTCTGGTATTGAACTGCATGAGCTGCTTGTATATTTTGGAAATTAATTCTTTGTCAGCTATTTCATTTGCTAATATTTTCTCACAATCTAAGGGTTGTCTTTTCACTTTGTTTCTAGTTTCCTTTCCCTGGAGGAGGAAATGGCAACCCACTCCAGTATTTTTGGCTAGAGAATCCCATGGATAGAGGAGCCTGGCCGGCCAGAGTCCGTGGGGTTGCAAAAAGTCGGACACGACTTAGCGACTAATACGTTGCTGTGCAAAGGCTTTTAGGTTTAATTAGGTCTCATTTGTTTGTTTATTTATTTTTTTGTTTTTGTTCCTTTAGGAGGGAGGTTATAGAGGATCTTGCTGTGATTTATGTGAGAGAGTTCACTGCCTATGGTCTCCTCTAAGAGCTTTATAGTTTCTGGCCTTACATTTAAGTCTTTATAATCCATTTTGGGTTTATTTCTCTGTGTGGTGCTATTGCACTGTTTTTCTAGTCAGCAGCTTGGTACAGAACTTCCTCCAGGGTCTTTTTTCAGTCAAAAGCTTATCATGCCTCTGATGCCTAATCGAAACTACTGTTAATTTCCCCAACAGACCTGAATACAAAGCCATACGGTGTAAAACTCTTAGAAGAAAACATAGACAGAATACTCTTTGGCATAAATCTCTGAAAGATTGCTTTTGACCCATCTCCTAGAGTAATAAAAATAGAAAAGTAAACAAACAAATGGGACCAATTAAATTTGAAAACTTTTGCACAGCAAGGGAAACCATAAACAAGACCAAAAGACAACCATCAGAATGGAAGAAAATAATTGCAAATGAAGCAATTGGCAAGTGATTAATCTTCAAAATATATAAACAGCTCATGCAGCTCAAAAAAAAAAATCAAAATATGGACAGAAGACCTAAATAGATATATCTCCAAAGAAGACATGCAGTTGGCTAACAAACACATGGAACGATGCCTGGGTATTAATCTCTCAGATCAGATCAGATCAGTCGCTCAGTCGTGTCCAGCTCTTTGCGACCCCATGAATCGCAGCACGCCAGGCCTCCCTGTCCATCACCAGCTCCCGGAGTTCACTGAGACTCACGTCCATCGAGTCAGTGATGCCATCCAGCCATCTCATCCTCTGTTGTCCCCTTTTCCTCTTGCCCCCAATCCCTCCCAGCATCAGAGTCTTTTCCAATGAGTCAACTCTTCTCTCATTTGCGTCCAACTCTTTGTGACCCCATAGACTATAACCTGCAAGTCTCCTCTGTCCATGACATTCACCAGGCAAGAATACTGGAGTGGGTTGCTGTTCCCTTCTATAGGGGATCTTTCTGACCCAGGGATCAAACCCAGATTTCTGGCATTGCAGGCAGATTATTTACTGTCTGAGCTTGAAAGTGAAATTTGCTCAGTTGTGTCTGACTCTTTGCAACCCCATGGACTATACAGTCCATGGAATTCTCCAGGCCAGAATATTGGAGTGCGTACCTTTTCCCTTCTCCAGGGGATATTCCCAACTCAGGGATTGAACCCCGGTCTCCCATATTGAAGGCGGATTCTTTACCAGCTGAGCCACAGGGAAAGCCCAAGAATACTGGAGAGGGTAGCCTATCCCTTCTCCAGGGGATCTTCCCAACCCAGGAATTGAACTGGGGTCTCCTGTATTGCATACAGATTCTTTAACAACTGAGTTATCAGGGAAGCTTGAGTTACAAGGGAAATCCAAGGAAAGTGGAGTGGGTAGCCTATCCCTTCTCCAGCAGATCTTACCAAGCCAGGAATCGAACTGGGGTCTCCTGTTTTGCAGTCAGATTCTTTACCAACTGAGCTATGAGGGAAGCCCATATAAGCTTAACACCAGTAATTATTGTGTGTGCTAATTTTCTTCAGTTATGTCCAGTGTTTGCAACCCTGTGGACTGTAGCTCACCAGGCTCCTCTGTGCATGGGGTTCTCCAGGCAAGAATACTGGAGTGGGTTGCCATGCCCTCCTTCAGGGAAACTTCCTGACCCATGATCAAACCTGTGTCCCTACATCTCCTCATTGGCAGGCAGGTTCTTTACTACTAGTGTCGCTGAATGCAAATCAAAACTAAAATGAAGCATCACCTCACATTGGTCTGAATCAGTTCAGTCCAGTTCAGTTCATGAAGTGTCCAGTTCAGTTCATGAAGTATCAGTTAATGAAGCATCACCTCACATTGGTCTGAATCAGTTCAGTCCAGTTCAGTTCAGTCGCTCAGTCGTGTCCGACTCTTCTCGACCCCGTGAATCGCAGCACGCCAGGCCTCCCTGTCCATCACCAACTCCTGGAGTTCACTCAGACTCACACCCATTGAGTTGGTGATGCCATCCAGCCATCTCATCCTCTGTCGTCCCCTTCTCCTCCTGCCCCCAATCCCTCCCAGCATCAGAGTCTTTTCCAATGAGTCAACTCCTCGCATGAGGTGGCCAAACGACTGGAGTTTCAGCTTCAGCATCATTCCCTCCAAAGAAATCCCAGGGCTGATCGCCTTCAGAATGGACTGGTTGGATCTCCGTGCAGTCCAAGGGACTCTCAAGAGTCTTCTCCAACACCACAGTTCAAAAGCATCAATTCTTCGGTGCTCAGCCTTCTTCACAGTCCAACTCTCACATCCATACATGACCACATAGCTATCATCAAAACATCTACAAACAATAAAACCTGGAGAGAGTGTATAGAAAAGTGAGCTTTCTTACGTTGTTAGTGGGAATGTGAATTAAGATAGCCACTATAGAGAACCGTAGGGAGGTTTCTAAAAAAACTAAAAATAGAATTACCATATGACCCAGCAATTCACTCTTGGGGATAAACCCAGAGAATGGCCATCATTCATAAAGATACATGCACTCCAATGTTCCTTGCAGCACTGTTTACAATAGCCAGGACGTGGAAGCAACCTAAATGTCCATCAACAGAGGAATAGATAAAGAAGATGTGGTACATATACACAATGGAATATTACTCAGCCTGTAAAAGGAACTAAACTGTGCCGTTTGCAGAGATGTGGATGGAGCTAGAGTCTATCATATGGAGTGAAATCAGAAAGAGAAAAACAAATATTGTACACTAACGCATGTATGTGGAATCCAGAAAAGTGGTAAAGATAATCTCATTTGCAAAGCAAAAACAGAGCATAGATGTACAGAACAAATGGCTGGGTCCCAGGGGGAAAGGGTTTGTATAATAAACTGGGAGATGGGGAGTGATGTATTTATGCCATTGGCATTATAAAATAGATAACAAATGAGAATCTACTGCATAGCACAGGGCAATCTACTCAGTGCCCTGTGGTGACCTCAACTGGAAGGGAATCCTAAAAACTGGGGATATATGTAAATGTATAGCTGATTCACTTTGAGTACATCAGAAACTTAATATTGTAAAGCAACACACCCTATATAAATTAATAAAAAATAACTTAAAATGGTGAGTACAGAAAGTTGAAAAATCTTTTTAAAAAATCCAACATTTTAAAATTGCAAATGAATTCTCTACTCATTCTGCTTTAATTAGTGAAGATTTTTAAACATGCATTACAAAGTAGGAATGTATAAGTTTTATAATTTCATGTGCAACTCCTGATTTTTATAGATAAGCTTGAACAAAAATATGCCAAATATATTTTCCTCTTCAAGTGGTGATGGATCCAGGACTGAAGCCCAGGTTTCAGGTAATGTTTTTAGGAGAAGGATGATTGTGTGGGTGGGAGAAAGTCATCATTTTTTCTTTGTTTATATTGGGTAATATTGTATTTTGAAAATCATTTGACATATTATTTCAGTTGGTTCACAAAACAACTAATGTAATAGAGATCCAGAAAAATATCTATAGATCCATTTTACAGATGAGAAAACTGAGATTTAAGAAGGTTAATTTTCTAAGGTCTCATGTCTGTCTACTCTCAAAGTCAAAAGAGAAGCCAAATCTACTTACTCCCAGTCTAAATCTCTATCTATTACACAGTGCTGTCTTCTTAGAAGCTCTGATTTTGGTATTTTTTATTAAATGCTTTTGACACTTTTGATGTTGAATATAATTACATGTTGAGTTTAGTTTCTTTTTCTCTTTGAGGACAAGTTCCGATCTGAACCCAAAGAATTCAAACTGGAGAATGAAGTACCAGATTATTTTTGCTTAAATTATACATATAACTTCTTTAGCTTAAATGTTTGTGAAATTATAAAAAAACAATAAAAAATGTTTATTTTGGGGATTTATTCTCTATGTGTATGCCAGATCCTTTAATTTAGCAGTTGTGTGAAGCTTTTAGAGTATAGAGTCCTAAACTCCTTTGAATCTCACATTGTTTTTTTTTTTTGAAGAATTAAATCTTTTATTGGTAATGCTGTATGTGTTACTTAATTTTTTAAATCATTTTACTTTTCGAGCAGTTTTAAGTTCACAACAAGAACACTATTTTTTTTTTTTAACCTGAGGTCTGTATATTTATTCTTGGGCTACTGAACTACAAATTAAGATGAATTGTTTAAAATGCATTGAATGAAAAAAATTACATTTAAATATCAAATATGAACCTTCTTGAAAACAATGATTTGTTCTCTATTATAATGATCTTATGTTGATTAAAATGAAAGATAGTTACATTTTTCCTGGAACACATTAACAAAATCAATAGTGATTTAAAATAAATTACAAATAAGTATTTTATTATGATAGTCTTAATGAGACCTGAGTGCTTTATTAGTCATTGTTGTATTACTTTATTACTCAATCACAGTCTGTCATCTACCAAGTTAAAAGAGAGGGCGTGATATCATGGAAACCGTAGAAGACTGAGTTCACTTCTCTACCGCATTATTTAATGATTATGTGAATTTGTTTTTTTTCCTTCCTGGAATCCTCTTTCCCGTATCCTCGTACCCATGGTTCCCTTTCATCCCTCAGACCTCAGCTCAGCTGCTCCCTCTTCGGTGAGACTTTCCGCGCCCCTCACTCTTGTCCTCTGTGAATTTCAGTTGCACCGACCTGCGGCTGCTTTCTCACATGGCCGTTTGTCTTTATTCTGTTTCTCTTGTGTGAAATTATTTAGGAGGTAAGCTCCCAGAGAGCAAGGACATAGCCTGTTCATCACCTGTGCCAAGCAGTACTGAATAAAAGAATAACCGAATCGTTTTAAGTAAGTCACTTTCTCACCTGTAATACATGTTTTCCCTGTCTTATGGACTAGTGAGGATGAAATAAGAGACCTTTGAAGACTATAAAGTATTGCAAACTATTATCATAATATTTACAAAGATGTATGAGTTCATGTCTGCTTAAAAAACAATGGTCTTGAACTCTTCGGGTTTTTACTAGGTGAATACTACTGAAATCTTTGCATTATTCTCCCTGTTAAGATAATTAGCATACTAAAATAATCACTTCTGCACTCAGCAATTTGTCAATGTCAGTTTGTTCTTGGTTTATTCTTTTCTTTCTTGGTTTCCGTAGCATATATACTATATAACTGGCCCTTTGGATCAGCAGGTTCTACATTGATGATATCAACCAATGATCAATTGCAGATATTAAAAAAAAATTCTGGAAAGTTCCAAAAGCAGAACTTGAATTTTCCACATGCAACTACTTACACCTCATTTACATTGTATTAAATATTTAAAGTAATCTAGAGATGATGTCTGTGTGTTTTATTACTATTTTTGCAGGTAGTGTCAGACTTTATTTTTTTGGGCTCCAAAATCACTGCAGATGGTGATTGCAGCCACGAAATTAAAAGACGCTTACTCCTTGGAAGGAAAGTTATGACCAACCTAGATAGAATATTCAAAAGCAGAGACGTTACTTTGCCAACAAATGTCTGTCTAGTCAAGGCTATGGTTTTTCCTGTGGTCATGTATGGATGTGAGAGTTGGACTGTGAAGAAGGCTGAGCACCGAAGAATTGATGCTTTTGAACTGTGGTGTTGGAGAAGACTCTTGAGAGTCCCTTGGACTGCAAGGAGATCCAACCAGTCCATTGTGAAGGAGATCAGCCCTGGGATTTCTTTGGAGGGAATGATGCTAAAGCTGAAACTCCAGTACTTTGGCCACCTCATGCAAAGAGTTGACTCATTGGAAAAGACTCTGATGCTGGGAGGGATTGGGGGCAGGAGGAGAAGGGGACGACAGAGGATGAGATGGCTGGATGCCATCACCGACTCGATGGACATAAGTTTGAGTGAACTCCGGGAGTTGGTGATGGACAGGAAGGTCTGGCGTGCTGCGATTCATGGGGTTGCAAAGAGTCGGACACGACTGAGCGACTGAACTGAACTGAACTGAGGGCATAAATGTGTCATCTTACTCTAAGAGAATATAGACTGGTGCTGCATAGTACAATGGGGGATAAAATGTTTCTTTTAGTATAGCAAACTGAAATGCAGTAACTGTTTCTTGGAGATTTGGTTTCAAATTTCTTAGTCAGAAGTATTCAACACAGCCATCCCTGGAGTGGAAAGGAACTACGAATAGCTTTTCAGAGAGGAAGCTAGGTATATTATTTCTTCCTCACGCAATTCAGAAACTGGGTAAAATCACATGACGTTTATTTGTCCTCTTAGTTCTAACGTTGACACATGTAGAGTTAACTTACTTCAAGGTTTTTTTTTTTTTTTTTGAGTGACATGCTTGCAGATGTTTTCCACATTTGTTTCTTGGCTCCTTTGCAAGCTCAGCAGCTGTGCACTTGCAATCGAAGTCTTGTTTGACTGAGTATGCGGAGGGGTGCAGGGGCAGAATCAGCTCCAGCAAGTCTGATCTCTAGTAAGAACATTTTGGGGAACTTGATACCTGGTGTTGCCATGGTGGCATTAGCTCACCTCCACATCATCCCTATGACTCCCATTTTCCTATCACATTCCCTGGACACATTAGGCCACATTTCTATCAGCCCTTTCCCATTATTCCCTTCTTATGACTCCTTTGAGGTCTGGGCATGGTCTCAAGTGGAAGTTTGGCAACACCAGACGTGAATCTTGTAAGATGGATTAGTGGTCCCCAGAGTAATCAGTTTACAGTGTCAAGCTCTTCTGAATTGAAAGCCAAAGTATATCTTATGAAGTAGAGAAGAAAAATTACTTCATATTTTCCAGCTCAGTTCTAGTTCATTTCATGAGTATCAGCAAAGGCAATCTACTTCACAAAGATAAAGGTTTGCATTTCCCCAAAGATTGTCTTTTTCAAGGAGAATAGAAAAAAATGTGAGATATGCTTCATAGTAGATATGACCAAAGAAGTGAAAAGAGTGAAGTTCGTATTGTTGGTAAATAAAAACACTGTTAAATGTTTAGATTACAAGTAGATAATGCTGTTTGTAATAAACATCAGTACTAAATACTTGATTTACTGCCTGTTGAACTTCAGCTTTCAATGATGGGCTCAAATGTTACTTATAACATGAAGACTGCCATCATCCCTCAGTCAAATTAATAGCTACCTCATCTACAATTTTCCATCACTGAATGTATCGTTGTTGTATCTTCATTTTGCAGGTATGTTTATGTATGTATGTACTTAATAGAGTGCATTGGTTAAGAATGTGGACTCTGGAGCTGGACTGCCTGGATTGCAGTTCTGGTCTTGCCACTTTTCAACTGTGTGACTTCATGCAGCTGCTTAATGTATATTGTGCCTGAGCTTCCTCACTTGTGAAATGGACAGGATAATATCACCTACCTTCTGGAGCATGATGAGAAGTATAGGGGTGAATATACAGAAGGATTAAGTGCCTGATGCTAAATAGGTATTATTTAACAAATCCATAGAAATATTTGGATATGCTAACATCTATACCAGGGCTTGAGTATATATAGAGGAACCGCTACTCTTAAAGGGTGTTTATGCTGGTGATCTAGACACTGAACAATTCAAAAGCAGTGAATTCATTTATTCTATGCATATTGAGTGAGCCATTTTATATGCCTGGCACTGTTCTGTTAATAGATGGTGGGAACACAGTAGTGAACTAGACAAAAAACCTCACTGAGATTGCATTCTAGTATATGTGAGGGCTACGATGGAGGTCTGCAAATATGTGAGAAGATAGAGATGAGACCTCTGACTTTGCCTGAAGTGGGGCCAAGAATGAGCATGGTTTCCTGGAGGAGACAGTTAAGCCAGGCAGAGAAGAGACTGGGGGACTTGGGTTAGGCGTAGAAGCAGTAAGGAGGTCACTGATATTTACCTCCTTAAAGCAAAAGCTCCTGTTCTTTGGAGCTGCATATTTTCCTCTGGACTGATTTCACTTCCTTTCAACTTAGGGAATATGCATGTGATGGTGTCAAAATTTCTTGAAGTGGGGCTCTTCATATTCTGATATGAATATCTTGGGTATAGATTCCCTTGCTGTAGATTATCTGCTTTTCAAGGAACTTGTGCTCTTTGTTATATTTTGCATGGTATAACCTTATTGTAACAATGGAGATGTAGCTGAAATGACACAAGAATGAGGTCCAGGTGATCTGGATTCAAACTTCATCCCTATCTGGCCAGCTTTGTACTTCTTTGAGGCTCAGTTTATCTATTTGTTGGGGCATTGATACTGAGGTATGCCTAACTGAGGTGTGGTAAGAATTATATTAAAATTTTTTAAAAGTGCTTTATAAATGGCAAATGCTATATGGTGTATTATTAATTATATTCCTGAAGAATGCATTGTTTTCAGTAACTGGCAAAAGGTTCAGTGAGAAAATTACATAAGGGTATTGTTATCGACAACTGATAATTCACAGTTCAAATGAACATGCATTTACAACAACCAGCTGATTACATACCAGGTACTGAGTGCTTTCTATATAATCCTGCCTGTGAGCACACAGTGAGGAAGTGGGAGAAACAGGTGTCAGACTTGTTTATTTGACCCCATATCATGCATTTCTTTTCATAATGTAACCCTGCCTCTTCAGGAGTCTTGCAGGATCTGCTGTACCCTGGTGAATCTTGGTGAGTCCTGAATATGTAAACCCTCTGAGCTTTATTTATGTCATATAATCCTTAAAAAGTGAGCTTCACAGCCCTTCACACTCTGAGTTCTTTACTGGATTCCCCAAACTGTGAAGGGGCCAGAGTGGGGAAGATTAAGAATAAGACAGATTCTTCCCTCTGTAACTTCCTTATGCAACAAACTCCCAAGCCTCTTCTCATCCCACATTCTCTGAGAAATTCTCCCCATCTCTAACTCTATAAACCCAGTTTCCTTCTGTCTCTCATGATCCTATTTAGCTTTACATTCAAAGCCAGAAAGAGTTGATTTCAGGAGAAAAGGGGTGGGGAGCAAAAGAGATAGAATGAGCTGTTCTCAGAAATCTTTTTAGCTAGGTGAGTAAGGGGAAAGCTTAAACACTAATAAGACTTCCCTGTTGGCTCAGATGGTAGAGCGTCTGATACACAGGTTCACAGGATACACAGGTTCAATCCCCGGGTCGGGAAGGTCTCCTGGAGAAGGAAATGGCAACCCACTCCAGTGTTCTTGCCTGGAAAATCCCATGGACAGAGGAGGCTGGTAGGCTACAGTTGATGGGATCGCAAGAGTTGGATATGACTGAGCGACTTTACTTTCACTTTAAACACTAATACATTAAAAAAATTAATTTATTTAATTGAAGGATAATTGCTTTACAATATTGTGACGGTTTTGCCACATGTCAATAAGAATCAGTCCTAGGCACACATATGCCCCTCCATCCTAGGTTCCCCCCCCACCTTCCTCCCTGCCCCATCTGTCCAGGTAGTCAGAGCACTGGCTTTGATTGCCCTACGTCATACATCAAATTCCCAATGGCTATCTATTTTAATATGATGATGTATATGTTTCAGGGCTTTTCTCTCAAATCATTCCACTTTCTCCTTCTCCCACTGAGTCCAAAAGTCTGTTCTTTACATCTGGGTCTCCTTGGCTGACCTGGACATAGTGTTGCTGGTGCCATCTTTCTAGATTCCATAAAATGCATTCAGTTCAGTTCAGTTGCTCAGTCGTGTCCGACTCTGCGAGTTCATGAATTGCAGCATGCCAGGCCTCCTTGTCCATCACCAACTCCCGGAGTTTACTCAAACTCACGTCTATTGAGTCGGTGATGCCATCCAGTCATCTTATCCTCTGTCGTCCCCTTCTCCTCCTGCCCCCAATCCCTCCCAGCATCAGTCTTTTCCAATGAGTCAACTCTTCGCATGAGGTGGCCAAAGTACTGGAGTTTCAGCTTTAGCATCAGTCCTTCCAAAAAACACCCAGGACTGATCTCCTTTAGAATGGACTTGTTGGATCTCCTTGCAGTGCAAGGGAATCTCAAGAATATTCTCCAATACCACAGTTCAAAACCATCAATTCTTTGGTGCTCAGCTTTCTTCACAGTCCAACTCTCACATCCATATATGACTACTGGAAAAACCATAGCCTTGACTAGATGGACCTTTGTTGGCAAAGTAATGTCTCTGCTTTTCAATATGCTATCTAGGTTGGACATTACTTTCCTTCCAAGGAATAAGCATCTTTTAATTTCATGGCTGCAGTCACCATCTGCAGTGATTTTGGAGCCCCAAAAAAGAAAGTCTGACACTGTTTCCACTGTTTCCCCATCTATTTCCCATGAAGTGATGGGACCGGATGCCATGATCTTCGTTTTCTGAATGTTGAGCTTTAAGCCAACTTTTCCACTCTCCTCTTTCACTTTCATCAAGAGGCTTTTTAGTTCCTCTTCACTCTCTGCCATAAGGGTGGTGTCATCTGCATATCTGAGGTTTATTGATATTTCTCCCCGAAATCTTGATTCCATCTTGTGTTTCTTCCAGCCCAGCATTTCTCATGATGTACTCTGCATAGAAGTTAAATAAGCAGGGTGACAATATACAGCCTTGATGTACTCCTTTTTCTATTTGGAACCAGTCTATTGTTCCATGTCCACTTCTAACTGTTGCTTCCTAACCTGCATACAGGTTTCTCAAGAGGTGGGTCAGGTGGTCTCTTTCAGAATTTTCCACAGTTTATTGTGATCCATACAGTCAAAGGCTTTGGCATAGTCAATAAAGCAGAAATAGATGTTTTTCTGGAACTCTCTTGCTTTTTCCATGATCCAGCGGATATTGGCAATTTAATCTCTGGTTCCTCTGTCTTTTCTAAAACCACCTTGAACATCTGGAAGTTCACAGTTCACTTATTGCTGAAGCCTGCTTTGGAGACTATTGAGCATTACTTTACTAGCGTGTGAGGTGAGTGTAATTTTGCAGTAGTTTGAGCATTCTTTGGCATTGCCTTTCTTTGGGATTGGAATGAAAACTGACCTTTTCCAGTCCTGTGGCCACTGCTGAGTTTTCCAAATTAGCTGGCATATTGAGTGCAGCACTTTCACAGCATCATCTTTCAGGATTTGAAATAGCTCCACTGGAATTCCATCACCTCCACTAGCTTTATTTGTAGTGATGCTTTCTAAGGCCCACTTGACTTCACATTCCAGGATGTCTGGCTCTAGGTCAGTGATCACACCATCATTGTTATCTTGGTCATGAAGATCTTTTTTGTACAGTTCTTCTGTGTATTCTTGCCACCTCTTCTTAATATCTTCTCTTCTGTTAGGTCCATACCATTTCTGTCCTTTGTCGAGCCCATCTAGTATACAGTATTTGTCTTTCTCTTTCTGACTTGCTTCACTCTGTATAATAGTCTCTAGGTTCATTCACTTTATTAGAACTGACTCAAATGCATTCCTTTTTATGGCTGAGTAATATTCCATTGTGTGTACGTACCACAACTTCCGTATCCATTCATCTGCCGATAGACATCTAGGTGCTTCCCTCTCATAGCTATTGTAAATAGTGCTGCAATGAATATCGGGGTACATGTGTCCTTTTCAATTCTGGTTTCCTCAGGGTATATGCCCAGTAGTGGGATTGCTGGATTATATGGTATTTTTATTCCTAGTTTTTTTTAAGGAAAAAAAAAAACTGTCTCCACACTGTTCTCCATAGTGGTTATATAAGTTTGCATTCCCACCAACAGTGTAAGAGGGTTCCCTTTTCTCCACAGCTTCTCCAGCATTTACTGTTTGTAGACTTTTTGCTGATGGTCATTCTGACCAGTGGGAGATGATACTTCATTGTGGTTTTGATTTGCATTTCTCTAATAATGAGAAATGTTGAGCATTTTTTCATGTGTTTATTAGCCATCTGTATGTCTTCTTTGAAGAAATGTCTCTTCAGCTCTTCTGCTTACTTTTTGATTGGGTAGTTTGTTTTCCTGGTACTGAGCTGCATGAGCTGCGTGCATGTTTTAGAGATTAATTCTTTGTCAGTTGTTTTGTTTGCCATTATTTTCTCCCATTCTGAGGGTTGTCTTTGCACCTTGCTCATAGTTTCCTTTACTGTGAAAAAGCTTTTAAGTTTAATTAGGTCCCATTTGTTTATTTTTTTTTCTCCAAACTGTTATGGCATTGCATAGACTTCATTTTAATGGAATGAACTGAATAACAATAACAGATAAAATTTCAGCCACATCCTGAATTTGTCAGCAGAGTACTTGTATCCATTTTTTTGCAGTTTGGGAAGGATGGGTAAGTCTGAGTTCATCTGAAACCTATGTTTTCTAAATTCTACTGACCCTTTGGGAAGAACCCGTTGACTTTATGTCATGGCCAGCATTTATATTTGAAGTTAGCCTTTCAAATTGCAATGTGTAGTGGCATTATCTCCCTGTAGGCCTTTTCTACAATTGCAGAGGTCTAATTTATTTTACCAAAATAAACAATTATTAAGCTGATTTGCTCCATGTGTATGTTACTTTCTCTATGATTATTAAGTTGACCCATAACTATATCTGTTTAAAAATCCTTGAAGGGCAGTGTGGAAGCAAGTTGTGCAACTTTGGAAAGTAATCAATGTTGTCCTTTTCATGTTGATAATCATATTTGTGAAATTTAATTGTCTGAACAATATAAAAGAGTGGTAGCATTAATAGTGTTTTCAATTATCATTCAACTTACCAAACTTTGTGATTTTTGGTGAAGGTGAATCATTAAGAAACTTCCATGCATATGTTTTGGGGACACCTATAATCCTGATCATACTTTCATACAGACTTATTTTATCATGCCTTCTGGTGAAATAATTTTATTCCACTTCACTCTGTTCCATTCTATTCTCATATCTTTATCTCAGACATTCTGTTAGTTGATGTGAATATAGGAATAAAAAAAACATTGTCCCTGCCCTGGATAAGTTCAAATTTTATTGCAACAGACAGACAGTAAGTACAGTGGGCTGGAGTCCAGTGTAGGACTAGGTGCGCCTAGACATAAAGTACATGGGAACAGGTTGCAAAAAGAAAAATGTGGGGTCAGGATTAGTGGGTGTGGGTGGATTAAGGACTTGAGAAGAATATTTGAAAAATCTTATAAATCCAGGCAGAAATCACCATTTTAATTTTCTTATTGTGCATGAACTTAAAATGTTTGGTTTTGGTTGGATTTTTTTTTTTTTTTTGCAGCATCTGGAAATTTTCTAACATTTCTGGAAGTTAGCGCATTTATTATAAGGGAATGTTATTGTGTTGTTCTATGCACTGTGTCAATGAAAGCAATTTGCTTTTTCTTATAAAGCACCAGAAGACCCTCAACAGAAACATAATAAATACATTTCCATTACACAGCACTCAGATTTCAAGAGTACTGACTACCCTAACCATTATAACAAAACTGTTAAAAAAATTGAATAATCGTCCAAAGGTTTGTCCACTCCTTAATTACTTAGCATTTTGCTTTCTGAAATATAAGGTCGTGAAATATAACAGTATACTTTGCTATTTTTTTTAAAATTCAAGGGTCATGCCAACATATGAACTTAATGGGAAGCCAACAACATTACAAAGCACAGGACATTTGATATTTTGGAAATTAATTTAGATGCAAAGCATGAGATAAAAATATCATTTCACTCAAAGAGAATCAATTTCATATAAATTATGTTTGTAAAAAATTAGCTTCTTTGAGGAAATATTTTAGAATTTCTAATGAGAAGGAAAACTCTTTTAAAGACATAGAACAGATTCAAAGCGTGTAAGAAAAATAAAACACGTTGTGACTAACCAATTATTCAAACATTAATAAATAGCCACATTTTATTAAAACTATAACATTGATATGAAATCTGAAACTTCAAACAATGTTCTAACATACTGAGTTTGGCAATATTTGTGTGCATTCACAAACCTATAAAATACTCTGGTAGAAACCGAAGGGAAAAAAAAACAGCTTTGTAATACTTGTAAGTAACATAAATAAGTTTGCCAGATATTCTTGTAAATTTTTTTCTGCCATCAAGTCACTTTAAAATCTGTACTCATATTGTAGAACTTTGTACCTTTTTATTCTTAGCACAAAGTAGGAAACTCCAATTCAGTTTTTCAGTACAAAGTTTTTGGAGGTTAACTTCACAATTTTAGGCTGAATTGAGTGAATTTTGACAGTAATCTGAGCAACTTAGAGAGAATACCATCTGTCTGTATATGACAGTAAATAAAACCTTTGGAAGGATGTAGCGGATTTTTTTGAGAAAGACAATATCAGGATTTGAGAAAAAGTTCATAATTTTCAACTTTGTTTGAAAGAACTGAAAGGAAAATTATTGGATGACTGTCAGTGAGTCTGGCTTTCATGACACTTTGCTTTCAATGTTTCATCTATAACTACAAGACAAACCATGCAGGAAAAGAAGATAATTAAATACCAAAATACCCAAAGGCATTTTTTTTTGCAAACATTTTGTAGAAATGCTGCTGCTATAATAACAAAAAGCATAGAAGAAATTCTTCAGTGAATAAAATATTTAGAAAGTATGTCTTAACCTTTTAATAAGAAGAATGAAAATGGTTCAAACAATGAAATTGTGTTTTCACTATGGGCCATTACAGTCTAGCTAAGGGTAATAATCTTACTGATAGATAAGATTTTATGATCCTGGCTCAGATTTTGTTAAATTTATAGTCTCAAAGGGAAAAGATGAAATCAAGCATCACTAAATATGGAAAATAAAAGAAATGCATAACACGATATAGAAATCTTTCATGGTCTGTACCTTCAGTATTTGGGTTGAAGACTTGAGATAAATACAATTATGATGAGAATGCTGCTGCTCTTTTTATAATGGTAGGAGGGAAGAGGAGTATGTTAGACACCCTGGAAAGGAATACTGACTTGTCAAACTAAAAGTTCAAGTGTGTTTGAAAGCTCAACATTATCTGATTATTTTAGATTCTTATTTCTGACTGTTTGAACTCACTATCTTTATTGTGAATTTCAGCACACCTAGACACACAACTGGGTTTTTGTGTATTTTTGTTGTTGTTGTTAGGCAGTCAAATTTGTAATGGGGCCTGAATGCCATAGACTCAAAGATGCAATATAAATGCACAGTATTGCTTTTATTATTGCTGCCATCCTCTTGGACCCTATTTGGTCATTACAATGGGCCACTGTGTTCATTTTGGAAAACTTTTCACATATTCCTAAATGTGTGAGGAATGGCTTTCTCCAGGGTTGTAGCTACTTATTCTGCAACACAAATCCCCCAAAATTCAAAAGTGTAAAGTAACTGTTTTATTTTGCTAAACAAACTGTAGGTGGACAGATCTATCTGAGAACAGTTGGTCTTTGCTCCACAATGTCTGGCTTCTGCTGAAAAGACTCAAATGCCAGGAGGGACTCAGTTGCTGGGGGCCAAAGTGTTGCTTACTCCTGTGTTTGGCTCAGGGTCTAGAAGAATTTGAAGACAAGAACTTTCTGCAGGGACTTTCTCCACAGGGCAGGCTTGCAGAACGGTGGCCTGAGAGTAGTTGGATTTCTTACAGCTTGGCTCAGGGTGACAAGTGCAAATGTTCAGGCAAACCAGGTTGAGGTTGCGTTGCCCTTGCTGACCTAGCTTTGGAAATCACACAGTCTCTTTTGCTGAATTCTTTTGGTCATAAGCAAGTCACAAGGCTGCTCCAGATTTAAAGGGAAAGGGACATAGAGCCTATTCTGAGGGAAAATTGGAAAGAATTAACCATCATTAAAACAAACAAGTAAAGAACACATGGAGTTCCCCGGCAATCCTGTGGTTAGGGCTGTGTGCTTCCTTCTACTGCAAGGGGCTGGAGTGAGATCCCCGGTCAGGAACTAAGATCCTGTAAACGGGGGAGTGTGACCAAAAAAAATATAAAAGCAAAAAAAACCCCAAAACCCCACACCACAACAAGATATTGCATATAATATTAAAAAGCTGTTTGACCAAGGACAAAAAAAAGAAAGAAAAACTAACAACCAATAAAATCAACAAAGCAAAACAGAATCTCCAAAAAGTTTGCATATATTTTAAAATTTTCCCTGAATATTTATTTCTTCCTTTCTTTTAAAATTTATTTATCAATCTATGATTTAAAAAAATAAAGAATTTATGATAAGTGTTTATACACATGCTATTGTAGGGAGAGAGGTTACTTATTTTCTGTTTGTATTGATTAGGATTACATTTTATTCCACATAAAAGAAACATTTACAGTGATTTAAACAATTAGAATGTGAAATGAAAACATCTTCTGCCATATTAATAAGCAAGAAATGTGACAGCCATCAGCGATTTCTGGCCTCCAAATGTGGATGCGGGCTCCCCAAACTGAGATCCAGCTGCCACCCCCAACAGTGCTTGCTGAGGAGATGGAGGAATGCAAGAAACAAGGTGAATAAGGAAACAGGATTGGCCCCAGATAGCTGCGGTGCAAATGAAAGGAATAAATTCAGTGAGACCAGAGGCTTGCGTCTTCCTGTGCACAGAATGCTAAATTCCTTAACTTGATACCTCATCTTCGATGTTCAGACTGACCGTTCCCTTTGTTGCAAACTTGTATATAGTCTGACTTCTCCTTCTGCCTCCCTGGAACAGTTTTCCCAGAGCTCCTGAGAACCTGTCTCCTGGGCCCAGGAGTCCTAAACATTCCCACCAAATAAAATAACTCTACTCTCAGGTTGTGACTTTATTTTTCAGTCGACAAGAAGTCTTATGTTTCTGTTGTGGCAAAAAGTCCAGAGGTAGGCAGTCCAGAACCATGGTAGCCATTTAAGAAAGTCAGCAGCTTTCCAGGCTCCATTTGCTCCTTGCTCTGCTATCCTTGGCATGTCACTTTCTTTTTGTGTTCAGTAGATGGCCATTCTACCTCTAGGACTCTATCCGTGTCCCAGTAAGAAGATAAGGGGGAGGATGAAAGGCAAAAAGGTGCTTCCAGCTCTTTGATCAAAACAACAGTTTTTGTAACACCCACTCAGTTGACTTCAGCATATGTCTCATCCGCCAGAACTGAGTCAGACATTCACCTCTGGCCACATAGGAGACTGGGAGGTGGGCATTTTTAACTTAGCACACGTACATCCTGTATAAAATCAATCTTCGAGAAGTAAGGGGGAATAGGTTATATGTACTCCCTAGCAGTGTCTTCTAGGCGAAGGCAGTGCAATACAGAGTTAAGACATGAATAGAATAAATGAGGAGAAAATGTTATGGAAGATTTAAAAAGATAATAAGTTAAAAAGCATGGAGAAGTATTGGCTGATGTAGAAACAAAGATGAGACCTGTATGACTGAGCTACAACCTAAAGAAATGTTAACCATACAATAATTTGTGCTTTAATTATTTATTCTGTAACTTATCCTTTGAGAATGGGTGTATAGTAATTTTAATAAAATAATATAGAAATACAAAAATTCTTGTCATACTGACTTAAATTATAATTGACCTCAAATACTTTGGAAAAAGGTTCTAAATTTTTTTAACATAAATTTTTCCCCACTAAGGCAGTCACATTTTCACCTATAGTATATATTTTATATACTATACTACGTGGGTATATAAACCATGTGATTTGATTTTTTATTTTGACTCATCATAGTAGTTTTCATTGCCTGTTCAGTTCAGTTCAGTTGTCCAGTCCAACTCTTTGTGACCCCAAGGAATGCAGCACGCCAGGCTTCCCTGTCCATCACCAACTTCTAGAGCTTGCTCAAACTTATGTCCATCGAGTCAGTGATGCCATTCAACCGTCTCATCCTCTGTTGCCCCCTTTTCCTTCTGCCTTCAATCATTCCCAGCATCAGGGTATTTTCCAATGAGTCAGTTCTTTGCATCACGTGGCCAAAGTATTGGAGCTTCAGCTTCAGCATCAGTCCTTCCAATGAATATTCAAGACTGACTTCCTTTAGGATTGACTGGCTTGATCTCCTTGCAGTTCAAGGGACTCTTAAGAGTCTTCTCCAATACCATAGTTCAGTTCAGTTCAGTTCAGTCGCTCAGCCGTGTCTGACTCTTTGCGACCCTGTGGACTGCAGTATGCCAGGCTTCCCTGTCCATCACCAATTCCCGGAGCAAAGCATCAGTTCTTCAGTGCACAGCTTTCTTTATAGTCCAACTCTCACATCCATACATAACTCCTAGAAAAACCATAGCTTTGACTAGATGGACCTCTGTTGGCAAAGTAATGTCTCTGCTTTTTAATATGCTGTCTAGGTTGGTCATAGCTTTTCTTCCAAGGAGCAAGCGTCTTTTAATTTCATGGCTGCAGTCACCATCTGCAGTGATTTTGGAGCTCCAAAAAGTTATCCTCTGATTAAAATTATCCTCCAATTAAAAATAAATTATCCTCCAATTAAAAGGTAAAGCAATTATCTTCCAATTACAAATAAAATTTTAAAAAGCTGTGACTATAAATACAGCCTTATATCCTATTGATTTAAATTGTTTACATATATTCAAATTCATAATTTCTAAAAATAATTTAAGAAAGTTAATATTCTATAAGAGATATAAATGGAATTTACCTCATTAAAATTATCCATGGCTCTTTATTTAACCTTCTGGTATTAAAAATGAAATCCAGAAGTTTTATCTTAAATACCTCCCCACACTGGAATTATCTGTCAAAACCCAAGTTATACCTAATAACTTCTACCTTCCTCTTTAACTTCATTATGCACTTATTTTCTATGTACAAATATATTTAATTGAGCATATGCATTCATATCCATTATTTGTTTTGAGTAACTTAACCCTTAAATTGAACCGTTATGTAAGGTGAATATATGGTACTGCCTGGTTCGTTCTACTTTACTGTAATGTGTTTGAAGCCTGGATCCTATGTGACATGTATTTTATGCCACCCGGGACTTTAATGTAACTCACCCGACCCTTGACAAATACTTCCGGACATAGTGATTACCAGGCTTTCAGATTCCAAAGGCCTAGATAGTTAGATGAGAGGGAATGGTTTTCTTTGGCTGAAACTCTTCCCACTGGCTCTGAGCTCTGTCACAATGTCAACTGGTGTAGATCCTTTCAGATACTTGGCTACTGAGTAGAATTTTTCAAGTATATTTTCTTAAAATTCTTCTTTTAGAATATCGAATATGCCCCTATTCAGGATTTAGGATGATGAGTACAACTACAGAGGATGCTCTCTGTCTTTGGAGGGAATATGGACAAGTAAACAAATATTTTAAGTGCTGTGATGGAGAGACATTGTGTTGGGACATTGTGTGAAAGATGCGAACCCCACCCCTGCCTCGCCACCTCCCTCTGATACACCACTCTTTGTTTTTCATCCCAGTACTTATTCCTCCTATCTTTTCTTTTTGATCTGAGAAGTATGGGTCCCAAAAATGTGTAGCAGGAAAGAAAAGGTCAGGAAAATAAAAAATACCAGATTGGACAGAAGATGAAGACGACTGAGTGATAACTCCAAGAGGTGTTGGGGTGGTTTCTGGTCACACTGACAGGGAATTAGGGTCCTAGGCAGAGAGGGAAAGGCCCTTCCTCCTTTCACTTTATCTCAAGCCCAGAAAACGGAAAAGCTCCCTGGAAACATGGAAACCAGAGGATTTGATTTGTAATTATTTTCACAGAAGAGTCAGGTGCCTGCCTGCTTCCTATCTCTTTTATATGTTTCTTTTCGCTTTTTATCTTTTCAGTGACTGGTATAATTGATCCTTCTCCACCCTTGCCATCACTTCCAAAATTGGACAGGGTATAGATTCTCTGAATAGGGGGTTTATTGGCCACATAGATTTTCTGTCTCTTACTTCTCAAGTGTTTGTAACTGTGTTTTATTTCCCATTTTTTTCTTCCTTCGCCACTTGCTTATTTTATTCTATGTTATTTTCTTAAAAAGAAAAACATTTTTTCTTTTTCTAGCTTACTTTGCCCTCCTCACATTTTTGAGCAGTTTTTCCCCCCCAGAATTATAATTCTGATATGTTTATCCTCTGTGATAAAATACTTAAACTGTCTGCATGGAAAAATACATACATGTGAAGTAAACAATGGATTTGTTTTTAAGTCATGAAAATAATCAACCTGTTTTAGAATTCTGATGGAATATCCCTCATTTACCAAGGTTGGTAAGTAAAAATTTTACCTATTTTAGATTTCTGTTTTTATTAATCAGTGTGACACTTGGTTTTATGTTGAAAAGTATTAATAAGTGAAGGTTGTGAAGTTGTCATGTTACAGAAGCTTAATATTATCATAAAGAGACCCATCATTGAAAGAGAATTGGAGTGAATTCAGATGAGAAGGGCTTTTATTGGCCCTGTCCTAGATTTCCATTCTCTGCAAGGTATCTGTTATTATCTTCTTAAGGCACCATAGCTTTAGATGGCTAGAATTTCTATGACTGTTCTTCTTTGCTTTCTTTGGCTTTTATAGCTTCCAAACAAATTGCTTTATAACAATGATTTCCAAACATGGAATCCTGTTTCACCTGATCAGTCAAAGCTGACTTGTTTAAGGATAGTTGACTCACAGCAGTAGATGGTACCCCAGGCCAGTGTCTCCAGCTCCCCATAAACTCCTGACTATTAGGAATCATCTTTATCTTGTTCACAGCTGTGTCCCTAGTACTTACCTTACTGCATTGCATACAACAGGATTCTGTTTATAAAATAAATAACTGTACAGTTAACAAATATACTGGAAACTTTAACGCAGTGGCTAGAGGACCAATGGGTAACTAGGTTTAGGTGGCAGAAGCACAAGATCCAGAAATAGAAAATTTGAGAGTTCATCCTGGGTTTGCTTCTTAGTCTAATAATAACAAGGTCAGTGATGCAATTAATAACGATGATGGCAATAACGATGATGATGCCAGCATCTCACAGTTATCTCAAACTAGGCTCAGATGGTAAAGCATCTGTCTACAATGCGGGAGACCTGGGTTCGAGCCCTGGATTGGGAAGATCCCCTGGAGAAGGAAATGGCAATCCACTCCAGTACTATTGCTTGGAAAATCCCATGGGCAGAGAAGCCTGGTAGGCTAGAGTCTATGGGGTCGCAAAGAGTCGGATACGACTGAGCGACTTCACTTTCACTTTTCAATCCTGGACTAAGTGCCACACATTGTCTTTATTTAATTCTCACAAAATTCTATGAGTTAGGTACTATCGATGCTGCATTTTGCAGATGAGGAAAGGGATGCTTATAGAAGTTAAAGTGACTTGTTTCATGTCATTTACTGCAGAGCGTCAGAACTCTGGACCTCTCCTAGAAAATGTTATATCAATGTAATGGAAAGTTGAGCTTAGGATTCAGCTTCACTTTATCTTCAATTTCTCATAGTTTCCCAACTTTGTGATTAGTTTTCTCCTTAGGCCAGGTCCCATTATGGTAACAAAATGGTTTTCAGTAGCTACATAAGGCTGCAAGTCTCCTTGGTCACTTCCAACTAGAAGAGAGAACCCTTTTTGGGGAATTCTTTACAATAGTAAAGATGTTTCTTTTCCAGATATCCTCAGTAAATGTCTCTCTGTCCTCAATTCAGTCTTGTATTCAGGCCTGAATCGATTACTATGAGCATGGGAATAAACTAAGTCAGGGACTAGCTAGGACTACAGTTCTCTTCTCTCAAGGTTGCTTTATAACAATAATTTCCAAACATAAACATGTAGACTGAAGACCTCCCTTAAGTAGAACAATGTAATTGTATAAAAATTCTGTTATTTACTTATAACACAAATATGTTTACTTTTTCCCTAGATTTACTGAGATAAAATTGACATATGATATTATGCAAGTTTAAGGTATACAATGTGCTGATGTCGTGCACTTGTACATTGTAAAATAATTTCCACAGTAACATTAGTTAACACCTCCATCACTTCACATAATCACCATTTTCTTTTCTGTGGTGAGAACGTTTAAGATCAACTTTCTTAGCAAGTTTCAAGTGTATAATAGAGTATCATCACCCATATAAATAACACTTTCATTTATTTAAAGAAATATATCGGAGGCTTCCGTGGTGACTCAGTGGTAAAGAATCCACTTGCCAATGCAGGGGATATGGGTTTGATCCCTGGTCCAGGAAGAAGCCACAGGCTGCAGAGCAACTAAGCCTGTGGGCCACAGCTCCTGAGCCTGCGCGTTGGAACCAGGGCATCTCGGCTACTGAGCCCTTGGGCCCCAATCATGAAGCCCATGCGCACTGGAGCCTGTGCTCTGCAACAAGGGAAACCACTGCAGGGAGAAACTGGTGAACTGCAGCAAAGAGTGGCTCCTGTTCATGGAAACTAGAGAAAGCCCACGCAGCAAGGAAGGACATTGTATGGAATCGAGCAGTGTCTCCCCCAAATTCCAGAATTCCTGTTCTCCCAGAACATCAGAGTATGAACTTATTTGGAAATACAGTCTTGGCAATTGTAATTTGGGAAATTAAAATGAGGTCATACTAAGTTACATTCTTGCTGTTTAGTCACCAAGTCGTGTCCGACTCTTTTGTGACCCCATGGACTGTAGCCTGCCAGGCTCCTCTGTCTATGGGATTTCCCAGGCAAGAATACTGGAGTGGGTTGCCATTTCTTTCTCCAAGAGATCTTTTTGACCCAGGGGTGGAACCTGCATCTCCTACATTGGCAGGCAGATCTTTACCACTGAGCCACCAGGGAAGCCCACATTGAGTTACGAAAGTGAAAATGTTAGTAGTTCAGTTGTGCCCACTCTTTCTGACTCCATTGACTGTAGCCTGCCAGGCCCCTCTGTCAACAGGATTCTCTAGGCCAGAATACTGGAGTGGGTTGCCATTCCCTTCTCCGGGGGATCTTCCTGACCGAAGGCTGAACCAGTGTCTCCTGTATTGCAGGCAGATTCTTTACCATCTGAACCACAGGGAAGCCTTGCATATTGAGTTATCAGTTCAGTTCAGTTCAGTCACTCAGTCATGTCCAACTCTTTGAGACCCCATGAATCACAGCACGCCAGGCCTCCCTGTCCATCACCAACTCCCAGAGTTCACTCAGACTCACATCCATCGAGTCAGTGATGCCATCCAGCCATCTCATCCTCTGTCGTCCCCTTCTCCTCCTGTCCCCAATCCCTTCCAGCATCAGAGTCTTTTCCAATGAGTCAACTCTTCGCATGAGGTGGCCAAAGTACTGGAGTTTCAGCTTTAGCATCATTCCTTCCAAAGAAATCCCAGGGCTGATCTCCTTCAGAATGGACTGGTTGGATCTCCTTGCAGTCCAAGGGACTCTCAAGAGTCTTCTCCAACACCACAGTTCAAAACCATCAATTCTTCAGTGCTCAGCTTTCTTCACAGTCCAACTCTCACATCCATACATGACCACAGGAAAAACCATAGCCTTGACTAGACGGACCTTTGTTGGTAAAGTAATGTCTCTGCTTTTGAATATGCTATCTAGGTTGGTCATAACTTTCCTTGCAAGGAGTAAGCGTCTTTTAATTTCATGGCTGCAGTCACCATCTGCAGTGATTTTGGAGCCCCCCAAAATAAAGTCTGACACTGTTTCCACTGTTTCCCCATCTATTTGCCATGAAGTGATGGGACCAGATGCCATGATCTTCGTCTTCTGAATGTTGAGCTTTAAGCCAACTTTTTCACTCTCCACTTTCACTTTCATCAAGAGGCTTTTCAGTTCCTCTTCACTTTCTGCCATAAGGGTGGTGTCATTTGCATATCTGAGGTGATTGATATTTCTCCTTGCAATCTTGATTCCAGCTTGTGCTTCTTCCAACCCAGCGTTTCTCATGATGTACTCTGCATACAAGTTAAATAAGCAGGGTGACAATATACAGCCTTGACGTACTCCTTTTCCTACTTGGAATCAGTCTGTTGTTCCATGTCCACTTCTAACTGCTGCTTCCTGACCTGCATATAGGTTATGATGGACCCTAAATCCAATAACATATTTTATTTTCTTGGGCTCCAAAATCACTGTGGATGATGACTGCAGTCACAACATTAAAAAGACTCTTTCTCCTTGGAAGAAAAACTATGACAAATCTAGACAACATGTTAAAAAGCAAAGATGTCACTTTGCCAACAAAGGTCCGTATGGTCAAAACTATGGCTTTAACAGTAGTCATGTACGTCTGTGAGAGTTGGGCCATAAAGACGGCTGTTGCATTGAAGAATTGATGCTTTTGAACTGTGGTGCTAGAGGACTCTTGACAGTCCTTTGGATAATAAGGAGATCAAACCAGTCAATCCTGAATGAATCCTGAATATTCACTGAAAGGACTGATACTGAAGCTGAAGCTCCAAAAATTGGCCACCTGATGTGAAGAGTCAACTCATTGGAAAAGACCCTGATCCTGGGAATGACTGAGGGCAGAAGGAGAAGGTGGAGATGGAGGATGAGATGGATGGATGGCATCATCAACACCATGGACAGGAGTCTGAGAAAACTGTTAGCAGGTAGTGAAGGACAGGGAAGGCTGGTGTGCTTCAGTCCCTGTGGTCACAAGGAGTTGGACACAACTTAGCGACTGAACAACAAATGCAATAACTGTTGCCATGTGATGTGGTCTTAATCTTTGTGTTCCTGAAAAGTTCACATGTTGAAATCCTAAAGACCAGTGTGATAATATTAGAAAGTGGGGCCTTTAGAAGGTACTTAGGCCATGAGGGTGGAACTCTCATGAATGGAATTAATTTCATGATAAAAGAGGCTCCAATGAGCTAGCTGGCCCCTTATACCATGCGAGGAAACAATAGGAAGTTTGAAACCTGGAAGAGAGCTCTCCCCTACCTGACCATGCTGGCATCCTGATCTTAGACCTCCAACTTTCAGAACTGTGTGAAATAAATGCCTGTTTTTTTGTGTCACCTAGTTTGTGGAATTTTGTTATTGCAGCGTGAATGGAGTAAGACCATGTGAACACAAATGCACAGGGACAAACAGGAAAGACGGCCGTGTGACAGTCAAGGCAGAGATTAGTTATGTTGCTACAAGCCAGGGAACATCAGGAGCTCCCAGAAGCTATAAGAGGCAAGGAAGGATCTTTTCTTAGAGCCTTCAGAGGGAGCCAACGCTTTGATTTAAGACTTCAAAGCTTAAAAACTGTGAGATAATAAATTTCTGTTGTTTCAAGTCACCTAGTTTGTATGCTTTGTTGTGGAATTTCTGGAAACTAATATGGGTTCCATGGACAGATATATCAGACAGATGGTGTAATGGAAGACTACATGAAAGTGAAAGTGTTAGTTGCACAGTCCTGTCTGACTCTTTGCGACCCCATGGACTGTAGGCCAGGGTCCTCTGCCCATGGAATTCTCCAGGCAAGAATACTGGAGTGGGTAGTCATTCCCTTTTCCAGGGGATCTTCCCAACCCAGGGATCAAACCCAGGTATTCCACACTGCAGGCAGATTCTTTACCATCTGAGCCCCCAGGAAAGCCCTGCACTGTCGAATGACAAAGCACTAACAACAAGAATGTCCAAGACCTTCATCAAATCAAATTTTTTCTTCATCAAAGGAAAAAAAAACAACAGTAAAACGTTATACAAGATATGAACAAGCAATTTACAGAAAAGGAAACTAAGAAGTCTAATATCTGAAGAGGTCTCATAAATTATTAATAATCAGGAGTGCAAATTGAGGTAAGGTATCACTTTTCACTAATTGCCTGATAGTGAATAATAACCAAGATAGATATGCCAGCTCTTGATCAGTATGGGAGAATACAAGAACCCTTTAGCTGTGCTGGAGGGAGTGTGAAACAGGGCAGCCATTCAGAGAGCACTGTGGAAATAGTTACCCAAATTAAGTATATGCATGCATTTTAACCAACACAATCTTCTCCTGAATATATAACCCAAAGAAATTCTTTCATCATAAAGAGACATATATAAATGGAATGCTATTGCAATACCATTGTTTTAGGAATTGGAAGCAACATGGGTGTCTCTCATGGGTAATATTGATAGGTGAAATGTGGCATACATTTGGATTATCATGAAGCAATGAACTAGAAGAACACATAAAAATGAATGTATCTTAAAATATGCCTGTAAAAAGAAAGAGTAAAAATTAAATATATCACACAATTCATCTAATAAAAAATATTGCTCACCAGTCAGAGCACACTTTACAAGAATGCATACCAAAAGAGGATACACATTAAACATAATAGAGAGGTTAACTATTAGAATGGTGGGTATGGGGGCTAACAGAGGGTAAAATAAACAAAATAACACAGAGCCTTATATGAATCAATTGTAATGTATAATAAAATAAGTGAAGTTAACTCAACTCTGTTCACTTGAGGTCTAAAAATGCAAAGTTAAAATGTTAAAGAAATGATCACACCAGATTACTAGGCATTTTTCCTGCTATGGCACATTTTTTTCAAAAGCTACTAATAAGAACTGACTTAGTAATAAAAGCCAACATACATTATTTCCTTATTCCAGTGTTTCCTGGCTTTTTCCTTTTCCCTTTGTTCTCTGGCTACCTTTCATCCTCAGTCATCCTACCCCCTTAAATGTTGGTATTCCTCCGGGTTACATTCTTAGTCCTTATTTCTTGCTCTACAAACACTACCTTAGAATTTGATTCATGTATTCATGCCTATGGGGCTTCCCAGGCTGTGCAGTCATAAAAAAATCCGTGTGCCAATGCAGGAGAAACAGGAGACAAGGTTTCAATCCCTGGGTCGGGAAGAATCCCTGAAGTAGGAAATAGCAACCCACTTCAGTATTCTTGTCTGGAAAAGCCCATGGACAGAGGAGGCTGGTGGGCTGCAGTCTATCAGGTTGCAAAGAGCTGGGCAGGACTGAGCACCCAGGCATATGCATATTCACGTCTATGGCTTCAACAACTGAATCTGTGTCTGTTACCTTTACTATGGTTATTAATCACCACTTGAATTTTCCATAGACTCTGTAAGTCAGCAGGTCTGATATTAAATCCATGTTCTCTTTTCATTAACCCTATAAAGTCAATCTTTTAAGGTTATATGATTAATCCAGTACATACATGCTCAGTTGCTTCAGTCGTGTCAGACTCTTTGTAACCCAGTGGACTGTAGCCCACCAGGCTCCTCTGTCCATGGAATATTCCAGGCAAGAATACTGGAGTGGGTTGCCATTTCCTTCTCCAGAAGATCTTCTCGACCTAGGGGTTAAACCCATATCCTTTGGGTTTCCTGAATTGGCAGGCAGATTCTTTACCGCCGAGCCACTTGGGAAGCCTATTAAATCCAGTATCTCAAGCTAATTTAGGAAACTTCTTAAACTCTCTTGTCGTCATTCCATATGTCATATACTATTTATTGTACTCAAGATGTGCCTCTAAACCTAGGTCCTCTTTGCATCTCCAGAGCAACAGAAGACACTGAGGGGTTTTAGGACCAAAGAAATATAGATAAGAATTGTTTTAAAAGTTATTGCTCTGAATGTAGTGATAGGAATTTATTGAACAATTGGAAGTATGAAGACAATTTGAGAGTTACTGATGGAGTTTAAGAAAGACATTATGGATGCTTAGACTAAGGTGGTAGAAGTGGAGATGCAGGGAATTAAATTAATTTCATGTTGGTGCTAGGATAGATAGAACTTGGTGGTGTGCCTGGTCCTAGTGGTCAGGAGAATAGGAAGAACTGCGAAAAGTAGCCCTCAGGTGTCTATTATCTACAACTAGGTGGATGTCATGCAATTTTCTGAGAGAGAATTAGGGAAGGAGAAATGTTTTCCTTGGGGGAAGGATTGTGACGGCAGTTATATCTTATGTTGGAGGAATTTTAGCAAGTAGAGGTTTCTACTAGACTTTGTCTTTCTGCATTGCATGGTAATTATCTACTTGCAGATCAAACTTTGCCAATAGATTTTGATTCCCTTGAAAAGAGGGCCCAGGTGGTATTTATTTTACTATGCTAATTGCTTAGTGCTGAGGCAGGCCCACTGTCTATAGTCCATAAATACTAATGAATAAAATGAGGCTTGACTCCTAACCAAATCCAATTAGTGTTCAGCTAATCACTTATGCAACAAGCTTCTAATTTGAATGAAAACAAGTGGGGCACATTGGTTATTATCACATTAGCTTAACTGATGTCACAGTTGTTAGTTTAGAATAAAGTTTGCTTTTCATAATGCACTAATTTCCTCAAAATGTGCAAAGACTATTAAATAATGCCAGTGGTGTCTCTCCTTTCACCCTCTGGAAAGAAGTAACTTTAAAAAAATATAATAATAGGAACTGTAGGTTGCAGGTAAAAGAAAAGGAAAAAATAGACAAGGAAGAATTAAAGAATAGGAAAAGGAAAATATTTATCTCTGCCTCTAAAAAGGGATTCTTCAAAAATGGCCATTGGCAAAATTTGAAAAAGATAATTATTAGCTCTATAATAGAACTAATCAGTGAAATCAGCAAAGTTGGTTATTTATACAAAATAAATACACAGAAATCACTTGCATTTCTACATACTAACAATGAAAAATCAGAAAGAGAAATTAAGGAATCAATCCCATTCATCACTGTAACAAAAATAATTAAATATCTAGGAATAAACTTATCTAAGGAGATGAAAGAACTGTACAGAGAAAAATTATAAGACACTAATGAAAGAAATCAAAGATGACATAAACAGATGGAGCGATATTCCATGTTCCTGGGTTTGAAGAATCGATATTGTTAAAATGACTATACTACCAAATGCAATCTACAGATTCAATGTGATCCCTATCAAATTACCAATGGCATTTTTCACAGAACTAGAACAAAATATTTCACAATTCATATGGAAACACAAAAGACCCTGAATAGCCAAAGCATCTTGAGAAAGAAGAATGGAGCTGGAGGAATCAAACTTCCTGACTTCAGATTATACTACAAAGCTACAGTCATCAAGACTGTATGGTACTGGCACAGAAACAGAAATATAGACCAATGGAACAAGATAGAAAGCCAAGAAATAAACCCATGTTCCTATGAGTACCTTATTTTTGACAAAGGAGGCAAGAATATACAATGGGGCAAAGACAGCCTCTTCAATAAATGGTGCTGGGAAAACTGGACAGCTACATGTAAAAGAATGAAATTAGAACACTTCCTAACACCATGCACAAAATAAACTCAAAATAGATTAAAGACCTAAATGTAAAACTAGAAACTATAAAACTCTTAGAGTAAAACATGGGCAGAACACTTGACACAAATCAAAGCAAGATCCTTCTATGATCCACCTCCTGGAGTAATGGAAATAAAAACAAAAGTAAAAAAGTGGGACCTGATTAAACTTAAAAGCTTTTGAACAGCAAAGGAAACTACAAGCAAGGTGAAAAGACAACCCTTAGAATGGGAAAAAATAATAGCAAATTAAACAACTGACAAAGGATTAATTTCCAAGATATACAAGCAGTTCATACAACTCAATACCAGGAAAACAAACAACCCAATCAAAAAGTGGGAAAAAGACCTCAACAGACATTTCTCCAAAGAAGACATAGAGATGTCTAACAAACAAATGTAATGATTTGACTTATATATATCATGAAATGTTTATCTGAAGTTTAGTGAACATTCATCATCTCATATAGATAAAGAATGAAAGAAAAAAATTTCCAAAGCAATCCCAACGAAAAAGACCAAAGGTGGAGGCATAATCCTTCCAGACTTCAGACTATATTACAAAGCTTCAGTAACCAAAACAGTGTGTTAATGGCACAGAAACAGACATACAGATCAATGGAACAGAATAGAGAACAGAAGGAAACCCGCATATCTACAGTCGATTTATCTGCAACAAAGAAGTCAAAAGAGGCAAGAACATATTATGCAGAAAAAACAGTCTCTTCACTGAATGGCGTTGGGGAAGTTGGACAGTTACATATAATTCAATCAAATTATAACACTTGCTCACACAGTATACAATAAACTCAAAATGGTTTAGCGACCTAAATATAAGGCCTGACAACATAAAACTAGAAGAGAACATGCTGCTGCTAAGTCGCTTCAGTCGTCTCCGACTCTGTGTGACCCCATAGATGGCAGCCCACCAGGCTCCCCTGTCCCTGGGATTCTCCAGGCAAGAACACTGGAGTGGGTTGCCATTTCCTTCTCCAATGCATGAAAGTGAAAAGTGAAAGTGAAGTCACTCAGTCGTGTCCGACTCCTAGCGACCCCATGACTGCAGCCTACCAGGATCCTCCGTCCATGGGATTTTCCAGGCAAGAGTACTGGAGTGGGGTGCCATTGCCTTCTCCAAGAAGAGAACATACACGAACTATTCTCTGACATAAATCATAGCAATATTTTATTTTATCACTCTTTCAAGGTAAAAAATAAAATAAAAAATAAACAGATGAGACATTCAAACATAAAAGCTTATGCACAGTGAAGGAAATTCAAAAGATAACCTACAGAATGGGGGAAAATATTTTCAAATGATGTGACTGAAGAGAGGTTAATATCCAAAACATACCAACAGCTCACACAACTCCATATAGGAAAAAAAAAAACCCCAAAACCAAAAAGTAGGCTGAAGATTTAACTAGACATTTCTCCAAAGGATACAGACAAATGGCCAACAGGCATATGAAAAGATGCTCAATATCACTAATTATTAGAGAAATGCCAATAAGAATCAAATGAGGTATCACGTCACATAGGTCAGAATATCTATCATCAAAAATGTCTGAAAATTGGACTTCCCTGGTGGTCCGGTGGTTACAAATCTGCCTGCCAGTGCAGGGGACCCTGGTTCAATCCCTGGCCTGGGAAGATCCCGCATGTTGGGAGGCAACTAAGCCCATGCTCCACAGCTACTGAGCCTACTACACTCTGGAGCCTGCAGGCCGCAACTGAGCCCATACGCCACAACTACTGAAGCCTGCGTGCATTGAGGCCATCCATGCTCTGCAACAGAGCAGCCTCTGTAATGAGAAGCCTGTGCATTGCAACTAGAGAATAGCTCGCCACAACTGGAGAAACCCTGCGTGCGGCAACAAAGACACAGCACAGCCAAAAATAGATAAAATTTTAAAAAAATGCCTTGAAAAGTGAAAGTGAAAGTCTCTCAGTCATGCCAGACTCTTTGTAAGCCCATGGACTGTACAGTCCATGGAATTCTCCAGGCCAGAATACTGGAGTGAGTAGCCTTTCCCTACTCCAGGGGATCATCCCAACCCAGAGGTCGAACCCAGGTCTCCTGCATTGCAGGCAGATTCTTTACCAACTGAGCTACTAGGGAAGCCCGTTACAAATAATAAATGTTGGAGAGGGTGTGGAGAAAAGGAAATACTCCTACATTGTTGCTGGGAATGTAAATTCTTGCAGCCACTACAGAAGACAGTATGGATATTCTTTGAAAAACTAAAAATAGAGCTACCATATGATTCAGCAATTCCACACCTGGGTATGTATATACCAGGAGATGACAAAAACTATAATTGAAAGAGATGCATGCATCCCAATGTCTGTAGCAGCATTGCTTACAATAGTCAAGATCTGGAAACAACCCAAGTGTCCATGAAAAACAACTGGATTAAGATGAGTGATATATATTCACAATGAAATACTGCTTAGCCATAAAAAGAATGAAATATTGGCATTTGTAGCCATATAGATGGACCTAGAGAATGTTATATTTAGTGAATGAATATATATGCAAAAGAGAAACAGGGTCCCCTGGAGGAGAAGTTACTTCCCAGGTGGTGCTAGAGGTACAGAACCTGCCTTCCCCAGCAGGAGGCAAAAGTGATGTGGATTTGATTCCTGGGTTGGGAAGATCCCCTGGAGGAGGAAATACATGGCAATCCATTACTGTATTCTTGCCTGGAGAATCCCATGAACAGAGGAGCCCGACAGGCTGCATACAGTCCACAGGGTGGTGAAGAGTCAGACACAGCTGAAGTGACTTAGCACATATATACATACATATATATATATATGTATAACTTGGCTGTGTATCAGCAACTATTGCAAATAAACTATACTTCAATTAAAAAAGAAGAAAAAGCATCCAAAATGTATTTTCACTATACTGAAAAATACTTTTTCCTTGTGATGATAACTCTTCAGATTTACTTTCTTAACAACTTTGACATAACAAACTCATGTCCATCGAGTCAGTGGTGCTGTCCAACCATCTCATCCTCTGTCATCCCCTTCTTCTCCTGCCCTCAATCTTTCCCAGCATCAGGGTCTTTTCAAATGAGTCCATTCTTTCCATCAGGTAGCCAAAGTATTGGAGCTTCAGCTTCAGCATCAGTCCTTTCAGTGAATATTCAGGACTGATTTCCTTTGGATCTCCTTTCAGTCCAAGGGACTCTCAAGAGTCGTCTCCAACACCACAGTTCAAAAGCATCAATTCTTTGGTGCTCAGCTTTCTTTATAGTCCAACTCTCATATCCATTCATGACTACTGGAAAAACCAAAGCTTTGACTAGACGGACCTTTGTTGGCAAAGTAATGTCTCTGCTTTTTAATATACTGTCTAGGTTGGTCATGGAGAAGGCAATGGCACCCCACTCCAGTACTCTTGCCTGGAAAATCCCATGGACGGAGGAGCCTGGAAGGCTGCGGTCCATGGGGTCGCTGAGGGTCGGATACGACTGGGCGACTTTACTTTCACTTTTCACTTTCATGCATTGAAGAAGGAAATGGCAACCCACTCCAGTGTTCTTGCCTGGAGAATCCCAGGGCCTGGGGAGCCTGGTGGGCTGCCGTCTATGGGGTCACACAGAGTCGGACACAACTGAAGTGACTTAGCAGCAGCAGCAGCAGCAGCAGCAGGTTGGTCATAGCTTTTCTTCAAAGAAGCAAGCGTCTTTAAATTTCATGGCTGCAGTCACCATCTGCACTGATTTTGGAGCCCCCCAAAATAAAGATATTACATTATCTTTAACTATATTCCCCACATGGTATATGTCATACTTGTAACTCATTTATTTTGAAGCTGTAAATTTGTACCTCTTAATCTCTTTCACGGACTTCCCTTGTAGCTCAGCTGGTAAAAATTTCGCCTGCGATACAGAGGACTCCGGTTCAATTCCTGGGTGGGGAAGATCCCCTGGAGACGGGATAGGCTACCCATTCCAGTATTCCAGAAAAGTCTTCTCCAGTATTCTAGAGAACCCCGTGGACAGAGGAGCCTGGTGGGCTACAGTCCATGGAGTTGCCAAGGATCGGACACGACTGAGGACTGAGCACGCACAGCATAATCTCTCTCGCATATTTCACTCATTCTCCTACCTCCTTGCTTCTGACAATTACTGGTTTGCTCTATGACAGCCATTCTGACAGGTATGAGGTGCTATCCCACTGTGATTTTGATTTGCATTTTCCTGATGATTAGTAAAGTTGAGCATCTTTTCATGTACCTGTTGGCCATCTATGTTTTCCCTGGGAGGGGGGATATGTATATATAACCTAAACTATAGGGCTTCTTTGAAATTCTTCTCCCTTGGTTCAATAATTTAAAAATATTTTTAAAAATTTTATCTTCCCTAGGCTACAGTCCGTGGGATGCCAAGAATCGGACATGGCTGAGCAACTAACACACACACACAATGACAATGTATATATTAAAGTTTTTCTTCCAATTACTCTGGTTCTCCTCAGTGGGATGACTGAATTAGATAAGTGAAAGTTCAGTCTACTCACCACTACCTATAGGCATGCACGCATGCTTGCGTGCGTGCTCAGTTGCTCAATCGTGTCTGACTCTTTGCAACCCAGTGGACTGTAGCCTGCTAGGCTCCTGTGTCCATGGAATTTTCCAGGCAAGAATACTGGAGTGGGTTGCCATTTACTACTGCAGGAGATCTTTCCGACCCAGGAATCAAACCCTCATCTCTTGCATCTCCTGCATTGGCAGATAGATTCTTTACCACTGCACCACCTGCGAAGCCCATAGTATATAATATTTCCAGAAAAGTGATTTTCTACTCCTTACCATACCTAATTTAGAAATTTGTGATATATCATTAAAAAACTAGTTATCTGCCTCTCTTCCCATACAGAGTTTACAAACTGGTTTAATTATGGAACTTACGTATTTATATCATATGACATGGTTTTGGAATAAGATGTTAAATGTTATGAAAAAATAGAGGGAAATAAGGGATTTGGGGAAGATGGCCACTGCTTTCACACTTGTTATTTGACTTCCATAACAATCCTGGAATATAGGAGAGCATTCACATATATACATTACTGCCCAGAGACTATAAGTGGCTTGGCTAAGGTCATAGATTTAGGGGCTAATTATGAGTTGGCAGAAATTATCACTCAAGCCTATTACTGTCCTTAACATTTCATTGTTTCCTCTGAGTTTGAGGATAATTACTGAAACATGATAAATGTTTTTCATTTAAAATGCTCTTTCTTCCATTGAAAACATATCCTTGTAACTATAGTATAGGAGATAGAAAATCATTATAATGTAACTAATAAATATTGAACTTGAGGCATAATCAAATGAAAGATTAGTCTAATTTGGAGAAAGGGGTTATAAAAAGGAAGACATGGTTTCAAATCCTGGCTTTCACTTACATTAGCTATATAGCCTTGGAAAAAATTATTTAAGCTCTCCAAAAGTACATTTCTTCATGTCTAGAATAATACCACCCACCTTAACAGGTGGATGTATGAAATAGAAGAGTTATATTAGATAATATAAAATAATATATTTTATCTAATAAATTATCTTATCTAATAAAATATATTATCTTATTTTATCTTATCTAATAATATATATTGTATAAATATTGTATATATATAAAATATAAATAATTATATATAAATATAAAATATATATTATATATAAATATAAAATATATATTATATATAAATATATATCTAATAAAATATATTAGATAGGATAAAAATGTCTCATGCATAACAGAGAATTTGTCTAACCTTTATCCCTGGTTCCTAGGAAAGTGAAAGTGGCTCAGTTGTGTTTGACTCTTTGCTACTCCACAGTCTGTAGCCTGCCAGGCTCCTTTGTCCATGGAATTCTCCAGGCCAGAATACTGGAGTGGGTAGCCTTCCCCTTCTCCAGGGGATCTTCCCAACTCAGGGATCAAACCCAGGTCTCCCACATTTCAGGCAGATTCTTTGCCATCTGAGCCGCCTTCCCTGTTGGCTCAAAATGGTTCCTGGGAGGTAGCATCTAAATCCTTGCAGTGTCTCTAGTGATAGGGGGATCTTTGCTGTTCTTGGTAGGCCCTGATAGTTTATGCTTATGTTGGACCACTAGATATTTTAAGCTAATGAGAAGACTCAGGATAGAGGCTGGTAGAAAGACCTAGAACCACATGAGTTTAGCCTGACCTCTAAGGAGGAGAGAGGGACTAAAGATTGAATTCAACTTCATGACCAATGATTCAGCCAATAATGTTGATATAATGAAGCCCCAATAAAAACTGACCTTGGGGCTCAGGTGAACTTCTCTGCGCTTAATGAATGGTTTGTATAGGGCTTTACATGTATCGTCACACGCTGATACACGTGGAGGGTGCTGTGTCCTGACTCCAAGGAGAGAGAACAATGAAAGCTTTATATTTATGCCTCCCAGAGCTCACTGACTTTGTCTCTCCCCTTCGCTGGTTCTGATTTTACTTCAAAAAACCTGTAGCTAAGCGTTTCTGAATTCTGAAGTTTTCTAACAAATTATTAAACCTGAGGGGGTAGTGGAAATCCCTAAATCTGGCCACCTGGTCTGACTTCTGAGGGTTTCTGTAGCTCTCTGAGGACCTCTGAAGTTGTGCTGGTACCTTAAGCAAGGATAGTCTTGTTTAGGACCGTCCTCTGAACCTGTGAAGTTTGGCCAAACTCTGGGTAGTTGATATCAGAAATCATCGTAATCACCTAGAATAGTGTTCAACAAACAATAGGTGTTAACAGTTATCATCATTGGTAATCAAAAATATAATTTCTTTAAGAATACACACTCTGTCACAACCACATATGGATTAGGTTTAGTCATGTATATGATTTAGGGAATAATTAATGAATTTGTTGAAAATAATTTTTGTACAATCAAAATGTACAATCACGGAGTATTTTTACTCCTCTTAGGTGATATAGCCTCTTAGGATGATTTAGTTGACTAAAGTTCAAAACTGCTCTTCTGTTATGTCATATTGTATCATAGCAAAAGCAATTCTTCCTGGATTACTTTCTTAAAACCTACATTTTTAAAAACCTCTTTATTCATTTATTTTTTAAAATATAAATTTATTTATTTTAATTGGAGGCTAATTACTTTACAATATTGTATTGGTTTTGCCATACATCAACATGAATCTGCCACGGGTATACACGTGTTCCCAATCCTGAACCCCCCTCCCACCTCCCTCCCCATACCATCCCTCCAGGTCATCCCAGTGCACCAGCCCCAAGGATCCTGTATCATGCATCGAACCTGGACTGGTGATTTGTTTCATATATGATATTATACATTCACGGAAACCCTTCTCTGTGTTAAGGATAGTGCTTAGACAGAGATGCAAAGTCAAATAAGATAAGATCTCTTATCGAATGGAAGACATTGCATATTGATGCAAACTGCACTGTAATAAGTGTTTTAACATAGTTACAAAGTAAGATCCCATGGGAGTCCAGGGATTCTTGACATAATGCAAATGTTACAAGTGAAATTCTTTATAAATTGTTGTTGAGAATTTCTTCTCTTTACTGTTGTGCAATGCAAATAATCAATTACATCACAGTTTCTCAATCTGTGATTCTTTTTTGTTGTCTCCTAGAACATTTTCCCCTCCTGTTTATGTTTCTTTGAAAAATCTTTGTGGAAATATCCTTATTACTCCAAATTATATTTTAGAAGTATTATTTCACTCCAAATCAGTGTTAGGGGAAAGGGATATAAAAACCATGCGATAGATAATAGTTGTCACTCCATGACTTGAGTCTGAAATAGTTTCTCTTATTGATGAAGAGAAAACTAAACATATATAACTTTGCTATTATATTTAAGGACATCTGTCTTTGTTTAGAACAGACTGGATTAAGATGAAATGGAATATGTAAAACTTAAGAGGATGTGTGATCAAAAGATGAAATGTTTATCGTATAGTGTTTATCGTATTCTTGAAAGTGGAAACAGGAAACCGACAAAACAAAAATCTCTTTCACTGGATGTCTGGAAAATATACCTGATCAATTCTGTGAAAACACTGGCAATTTTGTGCCTTCAGAACTCAAGACACAGGAACTAGTGTCATCTGGTCAACATCATGATTACACATTTCCAATAAGCAAGTTTAGGGACAAATGACAAAGGGCCTTGACTTCCAGGTTTTATACTTCTAATTCTCATAGACATTACTCTTTCGGTGAAGGCAGGCGAAATGATCGAGCAAACAATCTGCTTTCTTGATTGAGTCTGAGTGAGAAAACATAAATCAGGTGTACTCTCTTAGATATCATCATTTATGTTGGTGAAACCTGAGGGAGGCTCTCTAGTGATGCTTCCAGTTTGCAGAAGGGAAGTCCTCTTGGTCCAGAAGTACTGAAGGTTAATTGAACGGCCCCTCATGCTGCTACCAGCTGGACACATCACCCTGAACACATCACTTGGTCCTTTTCTACTCTAACTAATGATAACAATAATACTTATCAAGCACTTATTTTGATTCAGGCTTGGGTTATGTTCTTTACTTGATTGAACTTACTTAATCATTGCAACAACCCTGTAAAGTTTCTTTCTCTACATTTTTCCAGATGGAAAAAGAGAGGCTAAAGAAATAAAATGTGATTTGTTTAGCAGAGATTCTAAGGGAAAGACAAAGAATGAGAGTCTAAATCTCCTCAACTCCCGAGTCTGTGCTCCCAACCATGTTGTTCTGTGACTTTATCTGCATAACCCACTTCACCGTGGTTTTGTGAAGTTCAGCGATATATGATCAACTTGGTGTCCCAAATCTAAGTTACCTATCCGAGCACAAAGGCCTGAAGATTACCCAGTATGGCCCCCAACGTTCTGGCAAGAGGCTTTCTCACTACCATTCTCCTACTTGTCCTAGAGGCCCCGCTTTGGCTTTATGAAGGCTTTGGGATTTGGATATATTCTTGGAACCATGTAAAGTCCTCATTCCTGGTGACCATGTAAAGCCACCGTCTAAACAATACCTTTAGTATGGTCCTTGGCTGGGTCTACTTACCTGCTTTGTTTCAAGCCAAGGCCATTCTTCCTTCGATTCCCCAGCCCCGACTGACTTGCTCTTTCTTTCTGACTCCCTCACTATATCCTCTATTTTATCACATGAACACACCTTCCCACCAAAACTCTCTATTTTCATTGCTTTCATTTGCTTTGTTGGTCCCTTAAACTCAGAGTTAGAATTAATATCAAAGAAAAATGCTTTATTTCTTAGAAGTAAAAAAAAAATCTGAAACTTCAAATACTCTTAGGAAATGTGGAGAAATATATGCATTCTATCTCTCTAATGCATCACAGAAAAGAAAGATGAGCAAAACAGTTGTATCTATAATAAAGCAGGTTGAATGCTCATACCCTGTCACATATGTGAATGCTTTGAAAACTGAAAAGTGATCCAGAAATGTAAAGAAATGCAAAAACATTGAATTGCCTCCAAGACTTGGTAAATGCTATTGGAATACTACTTTGATTTAGTGATATTTTCCAAATTTCTTCATTTAAGTGAATCACAGGAGTTGGTAGGCAAGAATGGGCACACACATCTAATGATTAATTAGAATCCCTAATAATAATGTGTACTTTTGCAGGTGAGTATGTTGGTTAATAAACATACAGCATATGATAGTACCAAAAATTTATACATATTTAAACTTTATCGACTTGTTTAGAAATCAAATGATTAGTTGTTATTTAGTCACTAAGTTGTGACTTACTGTGTCCAACTCTTTGTGACCCCATGGACTGTAGCCCAACAGGCTCCTCCATCCATGGGGTTTTCCAGGCAAAAATATTGCATTTCCTTCTCCAGGGGATCTTCCTGACCCAGGGATCAAACCCACATCTCCTGCGTTGGCAGGTGAATTCTTTACCACAGAGCCATCAGGAAAGCCCCAATTACGAGTACAATGGCCCTAATAGGATTAGACTGTTACATTGCAGTTTTGGAGTGATAAAGAAATGCTGTCTTTAAAAGAAACAAAGTTTAACTGAAAATATACTGAAAACTAAGCATCCATTTCTGCCACAGATGTTAAAAATGGAATAATTAAATATAAAATGAAACAAATACTCCTGAGTCATGATTCATCCCCCTCATTTGATAAGAAACTGATATGTCTCTATGGTAACAGTAAAACTGCTATTAGGGAATGATCACTTCTGTGTGTGTGTGTGTGTGTGTGTGTGTGTATTCGTGAGCATGCAATTAAGAAGCATATTGTTAGGAATAAGAAAGAAGCTTCAATGAGTTGCCTGTAGGATCAAATGAGGTAAAGGATAACAATGAAACAAAGGAAATATCTAAGAGAAGAGATGAAGAAATAAATGGGAAGTGATCAAGATATTGTATATTTAAACACAAAGAAAAGAGAAATTCATGAAGGAAAAGGGTTTCATTCTCCATAATGAAAAATGGGGTTTGTCTTTCAAGTTTGTGAGGTCGAACAAGGCGGAACAAGAATGGTGGCTGAATCACTTGAGGCCACATAGCTAGTGCCTGAGATCAGGTTTGTCTCATGATGTTGTTGTCCTTCTCAAGTGGCTCAGCAGTAAAGAATCTGTCTGACAATGCAAGAGACACAGGAGACGTGGGTTCAGTCCCTGGGTCGGGAAGATCCCATGGAGGAGGAAACAGCAACCACTCCAGTAATTGTGCCTGGGAAATCCCCTGGACAGAGGAGACGGCGGGCTACAGTCCTAGGGGTCACAGAGTCAAGCATGACTGAGTGGATAAACACCATTATTGTCGTTGTTCAGTCAGTAAGTTGTGCCCCCCTCTTTGCAACTTCATGGACGGCAGAACCCCAGTCCTATCCTCCCCTACCCTTCACTATTTCTTTGAGTTTGCTCAAATTCATGTCCACCGAGTTGGTGGTGCTATACAACCATCTCATCCTCTGCCACCCTATTCTCTGTCTGCCCTTAGTCTTTCCCAGCATCAGGATCTTTCTCAATGAGTTGGCTTTTCACATCAGGTGGCCAAAGTATTGGAGTCTCAGCTTCAGCATTAGTCCTTCCAATGCATAGGCAGGACTGCTTCCCTTTAGGAAGGACTGGTTTGATCTTGCAGTCCAAAGGACTCTCAAGAGTCTTCTCTAGCATCACACTTGGAAAGCATCAATTCTTTGGCCCTCTGCCTTCTTTATGGCTCAGCTCTCACATCAGTACATGACTACTGGAAAAATCATAGCTTTGACTATATGGACTTTGTTGGCAAAATGATGTCCCTGCTTTTTAATATGCTATCTAGGTTTGTCATAGTTTTTCTTTCAAGAAGCAAATATGTTTTAATTTCATGGCTGCAGTTACTGCCTGCAGTGATTTTGGAGCCCAAGAAAATAAAATATGTAACTGCTTCTACATTTGCCTCTTCTGTTTGCCATGAAGTGATGGGACCGGATGCCACTATCATAGCTTTATGAATGTTCGGGTTCAAGCCATCCCTTTCATTCTCCTCTTTTAACCTCTTCAAGAGGCTCTTGAGTTCCTCTTCACTTTCTGCCATTAGAATATTATCATCTGCATATCTGAGCTTGTTGGTATTTTCCTGGCAACTTTGATTCCAGCTTGTGATTCATCCAGCCTGGCATTTCACACGACGTACTCTGCATAGAAGTTTAAAATGCAGGATAACGATATACAGCCTTGTCCTACTCTTTTCCCAGTTTTGAACCAGTCCATTGTTCCATGTCTGGTTCTAACTGTTGCTTTTTGACCTTCATACAGATTTCTCAGGAGGCAGGTAAAGTGGTCTGGTATTTCCATGTTGAAGAATTTTCCAGTTTGTTGTGATCCACACAGTCAAAGGCTTTAATGTAGTCAATGAAGCAGTAGTATATGTTTTTCTGGAATTCCCTTGCTTTCTCTATGATCCAACAAATGTTAGCAATTTGATCTCTAGTTCCTCTTTTTGTAAACCCAGCTTGTACATCTGGAAGTTCTCAGTTCATGTACTGCTGAACCCTAGCTGAAGGATTTTGAGTGTAATCTTACTAGCATGTGAAATGAGTGCAATTGTTTGAATATTCTTTGGCATTGCCCTTCTTTAAGATTGGGATGAAAACTGACCTTTTCCAGTCCTGTGTCCACTGCTGAGTTTTACAAATTTGCTGGCATATTGAGTGCAGCACTTCACAGCATCATCTTTTAGGTTTTTAAATAGCTTGGCTGGAATCCCATCACCTCCACTAGCTTTGTTCATAGTGATGCTTCCTAAGGCCCACTTGCCTTCACATTCCAGATGTCTGACTCTAGGTGAGTGATCATACCATCATGCTTTTCCCAGTTATTAAGACCTTTTTTTGCATATTTCTTTCATGTGTTCTCACCACGCCTTCTTAATCTCTTCTGCTTCTGTTAGGTCCATACCATTTCTGTCCTTTATTGTGCCCATCCTTGCACGAAATGTTCTCTTGACATCTCTAATTTTCTAAAAGAGATCTCTTATCATTCCCATTCTATTGTTTCCTTCTATTTCTTTGCATTGTTCATTTAAGACCTAATCTCTCCTTGCTACTCGCTGGAACTCTGCCATTCATTTGGGTGTACCTTTCTTTTTCTGCCTTGCTTTTCACGTCTCTACTTTCCTTAGTTATTTGTAAAGCCTCTTCAGACAACCACTTTGCCTTCTCACATTTCTTTTTCTTTGGGATGGTTTTGGCCACTGCCGCCTATACTATGTTATGAACCTTTATCCATAGTTCTTCATGCACTTTGTGAATCAGATCTAATCCCTTGAATCTATTCACCATCTTCACTGTATAATCATAAGGAATTTAACTTAGTTCATCCTGCACAGCCTAGTGATTTCCCCTACTTTGTTCAATTTAAGCCTAAGTTTTGTATTAAGGAGCTCATGATCTGAGCCACAGTCAGCTCCAGGTCTTGTTTTTGCTGACTGTATAGAGCTTCTCCATCATTGGCTGCAAAGAACACAATTAATCTGAGTTTGGTATTGACCATCTGGTTATGTCTATGAGTAGGTTTGTCTCTCGGCTTGTTGGGAAACAGGATTTGTTTGGTCACTGAATTCTCTTGACAAAACTCTGTTAGACTTTGCCCTGCTTCATTTTCTACTCCAAGACCAAACTTACCTGTTACTCTGGGTACTAGAGTGGTTTGCCAGTCCCTCCTCCAGTGGGCCATGTTTTGTCAGAACACTTCGTTGTGACCTGTTGTCCATCTTGGGTGGCTCTGTGTGGCATGGCTTATAATTTTATTGAATTGTGCAAGCCCCTTTGCCACAACAAGACTGTGATCCATGAAGGGAGGCATGATTTTAGAGAAGAATTTCATGGCCATAATATTGCTAGTTTGTTTCAGGAGTGAAGTAAAGGGGTAAAACAGTTGAATTTGAAAGAGTTGGTTGGGCCACCTAGACTATAGATAGCAGGGTAGAGGCAAATAAACATTTTTTTCATACTTTGCATCTCTGGGGTAGTTTTGGGTAAATGGGGGTTTGACAGCCTTTGGAATTGTAAGGCAACATAGCAGCACTCTATATCTTGCATGAAAGAGTCCAGAAAAGTTCATGCAGTGGGGACTCTAACAGCTGAGTCAGGGAAACCTGCAGGGAAGAGAAAGAATGGACTCCCATTCTACACCCATCTTCCCGGCAACCTCTTCCTATTTGAAGAAATATCCAGGTCCTTCCATTGGGAGAATCCTCCAGTAGAGGGAAAAGGAATTCAAGAGGAAGATACAAATTTTCTGGGACTCCAGTCTCTGATGATCTTTTTGTTGCCACTAATGGTCCTGAAAGAATCAGCAAAAGGCTTTGTTGTAGAGATACTGATTTCAACCTTCAGTTCAGTTCAGTTCAGTTGCTCAGTCATGTCCAACTCTTTGCGACCCCATGAATCACAGCACGCCAGGCCTCCCTGTCCATCACCAACTCCCGGAGTTCACTCAAACTCATGTCCATCGAGTCAGTGATGCCATCCAGCCATCTCATCCTCTGTCGTCCCCTTCTCCTCCTGCCCCCAATCCCTCCCAGCATCACAGTCTTTTCCAATGAGTCAACTCTTTGCATGAGGTGGCCACAGTATTGGAGTTTCAACTTTAACATTAATTTTTCCAATGAACACCCAGGACTGATCTCCTTTAGAATGGACAGGTTGGATCTCCTTGCAGTCCAAGGGACTCTCAAGAGTCTTCTCCAACACCACAGTTCAAAAGCATCAATTCTTCAGCTCTCAGCTTTCTTTACAGTCCAACTCTCACAACCATATATGACCACTGGAAAAACCATAGCCTTGACTAGATGGACCTTTGTTGGCAAAGTAATGTCTCTGCTTTTGAATATGCTATTTAAGTTGGTCATAACTTTTCTTCCAAGGAGTAAGCGTCTTTTAGTTTCATGGCTGCAATCACCATCTGCAGTGATTTTGGAGCCCCCCAAAATAAAGTCTGACATTGTTTCTACTGTTTCCCTATCTATTTCCCATGAAGTGACGGGACCAGATTTCAACCTTAGTGTCTTTCTTTTCCCTTTCATTGCTAGTAAAGAGCACAACCTCAGGCACTTTGGTGTCAAAAAACTGGGATAGTTTTAGATATTTCTACCTCCTTTGCAAAAAAGGGAAAAAAAATGCATAAGGATGGTTTCTTGAATGGTTTAATAGTCTTTTATTTGGAAAATTTAGCATGTATTAAATTATTGCTTCTGTATTACTTAAAAATAGAATAGTGCTGGAAAGTTTATAATAAAGTACTATTCAGAAATGTGTCTTCACTTTAGCACCATCAAACTCCATTGTTCTTGGTGTCTCCAGTCTGGAGTCTTTCAGAATCAGTTTCTCAGAGACTAATCATCTGGTTTTCTAAACAAGGTAGAAAAAGGTTAATACCTGGCTGTGTATGGTAAGGAGGGGCATGAATAGGAAGAAGGCATCTGATTACTTCATATGCAGATTTTTCAACCAATTCTCACCTCACTAGGGCCAACCAATATGTCCAGTGTCTCAAGTTTCAAATCTTCCATGATCTACATAGAAAACCCCACTTTTCAGCTTGTCTCCAACTGTAAATTTTTACATTTCAACTGTTTTTTACTTAGTAAGTCAGTTGACGCCTCACTATATGCTTTCAATTTGTTAATATTTGTTGACATTTTTCAGTTACTCTCACCTCTACTCATTTTTCCTTTTTTCTTAGGATTTATAACCTTAAAAAAAATAGTATTGACATTCTAATATGCATTATTTCCACTAGGAGCAGAGATAAACACATTTGACATGTCTGATTGGAAATCTTCACTGATGCTTTACACACTGGAATGTGTAGGATTAGATGAGAAAATTTGTGACAAGTATTTAGAAAACATTTTGCTGAATTTTTCTGGTCTCCAAATTCCTCTGAATTGTGTAGCAGACAGCACTCATCTTTCACTTTTCCATTGTCAGTCATTCTTCAGTCCTTGAACTCTGTGGCCAATCTTTTTTCTCAGTTATGGAAATACCAATAACCCCAAGATCAACATTTTTTCTTGAGCGCCAGAGCCAAAACTGATGGCCTTCAAGCTTTCTCCACTTAGAATTCCCAGAGGCAACTCAAAACTAAAAATTTTTAGTGTGGCTCACCTCCATCCTATCTAGACCCTAAACTTTTCTCTTGTTTTATTTGCTACTTTGGTACACACTGCCACTGTTTAATCAGTTTCCAAAACAGACAACTGGTCCTCATTCATATCTTCTTTTGTCTCTTCCCTGATCCCAACATGCAACTAAACCCCAGCTCTACTCATTGTTACTCAATTATTTGTGGTCTTTGCCTTTTCCAACTTCCTCTGTTTCTTAGTGAGGTTCCAGAAATAACTGTCTCATAGCTAATCTATCTATCTTTAGGTCTTTTTCATTCCTGTTGATTTTCCGCATTAGTCAGAATGATCTTTCTAAAGCATAAGTTTGATTTTTAAATTTTCTTACTTGAAACTTTTTAATAGCTCTCCACTATACTAAAAATAAAGTTCAAATTTCATATTATAATCTGGGTCCCCTTTATCAAGTGTGCAGTCTCAATTCTCATTACTTTTTATCATCGAGCTCTACTCTCCAGTACTTAAAAAAAAAATTTAGTTGTCTGAATATACCATGCTCATTTTCACTGTTGGTTTTTTAACATGTATTTTTCTTCTCTTCCTAAAACATCATCTTTCCTTCCCCTTTCCAACATAATCAGGTAGTTGTTGAGTTAAATCTTACTTATCTTTAAAACAACATTTAGAGGTGATATCTTTGGGGACAATTTATCTGACATACCCTCATTCAAGAGTAGTTATTTTCCCCATGTATTTTGTTAGCCCTTTGTTTATTAATTTTGATATTTATCATCTTACATTTTGTATCTCCCATTAGACTAGCTCTTTGAATGCTGGGACTGTATCTGGTATATTATTTTATCTCAGATACTATAATTTTTAGCATTATAAAATCTTAATAATGCTTATAAGGGTCTATTAGATGAATTAATGAAATAACTACCTGGTTCAGTAGCATTCTCTTTGTTACTGGTCTTGTTCTGATCACATACTCTGACCCTGCTATGTTTTTCCCTCTTTTCCCTCCTTCCCTCCTTTCTTCCTCTCCTTTCTCCCTCCTTCCATCCTTTCTTTCCTTTCTTCTTTTTCTTCTTTATTTCATATTGAAACTATTATTTTCTAGTTTTGATTATTTGCTTCTCAGTCTTGATACTTATTCTCTGTTTCTGGGTCCTTATCAAACCTCAGGACCATGCTTTGTCTGCTTGTTGACATTTTGGTTATGAATTAATTATTCAGGGACATTTATTAAACATTTTCTGTGAGTTAGGTATAGTGCTTTCTTGACCGTAAAGTGCTGAACAAGATTGGCTTAGTCTCCACATTCATAGAGCAAAGATGCTTCTTGGAGGAAATTAGGGGTAGATAACTCGGCTGTATGGTCAAGGCAGTCAAGGCAGTCTTTCCAGTAGCCATGTATGGATGTGAGAGCTGGACCATAAAGAAGGGAGAGCACCGAAGAATTGATGCTGTTGAACTGTGGTGTTGGAGAAGACTTTTGAGAGTCTCTTGGACAGAAAGGAGTTAAAACCAGTCCATCCTAAAGGAAATCAATCCTGAATATTCATTGGAAGGACTGATGCTGAAGCTGAAGCTCCAATACTTTGGCCACCTGGTGTGAAGAGCTGACTCATTTGAAAAGACCCTGATGCAGAAGGAGAGGGTAACAGGATGAGAAGGCTGGGAGGCATCACCGGTTCAATGGGCATGAATGTGGGCAGACTCCACGGGACAGTGAGGGGCAGGGAGGCCTGGCGTGCTGAAGTCCATGGGGCCACAAAGAGTTGGACATGACTTGGTGACTGCACAATAACAGCTTGCTCTTTAGGTTCACAGATCCATAGATAGAGAGGAATTATGTCCCAGGAACTATATCTGATGAATTACTTCCAGGACTATATCATCTTCACCTGGACCTGATTTAGAGATGGAAATTTTGGCTTTGAACTGATGTTGTGTTAGGATACCATACCAGGATGTTATAAGAAGAATCTTGGGAGGGGAGTGAATGTATTTTGCTTGTGAGAGGGGTGTATCAATAAATCATTAGAGGTCAAAGGGCAGACTGTGGAGAACAGACTTTAAGATGACCCCAATTATTTCCAACCCCTGATGTTCTTACCCTTATATAATCCCCTCCATTTGAGTGTGAGTGGTACCTGTGACTTGCTTCTAAACAATGGAACGTGGCAAAGGTGATGGGAGGGCATTGCCATGATTATGTTATATAAAGCTCTATTTTGTTAGCAGACTTATTCTAAAGCCTCTCTCTCTTGCAGGCTTTAAAGAATTAAGGGAGCCATGTGGCAAGAAGCAGTCTCCAGTTGACAGCAAGAAACTGAGATCTTCGTTCTCACAGTTACAAGGAACTGGCTCCTGCCAACAGCCTAAGTGAGCCTAAGTGAAGTCTACCTCAGCCAAGTGTCCAGATGTGACAAAAATACTTGCAGACATCCTTAAGTTCAGGCCTGCAGTGGATGTAGCTTAGTCTGTCTGAACTCCCAACTCACAGAAACTGTGAGATAACCGATGTGTGCTGTGTTATGCTGCTAAGTTTGATCTATAGCAGTAGAAAACTAATATATGAAGAAAGAACATGAACAAAGAGATAAAAAGATTTTTAAAAAAATTACAGTACAAGGGGGTGACAGAGGATGAGATGGTTGGATAGCATCATCTACTCAGTGGACATGGGTTTGAGCGAAGTCCAGAAGATATTCAAGGACAGGGAAGCCTGGATGCGGTTGCGAAGAGTTGGATACCACTGAATGAATGAACAAAAACAACAAAACTGACCAGAAAGCCCAGAGCTGCTAAAGCCAGACGTGTCCCAACTGTAGGAGCAGTTGTTTTTTCAGATATTTCATGGGCGCTCAATTTAGGAAGCTGTACATTTAGGAGGCGTCACTTCACCGTCTGTACACACACGAAGAATGATTTCATCTCTTCTTCTTTAATCACACAGCCCCTAGGGCTCAGAGCTCTGGTTTCATCCCCACCTCTGCATGTGTTTCTCCCATCAAATTCCGTTTCAGAGGTTCCCAAACATGAGCCAGCATCCCTGGTTCCTCCCTCCCGTTCCCTCACAGCCAACAGCGGTCGCCTCCCTGGGTCTGCTCTCCAAACCTTAAGTTCCTGCCCAGGGCCCCCTGTACGCCCTGGCAGTCCCTCGTCGTAGGGGTGGGGAGCACAGGGTTGTGGCACAGAACATCTGAGTAGGTCTTCCTCCGTCCTTTCTGCCATCTACCTGGGGCTGGGCTCCCCTCTGAGCCCCTGCAACTCCCCTTCTGGCCCAGCTGTTCTCCCCCGCTGGGGACAGGGCTTCTCCGGATGCAGGAACCTCGCCCCTGCTTCAGCTTTTTGCCAGGGCACGAGTCCTGTCCTGCTTCCTCATCTCTTCTCTTTCCCTGCTTTTTTCTTTCATCTTACCTGTTTGCATGGGGATCTTTCTTATCCTTTTAGGTGTCCGCGGTCCTCTGCTAGCGTGAAGCAGGTATAATGCGAGAATCCTTTCATGTGTATATTTTAAAAAATATTTATTCACCTGGCTGTGAATAAATATTTTTATTTATTTATTGTATTTATTTATGTATCAGGTCTTGGTTGTAGCACGCGGGATCTCTAGTTGGGGTGTGCGGGTTAGTTGCTCTGCGGCGTGTGGGGTCTTAGTTCCCTGATCCGGGATCAAGCTCGAGTCTCCGACCCTGGGAGCTGGATTCTTAACCCCCAAACCATCAACGCAGTCCCTGTATATGTATTCTTGGTGAGTTTGTGGGGAGAGATGAGCTCCGTATCCTCCTCGTCCTCCACCCTCTTGGAAAAGCCCCTTACAGTATTTTTCGTTTCAATGATCAGTCGTGGAGAGCCAGTCGGAGCAACAGGTAGGGATTTATCTGCGGCCTCCATGCTGCGGACTGGAGCAAGCGAGCGTGTGCACACGCAGGGATGTGTGCGCGGGTATCGGCTGCTCTTACCACGGTCAGAGGCAGGGTCGAGTCCAAGCTGACACCATTCCCTCCAAGTGTGCCTGCCCTCCTCTGGCAAGGGCCGCCTCTACCCTGTTGAGAGCAGGGCTGGAGCCAAGCGTTGGAGTTGGCACCCAGTGCGGGCTGGGTGCGCCCCGGGGTGGGCCAGGAAACCACGAGGGCCCGAGGCAGTTTTCAGCCTGCGGCCTCCCTGCTGTCAGCAGGAGTAAGCAGGCATGTGTATGTGCTATTGAAGAGCAGTCTCGGTTTCTGACAGCCCTCCCTTACGTCCGACCACTGGTTTCAAGCTAGCTGAGGGGAATTGTCTTTCCGGTGTTGGGCCCCAGGGCAGGGTGGCCTCCTATGTGACTCAAGACTCTTGCTTCCCAGGGAAGATCCCTGAGTCCATGATATCCCCTCCTCTTCTGTGTCCCTTTCTGTGGGTTCAGATTCAGACCATTCCCTTTTCTGCTTTTCCTATCGGACTTCCTGTGGGTCTTCTTTGTTTCCTCCGCCAGGTAAGCATCTTTCTAGTTTCCATGTTATTTTCAGTAAGAGAGCAATTCATGGAGGGGATGTGAGTTCAGTGTCTTCCTACTCTGCCCTCTTGATCTCCACTCCCAGTAGATAAGCAGTTTTGAATTAAGACATGCTAGGGAAATAATTAAGAAAATATTACAGATAGAAAATTGAGATACTATATACTTTGGATGGGACAATCAGGAGAAGATGTTCCATTGGCCAAAACTCAGAAAGTGAAGAGGAGCTAGCAGTCTTAGAGTGGAGTGGAAGGTAGAAAGACATTTCAGCAGAGAGAATGGTTGATGGAAATGCTGTGAAATGTTAAATAACTTGACCCATTGGAAGAAATAAAGGAGGTCACTATATAAGAAAGAGGTAGAGTTGTGTTTTCCATATGTAGATTATTGGACCAAGTCATAAGGAATTTGGATTTCATTTGCAGTGCACAGGGAAGTCTTTGAAGAATATTTAGCAGAGAAATGAAAAGATTTCCCCCCTAGCTACTTTATGAGAAATGGAGTAAAGTTGGGGCCAAAGGACAGGGCAAGAATAAAAGTGACTATGCATGAAAATTGATCATAACTTGGATGTTTGCTTTAGAAGAGAAGATAAATTCTTCTCAGAGGTCAAGATAAGGCACAAACTCTTCTATTGCATTCATAAGACTCTTCCTGGTCTGGCTCTTGATTACTCCTTTATCTTCAGCTCTCAACTTTTCCTCTGGGGAATTTCTGTCCCTTCCTTCACACTGAATCTCTGCCAGCTTTTGATATCAGCTCTCTCTGAAGACAAGGAATCTGACTGGAACTTCTTGTTTATTATAAATTGCATATTGTGTCCTTCATACTTTCTGTGTATCTTCCAGGCCCTTGGATACCTGCTACCGCTGTTCATCCTGATGCTTCCTGAGGCACAAGCTTGCCAAAATAGCATTAGGAAAAGAAAAGATTTAAAGACATAAAGAAAAATAAAAACCACCTTGTGAAACATTCTGGCAAAATTAATATTCAAGTCATTTTGGGGATGTGTCAATTTATCTGCTATAGTGACCACTTCTCCTTTTGGTGAATTCTGAATGTCCCTATTTATTATATTTAATAAGCAAGAGAAGATGGAACAGGATGTGTGCCAAAACAAAAGATGTAGAAGAAGTCATGTAATTGATCACATTTACATTCCTAGAAATAACACATTTGCAATTTAGCCTGGCCTTTGGAATATGAGAAATGAAAAGAATAAACAATTCATTGATGTACATCTACAAGGACTATTTTGTTTCTCAGTTTGTTCAGCATGTTTAAGGGCTTCTGAGGAATGTATGTAAACTAACATGGGGTGAATATCCGTATATAACCAGATAATAATTTTTATTTCATATAGACAATGTGGCCTCCTTTAAAGAAAAAAATACATATTTATATCAGTATCTTAAACTGAAATTTACATGAAATATTACAAGAAATTTCTCTACTTTTAAAGTACTAAATTTCACAGACAGTAGTACTCAACCATTGTGAGGTGGCTATTATTATGGGAATGTTTTCTCTTGTCAGAATGTTCCAGAACCTCAATCACTATACTTAAAATACAGTGAGTCCCAATGAGTCCAACCTAACTATCCAAGCTCATAAACGTCTACATCCATTATTGCCTAATGCACATAATCTGAGAACATGAGATCATTTATAATTTATTTCCTCTCATCCACTATCCCTTGTCAGGCTTACAATTTACTTATTAAGTTTGTTTAAAATGCAGATTATGGCTCAGTAGATCTAGAGAAAGATTCTGCATTGCTAAGAGCCTCTATGGTGATGTGGATGAGGCTCATCTGTGTCAGAAATTTTCAGTAGCAATGATTCAGTTCCCTAACTATTTTTGTTTCTTTCAGATGATCTAACCTTGCAGATTTCTTCTACATGGAATCTCTATGCATGGGACAACTCCAACTCATTTTCGTATCTTCAGGTCAAATCTTATCACCTATGTAAAGGAGTTTTTTCATGTTAAGAGAGAGAATTCTAACTCCCTACTTTAACGAGTTTCCCTTACCCTTAAAATAAAATGCAAAGTTCTTTCCAGATCAACTCCTTTCCTACTATTTTCCTCTTGTTCACTCCAGCACACTGGTCTTGCTCTACTATGACATACCAAACATGCTCTAGTTTTAGGGATTAAAAAATGCTCTTCCTGCCCCCTATTCTCCTGGCTTGATCCCTCATTTTATTCAGGCCTTTAGTCAAACATCACCTCCTGAAACAGGCTGTCACATTGAGTTGACCTCTATACAAAGCTGTCTGAAAGGGATTGAAATGGAGCCCCAAATCCAGACTCTGCTTGGTTTGCTAGCCCAGAGTAATTAAGGTTAGTCTGATAGCAGAGGGCAAAAGGAGTAGACAGACAAATCAGAAAACTCTTGCAGTAAATCTAAGGTGAGAAATGAGAGGCTAGACTGTGGTAATTGCCATGGACGCAGAGAGCCACGGTGGTTCACAAGAAGGGTTGCAAGTGCTTGAAGGAAGGTCTGCCTTTTTCTGATGTGCTCAAAAGATAGTATATAGGCCAGCAACTTCCCAGATCTCCAAGTGGCCTTCATTGACAATGCAAGGTAAAAGAGCAACCCACTCACTATTTCTGTCTCCTTCAGTTCAGTTCAGTTCAGTTGCTCAGTCGTGTCCGACTCTTTGTGACCCCATGAATCGCAGCACGCCAGGCCTCCCTGTCCATCACCAACTCCCGGAGTTCACCCAGACTCACGTCCATCGAGTCAGTGATGCCATCCAGCCATCTCATCCTCTGTCGTCCCCTTGTCCTCCTGCCCCCAATCCCTCCCACATCAGGGTCTTTTCCAATGAGTCAACTCTTCGCATGAGGTGGCCAAAGTACTGGAGTTTCAGCTTTAGCATCATTCACTCCAAAGAAATCCCAGGACTGATCTCTTTCAGAATGGACTGGTTGGATCTCCTTGCAGTCCAGGGGACTCTCAAGAGTCTTCTCCAACACCACAGTTCAAAAGCATCAATTCTTTGGCACTCAGCTTTCTTCACAGTCTAACTCTCACATCCATACATGACCACTGGAAAAACCATAGCCTTGACTAGATGGACCTTTGTTGGCAAAATAATGTCTCTGCTTTTCAATATGCTATCTAGGTTGGTCATAACTTTTCTTCCAAGGAGTAAGAGTCTTTTAATTTCATGGCTGCAGTCACCATCCGCAGTGATTTTGGAGCCCCCCAAAATAAAGTCTGACACTGTTTCCACTGTTTCCCCATCTATTTGCCATGAAGTGATGGGACCAGATGCCATGATCTTCGTTTTCTGAATGTTGAGTCTTAAGCCAACTTTTTTACTCTCCTCTTTCACCTTCATCAAGAGGCTTTTGAGTTCCTCTTCACTTTCTGCCATAAGGGTGGTGTCATTTGCATATCTGAGGTTATTAATATTTCTCCTGGCAATCTTGATTCCAGCTTGTGCTTCTTCCAGCCCAGGATTTCTCATGGTGTAGTCTGCATATAAGTTAAATAAGCAGGGTGACAATATACAGCCTTGACATACTCCTTTTCCTATTTGGAACCAGTCTGTTGTTCCATGTCCAGTTCTAGCTGTTGCTTCCTGACCTGCATACAAATTTCTCAAGTTACTCTGTTTTAATTTTCTTCAAAAAACGATGACTCAGATATTTTATTATGTATCTTATTGATTTGTTTCTGACGTTTGTCTTTGTAATAATTTTGACTAGTTCAGTGAAGGAAGAGATTTTTCTCTCTTTTGTTTACTGCAATATACCTAGCTCCCAGAACTAGTATATGATACAAAATAAGTATTCACATGAATATTAATTGAATTAATTGGTGACCATACTCAGGCTTCCATGAAATAGAATAGGGAAGTATAAGAGAAATATAGGCTCCAGTCCTAACTTGACTACTTACTAACTGTATGAAATTAGGAAAGTTACTTATCTTTTCTGATAAAGCTTCCTCATCTATAAATGGGAATAATAGTAATACAGGACTCACTGAAGGATGGTAAGGACACTTACATGAAATAATGAAGATAAGTTCTTAATTTATTTCCAAATACTGTTTACTGAGTGACTATTTTGTCCTCTACTCTTCTCTGACACCAGGCATACACAATAATGAGTATAGACATGGGCCTTCATGTAGCTTCTGTGCAGTAAGGGAGCCAAAAATAAATAAAAGCAGGTTAGAAAACATGTACAACTTACAATATTGCTAGAAAGAAATAGGGAACTGTCATAGAATGATCATAAGGGGACTATTTCTTTAACATTTTTGAGGGGATTAAAGATTATGGGTAATATTTGTATTTGTTTATTTCAATATCAATACTGTTATCACACTGTATTTTATTAGGAATATCCTCTTCTTTGTCAAGGACACAAAGACAAATGTTGTAGGTATTTGCAATCATCTCTGACCAATTTCCCAGGTAGATGAATCCTGGTCAGTGGAGGAAGGTGGAGAGATGTTACAGAGTTGTCATTTTCAGCTCTAGCATTCCAGAGTGACCAATTCTTCAACTTCTTAGAGTTCCTAAGGGAAAAGTTTGTGATGTGTAATGTAGGACTATCTCCAGGCTATGTCAGGGTTCTGACAGCAAAGAGAAGGCACACTTGGTAGGTTGAGCAAAGAGATGTTAATGAGTAGAACAAATACTGAGGTGTGGGTGGAGTTAAATGAATGATCAAAGACTATTGAAGTTTCAGGGACTGGCTATAGGGGAAGCTACAGTTGTTTAAGGCTTCAAGGGGCAATAGGAGGGAATGTGATGCTGGAATTGAAAAGAACTTGGATTCAGGAAGGACTAGTTGTGATGGGAGCTTTATATTCAAATGAAGACAGTAGAGTGCCAAAACAGGTAAGAGGGGGCAGAAATACCCATTGGTATTTCTCCTTTTATGTTCCAATTTTCCTGTGGGTAACTCTTTTTAGCCAAACCAAAATGGAAGCCAGAGGGTAAAGAAGCCTGGGTGATAAAGTTCACAAAAGGCAACTCCCTGTGGCAGAGAGCATGGTGGTGAAGGGAAGACAATGGATCTGGTGGTAGGGTTGGGTCAATGGACACCCAAAGTCCCCCATCATTCTTCCTCCAAATTGCCCCTGCTTCCCCATGATATCTACTTTAGCTGGTTTGAATCATTGCTCTTGATCATCACCTCAAGCCTGAAAGAACGCTTGGAAATGGAAAACACAAGAATCAGCCCCCTTAAGTATCCTTTTGATGACCTAAGGGTTCTGATACTTTTCTTAGTTGGTAGATTTTCGTAGGCATCAGAAAGACATACATGAAGCATAATTAGAAAACTCTGAGACTCACGGGTAGGAAGCTACTCTAGTGCATATTATGAAACATGGGAAGGGCAAAGTCCCCAGAATAAAGAGAAATGTAAAACAACTGGATCTGGTTGTATCCTGTATGTAGGATGGCAGACTTGTAGGAGGAGAGGGGCAAACTTCCTGAGTACTCTGCCTAGATTCTTCTCCATTTTAAAGTGATATTTACTTACATTATTACTTCTTTACTTACCCTTACTTACCACTCCCTTTAGTGGTCACACCCGTCAAATTATTCCTACTCTTTCTCTTCCATCCCTTCCCCATATTCTTTTAGGGAGAACTGTCCTCCATAATTCTCTTTGTTGACTGACATGAAAATGTATTATTTTAAAAACTCACTCAATAAACTTCCTCTGTCATTAAGTCATAATCTGACCACTCTTTATATATGAGCTAACTGATTTTTATCCTTTTTTTCTACAGACTAATTGGGTTTGATAATTTTAAGAATAACTGATAATTTTTGGTTAAATGTTCAAAATGGAAAAAATTAAGTGTTTTTCTCTGAGATGTGTTTAATAACTTCCATCATACAATAAATACACAATTTAAAAATCAATCATGAGAATCTTTTAAAAAATATATTACACCATTCTATTACAATAAAAGTAAAGTAATACTGTGGGAGTAATAATGTGAGCAAAATAATCTTATTATGGCAGCCATTGATTCCATTTTTAGCAATGTGGCTATATGTATATATTTCTTGCATTTCCTGGTTTAGCCTGACTCCATTGCTTTATGTAATGATTGATTTATGCCATTGGATGCTTGAGATACCCACTATAGTACCCTTTATAACAGTTGAAAGAGTTGCTCATTAGAATGGCATATCAGTTCGGTTTTGCTCTCAACATTTAATGAGAAGCAGTCATTTGAATCACTTCCATAAGCCTAAAGCATGAATTTCCAAATGTTGCATATAAATGTTCACTGGATTTGTGTTTCATTCTAATAGAGATGTTCTTCTAATGGATTTTGCCTGCAGCTGGGAATATTCTCTGAGCAATGGTGGAAATCAGTTTAATTATTCTTTTTTTCCTAAAAACAAGATGATTTCATAAATTAAAAATTTTTAAAGGAAATACAATTTAATATTAATGTATGATTTAACTTGAATCCACATTCAATCTATGTTTAATAACTGCCTCATTCTTCAGGAAGGGAGATGAAATCATTCCACCAGGTATAATAGATAAAATTTCATTTAGGCCAATTCATTTGATGCAATTAAGGATTTTCATTGATTCAAACATTCAGAATCTTCCATTGCTTAAGGCAACAGTTAGAAATAAGACCACAGAAATTCATTATTTTCCCCTTTCCTCTCCAAAGTATGCTATATATATTCTCATGGCATATTTTAGGGTAAGTAAGAGAGAATAAAAGTAATGAATAGGTAAATTGTAATCCCATAATTCTACACAATTTTTTAGTTCAGTTCAGTCACTTAGTGGTGTATGACTCCTTGTGACCCCATGGACTGCAGCACGCCACGCTTCCCTGTCCATCACCAACTCTCGGAGGTTGCTCAAACTCATGTCCATTGAGTTGGTGATGCCATCCAAGCATCTCATCCTCTGTCGTCCCCTTCTCCTACTGCCTTCAATTTTTCCCAGCATCAAGGTCTTTTCCAATGAGTCAGTTCTTTACATCAGATGGCCAAAGTATTGGAGCTGCAGCTTCAGCATCAGTCCTTCCAAATGAATATTCAGGACTGATTTCCTTTAGAATTGACTGGTTTGATCTCCTTGCAGTCCAAGGGACTCTCAAGAGTCTTCTTCAACACCACAGTTCAAAAGCTTCAATTCTTTGGTGCTCAGCTTTCTTTATGGTCCAACTCTCACATTCATACATGACTGTTGGAAAAACCATAGCTTTGACTAGACAGACCTTTGTTGTTAAAGTAATGTCTCTGCTTTTTAATATGCTGTCTAGGTTGGTCATAGCTTTTCTTCCAAGGAGCAAGCGTCTTTTAATTTCATGGCTGCAGTCACCATCTGCAGTGATTTTGGCACCCAAGAAAATAAATTCAGCCACTGTTTCCACTGTTTCCCCATCTATTTGTCATGAAGTGATGGGACCAGATGCCATGGTCTTAGTTTTCTGAATGTTGAGTTTTAAGCCAGTTTTTTCATTCTCCTCCTTTCACTTTCATCAGGAAGCTCTTTAGTTCCTCTTTTCTTTCTGCCATAAGGGTGGTATGTTCTGTATATCTGAGGTTACTGTTATTTCTCCCTGCAATCTTCATTTCAGCTTGTGGTTCATCCCACCCAGCATTTCGTATGATGTACTCTGCATAAAGGTTAAATAAGCAGGGTGACAATATACAGCCTTGTCGTACTCCTGTTCCAATTTTGAACCAGTTCATTTTTCCATTTACGGTTCTAATTGTTGTTTCTTGACCCGCATAAAGGTTTCACAGGAGACAGGTAAAGTGGTCTGGTACTCTCGTCTCTTTAAGAATTTCCCACAGTTTTTTGTGATCCACACAGTCAAAGGCTTTAGTGTAGTCAATGAAGCAGATGTTTTCTGGCATTCCCTAGCTTTTTCTATGATCCAACAGATGTTGGCGGTTTTATCTCTGGTTCCTCTGCCTTTTCTAAATCCAGCTTGTACTTCCAGAAATTCTCCAGGTACTGCTGAAATCTAGCTTTAAGTATACTGAGCTAGCATGTGAAATGAGTGCGATTGTGTGGTAATTTGAACATTCTTTGGCATTGCTCTTTTTTTGGGACTGGCCAGTCCTGTGGCCACTGTTGAGTTATACAAATTTGCTAGCATATTGAGTGTAGCACTTTTATCAGCACCATCTTTTAGGATTTGAAGTAGTTCAGCTGAAATTCTATCAACTCCACCAGTTTTGTTTGTAGAAATGCTTCCTAAGGCCCACTTGACTTCACACTCCAGGATGTTTGTCTCTAGGTGAGTGATCACACCATTTTGGTTATCCTGGTCGTTAAGACATTTTTTATACAGTTCTTCTGTGTATTGTTACCAATTCTTAAAATCTGCTTCTGTCAGGTTCATACCGTTTCTGTCCATTATTGTAATATTTCATATATATATATGTATATATATCACAACTTCTTTATCCATACATCTGTGAAGGGAGTTTTAGTTTGTTTCCATGTCTTGGCTATTGAAAGTAATGCTGCAGTGAACGTTCGGGAGCACACATCTTTTAGAATTATAGTTTTCTCCAGAAATATGCTCAGGAGTGAGGTTGCAGGATCGTATGGTAACTCTATTTTTAGTTTTTAAAGGACCCTCCATATTGTTTTCCATAGTGACTATACCAATTTACATTCTGTCCAAAAGTGTAGGAAGGTTCCTTTTTATCCACATCCTTGCACTATTTGTTATTTGTAGACTCTTTGGTGATAGCCATTCTGACTGGAATTAGGTAATACTTCATTGTAGTTTTGATTTGTATTTCTCTAAGAATTAGCCATGCTGAGGATTTTTTATATTCCTATCGGTCATCTGTACGTTTTCTATGAAAAAGTCTTTTTAGGTTTTCTGCCCATTTTTCTGACTGGGCTGTTTTTTTGTTGTTATCGTTTTTTTTTATATTGAGCTGTATGAGCTGTTTGTATATTTTGGAGGTTGATCCTTTATCACACAAGATGGTGGAGTAGAAGGACATAAGATGGTGAAGTAGAAGGATGTGTGCTGATCTTTTCCAAAATTACAACTCGCTGCTGAACAACAACAGGAGGATGTTGGATCCCACCAAAAAAAGATACCCCATGTCCAAGGGCAAAGAATAGGCCTTAGCAAGATGGTAGGAGGGGTGAAATCATGTTTATAATCAAACCCTATAGACGCCAGAGATGCTCAGAGGGCTCAAACAAAACCTTGTGCACACCAGGAGATCCCACAGAAACTGAGCCAGACCTGCCTTTGAGTGTTTGAGTGTCTCCTGCAGGCCCAGGTCAGCAGTGGCCTGCCACAGGGGCAGGGGCTCTGGGTGCAACAGACCTGGGTGTGGCATAAGCCCTCTTGGAGGAGGTCACCATTAACCGCACCATAGCGCTGCCAGAACCTAGAAAGGACTGGAGAAACGGCTCTAGGAGGGCACAAGGGAACCTTGTGCACAGGACCCTGAAGAAAGGAGCAGTGACCCCACAAGAGACGGACCCTGACTTGCCTGTGGGTGTCCAGGAATCTCTGCTGGAGGCGTGGGTTGGTGGTGGCCCGCTGCGTGGTCCGGGGCACTGAGTGTGGCAGTGCGTGAATGGGACCTTTCAAATGAAGTCACCATTATCTTCATTATCTCCACCATAGTTTTGTGTCAGGTCAAACAACAGGAGGGAATACAGCCTTGCCCATCAACAGAAAATTGGATTATAGACTTACTGAGCATGGCCTCGCCCATTAGAACAAGACCCAGTTTTCCCCACAGTCAGTCTCTCCCATCAGGAAGCTTCCATAAGCCTCTTATCCTTATCCATCAGAGGCCAGACAGACTGAAAAACACAATCACAGAAAACTAATCAAACGGATTACTCAGACCACAGCCTTGTCTAACTCAATGCAACTATGAATCATGTTGTATAGGGCCACCCAAGGCGGATGGGTCATGGTGGAGAGTTCTGACAAAACGTGGTCCACTGGAGAGGGGAATGGCAAACCACTTCAGTATTCTTGCCTTGAGAACCTCATGAACAGTATGAAAAGGCAAAAAGATATGACATAGAAAGATGAACTTCCTAGGTCAGTAGGTGCCCAAAAGGCTACTGGAGGAGACAGTGGAGAAATAACTCTAGAAAGAATGAAGATACGGAGCCAAAGCAAAAACAATGCCCAGTTGTGGATGTGACTGGTGATGGAAGTAAAGTCTGATGCTGTAAAGAACAATATTGCACAGGAACCTGGAAGGTTAGGTCCATGAATCAAGGTAGATTGGAAGTGGTCAAACAGGAGATGACAAGAGTGAACATTGACATTTTAGGAATCAGTGAACTAAAATGGACTGGAATGGGCAAATTTAAATCAGATGACCATTATATCTACGACTGTGGGCAAGAATCCCTTAGAAGAAATGGAGTAGCCATCATAGTCAACCAGAGTCTGAAATGCAGTTCTTGGGTGCAGTCCCCCAAATGACAGAATGATCTCTGTTTCCAAGACAAACCATTAAATATCACAGTAATCCAAGTCTATGCTCCAACAGTAATGCTGAAAAAGCTGAAGTTGAATGGTTCTATGAACACCTACTTATAGAACTAACAGCCAAAATAGATGTCCTTTTCATCATAGGCGATTGGAATGCAAAAGTAGGAAATCAAGAGATACCTGGAGTAACAGGCAAATTTGGCCTTAGAGTACAAAATGAAGCAGGGCAAAGACTAAGAGAGTTTTGCCAAGAGAATGCACTGGTCATAACAAACACCCTCTTCCAACAACCGAAGTGATGATTCTACATATGGACATCACCAGATGGTCAATTTAAAATCAGATTGATTATATTCTTTGCAACCAAAGATGGAGAAGCTCTATACTGTTAGCAAACACAAGACTGGGAGCTGACTGTGGCTCAGATCATGAACTCCTTATTGCCAAATTCAGACTTAAAGAAGTCTGAATTTGAAGAAAGAAGGGAAAACCAGTAGCCATTCAGGTATGACCTAAATCAAATCTCTTATTATTATACAACAGAAATGACAAATAGATTTAAGGGATTAGATCTGATAGAGTGCCTGAAGAACAATGGATGGAGGTTTGTAATGTTGTACAGGAGGTGTTGAGTAAACTATCCCTAAGAAAAAGAGATGCAAAAAGGCAAAATGGTTGTCTGAGAAAGAAAGAGAACTTACAGTTGAGAAAGAAAGAGAACTAAAAGGCAAGGGAGAAAAGGGAAGATATACCCATCTGAAAGCAGAGTTCCAAAGAACAGCAAGGAGCGATAAGAAAGCCTTCCTCCATGATCAGTGCCAAGAATAGAGGAAAACAATAGAATGTGAAAGACTAGAGATCTCTTCAAGAAGACTAGAGATCTCTTCAAGAAAATTAGAGATACCAAGGAAACATTTCATGCAAGGATGGGCACAATAAAGGACAGAAATGGTATGGACCTAGAAGAAGCAGAAGAGATTAAGAAGTGGCAAGAATACACAGAAGAACTATACAAAAAAGCCCTTCACAACCCTGATAACAACGGTGGTGTGATCACTCACCTAGAGCCAGACATGCTGGAATGTGAAGTCAAGTGGGCCTTAGGAAGCATCATCATGAATGAAGGTAGTGGAGGTGATGGAATTCCAGTTGAGCTTTTTCAAATCCTGAAAGATGATGCTGTGAAAGTGCTGCACTCAATATGCCAGCAAATTTGGAAAACTCAGTAGTGGCCACAGGACTGGCAAAGGTCAGTTTTCATTCCAATCCCAAAGAAGGGCAATGCCAAAGAATGTTCAGGCTACCACACAGTTGCACCCATCTTACACACTAGCAAAGTAATGCTCAAAGTTCTCCAAGCCAGGCTTCAACAGTATGTGATCCGTGAACTTCCTGATGTTCAAGCTGGATTAGAAGAGGCAGAGGAACCAGAGATCAAATTGCCATATCTGTTGGATCATTGAAAAAGCAACAGAGTTCCAGATAAACATCTACTTCTCCTTTATTGACTATGCCAAAGCCTTTAACTGTGTGGATCACAATAAACTGTGGAAAATTCTGAAAGAGATGGGAATACCAGACCACCTGACCTGCCTCCTGAGAAATCTGTATGCAAGTCAGGAAGCAGCAGTTAGAACCAGACATGGAACAACAGACTGGTTCCAAATTGGGAGAGAAGTATGTCAAGTCTATGTATTGTCACCCTGCTTATTTAATTTATATGCAGAGTACATTATGCAAAATGCCAGGCTGGATGGAGCACAAGCTGGAATAAAGATTGTTGGGAGAAATATCAATAACCTCAGATATGCAGATGACATCACCCTTATGGTAGAAAGTGAAGAACTAAAGAGCCTCTTAATGAAAGTGAAAGAGGAGAGTGAAAATGTTGGCTTAAAACTCAACATTCAGAAAACTAAGATCATGGCATCTAGTCCCATCACTTCATGGCAAATAGATGGGGAAACAATGGAAACAGAGACGGACTTTATTTTTTGGGGCTCCAAAATCACTGCAGATAGTGACTGCAGCCATGAAATTAAAAGATGCTTGCTCCTTGGAAGAAAAGCCATGACAAACCTAAACAGCATACTAAAGAGCAGAGACATTACTTTGCCAACAAATGTCCAGTCAAAACTACAGTTTTTCCAGTAGTCATGTATGGATGTGAGAGTTGGACTATAAAGAAAGCCGAGTGCCGAAAAATTGATGCTTTTGAAATGTGGTGTTAGAGAAGTCTCTTGAGAGTCCCTTGGACTGCAAGGAGATCTAATCAGTCCATCCTAAAGGAAATGAACTCTGAATATTCATTGGAAGGACTGATAATGAAGCTGAAGCTCCAGTTCTTTGGCCACCTGAAGTGAACTGACTCATTGGAAAAGACTCTGATGCTGGTAAAGATTGAAAGCAGGAGAAGAAGGGGACGACAGAGGATGAGACGGCTAGATGGAGTCACCGACTTGATGGATATGAATTTGAGCACTTTCCCGGAGTTGGTGATGGACAGGGAGACCTGGTGTGCTGCAGTCCGTGGGGTCAAAAGAGTCGGACATGACTGAGCGACTAAACTGACTGAACTCATCCTTTGTAAGGTCCTTCAATTGCAAATACTTTCTGCCATTCTGAGTGTAGTCTTTTCATTTTGTTTTTGCTTTTCTTTGTTGTACAAAAGCTTTTAAGTTGAATTAGGTCCCATTTGTTTAACTTTTAGAAGCTGCCTTTTGAAGGTGAGGACAATACAAATTACTTCTGAAAATAAAAAAGCATTGGCATGTCTTAAAATTTCACTTGTTAAATAATATTTAGAAATAAAGCTTAGATAGAAACATAAAGAAAAATGATAAAGAAATTAGAAACACTTGGCAAAACAATTAAGTGATTAAATGTGTAAACCTCAGGTTGTTTGAGTACCTTTAATTAGTTAACTAAACCTTTGCTGAATCTTGGCTGAGTTATGAAAGCCATTAATTTTGTATTGACAAATATGATACAAATGGATATAACTTTCATAATTTTCTCTTGCCTGCCTCTTAAACCAAGGACAATGCAGGGTGTAAAGAAATGTATGTAGAGAAATCAGCTGAGTCAGTCTATCTACAAAAGGACTTTCATCCTGTGTTAGGGGTTTTCCACCTTGAAGAGGCCTTAGCCCCACCTGAATAATGTGCTTAAACATGGAGTTTTGAACCTCAGTCTCAGGAATTCTGATTCAGTAGGTCTAAAGTGGCATTTCAGGATCTACCATTTTAACAGGCTTCCTAAATAATTCAGATGAAAGTTCTCTTTAGATCCTAATTTGAACAAGGCTGATACAGCTGGAGAGGCCCACAACAAGGAAAACATTACTATCTTGTGCAACAAGAACTATGACAAGGCCAGAATAAGATGTGAAAGCTTAAAAGAAGAGGCTCTTATTCATGTTTAGAAATAATTACTATACCAATTAGTAATTTATCCTAAAGGGTAAGTAGAAATTAGTCAACATTTGGAGCCGTGAGGTTAGGGTATTTCAGGCATAAAGAGATGCATGTGAATCTCATCAATAATAAGAGACATGTAATCCTGGGAAGAATGAAAAGTGAAAGTGAAAGTGGCTTAGTCGTGTCCGACTATTTGTGACCCAGTCCATGGGATTCTCCAGGCCAGAATACTGGAGTGGGTAGCATTTCCCTTCTCTAGGGAATCTTCCCAACCCAGGGATCAAACCCAGGTCTCCCTCATTGCAGGTGGATTCTTTACTGTCTGAGCCACAAGGGAAGCCCAGGAATACTGGAGTGGGTAGCCTATCCCTTCTCTAGCACATCTTCCCGAACTGGCAATCAAACCGGAGTCTCCTGCACTGCAGGCGGATTTTTTTTTTTTTAACCAACTGAGCTATCAGGGAGCCTGGGAAGAATAAGCAGATCTCAGTAGCTGAAGTGGATGAGGTTGGTGGGGATGAAGCCAGAGTTCAGCAGACCATATGATACCTTGCTACCACACTATGCTACGAGTGTGACTTAATTTGATTGGGTAATGATAATGATATGACTGCATTTTAATTTATACATACACAAACACACTGCTGCATTTATGTAATTCTAGATGAAAAGGAGACACTGGATGGGAGGTGTGTAATATGGGGCTAAGGGGAACCAGTTACTGAGGTTTTCACAGTTATAAAATTGGGAGGTGGGCAGGGATGTGAAAAGGGACAATGGAGAAGCCAAGAAATGAATGGATGTGAGGGCTATTGAGGAGGCAGAACTGACAGAATTTAGGGTTTGCTTATTGTGAAGGCTGAGAGGGACAAAGGAGAAGGATAGCTCCTGTAGCTTTAATAGGTAGATACCTAGTCATTAATAATTCATCAATGGCAATTAAATTAATTACCAATAAATAGAAACAGTCATTTTATCACCTGCTAGTAGCAATACAAAGTTGAGAAGCTGGGGATCTTGGAAAAAAGTGTTTCAGGGATGTATTGCAACAACAATATATATTCATATTAGTCTTGACATTTTTAAACTAATTTTTACAATACTGTATTTTATTTTACTTTTATTTATTTGGCTGCACCAGGTCTTGGTTGCAGTACCCAGGCTGTTAGTTGCAGCACGCAAGCTCTTAGTTGCAGTATGTGAGATTTAGTTCCTGACCGGGGATGGAACCTGGGCACAGGGGATGTTGAGTCTTAACCCCTGGATCATCAAGGAAGTCCTTCTAAATGAAATTTTAAAGTAAATTTAAAGTCCTAAAGGGTTTAGTAAGATTCTATAAATAATATTTTATATCTAATTGAAGGTTCAAATTATATATTTATTTAATTCAGCAACTGCACTTATTTCAGAAAGAAATAAAACAGGACAAAACTAAAGAATCATTTCAAGAAATGCCTATACTCTCAGTCCCCTGTCTTCATTTAAAGGGTCAAAAAAAGATTGGCTTTGTCAATTTTTTATGCTATTACATGGTGGTAAAGTGATGAGTATAAAGGGAATTCAACCAGCATAAAATGACACTGTCCATAAAATGGGCCACCTGTCCTGGCTTCAGATTAATCGCTGCATGACTAATCCTGGCCAGTAGGTTGAGTACAAGTGCTTGTGTCATTTTTGGACTAAAGTGCAAAGAGCAGCTGTGATGTCTAGGTGATATCTTTCTCTGCAATTGTTAAGAAAGCAGAGTCACAAGATGGACATGGCTAGATCACACTGAGTCCATGTTTAGAGGTCAGATGTTCTGGACAAGCACCTGATATCCATCAGACTTCATATGAGTGCAAAACACATCTTTGGGCTATTCAGCCATTGAGATTTCAGGGTTAATTTGTTACAACGCCCCACCTAAGCCATCCTGACTGATACAGCAGGAAATACTTGACTGATGTAGGAGGTGGGAAAATGGCAAGTGTCCTAGAGGCAGGCCCTACGCTAGTGAATGTGAGTGAAGCATGGAGATGACTTAAGCAGGCCGGACAAGTCATGTTCGAATGCTACCTCAGTTGATCGTCAACAGTGACCTAGAATTAAGCGGTGTTGAAAGAGGTGTGTGTGTGCATGCCCAGTTGCTTCAGTTGTGTCTGACTCTTTGTGACTCGATGGACTGCAGCCCGCCAGGCTCCTTTGTCCATGGGATTCTCCAGGCAAGAACACTGGAGTGGGTTGCCATGCCCTCCTCCAGGGGATCTTTCAGACCCAGGGATCGAACCTGAGTTTCCTGCCGCTCCTGCACTGCAGGAGGATTCTTTATCACTGAGTCACCAAGGAAGCCCCAGTTAAAAGAGATGAGTGGAAAGAATTTGCTTCGGGATCAACTGACTTCTGGTACTGCTGTGTGTTTCAACCCCTGCCTCCACTATTAGAAGTATCCTGACTCAGTTACATTTGCTTGCTAGCAGAACCTTACCTCAGGCACAGCTATTAGCCCTACAACAGGGTACGCTTGGGTGTGTTTATGGTAATGCCAGTTGCTCTCTCTAATTAAAAATTCTCCAGATTGTGTAAATGCAAAAAAGTTGACTTTTTGGAGTTAGCAAAACACTTGGTTGCCTAGGAATAATAGTCACTTCAGATTGGGCTATGATATGGCTCTAAAAGATGGATTAAAGACAGGGTAGAGGAGATTTCTTCAGGTCAGATGAACAGAAAATCATGTTGGAAAAATATTCCCTTTGTATGCAAAGAAGAGAGTTGGTTGAGTTATTTTCTATAACTAGAATAAAAGCTAAGCCACATCTAGAGCATATACCAGTGTGGTTAAATCGAACAATAAATATTTAAATTTCATTTGCGTTCAGCTAGAATCCAGTATCCTTTGTGTTTCCTGTGATTGAATTATTGCAATAATATGACTTTTTTAGGTCTAATGAAAAACTAATAATCTAATTCCTTATGAGTATTATTATATTAATATAATGACTAAGAATAACACATATCATACATTACTTGTGGCCACAGTATAAGTACTGACTTTAGTACTTAGATGAGAAATTATGTAAGTTTTAAACTATTAAAATCATTTTAATAACCATTTTATACACAGGCTGCATGGCATAAAGCCTTACGAATATATAAAATGCTTCATTAAGTGTTATCTAACATGCTTCCCTGGTGGCTCAGATGTTAAAGCATCTGCCTGCAATGCAGGAGACCTGGGTTCGATCCCTGGGTCGGGAAGAGCTCCTGGAGAAGGAAATGGCAACCCACTCCAGTATTCTTGCCTGGAGAATCCCATGGAGGGAGGAGCCTGGTAGGCTACAGTCCACGGGGTCGCAAAGAGTCAGATACGACTGAGCTACTTCACTTCACTTCACTTCAACATGTCTAAAGGAGACTCTTTATGCTAGAATTCGAATTCTTTTCTTGAGAAACTTATGTTTAGTTATAGTCCCAAAAGATTAATATTGACACTTAAGGCAAAGTGGAAAGAACTTCAAGGTTTGACTTTGGTATAGAGACCTACTCAAACATATAAAATAATTCGCAAACCACAAAGGGGAAGTTATAATTGACAGAGGAATTTTATGTTATAAGTGCCTATTTAATCTTGGGGTATCTGTTCTGTGATTGTTCTCTTCTTAAAGTCCTGCTTGGACCAGCATGATCCATTCTCATCTACTCTGAGAAAAATGTTAAAAAATTCAACTGAAGTGAAATATAAATAACATAGAAGGCAACCCATTCCAGCATTCTTGCCTGAAAAATCCCATGGACAGGGCCCCCAAAGAATTGGACACAGCTGAGCAACTAAACAGAGAGTATAATCAGGATCCCCCAAAGTAAACAAAATCATCTAATTTGAGATGGAAGTGTATAAAATTACAGTATATTTAAGCATATCTGTCTGACTCTCTGGGAAGGAAATACTTAACAGAATAGTATTTAAAAAAAAATGAAAGAAATAATTAAGGCACAACCCTAGTTTGATCCCTGGGTTGGGAAGTTTCCCTGGAGGAGAGCATGGCAACCTACTCCAGTATTCTTTCCTGCCTGGAGAATTCCATGGACAGAGGAGCCTGGTGGGCTATAGTCCATAGGGTCACAAAGAGTCAGACACGACTGCAGCGACTTCTGACACTTAAATATTTTTTATTAATGAAAAAACCATGCAAACTCTATATAAAGTAATTCTTATTTCATGTATGAAATAAGTACAAATAGATCTAAGATTATTTTGGCCAGAAACCCACAAATGTATTTGAACTTAAGTGCTTAGCAGATCTAGTTGGTTCTGTGAAAATAAAAAGGTACAATTTAGGAAGGAGAGAGAACAAGGAGTTTCAGTACTCTAATAAGAAGTTATCTGTGTCTGGAAATTGAAAATTGATTTAAGAATTCAGCTAATATACACAACATAGAAACCCTCAGTCTCTCACTCGTGTCTGACTCTTTGTGACCCCAAGGATGCCCACCAGGCTCCCCTGTGCGTGGGATTATCCCAGGGAGAATACTGGGTTGCCCTTTCCTCCTCCAGGGGATCATCCTGGCCCAGGGACCTAATAATCCACATCTCTGGCATCGGCAGGCAGATTCTTTGTCACTGGGCTACCTGTGAAGCCCTAACATAGAAATGATGTAGTTCAAATCATGGTCTCCAAGGAAAATCATTTTTATAAAACCATAGATTGTGAGCTGAAAAGCTGTCCTCTGTGTTAGCCTCAGTTTTCTCTAGAAGAGAGACTGAGTATGCTTTTGGAAAAAACAGATATGTGCGTGCTAGGTCATGTGTCCAGCTCTTTGCCACCCTGTAGCATAGCCTGTCAGGCTCCCCTGTCCCTGAGATTCTCCAGGGACAGATGTGTGCGTACTAGGTCACGTGTCCAGCTCTTTGCCACCCTGTAGCATAGCCCGTCAGGCTCCCTTGTCCCTGAGATTCTCCAGGGACAGATGTGTGCGTACTAGGTCACGTGTCCAGCTCTTTGCCACCCTGTGGACCATAGCCCATCAGGCTCCCCTGTCCCTGAGATTCTTCAAGAATGCTGGAGTGGGTTGCTGTTTCTTCCTCCAGGGGACCTTCTTGACCCAGATATTGAACCCATGTCTCTTGTGTCTCCTGCCTTGATGAAAAAACAGATACTATTTCTCAGTCCTACCCTAAAAAACTTCCTAATATTTATCCACCAATTTTAAGTACAAATCTTGAAAGGACTTGACAGAAACTTTTGTTTGCAAGGTTTCTGAATAATGTTAGAAAGTAACATTTTTCCCTCTAAATTTTCAAAAAGCAAAGTTGTGTTATACCCAAATGCAACTGGGATTGTACATGGAGCCTGTTAGCATTTGTTTTCCCTATTTTCTCTTGGACCATTGCACTTATTTGACTTTCACTATTATAAAAAAATATTTAATGGTAGTTAAGGGAGAACATATCAAGCCAACCTATTTTTGAGAACAGTAGTTGAGTCTCTATGTTATGCATTTATTCTCCTTCTGTTGCCTTTACTGGAATGTAAGAACAAATGTCACAGAGCTTCAGAGCAAAGGTAAACAAATCTTTGAATTACCCACAGAATTTGCCAAGTGTGGACCATCTGCTCTCGGGGGATAGAATCACAGAATGTAGTCAAACAGAAATAGAATATTTAAAACAGGACACGAGCAGCAGGACTGGACTAGTAAAGTAGGAAGGGATAACACATTCTACTGAAATGCTCCATCTCTCCCGGAGATGACTCCTGCAGCTCGCTCTGTCCTTATAGGGTAGCCAGTGGCCTCACAAGGCACTTTGTGCTAAGTCCCTTCAGTCATGTCCCACTCTTTGCGACTCCATGGACTGTAGCCTGCCAGGCTCCTCTATCCATGGGATTTTCCAGGTAAAGATACTGGGGTGGGTTGCCATTTCCTCCTCCAGGGGATCTTCCCAACGCAGGGATCGAACCCGTGTCTCTTACGTTTCCTGCATTGGCAGGTGGGCTCTTTCCCACTATGCACTTTGGTGAGTCACAGTCTTCCACTGTAATCCAGTGAGGATACTCATTTGCAGCGCACTCCATCTAAACATACTTACCTTTATTCTGTTCTTTAAGTGGCCATTGGTGTCTTTAGATCTGTGCCTTATAATTTTCAAGGGGCCCGTTTTTATTATAGCAGGAAGTTTTGAGAGCCCTATAATCTCAGTTCAGAGACGTGAAGTGAAAGTCACTCAGTGACTGAGTGTTTTGCCATGACCTTAGTTTTCTGAATGTTGAGCTTTAAGCCAGCTTTCTCACTCTCCTCTTTCACTCATCAAGAGGCTCTTTACTTCCTCTTCGCTTTCTGCTTACCCTGCTGAGCCCTTTCTTTTCTGAGGAAACCACAGTCAAGGCTCCTGCGCGTGCTTTCCTCCCACTTCTTTGCCTCCTGGCTGACCCTGGTGCTCCCCCATGCCTGGCCCTCCTCTAGGGAACTTAACCAGCTATTCTTTCAATGGCACTCATCTCCTATTATACACCATACCTGAATAATAACCCACATTTTAAAACACAAACCTGCTAGTTCTTTGCTGGGGAGATCAGGGGTGAACGGTCTTTTTAAATTGAAAGTCGCTCAGTTGTGTCCTACTCTTTGCGACCCCATGGACTACACAGTCCATGGAATTCTCAAGCCCAGAATACTGGACTGGGTAGCTTTTCCCTTCTCCAGGGGATCTTCCCAACCCAGGGATCAAACCCAGGTCTCCCGCATTGCAGGCACATTCTTTACCAGCTGAGCCACAAGGGAAGCCCAAGAATCCTGGAGTGGGTAGCCTTTCCCTTTTCCAGGGGATCTTCCCGACCCAGGGATGGAACCTGCGTCTCTTATGTCTCTTGCATTGGCAAGTGGGTTCCTTACCCCTAGTGCCACCTGGGAAGTCCTCCTGAGAACACTGCTCAATAAGGTTTTCACAAGCAGCTCTCCATGTCAAGGTCTATGACCTAAGACAATTTTCAATGTAAATATATACACCATGAGGGCAGAGATTATGTTTTTATCTTTTAAAAAACATATATTAGAACTAGAAGATTTGCTAAGTTCTTCCAACCGTGAAGAATGTCGTTTGAATCTCTATTCACTATTTCCAATTCAGCTTACCCGCGTTCTCTGGTTTGGACTGACATAATCAAACCAAGGCAGTTAACTGTCTGGTCGCCTTAGATTTCAGTGCCCTGACAGGCATAATTCATTGATCATGGCTACCACTCTCACTCCGTTGTGCAGTTGGCAGTAGACCCTGGTGCGTGCACGTGCTCCGGCTTCTTTAGCAGAATTTGGTTTTAGTCCAGTTTCCTATTCTTCTGTCGAGGGAAGCAGATGTCTATTTTCATACTGTCATTAATGCGACATTGAGGTAGTAACTACATTTCCACTACATCTAGGAGCTTCTCTAGGCATTCTAGAGTTTGTTCCTTCCCATGACCTTTCAGCTTCAATCCTTAAGTGTCATCTTTTTTATCAGAGTCTGGGTTTCCCTTCTACTCAGCCAGCAGGTGACGAGGGGCAGGCTCGGGCTGGCTGGAGAGACAGAAAGTTTGCCATGAAGCTAATGAACTGTTCTTGAGGGGCTCTTAACCTGGTGCCTTCCAAGGCCCTAAGAAGAGTCTTTTTCTTTTTAAATTTCAAAGCTAAGGGCTTCCCTTGTTGCTCAGTGGTAAGGAATCTGCTTGCCAGTATAACACAATCTCATTTTTCAGGGGATGAAACAGAAGTTGAAAGTGGTCATGGCTTCATCAGGTCTGTAAGTCTTGTTTCAGCAGCTGACTTATGAAGAAGTGAACAGTAAGTTGCTGCAGTGCCCTAGAACAATGGAAAAACACCTAAATTCTTGACAGGGTCCTGAAGAAAAAGGTCCAAAACAGAACAACAATTGCTTAATGGAAGAGCAGAGAGGTAGATCCCTTGGAAAAATTATTTAATTGGATTACTACACTATAATTTGGGCTTTTTGGGTGACTCAGTGGTAAAGAATTCACCTGTTAATTCAGGAGATGCAGGTTCGATCCATGAGTTGGGAAGATTCCCTGGAGGATGGCATGGTAACCCACTCCAATATTCTTGCCTGGGAAATCCCATGGACAGAAGAGCCTGAAGGGCTATAGTTGGTGGGTTATAGTTGATGGTGTGAAAGAGTCTGACACAACTTAGTGACTAAACAATACATCATAATTTACTTTTATTTTCTTTATTATTGAATATTTTATAATTGGAAGAAGACATTTTAATGATCATATTTATGGTTTTCAGAATCATATCATTTAATCAGGGTACGCAGTCAGTCATGTACTGTTCCTATCAACATAAAAAGAATTTTTCTTTGATTTTCATTCATTTTAAGAATTTTCTGATTACTACTTGTAGTCATCATAGCAACTCTCAATTGTAAAGTTTTTATGTAATGAGATTACAAAACCTTAATGCTTTCATAATCTCTCATGGTCCTCATGACAACCCTGTGGAATAATCAAATAAGGGATTATTATAACATTTGGCTACCAAGGAAACAGGCCCATAGTGAGTAAGTTCCTTATCCACAAGGAAGTGGTAAGACTGGGACTCAATATTGTGACTTTAAGTCAGTCACTCTTATGATACTGTGGCTTACTTACTGACTGCTTTGCATTTCTGATTAAAAGTCATGGGCACTACCCAACAAAAGTTCCGAAAAGTTGCAAAATACTCATTAATTTTATCCAGCCAGAGTGACTCAAAACAGGATACATGGCTCACAGAACTCAGTGAAAATACTCAGTACTACAGAGTGTGTAGATTATCAATAAATGTGAAAAGTGGTAAGGCAACTCTGCAAAGAAGATACCATCTGTGAAACATTTACATTAAATGAGGGGAGGAGTCTTCCTCATTTATGATAGGTTGAAAATGGTCCTATAGTACACCTTCTTCATTTTATCTACTTAAATACCATTAAAAAGAGGAAGAGTAAGCTCATTCTGGTTGTAAGTTAGAAGCTCTTTATTTTCACTTTACAATGTGCAGTCTTTAGGAAAGCTATCAATATCGATCATCTGGCACATGTATTTTACTATTTCCTGTTGTAATCCATACACTGGCTTCATAACAGATTGTAATAGGGTATTGTTATAAGGGAGAATAAAGCTTTAAATTTTTTTTTTTAATTGGAGATATCAAAGGAATATTTCATGCAAAGATAGGCACAATAAAAGACAGAAACAATAAAGACCTAATAGAAGCAGAACAGATCAAGAAACAGAAAAACTGCACAAAAAATATCTTGATGACCTAGATAACCACGATGGTGTGGCCACTCACTCAGAGCCAGACATCCTAGAGTGTGCAGTCAAGTGGGCCTAGCAAGCACTGCTGCCGATATCGCTAGTGGAGTTGATGGTATTCCAGCAGAACTGTTTAAAATCCTAAAAGATGATGCTATTAAAGTGCTGCAATCAGTATGTGAGCAAATTTGGAAAACTTAGCAGTGGTCACAGGACAGAAAAATGTCAATCTTCATCCCAATTCCCAAGAGGGGCAGTACTAAAGATTGTTCAAAATATCAGACAATTACAGTCACTCCCCATGCTACCAGGCTTATGCTCAAAATCCTTTAAGTTAGGCTTCAGCAGTATGTGAACCAAGAACTTCTAGATGTATAAGCTGGATTTAGAAAAGGCAGGAAAAATCACAGATCAAAAATTGTCAACATTCACTGGATCATGGAGAAAGCAAGGGAATTCCAGAAAAACATCTATGCTAAAGCCTTTGACTGTGTGGATCACAACAAACTGTGGGAAATTCTTAAAGAGGTGGGAGTACCAGACCACCTTATCTGTCTCCTGAGAAACCTGTATGCAGGTCAAAAAGCAACATTTAGAACTGGACATGGAACAAGGAACTGGTTCAAAATTGGGAAAGGAGTATGACAAGGCTGAATATTGTCACCTTGATTGTCTAACTTCTATGCAAAGCATATCATGCAAAATGCCAGGCTGGATGAGTTACAAGCAGGAATCAAGATTGCCAGGAGAAATATTAACAAACTCAGACATGCAGATGATACCATTCTAATGGCAGAAAGTGAAGAACTAAAGTGCTTCATGATGAGGGTGAAAGAGGAGAGTGAAAAAGTCAGCTTAGAACCCAGTATTAAAAAAAAACAGATCATGGCATCCAATCCCATCACTTCATGGTAAATAGAAGGGAAAAAGTGGAACAGTGACAGATTTTATTTTCCTGGGCTCTAGAATCACTGTAAATGATGACTGCAGCCATGATATTAAAAGACCCTTACTCCTTGGAAGGAAAGTTATGACAAATCTAGATGACATATTAAAAAGCAAAGATATCACTTTGCTGACAAAGGTCCCTGCAGTCAAAGCTATGGTCTTTTCAGTAATCGTGTATGGATGTGAGAGTTGGACCATAAAGAAGGCAGAGCACTGAACAATTGATGCATTTGACCTCTGATGCTGGAGAAGACTCTTGAGAGTCCCTTGGACAGCAAGGAGATCAAGCCACTCAATTCTAAAATAAATCAACCCTGAATACTCATTGGAAGGACTGATGTTGAAGCTGAAGCTCCAATACTTAGGCCACCTGATGTGGAGATGACTCATTGGAGAAGATCTTGATGTTGGGAAAGATTGAGGACAGGCGAAGAAGGGATTGACAGAAGATGAGATGGTTGGGTGGCATCATTGATTCAATGGAGAAGAACTTGGGCAAACTCCAGTAGATGGTGAGGGACAGGGAGGTCTGGTGTGCTGTAGTCTGTGCGTGCATGCTAAGTCACTTTAGTTATATCTAACTCTTTGCAACCATGTGGATTGTAGCTGGCCAGGCTCCTCTGTCTATGGGCTTCTCCAGGCAAGAATAGTGGAGTGGGTTACCATGCAATCCTCCAGGGGATCTTCCTGACTCAAGGATCAAACCCATATCTCTTATGTTTCCTGCATTGGCAGGTGGGTTCTTTACCACTAGCACCACCCGGGAAGCCTGGCCCACCTAGATGGAAAGCCCATCCCACCTTCTCCAGGGGATCTTCCTGACCCAGGGGTCAAACCCAAGTCTTCTGCTTTGTAGGCAGATTCTTTACCATCTGAGCCACCAGGGAAGCTCTGCTGCAGTCCATGGGGTCACAAAGGGTTGGACACAATTTGGCAATTGAAAAGCAACAACGCTTTTTCCAGTAGTCATGTGTGGATGTGAGAGTTGGACCATAAAGAAAGATGAGTGCTGAAGAATTGATGGTTTTGAACTGTGATGTTGGAGAAGACTCTTGAGAGTCTCTTGGGCTGCAAGGAGATCAAACCAGTCCATCCTAAAGGAAATCAGTCCTGAATACTCATTGGAAGGACTAATACTGAAGCTGAAGCTCCAATACTCTGGCTATCTGATGTGAAGTGTTGACTCATTGGAAAATATCCTGATGCTGGGAAAGATTGAAGGCCGGAAGAGAAGGGGATGGCAGAGAGTGAAATGGTTTGATAGCATCACTGAATCAATGATCATGAATTTGAGCAAATTCCGGGAGACATTGGAGGGCAGAGGAGCCTGGCATACTACAGTCCCATGGGATGACAAAGAGTTGGACACAGCAACGGAACAACAAAAATTTTTGTATACAGTCCTTTTATCTTTGACTTTACAGTATCCAGTCCTATCACCATTTCCCAAAGTTACTTGGGTCAGCTCCTTTCTTCTTCACTCCCTGTGTTGCTCATTTATAGTACATTTAAATTCATTTTTCACAGACTTCTTTCTGTCTTGGATTCCCTCTATATCTTGTTTTACTTAAAAAATTGCATGTAGTAAAATTTATCCTTTGTGGAATACAGCTCGATGGAGATTAACAAATGTACAGAGTCGTGTATCTAACATGATCGCTTTTTAAAGAGCAGTTTCATCATCCTCAAAAAGCCCTTCTGTTGCACCTCTGTAGTTTACTTCTCCCTCCCACTCCCCAAACCCCTGCCAAGAGCTGATTTTCCCATTTTATAACTCTGCCTTTTCAAGGATGTCATATAAATTGAAACATCAACTGTGTGGCCTTTCACTTGGCAAAATGCATTGAAGATACATCCATGTTGTTTCTTGAATCAATAGTTCGTTCCCTTTTAGATGCTGAGTATAATTTGATCACATGGATGGAGCACCGTTTACTTATCTGTTCCCTAATTTTAAAGGACATCCGCGTTGTTTCTGGTTCTTGACATTTATAAATAAAGCTGTTATGTATGCTCACATACAGGTTTTTGCATGGATATAAGTTTTCATTTCACTAGGGTAAACATCTGTAGTTTTGTTGCTGGGCCAGATGGTAGGTGTATATCTAATTTTACAAGAAGTTTCTAAACAGTTTTTCCAAAGTGGAAGCCAATGAGAGTGCCTGGACCATTTTTCATTGCCACTAGCAACATGTGATGGAGAAGGCAATGGCACCCCACTCCAGTACTCTTGCCTGGAAAATCCCATGGACAGAGGAGCCTGGTAGGCTTCAGACCATGGGGTCACTGACGGTCGGACACGACTGAACGACTTCACGTTCCCTTTTCCCTTTCATGCATTGGAGAAGGAAATGGCAGCCCACTCTACTGTTCTTGCCTGGAGAATCCCAGGGACGGCGGAGCCTGGTGGGCTGCCATCTATGGGGTCACACAGAGTCGGACACAACTGAAGCGACTTAGCAGCAGCAGCAACGTGTGAAAGCACTGATCTTTCACTCCCTCTGGCACTTAGAATTGCCAGGCTTTTTTATTTGTTTAGTTTTCTTTATGCCATTCTAACAGGTATGCAGTGGTCAAAAATTTTACCAAATTACATATATATATATATATATATGTATATATTTATTTATTTATTTTTTCCCTCTGTGACCACATTGGGTAAATCCCACCCTAACACATCCCTCTTCCTTCTGGTGGGGAAATAGATTTAGAAAAACTTTCTGTGCCTTTTTTTGTTCATTTATGTCTAATTGGTGTAATCTGTAGACTGTTGTAAGTTATCACATGTTAATGCAATAATGTCCATAAAGAAAGGCAATATGAAGATTAAATGTGAAAAAGAATGTGAAATACTATAAATCATGAACAGTTACACAAGTCAGAGATCATATTTCAACTGGTTCTTCAGTCTTAACATGTTTATGGACTGGGGCCATGCAAGGAAATGTCAGCTTTCTGAGAGCATAAGTTTAATGGGTCAACCAGGAGAGTAAGGAGTAGTTCTTTAAGTGCCTAGCATGTAGGGTTTCAGAAACTCTTGTATCAGGATTTCCTGGAGTATGAAAGACAATACACATACAGACAATGACTAGACTATACATAAAAATAGAACTCTGATCCACAGTGTGTGGCAACCAGCCTAGAAAGCCAGCCTCCTACCGAGAGTAACTAGTCCAGGAAGTCAGACTACTGTCTATAGGCAGACAGTCCAGTCCAGGGAGTCAAACAATAACCCTTCTAAAAATTGGCTTCAGGTAACCAGGACTTTACAAACTGAGCTAGAGAATCCCAGGGACAGGGGAGCCTGTTGGGCTGCCATCTACGGGGTCGCACGGAGTTGGACACGACTGAAGTGACTTAGCAGCAGCAGCAGCAACCAGGACTTGGTCAGTAACTGACCTAATTTTCACCCCTGCTTCCAACTGAGGATCAATGGGAGAAAGTCAAACCCCCAACCTTAGTCACATAGGTTCTCCCACTTCTGCTCACCCTGCCTGCAGTTTCCTTATGCCAACAGCCTCCAACCAGGCCACGTTTTAATTCTCAGGCTCTTGGAGCTGCTATAACAAAAATACTATAGACTGGGGAGATTAAACAATCAGCATTTAGTTTCCACAGCGCTAGAGGCTGGGACCAAGGCTCTGGCAGATTCCGAGTCTGGTGAGAGACTGCCTCGTGGTAAATAGACTTCCCCTCCTTGTGTCTTCATGCAGTAGAAAGGGTGAGAACGCTCTCTGGGGTCTCTTCCGTGAAGGCTTCACCCTCATGGCCGACTTAGCTCCCAAAGTCCCCACTTCTTAAAACCATCATATTCCTCGTTGGAATTTCAATATAGTTTTGGGTGGGACACAAATACACGGTCCATAACACCTGGAAGTCTTTCTCTTTTCCCCTCATTATAAGGCCTTTTACCCTCCTCTGCCTCCTCTGTTAAATGTGTGAAACAGGGCTGACTGCCTTGGTGTAGGAAGCTCTGAATAAACAGAGCGTGCTTTTCCTCCTTTGCTATTTCTCATTTCTCCAGAGCATTTATTTCTGAGGGTGCTTTTTAAAACTTTGTATTCCTCGGCCCTCATCCAGACCAACTGAATCTGATGTACTGGAGGACAGGCCTAGCTGTCTATTTCAAAGCTCCCCAGGGCAAGTCTTCTGCACATAAACTTTGAGAACTACTATACCTAGCGGTGCTCCACAGAACTTCTTCTAAATGCTGTTGTTCAATATTCTCATCAACAACTGGCTCAAGACGTGGATGTGGTGATCAGATTTGTGGTTGTCATAAAACTAGGAAAGTTAGTTAATGTAGTAGATGTTAGAATTAAAATGAATTTTAACCTAAAAATTTCGAAATATGGATTAAACTTAAGAAAAGAAGGTCTAACAGGAACTCATATGACTCTATGTTAAAGTTCAATTTTATGTATGTATACTCATGTCCATATACATATATGTAGAAATTGGGCAAGGATTGATTCATGATAGAGCTTTAAACTGTAGTGTAACGAACAGGTTTATAACCACAAAGTCTATTAAGAGAGTTAATATGTTCGTTGTATCTGCGCTTGTTCGCATCTCCAGAACATTATACTTGGTTTGGGCTTCATGTTTTAAGAAAAAAACAGTGTTTAAGGACTAGTGCTCAAAATAGATCAAACAATTGAGACTGTTTAGTCATCCTTTGACAAATGTTCAAACTTCTGATATGCTATGCACAATCCAGACTTTAGTGTGCATATCACTTGTCCATTCTTCTGTAATATTTCTGTAAAATTTTCTAAAAATACTTTGCTTAAATTCTGTTCTTAAGAAAATTTAAAAAGAATTGTGTAAAATCATGCAATTCTACAGGCACGATGTGAATACAGAAAAAAATTAAAGTGCATTTTTAATGTGAAAATATTCAGGATTTTATCAGATTGACAGCAGGAGATTTGAGTTGTGCATCTGTTATAGTTCTGCACTCTTCTCTCAACAGCCAAATGATCCTTACTATAGAGGTTTTAGATTTTCAACCTTTCTGCTTCTCTGAGGTTAAAAAATATTCTGCTTCCTGTTTGATTTTAATTTTATTTCACTCATTTACTTGCTTATTTTTTGGTTCATGCTTCTGTTAGATAAATAGCACATCTAGTTGTGTGCGCTACACTATGATTAACAAGTTATAGTCTTCTTCCCTAAAGGAGATCTAATCTAACAAGGAAGGCAAGACTTTCAACCACAGGACTGACATGTGGTGGGGAGGCAGTGAGGTTTGCACAGACCTAATATACTTGATATTCCTTAGTCTAACCTTACACTGTTCAATAGAGTAACCTAGCCCCATCTGGCTATTGAGCCCTTGAAATGTGTGTGGTTTAGATTAAGATGAGCTGCAAGCACCAGACTTTGAGCACTTAAAAAAAGAAGTGTCATCAACAATTTTATTTACATGTCAAAATGACAATATTTTGATATACCTGATTAAATAGCTATTACAAAGTTATTTTCCCTTGTTTCTTTTTGCTTCTTAAATCGAGTCCTAAAAAAAAAAATGTAAATCACAGATTTAATTGTCTTAGTATGCCATTCTTAGTGCCTCTTCTTTTAACAACATTAATATTTATGAGCCCAGGCTCTGGTATTGGACAGATTCATGTTTGCATTCCAGTTCCTCTGTTTATTAGGGCAGCTGAGAGACTTGAATGAGAAGATGATAGTAGCAGTAAAAATAAAGATCATTAGTACTCAAAGTCACATTTAGTAAGTGCTCAACTTAAGCTTTAGTTACATTAATTCATTGAGTTCTCACAAAGATCTTTCAGGTAGTGAGTATTATTATCTCCTTAAATACGAGAAAATTGACTCCTAAACAAATTATGTTAAAATGCCTTAAAGTTCTTAGAACAGGTGCTGATAATTATTTTTATTATTAATAGTTTTGCTATATTCCTACTCCTTGGGGTGAGGAGGATGTTGAGAGCAGTGGTTAAGGAGGCATTACCTGGTGCAGTGGGCAATGAGGCATTACCTCAGTTTATGGGCTGCAAGCTATGTGGATAGAGTGAGTTGGATTAGAATTTGCTGTAGTAGATGTCATACTTAACAAATGCTACAACAGTGGTTTTCAACTGGGGTGATTTTACTTGGTATATCTGACAATGTCTTAAAACATTTTTGTCATCAAAACTGAAGAGGTATGGCTGGCACCTTGTCGGTATTGGCCAAGGACGTAGCTAAACTTCCTGTGTTCACAGGACAGGCTCCTACGAGACAGATGATGTGGTCTCAGATGCCAGTAGTGTCGAGATGGAGAAACCCTGTGCTACAGGAATGAAAATAAGAAAAAATGAGGAATGGAAAGAAGAAAAGAATGAAGAAAGGGAGGAAGAAAGAGACGAAGGGAAGGATAGAGGAGGGAAAAATTAACGTATATTTGTTTTTTCAGTGCCGTGATGTTTTTCTGGGAAAGATGACAGCAAAGCGGTATTGTGATTCACAGAAATGCAATGTTAAACAATCTACCAGTCAATGCAGGAGATGTGGGTTCGAGTTCTCAGTTGGGAAGATCTCCTGGAGAAGGAAATGGCAACCCACTCCAGTATTCTTGCCTGGAAAATCCCATGGACAGAGGAGCCTGGCGGGCTACAGTCCATGGGGTTGCAAAGAGTTGGACATGAATTAGCAACTAAACCACAATATTACTATAGTAAATGTTTAAATAAAGATTTGTTATTTCTGTGTAATTCTTAGCAAAAGTAAAATTGAGAGGATGAAACAAGGTCTATGTCTAATGACTTTTCTGGCTCTGTGTACTGATCATGCTGGGCCATTTACTTGTCACCACCCAATTCAGTAATCAGTTCTTCTCATCTTGTGATCTGTTTTTTTTTGTTTTTGTTTTGTTTTGTTTTTTAATATGTGCCTTTAAAAAGCAAGCAGTGCCTTGTCAACCAACCCTCTGTTACCCTCAATACACTATTCTGTTTTTCTGAGTATAGTTGTGAAGATTTCTTCAATGCAGAATTTATGATCATTCTTTGGTTTGGATGAGATTTGAGACTAAATTCTGGACTAGAAAGAGCCGGGCATAGGGGTTTGGTTGTGAATCATTAATTTCTTCCCATTTAGTGAGTCTTGTATGTTAACTTCAAATGATGACAGTTTCTTGGGACTGGAGGATCATCCCCCTCTGAGCAGAAATGCGTGAAAGCAGAGATAGTCCTGACATGATTTCTCAATAGAAATAAAAAATAAGGCTGTTTTGCCTGTGAGAGAGTGCTTAAGAACATTATAAAATGTTAAAATGTAAACCCTAAGGAAAATTCATTGTTTATAATGGTTATGATTACATATTTTTAGCAGTAAAACTCTCAGTGGTAATTTATGAATGTTATTTCAAGGAGAATAGATCATGATATTGTCTTTTTCTTTATATGTACCACTCTAATTGGAAATTAGGGATCAATCATATTAAAACACATGGATTTTTTTACTGGCTTTTTTTCAAGTGTCACAGATTTCATTCTTATAAATGTGTAGCTCAGTTGTTATTCAGTCACTACGCCTAGTCTGCAGAGAAGGCAATGGCACCCCACTCCAGTACTCTTGCCTGGAAAATCCCATGGATGAAGGAGCCTGGTAGGCTGCAGTCCATGGGGTCACGAAGAGTCGGACACGACTGAGCGACTTCACGTTCTCTTTTCACTTTCATGCATTGGAGAAGGAAATGGCAACCCACTCCAGTGTTCTTGCCTGGAGAATCCCAGGGACGGGGAAGCCTGGTGGGCTGCCGTCTCTGGGGTCACACAGAGTCGGACACGACTGAAGTGACTTAGCATAGCATGCCTAGTCTGACTGTATAGCTCAGTACTAATATGAGATTAATAAATCAAAATTTCCATCCTAGTTTACTAGTATATTTTTCTAATGTCAAGCACTGGTGTTTAAATTATTTAAAGGCGAGTCATGAGCTGAAAAGAAACTGATCTGAGATGGCAGATTTTTTTGTGAAATATTTTGCAGTGGCACCATAAAGGGAACTTATTAAGTAAGCAAATGTATTATGAGTCATTTATACTTTGAAATAATAAGCAATCCTTACAAAAAATGAGTTTGACCTGTACCCATTGATAAAGAGCTTAAAAACATTGTAAAATTGAAACCACAGGTTGCAGAACAACTTGTAAGGATGATTCATTTATTAAAAAAAAAAAACTCTGAAGATACATATGTGTATGTACACATATAGGTGTGCAAAAGTATTGATTAGTAGAACAGAAAGCTGAGCACAAGTCATGGAGAGGCAGAGGACTTGTGGTTGTAGTTGTTAAGAGCAAAGGACCTCTGGATTTATTACTGAGTATACCTTCTTTCATTTGAATTTTTATATTACAATATAACATATATTATTAACATTTAATAATGAAAAATAATGATATCAGTAGTAATGAAACCTCTTTATATTTTCTTGTTTTCATAATTTACCATGTCTGTTTTTACTTTAGAGGGCAGACACATGCACACATACACATGAAGAGAAACACACAAAACTCTTTTGCCTATCCGCAAATTAAGGGCCTCTTGGAAATCTCCAGTTGCTTGTTGGAAACACTGAGTGAGAGTGCCTTCTTCAATCAAACTGGCATGGAAGGAGCTTCTGCATAATAAGAGCAATTTTTTTTTCATGAATACTAAGTTGTGCCAGATGGATTTTAAAAGCTGAGAAGCTGACACAGTTGCAGTCAATTATTAAGGAAAAATGAGACTTAAAATGTTGCAGTCTTATGATTCCTCCTGTCTTTTATTTAGTCCTGTATGGCCTAACTTCACTCACCTCACAGGAACTTGGGACTAGGAACTTGGACTTGCGTTCAGGTTACTCCTGTATGCCTGGGGGGCTTGTTTGTTGATTCCTGAAGTGGTAGCATTTTTCTTTTGGACCTGAGAAATGAAAGACCATAAAAAGTACTCAGTAATGAGACAAGGTATCTTCAGATGGCTTTCAATTTATTTCAAAGACAGCACTATATTCTTGATAAGTAGACAAGTTAATGTCCTAAGTTTCTAACTTGGCTATTTTTATTTATGCCTGTCATAAATGTATGGCTTTTAAGTTTATACTTAAAATACTTGGAAGCTGCACAGGAAATTCTCTGAACCAATGAGCTTTCTCCCCTTGCCTCTCTATCCATTGCTATACAGTCGCAAAGTACTGTCAGGCTCTGTGCATCCTCTTGGATTACAGTATACCAGGCTTTCCTGGCCTCTGATATCTCCTGATTTTGCTAAATTCATGTCCACTGTGTGAATGCTGCCATCTAACCATCTCCTCCTCTGCTGCTCCCTTTTGCCTTCAATCTTTCCCAGCTTCAGGGTCTTTTCCAATGAGTCAATGTTTCGCATCAGGTGGCCAAAGTATTGAAGCTTCAGCATCACTCCTTCCAATAAATATTCAGGATTGATTTGCCTTAGGATTGACTGGTTTGATCTCCATGCTGTCCAAGGGACTCTACAGAGTTTGCTCCGGCACCACAACTTGAAAGCATGAATTCATTTGGTGCTCAGCCTTTATTGATCCAACTCTCACATCCATATATGACTACTGGAAAAACCATAGCTTTGACTATACAGGCTTTTGTGGGCAAAGTGATGTCTCTGCTTTTTAATATGCTGTCTAGGTTGGTCATAACTTTTCTTCCAAGGAGCAAATGTCTTTTAATTTCATGGCTGCAGTCACCATCTGCAGTGATTTTGGAGCACCCCCAAATAAAGTCTCTCACTGTTTCCATTGTTTCCCCATCTATCTGCCATGAAGTGATGAGAGGATGCCACGATCATGGTTTTTTTTGAATGTTGAGTTTCAAGCCATCTTTTTGACTCTCCTCTTTTACCTTCATCAAGAGGCTCTTGAGTTCCTCTTCACTTTCTGCCATTAAAGTGCACATCTGAGGTTGTTTTGTTATTTCTCCCGGAAATCTTGATTCCAACTTGTGATTTATCCAGCCCAGTATTTTGCATGATATTCTCTGCATAAAGTTAATAAGGAGGGTAACATCATACCTCTTTATCTTACTCCTTTCCCAATTGTGAAGCAGTTCATTGTTCCATGTCTGGTTCTAACTGCTGCTTCTTGATCAGCAAATAGGTTTCTCAGGAGACAGGTAAGGTGGCTTGGTACTCCCTTCTCTTTAAGAATTTCCCACAGTTTGCTGTGATCCACACAGTCAAAGGATTTAGCATAGTTAATGAAGCAGTAGATATTTTTCCAGAATTCTCTTGAGTTTTCTATGATCCAATGGATGTTGGCAATTTGATTTCTGATTCCTCTGCCTTTTCAAAATCCATCTTGTACATCTGGAAGTTCTTGGTTCACATTCCACTGAAACCTAGATTGAAAGATTTTGAGCATAGCCTTGAAGCCTGTTAAATAAGCATAACTGTATGGTAGTTTGAACAATTTTTGGCATTGATCTTCTTTGGGATTGGAGTGAAAACTGACCACCTTTTCCAGTCCTGTGGCCACTGCTGAGTTCTCCCAATTTGCTGACATATTGAGTGCAGCACTTGAACAGCATCGTCTTTTAGGGTTTGAAATAACTCAGCTGGAATTCCACCATCTCCATGAGCTTTGTTTGTGGCAATGCTTCCTAAGGCCCACTTGACTTCACACTCCAGGATGTCTGACTCTAGGTGCGTGACCACACCATAATGGTTATCTGGATCATTAAGACTTTTTTGAATAGTTCTGTGTATTCTTGCTACTTCTTAATCTCTTCTGCTTCTGTTAGATCCTTAACATTTCTGTCCTTTATCATGCTCATCTTTGCATGAAATATTCCCTTGAAGCCTCTAATTTTCTTAAAGAGACCTGTAGTCATTCCATTTCTATTGTTCTCCTCTATGTCTTTGCATTGTTCATTGAAGAAGAACTTCTTATCTCTCCTTGCTATTCTCTGGAACTCTTCATTGAGTTGGGTTTATCGTTCCCTTTCTCCCTTGCTTTTTCACTTCTCTTCTTTCCTCAGCTACTTGTAAAGCCTCTTCAGACAACCACCTTGCCTTCTTGAATATTTTTTTCTTTGGGATGGTTTTGGTCAATGCCTTCTGTACAATGTTACAAACTTCCATCTATAGTTCTTCAGGTGCTCTGCTTATCAAATCTAATCCCTTGAGTCTTTTTGTCATCTCCACTGTATAATCACAGGGATTTGATTTAGATCATACCTGAATGGCCTAGTGGTTTTTCCTACTTTCTTCATTTTAAACCTGAATTTTCCAGTAAGGAGCTCATGTTATGAGCCATAGTCAGCTCTAGGTCTTGTTTTTTGCTGACTGTATAGAGCTTCTTCAGCTGAAAAGAATATAATCAACCTGATTTCAGTATTGACCATTTGGTGATATCCATGTATAAAATCATCACTGTTGTTGCTGGAAATGGGTGTTTGCTATGACCAGCATGCTCTCTTGGCAAAACTCTGTTATCCTTTACCCTGCTTCATTTTGTACTTGAAGGCAAAATGTTATCCCGGGTATCTCTTGACTTCCTACTTCTTCATTCCCATCCTCCATGATGAAAATGACATTTTTTGGTGTTAATTCTAGAAAGTCTTATAGGTCTTCAGAGAACCAGTCTACTTCTTTGTCATCAATTGTTTGGTCATAGACTTGGATTACTGTGATGTTGAATGGTTTGCCTTGGAAGTGAACAGAGATCATTCTGTCATTTTTGAGGTTTCGCCCAAATACTATGTTTCAGACTCTTCTTTATTTTTTTACTGTGAGGGGTACTTCTTCTAAGGGATTCTTGACTACGGTAATAGATATAATGGTCATCTGAATTAAATTTGCCTATTCCTTTCAATTTTAGATCACTGATTCCTAAGATGTCAGTGTTCAATGTTGCCATCCCCTGCTTGACCACTCTGAGTTTACCTGATTCATGGACTTACCATTACAGGTTTCTAAGCAATGTCTTTACAGCATCAAGCTTTACTTTCACCACCAGCACATCCACAACTGAGCATTGTCCTCTTTTGCCTGGCCACTTAATTCTTTCCGGAGCTGTGTCTCATGGGTAACCGTCTTGTCGTGGTAAAGGGGCTTGAGTAGTTCAGTGAAGTTATGAGCCATGCCATGCAGGACCACCCAAGATGAACAGGTCATAGTGAAGAGTTCTGACAAACTGTGGTCCACTGGAGAAGGACGTGGTGACTCACCCCAATATTCTTGCCATGAGAACCCCATGAACCCCATGAAAAGGTGTCCAAAATGCTATTGGGGAAGAGCAGAGGGCAATTACTAACAGTTCTCTATCCATACAGAGTAGGAAAGGGCCCCACCTTTGCTTCCTAAGTCCTCTGTGCTTTGTGGACAAGTAATGTTAGTGAAGCATAAAATGGAGGAGAAGTTAAGCCTATATTTCTGCTTTAGGCTTATATGATCATGGGCATACTACCCAACCTTTCTGAGTCCAATTTCCTCATCTTTAAGGTAGCATTAATAACCCCATTGCTTACCTCACATGGTACTGTGGAAATTACTGAGATCTGTGTAGACACATTTAAGGAGGAGCGCCTCTTGTATATCTCTATCTCTCTCTCTCTATCAACAGATAGTTTTGCAATTTTCCCAGTTTTGCAGTTTTGAGTTGTTTCTCCCACTGAAGTTTTGAAAATTATTCATCAATTTTTGGCTGTGCTGCATCTTAATTCCTGTCTGGGCTTTTCTCCAGTTATGGAGAGTGGGGACTAATCTGTAGTTCCAGTAAGCACGGGCTTAGTTGCTCTGCATCAGGTGAGGTCTTCCCAGACACAGGGGTTGAACCTGTTTCTCCTGCATGGCCAGGTGGATCCCTACCACTGAGTCACCAAGGAAGTCCTCTCTCACTGAATTTTAAACACTTGAAGGGCTATGTCTTATTTAGCATCTTTACCTAGTTAGCCTGATGCATAGTAGCTATTTAATAAATGTCTCCTGAAAGGTTGCCAATTACCTAAATGTAACTTATGGAGGGGAGTGACCAGGGTTCGGGACTCAATATGACAGAAAATTTGGAAAACTCAGCAGTGGCCAAAGGACTGGAAAAAGTCAGTTTTCACTCCAATCCCAAAGAAAGGTGATGCCAAAGAATGCTCAAACGACTGCACAATTGCACTCATCTCACATGCTAGCAAAGTAATGCGCAAAATTCTCCAGGCTTCAGCAGAACATGAACCGTGAACTTCCAGATGTTCAAGCTGGATTTAGAAAAGGCAGAGGAACCAGAGATCAAATTGCCAACATCTATTGGATCATCGAAAAAGCAAGAGAGTTCCAGAAAAGCATCTACTTCTGCTTTATTGACTATACCGAAGCCTTTGACTGTGTGGATCACAACAAACTGAGAAAAATTTTGAAAGAAATGGGAATATCAGACCACCTGACCTGCTTCCTGAGAAATCTGTATGCAGGTCAGGAAGAAACAGTTAGAACTGGATATGGAACAACAGACTGGTTCCAATTCGGGAAAGGAGTACATCAAGGCTGTATATTGTCACCCTGCTTATTTAACTTATATGCAGAGTACATTATGTGAAATGCTGGGCTGGATGAAACACAAGCTGGAATCAAAATTTATGGGAGAAATATCAATAGCCTCTGATACCCACATGACCACCCTTATGGCAGAAAGTGAAGAAGAACTAAAGGGCCTCTTGATGAAAGTGAAAGAGGAGAGTGAAAAACTGGCTTAAAATTCAACATTCAGAAAACTAAGATCATGACATCTGGTCCCATCACTTCATGGCAAATAGATTGGGTAACAGTGGAAACAGTGAGAGACTTTATTTTGGGGGGCTCTAAAATCACTGCAGATGGTGACTGCAGTCATGAAATTAAAAGGTGATTGCCCCTTGGAAGGAAAGCTATAGTAAACCTAGTTCAGTTCAGTTCAGTTCACTTCAGTCACTCAGTCATGTATGACACTTTGCCACCCCATGAATCACAGCACGCCAGGCCTCCCTGTCCATCACCAACTCCCAGAATTTCCTCAAATTCATGTCCATTGAGTTGGTGATGCCATCCAGCCATCTCATCCTCTGTCATCCCCTTTTCCTCCTGCTACCAATCCCTCCCAGCATCAAGGTCTTTTCCAACAAGTCAGCTCTTCGCATGAGGTAGCCAAAGTATTGGAGTTTCAGCTTCAGCATCAGTCCTTCCAATGAACACTCAGGACTGATCTCCTTTAGGGTGGACTGGTTGGATCTCCTTGCAGTCCAAGGGACTCTCAAGAGTCTTCTCCAACACCACAGTTCAAAAGCATCAATTCTTCTGTGCTCAGCTTTCTTCACAGTCCAACTCTCACATCCATACATGACCACAGGAAAAACCATAGCCTTGACTAGACGGACCTTTGTTGGCAAAGTAATATCTCTCCTTTTCAACATGCTATCTAGGTTGGTCATAACTTTCCTTCCAAGGAGTAAGCGTCTTTTAATTTCATGGCTGCAGTCACCATCTGCAGTGATATTGGAGCCCCCCAAAATAAAGTCTGACACTGTTTCCACTATTTCCCCATCTATTTCCCATGAAGTGATGGGACCAGATGCCATGATCTTCGTTTTCTGAATGTTGAGCTTTAAGCCAACTTTTTCACTCTCCCCTTTCTCTTTCAACAAGAGGCTTTTTAGTTTCTCTTCACTCTTTGCCATAAGGGTGGTGTCATCTGCATATCTGAGGTTATTGATATTTCTCCCGGCAGTCTTGATTCCAGCTTGTGCTTCTTCCAGCCCAGTGTTTCTCATGATGTACTCTGCATAGAAGTTAAATAAGCAGGGTGACAATATACAGCCTTGACATACTCCTTTTTCTATTTGGAACCAGTCTGTTGTTCCATGTCCAGTTCTAACTGTTGCTTCCTGACCTGCATACAGGTTTCTCAAGAGGCAGGTCAGGTGGTCTGGTAGTCCCATCTCTTTTATAATTTTCCACAGTTTATTGGGACCCACACAGTCAAAGACTTTGGCATAGTCAATAAAGCAGAAATAGATGTTTTTCTGGGACTCTGTTGCTTTTTCCATGATCCAGCAGATGTTGGCAATTTGATCTCTGGTTCCTCTGCCTTTTCTAAAACCACCTTGAACATCTGGAATTTCATGGTTCATGTTCTGCTGAAGCCTGGCTTGGAGAATTTTGAGCATTACTTTACTAGTGTGTGAGATGAGTGCAGTTGTGTGGTAGTTTGAGCATTCTTTGGCATTTCCTTTCTTTGGGCTTGGAATGAAAACTGACCTTTGCCAGTCATGTGGCCACTGCTGAGTTTTCCAAATTAGTTGGCATATTGAGTGCAGCACTTTCACAGCATCATCTTTCAGGATTTGAAATAGTTCAACTGGAATTCTATCACCTCCACTAGCCTTGTTTGTAGTGATGCTTTCTAAGGCCCACTTGACTTCACATTCCAGGATGTCTGGCTCTAGGTGAGTGATCACACCATCATGAGTATCTGGGTCATGAAGCTCTTTTTTGTACAATTCTTCTGTGTATTCTTGATACCTCTTCTTAATATCTTCTGCTTCTGTTAGTTCCATACCATTTCTGTCTTTTATTAAGCCCATCTTTGCATGAAATGTTCCCTTAGTATCTCTAATTTTCTTGAAGAAATCTCTAGTCTTTCCCATTCTGTTGTTTTCCTCTATTTCTTTGCATTGATTGCTGGGGAAGGCTTTCTTATCTCTCCTTGCTATTCTTTGGAATTCTGCATTCAAATGCTTATATCTTTCCTTCTCTCCTTTGCTTTTCGCTTCTCTTCTTTTCACAGCTATTTGTAAGGCCTCCCCAGACAGCCATTTTGCTTTTTTGCATTTCTTTTCCATGGGGATGTGCTGGGAGCCGGCGAGAGACATTCCACTCGTGACAAAGGTCATGAGGAAGGAGGCTCGGCATACGCAAAGGCGGGATCGAGCCTTGGGAGCAGCCCCCCCCCCCCGCCCCGGATATTCTCAAGCATCTACCCCCAAAAAACCAGAGTCTGCCTACTTTATTGCTTTGTGCTCTCACCTCTGACTTTACTGGGGGCTGTCCCCCACCACCATCTCGCTCTCTCTGTCAAAGAGTTAACTTACAGCTCCAATTAATAAAGTTCCTGGGCAACTAGGAGTGTTTAAATCCAAACCTCTCAGATGGCTCTCTAACTCGCCTGACAAGTTTACCTGGACTCCTACAGCTATGCATACGATTATTTATAGTCTCCCAGCCTCGAGGGGTGCGGGAAGCTTAAGATATTCAAATAGCTTAGAGCCTCTCAGAGAGTTAGAAACTGTCAGAAAAAAACTAGTAAAAGATTTCATTGATGAGCCAATGTTTGTTGCCAAGTTTCCACATCCCCTGAATTGTATCCTTGAATGTGTATTAATTAATATAGTTGGTATGTAGAAAAAATAAGTAGTGGCCTTGGTGTTAGTAACTTTAGACCCTTAAGGTAATAAATTCTTTCCTTTGTAAACCCATTACACATCCGCCCTATAGGAATGTGATTTTATCTTCAGAAGATGGCACCAAACTTAAAATAATTACTCTTAGAGAAAACAAGTCTTACGGTTGACAAACCTTTATCAAGAGTCATAAAATGTTAATAGGTCTTCTGGCCAGAAGATGATGTAAATCACCTAAACCATTTGTATACGATAAATTTGCAGGAAAGAAACCCTGGTTTTTGATAAGGATCAAAGACTGCTGACTTTGCATCCCCTATTATCCTCTATGAGTAACTTAGGGTATATAAGCCCCTGTTGAAAATAAAGCTACAGGCCTTGGTCACCAAAGCTTGGTCTCCCCATATCATTTTTCTCCTTAACTTCCAGCTGAGTCTCCATCTGGAGTGCGGATATCCTCTGCGACCATTTATTTGCCTGGGCTTCTAAGACCCACTTGAGAAGGTGTCTAAGGTGGGGCACCTTCCGCTATTCGAGAGGGCACCTGCAGCCTCCGTGGTCAGAGCTAACCTGGTGTCATGGGTTATATTGATTTTCCGTGTAAACCAAGCTACTCAGCTTCTTTTCTCCACTGAATTTTCCTACTGAGCTATCCTCATTCTATTATTCTTTATATCTTTGATGAATAAATAAATAAATAGTCGCCAATGCTGTCTCTCCTTCGAATACCCTGGATCAGCCGGAACTGGACCTCGGCAGGGATGGCCTTGATCCCTGTCTCCTGTGCAATGTCACGAACCTCTGTCCATAGTTCATCAGGCACTCTATCTATCAGATCTAGGCCCTTAAATCTATTTCTCAGTTCCACTGTATAATCATAAAAGATTGGATTTAGGTCATACCTGAATGGTCTAGTGGTTTTCCCCACTTTTTAATTTAAGTCTGAATTTGGCAATAAGGAGTTTATGATCTGAGCCACAGTCAACTCCCAGTCTTGTTTTCGATGACTGTGTAGAGCTTCTCCATCTTTGGCTGCAAAGAATATAATCAATCTGATTTTGGTGTTGACCATCTGGTGATGTCCATGTGTAGAGTCTTCTCTTGTGTTGTTGGAGGAGAGTGTTTGCTATGACCAGTGCGTTCTCTTGGCAAAACTCTATTAGCTTTTGCCCTGCTTCATTCCCTATTCCAAGGCCAAATTTACCTGTTACTCCTGTTTCTTGACTCCTACTTTGCATTCCAGTCCTCTATAATGAAAAGGACATCTTTTTGGGGCTGTTAGTTCTGAAAGGTCTTGTAGGTCTTAATAGAACCGTTCAACTTCAGTTTCTTCAGCGTTACTCATTGGGGCATAGGCTTGGATTACCGTGATATTGAATGGTTTGCCTTGGAAATGAACAGAGATCATTCTGTCATTTTTGAGATTGCATCCAAGTACTGCATTTTGGACTCTTTTGTTGACCATGATGGCCACTCCATTTCTTCTAAGGGATTCCTGCAGTGGCTCAGATGGAAAAGCATCTGCCTACAATGTGGGAGACCTGAGTTCAATCCCTGGGTCGGGAAGATCTCCTGGAGAAGGGAATGGCAGCCCATGCCAGTATTCTTGCCTCCCCTGCCCCCAAAAAGGGGTCAAAGAAATAACAAGCCTAGACAGCATATTAAAAAGCAGAGTCATTACTTTGCCAACAAAGGTCCGTTTAGTCAAAGCTATGGTTTTTCCAGTAGTCATGTATGGATGTGAGAGTTGGACTACAAAGAAAGTGAGTGCTGAAGAACTGATGCTTTTTCTTGAGAGTCTCTTGGACTGCAAGAAGATCAAACTAGTCAATCCTAAAGGAAATCAGTCCTGACTATTCATTGGAAGAACTGATGATGAAACTGAAGCTCCAATACTTTGGCCACCTGATGTGAAGAACTGATTCCTTAGAAAAGACCCTAATGTTGGGAAAGATTGAAGGCATGAGAAGGGGATGGCACAGGATGAGATGGTTGGATGGCACCACCAACTCAATGGACATGAGTTTGGGTAAACTCCAGAAGTTGGTGATAGACAGGGAAGTAAGGCATGCTGCAGTCCATGGGGTTGCAAAGAGTCAGACACCATCGAGCAACTGAACTGAATTGAACAACAAAAAAGAATATAATAGTTATGTCCCTGAAATAGGAGACTAATCATACAATTCTAAATTTTTTCCCACTCAAATAGCTTAGTAGTTTGTTGGGTGTATGGTTAAGTATTTGATGACTGATTAACTCCTCACCACCACCACCCTTTCCAATATAACTATTAATATTCATGAAATGAGTATATTTATTATGTATATTGAAGCCTTTGTAATATGTGTTGTGAAAGGACTGAACAGAAACATTCAGCTTGCCCTCTGGTTTATTTAGCATTTTTTAGTAGACTGATTGCTATGACGACTATGATGCTATAACTATTCTGTTACACATTAAATACTGTAGAAATGTACATCTGCACTGGATTTACCTTTTCCCTTTGTTTCTAAAGTGCTGAGTTCTGCTAAAAATTTTGGATTGAAATCAAATCTGGGAAGCTTTGGCAATGTTTCTAAAATATAGTAACATTTGCTAAACAAATATAGAGGGTGATTGATTTCCGAAGCAATTGGTTATATCATTACTTGTCTTGGTTGTATGCAAATTGTTTTTTCTTCACTATTTGAAATAACTATTTTATTTTTAATATGTTTTTGAAATTTATATCTCAGTTGGCAACAAGATTAATTCATATAAAAATTTCTATGCAAAATCCTTCTGGAATCCAAGTAGGTGCTTATTAATGTTCAGATACTTTAATTGTATTCACTAAATACAACATTTAACTAAAACGCACTTCTTTTGCCTGACTGGCTCCTCTGTAAGAACAAAGCTGGATTTTCTATTGCTCTATCTAATCAAAATTGATGTAACCATGCTGTTGCTGCTGCTGTTAAGTCGCTTCAGTCGTGTCCGACTCTGTGAGACCCCATAGACGGCAGCCCACCAGGCTCCACCGGCAAGAACACTGGAGTGGGTTGCCATTTCCTTCTCCAATGCAGGAAAGTGAAAAGTGAAAGGGAAGTCACTCAGTCGTGTCCGACTCTTCGCCACCCCATGGACTGTAGCCCACCAGGCTCCTCCATCCATGGGATTTTCCAGGCAAGAGTGCTGGAGTGGGGTGCCATTGCTTTCTCCATAATTATATTTTAAAATCATATGTTAAAGCATTCTTTCAGATTCATAGTGATGTCTTTTGCTGCATTTTAAAGTTTAGTTTGTAGTTCAGTTCAGTTCATTCGCTCAGTCGTGTCCGACTCTTTGCGACCCCATGAATCGCAGCACGCCAGGCCTCCCTGTCCATCACAAACTCCTGGAGTTCACTCAGACTCACGTCCATTGAGTCAGTGATGCCATCCAGCCATCTCATCCTCTGTCTTCCCCTTCTCCTCCTGCCTCCAATCCCTCCCAGCATCAGAGTCTTTTCCAATGAGTCAACTCTTCACATGAGGTGGCCAAAGTACTGGAGTTTCAGCTTTAGCATCATTCCTTCCAAAGAAATCCCAGGGCTGATCTCCTTCAGAATGGACTGGTTGGATCTCCTTGCAGTCCAAGGGACTCTCAAGAGTCTTCTCCAACACCACAGTTCAAAAGCACCAATTCTTCGGCGCTAAGCCTTCTTCACAGTCCAACTCTCACATCCATACATGACCACAGGAAAAACCATAGCCTTGATTAGACGGACCTTTGTTGGCAAAGTAATGTCTCTGCTTTTGAATATGCTATCTAGGTTGGTCATAACTTTCCTTCCAAGGAGTAAGCGTCTTTTAATTTCATGGCTGCAGTCACCATCTGCAGTGATTTTGGAGCTCCCCCCCCAAAAAAGTCTGACACTGTTTCCACTGTTTCCCCATCTATTTGCCATGAAGTGATGGGACCAGATGCCATGATCTTCGTTTTCTGAATGTTGAGCTTTAAGCCAACTTTTCCCCTCTTCTCTTTCACTTTCATCAAGAGGCTTTTTAGTTCCTCTTCACTTTATTTCAAGTGAGTGTTATTCCTGGAATGAAATTATAATTACCCCTTTATCAGCGTTCCCTGTTGGTCTAGTGGTTAGGATTCTGGATGTTCACTGCTTTGGCCAGAGTTCAATTCCTGTTTGGGGAACTAAGATCACATACACCACGTGGCCAGGCAAAAACAAAAAGCTATCCTTCTATCTAGCCTGTTCCCTGGCTTTCTTGCAAGGCTGAAAATTTTAACTTTGGCCACATGGCTACAATGAGGCTCTAAAATACAGTATTGCAATTTATAAAAGTGAAGTTAGTTCTCTTCTTGGTATCTGCTGAGTATCCTTTGTCTCTGTCATTGAATGAGTATTAATAATAATTGAAATCTTTAGCATTCAGTATACATATCTAGGCTTTGGTTCTGTTTACCTTCATATGTTAGATAAACCTGATAGCTCAGTGGTAAAAAAAATTCAATGCAGAGACTGTGGGTTTGATCCCTGGGTTGGGAAGATTTCCTGGAGAGGAAAATGGAAACCCACTCCAGTATTGTTGTCTGGGAAATCCCATGGACAGAGGAGTCTGTCAGGTTACAGTCCATAGGGTTGCAAAAGAGACATGAGTTAAACAACATTATAAAAACTTAGAGACGAGCACATGGAACCAAGAAATATGTGTTAATACAGATCTCAGGAACTGATTTGGCTGGGATTTCCTGAAGTCAATCAAAATCAGTTCAATGAAAATAGCAAAGTCAAGCTATTTGTTAGCAAACACCTTAGAAGAACAGTGTTTATCCTTAACATGTTATCTTTATATCTGGTTGAACCCTCTAAGGCATATGCTTTTATTGCCATTTCACTGAGAGTAAATTAAATCTAATGAAATCAGAGGAGTGGTATAATATTACATGTGAGAAGTGTGAGAAGTGAGTCATGGTTAGAACCCCAATTTAATTCCAAAGCCTGTACTCCCCTTTCCTATGTCACATCAGAGCTTTCTACTTGTTTCTCCTCTGTAACGGAATACCCAACAGGTGACTTTCTTACTTTTTCTAAATATGAAATTAAAATAAATTTAAAAGACTTTGAATGATTTAAAAATGTTTAAATCTATGTCTGTCATATAAAGATATAGCTTGGCATCATCCAGAAACCTTGCCAGAATGTTCTCAATTCTAAATGTCTGAGTCATTGCCAAGAATGAAAATATGAATTCCAAGTTTGATCTGTCTGGATATCACAATATGGCCTCATGATCAAATTAGTGGATAATGGCAAGATAGACTCTCCAGTTTATACTGCATAGAATCAAATACATTCTTCAAGAGTCAGTAATTACATTTGTTTTAGATAACTCCCAAAGATTTGCAAATATTTCACCTTCAATTGTTATTTCTTGAAAACATGCAATTTTCTGTTTATATTGAACTGAGTGAAAGTCTTAAAAAATCTGTTCTTTCCATAAACAATTCCATCAAATGTTACCTTAAAAACTGACAATTTTCCTTTCAGTCAGAATAGAGTATTTTTGAGAGGATAACCCAGACCACAGAAGCAGATAAGATAATCTGTATAGTCCTTTCTTGGGAGGATTAATTTTACTGCTTAGTAACCATCTGGGTAGTATGACAGTTGAGATAAATGGACATCAATATATTTTTCTGAATTGTCACCAATTTTTGTAAAGGAGCATATCACAACAGTTGTAAGCTGATTATTTTTGCATCATTTCAAGGTTTTTGTTCATCTGTACAGTCAAAATACATGATATCATGAGTTATTCATAGATCCCCTAGTTATTGAGCTTTATTTCTCAAATATGATGAATATGTGAATGATTTTTGTAGTTACCAGTGTGTCAGGTATTGTACTTTTCATTGTGTATATTGTGAAACATAAACATTTTATTTACTTTGTTTTTTTAATATTTGACTATCAAAGATTGGGAAACATGCATATGTTTGATTAGTATTTGAATTTTAGACTCATATTCAGTTGTGGGCAACTGAGGGTATGCTTGTGTGCCAAGGGGTGGGGTCTGTGTATATGTTAGATTAGGTCATGTGCTGCGCTTTGGTTGATGTTTCCCTTGTTCTCCTATTTCAACATAATCTCAGAACATATTCTAATTTCTCCAAATATAAGAAGAAAACCTGACCAGACAAACCCTTTGAGGTGGACAAAGTTTATTAGAAAAGATGAATTGACTTATTTAAGCTTCTGTTTCTATGAAACCAACTATTTAACTGAACAGTTGCCTTCTCACCATAGCAAACACTTTCTGCTTTTCTCTAATTTTTAACATATTCCAGCAATTTTTATGGCAGTCATCGAACTACAAAGCACTAACTCACTGAAGCATTTTGCGTATAATGCTTCCCCTTGAAAATAAGCCTTTCTCTTAAAAATTTCTTTACTCTTCACCAAATTAACAAATATGTTATGAGAATGAAATACTATATGAGCGAGATATAACACTTTATTGCCATCGGACACCTTTGTTAATAAATGCTAAGAGTAAGAATCCTTTTATCCATAAGAGAAAATAGAATTTGCTGTCATCAATTTTTTTCTATTATAGATTACAAATGAAGCATAACATGTTTTGAATGTTTACAAACATTTTCTGAAGAGAAGCTAACAGTATTTGCTTTGAATATTTGTGTATTGATGTTTAAGAAAGTAAAAAGAAATCTAGGTATTTGTATACATGGATATTTCTATTCAGAAATATGCTAGGTAATCAGTGGGCTAAAAAATATAAAAGAAGTCAGGTAAGGAGAACAGTGAGAAGAGAGGTTAAGAATCCAGTGGGTCCTAAATATGGGCCATTGTAGTGCTAGAAATCAGGTCTTTTCTAAATAGTGTTCACTTTTTAATATTTTTTTATTGTTGATGCTTGCTAACACTTGGGAAAGAGGCAAAAGACAGTCTTAAAAATGACAAAGTCATCTCTTTCACTTAGTAAATCTTTTACATAAAAAGCAAAAAAGAAGTATTTTTCTTTAAACTGAGAGTGCTAGAGATTCTTTTCAAATGATTTCAACAAAAAGCAGACTATCTTAGCCCTTTAAGGATGATAAAATTGGTATTGTCAAGAAATGTGCTGACATTTTTCTACTTGCTAAATGCCAAGAAAAAATTGAACACTCTTTAACTATCCAAATTCTTACTGACTGCTATCTAAAGTAAGCAATAGATAAAAAGTTGCCACTCTCACGGGGCCCTCTATGCTGGAAAAGATCCAAAAACTGCCACCAACTGCTCATGTTACACTTGTTACAAAATGAGCTATTTCAGACCTGGTAACAATTTTGGTTTCAACATTGCCTTTCACATTGAACAATATCACTTAGAGGGTGCTCACAATAATTAAAGGTTTCAGTTGTACCCGTGTTGAGGCATATGCGAGAATTATACACCATGGTCTTGCTGTATCATATGTATTTGGTATAGGAAAAACAAAGGGTATGAGCTCTGGGAGTCCTTTAGGGAATGGAACACAGAAAGGTATAGATGCTGTGTGAACATTTCAGAGGAGGGAGGTAACTTAGTTTAATTGCTGAATGCATACCCTTGAAATCAGGAAGAATTTCAGCACTGCCATATTTTAATGTATGATATTGTGCAAGTTGCATATTTTCTCGTAGTCTGTTTCTCCCCTTGTAAGATGGCCTTATAGTAGTCACTTATAAGGATGTGATGAATACAAGTGCCGTTTCTTATACTTTCACAGGAATGACTCTAAAGTTATCATCATCGTTATTGAGACATCTAGAAGTTTATCTTAAATGCTGCAGTCAAAAAGGGTAAATCTCAGTTATGTAGTCTTAGTTCCTATATTACCAGAAACATGCTCTACTTTAGGTTCTTGACTTTAGTAGATATACCTTTCAGATGTAAATTGGTTCCTGACTGTGATTATCATAGTGGACTCCAGCTCAGCTGTTTTGACAAGGAACTCTAGGAAAAAAAAAAGAAAAAGGAATGTATTGATTAAACCCAAATGAGGATAAGTAGAAAACATTATGAATTGTATTCAATGTATTAATATCCAGAATATGTTTTATGTTGGGCCACTAAATACTTGGTGTTTGATTGAAATGAAGTGTTTCAATGATTTTTATTTTTTAGATTTTAGGCTGATTTGGGAATGGGCAGATCTGGAAGCAGGCAGAGCTTTTGGAACCTCTCAACAATGTCACTTCCTTAGGCAACCCTTTGATTAAGCTCTGAGGTTAGATGGAAATACAGCTGAGATGAGATGGGGAGGCTTAGCTTCTAGATCCTTCCTCCTTTTTCATGATCCTCAGCTTCAGGCCTTGAAATCTATAAATCATGTTCCAAAGTATACTCTTATAAGATAATAAGGAAGTAAGGATGATGATCATAGTTGAAACAAAGCTTTGACACTGTTTCTCTAGAAAAAGAAAAAGAAAAAGAAAAAAAGCAAAAAAAGAGACACGCTGCCCTTTTCTAATTTTACCATTTTCTATCTTCAAATTGTTTGCTGTTTACTGGTTGCTTAAGCAGTTGTCTAAAATTAGGACAATTTGAGTGTTCATATTCACATGAGACATATTGTCTTTTGTCTTACATCTCTTGACTCTCACAAATTATAAAATCTTATTTAACTGTCTCTTCTCCCTATAATTTGTTAACAAAGTTTAGTCTAGTCAGTTCAGTTCAGTTCAGCCACTCAGTCGTGTCTGACTCTTTGCGACCCCATGAATCACAGCACGCCAGGCCTCCCTGTCCATCACCATCTCCCAGAGTTCACCCAGACTCACGTCCATCGAGTCAGTGATGCCATCCAGCCATCTCATCTTCAGTCGTCCTCTTCTCCTCCTGCCCCCAATCCCTCCCAGCATCAGAGTCTTTTCCAATGAGTCAACTCTTCGCATGAGGTGGCTAAAGTATTGGAGTTTCAGCTTCAGCATCATTCCCTCCAAAGAAATCCCAGGGCTGATCTCCTTCAGAATGGACTGGTTGGATCTCCTTGCAATCCAAGGGACTCTCAAGAGTCTTCTCCAACACCACAGTTCAAAAGCATCAATTCTTCGGCACTCAGCCTTCTTCACAGTCCAACTCTCACATCCATACATGACCACAGGAAAAACCATAGCCTTGACTAGACGAACGTTTGTTGGCAAAGTAATGTCTCTGCTTTTGAATGTGCTATCTAGGTTCATAACTTTCCTTCCAAGGAGTAAGCGTCTTTTAATTTCATGGCTGCAGTCACCATCTGCAGTGATTTTGGAGCCCCCAAAAATAAAGTCTGACATTGTTTCCACTGTTTCGCCATCTATTTGCCATGAAGTGATGGGACCAGATGCCATGATCTTCGTTTTCTGAATGTTGAGCTTTAAGCCAACTTTTTCACTCTCCACTTTCACTTTCATCAAGAGGCTTTTTAGTTCCTCTTCACTTTCTGCCATAAGGGTGGTGTCATCTGCATATCTGAGGTTATTGATATTTCTCCTGTGTCTAGTCAAGGCTATGGTTATTCTAGTAGTCATGTATGGATATGAGTGTTGAACTATAATGAAAGCTGAGTGCCGAAGAATTGATGCTTTTGAACTGTGGTGTTGCAGAAAACTCTTGAGAGTCCCTTGGACTGCAAGGAGATCAAACCTTTCCATCCTAAAGGAGATCAGTCCTGGGTGTTCACTGGAAGGATTGATGTTGAAGCTGAAACTCCAAAACTTTGGCCACCTGATGCGAAGAGCTGACTCATTTGAAAAGACCCTGATGCTGGGAAAGATTGAAGGCGGGAGGAGAAGGGGACGACAGAGGATGAGATGGTTGGATGGCATCACCGACTCGATGGACAGGAGTTTGGGTAAACTCCCGGGAGTTGGTGATGGACAGGAGGCCTGGAGTGCTGCAGTGCATGGGGTCAGAAAGAGTCGGACACGACTGAACGGTGTTGTTGTTGTACAATGTAAAAGTTTATGAGAGAAAAGTTCTAAAATAGCCCTCATGTCAATATGGAGACATATTGGTAAGACATTTCCCAGCAGATGGAGCTGGGAAAACTCCGTTTTGAAATTTAGACATAGGTTACGTTGCTTCCTGGGTTGCGATGATGCAGAAGTAGTCGAGGATGGAAAATTAGTGCTGCAGGACTCTACGGTCATTTGATCATTCAAGAGGACAATCAAGATATTGATTAACTTAAAACATTGTTAAGTATCCATGTTAAAAAATTAAACTTAGCTGTTTAAAGAGTAGAAAATGAGACTGAGCTGTGTTTGCAGGTCGCGGTTGCTATGGAGAAGTTCAGAGCACAATTAAGATACCTGCTGCTGAGTGCTGCTTGGGGATGTTAGAGTTTCACCCTCTCCAAATGCCACAAACATTTCAAGGAAAAGTAAGATCGGTTATGAAAAATGTAATGCTGCTAAATTCAATAGATCAAGGCAGTCAGCTTACCAAAATTGATTTGTGAAAAAAAGGATGATCTAAAAAACCCTGCTGCTGCTGCTGCTAAGTTGCTTCAGTCGTGTCCTACTCTGTGCGACCCTATAGACAGCAGCCCACCAGGCCCCACCGTTCCTGGAATTCTCCAGGCAAGAACACTGGAGTGGGTTGCCACTTCCTCCTCCAATGCATGAAAGTGAAAAGTGAGTGAAGTTGCTCAGTCGTGTCCAACTCTTTGCGACCCCATGGACTGCAGCCCACCAGGCTCCTCCATCCATGGGATTTTCCAGGCAAGAGTACTGGTGTGGGGTGCCATTGCCTTCTCTATTAAAGAAGTGAAAAAAGATAAAGAATAGAAAGTACACAATTTCTGAATAAGTGGGTCCTTTGGAAGAATTAAAAAGAAAAACAGTAACTCAATCTAATAGATTGCAGAAAAAGAAGCAATACAAGCAAAAATAAAAGACAAAAAATTGATATAAGTATACTTATCAAAAATTAGATTTATAAGAAAAGAAATTATAGAGCAAACAAGATTTATGTGCATATATATGTATATGCATTTACATATATAAAATTACATTCCCTGGTGACTCAGATGGTAAAGAATCTGCCTGCAGTGCAGAAGACCCGGTTTTGATCCCTGGGTCTGGAAGGGCCCCTGGAGGAGAAAATGGAAACCCACTTCAGTACTCTTGCCTGGAGAATTCCATGAACAGAAGGGCCTGGAGGGTTACTGTCCATGGTGTCATAGAGTCAGACATGACTGAGCAACTGACACACACACACACACACACACACACACAAAGCGATATGACTTAGAAACATTAAAAATACAGAAATAGAAAAATATTTGCTGAGCAAATACTAGGCAAAAGAGTTTGTGTAGCAATATTAATTTCAGACAAAATAGAATTTAATGCAACCATTAATAGTAATGGTCTTAGTACATAATGACAAAAGAAAAATTTCACTAAAAGTATAAAGCAAGGATACACTTATTTGAAATGACAACACTGTCTCAAAATATAGAAAACAAATATTTATGTTATTGTAACAAAAAACATTTAAGTTCATAATTTTTGTAGAAGATTTTGTATACTCTTTAGCAAAAATTAGTATAGGAACTGAAGATTTGAAAAGCATATTATCAAATTTGATGCTATAGATATACATGAAAAAAGATATATATGAACCCAATTAGTAGAAAACATATTCTTTAACAGCACATATGAACCATTTACAATTATTTTACACAAAACTCTGGGAGTTGGTGATGGACAGGGAGGCCTGGCATGCTGCAGTCCATGGGGTTGCAAAGAGTCAGACATGACTCAGTGACTGAACCGAACTGACTGAGACCAAAAAGGATGTCTTAAGGAATTTCAGAAGGATTTTTAGAGAAATATTCAATATCATAAAGTAAAATTGTAAAAATAAAGAGATTGAAAAAAAAATCTAAAAATAAGTCGTTATCTCATCATCTAGACATAAGTATTATGTCTATCTGATACGTAAAAATAGTATTTTTATGCAACTCTTGGCAGAATGTTAAATGTTTGCAGAACCCATTCTTCTCTTTCTCATGTTCATTTTAGTAACAGGCCAGTGGTTCTCTCCCAAGTTTTAAGTGGACACATAACTTCCCAGGTAAAGTTCATTATATTTTCAGTTCCCCTTATAGCTTTCAGTTCAGTTCAGTCGCTCAGTTGTGTCTGCTTCTTTGTGACCCCATGGACTGCAGCATGCCAGGCTTCCCTGTCCATCACCAACTCCCAGAGTTTGCTCAAACTCATGTCCATCAAGTTGGTGATGCCATCCAACCATCTCATCTTCTGTCATATCCTTCTCCTGCCTTCAATCTTTCCCAGCATCAGGGTCTTTTCAAATGAGTCAGTTCTTCACATCAGGTGGCCAAAGTATTGGAGTTTCAGCTTCAGCAATGAATATTCCGGACTGATTTCCTTTAAGATTGACTGGTTTGATCTCCTTGCAGTTCCAGAGACTCTCAAGAGTCTTCTCCAGCATCACAGTTCAAAACCATCAATTCTCCAGTGCTCAGCTTTCTTTATAGTCCAACTCTCACACCCATACATGACTACTGGAAAAACCCTTTGCTGGCAAAGTAATGTTTCTGCTTTTTAATCACTGTCTAGGTTTGTCATAGCTTTTCTTCCAAGGAGCAAGTGTCTTTTAATTTCATGGCTGCAGTCACCACCTGTAGTGACTTTGAAGCCCAAGAAAATAAAGTCTGTCACTGTTTCCATTGTTCCCCATATATTTGCCATGAAGTGATGGGACCAGATGCCATGATCTTAGTTTTTTGAATGTTGAGCTTTACACCAACTTTTTCACTGTCCTCATTCACTTTCATCAAGAGGCTCTTCAATTCTTCTTCTATTTCTGCCATAAGGGTGGTGTCATGTGTGTATCTGAGGCTATTGATATTTCTCCTGGCAATCTTGATTCCAGCTTCATTCAGCCCAGCATTTTGTATGATGCAACCTGCATATAAGTTAAATAAGCAGGGGGACAATATACAGCCTTGACGTACTCCTTTCCCAATTTGGAACCAGTCTGTTGTTCCATGTCCAGTTCTAACTATTGCTTCCTGACCTGCATACAGATTTCTCAGGAGGCAGGTCAGGTGGTCTGGTATTCCATCTCATTAAGATTTTTTCCACATTTTGTTGTGATCCACATAGTCAAAGGCTTTGCCATAGTCAATGAAGCAGAAGTAGATATTTTTCTTGGACTCTCTTGCTTTTTCGATGATCCAACTAATGTTGGCAATTTGATCTCTGGTTCCTCTGCCTTTTCTAAACCCAGCTTGAACATCTGGAAGTTCACAGTGCACATGCTTTTGAAGCCTGGCTTGGAGAATTTTGAGCATTACTTTGCTAGCGTGTGAGATGAGTGCACTTGTGCCGTAGTTTGAACATTCTTTGGCATTGCCTTTCTTTGGGATTGGGATGAAAATACTGTTCACCATAATGACTGTATCAAATTACATTCCTACCAACTATGCAAGAGGGTTACATTTACTCCATATTCTCTCCAGCATTTATTTTTTGTAGACTTTTTGATAATGGCCATTCTGACTGGTCTGAACTGAATTCTGACTGGTGTGAGGTGGTACCATATGTAGTTTTGATTTGCATTCATCTAATAATGAGCAAAGTTGAGCCTTTTTTTGTGTGTTTACTGTTTATCTATATGCTTTCTTTGGGCTTCCCAAAGTAACGACTGAAGTGACTTAGCACACACACACACATGTCTTCCTTGAAGAAATGTCTTTTTATCTTCTCTGGTGATTTTTTTATTGGGTTATTTATTTATTTATTTTTTTGATAGTGAGATGAATGAGTTGCTTGTATATTTTGGAGATGAATTCTTTGTCAGTTTTTCTTTTGCAATTATTTTCTCCCATTCTGAGGGTTGTCTTTTCACTTTCTGTATAGTTTTCTTTGTAGTGCAAAAGCTTTTAAGTTTAATTAGGTCACTTTTTTTTTGCTTTTATTTTCATTACTCTAGAAGGTAGAGGATGTGAAGTCCTATCCATGGCAATCAGAGATGAAAAAGAAATAAAAGGAATCCAGATTTGAAAAGAAGTAAATTCTCACTGCTTGCAGACATAACACTATACATAGAAAACCCTAAAGAAATCATCAGAAAATTACTAGAGCTAATTAATAAATATAGTAAATTTGCAGGATACAAAATCAATACACAGAAATCCCTTGCATTCCTATACATTATCAACAAAAAAATCAGAAAGAATAGTTAAGGAATCAATCCTATTCACTATTGCAACAAGAAGAATAAAATATCTAGGAATAAACCTACCTAAGGAGACAAAAGACCTGTATACATAAAACTATAAGACACTCATGAAAGAAATCAAAAATAACACAAAAGATGGAGAGATATATCACATTCTTGGATTGGAGGAATCATTGTTATGAAAATGACTATATTACTTAAAGCAGTCTACAGATTAAATGCATTCCCTATCAAATTACCAAGGGCATTTTACACAGAACTAGAACAAAAAATTTGGCATTTTGTATGGAAACATAAAAGACCCTGAATAGCCAATGTAATCTTGAGAAAGAAAAACAGAGCTGGAGGAATCAACCTTCTTGACTTCAAACTATACTACAACGCTACAGTGATCAAGACAGGATGGTACCGACACAAAACCAGAAATATAGAATGGAAAAAGATAGAAAACCCAGGGATAAACCCAGGTACCTATGGACACCTTATCTTTAACAAAGGAAGCAAGAATATACAAAGGAGAAAAGACAGCCTCTTCAATAAATTGTGCTTGGAAAACTTCACAGCTACATGTAAAAGAATGAAATTAGAATACTCCCTAACACCATATACAAAAGTAAACTCAAAGTGGGTTAAAGACCTAAATATAAAACTTTTAGAGGAAAACATAGGCAGAATCTGATTTTAAAATTAATATAACATGAACAGTTCTCTGTGCTCTTATGTTGCATGCATGTGTGCGTGCATAGCCAGTCATGTCTGACTCTTTGTGACTCCATGGCCTGCAGCCCACCAGGCTTCTCTGTCCATGGAATTTGCCAGGCAAGAACAGTGGAGTGGGTTGCCATTTCCTCCACCAGGGTGTCTTCCTGACCCAGGGTCTCTTAGGTCTTCTGCATTGTCAGGCAGATTCTTTACTGCTGAGTCACCTGGGAAGACCCATTATGTTGCATTCTATTCCATTATAGAGAAGTCATAATTTAAAGGTTTTACTTTTGTTAGTGACTGGCTGCTTCCAATTTTTCTTGTGGTAAATATTGCTGAGTTTTTAAATGTTGCTGAGTTGCTAAATCATTGTTCACATTTGTGATTTTTTTCTTTCGAACAAGTATGTAGAAAAAAACTGACATTTTGATTTAAGGCCTGCTGTTATTTACTTCATTTTTCGACTAATGCTTTCACTTTCATGTTAATATTACTACAGAATTTGTCACATAACTAGTTTTATCCCATAGCATCAATAAGATATACTCTGATTTACACACAGATACTTACCCCACACCATCAGTTTATTTAAATGTAACTTAAAACTTATCATCAAGATTGCCAGGAGAAATATTTTCAGAATCAAGATTTCTGGGAGAAATATCAATAACTTCAGATATGCAGATGCATCACCCTTATGGCAGAAAGCGAAGAAAAACTAAAGAACCTCTTGGAAGTGAAAGAGGAGAGTGAAAAAGTTGGCTTAAAGCTCAACATTCAGAAAACTAAGGTCATGGTCTGGTCCCATCACTTCATGGCAAATAGATGGGGAAACAGTGGAGACAGATCTTAGAGGGCTTGAATGTTAGATTAAGGATTCTGGCTAAGAAATTTTGTGAACACTTTTGGGAATTCTACCCTGTTATTGCTATTACCTAACATATTCTGCTAGAAAAGAAAATAGTATACAATAAAAAAATTTTATTCTTTTATGTTTAGCATTTGTTTTGATCTCTAAATTATGGCATACCATTGGGACAGAGATTGGTTTTAAACATAGTTTCCAGAAAAAATGATACAGGTAAACTTATTTGCAAAGCATAAGTAGACAGATGTAGAGAACATTCATATGGCTACCGAGGTGGGGAGAGAAGGTAGGATGAACTGGGAGAGTGGGATTGAATAAATAAAATACCTATGCTGCTGCTGCTGCTGCTAAGTCACTTCAGTCGTGTCCGACTCTGTGTGACCCCACAGATGGCAGCCACCAGGCTCCCCCATTCCTGGGATTCTCCAGGCAAGAACACTGAAGTAGATTGCCATTTCCTTCTCCAATACAGGAAAGTGAAAAGTGAAAGTGAAGTCACTCAGTTGTGTCCGACTCTTCGTGACCCCATGGACTGCAGCCTACCAGGCTCCTCCATCCATGGGATTTTCCAGGCAAGAGTACTGGAGTGGGGTGCCATTGCCTTCTGCGAAATATCTATGAGACTGTATTAAAAAATAAACACAATATCCACGACATGGATAAAAGTTGACAAATAATATGGTTACAGTTTTAAAGTAAACTTGCTCGAAGTAAAGACAGGAAAAAATAAATCAAAGGATGAGACAGCTGAAGACATTTATGGGACATTTTTGACAGCTAAGTGCTGTGCTGTGTTCATTCACTTCAGCATGTTCGATTCTTTGCCACCCTATGGACTGTAGCCAGCTAGGCTCCTCTTTCCACTAGGATTTTTCCAGGCCAGAATACTCCAGGGGATCTTCCCAATCTAGGCATTGAGCCCTCCTCTCCTGCATTGCAAGAGGATTCTTTACAACTGAGCCACTGGGGAAGGCCCTTTTAACAGCTGCTGCTGCTGCTGCTAAGTCGCTTCAGTCGTGTCCGACCCTGTGCGACCCCATAGATGGCAGACCACCAGGCTCCCCTGTCCCGTGGATTCTCCAGGCAAGAACAGTAGAGTGGGTTGCCATTTCCTTCTCCAATGCATGAAAGTGAAAAGTGAAAGTGAAGTCACTCAGTCGTGTCCGACTCTTAGCACCCCATGGACTGCAGCCTATCAGGCTCCTCCATCCATGGGATTTTCCAGGCAAGAGTACTGGAGTGGGGTGCCATTGCCTTCTCCGTTTTAACAGCTATGAAATATTAAATATTTTAAAACACATTATATTTTAAGATTTGTACAAGGTACAGATAAAGCTCTTCAAAAAATTTTTTTCAGTATGGGCTCCCTTATGTATATATTCCCAATTACAGTGTTCGGTCTGAGGTAAAATCAGAAGTTAGACAATCATTTAGCATCAAATGTCAGAAGAGTGTGGTATTTGATGTACTGACTTTGGGTTTATGACAGAGTTCTGGCACAAAATTTTGTGATTGTGGGTAGTCACTGAAACGTTAAGATCTTCAGTTACATTATCTTTATATTTATCTTTATAACCTATAACTGTGCAAAGACTACCTCTTTTCCTTCTTTTCTAGGTCATTGTCTCTCTGAAATACAATAATGTAAGTGAAAATAAATTTAATCTCATTATTTTTGTTCCTCTGGGAAAATCATCTCTCTCTAATTGCATATCTTGAGTTTTACTCCTTGATCTTACTGTCCTTTAGTTGACACAGCCATTCTTGAAAATATTTCCATTAAAATATTAATGACTGAGAAGTCTTGAAGTTCTAAACATGTAAGCTGTAATGGTGAAATTTCACCTTAAAAGGATAAGTTACTTTACCCTCTTGGCTTTAATCTCTCCACCTGTATGATTAAAGGGTTTGCAAATTGGTTGCACAGAAGAATTACCAAATGAGCTTTCAAAACTATAAATTCCTGGACCCAATCCCAGACCTTTCAAATCAGAGTCATAGAAAATAATTGTGGAAGGTCGGAATATTTAAAATGAGTAATGACAGTCTGCAATTATAATTATAATTGTAGACATAGATTTTGTCTATAAAACTCTAGAATTATAGTGTCAATTTTTAAAAGCTCTCTAGATTTTCTAGATGCACTGCTCCATTTTTCTCTCTGATTCTCACTCAAGGCTATTGGGCTTAAGTTCAAATGGAAACTAGGCTATTGCCTAGTACAAATCATATACTCGACATAAATATCTTTGTTAAGGAGAGTAATAATGGTATTAATATGTGCATGCATGTGTGTGTGCACATGTGTGTGCGCACGCGCTCAGTCACGTCCGACCTTTCGCGACCCATGGACTGTAGCCCTCCAGGCTCCTCTGTCCATTGAGTTTTCCAGGCAAGAATACTGGAGTGGGTTGCCATTTCCTACTCTAGGGCATCTTCCCAACCCAGGGATCAAACCCGTGTCTCTTGCATCTCCTACACTGGCAGGCAGATTCTTTACCACTGTGCCAAGTGGGAAGCATAACAATATTCATAGCAGTAATAATAAAAAGGAAAATAGAAGACATATTTGATCAGTTCATTGTGGTTGTTTGGGGATAACAGGGTATGACATAACATCAAATTAGTTGTATTATAGCCCCATTGATTGATAAGGTGGAGTGCATCAGCTTACCAGATTTGACTTTACAAAACCCATTGGTGGTGGTGGTGGTTTAGCCACTAAGGCGTGTCCGACTCTTGCAACCCTGGGAACCTACCAGGCTCCTCTGTCCATGAGATTCTCCAGGCAAGGATACTGGACTGGGTTGGCATTTCCTTCTCCAGAGGATCTTCCCAACCAGGAATTGAACCCAGGTCTCCTGCATTGCAGGCAGATTTTTACCAACTGAGCTACAAGGGAAGACTAAAAGTGAAAGTCGCTCAGTCGTGTCCGACTCTTTGCGACCCCATGGACTATACAGTCCATGGAATTCTCCAGGCCATAATATTGGAGAGGGTAGCCTTTCTCTTCTCCAGGGGATCTTCCCAACCCAGGGATCGAACCCAGGTCTCCCGCATTGCAGGCGGATTCCTTCCCATCTGAGCCACAAGGGAAGCCCAAGAATACTGGAGTGGGTAGCCTATCTCTTCTCCAGGAGATCTTCCCAATGCAGGGATCGAACCCAGGTCTCCTGCATTGCAGATGGATTCTATACCAGCTGAGCCACAAGGGAAACCCAAGAATATTGGGATGAGTAGCCTATCCCTTCTCCAGTGGATTGTCCCTACCCAGAAATCAAACAGGGGTCTCCTGCATTGCAGGCGGATTCTTTACCAACTGAGCTATCAGGGAAGCCCCTGGGCCCAATGGTGCTCAAAGTGTAATTCTGAGACTTCTATGGCTTTTACTTTTAATTTGGAAATTTTAGTCTACCTATTCCTTAAAATGTTTAATGTATATGTTATGGGTATATAATAAGAAATATATATCTGGTCTTCATTCCTTGTTCCTGGCACAGAGCATCTAAAACCTTTGAAATTTCCTTAGTGGTAGAGTTAGAGGAAAGTTATTCATTATTTATAATAAACCTCTTTCAATCATACCCAGGTTTAAGTTGATAAGGTCCCTCTTGGTGGGCCTCTAGATAGCCTCCAGATGAAGGCTAGGTGCCAGAGGAACCAGTCATGTGAGCAGAGTGTTAGAACTTTCAGTTCTACCTATTTGACCTCCAAGGAGGGGCGGTAGGCTAAAGATTATGTTAATCTCCAGTGACCAATGATTTACATGATCATGAATTGGTACCTCCATAAAAAAAGGCCTACACAGCAGGATTGGGGAGCTTCTGGGTTGAAGAATGTGTTAAAGTGCAGGGAGACTGGCTCAGCCAGAAAGGGTAGGGATGCTGGGTGCCCCTTCCCACAGGCCTTGCCCTATATGTACATTTCTTCCATTTGGCTGTTGATGAGTTATATCATTTGTAATAAACTGGTAATAGTATGTAAACTGTTTTCCTGCATTCTGTAAGCCATTCTAGCATATTACTGAGGAGACAGTCATGGGAACTCTTGGTTTACAGTCATTTGGTCAGAATTACACATGGTCCAGGATTTGCAACTGGCATCCGAAGTGGAGGGAAATCTTGTGGGATTGATCATTTAACCTGTGGGAGTCTGTTCTAAATCCAAGTAGTTGGGGGTCAGATCTGAATCGAATTGTAAGATACTCAGTGGTGTCTGGAGAGTTGTTGAATTGGTTGATTTGGGAGAAAACCTCTACATTTTGGTGTCAGAAGTGCTGTGAGTAGGAACAAATCTGAAGACACGAGTAAAAAGACTTGAGACAATGGAAAATACAGAGCTGAAAGGCATTATTTGGTGCCATAGAACACAAATTTGATCTTTAGAGAATTCAAAATGTTAAGAAAAAGTTGCCTATTAGGAGACTCTGTAAACATAGCCAAAATGTGTAGACATTAGTCCTGATACTAGATATTACTAAGTAGCAAAATATGGTTCATTTTTCTCCTTAATTTCAGGTTTACTTTAAATTTTAAGAAAGAGCAAAAGTAGAGGACATCTGAAAAAATAAGGAACGTTAGCTCTAACTGGGGGTCTGGTCAGAATAACAGAACAGTGAAAGTGTTAGGTGCTCAGCCGTGTCTGACTCTTTGCGACCCCCTGGACTATAGCCTGCCAGGCTCCTCTGTCCATGGAATTTTCCAGGTAAGAATCCTGGAATGGGTAGCACTTCCCTTCTCCAGAGGATCTTCCAAACCCAGATATCAAACCCAGGTCTCCTGCATTAACAGGTGGATTCTTTACCATCTGAGCCAGCAGGGAACCCCTAAGGGTTAACTTTTTCAATGATTTTGTTCCTTTTAGATTAAAAAAAAAATTGTTTCAGTAAATGTGTTTTACTTTATATTTGTTATTTAAAAATGGTTGTGATATGTGCCTGAAATAAATATTACAATACTTGGGCATTTTTTAAAAATTGTAAATTTCAGAAGGCTTCCATAATTATCTGAGGCAGTTTTTTTCTGGTCTGAGTATAGCATTAAAAGTGCTGTTTTCAAAAAATAATGATAATAAAGTAAAAGCATTCAGTTGACTAAAGGAAAACAAGTACAGTTAGCCATTATTAATGATGAGGACAGGGGACAATAAAATGTAAGTACTAAAACTTAAAGGAAATTTCACAATGGCTATAGTATTAATTAGAGAGAAAGATTATATCCACATAAAACATACTTCAAATGAAGAATAGAAACAAGACGAAATACATTATTGATTGTTTTAACCACATCATCCCATCTTGATAATTGATTCACTTTGTAATTTTCCTGATAATTCTAAATGAGTGAGTTTAAGAACACCTGCCATCACTTTATAACTTATCTGCCAATAAAAAAAGATCTAATTAATTTTATTTCTTACATATTTGAGGCTTAGAATCCTTCAGAAGAATTAACAGAAAACTGCAAGGCTTTTCATGGATGATTTTAGGTTAAATCTTAAAAAAAAAAAGGAAATTAAAATAGAGGATCCATGATTTCTTAGCCATAGCACTTTTACTAATATTTAGTGGTGAACTTAGTAAAACAAAATAGAACAAAGGGCAATAAGAAAAATCATCCATATTATTTTCCTAGCTAGGTAATAGTATATGTCATTATTATTATTTTAAAAGTCATATTGGCCATCCCATATGCACAGTGCTTCTATCAGCATTGTCAGGACATGGAAATGCCAATTCACCCTATTTTAATGCATATTTCTACAATCATTTGGTATTCTCACAGAGCATGAAGTTGAACATTAGGCCCTAAAAATATGCAGATGTTAAGAAATAAAAATGTTCAAACATTAAGGGCACAGGAGAGGTGTTTAATTAGAACAAATTGATTTTACCCCAAAAAGCATAAAGCAGACTTAAAAATAAATAAAATTTTAAAATAGCAAATTAAGGAGGAAATTCATTCCTCTTATTATTGAATTCTCTTTGAAAATAAAATATTCTATGTCAGGTCATTCATAGAAATAAAGATTTAGGAGTCTCTGTTATGTAATATTATAGATAGAGACTTTGCTCACCACCCAATTAAAAGAATAATAGTTCTTTTACTATTTCTCCTAGAATAAAAGAATAATTACTGAAAATTCAAGTCACTGAAAAAGTTCAGAATCTGATCTTACATTTCTCTTTAAAATGCATAAATTCCATGTAAGAAAGGCCAAATGCAAGCAGGTAAGGAAGTCATTAATGGCTAAGTTTTCTCCTTTATGGATGAGAAAATGCAAATCTGAGACGTCTTCAATTAAAAGAAAGGAGGAAAGAAAGAAAAGAAAAAACAGTTTAAAAACTTCCAAATGTTCAGTTCACCTCTCGAATACCAACCTGGGTAGAAAAACAACATACTCAGGGAAATGTTTTTCTAAACTTCCCTTGTTACCTAAAGACAGATCCTCCAAAAGGAACTCATTTGTCATAAATTCCCTAGAAGGAATTTTCGTCAACCAGGGAAGATTGACTCTTACCACAGAAGAGAACACCAGAAATGAACATCACACTCAGACAGACTTTGTCACAAGCTATCTTGTCTCCCATCTATTCTTCTAATGACCCATTCATCCTTTCTAAAACTCATTTATGCTCCCCTAGGTTGCCAACATCCTCTTTTTCTTCCCCTATTAAGAGAATACATAGTTTTCTGTATACAGGTCTTTTGTTTCTTTAGGCAAATTTATTTCTAAATATTTTATTCTTTTCATTGCAAAGGTGAATGGGATTGATGCCTTAATGTCTCTTTCTGATTTTTCATTGTTAGTGTATCAGAATGTAAGGGATTGCTGTATACTAATTTTATATCCTGTGACTTTGTTATATTCATTGATTAACTCTATTAATTTTCTGGTGGATATCTTTAGGGTTTTCTACGCAGAGGATCATGTCATCTGCAAACAGGGAGAGTTTTACTTCTTTTCCAATCTGGATTCGATTTATTTTTCTTCTCTGATTGCTGTGGCTAGGACTTCCAAAACTATGTTGAGTAGTAGTGGTGAGAGTGGGCCTCCTTGTCTTGTTTCTGATTTTAAAGGTTATCATTCAGTTGCCCAGTCATGTCTGACTCTTTGCAACCCCATGGACTGCAGCACTCCAGGCCTCTCTGTCCCTCACCATCTCCTGAATTTGCTCAAGTTCATGTCCATTGCATCAGTGATGCTGTCCATCCATCTCATTCTCTGACACCCTCTTCTCCTTCTGCCCTCAATCTTTCCCAGCATCAGAGACTTTTCCAATGCATCAGCTGTTCACATCAGATGACCAAAATACTGAAGTTTCAGCTTTGATATCAGTCCTTCCAATGAGTATTCAGGGTTGATTTCCCTTAAGATTGACTTTGGAAATCTTTGGTTTGATGTCCTCACTGTCCAAGGGACTCTCAGTCTTGTCCAGCAGATTTTAGAAGAAACGCTTTCAATTTTTCACCATTGAGGATAATGTTTGCTGTGGGTTTGTTATATATGGCTTTTATTATGTTGATGTATGTTCCTTCTATGCCTACTTTCTGGAGAGGTTTTATCATAAATGGGTGTTGAATTTTCTCAAAGGCTTTTTCTGGATCTGTTGAAATGATCATATGATTTTTATCTTTCCATTTGTTAATATGGTATACCACACTGATTGATTTGAGAATACTGAAGAATGCTTGCATCCCTGGAATAAAGCCCACATTAACTTTATAATCTTTTTATTATGATGTTGGATTCTGTTTGCTATAATTTTGTTGAGGATTTTTGCATCTATGTTTATCAGTAATGTTGGCCTGTAGTTTTATTTTTTTTGTGGCATCTTTGTCTGATTTTGGTATCAGGGTGATGATGGCCTCATAGAATGAGCTTGGGAGCTTTCCTTCCTCTGCAATTTTCTGGAAGAGTTTGAGTAGGATAGGTGCTGTCTCTTCTCTAAATTTTTGGTAGAATTCGCCTCTGAAGCTACCTGGTCCTGGACTTTGATTTGTTGGAAGACTTTTGATTATAGTTGATTTCCATGCTTGTTGTTGGTTTGTTCAAATTTTCTATTTCTTCCTGGTTCAGTATTGGAATGTTATACTTTTATAAGAATTTGTCCATTTCTTCCAAGTTGTCCATTTTATTGGCATATAGTTGCTCATAGTAGTCTCATTGGAGAAGGCAATGGCATCCCATTCCAGTACTCTTTTGCCTGGAAAATCCCATGGATGGAGGAGCCTGGCAGGCTTCAGTCCATGGGGTAGCTAAGAGTCCAACATGACTGAGCGACTTCACTTTCAATTTTCACTTTCGTGCATTGGAGAAGGAAATGACAACCCACTCCGGTGTTCTTGCTTGGAGAATCCCAGGGATGGGGGAGCCTGGTGGGCTGCCGTCTATGGGGTCGCAGAGTCGGACATGACTGAAGTGACTTAGCAGCAGTTTCATATGATCATTTGTATTTCTATGCTTTGTTGTAATTTCTCCATTTTCATTTCTTTTTTAAAAAATTGATTTAGTTTTTAATTGAAGAATAATTGCTTTACAGAATTTTATTGTTTTCTGTCAAAACTCAACATCAATCAACCATAGGTATACATATATACCCTCCCTTTTGAAAGTCCCTCCCATCTCCCTCCCCATCCCACCCCTCTAGGCTGATACACAGCCCCTGTTTGAGTTTCCTGAGCCATACAGCAAATTCCCATTGTCTATCTATTTTACATATGGTAATGTAAGTTTCCATGTTACTCTTTCCATGCATCTCACTCTTTCCTCCCCTCTCCCCATGTCTATAAGTCTATTCTCTGTCTGTTTCTCCACTAGTGCCCTGTAAATAAATTCTTCAGTACTGTTTTCCCAGATTCTGTATATATGCATTAGAATATAATATTTATCTTTCTCTTTCTGACTTACTTCACTCTGTATAACAGGTTCTAGGTTCATCCATTTCATTATACTGACTCAGATCGTTCCTTTTTATGGCTGAGTAATATTCCATTCTGTATATGTACCACAACTTCTTTATCCATTCATCTGTTGATGGACATCTAGGTTGCTTCCATGTTCTAGGTACTGTAATAGTGCTTCAAAGAACAATGGGATACATGTGTCTTCTTCCTCATTTTCATTTCTAATTTTATTGATTTGAGTCTTCTCCCTTTTTTTCTTGATGAGTCTGGCTAATGGTTTGTCTATTTTATCTTCTCAATGAACCAGCTTTTAGCTGTATTAATCTTTGCTATATAGTCTACTTCAATTGTCATTTATTTCTGCTCTGATTTTTCCACTTTATTTCCTTCCTGCTTTGGGGGATTTTTGTTCTTTTTCTAGTTGCTTAGGTATAGGTTAGGTTGTTTATTTGCTATTTCTCTTGCTTCTTGAGGTAGGCTTGTATTGCTATGCAGTTCCCTCTTGGCACTGTTTTTACTGAATCCCATAGGTTTTGGGTTGTCATGTTTTCAATATCACTTGTTTCTATGCATATTTTGATTTCCTTTTTGATTTCTTCAGTGATCTGTTGGTTATTCAGAAGCATGTTGTTTAGCCTGCATATATTTGTGTTTTTTTAATAGCTTTTTCCCAGTTGTTGATATCTAATCTTACAGCATTATGATCAGAAAAGGTGATTGAAGTGATTTCAGTTTTTAAAATTTACCAAGACTAGATTTCTGGCCCAGGATGTGATCTATCCTGGAGAATGTTCCACGTGCACTTGAGAAACAGGTGAAATCCATTGTTTTTGGGTGGAATGGCCTGTAGGTATCAGTTAGGTCTAACTGGTCCAATGTGTCATTTAAAGCTGTGTCTTCTTATTAATTTTCTATCTGGATGATCTGTTCATTGGTGTGAGTGGGTATTAAGTGCCCCACTATTGTGTTACTGTCAATTTCCCCTTTAATAGTCGTTAGGATTTGCCTTATCTATTGAGATACTCCTATGTTGGGTGTATGTATATTTATAATTGTTATATCTTCTTGGATTGATCCCCTGATCATTATGTAGTGTCCATCTTTGTCTCTTGTAATGGTCTGCATTTTAAAGTCTGTTTTATCTGATATGAGTGTTGTTTCTCTTGCTTTCTTTTGGTCTCCATTTCAATGAACAAGTGTCTTTTAATTTCATGGCCCCAGTCACTGTCCATAGTGATTTTGGAGCCCAAGAAAATAAAGTCTGTTATTTTTTCCATTTTCTCCACATCTTGAGGTATTGATTTTCTTTAATTAACAGTAATCCTTTGATGGTCTAACTACCTAGTCTTTGTTGCAAAACTCCTATATATCCTGACTCCTTCCTTTGCCTCTTCAGAACAATCTCTCAGAGTGATCTGAGATGCTGTGTCCTGATCTTGAAGTCCTCAGGATGTCTGCTGAGTAAAACATAATTTTCAACTTTTAGGCTGTGCAATATTTTAATCAACAGACCTATAGCACATAGCAGTTTGAACTAGCCACATTTTAAGTCTCAATAATCACACATAGCGAGTGGCTACCATATTGGACAGCACAGATCCAGAGCTATCTGCTTAAAATTCAGTGGTATCACATGTTACACCTGTGATTTAAAACCTTTACTAATGTTCAGTTTCCTCTTCTATAAAAGAAGAGTGATAGAATTCTTCATCAACTTGACACGAAGATTAAAGAAATTCTGTAGGTAAAGCACTCATCACACCATCTGGCCAAAAAACAAAACAAAACAAAACAAAACTGTCATTAATTTCTAAATAAATAGATTAAAAAAAATTCTATAGCTGTACTTTGTTTTTCCAATCCAGTATAAGATCATAGCAGTACTCAGCGTTAAATATATAGTTGATTTACAATATGTTTCAGGTGTACAACATAGTGATTCAAATGTTTATAGATTATACTCTATTTATAGTTGCTATAAAATGTTGGCTCTGTGCTCGGTGCTGTGCACTGTATCTTTGTACCTTGTTTGTATTTTCCAGAGTTGTGTGTACCTCAACAGATGCTAGATTTTGTAGTCATTTTTGTATTAATAAAGAATAGCTAATGATATAACTGAATGTGTTGTGAGGGAGGTCAGAAATATTTTCTTACAAGCTGAGGAAACCAAGTTTTGATGACAGATTAATCTTTAATCAGAGAACATGGAGCCCTCACCCCATCTTTAAGATGATGCTGATAATTGTAAGCCAGTTTGCGATAAACTAAAAAGACCACTATCTTCAATGGAACTTTTTTCATTGTTTAGAGGACAGCTCCTGAGTTTTTGGGTCTAGCAGTCTAGGGTTTCATTGCCTTTGAGCTACTTTACAACTCTGAAAATTGCAGGTAACTGATAGCAATGCAAAATAATTCTTGTTCTTAGACATGCAAATAAATTCTGTTTGGTGGAGGTTCAATTGACTCTTCCCCTTTCCTCCTGGGGTGGTGGGGGTGAGTCAATTTTTTATATCAATTTGTAAATTCTTTTGTGCACGTCTTCACTAAAGGAACATTTACTCCATATAAATTTGTACTTGTTTGACTTTTCCTTTGAACCAGTTGTAACATATACCTAATTTCCTCATTAAAAATTAGCTAAATAAAATATTTAACATGTGATCATTTTATATCTTCATGAGAATCTTGGTTATACCCCTTTCAGATAATTATTCTTTAACATAGTAATATAGCATTATATTATCAGATTTATAAGCTAATACAAATGAGCTCAATAGAAATTCCCTAAACTTTAAAGAATTAGGATTCCCTGTTTTCTCTTCCTGATTTTGATTGTGATCATACGTGGTTAAAATCTTTCTGTGAAAGGTCTTGAGCTTTGCCTTTGAAAACACCACAGAACAAGGGGAAATAGATAAATGATTATGAAATGAGTTAGTATTCCAGCAGAAGTATGTACAAGTTGGTGGAAGTCTTTAGTTGGTGGAAGTGATGGGTGGAGATGTTCAGTAGATGTTTTACTTGAGGCGGAAATCTCTGAACTAGTGTGGAGAGCCAAAAAGGAAATCTTTGGATAAAAAAAGGATAGTGAGGTCATTTGGGGCAGGTGCTGTAATATATATATTTTTATTTCTCCCTGGTTTTATACCTAAATTGCTTAATTAAGAAAATGCCTCTGTAAGATTCTTTTGCTTTTATGGCCTAAATGCATAAATCTGGCAAGTGTATACAACCTTTTATAGTAATTCAGAACTATTAGGCCTGCTTCCTCTGACTTGCATCTGGATGAATAAACATAGTCCGATCAAGTGGAAACTTGTTATGCTGCCTTTCTCTGGTTTTTAAAGTAATCAAAGGAGACCTCTTGAAGCTTGAGTGTCTCACCTGTGCTGCTTGATGGTACATTTATTTTGTTTATCCTGTTTTTGGGAAATTCAGAAGTAGCTTGACATTTGCGTTGCTAATAAATTGCTTCCAAATTGCCTGGTGGTTCACTTAGTTTAGATCAGTGATTTGTGTTTGAAAAGGGTTGCCTGTTCATTGTTGTTATGACTACATATCTTCAAAGAGTCATGTCTTCATATGTAAAACAGAGAATGTTTTCCACCACCCTGTTCTACAAGAATTGAGAAATTAGTCCTTGTCATCACTGACCTACCACGTACCTTAGACAAGACTTCAGGCCAAAGGAAAACCGACAGAACAGGTCCTCAGATAGTGAGATGCTTCTGGGGGGATTTTTACATACCCCAAAGTTTTGCATCTTCACATACTTAGCAAAGCACTGCAGTTATTAAATGAGATATCTGATCCTGTGACTGGCGGTAACATTTCAGTGAGATCTTGACTATATTACATCTGGTGGTTCCCCTTGTATCTCTTCAGTTTTTCAGAGCTACCTGAGAGGCTGTCTCTCAGGCTATAGTTCCCAGGAAGACCCATCTCACAGCTTTTACATGGCATGTGTCTTTTCATGTTGACACATATAAGGGGCGTCTGTGTGTGTGTGTGTGTCTGTGGTTAGTTGCTCAGTCGTGTCCAACTCTTTGCGACCCCACGGTCTGTAACCTGCCAGGCTCCTCTGTCCATGGAATTCTCCAGGCAAGGATACTGGAGTGGGTCGCCATTTCCTTCTCATATACACACACACACACACACACACACACACACACACATATATATATATAAGTATACTCAGAATTATCATCACTGGGCCCAGAAAAGGAAGGCCATATGTATGTATGTATGTATGTATGTATATATATATATATATATATATATATATATCTCCTTCATATATAACAGATTTTAGTATTCATCTTTACAATTTTCTTCTTCATTCTAAGCTTTTATGTTACCAAATCTAAATAACATCTCATCATCATCTAACTGATTAACCAAAGAAGAAATCCAAGACACTATTTTAACCTATGTGATCTCTTCTTCCTCATTCAATCAATCACCAGATTCAAAATTTAACGTTTGATTCCAATTTTGATCTGAATTAGCCTTCTTTATCCCCATGATCTGTGATCCTGTTTATCCCTTTGTTGCAGGAAGGGGGACCGCTTCTAGGGCCTGAGACCACGCTCTTATCTAACACTCGGAAATGAATTGTCTGAGGAGACACACGTGATGACAAAGCAAGAAGCTGTTGGGAAGGGCGCCCGGGAAGAGAGCAGGAAGGTAGGGAACCCAGGAGGATGGCACTGTTGCATGGTTCCTGGGCCTTGGTTTTATGGTAATTGGGTTAGTTTCCGGGTTTTCTCTGGATGCAGGGTCCTTCTTGGTGGCACGTCAATCCCTCAGCCAAGATGGCTTCCAGCAAGAAGTCTGTGAATTTGATAGGGCATATAAAGTGTAGTCTTCTTTCTCTTTTTGATCTTTCTCAGATTCTTCAGGTTGGTGGTAGCTTATTGGTTCCTCATTCCTTACCAGGGCCTCCTATTTAAGATAACTTATGCAAGCGGTTATTATTGGGCCTGGCAAGGGTGGGTGGTTTCAGTTGGTTTGCCTAACAACTCCACCCTGAGAGACTTCATACTGAAGATACTTCTGTTTCTTTCTTCTGCAACTGTTAATACTCCCTGATGAGAGTGGGCAGAGTCCTGTCTAGTGGACTAGTAGTCTCTCTCTTTTTGATCTAAATTGAGATGTTCTGTGCCTGAAACTGGCATTCACCCTAGTGGGAAAATTTAGCCTGTAATTGTTGGACCCTGTCAGAGATGAACCTTGTAAGTAGTTGAAACAGACAGGAGTCAGAAATGAGGCCTAGCAGAATGATCATCACTGGGCCCAGAAAAGGATGGCAAAATTTAGGGTGAGGGTTTCAGGGTGTTCGACTATCTTCTGATTGGTTGGTGGGCAGCTACAGGAATAGAGTGGTGTTCCAGGAATCTTGAACTCAGCCAGAAGTTACCATATTCGAGAGGTGGGGACCCCAATTTTGCAGAAGAACTGAAATAAATGGTTATGCACACTCCTTGAGGAGGAGCCGGGACCCTGCCCCAAGGCTGTACCACCATTTGATTTCTCCTCTTCTATTTCTGTATCCCATCCCTTCCTTGATTAATAACTCTGAATTCAACCTGTGGAACTCAGGGAAGGTCAACGAGGCTGAATGAAGCCTATATTCTATAAGCAAGAAACAAGTGACCCAGAAGGGATTTGTATTTTGGAGCCCCCAAGTGTTCCACAGTTCCAATTCAAGGAATAGAGTGATGATGTCTCTGGCCATTTCCTGCTAAAATAGGCCACAGTCTAGCCTCAGTTGGGAAACTTGACACTGAACTGGAAATATTTCTGAGTCCCAAGCCCTGGATCTGAATCTTATCTAATTAAAACCTCAACTTATTGGTTTGTCATTTTGGTGAAAGAGACCCAAATAGAGGTAGTTGGAGTGACAATTGGAATTTTAATAGGCTAAAAAAGTCTTTCATTTCTTTTCAGGAGAATAAGCCTAAAACTCAGTCCAGACTGGGCACACTGGGAAGACCTGTAGCCAGGTAGCCAACTGTCTAGTTTTATCTAGCTAGGTTTTAACTTTTAATGTGATATTAACACACAGATAACAGGTGCTATCGTTCATCATACTTGCTTCATTTTGTTAATGTATGATCTAAAACAATTCCATCATCTAAAAATGACATAGTTACAAAAAGAAACTTTTAAAAAGTAAGGGTGTAGTTACCAGCTGCCAGCAGACACTGTTTTGAGAATGGCTGGTGTCATATTGAGAGTTAACTTAGGCAGGTTGATAAAGAGTCCAAGCCCAAGGCCCCTTTAAGGAGGAGGTGACCCTTCTCTCTTTTTCACATTCTTTTGCCTCAGACATGTAGGCCCCATAGGCAGCAGTATCTCTTGCTCCAGGACATGCCTTTTTTGACCTCAGAATGTATGTTATGGGAGAAGGTCTGGGTAAAAGTTCCACAGCTTTGAGCTCTGGGTTAACCTGTACCTTTTCACTAATCTTGTGCTGATGTCATTCCAGGATGTATGTTATGGGAAAGGGTTTGGGCAAAATTTTCACAGCCTTGAGGTATTTTTTTTCCTATTCTCAACAGCTAGCAGAAAAGTATATAATGCCCTGCTTAAAACAAGCAAGGTGGGCAATCCTTCTACCCACTTCTGATGTCTATGTCAGAAGCTTTTTTCTGTCACTGGCACTTTAATAGAATTTCTACTATACGAAGCTCTGAATGACTGAGACTGTCTTTGGTCCTGGAGTTAAATCTTCTCCTTCAGAGACCACGAATCCGGTGGAACACCATACACTTTCATCTGTCATCTTGGAAGCTCATCCAGGATCCCAAGACAAGGTGTAAGCTCTCAGTATAAATCTGACACAGCTCAGAAAACTCAAGTTCCTAGCCATACAAGGACTTGTCTGAAATCACACCCATAATATCACCTGTTATTTCCTTGAATGTCTGAACCACAGCTACTCCATTTTGACTTTTAATTGTATTAAATTAATTAAATGTAATTAATATTCTAATTAATAGCCAAATCAGACATCACTGTTAATAATCTCAGTGTATCTCTAGGTATGAGAAGATGCAAAATTTGGGCTAACAATATCTTCTTCTGAAAATATGTAACCATCTGAAGGCCTGTCCTGCTAGTTTTTCCCAGAACACAGAGTAGTGACTCTTTCCTGACCTCCACCCTGAACTCCCTTCAGGGGGGTATTGAAGGTAAGCAGCTCCACAGCTCATGATTTAATCTTTATAGAGGCAGATGGAAAGTGCCCACTTCCATCAGTAGAGCCCCCTTCATGGTAGTAAATTTGACTATTACTTGGGGGGTATTTCATGACCATTTTGTCCCATGGTGCTAGGAATGCTCATTCCCAAGCCAGGTGAAAATTTTTCCATACATTAGTCAGTATGCTATCATTGGACTAGGCCCCATTAACAGTTGCCAGAAAGTCTCTGGACCACCTGTCTTACTAGTCTCTTATGGTCAAGAAGAATATTCCCTCTTGCTGCTTCTTCCTATATCTGCTGCTGCTACTGCTACTAAGTCACTTCAGTCATGTTTGACTCTGTGCGACCCCATGGACGGCAGCCCACCAGGCTCCTCCATCCATGGGATTTTCCAGGCAAGAGTACTGGAGTGGGTTGCCATTGCCTTCTCCTTCCTATATCTAGAGTTACATTATTATCATCATTGAGCTTACATGGAACTATATATCATCATTTTATCAGAGGATTAATCACACATTTGGCAATGTAAGAAAAACCAATTCTGTAAAACAGGTGAAATACAAACAACATAGCTAGCAGTATTAGAAAAGTAATAAGTAAGCGTTAAGCCAAGAACTTCCATTAGATACGGTCCAATATGTCCCACGTCATCTGACTTAGTCTATTCTGCATCAGTTCTTACCTTTAAGGAAATGTTGCATTAGTACTGTCCATAATTACCCAGCCCAGTTTCCTAGTGTTACTAGACTGTTTATCCCTCAGTTCAGTTCAGTTCAGTCGCCCAGTTGTGTCCAACTCTTTGAGACCCCATGAACTGCAGCACGCCAGGCCTCCCTGTCTATCACCAACTCCTGGATTCACTCAAACTCACGTCCATTGAGTCGGTGATGCCATCCAGCCATCTCATCCTGTCGTCCCCTTCTCCCTTCCAGCCCCCAATCCCTTCCAGCATCAGAGTCTTTCCCCATGAGTCAATTCTTCCCATGAGGTGGCCAAAGTACTGGAGTTTCAGCTTTAGGATCATTCCTTCCAAAGAACACCCAGGACTGATCTCCTTTAGAATGGACTGGTTGGATTTCCTTGCAGTCCAAGGGACTCTCAAGAGTCTTCTCCAACACCACAGTTCAAAAGCATCATTTCTTTGTTGCTCAGCTTTCTTCACAGTCCGACTCTCACATCTATACATGACCACAGGAAAAACCATAGCCTTGACTAGATGGACCTTTGTTGGCAAAGTAATGTCTCTGCTTTTGAATATGCTATCTAGGTTGGTTGTAACTTTCCTTCCAAGGAGTAAGCATCTTTTAATTTCGTGGCTGCAATCACCATCTGCAGTGATTTTGGAGCCCCCCAAAATAAAGTCGGACACTGTTTCCACTATTTCCCCATCTATTTCCCATGAAGTGATGGGACCAGATGCCATGATCTTCGTTTTCTGAATGTTGAACTTTAAGCCAACTTTTTCACTCTCCACTTTCACTTTCATCAAGAGGCTTTTTAGTTCCTCTTCGCTTTCTGTCATAAGGGTGGTGTCATCTGCATATCCGAGGTTGTTGATATTTCTCCTGGCAATCTTGATTCCAGCTTGTGCTTCATCCAGCCCATCGTTTTCATGATGTACTCTGCATACAAGTTAAATAAGCAGGGTGACAGTATATAGCCTTGACGTACTCCTTTCCCAGTTTTGAGCCAGTCTATTGTTCCATGTCTGGTTATAACAGTTGCTTCTTGACCTGTATACAAGTTTCTCAGGAGGCAGGTAAGGTGGTTTGGTATTTCCATCTCTTTATGATTTTTCCAAAGTTTGCTGTGATCCACACAGTCAAAGGCTTTAGTGTAGTCCATGAAGCAGAAGTAGATGTATTCCAGGAATTGTCTTTCTTTTTGATGATCCAACAGTTTTTGGCAATTTGGAGACTGTTTCTTCAGCCTTTTCTAAATCCAGCTTGTACATCTGGAAGTTCTCAGTTCATCTACTGTTGAAATCTAGTTTGAAGGATTCTGAGCATTACTTTGCCAGCATGAGAAATGAGTGCAGTTGTGTGGTAGTTTGGACATTCTTTGGTATTACCTTTCTTTGAGATTGGAGTGAAAAGTGACCTTTTTCAGTCATGGGCCATTGCTGAGTTTTCCAAATTTGCTGGCATATTGAGTGCAGTACTTTAACAACATCTTTTAGGATTTGAAACAGTTCAGCTGAAATTCCATCACCTTCACTAACATTGTTTGTAGTAATGCTCACTAAGGCCCTCTTGACTTCATGCTCCAGGATGTCTAGTTCTAGATGAATGACCATGCCTTCATGGTTACTTGGGTCGTTAAGACCTTTTTTGTATAGTTCTTCTATATATTCTTGACGCTGCTCCTTAATCTCTTCTGCTTCTGTTATATCCTTGCTGTTTTTGTCCTTTATTGATTTTATCTCTGCATGAAATGTTTCCTTGGTATCTCTAATATTCTTGAGGAGATCTCTGGCCTTTCCTATTCTATTGGTTTTCTCTATTTCTTTGCACTGTTCACTTAAGGAGGTTTCCTTATGTCTTCTTGCTTTTCTTTGGAACTCTGCATTCAAATGGGTCTATCTTTTTCTTTCTCCTTTGCCTTTCGCTTTTCTTCTTTTCTCAGGATCTTATATAGGAGCACCTAAATATATAAAACAAATTTTGACAGACATACAGAGAGAAATTGACAATAATGTAATAAAAATAAGAAGCTTTATAATCCCACTTATATCGATGGACAGATTATCCAGAGAGAAAATCAATAAGAAAATAGGGGTGAAACATTACACCAGATGTACTTAATAGATATCTATGGGAAATCCATCCAAAAATAAGAGAATACATATTCTTTTTAAGGGTACATGAAATATTCTTCAGGCTAAATCACATGCTATGTTCCGAAACAAATCTCAATGAATAAGAAGACAAAAATTATACCAAGCTTTTTTTTTTTTTTTTGACAACATTTTTGTTCAGTCACTAAGCTTTGTCTGACTTTTTTTGACTCCATGAACTGCAGCACACCAGGTTTCCCTGTTCTTCACTATCTCTCCAAGTTTGCTCAAACTCTTGTCCATTGAGTCAGTGATGTCATCCAGCCATCTCATCCTCTGTCACCCCCTTCTCCTCTTGCCCTCAGCCTTTCCCAGCATCAGGGTCTTTTCCAATGAGTCAGCTCTTCACATCAGGTGGCCAAAGTATTGGAGCTTCTGCTCCAGTACCAGTCCTTCCAATGAATATTCAGAGTCGGTTGCCTTTTGGATTGACAGGTTTGATCTCCTTACAGTCCAAGGGATTCTCAAGTATCTTCAGTTCAGCTCAGTTCAGTCACTCAGTTGTATCTAACTCTTTGCGACCCCATGAAACACAGCACTCCAGGCCTCCCTGTCCATCACCAACTCCTGGAATTTACCCAAACCCATGTCCATTGAGTCAGTGATGCCATCCAACCATCTCATCCTCTGTCGTCCCCTTCTCCAACCTTCAATTTTTCCCATCATCAAGGTCTTTTCAAATGAGTCAGCTCTTCGCATGAGGTGGCCAAAGTACTGGAGTTTCAGCTTCAACTTCCGTCCTTCCAATGAACACCCAGGACTGATCTCCTTTAGGATTGTATCTTTTCAGCACCACAATTTGAAATCATCAGTTGTTCTGCACTCAGCCTTCTTTATGGTCCAACTCTCACATCTTTACCTGACTACTGGAAAAACCATAGCTTTGACTATACAGACCTTTGTCAGAAGTAATGTCTCTGATTTTTTATTGCTGTCTAGGTTTGTCATAGCATTTCTTCCAAAGAGCAACTGTCTTTTAATTTCGTGTCTGCAGTCAGGATACACATTGATTTTGGAGACCTCTTGGAAATCTGGCAGTGTTCCACTTTTTCCCCATCTATTTGCCATGAAGTGATAGGACTGGATGCCATGATCTTTGTTTTCCGAATATTGAGTTTTAAGCCAACATTTTACTCTACTCTTTCAGCTTCATCAAGAGGCTCTTTGTTTCATCTTCACTTTCTGCCAGGGAAGTGGTGTCATCTATATATCATTATGAAACTAGAAATCAATCATAGGATGAAATATGGTAAAAGACAAGCAAATGGAGACAATATAACTTGCTACTCAAAAATCAGTGGATTAATAAAGAAATCAGAGAGGAAGTCAAAATATACCTTGAGAAAAATTGAAAAAAATTGACAACTTTCAGGAATCTGTGTGCTCAGTTGCTCAGATGAGGCTGATTCTTTGTGACCCCAAGGACTGTGGCCTGCTGGCTCCGCTGTCCATGGAATTCTCCAGGCAAGAATACTGGAACGAGTTGCCATTTCCTCCTCCAAGGTGAATGGCAGCAAAAGCAGTTATAAGCTGTAAGTTTGCAGTGGCCTACCTCAAGGAACAGCGAAAAATGAAGACAGAAAGTTAACCTACCTTCTAAAGGAATTAGAAAAAGAGGAATAAACAAAACTCAACATCAGCAGAAAGAAGGGACTAATGAAAATCAGGGAGGAAACCAATCAGAGATCAGACAAAAATAGAAAATATGAAAATCTTCAAGAGCTGTTTTTTTTTAATTAAAGATAAATTGTTAACAGTTAAATCAGCCTTATTAAGAAAATGACCAAAATAAATAATGAAAGAGAAGAAATTATAACTGATAAAACAGAGATAAATAATCACAAGATAACACTGCAAACAGTTATATGCCAACATATTAGACAAGCTAGAAGAAATGGATAAATTTCTATAAGCATTAAACTTTCTAAGGCTGAATCAAGAAGAAAGAGATAATTGGAAAGACATCACTAGCAGTGAAATTGAATCTGTAATAATAATAAAAAAATTTTTTTGCAGCAAATAAAAGTCCAAGACAGTATAGCTTAATGGGACAATTCAGCCAAACATATAATGAAGAGCTAATACTTATCCTTTTCAAAATATTCTGAAGAAGAAGGAACACCCTCAAATTCATTTTACATGGCTACCATTACACTGAGGCAAAAACAGAAGACATTACAAAAATTATTAAAATTATAGGCCAATATATCTCATAATGCTTTCGAAGGCCCACTTGACTTCACACTCCTGGATGTCTGGCTCTAGGTGAGTGATCACACAATCTTGGTTATCTGGGTCATGAATCGTTTTTTGTGCAGTTCTTCTGTGTAGTCTTGCCACCTCTTCTTAATATCTTCTGCTTCTGTTTGGTCCATACCATTTCTGTCCTTTATTCTGCCCATCTTTGCATGAAATGTTCCCTTGGTATCTCTAATTTTCTTGAAGATATCTCTAGTCTTTCCCATTATACTGTTTTCCTCTATGTCTTTGCATTGATCATAGAGGAAGGCTTTCTTTCCTCTCCTTGCTATTCTTTGGAACTCTAAATTCAGATGCTTATATCTTTCTTTTCCTCCTTTGCCTTTAGCTTCTCTTCTTTTCACAGCTATTTGTAAGACCTCCTCAGACAGCCATTTTGCCTTCTTGCATGTCTTTATCTTGAGGATGGTTTTGGTCACCTCCTCATGTACAGTGTTATGAACCTCCGTCCATAGTTCTTCAGGCACTCTATCACCTCTTATCCCTTAAACATATTTGTTTTTTCCACCATATAATCATAAAGGATTTGATTTAGGTCATATCTGAATTGTCTGGTGGTTTTCTCTACTTTCTTCAATATAAGTCTGAATTTTGCAATGAGTCCATAAGGAGTTGCAATAAGGACCAGTCAGCCCCCGGTCTTGTTTTTGCTGACTGTATAGAGCTTCTCCACCTTTGGCTTCAAAGAATATAATCAATCTGATTTTGCTACTGACCATCTGGTGATGTCCATGTGTAGAGTCAACTCTTGTGTTGTTGAAAGAGCATGTTTGTTATGACCAGTGTGTTCTCTTGGCAAAACTCTGTGAGCCTGTGTCCTGCTTCATTTTTCACTCCAATGCAAAGCTAGACTTCAAGATAGGCTTCATCAGTACGTGAACAGAGAACTTTCAGACATACTAGATGGATTTAGAAAAGGGAGAGGAACTAGAGATCAAATTGCCAACATCTGTTGGATCTTAAAAAAAGCAAAGGAATTCCAGGAAAACATCTAATTCTGCTTCAATGACTAAGCTAAAGCCTTTGACTGTGTGGATCAAAACAAATTGCAGAAAATTCTGAAAGTGATGAGAATGCCAGACCTCCTTACCTGCCTCCTGAGAAATCTGTATGCAGGTTAAGAAGCAACAGTTAGAACCGGACATAGAACATTGGAGTGGTTCAAAATTGGGCAAGAGTATGACAAGGCTGTATATTGGCATCCTGCTTATTTAACTTTTATGCAGAGTATATCATGAGAAATGCTGGGCTTGTTGAAGCTCAGCCTAGAATCAAGATTGCCAGGAGAAATATCTATAATCTTAGATATTCAGATGACACCACTCTAATGGCAGAAAATGAAAAGGAACTAAAGAGCCTCTTGAAGGTGAAAGAGGAGAGTGAAAACCTGGCTTAAAACTCAACATTTAAAAAACCAAGATCATGGGAACCAGTCCCATAATTTCATGGCAAATAGATGGGGAAACAGTGGAAACAGTGAGAGGTTTATTTTTTTGGACTCCAAAATCACTGCAAATGGTGACTGCAGCCATGAAATTAAAGGATGCTTGCTCCTTGAAAGAAAAGCTTTGACCAACCTAGACAGCATATTAAAAAGCAGAGACATTGCTTTACAAGTGAAGGTCTGCCTAGTCAAAGCTATGGTTTCCAGTGGTCATGTATGAATATGAGAGTTGGACCATAAAGAAGACTGAGCACCGATTGATTGATTCTTTTGAACTGTGGTGCTGGTGAAGACTTTTGAGAGTCCCTTGGACAACAAGGAGATCAAGCCAACCAATCCTAAAGGAAATCAACCTTGAATATTCATTGGAAGGACTGATGCTGAAGCTGAAGCTCCAATACTTTGGCCACCTGATGCGAAAAACTGACTCATTTGAAAAGACCCTGATGCTGGGAAAGATCGAGGGCAGGAGAAGAAAGGAGCCACAGACGATGCAACTTTTTGATGGCATCACCAACTCAGTGGACATAAGTTTAAGCAAATCCTGGGAGATAATGTAAGACAGGGAAGCCCGGCATGCTGCAGTCCATGGGATCACAAAGAATTGGACATGACTTAGCAACTGAACAACAGTTAACAAATGTCTGACAGATAGAGTCAAAAATCTTCAACACGGCGCCGGTGGGGCGGGGGTAAAAAAAAAAAAATCCTCAACAAAATATTAGCAAACATAATTCAACAATATTTAGAAAGAATATTTAAAAACAATATTTAAAATAATCATGCACCATGGTCAGTTTGGTTCTATCTCAGGAATGCAAGGATGTTGCAGTATCGAGAAATCAATCATTGTGATACACTACATTTTTTAAAGGAGAAGGCAATGGCACCCCACTCCGGTACTCTTGCCTGGGAAATCCCATGGACGGAGGAGCCTGGTGGGCTGCAGTCCATGGGGTCGCTGAGAGTCGGACATGACTGAGCGACTTCACTTTCACTTTTCACTTTCATGCATTGGAGAAGGAAATGGCAAACCACTCCAGTGTTCTTGCCTAGAGAATCCCAGGGACGGGGGAGCCTGGTGGGCTGCCATCTATGGGGTCACACAGAGTTGGACACGACTGAGATACAAGAAAAGCACCTGAATAAATGATCATTTATTCATGTTAAAAACTCCATCAAAATTGGTTTAGAGGGAATATATCTCAACCATCAGCAACCAAATATTCATGACAAAGCCACAGCTAAATGCATGCTCAAAGGTGAAAATTCAAAAACTTTCTCTAAAATCGGGAACAGTGCAATGATGCCTACTCTCTCTGTTTCTACTTAATATAGTATCAGAAATCCTAACCACAACAATCAGACATGAAAGCAGAAATAAATGATATCCAAGTAGGAGGGGAAGAAGTAAAACTCTCACTCTTCCCAGATGACTTGATATTCTATATAGGAAACCATAAATCACCATGAAAAAAAAACTATTAAACTAAGGAATGAATTCAGTCAATTTGCATGATACAAGATTAATATAGAAATCTCTTGCTTTTCTATACACTGATAATGAATTATCAGAAATGGAAATTAAGAAAACCATCCCAATTAAATTGCATTAAAAACAAGGAAATACTTAAGAATATATTCATTCAGGGAGTCCAAAACCTTACACTCTTAAACTCTAAATATCAAAGAGTGATGAAGGAAATCAAAGATGATACAAAGAAATGTAGATATCTCATGTTCACAAATTGGAAGAATCAATATTGTTGAACTTGATATTGTTGATCTAGTTCATACTACCCAAAATAATGTACAGATTTAATGAAATCCCTATCAAAATATCCATCAAATTTTTCACCTAGCTGGAATCCTACAGTTTATAGAGAACCACAAAACTCTCTGAATAGTAAAAGCAATCTTGAGAAAAAAGAACAAAGCTGGAGATATTATACTCCCTGACTTCAAACTATATTATACAGCTACATTAATTAAAACAATATGGTACTGGCACAAAAATAGAAGCACGGATCAAGTGAACAGAAATAAACCCGTGTGCTGCTGCTGCTAAGTCGCTTCAGTCGTGTCCGACTCTGTGCGACCCCATAGACTGCAGCCCACCAGGCTCCCCCATCCCTGGGATTCTCCAGGCAAGAACACTGGAGTGGGTTGCCATTTCCTTCTCCATAAACCTGTGTAGTTATGGTCAATTTGTTTATTACAAAAGAGGCAAGAATATAAAATGGGGGAAAAAATCTCTTCAGTAAGTGGTGCAAGAAAACAGGACAGATACAGGTAAATAATTAGAACATTTTCTTACACCACACACAAAAATAAACTCAAATGAGTTAAATACCTACATAGTTTGGAAGCATTATGGGGACAGAGGTGGACTTGGAGCATAGGTGCATACAGCGTGCTGTGGTGGAAATTTTGTTTATCGTAATCCCATATTTTTGCTTAACTTGTAAAAAAACAACAACAGAAATCAAGTGCTTGGGATGATGGATTAAGAAGAATATTGAAATTCTGTGGAAAGTTTCAAACTGCAGCATATTGAATTTTCACCCTAGTCCAGCAGCTCTGCTGCTCACTTAAATGCAGATGAATGAAGACCCCATTTGGGAAGACCCCTGGTCAACAGTCCAGAGCTGGTGCAGGCCATGCGGGTTTATCAGCAAGTATGGTGAAGAAACGGACATCCCACGAAAAACAACTGCGTGGTGTGAGCCCACCTGTTTCCCAGCCCCAGTGCAACAGTGTAGGCCGCAGGATTGAGCACAGGCGGACAGAGGGAATGGCCTCGTCACCCAGTGCAAAGGAGCCATTCTGGACCAGGTGCCTGTAAGCCTTTCTTTGTATCTTATAAAATGCGATGGATTTGACTGTGTTTAGGTACTAGAACTTAATAAAGATGAGTTTCTACACTTGAAGTCCTGCCTGATAGGGAGGACATTTGTAACATTTCAAATCGGTGATGCATACCTAGCCGACATGATTGGTAAAGCAAGGGAGCAGATGTTTGAGACTGAGGATGGTTCTAAAGATGAGTGGAGGGGAATGGTCTTAGCATACACCCCTATAACGAACACATGGCTTTCCATCATCTAGAAAAAGATCCTGTCTTGTACACGTACCAGCTATTAGACGATTATAAAGAAGCTAACCTTCACAATATGTCTGATTCTAATGATTCACCTCCAGCAGAAAGGGAACTGGGAGAAGTTGCAGACAGCCCGATAGGCAAAAAAATGGAATAGGCCAAAGAAGATGGCTCTGAAAGGACCGGCATGGTCATTCATCAAGTAGGAGCCATACCATCTGTCTAGTTCATTGTTTGATGATGACTTCCATATTTTTGCCTACCATCTGGTGAAAACAGCCTGATATCATGAACTTTGCCAAATTTGTGGAACTATTAAATGTATAATTTGTAGACATAAAGACTTGATTGCTTTCCAGTTTAATGAAAACTTAAATGTCCCTAAGAACACAGATATCTGCCAGCAGAACTGGTTTTGTTCTGAATAGTACAGATTTATGTGACCACAATGCATTTTGTATAAGGAACTCCTTCCTCTTAAAAGAAATCTGTTTGGAAGGGAGTTACAGGCAAGTCTGGTAAAAGCTGAGGCTTCCCTGGTGGCTCAGACAGTAAGAATCTGCCTGCAGTGCAGGAGACATGGGTTCGATCCCTGGGTTGGCAAGATCCCCTGCAGAAGGGAATGGCTACTGACTCCAGTATTCTTGCTGGAGAATTCCATGGACAGAGGAGCCTGGTGGGTCAGAGTCCATGCATTGCAAAAAGTTAGACACAACTGAGCAACTAACACACTGGTAAAAGTTAAGCTAGTATCATAGTCATTCAACACTGTAATAGATTTTACCCACATTCCCCTTCCTTCTTAACACTCTTATTCTGCTGCCATAATGCAAGCATAATTTTGTATTTTTGTTATTGAAAGGTTGTGGCTATGAGCTACGAACAATGCCTGGGGGCTGGGAATTCTTGGCCTCCAGAGGAGAGGATTTCCATCTAGGGCCAGCAACCTGGCTTGATCACTTGGAGCTTTTGTGTAGCAAAGTTTTATTAAAGTATAAAAGAGATAGAGAAAGCTTCTGACACAGACATCAGAAGGGGGCAGCAGAGTACCCGCTTGCCAGTTTTTAGCAAGGCGTCTTATTACTCATTGATCATAGGTGAAAGAAACACCTCAAGGCTGAGAGAGTTGCACCCCACAACATACATATCTGCACAAGGGGAGTCATCCCTGGACTAGAGGTCTAGACTAGAGGTCTCTGGGAGAGATGTGTAAGTCTTGAAGGAAAACAGACCTCCAAACAAGATACATAGTCTCATTAACATACCTTAAGAAATAACATTTCCCTAAGTAAGATGTATTGCTTGGTTGGGCAATTAGCAGCTCAAGGTTAGAAAAAAGTTACTTTCAGGCAGAACGGGCTGTTGTCATAGCAACACAGAATTAAAGGAGCCTCCCACAGTGGCTAAAGCAGGAGCAAAGGAATGTAGAAAAAAAAAAATGTCTGCTGTTTGCCATTTGTCTCCTCCTGGGCTTGGGGACCTCTGGCTTCTCCGGGGAGATCAACCTAGCCGTTAACCCTTTCTTTACTGCCTTTTATTTGAGGTATATATATATGTATGTATATCTACCTACCTACCTACCTATCTATATTAGTGTGTATTATACATATACATGTTATATTTATGTATACATACACACACACACACACTTCATTGGCAGTCCTTATTTTGTGGCTGGGGTGGGAGTTAAATAATTTTCTCCAGTTTAACAGAAGTGTTGGACCCAAGTTATTTATATTTAATGTGTTACTGCTGTTTATTTAAAATTAAATTTGGGCACAGGAAGCACATGGGGACATTCAGCTTGTTTTAAAATTCAGAAGTCCAGAGCATCATTTAAATCTAGAGCCTTAAAGCTAAATTCAAGCGTGAATCACTTGTCAAGAGTTAATGACCCACATTAGAATTTACAAAACAATTCGAAATCTGGGTAAAAGTCTGCCTTTCATTCTAAGCTTTGTCCATTTTTTATTATAAATACTTTTCCAAAGCAAAACCCAGGTTCTTGGTCCACACTGGGTAATGCAGATGTATTTTGGATGGCGCATATGGTCCATTATTTGTACAAATTCAGTTCAGTTCAGTCACTCAGTCGTGTCCGACTCTTCGCAACCCCATGAATCGCAGCACGCCAGGCCTCCCTGTCCATCACCAACTCCGGGAGTTTACTCAAACTCATGTCCATCGAGTCAGTGATGCCATCCAGCCATCTCATCCTCTGTCGTCCCCTTCTCCTCCTGCTCCCAATCCCTCCCAGCATCAGAGTCTTTCTCAATGAGTCAACTCTTCGCATGAGATGGCCAAAATATTGGAGTTTCAGCTTTAGCATCATTCCTTCCAAAGAACACCCAGGACTGATCTGCTTTAGAATGGACTGGTTGGATCTCCTTGCAGTCCAAGGGACTCTCAAGAGTCTTCTCCAACACCACAGTTCAAAAGCATCCATTCTTCGGCGATCAGCTTTCTTCACAGTCCAACTCTTACATCCATACATGACCACTGGAAAAACCATAGCCTTGACTAGACGGACCTTTGTTGGCAAAGTAATGTCTCTGCTTTTGAATATGTTATCTAGGTTGGTCATAACTTTCCTTCCAAGGAGTAAGCGTCTTTTAATTTCATGTCTGCAGTCACCATCTGCAGTGATTTTGGAGCCCAAAAAAATAAAGTCTGACACTGTTTCCACTGTTTCCCCATCTATTTCCCATGCAGTGATGGGACCAGATGCCACGATCTTAGCTTTCTGAATGTTGAGCTTTAAGGCAACTTTTTCCCTCCCCTCTTTCACTTTCATCAAGAGGTTTTATAGTTCCTCTTCACTTTCTGCCCTAAGGGTGGTGTCATCTGCATATCTGAGGTTATTGATATTTCTCCTGGCAATCTTGATTCCAGCTTGTGCTTCTTCCAGCCCAGCGTTTCTCATGATGTACTCTGCATATAAGTTAAATAAGCAAGGTGACAATATAATTAGTAACCTGGATTTCAGTACATGGATTTAAAAGGCAATAGTATATCCATGGTTTATGAGTATTTGGTAAGTTCCTGGAATAACATAGTACTTTTATATTAGAAATGTGAATTTAAGAATGGCACTGTGCCTTTTAAAAAGTTCTGTGGGATATCTTTATTTTTATTGCTGTTATTACTGGTGTATAGTTATGGTCAGAAAGCTTGCCCCATCAGCTTTCTGCCTCAGAGAATTGTCTAGACAATTAACAGCTGAAATTCCCAACAGCTTTCATGGTGCTGTATGTTCTTGATCACGGTGTGCTCTTCGTGTGGATTCATTCCATTCGGTGAGTCCTGCCACGTCAGAGTCAGTCCCCTGCCCTGGCTTGTGGGTGTCACTTGCAGCACCCATTAGCCAGCGTAACCTTCCCTGCAAGTTTGTTGGAACTAAAATAGAGCTGCAAACGTGGTTCATTTAGCTGCAAAACATCAGCCTATCACTTTGTTTTGGAGGATCCCTGACAGTTTGAAAGCTAGGAGAAAAATGTTTTGTGAAACCAGTCCTGTAGAGATTGAAAATCTCACCTACTATTTGGGCAGACAGCATAGATGTGTATGCTGGCCATCAAGCACCGGCTCTGGCGACCCCTCTCGTGGGTCTTCCTGACGTTAGAGAGGATGTAGTTTCAGGGCTGGCTCTGTGTGGTTTGCGTGATGTCCATTTTTGCCTTCAGGGAGGCTGGGCCTCGTGCTGGTGGGCGGTGGCCTCGTGCAGCGTATAAATGCAGCTGTCACGTGTCACAAATACATGTGTCTCACTGCAGATCCGTCATCTGTTCTGCTGGGGGCTCATGTAAGTTTCTGCATGTGCATCTCAAGGCTGAGCCCAGCTCCCCGAGCCGAAGTGGACACAAATGGCTTGGAGAGTGAGCTGTTCAGCGTGCACTGCGTGAGCAAGGCTCGGTGACTGTAGGCTGAGAGACAAAGTCTTTCCTGAGGGTTGGGCCAGTTGAAACATTTCTTGTGTTACTTAATGACTTGCATTGTGGTTGTTCTGCAGGTACCTTTAGTAACTTTTAATACCACATCATCTGCCACTCTCCAGGAGAGCGTGACATGTGATTTATTATCATCATTTTAATCATTGTTCCATTTATTCCCTTTAGGGTTGAAGGAAGGGGAAGGGTTTTTTTTGTTGTTGTTGTTTTTCCTATTTTTCCCCATTCTTTTTCTTTTTGAGGCTTAAACCATGCTTCCTGACCCATGACTAAGTCTGCTCCCCGCTGAGTATTTCAAGTTTCGTTTAGGCTCATGTTTCAGATCTGCATGCATTGTTCACACTTTCCTGGCCTTGGAATGTTGGTTCCTTGTTCTAGGAACACAACATTAATTTCCAAAATTATCATGGGACTCTGGCAACACAAGACATGAATCTGTATAAAATGCATTGGCCTTTCTCATTGATCTGCTGTAGTATTATTGTGTCGTGTGTGTGTGTGTGTGTGTGTGTGTGTGTGTGATGTTGGGCTGCCATGTAAAGCTTCAGAGTAAGACTTTAAAAGCAGATCATCCTTTTTTTGCATTCTCTATTCTAAATAGAATGTTCAGTGTAACTAACTAAATTTGCATGTTAAATATATTTAGGTTTCTTGTTTTCTATGTTTGTTTTTGGGCTTCCCCGGTAGCTCAGATGATAAAGAATCTGCTTGCAGTGCAGGAGACCTGGGTTTGATCCCTGAATTGGGAAGATCCTCTGGAGTAGGGGATGGCAACGCACTCCAGTGTTCTTCCCTAGAGAATCCCATGGACAGAGGAGCCCGGTGGGCTACAGTCCATCGGGTCCCCAAGAGTTGGACACGACTGAAGCAACCTAGCACACACACCCATCCAAACACCCTAGAGAAGGAAATGGCAACCCACTCAAGTATCCTTGCCTGGAGAATCCCATGGACAGAGGAGCTTGGTGGGCTATAGTTCGTGGGGTCACCAAAGAGTCACTGAACAACAACAACTTTCAAAGCTAGGATTCTCTGGTCCATGACTAAAATATTTAAAATGGGAATATCTTTTTTTACAATTATATTTAATAATCTACTAGTGAAATTTTTATTTATGTTTCAGTAACTCTGCCTTCTTCTCATTGAGACGTCTCCCCTACTCTATATCTAAATGCTTCTTCTACAGTGCCACGTGTATTTGGCTTCTCAAGTGAGGGGTTGCCTAAATTTTATTTGAGTCTACCTGGGCTTGATGCTTAAGGAATAAAAAACCAAGGAGAGAATGATACTTTCTCTTGAAGATTTCTCCTTCAGTTCAGGTACCTTACTCTGCTCAATGGTCAAGAAATATGGGTTTAAACTTTGGCAATATCCATTATAAGGAATGGAAAATATCATCATATGATCTCTTGAATTGGCCATTGCTTAAACCAAAATACTCTTTTTTTCTTCTTCAATGAAGCCACAGATACTTTGCTACTGTTGGTTTAAGAGACTAAGTGTTTCCATTTAGTTTGAAGTTGTGTCTTCCCTTTCCAGGTTGAGAGATAGTGGGGGAAAAAAAAAAAAACAACACTTCCTTTTCTTAATTTTTCAAGAGAGCTGGACTACTCCCTAGTCACAGTGCCAAATCACACCACTGATTTATGCAGGAGACGATAAACCCCTACCCTTGTTGATTTTTAGTGCAAAGAAAGCTTATGGAATCAAAAAGTGCCAGACTCAGCTTTGCACTCCAGGAATTTGTAGGAGGGCTTGCAGCACTTGCAGGGTGAAGAGAAAGGAGAGGTGAGTAAAATTTATGAAAGAAGTCTAAGTACTCTTTCATTACCCTCGTTTCTGGTTATTTTAAGATACATTTCTGATACGAAAAAATATGAAAAATATATATCTTAAAATACACTAGGTATTTTTATATTTAAAGGTATTTCATTGGTTTTCAAAATTTTTTGTAAGGCTTTCTTTAAAAAATCCAATGTACATTATAATCAATGTTTTTTTAAAAAATAGTTATTTATTTTAATTGGAGAATAATTATAATATTGTGATGGTTTTTGCCATATATCAGTGCTTTTTAAATTGTCATTTTCTTCATGAAATTAGGGTGTAGTTTGGCTGGATGGCATCACTGACTCGATGGATGTGAGTCTGAGTGAACTCTGGGAGTTGGTGATGGACAGGGAGGCCTGGCGTGCTGCGATTCATGGGGTCGCGAAGAGTCAGACATGACTGAGCGGCTGAACTGAACTGAACTGAAACACTCTTTAATTCAATAAGAATTTTTCACTTAACTTTGAAAACTGAATATTATAAAGTGAAATTGTATTTTCCACTTTAAACACAATGCTATTTTTTTTAATGCTCTAATTGCTGAAATAGGCACCACAGAATAATTTGGATTTCTTCAAACACTTTTTCATGTGTCTCTGTGTTTGTTATATAAATATTAAACTGTGTCCAGTTGTTTCAGGACCTCGTAACGTTTTTCATTCTCAGAATATCAACTCTCTCAATATTTGAAGTCAATGAGAACTCTAGTTAATGGGGCAAATCCATTCCCTGGAGGTTGCATATAGTCTTGTCCTAAAACTAAATTTAAATACTCTGTTATGTTCCCAAGTATTAAGCAAGTTTTTATTAAAACAAATATTCTTATCCACTGAAGCAGACAAAAATATTGAGTCTGAGTGAGGAAAAAAGCCCTAATCAATCAAAACAGGAAAACTTTTCAGGCAAAAATGATACTTTCAGTCTCTTTTTTAAAAGCATATTTTGATGTAAAAAGATACAAATATAAATGTAAGTATAGTATTTACTTGCAAAAATCACAGTGAGATTCTGTGGTATTTAAGTATATTGCTGTTAAGTTGTTAGACTAGGAAACAAGAGTCCAGAATGGCTGTGGCTAAAAGACAAGGAAGGGAAAAGCCCGCAAAAATAGAACAAAGGAAGGTCCGAGGACCGGAGTGAGGACCTTAGGTAGAGCAAACAACACTCCTGGCTAGCCCAATTTACATAGGGCAGGCCCAGGGGGAGAAAAAACATATAAAAAGAGGAGCCAAAGGGCTGGGAGTCTCTCTCCCCCCACCCCCACTCCCCGTGTGCTGGGGAGCTCTTCTCTTTGCGTCTTTGGGTCAACATGCCCTCACGCCTCGAGGATGGATTTTCCTGCTATTATCTAAATAAAATAGAGCTGTAACACGGAGCTGTAACACTTAGTTGTCTAAGAGCTATAACATGGTCCGTTTGAGACCTGAGAGCTGTAACACGGTCTGTCCAAGACACGAGAGCTGTGACATGCTGGGGATTTTAATGTCCATCACTCCAAATCTTTGTTGTGACGAGACACAACCGAGCGGAATACACTCGCCTGACATTGCCATTCATCATTATTTATTCATTGTGGTGAAACATCAATTACTTGTTTTCTAGCACACATTTTTCTTTCTCATACTAATAACACTGACTTTTTTTCCCCCCAGGAGATCACCTCCTTCCTGTTTCAGCTCTTTGCTTCAAGTTGGGACTCTTTCTCCAGCTTCAGAAACAAATCAAATGGCCCAGACTTCAGCCAATTAATAAATGGCAACCCACTCCAGTACTCTTGCCTGGAAAAAACCCATGGACGGAGAAACCTTCAGGCTACAGTCCATGGGGTTGCAAAGAGTCGGACACAACTAAGCGACTTCAGTTTCACTTTCACTATTCCTATGGAGGCAGTGACTGGTCAGGGATGGTCATGTAATACACAGTTAAATGCAATGAGGTTTTCTGCGTCTGCTTGGATAGACTCTTTTTTGCACTGAATATAAACCTCAGAGGATTAGTGACTATTGTTGTTGTAGTCATTTTGCAAACATACAGAAAATGGAACCAACTTTAAGGTAGCATATGCAGAGAAACAGAGATAGAGAAACTGATTTTTGTATCATTGCTTGAGTCATTTGTAGCCTTGAATGAAAGACAAACCTGGATATCCATCTCTGGACTCCTTAAGTATTTGATAGAATAAATCCTCCTCTCCTTTTTTTTTTTTTTTGTAGGGGCTTATGTTGTTATCAGTGACATTACTTTACCAACAAAGGTCCATTTAGTCAAAGCTATGGTTTTCCCAGTAGTGATGTATGGATGTGAGAGTTGGACTATAAAGAAAGCTGAGCACCGAAGAATTGATGCTTTTGAACTGTGGTGTTGGAGAAGGCTCTTGAGTCCCTTAGACTCCAAAGAGATCCAACCAGTCCATTCTAAAGGAAATCAGTCCTGAATGTTCATTGGAAGGACTGATGCTGAAGCTGAAACTCCAATACTTTGGCCACCTGATGCAAAGAACTGACTCATTTGAAAAGACACTGATACTGAGAAAGACTGAAGGTGGGAGGAGATGGGGACAACAAAATGAGATGGTTGGATGGCATCACTGACACGATGGACATGAGTCTGAGTAAGCTCTGGGAGTTGGTGATGGACAGGGAGGCCTGGCGTTCTGCAGTCCATGGGGTCGTAAAGAGTTGGATACGACTGAGCAACTGAACTGAACTGATGTTTTCAACAGCAGAAATAATTCTAACTGATACATTTATGAAAATTAATGGCACTGTTCTTGCTGCTGGGGGTACAAAGGAATATAAAACACTTTTTCTAACTTTAAGGAGCTCAGTTCTTAAAGAAACACACATACACAGAGGTTATTCCAATGTATGAGAGTTATTCATGGGAATGTGATAAAGAATTACAAGTTGAGGAGGAAGCAGGCCAGAGAAATGATCTCCAGAAAGGTGATACTTGAAATAATTTTTCAGGGAAACACACTTTTAAATAAAATTAGCCAGGGATTTCTTCCTAAGTTTCAGTTTCTCCAAAAGCTAATTCTCACACCAAACTTTTTGGGTATAGGTAATTTATTTGGGAGATAATTCCAGGAAGAACAAGAGAGTGGGGGGAAATGAGACCGGAATGGGAGAAAAAGCAATGAAGGGTACATTGACTAAATTAGTATTTCAGCTGTAGTCCTGGAGAAAACCCTCAGGGCCGTGTTATCAGCGTGCTGGGATCCAGCTGGAGGGAAACTGAAGAACGCCCAGAGGTTACAGGGTACAGCGTCAGTTTGTATCTGCTACAATTCCCATTTTTTGTGGGAAGACTTATCTCCTCCCAGTTGTTTCTGTGAATTCCCAGACATCTATATTTTCATTGTTTTGATTGGTTTTGAGCTTCTAGTGAATTATCTCATTGTAGCTGTTTTCTTCTGTCTGCTTTGTGCCAACCTCATGTGGATCTCAGCCATTTATCTCCAATTTCCTCTGCAAACTTAAAGAAGATGTTTTTCCAGGGTGTGTTTTGATGGATACATATGGGCAGCACAAGCTTTAGAAGATGAGGGTATTGGGAGAGTTTTTATCTATGAAAAAAATATATATTTTAAAATTTAGTATGACACAATCTTGGTCGAGATAACCCGAGGTCCCTATCCTGGGCTGTGTTCCTCAGGCATAGAGCCTGAGATAGGGATTCTTGTGGTTTCAGTGAAATCTGTAAGGGAATGAAGAAAGCAGGATAGGAAAAGGGGAAAAGCTAGGGAAACCATGGATCCTGGAAGGAGCTCTGGAATGAAAATAGCACCACACTATTCTCCTTGCTAGAGCCCAAGGACAGCTCTTTATGCCTTTGCATTAGCCAGTCATTGACTGCAGGCTACCTCTCAGGCATTTCTGAACTAAGAGCTCCTGTTAACAGGCATTTTTCATGAGAAAGGTGCAGCTGTGAGCTGTTGGCATCCAGTGCTCAGAGAAGCTGGCGGATGGGTGTACCCACACTTGTTTGTCAAAGGGGATGTTGTTGGAATGACAAAAATCCCTACTACGGACACTTTGCTATGATGAGTTCTCACTGGCTAGGCTCCTCCAGAGGCTCTGGCCTTCTGCAACAGGGCTCATCTCCATTTGTTTCTCTCAAGACTCTTTTGCTTCTTCAACTCCTGGCCAGCTCTATGACTTTTTTTATTTTATTTTTTATTGGAGTTTAGTCATTTCACAATGTTGTGTTACTTTCTGCTGTACAGCAAACTGAATCAACTCTTTGTGTGCATAATTCTCTCTTCATTACCAGAGCATTGAATAGAGTTTCCTGTGCTATACGTAGGCTCTTATTAGTTATATATTTTATACCTAGTAGTGTATATATCAGAGAAGGCAATGGCATCCCAGTCCAGTACTTTTGCCTGGAAAATCCCATGGATGGAGGAGCCTGGTGGGCTGCAGTCCATGGGGTCTCTGAGAGTCGGACACGACTGAGCGACTTCACTTTCACTTTTCACTTTCATGCATTGGAGAAGGAAATGGCAACCCACTCCAGTGTTCTTGCCTGGAGAATCCCAGGGATGGGAAGCCTGGTGGGCTGCTGTCTCTGGGGTCGCACAGAGTCGGACACGACTGAAGCAACTTAGCAGCAGCAGCAGTGTATATGTATCAATGCCAACCTCCCAATTCATCACACCAACCCACTGTTTTTTTCCTTTGGCGTCCATACATTGATGCTTGAAATAAAAATTGACTTTTGATATCGTATGAAACAATTGATTCTCAATATCCCTTGAAAAAGATCTTCCTTTGCCTACCCAAAGCTTGTCCTGAGTTAAATAAAGGGCTACTCACTCAAGTTATTCTGGTTCTTGATTAGTTTTATGGAAAAGTCTGCAGACACCTTGGAAGTTTAACCTCCACTCTCCTTTATCCATTTCTGAATGTGGAGATATACTTTATCACTGAAACAAATGTCTGCATTAACAGAAGAGTTTATTGTCAGTTTGCTTTTCAACAGCAATGATTTTATCTTTGTAAAAGATGAATAGCAACTAAATGAGGAGATAAGCTTGCTTTTGGTGAAAAAAGCAGCATATGTAAAGATGCAGAGAACTGAACTTGGCAGGTTTAGGGAACCTGCAATAATTAAATTGGATTTGAGTTCAAATGGTGCAAGGATCTAGCAACCAAGTGAAATGAGATGCAGAGGTAAGTAGGTAGGGGTCATAGGTTTAATGGATTCATATGTGATATTCCTGGAGAAGGAAATAGCAGCCCACTCCAGTATTCTTGCCTGGAGAATTTCATGGACAGAGGAGCCTAGAGTCAGACATGACTGAGTGACTATCCCTCACGTGATATCAAGGAGTACAGACTTTACCCTGAAGACATGCTATGCTTATTTAGACCGGCATTTAAGAAAGACTGTTCTCTATCTTCCCGGAGGAGTTTGGACTTGAGAAGGGCAACAGTAGGAAAGGGATGTCAGTTACGGCGCTTTCCTACGAAAACAGGAACAATGATGCTGTTCCTGAAATAACACTATGACAATATGATACAGAGAATGGTAAGTTTAGATGACATATGAAAAGTAAAAAAGACAGGACCAGATGATGAATAGGATCAAATAAGTGCAGTGAGTACTCAGGAGAGATTACCAACTTTGAGTAATATTACATAATATTCTCTCATCCCCTATTCTGGTTTTCTCTGCTCTCAATAAAATAAAAATGGTATTATGCTCTACATATTGTTTTATAACCTTTGATAGTATAAACATCTTTCTTTATAGTAAGCCTGGTATAAAATATTAATTTCAATAACTGCTTAGTGTTTTATTATACAGATGTCAAATGATTTATTTCATCTCCTATTGTTTATTGTCTAAATATTATAAACCATGTAGTTAAATATCTTTAAAGCCAACATTTGCTTATGTTCTTAATTATTATTCTAGGATGTTCTTAGAAAAAAAATTACTGCTTTTTTTTTTTTATGGTTGCTGATAAATATGGCCAAGTTGTTCTCCAGAAGGTTTATGTACCAAAATATTCACAGAACCACCCACACTTTGATTTAAAGTGTCATGGAAGTTGTACTCTGTGACTGGGACTTTCATAGACTAAGGTAAGTTCTAGTTGCGTAAATTTAAATGTTTTAATGGCTACTTTTACTTTAGCCTTATTTCTATGGAGGTATTTGGGGAAGTTAGGGATTTTTACTTGTGGTAAGGAATATAGCCCTTTTTTAGTCTTGTAGATAGTTTCATCTTTCTTTTGGAAAAATGGAAAATAATCTAAAAAAAAAGCCAACTTCAAGGGTTTCCCTGGTGGTGCAGTGGATAAGACTCTACCTGTCAATGCAGGGGACCACTGGTCTGAGAAGATTCCACGTGCTTCGGAGGAATTAAGTCTGTGCACCAGGACTACTGAGGCTGCAAATCGCAACTACTGAGCTGGTGAGCCACGACTAAGGGCCATGCCCAGAGCCTGTGCTCCGTGAGAGAATCACCAAAGTGAGAAGCCCCTGCACCACGCGGAAGGGTAGTCCCAATCCCTGTAACTAGGGAAAGTCCACACGGAGCGATGAAGACTCAGCACCGCCATAAATAAATAAATAAAATTGAAAAAATCAACTTCAAAATTCATGTGTATGGTATTTATCAGTTGATAATTAGCAAATTTGTTTATATGCCTGTAAGTCAATAAATATTTATTAAAAGCTCATACGTATTCTAGATAATGTGAATAAAACCTCTTCCCTAATGCAGATTCATTGAGTGATCATGATATAACAATGATGATCATCACAAGATCTGATATTTATATGGTGTTTACTAAGGGTCAAGCACTATTCTCTTAGCAACTCTATGAAACACTTAATATTATTATCTTCATGAAGCAGACAAGAAAGGAAATGAAAAATGAGATACATCAATGAAACAAAGTGTGCTTTGTGCTGTAAGGCACTAGGTGCGCTAGGAGTTCACTGAAGGGCTTCCAATTAGTCTTGCAGGGGTGGGTCTTCTCAGAGGCTTCCTGGAGGAGTCAATGTGTGCATTGAAGCACTAAAGCTGAAGAAAAGTTAGCTTCCGTGCTCTTTATGTATGTGTGTATGTATTTATATCCACAAGTGTGGACTTTTTAATTTTGCAACTATTACAGGAAGCAGGGAATCAATATTTACTGATCACGTCTCTTGTCTGACACTACAGCTAAGTCTTTCACACCCTCCATTTGTAAAATATGAAGACTCCTGCTTTGCAAATCTGTTGGGAGACCATCGTGAATGAAGTGTTTAGTCCTTGGTGAGAGTTTGGTGACGACGGCCAGGACCCCAGTGGTTTTGTCATTTGACTCTCCTAGTTTATATATGAAGGAACTGAAGCTTGGCAAAGTAAAGGGAACTTGCTCAAGGTTGCCCAGGGAATAGCACTGGCAAGATTCCAATCCAGGCTCTGCTGAATTGTCTCTCAGCACGTACCCCTCCTCTGCCCATCATAGGGATAAACCAGGAGCAGACGGTGAAGAAACTGGCCATGGGAGGCTCAAGAAACCTGAACAGCACTGCCTTTGCTCTCCATCCAAGACCTCCACCATCTTTTAAAATTCTTCTGAGTGGAAGATCTTCAGCCAGCCTCCACTGAAACCTTAGATTATTTTCTCCAGTAGAAGGCAACAAGACAGTTAGAGCCATGGGAGTGCGCCAAGCTGTCAAAGTTTTTATTTTTTAAAAACACTTCAGCACCTCAGTTCAGTTCAGTTCAGTTCAGTCGCTCAGTCATGTCCGACTCTTTGTGACCCCGTGGACCGCAGCATGCCAGGCCTCCCTGTCTATTACCAACTCCCGGAGCTTGCTCAAACTCATGTCCATCATGTCGGTGATGCCATCCAGCCATCTCATCCTCTGTCATCCCCTTCTCCTCATATAAACTTTAAGTAGTGTCCACCATGAGCAAACGTTGCCTTTTTCTGTGGCATGGGGTAGATATAATGACTCTTGATACTCGTTTCTAACAGTTTTTTTGTTCATTATTTCCACTCACATTTTGTATTCAATCCCCTGATTTCTGCATTCTTGCCTATCACACTACAAAAAGAGTGTAAGTAAAGCTTGCCAATTACTTTCTAGCAGAAAAATTCAATGTTTAGTTATTGTATCATTTGGCATCACACAGGAAAACCATTCAATATTCCTTTCCTTTTTAAAGCCGATACTATCCATCTAATCATCTAAACCAGAAATCTGGAAACCGTCCCATGAACTTCGTTTCCCTCATCCATCTCATCTATAAACTCTTGTCTTTTCCCCTGACCTTTATTTTCCTACCTCTCCGACTGGACAAACATGTGGATCCTATTTGGTAGCAATTTCTAAGCCGATCTCATCTGGCTATCACAAGCTTCAAGCGTTTCTTACTGATAAGGTTTAGAGTTAAGACTGATACCCAAGATTTTGGGACAAATCACATGACTGATGTATTTCCATATTGTTTTGAAAAGCTTTATTTACTCTGGCTTCACCTACAAACTGATGAATTAGAGATAAACCATGTATCCAAGTTGCTTTGACTCCTCCTGTGTTGATTCATCTTGTTAGTCCCCTGGCTTATAGGAACATTTGGGTTGTAGTCCTTTCTCCAGGACATCAACAGCATCTATTTAACTTTGGGATAGATATTCAAGCTCTGGAAGGGTTAATTTTCCCCTATATAAATTTGGGATAATAATAGTACCCTATTTCATAAGATGTTTTGAATATTACATGACCTAATAAACATAAAACATCTCATTTAGTGTCAGGCATGGTCAGTCAGTCAGTCAGTCAGTTCAGTCGCTCAGTCGTGTCCAACTCTTTTCGACCCCATGAATCGCAGCACGCCAGGCCTCCCTGTCCATCACCAACTCCTGGAGTTCACTCAGACTCACGTCCATCGAGTCAGTGACGCCATCCAGCCATCTCATCCTCTGTCGTCCCCTTCTCCTCCTACCCCCAATCCCTCCCAGAATCAGAGTCTTTTCCAATGAGTCAACTCTTTGCATGAGGTGGCCAAAGTACTGGAGTTTCAGCTTTAGCATCATTCCTTCCAAAGAAATCCCAGGACTGATCTCCTTCAGAATGGACTGGTTGGATCTCCTTGCAGTCCAAGGGACTCTCAAGAGTCTTCTCCAACACCACAGTTCAAAAGCATCAATTCTTCGGTGCTCAGCTTTTACAGTTCCTCAAACTATTACACAGTTGTTATTGTCATTATAATTACTACTATTCTATTTGCCTGGGAACCCTTTTCTGAACCTCATTTTTCATGATTTCAGTTCTCCTAGCACTATAGTCTCTGTGTAACCTTTATTCTCTATCCAGTAAGAAGAAAATCTCTAGAAATATGGCTTCAACCTGGCTAACTCTTGAGTTGGATCCATTACCACATTGTCATACCTGCAGATTAAACTTCCGGGCTCTCTGAAACATTTCTGAACCCTTGTGATATTTTGGTTTTATTCACCAACAGTCCACATTTCTCAGCTTGGTCAAGTGACTCTCTAGTGTCTATCTGAATTTTCTTTCTCAAAGAATGAGTGGCTACTTGGCTTTGGCATATTGCATGCACAATTGTATTTCCACTAAAATATAGGATGATTTTGGAGGACAGATGAATGAACTATTTCTTCAATAAGAAGGAAACAGAAAAAGCTGGGTGGAATCTGAGCTTGAGGTCATAGAATTATAAAGATGATTCCAGGGATGAGTAGCAGCGTGAGTGAAATGCTGGTGGCACAAAAATGAGATGACAGGTTATGGCCCTGATTCCTGAATTTCTACAGTTTGATCATACTTGACTATGTAAGTTCCTACTGAAATTAATACTGTTGGAGTATTGCAAACTAATTTCAAACTAAATTTAACTCAGAGATAAGATTAAAACCTGTGCAGCTTCACTCAGCTCTTGTGACAATCTACCTACCCAATTAAAGGGGCATTGAAACTGGGAAATATAGTCTTTGCTTTGTTTCCTTCTAATTCATCATTTATTGATTCATAGATCACTCCTCACATGATCAAGGTGCTTTACAATACAGTAAACATCACAACAGAACTCTCAGATAAATACAATCAAACTACAGAACTAACAACAACACAACTGGAATGAAGCAACATTAGGTCAAATTTCAAAGATGCTGAGAAGTGGCGTATACAAAATGGAATTCCAACTGGAGACAAGACGGGCAAAGATACACAGGTACAACCCCCCCAAACGGGCAGGTTTGTAGGGGGTGAATGGGTATATAAAGAAAAATTTCACAACCAAGAATGAAAGCCATTAAAGATGCTATGATACCCTAGTGATCACAGAACTAGTGGAATAATTTCACAAAGATATTACCTTATAATGACGAGGAAACCAACCTCACTTGGGTTTAAGCTCACAAAAAGAGGCCAGAGGAGAGGAGCCAAGATGGCGGAGGAGTAGGACGGGGAGAACACTTTCTCCCCCACAAATTCATCAAAAGAGCATTTAAACGTCGAGTAAATTCCACAAAACAACTTCTGAATGCCGGCAGAGGACATCAGGCACCCAGAAAAGCAGCCTAACTCTTCGAAAGGAGGTAGGAAAAAATATAAAAGACAAAAAAAGAGACAAAAGAGGGAGGGACGGAGTTCCGTCCCGGGAAGGGAGTCTTAAAAAGAGAGAAGTTTCCAAACACCAGGAAACCCTCTCACTGCCGAATCTGTGCCGAGCTTTGGAAGCACAGAGGGCAACATAAAAGGGAGGGGGAAAAAAAATAAACAATTAAAAATCGCGGATTGTGAGCCCTACGGTAACTCCCCCAGCGGAGAAGCAGCGCAGACGCCTGCACACGGCATTAGCAAGCGGGGGCTGGGCAGGGAAGTGCGGCGCGGGCTGTGTCCCTTAGAGTAAGAATCGGGCGAATGTCCTGAGCGCTATCTGAGCGAAATAATTTGGGCTAGCAAACCAGACTGTGGGATATCTACCACGCGAAAAGCCAGCCCTAACCTAAGACACCGCCAGGCCCGCGCACAGAACAAAGGACTGAACAGAGATAGCCGGCTGCAGACCTTCCCCCTCCGGTGACAGGCAGCCAGAGCCGGAAGGGGGACATCGCAGCCCCAGAGAGACACTATCTATAAAACTGTAAGCAGGCTTCTTTGCTAACTAAAACTTCTTGGGGGTCTGGACGGTCAACAGCTGCTTGAGAAGGTGCGCCGGTTTTACACCCAGATAACCGAGTGGCGGGGAGGCGATAAGTCGCAGCACTGGCGCCCGCCAAACACCTCATCACCTGAGCTGCTCGGATCTGGGAAGAACACAAAACGCAGGCCCAACCGAGTCTGCGCCTCTGAGGACTACCCGAGTGCCTGAACCTGAGCGGCTTGGACCTGGGAGCTCAGCCCAGGGCCGGCCTCTGATTGTTCCCGGCGGAACAACCTAGAGCCCGAGCAGGGTGGGCAGGGAGGCTACACGCGCCGTGAGCGGGGGCAGACCCAGTGTGGCTGAGGCACTGCGAGTGCACGCCAGTGTTATCTGTTTGCAGCATCCCTCCCTCCCTCCCCACAGCGCGGCTAAACAAGTGAGCCTATATAAAATTAAAAAAAATAGTGTCCTCCACCGTCCCCTTTGTGTCGGGGCGGGAACCAGACACTGAAGAGACCAGCAAACAGAAGAAGCTATAACAGAGGGAAACGCCTTGGAAGCTACAGGCCATAGATTAAAACCCTGTGGTTACTACGGATTACATAGGAAGGGGCCTATAGATCTTGAGAAATATAAGTCAGACTAAGGAACTGCCAAAAATGAACTGAACCCACAATACTCACAACAAAACCAGAGAAAGACCTAGATATATTTTTAATATTTTTACGATCAATCTTTCTTTCTTTTTTTTTTATAAAAAAAAAATTTTAAGTCCTCTATTGTCCTTTAATTTTCACTTTTATAACTATTACTTTGCAAAAAAAAAAAAAAAGACCCTATTTTTTTTTCTTCTTCAGCAAACTTCATATATATATTTTATAATTTTTTGACCATGTTTTTTGTTTTTTTTTTTTTTTCTTTTTCTTCTTTTCTTTAACATTGTATTTTTGAAATTCCAAACTCTACTCTAGATTTTTAATTTTAGCCTTTTGGTATTTGTTATCAATTTTGTACCTATAGTTTTTTTCATAATTTCTGTGACTTTTTTTTCCCTCTGTTTCTTTCTCTTCTTCTTTTATATAACATCGTATATCTGCAATTCCAAACTCTACTCAAGATTTTTAATTTATGCTTTTTGGTATTTGATATCAATTTTGTACCTGTATTTTCTTTATAATGTTTGCGACATTGTTTTTGTTGGTTTGTTTGTTTTCTCTCTTTATTTTTCTTCTTCTTTTTTTTTTTTTAACGTTGTATTTTTGAAATTCCAAACTCTACTCTAGATTTTTAATTTTTGCTTTTTGGTATTAGTTATCAATTTTGTACCTGTAGTTTCTTTATAATTTTCATGACCTTGTTTGTTTTTCTTTGTTCATTTTTTCTCTCTTTCTTTTCCTTCTTCTTTTCATTAACATCGCATTTTTGAATTTCCAAACTCTACTCTAGATTTCTAATTTTTGCTTTTATGTATTTGTTACCAATTTTGTACCTTTAAGAACCCAATCTTCAGGACCCATTTTTTACTAGGGTATGAGATTACTGGCTTGACTGCTCTCTCTCCCTTTGGACTCTCCATTTTCTCCACCAGGTCACCTGTATCTCCTCCCTAACCCCTCTCTACTCTACCCAACTCTGTGAATTTCTGTGTGTTCCAGACGGTGGAGAACACTTAAAGAACTGATTACTGGCTGGATCTGTCTCCCTCCTTTTCATTTCCCCCTTTTATCCTTCTGGCCACCTCTGTCTCCTGCCTCCTTCTTCTCTTCTCTGTATAACTCCGTGAACATCTCTGAGCGGTCCAGATGTGGAGTGCACATAAGGAAGTGACTACTGGCTAGCCCACTCTCTCCACTATTGATTCCACCTCATCTCATTTGGGTCACCTCTAACTCCTTCCTCCCTCTTCTCTTCTCCATGTAACGCTGTGAACCTCTCTGAGTGACCCTCACAGTAGAGAAACTTTTCATCTTTAACATAGATGTTTTATCAGTGGTGCTGTATAGAAGGAGAAGTTTTGAAACTACTGTAAAATTAAGACTGCTAACTGGAAGTAGGAGGCTTAAGTCCAAACCCTGACTCCAGGGAACTCCTGACTCCAAGGAACATTAATTGACAGGAGCTCATCAAAAGCCTCCATACCGACACTGAAACCAAGCACCACACAAGGGTCAACAAGTTCCAGGGCAAGACATACCAAGCAAATTCTCCAGCAACAAAGGAACACAGCCCTGAGCTTCAAGATACAGGCTGCCCAAAGTCACCCCAAAACCATAGACATCTCATAACTCATTACTGGACATTTCATTACACTCCAGAGAGAAGAAATACAGCTCCATCCACCAGAACATCGACACAAGCTTCCCTAACCAGGAAACCTTGACAAGCCACCTGTACAAACCCACACACAGCGAGGAAATGCCACAATAAAGAGAACTCCACAAACTGCCAGAATACAGAAAGGACACCCCAAACTCAGCAATTTAAAGAAGATGAAGAGACAGAGGAATAGCCAGCAGATAAAGGAACAGGATAAATGCCCACCAAACCAAACAAAAGAGGAAGAGATAGGGAATCTACCTGATAAAGAATTCCGAATAATGATAGTGAAATTGATCCAAAATCTTGAAATTAAAATGGAATCACAGATAAATAGCCTGGAGGCAAGGATTGAGAAGATGCAAGATAGGTTTAACAAGGACTTAGAAGAAATAAAAAAGAGTCAATATATAATGAATAATGCAATAAGTGAAATTAAAAACACTCTGGAGGCAACAAATAGTAGAATAACAGAGGCAGAAGATAGGATTAGTGAATTAGAAGATAGAATGGTAGAAATAAATGAATCAGAGAGGACAAAAGAAAAACGAATTAAAAGAAATGAGGACAATCTCAGAGACCTCCAGGACAATATTAAACGCTACAACATTCGAATCATAGGGGTCCCAGAAGAAGAAGACAAAAAGAAAGACCATGAGAAAATACTTGAGGAGATACTCATTGAAAACTTCCCTAAAATGGGGAAGGAAATAATCACCCAAGTCCAAGAAACCCAGAGAGTCCCAAACAGGATAAACCCAAGGCGAAACACCCCAAGACACATAGTAATCAAATTAACAAAGATCAAACACAAAGAACAAATATTAAAAGCAGCAAGGGAAAAACAACAAATAACACACAAGGGAATACCCATAAGGATAACAGCTGATCTTTCAATAGAAACTCTTCAAGCCAGGAGGGAATGGCAAGACATACTTAAAATGATGAAAGAAAATAACCTACAGCCCAGATTATTGTACCCAGCAAGGATCTCATTCAAGTATGAAGGAGAAATCAAAAGCTTTTCAGACAAGCAAAAGCTGAGAGAATTCTGCACCACCAAACCAGCTCTCCAACAAATACTAAAGGATATTCTCTAGACAGGAAACACAAAAATTGTGTATAAATTCAAACCCAAAACAATAAAGTAAATGGCAACGGGGTCATACTTATCAGTAATTACCTTAAACGTAAATGGGTTGAATGCCCCAACCAAAAGACAAAGACTGGCTGAATGGATACAAAAACAAGACCCCTACATATGTTGTCTACAAGAGACCCACCTCAAAACAGGGGACACATACAGACTGAAAGTGAAGGGCTGGAAAAAGATTTTCCATGCAAATAGGGACCAAAAGAAAGCAGGAGTAGCAATACTCATATCAGATAAAATCGACTTTAAAACAAAGACTGTGAAAAGAGACAAAGATGGTCACTACATAATGATCAAAGGATCAATCCAAGAAGAAGATATAACAATTATAAATATATATGCACCCAACACGGGAGCACCGCAATATGTAAGACAAATGCTAACAAGTATGAAAGAAGAAATTAACAATAACACAATAATAGTGGGCGACTTTAATACCCCACTCACACCTATGGATAGATCAACTAAACAGAAAATTAACAAGGAAACACAAACTTTAAACGATACAATAGACCAGTTAGACCTAATTGATATCTATAGGACATTTCATCCCAAAACAATGAATTTCACCTTCTTCTCAAGCGCACATGGAACCTTCTCCAGGATAGATCACATCCTGGGCCATAAAGCTAGCCTTGGTAAATTCAAAAAAATAGAAATCATTCCAAGCATCTTTTCTGACCACAATGCAGTAAGATTAGATCTCAATTACAAGAGAAAAACTATTAAAAAATCCAACATATGGAGGCTGAACAACACGCTGCTGAATAACCAACAAATCACAGAAGAAATCAAAAAAGAAATCAAAATTTGCATAGAAACGAATGAAAATAAAAACACAACAACCCAAAACCTATGGGACACGGTAAAAGCAGTCCTAAGGGGAAAGTTCATAGCAATACAGGCACACCTCAAGAAACAAGAAAAAAATCAAATAAATAACCTAACTCTACACCTAAAGCAACTAGAAAAGGAAGAAATGAAGAACCCCAGGGTTAGTAGAAGGAAAGAAATCTTAAAAATTAGAGCAGAAATAAATGCAAAAGAAACAAAAGAGACCATAGCAAAAATCAACAAAACCAAAAGCTGGTTTTTTGAAAGGATAAATAAAATTGACAAACCATTAGCCAGACTCATCAAGAAACAAAGGGAGAAAAATCAAATCAATAAAATTAGAAATGAAAATGGAGAGATCACAACAGACAACACAGAAATACAAAGGATCATAAGAGACTACTATCAACAATTATATGCCAATAAAATGGACAACGAGGAAGAAATGGACAAATTCTTAGAAAAGTACAACTTTCCAAAACTCGACCAGGAAGAAATAGAAAATCTTAACAGACCCATCACAAGCACGGAAATTGAAACTGTAATCAAAAATCTTCCAGCAAACAAAAGCCCAGGTCCAGACGGCTTCACAGCTGAATTCTACCAAAAATTTAGAGAAGAGCTAACACCTATCCTGCTCAAACTCTTCCAGAAAATTGCAAAGGATGGTAAACTTCCAAACTCATTCTATGAGGCCACCATCACCCTAATACCAAAACCTGACAAAGATCCCACAAAAAAAGAAAACTACAGGCCAATATCACTGATGAATATAGATGCAAAAATCCTTAACAAAATTCTAGCAATCAGAATCCAACAACACATTAAAAAGATCATACACCATGACCAAGTGGGTTGATCCCAGGGATGCAAGGATTCTTCAATATCCGCAAATCAATCAATGTAATACACCACATTAACAAATTGAAAAATAAAAACCATATGATTATCTCAATAGATGCAGAGAAAGCCTTTGACAAAATTCAACATCCATTTATGATAAAAACTCTTCAGAAAGCAGGAATAGAAGGAACATACCTCAACATAATAAAAGCTATATATGACAAACCCACAGCAAACATTATCCTCAATGGTGAAAAATTGAAAGCATTTCCTCTAAAGTCAGGAACAAGACAAGGGTGCCCACTTTCACCATTACTATTCAACATAGTTTTGGAAGTTTTGACCACAGCAATCAGAACAGAAAAAGAAATAAAAGGAATCCAAATTGGAAAAGAAGAAGTAAAGCTCTCACTGTTTGCAGATGACATGATCCTCTACATAGAAAACCCTAAAGACTCCACCAGAAAATTACTAGAACTAATCAATGACTATAGTAAAGTTGCAGGATATAAAATCAACACACAGAAATCCCTTGCATTCCTATACACTAATAATGAGAAAACAGAAAGAGAAATTAAGGAAACAATTCCATTCACCATTGCAATGGAAAGAATAAAATACTTAGGAATATATCTACCTAAATAATCTAAAGACCTATATATAGAAAACTATAAAACACTGGTGAAAGAAATCAAAGAGGACACTAACAGATGGAGAAATATACCATGTTCATGGATTGGAAGAATCAATATAGTGAAAATGAGTATACTACCCAAAGCAATCTACAGATTCAATGCAATCCCTATCAAGCTACCAACAGCATTCTTCACAGAGCTAGAACAAATAATTTCACAATTTGTATGGAAAAACAAAAAACCTCGAATAGCCAAAGCGATCTTGAGAAAGAAGAATGGAACTGGAGGAATCAACCTACCTGACTTCAGGCTCTACTACAAAGCCACAGTTATCAAGACAGTATGGTACTGGCACAAAGACAGAAATATAGATCAATGGAACAAAATAGAAAGCCCAGAGATAAATCCACGCACATATGGACGCCTTATCTTCGACAAAGGAGGCAAGAATATACAATGGATTAAAGACAATCTCTTTAACAAGTGGTGCTGGGAACTCTGGTCAACCACTTGTAAAAGAATGAAACTAGAACACTTTCTAACACCATACACAAAAATAAACTCAAAATGGATTAAAGATCTAAACATAAGACCAGAAACTATAAAACTCCTAGAGGAGAACATAGGCAAAACACTCTCTGACATACATCACAGCAGGATCCTCTATGACCCACCTCCCAGAATATTGGAAATAAAAGCAAAAATAAACAATTGGGACCTAATTAACCTTAAAAGCTTCTGCACATCAAAGGAAACTATTAGCAAGGTGAAAAGACAGCCTTCAGAATGGGAGAAGATAATAGCAAATGAAGCAACTGACAAACAACTAATCTCGAGAATATACAAGCAACTCCTACAGCTCAACTCCAGAAAAATAAATGACCCAATCAAAAAATGGGCCAAAGAACTAAATAGACATTTCTCCAAAGAAGACATACAGATGGCTAACAAACACATGAAAAGATGCTCAACATCACTCATTATCAGAGAAATGCAAATCAAAACCACTATGAGGTACCATTTCACACCAGTCAGAATGGCTGTGATCCAAAAGTCTACAAGTAATAAATGCTGGAGAGGGTGTGGAGAAAAGGGAACCCTCTTGCACTGTTGGTGGGAATGCAAACTAGTACAGCCACTATGGAGAACAGTGTGGAGATTCCTTAAAAAACTGGAAATAGACCTGCCTTATGATCCAGCAATCCCACTGCTGGGCATACACACTGAGGAAACCAGAATTGAAAGAGACCCGTGTACCCCAATGTTCATCGCAGCACTGTTTATAATAGCCAGGACATGGAAGCAACCTAGATGTCCATCAGCAGATGAATGGATAAGAAAGCTGTGGTACATATACACAATGGAGTATTATTCAGCCATTAAAAAGAATACATTTGAATCAGTTCTAATGAGGTGGATGAAACTGGAGCCTATTATACAGAGTGAAGTAAGCCAGAAAGAAAAACACTGATACAGTATACTAACGCATATATATGGAATTTAGAAAGATGGTAACAATACCCCTGAGTACGAGACAGCAAAAGAGACACTGATGTATAGAACAGTCTTATGGACTCTGTGGGAGAGGGAGAGGGTGGGAAGATTTGGGAGAATGGCATTGAAACATGTAAAATATCATGTATGAAACGAGTCGCCAGTCCATGTTCGATGCACGATACTGGATGCTTGGGGCTGGTGCACTGGGACGACCCAGAGGGATGGAATGGGGAGGGAGGAGGGAGGAGGGTTCAGGATGGGGAACACATGTATACCTGTGGCGGATTCATTTTGATATTTGGCAAAACTAATACAGTTATGTAAAGTTTAAAAATAAAATAAAATTAAAAAAAAAAAAAAAGAGGCCAGAAAGCCAACTGTGTGTTTTTTAGGGTTAGATCTTGAAGGAGTAGGAGAGCCAGGAATGAGCATGTCTCCCTTGATGCCCTTTTCCACCTGATGCCCTGACGGTGCTACATGTGCCATCTCAGCTCTCAAGAGATGTTCTGGCTTCTTGTCCTCTGCCCTTTGTTCCTATTGGCCAAGCATCTTATAAAATTTCCTCCCAATGTTTACATGGTTTTGTTCTTGCGTCACTGTTAACATCTCTCTTATTTTAGGGAGCTACTGAGTGGCGCTTGGTATCGTGGAGAGAATATTGATCTGTAACTGAAAAGATAGGAATCTCATTCTGGTTCAGACTGGGTACTTTGTCTCTCAGGTCAGAATTGGCAGACTATAGCTTGTGGCCAAGTCTGGTCTGCTTCCAGTTTTTATTCCACTTTTGAGCTAAGAATGGATCATACATTTTAATCTTTTTTTTTTAATATCAACAGAAGAATAATAAAGCATGACATACAAATTATATGGAATTCAAAATTTCAGGATTCACTAATAATGTTTATTGAAACTCAGTATAGTTACATGTTTCCATATTGTCTATGGTTGCTTTCATGAAACAATGGCAAAGTTGAATATTTGTGATAAAGACCGTATCCTCTCTCTCAATCAAGATGAAAGCCAAAGAAAAAATATTTACTATCCGGCTCTGAATTTACAGAAGAAGTTTGCTGACTTCTGTCTTGGGTCTTCAGATTCCTTCATAAGATATATATTAAGGAAGATTTTATATATATATATATATATATATATATATATATATATATATACACACATACATACATACATAAATGCTGGACAAGCATTTCAAGAATGTTATCTTCTCCTTTCTTGTATGAAAAAAGAATTGACTTTAAAAGGTATAAAGCCTGTTCCAAACACTGTTTAACATACAAACCACAATGTAGCTAAGCTGTAAAAAAACCTCAATTGTATATTATTTTCAAAGTCTCATCATCATTATCTATTACAGGGCTTGCTCTAATAAAATAAGTAACAGTAACAGTGGAACAGCTGTCCTGACACCTACCTGCACAGTAACCCATTGGAAAAGCAATCTTTGGAAGCTTGCCTATTGGAGTAGTAATACTTGTCTTGACAGCCTTAGTCAATTTTAATCTTTGACTAAGTACTAGGATAGTAATCTCTGAATGATTGAATAAGTCACCCTGAGTCCATTCTCTGGATCAAACCCAGGTCTCCTGTATTGCAGGTGGATTCTTTACCATCTGAGCTACCAGGGAAGCCCAAGAATACTGGATTGGATAGCCTATCCCTTCTCCAGGGGATCTTTCCTATCCAGGAACTGAACCAGGGTCTCCTGCATTGCAGGCAGATTCTTTACCAGCTGAGCTACCAGGGAAGCCCTATTCTCTGATATAAACACAGTTGAATCACAGGATTTTTTTTTTCTTAAATGGGAACTTTAGAAACAAAATAAAATAATTAGAAATAAGAACCAAGGCAAAAGGTAGGATGCAATGTGTGTGTCTCCACTAAGGAAATGAGTTTATATATCTGTATTCATTGGACTGAAATTACTTCTAAAAACTTTCACAATTCAGTTCTGACTCTCCAGTGCCTTATATAGCACCTGTGTGTGAAAGTCACTCAGTCATGTCCTACTCTCAGTGACCCCATGGACGTAGCCACCAAGCTCCTCTGTCCATGGACTTCTCCAGGCAAGAATACTGGAGTGGGTTGCCATTTCCTTCTCCAGAGGAACTTCCCCACTCGGGGATTGAACCTGCTGCACTGCAGGCAGATTCTTTACCATCTGAGCCACCAGGGAATTTAGGTGAGTAAATAAAAAAAGAGAAGAAAAAAGAAAAATTATACAGTGATAAAATACACATTTTTCCAAAGCAGAGAGTAACTGAGTATATAAATCAGCATAGGAGCAATAGGGTTGACATGGTTCCACCTTTAAGAAAGTGAAATTTTCTTTCTCTTTTGACATAGCTGATTACACTGAGAATGTTGGTTCACATCAAGTCTCCAATGTCTTTTCTTCAACATTATGTTTCATTATGACTTGAAGTGCTCTCTTCTCCAGTCTATTGTTCTGAATTCAGATATTCACCACTCATGTAGATTAAGAGATGGCTGTCATATTTACTAAATATCTAATTGCCCTCTTCCAAGGGCTTTCTGGAAAACAATGTTGTGACAATATGTTTGGGATGAACAAAATTATCTCTGAGCAATTTATGCAAGGACAAATTTCAAAGTAATTACAGAAACTTTTCATTTTTTTCCAGAGTCACTGTGAGTGAGACATTTACAAAGTCTTATTGTATTTAATCGTCATAGCAATCCTGAAAAGTGTCTTATAGGTTAGGACACAGAGACAGAAAGAAAATAAGGACTTTCCCAAAGGAGGAAAAAAATAACGGTTAATTCTACAGCCCAGATGACCAAGTGAAATATCTTAATGGGTGGCATTCTTGACCTTATTTTTTTGTGAGATGATAGAGCTTCAGGCGATTCGTTTAAAGACTAAGACCCTATCCTTTTGAAAGAAAGTGTCTCTGAATGTTTTCTATTTTTCCTGACACCCTCACTCTGCAATGATGATTAGTCAGATTGAAGGAAATACCTGCCACTCTGACTGGTGGCCCGCATAGAGATGCATTTGCTTCTATCCTGAATCTGAAAGAAGGTCTTCAGATAATCAAGTCAATTTGACAATCAAAGAAGAAAAACTTCAGGACTGGTTCATTGTGATTTCGTAGCCAAAAGTGCTGGGAAGCTATTTGTGAGAATTTTAAAGGAAGCTGGTTGACACAAAACCAAAGAAAAATAATACTTCAGAAAGGGAGGAAACATTAAATATCAATTAAAGTCATTTTTTATACTATTGTGGTAAACATTACTCACCATGTGCTAAATTCACCTTAAAGGTTAATGAAACTTTTACTATATATTAAAACAAACAAAGATGAGTGTTTGAGAGTAACAGATTATTTGGGCCAGTTAAAAAAATTTTGTTGCCCTTTTCTGCCATGATCTAAGTGCAACATTGTAATGTTTCTACTAAAGACAAAATTCTGTCTTTAGTACTATTTTATGAATTTAATACTATGTATTCGTACTCATTTTAGGAATATTTTATGTATTTGTTTTAGTATTTTACATAAAATATAAATAATATACATAAATATACTATTTAATGTATTTATGTATTTATTTTTAGTACTAGTTTATGTATTTAGCACTAACTGACTTCTGTGAGCTTTTGAAGCAATTTAGCCATCATGAAAAATAGCACTGATTTAAATGCCCTTCTTTACTTTCAGTTCCACTTTCGCCTAGAGTCAAGTTATAGCTCATTGTACTTCTTTCTGGAAGAGCATTAGTCGAGCGACATCTTCTTCTTATGGAGGGATATTTGGGGAATGAACAATTTCTTGGCTATGAGCCATTGTCATTTAAATAATTGGTAGTTTAGTTGGGAAATAAACTAAGATATATTTGAATTCCAAGGTTTAAATAAACTGTTGAGTTACAGAGGTAAGAAATTCAAGGTAGAAAATTGAAGAATTTACCATTTTAAATTTTGATAGGTATTTAAAAATTCTATTCAACTGCTAAAAAAATGGTACCCTCTCATTTTCACAAATGTCTCAACTAAATTATTCACATTATTTTATGAAGAGTGCTTGGTTTTCGTAAGTTCATACTTAAAAAATAACAGGTTCCTTCCTGGAAGCAAATATATGCAGACTTCCATCCTAGAGAGTCCTGTGATATATAATTGTACACTTTAAAAGGCAAATTTTATAGTATGTGGATGATATGTCAATAAAAAAATAAGCAAATAGGAAGTAAAAGAAAAATATGAGTTTTTTTTTAATAGACATGTTGTTATGGACTAAATTGTGTACCTTCAAAACTCATATGCTGAAATCCTAACACCCAGAATGTGACTGTATTTGGAGCCAGGTAGTTAAGGTAAAATGAGATAATATTAATGGGCTCAAATCCAATATACCTGGCATCCTTATAAAGAGGTTGAGATGCAGATACAGAGAGGAGACCATCTGAAGATAATGAAAGAATATTCTATCTACAAGATAAGAAGACCTCAGGAGAAACCAGTCCTATCCCAACTAGAGCTCAGACCTCTAGCCTCCAAAACTATGAGAAAATAAATTCTTGTAGTTTAAGCATTCTAGTCTGTGGTGCATTGTCGTGGCAGCGCTAGAAAACAAATATACATGTTATCCTCACTTAAATAGTTTTAGCTTGATTTCTTTTCGACCTGTTTGCATACAGCAACATATATTTTTATGCTAGCTAGCCAAATGTGTCAGAAATCATTTGCCTTATGTTTTTCAGGTGTTTTATTTTTTATATCTGTTCAGATAGTGCAAGTGGGGTGAGAGCCACTGTTTAACTTTTAATATCTTTATTGTACTGTTCTTAATATACTTGAAATGATTTCTTTAGTGATATCCTTTTCTTTGTAATTAAATGTAGTGATTGGATTTTACTGTATGTTTGAATGATCTACCTAAAAGGTGCCTTCCTCCTTACTCATTTTCTGCTTTCAAATTGCCCTGATTAGTGATAAAAACCAAAGAAAGTGGAAGCATAGTATTGAAATTTGAACAAGCACAATAGCAATTTACCTTTTTCCTCCCATGTATACGCACTCCATGCTTTGGAATGGTTGTTGGATTGCACTAAGCTTGAATGACTTTCAGCAACCTCAGTTTGGGCTTGCTTATGAACAAGGGCAAAGGAACTGAGGCCTCCTGAAAGCATCTAACCTTTACCTAAGATTTTCTAGAATGTCTCCTGTGGCCGTTTCTTTAGAGAAAGCTAGATGAAAGGGTTATACTTGGGTTCTCTTTTTTGAGAAGGAGATAACTAGGTCTGATCTTCATGACTTTACTTATTTCCTATGTAAGTTTTTTTCTTTAATCAAGAAATATGCTAACCAGCTGTTCTCAGAATTTTCTCAGATTTTTTCCTCAATGTGTGACTTTGAGACATATTGGCAAGAGAAGGTGTGAATATTCAAATGAATTTCCTAGAAAGGATATAAAATCTACTTAAATTTAAAAAATTTTCTTTAGTACAACTTTTTTTCCTATTGCAAAGTGCAAATGCATTAGGTGGGAGCAAACCCTCATTGTAAAAGCTACTTTGGGGAGATTCACAAATATTCATACTTTTTTTTCTCCTTTCTCGTCTATCTCATAGATACAAGCATCTCCTGGGTACTGGGAATGCTGTTGGGCAGAAATATAGGTAAGCAATCAGGTTTATGAACAGCTTATAGCTTAGTAGGGAAGATGACATCAAATAAATAATGACATAAAAAATCACATACATTATGATATAAATGATTAATTATTGGTTTGATATGGTCCTAAAGAAGAGAAACAGAGTACTCTGAAGATGTGGACTACTGAAATTTATCCTTATCTTTGTGGCCAGTAGGCTAGTGAGGCTTCCCCAAGACTGATAAGGAATGAAGAGCCTAAATCATTCAGTTCCAGGTTAAAGATTTTGGCTTTTATCTTGAGAAAAGTGAGAAAGCATAAAATAGATATAAAAATGAAGTCATAATCAGAATCACATTTTACAAAACAGCCCTGCAGAAAATGGATTTAAGAGGAGATGGAAGGAGGCAAATGAACTGGGCTTCGTTCCAGTGTTCTATGATGGAGAGAGTGACGGCTTCAATGTATGTGTTGACAGTAAGTAATGTAGCAAAGGGGACAGATTCTTGAGACATTCAAGTAGAGATAATAAGACTTGGGATGATATGTACGAATGTGAGAGTTGGACCATAAAGATGGCTGAACACCGAAGATTGATGTTTTCAAATTGTGTTGCTGGAGAAGACTCTTGAGAGTCCCTTGGACTGCAAGGATATCAAACCAGTCAATCCTAAAGGACAGCAACCCTGAATATTCTTTGGAAGGACTGATGCCGAAGCTGAAGCTTCAATACTTTGGCCACCTGATGTGAAGACCCGACTTTAGAAAAGAGTCCTTTTCCCTGATGCTGGGAAAGATTGAAGGCAACAGGAGAAGGGAGTGGCAGAGGATGAGTTGGTTCAATAGTATCACTGACTCAGTGGACATGAATTTGAGCAAACCCTGGGAGATGGTGAAGGTGAGAGAAGCCTGGCACATGGTAGTCCATAGGGTGACACACAGTCGGACATGACTTAGTGACTGAACAACAACAATGAAGGATGACATGGATGGTGAAAAATAGAAATACATCAGGGATGAATCCACAATTTCTGGTTTTAATAACTGGATGGAGGGGAGCACCATTTATGGAAATACAGTGTATGTTGGTTGTACTTTATGATCATTAAATCAGTATGTATACATCTGGAAGGCTACAGGACTCATCAGTTCAAGGGTGCAACATTCAAATAGCTCCGGTTTAAAGTCTACTTGCTTACATAGAAATCCCACTTCTTTGTAGTAACTTCTAGAAATTCTGAAAGAACTGTATGTGTTTCTGTATGTATAACTATAGTCATTAAACTATCTAGGACTCTGATCGGAGAAGGCAATGGCACCCCACTCCAGTACTCTTGCCTGGAAAATCCCATGGATGGAGGAACCTGGTGGGCTGCAGTCCATGGGGTCGCTAAGAGTCGGACACGACTGAGCGACTTCACTTTCACTTTTCACTTTCATGCATTGGAGAAGGAAATGGCAACCCACTCCAGTATTCTTGCCTGGAGAATCCCAGGGACGGGGGAGCCTGGTGGGCTGCTGTCTATGGGGTCGCACAGAGTCGGACATGACTTAAGTGACTTAGCAGCAGCAGCAGGACTCTGATCCTGTTGTCTTTTTGTGTTCTACAGTATGATTTGAGGGTTCTGCCTCCACTAGAAGAAGTCCCAGTTTTCTTGCTCCTGCTGCCCTCTGTTAGGTTAAGATAACCTACTGCTGCTGATACTGGAGGTCATCCTCATGACTGCCCGCAAATCCGAGATGTTAGCTGGCAGTATTAGCTACTCTGAACAGAACTCCAAAATCCTGGTACCAGTAGGGGATCTGCACTGTCTAAAACTGTTTCACAATTAAGAAGAGAAAACCCTTTTTTCTTCTTCTCTCATTTATGGTAGGATCAGCTGGAAGAATTACTCAGGCTCCAAAGCATTCCAAAGAATCTTTACTTCATTCAACCTTGGGAGTGCATCATCAGTAGGGTGCTGGGTTCAGATGGTTCCCTGTTCCAGTTTTGGTAGCAGCCCTGTATCTGAAGTGGTTTTTTGTCTTCATCTCAAAGGACTCACATCTGTTGACTCCTTCCTTTTATGTTGCATTCTCTTTATGGGACTCTGCTGTACATTTTTGCAGCATGGTTTATATTTGGGGCTCCCCAAGTCTATCAGAAATGTCTCTATATCATGCATTTTCTTCACCATAATGGCAAGTTCCAATCTCTCTTCTCTAGCATCCACACTCCTTCTCCTTGGACTCTACATAAATTAATACAGGTAATTAGATCCTCGAGAGAATGAATGACCTGACTCATTATGACTCTATAGTTGTGGGATAATGATGGATTATATGAGATTATTTTGCATTTTAGTTTCTCATGTCAAATGTTTGAAGACAACATAAGACTTACAAAAGACAACTTCACTAAGATTATTTTTAATAAAAAATTTCATTTTATATTAGCACATAACTGACTAACAATGTTGTGTTAGTTTCGGGTGTATAGCAAAGTGATTCAGTTTTCCATATACTTGTGTCAATTCTTTTTCAAGTTCCTTTTCCATTTAGGTTATTACGGAATACTGAGAAACATTCCCCATGCTATACAGTAGGTCCTTGTTGGTTATCTATTTTAAAATAGCAATGTGAACATTTAAGATTTTAAAATAAAAATTTTCAATAAAGGGGTGCATATGTGGATGGGTAAGACACCACTTCCTGGTATGGGAAAATCGGCTGAATGTATCCAGTAAACTCAGGGAAACTTCCAGGCTATATATGTACCCAATGCACTCCTGCCTCTTCTTGCAGACTCTGCTAATAAGATTAATATTTCAAGCTTATGTATCAGCTCACCTCAAAAAACTGATTTTTTTTTTTCTATGCTACATGAGTTTCTATGACGTTGCCATGATTGATCTGGTTTTTTTTTGTTTTTTTTTTTAACTATTTTGGTGACTTGAAATGGCAACCCACTCCAGTATTCTTGCCTGGAGAATCCCATGGACAGAGGAGCCTGACATGTTTGCAGTCCACAGGATCTCAAGTGTTGGACACGACTTAGCAACTAAACCACCACCACAGTTTTCTTGGAAACTTTGAACTGGTTTTGGGTATAAATTCTATTTTCATGTCTTAAAATATGGGAGGTGCCAAAGAGCCTTTAGAAATATTCAATTATTAATTTTGTGAGATGATTACAAGATTGCCTTTCTTTTGGAGAAGGGAATGGCAACCCACTCCAGTATTCTTGCCCAGAGAATCCCATGGACAGAGGAGCCTGGCGGGCTACAGTCCATGGGATCACAAAGGGTTAGACATGGCTGAGCGAGGAACACACACCTTTCTCTTAACATTTAAAGACACAGATACAGCTATCTATATCTACAATGGAAAGCATCTCAGCATTAGGTAGCTCATTAACTTGAAATGTTTAGGGAACACATAGAGGTGAGGCCAAAAAACCTGAGCACCAGAGACTGTGTGACCAAGGAAGAAGAAAGGAACTCACTCTTGTAGTTGAGGGTGCAGCTGATTACCCTACCACAATTAGCCTGAGACTGCGGACCTTGGAAGTAAGTACAAGTTGAACTAAGGCCATATCTGAGTCTGAACCGTGAGGTTTCCAGGTCCAGAGGCCTTCCTAGAAATATCGGAGGACCTTCATGGTAAGCAGCCTGTCGGATGCTCCCTGCGAGGCGAGGACAATGGAGGACTCAGGAAGGCATTCTTCTTACTGCCTCTTTCTCTCTCTCCCTGTGTATGTGCACACACACAGTGTCTTTTTTCTTTTTTATATCATCCTATTGTTATTCTTTATTATTCCTTTAATTTTTATTTTTCAGCTTACTTTTTGCTTTTTAAAAAACTTATTTTTAAATAAATTTATTTTATTCTATTTTTCTTATTTTTATATTGCTCTTTTAAAAAATATTATATTTTCCCCACATATTTTCGATTTTTTAGTTTTGCTAGTCTAGTTTTTCGGATTTATTTTCACATATGGATGTTTTGTTTATTGGCTCATGTAATCTCTTCTGGTTCCTGTTTTTTATTTCACTTTTCTCTCTCTTCTTTTCCTTTTGTGAAAGTGAGTTTCTTTGGGTGTTCTTGTCTGTTGAGTGGTTTTATTTTGTTTTTCTACCATTTTTTCTTGGGGGTTTGTCTATCCATTCTTTATTTTGTTTGTAAGTTTGGTTGACTTCATCTCTTTTTTTACCCTCTATCTCTTTCTTTCTCTATCTCTTCTATGCTGTGTGGTTTAGGGAGTCTTGGGGCTATAGTAAAGAATTAGAACTGAACCTCTGAGGTAGGAGACCTGATTCCAGGACATTGGACCACCAGAGAACTCCTGATCCCTTGAAACATTAATAGATGAGAGCTCTCCCAAAGGTCTTCATCTCAACATAAAGACAAGACCCTACCAGAAAGTCAGCAAGCTCCAGCGGTGGATGCATCATGCCAAACAGTCAATAAAGCAAAAACACAATCCTGCCCATTAGCAGACAGGGTGCCCAAAGCCATACCAAGCCCAGGGACAGTGCAAAACACACCACTGGAATCAGCACTGCCTTTCAGAGAGAAAAGATCTGGCTACGCCCACAAGAACACACAAGAATCCCAGCAACCAGATAACCTTCACAAGGCACTGGCCCTCCCAACCCACTGGGGGCAAACTCCACAAATAACTATGACCTTACAACCCATAGAAAGGATATACCAATTATAGGAAATCAAACAAAATGAAAAGACAGAGAAACATGCAGCAGATAAAGGAAAACTATAAAAATCCCAAAGACCAAATATATGGAGCAGAAATAGGCAATCTACTTGAAAAAGAATTCAGAGTAATCATAGTAAAGATACAAATTGAAAGATAAAAGTTGAATGATCACCGCAATAGATGCAGAAAAAGCATTTGATAAAATTAAGCACACATTTATGAGAAAAACTTCAAAAAATGGTCATAGAAGGAACCTATCTCAACATAGTAAAGACGATATATGATAAACCAAAGCAAACATTCTCAATGGTGAAAAACTGAAAACATTCCCTTTAAGATCGGCAACAATTTAGAAAGATGGTAACAATAACCCTGTGTACGAGACAGCAAAAGAGACACTGATGTATAAAACAGTCTTATGGACTCTGTTGGAGAGGGAGAGGGTGGGAAGATTTGGGAGAATGGCATTGAAACATGTATAATATCATGTATGAAACGAGTTGCCAGGCCAGGTTCGATGCACAATACTGGATGCTTGGGGCTAGTGCACTGGGACGACCCAGAGGGATGGTATGGGGAGGGAGGAGGGAGGAGGGTTCATGATGGGGAACACATGTATACCTGTGGCGGATTCATTTTGATATTTGGCAAAACTAATACAATGTGTAAAGTTTAAAAATAAAATAAAATTTAAAAAATTAAAAAAAAAAAAAGATCGGCAACAAGACAAGGGTGCCTACACTCACTTCTATTATTCAACATAGTTTTGGAAGTCCTAGCTACAGCAATCAAAGCAGAAAAAGAAACAACAGGAATATGGATTGGAAAAGAAGAATTAAAACTCTCACTGTTGCAGATGACATGACACTATATATAGAAAACCATAAAGTTACTATCAGAAAATTACTAGAGCTAATCCATGAATTTAGCAGTCACAGGATACAGGATCAACACATAGAAATCACTCGCATTCCTACTTGCTAACAATAAAAAATCAGAAAGAGAAATTAAGGCATCAATTTCATTCATCATTGCAACAAAAAGAATAAAATATCTAGGAATAAACCTACCTAAGGAGACAAAGGAACTGTGTAAGAAAGTTATAAGACACTGCTGAAAGAAATCAAAGATGACATAGATGGAGAGATAGTCCATGTTCCTGGTTTGAAAGAATCAATATTGTGAAAAAGACTATACTATGAAATGCAGCCTACAGATTCAATGTGATCCCTATCAAATTACCAAGGTAATTCTTCACAGAACTAGAACAAAAAATTTCACAATTATTTGGAAACACAAAAGACCTAATTAGACATGAAAAGATGCTCAGCATCACTCATTAGAGAAATGCAAATCAAAGCTACAATATGATACTACCTCACACCAGTCAGAATGGCCATCATCAAAAATTCTACAAATAATAAATGCTGGAGATATTGTGGAGAAAATGGAAGCCTCTTGCATTGTTGGTGGGAATGTAAATTGATACAGCTACTATGGAAGAGAGTATGGAGATTCCGTAAAACACTGGGAATAAAACCACCATATGACTCAGAAATCCTACTCCTAGGCATATACCCTGAGGAAACCAAAACTGTAAAAGATACATGTACCCCAATGTTCATTGCAGCACTATCTGCAATAGCTAGAACATGGAAGCAACATAGATGTCCATCCACAGATGAATAAGTAAAGAAACTGTGGTGCATATATACAATGGAATACTACTTAGCCATAGAAAGGAACACATTAGAGGCAGTTCTAATGAGGTGGATGAACCTAGAGCCTATTATACGGAGTGAAGTAAGTCAGAAAGAGAAAGAGAATTATAATTATTGTATGCTGCTACTGCTGCTAAGTCGCTTCAGTTGTGTCCGACTCTGTGCGACCCCATAGACGGCAGCCCACCAGGCTCCCCCATCCCTGGGATTCTCCAGGCAAGAACACTGGAGTGGGTTGCCATTTTCTTCTCCAATGCATGAAAGCGAAAAGTGAAAGTGAAGTCGCTCAGTCGTGTCCGACTTGTGCGACCCCATGGACTGCAGCCTACCAGGCTCCTCCGCCCATGGGATTTTCCAGGCAAGAGTACTGGAGTGGGGTGCCATTGCCTTCTCCAAATTATTGCATACTAATGCAAATATATGAAATCTAGAAAGATGGTACTGATGAAATTATTTACAGGGAAGCAATGGAGACACAGATATAGGGACTAGGCTTATGGTCATGGTGGGGGTGGGGTGGAAGAAAAGGGTGAGATGTATGGAAAGAGTAACATAGAAATTTACATTACCATATGTAAAATGATAGCCAACGGGAATTTGCTGTATGACCCAGGGAACTCAAACAGGGGCTCTGTAACAACCTAGAGGGGGGATGGGGAGGGAGATGGGAGCGAGTTTCAAGAGCAAGGGGACTCTTCCCTTTAAAAATGAACCAACTTATACATTATAAATAGTAAGCATGAGTATTTTTTTCCCCACACATTGTCAAGAATGGGCATTATTAACCTTCAATCTTTGTCAATATGTTATGTGAATAATTATTTCTAATGTCTTATGTTTTAAGAATTATGAGGCTATTTAATTATCTATTGCTGTGTAACAAATCATCCCAAATCTTGGCAGCTTAGCACAACAAACATTTATTATCTCACAGTTTCTGTGGAAACAGGGATATGGACGACAGGTGTAGCTTAGCTGGGAGCCTCAGGCTCAGGCTCTTAGGCAGGCTGCCATCAAATTATTGGCAGGGGCTACAGTCATCTCAAAGCTCAACTGGGGGCAAGTCCCCTTCCAATATTGCTTGCATGGTTGCTGGCAGGTCTTGTATCTTTTCCATATAGATCTCTCCACCCGCACCCTGAGTGTCCTATTGACATGGCAGCAGGTGGTCCAAGGAAGCTGAAGCCAAAGAAAGGAAGCTACAGCTCTTAATCACGGTAATAACATACATCACTTTTGCTTTTTCTATTTGTCAGGAACTGTTACCAGATCCAGCCCGCACTTAAGAGGAGGATAGTACACAAGGATAAGAATCAGTAGGAGCCACCTTAGGGACTGCATATCTACCAGGGATATAGAACAATTTTTTTCTGTGCATGTGACTTGGTGTGTGTCCTGTAAAGATACTTTAAGATGTTTATATTTTCAGGCTTATCCATATGTGCTCTGAATTTATTACTATACTTAGGTCTTCCTAATTCTTAGAATACTTTCAATAAACTAAACCTTTGAATGGTTTCTTGAATTATTTTTATATTTAAATATTTAACCCATTTGACCAATTTGGATGTTACAAATAATAAGGTAAGAGTTTTGTTTTATTTTATCCAAATAGTGAACTATTTATCTCAATAATATGTAGTATATAATTCAGCTTTCCTTTCCCTAATTTGAAATGCATGATGATAGCATTTTACCCCATTCTGCTAAAAATAAATAAGATTTCTCCTCAAATTCTTGTGATTGCTTGTTATAATAAAATAAGTATAACCTGGGAGAATAAAGCTTATTTTGAAATCAATCATCTAACTGTACATGTCACCAAACCATTATTCTAAAATTTAATGTATTCAATATTTATGTCATCATGTGTCATACAACTTAAACTTTTAAGGACTTAATTATGCGATCCATGTAGGTATAAATTTAATATCTACTAAATGAAGCTGTATTTTGAAGTCATCAGCAATCAGTTGGTTTTGGCACTACTAAGATATACTCCACAGTGAAAATTAGAAATTAACATTTTCCTAGGACAAATAAAATTATTTATATGTCTAGATTCTTACTCCTACTCACCCAAGACCTAGAACTGCTGAGAAGGTGATCTATCAGTGTTTCTGGGTAGTTATCAGTTGCCAATTACATATTTCATAATTGAGAAAGTGATTGAGAAACTTCTTCCAGTTTCTCAAAATCCCCCTCTATATAATCTCCCTTTTAGCTGCAAATTTTCCAGTTAAGTGGGTTCCCCTTTTTCCATAAGAACATGGTGGGCTAATGATGGCAAAACAGATCTCATAATTTCTTGGTAAGTCTTGCATCTACAGTCACTCTGAAATGGGAGGATACTCAACATCTATTGTATTATTCCCAGCTTCTCATGAAAATCTAGGACTTCAGGAATTTTGCTTCTTATTCGGTGAAACTTGTTGTCTATATGATTTTTTACTGTTATTATAGCTACTTTGTTATATTTACCTACTTTCTGATTGTCACTACATATGTCATTTCATCTATTTGACTATTACCTCCTTGAAATTGGCATAGATGGTAAAGCGTCTGCGTGCAATGCAGGAGACCTGGGATCAATCCCTGGGTCGGGAAGATCCCCTGGAGACAGAAATGGCAACCCACTCCAGTACTCTTGCCTGGAAAATTCCATGGACTGAGGAGCCTGGTAGGCTACAGTCCATAGGGTTGCAAAGAGTCGGACATGACTGAGCAACTTCACTTCTTCCTTGAAATTACACTACACTTCATAAGTTTCGTATGCTATTCAGGGCTTAACACAGTGCATTGCATGTATTAAGATAATGGCACAGATAATGAAAAAATATTTTTTGAATGAAATAAATAAATAAATACACTGCTTGGTGCATTTTGTCCAGGACTAAGAAAATACATTTTCTATACCAAGTATGGGGCTTCTCTTGTGGCTCAGTGGTAAAGAATCTGCCTGTAGTGCAGGAGCCTTAGGAGACATAGGTTCAATCCCTGAGTTGGGAAGACCCCCTGGAGGAGAGTATGGTAACCCACTCCAGTATTCTTGCCCGGAGAATCCCATGGAGGGAGGAACCTGGTGGGCTACAGTGTATGTGGCCACAATGAGCTGGACATGACTGAAGCGACTGAAGCCTTCATCCACACGAAGTATACATGCCTCCTCATGGGTCACAGCTTTATTGTGGTGAAGAGGCTTGAGTAATCAATGAAGCTATGAGCCATGCCATGGAGGACCACTCAAGATGGACAGGTCATAGTGAAGAGTTCTGAAAAAACGTGGTCCACTAAAGAAAGAAATGGTAAGCCACTCCAGAATTCTTGCTGCGAGAACCCTATGGATGGTATGAAAAGGCAAAAAGAAATGATGCCAGATCAGCCCCTCCTCAGATTGGAAGGTGTCTGATATGCTACTGGGGAAGAGCAGAGGGCAATTACTAATAGATCCAGTAAGTATGAAGTGGCTGGGCCAAAGCAGAAATGATGCTTTGCTGTGGATGCGTCTGATAGTGAAGGTAAACTCCAAAGCTGTAAAGGATGATATTGCATAGGAACCTGGAATGAGAGGCTCAGGAGTAAAGGCAAACTGGATGTGGTCAAGCAGGAGATGGCAACATTGAACACTGACCTAACAGGAATCAGTGAACCATAATGGATGGGAATTCGCTCTGTGTGCATGCTGTGCACTTAGTTGCTCAGTCATGTTGGACTCTTGTGACCCCACAGACTGAACCTGCAAGGCTTCTCTGTGCATGGGATTATACAGGCAAGAATACCAGAGTAGGTTGCCATTTCTTTCTCCAGGGGATCTTCCCAATCCAGGGATCGAATCCAGGTCTCCTGCATTGCAGACTCTTTACTGACTGAGCTATGAGGGAAGCCCATTGATGGGAATGGGAAAATTTAATTTAAATGACCATTATATCAACTACTGTGGGAAAGAGTTCATTAGAAGAAATGTATCAGCCTTCATAGTCAACAGATTTCAAAATGCAGTACTTAAATGCAGTCTCAGAAATGACAGAATGGTCTTGGTTCATTCCCAAGGCAAACCATTCAACATCACAGTAATCCAAGTCTATGCCCTAAGCACTGATGCCAAAGAAGCTAAAGTTGATGGTTCTATGAAGACCTATATCACTATCTGGAACTAACAACAACAACATAAAGATGTCCCTTTTATCATAGAGGATTGGAATGCACAAGTAGGGAATCAAGAGATGACCAGAATAATAGGCAACTTTGGCCTTGGAGTACAAAATGAAGCAGGGCAAAGGCCAACAGAGTTTTGTCAAGAGAACATGCTGGTTATAGCAAACACCTTTTTCCAACAATGCAAAAGAGGACTCTACACATGGACGTCACAAGATGATCAACTCTGAAGTCAGATTGATCATGTTCTTTGCAGCCAAAGATGGAGAAACTCTATACAGTCAACAAAAACAAGACTGGGAGCTGACTGTGGCTCAGACCATGAGCTTGTTCTTGCAAAATTCAGGCTGAAATGGAAAAAAGTAGGGAAAACCATTAGACAATTCAGGTATGACCTAAATCAAGTCCCTTATTATTATAGAGTGGAGGTGATAAATAGATCCAAGGGGTTAGATCTGGTAGACTGAGTGCCTAAAGAAATATAGACAGAGGTTCATAATATTGTACAGGAGGTAGTGATCAAAATGATCCCAAAGGAAAAGAAATGCAAGAAGGCAAGGTGTTTGTGTGAGGAAGCTTTACAATAGCTGAGAAAAGAGAAGTGAATAGCAAGGGAGGAAGGGAAAGATATACCCATCTGAATGAAGGCTTTCAGAGAATAGCAAGGAAAGATAAGAAAGCCTTCTTAAGTGAATAATACAAATAAATAGAAGAAAACAATATAAAAGGAAAGACTAGAGATCTCTTCAAGAAAATCAGAGATGTTAAGGGAATATTTCATGCAAAGATGGACATAATAAAGGCCAGAATTGATATTGACCTATAAAAGCAGAAGAGATTAAAAAGAGGTGGCAAGAATACAAAGAATGATGCAAAAGAGGTCCTAATGATCCCGATAACCATAAAGGTGTGGTCACTCACCTAGAGCCAGACATACTGGAGTGTGAAGTCCAGTGGGCCTAGGAAGAATAGCTACAAACAAAGCTAGTGGAGGTGGCTGAATTCCAGGTGAGCTGTTTGCAATCCTAAAAGATGATTCTGTTGCACTCAATATGTTAGCGAATTTGGAAAACTCAGCAATGGGCTTAGGACTGGAAAATGTCACTTTCATTCCAATCTAAAAGTAGGGCAATGCCAAAGAATGTTCCAACTACCATACAATTGCACTCCTCTCACATACTAGCAAAGTAATGCTCAAAATCTTTCAGGGTAGGACTCTTGCCTGGAAAATCCCATGGACGGAGGAGCCTGGTAGGCTGCAGTCCATGGGGTCGCTAAGAGTCGGGCACGACTGAGCGACTTCACTTTCACTTTTGTGCATTGGAGAAGGAAATGGCAACCCACTCCAGTGTTCTTGCCTGGAGAATCCCAGGGACAGAGGAGCCTAGTGGGCTGCCATCTATGGGGTCACACAGAGTCAGACACGACTGAAGTGACTTAGCAGAGACTTAGCAGGCTTCAGCAGTACATGAACCAAGAACTTCCAAATGTATAAGCTGGGTTTAGAAAAGGTGGAGAAACCAGAGACCAAATTGGCAACATTTGTTGGATCATGGAGAATGCAAGGGAATTCCAGAAAAGCATCTATCTACTTCTACTTCATTGATTATGCTAAAACTTTTGATTATGTGGATCACACCAAACTATGGGAAATTCTTAAAGAGATGAGAGAACCAGACTACTTTACCTGTATTCTGAGAAACTTGTATGCAGCAACAGTTAGAACCAGAAATGGAGAAACAGACTGGTTCAAAGTTGGGAAAGGAGTATGACAAGGCTGTATAATGCACCCTGCTTATTTAACTTCTATGCAGGCTACATCACATGAAATGCTGGGCAGGATGAATCACACACTGAACAATATATGATGTTTGGCTGATGCCATACATTTTCACTTAATTCATCGCTCATTTTAACAGGAAATATTTCCTCTTAGAATATAAAGGAGTTTAAACTTTTATTTGGAAAAAGATGTTAATTTTTTGTAGCTGAGAATTTCAATGGTTTTCAAGTGGTAGATTACTCTTGTCCAATATAATTATCCCTTGTCGTTAGAGACTACACTATAAGACACTATCATACAAAAGTGTTTTGATTTTAAAGCAGTTAAGCAATTTTATTTCTTCACATATTTCTTCTTCCATGAATTAAGGTTATGATATATACAAAGTTATTATTTGAGAGATGATTACCCTGTAGAGGTTCATTGGTGGTGACATTTGTCAAACCCTTGAAATTTAATAGAATTCTAGATAAACTCAGTGTCATCAAATTCCAGTTAAATGTAACATCAACCCCTAATATTGTGCCATTCTCTCAAATTTCATGACCACATCCATAGTGCTGCATAATATATTTTCATGTGGATATTTGCAGCAATTTTTGCATACAGTGTTCACTGGCTATAAAAATTTAGAAAATAAATTTAAATAGAAGGATAAAATAAATCAACTATACCTTGAACATTTAGAGATAATATTTAATATTTACATCCAGATGTGTATGAATATGTTATATATATATATGCAATTTTTCACATAGCATGTCATAAACATTATGTCAACCATGTACCATGAACAGTGTGTACTAAATACACTTCTTAGAAAACAAATTCAATGGTTCAATTATCATGGAGAATAATATATTTATTTTACCAATCCCTGATTTTTGACAATTAAGCTCTTTCCCAATATTTGCTTTTACAAAATGTCTCCAAGGAAGATTCAAGTGCCTATGTATGTACACAACCACAAACAAACTCTTAATATATTACTGATGTATATTAATTGCTATAGTATGCTATAGCAATTATTTTAATTCCTATATTTATTTATGCTAAACCCCACTTATCCTGACTCTACCATTTTAGTCTCCACCTTGCCATTAGAGTGATCATCTCACAGTGACATTTACATGCCATACCTCAGTTTAATAATCTTCGATGGTGCTCCATTGTTCACTCATATATTTAAAGGGTCAAAGTATTCTCCTAGCTTTTGCAGTCTACCTCTTTCTAATTAGGATCTCTTGATTTTTACCTGTAGGCTTAGTTCTTTTCCAAATTCCCAGAGTAAATCATGGTGATTTTATGCTTAAAATCATGCATTCCAAAAAAATTTATATTAAAATTCAGAAACTTCTTCCAAAGACAAAATGAGAGCGATGTAGATAACTCCATGATAAAGCAGAATTTTGGATTCACACAGCTGTAAATTCAACTGTTTATTTCTAATAGACATGATTTGACTGATATTAAATATTTTACAAAATAAGTGAATATTTTACAAAATAAATGGTAGGAAACAGTTTTGATAAAGATGATAGTACCCGGAGGAAGCATTTAGTATTATCTTTTAGGTATAAAGGCAGAATCTAAGGTTCAGAAGAATAAACTCACTTCTCATACTGCTTAGCTATGCAGTCTCTTACTATGGTAAGCAGTAAATATTGATTATAGGTTAGAGGCAATTAAAATAATGGGCCTGTATCTGCAGCCATGCCAGAGAGTTCTTGGCACTGACAGCATTTACCACATTTACCAATGACTGTCAAATTTAATGAGCAAACACATTTTCCAGGAAAAAATATTTAATGCCTATTTGCCAAGCACAGGCTGCATTCAATTTGTGGGTTAACACTTAAAAATATAGACAAGAGATAGAAAATGTCGCTATTAAAAGAAGAAAAGGGGGAAGTAATTTAAAAAGCCATTTAAAATGAAAACTTTCCAGTATAAGAAACAGGTTTATTTCTGCTGTTCCAGAGCATTTTACAGACCCCTCTTTTAAGTTATGGCAGCTTAGCCACTTTGGTAAAGACTGAAGCAGAAAGAAATCTTTGTTTATAGGTATCATACAGGATATGACAGTGAAAGTGAAAGATGCTCAGTCATGTCTGACTGTTTGCGACCCCATGGTCTATACAGTCCATGGAATTCGCCAGGCCAGAATACAGGAGTGGGTAGCCTTTCCTTTCTCCAGGGGAGCTTCCCAACCCATAGATCAAACCGAGGTCTCCCACATCAAGGCGGATTCTTTACCGTCTTAGCTACAAGGGAAGCCTAAGAATACTGGAGTGGGTAGCCTATCCCTTCTCCAGCAGATCTTCCCAACCCAGGAATCCAACCTGGGTGGACTGCTGTTATTTCTTCATAAATTTTTTTTTTTTCTATAGAATTTCTCTTACTGTATTTTTGTAGCTCACCAAGCAAGGGGGTCAAAATACAGCACCTCCCCCCACCTCCCCCGCCACATCCACCAAAGTCAGTAACAATTGGTATGAAATGGGGCCCATAATTTGTGAAAGAAAGGATCTGGTTTCAGCTTCGATCCAGTTAGAATCAAATCCCTCTCATTGCCACCTGAGAAGTAAGAAAGTAATGAGAAAAGATGAAAAGAAAGTAATGATAAGTCATAAAAGTAATTATAGAGAGAAACTTTCAAACTACACAAAAAGAAGAAGCTCTTGCCAGTCTACTGATACCTGGATAAAGACAGCTAATAAACATTATTGTAGGAATTCATCAAACCATTCACATAATGAAGAATTTTTAAAAGTATATATTAGGAACAAATACAGACTAAGAGGAAATAAAGTTTATAAAATTACACAAAATTCGATCCCTATAATGGACAGAACACCAACAGTATTTAAATTATAACATATTTTTGAACACTAGCTGAAGAAAACATTACATATATTACACATTCTAGTCCTTAAAGGCTAAATTTCACTCCTCACATTCAAGTAAGCACAATATCTTGTTAATTTTACTCCCATAACATCACTAGTGAAAAGAGAGTGTTAGTCGATTAGTCGTGTCTGACTCTCTGCAACCGCATGTACTGTAGCCTGCCAGGTTCCTCTGTCCATGGAATTGTCCAGGCAAGAATATTGGAGTGGGCAGCCACTCCCTTCTTCAGGGGTATCATCCTGACCCAGGAATCAAATAGGAAGCTCTCAGTTTGATCTGCATTGCAGGCAGATTCTTCATGATCTGAGCCACTAGGGAAGTGCTGACATCACTAGAATAATCTCTTTCCACTCTGTCCCTTCTGCCATGTTTCCAAGTCAGCCTTCTATCACCTTGAGTTCAAAATATTAAAATGGCTTCTTAGCAGAACTCCTTATCTCCAGTCTTGAGCACTCGTAACACTCAACACATAGGTGGAAAATTCTGAGGCTTAAGGACAAGTTAGTGGAATAGAAGTCAAGACAAGAAGAAATAGTAAACAATGTAAACAAGGGGAATAAAGAAATCATACAATTAAAGAAGGAAGCATAAACTAGAAGAAAAAGCCAACATACCCAGCTTTGGTGAAAACCGGTCTTCTGTTTTTGCAAGACTGCCTAATCTACTCAGTGGCCCTTATGCACCACTCTTGGGAAAACAGGCTTTTTCACATTAAACATTTTAATGAATGAAGTCCTTTGTTCTTCATACTTTTCCTATTCTGATATTCCAAAGGGAATAGGGTCTTCATCAAATATTTGTAACTATAAATATCTAACAAATTAGAAATGTTGCAGGATTAAAAAAAATATTTACTAGATATTGTGCTTATACTAGCTAATGAAAGCAGCACCACGACCGAAGTAGTGCCAAACAACGAGCCACACAAAACTGTTAATGGAAAGGCTTTACAGCAAAATAATAAAAATGGTTTTTGCATGTGGCTTAGGGCTGCCAGTGGCATCATGCTAATTAAAATTCATATATGCTCAGTGCTCTCCACAATTTGGTACAAACTGTCACCCTAGTTTTGTTTCTGTCTTCCTCTACATCTTAGTTTTCAGTTATACCTACTTACTCTTACCTGAGCAGAACCTGAGCTGTCCTTTGTTGATGACTTGTTTACAGGGCTGTCTGCATGGAGCGCAATCTTTACCTCTCTACACATCTCCAAATGGTACTCGTATTCAAGGTCTAGTTTAAATCTTACTTCTTTCTTAGATAATTTCCTGGCCAATCTGTATTGAAATGCTATGTCTTAGCTCTGAATTATATTAGGACTTATCTTTTCATTTGTATCCTGTGTTACCTATGACCAAACAAAAATGAGATTGTCTTTCATATTACTTGTAAACTGAGTCTCAAGGAACACCAAGTGACTAATTTAAGAATATTTTAGCAATAGCGATGTTACTATATTGTTTACCTAGATAATCCTGTGAAGGAAGTGATTCATGAGTGCACATATTTTGTTATATACATGTTCATAATGAGCAAATTATTTTAAAGATATTCCCTTAAAGCAGTCAGCTGGTTGCCATGTTTGGAGCAGATGCTCTGTCATTCCTTCAGATCAGATCAGATCAGTCGCTCAGTCGTGTCCGACTCTTTATGACCCCATGAATCGCAGCACGCCAGGCCTCCCTGTCCATCACCAACTCCCGGAGTTCACCCAGACTCACGTCCATAGAGTCAGTGATGACATCCAGCCATCTCATCCTCTGGCGTCCCCTTCTCCTCCTGCCCCCAATCCCTCCCAGCATCAGACTCTTTTCCAATGAGTCAACTCTTCACATGAGGTGGCCAAAGTACTGGAGTTTCAGCTTTAGCATCATTCCTTCCAAAGAAATCTCAGGGCTGATCTCCTTCAGAATGGACTAGTTGGATCTCCTTGCAGTCCAAGGGACTCTCAAGAGTCTTCTCCAGCACCACAGTTCAAAAGCATCAATTCTTCGGTGCTCAGCCTTCTTCACAGTCCAATTCTCATGTTCATACATGACCACAGGAAAAACCGTAGCCTTGACTAGATGAACCTTTGTTGGCAAAGTAATGTCTCTGTCCTTGAATATGCTATCTAGGTTGGTCATAACTTTTCTTCCAAGGAGTAAGCGTCTTTTAATTTCATGGCTGCAGTCACCATCTGTAGTGATTTTGGAGCCCAGAAGAATAAAGTCTGACACTGTTTCCACTGTTTCGCCATCTATTTCCTATGAAATGATGGGACCAGATGCCATGATCTTCGTTTTCTGAATGTTGAGCTATAAGCCAACTTTTTCACTCTCCACTTTCACTTTCATCAAGAGGCTTTTGAGTTCCTCTTCACTTTCTGCCATAAGGGTGGTGTCATCTGCATATCTGAGGTTATTGATATTTCTCCATGCAATCTTGATTCCAGCTTGTGTTTCTTCCAGTCCAGTGTTTCTCATGATGTACTCTGCATATAAGTTAAATAAATAGGGTGACAATCTACAGCCTTGATGTACTCCTTTTCCTATTTGGAACCAGTCTGTTGTTCCATGTCCAGTTCTAACTGTTGCTTCCTGACTTGCATACAGGTTTCTCAAGAGGCAGATCAGGTGTTCTGGTATTCCCATCTCTTTCAGAATTTTCCACAATTTATTGTGATCCACACAGTCAAAGGCTTTGGCATAGTCAATAAAGCAGAAATAGATGTTTTTCTGGAACTCTCTTTCTTTTTCCATGATCCAGCGGATGTTGGCAATTTGATCTCTGGTTCCTCTGCCTTTTCTAAAACCAGCTTGAACATCAGGAAGTTCACGGTTCACATATTGCTGAAGCCTGGCTTGGAGAATTTTGAGCATTACTTTACTAGCGTGTGAGATGAGTGCAATTGTATGGTAGTTTGAGCATTCTTTGGCATTGCCTTTCTTTGGGATTGGAATGAAAACTGACCTTTTCCAGTCCTGTGGCCACTGTTGAGTTTTCCAAGTTGGCTGGCATATTGAGTGCAGCACTTTCACAGCATCATCTTTCAGGATTTGGAATAGTTCAACTGGAATTCCATCACCTCCACTAGCTTTGTTCATAGTGATGCTTTCTAAGGCCCACTTGACTTCACATTCCAGCATGTCTGGCTCTAGGTCAGTGATCACACCATTGTGATTATCTGGATTGTGAAGATCTTATTTGTCATTCTTTAGTCAGTCTCTATTGAAATGATTTTTTCCTACTTTAAACTGCTTAAAATTCTCCAAGCCAGGCTTCAGCAATACATGAACTGTGAACTTCCAGATGTTCAAGCTGGTTTTAGAAAAGGCAGAGGAACCAGAGATCAAATTGCCAACATCCTCTGTATCATTGAAAAAGCAAGAGAGTTCCAGAAAAACATCCATTTCTGCTTTATTGACTATGCCAAAGCCTTTGACTGTGTGGATTACAACAAACTGTGGAAAATTCTGAAAGAGATGGGAATATCAGACCACCTGACCTGCCTCTTGAGAAACCTGTATGCAGGTCAAGAAGCAACAGTTAGAACTGGACATGGAACAACAGATTGGTTCCAAATAGGAAAAGGAGTACGTCAAGGCTGTATATTTTCACCCTGCTTATTGAAGTTCTATGCAGAGTACATCATGAGAAACGGTGGGCTGGGAGAAGCACAATCTGGAATCAAGATTGCTGGGAGAAATATCAATAACCTCAGATATGCAGATGATACCACCCTTATGGCAGAGATTGAAGAAGAACTAAAAGCCTCTTGATGAAAATGAATGAGGAGAGTGAAAAAGTTGGCTTAAAGCTCAATATTCAGAAAACTAAGATCATGCCATCCGGTCCCATCACTTCTTGGCAAATAAATGGGGAAACAGTGGAAACAGTGGCTGACTTTATTTTTCTGGGTTCCAAAATCACTGCAGATGGTGATTGCAGTCATGAAATTAAAAGACAGTTACTCTTTGGAAGGAAAGTTATGACCAACCTAGACAGCATATTCAAAAGCAGAGACACTACTTTGCCAACAAAGGTCCATCTAGTCAAGGTTATGGTTTTTCCAGTGGTCATGTATGGATGTGAGAGTTGGACTGTGAAGAAAGCTGAGCACTGAAGAATTCATGCTTTTGAACTGTGGTGTTGGAGAAGACTCTTGAGAGTCCCTTGGACTGCAAAGATATCCAACCAGTCCATCCTAAAGGAGATCAGTTCTGGGTATTCACTGGAAGGACTGATGTTGAAGCTGAAACTCCAATACTTTGGCCACCTGATGCAAAGAGCTGACTCATTGGAAAAGACCCCAATGCTGGGAAAGATTGAGGGCAGGAGGAGAAGGGGATGACAGAGGATGAGATGGCTGGATGGCATCACTGACTCGATGGACATGGGTTTGGGTGGACTCCGGGAGTTGGTGATGGACAGGGAGGCCTGGCGTGCTGTGATTCATGGGGTTGCAAAGACTCGGACATGACTGAGCGACTGAACTGAACTGAACTTATCAGTCTTTTATTTACTGCTCTATATTAACTATAACTGTGCAAACATTATATTGTAAACTAATTCAAAGACATCTTCAAACAAATGGTTCAAAAATACCTTTAAGTAACAGTTCAGAATAAGTATTACTTCTTGAAAAGATTCTATAAAAGGAATAACTTATGGGCATATGCATTCTGTGAACATTTAAGGAATTACCTGATTATTTTAAAGGAATTCCCCTGAATCACTGCTATGCATACCTTACAGCAGAGTTGTATATGATTTAGTGATTGAACAACCATAACCTACATTACCAAATTAAGTTGTATGGACCCCTGCTTAGGTCCTAGCCTGGCTAAGGCCTTGGTAGTGAAGGTTCTTTTTCCATTTGAGTTCACTCAGCCAAAATGAAATGAAGGCTGAGATTGAAGCAGCACAAGCTTTATTCAATGGCCAGAGAAGAGAGAAGTGGAAATAGTTTTCAAGTCAACTTCTCACTGTAATGGTGAGAGGAATTTGCCTTTAAGGAATAGGACAGTGGGAGTAAGAGCGAGATTAATGATGAGGAAGTGCATGTATTACTTTTCTGGGAATAGAAGCAGGGCTTCCCTAAAAATGGGGTGACATCTATTTTCTATCCATTTTGGTCTTTGATATCCAGTCATGGTCACTTGTAGGTGTCTCACATCGTGTGTTAATGTAGTGAAATCAGTACAGAATGCTACTCAGGGCCTGTTGGAGGTCGTATTTGTGGACATTTTGGTTTCAGCTGGTTCTGTTCTGTTTCAGTCTTTCTCTTCCTATAACTTCCTTTGTGTCCAGACTCTGTGACTTAGAGATATATGTTGGTTCCTATCTAACGGAGGAGTTGGTGAGTTTTGATCAAGGGTCTGGTGGTCATTCTGGTAACACGTAGAGCAAATGCTCTTCCTCTAAATATTAGACAATCGACTGGTAAATTTAATAAGAGTAAGTGCCAAACTGAAAATTAAAAGGCCACTATGACTCATTATGATAGAAGGGATTTGGGTGTTGGATAGTCCTTAGGATCCCAAACAATTCAGTGACTCCCAAACCTAAAAATGGTGATTATTCTCACTGTGTATGAAGTGTCCCAGTTGGTTTTACTGGAAGAAAGCTGAGACATTATGGAGCCCAGAAACTTGTCTTAGAAATGTCAAGAAATAGCCAAGGTTGATACCTAGAGAAATTTCCACTTTTTCTCACAGTCCAAAATTTAGAGAAGCCTGAGCTAGTTAAGAGCCATAAAAGTATAAGAAGGAGAAAAACACCAGATGACTCCATCATGAGGCTAACAGGTCTGAGGAGTGCCTAAACCCAGATAAAGTTTCTTATTTCTGAGAACAAAGGGCACAGGAATTTCACTCAGAAAACCTGATGGGAAATGGAAGCAATGGGCTCTGTCCAGGGAAGGATGAGTCAATATCTGCTAAGAAAAGGAGTGGAGAGATCACTGCACATGGTTTCTATTTGTTTGCTTTCTCTTGTTTCATTTTTAGCTGGTCTCTGAGTAGTAGTTTCCTTCTTCTCTCTTAATGCTAAAGGGGTAACGCTTGGTGACTGGTATTCTTTTAAGTCTCACTTACCTGAGATCATTAACTATCTGTCATAAATACACTCATCATAAGTACACCCAAGTCTATTAATATATTATGGAATTATAAATAACTTTCTTTATATGAACATAGACATACACCAGGATCCATATCTGTGATAATATCTTAGTAAACCAATGTGTAGTAGAGTAAAGTAAATGTCACTCAGTCGTGTCCGACTCTTTGTGACCTCATAGACTGTAGCCTGCCAGGTTCCTCCATCCATGGGATTTTCCAGGCAAAAATACTGGAGTGGGTTGCCATTTCCTTCTCCAAGAGATCTTCCCAACCCAGGGATCAAACCCAGGTCTCCCATGTTGTAGGCAGACACTTTACCATCTGAGCCACTGGGGAAGTAAACCAATGTACGGTCATACCTTCAATATGATTTATCTTGGATGTTGACAACTTTTTTTTTTCCCTTCAATCTGGTTTATCTTGGAAGTTGATGACTTCTCATTAAAACCATAAGCTCAGTAGAAACTAATGAAAAATTGAAATTATAATTACATGATTTTACCTCTCAACTACATTTCTCTATCCTTATTTGTTTTCAGTGTTATTTTTAAAGTTATAAAGTCTAAATGCTATTTAAGCACTGTTGAATTTGAGCATATTTAGCACATAAATTCATACTAAATATCCCTGTATATTTTTGCCCCTGCCAACCTTTCTAGACTCACCTCATACCACTCTCCCAATTTCTAAGTCTGCTATAGTTCTAATAGACTTTATTTTCCTAACACTTTGAGACATGGTTACTTTTAGTTTGAAATCTCTAAACATCTTATTGCTTCTGCTTGGAACAGTCTTACTTTATTAAAAAAAAAAAATTAACCCCTTAAGTGTCTATAATGTGCTCCTTTATATCACATTCTTCCAAACTATTCTCTGTCCTAGCAGCAAGATTTGAGAAAGTGGGAACTATGTCCAAAAAAGTTTGTTAATATTTGTTAATTGATAAATAGATTCTGATTTTCAGTCATTGTTTGAAAATTAGGTTCAATTTTTTTATGTGCTGATTTTTTTTTTATTTTATTTTTTAAGTTTACAATATTGTATTGGTTTTGCCATATATCAACATGAATCCGCCACAGGTATACATGTATTCCCCATCCTGAACCCTCCTCTCACCTCCCTCCCCGTACCATCCCTCTGAGTCGTCCCAGTGCACCAGCCCCAAGCATGCAGTATCGTTTATCGAACCTGGACTGTGCTGATTTTTCAAAAGGGGATTTTCTTCTGCTTTTTTTTAGTTACTCCAGTGGTAGTAGCAACTCCATACTGTTTTATAAATCAGTTCCTTAATGGGGCAGTTTCCTAAGCTACACGTTGTTGCTGTTGTTTTTGTTGAAAGCCCTGTCCTACTCTTTGTGACTTCATAAACTGCAGCATGCCAGTCTCCTCTGTCCTCCACCATCTCCCAGATTTTGCTCAAATTCATATCTATTGTAGTGGTGATGCTATCTAAACATCTCATCCTCTAACACCCCCTTCTCTTCTTGCCCTCAATCTTTCCCAGCATCAGGGTCTTTTCCAGTGAGTCAGCTCTTCACGTCAGGTGGCCAAAGTATTGGAGTTTCAGCTTCAGCATCAGTCCTTCCAATGAATATTCATTACTGATTTCCCTTCGGATTGATTGGTTGGATCTCCTTGCAGTTCAAGGGAGGTTAGTTAGCTGATTTTAATTTGATTAAGCTTTGTCTTCCTCCTACCTGTACACTTCCATTAAGAATCAGTCATATCCAGCTCTCCCTAGAGGCAGGTGTCAAGTGTGGATGGGAAACTTTCTCCCAGATTATAGCCAGAGGCCACAGCAAATCCTATTTCTCCACATTGCTAAAATGGACCTGAAGGAAGTTTTGGCTGTCTTCTGGATCATTGCACCTTTATCAGCACTTTGATGACTTATTGTCCTCTGAACAATCTGTCCCCTTTTCCTTTCTTCTCCAGCACTGACCCATCTACCAATAGGGACTAAATTTATAACTCTTTGCCTTGAGCTTCCTTTCATTTGTTCTCCTTTGTAGTTAGGTAGAAAGAAGGTAGTATAAAATATTTAAAAAATGCCTATTTTGGATTATACTCTGTGAGCCTAAGTCTCTCTGTAAATGTGCATTGAAATAAATGAAAGAGAGTCTTTTTAAATACTAACTTTGGAAACAGGAAATTGGCATTTAACAAAACCAACATAGATGCCAAGCACAGAATACATTATTAAGCATTTGAAGAATTATAATTGTGCAATGTTTAAGAAGATATAAAACATTTTTCCTAAGGTTTTCATGTATTTGCTGAGGATACCATATCTCTTACTATAATTTCTTATAAGCTTTCTTTACTCTTTTTCTTGTAGTAGAATTTTTAAAACTTTTAGCTCTCTTGATTGAAGTGAGACATTTGTTCTCATTTGGTACTGGATCAGGCATAGTGTATAATGGTTATTCTGAGAGTCAAGACAGTTGTGTAATTAAAAGAACTTCAGTTAAAGTTTTATACATTTTCATTACATGGCATCACCAACTCGATGGACATGAGTTTGAGCAAGCTCCGGGAGTTGGTGATGGACAGGGAAGCCTGGTGTGCTGCGGTCCATGGGGTTGCAGAGTCGGACACGACTGAGTAACTGAACTGACATTTACATTAGATTCTTAATGAACACCAAGCATTGTGCTATTGCTTAGAGAGAAAATAATAACTATGGTATACCCCTATTTTAAAATGATTTAGAGTCCATGAGGGATACAGATGTAAAAAAATTACCAGTGACACTATGGACACATAGCTGGGGTATCTGATAGAGTAAGGGGGAAGCAGTTGTCAGGGAGCACTCTGGAAAGTAACCTGTGCACTGAACCTTCCTACCCAAGCAAAAGTAGCAAAAAATGAGGGGCACATGAAGGGCATTAAAGGCATAGAAACAACATGAGTTAGGAGCTATTTGTATATATTTAGTATCCCAAAAGGAGTTTGATATTGCTTCATCAAAAACATGAGCTCTTATTGCAAAATTCAGACTTAAACTGAAGAAAGTAGGGGAAACCACTAGACCATTCAGGTATGACCTTAATCAAATCCCTTATGATTATACAGTGAAAGTGACAAATTGATTCAAGGGATTATATTTGATGGAGTTCCTGAAGAACTATGGACAGAAGTTAGTAAAATGTACAGGAGGAGATGATTGAAACCATCCCCAAATAAAAGAAATGCAAAAGGAAAAATGGTTGTCTGAGGATGCCTTACAAATAGCAGAGAAACGAAAGGCAAAGGAGAAAAGGAAAGATATATCTATCTGACTGCAGTGTTCCAAAGAATAGCAAGGAGAAATAAGAAAGCCTTCTTAAATGAACAAGCAAAGAAATAGAGGAAAACAATAGAATGGGAAAGACTAGAGAGCTCTTCAAGAGAAAGAGAGATACAAAGGAAAATTTCATGCAAAGATGGGCACAATAAAGCACAGAAAGAGTATGGACCTAACAGAAGCAGACTATATTAAGAAGACGTGGCAAGAATACAGAGAACCACACATAAAAGGTCTTAATGACCTGGATAAACATGATGGTGTGATCACTCACCTAAAACCAGACATCCTGGAGTGTGAAGTCAAGTGGGCCTTTAGGAAGCATTACTATTAACAAAGCTAGCGGAGGTGAGGGAATGCCAGCTGAATTATTTCAAAGCCTAAAAGACGATGCTGCTAAACTCAATATGCCACCATCGACTCAATGGACATGATTTGAACAAATTCAAGGAGATAGTAAAGGACTGGGAAGCCTGGTGTGTTGCAGTCCATGGGGTCAAAGAGTTGGACAGGACTGATTGACTGAACAACACCATCAAAAACAAATGAGTAAAATCCCCTACAAAATTTTGAGAGATAAACCTGGGATCAGTTCATAAAAGACTTCACATTGGTTTTATTATTCATCTATTCCACTGAGAGAAATGAAGTAAAATTTTTATTCAGTCCAGTTTCAAAGACAGGTTTGTTTGTGGACAGGCTGACTGGTATACTAAGGTTGAGGGAACAAGTGACAGGTGCTAATAAAAACCTGTGACTTGTGTTTACCCATGCCCAGCAACAGGGATCTTTAACTAAAAGTAGATGTGAATATTACTAAAACTATATTTTCAGCACTAAAAGATTCATCTTATTTCTTAGAAAATGTATCAAGAGTGATTCCCATAAATGTCAACAAGAAGATTAACTGAAGCAATGTTTCTGAAACTATTTAAACAGCCCTCGAGGCACCATGTTAGAATGTAAAATATTGATTTGAGTGGCAGTATACAATTTCAATGAAATGCCTTTTAAATGGAAGAAAGATAAGCCATTATTGTTTAAGTAGAATACCAATTGCTACCTTAAGATCAGCTTCCCTGGTAGCTCAGTTGATAAAGAATCTGCTTGCAATGCAGGAGACCAGGGTTTGATCCCTGGATTGGGAAGATCCCCAAGGAAATGGCCACTTACTCCAGGATTCTTGCCTGGAAAATCTCACGGACAGAGGAGCCTGGCAAGCTACAGTCCATGAGGTCACAAGGGTCGGACACGACTTAGGACATGACATTACACTACCATGTAATTTCAATGAAATGCCTTTTATATGAAAGAAAGATAAACCACTATTGTTTAATTAGAATACTAATTGAAACCTCAAGCTCAACGTATACAAAAGTTTGCAAAATAACATAGTAGTTTACCATCTGAATGTAAGACACCAGCCTTTTGTTTAAACTGTTTCATGTATATCTCTGCCTGATTACAATAAAGTGGAGAAAAATAGCCATTTCTGTTTTCTTCTTTATTCAATTTTTTGACAGTCACTTAATTTTCTATACTGAAGACTTTGAATATGAACTTCAAAGAAGAACTAATGTGCTTGGAAGATATCCTTATAAATAACACTAAAACTTTCCTAGGCTTAATTCTATTTTATAATGCCACTATATATAGGGACTACCAGACCACCCTACCTGCCTCCTGAGAAATCTGTATGCAGGTCAAGAAGCAACAGTTAGAAGTGGACATGGAACAACAGACTGGTTCCAAATTGGGAAAGGAGTATGTCAAGGCTGTATATTGTCACTCTGCTTATTTAACTTATATGTAGAGTACATCATGTGAAATTCTGAAACACAAGCTGGAATCAAGATTGTTGGGAGAAATACCAATAACCTCAGATAAACAGATAACACCATCCTTATGGCAGAAAGCAAAGAGAAACTGAGGAGCCTCTTGATGAAGGTGAAAGAGGAGAGTGAAAAAGCTGGCTTAAAACTCAACATTCAGAAAACTAAGATCATGGCATCCGGTCCCATCACTTCATGGCAAATAAATGGGGAAACAATGGAAGAGCGAGAGACTATTTTTCTTGGGCCCCAGAATCACTGCAAATGGTGACTATAGCCATGAAATTAAAAGACACCTGCTCCTTGGAAGAAAAGTTTTGACAAACCTAGACAGCATATTAAAAAGCAGAGACCTTGCCGACAAAGGTCCGTCTAGTCAAAGCTATAGTTTTTCCAGTAGTCATGTATGGATGTGAGAGTTGGACTATAGGCTGCAGGCCGAAGAATTGATGCTTTTGAACTGTGGTGTTGGAGAAGACTCTTGAGAGTCCCTTGGACTTCAAGAAGATCCAACCAGTCCATCCTAAAGGAGATCGGTCTTGAATATTCATTGAAAGGACTGATGCTGAAGCTCCAGTACTTTGGCCACCTGATGCAAACAACTGACTCATGGGAAAAGACTCTGATGCTGGGAAAGACTGAAGGCAGGGGGAGAACAGAGACTAAGATGGTTGGGCGGCATCACCAACTCAATGGCCATGAGTCTGAGCAAGCTTTGGGAGTTGGTGATGGACAAGGAAGCCTGGTGTGCTGCAGTCCATGGGGTCACAAAGAGTCGGATACCTCTGAGTGGCTAAACTGAACTCATATATAGGGTAAACATTTTAGTTTTAAGTTTGTGTACAAAAAATATTTATATCAAAATATTTATACAAGGACTGCAGCTTTTCTTCACTATTCTATTGTGAAGTGATTTTATGTGAAAATTGAGCACATATCATTGAATTTTCAAATGCTGTTGGGGCAATCTGATGGTAGGTTTCTGGCTTTGAATATCAGCTGAGTATAAGAACATAATTACTGAGCAATGCCAATTTAAATACTACCAAAGAGTTTGTAACTACAATCAGAAACACAGTACCATTAATATTGTTGAGTCTAGCACAGTGGATTAGGAACTGTGTAGAATCAGAAGCCAGGGAGATAAGCGGGTCAGTACTATACAATATAACTTGACAGATGAAAAATAGAAAAAGTACCAAGTTTTTTTTTTTTTAAATAGGTATATATGTGAGTTGGAACCCTATCCAGGACACTCCAAAACTTTAATAAAATCATGATTAGATCATGAGGAAGATAACTAGATATTGTAGATCTGAAGATAGACATATTTTAAAATAGAACAATTATGTTCAATCCATCTTTAGCCTAGTGTTACATCTAATGTGTTATTACCATTTTGATATACCAATGGGTAAATTAAAGGTGCTTTCTGGTTTCTGACAATTATTTGCTAAAATGCAAATATTCCTTTTCCACATTTAAAGGTCCAGATTTTGACATGATTTTTCCAAGTGACTTTTTGTTGTTGTTGTTGTCGTTGTTCAGTTGCTAAGTTGTGTCCGACTCTATGTGACCCCATGGACTACACTGATGCTGTCTAACCATTTCATCCCCTGTTGTGCCTCCTCCTTTTGCTTTCAATCTTTCCCAGCATCAGGGTCTTTTCCAATGAGTCAGCTCTCTGCGTTAGGTGGCCAAAGTATTGGAGTTTCAGCTTAAGCTTCAGTCCTACCAGTGAATATTTAGGGTTGATTTCCTGTGGATTGACTGGTTTGATCTCCTTGCAGTCCAAGAGACTCTCTAGAGTCTTCTCCTGCATGACAATTTGAAAGCATCAATTATTCAGTGCTCAGACTTTTTCAGGGACTTATTCTCAAATCCATATATGATTACTAGAAAAACCATAGATTGGACTATCCAGACCTTTGTTGACAAAATGATGTCTCTACTTTTTAAATCATTGTCTAGGTTTGTCATAGCTTTTCTTCCAAGGAGCTCAATCGTGTCCAACTCTGCGAACCCATGGACTATACAGTCCATGGAATTCTCCAGGCCAAAGTACTGGAGTGGGTAGCCTTTCCCTTCTCTAGGGGATCTTCCCAACCCAGGGATCCAACCCAGGTCTCCCACATTGCAGGCAGATTCTTTACTAGCTGAACGACAAGGGAAGCCCAAGAATACTGGAGTAGGTAGCCTATCCCTTTTCCAGTGGATCTTCCTGACCCATGAATTGAACCGGGGTCTCCTGCATTGCAGGCAGATTCTTTACCAACTGAGCTATCAGGGAAGCCCTTCCAAGGAGCAAGAATCTTTTATTTTCATGGCTGCATTCACCATCACAGTGATTTTGCAGCCCAAGAAAATAAAATCTTTCACAGCCTCTACTTTTTCCCCTTCTATTTGCCATGAAGTGATGGGACTGGATGCTGTGATCTTAGTTTTTTGAATGTTGAATTTTAAGCCAGCAGTTCCACTCTCCTCTTTCACCCTCATCATGAAGCTGTTTAGTTCCTTTTCACTTTCTGACATTAGAGTGGTACCATCTGAGAATTCCATGGGTGGGCTACAGTCCATAGGGTTGCAAAGAGTTGGATATGACTGAGTGACTCACACACACACACACATACACACGCACACGCACACACCCCTGCGTATCTGAGGCTGTTGATATTTCTTCTGGCTATCTTGATTCCAGCTTGTGATTCATCCAGCCCTGCATTTCATGTGAAGTTCTCTGCATAGAAATTAAATCAGTAGGGTGACAGTATACAGCCTTGCTGTACTCTGTTCTTGATTTTGATCCAGTAAGTTGTTCCATTTCCAGTTCTAGCTGTTGCTTCTTGACCCACATACAGGTTTCTCAAGAGGCAGGTAAAGTAGTCTGGTATACCCATCTTTTTAAGAAATTTCCACAGTTTGTGGTGATCCACACAGTCAAAGGCTTTAGTGTAGTCAATGAAGCAGAAGTAGATGTTTTTTTGGAATGCCCTTGATTTCTCCATGTTTCAACTAATGTTGACAGTTTGATCTCTGGTTCCTCTGACTCTTTGAAACCCGGCTTGTACATCTGGAAGCTCTTGGTTCATATACTACTGGACCTTCAGTTCAAAGATTTTGAGCATAATCTTTCTAGCATGTGAAATCAGGACAATTGTATAGTAGTTTGAAATTTCTTTGGCATTACCCTTCTTGGGATTAAAACAAAAATGACCTTTTCTGATCCTGTGGCCACTGCTGAGTTCTCCAGATTTGCTGGCATATTGAGTGCAGCACTTTAACAGCATCATCTTTTAGGATTTGAAATAGCTCAGCTGGAATTTCATCACCTCCACTAGTTTTGTGTATAGCAATGCTTCCTAAGGCCCACTTGACCTCAAACTCCAGTATGTCTGATTCTAGGTTAGTGATCACACTATTGTGGTTATCTGACTCACTCAGACCTTTCCTGTATAGTTCTTCTGTGTATTCTTTCTATCTCTTGTTTTTCTCCTTTGCTTCTCTTAGGTCCTTACCTTGCCTTCCTTATTTGAGTGTACTGTGTTAGCACAGTATCTAGAACAATTACTATTCACCAGGCACTATATCAACGGAGAAGGTGATGGCACCCCACTCCAGTACTCTTGCCTGGAAAATCCCATGGACGGAGGAGCCTGGCGGGCTGCCGTCTATGGGGTCACACAGAATCGGACACGTCTGAAGTGACTTAGCAGCACTTAGCAGGCACTATACCAAAGGGTTTCTAGGCATTGCCTAATTTATTTTTTCCAATAACTCTTGCAAATAGATACCCTAGGAGGAAAAGATGTTATTTCTACAAGGTCATAAACCTCATGGGTGATAGAATTTAGATTAAAGCCAGGTCTAGCAAAACTTTGAGCAGAATAATTTAACAAAGATTTTGATACTCTGCTAAACCTTATTCTTTAAGAAAAAATATGCTGAGCTGATTTCAAGTTTTCCTTTAGTTCAGTTCAGTTCATTCGCTCAGTTGTGTCCGACTCTTTGTGACCTCAGGAACCACAGCACGCTAGGCCTCCCTGTCCATCACCAACGCCCTGAGTCCACCCAAACCCATTTCAGTTGAGTCAGTGATGCCATCCAACCATCTCATCCTCGGTTTCCCCCTTCTCCTCCTGCCCTCAATCTTTTCTAGCATCAGGGTCTTTTCAAATGAGTCAGCTCTTCGCATCAGATGGCCAAAGTATTGGAGTTTCAGCTTCAACATCAGTCCTTCCAATGAACACAAAGGACTGATCTCCTTTAGGATGGACTGGTTGGATCTCCTTGCAGTCCAAGGGACTCTCAAGAGTCTTATCCAACACCACAGTTCAAAAGCATCAGTTCATCGGCACTCAGCTTTCTTTATAGTCCAACTCTCACATCCATACATGACCACTGGAAAAACCATAGCCTTGAGTAGATGGACTTTTGTTGGCAAAGTAATGTCTCTGCTTTTGAATATACTATCTAGGTTGGTCATAACTTTTCTTCCAAGGAGTAAGTGTCAATCAATAATTTTATGGCTGCAATCATCATCTGCAGTGATTTGGGAGCCCCCAAAAATAAAGTCTGACACTGTTTCTACTGTTTTCCCATCTATTTGCCAGGAAGTGATGGGACTGGATGCCATGATATTAGTTTTCTGAATGTTGAGCTTTAAGCCAACTTTTTCAGTCTCCTCTTTCACTTTCATCAAGAGGCTTTTTAGTTCCTCTTCACTTTCTGCCTTAAGGGTGGTGTCATCTGCATATCTGAGGTTATTGATATTTCTCCCGGCAATCTTGATTCCAGCTTGTGCTTCCTCCAGCCCGGCATTTCTCATGATGTACTCTGCATATAAGTTAAATAAGCAAGGTGAAAATATACAGCCTTGACGTACTCCTTTTCCTATTTGGAATTCCTATTTCCTTTAGTAGGGAAGTTGAAAGTACTAAATTGGGGATGGAATAAAATAGACAGCCTCAAAGAGAAAACTAGGTACACAATTTTAGGAAATTATATATGACTTTTGTTAGCAATCACATTGTAAATACATATTATAAATATAAATGATTATAAAACGTTTGTAATTTTACCTAAAAGCAATGGATAAGGGTTTGAATCTGAGATGGAAATCCAGTGGTTGCATTTGCTTTCTTTGATTTCTCAGTCACTTTGAAAAGAAACAGATATGGGAACAAAACTGTAGTAGTGCTAGAAAAGAGCAGAAAGATGTACATAGAGAATAATATGGCAAGATTTGTGTGTACGTTTTAAAGTAGTTATCGTGAGAGTGACCTGAAAGCGAAGGCAAAGGAGCAGCATCACAGCATTGCTGTAAGAGCAGGCTGACACAGAACTGATATCAGAAGTCAGCTCCAATAAAATGGGAAAAACATCCCACATCACGGTCAGCAAGAGCTGAAAGTAAGAACAGGCCTTAGGGCAAGTAAGCAGATAATTAATTGAAAAACAGCTAGATCTGGGCCAGCACAAGCTCGGTGTACACAGAAAAACTGCTGAGGTATTTGCTTCGGGAAGAGCTTAGTAAACACTGCTGTATAATTAATGGTTGGATGCATCTACTTTCAGGGCTTCTTAGGATGTTCATCAGGAGGGAAAGGGAGAAGAATTCAGTGTTAGGTACTTGAGGAATACTCTTTGGAAAAGAGAGTGAGCAGTGCAGTGAGGGAGAAGCAGTTTCGCCCGATTAAACTGAAAGGAAAAACTACACTAATGTACTCTGTGTAACGACTTTGCTTAATAAGACAATGATAAGAGGATTCAATTTTGCTTGGGTTATCTCAATCCATTTATTCTGAAGGAAAGACTATCTCTTGGTACAACCTGTCTGTGTATCCTCAAGGATATATGGTCAGAATTTCCATTAAGAAAGGGCCTGAAAGAAACAGAAGATTTCTGTATGGGATTCACACTCCTGAGTCGGGGGGAGGGGGCAGTTGAAGGAGAGGAGAGGTTGCCATACCCAAGGAGGCCCACCCACTGGCGGCAGGATCAGCCGAAATAGAGGGAGGGGCTTCAGGGGCCATCAGAGGAATGTAGTAGTGGCTACTCTCCGCACGCAGGACAGAGCAAGACTTCCATGGATGGTCTGGGCCACAACCTTGCATGCCCCAGCCCGAGACAGGTGTCCTCCAGCACTGCTGGGCTGGTTGCTGAGTGTGGGGTTTGGAGAGGGGGTATGCGGAAGAAGACTGATGCTGGCAGCTTGGAGACCACTTGAAGCATTGGGAGTGAGGAACTCTGCTGCATGGAGACAGACCGAGGGTTGGGAGTGAGCATTCTCCATAGCCAAGAATGCTCCTAGAAGAAGGGCACTCTGCCTTGGAAGGGAGGCACCATATTGAGTGGTGTACAAGACACAGGACAACCATTGTGGCCTCTCTCCCCATGAGGAAGTCCCTGCCTCCAACACTGGCAGGGACTCTCACCAGAGCTAGCTTGTGTGGCCTAGTCATTGCTGCCTTGTCCTTCTCACACTTGCATGACCATGTGGACCCCAGTCTGTCACTGTCTCTTGTCAGCCCCTGTCACGACAGGCACGAGATGGGGATCCCATCAGAAAGAGTGCATGAACCCCAGTCATTGCCGCCTTATCCCTCTCCGGCCTGAATGAGGAAGTATGCCCCTGTCAATCACTGCCTTCCCTGCCACCCCCACCCCCACCTAGATAGGGAGCAGACGCCAGATGGCGATCCACAGGCAGAGGTAGAAACTGAGCCCCAGGGATTGTGCAAATAAGGAAGAACTGAAAGCTCTCTGTGTAGCTGCACAAGCCCTGAGTTAAATCTTCTCCATCAGCTTGGCAAACCTAGCATCTGAGGGATATCTGAATGGACAATGAGTGCTCCCACAACTGAGATAGGTCTAGCTTTAGAAGCCATGGAATTGGGGAGCATGTACACGGGGCAGTTGGGCAAGGTCAGGCCCTGAGCTGCCCCTATAGTGGCCACGATGGGTCCAGAGACCTACCTTGAGTTCTTGGAGGACCTCCGGGGGAGCTGGGGGTGGGCTGTGGCTCTGCCTTGGAGCAAGCACTCTGATAGTGGAGGTCCAAGGGATGCTTTGTTTAGTTGTTGTTTTATTTCAGAATTTTTTTTTTTTTTTTGCTGGGAGAAATATCTTAAAAAAAATATTTTTTATTTTATTTTTAAACTTTACAATATTGTATTAGTTCTGCCAAATATTGAAATGAATCCACCACAGGTATACATGAGTTCCCCATCCTGAACCCTCCTCCCTCCCCATACCATCCCTCTGGGTTGTCCCAGTGCACCAGCCCCAGGCATCCAGCATCGTGCATTGAACCTGGACTGGCGACTCGTTTCATACGTGATATTATACATGTTTCAATGCCATTCTCCCAAATCTTCCCACCCTCTTCCTCTCCAACAGAGTCCATTAGACTGTTCTATACATCAGTGTCTCTTTTGCTGTCTCGTACACAGGGTTATTGTTACCATCTTTCTAAATTCCATATATATGGGTTAGTATACTGTATTGGTGTTTTTCTTTCTGGCTTACTTCACTCTGTAAAATAGGCTCCAGTTTCATCCACCTCATTAGAACAGAATTTTAGTGGTTTTATCATTTTTTAAAATTTTAAGTAGCTTTTTATTTTGCTAGTTTTACTTTATATTTTGCTTTGTTTAGCTGTTTTTTGTTGTTGCTGTTTTGTTCTGTAGGTTTTTTTGTTTTCTTTGGATGTTTTTCTTTTTTTCTTCTTTTTGTTATTTTCCTTTGTTTTTTGTTGCTTTTATTTTTATAGTTTCTTAAAAAAATTTTTTTTCTGTTTAGTTTTTCTTGTTTTTTTTCATTTCTATTTTTTGATTGATTTTCTTTTCTATTTTCTTTTCTTGTTTTCATGTTTTCCTTTTTTGTTTTTATTGTTAGTCTTGCTTCTCATTTGTTTTCTATTCTTTCCTTCTTCTTCTTCTTTTTTGATTACACAGCATGGTTTGTGGGGTATTCATATCCCAGATTGTGCCCACTTTGTGGGAGTGTTGAATCCTGTCCACTGGGCCACCAAAGAAGTCCTGGCCCAGGGAATATTAATTGGCAGGAGCTCTTCTGGAGGTCCCCATCTTGGCACCAGAATCTGACTTGACACAACAGTCTGCAAGTTCCAGCATTGGAATGCTTCAGGCCAAACAACCGGCAAGACAGGAATGCAACTTGCCCATCAGCAGACAGAGTGCTTAATGTCATACTAAGCTCACTGCTGCTGCTACTACTAAGTCGCTTCAGTCGTGTCCGACTCTGTGCAACCCCATAGATGGCAGCCCACCAGGCTCCACCATCCCTGGGATTCTCCAGGCAAGAACACTGGAGTGGGTTGCCATTTCCTTCTCCAATGCAGGAAAGTGAAAAGTGAAAGTGAAGTTGCTCAGTTGTGTCCGACTCCTAGCAACAGATGCCCCCAAATGTAATGCCTGACACAGCCCTGCCCATCAGAGACAAGACCAAGTTCCATGCATCAGACTGCAAAAACCAGTCCTTCCCCCACTGAAAGCCTCTACAAGTCCTGGGCCAAACTCGTCCACCAGACAGCAGATAGAAGAACCAAGAAGACCACAGCCCTGCAGCCTGTGGCAAGGAGGCGAAAAATGCAGTAATTTAAACAAAATGAGATGGCAGAGAAATACGTTGCAGACAAAGGAACAAGGTAAAAACCGTTAAGACCAACTAAATTAAAAGGAAGTAGGAATATACATGAGTAAGAATTCAGAGTAATGATGGCAAGGATGAGCCAAGATCTCAGAAAAAGACTGGATGCACAGATTGAGAAAATACAGAAAAAAAAAATTAGCAAGGAACTGGGAAAAACTGAAAAGCAAAGTGATGAACAATACAAAACCAGAAATGAAAAACACGCTAGAAATAATTAACATCAGAATAACTGATGCAGAAGAACTGAAAGAGAACTGGAAGACAAAATGGCAGAAATCAACTGCCATGGATCATAAAAAAAAAGAATAAAAATAAATTAACACAGTCTTAGAAATCTCACAGATAACATTAAGTGTACCAACATGCGAATTATAGGGGCCCCAAAAGAGGAAGAGAAAGAAAAAGTGTCTGAAAAAATATTTGAAGAGATATAGTGGAAAACTTCCATATCATGAGAAAGAAAATAGCCACCCAAGTCCAGGAAGAGCAGAGAGTACAATGTAGAATTAACTTAAGAAGAAACTAGCTGAGACACATATTAATCAACCTAACAAACATGAAATACAAAGAAAAAATATTAAAAGCATGAAGAGAAAAGCTACAAATAACATACAAGGGAAACCCCAGAAGGTTATCAGGTGATTTTTTTCAACACAAAATCTGCAGGCCAGAAGGGAGTGGCAAGATATATTTAAAGGAATAAAGTGGAAAAACCTACAACCAAGAATACTCTACCCAGTAAGGATCTCATTTAGATTTGATGGAGAAATAAAAAGCTTTACAGACAATCAAAAGCTAAGAGAATTCAAGACCACCAAGCCAGCTTGGCAACAATTGCTGAAAGAACTTCTCTAGGTGATGAACATAAGAGAAAAAAAAAAAAAAAAAACCTACAGAAACAAATCCAAAACAATTAAGAAAATGGTAATAGGAATGTACGTATCAATAATTATCTTAAATTTAAATGGATTAAGTTCTCCAAACAAAAGACACAGACTAGTTGAATGAATATAAACAAACACCCATATATATGCTGTCCAGAAGACACCCACTTCAGACACCCACTTTTCCCCCTTGGGAAATAAAAGACTGAAAGTGAGGGGATGGAAAAGAAAGGATATGCAAAAAAAATCAGAAAAAGAGCTGGAGTAGCAGTACGCACATCAGACAAAATAGACTTTAAAATGAAGATTATTACAAGACACAAAGAAGGGACCTACAAAATGATCAAGGGAACAGTTCAAGAAGACATTACAACTGTAAATTGTATATATTCACCCAAGATAGAAGCAAATCAATACCTGAGTCACATACTGCTGCTGTTGCTGCTAAGTCACTTCAGTCATGTCCAACTCTTTGCGACCCCATGGACTGCAGCCTACCAGGCTCCTCCATCCATGGGATTTTCCAGGCAAGAGTACTGGAGTGGGTTGCCATTGCCTTCTCCGAGTCACATACTACCAGCCATAAAAGGAGGAATTGACAGGAACACAGTAAGAGTGAGGCCTTGAAAACTACCCTTACACTAATGGGAACATCATCCAGACAGAAAATTAATAAGGAAACACAAGCCTTAAGTGACAGATTAGTTCAGATAGACTTAATTGATAATTAAAGGGCATTCAATACAAAAACAGGAAAGTACACTTTCTTCTCAAGTACACTGGAACATTCTCCAGGAGAGATCACATCTCAGGTCACAAATCAAGTCTTGCTAAATTTAAGACAATCAAAATAATATCACACAATTTTCCTGACCACAGCACTATGACATCTGATATAAATTACAGGCTTCCTGAACAGCTCAGTTGGTAAAGAATCCACCTGCAATGCAGGATATCCTGGTTTGATTCCTGGGGTTGGAAGATCCCCTGGAGAAGGGATAGGCTACCCACTCCAGTATTCTTGGGCTTCCCTGTAGCTCAGCTGGTAAAGAATCTGCCTGCAATGCGGGAGACCTGGGTTCGATCCCTGCCTTGGAAAGATGCCCTGGAGAAGGGAAAGGCTACCCACTCCAGTATTCTGGCCTGGAGAATTCCATGGACAGCATAGTCCATGGGGTCACAAAGAGTTGGACACGACTGAGCCACTTTCACTTCCAGTATTCTTGCCCAGACAATTCCATAGACAGAGGAGTCTTGCGAGCTACAGGCCATGGAGTCGCAAAGAATCGTACATGACTGAGTAACTAACACACTCACGTAGGGAAAAAAAAAATTAAAAAAAACACACAAACACTTGGAGGATAAACAATATTATACTAAATAACCTGAAGAAATCAAAGAGGAAACTATAAAAATACCTAGAAACAGATGAGAGCAAAACATGATATCCAAAGCCTATGGAATACAGCAGAAGCCATTCTAAGAAGGAAGCTTATACCAATACAATTTCATCTCAAGAAACAAGAAACATCTCAAATAAACAACCTAACCTTATGCTAGAAAAAAGAACAAGCAAAACCTCAAGATAGTAGATGGAAAGAATTTCTAAAATCAAAGCAGAACTGAATGAAATAGAAACAAAACAAGAGCAAAGATTAATGAAACTAAAAGCTGATTCTTGGAGGAGATAAACAAAATTCATAAACCTTTAGCAAGACTCATCAAGGGGAAAAGGGGACTCATATAAATAAAATTTTAAGTGAAAGAGAAGTTACAACTGCTATCACAGAAATAAAGAGAATCATAAGATAATACCACAAAAAAGTAAATGCCTATAATGTGGTCAACTCGGAAGAAATGGACAAACTCTTAGAAAGGTACAACCTTGTAGCCTGAACAAGGAAGACATAGAAAATAAGAACAGACCAAACAGAGGTAAGAAAGTTGAAACTATGATTAGAAATCTCCCAGAAAAAAAAATCAAAGATCAAATGGCTTCATGTGTGAATTCTGTCAAACATTTAGAGAAGAGCCAACAGCTATCTTTCTCAATCTCTTTCAAAATATCATAGAGGAGGGAACACTTCCAAGCTCATTCTATGAGACCACCATCACCCTTATGCCAAAATCAGACAAATATTTTACAAAAAAAGAGAAAAGAACAGGAAAATAAAACTGATGATCAGATCAGTCGCTCAGTCGTGTCCGACTCTTTTCGACCCCATGAATCACAGCACGCCAGGCCTCCCTGTCCATCACCAACTCCTGGAGTTCACTGAGACTCACATCCATCGAGTCAGTGATGCCATCCAGCCATCTCATCCTCTGTCATCCCCTTCTCCTCTTTGCCCCCAATCCCTCCCAGCATCAGAGTCTTTTCCAATGAGTCAACTCTTCGCATGAGGTGGCCAAAGTACTGGAGTTTCAGCTTTAGCATCATTCCTTCCAAAGAAATCCCAGGGCTGATCTCCTTCAGAATGGACTGGTTGGATCTCCTTGCAGTCCAAGGGACTCTCAAGAGTCTTCTCCAGCACCACAGTTCAAAAGCATCAATTCTTCTTTTTTCTTTTTTTTCTCTTTTTTCAGCGCTCAGCCTTCTTCACAGTCCAACTCTCACATCCGTACATGACCACAGGAAAAACCATAGCCTTGACTAGACGAACCTTTGTTGGCAAAGTAATGTCTCTGCTTTTGAATATGCTATCTAGGTTGGTCATAACTTTCCTTCCAAGGAGTAAGCGTCTTTTAATTTCATGGCTGCAGTCACCAACAGTGAAAACTGATGAGCATAGATGCAAAAATCCTCAACAAAATAGTCACAAACAGAAGCCAACAACACAGAAACATCATTGAGTGGGATTTATTCCAGGGATGCAAAGATTCTTCACATATGCAAATCAATTAATGTGATACATCATATTAACAAATTAAAGAATAAAAACCATGTAGTCATCTCAACAGAAAAAACTTTTGACAAAATTTTACATTTATTTATAATTAATAACTCCAGAAAGAGGGCCTAGATAGAACCCAACTCACCATAATAAAGACCATATCAGACAAATTCACAGCATACATAATTATTTTTTTAATTAATTTATTTTTTATAGGAGGATAATTGCTTTGTGGCACTGTGTTGCTTTCTTCCATATGTCAACATGAATCAGGCATGGACATGTATGATATGTCCCCCTCCCTCTTGAAACTCCCTCCCACTTTTCACCCTATCCCTCCTCTAGGTTGTCACAGAGCAATGGATTGAGCTTCCTGAGTCATACAGCAAATTGCCACTTAATATCTATTTTACATATGGTAACGCATATGATTCCATGCTGCTTTCTCAATTCGTACCCCCCTCTCCTTCCCCTATTGTGTCGACAAGTCTGTTCTCTACCTGTTACAAGTCTGCATCTCCATTGTGGCTCTGCAAACAGGTTCAATACCATTTTTCTAGATTCCTTGTACATATGTTAATAGACAATATTTTCTTTTCTCTTTCTGACTTACTTCACTCTGTTTAGCAGGCCCTAGGTTCATCAGCCACATTAGAACTGACTCCAATGCATTCCTTTTTATAGTTGAGTAATATTCCATTGTGAACAGAGAACTTCCAGATGTTCAACCTGGATTTAGGAAAGGCAGAGGAACCAGGGATCAAATTGTCAAATTTCACTGCATCATAGAGAAAGCAGAGAATTCCAGAAAAACATCTACCTCTCTTTCACTGACTATGCTAAAGCCTTTTACTGTGTGGGTCATAATAAATTGGAAAACCCTTTAAAGAGTCGGGAATACCAGATCATCTTACCTGTCTCTTGAGAAGCCTGTATGTGGGTCAAGAAGCAACAGTTATAACACTGTATGGAACAACTGACTAGTTCAGGATTGAGAAAGGAGTAAGACAATGCTGTTTATTGTCATTCTGTTTATTTAACTTATATGCAGAGCACATCATGTGAAATGCCAGGCTGGGTGAGTTACAAGCTCTTCCTGATTTTTCATTGTTAGTGTATAGGAATGCAAGGGATTTCTGTGTATTGATTTTGTATCCTATGACTTTACTAAAAGTGAATTACCTCTAGTAATTTTCTGATAGTACTTTTAGAGTTTTCTATGTGTAATATCCTGTCATCTGCAAACAGTGAGGGTTTTACTTCTTTTCTAATCTTGATTCTCTTTATTTCTTTTTCTTCTCTGAGTGCTGTGGCTATGACTTACAAAACTATGTTTTGAATAATAGTGGTGAGAGTGGGCACACTCACCTTGTCCCTGATTTTAGAGGAAATGCTCTCAGTTTTTCACCATTGAGAATAATGTTTCCTGTGGGTTTACCATATATGGCCTTTATTATGTTGATGTAGGTTCCTTCTGTGCCCAGTTTTGAAAAGCTTTTCTCATAAATGGGTGCTAAATGCTGTTAAAAGCTTTTTATTCATATATTGATGGTATCTTATGATTTTTATGTTTTAATTTTTTAATATGATGTATCACATATATTGAACAATGCATGCACCCCTGGGATAAACCCAACTTGAACGTGGTGTATGATCTTTGCAATATATTGTTAAATTCTGCTTGCTAGAATTTTCTGAGGGTTTTTACATCTATGTTCATCAGTGATACGGGCTAAACTTAGTACCATGATATGGAACCTTTGATCTTAAGGTTTTTGTCTCCAGCGTATTATGCTTATGCCTGTTTGTATCACCTGTTGTTTGTGGAATATGCTGACTTTCATGAATTTAGAGAATTGAGTTGTCATCTGCAACACAATTTGATCTGTTACAGTCAAATATCCCTAAGTAGTCAGCAACTTTTCTGTTAAACTTTTCAAGGACATCATAATTGACTTTCTCTATAGATGCTCTCCCTTTGGTGTCATACAGCCTAAAAGTAACCAAAAAGTGTTAAGTAAATTGCAGAAAGTGAAGAGGAATTAAAGAGTCTCTTGATGATGGTGAAAGAGGAGAGTGAAAAAGCTGGCTTAAAAGTCAGCATGAAAAACCTAGGATTATGGCATCTGGTCTCATCAATTCATGGCAAATAGAAGGGGAAAGAGTGGAAGCAGTGAAAGATTTTATTTTCTTGAGCTCCAAAATCACTGCAGATGTTGACTGCAGCCATGAAATTAGAAGATGTTTGCTCCTTGGAAAAAAAAAAAAAGATGTTTGCTCCTTGGAGAGAAAACTGTGACAAACCTAGACATCATATTAAAAAGTAGAGACATTGCTGACAAAGGTCCATACAGTCAAAGCTATGGTTTTTCCAGTAGTCATCTGCAAATATAAGAGTTGGACCATAAAGAAAGCTGAGTGGCAAAGAATCGATGCTTTTGAAATGCAGTGCTGAAGAAAACTGTTTGAGATTCCCATGGACTGCAAGGAGATCAAACCAGTCAATCCTAAAGGAAATCAATCCTGAATATCCATTGGAAGGACTGTTGCTGAAGCTCCAATACTTTTGCCACCTGATGTGAAAAGCCAACTGTCTCTCACAAAATATTTCAATATACCATAATATTTTCAAGTTAATTTTTTTTTCATGTTGCTCCCGGGTTCTAGATTCTCAATGAACACTGTTAGGAACATCTTAGCACTTAAAATTTTTAATTACATATGAATTTCAAATATGCAAGTTTAAATTTTAAGTATTAATGTATGTTATACTCAAACACACAGATACACATATATAGTGTTAATTTTATGGCAATTTTCACTTTTAAGAAGCTATGATACCATTCAATCTGATAAGTACACTGTAATTGCAATTTACTAAATGATTTCTTAGTGACTTATGGATTAATATACACTCAGAAAATAGGCAGTTAACACGATGAGCAATGTACACAGTAAGAATAAGAATTGAGCTTGATGAGAAAAGTAAATAAAGCTTTTGTTGATGTTCATTCATGTCCAACTCTTTGCAGCCCCATTGACATTGGGCTTCCATCCTTCACCATCTCCCAGAATTTGCTCAAACTCATGTGTATTGAGTCGGTGATGCCATCCAACCATCTCATCCTTTGTCATCCCCCTTTCCTCTTGCCTTCAATCTTTCCCAGCATCAGGGTCTTTTCCAATGAGTCAGCTCTTTGCATCAGGTGCCCAAGCTGTTGGAGCTTCAGTTTCAGCATCAGTCCTTTCAGTGAATATTCAGGGTTGATTTCCTTTAGGATTGAGTGGTTTGATCTCCTTGTTGTCTACAAAGCTTTATTTTCTACAAAAAAACATTGTGTTTTTACTCTCTCTATTTCTCTTATGTCCCTTTAACTACCACCCCCAAGGAAAAAACAAACAAAAACAGAAAGTAAAAAAAAAAAAAAACCAAAACAAATAAAATCAGTATGATCAATATGATACCATGTTAGAAACTAATCACAGCATTCTGACTGGCTTAAAGAGTTTTTTTTTTTTTTTTTAAGGAACAAATATACCATGATTAATAACATAACGGAGATGCAGAAAGTTACTTATTTAATAAATATATGAGTGCTAGTCATTTTGTTTATTCATTCAACATATCATTTAAAGTTTTTTTTTTGCAAAAACTACCTTAAGTTCAAAGATTTTTAAAAAGCAATACTAAGATGTGTCTGTCATTGTGTTTATGTTCTAGTTGGCAGTAAGATGAATAAAATAAAAAATAAAGATAATTTGAGAGGACTACGTACCATAAAGAAAATATACCAGCATTTTTTAGCATTTCTCATGCACATTAATTTATACTAATATGTTAAATCAAAATTTAAAAACATATCAGGGTGCAGAGAATCTCAAAATGCCTGGAAAAAATTCTCAATTTACCATAAAGAAACGAGATCCTTTTTCTGCAGCAAAGATTTAAAAAAAAAAGTTTTCTTGGAACATTTGTATTTTAAACACTTGAGCAGCTTTTATAGAACAAACAACATGTATACCCAAGCTCTTCCTTCTCTGTTTCCATTTTCAATCAATACAATTAATTTTCCTATTATTTTTTAAAATGTATCAGATGAGCAGACTACATTACATTGTTATTATTCATAATTCCCCCAGGGAGATACAATTTGTGAAAGAAAAAAATCCTCATATTTGTAAGATTTGGATCTAATACTATAAGTTAATATGTAAATCTAAACTTATGCTATAAATAACTGGATTTCTTACACTGTTAATAAATGCACAAAATAATATAGTCTTGGTGTTAAGAGGCATTATTTTCATACTGCATGTAATCATTCTATGTTAACCCCTGGAGGAGGAAATGGCAACCCATTCCAGTATTCTTGATCTATGGTTGACAAGAAAAGTAAATAAAGCTTTTGTTGATGTTCATTCGTGTCTGACTCTTTGCAACCTCATTGACACCAGGCTTCCGTCCTTCACCATCTCTCAGAATTTGCTCAATTGATCAATCCCAGAATTGATCAATTCTTGATCACGTGGGGAATCCCACAGACAGAGGAGCCTGGAGGGCTATGGTCTATAGAATCACAGAGTCTGACAAGACTGAAGTGACGTAGCAGCAACATTCTATGTTAAAGAAAATATGTTGGTATCACTCAGAAAACTCAAGAATCAAAAACACGAAGAAAGAAAGGTAGGTATTATTTCCTGGGTTGAATAATAGCACACTTACTTGGGGCTTCCCTGGTGGCTCAGCTGGTAAAGAATCTGCCTGCAATGCAGGAGACCCTGGTTAGATTCATAGGTTGGGGAGATCCCTTGGAGGAAGGCATGGCAACCCACTTCAATATTCTTGCCTGGAGAATCCCCATGGACAGAGGAGCCTGGCGGGCTGCAGCCCATGGTTTTGCAGAGTCGGACATGACTGAGAGACTAAGCACAGAGCAGCACAGCACACTTACTCAAACTTGCAAAATACTGTCAGTCACTTTAACACATCTTGGGATGTTGAGTTGTGTGTGTGTGTGTGTTAGTCACTCAGTCCTGTCCGACTCTTTGCCCCATGACTGTAGCCCTCCAGGCTCTCTGTGACTCCAGCACCCATGGACTTCTCCAGGCAAGAATACTGGAGTGGGTTGTCATTTCCTTCTCCAGTCAAGTTGTAGAACTTAGAACAAATTACAGGTGGTGGATTCTGAGGCTCGACCAGGAATGACTGTATTTTCAGTAAGTTTTTTCATCCTGTGGCAAGCCTATCTGACATGAGATTGTAAACTATAGATCACTGTGGCAAATGTGATTCATTTGAGGAAAAAGCCCTATTATTTACGGTATCTTCTTCCCTGGTTCTCTATTATATCTAGTTTAGAAAATGTAAATAGTTACCATCTTAATTTATGTATAACTGCAAAAGGAAATAAATCTGATGTATAATTTCTAGATTTATTATGCAATATACAATTTTTAACTTTTTAGCTGCTGCATTTTATTCTAAAATAGAGAATTTTCCATCATAATTTTTAATCTCAAAACCCACCTGATATGAATACTCATTCAAGTTTTTATAGGATAATAACAGTTAAAAATAACTTTGATTAAAGTAAAGAAGAAGAAATCACCCACCCTCAGAGAGCTTATAGAATAATAGGATAAATTTTAAAAATATGTAAGAATCATTTTATAAGGCACTACATACTTACCACAAAAAAATATAGATGTTAGTTAGGAGTAAGGGTGCTGAGATTAGATTGCCTGAAATCACACCATTATTACTCCATGAGATAATATGAAAATGTCTACCAATATAGGTTGTTTAAGTGATGTACCATATATATGCTTATGTATGTGTGTGTGTGTGTATATATATATATATATATATATATGAGTAAATAAATGATAGATATGCTCCAAATTTGATCAAAAGCAATAAGTATGGATATTGCTTTTGATCAAATTTGGAGCATATCTATCATAGAAAACCACATGTAGGCACATTTCATTCATGAAAACCAAAGAAAGAGAAAGCTTTTAGAGATTTCAAAGGAAAATACAATACAATAAAATGAACAATAATGAAAAGCAAAAGCAAGCCCAAACAATTAAGAAAATGTCAATAGAAACGTATATATCAGAAATCACTTTAAATAGAAATGGATACAATGTTCCAACCAAAAGACATAGACTGGCTGAATGGATAAAAAACCAAGACCTATGTATATGCTGTGTACCTGAGACCCACTTTTGACCGAGAGACACATACAGACAGAAAGTGAGAGGATGGAAAAAGATGAAAATCAAAAGAAAGTAGGAGTAGCAATTCTCATATCTGACAAAACAAACCTTAAAATAAGAGTATTACAAACATAGGGGTTATCATAGGCATATGCAGATAAATATTACTTTATATTTGCACAAGCATGATTATGTTTACATATAATTAATATCAGTTCAGTTCAGTCGCTCAGTCATGTCTGACTCTTTGCGACCCCATGAATCGCAGCACGCCAGGCCTCCCTGTCCATCACCAACTCCTGGAGTTCACCCAGACTCACGTCCATCAAGTCAGTGATGCCATCCAGCCATCTCATCCTCTGTTGTCCCCTTCTCCTCCTGCCCCCAATCCCTCCCAGCATCAGAGTCTTTTCCAATGAGTCAACCCTTTGCATGAGGTGGCCAAAGTACTGGAGTTTCAGCTTGAGCAGTATAGAACAGTCTTATGGACTCTGTGGGAGAGGGAGAGGGTGGGAAGATTTGGGAGAATGGCATTGAAACATGTAAAATATCATGTATGAAACGAGTTGCCAGTTCAGGTTCGATGCACGATACTGGATGCTTGGGGCTGGTGCACTGGGACGACCCAGAGGGATGGTATGGGGAGGGAGGAGGGAGGAGGGTTCAGGATGGGCAACACATGTATACCTGTGGCGGATTCATTTTGATATTTGGCAAAACTAATACAATTATGTAAAGTTTAAAAATAAAATAAAATAAAAAAAAAGAAATCCCAGGGCTGAATAATAATAATAATAATTAATATAAATTGTCTCAAAATTCTCATCCAAAAGGAGTCATTAAAAAATTACTAGGAAGTGAGTTCAGCTCAGTACAGTCACTCAGTTGTGTCCAATTCTTTGTGACCCCATGAACTGCAGCACTCCAGGCTTCCCTGTCCATCACCAACTCCTGGAGCTTGCTCAAACTCATATTCATCGAGTGGGTGATGCCACCCAGTCATCTCATCCTCTATCATCTCCTTCTCCTCCTGCCTTCAATCTTTCCCAGCATCATCAGGTGGCTAAAGTATTGGAGCTTCAGCTTCAGCATCAGTCCTTCCAATGAATATTCAGGACTGATTTCCTTTGGGATTGACTGGTTTGATCTCCTTTCAGAGCAAGGGACTCTCAGAGTCTTCTCCAACACTACACCTCAAAAGCATCAGTTCTTAGATGTTCAGCTTTCTTTATGGTCCAACTCTCACATCCATACATGACTACTGGAAAAACCATAGCTTTGACTAGATGGATCTTTGTTGGCAGAATAATGTCTCTGCTTTGTTGGTATTGTCAAAGGAAGTGAATGAATGTGTAAAGGAATGATGCATATCTACTACCACCTAAGTCAAACTTCTAATGACTGAGATAATGGAGTTTACACAGAATCAGTTCAGTTCAGTCACTCAGTCGTGTCCGACTCTTCGCGACCCCATGAATCGCAACACGCCAGGCCTCCCTGTCCATCACCAACTCCCAAGTTCACCCAAACTCACGTCCATCAAGTTGGTGATGCCATCCAGCCATCTCATCCTCTGGCATCCCCTTTTCTTCCTGCCCCCAATCCTTCCCAGCATCAGAGTCTTTTCCAATGAGTCAACTCTTCGCATGAGGTGACCAAAGTACTGGAGTTTCAGCTTTAGCATCATTCCTTCCAAAGACATCCCAGGGCTAATCTCCTTCCGAATGGACTGGTTGGATCTCCTTGCAGTCCAAGGGACTCTCAAGAGTCTTCTCTAACACCACAGTTCAAAAGCATCAATTCTTTGGCGCTCAGCTTTCTTCACAGTTCAACTCTCACATCCATACATGACCACAGGAAAAACCATAGCTTTGACTAGATGAACCTTTGTTGGCAATGTCTCTGCTTTTGAATATGCTATTTAGGTTGGTCATAACTTTCCTTCCAAGGAGTAAGCGTCTTTTAATTTCATGGCTGCAGTCACCATCTGCAGTGATTTTGGAGCCCAAAAAATAAAGTCTGACACTGTTTCCACCGTTTCCCCATCTATTTCCCATGAAGTGATGGGACCAGATGCCATGATCTTCGTTTTCTGAATGTTGAGCTTTAAGCCAACTTTTCCCCTCTCCTCTTTCACTTTCATCATGAGGTTTTTTAGTTCCTCTTCACTTTCTGCCATAAGGGTGGTGTCATCTGTATATCTGAGGTTATTGATATTTCTCCCAGCAATCTTGATTCTAGCGTGTGCTTCATCCAGCCCAGCATTTCTCATGATGTACTCTGCATAGAAGTTAAATAAGCAGGATGACAATATACAGCCTTGATGAACTCATTTTCCTATTTGGAACCAGTCTGTTGTTCCATGTCCAGTTTGAACTGTTGCTTCCAGACCTGTATATAGGTTTCTCAAGAGGCAGGTCAGGTGGTCTGGTATTCCCATCTCTTTCAGAATTTTCCACAGTTTATTGTGATCCACACAGTCAAAGCCTTTGGCATAGTCAATAAAGCAGAAATAGATGTTCTTCTGGAACTCTCTTGTGTTTTCCATGATATTATATATTTATATATACATACATATATTTATCGGAGAAGGTAATGGCACCCCACTCCAGTATTCTTGCCTGGAAAATCCCATGGACGGAGGAACCTGGAAGGCTGCAGTCCATGGGGTCACTGAGGGTCAGACACAACTGAGCGGCTTCACTTTCACTTTTTACTTTCATACATTGGAGAAGGAAATGGCAACCCACTCCAGTGTTCTTGCCTGGAGAATTCCAAGGGCAGGGGAGCTTGGTGGGCTGCTATCTATGGGGTTGCACAGAGTCAGATATGACTGAAGCGACTTAGCAGTAGCAGCAGCACATATATTTATGTATATGTATACCGTATATTACACATATGTAATATATTATCATGTATTATAATTATAATATATTACACATATTATATATATAATATATAGTACTGTATATGTATGCATATTTATGTATATGTATACTGTACATTACACAGTATACATATACATAAATATAAACTTAAATTTATGCAATGTTCAGAGGAATATCAAAATATGAAAGGTCTTTTGTTTTGGCCATGTTATGGAGCTTGGATTACATTTAACATAAGAATTTAAGCAAGGGAGTAGCATAAAGGGATTTATTATTTTAAAAGACTACACTGGCTACTCAGTAGAGAATTCATGGGGAAATACAGAAGCTAGAGATCATTAGGAAGCTATTGCATATAGTCCTTGAGGAAAAAAAATTCTAATGGCTACTAGAACATAGGTTTTAGCAATGGAAATGAGCAGAAGTGGATTGAACTTAGAGACACACTGAAAGCAAAAATAATATTTGCTTAGGGATTTGATAGCTTGGGTAAGATAAAAGAGTCAACTCAACAACTCTTTTCAATATTTGAGCAGTTTGGTTGATGGTGTTTCTTGCTGAGTTGGGTTGTAAAGGGGATCAACAATTTAGAGTATCAAGAAGCTAGACTTTGTTTTATGTTAAGTTTGAGACTTCTAAATAGACTCTTTTCAATTTCTATTTAAATTCTCTATATAGCAGTTATTTTACAGCAATGATAAAATCAGCCCATGATTAAACAAACAAAAAAAAAGATCATTTGTAGATTATTTTCTAAATATTTTTATTGGAGTATAGTTGCTTTAAAATAGTTGTTCTAGTTTCTGCCATATAGCAAAGTGAATCAGCTAAATGTACACATATATCTGGACGTCCCTGGTGATTCAATGGTTGAGAATTTGCAAGAAAAGCTATAACAAACCTAAACAGCATATTAAAAAGCAGACATCAGTTTGCCAACAAAGGTCCATATTATAAAAGCTATGGTTTTTCCAGTAGTCATGTACAGATATAAGAATTGGACCATAACGAAGGCTGAGTGCAAAAGAATTGATGCTTTTGAACTGTGATCCTGGATAAGACTCTTACGAGTCCCTTAGAGAGTGAGGAGATCAAACCAGTCCATCCTAAAGTAAATCAACTCTGAACACTCACTGGAAGGACTGATGCTGAATCTGAAGCTCCAATACTTTGGCCACCTGATGGGAAGAGTCAACTCACTGGAAAAGACCCTGATGCTGGGATAAATTGAGGGCAGGAGGACAAGGAGGTGACAGAGGATGAGAGGGTTGGATGGCATTATTGACTCAATGGACATAAGTTTGAGCAAAATCCGGGAAATGGTGAAGAACGGGAAGCCTGGCGTGCTGCAGTCCATGGGGTCGCAAAGAACTGGACACGATGGAGTGACTGAACAAAAACAATACATATATCCCCTTTTCTGCATTCCTTCCCATTTAGGTCACCACAGTGCATTGAGTAGAGTTCCTTGTGCCATAGAGTAGGTTCTCATTAGTTATTGATTTCATAGAAAGTACGAACAAAGCTAGTGCAGGTGATGGAATTTCAGTTGAGCTATTTCAAATCCTGAAAGATGATGCTGTGAAAGTGCTACACTCAATATGCCAGCAAATTTGGAAAACTCAGCAGTGGCCACAGGACTGGAAAAGGTCCGTTTTTATTCCAATCCCAAAGAAAGGCAATGCCAAAGAACACTCAAACTACCGCACCATTGCACTCATCTCACATGCTAGTAAAGTAATGCTCAAAATTCTCCAAGCCAGGCTTCAGCAATATGTGAACCGTGAACCTCCAGATGTTCAAGCTGGTTTTAGAAAAGGCAGAGGAACCAGAGATCAAATTGCCAACATCTGCTGGATCATCGAAAAAGCAAGAGAGCTCCAGAAAAACATCTATTTCTGCTTTATTGACTATGCCAAAGCCTTTGACTGTGTGGATCACAATAAAGTGTGGAAAATTCTGAAAGAGATGGGAATACCAGACCACCTGACCTGCCTCTTGAGAAACCTATATGCAGGTCAGGAAGCAATAGTTAGAACTGGACATGGAACAACAGACTGGTTCCAAATAGGAAAAGGAGTACATCAAGGCTGTATATTGTCACCCTGCTTATTTAACTTATATGCAGAGTACATCATGAGAAATGTGGGGTTGGAAGAAGCACAAGCTGGAATCAAGATTGCTGGGAGAAATATCAATAACCTCAGATATGCAGATGACACCACCCTTATGGCAAAGAGTGAAGAGGAACTAAAAAGCCTCTTGATGAAAGTGAAAGAGGAGAGGGAAAAAGTTGGCTTAAAACTCAACATTCAGAAAACGAAGATCATGGCATCTGGTCCCATCACTTCATGGGAAATAGTTGGGGAAACAGTATCAGACTTTATTTTTTGGGCTCCAAAATCACTGCAGATGGTGACTGCAGCCATGAAATTAAAAGACGCTTACTCCTTGGAAGGAAAGTTATGATCAACCTAGACAGCATATTCAAAAGCAGAGACATCACTTTGCCAACAAAGGTCCATCTAGTCAAAGCTATGGTTTTTCCTGTGGTCATGTATGGATGTGAGAGTTGAACTGTGAAGAAAGCTGAGCACCGAAGAATTGATGCTTTTGAACTGTGGTGTTGGAGAAGACTCTTGAGAGTCCCTTGGACTGCAAGAAGATCCAACCAGTCCATCGTAAAGGAGATCAGTCCTGAGTGTTCTTTGGAAGGACTGATGCTGAAGCTGAAACTCCAGTACTTTGGCCACCTCATGTGAAGAGTTGACTCACTGGAAAAGACTGTGATGCTGGGAGGGATTGGGGGCAGGAGGAGAAGGGGGATGCCAGAGGATGAGATGGCTGGATGGCATCACTGACTTGATGGACGTGAGTTTGAGTGAACCCAGGAGTTGGTGATGCACAGGGAGGCCTGGAGTGCTGCAATTCATGGGGTTGCAAAGAGTCAGACACAACTGAGCCACTGAACTGAACTGAGTGTATATATAGATCTTTCCTGTAGCTCAGATGGTAAAGAATCTGCCTACAATGCAGGAGACCTGAGTTCGATCCCTGGTTTAAGAAGATCCTCTGGAGAAGGGCATGGCAACCCACTTCAGTATTCTTGCCTGGAGAATCCCATGGAAAGAGGAGCCTGGTGGGCTACAGTTCATGGGGTCTCAGAGTCGGACACGACTGAGCGACTAACACTGCAACTGCTACTCTGTATATATGTCAATCCCAATCTCCCAGTTTATCCCAACTCCTCTTTCCTGCATTGATGTCCACGTGTTTGTTCTAAGTCTGTGTCTCTATTTCTGCAAATAGGCTTTGCAAATAGGGTCATCTGTAACATTGGTCAAGGATCGATTACTTTTACTGACACTTTTGCTTGATTCAGAGTTATGTGGGTTCACTACATCATGCATCTCTAAAACAACTTTTTATTTCATTATTAAAAATAAAACTGACTTTTTAAAAACTGATCTGTTGTAAAGTTTAAAAATAAAATAAAATTTTTTAAAAAAGCCAAAAAAAAAAAAACCAACTCATCTGTGTTCTTAATATTAATTAATTCAACATGGTGCTGACATCCATGATGGCTTCAGTCTATCACTAAGTGTTTGTAAGTATATTTTGTTTACTTTAACTTTTTCTTTTCTTATGAGAAGCTCATAAGAAAAATTCCCCATGCCTTCCTATAGGTGTTCCCTTAGCCTTCTCAACCAATCCTCTAGATCTACATGAAAATAACTGAATCCACAGAAAACAAAATTTGAGAAGGAGAGCATATTTGATAACTTTTATCCCATAAACCATTTCTGTGGCTGCAGATATTTTTTAAATAATCTAAGAATATCTTTTAAATTGCTGGAGAAGTGAATAATCTTTTATGTACAAAAATGTAATGTTCATAAAGAACTTACTTCTCATTGACAGGCAACAACATTCTCATCAGTCAAGAACATATATATAAACCTTCTACCTAACCACCAGGGGCTGGGTGGGTAGCCAAATTTCATAACTTTAATGAAAATAAGTGCTTTATCATCAAGGTTAGAACTTTATTGACCAGCATTAGGTCTTCAAATGTATTCTGGTGTTAGTAAACATCATTAATAGAAAAACAGGTTAAAAAAACCACTGCAAATGAAACTTTAATAGTATGGAAGAGCTAGTCTATTAATTTCCATGAAAGTTAATTTATGTATATGGATTGATTGACTCCCCAGACTACTTCATATAAACTGCATCTACTTTGTACTGTGAAATTAACTGATTTCTTGTTTTCTTTTCAAAAGAACTCCAAATCATGTCCAAGTATACCATTTCTCTCTCTTTACTTTGGCATACATTAATAGACCCAAGTGTAAGGAATTTCATTCTTCATGACTGAGTATATTGAATCTTTGGAAAACAGTGATCTGGGATTATCTTTATTTCTTGATTATCTTTATTTCTGGAATCTAGGGTTACTCATTATTTTAAGCTCTTCTATAAAATTAAAATATTTTCTTTGGCTATTTTAACTTGCCTACCTATGCATTTGTATACCTGGTTCTTTGTACCTGTTCCTTATCTTCAACCATTGTTCAAGTCAATCTTCAATTGCTGGCTTAACATGAGTACATTGAGAGAAGTAGCTGGTTCAAAAAAAAAAAAAAATCATGTGGTAAAAATCACTGTAAAATACACTAAATATACAAATAGATTATTCAAATACTAATTCATGCAATATAGTAAAGTCAGCCAAAACTAATTGCCTATTGGTTTTTTTTTATTTATGCTTTCATTCCTCTACCAATCCTTTTCAGAGCAATCATTCTTTAAATAGCAAAAGGATTCAGTTCAGTTCAGTTGCTCAGTCGAATCCAACTCTTTGCGACCCCATGAATTGCAGCACTCCAGGCCTCCCTGTGCATCACCAACTCCTGGGTTCACTCAAACTCATGTCCATCAAGTCGGTGATGCCATCCAGCCATCTCATCCTCTGTCATCCCCTTCTCCTCCTGCCCCCAATCCCTCCCAGCATCACAGTCTTTTCCAATGAGTCAACCCTTCACATGAAGTGGCCAAAGTATCGGAGTTTCAGCTTCAGCATCAGTCCTTCCAAAGAATACCCAGGACTGATCTCCTTTAGAATGGACTGGTTGGATCTCCTTGCAGTCCAAGGGACTCTCAAGAGTCTTCTCCAACACCACAGTTCAAAAGCATCAATTCTTCGGCACTCAGCTTTCTTCACAGTCCAACTCTCACATCCATACATGACCACAGGAAAAACCATAGCTTTGACTAGACGGACCTTCGTTGGCAAAGTAATGTCTCTGTTTTTTAATATGCTGTCTAGGTTGGTCATAGCTTTCCTTCCAAGGAGTAAGCGTCTTTTAATTTCATGGCTGCAGTCACCATCTGCAGTGATTTTGGAGCCCAAAAAAATAAAGTCTGACACTGTTTCCACTGTTTCCCCATCTATTTCCCATGAAGTGATGGGACCGGATGCCATGATCTTCGTTTTCTGAATGTTGAGCTTTAAGCCAACTTTTTCCCTCTCCTCTTTCACTTTCATCAAGAGGCTTTTTAGTTCCTCTTCACTTTCTGCCAGAAGGGTGGTGTCATCTACATATCTGAGGTTATTGATATTTCTCCATGCAATCTTGATTTCAGCTGTGCTTCTTCCAGCCCAGCGTTTCTCATGATGTACTCTGCATATAAGTTAAATAAGCAGGGTGACAATATACAGCCTTGATGTACTCCTTTTCCTATTTGGAACAAGTCTGTTGTTCCATGTCCACTTCTAACTATTGCTTCCTGACCTGCATACAGGTTTCTCAAGAGGCAGGTCAGGTGGTCTGTTATTCCCATCTCTTTCAGAATTTTCCACAGTTTATTGTGATCCACACAGTCAAGGTATTATTATATTTTAGCCCAATATTCATCATGGTTTAATATACAATTTATCCTCAAAGAGAATTTGTGGCAGTGGAAGATAAACATAAGAATTTAAAGGCAATTGACTCCTGTATTTAAATAAGTCCAAAATATTTCATAAGGCATGATAGAAGAGGTTAGATCAACATACAACAGACAATTTAAAAAAAGATTTATATGTTATACTAGAGTGCCTACACAAAAACATATTTATTATCTTGGGTAAAAATTTCCCTTTTCTAACCTGTTCTGCTAAGCTTCTGTTTCTATAATCTAACCCAAACTAGTAGAAATAATTTAGTTCAGTTCAGTCGCTCAATTGTGTCCAACTCTGCATCCCCATGAATCACAGCATGCCAGGCCTCCCTGTCCATCACCAACTTCTGGAGTTCACTCAAACTCATGTCCATTGAGTCGGTGATGCTACCCAGCCATCTCATTCTCTGTCATCCCCTTCTCCTCCTGCCCCATAATTAGAAAATGATAAAAGATTCAACATATATTTTGAAATTTCTGAGTAATATTTTGAAAAATAGAGATGCCTATCTTAGGAGTAATTGCTGTCATGCTTGGAGATATATTCTATTACATTATGACATGAATTTCAACTGGCAAATCTATTCTAAACATAAGACATATAAAGGAGAATCACTTTACCAAGTTTCTCAAACAATGTAAGAAAATAATTCTTAAATGTAAGTATGTTGTATAAGAAAACTTCCTATTTTTCTGTAAACCAAATTTTCAGGAAAACTGAAAAGTTGGACCCTAAGGCAGAAATGAAGTCACCTCTGTCCATCTATTGACCAATAAAGTACACAGGAGGAAATAAACTTCATCCTTTAAGCTAGTCTTTGAAAATCTAAACTTATAATTTGTTGGAAAATGTCACACTCTACTTCAGGTTATCAGGGTTCATCAGCTTGTAGATGTGGTTTTATTAAAAATTAGGAGGCCAAATGATATATTTTGTTATCTTATCTAAACATCCGGGCTGCCACTCTGTATCAGATTCCCATAAAAGTACAGTAAAGTAAATGATAAATAACTATATGGCTTATTTTATTTCTAATAGAAAAAATCAATTTCTGAGAAATAAATTTGGCAAAGTTGGTCTTGCAAATATACAAATTAAAGATAGAAAATAAGCAGTGTGATAATTTAATCTCTTACTTTGCAAAGTAGCTCTGATACATCTCAAGGAAAGGAAATTATCTTAATGTGTACAATGTAATGTCAGCTGACTCACATTTGATTTTGATAAAGCAGAGAGAAAGTAAGGGGAAAAAGCAGGCTAGAATTATATGGATTAAGAGAAAACCTACAAAAAGAGATAAGGGGTAGGTTATATATCTGACATTTTAAAAAACTGCTTATGAGTATTAATAAAAATACTTTATACAACCCTTCAGGATTGAATTTCCAACAGGCTAGCCTTTATAGTTTCTAGGTACTGAATAGTTAAATGACCATATTTTATTATCTTAACCTCTATTAACTTCTAGCTCACTGTATACACTTTTGGCTATATTTCAAGTTCAAATTTTTACATTTTATGGTTTATTGAGAAGTCATAATTTCAGTTTCTTTTGAAGTAACTATCTTCACTTTCTGTTAAATAACTAATGATCTATGTTTAAGTTTAAAAACTGTTTTTGATCATCAATTTCTACTCTTCTTGGGCATAGAAGCATTTCTTTATTGGTTTAGGAGACAGACCTAATCTCTGAGCACGGAACTGTGATCTCACAAGATTTAAAGCATGTATAATATCATATAAGAAACGAATCGCCAGTCCAGGTTCGATGCAGGATACAGGATACTTGGGGCTGGTGCACTGGGATGACCCAGAGGTACGGGGAGGGAGGTAGGAGGGGGGTTCAGGATTGGGAACACGTGTACACCTGTGGCGGATTCATGTTGATATATGGCAAAACCAATACAATATTGTAAAGTAATTAGCCTCCAATTAAAATAAATAAATTTAAATTAAAAAAAAGATCTAAAGCCTATAAAGTTTTGTGTCTGAATGATATAATCATATTTCATCAAAGCAAGCAGGTATTATCCTTGTGTAATTTAGCTTATGGTTGACTAATGGACCAAGTTTGAGGGTGGGTCTATATACACAAAATGGGAAGAAAAAGAAGGACCCAGAGTGCAAGTTCTGCTGCTGCTACTGCTGCTAAGTCGCCTCAGTCGTGTCCGACTCTGTGCGACCCCATAGACGGCAGCCCACCAGGCTCCACCGTCCCTGGGATTCTCCAGGCAAGAACACTGGAGTGGGTTGCCATTTCCTTCTCCAGAGTGCAAGTTCAAAACTGTCCAAATGAATGTGTTCTTTTTAGAATGAAAGTTTCTTGGAGAAGAGAATTTACTTAGCCCAACTTTGAATTTTTAATTCTGAGAACAATCTATGGCACATAGAAAGGAAGTAGTAAATGTTTCAAGAGAGAATGACAATGTGGTTTTTGAATGAATGGGTAATTGATTCATGAACCAATACACAAAAGAGTCAAATAATCCTCTTCCATGGTTTTCAATTAGTGAGTCTTCTGTTCACCTTGATCCTGTTACAACTTTATAGATTTATTTAGTTACTACTATTCACTTTTTGCAAATGATAAAACTGAGGCTAAGGGACAAAAATGAGGTACCCATGTTGAGTAAACAATGAAACTGTGATTAAAGTACAAATTTTGTCCTCAGAACATAATCTTTTCACTACTTTCTAATCCTCTGAATCTTTATGCTTGTAAATGAATATATATGTAGCATATTGAAGATGAACATGCATAAATGAACATATATTCATTTTATAGATATAATGTACAGTATAGAATGCATGAACATATATTTAAATGTATGTTCGTTTTATGGATATGTATAGCTACAGGCATACTTTTGACTGCTCACAGGTGAGAGCCAAATATATCAACAAATATTAATAAACTTTGAGCATTGAAATCCCTATGGATAAAAGAGAGTTCCTATAACTACTTCCTATCTTTATAATCTGAAAAGTGATGGCACCCACCCAAACATATATATGTTATATATGTTTGTATTTTCTCTTAGTCTATTACAATCATTGGTATCCTTTAAGAAAATCCAAAATATGAAATAATCTCTAGTTTTGATACAAATAAACTTCTCTGAACACACAAAGCCAACTATAGTTGGCTTATCTCATTTCCAAACTTACCTATACTATTAGTTCCTTTTATCATATTCCACTTGTTTCTTTTCTAACACATCTATCTATAGTGTCTTGGAAGACAATAGAGCTCTGTGCCTCTCACCCACCTTTGACTACTCTAACATGTAATACATGTTAATAAAAAGGCATTTCAAATATATTTTAAAAAATTCAATAATTCAGATGTTCATACTTTCTATTAAAAAGAAAAATAGTGTATACTCTGTTGTATAGTTTCTTTCTTTCTTTTTTTCTTTGTTTCAAAGCAAAGAACAAAGCCACTGAAACAGCCATGGAGCTCAGTGCTCAGCAAAAATGAATCAGCCTCCCTGACTTCAGACTATAGCACAAAGTAACAGTAATCAAGACAGTATGGTACTGGATTTTTCTATTTTTTTGGGCTCCAAAATCACTGCAGATGGTGACTGCAACCATGAATTTAAAAGATGCTTGCTCCTTGGAAGAAAAGCTATGACCAACCAAAGCAGCATATTAAAAGGCAGAGACATTACTTTGCCAACAAAGGTCCATCTAGTCAAAGCTATGCTTTTCCAGTAGTCATGTATGGATGTGAGAGTTGGACTATAATGAAAGCTGAATGCTGAAGAACTCATGTTTTTGAACTGTGGTGTTGGAGAAGACTCTTCAGAGTCCCTTGGACTGCAAGGAGATCCAACCAGTCAACCCTAAAGATAATCAGTCCTGAATATTCATTGGAAGGACTGATGCTGAAACTGAAACTCTAATACTTCAGCCACTTGATGTGAAGAGCTGACTTATTGGAAAAGACCCTGAAGCTGGGAAAGATTGAAGGCAGGAGAGGAAGGGTACTACAGAGGATGAGATAGTTGGATGACATCACCGACTCGATGGACATGAATTTGAGCAAGCTCCGGGAGTTGGTGATGGACAGGGAAGCTGGAGTGCTGCAGTCCATGGGGTCGCAAAGAGTAGGACACAAATGAGCTGAACTGATGGTACAGGAACAAAAATAGAAATAGAGATCAACAGAAAAGTATACAAAGCCCAGAGATGAACTCACACACATATGATTACCTAATCTCTGACAAGGGAGGCAAAAATACACAGTGTAGAAGAGACAGTCTCTTCAATTAGTGAGGTTGAGAAAACTGGACAGCTAGATGTAAATGAATGAAATTAGAACACACCCAAACACCAAAAACAAAAATAAACTTAAAATGGATTAAAGACCTAAATACAAGGCTGAATACTATAAACCTCTTATAGTAAAACTTAGGCAGAACATTCTTTGACATAAATTGCAGCAGGATATTTTTCAATCCAGCTTCTTGACATACACAGTTGTACACAACTCTTTGAGACCCCATGGACTGTGGCCCACCAGGCTCCTCTGTCCATGGAATTTTCCAGGAAAGATTGCCATTTCCTACTCCAGGCAGTCTTCCCAATCCAGGATCAGACCTACATCTATTTCATCTCCTGCACTGGCAGGCAAATTCCTTACCACTAGTGCCAGCTTCTGTTGTAATGAAAACAAAAGCAAAAATAAATAAATGGAGCCTAATTAAACTTGAAAAGCTTTTGCATAGCAAAGGAAATCATAAACAAAATGAAAAAAATAAACCTCAGAATGGGAGAAAATATTCACAAATGAAGAAACCAATAAGGGATTAATCTCCAAAATATACAAACAGCACATGGAAGTCAATATAAAAAAAATCAATAAATGTGAGGAAGATCTAAATAGACATTTCTCCAAAGAAGACATTCAAATGGTTAAAAAAGCACATGAAATGATGATCAACACCACTAATTATTAGAGAGATGCAAGTGATAAACTCAGTGAGGTATCACATTTTGTTAGTCAGAATGGTCATCATCAAAAACATCATCTAAAAACAATAAATGCTGGAGATACGGTGGAGAAAGGAAGCCTGCTGCACCATTAGGAAGATAGTAAATGAGCAGCCACTATGGAGAACAATATGGAGTTTCCTTAAAAAACAAAGAATTCCCATATGATCCAGCAATCCCACTCCTGGGCATATATCCAAAAAAAAAAAAAAATTCAAAATATACATGCACCCAATATTCATTGCAGCACTATTTAAAACAGCCAGGACATGGAAGCAAACTAAATGTCCTTAAACAGAGGAATGGGTAAAGAACATGTGGTATACACACAGAATGGAATATTACTTAGCCTTGAAAAGTATAAAACAATGTCATTTGTAGCAACATGGCTGGACCTAGGGATCATCATACCCTGTGAAGTAAGTCAGGCAAAAGAAGACAAATATCATGTGATATCACTTATATGTGGAATCTCAAAATAAGGATACACACAAACATAGCTAAAAATCAGAAATAGAGTTACAGTTTTAGAAAACAAACTTACAGTTACCAAAGGGAAAGAAGGGTGAGGGATAAATTAGGAAATTGGGATTGGCATAAATGCACTGTGTTTAGTCGCTCAGTCGTGTCTGACTCTTTGTGATCCCATGGACTGTGGCCCACCAGGCTCCTCTGTCCATGGAGTTCTCCAGGCAAGAATACTGGAGTGGATTGCCATGCCCTTCTCCAAGGGATCTTCCTGACCCAGGGATCAAACCCAGGTCTCCTGCATTGCCGACGGATTATTTGCCATCTGAGCCACCAGGGAAGCACTATTATGTATAAAATAGATAATTAATAAAGACCTACTTTTTAGCACAAGGAACTCTACTCAATGCTCTGTAATGGTCTGTATGGCAAAGTAATCTAAAAAAGAGTGATATATATATATATATATACATATATATATATATGTAACTGATTCACTTGCTGTACACCTGAAACTAACCAACATTATAAATCAACTATGCCTGAATTAAAATTAAACAAATAAAAACCCAAAATGAAAACTCCTCCAAACCTCATATATACAGAAAATAGGTTGCAGAGTGTGTGTGGCGGAGAGAGGAGAGCAAAATTGGTGAAGGGGGTCAAAAGGTACAAGCTTCCACTTATAAAGTAAATAAATCATGGGGATGTAAGGTACAACTTAACACTATATTGAATATTTGCAAGTTGCTATGAGAGTAGGGAGAGTTCTTGTCACAAGGAATAAAAATGTAACTATGATGACAAATATTAACTATATTTATTGAAATCATTTTGCAATATATGTAAATATTGAATTATGTTGTATGTTTGAAAGTAGTATAGTGTTATTATACATTGTTGTTCAGTCACCCACTGATGTCTGATTTGTTGTGGCCCCATGGACTGCAGCACACCAGGCCTCCCTGTCCCTCACCATCTCCCGAAGTTTGCCCGGGTTCATGTCCATTGCATCAATGATGCCATCCAGCCATCTCACCCTCTGACTCCCTCTTCTCCTTCTGCCCTCAATCTTTCCCAACATCAGGGACTTTTCCAATGAGTTGGCTCTTCACGTCAGATGACCGAATTCCTGGAGTTTCGGCTTCAGTGTCAGTCCTTCCAATGAGTATTCAGGGTTGATTTCCTAACTTAAGACTGACTGGTTTGATTTCCTTGTTGTCCAAGGAACTCTCAGGAGTCTTCTCCAGCACCACAGTTTCAAGGTATCGATTCTTTGGAATTCTGCCTTCTTTATGGTCCAACTCTCACAACCATGCGTGACCACTGGGAAGACCAGAGCCTTGACTATACAGAGCTTTATGGCAGAATAATCTCTCTGTTTTTCAACATACTGTCTAGGTTTGTCACAGTTTTCCTGCCAAGAAGCTATCATCTCCTGATTCCTTGGCTGCAGTCACCATTTGCAGTGATTTTAGAGCCCAAGAAGAGGAAATCTGTCACTACTTCCACCTTTTCCCCTTCTATTTGCCATGAAGTAATGGGGCCGGATGCCATGATCTTAGTTTTTTTTTTTTTTTTTTTAATATTTAGTCTTAAGCCAGAACTTCCAGTTTTCTCCTTCACCCTCATCAAGTAGCTCTTTAGTTCCTCTGCTTTCTGCCCTTAGAGTGGTATCATCTGCATATCTGAGGTTATTGATGTTTCCCCCGCCTATCTTGATTCCAGCTTGTGGCTCATCCAGCCTGGCATTTCTCATGATGTGCTCAGTGTATAGGTTAAACAAACAGGGTGACAGCAGGCAGCACTGTCATACTCTTTTCTCAATCTTGAACCAATCAGCTGTTCCATACAGTATTCTAACTGTTGCATCTTAATCTGCATACAGGTTTCTCAGGAGACAAGTAAGATGGTCTGGTGTTCCCATGTCTTTAAGAGCTTTCCACAGTTTCTTATGATTTACACAGTCAAAGGCTTTAGCAAAGTCAATGAAACAGAGGTAGATGTTTTTTTGAAATTCCCTTGTTTTCTCTATGACCCAGCAAATGTTGGCAGTTTGATCTCTGGTTCCTCTGCCTTTTCTAAACCCAGCTTGGACATCTGGAAGTTCTTGGTTCACATAATGCTGAAGCTTAGCATGCAAGATTTTAAGCATGGGAGATGAGTGAAATTATCCTATTGTTAGAACATTCTTTAATACTACCCTTCTTGGGAACTGGAATGAGGGTTGACCTTTCCCAGTCCTGTGGCCTCTGCTGGGTCTTCCAGGTTTGCTGACACATTGAATGCAACACCTTGATGGCATCATCCTTTAGGGTTTTGAATAGCTCTCCTGGAATTCCAAGTCTCACATCCATACATGACTATTGGAAAAACCATAGCTTTGACTAGATGGACCTTTGTTGGCAAAGGAATGTCTCTGCTTTTTAATATGCTGTCTAGGTTGGTCATAACTTTTCTTCCAAGGAGCAAGCGTCTTTTAATTTCATGGCTGCAGTCACCATCTGCAGTGATTTTTGGAGAGGTGGACTATAAAGAAAGCTGAGTGCCAAAAATTGATGCTTTTGAATTGTAGTGTTGGAGAAGACTCTTGAGAGTTCCTTGGACTGCAAGGAGATCCAACCAGTCCATCCTAAAGGTCCTGAATATTCATTGGAAGGACTGATGCTGCAGCTGAAGTTCCAATACTTTGACCACTTGATGCAAAGAACTGACTCATTGGAAAAGACCCTGAAGCTGGGAAAGATTGAAGGCAGGAAGAGAAGGGGATGACAGAGGATGAGATGGTTGGATGGCATCACTGACTCGATGGACATAAGTTTGAGCAAGCTCCAGGAGTTGGTGATGGACAGGGAAGTCTGGTGTGCTGCAGTCCGTGGGCTCGCAAAGAGTCAGACATGATGGCAGTTGAACTGAACTGAGCTGGAATCCCATCACATCCACTAGCTTTATTAACTGCAGTGCTTCCTAAGGCCCATTGACTTCATAATCCAGAATGTCTGGCTCTGGGTGACTAACCACACCATTGTAGTAATCTGGTTCATTAAGATCTTTTTTGTACAGTTCTTCTCTGCATTCTTTCCATCTCTTCTCGATCTCTTCAGTGTCTAATAGGTCTCTCCCCTTCACAGGTCACTGTCTTGTCATGGCGAAGGGGCTTGCCTAGCCCAATGAACCTATGAACTATGCCGTGTAGGGCCACCCAAGATGGATGGATCATAGTGGAGACTTCTGAGAATACATGATCCACTGGAGGAAGGAATGGCAAACTACCCCAGTTTACTTGCTATGAGAACCTCATGAACTGTATAAAAGCACAATGTCAATTATACCTCAATAGAAAATAAAGGATCTCAACTATACATTAAAAATAAATAAAATCAGTATATGTCTTTCACTGTATTAGTGAAGTAAAAAGAAAAGAGAAAAAATTTTAAAATGTAATATAATTTCAATAGATGTAAACCAAATTCAATGTATATTTTTTAAAAAAAACTTTAGCAGATTAAGAATATGAGGGCATCCTCATAAACGGATCTCAGGCCTCCTCAACAGCGTCCACAAATAAACCCTAAAGAACAAGAGCAAAACAGTAAGAAACTGCAGTTAGCCTCACACTTAATGGTTTTAAAAAACGCAGTGCTTTCTCTTTAGAACTGACAAAATGCAAGAATATTTCTTTCACCCTTTTTTTTCCCACTATAAGTCCCAGAAAGTGCACTAAGTTAAATAAATAAAAGGCATATTGGAAAAGAAAACATAAAATTTTCTTCATTCATATTCTTCTCCATAGAAAGTCCCAATGAATATACAAAAACACCTTCAAGGAAGATTAAATGAGTTTAGCATCGTTGTGGGGTACAAGGTCAATATACAAATTTGAGTGCATTTCCATTTAATATTTTTAAAAATAATCAAAAGGAAATTGAAAATTAAAAAATATTAGCTATAATAGCCTAAAATATGAAATACTTAGGGGTGAATTCAAGAAAACAGAGATTTTTTATTTCTTCAGTTGCGTATTAATCTTTGTTCACTCATGTATTTGTATAAGCTATTGATAGATTTCTAGAAGTGGAATTCCTAAAGCAGAAGTTGAGCACATTTTAAAGTTTTGATAGTTTCAGCCCAAGTGCCATTTATAAACACAAATTGCTAATATAGAATTCTACCTGTATATGTGAGAGTCACTCCTTCACGCTGCTGCCAACACTGAATTAACAGTGCAATACTTTAATGGTATTTACAAATATGAGTGTTATTGGTTGAATTGTACCTCCTCAAAATCAACATGCTGATGCTCTAACTCTCAGTAACTCAGAACATGACTTGGTTAGGAATATTAATAGGGTTGTTACAGATATAATTGATTAAGATGAAGTCAAACTGGAGTAGGATGGTGTCTTAAGCCAACATGACTGCTGTCCATATAAAAAGGAGAAATTTAGGTTCAGACACATACACAGGGACAGCAAGGAAAGATGAAGGCAGAGGTGAAGGTAATGAAGTGGGCCAGAGAATACCAAAGGGTCACAACAAATTACCAGATGATAAGGGAGAAGCATGGGATAGACTCTGTCTCATGGCTCTCAGGAGGAACCAGACTGGTTGATAGCTTCATCTTTGACTTCCTTCATCTAGAACTGTGAGCCAGGACATTTCTGTTTCAACTGCTATATTGTGATCCTTTATTACTGCCGCCCAGGAAACTAATACAATGAATGAAATATTTTCCTACAAGTATCAGTTAAGCTTCTTTTGAAATGTTGTTTCCATGAGTACTTCTTGTCCTACTGATCATCCATGTATGTCATTTCCACTGATATGCATATTAACTCTTTGACAAAAGCTGTTCTTAGCTTAAATAGTTAATTAGAGTAGTTTAGATTTTGAGACAAGGTTGCTGGTCATTTGAGGACAAAAAAAATTCTATTTGCATTTTTACCTCTTTCTTCCAAATATTTATATCCTGCACTCTTATTCAGATAGCACTTGCCACAGTTGTAGTTATTTGTGTATTTTTTTTCTTCTGTTCATCAGCTTCACGGTGATAGCAACTGGGTCTATTTTATTTAGCACGGCATTCACAGTGCATAACAAACTGCCTGACACACCACGGGTGCTCAAAGATATTTGCCAAATTTAATAAAACACTAAGAAAGAAACCATTTCATTGGTTGGTGTTCCTGAGAGGTCAGGAGCACCAACAAATTGCAGAGAGTTATATAACTGGAGTTCAAGTTTTATTCCAATTATTCTAGTTTATAGAATAAAAATAAACTCTAAAATATATAGGATGCCTAGCTGAGAATATAAATCTCAATCCATGTTGATAACATTCATAGTTTCTGAGTAAAGAAAAAGCAGGAAATGAATCCCAATTTTTCTTCATATATCACCAAACTTCTACAGTAAAACAGAAAATTTTATCAAATAAAAATATACTGTTTTTATTTTTCATTAAATATTAGAGATTTATCTTCTGCATATGCTGCTATTTCCATTTTCTAGGGAATCATGAACTGTTTCTCTGTCTTGAAGGGTATTTCAAAGCAGTGACCTTAGTGTATATTTCCCTTGGGGTAAATAGCACACATCCAAGATTAGTTTTGCTCATTCCACAGAGTTGAGTTCAGTACCACACCTACCAGAATATTCAATAACACAAGCTAATGAAAAGAGTATTGAGAAATAATATGAAGATCAGATGAAATCACCTAAGAGTGTGACAGAGTATACCATATGCTGCAATTTCCGTTAGCTCATTGAAAATACCAGGAATGTGAAGCCAGGATGAGATTGCCAGACCTTTAGCTTTGCCAATTCTTGGAATATAAATTTAGGGTGGGGTGTAGTTGAGAAGGAGTACCTGTCTATCAAAATAATTATTTCAAAATGATGGCAAAGTCATTATTAGGAAAACAGCAATACCAATGACTCTAACATCTAAAGGTTTTCTTCCCAAACCAAATAAACAATGTTTTCAATATTTACAGTAGGATAGTATGCCATTTTCTTTTCAAAATCATCTAGCAAAATATTCTTACTTTCAAAGCACAATACTATTTTTGCAGAGGAAACTGTACTCTGTCTAATGTCTGCTTTTCACATTTATAATTTGTTACAAAAGGAATACTTTTAGAACAGGTTGGTAACAAGTAACAGACATATTACTGGAGAATCTAGGTCCAAGTTTCAATGGATAATTGAAGGGCTGATTATTTTAGAGGATAGGTAGTGTTTATTATGTACAGATGGCTGGTTGCAGCTCATTTTACAATGTGTCCATTCTTAATTGTGGCAGAATTTGTCCTGCTGTTTATCTGTCAAATGATTTAAAATAATACCAAAAGACTTTTGTTTCATCCAAGGGATCAAAATATGACTCAAAAATGCTTTGAGCACACTATGATTTGAATCCAACTTAATATATCCTAATTATGGTAGAATTTTTTTCAAAGCAGGAATATATAAATAATTATGTTCATCTATTCAAAGTAAGCTGGTATTTATATAATGTCACAATATATTTAGGGAAGAAACAGATGTAAGCAATATTTCTTCTTGGTAACTACATTCTAATTTGGCCAGATATAAAAGTAAATTCTACCCTTGGAATCTGATTGCTTTTAACATTGTAGGGAACAATTATTGGTGCAATTATGACTTCTCAAAGAAACCACAATTGTCTGTTGCTTTACTATTTTCCCCCTGATTTTGTGTGTATCTTGGGATAGGTGAATGAAATATTTCACCATAACCTGGCTTTGTGCCACATACAATAATGACTAAATCTGAAGGCACTGAAGAATTTATAAGCATTAATTTTAAGAAATGGAATCCAGAAAAGGGATGGAATTGTTAATTTCCCTGAAGGTCATGGGCCTGCTATCATTAAACAGAGCTTCCTAGAAGTATACTAGAATAACAAATGAAGAAAATAACCATTAAAAGTAGTAATAAAGAAGGAGCCAGTGTCAAAGAGAAAGGTAAAGCAGAAGTGTGATAAGAGTTTACTTCAGTTTATATCACAGTGGGAAAAATCAAAGTTATTTTCAAACTTCAAATGACTTTAACATGCATTTTGTAAAATATTTAAGAAGATGGTAGGGATTAAAAAACCCATTTTCTCTGCTGAAATGATGAACACTGACTGTAAAGCTGACAATAATAGCTGTGACATTGTATTGATTGAATTGTCTTTAAAACTTTCTAGAGAAGAAAACTAACAGTTTTAGTGTTAAAATGTGGGATAGCACTTATTTCATCAGCTTTCTCCCTTTTCACCTAACTTACAAATCAGAAAATGTAAGACATATTTTTCCAATATTATTAAGCACATATATGATAGAACTTTATTTATTAGCAGGGAAATATTTGAGTGAAAATTAAATACAGAATAAAGAAGTCAATTAATTCAGTGTAAATCAATTTATTTTTTGTGGTTAGATCATCCATAGTCTTTCTCAGATCTCTACTTCCTTCCCCTAGTGGATTACATTGTCATATTGATACATGAGATCTATACCCTTGGATTTAGTCAGGTTTTTAATAAAACCTTGACTAAGGATGTTAGTGTTTTATGAGACTTTTACTAAGGTTTTGGGAGACTCTCCTGAAAGAATAGATGTTGAAATTAAATGGCTTCCATGATGACTATAAACATGGTGAATAAATTCTGATACAAGATAGAAACCAAATGGAAATTACTAGCTAAGGTTACTAAGATCCTTCTGAAGAATATGGGTCAAAATAACAGATGAGTATCAATCATTGCCATGTTCCTAGGAATTAATGGACAGTGCTTACTGACAGCTTTATAACTTTACCTGTGTTGTGGTTTCCATGTTGCTCTCAAGGTTGAAGGAATTCTTCAGTTCAGTTCAGTCACTCAGTCGTGTCTGACTCTTTGCGACCCCATGAATCTCAGCATGCCAGGCCTCCCTGTCTATCACCAACTCCCGGAGTTCACTCAGACTCACGTCCATTGAGTCAGTGATGCCATCCAGCCATCTCATCCTCTGTTTTCCCCTTCTCCTCCTGCACCCAATCCCTCCCAGCATCAGAGTCTTTTCCAATGAGTCAACTCTTCCCATGAGGTGGCCAAAGTACTGGAGTTTCAGCTTTAGCATCATTCCTTCCAAAGAAATCCCAGGGCTGATTTCTTTCAGAATGGACTGGTTGGATCTCCTTGCAATCCAAGGGACTCTCAAGAGTCTTCTCCAACACCACAGTTCAAAAGCATCAATTCTTCGGCTCTCAGCTTTCTTCACAGTCCAACTCTCACATCTATACATGACCACAGGAAAAACTATAGCCTTGACTAGATGGACCTTTGTTGGCAAAGTAATGTCTCTGCTTTTCAATATGCTATCTGCTAAGTCACTTCAGTCATGTCCGACTCTGTGCGACCCCATAGACGGCAGCCCACCAGGTTCCCCTGTCCCTGGGATTCTCCAGGCAAGAATACTGGAGTGGGTTGCCATTTCCCTCTCCGAAAGATAAGGCAGATGTCCTTTAGTTGAAGTGAAGTGAAGCTGCTCAGTCATTGAGATCCCATGGACTGTAACCTACCAAGGCTCCTCTGTCCCTGGGATTCTCCAGGCAGGAATACTGGAGTGGGTTGACATTTCCTTCTCCAGGAGATCGTCCCAACCCAGGGATCAAACCTGGGTCTCCCATATTGCAGGCAGATGCTTTACCATCTGAGCCACCAGGGAAATCCTATGCTATCTAGGTTGGTCATAACTTTTCTTCCAAGGAGTAAGCATCTTTTCATTTCATGGCTGCAGTCACCATCTGCAGAGATTTTGGAGCCTCCCAAAATAAAGTCTGACACTGTTTCCACTGTTTCCCCATCTATTTCCCATGAAGTGATGGGACCAGATGCCATGATCTTCGTTTTCTGAATGTTGAGTTTTAAGCCAACTTTTTCACTCTCCTCTTTCACCTTCATCAAGTCTTACTACTTATCAAATACTCTAGAGGAGAAAATGTTTGCCTGATTGTGTACAGAAAGATTGTATCAATGAATATATTTTTTCTTTCAGAACACATAGAACTTTAAAAAAATTGAATTTATGCATTTTTCATGATATATGAGCATATGCTATATTTTAAAAGTAATTTTTGTAGTTATTTAGGTATGATGAATATTGCTGTTATTTTTATTTTTAGTTTCTTTTGTCTGAGAACATAGCAAGTTGGAAATAAAGACCAATCATGAGTTTCATTTCAAGTAAAATCTAATTTTCTTCAGTTACTATTTCCCTATTTTTTATATTTTAGTACATGGTAAAGAAACTAATTTTTAAATTTATAATGACAAGCTTAGAATCTTAGTAAAACCCTGATCAATGTTTTCTAAGTTGTATTCTACTTAACTCCATTTTTAATTACAAAATTCCAAAAATACAGGGAACTTTTCTTTGATGTGAATTGAAAATCTCCATCTGAAATATGGCCTTTGGAAAAAATAATTTTTAATCAATTAGTGGAACTGTGTATAAGACTTTTACCAAGTGCAATTATTGTGTTATGCTAAGAAGGCATACGTGAACCGTGAAATTCCAGATGTTCAAGCTGGTATTAGAAAAGGCAGAGGAACCAGAGATCAAATTGCCAATATCCGCTAGATCTTCAAAAAAGCAAGAGAGTTCCAGAAAAACACCTACTTCTGCTTTATTGATTATGTCACAGCCTTTGGCTGTGTGGATCACAATAAACTGTGGAAAACTATGAAAGAGATGGAAATACCAGACCAACTGACCTGCCTCTTGAGAAATCTGTATGCAGGTCAGGAAGCAACAGTTAGAACTGGACATGGAACAACAGACTGGTTCCAAATAGGAAAAGGAGTACATCAAGTCTGTATATTGTCACCCTGCTAATTTAACTTATATAAAGAGTACATCATGAGAAACACTGGGCTGGAAGAAGCACAAGCTGGAATCAAGATTTGCCGGGAGAAATACCAATAACCTCAGATATGCAGATGACACCACCTTTATGGCAGAAAGTGAAGAAGAACTAAAGAGCCTCTTGATAAAAGTGAAAGAGGAGAGTGAAAAAGTTGGCTTAAAGCTCAACATTCAGAAAACAAAGATCATGGCATCTGGTCCCATCACTTCATGGGAAATAGATGGGGAAACAGTGGAAATAGTGTCAGACTTTATTTTTGGGAGGTTCCAAAATCACTGCAGATGGTGACTGCAGCCATGAAATTAAAAGACGCTTACTCCTTGGAAGGAAAGTTATGACCAACCTAGACAGCATATTAAAAAGCAGAGACATCACTTTGCCAACAAAGGTCCATCCAGTCAAGGCTAGGTTTTTCCAGTAATCATGTATGGATGTGAAAGTTGGACTGTGAAGAAAGCTGAGCACCGAAGAATTGATGCTTTTGAACTGTGGTGTTGGAGAAGACTCTTGGGAGTCCCTTGGACTTCAAGAAGATTCAACCAGTCCATCCTAAAGGAGATCAGTCTTGAGTGTTCATTGGAAGGACTGATGTTGAAGCTGAAACTCCAATACTTTAGCCACCTGATTCGAAGTACTGACTCATTTGAAAAGACTCCAATGCTGGGAAAGATTTAAAGCAGGAGAAGAAGGGGACGATAGAGGATGAGATGGTTGGATGGCATCACTGACTCAGTGGATATGAGTTTGGGTAAACTCCAGGAGTTGGTGATGGACAGGGAGGCCTGGCATGCTGCAGTCCATGGGGTTGCAAAGAGTCGGACATGACTGAGCGACTGAACTGGAGAAAGCAATCAAAACTTTAAATGCAATGGAGAAGCATATAAAACCATGACAATAAACATTCTAAAGAATTAAAAGTAATTTTGTGAATACTTAGGCAAGTTGGAAATTTATTCTAACCTTCTCTCTTCAACATATTGCATGTACAATTAATTATGAAGGTAAAGATTTTTAAAGGATGGATACTTGTTAAGATTTAAAAGTGTAAATATTAAAATTAAGACAACTTAGTAATCAGACACATTAAGTAGAAAAAAGAAAGAGAAAGAAAACAAACAAAAATTCCCTCTTTAAACAAAGAGCTTTCTTTCTAAATGGAACTACCAACTGTGGTCCTCAGAAGCATAGTCCAGAATCTCTGAAATTATGTTTGCAACATTTTAATAGTACTGATATGAGTACTGTCTTCATTCCTCTATGTAATAATGGCTATTATTTATGAGGCGCCTACTACATGCTGTGTTCTTATGAGCTAATTATTATTATCTTTATCTTATGGTTAAAACAAAAAAAAAAGAGAGAGAGAAAGAGACTAGACAATATTGTGTTCTTAATTTTCCACCAGAAATTAAGTCTAGTAAATTTGAGTTAAACTTAATTTGTTACAAACTTAAGCATTTTAATCTTCTCCTTAGTTACATGCTTAGTTTTTAAATGTTTTAAGAATTGATTTAAAAGTACAAGATATTGAGTCATTCATAAGGGAAAAAATTTTCTTAAAATTTGATACTATATCAATGCTTCAAATATTCTATTTCTCACTTAGGGTTTTTCAGACCTAAGCATTACTCTCTTCCAATAATGTTTATATTGTAAGAATCTGTTCCTTTTCTATCTTAATTTTTTTTTGATTAATAGTTAATGATAATCATAATGGCATATACTTCTGTGTTCTTAAATTATGATAGATCCTGTGCTTTCTGTTTGAATATATTAGCTTACACAACCATCATGCTATAACTACAAATAATAGTTCAATTTTACAGATGAAGAATATAAGGTATAAATAAGTTAGGTAATAGCTGTGTTCACCAGCCACTAGCATGTGTTGGCAGAGATGGCAATGGCCCCCCACTCCAGTACTCTTGCCTGGCAAATCCCATGGATCGAGGAGCCTGGTAGGCTGCAGTCCATGGGGTCGCTAGGAGTCGGACATGACTGAGCGACTTCACTTTCACTTTTCACACTCATGCATTGGAGAAGGAAATGGCAACCCAGTCCAGTGTTCTTGCCTGGAGAATCCCAGGGATGGGGGAGAATGGTGGGCTGGCGTCTCTGGGGTTGCACAGAGTCGGACACGACTGAAGCGACTTAGCAGCAGCAGCACGAGCTGGAGCTTTGGGCGTAACTGGACCATTCCCTTCTCCTGGGGATCTTCCCAACTCAGGGAGCGAACCCAAGTCTCCTGAACTGCAGGCAATTTCTTTACCATGTGAGCCACCAGGGAAGCCCCTAACACACAACAGCTCTCTTTATCCAGCCACTAGTATCTGCTGGAGCCTTGAAGGTAACTTTACTTGCAGGAGTATGACTGTGTCAAGTTTAACCCCTATTCTCATTCCCTATCAAGTGTGCATTCCATTATCAAGAAAAGATAAAGGGAAACATACACTGGCCCTGCAAACTAAGAAGGATTACTTGATGGTGCTTATTTATATACTATTGTATTTAACTAATACTAGGCAGAATAGGATGAAGGAAGCCACAGAGACATGACATATAGGTCACTCCTGAGAAGAGTATGCTGAAGTATTCCAAATGAATATGATGCTGTGAAAGAAGCTACAAAACACCAGTAGATGCACCAGCTTTTCTAAGAACTGGAAAACAAAGTAGATTTCCCTAGCATCGATGTATATGGTTCTCTCACTAATCTTCTAAGCTTACTTGCAGAAATGAATCATTGACATGCTTTACCTTTATTCTTTTAGTTTAAATTTGGAGTCCCTCTAAAAACTTGTGGAGTTGCAAAATATAAATCTGTACTAAACAGTAAACATGATAAAACTGTAAACCTGATCAACATAGTACCATGATATATAAATAAAAGTTACTAGACATGTAAGAGTAAATTGGTAGAAATACAAAGTAAGAAATTTAACAAATGTTAATAGATCAAATCAACTATATCTATAATGACATTAAGAAATGGAAAAATTCTTAGAAAATCATAGCCTTCTAAAACTGAATCAGGAAGAAATAGAAAATCTGAATAAATCAATCACAAACATGGAAATTGAAACTGTTATCAAAAATCTTCCAACAATCAGAAGCCCAGGATCAGATGGGCTTCACATATGAATTCTATCAAAAATTTGGAGAAGAAAAAACATCTATCCTACTCACACTCTTCCAGAAAAATGCAAACTCCCAAACTCATTCTATGAGGTCACCAACACCCTAATACCAAAACCAGACAAAGATGTTACAAAATAGAACTACAGACCAATATCACTGATAAACATAGATGCAAAAATCTCAACAAAATTCTAGCAAACAGAATCCAACAACATATTAAAAAGATTGTACATCATGACCAAGTGGGCTCTATCCCAGGGATGCAAGGATTCTTCAGTATTCTCAAATCAATCAATGTGGTACACCATATTAACAAACTGAAATATAAAAACCATATGATTATCTCAATAGATGCAGAGAAAGCCTTAGACAAAATTCAACAGCCACTTATGCTAAAATGTCTCCAGAAAGTAGGCATAGAGGGTACACACCTTAACATAATAAAAGCTATATACAACAAACCCACAGCAAATTTATCCTCAATGGTGAAAAATTGAAAGCATTTCCCCTGAAGTCAGGAACAAGACAAGGGTGCCCACTCTCACCACTACTATTCAACATAGCTTTGGAAGTTCTAGCCACAGCAACCAGAGAAGAAAAAGAAATAAAAAGAATCCAGATGGGAAAAGAAGAAGACTCTCACTGCTTGCAGATGACATGATCCTCTACATAGAAAACCCTAAAGATACCACCAGAAAATTAGTAGAGCTAATCAGTGAAGATAGTAAAGTTTCAGGGTATAAAATTAATACACAGAAATCCCTTGCATTCCTATACACTAACAACAAGAAAAAAGAAAGAGAAATTAATGAAGCAATTCCATTTACCACTGCAACACAAAGAATAAAATACTTAGGAATAAATTTACCTAAAGAAACAAAAGACCTATATAAAACCTAAAACAAACTAAAGACCTATAGAAAACTATAAAACAGGGATGAAAGAAATCAAAGATGACACAAATAGATGGGGAAATATACCATGTTGGTGGATTGGAAAATGAGTATACTACCCAAAGTATACTACAGCGAAAATGAGTATACTACCCAAAGCAATCTATAGATTTAACACAATCTCTATCAAGCTACCAATGATATTTTTCACTAGACAAATAATTTCCCAATTTGTATGGAAACAAAAAAAACCTCGAATAGCCAAAGCAATCTTGAGAAAGAAGAATGGAACTGGAAGAATTAACCTTCCTGACTTCAGAAGATATACAACTATACTACAGTCTATACTACAAAGCTACAGTCATCAAGACGGTATGGTTCTGGCACAAAGACAGAAATATAGATCAATAGAACAAAATAGAAAGCCCAGAGATAAACACATGCACCTATCTGTAATGACAGTAATGATGAAAACATATGAAAAATATAGTTTAGATTTGAATGAGGTACATCATGAAAATAGAAAGTAAGTATACTTTTTATATTCTAAGAACAAGTAAAACTAATTTATAAAACATAAACTAATAAACACATATCTGAATAATCAATTATACCCATAATAACAATCTAAAAATTACATAAAGCTGTTAACTGGGCTGCTTCTTTCTTAAAATAATGATAAAGATGATATCCAAAATCTGAACAACAACAAATAGAACATGAGCTATTTTGAGATGAAAATTAGAGGCACTATATTACCTCTACTATGTATAGAAAAGAATGAACATTCAAAACCATAGACCAAGGTGTATAAAAGGACTGGATTTTTACCTGCACTTGAAACAGCCAAGAAATCAGACAAAAAAATATTAGGCAGTGGCTTTCAGAATACTGCGTATTAGGCAAAGAAGGACAATACTCCCTGAAAAGAAAGAAACACATCCCAGATCACTTCACTGAGGGAATTTCCAGACCAACATAAAGAAGCATGGAACTCACGGGAAGCCAGGTGAATTTGCCAAGTTGAGGGGGTGAAGCTGACAGCTCAAGACACCAAGGTGACGAGTTCACAATGCAACACCAGAGCGCAGAAAGCTACATGCAGAGAGGACTGAGGCTCTGCAGAGGGTCTCTCTTGAGTATTAAATGAAATATGGAAACACATTCACCCTTGAGGAAACTGTATGAAACCCAGGGAGAAGTTTTCTGAGAAAACTAGTATCTGAATTAGAGGAATAGTTTTGAAGGCAAAGAATATCAAATATTCCCATCAGCCAGACTAAAAAGCCTGAAAATTCATGATCATTGAGTAGAAAATGGAGAATGGTATTATCTCAGTAATTGAGAATAATTAGTCATTCACTAAATTCTTCTCAGGTACCGCTAAAATGTTGCAAAAACAAGACCCCAGAAAGTCAAGTAATGTTCCAACCCCAGAATGTTCCAAGTAACCTGAGTCCCAGAACAAAGTTTAGGAACATTTGTAGGAACACAAAATTATCTATTACCCAAAAAGGTAAAATTTGCCTTCAGTCAGAGACTGTCTGGTATGCAAAGAAACAGACAAACAAAACTTGTGATGAGAAAAATAATTAAAATAAAACAGAACAGTATCAGGAGTCAGAATTATCAGACAAAGACACCCACGTACTCATTATAACTATATTTCATATGTTGAAGACATGGATGATATATAGTTACCCAGATCAAATTCTAGAATATGAAAACAAATATATTTTAGAATAAAGATATACTGGCTGAGGATGCCATGAGAGTAAACACTTTGGAAAAAAACATTAATAAAATAGAAGACATAACAATGAAAACTATTTAAAATGAAACATAGAGGGAAGAAAAAGGTATGAGTGAAATCTGGGACGATGCTAAACAAACAAATACAGCAGTAATTGGAGATCTGAACAAGAGAAAAGAAAGAGAGATGTAAAAGTTTTGTGACAAAATTACAGAAAAATGCTTTCAAGTTTGATAAAAATTATAATCAAATAAGCTTAATGAATCCCATGTAAAAAATGAAATCAATTATAGCACATAATAATTAAATTGTACAGTTAAATTGCATGATTAATTGAATAATTGTAATGAAAAATGAAAGTGTAAAAAAGATAGCCAGAGATAAAAATATGCTTTACATACAGAGGAACAAATATAAAAGTGACAACAGATATAGAAAATATCCACACAAATGGGCAGTGAAGAAACATCTTTAAAGTATCATAGAGAAATTTGTCAACCTAAAAATATTAAGCAACAAAATATTTTTTAAATATGTAGATTGAATATATTTTCAAGCATAATAAAGCTGAAAAAAATTATGATCACAAGACCTACAGTCTAAAAAAGTGCTTACTATCATGTCATCTGCAAACAGTGAGAGCTTTACTTCTTCCAATCTGGATCTCCTCCTCTCCTGTTATTTGCTCAGTCATGTTTGACTCTGCAACCCCATAGATTGTAGCCCACTAGGCTCCTCTCTCCATGGAATTCTCCAGACAAGAATACCGGAGTGGGTAGCCATTCTCTTCTCAAGGGGATCTTTATGACCCTGGTCACCTGCACTGCAGGCAGATTCTTTGCCATCTGAGTCACCAGGGAAGCCCAATCTGGATAGCTTTAATTTATTTTTCTTCTCTAATTGCCATGGCTAGGACTTCCAAAACTACATTGAATAATAATAGTGAGAATGACCGCCCTTGTCTTGTTCCTGATCTTAGAGGAAATGCTTTGTCTTTCACCAGTGAGCATAATATTTGCTGTGGGTTTGTCCTATATGGCTTTTATTATGTTGAGGTAGGTTCCTTCTATGTCCATTTTCTGGAGAATTTTTATCATAAATCAGTGTTGAATTTTGTCAAAAGCTTTTTCTGCATCTATCAAGATTATCATATTTTTTAACCTCAAAACAACACACATTTATTCTTTTACAATTCTAGAGTTCTGAAGTCTGAAATCAGTTTCACTAGGCCAAAACTAAGGTGCCAGCCTGCTTGTGTTCCTTTGGGAAGCTCTCAGGGGAGAATCCATCTCCTTGGTTATTCTAACAATTAGAGCAGCAGTTCTTACATTTCATAGTTAATGACCGCTTCCTCTAGCTTTAAAGCTAGCAGCATAGCATCTTTAAATCTATTTCATCATAACATCTCTTTTTCCTTTTCTGTCTCTGAAGTCAAATCTCCTCTGCCTCCGTCTTACAGAACTACGGTGATTAACTTTAGAACTCACCTGGCTAATATGAGATAAGCTGTTCATCTCAAGGTCCTGAATCACATCTCTAAAATCCCTGTTATCACATGAAGTAACAATCACAGGTTTTGGTGATTAGGACACGGATATCTTGGGGAACTGTTATTTAGCCCACAATATACACCTAAAAATAGTACCTATTGTGTGAAGCAATGATTTTCAAAACAGCCATAAAAGTGAGCATAGAAGAGTCTTTTAGAAACAATTAGATTCTAAGGAGCTGTGCTGCTGCTGCTGCTAAGTCGCTTCAGTCGTGTCCGACTCTGTGTGACCCCATAGACGGCAGCCCACCAGGCTCCCCCGTCCCTGGGATTCTCCAGGCAAGAACACTGGAGTGGGTTGCCATTTCCTTCTCCAATGCATGAAAGTGAAAAGTCAAAGTGAAGTCACTCAGCCCTGTCCGACTCTTCACGACCCCATGGACTGCAGCCTACCAGGCTCCTCTGTCCATGGGATTTTCCAGGCAAGAGTACTGGAGTGGGTTGCCATTGCCTTCTCTGAAGGAGCTGTGCAGAAATCCTTTATTCATATGCCTAAAATATTATGAAACATCTATGCAAAGTGAAGTTTCACAGGAAAACAAAAGATGTTGACAGATTTACTTTTTTTAGGTTGTTGATAAATTTTGTCTTTCAGAAGCCCTCTGAACAATATTGTTTTATTTTTTAATTTACTTTTTTCATTTGAGGAAAATTGATCTATAATGTTACTGGTTTCTGCTGTACAGTGTACTACAGAACAGTTCAGCTGTAGCTACACACATCTTCCCTCCCTCTGGAGCCTCCCTCCCCTCCCCTGCCCCACCCCTCTAGGTCATCACAGAGCACCAGATGCCCTGTGTTATATAGCAACTTCCTGCTAGCTGTCCATTTTATAAGTGCATATATGCCAAGGCTACTTTCTCAGTTCCCACCCTCATCTTCTCTCACTGTGTCCACATGTCCTTTCTCTACATCTCCAGTTCTTCTCTGTAATTAGCTCCATCAATACCATTTTTCTAGACTCTCTCTCTCTCTCTCTCTCTATATATATATATATATATATATATGATATTTGTTTTTCTATTTTTGACTTGCTTCACTCTGTATTACAGGTTCTAGGTTCATCCACTTCACTACCACTGATTCACATTTGTTTGCTTTAATGGGGACTGGAATGCAAAAGGATGAAGCCAAGAGATACCTAGAGTAACAGGCAAGTTTGGCATTGGAGTACAAATGAAGCAGGGCAGAGGCTAACAGAATTCTGCCAAGAGTTGTGTATTCACACAAGTCATAGCAAACATACTTTTTCAGCAACACAAGACATGACTTTACACTGGACATCACTAAATGATGTCATGTTGCAGTCCATAGGGTCTCAAAGAGTTGGACCCAACTTAGTGACTGAAAAACAGCAACAACAACCCTAAAATATGAGATATAGCTGGGCAACACACATGAATTTATGCTGGTCAGATTATTAGATGACACCACCCTTATGGCAGAAAGTGAAGAAGAACTAAAGAGCCTCTTGATGAAAGTGAAAGAGGAGAGTGAAAAAGTTGGCTTAAAGCTCAACATTCAGAAAATGAAGATCATGGCGTCTGGTCCCATCACTTCATGGCAAACAGATGGGGAAACAGTGGAAACAGTGGCTGACTTTATTTTTCTGGACTCCAAATCACTGCAGATGGTGACTGCAGCCATGAAATTAAAAGACGCTTACTCCTTGGAAGGAAAGTTATGACCAACCTAGATAGCATATTCAAAAGCAGAGACATTACTTTGCCAACAAAGATCTGTCTAGTCAAGACTATGGTTTTTCCAGTGGTCACATATGAATGTGAGAGTCAGACTATAAAGAAAGCTGAGTGGTGAAGAATTGATGCTTTTGAACTGTGGTGTTGGATAAGACTCTTGAGAGTCTCTTGGCCTGCAAGGAGATCCAACCAGTCCATCCTAAAGGAGACCAGTCCTGGGTGTTCATTGGAAGGACTGATGCTGAAGTTGAAACTCTAATACTTTGGGCACCTGATGCGAAGAAATAACTCACTTGAAAAGACCCTGATGCTGGGAAAGATTGAGAGCGGGAGGAGAAGGTGATGACAGAGGATGAGATAGTTGGATGGCATCACCGACTCAATGGACATGAGTTTGGGTGGATTCCGGGAATTGGTGATGGACAGGGAGGTGTGGCGTGCTGCAGTCCATGGAGTTGCAGAGTCAAACACGACTGAGTGACTGGAGTGACTGAACTGTCTGACTGACTATTAGAATATTCTTTAAAATTACTTAACACAAAAGCATCATGGACATCCTTGAATTCTTTGAAGATTCATAAAACAATAGAACATGCCCAATTACTTCTTCCATTCACAAGTAGATGCTATATGTTCCACCACTGTCTTTTATTTATTGCTGTTGTTTAGTTGGGAAGTCTTGTCTGACTCTTGTGAGCCCATGGACTAGATGTGGCAAAACTGAGTATTGTGTAGAGGCTAAAAATCTATGTGGGTTAAAATTCTAGTTCTGTCAGTTACCAGTTGAGTGAACTTAAGCAACTTTATATCTGTGAAACTGAAGCTGTGTCTCTTGGGTATTTATTTCTTATGAGGTTTGAATGAGACTCTGTAGTTCTCAGGTTTTTGTTGTTATTTCTCATATGGTTTGAATGAGTACATACATTGCTGACACAAATTATATAGAAATGTCAGCCTATATGAATTCTTTATATCTTTACTATCATCATTTCAAAATCTTATTCTTAAATTTTTCCCCTTTGATTTACAATTATGATTTTTTTTTCAGTCATATGTATTTCTATATTTGTTTTAAGACTACCAGTGCAGTTAGCTGTTTAGGGCCCTTTTTATCACAGCCGGTAATGATTCTCACTAGTAACTGTGGTATATTTTCTGATCTTACTCTTAATGACATCTGTTACTATTAATCATACCATATTTCTTGAAGGTCTATCGTCATCCATGACATCATCTTATGTTCTTCTTCTCCTCTAATTTCCAGTCATTTTAGTACAATCATCTACTGATAAGTATCTTTCAGAATTATACACATAGATTTTTACTATTTTTATACTCTAATGGTGGATGTATTTTCATCCATGTCTTCAGATAATGATTCTCAAGACTTGCATCATTAAGTAGACTTTTTTATTCCATGAGTCAGAGGTGTTTCAGCTTTCTTGTAGATCAGTAACCAACTGCATGATTCTCAGATGCTTTAAACATATCTTTACTCAAAACAAAATTTTCCTCCTCCAGAATTACATGTATATATCATACTAATTATTCAGTTATCCAAAATAAAGTTTGTTAGATTACCGTCTTTTCTTCAAATTCCAAATAATTTATAAACAAGTCCTAATTCCTTCATACCCTTCTGGTCTCATTTTCTGTTTACTGAAACAATGTTGCTCAATCCCTAACCATCTCAAACAGAACCAACCATCTCATCCTCTGTCACACCCTTCTCCTGCCCTCAATCTTTCCAAGAATCAGGGTCTTTTCCAGTGAGTCTGCTCTTTGTATCAAGTGGCCAAATATTGGAGTTTCAGCTTCAGCATCAGTCCTTCCAAAGAATATTCAGATTGATTCTAATCCATTTTGTAGATTATAAAAGGAAGCAGTAAACATTATCCTAGGGTTGTTTTATCCTCTTGCTATTAAATGACAACTAGGCTTCAAAATATAGATGATTTATTTTGTAAAGTAGTCCCTAGACATGATTCCCACATGACTATATACAATTCTCTTCCTCAATTTCAAGGCATTTCTCTTTGGTTGCTTCTTCCTTTGTGTAGGTTTGCTAAGGCGATTCTAGCTGATCAAGAAAGCATGTGACAGCTTTTCCGCTTTATTCTCTGTCTCTTTGTGTCTACTTGGGACCAAAGCTTTTATTTCTGTACACATATTAAAAAAAAATCCTTTCTGTATATATACCATTAAGCTACTGCCTACAGTTTCAATCCCTATAAAGCTCTGATGTAGTTAACTTGGCTAAGAGTAGAAGTAGAGATTCCTTTTTCCAGGCATTTGTATTTAATACATAAATTACTATTTCAAAGAATTAAACATTTGTGCTAGTGCTAGACAGTACATGAACTTGGGGATGAATTGAACCCAGCAGTTTTTCAGATGCACATAATCTATTGGTTTTACTTTAGGTTTAGCTGTATATTCAGTTCTAAAAATATGATACTTAAAACAGAGCTCCTTACTTTGTAAGTGAAAGTACTTAAGCATGGATATGAATATAACCTATATAATGATAAAATAGTATGAACATAATTTTAAGTATTTTACAGCTTCTGTTCTTGATGGTGTACAAGAAGCAATGTGTGCACATGAGACAAATGTAAGCTCAATACTAGTGCATAGAAAAATGTTTAAAATAGTGCCTGATACTCAATGAACATTTGTCAAACCAATAAATGGATGATAAAGTAGCAGATGGAACACTATGTTGGACAAATCCATCTGAAATGGTACTAAAAGTGCAAGGGTGATTGCTATTGGCTCTGAATCATGTCTTTTGGAGGTTGAAAAAAGCCAGGGCTATTTCCTGAGGTGACAAAATATAACATTAACTATCACGTTTTAGAGTATTTTCATGAAACTGCTGTCCTCTCTTTTTCCATATGCACCTTTATATCTATGCATGTATTCACTTCATGAATAATTAAAACTATTACTGCTTGCAAACTCTTTCCAGGTCAGTTAAATCCAAAAATTATTGAATTACATATTAAAATCAGTTTTATTTTACTTCTTATTTTATCAATAAAGGTGATATTTTCTGTTTCCTTTAATTTTTAATGCTATTAAATTACTCAATTTCAAATAATTTTTAATGAAACTGAATCATATGTTAATTCAGAATTTATAACATTAGTCTTTTATATAGATTTTATGTTTTCATGTTCACGTCTACTCATTATTATAATTTATATAAAATGTCTGAACTAATTCTTGATACAGGTATTCAGAAGAATGTAGTTTTTCTCTTGCATCAAAAGGTTCTACTCTGGTCTTATTAATTTTTTTTCCTTCTTCCTGTTTTGAAATACTTTTACCATTTCTATTTTAAAACCCCTTTTACATTGCTTTATTATACATAATTCATGGAGTATATTGTAAGTTTTAATTTAATTTAACTGATTAAATTGGGAGAGGGGGCAGAAAAGTAGGTACTGACAAAGTCTTTATTTTTGCCTCATTGATAGACAGATTTTTAGATAGCTCTAACGATCCTAGATTTCTATTATTACAACTCTTATGCAATCCCATTCCCTTAAGAGTGGACAGGATCTAGTGACTTGCTTTTAACTAAAAAAATATAGAAAGCAAAACTAAAAGAGCATAGCAATACTAAACCTATCAAGGTAGCAAGAATGTATAAGAAAGGGAAAATTACAATAAGAAAGGCAAATATATAAGAGAACTGAAGATCATTAAAAATTAGTTGGCAACTAGATCAGAAATACTCCAAAAACTTGTAAAAGCAATTATGACTACAATTAATATCAAAAGAATAATAATTAAAATTAAAAATAGGAATACTAGTCACAAAATGTGAGAGAGATGAGTAAAAAAAGTAGATCTTTTAAAATGTGTTTGAATTTATATGACTATCAGTATAAAGCAGGTAAATATAGCTATTGGTTGATGTACCTATAAACCAAAGTAACCACAAATCAAAAACACACAATATATTTAGAGAAATCAAAAAGAAAATAACTCTAGCATAATACAAAATAAACCACTAAACCACAAAAGGAAAAACAAAATGAAGACACGAACAAGAAAAACTACAAAATCAACTGGAAAACAAGATTTAAAATATCAGTAAGTACAAACTTATCAAAAATTACTGTAAATCCCAGTGAAGTAAATGATCAAATCAAAATCCATGGAGTGGCAAAATGAATAAAAAATAAGAACCTACAATATGCTGCCTACAAGAGACTCACTTTAGGGTGAAAGACACACAAAGATTCTAAGTAAGTGGATGGAAAAAGACATTTCGTGTAAATGGAAACAAGGAGAAAGCAAGGATAGCAATACTCGTATCAGACAAAACAAGCTTTAAAACAAAGTTGATAAAGACAAGGAACAGTATATAATGATAAAGAGATCAATAACAGAAGGGAATATTTCACTCATTAACGTATATGTATCCAATATATGGGGCTTCTCCGGTGGCTCAGACGGTAAAGCTCCTCTGCCTGCAATGCTGGAGACCTGGGTTCGATACCTGGGTCAGGAAGACCCCCTGCAGAAGGATATGGCAACCCACTTCAGTACTCTTGCCTGGAAAATTCCATGGACAGAGGAGCCTGGTGGGCTACAGTCCATGGGGTCGCAGAGTCAGACAGGACTGAGCGACTGAACTGAAACTGTACCTAAGTGAAACACGGACAGCCATCTAGGTACAGAACGCTTGTCCTTTGCTTGTTCACCCTCAGGACTGTAGCTGTCTGGGGGCTGGGGTGCCGCTGCCCAGCGTCATGAGGGTATTGCCAACCTGCGAAAAGATCAAAATTCAAAATTTAAGAGTATAGCTGGGGGTTGTGGAGAATGTCAAAGCCATTTTTGAGAAAAATGCTGAGCCATCTACCCAAAGCCACATGGATATCTGGTTGATCTACACGCATGTCAGACAGCAGGAAGTCTGGGATAACTTTGAGAGGGCCATTCATCTGAGCCTGGCCCCCAGGCGAATGAAATTCTTCTTCAAGAGCTACCTGGGCTGTGCAACACAGACCCAAAAAGGATGTATGCGCACGCAATAAAGGCAAGGGCCCTGGAATAGGTGAGGCTAAGAGCTTCTCATGGAGGACTAGAAGACCGCTGGCTCTGAGGGTACTGGCAGCAGAGGGCAACCCGGGCGACCCTCAGGGCCTGGGCGGTTGAAAAACTGTATGGCCTGAGGATTCTATTGAACTGCTGTTTTTTCAGCAGCATCCGTGGGGGTAATCCTGTCAAGATAAAAAAGAATTTGAGATTTCTTATTTAAAAAAATAAAAAAAGAGTAAAGTTTCTACTGAATGCTATCCCTTTCGAACTATTATAAAGCCAAAACATTTTTAGTCTATAGTATCAAGGCAACATGGGTACTGTGGAGAGTAAGCGCTTTGCCAAGTGTTACTAGCTCCTTTCACAACTTAAAAACAAATTGATCCCTCATTTATTATGTTACACAATGTAATTTATGGGCACAGAATTGGAAATCATGTTTATTTGTTTTTTCAATGAAGACTTGACAAGTAAGTGGCTGTGGTTCTGGCAAGTCACTTAAATGCTGTTGCTTATGATACTGTAAATGTTGAAGAGAGGCGTCCATTGTACAAAGGGTGCATGGTGACAGATGGATAAATGGTAAAGGAGCAACACAATTAGTCCAGGGAAGAAAAATGGCATGTAAGAACAAAACACTCTAATGCTATCATTTGAAATTGCAAAGGAAGAGTAATAATAAATTTCAGTGTTTTTACCTTTCAGAGGATCCTTCTTTTTATTAAGCTGTCAGAGACAAACGGAGAGAGTTGTTCCAGGCTACAATGAGGAAAGGTGGAAGTAAATTTCCTCCAGACTGGATTTCAATTTTCATTTGGTAAAATAAAAGGACTGAACTCTTTTAGAGATGGTTAGGGAAAAATGTGACTAACATTCTTCCTCCTTAAAAGTAGTCACTTTGCATTTGAACTACAGGGAAGCTCATTAGTTCAACTCATTACAGCTCGACTCTGCACCAAATTGGTTTTAAAAAAAAAAAATGCACCATCGAGAGCGAACTCCAGTTTCCCTACACTTTCTTGTAAAAGAATACTTTATAATTGCAAATTACCGCATATGCTGTGCTGTTTCAGAATTATGAATGAATGTGTACACAACAGGAATGTTCAACACACACACAAATGCACAGATGATTTATACTTAGATGGTGAAGTGTGAAAAGGTAGGTTAAAAAGAAATACTTTAAGATTGCATCAGAGGTCCTTGAAAAAAGAGAACAGCAAAATACTTCTACTCATACATAGAAGAATGTAGTATTCAACCCTGATCCAGTTTCCTGTGTATGCCACAGAAGCAGTTTTGGTCTTTCACAAAAATGGTTCAGTGAAATTCCAAATTTAATATGAACGTCAATATAAGTAAGCAAATGACCATTTGTATGTGATATGCCATTCAATTTGTGAAAATCAAAACCAGCAGTGAGCTCAACGATTACAAGTCACCTTTATCTATGTCCCCTTAAGTGCAGATTTTGATGCTGATGTTCATTTTGTGAATTCATAAAAAATGTATGCGATGAGTGAGAGACAGAGAGAGAATGAGAGGGAATTGATATAGACAAAAAATAAAGTGATTTAAACATTCTTTCCTCACTTTTTTTTCTGCTCATTTCACAGCTCTGGCACACATCTATAGCATTTTTAGACTTCCATTCAGCCCAGGTGCACTCAATCACTTTATCAAATCTGTCCTCCCAAAAGCTCTCGGAGAATACATTTACAAGTTAGAAAGAATATAAATCCACATGTCACCTTTCCTAGGGAATAAGTACTTCATCACAGAAGACTTTGAACCTCATAAGATAAATTATTGGCACCAGCTAAGGGAGACTAAGGGGAAAAAAATCAGAGTAGTTATAAAATGCCATGTAATTCACTGCATTTAAAATAGAGAACTGCATCCTCTAAGTATGATTGGTAAATGGAGTGCAGGTCAACTTTAATATCTATAAACATCTGTAAATCTCATTTAACAATTATGTATATAACAGTTCTTGAGGTGGTTTGGAGAAAGTAAGAAGGCAGAAGACATAATCCATTTCCTTTAAATGTGGCTTGGACAATCAAATGGATAGACATAAACTATTTTAAACTCTAAGGAATGTATAACAACGAACAGTTGATTTATTACTGAATTTCTCTCTTTAGCTCACATATGAGATTTTCCATGTGTTAGAATATCTAATTTTTTAAGTGTCTAGGCATGTAAGACCTTTAAGAACTATTTTTGCATACTGTGTTTAAAATGGAAAACTTCTTGAGGATTACAATAAAAATAATGACTATCTAGAAGCATTTGATAGCCTCTAGTAATGTGATAAATCATAATGTGAATAAATAAAAACAGAAACAAATTATTTTCCTTTGATGGAAAAGGACAGTTCAAGCACTTTGTATTAGGAAATCACAAGTGGAAACAGCCCAGCTGCTTTCTGTTCTGCAGCATTATGGGAAGGATTCTAAAGTATTGCGAGTAAAAAAACACACTTAATAAAATTCCAATATAAACTCTAGAACTTATTAAATATAAGCTCTTTGAGCTTTAGCTCCTCAACTATAAAATTGGTAAGCGTTATTACAGTTAGAAGTAATTAAGATAATCTATGCTAAACTGCTTCACTTTTTGAATTTAATTCTAAATATGTGCTTGGTTATTAGAAATGTATTTGTAACACAAAAAGTGACTGTGAAAATGATTTTGTTTTGGCTATCAGATAATTTTAATATTAACTTTTGACATATGGCAGATGAAATCAAACCTCCTGTATATTTGAATTTTAATGGAAAAGTGAAGAAACATAAAGCTTTGTTTTAAACAGGAATTAAAAATTACATTCAAAAGCTAGATCTTACCTCCTACCTCTTGAATTCTTCCTCTGAATCTCTCAGTGTGCCATCCAGATTGAAGAAGATGAAGAATGAACTTGTCTTAGAAACTCTCTGCATATTTTCTAGCCAATAAATACACAAACTTTGTTGCTGTTGGTGGTGGTGGTAGAATGTGGATGTACGTAAGCATATGTGATGGAAAAATCTGTGAAGAATGAAGCCCCTGGATTTATGGTCCTCATTTTTCCCTTCTGGATCCTATAATGTCAGTAACTTGTGTGAATGGGTCAAGATTAAAAAGTCCTCTTGCAAATAACTGCAAATTTCCTTAGCCACTCTGTCCCAGGAGCTCAACTGTGGCTTTATTCCCACCTCTGCTTGTGGGTAATCCACAGGAATTTGCTCCTGAGGCTGCCGTGGAGGCTGGGGGTCTATCCCACCAAGGACCAGACATGGAGGTAGTGCAGCAACGTGGACTGTATGGACCCTGGCAGTGCCAGGTATGTAGGGAAGCAGCCCCAGGTACAAGAGATATGGTCCTATTAGGGCTTTTTCTAGCATTCTCCATCTCTGCCCCCATGAGGACCAATTGTGGAGGTGGTGTGGTTGCTTGGATTGCAGGGATCCTGGAGGTACCCGTTATGCAGGGATCATGGTGCCAGGTACACAGGGAAGCTGGCAGTCACAGGCACAAGAGAAATGGTGCTTTTAGGGTTTTTCCTAGCCTCTGGCAGCTCTGCCCCAGTGAGGACCAGTTGTGGAGGCGATGCTGTTGCTCGGATCGTGGGGACCCTGACGGTGCTGGTTATGCAGGGAATCCTGCAGCCACAGGCACAGGAGGCATGATGCTTTTAGGATTTTTTCTAGCCTCTGGCAGCTCTGCCCCAGCGAGGACCAATTGTGGAGGTGGTGTGGTTGCTTGGATTGTGGGGACCGTGACAACACCCACTGCACAGGGAAGCTGGTGGCCAAGGGCGCAGAAGATCTGGCACTGTCAGAACCTTTTTTTAGTGTCTGACGGCTGGCATCCCTGGCTGGTCCTTTGGTCCTTCTCTGTTGATCAGTGCATCAGGTGCTCAAACCCCACCCCCTCGGGCTGCGTTTCTTCTCTATTGTTTAGCACACAGGGCACCCAAAAGGCCATCATCTCTGGGGTCTTCTCTATTAAGTGCCAGCACTGGTGTGTGGGGAGAGAGAGCAGTGAGTGTTCCCCCCACTGCGTGCGACTCAGCAGTAGCACGCTGCCTCCATGGCTGCCTCGCTTTCCTCCAGAGGCATTCTTCACCACAAACTCAAAAGAGAGAGATAACAACTAGAAATATGAAAATCACAAGAGAAAAAAAATCTCATGAAAGCAAGCATAGAGTAAAGGTAATATAGTTCAACCACTTATGAAGTTAGTAAAACGATTAAAAAACAAAAGTAGTAAAATCATCCACATCCACAGTAAGTGGCTGAGGGATGTAAATAGGGATATAAAAGGATGTAAGCAAAAAGATGAAAAATATGATTTCAAGACCATTAAACATTGTGGGGAATGGGCAGTAAAAATACAGGGCTATTAGCATAAATTCAAACTTAAAAGATCATCAACCTAAAATAAATAAATTTATGTATTTATAACCATTGTTAAATATGAACCTCAAAGTAACCACAAAAGACAAATCTATAATAGATAATCTATATTTTTCAAAAATGGGAAAGGAATACAAAATAATACTAAAATAATCATCAAACCACAAGGGAAGAGAGCCAAAAAAGAAAGGAGCAAAAAACAACTACATAAACAACCCCAAAGCAATGAAAAAAAATGGCAATAAGTACTTACCTATCAAGAACTATTTTACATGTAAATAGAGTTTCAATCAAAAATGCCGACTGGCTGAATGGATACACACATGTATATATATACTGTCTATGATACTCAGTTCAGTGTTAAAGATACATACAGACTGAAAATGAAGGGATGGAAAAAGGTTTTCCATGAAAATGAATATGAAACGAAATCTGGGATAGCAACATTTATATTGGAAAAAATTGACTTAAAGACTGTAACAAGAGGCAAGAAAGAACTTTATATAATGATAAAGAAATTGCTCCAAGAAGATGTAAAACTTGTAAACATATATGCACCTAAATATATAAAGCAAATATTAACAAATGTAAAGGAAGAAACTGACAGGAGCACAATACCAAGAGATGATTTTAAACCAGTTACATCAATGGAGAGATCATGCAGACTGGAAAATCAGCTAAACCACCACCATCATATACATTCACGTGCTCTCCTAAGGCAGATTGTTGTTAATCAGCAAGGCTTTCATCCACAGTTACCATATTAAGGAAATCAATCATGCATTCAGCTGCAAGAGCCACCTTCCAAGAAGGCAGCTTGCACTGGGTCTAATATGCTGAATGTCCTCAGACGACATGAAGTAACATAGATATAATAGGCAGATACACTTTATAGAACCATATGCATATATTTTGAAACATAATTAAACTTAAGATCTTAACACAGTTGTAAACGTTATATTCCATATAATCAAAAGTCCTTTATATCCCAACATTCACAGAACACTATGAGTGGAGCAAGTTTAGATTGCTTTACTACATTTAACAGATACATTTCAATGAAGATAATAAATATTATCCAACTTATTTATAATTTTATTATCTATTATTTGCATTGATCATTTTTTCCTACTACGTAGTGAAGATAAGGAAAACATTGCAGAAAAGTAAAACATTGTGTCCTTTATTCTACCATGAAGAATCATACCCACACCTTACTTAAGTACCGTACCACCTGCACTGTCAAAAACGAAAAAATAGTTGCTTTGTAAAGAAACATATTTACAAGAGTATTTATTTCCTAAATATTATTTTATTTGGAGACACATGTTTTGGTCTCAAACTCTACCTAAATTAAAATGTTTATTTCAATCATTATGACAAAACAAATGTTTTTCTGGCCCAGTCTAAATGTACAAATGTTCTTGCAAATGTTCCCTAGGCCAGCTGCTACTAACACTTCTTTGTAAACTTTCTTTACTAGAAATTTTGCCCCTACTGGTTGTCTATTTGAAGACATTTGTAAAATGTTTATCTTAGAATATTGTACACATTTTCAAATGCATAATATTCTTTATAGTATTTATATGTACATTTACATTTTCATATTCATGGCTCCTATTGAGTAGGAGATGAAATTATTTAAAAACAAAATGTAAGGAAGCTATTATGCTGATCAGTTCCATAAAAAGAAATAAAAATAAAAATTGAATAAGATCATTTGCTTGATTAAGAGCAGTAAGAAGACTAGTGTTTAAAATCATGATATACCATATCCTGTAGGAGTTGACAATCTATGTAGCTATGTCAGAACTTGTTCATATATATTTTGAACCATTAAACCTAATATAAAAGAAAGAGATTTAATAAGGCAATTAGATACTTACAAATACTTCGGAATGGCTAAAAATGAAGGCTCCAGGCTGGCCTTCCTGGATTGATTACCAGAATAGCAGCACAGAACTAGCTTTCCAAGGAAACTCATATCTTTTCTTTAATCCAAAAGCCAGAAATATAGAAGCTGCAACCTCAATTACTCATTTCAACTCTATCAGGATCCAGGAATCAGGAAATCTAACTACAGTCTGCAGGATAAAAATTTCTCAGTCTTGGCATTGCAAAAAAGATTTACCTCTAATGACCACTAAGCTGGGGATTGAACACTGGATTCCCTGTTACCACTGCTTCTGAAATACCTCTTGCATCCATGATAATGCTTGCAAATAAAAACAATGATATCTCTTAATCATTTCTACCTTTTACATCTCAAGTTGTTATGCATGGTGGAAATAGGACAGAATATAAACTGTAAAGACACCGAGGAATTATAGACCTATATGCAGGTCAGGAAGCAACAGCTAGACCTGGACATGGAACAACAGACTGGTTCCAAATAGGAAAAGGAGTACGTCAGGGCTGTATATTGTCACCCTGCTTATTTAACTTCTATTCAGAGTACATCATGAGAAACGCTGGGCTGGAAGAAGCACAAGCTGGAATCAAGATTGCTGGGAGAAATATCAATAACCTCAGATATGTAGATGACACCACCCTTATGGCAGAGAGTGAAGAGGAACTAAAAAGCCTCTTGTTGAAAGTGAAAGAGGAGAGTGAAAAAGTTGGCTTAAAGCTCAATATTCAGAAAACAAAGATCATGGCATCTGGTCCCATCACTTCATGGGAAATAGATGGGGAAACAGTGGAAACAGTGTCAGACTTTATTTTTCTGGGCTCCAAAATCACTGCAGATGGTGACTGCAGCCATGAAATTCAAAGACGCTTACTCCTTGGAAGGAAAGTTATGACCAACCTAGATAGCATATTCAAAAGCAGAGACATTACTTTGCCAACAAAGGTCCATATAGTCAAGGCTATGGTTTTTCCTGTGGTCATGTATGGATGTGAGAGTTGGACTGTGAAGAAGGCTGAGCGCCGAAGAATTGATGCTTTTGGACTGTGGTGTTGGAGAAGACTCTTAGGAGTCCCTTGGACTGCAAGGAGATCCAACCAGTCCATTCTGAAGGAGATCAGCCCTGGCATTTCTTTGGAAGGAATGATGCTGAAGCTGAAACTCCAGTACTTTGGCCACCTCATGCAAAGAGTTGACTCATTGGAAAAGACTCTGATGCTGGGGGGGATTGGGGAAGGAGGAGAAGGGGACGACAGAGGATGAGATGGCTGGATGGCATCACTGACTTGATGGACGTGAGTCTGGGTGAACTCCAGCAGTTGGTGATGGATAGGGAGGCCTGGTGTGTTGCGGTTCATGGGGTCGCAAAGAGTCGGACACACCTGAATGACTGAACTGAACTGATGAAATGTCTCAAACATAAGCTCAAACAGCTTGCACAATTTGTAACTACTATTCTTTACATAGACCTTTTACTGGAATAAAGCTGTACTGATTATGGTACCTGCAACTATGCTGTTTGTTAATTTACTTGTTTTCTATGAATGAAATAAAAGTTGACTGATTATGTTATTCACCTAACCACCTTGAATCAGGATCATGTAAACTCTTCAATTCTGCCTTAAAATAGTCATACAGCCATTCCACACAGCACTGATGACAACATGCAGCTAGGTCTTATACAGCAGGAAACAGTAGATATCCTACATAGTTCAAAACATTCACACCAGATGGTTGGACAGCAGCCTCTCAAAACCAAGAGCGCGACCTCACTGAAGTATTCAGGGATTCCAGTCGTCTGTACCACTTTGTGATATTCTTTTCAAGTACAAAGACAAGTTTTTGTTGCTCATGATGGTTTAGTCAATAAGTCGTGTCTGACTGTTGTGACTCCATGGACTGTAGCCTGCCAGGCTCCTCTGCCCCTGGTATCTCCAGGCAAGAATACTGGAGTCGGCTGCCTTTTCCTTCCCCGGGGGATCTTTCCAAACCAAGAATCAAACCTGGGTATCTTTCTTGGCAGGCAGATTCTTTACCAACTTGAGTTATGAGGGAAGCCCTACTTGGTGCTCATATCCTCTTCAATTAAAACACAATCCGTACTTCCCAGGCCTTGATATATACTTCGTGTGTTATTGAAGAATACCTATTTATCAAAGAACTCATAAACCTATCATCTTTGAGTGTGACCCAGAGCATAAGAAGATTTTCTACCTGATTCAGTCTTCTTTGTGGGAAAGTCTAACTCTCTGTTTTTATGACCCAGATGATTCAGTGATACTTGTTGAGTCTGTGAAAATCAAGATACTCCATGGAGACTGCTTAAAAGCCTGAAAAAGAATCCCATTCTTACTTAAAAAAAAAAAAAAAATTGTCCTTTTGGCAAATCCTTCTCTCATGTTAATCAACTGCTCTTGGTTTGCTGCTGGGTAGTAATAGATTTGAAAAATTGACTCAGTACTCCATGTGACCAAAATACCTGAACTCCTATTAAAAAATAAATACCAACAGACCCATGTTAATATTTGCATATACTCAGCTGCATTTCAGCATATAATGGAAGAATATATGTATATAAGTTTGAATAGAGTAGGCACTAAGGGTTCAATTAGGTTGCTAATGCTGTTGTTTAGCATTTCTAATATACCTGATTCTGCTACCTACCACTTCTTTTTTTACAGGAAACCATTAGAGACCAGTTAATTCAGATTTGTAAGTATTACTACATGACTTGTGGGAAAATTAACAATATGGTGCCAGTCAGGCTCTCTCACCCCACGCTCTCACGCCCTCTCACCCCATGTTCTGTAAACAATGACTTTGCATGGTTGTGTAATGACTGAGATCACCTGCTGCACTGCACATGCGCGTCATGAAGGACTCACTTGGTCACTGACTGCTTTGTGCAGTTCGCCTATATGAGCTTTGCCATGAAAGCCCTGGCTGCTGCTGCACTGGGGCTACACTGAAGCGACATCATAGTTATGTTATATGAGGTTACGTTATGGCTACATTATGGCTGTGTTATGTTATGGCTGCTGCTCTGGCTGCTGCATCAGCTAGGGGAGAGACTGTGTGCCAGGAGAGACTGTCCTGTGCCAGCCAGGAGAGACTAAATGTGTCTACATTTCCTACAGCTCCTCAGGTCTTCTTCCAGCCTACTAGCTTGCACCTTGCCTATCCTGGTTTCAGCAAACAGTGTGAACAGCAAGACAACTGGTATCATGAACAGGATCAGCTATACAATTGGTGTAGTTGGCAGGATATCCAGCAGATAAGGGAGTGGGGATCCTCATTGAGAGAGAGAGAGAAAAAAAAAAAAAAAAACCATCTGATGTCCTGCAGTGTACGTGGAAGTTCTGGAGTGGGCTGCTTTGAAATCTGAATTGGAATGGGACCCTGCATCCCTTGTGGTGACCTCATGGCGTGACTCTCATCCCTCCTTTGAAAGGGATACATTGTCATTATCTGTCCCATATTCTCTAAAGAGAGCAGGGAAGATGGCAGAGTAGAAGGATGTGCGCTCATCTTCTCCTGTGAGAACTCCAAAATTACAATTCACTGCTGAACAGCCATCAACAAAAGAATGTTGGATTCCACCAAAAAAAGATACTTCATGTCCAAGGGCAAAGGAGAAGCCCCAGCAAGACAGTAGGAGGGGCAAAATCATGTTTAGAATCAAGCCCCATAGCCACCAGAAACACTCGGAGGGCTCAAACAAATTTTGTGTGCACCAGGACCCAGAGACCTCACAGAGACTGAGCCAGACCTGCCTTTGAGTGTTGAGTGTCTCCTGAGGAGGTAGAGATGAGCAGTGGCCTGCCACAGGGGCAGGGGCTCTGTGTGTAGCAGACCTGGGTCACACAGCATGGGGCATAAGTCCTATTGGGAAATCGCCATTAACTCCACCATAGAGTCACCGAGCAGACAATCCACAAACTGGAGAAGAACTATACCAAATAAATTCTCAGTCTCATGCTGTTAAGAAAGTTAAGAAAGGACTTTTGTGTCCCTGATTTCTTGTTTGTAGAATATAGGTTTCATTGAGCCTGCTTGAACTTCCCTGAGTTCCAAAGGGTAGATTCAAACAATTCTTGATCAGGGAAGGGAGGGGATGCAGAAATGGGTGCAATCAAGAGGTGGTACAGCTTTGAGGCAAGGCCCTCATTCTTACTCAAGGAATATGCACAATGACACCTTTGAGCTCTTCTGCAGAGCTGGGCTCTCATCCACTTGGAGGAGGGTAACTTCAGGCTGAACACAAGATTTCTGGAGCAACACCCTACTACCGTACCACCAATTAATCAGAAGAAAGTCATACACTCCAAAGCCCTTACCCCAGTTTTGCCGTCCTGTTCTGGGTACCGGTGATGACCACCCTGGTAGGCCTCCTGTTTGCTTCCTGTCTGCTTCATCTCTGATGTGTCCAACAGTTTCAGGCTAAATTGATGTTACTGTGGGGGGTAGGGGGGGTGAATGCTGGTTTCAGGCACAGAATACCTTGACTTAGATCAGGTAGAGAGAGACTTCTGCTCTCTTAGTCAGGACAATACCCATGCCCAGATGGAAGAAGTTACAGAAGAAAGACACTTCCACCCCAATTCCCAAGGTGTATCTTGAGTATGAAGTCTCTCGGGGAGGGTTAAGTTGTTAAGGGAAACATGCTGAATGAAACCACCCACCCTGGCCAGGCACCATAGTAATCATTCACATGAGTTATTTTACAACAGAAGGTCCTGGGAAGGAACACGGAAATAACAAGCCACCGCCAACTGGAAGAATTTGGAAAAGGTCAAAAGGAGACCCCAGGTGTCCTACCACATCTAAGAATCTTTCTCGCTGGCATCATCTTGGCTGAGTAATGCCTGCACCACCAAGAAGGACCCTGAGTCCATGATTGGCCAGAGAAAATCTGGAAACTAATCCCATCACCATAAAACCCGAGACTGCAAGCCACAAGGCAGAGAAGTTCTCCTGCGTTCCCTTATCCTCCTGCCCTCCACCAGAGGGCCCCTTCCCAGTAAAATCTCTTGCTTTGGCAGCAGGTGTGTCTCCTCAGACAATTCATTTCTGAGTATTGGAGCTCACTCTGGGGTCCTGGAAGGGGTCCCCTTCCTCCAACAGATATTCCATTTCCACTCACCTACTGAAAGACATCTTGGTTACTGCCAAGGTTTTGACCATTAGGAAAAAACTGCTGTAAATGTCTTGTGGAGACTTTTGTGTGAAAAACTTTTCAACTTCTTTGAGTAAATGCCAAAGAATATGGTTATTGGATTGTATGGCAAGAATATACTTAGTTTTATAAGAAATCACCAAAGTATCTTCCATGCTCCCCCAAAAGTATCTGTAACATTTTGCACTCTCATTATAAATGAATGAGAGTTCCTGTTGTTCCTATCTCTGCCATCATTTAGTATGGTCAGTGTTCTAGATTTTGGCCATTCTAATAGTAGTATTTCACTATTGTTTTATTTCCCTGATGGCATATGACACAGAACACTGTTCACATGCTTATTTGCAATCTCTATACATAATGGATGGAGAAGGCAACGGCACCCCACTCCAGTACTCTTGCCTGGAAAATCCCATGGATGGAGGAACCTGGTAGGCTGCAGTCCATGGGGTTGCTAAGAGTTGGACAGGACTGAGTGACTTCACTTTCACTTTTCAATTTCATGCATTGGAGAAGGAAATGGCAACCCACTCCAGTGTTCTTGCCTGGAGAATCTCAGGGACGGCGGAGCCTGGTGGGCTGCCATCTCTGGGGTTGCACAGAGTCGGACACAACTGAAGCGACTTAGCAGCAGCATACATAATGGATAGAAATAAAGACTAAAGTGGTTATTGACAGAGGTTGGGGTGTAGGGAAAATGAGGAGATGCCAGTCAACGAGTAAAGTCTTCTAGTCATAAGATGAATAGATTTTGGAGATCCAATATGCACATGGTGACTAACATGTAATTCACAATGTGACGTAACTGAAAGCTATTAAGAGAGTGGATCTTAAATGTTATGACCATACACACCAAAAAATGTTAGCTACGTGAAGGGATGGAGGTGTTAGCTAACCATACTGTGATAATCATTTCACAATATATGCTTACATCAGATCATCATGTTGTACAGTGTAAAATTGCATATATGTCAATAATACATCAATAAATCTGGGAAGAAAAGGTGCTGCATGTCATTACCTGATAAATGTAAGTGAAAACCAAAATGAAGCATCAATGCATCCTTACTAGAATGACTAAAATAAAAGCTTATGATAACTTCAAAAGCTGACAAAGTAGAGAAAGTTGATCACTTATACATTGCTTGAGGATGTAAATGCTACAGCCCCTCTGGCAAATAGCTCATGAGTTTCATTTAAAACAAACAAACAGAAAAAGATCTTAATATAAGACCCAGTAACTGCACTCTTGAACATTTATCCCAGAAAAATGAAACTTGCTTACGCAGAACTTGAACACAAATGTTCCTGTTTTTAATAGCCAAAAACTGGAAACAATCCAAATATCTTCCTATGGGTGAGTGATTATATGAAGTGAAATTCATCTAAACCATGAAATTCTACTTAGCAATTAAAAAAGAAAAAAAAAAACTAGCATAAGCCCTGAAAAGTTGTTTTTATTTTTGTAAAGCAAGTGTTTGAGTTCAGCTTTGATTGTTTGAGGCATCCACTTCAAAGAGGCATCTATTTCAAAGAGAACTATCTTGAAAACACACATTTCCAGCCCCATGACTAGATAAAGAGCCAGGCTGTCCCTCCCCCGCACCCCAGCCCAGGCTCGTTTGTTTTAGACAGCTGGTCATTTAGGTTGTTTGTCTTTTTTACCCCACACTTTAAAAAGTGAACTCATGAAACACTAGGCCACCAGTTTCAATCCCGATAAAACAAAACCCCAGGAGAGGTGCTTCAAGATGGAGTTGTGGGAAGATTCTGAACTCTTTTCCTCCCATGGACGCAGCAGATCTGTAGCAACAGACTGAGCAACTCTATTTTAAAAAGCTCTGAGAACGAGCTGGACCGTCCCATTACAAAAAGGATAAAGAGGGCATGTTAAAATGAGAGGAGAGGTAGAGACCTAGTCTCTCCCCAAACTCCACTCCTGGTTCAGGGACCCACAATTGGGATGGGGGATCATCAAAACAGAACATCTCCCTCAGGAGTAAAGGGTTGAAGCCCCACACCAGATGCTTCAGCATTTGAGACACAGACCAAAGAGACAAGCTCCTAAAAGCTGGCTTTGAAAGCAATGGGACATATGCTGAGGATATTTAAAGAGCTGTAGAAAACAGAGATACTGATTATAAAAGGGTCCATGCATAACCTTAACCTCATTCACCCTGGGACCTAGCACAAAAACAACACTTTGAACAGTGCCTCGGCCTTCTGTGAAGGAGATTCACTTGCTAATCTTAAAGCACCTGCCAGAGGTTCGGGGGTCTGTTGAAACTCCCTCCGGGTACGGAAGCGCTGGAGGGTGCCGTTTGTGCGTTCACACTCTCTACATTGCCAGCACAGCACCGTGAATGCTACCTTTGCAGCCTCCCTTCATCTCGCTAGACCTGCTTGCCCTGCCCCGCAGCTGGACCCCACCAAGCCTGCCCTGCCTGGCGTTCCCCAAAAAGCTATAACCCAAAGAACTAGTTAAGGGATACAAACACAGTGATGCGATATATGAAATCAAAAGCATAAGATGTAGGAGGAAGGAGTAAAAACACAAAGTTTTAGAATGTGTTTAAATGTAACTTGATAACAAAATATAGCATACGTATCTATATATACAAATCTGTGTAGCATATATACATATGTGTGTGTGTGTATATATATGTGTGTATATATATATATATATATATATATATATATATACTGCTTAGTTGTTACAGTTCTATCTGACCCTGTGTAACCCCATAGTCTGTATTCCACCAGGCTCCTCTGTCCGTGGGGATTCTCCAGGCAAGAATACTGGACTGGGTTGCCATGACCTCCTCCAGGGGATCTTCCCAACCCAGGGATTGAACCCAGGTCTCTCACATTGCAGGTAGATTCTTTACTGTCTGAGCCACCAGGGAAGCCCAAGAATACTGGAGTGCATAGCCTATCCCTTCTCTAGGGAATCTTCCCAACTCAGAAATCAAACCGGGGTCTCCTGCATTGCAGGGGGATTTTTTACCAGCTGGACTACCAGGGAAGCTTGTGTGTGTGTGTGTGTGTGTGTATATATATATATGTAAGCTAATACATGTGAGTCTTATAGTAACCACAAAGCAATAACCTAAGTAGATGCACAAAAATAAGAATAGAATCTAAATATAACAATAAATTTCTCAAACCACAAGGGAAGAGGACAAGAGAAGAAAAGAGAAACAGAAACTACAAAGCAGCCAGAAAACAAAGAACAAAGTGGCAGTAACTACATAAAGTTTCCAGAATTATTTTAAATGTAAATGGACTAAAATCTCTAATCAAAAGACACAGAGTGACTGAGTGGATAAAAACCAAAAACAACACCTATCTATAGAGATTCACTTCAGATGTAAGGACAAATGCAAATTAAAAATGAAGGGCTTGAAAAAGAGGTTTCCTCCAAATAGAAACCAAAATAATACTGGGGTAGCAATACTTATATCAGAAAAATATAGACTTTAAAACAAATACTGTAGTAAAGACAAAGATGTGCACTGAATAATGATAAAGAGATCAATTCAAGAAGAATATATAACATTTGTAAATATTTATGCCACCAACATAGGAGCATCTAAATATACAAAGCAAATATTAATAGACCTAATGGAAGATGTTGATACAAAGATAGTAAGAGACTTTGATACTTCCTTATACCAATGAGTAGGTTATCCAGACAGAAATCAATAAAGAAACATCAGCCTTAAATGACAGGTTAAACTAATAGATTTTAACACTCCCCTCCCATATATATATATATATATATATATATATATATATATATAGGCAAAATATTCTATCTAAAGCAGAAGCATACACATGCCTCTCAAGGTGAGTATGAAACATTCTCTGGGATAAATCGTCTTAAGTCACAAAGAAGTCCCAATTTTAAGAAGATTGAACTAATATCAAGCATCTTTCTAACCACAATGGTATGAAGATGGAAATTATTCACCAAAAGAAAACTAAATTAGCACAAATATTTGGAGATTAAACAATGTGCTACTAAACAACAAATGAGTCAACTAAGAAATTTAAAAAATAAATTAAAAATACATTGAGGCAAATGAAAATGGAAATGCAACTTACTAAAATCTATGGGATACAAGAAGAGTAGTTCTAAGGTGGAAGTTCATATTGATACAAGCCTATCTCAGTAAACAAGAGAGTTTCAAATAAACTATTTAACTGTACACCCAAAGAAACTGAACAAATAAAACACTAAGTTAGCAGATGGAAAATAATTATGAAGATAAGCATAGAAATAAAATAAATAAAACTAAAAACAAAATAGAAAAGACCAATGAGACTACATCAAACAAGAGCTTTTGCATAGTGGAGAAAACAAACTATCAACCTATCAATTAAATAAAAAGACCATCTACTGAATGGGAAAAAAAATATTTGCAAAGGATGTATCACATGAGGAGTTAATATAAAAAAATACAAAAACTCATACAACTTAACATTAAAAAAAATAATTTAAAAATGAGCAGAGGATCTGAATAGACATTTTTCCAAAGACGGCATATAGGTGGTGAATAGACTCATGAATATATGTTCAGTATCACTTATCATCACGGAAATGCAAATCAAAACTACAATGAGATACTGCATAGCACTTGTCAGAGTGGAAAAAGACAACAAATAGCAATCGTTAGCAAGGATGTGGAGAAAAGGCAAGCCTCATGAACTATTGGTAGGAAGTAAATTGGTGCAGCCACTGTGGAAAACAATACAGGCAATTCTCAAAAAAATTAACAATAGAACTACCATGTGATTAATCACTCAGTCATGTCTGACTTTGCAACCCCATGGATTGCAGCTCGCCAGGTTTCTCTGTCGTTGGGAATTCTCCAGGCAAGAATACTGGAGTGGGTTGCTATGCCCTCCTACAGAGGATATTCCCAACCCAAGGATCAAACCCAGGTCTCCCTTACTGCAGACAGATTCTTTACTAACTGAGGCACCAGAGAAGCCAAGAACTACCATATAATCCAGTAATTCACTCCTGGGTATTTATCTAAAGAAAACAAAAACTCTAATAAGAAAGAATATATACACCCTTATTTTCATTGCAATATTATTTGCAATAGCCAAGATATGGAAGCAATCTAGATGCTCATCAAGAGATGAATGGATATATATATATATATATATATATATACACACATATATGATATTTTTATATCTGATGTGATATATCTGATATATATATATATAAGATGTGACATATATATGTATATAATGGAATCAGATCAGATCAGATCAGATCAGTCGCTCAGTCGTGTCCGACTCTTTGTGACCCCATGAATCACAGCACGCCAGGCCTCCCTGTCCATCACCAACTCCCGGAGTTCACTCAGACTCATGTCCATCGAGTCAGTGATGCCATCCAGCCATCTCATCCTCTGTCGTCTCCTTCTCCTCCTGCCCTCAATCCCTCCCAGCATCAGAGTCTTTTCCAATGAGTCAACTCTTCACATGAGGTGGCCAAAGTACTGGAGTTTCAGCTTTAGCATCATTCCTTCCAAAGAAATCCCAGGGCTGATCTCCTTTAGAATGGACTGGTTGGATCTCCTTGCAGTCCAAGGGACTCTCAAGAGTCTTCTCCAACACCACAGTTCAAAAGATTCCTTAAAAAACTGGAAATAGAACTGCCTTATGATCCAGCAATCCCACTGCTGGGCATACACACTGAGGAAGCCAGAAGGGAAAGAGACACGTGTACCCCAATGTTCATCGCAGCACTGTTTATAATAGTCAGGACATGGAAGCAACCTAGATGTCCATCAGCAGATGAATGGATAAGAAAGCTGTGGTACATATACACAATGGAGTATTACTCAGCCATTAAAAAGAATACATTTGAATCAGTTCTAATGAGGTGGATGAAACTGGAGCCTATTATACAGAGTGAAGTAAGCCAGAAAGAAAAACACCAATACAGTATACTAACGCATATATATGGAATTTAGAAAGATGGTAACAATAACCCTGTATATGAGACAGCAAAAGAGACACTGATGTATAGAACAGTCTTATGGACTCTGTTGGAGAGGAAGAGGGTGGGAAGATTTGGGAGAATGGCATTGAAACATGTATAATATCATGTATGAAACAAGTCGCCAGTCCAGGTTCAATGCACGATGCTGGATGCCTGGGGCTGGTGCACTGGGATGACCCAGAGGGATGGTATGGGGAGGGAGGAGGGTTCAGGATGGGGAACTCATGTATACCTGTGGTGGATTCATTTCGATATTTGGCAAAACTAATACAATATTGTAAAGTTTAAAAATAAAATAAAATTAAAAAAAAGTGTAGTACGTATTAAAAAATTTTAAAAATTTAACAAAAAGCATCAGTTAGTCATTAAAAGAATTAAATCTTGCCATTTATAACAACATGGATGGACCCAGAGGGTGTTAAGTGAAATAAGTTTGACAGAGAAAAACAAATACTGTATGATTTCACTTATATGTGAAATCTAGATAACAAAAATCAACAGCTGTAACTAAATAGAAACAGAGTCACAGATACAGAGAACAAAGAGATAATTGCCATAGAGAAGGGAGATAGGGTGACAAAGAACTAAGTGACAGTGATAAAGCAGTAACACTTTCAGGAGCAAAATAATAGAGTCAGAAGTTTGACATGTATGTTGTGGGAAATACAATCAAAAGCTATGAAATATCTTTGTATGGTGACATACAATAATGAGATTTATCATGGTGATTATTTTGAAAGATACAGAAGTGTCAAACAACTCTCTTGTGACACAGGAACTGACATAGTATTATAGGTCAATTAGTTCAAAAACAAAACAAACAAACATGTTAAAAAGAAGACAATACATTTGCAGTTACCACAGGTAAGGGGTGGGGTAATTGGAAGGCAGTCGAAAAATACAAGTAAGTACTATGGATGTAGAGTACAACATGCTAAATGTAATTAAAACTGAGGTATTTTTTATATATATATATATATATATATATATATATATATGTTGTTAATGGTGTAAATCCTGAGAGCTCTAATCACAAGGAAAATACTTTTTTCTATTTCTTTAATTTTGTATCTATATGATGGCTTAGCCACTAAATTTATTGCTGAAATCATTTCAGTTCAGTTCAGTCGCTCAGTCATGTCCGACTCTTTGCAACCCCATAAATTGCAGCACGCCAGGCCTCTCTGTCCATCACCAACTCCCGGAGTTCACCCAAACTCATGTCCATCCAGTTGGTGATGCCGTCCAGCCATCTCATCCTCTGTCGTCCCCTTCTCCTCCTGCCCCCAATCCCTCCCAGCATCAGAGTCTTTTCCAATGAGTCAACTCTTTACATGAGGTGGCCAAAGTACTGGAGTTTAAGCTTTAGCATCGTTCCTTCCAAAGAATACCCAGGACTGATCTCCTTTAGAATGGATTGGTTGGATCTCCTTGCAGTCCAAGGGACTTTCAAGAGTCTTCTCCAACACCACAGTTCAAAAGCATCAATTCTTCGGTGCTCAGCTTTCTTCACAGTCCAAATCATTTCATGATATGTATATAAGTCAAATCATTATTCTGTATATCTTCAACTTATATAGTGCTATATGTCAATTATATCTCAACAAAACTGGAAGAAAAAAAGAAAATAATCAATTAAACTTAAGGATAGCTCTTTAAAGAATCAAATAAAATGGACAACAGTTATACTCATTAAGAAAAATAAATAAAAAACAAAAAATAATAGTTATAAATAATATAACAGAGAAGCACAAAGAATCATGAGACTACTATGTGCAATTATACACCAACAAATTAGACAATCTAGAAAAAATGTATAAAGCTAAGAAACATACAATACTCCAAGACTGTACAATGAATAAATAGAAATCTGCATAAAGCAATTGCTACAAGGAGATTAAATCAGTAATCCAAATAGTCCCCAGCAAATCAAAGTACAGGTCCAGAAAGCTTTACTTGTGAGTGTTACTAAACATTCAAATAAGATTTAATACTATCATTCTCAAAGTCTCTGAAAATATAAAATGAAGGGAACACACCCAAGCACATTTTAAAGGCCATCATTGCCCTAATACCAAAACCTGACAAAGATATCACACATACACACACACACACACAAAGAAAATTAAAGGCCAATATTCTTTATAAAATGGCTTCCTCAGTGGCTCAGTGGTAAAGAATCTGTCTGCAATGCAGGAGACACAGGTTCAAATTCCTGGGTTGGGAAGATCCCATGGGGAAGGAAATGGCAACCCACTCCAGTATTTTTCCTGGGAAATCCCATGGACAGAGGAGGCTGGCGGGCTACAGTCCATGGGGCCCCAAAAGAGTTGGACATAAAACAATAATGACATCCCCGAGAAACATAAATGCAAAAGTCCTCAACAAAATGTGAGCAAAATGATTTTAACAGTATATTAAAATAATCGAAGATTATGAACAAGTGGTCTTTATTTCAGGGATTCAAGAATGGCTTAATATATACAAATTAATCAATGTGATATACCACATTAACAAAATGTAGGAAAAAATCATATAATTATTTAAATATGTTCAGAAAAAGTATTCAGTATCCATTTATGATTTAAAAAAAAAAAAAAACCTTTCAGCAAAGTGCATGCAGATGGAATGCACCTTGACATACTAAAGGCCATGTATGACAAGCCTAAAGTTAACCTCATACTTAAAGATGAAAAGCTGAGAGCTTTTATTTTGAGATCAGGACCAAGACAAGAATGTCAAACTCACCATTTTTATTCAACATAGCGTTAGAAGTTCTCACTAGAACAATTAGGCAGGGGAAAAGTCATCCAAATTAAAAAGAAGTAAATTTGTCATGATTTGCAGATGACATGATACTATACATAGAAAACCCTAAAGAGTACACACACACACACACACACACACACACAAACTGTTAGAACTAACAAACAAATTCAGTAAAGTTGCAGAGAACAAAATTAAGATGCAAAAATCTGTTATATTTTTACACAACAAGAATTAATATCAAAAAAGGAAATAAAAGAATCCCATTTACAATTGCATCAAAAAATAATAAAATACCTAGGAACAGATTTAACCAAAGAGGTAAAAGACCTGTATACTAAAAATTATTGCTGAAGAAAATTGAAGAAGACACAACAAATAAGACATTTATTGTTCAAGGATTGAAAAATAATACTGTTATAATGTCCATGTTACCCAAAGCAGACTATAGCTTCAATGCAACCCCTATCAAATTTCCAATGGCATTTTTTCACAGAAATAGAATAAACTAACCCCATAATTGCATGGAATCATCAAAGACTCCAAATAATCAAAGCAATCTTGCGAAAGAAGAGCTAAGCTGAAAATATCGTGCTTTCTGATCTTACACAATTCTACAAAGCTACAGTAATCAAAAGCATGATATTGGCATAAAAACTGACAGATAGATCAACAGAATAGAACAGAAAGCCCAGAAATAAACACACACATATTTGGCTAATTAATTTATAAGAAAGGAGTCAAGACTATATAACAGGAAAAGGGTAGTCTCCTCCATAAATGGTGTTGAGAAAATCAGAAAGCCACACGCAAAAGAATGCAACCTTATAGTTAATTACAGAAGAATTAACTCAAAATGAGTGAAAGGCTTGAAAGTAAGACCACAAACCATAAAATTCCAGATGAAAACATTGATGGTAAAATTTTATATGTTGATCTTAGCAATATTTGTTTGCATCTGACTCTAAAAGTAATCACATCAAAAATAAAAATAAGCAAATGAGACTATCAAACTAAAAAGCTCTGTACAGAGAAGAAAACTATCTACAAAATATAAAGTCAGTCTATTAAATGGGAGAAGGTTATTTGCAAGTCAGATATTTGATAAGAGGTTAATATCCAAAATATGTAAAAAACTCAAACTCAGTAACAAAAAAAAATCCAATTTTTAAAAAAGACAAAATTCTGTAAAGCAATCATCCTTCAATAAAAATATAAATTAAAAAGAAAAAAAAAAAGAGAGAATTTGAATAGGGATTTACCCAAAGAAAACATATAGATGGCCAACAGGCACATAGAAAGATGCCCAACATTAATCCTCAGGGAAATGAAAACTCAAAATCACAGTGAGATATTACCTTGCACCTTTTAAAATGGCTGTTATCAAAAAAATATACAATGACATGTGGAAAAGGGTGTGGAGAAATGGAATCCCGCAAACTGTAAATTGATACAGCTGCGATGGAAAACAATATGGAGGTTCTCAAAAAATTAAAAATAATGCATCCATATTATCTAGTAATTCCACTTCTGGATATTTGTCAGAAGAAAACAATAATTCAAATAGATGTATGCACACCAATGCTCACTGCAGAAATATTTACAAAATCAAGATACGGAAGCAACTTAAGTGTCAGCTGATGGATGAAAGGATGAAGAAAATGTGGTATATTGACACAATGGAATATTATTTAGCCATAAATAGGAATTAAATCTTGCCATTTGCATCAACATAGATGGACTTTAAGGATATTATGCTAAGTGAAATGGGTCAAACAAAGAATGGCAAATACATCATTTCACATATATGTGGAAGCAGATAAAAAAACAAACCAAACAAAACTCTAGACATAGAAAACAGATTGGTGGTTGCCAAGGGGAATATGACTGTAGAGTGGGGAAAATAGGTGAAAGGCAGCAAGAGGTACAACCTTCCAATCATAAAACACATGTCTTGCAGTTGGAATAATAACTATAGATAATAAACTGCATTGCATAATTTGTAACTTTGTACGGTGTTAGGCAGAAACTAGACTTACAGCGATCACATCACAGTCTATGTAAATACCTAATCATTTTGTTGTAGACCTGAAACTAATACATATAAATTATACTTCAATTAAAAGAAAACATGACGTATAACTGCAGGTATTTCTACCTTGAAGAAAATGGCTTCACTTGAAAAAAAGAAAAAAGGGCAAAACCCCAAGCCCACACTTTTATTTTCTTTCCACAACCTTATTTTATATTCTGTGTACTTCCCAAGACTGGTAAGTAAAAAAATCATATCTCTTTCAATGTTTTCTGATATTTATTTCTGAGGTTGTCTTGCAATCATAAGACGACTCTTAAGGCCAAGTCCATTCACACCACTGATTATTTACAGGCTGAGACTGGCTTACCACAGAATAGAGTACTGAGATAAAAAACAACTTGCATGAACTTTAAGGGAATTATGCTGATTTGAAAAAAGCCAGTTTCAAACTGCTACTTACTGTATGATTCTATCTATGTAGCATCTATGAAAGGACAAAATCATAGCAGTGGAAACAGGTTAGTGGCTGCCAGCATTTGGGATGGGGTCAGTGGGATTGGTTGTAACTGGGTAGAGCAAGGGAGCCTTGTGGTGACGGCACGTTCTACATCTTATTTGCGGTAGTGGTTACTCTAAACTACACGTGTGATAAAACTTCAAAGACATATACATGACTTGATTGTGCTTGGGCTGCTATAACAAAAATACCATAGACTGAGTGGCTTAAACAACACCAATATATTTGTCACTGTTTTTGACTCTGGGAAGTCCAAAATCAAGGCACCTGTAGATTTACTGTTTAGTGAAAGCCTGCTTCCTGGTTCATCAACAACCATCTTTTTGCTGTGTCCTCACACAGTGGAAGCCTCCCAGGTGGCTCAGTGGTAAACTACTCACCTGCCCATGCAGGAGATGTGGGTTCAACTCCTGGGTCAGGAAGATCCCCTGGAGAAAGAAATGGCAACCCACTCCAGTATTCTTGCCTGGGAAATCCCATGAACAGAGGAGCTACAGTCCATGGGACAGTTCATCGGACACAACTGAGCAATTGAGCACACACACATGCATGCAGTGGAAAGGGTGTGAAGCTCTCTGGGGTTTCTACCAGTTCCATTCATGAAAACAGAGCCTTCATGACCTGATCACCTCCCAAAGCTTTCACTCCAAACACTACAGTACTAGAGATTAGGTTTCAGCATATGAAGTTTTAAGGAACTCAAACATCCCTTCATGTGCATATGACATATACATCCTGTTCTACACATAACAGCATACACACACTCACTCTAATCTGTGTATGTAGGACTGGAAAAATATGAAAAATTTCTGTGAATTTTACTAATGTCAATTTCCTGGTTCTGATATTGTATTATACTTATGCAAGATGTTAACACTGGGGAAGACTGTGAAGTATGCTTGGGACCTCCTTGTACATTTCTTTGCAACTTTCTATGAAACTTTCTATGAAATACACACACACACACACACACTGGACATTCTTCTAGGTTTTAAGACAACAGAGAATATTGTTATCCTATAGACTAAAAAGCTTCTTGATGAAAGTGAAAGAAGAGAGTGAAAAAGTTGGCTTAAATCAACATTCAGAAAACGAAGATCATGGCATCTTGTCCCATCACTTCATGGGAAATAGATGGGGAAACAGTGGAAACAGTGTCAGACTTTATTTTTCTGCGCTCCAAAATCACTGCACATGGTGATTGCCTCCATGAAATTAAGACGCTTACTCCTTGGAAGGAAAGTTATGACCAACCTAGATAACATATTAAAAAGCAGAGATATTACTTTGCCAACAAAGGTCCATCTAGTCAAGGCTATGGTTTTTCCAGTAGTCATGTATGGATGTGAGAGTTGGACTACGAAGAAAGCTGAGCACCAAAGAATTGATGCTTTTGGACTGTGGTGTTGGAGAAGACTCTTGAGAGTCCCTTGGACTGCAAGGAGATCCAACCAGTCCATCCTACATGAATCCAGTCCTGGGTGTTCATTAGAAGGACTGATGCTGAGGCTGAAACTCCCATCCTTTGGCCACCTCATGCAAAAAGGTGACTCATTGGAAAAGACCCTGAGGCAGGGAGGGATTAGGGGCAGGAGGAGAAGGGAACGACAGAGGATGAGATGGCTGGATGGCATCACTGACTCAATGCACATGAGTTTGGGTGAACTCCGGGAGTTGGTGATAGACAGGAAGGCCTGGGGTGCTGCAGTTCATGGGGTCGCAAAGAGTCGGACACGACTGAGCGACTGAACTGAACTGAACTGAACTGATAGATGATTCATGGCTTATTTTCTCTTGAGTAACTTTAACTTTTTATTTGAAAATAATTACAGATTCACAGAAAGTTGCAAGAAAATGTACATAGGAGCCTCATGCATACTTGCATAAGGGTAGTAATACTTAGAAATATAGAAACTGTTCTTGAATTCCTTACCAAAAAGTCTATCAATATTAAAAGCAGACAATATAACTTTAAATTCATTCTATCAATTTACACATATCTAACATGTTCAGAATGGTTTTAATTTTTATTGTCCATTTCTAATTTGTAATGGATATGCAGTTAGAGCTTTGCAAATGGGTTTCAAGCTATTAATGATTGACACATTAAATTCTTAATTGTTAGAGTAACCAAAGTACAATGTATGATAAGGATGCAAAAGTGAATGTCATTTGTATAAAACAAGTGCAATAGCAGAAGAAAATCTTGATTACATTAACAGTGAGGAGAAGACTCAAACCCTTCATGTGGTCCCAATTTCCAAACTTAGATGTGATACTGATTTTTGCACTTTGTTGAACTAAAACTTACTGTCACAGACTTTTTTTTTCCCATTTTGGGAGACATTTTAAGATAAAAAAAGTTGGGCTTCATTTTATCTTAATTCACCAGATGAAATCTTTGTCATTCTGTCTTTCATTCTACTCCCTCTCCTCTACCTCTTTCCTCTCTTTAATAGACTAGGTTTCACTTCAGGCACAGAAGAATCAATACAAGACTAAATACGGTATACTGCTACCCATCAAGGACTAGATGAAGTCTATAAAATGTCTTCCACTTTGAGTAAAGTCAGTAAAACCTGCCCTTTTGTTTCATAACCTTTTAGCTAGTCAAAAGTTCATTTTGTTGGAAATAAAAGAGTATTGGACACACAGGTTCTGACTCAGTTATAAAAGTAATAGAGATCCCTCAAAGCAGTGGCTTAAATATGACTAGCATTTCTTTCTCAGGTAGAAGAAGTATATAAGCAAACTGTGCAGACTAGTTTGGTATTTCCAGGAACACATCAGGGACCAGCCTTCCTCCTGGTTCACACCTCTGCAAACTCTAGGGTGTAGCTTTGATTCCTACAACAAAAGAGAGCTGATGGCTCCAGCTCTCAGTTACATTGCTGGCAACAGCCTGGAAAAAAGCTGTACCAACTCATTTCAAGAGCCCCTCAGAAGTCCTACATAGGACTTTCATTCTTATCTTAAAGATAATAACTTAGTCAGCTAGTTATTTCACAGGAAGCTGGAAATGTTTCCTTTTGAAAAGGAGGCAGTGTGCCAATTGAAAGTTGGAGTTCTCTGAATTTCAGGGAGGAAATGTAGAATGGACAAATAAATATCCCTGCTTTAGGTGCCGTGAAGTTGACTCCAGCTTGCAAATTTGTCACTGAACAGGAACGTATTGAATAGCAATTCAAAGCAATAATTAATTACTGATCTGCTATGTTTGTATTGTCAAATGCTTAGGGACATCTACAAATGCGGAGTAAATAATTTGCAAATCAAATATTGGATAAGGGGCTTTATCCAAAATATATAAATAAATCTTACAACTCAACAACAAAAAGACAAATGACACAATTTTAAAATGGGCAAAGGATAAAAATAGACATTTGTCCAAGGAAGCTATACAAATGGCCAATAAGTATTTTAAAAATTATTAATAGTTTTCATCATGTAAATGAAAATCAAAACTACAATCTGGTCCAACTTTATATACACTGGGATGGCTATAATCAAGACAGACAACAGTAAATGTTGGTGAGAATGTAGAGAAATGGAAACTCATAAATTGCTGTTGAGATTGCAAAATGGTTGCACACTTTGGAAACCAGTCTACAGTTTCTAAAAATGTAAATGTTATAATTATTACATGAATCAGCAATTCCACTTCTAGTTAAATACCCAAGATAAATCAAAACAAATCTCCACACAGATATTTGCATATTAATATGTGTACTGACTTTATTCAAAATAGCCAAAAAGTTGAAACACCCCAAATATCCACTAATAGTGGAATGGATAAATCAAATATGGTATATCCATGCAATAGAATAGTATTTGACCAAATGAAAGAAATACTAACACAGTTGACCCTGTGTACCCGTGGGTAATTAGTTCCAGGATCCCCCACAGACACCAAAATCCCTGGATGGTCAAATCTGTTATGTAAAATAACATAGTACAATCATTCCTCTATATCCACAGGTTTTGAATTCTCAGTCTCAAATAACTGCAGACAAAAACTTTGACCCAAGATTGGTCAAATCCAAGGATATGAAGCCTGTGGATATGGAAGGCCAACAGCATATTTATTTAAAAATAGCAATGAGTAAGTCACTAAGTCACGTATGACTCTTGTGATCCCATGGACTGTAGCCTGCCAGGCTCCTCTGTCTGTGGGATTTTCCAGGCAAGAATACTGGAGTAGGTTGCTATTTGGACCTGGGTGATTCAAATTCGTATTGTTCAAAGGTGAAGTATATATGCTAAAATATATGCAAATCTTCAAAACATTATGCTAAGTGAAAAAGCAAGTCACAAAATAGATATTCACTGATGTGAAACAGTCAGAATAGGCAAATCTATAGATACAGAATGTAGATTTGTGATTGCCAGAAGATGAGGAAAAAGTTAAACAGGAAGTGATTGCTAAGGGGTTCTAGGGAGAACATAAAAATATTCTGGAGTTAGGGAATAACTAACTGAATGAGAATGCACATCATTGAAAATATACTAAATTTAAAAATATTAATGGTTGAATTTTATGATATGTAAATTATATCTGTGTGTATCTATATACATATTTATATATATCTATATATCATATACACATGTATATATATACACATATATATCTTATGAAATTATATATATAAATTATCTCTACTAAAATTGATGGTAAAAATAAAATGCAGGGCTTCCCTGGTGGTCCAGTGCAGGGGGCCCAGGTTCCATCCCTGGTCAGGAAACTATTATTAGATTCCACATACCACAGTGGAGTTCTCATGCTTCAGCTAAAGACTCCACAGCTGCAATTAAGACCTGGCAGAGCTGAATTCAAAAAATAAATAAAATAGTAATAATAATAATAATGCTTAGAAGCAAGTGAGAGCAGTAAGGCAAACCACCATTCTCTGTTCTCAAGAATATTATAATTTTATGTGGACTAGGTAGGTGAGTAAATAAATAATATTTTGTTTCACACTCTAAAACTGTCATTACAAATATTAGGCAACCATAAATCCACATGCAAATATTTTGAAGAAATGTGAAAATAATGTCAGTGATACATTTAATTCATATTTATTAGAAAGCATTAACAGAAAAACCTCCTGTTAATTACATAGTCAAATAGAATGTGTGGGATTAAGCCCTTTCCTGTCACTCAAATCTCAGGAAGATTATTTCAGGACTTATTTTAATACATAGCAAATGTCTTTATCTCAAACATGTTCTTTCACTCTCCATTAAATTTTTTATCCAGTATTTAATTCAGTTTATATTTCTACAGCTTTCTGAGACTATGGAGAATGTTTGTTTACCACATTTCACAATAAAATTTCATATACAAAAGTATGATAGACTTCACCTTATAGTTCTATCTTTATATAGAAAATAGACCTTCCCTTGTTGCTAAGTTTAAATTCCTGAAGAAAATAAAAAGAAGAAAAAAATTAAAGGCTGAAGATTTCAAATGTTAGGTTCAAAGCTAACCTGTCAAAACACTTGCCAACTAAAGAATGTCACGTAGCATCTGGTTCTGAGGACTGAGTCAGTAGCTACTGCAGTTGCTAACCTTCAACAGAACCTGAAAGGAATTCAGGGCAAAGAACAGAAATGAGGCATTCTGTCCTCGAGGAGAACTGGCACAAAAAACCTTCAGAGAGGTATGTTCAGAAAATTTTATGAACGTAAATTCTTGAATCCTCTCATACCTAGAAAAATGCTGGAAACTAGGATATCTTTCATTTGTCACCAGCAGCAACCTTCTGCTGAGATGTATCCATGACTGCATGGACCCACTTCACCAAAATCACATGTAAACCGATCTCTCCCTTACCTCTTCAGAGAAGTTTCTCAGAGCTATCTGAGAGGCTATCTCTGGGATGTAGTGGTCAGTAAGACACCTAATAAACTTAACTCAAAGCTTTTTGTATGTGTGTGTGTGTGTGTTTCAGTTGATACATTTATAAACACTTTATATTCATTAAAATGGAACAGCTTCAGAAGATATTTATTTTTTTATTGTTAATGCTTAAAATTAGATACTTTGCTAGATTCTTGGTTAAGAAACCTTGGAATAAATTAATGTTCTTGCTTTTCAAATAGTTTGATTGTTGCTGTTTGGTTGCTAAGTTATCTCTCTTGGTGACCCCATGGAGTGCAGCATACCAGGCTTCCCTGTTCTTCATATCTCCTAGAGTTTGCTCAAAATCATGTCCATTAAGTCTGTGATGCTACCATCTCATTTTCTGTCACCTCTTCCTCTTTTTGCCTTCAGTCTTTCCCAGTATCAGGGTCTATTCCAAAGACTTGGCTCTTCGCATCAACTGGCCAAAGTATCAGAGCATCAGCTTCAGCATCATTCCTTCCAATGAATATTCAGGGTTGATTTCCTTTAGCTTTGACTGGTTTGATCTCCTCACAGTCCAGGGAACTTTCAAGAGTATTCCCCAGTACCTCAATTCGAAAGCATCAATTCTTTGGTACTCAATCTCCCTTATGCTCCAACTCTCACATCCATACATGACTCCTGGGATGGCATAGCTATGACTAAACAGACCTTTGTCAGAAAACTTCATTCTTTAATATGCTCTCTAGGTTTGTCAGAGCTTTCCTTCCAAGGAGCAAGAATCTCATTTCATGGCTGCAGTTACTGTCCACAGTGAATTTGGAGCCCAAGAAAATAAAATCTGACATTGCTTCCACATTTTCTCCTTGTATTTGCTGTAAAGTAATGGGACTGGATGCCAAGATCTTACTTTTTTGAATGTTGAGTTTTAAGCCAGTTCATTTTACTCTCCTCTTTCTCCTTCCTCAAGAGACTCTAGTTCTTCTTCACTTTCTGCTGTTAGAGTGGTATTGTCTGTATGTCTAAGATTGTTGGTATTTCTCCCATCAGTCTTCATTCTAGTTTTGATTCACCCAGCTTGGCATTTCACATGATCTACTCTGCATGTAAGTTAAATAAGCAGGGTGACAACATACAGCCTTGTGCTCCTTTCTTAATTTGGAACGAGTCTACTGTTTCATGTAAGGTTCTAACTGTTGCTTCCCAACCCACATATATGTTTCCCAGGACATAGGTAAGGTGGTCTGGTTTTCCCATAAGAATTTTCCAGATTTTGTTGTGATCTACACAGCCAAAGGCTTTAGCTTAGTCAACGAAGCAGATGCTTTTCTGGAATTTCTTGCTTTCTCTATGATCCACAAATATTGGCGATTTGATCTCTGGTTCCTCTGCTTTTTCTAAACTTAGCTTGTACATCTGGAAGTTCCCAGTTTACGTACTGCAGAAGCCTAGCTTAAAGGATTTTCAGCGTAAATTTACTAGTTTGGGAAACTAGCACTGTTGTGCAGTAGTTTGAAAGTCCTTTGGTATTGCCCTTCTTTGAGATTGCACTTTCTCATTATTGGTTGAGAGAGTGAGGAAAGGCATGCCATTGCAAATCTAGGTAGTACCATTTTAGTTAAAAATGCATTCAGGTGCACAAGCTTCTTTTTTCCGCTGCTAAGATAGTCTGCAGCAGCAACATGCCTTGATTACTCTTCTTTCCTGACACACATCACATTGTATAGCATTATGCACTTCATCAATTGATTAAGCTATTTTTGAACTTGCTGTTTTAGAAATTAGGTATCACATTAAAAATAACCTATTTAATTTATTGTTTTCCTATATGTTTTATGTAGTTTTAAATTTCTTAACAGGAAGTAACACACTTTGAAAGCCAAAGACTTGTACATAACAATTTACTTAATGCGTGGTTCTAAGTGTTTCCTAATTTGTTTATGTAATCAATGATTTTAATTTCAAATGGAATATAACTTAAAAGATGATTTGAGAAGCCTTATTTAAAGGAATTATTAAACTTTGGTGCAAGCTTTAGTAACACAGCAATAACAAAAGAAGAAATTATTTAGCACTAAAAAATAGCTATTTATGAAACTCTGTTCTCAGGCACACAAATTTGTTTACTTCTGCTCTCTTTAACAGTTGAAAAACCGCTTTTTAATCTCTTTCTATTCAGCCTCATCAGTACCCTGCTGGCATGAACTCTAGGCTAACATTCAGTGTGCAATCTCCTCCCAGTCTATCATTTTCTTAATTTGCTCCATTTATAAGTTAAATTTGTGAACCGACCTTTTAAATGAATAACTGCTCTAAAAGGACTTCAAATTATATAACTATTAAATTATCCCCTTCTTTCTTTCTCTTTTAAACTGATAATTTTTATCCTGACATCCCCTCAATGTTCCCTATTATTAAAATGTCCATGCTGTTAACCCAATATTCTTTAGATTTGAATAAATGTACTTTACTCATGTAGCTTGAAGTTTAAGAACATAATATTTATTTTTGTGAAAGGCATATACCGTGAAAATATCAAGTTGAAATCTGTTCCATTTGTTTCCAACCTACCCTTCCATCCTTTGCTCCTACCAGATAGCACCATGTGAATTATGTTCCTCTCAGGCATAACTTCTTGTCATTCTCCAGTTGACCATACTCTTTCAAGCTTTATGCAGAGGCCAGCATTTGCTCAGGTAAACCTTCCTTGAATTTGGGTGGGAACCCTTTTCTAAGTCTTCTTGGTGGTGGTGGTTTAGTCGCTAAGTCGTGTCTGACTCTTGCAATTCCAATGACTGTATCCCGCCAGGCTCCTCTGTCCATGGGATTCTCCAGTGAGAATATTGGAATGGGTTGCCATTTCCTCCTCCAGAGGATCTTCCCGACCCAGGAATCGAACCCAGGTCTCCTGCATTGCAGGCAGATTCTTTACTGACTGAGCTATGAGGAAAACCCTTCTAAGGCTTCTTACTCTAGAAAATGGAGTAATTTTACCTTGTGCATATATCAATGTTTTTCACACAATTTTATGTCATTGTACATTAAGAGAGAGAGGTAGGACAGTTGAATATAGCAATGGAGGATCTGAGAAGGTTTGGAATAAATACCTTGGAGATTGAGAGAGAAAGGTAGCAAAAATCTCAGAAAATGTTTGATTCACCAGGGTTAGGTATAATAATAGCTAAGCTAGGTTAGAGATGATGAATTTGTATCATAAGTCTATAAAATATTATGATTTCCTTAGGCAGTATTGAGCTACAGTAATGATTTGAAAAGTCAGCTACAGAGTACATCTGTTTCCTCCCTGGCCCACGTTGGAGTATAATTGCTTTACAATGTTGTGTTAGTTTCTGCTGTACAACAAAGTGAATCAGCCATACGTATAAATATATCCCCTTCCTCTAGGACCTCCCTGCGACCTACCCCACATCCCACCCATCTAGGTAATCACAGAGCACTGAGCTGAACTCCGTGTCCTATTTGATTTTAGAGATTAAGGGAGAAAAACTGGAAGAGCCTGCAATGTCTTTAAGACCCCAGACATGTCTATAAACTAGGCTGTTGAAATGGAGTCTGGGGTATAGGCTTGAGATTGTGGAGGTCTTTACAGCTATGTTCATAGCTGTGTTTTCCACATGGATATTGAACTATTTCTCTGATCATAGTAGGAATTTCATCAAGAAGTTTACAAATGGTTCCTTATTTGACTCTTAAATACATGAGAAAAATAACCTAAAAACTGGACATAATAATAAAAGAAAGCTTAAGAATTCACTAAAGTTGTTTTATGAATCTCAAAAAAGCAGTGCTCTTAAAATGAAGAAGAATTGGTGTTGACTTAATACCAGAAATAACAGCATTTATCTCCTGCCCTGTGGTATTTAAGAGTGTGAGATGGAGCTGTTTACATTCTAAAAAGTAACAGAGCTCATAGTACTTATGAGAGAGAACAGGGCTTTGGTGGAGGCAAAAGATGAAGCAAATTATTTTGATCCTAAAGACAGAGATGAATTTTTTCAAAATGCAAGGGTTTCCAAAGAATAGCAGGGAGAGATAAGAAAGCCTTCCTCAGTGACCCATGCAAAGAATTGAGGAAAACAATAGAATGGTGAAGACTAGAGATCTCTTCAATAAAATTAGAGATAACAAGGGAATATTTCACAATAAAAGACAGAAATGGTATGGACCTAAGTACAAGCAGAAGATATTAAGAAGAGGTAGCAAGAATACACAGAAGAATAGTACAAAAATGATCTTCATGACCCAGATAATCACGACGGTGTGATCACTCACCTAGAGCCAGACATTCTGGAATGTGAAGTCAAGTGGGTCTTAGGAAGCATCACTACGAACAAAGCTAGTGGAGGTGATGGAACTCCCATTGAGCTCTTTCAAATCCTGAAAGATGATGCTGTGAAAGTGCTGCACTCACTATGCCAGCAAATTTGGAAAACTCAGCAGTGGCCACAGGACAGGAAAAGGTCAGTTTTCATTCCAATCCCAAAGAAAGGCAATGCTAAAGAATGCTCAAACTACCGCACAATTGCACTAATCTCACATGCTGGTAAAGTAATGCTCAAAATTCTCCAAGCCAGGCTTCAGCAATACATGAACCGTGAACTTCCAGATGTTCAAGCTGGTTTTAGAAAAGGCAGAGGAACCAGAGGTCAAATTGCCAACATCCACTGGATCATTGAAAAAGCAAGAGAGTTCCAGAAAAATATCTACTTCTGCATTATTGACTATGCCAAAGCCTTTAATTGTATGGACCACAATAAACTGGAAAATTCTGAAAGAGATGGGAATACCAGACCACCTGACCTGCCTCTGGAGAAATCTGTATGTAGGTTGGGAAGCAACAGTTAGAAATGGACATGAAACAACAGATTGGCTCCAAATCAGGAAAGGAGTAGATCAAGGCTGTATATCGTCACCCTGCTTATTTAACTTATATGCAGAGTACATCATGAGAAACGCTGGGCTGAAAGAAGCACAAGCTGGAATCAAGATTGCTGGGAGAAATATCAATAACCTCAGATAAGCAGATGACACCATTATGGCATAAAGCAAGAAGAACTAAAGAGCCTCTTGATGAAAGTGAAAGAGGAGAGTGAAAAAGTTGGCTTAAATCTCAACATTCAGAAAATTAAGATCATGACATCTGATCCCATCACTTCATGGGAAATAGATGGGGAAACAGTGGAAACAGTGACAGACTTTATTTTCTGGGCTCCAAAGTCACTGCAGATGGTGATTGCAGCCATGAAATTAAAAGACGCTTGCTCCTTGGAAGAAAAGTTATGACCAACCTAGACAGCATATCAAAAAGCAAGGACATCACTTTGCCAACAAAAGTCCATCTAGTAAAAGCTATGGTTTTTCCAGTAGTCACATATGGATGTGAAAATTGGACTATAAAGAAAGCTGAGTGCCTAAGAATTGATGCCTTTGAACTGTGGTATTGGAGAAGACTCTTGAGAGTCACTTGGACTGCAAGGAGATCCAACCAGTCCATTCTGAAGGAGATCAGTCCTGAATATTCATTGGAAGGATTGATGCTGAAGCTGAAATTCCAATACTTTGGCCACCTGATGCGAAGAACTGACTCATCTGAAAAGACCTGGAAGCTGGGAAAGATTGAAGGCGGGAGGAGAAGGGGACAACAGAGGGTGAGATGGTGGGATGGCATCACTGACTCAATGGACATGAGTTTGAGTAAACTCTGGGAGCTGGCGATGGACAAGGAGGTCTGGCATGCTGCGGTTCATGGGGTCGCAAAGAGTTGGACACGACTGAGCAACTGAACTGAACTTCACAAGGGTTTCAGAATATAATGGGGGGAAATTCAATGAGAGGGAAGAAGCACTGACAGTAAAATGGTGAGCATGCACAGAAAGATACTTGATTAGACTAATTTGCATTTTCACCATGGTCCAAAGATTGCAGAGATGGAAAATATTTATGGTAGGATAAAAGTAAAGTTTTTGCTCAGTTTCTTCCCTGATGGCTCAGATAGTAATGAATCCACACGCAATGTGGGAGGCCTGAGTTCAGTTCCTAGGCTGGGAAGATTCCCTGGAGGAGGCATGGCAACCCACTCTGATATTCTTGACTGGAGAATCCCCATGGATAGAAGAGCCTGACAGGCTACAGTCCATGGCGTTGCAAAGAGTCAGATACTATTGTAAGCACAGCACAGCAAAATATATATTGCTAATAATTATTTTTCCTATATCTCTTCGAAAATTTTAGTTGGGAAGAATATTTAGATTCCAATAAACCTACCTTCTGATGAAAAGAGTTAATTAAAATTCATAGGAGAACCCAAGCTCCATAAGGTGGTGAAATTGAAGACAGCTATAGTAGATTAATAGATAATACTTTGCTCAGACTTCCCCAGGTGATTTCTATAGTCATACCTTTACTTCAAAAATGGAAATATACTACCTTTCTATAACTGTGAAGATTTAGGATTACTGGAAAAATTATGTGGTCACTGGACAAAATGCCTTCTGGAATTCTTAACAGGCAAATGGAAAATATTGGATGGTTATCCAAAAGGTCTACTGTGAAGAGAACAACAGAGGTGGCATTTAACCCCTCAGTTCAGTTCAGCAACTCAGTCATGTCCGACTCTTTGCTACCCCATGAACTGCAGCACACCAAGCCTCGCTGTCCATCACCAACTCCCAGAGTTTACTCAAACTCATGTCCATTGAGTCAGTGATGCCATCCAGCCATTTCATCCTCTGTCATCCCCTTCTCCTCCCTCCCTCAATCTTTCCCAGCATCAGGGTCTTTTCAAATGAGTCAGCTCTTCGCGTGAGGTGGCCAAAGTGTTGGAGTTTCAGCTTCAACATCAGTCCTTCCAGTGAACACTCAGGACTGATCTCCATTAGGATGGACTGGTTGGACCTCCTGGCAATCCGAGGGACTCTCAAGAGTCTTCTTCAACACCACAGTTCAAAAGCATCAATGCTTTGGTGCTCAGCTTTCTTTATAACCCTTACAGGGCAGTTTAATTGGAGGGAAATTGCTTTACAATGTTGGGTTGGTTCCTGCCATACTCAAGGCAGCCACAATCCTACATAGATTCGCTTCCTCCTAAACCTCCCTTCCCTCCCCCATCCCAGTCCTCTAGGTCCTCCCCGAGTGCCAGGCTGGGCTCCCTGTGTTATCTATTCCTACTTAATCAGCTATCTATTATACACATGATAGTGTGTATTTGTCAATGCTACTTTCTCCATCAGTAATTCACTCATTTCCTATTACTTTGTTAGTTAATTTTGGATTTTATTTTTAAATATCTAGTACAGCACACTTGCTTTTATAAACGTTTTTTGTATTCAGGATTTCCAAACTCAACATTTTTTTTTTAATCTTCCTAGAAATAAGATGAATAAGAAAGTACATTTGAGTAAGAATATGATGGTTTGGATAAATATCTAATATCATAGAATGCTGGTGGTTTAGTTCCTAAGTCATGTCTGACTTTTGTAACCCCATGAACTGTAGCTTGCCAGTCTCTTCTGTTGATGGGGTTTCCCAACCAAGAATACTGGAGTAGGTTGCCATTTCTTTCTCCAGGAGATTTTCCCAACCCAGGGATTGAGGCTGAGTCTCTTGCATTTTAGGCAGTCTCATTGCAGGCAGATTCTTTGCCAACTGAGCCACCAGGGAAACCCAATATCATAGTACAGTCCTTTTAATGTTGTGATTATGTGTGTTCTGCCTTCTCTTTAAGATGAATTCTATTGGTATACTGTGAACAACTTCACCGGTGGCTCAGAGGTAAAAGAATCCATCTGCCAGTGCAGGAGACACAGGTTCAGTCCCTGGATAGGGAGGATCCCCTGGAGAAGAAAATGCAACCCACTCCAGTACCCTTGCCTAGGAAATCCCATGGACAGAGGAGCCTGGTGAGCTACAGTTCATAGGGTTGCAATAGAGTCAAGCACGACTTAGCAACTAAAACAACAGCAGCTGTCGACAGCATCTGGCATTTTCCATTTTTGGTAATGGTGTGTTGACTGCCTTTCAGATGTATTATTCAACTTTATATATGAGATGAATAAAAGCACCTGTAATGGGAAAACAGACTGGATGATAAGAGAGGCACACGTTCTAGTCCCACTGTGCTAATGACTATGTCAACTTAAAAAAAAATGCAAAATGTGAGAGTTGTGAATTAAGTTTTATTTCAGGCAAAATAAGGACTGCAGCCTGGGAGACAGCACCTGAGACAGCTCTGAGAAACTGTTCCAAGGAGATAGGGGGAAGGTCAGTATATATGTGATTTTGGTGGAGGAGATACACGTGCAATCAGGCACACATTTTCCCAGGTTTCTGCTAGCCCCATGAAGCCTTTGTCAGTCATGAGGAACAGTTGTCCTCAAGAAGGATTTTAGTGCTTTTCTAGATATGGGAAGATACAAGAATTGGGCTCATAAAATTGGATTCTGAAAATAGCTAACTGCTAGAAGACCTGCCCTGCCAGTTTTCCCTGGGCATGGAGTGATTCATTTCTGCTCTCTACCTTGAACTTCTTTCAGTGGGTGTTGAAAACCAGCAGCTGCAGTAGCACATAATTTAATCCTTGTAGAGGTAGATGGCAAGTGCCAATTTGTAATTGACAACTGCATTACTGTTCCACATATGATCTGAATGAGGCTCACATGAATTATAACTTGGAGGATCTGACTTCTGTAAGGCTCTTGAAAGATCATCCTGGCTGATTGCCTTTCCAATAAATGGTTGTTTTCTACTTGATTCTTACCACATAGCCATCTGTTTAACCATTTCTAGTGAAGAGATTACTATTATTTTTATTTTTAAGTTATATACTAACTTAAGGTTATGGAGTCCCATAAAAAGCATTAGTGATATTCATCATTATAGAACACTAAGATTTTAAAAAAGTTTCAGTTCAGTTCAGTTCAGTCGCTCAGTTGTGTCTGACTCTTTGCGTCCCCATGAATCACAGCATGCCAGGCCTCCCTGTCCATCACCAACTCCTGGAGTTCACTGAGACTCACGTCTATCGAGTCAGTGATGCCATCCAGCCATCTCATCCTCTGTTGTCCCCTTCTCCTCTTGCCCTCAATCCCTCCCAGCTTCAGAGTCTTTTCCAATGAGTCAACTCTTCGCATGAGGTGGCCAAAATAGTGGAGTTTTGGCTTCAGCATCATTCCTTCCAAAGAAATCCCAGGGCTGATATCCTTCAGAATGGACTGGTTGGATCTCCTTGCAGTCCAAGGGACTCTCAAGAGTCTTCTTCAACACCACAGTTCAAAAGCATCAATTCTTCGGCACTCAGCCTTCTTCACAGTCCAACTCTCACATTCATACAAGACCACAGGAAAAAACTGTAGCCTTGACTAGATGGACCTTTGTTGGCAAAGTAATATCTCTGCTTTTGAATATGCTATCTAGGTTGGTCATAACTTTCCTGCCAAGGAGTAAGCGTCTTTTAATTTCATGGCTGCAGTCACCACCTGCAGTGATTTTGGAGCGCAGAAAAATAAAGTCTGACACTGTTTCCACTGTTTCCCCATCTATTTCCCATGAAGTGATGGGAGTGGATGCCATGATCTTCATTCTCTGAATGTTGAGCTTTAAGCCAACTTTTTCATTCTCCACTTTCACTTTCATCAAGAGGCTTTTTAGTTCCTCTTCACTTTCTGCCATAAGGGTGGTGTCATCTAAGGTCATCATTTACCACAATTACTATTTCTTTTAACTTTGAGTTAAGTATGTATTTGATAAACAAGCCTTCTATGTTCCCAGGCTGTTCTTGTCTCCATGACATCTCTGTAGCAAATCACTTTGATCCAGTTAGAAAACCACTTACATGTACTCCTAAATTTGTTTTTATTAAGCCTACGTTTGTCAGATAATCAGTTCTCATAAATTATCAAGTGAAGTATATAAAAAGAGAAAACATCAATGTTAAAAAAATGCACAATATTGGATAATCATGGAGGAAGATAATTTAATAGTTCAGGATAGATTGTACACCTAGGAAGGTCAATAACCAATGATAAGGGCAGGCAAACCATCACACCGGTAGATTCAGATAGCAATGGAATAATATTTGGTAATATGAAAAATTTCAGCAAAACTAACAATATATCTAAATAAACATTATAGCTTAAAAGGAACAATTTGCAATATATATCAAATCATGGAGGCAAATATTAGGCTCCAGAATTCAGGAGAAGGAGTCCTATGCCCATGGAGATCTTTTGAAATTTAGGAAAAAAGAAAGTTTTGAAATTTAGGGACAGGTATTAGAATATAGCATAAAAATTTTCAGAAAGTAGATTCATTATAAATATTTTTTGAAATAAATTCGTAAAAAAAAAAAAAGAACACAGTAGTTTAACTGGAGTATAAGGTCAGAGAAAAACTCAGAATAAAAATATGCAATGTGTTAAATTATTTTATTGCTGTATTTGCTGTTCTTTTTTACTCTCTTGTATAAGAAATTATGGTGAATCCATAGGCTGAGGCCAGGTCTGTCTGTGATGGACTTAATTTGATGGATTTAGGAACAAGGAACCAGATTATTACCGAATTGAATTTGCTGATTTTTTTCTTTTTTAAGAGTTAGGTTAAAAAGTAGCAATTCCTTGAATTGCTGAGGAGTTTATTTATAGAAAAGTCTTACTTTTGATTACCTCCCTATATCATCTACCTCACAAAATGACTGGTCAAAATAGGCCCATTATATAATACTTAACAGTATAGAATTCTGGTTCTCCAACAGCAGTGTTCCAATGGTGGGGCTTTATTTTCTGAATAGAAACTGCCCAATAATTCCAAAAAAGCTGACTAATTATACTTCACACTTAGATTTATTATATTCTGCGTTTGTGTCTTCCGATAAAGCACACTGTACTGAGAGCTCCAAACACTGATTTTGAGGTTTCTTTGCCAAGAAGTAACTGTTAGACATAATTCAAGTCAGTCTCTCAATCTCAGCTCTTTATTAAAAATAACTGGTGATAACTGGCCTATCCACATCACATAACCTTGTAAGAATTACAATAAATGATATATGTCAAAATGAACCACGCAAGACATGAAAAGACTTTATCCAATCTCTAGTCTATGTTGAATACTAGTAAATGTGTAGCTGGCACCAAGAAGTCAAGGATTGTGACTGTAAATATTGCTTGGATCCATCTGATTTAGAAAATCCTCTACCTAGGAGGAATATCTAGTAATTTACTTTTTATTTTCCATTATTTCACAAGGAGAATATAAATTATTTCTTGAGTAAAATATGATTTCCACTAGAAATTAACTATATATAGAACCTTAAATATTTACCCTGAGCATAAAAATAGTCACAAAAATGAGGCTGATAATGATGTTAAGAAACATTAAGTGATAATCTGTATCACCAATTAAATGCTGTGATAGAATTCTACTATAGACTCTACCAATTTATTTTTTATAACATTGTACTCAAGGTATTCTAATAACTATTTTCTGATTAAAAAAAAAAAAAAAAACAGGGGCTCAGAGTTGAGGAGAACACTCAAAATGAAAGAATCAGAATTAACTTCAGGCTGACCTGTCTTTAAGCCATTTGCGGTTGCTGTTATTTGTTATGGAGAAGGGCAATGGCAACCCACTCCAGTACTCTAGCCTGGAAAATCCCATGGACAGAGGAGCCTAGTAGGCTTCAGTCCATGGGGTCGCTAAGAGTGGGACACGACTGAGGGATTTCACTTTCACTTTTCACTTTCATGCATTGGAGAAGGAAATGGCAACCCACTCCAGTATTCTTGCCTAGAGAATCCCAGGGACGGGGGAGCCTGGTGGACTGCCGTCTATGGGGTTGCACAGAGTCGGACACGACTGAAGTGACTTAGCAGTAGCAGTAGCAGTTATTTGTTAAGTCACATCCAACTCTTTGTGACCCCATGGACTAGCCTGCCAGGCTCCCCTGTCCATGGGACTTCCCAGGCAAGAATACTGGAGTGGGTTGCCATTTTCTTCTCCAGGGGATCTTCCTGATCCAGTGCTTGAACCCATGTCTCCTGCATTGGCAGGCAGATTCTTTGCTGCTAAGCCACCAGGGAAGCCCCTTTAAACCATCAATAGCCATTATATGTGGGACTTAGTGTTATGGGAACAGGATGAGTAGATAGGTATTTTCTTGTGTAAGCTACCATGTAGACCTTTAAAGCTAATGATAAGAATTACAAGATGTTTTCACCTTAATCCCTAGTACTGAGCTCAGCATTTAGTATATTATTGGGCTCAAGATGGTGGAGGAATAAGATCAGACCATCTCCCTCCGCAAAAACACATCAAAAATTTATCTGCATAGGGAACAACTCCTACAGAACAATGGCAGAAGACCCAGACTTCCAAAAAGGCAAGCAAATCACCTTAGAACAAGGTAGGGAAAAAGATTAAAAAAAAAAAAAAAAAAAAAGAGAGAGACAAAGGATTTCAGGATGGGGACCTGTGCTCGAGGTGGGGGGGGAGAGTTGTGAAGGAATAAAAGTTTCTACCTAATCAGAAACCCCCTCACAGGCAGGGCAGAGGGGCAGCCTCAAATCCTCAGACGGGAATGCAGCAATAGGTGTTTGGAAAGTGAAGTGAAGAGTATTCACCACGGAGATCATTGCTGAACAGCACTGCCCAGTCAAGAAGTGACTCACGGGCCCCCATCTGCAGCAGAGAGTGGGGCTGGGTGTGGAGGTCCAGGCTCGGGGGAGGGGGTATGGGCCCCAGGGAGAAGACAGGGGTGACTGACATGAAGATATTTGGATGGATCTTGTACCACACTGCTGAGGAAGTCCAGGCAAAAGTCTAGGCTTAACATCACTCATTATTAGAGAAATTAAATCAAAACTATAGTCAGAATGGCCATCCTCAAAAAGTTTACAAACAATAAATGCTGGCCAGGAAGTGAAGAAAAGGAACCCTCTTTCACCGTTGCTGGGGATACAAACTGATACAGCTATTATGGAAGATGGTATGGTGATACCTTAAAACACCAGAAATAAAACTACTGTATGACCCAACAATCCCATCACTGGGTATATATTTCAAGGAAGCCATAAATGAAACAGACACATATAGCTCACTGTTCACTGCAGCACTGTTTCCAATAGCGAGGACTTGGAGACAACCTAGATGTCTATCGACAGATGGAGGGATAAAGAAGCTGTGGCACGTATACACAATGGAGTATTACTCAGCAGTAAAAAGGAACACATCTGAGTCAGTTCCAGTGAGATGGAAAAACCTGGAACCTATTCTATAGAGTGAAGTAAATAAGAGAAACATCGTATATAAATGTATATACATGGAATCTAGAAAACTGGTACTGATTATCCTGTTTGCCTCTTGAGAAACCTGTATGCAAGTCAGGAAGCAACAGTTAGAACTGGACATGGAACAACAGACTGGTTCCAAATAGGAAAAGGAGTACGTCAAGGCTGTATATTGTCACCCTGTTTATTTAACTTATATGCAGATACATCATGAGAAACGCTGGGCTGGAGGAAGCACAAGCTGGAATCAAGATTGCTGGGAGCAACATCAATAACCTCACATATGCAGATGACACCACCCTTATGGCAGAAAGTGAAGAGGAACTAAAGAACCTCTTGATGAAAGTGAAAGAGGAGACTGAAAAAGTTGGCTTAAATCTCAACATTCAGAAAACTAAGATCATGGCATCTGGTCCCATCGCTTCATGGCAAATAGATGGAGAAACAGTGGAAACAGTGGCTGATTTTATTTTTTGGGGGCTCCAAAATCACTGCAGATGGTGACTGCAGCCATGAAATTAAAAGATGCTTACTCCTTGGAAGGCAAGTTATGACCAACGTAGACAGTATATTAAAAAGCAGAGACATTACTTTGTCAACAAAGGACCGTCTAGTCAAGGCTATGGTTTTTCCAGTAGTCATGTATGGATGTGAAAGTTGGACTATAAAGAAAGCTGAGTGCAGAAGAATTGATGCTTTTGAACTGTGGTTTTGGAGAAGACTCTTGAGAGTCTCTTGGCCTGCAAGGAGATCCAACCAGTCCATCCTAAAGGAGATCAGTCCTGCGTGTTCATTGGAAGGACTGATGTTTAAGCTGAAACTCCAGTACTTTGGCCACCTAATGCGAAGAGCTGACTCATTGGAAAAGACCCTGATGCTGGGAAATATTGAAGGCAGGAGGAGAAGCGGATGACAGAGGATGAGATGGTCAGATGGCATCACTGACTCAATGGACATGGGTTTGGTTGGACTCCAGGAGTTGGTGATGGACAGGGAGGCCTTGCGCGCTGGGGTTCATGGGGTTGCAGAGTCGGACACGACTGAGACTGAACTGAACTGAACTGATCCTGTTTGCAGAGCAGCAAGTGGAGATGCAGACATAGAGAAAAGACTTGTGGACACAGTCAAGGAAGCAGAGAGTGGGATGAATTGAGAGCGTAGCATAGAAACATATGCATGTATACATAGAAACAAACATATACGTAGAAGCATAAACATATACACAGCAAGTGGGAATTTGCTGTATGAGGCAAGGAGGTCAAACCTGGTTCTGTGAAAACCTAGAGGGTGGGTTGGGTCGGGAGGTGGGATGGAGTTTCAAGAGGGAGGGGACATATGTATGCCTATGGCTGACTCATGTTGATGTTTGGCAGAAACCAGCTCTATATTGTAAAGCAATTATACGCCATAGACTGTAGCCTGCCAGGCTCCTCTGTCCATGGGATTTTCCAGGCAAGAATCCTGGAGTGGGCTGCCATTTCCTTCTCCAGGGGATCTGTCTGACCCAGGAATCGAACCCAGAACTCCTGCTTTGTAGTCAGATTCTATACTAACTGAGCTATGAGGGAAGCCATCTATAAATTATAAAGGGACTTCTAAACGATAAAGGGGTAAACAAATATAAAATATATAAATTATAAGATCTCTATTTGTTTATGAAACTGAACTATCTGCATACAGCTATAAAAAGTTTTATTGGAACTTGCATTTTGTGAATATCTAAAATTCAACCCAATTAGCATTTATAGGGGCTTCCTAGGTGGCGCTAGTGGTAAAGAACACTCCTTCCAATGCTGCTGCTGCTGCTGCTGCTGCTGCTGCTGCTAAGTCGCTTCAGTCGTGTCCGACTCTGTGCGACCCCATAGACGGCAGCCCACCAGGCTCCTTCGTCCATGGGATTTTCCAGGCAAGAGTACTGGAGTGGGGTGCCATTGCCTTCTCCATCCTAAAAGATGTGGGTTCAATCCTTGGGTCAGGAAGATCCCCTGGAGGAGGAAATAGCAACCCACTCTGTTATCTTTGCCTGGAGAATTCCATGGACAGAGAAGCCTGGCAGCCTACAGTTCATGGGGTCGAAGAGTTGAAAACTACTGAAGTGACTTAGCACAGCATTTATAGAGAGCATACTTTATGTAAGGTCCTTTACTAAGTCAGGGTCACACACACAGAAATAAGATATGAGTTTATTAGAAAATACAAACAAGTGTACAGCAAGACACGATTCAGGTTGTGATGCCTGACAGGACAGATGAAACAGTGCTATGGGAATATAGAGGGAGTAAGTGATTAATATTGACTGAGGGGATGGAGGAAGTCTTCATGAAATAAATGACTTTTGAGCTGAAATAAATAGCCTAAGAAGATAAAAGATACAGGGAAAGAAACACAAGCAAAGATGTGGAGATGTGCTATGCTTGAATGACCACCCGTGTTCTGAGAACTGAGGGGCTAGTTTTCACTTGTAAAGCAATTACCACCAGTAGGCAAAATACTTTAGGGGGCAGAGACACCAGCATAAAAATCATGGTGGAGTATTGCTCCACCGTTGCAGATTCTGTAAATGCTAGACACAGGCTCAGTATGTTTTGCACTTGTAAACATTGTACAATATCCAACATAGCTTATAAGGTATCTTGATTAAGATCTAGAGAAGTGTGAATGAAGTCCAGTGTCTGATTTATGTCTGAGACATTTCAATTTTCCAACTGAAAAATATCATTCCAAACGCGTAAATAATTCTAGGATCCAAAAATATCACACGAAAGCAGCTCGAGTATCATAGGAATTGTAGATAAGTGTCTATCACAGCTATGGAAATGAAGTGGTTCCTAATTAATTTGTAACTTTATGACATTTTGGATCCTTGTGATGTTGTTCTTTAGTCATGAAGTCGAATCCGACTCTTTTGCATCCCCATGACTGTAGCCCACGAGGCTTCTCTGCCCATGGAATTCTCCAGGCAAGAGTACTGGAGTGGGTTGCCCTTTCCTTCTCCAGGGGATCTTCTCAATTCAGGGATGGAACCCCCATTTTCTGTTTTGGCAGACAGACACTTCACCACTGTGTCACGGGGGAAGCCCTTTGGGATCACAGAGTCCAGGTTAAGTCAATAGACTCTTCCCAAGATTTCCGCCTCCTGCCACTGCTGAAGAGGACATTGAGAGCGAAGGCAGCTGCTCAGCCCTTCTAGAGCCATCCCTGCTTGCTGATCACCCTTGTTTCCTCACCACACTCCCAGGCTTCTTCAAGCAGCCTCAGGTCGGTTCAGAATCTAGGTCTGTTTAGACGCAGAATCTCTCTGTTTCTGTGCTATTCTGAAAGTCAAAGGAGAGATTTCCTAATTAAATCAGAACATGTGCAGCTATGCTTACAAATGTGTCACATTAGCTTGGATTCAAGTATAAGTCAGAAAACCTGTAGTCAACCTCCTACTCACATCTGTGAATAACCACAGAAGCGACTGCAGGGCTGTTCAGGCTAAGCAGATGGATGGTCCTGTCAGGGACAGATTGCCAGAGAGCTGGGAGGTAGGATGTAAAGCCACCCCCTCTGAACTGAGAAGCGTAGTCAATAGCAGGAGAGACACACACTTTAACGCAGATATTCTTTTTAATTCTCCACAATTAACTGTTTCTAAGGAAAGGGTAAATCCTTTATCTTTCCATACATTTTTTTGTTAGTTTTATTTCATTTATTTCATTCTGCTGGTTTTGTGGTGGTGGTGGTTTAGTTGCTAAGTTGTGTCCAACTCTTGAGATCCACTGGACTGTAGCATGTCAGGCTTCTCTTTAGATCATATTAAACCAAAGTAAACAGATAATAACCATTATTCATGTCTTAATGCTGTACAATCATCAAAAATCACTAACTTAGTTGTTTAAAAGAGAGATTTTATATTTATCTTTTATATTGGCAAACCAAGTGAATAATTATATTCTGATTGTTTCATAAATAACCTGAAAACTATTTTTTATTTAAAGTATATTTTATATGTCTAAGATATAGAACTATGGCTAATTGAAAATGCCATTCTTTCACTGAACATGTATACAAAAATTTTAAATAAATATCATCATAATAATAAGCATAAAATTAAAATCCTGGATTTGCACAAAATTCATGTCAGTGTACTTCAGATATTGTTACTGTATATGAGACTTGTAGGAGAGTTCATTTTAACAATTTTCTCAGTTCTAATTTGCAGTAAAAGAAATGCATTTTAAATAAAGATTATATTCCATAATTCTTTCTCTAAAAGCTGTATATACAAAAAAAGTTAACATGAAGAAAAAAACTTTAAATATGAAAAAATCTGATTGCCTAATTTGCTCTTAAGTGGGTTATGTGCTAAACCATTTTACATATCTTGCAAGCTATTCATTGTGTAGGGTAGCTTGGCTCCTTTATCTAGATATTCAACATTTCAGTTGCTTAAATAACTTTAAGTTCAGTTCGGTTCAGTTGCTCAGTCATGTCTGACTCTTTGTGACCCCATGGACTTCAGCACACCAGGCCTCCCTGTCCATCACCAACTCCCAGAGCCTACCCAAATTCATGTCCATCAACTCGGTGATACCATCCAACCATCTCATCCTCTGTTGTCCCCTTCTCCTCCCACCTTCAATCTTTCCCAGCTTCAGGGTCTTTTCAAATGAGTCAGTTCTTTGAATCAGGTGGCCAAAGTATTGGAGTTTCAGCTTAAACATCAGTCTTTCCAATGAACATTCGGGACTGATCTCCTTTAGGACAGACTGGTTGGATCTCCTTGTAGCCCAAGGGACTCTCAAGAGTCTTCTCCAACACCACAGTTCAAAGGCACCAGTTCTTCAGCACTCAGCTTTCTTTACAGTCCAACTCTCACATCCATACATGACCACTGGGAAAACCATAGCCTTGACTAGATGGACCTTTGTTGGAAAAGTAATGTCTCTGCTTTTTAATATGCTGTCTAAGTTGGTCATAACTTTCCTTCCCAGGAGCAAGTATCTTTCAAATTCATGGCTGCAGTCACCATCTGCAGTGATTTTGGAGCCCAAGAAAACAAAGTCTGCCACCGTTTCCACTGTTTCCCCATCTATTTGCCATCGAGTGATGGGACCAGATGCCATGATCTTAGTTTTTTTTAATATTGAGCTTTAAGCCAACTTTTTCACTCTCCTCTTGCACTTTCATAAAGAGGCTCTTGAGTTCTTCTTCACTTTCTGCCATAAGGGTGGTGTAATCTGCATATCTGAGGTTACTGATATTGCTCCCAGCAATATTGATTCCAGCTTGTGCTTCATCTAGCCCAGTGTTTCTCATGATGTACTCTGCATATAAGTTAAATAAGCAGGGTGACAATATACAGCCTTGATATACTCCTTTACCTATTTGGAACCAGTCTGTTGTTCCATGTCCAGTTCTAACTGTTGTTTCCTGATCTTTATACAGATTTCTCAAGAGACAGGTCAGGTGTTCTGGTATTCCCATCTCTTTCAGAATTTTCCACAGTTTGTTGTGACCCACACAGTCAAAGGCTTTGGCATAGTCAATAAAGCAGAAATAGATGTTCCTATGAAGCTCTCTTGCTTTTTTGATGATCCAGTGGATGTTGGCAACTTGATATCTGGTTCTTTTGCCTTTTCTAAAATGAGCTTGAACATCTGGAAGTTCATGCTTCACATATTGTTGAATCCTGGTTGGGAGAATTGTGAGCATTACTTTACTAGTGTGTGAGATGAGTGCAATTGTGCCGTAGTCTGAGCATTCTTTAGCATTGCCTTTCTTTGGGATTGGAATGAAAACTGACCTTTTCCAGTCCTGTCGCCACTGCTGAGTTTTCCAAACTTGCTGGCATAGTGAGTGCGGCACTTTCACAGTATCATCTTTTAGGACTTGAAATAGTTCCACTGGAATTCTATCACCTCCACTAGCTTTGTTTGTAGTGATGACTCCTAAGGTCCACTTGATGTCGCATTCTTGGATGTCTGGCTCTAGGTGTGTGATCATACCATCATGATCTCTGGGTCATGAAGATCTTTTATGTACTGTCTTTCTGTGTACTTTTGCCACCTCTTCTTAATATCTTCTGCTCCTGTTAGGTCCATACCATTTCTGTCCTTTATTGAGCTTATGTTTGCATGAAATGTTCCCTTGGTATCTCTAATTTTCTTGAAGATATCTCTAGTTTTTCTCATTCTATTGTTTTCCTCTATTTCTTTGCATTGATCCCTGAAGAAGGCTTTCTTATCTCCTCTTGCTGTTCTTTGGAACTCTGCATTCAAATGGGTACATCTTTTCTTTCCTTTTTTTGCCTTTTGCTTCTCTTCTTTTTTCAGCTATTTGTAAGGCCTCCTCAGACAACCATTTTGCCTTTTGTATTTCTTTATCTTGGGGATGGTTTTGATCACTGCCTCCTGTGCAATGTCACAAACATTGTCCATAGTTCTTCAGGCACTCTATCATATCTAACCCCTTGAATCTATTTCTCACTTCCACTCTATAATCGTAAGAGATTTGATTTAGATCTTACCTTAATGGTGTAGTGATTTCCCCTACTTTCTTCAATTTAAGCTGAATTTGGCCATATTGTGTTCATGATCTAAGCCACAGTCAGATCCTGGTCTTGTGTTTGCTGACTGTATAGAGCTTCTCCATCTTTGGCTACAAAGAGTATAATCAATCTGATTTTGGTATTGACCAGCTGGTGATGTCCATATGTAGACTCTTCTCTTGTGTTGTTGGAAGAGGGTGCTTGCCATGACCAATGTGTTCTCTTGGCAAAACTTTGTTAGCCTTTACCCTACTTCATTTTGTACTCTAAGGCCAAATTTGCCTGTTATTCCAGATATCTCTTGACTTCCTACTTTTGCATTCCAATCCCCTATAATGAAAAGGACACCTTTTTGGGGTGTTAGTACTAGAAGGTTTTCTAGGTCTTCATAGAACCATTCAACTTCAGCTTGTTCAGCATTACTGCTTGTGGCATAGACTTGGATGACTGTGATATTGAATGGTTTGCCTTGGAAATGAACAGAGATCATTCTGTCATTTATGAGATTGCATCCAAGTACTGCATTCAGACTCTTTTGTTGACCATGAGGGCTACTCCATTTCTTCTGAGGGATTCCTGCCCACAGCAGTAGATATAATGGTCATCTGAGTTAAATTCTTTACCAACTGAGCTACCTTTGACTGTGTGGATCACAACAAACTGTGGAAAATTCTTAAAGATACGGGAATACCAGACCGCATGACCTGCCTCCTGAGAAAACTGTATGCAGATCAGGAAGCAACAGTTAGAACTGGACATAGAACAACAGACTAGTTCCAAATAGGAAAAGGAGTACATCAAGGCTGTATATTGTCATCCTGCTTATTTAACTTATATGCAGAGTACATCATGAGAAACACTGGGCTGGAAGAAGCACAAGCTGGAATCAAGATTGCTGGGAGCAATATCAATAACCTCAGATATGCAGATGACACCACCCTTATGGCAGAAAGTGAAGAGGAGCTAAACAGCCTCTTGATGAAAATGAAAGAGGAGAGTGAAAAAGTTGGCTTAAAGCTCAACATTAAAAAAACTAAGATCATGGCATCTGGTCCCATCACTTGATGGCAAATAGATGGGGAAACAGTGGAAACAGTGAGAGATTTTTTGGAGGCTTTAAAATCACTGCAGATGGTGGCTGCAGCCATGAAATTAAAAGATTTTTGCTCCTTGGAAGAAAAGTTATGACCAACCTAGACAGCATATTAAAAAGCAGAAACATTACTTTGCCAACAAAGGTCCGTCTAGTCAAAGCTATGTTTCTTCCAATGGTCATGTATGGATGTGAGAGTTGGACTATAAAGAAAGCTGAGCACCAAAGAATTGATGCTTTTGAACTGTGGTGTTGGAGAAGACTCTTGAGAGTCCCTTGGACTACAAGGAGATCCAACCAGTCCATCCTAAAGGAGAGGAGTCCTGAGTGTTCATTGGAAGGACTGATGTTGAAGCTGAAACTCCAATACTTTGGCCACCTGATGTGAAGAGCTGACTCATTTGAAAAGACCCTGATGCTGGGAAAGATTGAGGGCAGGAGGAGAAGAGGACAACAGAGGATGAGATGTTTGGATGGCATCACTGAGTCTAGGGATGTGAGTTTCAGCAAGCTCTGGGAGTTGGTGATGGACAGGGAGGCCTGGTGTGATGCAGTCCATGGGGTCTCAAAGAGTCAGACACGACTGAGTAAATTAATTGAACTGAACATCCCCTTTAAAGTAACTCTTAACCTTAGCATTAGAAGAAAACAACTCTCCATGTTAACTCCCCAGTCATGTGCTTTATAGAGCAAAAAAGGGGAAGCAACCACCCTTTGAGTCACAATCTGTTTTCCTGAAGTCTTCTCAAGCACAGAGTTTCTGTGTCGTCCTAATTTTGTTCCTAAAGACAGTTGAGGAAGAGTTTGAGTTGCTTTTATTGTCTCAAGGCAGTGGGTAGAGGAAAGGCATAAGTTCAAAATTGATTTCCTACATTATCCTCATGTATCTATGCTGTGTTTTCTCCTCCCTCAAGCCAATGCCTCTATTCTTGAACAGGTTCAAAGATCTGTCATCCAAGAGTGTCTGAATTTTCTATCTTGGTTTGCAACCATTTTAAGATGGGTCTTTGGCCAGGAAGCCAGTTAAGGCATAAATGTTACATGGTTGAGCCTACTAATTTGAACTTGGATACTAAAAACATTAGGGAAATTCTTAGCTTGGGTTCATATGTATTTAATCTTACAGACTGGAAATATTCAAACACTATTGGTATCTGTAAAACACAATTTAAATGAATATAATAACACTAAAAGGATTAAGTTTTAGCAGCTAAATTTTTCAGAATAATGAAGAAACTAAAATTAGTTTGTGTATTATATTTTATTTGCTTTAAACTATTCTATTTTTCATGGGAACATTTTCAGAGACTTCTTAGAACTCTAGCCTGGGAGACACAGATTCAAGAAGGCATTTGAAAATGAGAGAGGCTTATAAAGGCAAAGAAAAACAAAAAATGCAAGGTTATCATTAAGTACATGTGCTGTTCATTAAGAATTATAACTGGAACCTGTAAGAAGTAAGGGTCCTTGTTAAATAAAGATTGGTTGGGATCTAAAATGTTTGCATAGTTACAAAGGGAGAATTTGAGACCATAAGGTTGCAGCTGGCAGGTGTTGTTCTGAATATGGCTGTTGGTGTCCTTGGGTCTGGTATGCTTCAAAGGAAGTCCAAGTTCTCAGTGATCCTGAGATATGTCTGAGGTCAGATCCTTGATGACCAGCTGACCCCTTTTTTGTATGCCTGAACTGTGATTACTCCATTATAATTTCAATTTGTTATCAATACCTCGTGCTTTTTTTTTTTTGCAGGTTTAATGATACATTTAACATTGTGTTCAGCATTTTTAGGTGGTGTTATGGCTGTGCTTTCAAGCCCTTCCTACCTACACTGCCAAGTTGCTGGAACTAGAATTCTTCTAAATTTGGAAATCGTACTTTCTAATTCAGAAAGGTTTTTTTCCCCCTAATTCTTTGAGATTATTATTACTTAAATTATCTTTTGATTCTTTTATTGGTTTACCATCTAGGCATTAATAATTCTAATTACTTATCTTGATTTTTCCTTTCCCCTCAGTTTACCGAGTCTCCTGAAGTATGTTATAATTCACTAATGGTCATCCATGATTTGGTATTTCTATAGCATCATTAAAAGTCAGGGTTTCTTGACAGAACCAAATCATAACTTTGCAGATGACCTGGAAGATTTTAATGATATTTGTTTGTAGAAAATGAGCTAGTAAACTATTATTTTATTGCTGATGTGTGAGGAGGAGACTCTGCTCAGTAATCACCTGTGGGTAGTTCTTTTCAGCTGTATGAATCAGAAGCAATTGTCTTTAAGAGTAATGTCCCCATAGACTCAGCAGAAATAGAGTGGGAAGAAACCCTAGAAACACAGAGAATCATATTTCCCCCCAAATCCTAGAGGTCTCAGATGAACATTTGAGTCTTAAATATAAACTTGGGCAGGTACCCTTTGCCAGAGGGAAAGCTGGAAATGAGGTTCAACAGCTCCTGAATATATTGCTCGCAGAACAGCTCTCCTAAGCCATAGATTTTGATTTCCAAAGAGCTAATTCAGAATGATTTTGTTTCCCACTATGGCATCTCCAACTATCAGAAACCTAGCTGAGAGAATTTTAAAAATTCATTAATTTAATCTGAATCCTCTAGGGAGTAAAAATAAACAAAGATCAAACCTAAAAATATTTTTGGTAAAAATCCAAATAAAATGGAGTATATACAATAAGGCTCCAATCTTTGATCATTTTCATTTTTCACTACTAAAAGCTTAAATACAGGCACTAGCATAGTTCTAAAATACAGGTGATAACTTTTCCCTATAATATAGTTCTGAGACTGATTAAAATTTAAAGAGTTATTCTAGCCAACCTATTCTTACTCATTAATATATCAACAAACTTTACTTCATTATGTCTCCTATAATGAATGCTATGGATTCTCAGGTCAGGACTGAAAAGAACTTTGCCTTAATGAATTCACCAGAGTCTCAGAATATTAGCATGTGATATCAGATTGTCATAAATTATTGATAAGAAAGGCGAAGTGGTATAGAACAAAGAACTTAAAATTTTTAAAGACTATAATTCTATCCCTATGTCTGCAAGTATGATTATGAGTAGGCTTAAACAAGATATCCTCTCTCTTGGCCCTGCACCCATAATGCATGAAAGGATACAGTAGAACTAGATTAATCATCAGGTCAGTTTTACTTTCAGAGTTTCACAATCAAGTCCAAGATATATGTTATTTTATGTCTATACCTATATATAGATTCCCACATAATGTGTACTTTGGGGAATTAGAAACTTTCCTAGCATCCTTGAAACCATAGCATATGTTTAGTCCCTTTAACCCCTAGAGAATAATTCATAGACAAGATTCTTCAGAACTAAACAATATTATGTAGAACATGATAAAAAATGGAAAGAAATATGCTTCAGGATCAATATGTACATGTTATGCGCATGTGAATCCTTCTTAACAAATGCTCTAACTCAGCGTACATGCTCAGTCACTCAGCTGTGTCCCACTTTTTTGTGACCCCATGGACTGTAACCTGCCAGGCTCCTCTGTCCATGGGATTACCCGGGCAAGAATACTGGAGTGGGTTTCCATTTCCTCCTTCAGGGGTGTCTTCCTGACTCGGGAATTGAACCCACATCTCCTGAATTGCAGGTGGATTCTTTACTGCTGAGCCACCGGGGAAGCCCATTTAAACTCAGATAAAATCAATCTAGTTGAGCGTCAATTTTCTCATCTGTAAAATGGAGATAATTCTGTATATGTCACAATACCAAACCTAAAGCATTAAAGTGATGGATGTACTCTACATTTCATAAGTGTGCCTATGCCAACTCTTTACATATCCAGTTATCAAAATAAAAGTACCTAGCTACTTTCACATTTTCATTTTTTTCCAGCTTGGTTTCAGGAATGTTTTATTTCTCCAGGATGCTCATTTTTCAATTGAAAGTGCAGGATATGATTTAATATATCATCTCATCTCAAATAGCCTGTTTGCAGTTGCTGTGTACTTTTGGCACAACTGAGCAGAGCTCTCCACTATAAATGTCACCTATGATAGATACTATTGGCTATCAGGCCACTGGCATCTCTGGCCCATGCAGTAGGTCAGCAGGCAATTTTGCAGAGTGTCTGAGCAATCTACTGGAAGAACTTACTCAGCAGCAATACCAATTGCTTTTACTTGAAATTTAATTTGTATGATGAGTGCTTAAAGCAAGTTTTTACTTTTACCATCACATCAATAGCTTCCAAGAAGAAACTTCAGAGGCATAAACAAAAGGAAGATGAAGAGGCAGAAACTTAATAGGAAACACACAGTTTGGCTGTGAAAGGCCCATTTCTTCTTTAACTCCTGTGACTCTACAAGTTTGACTTGTACACCCATTGTACAAATATGACTATGGCAGTGAATATGTCATAGGTTCTTTTTCCTTTATCTTTTTTCTTTTAAAACTACATTCCTTGCTTAAAAGTGACAAGAGATACTCTCTATGATACTGAAAACAGGAAGAATACCAAACAAACACAGCCCAGTTTAGAGCTACTAAGTCTATGAATCAGAAGATTCTTTTTAAGTAATCTTCACAAATAATGATATGTACTGTTTATTAAAGCTTGAAAAGGTGCAACTGAGCAGTGTAAACTCTTTAGAGGGACAACTCAGGAGTACTGGAAAGGATAAAAGCAGCAATAATTGATCAAGGAATGAAGCAAGTTATTGAAGATGAGGCCGCCAGTGAAAGTGTCTACTCTGAGGTCTACATTTTAAAAGCGTAGTTCATAAGCACTGTGGTGGAACTTCCACAATCAAGCCTGTCTGAATTTTTTGGGTTATTTCTTTGTGTTTAGTTTACTTTCCTATTCCAGGATTTTAATATGTTTTAAAGGGCTAGATAGCATCTTTATTATAAGAAATTACAATACTATTTACCCCCACCCATTTTCTCACAACTATGCCTGCCAAGTGGGGAGCTCTGTTGATAATTCAGGTGTTTACATTGAGAACAGGTATACTGGCATACATTAAAATACACAATTTCAATTCCCTAGATTAATTTTTAAATCCAAGATTTTACACTGCTTTTGTTCAATCCAGGATTTATATTCTAAAACAGAAAACTGGTTTCATAAACCCACTGGACATATTATATCCATCCCAATGTTTGAAAGAGACAATGGTATTTAATGTGTTTGATAAACTCATTTTTGATCTCATACTATATTTCTGTTAAAAAAATGGAAAAAATTTACCTTTAATTTGGTGTATAGGCCAGAAGTTATTTAATTATTTTAAATAAGGACTTTTATGTGTGGTGACCACTTAATCTTAATGTTGAGGGAAAAGTAGTTTATTGTAAATTAAATTTTCTCATTTTTATTTAAGATCTTGGTTTAAAAAGGCAAGCAGTGTCAATTACAAATTGGCACTTGCCATGGGCACTTGCCATGTACCTATCTACCTCTATAAAGATTAAGTCATGTGGTGCTACAGTGGCTGACCTTCAGTACCCCTTGAAAGGAGTACAGGGTGGAGACCAGAGATGAGGCATTCTGTACTGGGAAGAGAAGGGTGCTGGCAGAACAGTTAGATAGTTAGATATTTTCAGGAGCCAATTTTATGAGCCCAGTTCTTGTATCTTCCCATATCTAGAAAAGCACTAAAATCCTTCATGGTGATGAATGTTCTTAGTAACTAGCAAAGGCTTCACAAGACTAGTAGAAAACTTCTGGAAAAAGATGTGTTTGATTGCAAGTATTCCCCTTTCACCAGAAACCACTTATATATTGACCTTCCCCCCTAACTCTTTGGAGCAGTTTATCAGAGCTATCTGAGGTGCTTTCTCCCAGGCTGCAGTCCTCACTCTGCCCCCAATAAAACTTAACTCACAACTCTCAAATTGTGCTTTATTTTTTTATAAGCTGACAGCACTATGTTTTGGGGTTCTTAAACTTTTTTCCTTTATTTTTTAACAAATCCAAGCTTCATACTTTGAATATTCATTGTAGTCAATAAGGTAAAAAATATACCATTTAGAGTGCATATATTTAGTTATTTTTAAAAAATGTATTAATATCTATTGCCCATCCTTAACATAAGCTCCATAGTGCATATCTGAATTAATGCTGTTTGCTTATAGTGCAAGATGTTACATGGATTTTCTATCCTTTTTTAAAAATTAGTCTAATAAAGCTGATTAAATTATTATATTACAGTCTGTTGAAACCAACTTATGACTTGAAACATAATATCTACATTTTCATATTATTACATCAATTCTGATTAGCCAAATAGTAGAGGGAACAGAGAATATAATAGATAAGCCAGAAACACATTTTGATTTTAATTTGTTATTAAAAAATGTTCTTAAGTATGGTCTAGTTCCTGGCTTTCGGCAATACTTTAAATGAACTGGAAGTAATGTATTTCTTCATTTCTTAGTGTCTTGGATGACTTTTTTTTTTCTCTCGGATATCACTGATCAGACTGTAAAATAATTCTAATGCCATAGAAGATAGGCTAACTAAACTGAATGCACATTGACTCCAAGAATCTGTTTCAAAACTATTTCATTGCTGATTGAGACAAATTGCTCTACTTGAAGCTGAGCCCTTAGCCGCAGTCTCATTAATCACACAGAGACCTGGGTGGTTGAGGGACAGCAAGCTGGAGGCAGGTGATGATCGTGGTGAAATTCAGGCTTATCTATTCAGAAAACTGATGAGAGGTGAGTTGTTGATTGCCCTAGAGTGCTACAAGAAAAGGGGCTTCCCAGGTGGTGCTAGTGGTAAAGAACCTGTTTACAAATGCTGGAGACATAAGAGAGGCGAGTTTGATCCCTGGGTCGGGAAGATCCCCTGCAGGAAGACATGGCAACCCACTCCTACTCCCACTCTTGCCTGGAGAATCTCATGGACAGAGGAGCCTGGTGGGTTATGGTCCATAGCATCGTAAAGAGTAGGACACAAATGAAGCAACATAGCACACACGCATGCTACAGCAAAAGAAGAAGGAGGCCAGAGGAAATCAGAAATTGTTCAGCAAAAGCCTGAAACAAAACTTCTTTTACTTCTATTTTTCCGAGTAGTAGAAAAGATGGTTAGTTTTGCTCTGTTTGCTCCCAAAAAGTGAAGTTTCTAATTTGAACCCATGCATACTTCCATTTTTGGAGAAGGCAATGGCACCCCACTCCAGTACTCTTGCCTGGAAAATCCCATGCATGGACAGAGGAGCCTGGTAGGCTGCAGACCATGGGGTCGCGAAGAGTCGGACACCACTGAGCGACTTCACTTTCACTTTTCCCTTTCACGCATTGGAGAAAGAAATGGCAACCCACTCCAGTGATGGACGGGGGAGCCTGGTGGGCCACCGTCTGTGGGGTGGCACAGAGTCGGACATGACTGAAGCAACTTAGCAGCAGCATACTTCCATTTGATCCCTTTCAAAAAAGGGATGAAAATTCTGCCTCATTATCAGATATTCTATCACAATTGGGACAGGAAATCCTTGTTCAATGTTTCAGGAGGATAACTGCTGATTTTGACATAAAGTCATTGCTATGTTTTTGAGATACAGTGACATGTAGCATTGTGCTGAGTGACTTAAGTCATCCACACCTTTTACTCTTGAAGTGTTTTTGCTCAGCAGAAAGAAAGCTGAGGGCCAAAAAATTGATGCATTTGAACTGTGGTGTTGGAGAAGACTCTTGAAAGTCCCCTGGACTGCAAGGAGATCCAACCAGTCCATCTAAAGGAAATCAGTCCTGAATATTCATTGGAAGGACTGATGTTGAAGCTGAAACTCCCATACTTTGGGCACCTGATGTGCAGAACTGACTTATTGGAAAAGACCCTGATGCTGGACAAGATTGAAGGCAGGAGGAGAAGGGGACGACAGAGGATGAGATATCTGGTTGGATGGCATCACTAGCTTGATGGACATGAGTTTGACCAAGCTCCCCGGAGTTGGTGATGGACAGGGAAGCCTGGCGTGCTGCAGTCCATGGGGTTGCAAAGAGTTGGACACGACTGAGTGACTGAACTGAACTGATTTTTGCACTTACTTTATTAATGACCTGCATTCATTTGTTAAGGTCTGTCTTCTTCAAACCTAGCTTCATGTCAGGAGCTATCTTTGTTGTTTTTGTCTTACTTTCTTCTTGGTTTCTAGCATAATGCTCAGCTCACAAAATTATTTATTAAAGGCTATTGATGTAAACAAAGAAAGAACAAATTCCAAGGGGATTCCCTGTTAGATTTAGTGTTAGAGTTGTTAGTACATATTTCTGAGTCCCTAATGAATCATGTCCAGAGCAATAATTCCCTCAGTTTCAGATTCCTGTAGCAGAAAGTATAAGTAAGTATAAGAAAGTATTTCTCTTTTATTAGCTTATTTCAGTAAAAGTAAGCTGTAGATTAAGACAAAATGCAGTTGTTTCTGTTGGATTCTGATTAATCAAAGTTTATTGAACTGCTGTAGTCATATATTTAAACATGAATACCATACAAGCGACAGAATTAGTCATTCATATTTGTTGAATACTGATTATTTTAGGCACCGTCAATATTACATAATTATCTCATTTAAATGGGCCACATTAATGCTTTCACAATTCGACATATGAGAGAAGTGAATAATAAATAATGAAAATAATTATGTCACTCTTCAGTAGGTTCACAGTGCCTTGAAAGCTGTGCATATACATAGGTCATTATAAGAAATGAAACAGTGCTATTTAAGCACCGATGATGGACATACGTGCATCCAAAATGTGACACCAAGTATTTTCTGCTCTTCTCAACATATCACATTTTTGTTCATAGACTCCTCCTTGAAAATATATCTAGGAACCTCGATTATTGTCTCAGCTCCTATTTCACTACTTTTCCCCACTCTTCTGCAATCTTAGATACAGTATTTTCTTTCTGGAAAGACACAAATATCAAATAGATTTGGCAGAGCAAGATGAGATGAAGCTCAGAATGTCAAAGTCCTCTTCCTAGAGCAAGGCAATTCCTGTTGTTTGTACTGTTGACAGTAATTCTTTTTTGATGTATTATTATGCTAAAATCTTTCCCTAACATTCTATCAAAGAACTCCTTGCCAGGAGGGTAAAAAAAACAAAGAAAAAGAAATGATGGCCAAAGAGAAAAATTGTTCCTATCCTATCATGCCCATTATGTAATTTTTAAAAGAATTATAAGAATGGATTAAACCTTAGAAATTTGAGGACCCCCCCTGGTCGCTCAGTGGTGAAGAGCAGCCTACCTGTGCATGAGGCATGGGTTCGATCTCTGGTCGGGGAAGATCTCGTACGCTGCAGAGTGACTAAGCCAGTGTACAACAAATTCTGAGTCTGTGCTCTAGAGCTCAGGAGCTGCAACTAATGAGCCCATGGACTGTAATTACTGAAGCCTGCATGCCTAGAGCCCATGTTCTGCAGCAGGAGAAGCCACCACAGTGGGAAGCCCATGCACCACAACGAGAGTGGCCCCTGCTTGCCTCAACTAGAGAAAAGCCCATGCAGCGACAAAGACCCAGCACAGCCCAAAATTGATGAATTAATTAAAAAAACCTTAGAAACTGGAAAAGTATTTAATTGAGCTGTACGGTTATTCTTAAGAGAAACATCTGTACTTCTGCAAAAGCAGACTCAACATTAAATGCATGTTTCTGTGAAGTAAATTAGCTCACTCACAGTCACTATATGAAGTCAATAACTCGTGTAGTTTCCTGTGATCATTTGTGATCCCCCGTCCCCAGTGTGTTTCATGCTTTATTTACCAAATAACTGCACTGAATACAAAGCACACTGATACAAATGGAAGAAGTGGTGTTGTACAGTCTGCCCACTTAGCAGAAGTACTTTTGCTTGGATTATATTAGGAATTACTCACTAAAACTTAGTCGTAAAGCAATAAGCTTTTAAAAAATATTTAGTTTCTTTGGATCAGAAATATGGGACGTCTGGATTAGATCATTGGGCTAAGGATTTCTTACAGAGCTGCAATCACCTAAGGCTCAACTGGGAGAAAATTCATTTCTAAGCTCTTTCCTGTGTGTGTCTCTTTGCAGGTTTCAGTTCTTCATTGGCTTTTGGCCTGAGAACCCTATTTCCTCCCTGGTTCTGATCTAAGCTATCTTGCCAAGTGGGCAGCTCAGAATTTAACAGTGAACAACTGAAGGAACAAGAGCAAAGCAAGACAGAAGCTAATCTCGGAAGTGACACTGTGTTACTTTTGTTGTATTATCTTCACTAGAAGCTAGTCACTAACTCTCACTGCATTTATAGAGCATTGATATCATGGAAGCTGAGGCATAAGGAATCTTTTAGAGGCTATCTACTTCCCAGGTATTTGTATATTTTGCCATTGACTCCATAATTTAACAACCTGAATTACTTTCTTATTTTATTGTTGCCTAGGAATTTCACTTTTTTTTTTTTTTTTTTTACTTTGAAAGGTAAAATGTTTTATATAGAGTAGCACAGTGATTCACTAGCCCAAGATTGTATTGGAGTCATCTGGAGGGCTTGCTAAAGCTTAAGATTGCTTGACTCTGTCCCAGAATTTTTGGCTGAGTTGGTTAGGGCTTTCCTGGTGATTCAGTGGTAAAGAATCTGATTGCAATGCAGGAGGCGCAGGTTTGATCCTTGGGTTGGGAAGATGCCGTGGCAACCAACTCTAGTATTCTTGCCTGAAAAATCTCATGGACAGAGGAGCCTGACTGGCTACAGTCCATAGGATCATAATGAGTCAGACATGACTGAAGCAACTTAGCATGCCCGCATGCAAAGGATTCAGTGGGTCTGAAAATGTACATTTCAAAAACTTTCCAGGTGATGTGGATACCACTGGACAGCTTCTTTATTTATTAGGACTCTATCCTGTCTTCTGAATTGTGTTACTATTTTAAATTAATATTTATTTTATTTGGGTTCTGATTACAAAGTTGTATAGATTTTGAATGATCTACATAAGTTTATTGTCCCATAAGTGTTGATATTTTTCATATCTGATTTCTCAAAAAGTAAGGTTTTCCCCAAGAATTCATATATTTCAAGATATCACTATCATTTGTATCAGGAGAGTGATATAAAATTTTACTTTATGGATGATGAGTAGATGTATGGCAATAAAAGACCATGATTTTATTTTCAGTTGTGTAAGAACAAAATGATTAATTCAGGGAAAGTTGATATTTATCATATTAATGACAATTCTAGCAATTACTTTTTTTGGCCACTCGGGAAAACAAAAACTGAGATGGAGTGCTTGTTGATTCCCTACTTCTCACAGACTTAACATAAGTGATCACTTTGGAAAATGAAAACTAAAATCTTAAGGATTTCATTTTCTCTTATTTTGTATCTGCTTTATGTACAAGCAGATGTATGTATTTGTATGTATCATGTATGTATGTATTTGTAATTATCATTCCTTAACATTCTTTGAAAATATATTCTTAGAATCTAACATGGTACATACAATTGTAAAATTTTAAATTAATATTTTTTTAGTTGTTTGAATTTGGTATCCTCTGGTTGTACTGATATGAGCTTTTACCAATAGGTGGCCTTCCATAGCAGCTGTATCACTAGAATGGGAACAAGTCCTGCATTTATGTCTTAGCTCACTCTTTAAAAATTTGTTTTGTAAGCCTGTCTTAGTCTGTTTGGATTGCTATAATAAAATACCACAGGTTGGGGAGCTTATAAACAGTATAAGTCTATTTCTTACAGTTATGGAGACTGGAAGTCCAAGAGAAAGATAGCAAAATATTTGGGGAAGAACCCTTTTTCATGTGACAGATTTCTCATTATACCTTCACATGGTGAAAGAGCTGGGGAACTCTGTGGTGTCTTTTGCCTAAAGGGCACTAATCCTCTTTGTGAGGGTTCCATCCTTATGACCTAGTCACTTCCCAATGGTCCCACCTATTAATACTTATAAAAGGTCCAACCTTTAAGAGTTGTGATTTCAACATAGATATTTTGGAAGTCAGGTGGTGAACATTCAGACTATGGCACACCCTATAAACTTATCTGACTTCACCAGGGCTACTTTTGCATTTCTGTGAAATGTAATGATAAAATAGTCTCAATAGTCTCTTTTGTCTTGGTTATCCCATTAGCCTATTAAACAGTAGATAGTAGACATTGGTATATTAATCAAACAGGATTTTTTTTTTCTTTCTTTATGTGAAGGCATTGAATTTACCAGGAACCAAAGAGGTTAAGAAGGGGAAACCTTTATTGCATAATGATGTTATACAGTTATAATCTGTGAGGATGAGCTAGCAAATTTTGAAATTTCTCTTTGTGTGACATTAGATGACTCCTAAATTGCTGAGAATCATTGGAGAAAGAAATTTAGAGTATTATCAAAAATAACTTTGCTTTAACTAATAGCATGCATTGGCATGTAACCTATATCCACTAAGATATTTATTTCTACAACTAAACATAATATAAATATTTTTGTGAAATATCCTTAAGATTGATTAATTTTCACATATGGCTGTAATACATTTAGTTCAGTTCAGTTTGGTCTCTCAGTCATGTCTGATTCTTTGTGACCCCAGGGACTGCAGCATGCCAGGCTTCCTTGTCCATCACCAACTCCCAGGGCTTGCTCAAACTCATGTCCATTTGAGTCGGTGATGCCATCCAATGGAAATGCCCTGGCTATTGTAAATGTATCTTTCTCAATTATGGTTTTCTTTGGATGCATGTCTAAGAGTGGGATTGCTGGACCAGAAGCTCTATTTTTAGTTTTTTTAAGGAGCTTGAATACTGTTCTCCATAGTGGCTGTACCAATTTATATTCCCACCAACAGTGTAAGAGGGTTCCCTTTTTTACGCATCTACTCCAGCATTTATTGTTTGCAGATTTTTTGATGATGGTCCTTCTGACCAGTGTGAGATGATACCTCACTGTAGTTGTTATTTGCATTTCTGTAACAATTGAGCATCTTTTCACGTCTCATGAAAAGATGCTCAATTATTATGATGTCGATGCATCAATTATTGTGATGTTGAGCGTCTTTTCATGTGCTTTTTAGCCATCTGTATGTATTCTTTTGAGAAATGTCTATTTAGATCTTCCACCCATGCACCTATAGTCACTTAGTCTATAACAAAGTAGGCAAGAATATACAGTCTCTTCAATAAGTAGTATTATGAAAATTGGGCAGATACGTGTAAAATAATGAAATTAGAACACTCTCTAACATCATACACAAAAATAAACTCAAAATGGATTAAAGACCTAAATGTAAGGCCGGATACTATAAAACTATTAGAGGAAAGCACAGGCAGAACATTCTTTGACATAAATCGAACAAGACATTTTTTTCTTTTTTGATCTGTTTCTCAGAGTAGTGGAAATAAAAACAAAAATAAACAAATGAGACCTAATTAAGCTTAAAAACTATTGCCCAGCAAAGGAAACTGTAAACAGAACAGAAAGACAACCCTTAGAAAGGGAGAAAATATTTGCAAATGAAGAAATTGATGAGGGATTAAGCTCCAAAATATACAAATAGCTCATGTAGGTAAATATCAAAACCAAAAAATAACCCCTGACCCTGTCTTTTAAATTAGCCTGGGTCTCTCTTTCAAGATTCATCTTAACTTCTTCCTTCTTTATGAGGACATTCCTAAAACAGCTGATATATGCATACATATCAGATTATAGGAAAGAAGGTGTGTGTACACATATACACACCCTATGACATGATTCTCTTTATTCCTTATTTATTTTTATTAGAATATAAAGTCTACAAAGTGCTTCCACCAATCTTTCAGCTTTTGAACTATAGGAAGTATGTTCATATTTTCTACTTGTTTCTGTTATGACAAACAAAGTGATTTGATTCTTGGCTAATATTTGTTTATTAGTAGATCGGTGCAAATTGCTTCTCTTCAGGGATGGAAAATTAAGGCACATTTTCCCCTGCTGTGTTTATTATATGTTTATCTTTAAAATACTCACAAAAAGAGCAAGAGAAAAAGAAGTTTGTTTATATTCTGCCATCAGGTATCTTTTTAATTAACACGTTATTGTTCCCAGTGTTGGCTGTGGGTTCCTGATCTCCAAAGGAAAGAATTCACTCCGAGATCAAAGGAACACAGTCCCAAAGGTCTTTGCAGCAGTGTTACAGTTTTAAAGTCAGAAAGTAATAGAGAGAGCTTCTGGCACAGACACGAGAAGGTGGAAGGGGGTGACCCACATATGGTCTTTAAGACATCTACATCTTATTATATACAGTTTGACCTGTTACTAAAAATAGCTTTTTTGATAGGCTTGGACAGTTAACATTAGGTCGGTGTGTTTCCCTTAGATCTTGTAATGAAGACTGGTCTCCTTACAACATCAAGGAGCCTGTTCCTATGGCTCCTTTATTATCAATTAACCAATTTCCTAGCTCTCACTTCTGTTGTGGATAACCGGCCATAAATTCCAAAATATGGGTGACTATGAGATACCCATAGTAGTCGGATAGGGCCCATGACTCCCTATCCACCTGCTTAAAAAATGCTAGCATTATTAATATGTTTACACTTTCTCCTTGTGACAATGCAAAGGCCTTGATTTATATTTCATTGCCCCATGTTTGTTAAATTAAGAATATTAATAAGCTATATGATTGCATTATTATATTTTATATGTATTGTTTTTGTCTCTATATTTGTAGAGGTATATTTTATATCTTTGTTCTTGAGTGAGCAAGACTTTTTTTTTCTACTTTGACTATCATTTGAGTGGATATGTCTGCCTCTAACAAAGATCCTAAATAGATAATATTTAGATTTTCTTCACCTGGTAACATAATCATAATAAACTTCAAACTTTGATCATGATCTTTATGTGCTAAAAACTAAATAGTGAAAACTAAGGGTTTTTTTTATAGTTAAATATCTAAATTAAAAGTCTCAAACTAAATCACATTCACATGTGTCATATCCTTATTTTTTACTTAGTTTACACATTTCCCAGATTAAAAGTTTTTAATAGAAGATGGAAGGAGTCTTCTGTTAGGTCAATTAAAGGTAATGATTGAAAAGATGAAAATGACCAAAGTTTTTGAATGTTTTGATTAATGAAAAGCTTGGTTACTTATGAGGTCTGGATTATCTCCATTATTTGATTTTAAAGGCTCCAAAACAGTAATGTAAATTCACTTTGAAGACTATATGAGATGACTATAGCAGTGAGCTATTATTGAGGCTAACAGCCCATTTATGAGGTTATGTGGTTCATAAGGTTTTATAGTAATTGTTTAAAAAAGAATTATGTGATGTTATGAAAGATACAATATTCTTGAAGGATTAATTCTAGTGTTTCTGCTATTGTACACATAATATTTTTGATATGTTATAGGCAATATGAGGATATTTGAGAGAATGATTGACATATTTTTTTAATTTAATAGTGACACTATGTCAAAAGACTCCATTCTTCCAAATTAATTATTTTCTATTTAGTAAGTATTACTGAATGCCTCCATTATGTCTTTTGACATTACATCACTATTAAAAAAAAAAAAAAAAAAAAAGTACTCTTGCTTGGAAAATCCCATAGGCGGAGGAGCCTGGTAGGCTGCAGTCCATGGGGTCGCTAAGAGTCAGACACGACTGACGCAACTTAGCAGTAGCAGCACTGAATGCCTATGATATGCCTAAGTCCAATGGGATTGATGTTGTTCTAGTCACTAAGTCAAGTTCGACTCTGCAGTCCCATGGACTCTGCATCTTGTGTCAGTTATTATGCTGTCCCTCAAAGAATGGGTCTCTTCCCTCCAAAAATGTAATCACTGTGATATCGTCCAAAGCCATTGACCTCACCTAAGAACTTCTGAATGGAATATCTGAGATCTGAGTTGAGAAATGGAAATTCACCTTTAAAAGAAATAATCCATATGATTCCTTTGTCCTCCTACGTTTGGGAATTATTTGGCTAAGTGATTATAAGCATGAATCACTAGAATCTCACTAATTAGGTTGGAATACCAGACATTTTAATTATAACCATGCAATTTTCATGGTACAAATTAACCTCTCTGTCTCCATTTCCTTTCCATACTTAATCTCAGAAAAAACAATAAAATCTAAGTTGTGTTCCTTTTATGAGGATTAAGGAGAAAACACGGAGAAGTCTGTGTTAAATAGAGTTCCTAAAATATTTTGATAGGTATGAGGTCCTAGGAGTTTTGTTTAGCTAGAATATCACGGTAAGATATGTGTATGCGCTGCTTCTCAGTCATGTCTGAGATTGGAATTACTCTTTGTAATCCCGTAAACTGTAGCCCATCAAGTTCCTTTGTTCACGGAATTTTCCAGGCAAAAATACTGGAGCGGGTTGCTATTTCCTCCTCTAGGGGAATCCACCTGACCCAGGGATCAAATCCACATCTCTGTGTCTCCTTCATTGGCAGGCCAATTCTTCACCACTGTGCCACCTGGGAAGCCCAACATAAATATACCAATATTATTTTATCTGGATTTAAAATCTAGTGGAATTTTAAAATTTAGAAAGAGTTCAGTGAGTTTTATCTCCTCAGTGGATGAAAAAGACACAAACGGGGGGAGGAGCCAAGATGGCAGAGGAGTAGGACGGGGAGAACACTTTCTCCCCCACAAATTCATCAAAAGAGCATTTAAACGTCGAGTAAATTCCACAAAACAACTTCTGAATGCCGGCAGAGGACATCAGGCACCCAGAAAAGCAACCCAACTCTTCTAAAGGAGGTAGGAAAAAATATAAAAGACAAAAAAATAGACAAAAGAGGGAGGGACGGAGTTCCGTCCCGGGAAGGGAGTCTTAAAAAGAGAGAAGTTTCCAAACACCAGGAAACCTTCTCACTGCCGAATCTGTGCCGAGCTTTGGAAGCACAGAGGGCAACATAAAAGGGAGAAAAATAAATAAATAAATAATTAAAAATCGCAGATTGTGAGCCCTACAGTAACTCCCCCAGCGGAGAAGCAGCACAGACGCCTGCACACGGCATTAGCAAGCTGGGGCTGGGCAGGGAAGCGCGGCGCGGGCTGTGTCCCTTAGATTAAGAATCTGCCCGAATGTCCTGAGCGCGATCTGAGCAAAATAATTTGGGCTAGCAAACCAGACTGTGGGATATCTACCACGCGAAAAGCCAGCCCTAACCTAAGACACCGCCAGGCCCGCGCACAGAACAAAGGACTGAACAGAGATAGCCGGCTGCAGACCTTCCCCCTCCGGTGACAGGCAGCCAGAGCCGGAAGGGGGCAATCGCAGCCCCAGAGAGACACTATCTATAAAACTGTAAGCAGGCTTCTTTGCTAACTAAAACTTCTTGGGGGTCTGGACGGTCAACAGCTGCCTGAGAAGGTGCGCCGGTTTTACACCCAGATAACCGAGTGGCGGGGAGGCGATAAGTCGCAGCATTGGTGCCCGCCAAACACATCACCTAAGCTGCTCGGATCTGGGAAGAGCACAAAACGCAGGCCCAACCGAGTCTGCGCCTCTGAGGACTACCTGAGTGCCTGAACCTGAGCGGCTTGGACCTGGGAGCTCAGCCCAGGGCCGGCCTCTGATTGTTCCCGGTGGAACAACCTAGAGCCTGAGCAGTGTGGGCAGGGAGGCTACACGTGCCGTGAGCAGGGGCAGACCCAGTGTGGCTGAGGCACTGTGAGCGCACGCCAGTGTTATCTGATTGCAGCATCCCTCCCTGCCTCCCCACAGTGCAGCTGAACAAGTGAGCCTAAATAAAATTAAAAAAATAGTGTCCTCCACCGTCCCCTTTGTGTCAGGGCGGGAACCAGACACTGAAGAGACCAGCAAACAGAAGAAGCTATAAACAGAGGGAAACACCTTGGAAGCTACAGGCCATAGATTAAAACTCTGTGGTTACTACGGACTGCATAGAAATGGGCCTATAGATCTTGAGAAATATGAGGCAGACCAAGGAACTAGCCAAAAATAAACTGAACCCACAATACTCACAACAAAACCAGAGAAAGACCTAGATATATTTTTACTATTTTTACGATCAATCTTTCTTTCTTTTTTTTTAATTTTTTTTTTAAAAATTTTAAGTCCTCTATTGTCCTTTAATTTTCACTTTTATAACTACTACTTTGCAAAAAAAAAAAAAGACTCTATTTTTTTTTTCTTCTTCAGCAAACTTCATATATATATTTTATAATTTTTTGACCGTGTTTTGTTTTGTTTTTTGTTTTTTTTCTTTTTCTTCTTTTCTTTAACATTGTATTTTTGAAATTCCAAACTCTACTCTAGATTTTTAATTTTAGCCTTTTGGTATATGTTATCAATTTTGTACCTATAGTTTTTTTCATAATTTCTGTGACTTTTTTTTTTTTCCTCTGTTTCTTTCTCTTCTTCTTTTGTATAACATCATATATCTGCAATTCCAAACTCTACTCAAGATTTTTAATTTATGCTTTTTGGTATTTGATATCAATTTTGTACCTGTATTTTCTTTATAATTTTTGCGACATTGTTTTTGTTGGTTTGTTTGTTTTCTCTCTTTATTTTTCTTCTTCTTTTTTTTAACATTGTATTTTTGAAATTCCAAACTCTACTCTAGATTTTTAACTTTTGCTTTTTGGTATTAGTTGTCAATTTTGTACCTGTAGTTTCTTTATAATTTTCGCGACCTTGGTTGTTTTTCTTTGTTTGTTTTTTCTCTCTTTCTTTTCCTTCTTCTTTTCTTTAACATCGTATTTTTGAAATTCCAAACTCTACTCTAGATTTTTAATTTTAGCCTTTTGGTATATTTTATCAATTTTGTACATATAGTTTTTTTTTTTTTATAATTTCTGTGACTTTTTTTTCCTCTCTCTCTTTTTTTCCCCTCTGTTTCTTTCTCTTCTTCTTTTATATAACATCGTATATCTGCAATTCAAAACTCTACTCAAGATTTTTAACTTATGCTTTTTGGTATTTGATATCAATTTTGTACCTGTATTTTCTTTATAATTTTTGCGACATTGTTTTTGTTGGTTTGTTTGTTTTCTCTCTTTATTTTTCCTCTTCTTTTTTTTTTTAACATTGTATTTTTGAAATTCCAAACTCTACTCTAGATTTTTAATTTTTGCTTTTTGATATTAGTTATCAATTTTGTACCTGTAGTTTCTTTATAATTTTTGCAACCTTGTTTGTTTTTCTTTATTCGTTTTTTCTCTCTTTCTTTTCCTTCTTCTTTTCATTAACATCACATTTTTGAAATTCCAAACTCTACTCTAGATTTTTAATTTTTGCTTTTATGTATTTGTTACCAATTTTGTACCTTTAAGAACCCAATCTTCAGGACCCATTTTTCACTAGGGTACGAGATTACTGGCTTGACTGCTCTCTCTCCCTTTGGACTCTCCGTTTTCTCCACCAGGTCGCCTGTATCTCCTCCCTAACCCCTCTCTACTCTACCCAACTCTGTGAATTTCTGTGTGTTCCAGACGGTGGAGAACACTTAGGGAACTGATTACTGGCTGGATCTGTCTCCCTCCTTTTCATTTCCCCCTTTTATCCTTCGGGCCACCTCTGTCTCCTGCCTCCTTCTTCTCTTCTCTGTATAACTCCGTGAACATCTCTGAGCGGTCCAGATGTGGAGTGCACATAAGGAAGTTACTACTGGCTAGCCCACTCTCTCCACTATTGATTCCACCTCATCTCATTTGGGTCACCTCTAACTCCCTCCTCCCACTTCTCTTCTCCATGTAACACTGTGAACCTCTCTGAGTGACCCTCACAGTAGAGAAACTTTTCATCTTTAACGTAGATGTTTTATCAATGGTGCTGTATAGAAGGAGAAGTTTTGAAACTACTGTAAAAATAAGACCGATAACTGGAAGTAGGAGGCTTAAGTCCAAACCCTGACTCCAGGGAACTCCTGACTCCAAGGAACATTAATTGATAGGAGCTCATCAAACACCTCCATACCGACACTGAAACCAAGCACCACACAAGGGCCAACAAGTTCCAGGGCAAGACATACCAAGCAAATTCTTCAGCAACAAAGGAACACAGCCCTGAGCTTCAGAATACAGGCTGCCCAAAGTCACCCCAAAACCATAGAAATCTCACAACTCATTACTGGACATTTCATTACACTCCAGAGAGAAGAAATACAGCTCCATCCACCAGAACATCGACACAAGCTTCCCTAACCAGGAAACCTTGACAAGCCACCTGTACAAACCCATACACAGTGAGGAAACTCCACAATATAGAGAACTCCACAAACTGCCAGAATACAGAAAGGACACCCCAAACTCAGCAATTTAAACAAGATGAAGAGACAGAGGAATACCCAGCAGATAAAGGAACAGGATAAATGCCCACCAAACCAAACAAAAGAGGAAGAGATAGGGAATCTACCTGATAAAGAATTCCGAATAATGATAGTGAAATTAATCCAAAATCTTGAAATTAAAATGGAATCACAGATAAATAGCCTGGAGGTAAGGATTGAGAAGATGCAAGAAACGTTTAACAAGGACTTAGAAGAAATAAAAAAGAGTCAATATATAATGAATAATGCAAAAAGTGAAATTAAAAACACTCTGGAGGCAACAAATAGTAGAATAACAGAGGCAGAAGACAGGATTAGTGAATTAGAAGATAGGATGGTAGAAATAAATGAATCAGAGAGGATAAAAGAAAAACGAATTAAAAGAAATGAGGACAATCTCAGAGACCTCCAGGACAATATTAAACGCTACAACATTTGAATCATAGGGGTCCCAGAAGAAGAAGACAAAAAGAAAGACCATGAGAAAATACTTGAGGAGATAATAGTTGAAAACTTCCCTAAAATGGGGAAGGAAATAATCACCCAAGTCCAAGAAACCCAGAGAGTCCCAAACAGGATAAACCCAAGGCGAAACACCCCAAGACACATATTAATCAAATTAACAAAGATCAAACACAAAGAACAAATATTAAAAGCAGCAAGGGAAAAACAACAAATAACACACAAGGGAATACCCATAAGGATAACAGCTGATCTTTCAATATAAACTCTTCAAGCCAGGAGGGAATGGCAAGACATACTTAAAATGATGAAAGAAAATAACCTACAGCCCAGATTATTGTACCCAGCAAGGATCTCATTCAAGTATGAAGGAGAAATCAAAAGCTTTTCAGGCAAGCAAAAGCTGAGAGAATTCTGCACCACCAAACCAGCTCTCCAACAAATACTAAAGGATATTCTCTAGACAGGAAACACAAAAACGGTGTATAAATTCGAACCCAAAACAATAAAGTAAATGGCAACGGGATCATACTTATCAGTAATTACCTTAAATGTAAATGGGTTGAATGCCCCAACCAAAAGACAAAGACTGGCTGAATGGATACAAAAACAAGACCCCTACATATGTTGTCTTCAAGAGACCCACCTCAAAACAGGGGACACATACAGACTGAAAGTGAAGGGCTGGAAAAAGATTTTCCATGCAAATAGGGACCAAAAGAAAGCAGGAGTAGCAATACTCATATCAGATAAAATAGACTTTAAAACAAAGACTGTGAAAAGAGACAAAGATGGTCACTACATAATGATCAAAGGATCAATCCAAGAAGAAGATATAACAATTATAAATATATATGCACCCAACACGGGAGCACCGCAGTATGTAAGACAAATGCTAACAAGTATGAAAGGAGAAATTAACAATAACACAATAATAGTGGGAGACTTTAATACCCCACTCACACCTATGGATAGATCGACTAAACAGAAAATTAACAAGGAAACACAAACTTTAAACGATACAATAGACCAGTTAGACCTAATTGATATCTATAGGACATTTCATCCCAAAACAATGAATTTCACCTTTTTCTCAAGCACACATGGAACCTTCTCCAGGATAGATCACATCCTGGGCCATAAAGCTAGCCTTGGTAAATTCAAAAAAATAGAAATCATTCCAAGCATCTTTTCTGACCACAATGCAGTAAGATTAGATCTCAATTACAAGAGAAAAACTATTAAAAATTCCAACATATGGAGGCTGAACAACACGCTGCTGAATAACCAACAAATCACAGAAAAATCAAAAAAGAAATAAAAATTTGCATAGAAAAGAATGAAAATGAAAACACAACAACCCAAAACCTGTGGGACATGGTAAAAGCAGTCCTAAGGGGAAAGTTCATAGCCATACAGGCACACCTCAAGAAACAAGAAAAAAGTCAAATAAATAACCTAACTCTACACCTAAAGCAACTAGAAAAGGAAGAAATGAAGAACCCCAGGGTTAGTAGAAGGAAAGAAATCTTAAAACTTAGAGCAGAAATAAATGCAAAAGAAACAAAAGAGAACATAGCAAAAATCAACAAAACCAAAAGCTGGTTTTTTGAAAGGATAAATAAAATTGACAAACCATTAGCCAGACTCATCAAGAAACAAAGGGAGAAAAATCAAATCAATAAAATTAGAAATGAAAATGGAGAGATCACAACAGACAACACAGAAATACAAAGGATCATAAGAGAGTACTATCAACAATTATATGCCAATAAGATGGACAACATGGAAGAAATGGACAAATTCTTAGAAAAGTACAACTTTCCAAAACTCGGCCAGGAAGAAATAGAAAATCTTAACAGACCCATCACAAGCACGGAAATTGAAACTGTAATCAAAAATCTTCCAGCAAACAAAAGCCCAGGTCCAGACGGCTTCACAGCTGAATTCTACCAAAAATTTAGAGAAGAGCTAACACCTATCCTGCTGAAACTCTTCCAGAAAATTGCAGAGGATGGCAAACTTCCAAACTCATTCTATGAGGCCACCATCACCCTAATCCCAAAACCTGACAAAGATCCCACAAAAAAAGAAAACTACAGGCCAATATCACTGATGAACACAGATGCAAAAATCCTTAACAAAATTCTAGCAATCAGAATCCAACAACACATTAAAAAGATCATACACCATGACCAAGTGGGCTTTATCCCAAGGATGCAAGGATTCTTCAATATCCGCAAATCAATCAATGTAATACACCACATTAACAAATTGAAAAATAAAAACCATATGATTATCTCAATAGATGCAGAGAAAGCCTTTGACAAAATTCAGCATCCATTTATGATAAAAACTCTCCAGAAAGCAGGAATAGAAGGAACATACCTCAACATAATAAAAGCTATATATGACAAACCCACAGCAAACATTATCCTCAATGGTGAAAAATTGAAAGCATTTCCTCTAAAGTCAGGAACAAGACAAGGGTGCCCACTTTCACCATTACTATTCAACATAGTTTTGGAAGTTTTGGCCACAGCAATCAGAGCAGAAAAAGAAATAAAAGGAATCCAAATTGGAAAAGAAGAAGTAAAGCTCTCACTGTTTGCAGATGACATGATCCTCTACATAGAAAACCCTAAAGACTCCACCAGAAAATTACTAGAACTAATCAATGACTATAGTAAAGTTGCAGGATATAAAATCAACACCCAGAAATCCCTTGCATTCCTATACACTAATAATGAGAAAACAGAAAGAGAAATTAAGGAAAAAATTCCATTCACCATTGCAACGGAAAGAATAAAATACTTAGGAATATATCTACCTAAAGAAACTAAAGACCTATATATAGAAAACTATAAAACACTGGTGAAAGAAATCAAAGAGGACACTAACAGATGGAGAAATATACCATGTTCATGGATTGGAAGAATCAATATAGTGAAAATGAGTATACTACCCAAAGCAATCTATAGATTCAATGCAATCCCTATCAAGCTACCAACAGCATTCTTCACAGAGCTAGAACAAATAATTTCACAATTTGTATGGAAATACAAAAAACCTCGAATAGCCAAAGCGATCTTGAGAAAGAAGAATGGAACTGGAAGAATCAACCTACCTGACTTCAGGTTCTACTACAAAGCCACAGTTATCAAGGCAGTATGGTACTGGCACAAAGACAGAAATATAGATCAATGGAACAAAATAGAAAGCCCAGAGATAAATCCACGCACATATGGACACCTTATCTTTGACAAAGGAGGCAAGAATATACAATGGATTAAAGACAATCTCTTTAACAAGTGGTGCTGGGAAATCTGGTCAACCACTTGTAAAAGAATGAAACTAGAACACTTTCTAACACCATACACAAAAATAAACTCAAAATGGATTAAAGATCTAAACGTAAGACCAGAAACTATAAAACTCCTAGAGGAGAACATAGGCAAAACACTCTCTGACATACATCACAGCAGGATCCTCTATGACCCACCTCCCAGAATATTGGAAATAAAAGCAAAAATAAACAAATGGGGCCTAATTAACCTTAAAAGCTTCTGCACATCAAAGGAAACTATTAGCAAGGTGAAAAGACAGCCTTCAGAATGGGAGAAGATAATAGCAAATGAAGCAACTGACAAACAACTAATCTCGAGAATATACAAGCAACTCCTACAGCTCAACTCCAGAAAAATAAATGACCCAATCAAAAAAATGGGCCAAAGAACTAAATAGACATTTCTCCAAAGAAGACATACAGATGGCTAACAAACACATGAAAAGATGCTCCACATCACTCATTATCAGAGAAATGCAAATCAAAACCACTATGAGGTACCATTTCACACCAGTCAGAATGGCTGCGATCCAAAAGTCTACAAGCAATAAATGCTGGAGAGGGTGTAGAGAAAAGGGAACCCTCTTGCACTGTCGGTGGGAATGCAAACTAGTACAGCCACTAGGGAGAACAGTGTGGAGATTCCTTAAAAAACTGGAAATAGAACTGCCTTATGATCCAGCAATCCCACTGCTGGGCATACACACTGAGGAAACCAGAAGGGAAAGAGACACGTGTACCCCAATGTTCATCGCAGCACTGTTTATAATAGCCAGGACATGGAAGCAACCTAGAGGTCCATCAGCAGATGGATGGATAAGAAATCTGTGGTACATATACACAATGGAGTATTACTCAGCCATTAAAAAGAATACATTTGAATCAGTTCTAATGAGGTGGATGAAACTGGAGCCTATTATACAGAGTGAAGTAAGCCAGAAAGAAAAACACCAATACAGTATACTAACGCATATATATGGAATTTAGAAAGATGGTAACAATAACCCTGTGTACGAGACAGCAAAAGAGACACTGATGTATAGAACAGTTTTATGGACTCTGTGGGAGAGGGAGAGGGTGGGAAGATTTGGGAGAATGGCATTGAAACTTGTAAAATATCATGTATGAAAGGAGTTGCCAGTCCAGGTTCAATGCACGATACTGGATGTTTGGGGCTGGTGCACTGGGACGACCCAGAGGGATGGAATGGGGAGGGAGGAGGGAGGAGGGTTTAGGATGGGGAACACATGTATACCTGTGGCGGATTCATTTTGATATTTGGCAAAACTAATACAATTATGTAAAGTTTAAAAATAAAATAAAATTAAAAAAAAAAAGAAAGAAAGAAAAAGACACAAATGACTGCAGCCTAAACAGCCAGAGGAAAAATATAAAAAAACTAAAGTACAATTGCTTGCTGTCAGAAAATTATTTTCTAAAGGAGAGAAACAGATCGAGGCATAGAGAAAACTATTTCTAGGGTCCATCTATTAATATCTTCTCTAAGCTTTATTTTTTGTGTGCTTCTGGCAATCTCTTTTTCTCTGGCAGAGATTTTTTGTTGTTGTTATTGTTTAAAGGCTACTGAATCTCATCAGAGTTACACAGCAATGATATATTTGTATGACGAATAACATCTTTTGGAAGGAAAAATTATACATGCATTGTAGAGTTTTAATCTTAACATAATTACATAGCTATTGTTTTTCTCAGTAGGAATGACGGTATATCTTTATTTTACTTTTCATAATTTCTCCCTTATTATCTTTTACACCAATGTTTGCAAAGACTCAGGAGCTGTCCTCTTAGTAGTGATGAATAAATGAAACAAGATCTTCATTGTCCTAAGTCTTATACTCCAGTAGCTGGTGATTAGGATAATACAGAGAGTAAGTAAATACACACACAAATAAATGGATAGGTAAGCAAAGAGACTACTTGTAGATAGTATAAATGCTACAAGCCAAATGAAAGAAGGTGACATATGAAAGTAATGGCGGTAAACTACTCTAGAGCATCTGGAAGAGATTCTGAATAGGTGATATTCTCAGAAGAATAGCTTACTTGAAGTTAGTCATTTAAAGGAATGGAAAATGGATTTGAGAAATAAAATACACCCTAAATTGGAAAAAAGCTTTTTTTGTGTGTGTGAAGAAGGCCAAAGTAACTAGAGCATAGTGAGTCAATCGTTCCAAGATTAGTCTCAGAGATAGGCATACACTAGATCATGTGTGGTCTTGAAAAGACTCACAATAGAGAGTTTTCAATTATTTTTCAAGGATAAGTCATAGTCATTGGAGAGTTTGAACAATGGAGTGGCATAATCTGATTTATGCTTTAGGAAGAAGAATCTGGATGCTGTGTAAATGATAAATCCTAACAAGGCAAAAATTAATGTGAAGTTACTATTAGAATATATTGCAAGTGCTGTGCTCAGTCATTTAATCATGATCAGCTCTGCAACCCTATGGACGTTAGGCCACCAGGCTACTCTGTGCATGGAATTTTCCAGTCATGAATACTGGAGTGGGTTACCCTTTCCTTTTCCAACTATTGCAATAGTCTAGGTGAAAGAGAACAGCATTATGGGTTTGGGTTTAAAAGATAAGTAATTGAACTACAGAAATATTTTGGAGGTGGAGATAAGGAGATTTACTGATGAATGGAGTATGTCACGTGAAAATAAGTGAGGCATCAACAGCGATCTAAATTTTTGAAATAAGCAAATGGTTCAAGATGTGTGTGTGTGCGTGTGTGCGTGTGTGTGCATATAACTAGTTGTGTCCAACTCTTTGCTTGTGGACTGTATGTAGCTAGGCTCCTCTGTCCATGGATTTTCCCAGGCAAGACTACTGGAGCAGGTTGCCATTTCCTTCTCCATGGTTCAAGATAGAATGCTATATTTATTTTTATGAGGAAAACTTGAACCATTTTAAATCTGAAAAATTTGGAACTCAGTAGTGTGTTCCAGGAAAGAAATGAATTTGAATGTCATCTATGAATTGGTTGTAATAAAAGGTCATAGGTCTAGATAAGATTATTTAGAGGATGCCTAGAAGAAGAAAACATCTGGAGTAATATGATGTTTATATATCTGGTAGAATAGGAGTCACAGAAGTGGACTTTGGAAAGACATTTATGACATAGAAAGAAAATCAGGTATTTTAGATATCCTTGAATACAAGAATAGTGTGTGTTTCAAGAAAGAACTGTGATAATTTATGTCAAATGCTGCTAAAAGTCAAGTAAAATTGAATACTAGTTCTGGTACTGGTGGGTACCAGAATTGACTATTAGTTCTGGTCATTTATAACCTTGGAAAAAGTGTTTTCATTGGCATTTCAAGCAAAAGAGCCTTGTGGAAGTAGGTTAGAGAGAGAATGGAAAGTTAGTAAAGGGACAAAACAATAAAATTAGCAAATCTTTTATGGAAGTTTTGCATGAAAGAAAAATATGAAAATGGGACAGTAATTGGAAAGAATGGGAGGACAGGTGATGGTTTTTTTTAAGGAAGAATCATATTAAGTCATGTTATATGCCAATCAGTATGATCCAGCAGAGAAAGAAACATAATTTATTAACTCAGGAGAGAAGAAAAGTAATTGAAGAAGCAATATCCTTGAAAGAAATTAATGGGAATGGAATCCAGGACACAGAGTGACTTTAAACGGGATAGAAGCAGGTAGGCTGTTGGAGTTGGTACATGTCTTGTCCAGAGGTACACGGCAAAAATAAGTCAGTGACATAGCATGGGGAAATATGGACAAGAAAGGATTTTTGCTCTTAAAGAGCTTACAATCAAATAAATATCCATAATAATCTTTATTTTTTTATAGCATACTATCCTGGTTGATAATATTTTAAGCACAAATTTTGGCAATTTTACCTGCATTTGTTATCCAGGAAGATGTTAATTTTTTGTCCCTGCACTTAAATGGTATGGGAGCATTAGGCTTAAATCTGTTCATTGGATTTGCCCATTGTTGCAGGCATATGTTTGCAAGCTGTTGGCATAGACTGACACGGCCTGTCATTTTTATTTTTATTTTTTTTTTTGATACTTAGATTTGAAATAGCTCAACTGGAATTCCATCACCTCCATTAGCTTTGCTAGTGATGATGCTTCCTAAGGTCCACTTGACTTCACATTCCAGGATGTCTGGCTCTAGGTCAGTGATCACACTATCGTGATTATCTGGGTCGTGAAGATCTTTTTTGTACAGTTCTTCTGTGTATTCTTGCCATCTCTTCTTAATATCTTCTGCTTCTGTTAGGTCCATACTATTTCTGTCCTTTATCCAGCCCATCTTTGCATGAAATGTTCCATTGATATCTCTGATTTTCTTGAAGAGATCTCTAGTCTTTCCCATTCTATTGTTTTCCTCTATTTCTTTGCATTAATCACTGAGGAAGGCTTTCTTAGCTCTCCTTGCTATTCTTTGGAACTCTGCATTCATATGGGTATATCTTTCCTTTTCTCCTTTGCCTTTCATGTCTTTTCTTATCTCAGCTATTTGTAAGGCCTCCTGACATCTACTATCTACTGTTTAATAGGCTAATAAGATGGCCAAGACAAAAGAGACTATTTTTTTCATTACATTTCACAGAAATGCAAAAATTGTCCTGGTGAAGTCAGGTAAGTTTATAGGCTATGCCATAGTCTGAGTGTTCACCACCAGACTCCCAAAATATCTCTGTTGAAATCCATCTTCTATCCATCATCAACTCCTGAAGCTTGCTCAAACTCATGTCTATCGAGTCAGTGGTGCCATCCAACCATCTCATCCTCTGTTGTCCCCTTCTCCTCCTGCCTTCAATCTTTCCCATCATCAGGGTCTTTCCCAATGAGTCAGTTCTTCATGTCAGATGGCCAAAGTATTGGAGCTTCAGTTTCAGCATCAGTTCTTCCAAATGAATATTCAGGACTGATTTCCTTTAGGATTGACTGGTTTGATCTCCTTGCAGTCCAAGAGACTCTCAAGAGTCTTCTCCAACACCACAGTTCAAAGGCATCAGTTCAAATTTAGGTGTAAATTTAGGTTATTTGATGTTTCTCTTGTTTCTTGAGGTAGACTTGTATTGCTATAAGCTTACCTCTTACCACTGCTTTTTCTGAATACTGTAGGGTGTGAGTCATCATTTTTCATTGTCATTTGTTTCTAGGTATTTTTTTATTTCTTCTTTGATTTCTTAAGTGACCTCTCGGTTATTTAGAAGGGTATTGTTTGGTCTCATTGTGTTTGTATTTTCTGCAGACTTTTTTCCTGTTTTTGATATCTATTTTTATAGAACTATGGTTGCTTGAAATGATTTCAGTATATTTAAATTTACCAGGGCTTGATTTGTGACCCAAGATGTGATCAATCATGGAGAATGTTCCGTGTGAACTTGAGAAAAAAATTGAAATGTACTTTTTGAATAAAATGCCTTGTAATCAATTAGGTCCATCTGGTCCAATGTATTATTTACAGTTTAGGTTTTCTTATTAATTTTCTATCGGGGTAATCTGTCTATAGCTGTGAGTGGAGTATTGAAGTGTCCCCACCTTATTGTGTTACTGTTAATTTCCTATTTATAGTTGTTAGCTTTTGCCTTATGTTTTGAGGTGCTCCTATGTTGGGTATGTATTTATTTATAATTGTAACACCTTCTTCTTGGATTGATCTTTTGACTGTTGTGTAGTGTCCTATCTTGTCTCTTGTATCTGCCTTTATTTTAAAGTCTATTTTATCTTATATGAGTACTGCTACTCCTGTTTTTTTTTTTTTTTTTTTCAATTACAATGGAATATATTTTTACATTCCCTCACTTTCAGTCTGCATGTGTCCCTAGGTTGGAGGTGGATGTCTTGTAGATAGCATAAATAGGGGTCATTTTTTTTTTTTTTCATATCCATTCAGCCAATCTGTGTTTCGGTTGGAGTATTTTATCCATTTACATTTAAGATAATTATTGATATGTATTATCCTATTATCATTTACTCTTCTTGAGGCTAGTTTTATAGGAGTTTTCTTTCTCTTTGTTTCATGTCTAGAGAAGTTCCTGTAGCAATTGTTGTAAAGCTAGTTTCAGATCAGATCAGATCAGATCAGTCGCTCAGTCGTGTCCAACTCTTTGTGACCCCATGAATCGCAGCACACCAGGCCTCCCTGTCCATCACCAACTCTGGGAGTTCACCCAGACTCACGTCCATTGAGTCAGTGATGCCATCCAGCCATCTCATCCTCTGTCGTCCCCTTCTCCTCTTGCCCCCAATCCCTCCCAGCATCAGAGTCTTTTCCAATGAGTCAACTCTTCGCATGAGGTGACCAAAGTACTGGAGTTTCAGCTTTAGCATCATTCCTTCCAAAGAAATCCCAGGGCTGATCTCCTTTACAATGGACTGATTGGATCTCCTTGCAGTCCAAGGGACTCTCAAGAGTCTTCTCCAACACCACAGTTCAAAACCATCAATTCTTCAGCACTCAGCCTTCTTCACAGTCCAACTCTCACATCCATACATGACCACAGGAAAAACATAGCCTTGACTAGACGGACCTTTTTTGGCAAAGTAATGTCTCTGCTTTTGAATATGCTATCTAGGTTGGTCATAACTTTCCTTCCAAGGAGTAAGCGTCTTTTAATTTCATGGCTGCAGTCACCATCTGTAGTGATTTAGGAGCCCCAAAAAATAGTCTGACACTGTTTCCACTGTTTCCCCATCTATTTCCAATGAAGTGATGGGACCAGATGACATGATCTTCGTTTTCTGAATGTTGAGCTTTAAGCCAACTTTTTCACTCTCCTCTTTCACTTTCATCAAGAGGCTTTTGAGTTCCTCTTCACTTTCTGCAATAAGGGTGGTGTCATCTGCATATCTGAGGTTATTGATATTTCTCCCAGTAATCTTGATTCCAGCTTGTGTTTCTTCCAGTCTAGCGTTTCTCATGATGTACTCTGCATATAAGTTAAATAAGCAGGATGACAATATACAGCCTTGACGAACTCCTTTTCCTATTTGGAACCAGTCTGTTGTTTCATGTCCAGTTCTAACTGTTGCTTCCTGACCTGCATACAAATTTCACAAGAGGCAGATCAGGTGGTCTGGTATTCCCATCTCTTTCAGAATTTTCCACAGTTGATTGTGATCCACATAGTCAAAGGCTTTGGCATAGTCAATAAAGCAGAAATAGATGTTTTTCTGGAACTCTCTTGCTTTTTCCATGATTCAATGGATGTTGGCAATTTGATCTTGGTTCCTCTGCCTTTTCTAAAACCAGCTTGAACATCAGGAAGTTCACGGTTCACATATTGCTGAAGCCTGGCTTGGAGAATTGTGAGCATTACTTGACTAGCGTGTGAGATGAGTGCAATTGTGTGGTAGTTTGAGCATTCTTTGGCATTGCCTTTCTTTGGGATTGGAATGAAAGCTAGTTTGGTGGTGCTGAATTCTACTAACTTTTGCTTATCTGTAAAGCTTTTGATTTCTCTGTTGAATCTGAATAAGATCCTTGCTAGGTAGACTGATCTTGGTTGTAGTTTTTTCCTTTTATCCCTTTGGGTATATCCTGCCACTCTCTTCCAGCCTGCAGAATTTTTGCTGAAAGATCAGCTGTTAGCCTTATGGGGAACCTCTTATATATCATTTGTCACTTTTGCCTCGCTGTTTTTAACACTTTTTCTTTGTCATTCAGTTCAGTTCAGTCACTCAGTCGTGTCCAACTCTTTGCAACCCCATGAATCGCAGCACACCAGGCCTCCCTGTCCATCACCAACTCTGGGAGTTCACCCAGACTCACATCTATCGAGTCAGTGATGCCATCCAGCCATCTCATCCTCTGTCCTCCCCTTCTCCTCTTGCCCCCAATCCCTCCCAGCATCAGAGTCTTTTCCAATGAGTCAACTCTTCCCATGAGGTGGCCAAAGTACTGGAGTTTCAGCTTTAGCATCATTCCTTCCAAAGAAATCTCAGGGCTGATCTCCTTCAGAATGGACTAGTTGGATCTCCTTGCAGTCCAAGGGACTCTCAAGAGTCTTCTCCAGCACCACAGTTCAAAAGCATCAATTCTTCGGCGCTCAGCTTTCTTCACAGTCCAACTCTCACATCCATACATGACCACAGGAAAAACCATAGCCTTGACTAGACGGACCTTTTTTGGCAAAGTAATGTCTCTGCTTTTGAATATGCTATCTAGGTTGATCATAACTTTTCTTCTTTGTCATTAGTTTTTGTTAATTTGATTAATATGTATCTTGATGTGTTTCTTTTGGGGCTTATCCTATATAGGATTCTCTGGGCTTCCAGGACTAGGGTGGCTATTTACTTTCCCATGTTAGGGAAGTTTTCAATTATAATATCCTCAAATATTTTCTCATACTCTTTCTTTTTCTCTTCTTCCTCTGGGACCCCTATAATTTGAATGCTGGTGTGCTTAATGTTGTGTCAGAAGTCTTTGAGTCTGTCCTCATTTCTTTAAATTTTTTTTTTTATTGTTCTGTTTCAGATTTCCCCACCATTCTATATTTCAAGTCACTTATCTGTTCTTCGGCTTCAGTTATTCTGTGATTGGTTCCTTCTAGTGTACTTGTAATCTCAGTTATTGTTTTATTCATTGCTGATTATCTACTCTTTTTTTAATTTAAGTCCTTATTAAAAATTTAGTGTATCTTCTCAGCTTATTTATCTGTTTCTCCATTTTATTTTCAAAATTTTGGATATTGCTTACTATCATTACTCTGAATTCTTTTTCAGTTGAGTGACTATTTCCTTTGGATTTGCTTTTTCTTGTGTTTTTGTTTTTTTTTTTTTTTTAACCATGTTTCCTCATCTGTTGCATGTTTCTCTGTCTTTTCATTTCATTTAATTTACTGTGTTTGGGGTCTCTTTTCTGCAGGTTGGAAGGTCATTGCTTCTCTCATTTGTGGAATCTGCCCTCCATGGGTGTTTTGGACCAGTGCCTTGTGAAGGTTTCCTGACTGGGGAGACTTCCACCTGCATTCTGTTGGATGGAGCTGGATCTTGTCTCTCTGAAGGGCAATGTCATGTCCAGTAGTGTGTTTTTGTGTGTCTATGGACTTAGTATGGCTTTGGGTAGCCTGTCTATTAATGGGCAGTATTTTGTTCCTTATTTGCTGAAGGTTTGGCATGAGGCATCCAGCCCTGGATTTTGCTGGCCTTTGGATAGGGTCTGGTCCTAGTGTTAAGATGGAGACCTTTAGCAGAGCTCTCGCCAATTAATGTTCCATGGGGTTGGAAGTTCTCTGGTGGTCCAAAGTTCTTTGGTGGTCCAAAGTCCTGGACTTAGGTCTCCCCATCTTGGGGTTCAGGCCCTACTCATTACTGTGTAATAAGACTTCACAGACACAGCACAAAAGACCAAAACTAATGGTGAAAGCAATACTTAACAGCCCAGAACACCCAAAGAAATACACACATTTAGAAAGAGCAAAGAAGAGGCAAAGAAAAAAAAAGAGAGAGAGAATAAAAAATGATAAAGATAGGACTCAAAACAGAAGAGAGCAATCAAGCCAATAAACAAACCCATAAGTGAAAATGAATACTAAAATACAGACTAACAAAAGCACAAAATTAAAAACACGGAAAAATGCAAAATAACTTGAGTACAGAAAAATAAGAAAAAATAAAATGAAATTTTAAAAAGATGGTTTCAAACAGGAAAAAAAGCAGGTTATAAAAATAAAAACTAAAGGAATCATAAAGAACAACATTAGAACAATATGAAAAAGAAATAAATACATAGAGAGTGGTATTAAGAAGAATTTCCTTGGGACCCAGCCGGGGCCTCTCCTCACAGCATGCTCCTGTCAGTCTGCCTCCTCAGCGCATCCTCCAGCACATCTTAGAAGGTCTCTGGACCTGTGGTGGATGGTATGGGATCAGCTCAGATTCAGATCTTGCCTTACTTCAGCTTGTACTTGCTCCCAAAGTCCACACTTGCACCTAAAGTCTGCTAACTCAGGCTAATTGTGGGGATTTAATCCACTGACCCACAGCTGCAGGAGATTTCCCCTTCTCTCCTCTGCTTACCCAACCCCTGGTGTTCCTCTTTGGTTTTGGACCTTCCTCTGTCTGTTCTCTACCCAGAGCGAAGGGGTGAAAGTAGCAGCTTACTGGGGCTCAATTGCTCAGTTGGTCTGGGGAGATGGAAGGGTATGGCCCACACAATTGGGGTGTGTGGAGACAGCCCACCACAGCCGAGACCTGTGAAGAGTCGCCACAGTCTGAGGCGGGTTTTGCACCTCCCCAGGGGGGATTGGCCCTGGATGTTGGGTCTGTCTGTGGAGCCCAGCAGCTCAGGTTCTCAGGAAGGTATGGGCCATGATCCGTGCCCTCTCACAGTTTGGGGGCAGCTGCAACTCCTGGGGTTGAGACCACAGCAGCTTAATACCTCCTCCACCTCTGGCACCCACACTGGCCCTGGTACCCAAGTGGCCCATGTTCCCCTTTCTGGTATTGCAAGCTGCAACTGTGCCAGCTTTTTAACCGCGAGTCTTAGACCACAACTGGCTTGTCCCACCTGTGGCCCTTGTGAAGGCAGAGTCGTGCCCTCCGCAAGCAAGCCGAGATAGAATGTTCCAGCAGCAGTGATTTCTTGGCCCTCTGGTGGGCCGAGGGTTTTTCCTGAACTCCCTCTTCTCTGCTGTGCTAACCCCCTCAGAGTATCTTCATGGCCATCAACCCTGGTCCTATCCCTTGGGTCCAACTCTGAAAGCCTGAGGCTGAGCACCCAGCCCATCACTCGCTGCGGTGGGTGAGTGAGCCACTTTCTGGCTGGGAAGTGCTGTTCAGCAATGATCTCTGTAGCTAATTCTCTCCATTTTGGCTTCCAAGCACCTGTTGCTCTGTTCCCCTCTGAGATTCGGAATCTCTCCCCAGAACTGCCTGTGAGGGGTTTTTAAGTGTGTGGAAACTTTTCCTTCCTCACGACTCCCTCCCCGGGGTGCAGGCCCCATCCCACATCCATTGTATCTTTTTAATCTTTATCTTTTGCCCTACCTCATTCTGAGGATATTGGCTTGCCTTTTTGAAAGCCTGGGGTCTTCTCTCAGGATTCAGAAAGTGTTCTGTAGGAGTTGTTCCACATGAAGATGAATTTTTGATGTATTTGTGGGGAGGAAGGTGATCTCTCCATCTTATTCCCTCACCATCTTGAAACTCTCCTCAACCTGTTGAAATTTTCATCTAACTTTCAATATTTGTTCTCTTAATGTTAGATGGTGTCTGGATATCACCCCCCCCCCCCAAAAAGTTATGTTTCTTAAGTTGTCTAGATTTTTTTTGGGTGCATTTAAAAAATTCAATTAATAGGCAAAAAATTCACAAAAAAACAACAAAACTTGTGAAATTAAATTTGAACAAAGGATAAATTAGGGCAGGATTTAGGAATTTTCCCATCTATTTCTTAAAGTTTTATATTAGGAACAGATTTTTGATAAGTAGAAGAAATCTTACAGAGTATTTTTCAGTAAATATAACACTGTAACTCATATTTCAGAATATCTTATTCATTCAACAGAAGGGAAGAATGTGTACACTTAACATATTTGAATAATCAGATCTAATTTTTCCTATTTGTAAATTAGCTTAATAATTTTCATTGTTGTAGATTTGTGCCACAACCCAAGACAATATTCTACTCTGCCTCTGTGATTTACTAAGATACATGAAGCTGATTCAGCCTAATCAGATTACTGCTTTTGTCGTGTTTTATACTGCATTTCCTCTACTCTCCTGACTTCCCTGGTGGCTCAGACATAAAGCGTCTGCCTGCAGTGCGGGAGACCCAAGTTTGATCCCTGGGTTGGGAAGATACCCTGGAGAAGGAAATGGCAGCCCACTCCAGTACTCTTGCCTGGAAAATCCCATGGACGGAGGAGCCTGGTAGTCTACAGTCCATGGGATCTCAAAGAGTTGGACACAACTGAGTGACTTCACTTTCTTTCCTGATATTCTGCCCCAGGCCTTAAGAGCAGCTAGAAATGCTGTATTTTCCTGCAGCTAATTGAGGATGAATTCTCTTCCAATATTACAGTTCTATTTCACAAACAGGTGTGATAACTGCACAGATGAAAGGCAGCATTCTCCACTAAAATCTGAACCAGGCAATCACACAGCACTTTCTACTTGAGACTGGCGAACAAGCCTGAGTTGTTTCCACAGAAGCAAATGATGATGTCTATTTGGCTAGTATAAAAAGCCATGCCCTTTTCTATTAGTCTGAGGAAGCAAAATACTGTTTGAACTGACTATAGCCACTTGGGGAAGATCAAAACGTTTCACATCATCTGTCTACTTGTTTTCAACTGAAAGTTCCAGTATACGGAATCTCCTAGTTCAGACCAAAAATTCATCCTTGAAATATCTGAAGATAAATATTTACTCTCTTAAAAACTACGTGAAGTGGTACAATGTGCTCTATTAAAATTAAATCAATTAGCACTTCACACAACGCGTGTGCACAGGCTGGGTACTGACAATCAGCCGTGAAGTGGGGCTTGCCTATGGCAGTCCCAAGAACACAGCAAGCGGCTGATTAAAGTGACCTTTCACACATCATCTGTGGTCACGTTCTGCTTGGGATAGTCCATACATTTTCAAGGGAAGCAGTAAATAAGACAACGGAGGCAATAGTTTTCCTTGAAGCAGAAAAGAAGGTGATCAACCAAGCTACAGTTGTAGCTTAAATCTGATAGCAAAGGATTCATGGAAAAGTGCTGACTTTGGCATTCTATGTGAAAAGACCATCCAGGATTGAAATATGCTAGAAAGATAATTCTTACTTGGAAGATTTATGATTAAAATTTTAATTTGTTCTAATATTTGTCCAATTAAATCAGTTAGAGGCATTTGGCTGAAAGTCAACCTTTACATTAGGGAGCAATATTTTTAAAAGGTTTTGGCCAGAAATGATGACACCAATGATTTATTTGGATGAGAGGGAAAAAATAGAGAAGGAAAAGATGGAGAAAGATAAATAATTGTACAAAAAGTGAGTTTTCCCTCCAAAAACAATGTTTCAATTCGTTTATCAATCTCCTCGTCCCTTAAAATCCTTTTATAGGAGTCAGGATTGTTGTTCATTCATTCAACAAATACGTATTCTGTCCTTACTTTGCAAAACTGTCAGTGATGAAGCCCTAAGGGAAATAAAAATCCCAAGCCTCCAGGAGTTTACATTCTAGGCTTAAGCTATATGAACACATGGCTTCATAACTATATTGAGAAATATTTCATCTTCTTTGATCAGAATAACCTAGCAGAAAGCAGGATACAACATCTTATCAAGTATTATAGTTTTTTTCTCTTTACAGCACATAGTCTTCATTTCTTCCTTGATTTTCCAATGCCCTATATTTTTCCTCTTCATTTATAGTCTTTCTTTATATTTTACATAAAGAATGGAAACCATTCAAAAAATGTCCAATCATCTCATTATCAAATATGCAACCCACTTGCGCCTGCCAGTAACTTATTTACTGAAGAAGTGGGGAAAATTTTCTTTCTCTTGGCAATGGTCACCTTGCTTTTTCTTTATGATTTTATCTCTTTGGTGATTTTCTCTGTTCTTGCATCATTATCCTCTCTCTCTCTTCCTCTGTGTGTCTCTCTCTCTTTCTGTCTCTCACTTTCTCTCTCTCCCCTAAATGGCTTTCATATGCCAGAGGTCATTCCTTCACAACATGTTTCACATCATGACATACATATAAAGTTATAATAATTTTGAATCACACTGGAGAAAACTGGTGAGAGTGCCCAATTACTGAGACAAGTGGCTGCTCTTCTCTTAGGTCATCTGATTCTACTCAAAGTTACGGTTTTTCCAGTAGTCATGTATGGATGTGAGAGCTGGACCATAAAGAAAGCTGAGTGCAGAATTGATGCTTTTGAACTGTGGTGTTGGAAAAGACTTTTGAGAGTCCCTTGGACTGCAAAGAGATCCAACCAGTCCATCCTAAAGGAGATCAGTCCTGAATATTCATTGGAAGACTGCTGCTGAAGCTGAAACTCCAACACTTTGGCCACCTGATGAGAAGAACTGACTTGTTGGAACAGACCCTGATGCTGGGAAAGATTGAAGGCAGGAGGAGAAGGGGATGACAGAGGATGAGATAGTAGGATGACATCACCGACTGGATGGACACGAGTCTGAGCAAGCTCTGGGAGTTGGTGATGAACAGGGAGGCCTAGCATGCTGCAGTCCATGGGGTCACAGAGAGTTGGACATGACTGAGTGACTGAACTGAACTGATGTATTACAGGTGAAACGGTGGGCCTGGGTACTCATGTAGGAATATTTACATATAAAGATGCAATGTCTTTTATTTTATAATCAAAGAAGCAAATAAACAAAACCTTCTTTTACCCCATATGGCCTATTCAGCTCCTTTATGGTCTCCTTCATATTTAAAATTCTTACAAAGATTTTCTGTGCACACTTTTCCTAATCTCTCACTCTTCAGAATACTCTAGTCAATTTGACTTCTCTGTGACTGCCATTGTCAAAATCAACAAATCTATTGAGTATTTCTCTGCCTTTAATTTGAAAGTTTCCTTCTTTAAACTCTATTTTTCTTCACTTTCATGATTGATTTTTAAATTTCCTGTTTTTGTTTTTTTTTTTTCCGTGCCATTCTGATTCTATTATTTCTTTCTCAGTCTCTATTTCTGGCTCCTCTGCTTCTATCTGACTTGAGAACCAGGTTCTTTACCCTCTTTCTTTTATCTCCTGAGATCTTCTTTTCCAGCCACATGGTTTTAATTATCACATATATACTAATAAAACAAAATTTAAATTCTCAATGTAGCCTTCTTGTCTTGGCATTTCCAATTGAATGTTTTGTCATTGTTGTTCAGTCACTCAGTCCTGTCTAACTCTTTGTGACCACATGGACTGCAGCATGCCAGGCTTCCCTGTCCTTCACTACCTTCTGGGGTTTGTTCAAACCCATGTCCATTGAGTCAGTGATGCCATCCAACCATCTCATTCTCTGTTGTCCCCTTCTCCTCCTGCCTTCAATCTTTCCCAGCATCAGGGTCTTTTCCAATGAGTCAGTTCTTCGCATCAGGTGGCCAAAGTATTGGAGCTTCAGCTTCAGCATCAGTCCTTCCAATGAATATTCAGGACTTATTTCCTTTAGGATGGACTGGTTGGATCTCCTTGCAGTCCAAGGGACTCTCAAGAGTTTTCCTAGCACAATGGTTTGAAAGCATCAGTTCTTTGGTGCTCATCCTTCTTCACGGTCCAACTCTCACATCCATACATGACTACTGAAAAAATTATGGCTTTGACTATACAGATCTTTGTTGCCAAAATGATGCCTCTGCTTTTTAATACATTGTCTAGGTTCATCATAGCTTTTCGTCCAAGGAGCAAGTGTCCTTTAATTTCATGGCTGCAGTCACTGTCCACAGTGATTTTGGACTCAAACTGGCATCTTAAACTTAACGAGTCTAAAATTAAATTCTTCCTTTCTTCTTTACTCTTTCCCATCTTAATAAAATGTCTACAGAACAATATGTTTTGTAGTAAATAACTCAGGAGACTTCTAGATTGTTCTCTTTTCTTCACCCCTTCACAACCAATTTATTGGTAAGTCTCAGTAATTCAATCTTTCACACACACACAGAATGTATTCTTGTCTCTTCTACTACTCAGCTTAGGTCCCCATTTTCTCTCACCTGAATAACTGAGATAAGCCCCTGACATTCAGCTTTATCTCCTGCCTTTTCTCTCTAATCTATTCTCTTTGGAAAAGTAAAATAATCTTCTTAAAACATAAATTACTTCATACATCTGAATAAAACATTTCAAAGTGCATAAAATCTATGCCTGAAGAATACAGCCTCCGCTTCTGTCTCTGAACTCTACTCCATCTCCTACCGTCTGACTAACAGACTCCTTGCCTTGCTTTTGCTTCATTGCACTCATTTCTACTATCTAAAGATTTTTCCAAATAGGGATATTTTCACTTATAATATTCTGGCTACTTTCTCTTTGCATAATTTCTTCTTATCTTTCAAGGCTGGACACAGTCATTTTATACTTTTTTTGTTTTCTAACCCTCAAATTTAGAGTTGCTTTCTTCTGACATTCCTTCTCACAGGATACTGTCCTTTCTCTTCATGTTACTTATTTTAATTTTAAATTATATTGTAACTTATTAACTGTTGTTGACACTGGAAGGTAAAATTTATAAGGTTAAAAACAGTTTTGTCTTGTTCAAATAAATATGGCAAACTGCTGCCACACAATATGAGCTTGATAAATTTTTGTGTGTTTCCATTTCAATATGGCAGATTGAGACGTGTCTCACTTTCTCTCTTCTTTCTCAATACCCCATTAAAGTATATGGAATGAATTAAAACAAAAAAGAACATGAGGATATGACATTACTGAATATATTTTTCAACAATGTCTGAAAAAACAAAAGGAAATTACAGTTATAGATTATTAGAGAGAGCAGAGGAATTCCTAGTCTAGAATGTATGCTAATGAAGCTGCTTGCAGAGAGGGAGCCAAGGTAAACAAGTTTGGCAAAGGGAGAGGCAGAGATTAAGTACATAGCTGGAAGCAGAGGAACTAATTATACATAGAACTCTTGATTTACTCACTCAGCTCCTCTCTACCCTGTGTGGATACAGAAAGCTTTCAGCTAATCACTTAAGCCTAAGTAAATATATCAGAAATTTATTCTCAATGGAAATTATAAAAATTAGCTGTAAAGGTAAAGTTGATACTTTAAATTTTATCACATTGGATTAATTTTTTTTTTCTTTTTGTCATTTAAGGTTTCCAGTGTAATATTTAGTACCTCATCCAATTACCTTAAAGCAAAAGCCAGTTGACTATACTTACTTACCTAAGTACATAGAGGTTTTCTTTATTGCCTTAATTTAAAATATGAATAGATGGTACAACATCAGTCAACAATTAACTTTAAAAAGCCAATACAAATAGAAAAGAATGTCCTAGAAGAACCCAAAAGTATATCGAAAACATTAACAATTAACACTTGCATTTGTTCTTAGGGAGATGTAATTAGAATTATTGGAGACAGAGCTCTAAGGAAGTAAACATATAATTGCTAATTTAAAAAATAAAACTACAAGAAAATAATTTTGAGGAACTCTCCAAAGATATAGAACAAAAGAAAAAAAATAGCTGGTAAATATAAGTTTTGAAAAGAGAAATCAAAGATGTTCAAGATCAGTGAAGGATGTCCTATATTTGACGATTTAACAGTGAGATAAAAGTTAGTGGAAACAAATAAGCCAGAATTTTCGTCAAGAAGATGATCTAGAGAGTTCTGAATAGAAGGAAGAACGAGACTCATACATAGATCATGATTATAAAATGGCCAGCATTCAAATTATTTGGAAGTTGTGAAATACTCTAGATTGAGAATAAATCATGATACGACACCATTAATAAATGATCATTGAATGACAACAAACTAGCTATACTAAAAGGTTGTGGAGAAAAACAATGAGAGTAATAAAATAATTCCAGTCTTGATTTTTGTGCTCAGTCCTGTCCAAACCTTTCGACTCCAAGGACTGCAGCCCACTGGGCTCCTCTGTCCATGGAATTTTCCAGGCAGAAACACTACAGTATGTTGCCATTTCCTTCTCCAGAGAATCTTTCCTACACAGGAATCTAATCCATGTTTCCTGCATTGGTAGGCAGATTCTTTACCACTGAGCCACCTGGGAAGCCCTTGATTTTTATATCCAGTCAAAAATTTCATCAGATATGGACAAAACAAAGATACTTTCAGGTCCAGAAATATATCTCATGAACCCTATTTTAGGAATTTACTAAAACAGAGTCTTAGAAAAAACAACTAGCTGTCATAAAATATGGGGTTGAGAATAGGTAGAAATTCAACTTCTCTTAGAGTCCTCTAAGAAAACTGTGCTACATGGCTAGGGATAAATATTCAAGGTAGATGAGGAAAAGGGTTGGTAGTCACAGGAGAGGACTTTAAGGGGAAAAAAAATGGATGTATAATAGAACTGATATCAAGATAGAAATTTGGAGAATCTAAAAGAAAGGAAAAAGGTACAGAATTCAATAGTAGGAGGGAAAACAATCAGAAGTCCATAGAAACATTAGAAACCACAGTTCAAATAAGGAATAAGCTTTGATCTCAGCAATTCTGGATAACATTTTGCTTAATGGAGATTGAATATAGTGCTTAGTGCTACTCTGTAATTAGATTTTACATATTTGATTTAGTGTTTTTCCACACAGATTAGTGCTGTTAAATAGTGAGATCAATCCACAAGCTTATAACTTCAATTAAATGTATTCATCACTTGGGAGTTATTTACAGGATTCTATTAGATTCTTCTCTTGATATGTATCTTTTAGGATGTTATTATACTGAGGATTAATCACTTCTATTTGAAAATTAGGTGAAAGCGCCTCAATTATACGATTGAATGGATTTTGAAATGTGAAATTTTATTTTACACTTGCACAAAGGTCTAAAAACACAACCATCCCTCCCCCCTCCGCCCACCCCACCACGCCCTGACTGTCTGGATCTGTAGCTTCAGCTCAGGAAATATATCTAGCACAGATTTGTATGGGAAAAGAGATCTCACTTCTTGTTTTAACTTTTGACAGCATGATAAGTGTTAAAACAGCTTAACAGTACTTGTGATTCAAACATCGGTTGTTGACATGAGTACACTGCTGCCTGAGCTGCACAGAAGCACCATCCTGCCTTTTACTTTGGTTCATTAAGAAGGCTGAGCACTGAAGAATTGATGCTTTTGGACTGTGGTGATACAGTAGACTCTTGAGAGTCCCTTGGACAGCAAGGAGATCAAAGCAGTCAAACCTGAAGGAAATCAGTCCTGAATATTCATTGGAAGGTCTGATGCTGAAGCTCCGATACTTTGGCCACCTGATGTGAAGAGCTGACTCACTGAGAAAGATCTTGACACTGGGAAAGATTGAGGGCAGGAGGAGATGAGGGCACACAGGATGAGGTGCTTGGATAGCATCATCGACTCTATGGATGTGAGTTTGAGCAAACTCTGGGACATAGTGAAAGATACGGAAGCCTGGCGTGTTGCAGTCCATGAGGTTGCAGAGTCAGACACAACTGAGTGACTGAACCACAACAATTAAGAAATATTATAATCTGTATAATTAATTGTGGTTGAAGAAATTCTTTTCATTCAGAAAACATGTTTTGGTCCTGTTCTAAAAAACAAAACAACAACAACAAGCCCTCAATGAAATGTTACCACTACAGAGCCATCCAACTTCTGTGAAGTAAGTCAAGTCAGATTCTTGCTCCTCTGTTTCTTACAAAACCTGACACAATTGACAACAGTTAAATCATAAGAGCAGATGAATCTCATCATGAAAACAACAAATGACAGAGGTCAAATGTTTTCCACAGATACCTGCAAGAATATTACAAAGAATGTATATAGGCCTTAGCCATACTGCATTTTCACAAGCTTTTAATATTTATCCAACTTTTCCCATTTCTACTATACATGCATTTTTATTACCAATATATCTTACTGGATTCTTCTTCAGGTTTTACTGAATTTATAGTTACTCAGCTCCTTTGAAACCATTATTTCTTGTACACAGAGAATATTCACATTAATAAAATTTTCAGCCACTTCAAACATGGCATTGACTCAAATAGTAACCTGTGAGTGGTATCAATATCTGATGACTTATCAAGAACTACAGAAAACCACTTGAAATCAACTGGTATTTTTTTCTTCATTGACTATTGCTATTTTACTCAAATTCTCAAATCTTTGAACAATTGTTCTCACTCAAAAGCTGTTAGTCCTAACCAAGTTCATTTTTTCTGAGTACTTTGGTCACTGCCGTGTGCTGTGCTTAGTTGCTCAATCGTGTCCAGCTGTTTGCATCCCCATGGATGCATGCATCCCCGCCAGGCTCCTCTGTCTGTGGGGATTCTCCAGGCAAGAATATTGGAGTGGGTTGCCATGCCCTCCTCCAGGGAACCTGCCTAATTTCAGGGATGGTACCCAGGTGTTCTGCATTACAGATGAATTCTTTGCCATCTGAGCCACCAGGGAAGCATCTGACACAATTGAATAAAATGGGGTTCTTTGGTTTATGAATGAGCCATTCAGAAACTATAGTTCCAGCCTCATTTTTAGTTTTACTTTTGTGAAGAAATTCTGGCATTTTTAAATATCCCATTTAAAATTTTCATAGTTTTTCATCTCTCTTCTGTAAGTTAAGAATATTGTCATAAGTGCTTATGTTGACATCAATACATATCAATATATATTCTATTCTTTTAACACAGTTATATTTGAATGATAAACACAATATTTCTATAAACACAACTAATTCTATAAGAAAATAAACTATAACCTGTTCTGTTTTAAAAGGATAACAAGATGCATACACACTTGAAGTAAATGAGTAATTCTTAGCTTGAGGCCCATACAAAAACAGGTAGCAAGCTGAATTTGGTCTGGAGTGCAAGTTTGCTGATCTGGTCAATTTGGACTACATCAATAGGCTTTCTTACCCACTGACTCCTGGTTGGGTTTGTCAGTGGTAATACTGCCAAAGGATTGATAAAACGGGGAAGAGTATCTTTCAGGTATTTATTCCCTTGTCGCTGGCCCTCTCTGTGGGATTATTGCGTGTTGCTTGCATACACCGACTGGAGGTTTTAAGGCTTCGTTCTTCCACCTGGAGGTTTTAATCCTTATCAGGTATCCTTCTATACGCAGATCTCTCTGTTTCTATGTTCTCATAATGGTTTCTTTCATTTGTTTTTTCACATTTAGGTGTATTAAAGGGATTCCAGCATTACCAGCCCTGGCCTTATGCACTGGCCTTATGGTTTCCTATACTGTGACTTTATAAATGGTTAACCAAATTGTCCTAATTTGTCCAGGATATTTTCTACTGGGACCCTAACTATTCCAGATACTAATTTTTCAGAGTTAATGCATTATGACTACATCATTCTAAATATACTAGGCACTTTCTAAGTGTAACTGAGATCGCACCTCCTTTCTTTTCTGGTATACCTTCCTATTGTAAAAACTTGTGTTGAGGATAGAAGAGTCTGACAAGAGAATCAAAGCCAGAGTAGAGTGAGGGAGAAAAAACAATTCTTACTCTGAGGGTTGACTCCGAAGTCTTGCAGGTAAATTGCCTTTCAATTTTCCCTAGTTATTTCTGTGGTTGAAAATGTTCTCTAGCTAATGGTCTTTATAAAACCTCTCTTAAATCACCACTCAAATACCCAGACAAAAGTGTCTTCCCTGTTGGCTCAGTGGTAAAGAATCTGCCAGCTAATGCAGGAGATGTGGGTTCAGTCCCTGGCCAGGAAGACCCCCTGCAGAAGGAAATGGCCACCCACGCCAGTACTCTTGCCTGGGAAATTTCATGGATAGAGGAGCCTGTGGGCTACAGGCCATAGGGCTGCTAAAGAGTCAGATATGAATTAGCAACTAAACCATAACTCAGAAAACAGAATAAATATGGAGACTCTCAACACCATACACTTAAGAATGCTTCATATGCTATTGCCAGAGTCAGAGAAATATTCATCACTTATAACACAGATGGAATTGAATTGAAAAACTAATCTGAATTTATCATAAGTATTAGGTACACAACTGCCAGTCTGACTGAAGATAAAAAGGCCCTCTGCTTTTCTCTATCTGCCTCTTGGTACATAAATACATTTTCTTAACTACTTCGGACACAGTCATACCTGGAAAGTATGTTGGTTTTGAGCCCACTCCTCATCTCATTAAATTATTAATTAGAGTGTAAAAAAGGCACAGCTAAGGCAAATTGCCTTCTGATTAAAAAAAAAAAATTATGAATTCAAAAAACGTCCTTTGAACATTTACCATATGCCTGTCTCAGTATTAGGTGTTGAGAGAATAAGATGGTGATCTCTCAAAGAGCCTATAGTCTGTTGTGAAAATAAAACAACTAGAATTTAGGACATGATGCCTCGTGGGAGCATAGAGTTTAGGTCAGAGAACTTCTCTTGAAGGAAACAATATCTAAAAAGGATGTATGAAGGGTTATTAATGTAAAGTGATATGGGTTATTAATATAAGGTGATTTGCAATAGAAAAGCATATGCTTAGTTCTGAGAGAAATAAAATTTCTAAAATAAAACACTAAGAGACAATGTATGAATGGAATTTAGAAGAATCCTTTGTCAGATAAAAAACAAGTCCATACTTCATTTTTGTTTAAGTAAAAGAGATGTTATTTGATATGTTTGTTTCAAGAGGACAGAAATGGGACTCTGGAAAAGGAATGCTTACTATTGCAATTGGGGAACATTGGTACCATGGGTCCTTCAAGATTCTCAAGGGTTAGGCGAAAGAGGCTTTTCTTTATAGGGAGGAGTAAACAAGACTGAATAAAACCAGATTTTTGGAAGTGAGATGAAAGTTGGCATGATTAGAGTAGATCAGAGACTGTTTTACCCTGATACCAACCTGTACTTCAGAGAGGCCTCAAGGCAGTACTGCAACGTTGATTCAGACCAAGTCAGAGTTCAGGGTCCTGGGAGAAGTAAAGAAGCTTAAGGCAATATTTGCTAATAAGCATTTTGTCCCTGTTGATCAGGGAGCAAATTGTTCAGTGAATCATTTATGAAAAAAGAATGGAATTTGGAGAGTCTATGTGTGACCTGGTCATAGGTTAAAAAAAAAAGTGGGGCATTCTTGAGCCTTATCTAAGTCATAGCCAAAGAATGGTTCCATGCTACAAGATGTTTATGAGAGGGAGACAAGTTGCAGGGTAGGAGAACCTTGAACTCACCTCCTTTCATTAGCACACCAAAATCACAGCTAACTGCTGAACAACCATTGATGAGAAAGACTGGAATCTACCAAAGAAAAAGATATCTTACATCCAAAGACATAAAGGAGAAACCAAGAAGCAGTAGGAGGAGTGCCTGTGTGGTACACTCAAACCCTATATCAGCCAGGCGGGTGGCCCACAGAATGGTGAATAATTATATCACTGAACTTCTCCCACAGGAGTGAGAGCTCTCAGTCCCACACTAGGCTCCCCAGTCAAAGGGCTCTGTATCAGGAGAAGGAGATTTCAGAACATTTAGCTTTGAAAGGCAGCAGGACTTGATTGTAGGAATGCCATAAGACTAGGGTTAATATAGAGGGAGGGCATACACCAGGTCTCATGCACACCAGAACTCAGGGCAAAAACAATTACTCCACAGGAGCTTGGGCCAGACCTACTTGCTGGACTTGAAGGATTTCCTCAGAGGGCAGGAGGCAGCTTTGGTTCACTCTGGAAACCTAGACACTAGTAGTGGAGATATTGGGAAATATTCAACTACATGAACTCTCCTGAGTCAGACATCTTGCTTGGGTCATTAGTACCAAGACCTGGTTCCATTCAATAGCTTGTAGCCCCCAGCGCTGGGAAGCCTCAGGCCAAACAGTCAACAGGTTGGGACACAGCCCCACCCATTAGCAGACAGGCTGCCTAAAGACTTCCTCAACTCATAGTCATATCTAGACACGCCCCTTGACACAGCCCTGCCCATCAGAGGGCCAAGACTCAGTTTTACCACAACTGGGTAGGCAATTCCCCTCTCTCCAGGAATTTACTTGGGCTCCAAAATTACTGCAGTGGTGACTGCAGCCATGAAATTGAAGATGCTTGCTTCTTGGAAGGAAAGCTACAACAAACCTAGACAGTGTATTAAAAAGCAAAGACATCTCTGCCAACAGAGATTCCTGTAGTCAAAGTTATGGTTTTCTAGTGGTCATGGAAAGATGTTAGAGTTGGACCTTAAAGAAGGTTGAGCACCAAAGAACTGATATATTTTTTAATTGTGTTAGAGAAAGGACTTCCCCAGTGATTCAGCTATAAAGAATTTGCCTGCAATGCAGGAGACACAGGCTTGATCCCTGGGTTGAGGAAATCCCCTGGAGGAGGGCATAGCAACCCACTCCAGTATTCTTGTCTAGAGAATCCCATGGACAGAGGAGCCTGGTGAGTTATAGTCCATAGGGTTGCAAAGAGTCAGACATGTTTGAAGCAACTGAGCATGCATGCATGCTTTCTGGAGATGACTCTTGAGAGTCTTTTGGACTGCAAGATCAAACTAGTACATCGTAAAAGAAATCAACCCTGAATATTCATTGAAAGGACTGATGCTGAAGATGAAGCTCTAATACTTTGGTCACCTAATGAGAAGATCCAACTCTTTGGAAAAGACTAATGATGGAAAAGATTGAAGGCAAAAGAAAAAGACGGTAGCAGAGGATAAGATGGTTAGATAGTATTGCCAACTCAATGGGCATGAATATAAGCAAACTCCAGGAGATAGTGATGGACAGGGAAGCCTGGCATGCTTCAGCCCATGGGGTCGCAAAGAGTTAGACACAACTTAGTGACTGAACAACAACAACCAGAAAGTCTCTAGACTAGCCTAATCCACCAGGGGCAGACACCAGAAGCAAGGGACCTATGACCCTGAGCCTGCAGAACTGAGTCCACAGACACAGGTTAGAACCTATCCTGGGACCAGCTGGTCCCTGGCTCTTGAGTGACAATAAGGGAACGTACTTCTGGGACACACAGGACATCCCCTACAGAGGGCCACTTCTGCAAGGTCAAGAAACATAGCATAGCTACTCCATACATAAATGTACAAAGAGAAATTTAAACAAAATGAGGCAACAAAGGAATATGTTGCAGATGAAGGAACAAGATAAAACCCCAGAAGGACAACTAGGTGAAGTGGAGACCACCAACCTACCTGAGAAAGAGTTCCACGAAATGATTATAAAGATGATTTAAGAACTTAGAAAAAGTATGGATGCACAGAGCAAGGAATTGCAATAAGTTTTTAGCAAAAAGTTAGAAAACAGAAAGAATGACCAAGCAGAGTTGAAGAATACAATAACTGAAATGAAAAATACACTAGAAGGAATCAAAAGCAGAATAACTGAGATAGAAGAATGGATCAGTGAGTTGGAAGACAGAATGGTGGACATCACAGACATAGAATAGAATAAAGAAAAGACAAGCTAACAAATGAAACAAATGAGGAGAGTTTAAGTGACCTCTGGAACAGTGTTAAACACACCAACATTCATGTTACAAGAGTTCCAAAAGGAGAAGAGGGAGAGAAAGACCTTGATAAAAGATTTGAAGAGATAATATGCTGAAAATTTCCTTAACATGTGAAAGGAAGCAGTCACCCAAGTCCAGGAAGTGCAGAGTCTCATACAGGATAGACCCACGGAGGAATACTGTGAGACACATGTTAATCAAGTTGACATAAAGACAAAGAAAAATTTAAAAGCAATAAGGAAAAAGCAACAAATAACATAAAAGGGAATCCTCATAAAATTATCCTTTGATTTTTTAGCAGAAATTCTCCAAGCTAGAAAGTATTGGTGTGACATCAGAGGGATGGTACGGGCAGGCAGGAGGGAGGAGGGTTCAGGATGGGGAACACGTGTATACCTGTGGAGGATTCATGTTGATATATGGCAAAACCAATACAATATTGTAAAGTTAAAAAATAAAATAAAAAAAATAAAGTGAAGAAAGGAAAAAACCTACTACCAAGAATACTCTACCCAGCAAAGTTGTCATTCACATTTGATGGAGAAATCAAAAGCTTTACAGAGAAGCAAAAGCTGAAACAATTGAGCACCATCAAACCAGCTTTACAACAAATGCTAAAGGAACTTCTCTAGGTGGAAAAGAAAAGGCCACAATTAGAAATGACAAAGTTACAAAATGGGAAAGTTCACTAGTGAAGGCAAACATACAGTAAGGTAAGAAATGATCCACATGCAAATTTGATATGAAAACCAATAATTGTCAGAGGAGGATAATACAGGTGCAGAATATTTTAAATGCATCTGAAATTAAAAGATTAACAACTTAGAACAAATGTGTATGTACATAGACTGCTTTATCAAAACCTCATGGTAACTACAAAACAAAAATCTAAAATATATATGTACACAAAAGACAAAAAGGATTCCATGCAATAATTAAAAAGTCATCAATTCACAAGAAAAGAGAAAAAAAGGAAAAGAAGAAAAAAAAACTACAAAAGCAAATCCAAAACAACTAACAAAATGGCAATAAAAATATTTATTGATAATTACATGAAAGGATTGAATGTTCTAACCAAAAGATATACCCTGGCTAAATGGATACAAATTAATACCCATGAATTTGTTGTCTACATGAGACCCACTTCAGATCTAGAGATACATACAGAATGAAAGTGAAGGGATGGGAAAGGTATTTTGTGCAAATGGAAATCAAAGGAAAGTGGGAGCAGCAATATGCATATCAGAAAAAACAGGCTTAAAAAAAACACTGTTACAAAATAAAAAGGACACCTCATAATGATCAAGGGATAAACTCAAGAAGATATAACATTCATAAATATATATGTACCCAACAGAAGAGCACTTCAGAATATATAGGGCAAACTTAACAGGCATAAAAGGACAAGTTGAAAGCAGCACAATAACAGCGGGGGATTTTAACACTCCACTTACATCAACGGACAAATTATCCAGATAGAAAATCAATAATAAAACCCAGATCTTATATAACACATTAGGCCAGATGAACTTAATTGACATTTGTAGAGCATACCATCTGAAATCAGCAGAATACACATTCTTTTAGTGCACATGGAACATTCTCCAGGACAGATGATATACTGTGCCACAAAGCACGCCTCAAGACATCTTTCAAAATTGAAATCATATCAAGTATCTTTTACAAACACAATGCAATGAGATTAGAAATCAGCTATAAGAAAAAAAATCCAAAAGAAAATAAAAAAGAACATGTGGAGGATGAATCATGCCACTAAAAGATGAATAAATCACTGACAAAATCAAAGAGGAAACAAAAAACCAAAAACAAAACCTAGAAACAAATGAAAATTAAAACACAGTGATCTAGAAACTATGGGATGCCATAAAAGCAATTCGTAGAAGGAAGTTAATAGAAATATAACTGTACCTCAAGAAACAAGAAAAATCTCAGATAACCAACCTAACCTTACACCTAAAGCAATTAGAGAAAGAAGGACAAAAAACTGAAAATTAGTAGAATGAAAGAAATCAGAAAAACCAGAGCAAACATAAATGAAATAGAGAAGAAGAAAACAATAGAAAAGAACAGTGAAAATAAAAGCTGGTTCTGTGGGAAAATAAGCAAAATTAACAAACCTTTAGCCAGACTCAGCAAGAAAAAAAAAAAAAAAAGGAGTGAATTTATCAATAAAATTAGAAATAAAAAGGATAAAAATAAAAAAAGATCCTAAGGGACTACTGTAAACAACTATGCTAATAAAATGGACAATCTAGAAGAAATGGAAAAATTATTAGAAAGATACAATCTCCCAAAATTGAACCAGGGAAAAATAAGAACTATAAACAGAACAATCAAAAGTACTGAAATGGAAACTGATTAAAGAACTTGCAACAAACAAACACCCAGGATCAGATGGCTTCAACGGTAAATTCCATCAAACATTTTGAGAAGAGCTAACAACTACTCTTCTGAAACACTTCCCAGAATTACAGAGGAAGGAACACTCTCCAAATCATTCTATAAGGGCACCATCACCCTGACACCAAAACCAGACAAAGATAATACAAAGAATATATAGGCCAGTATCACTGATGAACATAGATGCAAAAATCCTCAACAAAATATGAGCAAACCAAATCTAACAATACAGTAAAAGGATTATACACCATGATCAAGTGGAATTTATCCCAGGGATGAAGGATTTTTCAATATCCTCAAATTAGTGTGATATACCACATTAACAAGTTAAAGAATAAAAACCACTGATCATCTCAATAGATGCAGAAAAATCTCTTGACAAAATTCAACATCCATTTATGATTAAAAAAAAATTCTCCAGAAAGTAGGCATGGAGGGAGCATGCTGCTGCTGCTGCTAAGTCGCTTCAGTCATGTCCGACTCTGTGCGACCCCGTGGACTGCAGCCTACCAGGCTTCTCCGTCCATGGGATTCTCCAGGCAAGAACACTGGAGTGGGTTGCCATTTCCTTTTCCAATGCATCAAAGTGGAAAGTGAAAGTGAAGTCGCTCAGTCGTGTCCGACTCTGTGAGACCCCATGGACTGCAGCCCACCAGGCTCCTCCATCCATGGGATTTTCCAGGCAACAGTACTGGAGCGGGGTGCCATTGCCTTCTCCAGAGGGAGCATACCTCAACATAATAAACATCATATATGACAAACCCACAGCTAACATCATACTGAATGGTGAAAAATACTGAAAGCATTTCCTGTAAGATCAGGAACAAGACAAAGATATCTACTTTTATCACTGTTATTCAAGACAGTTTTGAAGTTCAATTAAAAAAAAAAGATATTTCTGAAACACAAAGCATTGGGGGTGGGGAAAGATTTATTTAACCATCTCTGCTTTCCAGGATCACAGCGTTCACTAAGGTAAATTCAACACTGTCACCTTAATGTACTGTTTGGTCTCAGCTGTAGATTTATCATGAACTTCATCTGTATGACTGTCAGAGACTAATCCTTGTGGGAAAGAGATGATTCTACTTGAGATCATCAGAACCAAACAAATGTATTCCAGATGCTGAGAAATGAACTAGTTGTTAAAAAGCTTACTCATGCACAGCTTCTATTCCAAGTCGTGCTGTTCTCATCTGATTGATTTAAGGGCTTACGCTCTAGTGTCAAATTACCTTCTCTCTCCAGGGATCTGACAATGCTTTACATTTGGGGCCGTAGCCCCTCAAACGCAAAGTGCTGCAAGCCCTTACTTTTATTTCCTGCCCGGTGACATTTTGAACTTTGGAGATTTAATGACTACGTGTGAGGTGATGGAGTCAAATCGAGAAACAATATTCTCATTACCTCAAAAAAACAGTACTTCCCTAGGATTACTGATTTTTTTTTTTTTAATACTCTTTGTTTTTAGACTCAGCGACAGTTGGTGGCAAAGGGTTAGGTGACTTAATCCTGTCTCTCAGTTCTTGTATTTCAGTGAAGCGACACAAGGCAAGAACACTGTTTTTATCCAACTCTTGCCAGATTCTATCAATGGATAGATTCTATTTCCCTCTCCTTAGCTGGCCTTGGAGATTTTATGTTTTTGTTTTTTTCTTTTAATGTATACTTAGGAATTTTCATGAAACAACAGGGACAACTACACGTTTGCACTGGCCAGGAGCATTTGCCAGTGACTGAACAACAGCAGCAGGAGCATTGGCCACCTGCCTCTGGAGATTAAACCCTGCGCTGCTCTAGTTGCTGACCTTCAACACCCTCTGAGTAGGATTCAGGGTGGAGAGCGAGACACTCTGCTCAAGGAAAACTGATGGGACAGGTCTTCAGATAGATATTTTCAGGAACTCACTTCATGATTCCGATCCTTGTATCTCTTCATATCTAGAAAACACACTAAATCCCCTCATGGTGACATCAGCTCCTCGTGATTAGCAGAAAGCCTTTTGTGAAGTCAGTGCTTGAATGCACTGAACTGCCCCCTTCACCACAATCTTATATATTCGTCTTCCCCCACTGCCTCTTTGGAGCAGTCAGTCTCTCAGAGCTAGCCGAGGTGCTGTCTCCCAGGCTGCAGTCTTCATTCTGCCCCACATAAAACTTAACTCACAACTCTCACACTGTGCATTCTTTTAGACAACAGTTTTAGGAAAGCTGCTTGCCAAATGCTATTCTTAACCAAAAGCCATAAACTAGGGTGTTCTCTAAAAAGAAAATTTCTGTTTAAATCAATGAACAGGAAGGCAATTTAGATAATAGAATTTTGATATAGATCAAAGCAATCTGTAATTAAATATGACAGACGAGTCTTAGAATTAGGCAACTAGCCTATGTCCACTAGCTTTACATGAAATAATGTTTGGGCCAATGTGTGTGTGTGTGTGTGTGTGTGTGTATGCTCAGGTGCTCAGTCATGTTCAACTTTTTGTGACACCGTGGGCTGTAGACTGCAAGGCTCCTCTGCCCATGGAATTTTCTAGGCAAGAATACTGGAACAGGTTGCCATTTCCTTCTCTAGGGGATCTTCCTGACCCAAAGATCCAACCGGTGTCTCTTGTGTCTCCCAGATCGGCAGGCAGATTCTTTACCACTGTGCCACATGGAAAGCCCCTAAGGTAACGTAAGTTTAATAAATAACTACAGCATGTGAACGAATACACGTGAAAACTCTCCATCTTCTGAAAGCTTAAACAAAGGGAACTGACCAAGGTGGCTTTAAGGTTCTCCTCAGAATGACCAAATTTTAGACAGGTTTCTTCCTCACTGGGCTTCCCTGGTGGCTCAGACGGTAAAGCGTCTGCCTGTAATGCGAGAGACCTGGGTTCGATTTCTGGGTCAGGAAGATTCCCTGGAGAAGGAAATGGCAATCCACTCCAGTACTCTTTCCTGGAAAATCCCATGGACAGAGGAGCCTGATAGGCTATACAGTCCATGGGGTCACAAAGAGTCGGACACGACTGAGCGACTTCACTTTCTTCCTCACTGTAGACCTCTGACTTCTCTTTTCTTAGAAATTTACATTAGAAGACTTAACTGTAAATTTTGCCCCAGCCTCGGAGATTTGTCTTCTTTTAGCCTCTACCCAGTTTTACAGGCAAGGAAGTGTTTTCCCCAAAGATCTGGGGGCCATTCCCTTGAAACATAATGACTGAGAAAATAGTGCCCTTGTCTCTCCTCGTCTCTGGGGGAGGGCAGAGGCTTAACTTCTTTAAATGGCAAATAACAGACACCGATGGTCTCATCATATCGTGAGTCTCCCCCAGTGTCCACCTGTGATGTTGCACTAGTTCACCTCAGCGCTAAAAACTCTTCTACCTTTTAATTCAGCAGAGTTGAACTTAGTCTCTCTCTCTCTCCTAATGCAGTATTCCTAAAGTATGCCTTGCCGGTTTACCTTTGATAAAATTATTTAACAAAAGTAATAATTTTTTATTTTTTAGAAATTATGCAGATTGTGTTTTTTAGGTAAATGTGGGCTTGTTTCTCAGTTTGTAATTGAGTAATTACTAAAACTCATTCTTTCAATGACTGTTCCAAAACACTGTGTAGTTTAATAAATGTTTCTTTGAAGACAAAAATAATGAAATTTGGTGAAAGGAGGGTCCATGTCTTACAAGGAAAAACTAATGAGATAACATTTGAAAGAAAGACATTTTATTTTATGAATATGAAAATTTCCCATTTTTTTTTCTTCTCTTCCTTCCTCTTTCTTTCATTTCTATCTTTCTTCTTTCCTTCTTTGTTTTCTTTTTATAGGTCTCTCTTTTCAGGTAATTACTGTAACTCAAAGGACACAATCTGCTTCCCAATCTGTTTCAATTATCATTTATAAAAGCAAAAATTCAGTGAACTTTGGGAAATTTCACACAATTCATAGCATTTACTCTAAACACAATTTCCGCTAAGTTTATAAAATGTCTTGAACACATTTAAAGAAAAAAATTCTGTCATAACCTGTTTTTCCTGCTTTGTACTTTATTCAAAGAATATGAGGAATGATCTTCAACATTTGGGAATACAGAGGTCTATCAGAAAATACAGCAATTCATTCTGAGCTAATTCTAATTCATCCTCTGTCTCTTTTTCTAAAATATATGTTTCTCTCCCTTCTTCCTATTATATTGGTTTATGTCCAGGTAAATGCTAACTCCTATAGTGTTCAGTTCAGTTCAGTTCGGTCACTCAGTCATGTCTGACTCTTTGTGACCCCATGAACCGCAGCACACCAGGCCTCCCTGTCCATCACCAACTCCTGGAGTCCACCCAAACCCATGTCCATTGAGTCGATGATGCCATCCAACCATCTCATCCTCTGTCGTCCCCTTCTCCTCCTGACCTCAATCTTTCCCAGCATCAGGGTCTTTTCCAAAGAGTCAGCTCTTCGCATCAGGTGGCCAAAGTATTGGAGTTTCAGCTTCAGCATCAGTCCTTCCGGTGAACACTCAGGACTGATCTCCTTTAGGATGGACTGGTAGGATCTCCTTGCAGTCCAAGGGACTCTCAAGAGTCTTCTCTAACACCACAGTTCAAAAGCATCAATTCTTTGGTGTTCAGCTTTCTTTATAGTTCAACTCTCACGTCCATACATGACCACTGGAAAAACCATAGCCTTGACTAGACGGACCTTTGTTGGCAAAGTAATGTCTCTGCTTTTTAATATGTTGTCTTACATATAGTGTAGGACATTATTATTGTTGTTAATGGCTGCCTCATCCAAAGACATGTAGTAGTGATTATAAAACTCAAATATACATAAGAATCACAGTAGGTACTTGTTAGAAGAGAAAATATTTGGACCCTTTCCCAGCAACTGATTCAGTGTTCTCTAATGGGGTTTGAAATTTGCATTTTGAATAAGCATTTGATTTAGGTAGGTGACTTAGTCGGTAAAGAATCCGCCTGCAAGGCAGGAGACCTGGGTTCAATCCCTGCACTGGGAAGATCCTCTGGAGGAGGGCATAGCAACCCATTCCAGTATCCTTGCCTGGAGAATCCCAATGGACAGAGGAACCTGGTGGACTGCAATCCATGGGGTCGCAAAGAGTCAGACATGACTGAGTGACTAAGGACAGCACAGCATAGGAGGATGAAATTTTGAGAAACATCAAGATGGGGTAAAACATCAGAATCTGGAAAAATTAGAAGAATTGAAACATTAATTGTGCGAGGCTAGAAGAATTGGATTGAGGATTTGTGTATGTTTATTAAATAAGAAGAATAAATGAAGAAGAGACACATAGCTGGCACTGGTCCTGCCCTGTAGGTCTCCCATGGGACGTTTTCAAACTCTGCTTACTCTATCTATTTTGTATCAGAAAGAAGCTGTAACTTCAACCATCTAGGTTGGTTAAAAATAAATTTTATTTATTCTATAATAGATATTTATTGTATAAATATATAAAGTTTATATAAAATATATAAATATATAACATATTTTTATTTTATTTTTATATATATTTTATTTTATTTTTTAACTTTACAATATTGTATTGGTTTTAAAATAAATATAATTTATTATCTTATTAAAATAAATTTTAATTTATTAACATTATATTATATTTAATATTATATTAAAGTAGATTCACATTGAAGTAACTATGTTGCTGCTAAATCACTTCAGTTGTGTCCATCTCTGTGCGACCCCATAGACGGCAGCCCACCAGGCTCCCCTGTCCCTGGGATTCTCCAGGCAAGAACACTGGAGTGGGTTGCCATTTCCTTCTCCAATGCATGAAAGTGAAAAGTGAAAGTGAAGTCGCTCAGTTGTATCCAACTCTTAGCGACCCCATGGACTGCAGCCTACCAGACTCCTCCATCCATGGGATTTTCCAGGCAAGAGTACTGGAGTGGGGTGCCATTGCCTTCTCCAACTAAGTTAATTACCTATAAATATATTTGTTAGGTAGCTAAAATAGGAAAAAGGAGTCCAAAATGGCGGTGGCTAAAAGACAAAGGAGGGAAAAGCCCAGGAAAACAGATCAAAGGAAGGTCCGAGGACTGGAGTGAGAACCTCAGGTGAAGCAAACAGCCTTTCTGGCTGGCCAGTTTACAGAGGGCAGGCCCAGGGGGAGGAGGAAACAACATATAAAAAGAGGAGCCAAAATGGATCCTCTCTCTTCTCTTCACATCTTTTGGGTCGGCTGGCCCTCAGACCTCGAGGATGTATTTTCCTTTGCTTGCCAAATAAAACTGAGCTGTAACAGAGCTGCAACACTGGTCCATGGCTTCAGTTTTGCTGTGTTGAGACAGAACCAAGGAAATTACACACTCCCCCGACAAACCGATTCTCCTTACCTCTTTGCTAACATACATTTACACTTTCGCCTGGTCATTTTGATTCTGTCTGACCCTAAGAAAACTGTTAAACATATTTTTTCCACCACATTCTTCCTCAGTCCCATTTCTAGAATGCTGGTAGTTTTCCTGTAATGCTTCAAATGAAGTAATACAGTCAATATATTCCTTTTAATTCTCTCAGATGTGACAGAAATTGGGAGAGCTAAGTGACAAATGAGTTGATAATATAGTGTGTGCTTTATACTCAATTTAACTGGTAATAGTTGTATTGTTGGGATTGGTTTAAAAGGTAGGACATTCATATTTTAAAATGATAGCAATAATGATCAATACTATGTGCCAGATAATATTTATTTTCTGTGCTACAATTCTCACTGAAAATTCAAAATAATTACCATAAAGTAATTCAATTAACTTTTATTTTTCAGGTTCTCAGCAAGGCTATACTAAATTTCCATACAAAGAACCATATTTAAATACAAAATTATTAATACATGTGTATTTCCAGCTAAGATCTTTTTTTTTTCTTATCTAACTAGATAAATGCATCTTGTTGATGATAATTTTTGGAGCATGCATTAACTATGTACTTGTTGTTCAGTCACTCAGTTGTGTCTGACACTTCGAGACCCCATGGGCTGCAGCACACCAGGCTTCCCTGTCCTTCACCATCTGCCGGGAGCCGGCATATTGCATATTGAGTGCATATTGCATATTGAGTGCAGCACTTTCCACAGCATCATCTTTCAGGATCTGGAATAGCTCAACTGGAATTCTGTCACTGCCGGAAGCCAGCATGAGGCACTCCACCCATGACAAAGGTCATGAGGAAGGAGGCTCAGCATACACAAAGTCTCCCTGGAAATTCTCAAGCATCTACCCCCAAAACCAGAGTCTGCCTACTTTCTGCTTTGTGCTTTCACCTACACCTCTGACTTTATGGGGGGCTGTCCCCCACTACCTCTCTCTGAAAAAAGAATTAGCTTACAGCTCCAGTTAATAATTCCTGGGTGTGACAGTGTTTAACCTACAAACTCCTTTGGAAATCCTCTAGCCTGCCTGAATAGGTTTTTCCCGCCACATGTGATTGTTCAGAGCCTCCCAACTGTGAGAGGCAGGAGATGTTCTAAACTGTCTAAACACAGATTCTTTTGAGTAGTTAAAAGATTGATTAGAAATTGTATTGGTGAAGGGTTTTTCACTTATTGAGCCAATGTTTGCTGCTAAGTCTCCATACTCCTTACCTACTGTGTCCTTGGCAGTGTATTGACTGATATAATGGGTGTATAGAAATGTAAAATGCAGCTTTGTCCAATGCTTTTTTGGAGGCTGGTGCCTGACTTTGGAATAATCACCTTTAGAGAAAAATAAGTTTCTTAAAATGTTAACAGGCCTCTGGGCCAGAAGAAAATGTAAATCACCTGAACTTTTGCATATGATAAGTTAGAAAGCCTGGCTTGCTGCATGACTCTACCCCTTCCCCCATTATCCTCTATGCACAACTTTAGGTATAAAAACTACTTTGGAAAATAAAGTGCGGGCCTTGTTCACCGAAACTTGGTCTCCCCATGTCGCTCTCTCTCTCAAATTCTGGCTGAGTCTCCATCTGGAGCGTGGAACCCGCCATGCTTGCTAATTATGCCTGGGCTTCTAAGATCCGACCGGGGAGGCCTCAGTGTCTCCTCTCCTTCGGGAGAACGGAAGGATGCCTGCGGCCTACGTAAGTGGTGCAAACTTCTTGTCTTGAAGTTTTATTGGTCTCCCGCGTAAACCAAGCTACTCAGCCTCTTTTCTCCACTGAATTTTCCTACTGAGCTATCCTCATTCTATTACTCTTTATATCCTTAATTAATGTTTAATTAAGCAGTTGTTTCCTGACCCTCGCCTACGCCGTCTCTCCTTCGAATACCATGGATCAGCCGGGGCTGGACCCCGGCAACCATCTCCCATACCTTGCTCAGACTCATGTTCATTGAGTTGATGATGCCATCCAAGCCTCACATCCTCTGTTGCCCCCTTCTCCTCCTAGTTGCCCCTCAGTTCAGTTCAGTTCAGTCTCTCAGTCATGTCTGACTCTTTTCCACCCCATGAATCGCAGCACGCCAGGCCTACCTGTCCATCACCAACTCCCGGAGTTCACTCAAACTCACGTCCATCAAGTCAGTGATGCCATCCAGCCATCTCATCCTCTGTCATCCCCTTCTCCTCCTGCCCCCAATCCCTCCCAACATCAGAGTCTTTTCCAATGAGTCAACTCTTCACATGAGGTGGCCAAAGTACTGCAGTTTCAGCTTTAGCATCATTCCTTCCAAAGAAATCCCAGGGCTGATCTCCTTCAGAATGGACTGGTTGGATCTCCTTGCAGTCCAAGGGACTCTCAAGAGTCTTCTCCAACACCACAGTTCAAAAGCATCAATTCTTCAGTGCTCAGCCTTCTTCACAGTCCAACTCTCACATCCATACATGACCACTAGAAAAACCATAGCCTTGACTAGACGGACCTTTGTTGGCAAAGTAATGTCTCTGCTTTTGAATATGCTATCTAGGTTGATCAATGGCACCCCACTCCACTACTCTTGCCTAGAAAATCCCATGGATGGAGGAGCTTGGTAAGCTGCAGTCCATGGAGTCGCTAAGAGTTGGACATGACTGAGCTACTTCACTTTCACTTTTCACTTTCATGCATTGGAGAAGGAAATGGCAACCCACTCCAGTGTTCTTGCCTGGAAAATCCCATGGACGGAGGAGCCTGGTAGGCTGCAGTCCATGGGGTCCTAAGAGTTGGACACGACTGAGCTACTTCATTTTCACTTTTCTTCCAAGGAGTAAGCGTCTTTTAATTTCATGGCTGAAGTCACCATCTGTAGTGATTTTGAAGCAAAAAATAAAAATAAAAAATAAAGTCTGTCACTGTTTCCACTGTTTCCCCATCTATTTCTCATGAAGTGATGGGACCAGATGCCATGATCTTCATTTTCTGAATGTTGAGCCTTAAGCCAACTTTTTCACTCTCCTCTTTCACTTTCATCAAGAGGCTTTTTAGTTCCTCTTCACTTTCTGCCATAAGGGTGGTGTCATCTGCATATCTAAGGTTACTGATCTTTCTCCCAGCAATCTTGATTCCAGCTTGTGCTTCTTCCAGCCCAGCGTTTCTCATGTTGTACTCTGCATAGAAGTTAAATAAGCACGGTGACAATATACAGCCTTGACATACTCCTTTTCCTATTTGGAACCAGTCTGTTGTTCCATGTCCAGTTCTAACTGTTGCTTCCTGACCTGCATACAAATTTCTCAAGAGGCAGATCAGGTGGTCTGGTATTCCCATCTCTTTCAGAATTTTCCGCAGTTTATTGTGATCCACACAGTCAAAGGCTTTGGCATAGTTGCCCCTACTTTTCCTTATTTAACACAAATAATTCAGCAATATTTCATTTGAAAAATGCTTATCAAACACCTACAATGGACCTGAAGCTGAATTGAGTTGTCTCATCAATATGTGCTGAGTTGGAATTGCATTACTTAAAGAAAGCTTATTATATGCATCGCCTCAAGTGTCTGTATTACATGTAACATTACGTTGGCAGTTTGGGCCATCATGGAATATTTGCAACATCATAATGGATAATGGTCCCATCACTTCATGGCAAATAGATGGGGAAACAGTGGAAACAGTGATGGACTTAATTTTTTGGCTTCCAAAATCACTGCAGATGGTGACTGTAGCCATGAAATTAAAAGATGCTTACTCCTTGGCAGGAAAGCTATGATCAACCTAGACAGCATATTAAAAAGCAGAGGCATTACTTTGCCAACAAAGGTCCGTCTAGTCAAGGCTATGGTTTTTCCAGTGGTCATGTATGGATGTGAGAGTTGGACTATAAAGAAAACTGAGCATCTTAGAACTGATGCTTTTGAACTGTGGTTTGGAGAAGACTGTTGAGAGTCCCTTGAAATGCAAGGAGATCCAACCAGTACATCGTAAAGGAGATCAGTCCTGAGTGTTCACTGGAAGGACTGATGTTGAAGCTGAAACTCCAATACTTTGGCCACATGATGCGAAGAGCTGAATCATTGGAAAAGACTCTGATGCTGGGAAAGATTGCGGGCAGGAGGAGAAGGGGACAACAGAGGATGAGATGGTTGGATGGCATCACCAACTCAATGGACATGGTTTTGGGTGGACTCCGGGAGTTGGTGATGGACAGGGAGGCCTGGTGTGTTGCAGTTCATGGGGTCACAAAGAGTCGGACATGACTGAGTGGCTGAACTGAACTGAACTGTGAAAATATGGGTCAAAGACCTCAATACTTCACCAAAGGTATACAGATGGCAAACAAGCATATAGATAGTTCATGTTATATGTCTTCAGGAAGAGGCAAATTAAAACAAGAAGATGCTGAATACATCCATGGGGTCGCCAAGAGTTAGACACGACTGAGTGACTGGACTGAACTAAGTAATTTTTATAACCAGGAAATCCACTTACATATCAAGAAGATGCTTCTTTTTGCCTATTTTAAATTTCCCCATCTATGGATCTCAATGTGTATTTCCTAACTATTTTTCTATGGAAGTGGTTTAGTCATTAAGTCGTGTCCAACTCTTGGGATCCTGTGAACTGTAGCCCACGAGGCTCCTCTGTCCATGGGATTCTCCAAGCAAGAATACTGGAGCGGGTTGCCATTTCCTTCTCCAGTGAAACTTTCCCAACCAGGGGTTTAACCTGTGTCTCCTGCAATGGCAGGCGGTCAGTCTCCTGCATTGCAGGCAGATTCTTTACCTCTGAGCCACCAGGAAAGCCCCAAAATTCAATTTTCTCCTTTGTGAAATGTAGTACTCATCTCAGAGAACAGTATAAGAACTGAATGTGGTAATCACATGCTTAGCTTAAATTAAATATTCTATAAATATTAGCTCTTCTGCTCCTCCCTTTCTTCATTTTCCCCTTCTCTTCTTCTTTTACTTCTTTTGTTATACCTATTATTATTATATTTTCATGTTAAACTAGGTAACACTTTTAGCTCTTTTATTTTACCTCAATCCATTATGACATTTTTGTGACATTTCTTATGTTCTCTTCCATTTTATACCTTTGTATGCTTTTAACATTTTGTGATTAAATTTCACATGTGATTCCTTACACAAGAGTACTTTGCCTCGAATATTGTAGCACAATATTCCTGCTTCATGCTAAGTTGCTTCAGTTGCTTCCTACTCTTTTCTACCCCGTGGACTGTAGCCCACCAGGCTCCTTTGTCCATGAGATTCTCTAGGCAAGAATACTGGAGTGGGTTGTCATGCCCTCCTCCAGGGGATCTTCCTGATCCAGGGATCGAACCTGTGTCTCTTAGGTGTTCTGCATCAACAGGTGGGTTCTTTTACCCCTAACACCACCTGGGAAGCCCATTCATTAAATATATTTACTTTGTGTCTACTGGGAAATGAATGGCATTTTAATTTATTAATTTTGAGGATGAATTAAAATTTTAAAGGTTAGATCTTTTGAATCAAACTCTAGGATTATTATTTTTTAACTTACTTGATCAAATTTGCAGATAGAAACATGAGAAACTCAAATATATGTTCTGAAAAAAGCACGTATAAAGTGTATACAATCAAGATGAAATCCTATAAGGATAAAGAGAAGGTAATTAGATTAAGAAGATAGGACATTTTATATAAATGAAAATAAAACATGCTTCAGTTCAGTTCAGTTCAGTCACTGAGTCGTGTCCGACTCTGAGCGACCCCCAAAATCGCAGCATGCCAGGCCTCCTGTCCATCACCAACTCTGGAGTTCACTGAGTCTCACGTCCATCGAGTCAGTGATGCCATCCAGCCATCTCATCCTCTGTCGTCCCCTTCTCCTCCTGCCCCCAATCCCTCCTAGTATCAGTCTTTTCCAATGAGTCAACTCTTCGCATGAGGTGGCCAAAGTACTGGAGTTTCAGCTTCAGCATCAATCCTTCCAAAGAAATCCCAGGGCTGATCTCCTTCAGAATGGACTGGTTGGATGTCCTTGCTGTCCAAGGGACTCTCAAGAGTCTTCTCCAACACCACAGTTCAAAACCATCAATTCTTCGGTGCTCAGCTTTCTTCACAGTCCAACTCTCACATCCATACATGACCACAGGAAAAACCATAGCCTTGACTAGATGGACCTTTGTTGGCAAAGTAATGTCTCTGCTTTTGAATATGCTGTCTAGGTTGGTCATAACTTTCGTTCCAAGGAGTAAGCGTCTTTTAATTTCATGGCTGCAGTCACCATTTGCAGTGATTTTGGAGCCCAGAAAAATAAAATCTGACACTGTTTCTACTGTTTCTCCATCTATTTCCCATGAAGTGATGGGACCAGATGCCATGATCTTCGTTTTCTGAATGTTGAGCTTTAAGCCAACTTTTTCACTCTTCTCTTTCACTTTCATCAAGAGGCTTTTTAGTTCCTCTTCACTTTCTGCCATAAGGGTGGTGTCATCTGCATATCTGAGGTTATTGATATTTCTCCCAGCAATCTTGATTCCAGCTTGTGCTTCTTCCAGCCCAGTGTTTCTCATGATGTACCCTGCATAGAAGTTAAATAAGCACGGTGACAATATACAGCCTTGACATACTCCTTTTCCTATTTGGAACCAGTCTGGTGTTCCATGTCCAGTTCTAACTGTTGCTTCCTGACCTGCATACAGGTTTCTCAAGAGGCAGATCAGGTGGTCTGTTATTCCCATCTCTTTCAGAATTTTCCACAGTTTACTGTGATCCACAGTCAAAGGCTTTGTCATAGTCAATAAAGCAGAAATAGATGTTTTTCTGGAACTCTCTTGGTTTTTCCATGATCCAGAGGATGTTGGCAATTTGATCTGTGGTTCCTCTGCCTTTTATAAAACCAGCTTGAACATCTGGAAGTTCACGGTTCACCTATTGTTGAAGCCTGGCTTGGAGAATTTTGAGCATTACTTTACTAGCATGTGAGATGAGTTCAATTGTGCAGTAGTTTGAGCATTCTTTGGCATTGCCTTTCTTTGGGATTGGAATGAAAACTGACCTTTTCCAGTCCTGTGGCCACTGCTGAGTTTTCCAAATTTGCTGGCATATTGAGTGCAGTACTTTCACAGCATCATCTTTCAGGATTTGAAATAGCTCAACTGGAATTCCATCACCTCCACTAGCTTTGTTTTTAGTGATGCTTTCTAAGGCCCACTTGACTTCACATTCCAGGATGTCTGGCTCTAGGTCAGTGATCACACCATTGTGATTATCTGGGTCGTGAAGATCTTTTTTGTACAGTTCTTCTGTGTATTCTTGCCATCTCTTCTTAATATCTTCTGCTTCTGTTTGGTCCATACCATTTGTGTCCTTTATCAAGACCATCTTTGCATGAAGTGTTCCCTTGGTATCTCTAATTTTCTTGAAGAGATCTCTAGTCTTTCCCATTCTGTTGGTTTCCTCTATTTCTTTGCATTGTCACTGAGGAAGGCTTTCTTTTCTCTTCTTACTATTCTTTTGAACTCTGCATTCAGATGCTTAAATCTTTCCTTTTCTCCTTTGCTTTTCCCTTCTCTTCTTTTCACAGCTATTTGTAAAGCCTCCTCAGACAGCCATTTTGCTTTTTTTGCATTTCTTTTCCATGGGGATGGTCTTGATCCCTGTCTCCTGTACAATGTCACAAACCTCATTCCATAATTCATTAGGCACTCTATCTATCAGATGTAGGCCCTTAAATCTATTTCTCACTTCCACTGTATAATCGTAAGGGATTTGATTTAGGTCATACCTGAATGGTCGAGTGGTTTTCCCTACTTTCTTCAATTTAAGTCTGAATTTGGCAATAAGGAGTTCATGATCTGAGCCACAGTCAGCTCATGGTCTTGTTTTTGCTGACTGTATAGAGCTTCTCCATCTTTGGCTGCAAAGAATATAATCAATCTGATTTTGATGTTGACTATCTGGTGATGTCCATGTATAGAGTCTTCTCTTGTGTTGATGGAAGAGGGTGTTTGCTATGACCAGTGCATTTTCTTGGCAAAACTCTATTAGTCTTTGCCCTGCTTCATTCTGTATTCCAAGGCCAAATTTGCCTGTTACTCCAGGTGTTTCTTGACTTCCTACTTTTGCATTCCAGTCCCCTATAATGAAAAGGACATCTTTTTTGGGTGTTAGTTCTAAAAGGTCTTGTAGGTCTTCATAGAACCATTCAACTTCAGCTTCTTCAGCGTTACTGGTTGGGGCATAGACTTGGATTACTGTGATATTGAATAGTTTGCCTTGGAAACCAACAGAGATCATTCTATTTTTTTGAGATTGGATCCAAGTACTGCATTTTGGACTCTTTTGTTGACCATGATAACTACTCCATTTCTTCTGAGGGATTCCTGCCCACAGTAGTAGATATAATGGTCATCTCAGTTAAATTCACCCATTCCAGTCCATTTTAGTTCTCTGATTCCTAGAATGTCAACATTCACTCTTGCCATGTCTTATTTGACCACTTCCAATTTGCCTTGATTCATGGACCTGACATTCCAGGTTCCTATGCAATATTGCCCTTTACAGCATCGGACCTTGCTTCTATCACCAGTCACATCCACAGCTGGGTGTTGTTTTTGCTTTGGCTCCATCCCTTCATTCTTTTTGGAATTATTTTTCCACTGATCTCCAGTAGCATATTGGGCACCCACTGACCTGTGGAGTTCCTCTTTCAGTATCCTATCATTTTGCCTTTTCATACTGTTCATGGGGTTCTCAAGGCAAGAATACTGAAGTGGTTTGCCATTCCCTTCTCCAGTGAACCACATTCTGTCAGATCTCTCCACCATGACCCGCCCATCTTGGGTTGCCCCATGGGCATGGCTTAGTTTCATTGAGTTAGACAAGGCTGTGGTCCTAGTGTGATTAGATTGACTAGTTTTTAATGAGTATGGTTTCAGTGTGTTTGCCCTCTGATGCCCTATTGCAACACCTACCGTCTTACTTGGGTTTCTCTTACCTTGAGTGTGGGGTATCTCTTCACGGCTGCTTCAGCAAAGCACAGCTGCTGTTCCTTACCTTGGACGAGGGGTATCTCTTCACTGCCGCCCTTCCTGACCTTCAACGTGGGATAGCTCCTTAGTCACTATCAAAGTTTAGTTCACTCAAATGTGAGTGACCTATTCCCAGGAATTTAAGGAAACCTCTGTGAATCAAGACCCTTTATGAAGCCAGTTTCACTTTCGGAGGCTGAGGAGGAATAAACATTCTCCCAAGATTATAACAGGCTTTTTTCCATTTAAAACTGCAATGCTGTTGGGGTTTAGCCTACTGCGTTCTTGGATATACAATTTCCATTTAACAAGGGAGGCTTGTTGGCTCTTCTCACCTTGTTTGTTGAGTTTGAACTGAGCCACCTCAAAATGAAAATATCAAATGGAGAGTCATATCTCTATGGTTCAGGTATTTAATTTCCATAACAGCTCTAGTGACAAATCAGCATTTGCTCTACACAAGGAGTTCCCTTGGTCACCATGTCAGAGGAGACATAAATGCAAAACTCAGAGAGATACCATAGTGTGGCGGCCACTTTTCATTGTCAGAGGCTCCAGTGCCAAAATCCTCAACACTGGTAACTCAAATGGGATATTAGGGTGTGTGACTCCAGGTACTAGCACTGTTTATTGGTTTAGTTCAGTTCAGTCGCTCAGTTGTGTCTGACCCTTTGTGATGCTATGGACTGCAGCACACCAGACCTCCTTGTCCGTCACCAACTCCCAGAGTTTACTCAAACTCATGTCCATTGAGTTGGTGATGCCATCCAACCATCTCATCCTGTCATCCCCTTCTCCTCCTACCTTCAGTCTTTCCCAGCATCAGGGTCTTTTCAAATGAGTCAGTACTTCTTCACTCAGGTGGCCAAAGTATTTGGAGTTTTAGCTTCAGCATCAGTCCTTTCAATGAATATTCAGGACTGATTTCCTTTAGGATGGACTGGTTGGATCTCCTTTCAGTTCAAGGGATTCTCAAGAGTTTTCTCCAACACCACAGTGCAAAAGCATCAGCGCTCAGCTTTTTTTATAGTCCAACTCTCACATCCATACACGAATACTGGAAAAGACATAGCTTTGACTAGACGGACCTTTGTTGGCAAAGTAATGTCTCTGCTTTTTATATGCTGTCTAGGTTTGTCAAAGCTTTTCTTCCAAGGAGCAAGCGTGTTTTAATTTCATGGCTGCAGTCACCATCTGCAGTGATTTTGGAGCCCAAGAAAATAAAGTCTGTCACTGTTTCCATTGTTTCCCCATTTATTTGCCATGAAGTGATGGGACCAGATGCCATGATCTTAGTTTTCTGAATGTTGAGTTTTAAGCCAACGTTTTCACTCTCCTTTTTCACCTTCATCAAGAGGTTCTTTAATTCTTCTTCACTTTCTTCCATAAGGATGGTATCATCTGCATATCTGAGGTTATTGACATTTCTCCAGGCAATCTTGATTCCAGTTTGTGATTCATCCAGCTTGGGATTTTACATGATATATTCTGCCTAGAAGTTAAAGAAGCAGGGTGACAATATACAGTCTTGACATACTCCTTTCCCGATTTGGAACCAGTCTATTTTTCCATGTCCACTTCTAACTGTTGCTTCCTGACCTGCATTCAGATTTCTCAGGAGGCAGGTCAGATGGTCTGGTATCCCCATCTCTAAGAATTTTCCAAGAGACTTTTTCCAATTAGGAGAGTTCCCTCTAGTACTTAAGAGAATTCGGCATATAAAATATCAATACAATTAATTATACATTCAGCAGTGCATTGAATTGGCTCAGTTGGACCCACCAACAGGTCACTTAGTTTTCCTTCCCATTATGAACACTGCCTTAAAATTATATATTGAACTTGAGTACCCCTTCCTCCCATGGGACCAGATGATGACTTGAGGACTCTATCCAACAATGTCATACATTATGTAAAACTTCCCTCCCCAAAGTTTCCCAACATACTTGGAATTTATCTCTGTGTTTTTCATAGAGACAATAAGACCTTCATTTCAGTCTTAATAAGCTTTCTCATTAAAGCAGCTGAAGTTGGCCTTGAGGGAGAGCAGGGATCAATGAGGAGAAAGAGAGATGCTGTACACCAACAAGCAAGGTTTGGTTTCCAGAGATGCTGCACATGATCACAAGAATTTATCTACATTAATTCCACAAGAATTTGAATTTTGGATATCATGTTTCATTCTCTAGCAGGTCACCTTTGTCAAGATTGTAAACGATATGGATCAGCAAGAGCCTGAATTTTAGTCAGTACCTAGTCTATGATTTCCCATAAAAGCCACCCCAACCCCTGCCCACCCCTTGGAGAATTCTTTCCTAGAGTATAGAATCTCTCTTATAGCATCTAGAACCTGTTACAAAAACACAAACAAAATAAAAGCCCTCAGATCTCCGACAGCAAGAGGGGCTGAGCCCAGGTATTTCCATTGTCTCTCAAGGAGCATTGCAATCCTTCCCCTCTTTTCTGAAATGAAATAGCCTTTTTTTTTTTTTTTTAAAGGTTTGCATCGCTTCTGCCGAGACCTCTTGTGAATGCTCCTCCTCCCATGCTATTTAGGTGCCCATTTCTTTTAACTTATTTGAAAGTAACTAGAACTCCTGCTGTCATTCCAGGATGAGTCTTAGCACTGGGTATAGAATGGGTGGACCTGAGGCTGCTCAACACATTGGTAAGAAACTCCCCCTTCCATCCATCTCCTTGCTCCGTCCTTGTCCCCACTTGTGGGGGAATTAACAATTACAGCACACAGTTCAGATAGCTGTCTTTGAACCTAATTTTCACTTGTCAGAATGCAACCACTCCTCAATTTTTCTTTCTCATTAACATGCAATAAATTTGAGAATCATTTATTTCTTGGTTGACCATACACTTTGATCAACATGTTCATTACCAATTTTCATGGACTCCCATAAATTCTATTAACCTGTATGGCTTTCATTCTTCTTCTTTCAGAAATTCTTGCTTCTATCAGCATCGCATCTTCATTACCTAAACATCTTCTAAGAACTGTGAAAGATCTGAGATCTTTACCTCGTTTGCGAGATATTGAGCAAGAGTGCCATAAAACAGACACAGTTTTGTGGGTGGTGGGAGAAGACACAAGTCTCCTGTGTCAGAGACAAAGGACTTTATTTCTTTATATATGTATATAACATGAATTCCAATTCTCCCACGGAGACATAAAGAAGGCCAGATGACTCATGCAAATATAGTGGCTTTCAGGGATTTGCATATTCTGTAATAGAAAGCAAGTATGTTTGCCCTTTGATTCTGTGGGAATTATTGTCTCATTATGTTAAACAGCAAGCAAGCCTACTCTTTGTTTCAGAGACACTGTACCTCCTATGTCTGATCACTATGCAAACATCTTTGAAAAGAGAGTCCAGAGCAAAGGGCAATTAGTGACTTGCCCATGAGCCATGCAAACACACACAAGAGCCACTGAAAATTGTCCCCTAACAATAAGAGTAATGTGAAATTATCACTAAACATAATTATAATTTTGATAAAAATTACATTGACTCTTTTAGGGAAATAATTGGAATTCAGAATCTCTTTCCTAATGAACAAATGCTTCCCATATGAGTTTAGTGTTGTTATCTATAGAATTACACATAGTCCCTGATTTAAGATTCTTCAACTTATGATTTTTCAACTTTAGGGTGCTGAAAAAGCCATAAGTATTCAGTAGAGACAGTACTTTGTATTTTGAATTTTGATCTTTTCCTGGGCCAGCAACATGCAGTACAGAACTGTCTCCTGATGCTGGGTGGTGGCGCAAGTCACAGCTCTAGTCTGTCATTGTTTACAAGGGTAAACACCTGTTATGACCATCATGTTTTTCCCATTTCAGTGGTAATTCAATAAATTATACTACACAGTCAACACGATTATAAAATAGGCTTTGCATTAGGTGATTTTGCCCGACAGTTGGCTAATGTGCATGTTCTGAGCACGTTTAAGGTAGACTAGGGCTTCCCATATGATTATGGAAGTGAGAAATAGCTTTAAAGGACTAGATCTGATAGAGTGCCTGATGAACTATGGACAGAGGTTCATGCCATTGTACAGGAGACAGGGATTAAGACCATCCCTAAGAAAAACAAACGCAAAAAAGCAAAATGGCTGTCTGAGGAGGCTTTACAAATAGCTGTGAAAAGAAGAGAAGTGAAAAGCAAAGGAGAAAAGGAAAGATATAAGCATCTGAATGCAGAGTTCCAAAGAATAGCAAGGAGAGATAAGAAGGCCTTCCTCAGGGATCAGTGCAAAGAAATAGAGGAAAACAACAGAATGGGAAAGACTAGAGATCTCTTCAAGAAAATTAGAGATACCAAAGGAAGATTTCATGCAAAGATGGATATAAAGGACAGAAATGGTATAGACCTAACAGAAGCAGAAGGTATTAAGAAGAGTTGGCAAGACAACACAGAGGAACTGTACAAAACAAATCTTCATGACCCAGATAGTCACAACAGTGTGATCACTCACCTAGAGCCAGACATCCTGGAATGTGAAGTCTAGTGGGCCTTAGAAAGCATCATTACGAACAAAGCTAGTGGAGGTGATGGCATTCCAGTTGAACTATTTCAAATCCTGAAAGATGATGTTGTGAAAGTGATGCACTTATTATGCCAGCAAATTTGGAAAACTCAGCAGTGGCCACAGGACTGGAAAAGGTCAGTTTTCATTCCAATCCCAAAGAAAGGCAATGCCAAAGAATGCTCAAACTACCACACGATTGTACTCATCTCACACGCTAGTAAAGTAATGCTCAAAGTTCTCCAAGCCAGGCTTCAACAATATGTGAACTGTGAACTTCCAGATGTTCAAGCTGGTTTTAGAAAAGGCAGAGGAACCAGGGATCAAATCAACATTCGCTGGATCATCAAAAAAGCAAGAGAGTTCCAGAAAAACATCTATTTCTGCTTTATTGACTATGCCAAAGCCTTTGACTGTGTGGATCACAATAAACTGTGGAAAATTTTGAAAGAAATGGGAATACCAGACCACCTGACCTGCCTCTTGAGAAACCTATATGCAGGCCAGGAAGCAACAGTTAGAAGTGGACATGGAACAACAGACTGGTTCCAAATAGGAAAAGGAGTATGTCAAGGCTGTATATTTTCACCCTGCTTATTTAACTTCTATGCAGGGTACATCATGAGAAATGCTGGGCTGGAAGAAGCACAAGCTGGAATCAAGATTGCTGGGAGAAATATCAATAACCTCAGATATGCAGATGACACCACCCTTCTGGCAGAAAGTGAAGAGGAACTAAAGAGCCTCTTGATGAAAGTGAAAGAGGAGAGTGAAAAAGTTGGCTTAAAGCTCAACATTCAGAAAACGAAGATCATGGCATCTGGTCCCATCACTTCATGGGAAATAGATTGGGAAACAGTGGAAACAGTGTCAGACTTTATTTTTCTGGGCTCCAAAATCACTGCAGATGGTGACTGCAGCCATGAAATTAAAAGATGCTTACTTCTTGGAAGGAAAGTTATGACCAACCTAGACAGCATATTCAAAAGCAGAGACATTACTTTTCCAACAAAGGTCCATCTAGTCAAGGCTATGGTTTTTCCTGTGGTCATGTATGGATGTGAGAGTTGGGCTGTGAAGAAGGCTGAGAGCCGAAGAATTGATGCTTTTGAACTGTGGTGTTGGAGAAGACTCTTGCAAATTCCTTGGACTGCAAGGAGATCCAACCAGTCCATCCTAAAGGAGACCAGTCCTGGGTGTTCATTGGAAGGACTGATGCTGAGGCTGAAACTCCAATACTTTGGCCACCTCATGTGAAGAGTTGACTCATTGGAAAATACCCTGATGCTGGGAGGAATGGGGGGCAGGAGGAGAAGGGGACGACAGAGGATGAGATGGCTGGATGGCATCACCAACTGGATGCACGAGTTTGGGTGCAACAACTCTGGATGTTGGTGATGGACAGGGAGGCCTGGCATGCTGCAATTCATGGGGTCCCAAAGAGTCGGATATGACTGAGCTAGTGAACTGAACTGAACTGAGGGCTTCCCTGGTGGCTCAGATGGTAAAGGATCTGCCTGCGGTGCAGGTGACCTGGGTTCAGTCTCTGGGAGGCTAAGTTATGATCTTTGATAGGTTAGGTGTATTAAATGCATTTTGATATGATATTTTCAACTTATGAGGGGTTTATCTGGAAGTTACCCCATCATAAATGGAGAAAGACCATAAACTGCATGGGTGATATCTCTTGTATTTTATCTATGAATATCATACAATCAGCCCTCGATGTGTATATATTTCACTGAAGTTCAAGTATTTATTTCCATTACTCAGATTAGCCAGAAATATCACAGTTATGCAGAAACTGTGTGTTCTCATACAGAGTGGTAAGATGTTAGTTGAACAAGAAAGGATGGAAGTAATTCATGGGGGATTCTTCGTGAGCTGGACAGGGTCAAGAAAAGCTGACAGGTTCCTGCTCGATATATATAGTTCACAATCGAAGAAGGAAGCACTTGTTGATGCTGAAATTCTAGCCTGAAAAAGATTAATACATGTTTACCCTGTAGAAACATGCTTTACATAAGAAACCTAGTAAGTATTGTATTTGCTAACATCTGTTTATATTTAATTGTAGTAGTAACTTAATGGCATCCATATGAAGGGTTGCTTCACAAAAACAATGCACTGAAACACTATTTTGGAGGAAACGGAGCAGTACTTTTTTCCTCAAAGGTGGCAATTTACTGTAGTTTACTTCTTACTAAATATAAACTACTAGTTTTTTCTTACAGAATCTGGATAGTACATTCCAATTTATTGTAGTGATTTTTAAATTGGTAACGCAAATGTTTTCTAAATTTCTGCTTCATTGTACCTTTAAAAACATAAGCACGTAATCAAGGAAATATTTTAATTTGTTAATAGATGTATATGTTAATATAGCAAAGAAAAAGCAATAATAGTGTCTGGGTACAAAGCTCACCATGCGGTCACATTTAACATGCTCTAACTAGAGGGGAAAAAAGAGTTGGGATTTTAAAGCTAAGTTTGGAGCAAGAGAAATGCCAGAATGGATAGAAATAGTCATACTGTTTAGGTGGTTTTAGTTTAAGCCATCTATCAACAATCTTTGTTACTCAAATTACATTTTGCTTCTATATTCTCTGGCCTGAAGAATTATTTCTTTTTATTTATTTTTCAATTGAAGTATAATTGCTTTACAAGACTGTTTTCTCCATAGAATGACATGAATCAGCTATGTGCATATATATATGTGTGTGTGTGTGTATATATACACGTCCCCTCACTCCTGAGCCTCTCTCCCACTCCCACTCCTCCCAACCCACCCTTCTAGGTCGTCACGACATACTGAGCTGAGCTCCCTGTGCTACATAGCAGCTTCTCAATAACTGCCTATTTTGTATATGGTAGTGGACATATGTCAAGGCTGCTCTCTCAGTTCTTTCCACACTCTCCTTCCCTCCCTCCCTGGGGCCACAAGTCTGTTCTCTACATCTAGGTCTCTATCTCTGCACTGCAAATTGATTCATCACTAAAATTCTTCTAGATTCCATACATATGTTCTAGATTCCATATATGTCCATATATGATATTTGTTTTTTTATTTCTGACTTACTACAATCAGGATGACAGAGTTTAAGTTCACTACAAATCACCACATCACTACAAATAATCAATTTAGTTCATTTTTATACCTGAGTAATGTTCCATTGTATAAATATACTGCAACTTTAGCCATTCATCCGTAGATGAACATTTAGGTTGCTTCCCTGTCCCGGCTACTGCAGTGCTGAAATGAACATTGGGGTACATGTGTCTTTTTGAATTGTGGTTTTCTTGGGGTGTATACCCAGTAGTGGGATTATTGGGGATATGGTCATTTTTTTCTTAGTTTGTTAAGGAAAACATACTGTTTTATACTGTTCTCTGTAATGGCTATATCTGTTTACATTCCCACCAATAATGCAAGAGTGTTCCCCTTCCTCCACACCCTCTCCAACATTTTTTTTAATAGAATTTTTATTGATGGCCATTCTGACTGGTGTGAGGGGATACCTCATTGTAGTTTTGATTTACATTTCTCTAATAATGAGTGATTTTGAGCATCTTGAAATGTGTTTCTTGGCCACCTGTATGATTTCTATATAGGGCTTCTCCAATGGCTCAGTAGGTGACGAATCTGCCTGCAATGAAGGACATGTGGGTTCAATCCTTGGGTAATGAAGATCCACTGGAGGAGGAAATGGCAGCCCCTTCCATATTCTTGCCTGAAAAATCCCATGGACAGGGTAGCAAAGACTTGGACATGACTGAGAGACTAAGCAGCAAAACAGATTAACTTCCTTGCAGAAATCTTTGTTGAAGTCTTCTGCCCAATTTTTTGATTGGGTTGTTTGTTTTTTGCTATTGAACTGCACGAACAGCTTGTGTACTTTGGAGATTAATCCTCTGTCAGTTGCTTAATTTGCAAATATTTTCTCCCATTTTGAGGGTTGTCTTGTTGCTTTGTGTATTGTTTCTTTGGCTGTAAAAAAGATTTTAAGTTTAACTAGGTCCAATTAAAACTTTCTTTTTTAAATATAGGAAGTTTGTCCAAAAGGATCTGCTGCAATTTATGAGTGTTTTGCCTGTGTTTCCATATAAGAGTTTTATAGTGACTGGACTTATATTTAGGTCCTTAGTCCATTTTGAGTTTATTTTTGTGTATTGTGTTAGGAAGTATTCTAATTTAATTCTTTTACATGTAGCTGTCCAGTTTATGAGCACCATTTATTGAAGAGGCTACATTTTCTCCACTCTATATTTTTGCCTCCTTTGTCAAAGACAAGGTGACCATAGGTGCATAGGTTTATGTCTGGGCTTTCTATCCTGCTACATTTATCTCTATTTCTGTATTTGTGCCAGTTTATGGTGAACAATGTTGGATTTGTGATCTCTGAAGAAGAAGATTTAGATCTGGGACCAGGGACTTTAGCTTCAGGATCAGGGACCCAGCTTGATCACTCAAGAGGTTTTGTGTAGCAGAGTTTTATTAAGTGAAAGAGGACAGATCAGAAGTGGGACAGAGAGTGCCCCCCTCCCCCGCTAGTCTCCTCAAGAGAGCTATATACTTTTTCAATTGGTTATTACAGTAAATCAAAAGAATGTCTCAAGGTTGTAAAAGTCTTACCAGACCCACAATATACATTAAGATAACAGGATTAGAACTAACAATAGAAAGATCTTACCAAACCCCCTCCCACAGCATATATTTTAAGATGACAGGATTGGTCAGAAGATTCTCAAAAAGGAGAAACATCTCCTCAAACAGGATACATAGTAGTTATATAATCCTTAGTACAGAGTTTAAGATGAGTTGTTTTGCTGTGTAATCATCAACTCTGGGCCTAAAGAAAAAACATTTTATGTGATTAAGATGAAGGAATGTAGAAAAAAAAAGAAGTTTGTCCTTTTCTTCTTCTTGAGAACTCCAGACCCCTATCTCCTCCTCGAGAGCCCCAGACTCCTTTCTCCTCCTCGGAGACCCTGGGCTTATCAACCTACCTAGGAATTGACTCTCTCAATACCATACTATTTTGATGACTGTAGCTTTGTAGTATATTCAATGTCAGGGAGCCTGATTGCTCATTTCATTTTTCTTTCTCAGGTTTGTTTTGGCTATTCAAGGTCTTTTGTGTTTCTAAACAAACTGTAAACTTTTTTTTTTTCTGATTATGTGAAAAATGCCATTGGTAATTTAATAGGGATTGCATCAAATCTGTAGATGGTTTGGGTACTGTGGTCATTTTCACAACATTGATACTTCCATCCAAGAACATGAAATTTTTCTCCATCGGTTTATGTCACCTTTGCTTTGTTTCATCAGTGGCTTATAGTTTTTTGCACACAGGGTTTTTTTCCCCATCTTGTTCTAGTTCAATTGCTCAGTCATATCTAACTCTTTGTGACCCCACAGACTGCAGCACACCAGGCTTCTCTGTCCTTCACTATCTCCCGGGCTTTGCTCAAACTCATGTCCATCGACTCGATGAGGCCACCCAACCATCTCATCTTCTGTCACCTCATCTCTTCCGGCCCTCAATTTTTCCCAGCCTCAGGGTTTTTTCCAATGAGTTAGCTCATCCCATCAGGCGGCCAAAGTGTTAGAGCTTCAGCTTCAGCATTAGTCCTTCCAATGAATAATCAGGTTGATTTCCTTTAGGATTGATTGGTTTGAACTCCTTGCTGTCCAAGGAACTCTCAAGAGTCTTCTCCAGCACCACAGTTTGAAAGCATCAATTCTTTAGTGCTTAGCTTTCTTCCTGTCCAACTCTCACATTCATGCACAACACCAGGAAAACCATAGCTTTGATTATTGGACCTTTGTTGGCAAAGTGATATTTCTGCTTTTTAATATGCTCTCTATGTTTGTCATAGAATTTCTTCCAAGGAACAAGCATCTTTTAGTTTCATGGCTGAAGTCACTGTCTGTATTGATTTTGGAGCCCAAGAAAATAAAATCTGTCACTGTTTCCATTTTCCCCCATCTATTTGTCATGAAGTGATGAGACCAGATACCATGATCTTAGTTTCCTGAATGTTGAGTTTTAAGTCAGCTTTTTCACTCTCTTCTTTCACCTTCATCAAGAGGCTCTTTAGTTCCTCTTTGCTTTTGCCATAAAGGTGGTGTCATCTGCATATCTGAGGTTATTGATATTTCTCCTGGCAATCTTGATTCCAGCTTGTGCTTCATCCAGCCCAGCATTTCTCATGATGTATTCCACACATAAGTGAAATAAGCAGGGTGAAAATATACAGACTTGAGTTACTCCTTTCCCAATTTGGAAGCAGTCTGTTGTTCCATGTCCAGTTCTAGCTGTTCCTTCTTGACCTGCATATTTCTCCAGAGGTTTCTCAGGAGGCTGGTAATGTGGACTGAGTACTCCCATCTCTTTAAGAATTCTCCACAGTTTGTTGAGATCCACACAGTTAAAACACTGAGCATAGTCAATGAAGCAGACGTAGATGTTTTTCGGGAATTCTCTTGCTTTATCTATAATCCAACAGATGTTGGCAATTTGGCCTCTGGTAGTGACTGCAGCCATGAAATTAAAAGATGCTTACTCCTTGGAAGGAAAGTTATGACAAACCCAGATAGCATATTCAAAAGCAGAGACATTACTTTGCCAGCAAAGGTCTGTCTAGTCAAGGCTATGGTTTTTCCTGTGGTCATGCATGGTATGGATGTGAGAGTTGGACTGTGAAGAAAGCTGAGCGCTGAAGAATTGATGCTTTTGGACTGCGGTTTTGGAGAAGACTCTTGAGAGTCCCTTGGACTGCAAGGAGATCCAACCAGTCCATTCTGAAGGAGATCAGCCCTGGGATTTCTTTGGAAGGAATGATGCTAAAGCTGAAACTGCAGTACTTTGGCCACCTCATGCGAAGAGTTGACTCATTTGAAAAGACTCTGATGCTGGGAGGGATTGGGGGCAGGAGGAGAAGGGGATGACAGAGGATGAGATGGCTGGATGGCATCACTGACTCGATGGACGTGAGTCTGGGTGAACTCCGGGAGTTGGTGATGGACAGGGAGGCCTGGCATGCTGCAATTCATGGGGTCGCAAAGAGTCGGACATGACTGAGCGACTGAATTGAATTCCTCTGCCTTTTATAAATCCAACTTGTACATCTGGAAGTTCTCAGTTCACGTACTGCTGAAGCTTAGCTTGAAGGATTTTTGAGCATTACCTTGCTAGCATGTGAAATGAGTTCAACTGTGTCATAGTGTGAACATTCTTTGGCATTGCGCTTCTTTGGGACTGGAATGCAATCCTAAAAGATGATTTCCAGTCCTGTAGCCACTGCTGAGTTTTCCAAATTTGCTGGCATGTTGAGTGAAGCACTTTAGCAGCGGCATCATATTTTAGGATTTGAAATAGCTCAGCTGGAATTCCATGACCTTGACTAGCTTTGTTCATTGTGATGCTTCCTAAGGTCCACTTGATTTCAGACTCCAGAATGTCTGGCTCTAGGTGAGTGATCACACTATCATGGTTTTTTTGGTCATTAAGATCTATTTGTATATTTTATAATATAATTTTATATGTATATATAGTTTAGAAATAACTTCACTTTTGTGTGCTCATTTGCTTCAGTCGTGTCCAACTCTTTGTGACCCTTTGGAGCATAACCTGCCAGGCTTCTCTGTCCATGGGATTTTCCAGGCAAGAATATTGGAATGGGTTCCCATTCGCTCCTCCCAGGGATCTTCCTGACCCAGGGATTGAACCTGGGTCTCCTGCAATGCAGGCAGATTCTTTACTGCTGAGCCACAGGGGAAGCAAACTTTACTTAATTGTACATATTTATACACTAAGAACATTTGTTATATGAAATATTCAGTTGGCCAAAATTTCCTGCTTTTTTTTAAAGTAAAAATAAAAGACACAGTTTTCAGTTTCTCCAAGAACTTTATTGAACAATGTATAAATCTCAACTTCATAACATCATCTTCCCAAAACTTTTTATCTTTTTGAGCAAAGAACTATTTCAGGGGCCTTTTATAGACTTTCAGGGAATTGACATTTTTTCTGTTAAGAGAATTTTATAAAGACCAGAATAAATGGACATAAATAGACATTTGAAGGTGCAATGTTTGGTGAATACAGCAGATGAATCAGAACGTCCCAGTCAAATTGTAACAGTTTTTGCCTGGTCATCAAAGAAACATGCAGTCTTGATTTGTCCTGATGGAAGATGATGTGTTTTCTGTTGTCTAATTCTGGAAGCTTTTTGTCAAGCATTGCCTTTAGTTGGTCTATTTGGGAGCAGTCCTTGTTGGAATTAATCATCTGGTTTTCCAGAAGGAATTCATAACAGAGGATTCCCTCCCCGCAATCCCACCATATACACAACATCACATTCTTTAAATGAAGACCATCCTTTGCTGTGGTTGGCAGGGGTTCATTTCCCTTGCTTCACAATCTCTTCCATTCCATATCATTGTACAGTATCCAATATTCATTGCCCATCACGATTTGTTTTTAAAATGAAATGTTTTCATTACATTTAAGGAGAGAACTGCGTACAGAAATACAGTCAAGAAAGTTTTTTCACTTAACTTATGTGGAATCCAAACATCAAAGTGATTAACATACTCAAGATGGTGCACATGACTTGGGTGCTTGATTTGGATATTTGAGTATGTTGGCTATGTCCTGCATAGTATAACACTGATTGCTGTCAATTATTGTTTCCACCCCATCACTATCAACTTCAACTGGTCAACCTAACTGTGGAGCATTGTCCAGCACCAATCTCTAGCACCAAACTATGCAAACCATCTTTGACACATTCAATCAGCAACAGCACCTTCTCAAAACACCGCACAAATCGTTTTTGAGTTTCAGTTGTGTTTTTACCTTTCTTGAAATAATAAAGCATAACCTATGCCCAAAATGTTGCTTTTTCCTTCCATCTTCAATATTAAAAATGGCTACACAAAAATTCACCAATTTTGATGAGTTTTCTTAATGCATGCTGATATGACAGCTATCACAATACAATCTAACAAACTTATTTCAAATGAAGTTAAAGACAGTTACGTGCTACTAGAGTCATTTTATGGAAAAAAATAAATCCTTTGGCCAATAAGGCCAAGAAGATACCCAGTCAAATTTGAATTTCAAATAAGCAACAGATAATTCTTTAGTGTATGTCACAAATATTACATGGGATAAACTTATACTAAAATATATTTGTTGTTTATCTGAAATTCACATTTAACTGTATTTTTGTTGATGTTTGCTAAATTTGGCAATTGTTACCTAAGTATTTCTTACAGGCTTGATAAGTGTGTTTTCCAATAATGCAGTGTTAAAATCATTTCATAATTTTGAACGTTAAACTGTGTCAGTTATCCACCAGGGAGATGTGAACAACATTTACATCAGGAAAATTAAAATTTGCCAAATTTAACATGATAAAACTCCTTATGATGTGTAATACCTGTCACAATAAAACTATTTTAAGTTTTATAAAAATAATTGAATGTATTATTTATTATAGCCTATCTCTGGTTTATTTTATTGGAATTAAAAATGGACACATTTGTTTACAAATAGGTAAATAGCTACCTTATATTGAATCAATATACTAACCTATTCCAAAACATTTAGAAATTTATTGCCATCCTTGAGCAACTGATAATATAGAATACAAATTAAATACAGGAAGTTTGTAATGAAACAAATGCTAAATCAGATGCAACTGTATAGGGAATGGGAAACAAAACATAATTTTTTTCTCTTTCCATATAAGTAATTCTCACGGTAGAAGAATTTCACATATATGTCAACACGAAAATCTATTTTTAAACGAGTCCTGTTTTAAGTTATATAATCCATAAAGAAAGTAATTATCATGCATTGCTGCACCAACACACACACACACACACACACACACACACACACACACACAGAGTCACTGACAGGCTTCAAAGGCTTCCTTTTCTCAGACATGCACATTATGATGACCCCTAATGGTAAAGCCAAGCACATGTACCAGGCATATACAGACACACCCAGACTCACCCACTCCCTCCCCCTACCCCCGCCCCGCCCCACACAGAGTCACTGACAGGCTTCAAAGGCTTCCTTTTCTCAGACATGCACGTTATGATGGCCCCTAGTGGTAAAGGTAAGCATATGTACCAGGCATATACAGACACACCCAGACACAGAACAGTTTTTAATTAAGAAGCCTCATGTAGGTATAAAGGCTCATCTTACTGTTACATTAATCCATGTGTTCTTCTGAATTTAATTCTGGGTAATATAAATATACTTTAATGTACTTAGTATAGGCAGGTTATGAAACTTACTATTAATAAACTAACAGAAAAATAGATTATATTTATATCTGCTGCTGCTGCTGCTAAGTTGCTTCAGTCGTGTCCGACTCTGTGTAACCCCATAGACGGCAGCCCACCAGGCTCCCCCGTCCCTGGGATTCTCCAGGCAAGAACACTGGAGTGGGTTGCCATTTCCTTCTCCAATGCATGAAAGTGAAAAGTGAAAGTGAAGTCGCTCAGTCGTGTCCGACTCTTCGCGACCCCATGCACTGCAGCCTACCAGGCTCCTCCATCCATGGGATTTTCCAGGCAAGAGTACTGGAGTGGGGTGCGATTGCCTTCTAGTATATAGTGATAAATTTTAATTTTTGATTTCTAAGAAAAACAGATATTGGTTATGACTTTGAGTTAACATCAATTTATATATTCACAGAAGTTGAGAAATTTAGAATACTTCAGAAAGTATCTGATTCAAATTCTTCATTTGACAATTAGAATATATTGAACAAACATGTCTATGTACAGCTGAGTCCTACTGTTGTTCACCTGAAACTATGGCAACATTGTTACCTGTCTATATCCCCACACAAAATAAAAAGCTTTTTGGAAAATAATATATTGAGCAAAGAATGATTTACAGGCTTGCTTAAATTCTATTGGCTATTTACTGCCAGAGCTAGAACTAAGAAAGTCTTTAGACTACCATCTCAGTGTATTTTCTAATAACCACCAGTGCCTCCTTATTAAAAAGTCACAATATTTACTATAAGAGGAAAAGAGAGCAGAAATGTGTGGTTTTGTATAGGGACCTAAAACTCATTAAAGTAAGTCTACACCTTTCCGAAGGAAAGTATTACTCTTATTCTCTACAGAATATATTCATACCCAAAGAGGCAAGAAAAAAGCCCTATATTCTGATTAAAGTTACAGGCATAGCTAAGTATATGTATATCAGTGACAAATACAATTTGGGAAGTTATTAAAATTGAGTTTAATAACTTTAAAATATTATAATAACAGAGGATCAAGAAATGTAACAATATTCTGAAAATATAGATTTCATTTGAACAGAGAACAACACTTCACATTCAATTTTAGTATGACATTTGAGTAAGAGCTCATAAATATTTAAATAATTATGATTAATAATGGAGTATAAAAAAAAAAAAACTTGGGTACATTGTAGAGAAGATTCAAATCGCAGATAGGAAAAATGAACTACCTAAAGTCTCCAGAAGCCTTGAAATTTAACTTTTTATGGGATCTGTATTTATGGATTATTTAAACCAATTATAGTTTCATCAGCAAATATCAAATGTATTTTTCTTTTCCTGGTCAGTATCCAATCTTATGAGTTTTAATTTTAAAATGGAGGTATTTGAATGGCTTCTGATAGGGTGTTATATATATTTTATATGATTTAAAATAGTTTTAGCTATGAAAAACTATGCAATTTTAGTTTAGACAAGTTGATTAAAATGCCGAAGTTATATGTACTTGGAAACGTCATTGAATATTTTGCTTTGTAGTAAAACTTCCATTCCTGGATGTCTTCAAGAACTGTTGAATAACTATCTATTAGGAATAGTTAAATTAATTTTTTCATTGGGTAAGAGCATACACTGCCTTTTCAATCTATAAAGTTTAGATTAACAGTTCAGTCCTCACAGTTCTATGAAGTTTAGTCCCAGTTCATTTAAGTAAAAGTTAAGCATTAATCAAAATTTCATGCAAACAATATCCAACTAACTTCATTGTCTTATTTTCCAAGGCAAAACCATCAGTTGAATAAGATTCTTTAAAGATAGAAAATAAAATTTATCTTTAAGTTAACTACACTAAGAATTTTTTTAAAGTAAGTAATTAAAAATTGGTTTGTGCAGATGTAACATTGATACAGACAGAATTCTGAAAGCATTATTATGCATACATATATGTATATATTCCTGTTCTAGAATTTTTACTGTAACATTGTATCTGTGTGTAGTGTATTTGGTTGTCTTATGGAAGCTATAAGAATCTAAACCAAGGCATAAAATATTTTTTTGATTTCTTGGGATAATGATTTTACTTAGAAATATATGATGATATCTGATATCAGAGATAAAAATTTGTTTAAAAATTAGATAATTTTTTCTAATTCATTTTAAGACTTTTGGTGGATAAATTTTGATCTTACAGAGAATAGCCACATATTTTACCAAAAATGATTAAGTATTATAATAACTATAGTGTCAAATACCTATACTAATACCTATTTACTTACACTGACTAATGCTCTTAAATTGAAATCACACTGCTTAGATTTTGATTGTATAGACAAAAATTCTGTAATTCTTAGCTCATTTGAAAGGACCATAGCCACTTTTTAAAGGAAGAAATAAATTCATGTAAGTCTCCATATTCCCCGACATTGATTACTTTACAGTTTATAGTGAATGAGTCATTTATTTTTGATCTTGTGAATGACATAAAAATACACCTAGTCCAATGTAAAAAGAATGACATATCTTGCTGATATTAATAAAACAATGACAACATTTAATACATATGGTAGGGAAAGTGAATCTTTTGGGGGGGATTTTATAAATGTGTGGATAGTAACTGCCTTTTAGATTAACTTGACCATTAAAATGTCTTCTTCAACAAAGGGAGGGCAAGTGAGTTAGTGAAAGAGGTAGTGGACAATGAAGTTTACTTTATTCAGTTTCTTAACAGTAATAAGCAACATATGAATGAGTCTTCCTACTCCAGCATAAAGGAAATGAAAGATAAATGAAGTTGTGTGTGTGTGTTAGCTACTCAGTCATGTCTGACTTTTTGCAACCCCATGGCTGTAGCCTGCCAGGCTCCTCTGTCCATGGGATTTTTCAGGCAAGATTACTGGAGTGGGTTGCCACTAAGTGAAGTTATATCATTTCAAAACGAAGAAACACACCATGGAAGCACTAGATATAGTAGAACTAAGATTATATCTATTCTCGTGTTTCTATTACTGTCTTTCCTCTAATTATAACTATATTGTTATGGGTTAAATCACTTTTATTTTTGGTTTTAGTTGTAGAAAAAGAACATTTCAACTTAAGATTTTTAGTTTCTCATTACTGCCGGAAATTAGCTCATAAAAGATTTTCTGAATTCCTTAACTTTAATTCCAAGGCAATGCCTCTAATTTAATCTAGAATATTCACTTCTGTGTCATACATTTTTATTGTGATCTTATGGCTTTTATGGATGTCAATTTAATTTCCATTCGACTTTCCATTTCCTTTACTTTGTCTATGAATTAATAAAAAGTACATTTAATATACTAAGTAATAGTTCAAAAGGGATTAATTATATTTTCATAACAATGTTAAAAACTGCCATTCTAAAGCTCCTTTTCTTTTGCTAAGAAATGAAAACCTTTATCATTTCTATTAAAATTAGTTAAATATACAGTACTTGTTCCTCTCCAATATAACCTATTAGGAATGTTCTTACAGTGTCTTCACTCTGAACATTTCTAACTCTTTTTTGTTAACTTCTTTTATTAACTGGAGTCTCAAATGAGTCTTTTCTGCCTGCTTGCATATGTATAACATGCAATAGTCACATGCTATAATGATACCTTATATTGTTTAGCATTTAAATATTTACATGTGATAAGTCTGATAATCGGCAGAATATTATTCAATTCCATTATACTATAATTATTTATATGGCATGAGTGAAATAGCAACGAAACGATTTCTTAAACGAAGTTGTTTGTTCACAGTGTTTTCCTGAACGTTGAAGTAGCTTATAATGAATCTTCTTTTTTAAAAAATGCAATCAGCTATGAATCAGTCAGAATACATGTTTTTTACCTTGGTCTGCTAGGCACGTGACTTATTTACCCTCACTGAGCCTCAGTCTCCTCTTCTGTATAAGGAGGAATTTGAAGAAGAGAACTTTAAAAAGTGCCCTTTCAGCATATAAATGCCATGTCTATATTGAAAATGATATGTAAGCCTACTATAAAGGGAAGGTTTCAATGGACGGGCATGAAGAATAATTGGAGAAAAGAACATGTGCATGCACAGCATATTGGAGACTACTGCAGTGGTTAGTCATGAAATGCCAAGGGTGTGAAAAGGGCGTGACCAGAGATAAACTACAGGTGCGCGGGAAGAAACGGGTCAGAGTAGCACTGAGGAGAAAGACAGGGCAGCTACTGGTGACTGACTCAGCACAGAGTATAAATTACTGTTAGAGTCAAAAGTGTGTCCAAGGTTCTGTAGCAAAGTTGGTCCAGGTTGAAACGGGAAAAGTAAAGGGTACGTTATCTAAGGAGAAAGTGCTGAACTTGTTTGGGAATGTGCTGAGTTTTAGGGGAAAGTGATGAAATGAATTCTAGACCATCGGGTTGAGTTCAAGTCTGGAGATATGAAAATCACCAGAGTAGAAGTTACAGACAAAACTTTCTGAAGGAGATGGTAGAGAGGAGCGGCATCAGACTCTGAGATTTTGCAAATCCTGGTATGTGCTGTAGCATACCTAAGTACCTGGGAAGAATATACCTGACGTGCTGGAGGAGTGGACTCATAGGGTGATGGACATAACTGTGGGCACTGACAAGACTCCCCCCAGAGCCTATGGTATTAAATGGTTGCGTATCCACTGTTTCCTTTCTTTTTTCAACTGGTATGTTCCCAATACTCCCCGGTTATCTTGGACCTCCAAACTTCAGATACTCCATGATGAAGAAATAATAAGGGGACACTGGAGGTTATTTCCACTCGCTTACATCAAAATCTTATTTTTAAGTTTCACACTGATATCTATTTCCTTATGTTGATAATAAATCCATGTGAGAACAAATGTAAGGTTCAAGATTTCATTTTCATCTGTCTTAGACTCTAACCAACTGAGGTGGTCTATCTCAACTCACTTCACATTTATCTTTTTACATCCTCAATTGCTTGGTAGTTTACAGCGGTCGGTGAATGTTCAGGAGAGGACAAATGAGCAAATAAATGAGCAGAAAATCAAATATTTGTGAAAACACTCATAGCTGTGGAGGTGGAAAGAGAGCATAAGTCAATGAAGGAAATGGAAAAATCAAACTATCTTCACAGACTGTGGTAATAGTTAGCAACTTTTTAATTTTACCCCATGTATGGGTCATTTTATTTTCTTGGTCTCCTTGGTCATTTCTTGGCCTCCAAAATCACTGTGAATGGTAACTTCAGCCATGACATTAAAAGACGTTTGCTCTTGGAAGGAAAGCTATGACAAACCTAGAGAGCATATTAAAAAGCAAGGTCATCTCAGCCGACAAAGGTCCATCTAGGGAAAACTATGGTTTTTCCAGTAGTCATGTATGGATGTGAGAGTTGGACCATGAAGAAGGCTGAGACCTGAAGAATTGATGCTTTTGAATTGTAGCGCTGGAGAAGACTCCTGAGAGTCCCTTGGACTGCAAGGAGATCAAACCAGTCAATCCTAAAGGAAATCAACCCTGAATATTCATTGACAGGACTGATGCTGAAGCTGAAGCTCTAATACTTTGGCTACCTGATGCGAAGAACCGACTCATTGGAAAAGACCTTGATGCTGGGAAAGATTGAAGGCAGGAGAAGGGGGAGACAGAGGATGAGATGGCTAGATATCATCACTGACTCACTGGATGTAATTTCACCAAACTCTGGGCGATAGTGAAGGACAGGGAAGCCTGATGCGAGCAGTCCATGAGGTCACAAAGAATTGAACACGACTTGGTGACTGAACAACAGCAACATGAATCAAGGGGGATCTTGGTCTAGCCAGAGATTCCACAATTTTGACATTTCTCAGAACTTGAGGTCCCACCAAGAAGCATGCCTCAAATAATAAGGCTTTAAATGATTGTTCTACACATGCATGCCCCTGAAAAAAAAAAGATGCATGAGAGATGCCCATAGTTCAGCATGAATTCAATATTCTCTGGATTAAAAAAAAGCAACACTGTAGATTCAAGTGATAGAAGTAAGGAAGAAAGCATATTAATTGATATGATAGAAGAAAGAACAAGGTTATGTAATTTTACAAAGGCATAAAAGTCATTTCTAAAGCTCTAGTTTATTAAGAAATATGGTTCAATGGTGGTTGTAATATATTATTTACCTCCTATATTATTTTAGGTAGTTATAATTATTCACACATCACAACATGCCACTCAGCTGCTCACTTTTAAGTATTCATCACTCGCTTCTTGAGAGTTATATCATTTCCTTCCTCAGACCATTTCTCTCCCATGTAATATTTTATTGAATTGCTATTAACCTTCACCAGGGGCAATTATTCATTTCTTTTGACTTCCTTATTCATTTTCTCTTTTCGGTTCTCTGTTCAGATGTAATTTTGAGATTGTTCATGAGCTTTGTGAAATTGTGGGAAGAAAGTATTTGACAGAAATCACACACAGTGAGAGAAAAGAGTCTGAGTCAAGATTTCATTAACACTATAAAAGGAAGCGTGATATTTTATATCTTAACTTACTGTGGATAGGAAAACAAGTCCTTCTTCAAGAGGACCACCAACTAAGAAGCTTACACTAGTAAGATAGGAGAATAGAAACTTCTTCATAACTCTACCCTTTGAAATATAAACCTGTTCAACAGGTGAGAAATGAAATAATAAATCACCAGATAAAGAAAATGATTATGGTTCCATATGTACCTAGATGAGGTCACATAGTTAATTGTTATCAGGCTTATAAGGTCATAGATATGAAATGCTTAATGGAACATATGAAAGAAAAACTATAAAACCTTCTAGATTGTGACAATTTCCATAGCATTAGCAAAGTATACAACAGAGGTAGTGAAAATTCAATTATCTTCTCCTAAAAATTTATTAGATGGGGAAACAGTGGCAACAGTGTCAGATTTTATTTTTGGGGGCTCCAAAATCACTGCAGATGGTGATTGCAGCCATGAAGTTAAAAGATGCTTACTTCTTGGAAGGAAATTTATGACCAACCTAGATAGCATATTCAAAAGCAGAGGCATTACTTTGCCAACAAAGGTCTGTCTAGTCAAGGCTATGTTTTTTCTAGTGGTCATGTATGGATGGACTGTCTGGTTGGACTGTGAAGAAAGCTGAGCACCAAAGAATTGATGCTTTTGAACTGTGGTGTTGGAGAAGACTCTTGAGAGTCCCTTGGACTGCAAGGAGATCCAACCAGTCCATTCTAAAGGAGATCAGTCCTGGGTGTTCATTGGAAGGACTGATGCTAAAGCTGAAACTCCAGTACTTTGGCCACCTCATGAGAAGAGTTGACGCATTGGAAAAGACCCTAATTCTGGGAGGGATTGGGGGCAGGAGGAGAAGGGGATGGCAGTGGATGAGATGGCTGGATGGCATCACCGACTCGATGGACATGAGTTTGGGTGTACGCCGGGAGTTGGTGATGGACAGGGAGGCCTGGCGTGCTGTGATTAATGGGGTCCCAAAGAATCAGACACGACTGAGCGACTGAACTGAAGAATTTATTTAAGGTAAAGTCTAAAGCCTGAAATGTGAGCTGGATGAAGAACAAGCTGGAATCAAGATTGCCAGGAGAAATATCGATAAACTCAGATATGCAGATGACACCACCCTTATGGCAGAAAGTAAAAGGATCTAAAAGAGCCTCCTGATGAAGGCGAAAGATAAGAGTGAAAAAGTTGGCTTAAAACTCAACATTCAAAAAACAAAGATCATGGCATCTAGTTTCAACACTAGATGCCATGTCTTTCACTAGTAAGACAGAACACTTTTCTCTCACTGTGTGTGATTTCTGTCAAATACTTTCTTCCCACAATTTCACAAAGCTCATGAACAATCTCAAAATTACATCAGAACAGAGAACCGTAAAGAGAAAATGAATAAGGAAGTCAGAAGAAACGAATAATTGCCCCATGGCATCTAGTTCCAACACTTCATGGCAAATAGATGGGGAAACAATGGAAACAGTGACAGACTTTATATTCTTGGGCTCCAAAATCCCTGCAGATGGTGCCCGCAGCCATGAAATTAAAAGATGCTTGCTCCCTGGAATAAAAGCTGTAACAAATCTAGATAGTGTATTAAAAAGCAGAGACATTACTTTGCCGACAAAGGTCCTTCTAGTCAAAACTATGTTTTTTTTGTTTTTTTTTTTTTTTCAGTAGTCATGTGTGGATGTGAGAGTTGAACCATAAAGAAGGCTGAGTGCTGGAGAATTGATGGTTTTGAACTGTGGTGTTGGAGATTGGACAGAAAGGAGATCAAACCTGTCAATCCTAAAGGAAATCTATCCTGAATATTCTTTGGAAAGACTGATGCTAAAGCTCCAACACTTTGGCCAACTGATGTGAAGAGGCGGCTCATTAGAAAAGACCCTGATGCTGGGAAAGATTGAAGGCAGGAGGATAAGGGGGATGAGAGAGGATGAGATGGTTGTATGGCATCACTGACTCAATGGACATGAGTTTGAGCAAGCTTCAGGAGATGGTGAAGGACTGAGAAGACTGGCGGCTGCAGTCCATGGGGTTGCAAATATTCGGACATGACTGAGCGACTGAACAACAAAACGCCTGAAATGGTACTCAAGACTCTTTTTGATCCAATCTCTGCACAACCATGCGACTTCTGATCTTAACCTTGGCCTCCAGGTGTGACAAACCATTTGTACTTCTCCAGATCTTATACCTCCACCTGCACACAGGTCTGCAATATCCTTCCTTCTCTTACCTGCCTATTAAATTTCTAGTCTTTCTTCAAGATACAGTTTGAGAACAACTATTTTTGTGATGTATTGTCCAAAGACCTCAGGGAAAATCAACTACTTCTTCCACTTTGTTCTATAGCATCTTGCATATGTAATTATCTGAGTCTTTACTACATAAAATATAATTACATTATTATTTCTGTATTGTAGAATTGAATATTCATTTATTTTAGTATATTCATTTATTCATTGCTCATTGAATGCTCACTAATGAATTTTAACATGTTTTTAAAAAGTGCCATTATTACTAATCACTAATTTGAGATTACCTTTTGAATTTAGTATTCCCTACTTTCATTTCCCTTAGGATGGGTCTCCAAGGACACCTCACTAATACAGTCCATTATTTTCACAGTTGGACTGAGACATTGTTTTAACTATCTTTTCACCCAGTCCTCCCCATGTCCAATTTTATGCATAACTTTGAAGATAATCTTCCTTAGATACCCATTTTTGTACAAAATATTTTAGTAAGCCTTGTTTGCTAATTTAAGCAAATGTTAACTAAATATTACATTATAAGCCCTTCTCTATATCTTGCTTTCTATCAATACTCTGTTAATGTATCTCTCTGTTCTGAGCTCAAATATTTTGACAGATTGCTTACAGTGAGAAATCCCTTCCTGTTGATAGCCCAGCAGCATTTAACTGACATTCTCCCTCCTTGATAAAGTCTTCTAATACTCCGGCTCATTTAGTAAGGATGTTACCATTTAGAACTGTAGTCTCATGTAAATGTTGTGTAAGTTTGTTTTACCTCTCTTCCTTCAATGATATCTCAAGGGTTAGAAAAAGAACATGAACTTTTTTTTTCCCCCCTGTATCTCTTCCCTCTTAAATTTTGTACTTTGCTGGGTATAATGTATACATTAAAACTGTTATTGATTTATTGATATTTCCGATCACATTTTGTTACTTTATATTGGTATAAAGTATACCAATATACCAATATATAAAAGTTACTTTATATTGGTATAAGGTATAAGGTTTATACAGCACCTTATACCTTCTACACAATGATCTTGCTTTCATGTCACCTTCTAATTGTTCATTTATGTAAGTCATTTAACCTATGGGTTACGCAACTGTTAAGAGCAGATATAGATTTCTATATGGAAAGTCAGTGGAGTCTATTGAGAAATGCACAGAACTGGGAGTCAGAAAACTCAGGTCTGAATTCTGCCACTTGAATGATCTGCTGGAAAGTTTTTTATTACCATCATTTTTTCCATCTGTGAGATGAACACAAAAGCCTCAGGGATGTTTGTGAGAATTAAATGGGACACTATGTGTGGAAACATTCTGCAGATTTTAATATGCTGTACAATATAAAGTATTTCTTTTTCTTATATCTTCAAAATCCTTTGTTGACAGGACATGCTGTGCATGGAACGGACTGGACTGTCAGGAAAGGCTCTCTGAGAGACTTGAATCGAATTGGGTAGGTCATGTTTTTTTTCTTTTAAGTCACTCAGTCATGTCTGACTCTCTGCATATAGTCCATGGAATCCTTCTCTTCTCCAGGGGATCTTCCCAACCCAGGGATTGAACCCAGGTCTCCCGCATTGCGGGCGTATTCTTTACTAGCTGAGCCACCAGGGAAGCTCAAGAATACTGGAGTGGGTAGCCTATCCCTTCGCCAGGGGATCTTCCCGACCCAGGAATCGAACCGGAGTCTCCTGCATTGAAGGCAGATTCTTTACCAACTGAGCTACTAGGAAAGCCCTGTTCACATATCCTAGAGTTTTTAAAGCATTACTCAAAAAGTTCCAATCCTCAGCCTTTTTGTTTCTCTTTAGGATACAAACGATTACAGTCCAATGCAATTTTTTGGCAAGGTGTTTTTCAACATTTTCCATCTGCATGACCTCTTGCAGTTCAACTTCTTCCTTTACCAGCTCACCCATGAAATCTGCTTTGTCAACTCCTTCCACCCCCGAGGTAGCTGTCATGCCTGGCATAGTCTCCCTTTTCAGCCTGGCCTGCCTTTCTCTCCGGTGGGCCCTTCTGCCCCTCTGCTGGCCGCCCTGGAGAAGCGCAGTTGTTGGCAAGGGCCCCACACAGATGCCTGCCTGCCTGTCTCCCTTCCCCCTTCCTCTTGGAGCCGAACCATCACCTGCCCAGGGCCGGTGGCGGCTGCCGCCCCTGTTCGCGGCCTCATCCCGCGGCCCGCGTGCCAGCAGCCCCCGCGTTCTGCCCGCGGCTCTCTGCAGCCTCTCCCCGCTCGGGGCTCCCGCCCCTGCCCGCAGCCCTCCTCTCCTTCCCGACCCGGTTCTCCCCCGGGGCTCCCCCGTCCCGGTTCTTGCCCGCGCCCCCTCTCGCCCGGCCTTCTGTGAACACCTGGACCACCTCTTTGGGGTCCAGTGTGTCACTGGGTCCCCTGGGACAGAGCATCTTTGGCAAGCCAGCCTTTCCTTTGACTGGGATTTCCCTCTCACACCCCCGCCCCCCGCCGCCTTTTCCCGAAACCAGGTTTCCGTCTCGCCCCCTGCCCGACCTCTCCCCGCCCCGGCCGGAGCCCCCAAAGGCAGGGTGCAGTAGTGACGGCAGAGGGAATCAGAGGGGCAGCAGGCCACAGGCTTGATCCCGGGGGCCCAGCAAAGTTTTGGCCGCCGCAGACTTGCCATCTCCTGCTCCTCAAACTTGGCCAGCGGGCCCCGGACCCGCGCCCCCCAGCGGCGCCCAGGGATGCGGGGGCTCCCCGGATTCCCGGCTCCAGTCCGACTGAGGGTGCCGGTCGCCCCCGCGGGCCGGGCCGCTCCCCAGCCCACACTAGGGGCGCGGCCGTAGCCCCACAGCCCCTGCCAGGGGAAGGGCGCACTTGTTTCTCGGTGCTCGACAGAGAGTGGCCGAGATCCAAGGACCTGGCTTCCCAGTTGTCCGATGCGCGCCTTGGGATCGGCTGTGGGTGTCGGGTTCCGACCGCGCTTCAACCCGGGCCCTTCTCCCGGGGTAGCTGCTCGCAGTGCGGTACAGTCGCGGTTCCCCTTTACTAGCCGGCTCCTTTAAGAAGCGCGCGCGTGCGTGTCCGGTTTTGTGTGTGTGTGTCTGTTCGTGTGCAGATGTGTGTGTTCGTGTGCAGATGTGTGTGCGCGCGCGAGCGAGTCCGGTTGTGTGTGTTTTCGTGTGCACGTGTGTGTGTGTGTGCGCGTGTCCGGTTGTGTGTGTTCGTGTGCAGATGTGTGTGTGTTCGTGTGCAGATGTGTGTCTGTGTGTGACTGTGTGTGTGCGTGTCCGGTCGTGTGTGTATGTTCGTGTGCAGGTGTGTGTATGTGTATGTTCGTGTGCAGGTGTGTGTATGTGTATGTTCGTGTGCAGGTGTGTGTGTTCATGTGCAGATGTGTGTGTATGTATGTGTGTTCGTGTACAGATGTGTGTATGCGTGTGTTCGTGTGCAGATGTGTGTGTGTGTTCGTGTGCAGATGTGTGTATGTGTGTATCTGTGTATTCGTGTGCAGATATGTGTGTGTGTGCGCGTGTCCGGTTGTGTGTGTGTGTGTGTGTGTGTGTGTGTATACGCGCGCGCGCGCGCGAGCGCCGAGCCCGGGAGTGGGGCGGACCCCAGGAAGGCGGAGCTATGTAGATTCTGGCCGCGCGTTCGGAGGGCGCGGGGAGAGGGACGGCGCAGCCGAGGGAGCCGGAGCGGCAAGGCCCTGCCCGCAGCGGGAGGCGGCGGCGGCGGCGGCGGGGGCGGTGGACGCTCGGGCTGGAGGCGGCGGCGGCGACTCGGAGCCTAGAGGCGGCCCCGCGGGGGAACCTGGGCGCCACGGGCCCCCGAGGATGGTGAGGGCGAGCTGCTGCTGAGCTGCCTCCGCCGCGGCTTCTCCGGGGCTGCCAGGCGCGGGGGCCGCGTCCCCTCCCCTGCCCGGCGTCGGGTGAACCTGCAGGCTCCTCGCCCACCGAGGACTTCTGAGAGGAAACCAGGAGCGGGGAGAGACGAGAAGCCCGGGGGGATTCAGGCCATCCGCGGAGGCACAGTTCACTATGAGCGTACTCACCTCCAGCACTGGGAGACGGCTGGATTTCGTGCACCATTCGGGGATATTGTACTTGCAAACCTTGCTTTGGATTTTATGTGCTACCGTGTGCGGAACTGAGCAGTATTTCAATGTGGAGGTAAGAGCGCTGGGGCTTTCTTCCTTCCCCTTCGCCGGGGCTGCTCCCCGGACCGTTCCGTCCGCTCCCTGGATCCCGGTAGCCCCCGGCCGCCGGGGTCTGCAGACATTGTTCCCCTTCCAGCCGCCGGGACCCGTGTTGAGTTTCCCTGCGTCTTAGGTGATGGATGCGCCTGAGACAGAATCCGTTATCCCCGGCAGCACAAAGCGCGGGGCTGCGCGCTCAAAGACACGATCGTGGCCAGTCCATTCTTTTTACCAAGGAAGGAGGCGAACGCCTACCTAGAGCAAACGTGTAGTCGAATAAAAGCAGTCTGAGTTGGTGATAAATAAGCTGCTTCTGCTCGGGTAACACAGATTTCACTGCTTGGCATCATGTGCTTGCTGCCTTGGTATTGTTCCTGAAATCTTTCTCCCTGTGTTTTGTGCCTAACAAAGGAGGTTAAAAATCAAAGAGTCTAGAGGAGAGCGTGGGAATCCTTGATCTGTTTAATAATATGGCTTGGTGATAAAACACTTGCCTAGACAGAATCTTTTTCTCATTTAGACATAACTTAATACACTGTAACTGGATCTGGCTACACAGAGGGCATGAAAGCCGTCTCATTTTAAAGTGTCTTCTCTTCCCCTCCCCCGCCAAGTGAAAATAAATGTGACCCAGTGTAGTAGTTCTGAGGTGTGTCTTTAATTGGATTTCACGCTCTCATGGCAAAACAGAGAGAATGTAGATTGCCATTTGTTTTACGTGGATAGCTTTGGGAACCGACAGACACAAAGCAAAAGGGAACTTAAGGATAACGACTTGTCAGAGCTCTGCCAAAGTACCCTTCCTGTCATCAACTCAGCACTAAAGCCAGTACCATTCAGTACATCAATGGAACCTTGTAAACACCTGGTTTTCAGTCAGTTTATCACCTACAGGGCGGAATACAAATAAGAAGGGCTTATTGTCTTTGTAAAGACAAAGTATACTCTTTTTGGTTAGATCTTCAGTCACCTCAAAAGAATTATGATTAAGTCTCTGAAGACTAATGTGATTTTCTTCCCCCTATATCTTTGACTCTTTAAAGCTTATTGTCATTTTGTTGCGAGTGTGTGTTTACACAACAGCAGAACCTGTTGCACAGTATTTGACCATGTTTCATAGAACAGATTTATATACAAAGTGTGCATAATAAATGGTATATGTGAGGGCATATTCTGAATATAATTCTGCATTTGTATGAACTGTTCTTAGGACTGCATGTAGTGATGGTTGGTAGAGAAACAAAGTATTTGAAAAAGTAAGAGCATTCATCAAAAGCTAACTTTGCAGATATTAAGTATGATCATATTACACCAAAACCCCAATTCAAACCAAAATCCTTTGAAAAATACCACTTTGTTTTTCTGAATACAAAGAGGAAAGGAACTGTTAAGTCCACACTTTCCTTGGTTGCCAATTTGAACTTTTGGAATTGCATGCCACAGATGGATTTTTGTTTCTAACACTTGAGACAGTTTAATGTGGAAATGAAGAAGTAATTAGTTCATAGACTAGAGGAATGAACGTGGCAAGCTGCTGTTTATAAGGTTATAAAGAAAAGGGCCTATTGCTTCAGGTTGAAGTGCTGGTGGGGAGGTGGGGTGTTGGGAGGTGGTTAAAAGTAGGCGTTAGTTTTTATCTTGCTCACTCTGAAAAGGAAGCGGGAGCCTGGGTTCTTGGCTACCTGTTTTGGAAAAGTCTTTGATTTGCTTTCAGAGATTATTGGAATAACATCAGTATACTGATGATTATTTTAGGTTTCCTTTTGAGCCTAAACATAACTGGGCTTGTATTTGTTCATAGTTTGAATCTCTCATTCAGTTCCAGAAGATATTATTATGTGAGAAAAAGTTATGATTTTGCTAATCAAGATTTTATTTTAGAATTTCCATCATTCTCTTTCTTTAAGATATATGTTTAAAAGTAGTTCATGGAAAAAGTAGCTTTTTTCCCCCCATTTGGAGATTATTTAAGTTCATCCATATTTATTACACGATGCAAAAATTTAATTATGAAAGATAAGAGGCGTGTGCTATGTCTGATACAAAGATTTTCTAAGATTATGTTTCAAAGTTTGCATTATTCCCAAATAGTTTTTTTTTTAAAGCATTTAAACATATCATTAGTTGGGTTTATATACTTATATATGTGTAATAATAATCTCTTATTTTTTAAAAATCGTAAGGATAGATGCTAGTTAATTCAGCATACTATAAAAAACACAGGAGGATAGGATGTTTTCTGACATGAATTTCTGTCTGATTCACTTTTATTAGATGTTTCTTTTTGGTAGGAAACACTAATGGGAAAAATAATCCATCACATCTTCAAAAAAGCATTTATATAGTGTTTCCCATTCTGGTTGCAAAACATACACTGAGAATGCTTTATTTGTTGGGTGGACCGTCTTAAAATAAACAGTAATGGTATCAATCATGCATGAAGCCTGTATCATAAATTTTTTTTGCTAGCAGGCACACTAAGTTATTATATTTGGAACGAAGCTTCTAAGAGAAGCTTTCTGTGCTGAGAACTGCAATTACAGTGCTTTAATTCTTGCTGAACTTTACAATTGGCGGGGCCCCCATACTCTTCCTTTCTACAATTTAAGGTTTAAAAACCTATGTTCCCTCCCCACTAGGTGGGACTAAGTTGGTTAGAGCTATTCATGTTATTTCTTTCCTGTCTGATTTTTGAGAGTATAAATATTTGAAATTTTTAATTACTCAAGCAGGAGGTATTTGTTAATATGCTGATGAAAGCCTGTTATAGAGGAAGAGTGCATTTTGTTTTTTTTGTTTTGTTTTGTTTTTAAGAAGCAAAAAGGAACATCTCTTACAGCTAAGAAGAAGGGTGAGGCACTACCTGAAGTAGTACTATGGAAGACATTCAATTAATTCCCCTCCTTATATACTTCAGGTAGAACACTTTTTAATGTTAACATTTCTGTATACCTTTGTTGATTTTTGTATATCATTGGATCCAGTTTTGGGGAGTGGGCCTTTCTCTATGTAATCATTATCATGATGCAAAGGAAGTACATTGTTAATATTAACTAAAACTCAAAGACTGTTGTCTTTTGATTAGAGGTGTTCATTAGTCAGAAGAAGCTAAATTGCTAACAAAGAATCCTGAGTTACTCTCTACATTCTAAAAAGTCATTTTGTCTCTAGAATAATGTTCTTGTTGTAGTGGAAATTCTAATGATTCTAGAACTCCTTAAGACTGCAAGCACTTTTATCCTGAAACTTAAGGTAGAATATAGTTCATAATCAATAACTTTCATCATCAACTTTCATAGTTTTTCACGTGTTGTATTTATGTGAACAACATGTTCTTTATTTTTTAAAAATAATAGCACACATTATTCCTCTAGTGATGAAATTTATTTTAAACTAATTTAATGGTAAAACAAAAACATGTGATGCTCTGAATGATGCACAGATAAAAAACCTGATAAAGCAAAAATTGATTGTGTTGTCTCTTTCTTAAAGAAAGAAGAGAGACTCTAGATTTCAAAAGGCTATTCTATGACAAATACTATGAATTGTGAGCGTAATCCTTCTACATTTTTCTTGCAGTATGTTTCTTTAGTATTTATTTACCTTTCTCAGGTTTATCTGAATCTACCTATAAGTTCAGAGTTTGCTTGGATTAGCTTTGTACTGCGTATAATCTTAGCAGTAATTAGTGGTGAGACATTTCTGAGGTAAAAATTTGTATTTTACAGATTTTAAAATGTCAGATGTTGGGACCTTTTCCTGTTTTTGTTTTCACTTGCTTAAATAATCAACATGCATTATTTTATTTGCTAATGGAAGGATGGTGACAACATTATCTGGTCAGCCTCCTTGAATAAGGTACTCTAACTATATCCTTTAATTCTCCACTGTAACAATTTTATACCAGTCAATAGCAGGTGCTGCATAACTGATTCATTAAGGTTTTTAACCTGCAGCAAGATTCCATGCTTTGGAATCCCAAGTGTGCTGGCTATTCAGAATGTCATCAGGGCTAAGAACTGTGACCAGGAGACCAGAAGACTCACTTGTCCTCAGGATCCTCAGCTTCTCCTGCGTGTTCCACCTTAACTGTGTGTTTCTCTATTCAGTGTTCTTGGTCAGGTTGCCCAAATCTAGCGTTTTTCATGAAATGCTTACAGGTGAGCCTATACAAGTGAGGTATATTGTCTCTTACCACCCCCGAGAAATCCACAAAGAACAACCATCCAAGCCCATCCCTCTGTACAGCTGGGTTTTGTTTTTTAGTCTCTTCTTCCTTTTCAAGGAAGAATAGAGTTGGTTTCAGTAATAACTTTCTAATCTTTAGAGTCAGGTTAAAAGTGACAGAGCTAAAGTTCCTTTTTCTTTTTCATGCTGTTTCAGGTTAGTAACAGAAGAAAATTTCAATGCACTTTTTCAGTGGTGTAAGTATTTTCTCTTAAGTTGGATTAATCAGTTATTTTACATAAACTTATTTTTAAGGCCTGACTTACTTCAGAGTACTACTCAAAATGTACCTCTTCAGAATATTTGGTAAATGACCAATTGAACTTATTTCTGGACTGCAAAAAGAGACACTGGACATTTGAATCAATTAGTTAAATTTGTTCATTGTCAAAGAGAAAGATTTATTTCATCATGCTCCTTCAGGAGCTTTCTGAGGCTTTAGCACATTTATTTAAAATTGAGATTGTCCTCTTTTATGTCACATTGCATCACAATTTATTTTATATATCTGTGAATGTAATTATATTCATCAGCTCATTTTTATTGTGGTAGACTATAGTTAGTGATTAAGAGCACAGGTTCATACAGATGAACTTATTTACACAACAGGAAGAGACTCATAGACATAGAAGATAGATTTATGGTTACCAAAGGGGAAAAAGAAGGGGAGGGATAAATTAGGAGTCTAAGGTTAACAGATACATATTACTATATATAAAGTAGGTAAACAATAAGGACCTACTATATAGCACAGGGAACTGTATTCGGTATCTTGTACTACTTTATAATGGAAAATGACCTGAAAAAGAATATATATATATATGTATATGTGTATATATATATATGTATATATATACGCATATAAAATGAATCACTTTGTGAAAAACTAACATAACATTGTAAATCAAGTAAAAATTTTTTTTAAAAAGAGCTCATATTCTGGTGCCAGATTGCCTGAATTCTAACCCCAGGTCTTTTACTTGCAAGTTAATGATTAAGTCAGTAACAGACAAGACAGTCTATGTGAGCCTCAATGCACATGTCTTTAAAACAGAGATACTAACAGTACTTTTCTCGTAGGGGGTTATTGTGATGATTGAATGAAGAGATGTACATCATATTTGGTAGATAGTGGATAGATATTTAACTCCATACTTTTTAGATGTTATTGGTAAAAATAAATGCTGATTCAAAGGTACTTGGCATGATAGCATCTAATTACAGAAAAGTCTATCAGGTTAGAATATACCAGCTGGTCTAGGAAGATTTTAATACTTTTTTAATTTTTACAAAATGTAATATATTGAAAGTCAACCAAGCTAACATCGGTACATTTTCTTCCCTTGGGTTTTTCTTAGATAGTTTAGTTCAAGAATGTGATTTTCACATTTTGTCTTGTCATCTGTTACTATCATAGAATGTCAAGTTCAGCTCACACCTTCTTTTATAAGACTGGGTTTGCTGAAATCTGTTCATCTTTTCTAATACCATGGAAAAGAAATAGGCCTTTATGATTTAGTAGGCCTGCTTATTTTAATTGACTCAATGCCCAAGTGCTTCCTATTCACGGTAGGGGTGGGATTTGATATATGACTTCAGCTAGCTCTATGTTGTACCCCAAATTTAGAACATAAGTCTTTTTTTTTTTAATTAATAGGGGAAGGAGGAGGATGGGCAGAAAAAAGATTAAAGTGGTTTATTCAATGACAGTACGGTTTAAAATAAAGCAACTTGTTCATGTCACATTGGGAACAGAAGATAACTAGCAATATAGGGTAATGGAGACCTAGAACAGAGGGTCAAGGGACATGGCCTTTAATTTTGGTTCTTGTCCCAACATGGCTTTGATCTGGGCAAAATGACAATTGAACTAACTGTCACTAAAACCATTTCCAGATGTGATGTTCTATTGTATTCACTTCCAACCTTTAATTTATATAGCCAGAGAGGGGAATTGTACATATTTATTCTGTACATTTGGGGGCAACTAGACAGCCAAGGTAGAGTGTTCAGATTTTTTTTTTTACTGAAATGCCTATCATGAGGAAATACAGAATGTGCAACTTAAATCTAACATTTGTTATCATATGTAGTGACACAGGGCATTCCATTTTGGAAATGATCCTAGCCTTCTGCTGAGTAGTAAAAACACTGGCAGCAAATTATATGTAATTTGAAAATAAATTTTTGGCCAAGGTAGCAAACTTTAAAAATTTAATGTTAAAAACATGGCTTGATGTTATTTTGAAAAATACATATCATCTACAAGTGGTACTTCAGTCATAAAAAGGCAAGTTGGAGTGAGATCAAAATAGTTTTTTTGGGGGGGAAAGGAGTCTCAAAATTCAAATCCATCTATCTATATATAAAATATATATACATATTTTATAGTGAAATGAAGTGCTTATACTGTATGTCCCTTTTGCCCACTGTGGAAAATAATTTTGGCACCTGGCTCTTTGAGGGTTATTTTAGTTCTTCACATTTGATTTTGAATGTGAAAATCTGACTGCATTTGTTTTATGAAATATGCAGCTTATGCAGACAGCAGACATATTCCAGGTAAAAAGGATAAACTTGCTGAGTAAAAATAGATGTGACACTCAAGTTTTTTCTTTTGCTTTCTTCCCTTGGGAAAGTCATTTATAGATTTTGAGGTTATTTATGCAATTGTGTTTTACTGTTGATTCCTATCATTTAGTGCTCTGAATGGATGTTCTTCGTGTTAGTCTCACCACTACCTTTTGGCACTGTGCCTCCTTGGGTTTGGATCAGTGGAATATCTTGATGAGCCACGGTAATAAGCTTAGCCAAGAGAGTGAGAGTAACCCCACAGCAGGCCCCTAACCTTTGACTGTGACCTGTGGGTGTAGTATACAAAAGAAGGCTAGAGGGAGCTAGTCAGCTGTTTAAAGATTCCAATGGGAGAGGTTGGTTTAAAAATCAAGGCCAGTAGGTGCAATTAGATATCTAAAAATGAATCATAGCCAATCATAGGGAGCTTAAGGAAATCAATGAATGATTCATGATTGAATGTGTGAGCTTTAAAGGTTTACTGATAGCCACTTGGTGCCGGTTATTACATATTTGATGAACTAAGAAGGAAATTAATACTTTTGGGGGAATATGGGGGGAGTTCTGGGCATGACAATATGACAAAGATGGTTATAATGTAGGGCTACTTTATATCTCCCTTTTAAGTGTAGAATAAGTCAGCACTATCCATAATAGTGACTGTAGGTGCTTTTGGTATTCTCACTTTAACTAAAATGAATGAAATGATTGTATCTTACAGATTAAAGGAGGGATAAATCTAATTTGACTATGCCTTTTAGATTATATGTAGCAAAAATCTGCCTTTAGAATCTTATCAGACTATGGTTATTTTATTTTTTAATATTTACCAGGGGAATTTATTGAATGAATATTTTTTGATGAAAGGACATTTTAAAATATAGGTTTTACCTCTTCATCTTTTAAAATATATGTAAGGAATGAGCCACTGAAGTGTGAAACAGTGCTTTATCTCTAAGTAGGCAGCTTTAACAGGTTTTCGGATGAGCAGATTTTTCCGTAAGCGGGGGTTCAAAAAGGGGCAGTCTCTAATGCATTGGGGAATATTAACATTTAATTAAGATATTATAATTTACTCACAAGCATTAGTTAGATTTTTAAAGGTTCTCATCTGTCAATTAAGGGAAATACGGATAAATGAAGTAAGCCATGGACCCACAGACGGATATTCTCAGGAGTGACAGTCCTTAGAATGATGTATTCAAATGACAAAATAAACAAACCCAAATAGATTACTCACTGGAATGGAATTTTACAGTCCTTGTTTCCAGTCCAGTTCAGTTCAGTCACTTAGTCGTATCCGACACTTTGCGACCCTATGGATTGCAGCACGCCAGGCTTCCGTGTCCATCAACTCCCGGAGTTTACTCAAACTCATGTCCATCGAGTTGGTGATGCCATCCAACCATCTCATCCTCTCTTGTCCCCTTCTCCCCCCACCTTCAATCTGTCCCAGCATCAGGGTCTTTTCCAATGAGTCCTTGTTTTAGTCATGCTCAAACTAGAAGAGAATAAACTGCCATTTTTTTTTCAAGGAAGCGGGATACTTTTATGAACTTGATTTCATGTCCCCAAACTGCACGCACCTGCGGTGATGTCAGTGGCATTCAGCGGGCCTCTGCAGGTGGCTGAAGCAGTCAGACCCAAGTCATGTCAGTGGAGGCAGTTTTTCCATGAACTTTTCCCTGCTGAATTCATACCATGTGTTAATGGGTTCTCCTTGTTTTTGGCAATGAGGCATTTGAATGTGAGGCTTCTAATACCTGGGCATTTATTCCTCCTTTAAATAATTGCAAGCCACTTCCTTCTTGTGGTCCTGCTTGTTATTTTTCTAGTTGGAATCTTGTGGGACTTTATGTTTTAGACATATTACAGGACACTTGACCTGGAAATTGGGTAAAATTTTATAAGAAGTCACATTTTTTTACTCCTCTCCTTTTTCACTGTGGATAAGGCAGAATAGATTCAAAGAATTTCCAGAATCCGCTGTACACTCAATGATTTGCCTGAAATTGGTAATCAACTTATAAAAAAGCTCTCACGGTTTCAGATAAAACTCTTTTGGACATCTGCGTGTTTTAATATTACAACAGCTCTGTCATAGAACTTACTGACTTGCTCCTTACTACTTACTATGTAGATGGAGTGAAATTATTTGTCCCATGGGTGACTCAGACAAATTTCTAAAACAGTCTTTGATTTATTTTGACCATTCATAAAGTGGATTTGTGTTCTTTATTGCTTGACTATAGCACAGGTTTTTTAATGACAGTATTGAGACAATCCCAAGCGGTTTCCTTCTTAAGAACAGGGTTTATCTGTTTCCTCATTCTTGCCTATAACTGGGAAAATAGAAGCAATTATATACTGGCATAATATTCTAATTAGACAAGGTCCAAATAACCAGTAAAATGGGCGTGCCTGGAACTGATTTCATCGAACACCTTATTTTGATGATAATAAAAGCAATGTTAATTAGCACTGGTTGAGCATTTGCTATGTGCCTGATAGTGTTCTGTTTCATATCTCTTAACTCATTTAAATTTTATTACAATCTTGTGAGTTAGTACTACTATTTCTGTTTCACAGTTGAGGAATCTGAGGTATGGAAATGTTGAGGAACTTGCCAAGGCCACATAGCTCTGGATTCTTCTGAAGTGAAATAGCTCAGAATCAAAGCAGGCAGGTTGGCTGTGAAGCCCAGGGTCTTAACCAAGTCTTAACAGGCGAGAATTAACTCCTGGGTTTCCAGTAGGGACAGTGTAATCCACTTGCATCGTTTACATGTTGTATATTCCAAACCGAAAAGGAATCGTTGACACGCATAAAGAAAATGTGAAATCCATCCTAGTATGGAGACTTACCTGGAATAAAAACTGAATAGACTGTTATTTATTTGATTTGTTGATTCAGGATTGATTATGTGGTACTCAATATAAAGTTACTGTTTAATACCTTTTATAAGTTTTTACTCATAGAAAATTGGTAACCTATATTCAATTGCAAATAATAGTTAAGTTATATATAACATTAAATTAATTATAACATCTCATTCCTCAACTATTTGTCATGTTGCATGCCCTCACAGTAAGTGTGATTTTCAAAGGTTTTAGGAAGATCTGATTACATTCCAGGATGAAAAGAATAGAACATTTTAGAACATGGAAAGGAAAGCCTGTTAGATCTGTGTTCCAGTGTCCTGCTGGGAAAGAATGTTTATGTGGATGGCTGCTGACTGTCATGAGTTCTGGAGTTTATTATTTTTATATATTGCTTTGATTGGGTAGAAGCTACAAGGAAACAGGTTTATTTAATCACTTCTAATATATTTCTTTGTGTGTGTGTGTGAAGTTGCTTCAGTCATGTCTGACTCTTGTGACCCTATGGACAGTAGCCTGCCAGGCTCCTCTGTCTATGGGATTCTCCAGGCAAGAACACTGGAGTGGGTTGTCATGCCCTCCTCCAGGGGATCTTCCTGACCCAACCTTGTCTCCAGCATCTACCTGCATTGGCAGGCAGGTTCTTCACCACTAGTGTGATCTAGGAAGTCCAGTACATTTCTTTACTGTAATGTAAAAGAGAACTTATAGATAGATCATTTCAGATAGATGAAGTGACTCAGAGCTCGCTGTTTCAGAATAGGCTTGATATTTGTCTTTATTGGAGAGGGAGTGAGAACTTCATCTTGGTGGTTGACCTAAGGATGTAACAAAACTTCAGTCCTTAAGCTTGTTGCTGTGTATAGCTTTCAAGGATCACTTGGTCCATTTATTAGCCTTTTAAGGAAAGACTATTTCTAAACCAATTTACAAAGGTGATTTTATAAAACATAGTCAGTGTTAAATATTCATTCAGCTGTCTCTCACTGCCTTTATAGGCAGTGTATCATAATGGCTGTGTTCAAGAACTTTGAGAAAAAATGCTTAAACATCAGCTGTATCACCAAAGCTCAGTGAACTTGAGTGAGCCAAGTTATTGACTCTGCGCTCCAATTTTCTCATGTGTAAAATAGAGGTAATAATACTCAACTCAAGGGTTGTTCTAAGATTAAAGAGGTAAAGGATAATGGGTCAAGATAAGTTTTAGGCTTCTGACTTACTATCTCTTGCTGAAATAAAAAAAAAAATGGAAAAAACATGAAACAGTGGGTTTTCAGTCATTGGACGTCAGGTAATGAAGGATAGTCATCCTTGAAAGATGTGACCCAAAATGAGCCCTCATGTCAATTTACTTCATTGGGAGAGTTTCCAGGTGACAATACAGGGAAGACAGAGCCAAGCAGACTCCCTGAATCAAGGAGATGAAGCTGGGCATATGGAGAAATCAAGGTGGTTGGAATTCACAAGTCAGAATACCAGGAGCATTCTGTAGGGTAAAAGCATGGAGATCCGCAGGGCACTCCCCTTGAGCATTCAGTTAAGACCTGATCTGCACCTTCCTTTGAAGTAGCTGGTGCAGGCTAAAGAAAGAATCAATCAGCAGAATCGGAGGGGGCCGTGCCTGCAAACCACACAGGGCTGGGAATAGTGTCCATTCTCACCAGCCACACTGAGAAACCTCATGATTAACAGGGTGTTGGATAGAGGACTCAGAAGCATCTTGCTCCAGTTGTTGTTCTTGTTTAGTCACTCTGTTGTGTCCAACTCTTTGTGACCCCATGGACTGACTTCCAGACTTCCCTGTCCTTCACCCTCTCCTGGAGCTTGCTCAAACTCATGTCCATCAAGTCGGGGATGCCGTTCAACCATCTCATCTTCTGTTGTCTCCTTCTTCTCCTGCCTTCAATCTTTCCCAGCATCAAGGTCTTTTCTAATGAACTGGCTATTCACATTAGGTGGCCCAAGTATTGGAGCTTCAGTATCAGTCCTTCCAATGAATATTCAGGATTTATTTCCTTTAGGATTGAGTGGTTTGATCTCTTTGCCATCCAAGGGACTCTCAAGAGTAATCTCCAACACCACAGTTCAAAAGCATCAATTCTTCAGTGCTCAGCTTTCTTTATGGTCCAACTCTCACATCCATACATCGCTACTGGGTAAACCATAGCTTTGATTATGTGGACCTTTGTTGGCAAAGTAATATCTCTGCTTTTTAATATGCTGTCTACATTTGTCATAGCTTTTCTTCCAAGGAACAAGTATCTTTTAATTTCATGGCTGCAGGCACCATCTGCAGTGATTTTGGAGCCCAAGAAAGTAAAGTCTGTCACCGTTTCCATTGTTTCCCCATCTATTTGCCATGAAGTGTTGGGACCCGATGCCATGATCTTCGTTTTTTTGAATGTTGAGTTTTAAGCCAGCTTTTTCACTCTCCTCTTTCACCTTCATCAAGAGGCTCCAGCACTGGGGGAAAAAAATATTCCTAGAAAACAGATCTAATTTTGCTTTAAAAGTCTTAAAAGCAAGACCTTAAGGGAGCAAACGTTTTGTTAGTGACTAAACTCAGTAAGAGATATGGGAATACAAAAATCCAGTACCTAATAGGTTAAAATTCACAATGCCCGACCTCCAATAATAAAAGTCACCAAGCATACAAAAAAGCAAGAAGACACAATACGGAAAGAGGAGAAACGCCAGTCTATCTACACTGCCCTCCTTCAGTGATTTCTCTGACTTGGCACCACCTTCCTCATGTGTACTAATAGTAAAATAGTGGGCACCAATACCCCAACTTCCTGCCTTTCACTAATTACTTCTAATCAGTTGTCTCTTTTCCTATAACATGTATGTTTATCTTTTCCTATAATATGTCTGTATGCATGTCTCTTTTCCTATAACAGACTGAAGAGTCTGTTCATTTCTCATTTCTTGGCTCCAGCTCTACTTGGAGCCTCTGTATCCCTGTTCTGGACTCAGTATATTATCTCGTGGCCTGCACGACCTGTCATGATCAGACCCCACCCCTCTTTCTAGCTTCATAGCTCCAGGTTTATCTACTGTGGTCTTGATTTAGCACAGCAGTCGAACTAAAGGTCCTATACAGGCCTAAAATTATTGAAAACCCCTGAAAGTTTTTATTGTGTGATTTATATCTGTGTTTACAGTTCTAGACAATTAAACCTGCTACAATTTAAAAACATTTATTTAGAAATTCATTTAAAACCAACTTTAAGTTAATATATTAACACAGATGACATTTTTATGAAAAACAAATTTTATAAGAGAACAGTAGTCAAAAAAGACATTGTTTTACTCTTCTTCAAATACCTTTAATATCTGACATAAAAAATTGCTGGAGTCTCATATTTTTTCTTTTTTTTAAACCATTTTGAAAATTGAAGTTTAGTTAAGTTAGTATTTAATATATATATATTTATATATATATACATTCATATATAGATCTTTTTCAGATTCTTTTTCATTGTAGGTTATTACAAGATACTTAATATAGTTACTTGCTCTATACAGGTCCTTGTTTTTTATTTTACATCTATTTTATATATAGTAGTCAGTATATATTAATCAAGGTCCTAATGTATCTATCCTCCAACCCCTCTGCCATCCTGTTTGGTAACCATAAGTTTGTTTTTTATACTTCTGTTTTGTAAATAACTTCACTTGTATCATATGTTAGATTCTGCATATAAGCGATACCATATAATATCTGTCTTTCTCTTTCTTCACTTCATGTGATCAATTGTCTATAGGTCCATTCATGTTGCTGCAAATGGCATTATTTCATTCTTTCTTGTGGATGAGAGCAAACAATTTTAAACTTTGTATGGAAACACAAAAGACCTTGAGTAACCTAAACAATCTTAAGAAAGAACAGAGCTGAGACTTTAGACTGTATGACAAAGCTACAGTGATCAAAACAGAATAATAGAGGCTCAAAAATAGACACATAGATCAGTGGGACAGGACAGAAGGTCCACAAATAAACCCACACACTTATGGTCAACTAGTCTACGACAAAGGAGGCAAGAATGTGTAATTGTGAAAAGACACTTTCTTCAGTAAGTGGTGCTTGGAAACCTGGACAGCTGCATGTAAAAGAATGAAATGAGAACATGTTCAAACACTGTATACAAAAATAAACTTAAAATGGATTAAAGACCTCAATGTAAGACTGGGTACTATAAAACCCCTAGAGAAAACCATGGGCAGAACACTCTTTGACATAAATTGCAACAATATGTTTCTAATCTGTCTCCTCTGTTCAGTTCAGTTCAATTGCTCAGTTGTGTCTGAGTCTTTGCAACCCCATGGACTTCAGCACGCCAGGCCTCTTTGTCCATCACCAACTCCCGGAGTTTACTTAAACCCATGTCCATTGAGTTGGTGATGCCATCCAACCATCTCATCCTCTGTCGTCCCCTTCTCCTCCTGCCTTCAATCTTTCCCATCATCAGGGTCTTTTCAAATGACTCAACTCTTCACATGAGGTGGCCAAAATATTGGAGTTTCAGCTTCAGCATCAGTTCTTCCAGTGAATATTCAGGATAGATTTCCTCCAGGATTGACTGGTTGGATCTTCTTGCAGTCCAAGGAACTCTCAAGAGTCTTCTCCAACACCACAGTTCAAAAGCATCAATTCTTTGGGGCTCAACTTTCTTTATAGTCCAACTCTCACATCCATACATGACTACTGGAAAAACTATAGCCTTGACTAGACAGACCTTTGTTGGCAGAGTAATATCTCTGCTTTTTAATATGCTGTCTAGGTTGGGTTCCAAAATCACTGCAGATGGTGATTGCAGCCATGAAATGAAGAGATGCTTACTCCCTGGAAGGAAAGTTATGACCAACCTAGATAGCCTGGTGTGCTCCAGCCCATGGAATCACAGTCGGACACAACTAAGCAAGTTTCACTTAATCACTTAATTATATATTAATTTTTACATATATCTTAGCCAGTTTCTGAGTATAATTTTGTCCATTCATCTATTTAAACCTTCCTGGGAAAATATCAAGCGATTTTGCTTATTCCCTTCAGTAGTGTTTTGCAGGTTTCTATAGACAAGGAGTTAATATTTTTCTTTTCTGTTGCTATTTAGAATGGGAACTTCTATATTTAAAGAAAAGCTATTGATTTTTTATATATTATTTTAAGTAAATACCTTGTTAAATCATATTGTATCATATAATCCTTTTGCAGAATCTCTTCATTTGTCTAAGTACATGGTTATGTCATTTATATGCAAAGATAATATATACCTCCTCACTTTTTCTCTAATTCATTCTTTTGGGTAATTGCACTGACTAGTTCTTCCAAAGTAGTATTAAATAATTATTGTGATGCTAGATGCATTGTCTTTAATCTGACTTTAGGGGAAATGAAGACACATTTGTTTTCAATTCTCCATCATTAGCCTTTAAAATAATTAAAATCCTAGTTGCTTTATCCAGGATAGTTACTTCTAGAATCTCTGTATATTGTGTTTAAATTAAGATTGATTATGACTACACAGCATTTTTAGCATGACAAGAAATTAAAATTTGGTCTTATTATTAATGTTCTTTACTCCTTGATTTTAGCATGGGTTTGTCTTTTAATATTTCTTGGTAGTTTCCTTGAAAGTTTGACTCTCTGAGTTATTTATTGTAGTATTTGCATGAATATCACAGTGGTTGCTGCTGCTGCTGCTGCTGCTGCTAAGTTGCTTCAGTCGTGTCCGACTCTGTGTGACCCCATAGACAGCAGCCCACCAGGCTCCCCTGTCCCTGGGATTCTCCAGGCAAGAACACTGGAGTGGGTTGCCATTTCCTTCTCCAATTCATGAAAGTGAAAAGTGAAAGTGAAGTCGCTCAGTCGTGTCCGAGTCTTAGTGACCCCATGGACTGCAGCCTACCAGGCTCCTCTGTCCATGGGATTTTCCAGGCAAGAGTACTGGAGTGGGGTGCCATCGCCTTCTCCAATCACAGTGGTTAGGTAGACAAAAATCAATTTTTGTACAAAACAAAAAAAATTGGTTAATTTTGTGATGACTTTGGGCATTTTATTCTAGACTTCTGTTCATGCAGAGAAAGCTAATTTGAACTACCCTGAGCGATAGAGGAGGTGCATTGGAAAATAGCAGTATAGTTCACAGATTGTGCAGAAGGGCTGACCAAGTGAACCTGGGGCAGCTGCAGATGTATTAAAGCTGAGACCTCTGCAGAGCTTTCTCTCTTACCCACATCTCTGTTTCTGTTTCTTGGTTGGCTTCCTTCGCTCTTGCTGCAGATCGTTTTTCTCCATGTGGTGTGGGTTTTCTATCAGCTGGCAACCATTTTTCTTTACTACATTTCTGGGAGAAAATAACTTCCCTCTGTCCATATGCATACGCTTCCAGTTCAACTATGTAAAACTCTCAAGAAAGGTTTTCCGATTAGCCCAGTTAGAATCACATGCCTATTCCTGTAGCTGGAGGTAATTTTGGGGGTCCATGAATGGCAGCTCATAATACAGTTGGATAGGGGAGGAATAGCGCTTTCCTCAGAAACGTGAGTTCCGCCTATTGTACAGACCTTCAGCTGTAGAGGTCTAAAGCAGGTGAATTAATTTATCTCCTTTTTTTTCTTTTTGCTCTCCCCTTTTACCTGTTTCCTCTCCGCTGCTTCATTTCCAGCTGTGCTGCCCTCAATACACACACATGTGCACTTACCTTCCTGACTGTCTTTCACTTCCGTTTTCAGTTCACTTTTTCCCTCCGTTTCTCTGGACAGGTTAGGATTAAGATACGCCTTCTGCTGTAGGGTTGTTCCCTAATTTGGAGTGAAGTTTCAGTTGAGAAAGAGGAAGAATATTCATGATTCAGAGATCACTCTATAACAAAAACAGAAATTGTAATAAACCAGGTAGAGTTTTGAGTTAGTGTGACCGAGAAAACACAAATCCAAGAGACTTAAGTTTGTGTTTAAGCCTTAAGTTAATTTTTGGATTTACACTCTTTATTTGTATTCAACAGTTAAAGCATAAATACATTTTTTCTCCTGAAACTTCTTTGACTGATTTCATATGAGAGGTGACAGCAAAGGTTTGAGTCTGTTGCTCTTTGCACGCTACCCCTTCCCCCCAGTCTGTATGTTTAGTGCTGGGAATTTAACCATAATCTAGATCAACGCTTTTCTGGATGAGGAGTCTGAGGACATGTTTGTGGACATGACTTCACCTCGGGCTTCACAGAAAGTTCATGACAGAAAGCAGAGTAGAAAACAGGGCTTCAGACTCCAGTGTTCTTTGACATTTTATGAAGAACTGTGCTGTTATTGAAAAATGGGCATTTTGCTATGGTGGTGGTTGTTATTCAGTTGCTGAGTTGTGTCTGACCCTTGGCAACTCCATGGACTGTAGCACACCAGGCTGCCCTTTTCTTCACCATCTCCTGGAGTTTTCTCAAACTCATGTCCATTGAACTGGTGATGCCACCACCAAATTACAGAAATTACTGTTGTAATATGGATTGGAAATGTTAATATTATTTGGGCTCTGGCCCTCTGTTGACAAAAATACCTTGTGAAACAATAAAATGTTTTAGACATTTGAATATCGATATATGAATTTATTCTTTATGTATTTCCTAAAAACAAGTTTTAATGGGGCAAAAGGATAGGGAGAAAACATAAGGTTATTACCAAATGCCTTCTAAATTCAGACTTTGACAAATTCATTCTGTCCCAAATAATTTTACTCGAAAAATGCTTTCTTCCTTGGTGGCAAAGATGTTCACGTGTTCTCCCCACTATAAAATAGTGTCTTCATTTCACCTTTGTTTAAATTTATATATAATATTACAATTAGACACATTTGTAACTATACACACACAATGCTATATTCATGCATATTTATGGAAAGGATTGGAATGCATCATATGTATTCATGTGTATATTGAAACAGCTTTCTGAGAGATTTGGGGAAATAACTAGCTTTTGATATAAACCTAGAGATTTTCATCTTAATTTAAAACTTTATAGCAAATAAGTCAGAGTGATATTAAAGGAGATAACTGTTTTCCCTCTTCCAGAAGAGAATCAGACAGTCAAAACTCTAAAAGTTCTTTTTTAGGTCTTACATAAATATGACTTATTGTAGATATATGGAGAGCAGTTGAGAAGGTGAAATATTTATGGAACAAGAGAAGGCTGAGAAAGGACTTTTCTGTCCCATTGCTCATTATCCATAAAATGATCAGCATTGCAAAAAAATGAATATTTGTCCTTTGCTTTAAAATTATTCCCTGGTGGCTCAGACAGTAAAGTGTCTGCCTACAATGTGGAAGACCAGGGTTCAGTCCCTGGGTTGGGAAGATCTCCTGGAGAAGGAAATGGCAACCCACTCCAGTATTCTTGCCTGGAAAATCCCATGGACAAAGGAGCCTGGTGGGCTCCTCGCAAAGAGTTGGACATGACTGAGCGACTTCACTTTCTAGAATTATTGAATGGACCCCTGTGAGAGGTAATCCTAGTCTTTTATTAAGCTAGGTTTAAAATAAAGGATTGGGGTTGTTTTTATGATGAAGTAAGTGACTGATTAAATTTTAATGGGTTAATCTAAGGCAAAAGGAAAAATTTAAGTGATTCCTCCTCTCACGTTAATCTTTAAGCGCCCTGTTTCTCCACACCTTTCAATTCACCCCTAGAAAATAGTAAACTTTGTGTTTTTTTTTTGTTTCTCCCATTGTTTCAAAGTCATTTCTGTGTTCATGACTGATGGCATTTTATTAGCTGTTAGAAGAGTTACCCTAATTCCAGACACATTAAGAGCAAGCCTTTCATGTACAGCTTTTTTTTTTTTTTTTTTCGATCTTAGAGGACTCTAAGGCTTATGTATTTTCCCATGCGCTCTCTCATTCTCTCTCCAGTGAGGGGTTGAGGGAGTGAATATACTATTTATATCAGATAATTATTGAATGATATTTTAATAAGAAAAGTTTGAATCTCATAATTTAAGAGATATGACTGGAGTATAATAGAATTCAGATCAATCTTCTGTGATAGAATGTATTTAAATTTGGTAGTTAATACTATAAAGATACCGGCCACTTTTTTTTCCATATGGTCTACATTGCTTCTACATTTTTAATGTAAAATTTTTGGCATTTCCCAACATGGCAGACATTTATATTCACTTTAATAGGAAAGAAATATAAACCTAAGTATTAATATACTTTCTAGTTCCTGTCTAGATTCTAGTACACACAGAGAGTAGACGTTAAAGCCTCTGCTTGTATGTCGTCAGGAGAAACAAGGACTGCAGCTGCGGAACACGTATAGAAAGGCCGTATGTTTCCAAGTTCTGATGTTTCTCATACAAGCTGTCATTGATGAACTCCTTTATAAACTCTCTTATTCAAGGTCAGAGAGGAATGACTTTTTGACCAACAAGGGCTTTTATTTGTTTTCTGAGATACAAAATTGACCATTTTCTTTTTCTTTCCAAGTCTTATCATTGCAGGATACATTCCAGACAGTGTAACAATATCTTTACAAATCAGTTCAAACTGACTCATTTGATGACACAGTCACAGTTCAGTCTTAGGTGGGCAAGAAGTTTTGGTAAATATTTAGATAGCTTCAAAATTAAGTTTAAGAGTCATTCACTTTTATGTTTGTATTTTATGAATATCTATTGTATTGCTTTTGTCAGTGGGACCTCACCTTCAGGATCCTTCTCTTTTTGGCGTACTACTTCTAGGTGGGATCCAGATAGGGAATCAAGAGACATGGTGTTAGCATTAATGGAAAAATTTGGAGTTTGGAAGACTTTAATTTTTTGCCTTTTTATTTAAACATAATATTGATACAAATGGATAAACAAAAGCATGAGACAGGAATTTATATATTAACTTTCTGAGCAGAAGGGGCCAATCATGAAAGAAAATGAACTGATCTGTTTGCGATATCTTTTTTTCAAATTGGGAACAGATGTAGCTACAGAGTGTTGGTAAACATGATTGAGCTTCTCACCAAATAAACTCAATTTTACTCCTCTGTCCATTGTACTTTTTCTCCTATGGAAGGTAATCACTCCATTTCCCTCATACTGTGTGATTTTAAAAGGTTAAGCTTGGGAAAAAAGATTTGGATTTATACTAAGCAAGTTGTAACCTTGCAAATGTCAGAAATGAGCTAAGACAATAGGTTGTCCATGTGTAAAAAATTCAGTGGATCCATTTAAAATTAATTATCATGATGTTTTGAAATTTAATTTGCCTTTTCAGACTATGTACTCTTGCCATGTAACACGTGTATTTGAAGTACGATACCACTTAAAAAGCAATATAGATAACACATTATTTATATAGGCAATCATAGAGTAAATAGCACTGAATTGAGAAGTCTTGCTGTTGCTTCTTTTGTGCCATGGAGCCGTGAGTCTCAGACTTCAGTGTGTAGATGAGTCATCTGGAGGAGCTTGTCTAAAGTGATGATTTCTTGTTTCCTCCAGAAGGTCTATTTCAGGATGTCTGATGTAGAACTTCAGATTCTACGTTGTGAAAAATGTCTCCCATCCCCCCAAGTGATTTTAATGTTGTTGCCAAACTATTGATCTGGCTTTGAGAAGCACAGTTATAGAAATTCCTCAAGGATTGTTATCTGAGCAGTTACACGTGTTTTCCATTTCTTTCTCTAAATTGAATTCAGGTTTATTGGCCTGTAATTCTCTGGTTCATCTCTTGTTCCACATGTAAATTTGGCAATTACAAGCAATACATTTTTTACCTCCCAGTCGACACTTTGATGCTTAGATGGATCTACTCTTACACTATTCCTAATGTGGAATGTTTAGGCGAGAGGAGGTGAAATATTTTAAGGTTACAATGAGTGTTAACTGACTGTACTCAAAATATTCCTGCTGCATTTTTATTGTTTTCTAGTGGTGACCTTTTATTGGCTTTCTCCCCTTTTGTTTTTACCTTCTAATCACTTTAAATAAGCCCAGGTAGGATTTAGCTACCTTTTAATTTTTTTCGCTATCTTCTGTTAAGTCCAGATCTTTGTTTTCTGTACAGATGAACTTACTGAACTCACTGGCATATCATAGAATTGTAAGTTTGGTTGTGTTGAACATCATTTCTCAATTGCCATCTACACAGACTTGGCTTCTTTGCCTTGAAAAATAGCCAAGATTTACTGAGCATTTTGCACATGTGCCATATACTGTGCTGTTATATATATTACCTTATTCCATTTTTAACTCTCTATATAAAATATTATTACCATATTCATTTTACAAACAAGAAAACTGAGGTAACAGAGAAGCTGAGAAACTTGCCTAACTTGAAACTAGTAAGTGAGTGTGGAATTTGGGAATCAATTCCAGACAGTGTAACTCTAGAGCACACTCAGGCAAAAGGGACTATTCTCAGGTCTCAGAGAGCTTCTTGGTTATTACAGAGAAATTGTATGAGTTTGGGAGAAGCACTTCTTCTATAGGACTTCTTTTCCAGATATTGACATTTTATGCTTAGAGTGCTCTGAAGTTTTTCTTCTGTTAATAACACAGGTAATGGAAATATTCATTCATGCTTTAACAAACTGCTCTTGTGAGATCATTTTTTTTTCAGATCTGAGTACATACATAGAGTGTCTGGCATATGTGTCTAGCTTTGTGGGAGCTAATCCTATGGACAAAGTAATATCTTAGAAAATCTGTTAAAATAGAACTATTAAAGATGACTATTGAAAGTCCAAGTTTAAATACCATAATATACTATGTCTTTACAATAACCATACTAGAAACTTATTTTTACTTTAAAAAATAACTGTAGGTTTTCTAGTCTCAAATAGTAACTTATTTTGATCTTATTCCATTATTGCTGTTCATTCGCTCAGTCATGTCTGACTCTTTGTGACCCCATGGACTGAAGATTGCTGGGCCTCCCTGTCCCTCACTATCTCCCAGAGTTTGCCCAAGTTCAAGTTTAACTTATTCTACTTTAAAAGAAAAATGATACCAAATAAATTGTTAGGAGTGAATGTGGCTGAAGCCATCAGTTTAAATAATAATTCCCTTCATTTAATATAGCTTTTAGAATTCTTGAATGTAGTTCAGTTCAGTTCAGTCGTTCAGTCGTGTCTGACTCTTTGCGACCCCATGAACCACAGCCTCCGGGCCTCTCTGTCCATCACCAACTCCCGGAGTCCACCCAAGCCCATGTCCATTGAGTCGGTGATGCCATCCAACCATCTCATCCTCTGTCGTCCCCTTCTCCTCCTGCCCGCAATCTTTCCAAGCATTAGGGTCTTTTCCAATGAGTCAGCTCTTTGCACCAGGTGGCCAGAGTACTTGAATGTAGAGTTATATTCTTATTCACCTTTTTATCCTAGCATCATGGCTGGAAATTGACAGATGCTAAATAAATGATTGTTGAAAAATGGAGACTGAGGAAGTTTAATGTGGGATAAAAACACTGGATTATAAACCTATTCTTGGATTTTATTCAGATTCGTATAAATTAGTAATTAGGATTAATGCATAATTAATATAAATGCATATATGTATATATTTCCATTATGAATCTTTTTTCCAGCAAAATGTTATGCCTAAAGTTTTGATTTTTCAAGTTTTTTCACTCATGCACATTTTATGGTGCTGCTTTATGTCTTGTTAGAGAAAAATGGTACAGAGCAAGGTTCATGATAATATCATCTACATATAAAAATATATCATGTAAAACCAATGTATTACCATCTGTGCTTCACTTATAATTTCCAAAGAAATTACTGCACAATTTCCAGAATTACCTGTTTCTTTAACCAACATGTGTTTTATGGAAACAGATTAAGGGTTGGAAAACATTTCTGAATTATTTCCAGAAACCAGCATGTTTATTAGATTTGAACAGTAATAAAAACAAAAGGCATTTGAAAGTATCTTTTCTTTGATAGACTCAGCCACTTTGGAAAACTGAGACCATCATTGAAAGCACACATAACTTAAATTGCTCTTTGGAGGTATAGGACATTTTCTCTATTATGTAAAGTTGTCTCGGAAAGAGTCTATAAATACAGAGTTTATTGGGCTCTGCCGGCTATAAGTGTATGGCACCTTTTCTTCTATTCCATTTTGTCTTCTTCAACTTCTCATGTGGGTTACTGCTACCAGTAGAGCAGTAATAGCACTTGACTTGGTTCAGTTTTGCTTAGCTGTTATTTTCCTTCCTGAGTCCTTGGAGAGCCTACATTCTGGATTCAAGGGGAAAGCAATCAAGTATTTCGTTATTGATGGAAAATTGGAATTCACTGTGGAACATAGCTTCTGAATAAGTGGAGACTAATTTTAAATCCAGGAGGAAATGTGGAAGCAAATGTGTGCCCTTGTTAATTACTAGTCACATCTGTGAATTAGGATGAGGTTTAATTCCTACATCTTTCATGCCGCATCCCAAAGGATTCACAGTATTTTGTAAGTTGAAGGAGATACTTACAACACTGATCCCTTAAAAATAGGAATTGAGACCTTAAGTGTATGTTTCCCCCCTGCATTTCATTACTAATAGTGAAAGTGTTAGGACCAACAAAAAGAAAGACAAATCAAAACGCTGACTCACATACATACACACAGACAACTTAATCATCGATTCATGCAGCCTCGTGTTTGGTATGGATTTCAATTCCAGATGTTCCCTTAGGGAACTGTACCTAAGCCCACATGGTTTCTCAAGAAAGCTTATTGTGTGTGCATGCATGCACATGTGTATATATAGATATGACAATAAAGTTTCCTTAGTTAATGGGATGTTAGGATTTCTAAAACCACTCTAATGAGAAGTCAATTAAAAACGCAAGGGAGGAGGGAGGAGGGTTTGGGATGGGGAACACATGTATACCTGTGGCGGATTCATTTTGATATTTGGCAAAACTAATGCAATTATGTAAAGTTTAAAAATAAAATAAAATTAAAAAAAATTAATGGAAAAAAAAAGAAAATAAACCGCAAATACCTTCATATATCAAGTTTCAATAACTTTCCCATCTATGCTGGTTTGAATGACTGGTAATAACAATTATACTGATGCTGGGTCTAATTTTGAAGTGTCTTAGTATGTCTTCAGGCTTCTTTTTCTTTTTCCTTCACTTCCTTCCTTATCAATTTAGAAAATGCCTATGAAAGTGTCTGACACATAATAGTTGCTCATCAAACATTAGCAAACAAAACTTGGAATAACTAGCGATGCTTTATATAATGTAGGGGTTTGTAGAGGGGACAATCACTGCCTGATTTTAAATTCTAACTTTACTTATATGCTTTGTAGTTTTGGATAAATTGCTTAAATACTCTAATATATTTTGCTTTTCTAAGTTACCTATTCTATAGAGAATAAGATAATAGTGTCTATCTCATAAAATTTTGAGAATTCAATGAGATTTATAAATATACAGTGTACTTTTTGTGTCCAATATCCTCTGTGGTGTTGGAGAAGACTCAGTTACAACTGGACATGGAACAACAGACTGGTTCCAAATAGGAAAAGGAGTATGTCAAGGTTATACATCGTCACCCTGCTTATTTAACTTATATGCAGAGTATATCATGAAAAACGCTGGGCTGGATGAAGCACAAGCTGGAATCAAGATTTCTGGGAGAAATATTAATAACCTCAGATATGCACATGATACCACCCTTATGGCAGAAAGTGAAGAAGAACTAAAGAGCCTCTTGATGAAAGTGAAAGAGGAGAGTGAAAAAATTGGCTTAAAGCTCAACATTCAGAAAACGAAGATCATGGCATCTGGTCCCATCACTTCATGGGAAATAGATGGTGAAACAGTGGAAACAGTGACGGACTTTATTTTCTTGGGCTCCAAAATCACTGCAGATGGTGACTGCAGCCATGAAATTAAAAGATGCTTGCTTCTTGGAAGAAATGTTATGACCAACCTAGGCAGCTTATTAAATAGCAGAGATTTTACTTTGCCAACAAAGGTCTGTCTAGTCAAAGCTATGGTTTTTCCAGTAGTCATGTATGGATGTGAGAGGTGGACTATAAAGAAAGCTGAGCGTCAAAGAATTGATGCTTTTGAACTGTGGTGTTGGAGAAGACTCTTGAGAGTCTCTTGGACTGCAAGGATATCCAACCAGTCCATCCTAAAGGAGATCAGTCCTGGGTGTTCATTGGAAGGACTGATATTGAAGCTGAAGCTCCAATACTTTGGCCACCTGATGTGAAGAACTGACTGACTCATTGGAAAAGACCCTGATGCTGGGAAAGATTGAAGGTGGGAGGAGAAGGGGACGACAGAGGATGAGATGATTGGAAGGCATCACTGACTCAATGGAGATGAGTTTGAGTAAGCTCCAGGAGTTGGTGATGAACAGGGAGGCCTGGCATGCTACAGTCCATGGGGTCACAAAGAGTGGGACATGACTAAGTGACTGAACTGAACCGATACCATATTTATGTGTATGTTTTTCAAGTTCAAAGAAAATGGGTAATGCTCACTTTAAAAGGAGTGATTTAAATTTTTTAAAAAGTATTTGTTCTCATTGTCATTTAAATGGTGATATTTGAAAGAAAGAACAATAGCTAATGAAATTGGATTTTGTTACTCTAACATGTTTTTAATAGGGATTCCCTGGTGGCCCAGACAGCAAAGAGTCTGCCTGCAATGTAGGAGACCCAGGTTCCCTGGTGGCTCAGATGGTAAAGCGTCTGCCTACAGTGTGGGAGACCTGGGTTCGATCCCTGGGTCAGGAAGATCCTTTGGAGAAGGAAATAGCAACCCACTCCAGTACTTTTGCCTGGAAAATCCCATGGACAGAGGATCATAGTAGGCTACAGTCCATGGGGTTGCAAAGAGTCGGACACGACTGAGTGACTTCACTTCACTTCAACATGTTTTTAATTGAAAATCAATTTAATTATATTGGGCCTTACTTCCTACCTTCAACTTTGTTCATGAACTTTTAGAGTTGTCTTTTTTAAAGGTAGGTCATTTTGGAGAGAGCACTAGTTTAGATCTACATCAGAGGACGCAGTGAAGAGGGAGGAAGTACTAAGACATAAAAATAAGTTCTCAGAACCTGGAAAGCTTTGTTTTAGTGTTATTATAGTTGTTTCTGTTTCTAGAGTTTTTTTTTTTTTTTTTTTTAACTGGAGGATGATTGCTTTCCAATGTTGTGATAGGTTTTGCTGTACAACAGTAAGAATCAGCTGTAAATGGACATCTACCCCCTGCCTTCTGAGTCTCCATCCTCCACTCCCCAGTCTAATCCTTTGGGCCTCTGGTCATCCCAGAGCAGCCAGCTGAGCTCCCTGTGTGATGTGGCAGCTTCCCATGAGCTGTCTGTTCTGCATGGTCGAGTATGTGTGTCAGTGCGAGTCTCTCAGTTCATCCCCCCTCCCCTTCCCCGCTGTGTCCGCAGTCTGTTCTCTATGTCTGCACCTCCATTCCTTCTCTGCAAATAGGTTCATCAGTGCCATTGTTCTAGATTACACACGTATGTGTTAGTATATGATGTTTGTTTCTCTCTTAAGTTACTTCACTCTCTGTGACAGACTCTAGGTTCATCCACATCGTTTACAGATGACTCAGTTTCATTCCTTATTATAGCTGAGTATTACTTGTTTTGACTTAATTTTTTAATCTACAAAAAAATCATCTATGGTGTATTTTATGATATGACCAAAAATTAGAATTATGGTATTAATTTACTTTAAAAATCTCCCATTTGTACTTTTCACATCTGAGTCTTCTCTCCCTGATGTCTCTGGAGCTTTGGAGAGTGAAGTAGATGTGTCTCAGGGTGCTGTTAACTCCCTGCGGTCATGTGTAGTGGTATATGTGTGTGTATTCCAGAGGCTCTTTCTTCAGATTCTCAAAGACTCCAAAATCGCTGTCAACTAGGAGTTAAAACTACTGTCACTGTGTGTTAACATAAAAAAGAATATTTAGATTGAACCAAAACCATCTAGTCAAGGCTATGGTTTCTCCAGTGGTCATGTATGGATGTGAGAATTGGACTGTGAAGAAAGCTGAGTGCCAAAGAATTGATGCTTTTGAACTGTGGTGTTGGAGAAGACTCTTGAGTATCCCTTGGACTGCAAGGAGATCCAACCAGTCCATTTTAAAGGAGATCAGTCCTGGGTGTTCTTTGGAAGGACTGATGCTAAAGCTGAAACTCCAGTACTTTGGCCACCTCATGCAAAGAGTTGACTCATTGGAAAACACTCTGATGCTGGGAGGGATTGGGGGCAGGAGGAGAAGGGGACCACAGAGCATAAGATGGCTGGATGGCATCACTGACTTGATGGACATGAGTCTGAATGAACTCTGGGAGTTGGTGATGGACAGGGAGTCCTGGCGTACTGCGATTCATGGGGTCGCAAAGAGTTGGACATGACTGAGTTACTGAACTGAACTGAAAAGAGGTTTATGGGTTTTTGTTAATTTTTAATATACAATCATAATTTCTAATTAACTGCTAATGTGTCTCACAAAGTGTTTCTATGAATATTTGATATTTGTGATTGAATTAAATAACAAAATTGAATTAGTAAAGTTTATAGATTTTCATATTTGGGCTTTTATGAATACCCATGAAAGAAATGTTGCTTAGTTATCTAGATGATAAATACAGTTTCTTTTGTTAAGACCTCAATCAGTGATCTTTTATGACTTATAAATTTACATTTTACAGTGATATGATTTCTGTTACATATTTAACTTTCCAATATTTATTGATTTTTAGAAACCTTTTTACTTACTGGCAATTTAAGTACATACTAACCAGTATAATGTCAAGACTCTTGAGCTAGCATAGTGAAAGAGAAAGTCGCTCAGTTGTGTCTGACTCTTTGTGGCCCCTTGGACTATACAGTTCATGGAATTCTCCAGGCCAGAATACTGGAGTGGGTAGCCTTTCCCTTCTCCAGGGAATCTTCCCAACCCAGGGATCAAACCCTGGTCTCCCACATTGCAGGCAGATTCTTTACCAGCTGAGCCACCAGGGAAGCCCAAGAATACTGGAGTGCGTAGCCTATCCCTTTTCCAGGGGATCTCCCCAGGAACTGAACTGGTGTCTCCTGCATTGCAGGTGGGTTCTTTACCAGCTGAGCTCACAGAGTACTTACACTTAATGCTGATGGTTCCTCACCTGGTGTGCACAGCACCATGGGGAATTAAGTATGTGCACATCAGGCTACTGTGAACTCTATGAAGTTAAATGCAATATTTTTACAAGAGTATTTTCTTAGGATCTTTTCTTCAGATTCTCAAGGTACTTCATACTCCCTCCCCAACAACTAGGAGTTAAAACTTCTGGCAATGTGAACTAATATTTAAAAAAAAAAAGAAAAAGAAAGAAAAAAATAGTAACAGGTAAAAAGAGGTCCAAAGGATTTTGCTAACTTCTAATCTACAAATATAATTTCTTATTAAATGTTAATCTTTCCAACAAAGCAGGTAGTTATTTTAGACTAATTCTTACTTAGTAACTATTGATTTTGGCTTTCAAGGTACTATTTTCAGGAGTCAGCATCCATTGTGCAATGGAATGAAAATGGACTTTGTATCGAGGTAGATCTAAGGTAAAAATAGCATCTTTTCAAAATACTAACTGTATAACTTTAGGGAAATTTTTTAGTATTTCTGAGTCTGTGTCTTCATATATCAACTAAGACAATAAAGCTTACCTGGGACTGTTAGTAGGAGGATTAAAGATATTTATAAAGCTTATGGTAAACACTAAGTTCTTTAAACATGCTCACTGTTATTCACATTTTAAAAGCTGCGATCTACTGAAAATACAATTTTATATGTCTTTAATTTTCTCTTTACTAGCGTGTGAGATGAGTGCAATTGTGTGGTAGTTTGAGCATTCTTTGGCATTGCCTTTCTTTGGGATTGGAATGAAAACTGACCTTTTCCAGTCCTGTGGCCACTGCTGAGTTTTCCAAATTTGGTGGCATATTGAGTGCCACACTTTCATAGCATCATCTTTCAGGATTTGGAATAGCTCAACTGGAATTCTATCACCTCTAGTAGCTTTGTTTGTAGTGATGTTTTCTAAGGCCCACTTGACTTCACATTCCAGGATGTCTGGCTCTACATGAGTGATCTTACCATGGTGATTATCTTGGTCGTGAAGATGTTTTTTGTACAGTTCTTCTGTGTATTCTTACCATCTCTTCTCTTCTTAATATCTTCTACTTCTGTTAGGTCCATACCGTTTTTGTCCTTTTTTGAGCCCATCTTTGCATGAAATGTTCCCTTGGTATCTCTAATTTTCTTAACGAGATGTCTAGTCTTTCCCATTCTGTTGTTTTCCTCTATTTCTTTGCATTGATCACTGAGGAAGGCTTTCTTATCTCTTCTTGCTATTCTTTGGAACTCTGCATTCAGATGCTTATATCTTTCCTTTTCTCCTTTGCTTTTTGCTTCTCTTCTTTTCACAGCTATTTGTAAGGCCTCCCTAGACAGCCATTTTGCTTTTTTACATTTCTTTTCCATGGGGATGGTCTTTATCCCTGTCTCCTGTACAATGTCACTAACCTCAGTCCATAGTTCATCAGGCACTCTATCTATCAGATTTAGGCCCTTAAATCTATTTCTCACTTCCTCTGTATAATCATAAGGGATTTGATTTAGGTCATACCTGAATGGTCTAGTGGTTTTCCCTACTTCCTTCAATTTAAGTCTGAATTTGGCAATAAGGAGCTCATGATCTGAGCCACAGTCAGCTCCTGGTCTTGTTTTTGCTGACTGTATAGAGCTTCTCCATCTTTGGCTGCAAAGAATATAATCAATCTGATTTCGATGTTGACCATCAGGTGATGTCCATGTGTCGAGTCTTCTCTTGTGTTGTTGGAAGAGGGTGTTTGCTATGACCAGTGCATTCTCTTGGCAAAACTCTATTAGCCTTTGCCCTGCTTCATTCCATGTTCCAAGGCCAAATTTGCCTGTTACTCCAGGTGTTTCTTGACATCCTACTTTTGCATTCCAGTCCCCTATAATGAAAAGGACATCTTTTTTGGGTGTTAGTTCTAAAAGGTCTTGTAGGTCTTCAAAGAACCGTTCAACTTCAGCTTCTTCAGCGTTACTGGTTGGGGCATAGACTTGGATTACTGTGATATTGAATGGTTTGCCTTGGAAACGAACAGAGATCATTCTGTTGTTTTTGAGATTGCATCCAAGTACTGCATTTCAGACTCTTTTTTTGACCATGATTGCTACTCCATTTCTTCTGAGGAATTCCTGCCGACAGTAGTAGATATAATGGTCATCTCAGTTAAATTCACCCATCCCAGTCCATTTTAGTTTGCTGATTCCTAGAATGTTGACGTTCACTCTCGCCATCTCCTGTTTGACCACTTACAATTTGCCTTGATTCATGGACCTGACATTCCAGGTTCGTATGCAATATTGCCCTTTACAGCATCAGACCTTGCTTCCATCACCAGTCACATCCACAACTGGGTACTGTTTTTGCTTTGGCTCCATCCCTTCATTCTTTCTGGAGTTATTTCTCCACTGATCTCCAGTAGCATATTGGGCACCTACTGACCTGGAGAGTTCCTCTTTCAGTATCCTATCATTTTGCCTTTTCATACTGTTCATGGGGTTCTCAAGGGAAGAATACTGAAGTGGTTTGGCATTCTCTTCTCCAGTGGACCACATTCTGTCAGAATCACAGGCTAGTAAAGTAATGCTCAAAATTCTCCAAGCCAGGCTTCAGCAATACGTGAACCATGAACTTCCAGATGTTCAAGCTGGTTTTAGAAAAGGCAGAGAAACCAGAGATCATATTGCCAATATCCACTGGATCATGGAAAAAGCAAGAGAGTTCCAGAAAAACATCTATTTCTGCTTTATTGATTATGCCAAAGCCTTTGACTGTGTGGATCACAATAAACTGTGGAAAATCCTGAAAGAGATGGGAATACCAGACCACCTGACTTGCCTCTTGAGAAACCTGTATGCAGGTTAGGAAGCAACAGTTAGAACTGGACATGGAACAACAGACTGGTTCCAAATAGGAAAAGGAGTACGTCAAGGCTGTACACTGTCACCCTGCTTATTTAACTTATATCCCGAGTACATCATGAGAAACGCTGGGCTGGAAGAAGCACAAGCTTGAATCAAGATTGCCGAGAGAAATATCAATAACCTCAGATATGCAGATGACACCACCCTTATGGCAGAAAGTGAAGAGGAACTAAAAAACCTCTTGATGAAAGTAAAAGAGGAGAGTGAAAAGGTTGGCTTAAATCTCCACATTCAGAAAACGAAGATCATGGCATCTGGTCCCATCACTTCATGGGAAATAGATGGGGAAACATGGAAACAGTGTGAGACTTTATTTTTTGGGCTCCAAAGCCACTGCAGATGGTGATTGCAACCAGGAAATTAAAAGACGCTTACTCCTTGGAAGGAAAGTTATGACCAACCTAGATAGCATATTGAAAAGCAGAGATATTACTTTGCCAACAAAGGTCCATCTAGTCAAGGCTATGGTTTTTCCTGTGGTCATGTATGGATGTGAAAGTTGGACTGTGAAGAAGGCTGAGCGCCGAAGAATTGCTGCTTTTGAACTGTGGTGTTGGAGAAGACTCTTGAGAGTCCCTTGGACTCCAAGGAGATCCAACCAGTCCATCCTAAAGGAGATCAGCCCTGGGAGTTCTTTGGAAGGAATGATGCTCAAGCTGAAACTCCAGTACTTTGGCCACCTCATGCAAAGAGTTTACTCATTGGAAAAGACTCTGATGCTGGGAGGGATTGGGGGCAGGAGGAAAAGGAGATGACAGAGGATGGGATGGCTGGATGGAATCACTGACTCCATGGACGTAAATCTGAGTGAACTTCGGGAGTTGGTGATGAACAGGGAGGCCTGGTGTGCTGCAGTTCATGGGGTCGCAAAGAGTTGGACACGACGGAGCGACTTAACTGAACTGAATTTTCTCTTATTTCTATTTTAATCAGTTTACTCTGAATATTAATTTGAAATAAAATGTTACTAATAATCATTGTCTAAATCTCTAGGCTCGGCCTTCTCTTGTACTTTTTATTATCCTCTTCAGCTTTTATTTATTTTATTCACTCTAAGTATATTTTTCTAGTTAAAGAGAGAGAGCTTTAGTTTACCTCTACCCAGTCTTGAAAAGTTCATGCCTCTATGCCTCCTCACTCTAAAGCACCAAGTTTATTTTCTGACCTGTAGTGAAATCAGGGAGTGAACAATGACCCTTGGACCAAAGCCCTGAAGTGCCTGTCCAAGGCATTAAATCTTTCTACAGAAAGAAAGATCTTTCTAGATCTTTTCTTACTTATTTCATTGTAGTATCTATTATTGTAGCTTCCACTAGCTATTGGTTTTGGCAAACAACAGTACTGCTAAATTGATAAGGGCTTTAAATATTTTAGCCACATCCATAGTAAAAGATGTAGCAGTGTCTATTTTCTTTAAAATCCAACCTTATTTTTGAACTGACTTCAAATGTCAAGTTAATAAGGTTTTACTCATTAAAATTAGACAGTCTCTTCAGTTGTTGAATATTTAGGGGAATTTTTCCTATTCCACAGTCTAGGCACATTTTGAGTAAAATATATATAACTAGCCTAGGTTACAGAGAAGGCAATGGCCCCCACTCTAGTACTCTTGCCTGGAAAATCCATGGACGGAGGAGCCTGGTAAGCTGCAGTCCATGGGGTCGCTAAGAGTCAGACACGACTGAGCGATTTCACTTTCACTTTTTACTTTCATGCATTGGAGAAGGAAATGGCAACCCACTCCAGTGTTCTTGCCTGGAGAATCCCAGGGATGGGGAAGCCTTGTAGGCTGCCGTCTAAGGGGTCGCACAGAGTCGGACACGACTGAAACGACTTAGCAGCAGCAGCAGCCTAGGTTATGGTTACTTGTGTATCCAGAAGATTATAAATAAATAAGTTGTCATGATTTGGTGACCACTATTCTTGCTTTTTTATCAATTTGGGATTGGTGTTTAGATTCAGTGTGAAACAGATCAGGAATTCTCATCCCTCTCTCCCTGTTCTGTGCCTTATAGTGTTGCGGATTCAAATTGTGCTGCACAAGTGAGGTGGGGCTTTTTGAACTACTGTTAGATTGCTAAGCAATACATGTCTCTTGTAGTTGTAGAGTCACTAAATTGTGTCCGACTCTTTTGTGACGCCATGGGCTTCAGCCCCCCAAGCTCCTCTGTCCATGGGGTGTCCCAGGCAAGAATACTAGAGAGGGTTGCCACTTCCTTCTCTAGGGAATCTTCCCCACCCAGGGATCAGACTCACGTTTCCTGCATTGGCAGGCAGATTCTTTGCCACTGAGCCACTAGGTCTACAAAGTTATAAAACCTTTGAAGTAGAACATATTTAGAGATGGAAAAACCTTAGTCATCCGTAAATGAGGTCTAAAGAAAATGCTGAAATTATAGAATCCATTTTTTTCCTCATTATACAGAAAAGTTCAAAAAGGTTATAGACTGTCTCAGTAGCAAGGCTATTAAATGGAAGGCCCCAAGCTGGCAGGGCCCTTTCCAGTGTACCACATGTAAAACAGGCACACAGCTACATTTTTCTCTACATATATATCTTAAGATGACATGATGTGTAATGTGGGTGAATATGAGTGTTTCCATTGTATACTCCATCCTTGTTATTCATGGATTCCATATTTGTAAGTTTACCTGCTTGCTATGATTGATGTTAACCTCAAAATCAATCAATGATATTTAGCTGTAAATTCACAGACAGGGACAGACATAGAGGCAAAAAAATGTGTCACTAATATGCACATTCCCAGTGAAACCAAGCAAGGATGGAGACGCCTGGGGTAGCACAGCCCAGCACAGTGCAAGGGGCTCTGACTTAAGTACACAGGGTTTGAGCCCCAACTCAGGTACCTGTTTGTAGGGCCAGTCAGTTCAGTTGCTCAATCGTGTCCAACTCTTTGGGACTCCATGGACCTCAGCACGCTAGGCCTCCCTGTCCATCACCAACTCGAGTTTACTCAAAATCATGTCCATCGAGTCAGCGATGCCATCCAACCATCTCATCCACTGTCGTCCCCTTCTCCTCCCGCCTTCAGTCTTTCCCAGCATCAGGGTCTTTTCAAATGAGTCAGCTCTTCACGTCACGTGGCCACAATGAATATTCAGGACTGATCGATCCTTTAAGATGGACTGGTTGGATCTCCTTGCAGTCTAAGGGACTCCCAAGAATCTTTTCCAACACCACAGTTCAAAAGCATCAATTCTTCAATGCTCAGCCTTCTTTATGGTCTGAATCTCACATCTATACACGACTACTGGAAAAACCATAACTTTGACTAGATAGACCTTTTAATGTCTCTGCTTTTTAATACGCTGCCTAGGTTGGTCATAACTTTTCTTCCAAGGAGCAAACGTCTTTTAACTTCATGACTGCAGTCACCATCTGCAGCGATTTTGGAGCCCAAAAAAAGAAAGTCTGTCACTGTTTCCATTGTTTCCCTATGTATTTGCCATGAAGTGATGGGACCAGATGCCATGATCTTAGTTTTCTGAATGTTGAGTTTTAAGCCAACTTTTTCACTTTCATCAAGAGGCTCTTTAATTCTTTGCTTTCTGCCATAAGGGTGGTGTCATTTGAGGTTATTGATATTTCTCCTGGCAATAGCCTCAGGCAAATCACTTAACAATTTGAGCCTTGATTTCTTTTTGTAAAATAAAGAAAATAGAATTTACTAATTGCGTTGTTTTAGGATTTAAGATTATAATCTATGTGAGATGTGTATATGTGTGTGTGTTTCCTTTTGGAGCCATGATTTGGCATTCACTGCTATTAGTACATCATGAGAAAAGCTTGGCTGGAAGAAGCACAAGCTGCTGGGAGAAATATCAATAACCTCAGGTATGCAGATGACACCACCCATATGGCAGAAAGTGAAGAGGAACTAAAGAGCCTCTTGATGAAAGTCAAAGAGGAGAGTGAAAAAGTTGGCTTAAAGCTCAACATTCAGAAAACTAAGATTATGGTATCCAGTCCCATCACTTTATGGGAAATAGATGGGGAAACAGTGTCAGACTTTATTTTTTGGGGCTCCAAAATCACTACAGATGGTGGTTGCAGCCATGAAATTAAAAGACGCTTACTCCTTGGAAGGAAGGTTATGACCAACCTAGAAAGCAGATTAAAAAGCAGACATTACTTTGTCAACAAAGGTCAGTCTAGTCAAGGCTATGGTTTTCCCATGGTCATATATGGATGTGAGAGTTGGACTATAAAGAAAGCTGAGCTCCAAAGAATTTATGCTTTTGAACTGTGGTGTTGGAGAAGACTCTTGAGAGTTCCTTGGAATGCAAGGAGATCCAATCAGTCCATCCTAAAGGAGATCAGTTCTGGGTGTTCATTAGAAGGACTGATGTTGAAGCTGAAACTCCAATATTTTGGCCACCTGATGCGAAGAGCTGACTCATTGGAAAAGACCCTGATGCTGGGAAAGATTGAAAGTGGGAGGAGAAGGGGATGGCAGATGGTGAGATGGTTGGATGGCATCACCGACTCAATGGACATGGGTTGGGTGGTCTCAGGGAGTTGATGATAGACAGGGAGGCCTGGCGTGCTGTGGTTCATGGGGTTGCAAAAAGTCGGACACAACTGAGCAACTGAACTGAACTGAACTGTTGACAGCGACTTTACAGAACATAAACTATTGCAAATGGCTAGAAATGACTATTTTTAAGTAAGATCTGAAAGAAAATTTTTAGTATGAAAGAAATAACAGTGACATTTGCTAAATGCTGTTGTATAGAATAAAATCCAGTTGTGGGAGCCTATTAACAAGGGCACAGTAGAGACTATCAGGAATAAACAAAAATTACCTGGAGCAAATAACACTTAAGTCACAGTCTTATGGCTAAGTAGGATTTATTCAAGGGGAAATAAGGACAGGGAAAGAGTATTTTTGACACAGAAATAAAAAAAAAAACAACCATAAAATAAAGGAAGTACTGTTAGGAAGAAGTGGGAGTTTGAAGCTTTCGAGAAAGGAATTAAAAAGCAGTGTTCAGTTGGCGGGAGTGGAATTATTTTAGGAAGCCTTGATGCAAAAACTTGAGCTGTAGAGAGAGGCCAAATGTGCCCATGGTGAGTAGTGCCATTCAGTAGCATTCTGGCCATATCCACTGTCTGTCATCTACTTCTCGGAAGCATTTCCCAGTGCTTCCAGACCATGGTGCTTGTGTTCACTTGGATTTAAGGAGACAACAGTGTGTATTGAATCGAATTAGGAATCTCCTGACCCACATCTAGTACTGTCTAGTATCAGTCATTGCTTATAAGACCTTGGCCAAGTTATTTAATTTCTGTTTTAAAGTCAGTGTCATCATCGTAAACGGGAGAAATTAAGCTCTATGATCCTTCAGGTACTTCTAACTAAACAGGTCTTTATCATTGTTGTTATATTGTTATTATAGACTAGATATGCACATATGCAATATGTATCACATTAATGGTAAAAGCCAAGTGTTGACAGAAATTATTTAAAGCTGTTTACGTATGACTGTATGTGATATATAAGCGTCATCATTTGTAAAAGATTGGTGTGATGAAACATTGCTTTGTGTATTTTGAGAGTTAACAGCAGTACTGGGCTGCCCTGGGTTTCATAGAGCCAGCACCTATTGCCATTTCAAGTTACTCTTACTAAAATGGCAGAAAAAATATCTTAATGGTCTCATCAAGTAAATTTTCTTAGAAAATATTGCTTGTGAACAAAAGGGGATGATACTTTGGGATAAATGATTTGTGAAACTCCATGCATTTATGCTTAATCATGATCACTAATTACTGCAACATTTATTCCATGCTTCAGTTCAGAAATTTTAGTACCAGTACATGCTTTGAAAAATAGTTATAACACTCTGCTTTAGATTGTGTTAATGTAAAAGGAAAAAATAACAAGGAAAGATAAACAAAAAGGAATATGAGTACAATGGTTCTGTATATAATAAAATTTGGCCACGATAATAATAAAATCCAATATCATCTTAACCCCTATTATCCTTCAAGTCCCACAGCCAAAGAGAACCACCAGAATTCCAATGAAGAAGAGTAATTAAATTGCTTATTAAATGATCTACCTGCATAAATCCAGAATCTATTGCCATTTGAGTCAGGGCCAGAATACTATGCATAAAAGATACCTAGTAATTAAGGGTGATGAATACATGCGTCTGTATCAGGACTCCATGTACATACCACGTAATGTAAAATGTTCAGTCTAGGAATGTAAAGAATGTTTTTAAATTAAGTCATTTATTAGTATCCTACGCTGTAATAATAGGTTACAGAGAAAGACCATATGGCCTTTTCAAAGAATGCCAAGATTTTGATAAACTAACTTCCACAACTCTTTATTTAAAAAAATGAAAAACATTTTAGTTGAATTCAGTTAAATGACTGCCTACTTAATAACCATATATTTACCAGTTTCAAGAAAAATAATATTTCAGTTGAAACATTTTTAGTTAATTCAGGGGAAAATAACTGAAAAGAGATCATGTTCACTGTTGTTAATATTGTCGTTAAAGCTCCCATTGGTGTAATTAGGAAAGAGGAAGAAAGAAACACATATATATTAGAAGAAATTATGACATATTCAACGTTGTCATTGATTCAATTGAATGCATATTTATAGTTTTCTGTTTGTTGTATTTTTTAACTTATTGTTTCCATGTGAAAAGACTAAAACATTCAGCCTTTAATATTAATTCCTTACTGATACCTGTTAGTGTTTCTTTAAAACAAATGTGTATAATTTTAGTTGCCAAAGAACAGGCAGGGACTATTTGTGCAAAATACAAAAACCCTTCTGTGGGACATTAAGTTTATGAATTAGGGGTGATCTGGACAGGGGAATGCTTAGGAGATGCTCTCAGAAATTTCCAGAAAAATGAGTAGACACTTCTGAGACAACAGTGTCCTGGACCGATAGTGTGGCACAGGTAGATTTAGGGAAACAAGTCAGAAAGCACTGGCTGTCCATCCTGAGGCGGTCATCATGGCGCGGTGCTGCTCAGGATGCAGGGCAGGTTCCCTGGGTTAAATGTCATCAGGTCTCAGCGCTGGCTTCGACAGATGCGTTGATTAAAGGCCTGCAGCTGTTCAGATTTCGATACAATTTTAAAAATTGCTTCAGCACAGTTTGAAATTAGTCTTTATTATTAAATGATGTATTTATATTAGCCCTAGTTAATAATTGTAGTGATTGTCAGAATTTTTGATCAAGTACTTTAAGGGTTAAATTTTTTGAGCATGCCTCAATGTTCATTTTGCTATTTTATATTTTATTTTATTTGGTTATTGATAGATTATATTCATTGACTAACCCCAAAATGGAAGTAAAAATGACTAAGATTTAATAAGTCAATATAAAAAGAAGTTCTAATATTTTATTCCATCTCCTCAATAGATTAACTTCCACATTGCCTGTGATGGATAAAGTTCCTATTATAGACCAATGTCCTATTACATCAAATTTACAAATTCCATTTTAAGTCTGAATTTCAGTGGATTTTTTTTTCTCACAAAAACCCCATAAAAGTGTTTTATATTTATCTGTCATCTCTCTGTGTCTAATTAGATGAAATACTCTTTTGTCCATTTAACTCATTTTTTTAATATATTTTATTTTTTTAATTATTATTTTACTTATTATTATTTTTTACTTTACAATATTGTAATGGTTTTCCCATACATCAACATGTATCCGCCACCGGTGTACACGTGTTCCCCATCCTGAACCCCCCCTCCCACCTCCCTCCCCATACCACCCCTCTTGGGTCATCCCAGTGCACCAGCCCCAAGCTTCCTGTATCCTGCATTGAACCTGGACTGGCGATTCGTTTCTTATATGATATTATACATGCTTTAATGCCATTCTCCCAAATCATCCCTCCCCTCCCTCTCCCACAGAGTCCAAAAGACTGTTCTATACATCTGTGTCTCTTTTGCTGTCTCGCATACAGGGTTGTTGTTACCATCTTTCTAAATTCCATATATATGCGTTAGTATACTGTATTAGCGGAGAAGGCAATGGCACCCCACTCTGGTACTCTTGCCTGGAAAATCCCATGGACGGAGGAGCCTGGTAGGCTGCAGTCCATGGGGTCGCTAAGAGTCGGACACGACTGGGCGACTTCACTTTCACTTTTCACTTTCATGCATTGGAGAAGGAAATGACAACCCACTCCAGTATTCTTGCTTGGAGAATCCCAGGGACAGGGAAGCCTGATGGGCTGCGTCTATGGGCTTGCACAGAGTCGGACATGACTGAAGCGACTTAGCAGCAGCAGCAGCAGCATACTGTATTGGTGTTTTTCTTTCTGGCTTACTTAAAGTACTGTTAATTTATCAATATGATGCTTTGTTACTCTCTGGTATACAGCAAAGTGATTCATTTATATATCTATATATTCACTTTTTAATATTCTTTTTCGTTATGGTTTATTAAAGGATATTGAGTGCATTCCACGTGCTATACAGTAGGATCTTGTTTATCTGTCTCAAATACAGTAGTTTGTTATCTGCTAGCCTCAAACTCCTAACTTATCCTTTCCCTTCCCCTTTGGTAACCATAAATTTGTATTCTATGTCTGTGTAAACTCACATCTTAAGACATAAACCTGAATCATTCTTTTTAAAAACATATAGAGATGGTATTTGGTATTTTAATCTTTTGCCTTTTTTTTTTATACTTGCTTATAGCAGCATGTATGGGTGGAGTTCTCTTCACTCTACAAGTAAATACCTTTTTTCCATGTTGATGCATATGAAAATAAATTTTGCTGATGTGGTTTCAGCTTTAGAATGCTTTTCAGAAACATGGCTATTCTCTATATGGAAAAAAAATGGCATGAATTAAGTGAACACGACCATATTGCAGTACTGATTTTGGTATAACTTTGTTAAATTATGGGACAAGGAGAAAGAAAATACAAGGCAAGTCATATGTGTAAAAATTGTGCTACTTGAAACAGATGCAGTTTGGCTTTTTGTTAACTCTGATGATCTTATAAAAGCACAGGCAGATTCTTCAAGAGTATCCATGGATGGAGACTCTGCTCGGTCACGAGAGATGCAGGAGAGGTGTGGGCAGTGTTGAGAGACCACTGAATTCTGACCCACCTAGCTTCATCCGCCCCTGGGGCCCTCCGGTTAATTTCTCCTGCCACTAGCCTTCTGTCTTCTGGGCATTTGTCTTTTTTTTTTTTTTTTTTTTTTAACTCTTTACAGCGGAGTTTTATGATTCTTACTTATAAGTACCATGGATTTCTGAGGCTTCATCTGTTTCACTGAAGACTTTGTTGCTTGTTAGAGGGTACGTTCCAATAGAATGTGTGGCAAAGGGTTCTCCCATTTTTTATTTTTTCCTCTTGACCATCAAATGCAGTGGCACCTTTCATGACTAAGTGGAGATTGCCCTCTTTGAGGCCATAATTAGTAAGATCCCAGAAAGTCCTGCCTACAATTCTGTGAGGTGGTTTTTACAAATCTCGCTGTCCTAATTGTACTTGAGAACAATGCACTGGGTAATTCAAACTCTTAAAAGTTTTATACAGTGTCCTTTGATGTTGTCCTAAAACCTCTGAAATATTTTCAGAAGGATGTTACCTTGCCATGCAATACTGCCCTTACTTGATACTAGACCAGTTCTGCCCAAATGAAGTATAATGCAAGCTACACAGGTAATTATAGATACTTGATGGCCATGTTAAAAATGTAAAACAGATTGAATTTAGATAATATATTTTCTTTAATGAAATATATCCAAAATATTGGGCTTCCCTGGTGGCTCAGTGATAAAAAATCTGCCTTCTAATGCAGGAGACATTGATTTGATCCCTAGATTGGGAAGATCCCCTGGAGAAGGGAAGGACAACCCACTCCAATATATTGGCCTGGGAAATCCCATGGGCAGAGAGCCTGGTGGGGTATAGTCCATGGGGTTGCAAAAGAGTTTGACACAACTCAGTGACTAAATAACAACAACCTCCCCCCCCCCCAAATTTTATCATTTCAACATATAATCAATAAAATATTATTGATGAAATATTTTCACTTTTGTGTCCTGCTTCAGTTTTCCTTCAGTTCCACTAGCCACAATGCAAGTTTTACACAGCCATATGTTTCTATTACATCTGTCCTTGTAATGGACAGTGTAGTGTTGGGTCAGTAATTCACCGTCTGTGTTTCCCTTCTTTAATTGTTTGTAGCTATGCTATCCATGCAAACACTCCAATTCATATTATATGACGTCCCCAGATAATAAACTCATCATATTCCACTCATAACCTTATAACATCTCCTCAAATTGCTTTCTAAAATGTGAAAACTTTCCCATTCTAAGACGATCTTTTGTTTCTACCAAATTGCAGACATGATGTGCCCATCATTCTTTCATTTCATGTCAGTGAAATTTCAGTTATATACGAAAATCCACTCAAGCTCCCATTTAAGTTTTTTATTTTTTTAGTTTTCTGGCCCCACCTTCTGGCACGTGAGATCTCAGTTCTGTCACCAGTGTTGGAACCCATTTCCCCCAACAGTGGAAGCACTGGAGTCTTAACCACTGGAGGCCAGGGAAGTCCTTTCATATTACCATCTTTTTAAAAAAAATTCTGCACCATCTAGAAGAGTTTCACTTATGCATCTTTTGGAGCCTGAGTCATTTCTTCAGCTATACTCTTGGCATATGTTCCACAGTAATTTATATAACTTCTGCAATTCTTCTAAGACTGGATATCCCCAACCATATGTCTCTTATAGTTCTCATCACATCCGAGTTCTAGGGAATTAGCAACCTACACGAAGATACTGTAGCACCAGGATTACAACATACCCACGTCTCTGGGGTCTTCATGGACCACAACTTGTCACGATGAAGCGGCTTGTGTAACTCAGTGAAACGGTGGGCCACGCTGTGCAGGGCCATCCAGGACTGACAGGTCACAGCGAAAAGTTCTGATAAAACATGCTCCACCGGAGGAGGGGATGGCTGTTTTGTCTCCCTGCTTATTTAACTTATATGCAGAGTACATCATGCGAAATGCCGGGGTGGTAGAATCACAAGTTGGAATCAAGCTAGCTGGGAGAAATATCAACAACCTCTGTTTCGCAGATGATACCACTCTAGTGTCAGGGAGTGAAGAGGAACTAAAGAGCCTCTTGGTGAGAGTGAGAGGAGAGTGAAAAAGCTGGCTTGAAATTCAGCGTTCAAAAACTAAGATTGTGGCATTTGGTCCCATCGCTTCTTGGCAAATAGAAGGGGAAAAAGTGGAAGCAGTGACAGATTTTTTTACTTGGGCTCCAGAATCACTGTGAATAGTGACTGTAGCCATGAAATTAAAAGTCGCTTGTTCCTTGGAAGGAAAGCTATGACAAACGTAGACAGCATATTAAAAAGTCGAGAGATTACTTTGCTGACAAAGGTCCATCTAGTGAAAGCTATGGTTTTTCCGATAGTCATATACATACGTGAGAGTTGGATCATAAAGAAGGCTGAGTGCTGAAGAAAGAATTCAGTCGTGGTGCTGGAGAAGACTCTTGAAAGTACCTTGAGAAGTACCATGAGAAGACTCTTAAGAGTCCCTTGGGCTGCAAGGAGATCAAACCAGTCAATCCAAAGGAAATTAACCCTGAATATTCATTTGAAGAACTGATGCTGAAGGTGAAGCTCCAATATGTTGGCTGCCTAATGCAAAGGGCTGACTCATTGGAAAAGACTGATAGCTTATGGTGAATGGTGTCAGATTCATTCGTGATCTCCGAAGAAGATTAACTTCGGGACTGGGGACCAGGCTTGATCACTCAAGAGCTTTTGTGAAGTAGAGATTTATTAAAGCGAAAGAGGGACAGAGGAAGCTTCTGACGTGGACATCAGAAGGGGGACAGAGTGCCCCCCTCGCTAGTCTTTAGCGAGGGAATTATAGACTTTTTAATTAGTTATTACAATAAATCAGAAGAATGTCTCAAGTTTGTGAACATTATGCCAGACCCACTCCCGCAATTTACATTTTCGGCTAACAGGATTAGAATTTAACAAAAGAAAGAGCCTACCAGACCCACTCCCATAATATACATTCTAAAATATCAGGATTAGTCAGAAGGTTTCCAGGAAGGAGAAACTGTCCACAAGCAGAATACATTGTTGTTACATAATCCCTAGTGCAGAGTTTAAACTGAGCTGTGTAACCATCACTTCCCGGCTTAAAGAAAAAAAAAAAAAGTTTTATGTGACTAAGACTAAGGAATGTAGAGGAAAGAAAAAAGTTTGTCCTTTCCTCCTCCTTAAGAACCCGAGACCCCCTTTTCATCCCCGGGGACCCTGGACTTCTTATCAACTTGCCTAGGAATTGACTTTCTCAAGACCCTGATGCTGGGAAAGATTAAAGGCACAAGGAGAGGGGGGCAACAGAGGATGAGATGGTTAGATACCATCACCGACTCAATGGGCATGAATTTGAGCAAGCTCTGGGAGAAAGTGAAGGACAGGAGAGCCTGGTATGCTGCAGTCCATGGGGTTGCAAAGAGTCAGACATAATTTAGCGACTGAACAGCAACAGGAAGTCTCAGGATTAAACGTGGTCACTGCTGCAGTTTATAACTGACCCGATCACTGTCCAGCGGCATCTCCCCTGCCGTAGATGAGTACTGTTCTCATAATCCGTTACAAATCCTATACTTTAGAACCATGTTATAGGGCTTAGTGTTACCTGGAGGATCAGGGCAAACAAGGATATCAGGACAGCCAAAATTACAGGTTTCAAGATTTTATTTTGAGTGGCGATGGATTAAAAATTATGAGTATAGGAGGAAGAGAAAATTCAAGGGATCAGTGATGAATGTTTGTATTTGTCCTTTCTAGGCTTTTCTTTCAAATATTTCAGCCATTTTTTTGCTACATATAAACAAGTACGTGTAACCCAGCATTAGCATCTTACTCAGTGAAGATGCTCAATAAATTTGGGGGATTTCAATCAGTTAATAGTGCTGGGAAATATCTTATGAATTGCTTTAAGATCGTAGCACATCAAATATCACTGCATGAATGACTGCCGATCAGAAGGTGAGGACAGGACTGTCTTACTGATTTTTTAAATCAGAAACAAAAGTGCCATTCTGAGAATGCACTGGACCTGATATTGATAATGTAAGTAAATGTTCTAAAAATTGTTCTTTGTGTTGTTAGTTATACACAAAATGCAGGCTTGGTAGTGGATCATAAATTCATTCAATGTCAAATCTACTGTCCAAAGAGTACCAATTTTATAACATATCCCTTAGCAGTAGTTAATTAAACATAATCACCACTATGGTTCACAATAGTGCTTTCAAGCCTGGATAGGTATCAATTCATCTGCTTGGTGCACAGTTTCTGGTAGATCAGAAAAGAGAAGGATGATACATGTTTGTATCCAGTATACTATCTCTGGAAGACATCTATGAGTACCTTGATTAGAATCTTCCTAAAGCTTAGATGAATTTTCCCCTAATAGCACACCAGGATGTAGATGTAAATCTGAAGGCTTTGGGGCTTTGTCTGAATAGCCTGAGTAGAATATTCATAATTATAAGGATTTGAAGAAAATACTGCTAATCATAGTGACAAAATAAGAATATAGCAGAGATACGTCCACAGTAATTAATATTGAGCTGCAGAGCTTTTCACTGCTTTTGCTCATATTCAAAATTCCAAAAGTTTTAAAGTGGGAATTAAAAAAATAAAATGTGAAAGTTGAACGTCCTTCCTTTTATTTTGATGGCTTAAGAATAGTTAATGTGTATTGCATATATTCTTTTCCCTAAAGCAGATTTATATCACTACTCTTTTAAACTGTGTAATGTAGATAAGATGTTCTAAATTTACTAATGTTCAATAAACAGAAAAAGAAAATCCATTATTGTGAAAATCTTATAGAGTGAAAAAATGTTTAGCAAACAGTAAAAATAACTGCTTTAATTTAGTGTATTACCAGTGAATATCTGTGATATATACATTCAACTGAATTGGTATTTAAAATTCTTTTTCTTAACATAGAAGCAGATAGAATGAAACTTGGCCTAAATAACATTTAATTCATTAAACTAATGCAGAATGATTAAAGGAACTTACAGGGTTGTCATATTTATAATTTAGAGTTGGGAAGTGAAAACTTCTCTTCAGTGGCAGGTAATTACCATTCCCTAAGTAGAATTGAGTAAAAATATATGAATCAAAATGACTGAAATGACTGTTTTATATACTTCCCTTCAGGACATAAGACATGAACTGATGAAGCAAGAGATTTTAGTATTATAAATCCTATTTAAAAATATTTTCTTTGAAATCACAGGTAACTAAATTTTGTCTTCACAGTTATTTAGGATAGTTCTTCTCTGGAATTTGCCAAGAGATTGAACTGAGCATTCACAGATACAAGCAATGAGCTTAAAATACAGGAAGCAAAGAATTACTTTCAAATCTTATTTAAGCTTCTGTAGAGACAGCAGGACTATCCTCAAGGGAAATGAGTAACACTCCAGACCAAAGATACAGCAGACCACAGAATATTGGCCAAATATTATACATATGTACATAAACACATTTTGGCAAACATTTAACACACATACAGACACACACATTTACACTTTTAGAGGTATAAGAAGTTACATAAACTCTTGCAATTTAATCTATACATTTGTTATAGGGACATCACTAATACCATTGTTTCTTAAGATATCCTTCATGGCCTGATTCTTTGTATTACATTTTTTTTTTTTTTGAAATTTATTTGCTTAACATTTTAATTTTTTATAATGTTACAAAATCTGAGTTATACCAGCCTTTAAAAAGTTGTGTGTACCGGATATCAAAAACATGTTTTGAAAGTGTCAGCTAGAAAATAGGGATATCTGTGGCATCATTACATTCCTTTTGTTTGCAAAAGGATTGGTAGTGCTGTTATGTTGATTTTATGAAGGTCAGACATGAGGACATTAGATTTATAGCTTATGAGAATATGAGGATAGATTCCTATCTTGTCTAAAAAGAAAAGGAGCACTACTAAGCATTTTCAAATGTTGACAATGGCATATTTATAATGTTGGTGAGCTGTGTTCTCTGGAATTGTTACTGTAACTATGAGCATTAATAAAAGGGCCCCGTGATACAGTTTATTAAATCCAATTCTGATATATTGATATTAAGTAGTATGTAACAAGGATTGAATAGCAACATGGGATTCTGAACAAAATGGCAAATCTATTTTTTGTTCAGCCACGCAGTTGTGTCCTGCAGCATGCCAGCTTCCTTGTCCTTCACTATCTCTTGGAGTTTGCTGAAACTCATGTCCATGCCATCCAACCATCATCCCCTTCTCCTCCTGCCCTCAGTCTTTCTCGGCATCACGATCTTTTACAGTGAGTTTACTCTTTGCATCAGGTGGCCAAAGTATTGGAGCTTCAGCTTCAGCATCAATTCTTCCAATGAATATTCATGGTTGACTTCCTTTAGGATGGACTGGTTGGATCTCCTTGCAGTCCAAGGGACTCTCAAGAATCTTCTCCAACATCACAGTTCAAAAGCATGAATTCTTTGCCACTCAGCTTTCTTTATAGTTCAACTCTCACATTGGTAGTGACAACTGGAAAAACCATAGCTTTGACCCTGCAGACCTTTGTCGACGAAGTGATGTCTCTGCTCTTTAATATGCTGTCTAGGTTGGTCATAGCTTTTCTTCCAAGGAGCAAGTGCCTTTTAATTTCATGGCTGCAGTCAACATCTGCAGTGATTTTGGAGCCAAAAAATGTCAGTCACTGCTTCCATTTTTACCCCATCTATTTGCCATGAAATGATGGGATTGGATGCCATGATCTTAGTTTTTTGAATGCTGAGTTTTAAGCCAGCTTTTTCACTCTCCTCTTTCACTTTCATCAAGAGGCTCTTTAGTTCTTCTTCACCTTCTGCCATAAGGGTGATGTTATCTGCATATCTGAGGTTATTGATATTTCTCCCGGCAATCTTGATTCCAGTTTGTGAGTCCTCCAGCCTAGCCTTTCACATGATGTAATCTGCATACAGATTACAAGTTAAATAAGCAGGGTGACAGTATACAACCTTGCCGTACACCTTTCCCAATTTGGAACCAGTCTGTTGTTCCATGTCTGGTTCTAACTGTTGCTCCTTGACCTGCATACAGATTTCTAATGAAGCAGTTAAGGTGGTCTGGTACATCCATCCCTTTAAGAATTTTCCACAGTTTCTTGTGATCCACACAGTCAAAGGCTTTAGCATAGTCAATGAAGCAGAAGTAGATGTTTTTCTGGAATTTTCTTGCTTTTTCTATGACCCAGAGTTTGTTCACAATTTGATCTCTGCTTCCTCTGCCTTTTATAAATCCAGCTTGAATATCTGAAATTTCTTGGTTCACATACTGTTGAAGTCTACCTTGAAGGCTTTTGAGCATTATCTTGCTAACATGTGAAATGAGTGCAACTGTGCGGTAGTTTGAGCATTCTTTGGCATTGTCTTTCTTTGGGGTTTGAATGAAAAGTGACCTTTTCCTGTCCTGTGGCCACTGCTGAGTTTTCCAAATTTGTTGGCATATAGAGTACCGCACTTTTAACAGCATCATCTTTTAAGATTTGAAATAGCTCAGTTGGAATTCCATCACCTCCATTAGCTCTGTTTCTAGTAATGCCTCCTAAGGTCCACTTGACTTCATACTCCATGATGTCTGGCTCTAGGTGAGTGACCACACCATCATGGTTATCCAGGTCATTAATACCTTTTTTTGTATAGTTTTGCTGTGTATTCTTGCCACCTCTTCTTAATATCTTCTGCTTCTGTTAGGTCATTACAATTTATGTCCTTTATTGTGCCCACATTTGCAGGAAATGTTGCCTTGGTTTCTCTAGTTTTCTTGCAGAGACCTCTAGTCTTTCCCATTCTGTTTTCCTCTATTTATTTGCATTGATCACTGAGGAAATCTTTCTTATCTGTCCTTGCTATTCTTTGGAAATCTGCATTCAGTTGGGTATATCTTTGCCTTTTGCTTTTCTTCTTTTCTCAGCTATTTGTAAGGCCTCCTCAGACAACCATCTTGCCTTTTAGCATTTCTTTATTTGGGGATGGTTTTGATCACCACTTTCTGTACAATGTTACAAACCTCTGTCCGTAGTTCCTCAGGCTCTGTCTACCAGATCCAATCCCTTGAATCTATTTCTCACTTCCACTGTATAATCATAAGGGATTTCATTTAGGTCATACCTGAATGGCCTAGAGGTGTCCCCTACTTTCTTTAAGTCTGAATTTTGCAATAATGAGCTCATGATTTGAGCCAGAGTCAGCTTCTGACTGAATAGAGTTCTTGTTTGCAGACTGTATAGAGCTTCTCCAAATTAAGCTGCAAAGAGTATAATCAATCTGACTTTGGTATTGTCCATTTGGTGATGTCCATGTGTAGAGTTGTCTCTTGTGTTGGTGGAAGAGGGTGTTTGCTATGACCAATGCATCCTCTTGGCAAAATATATTGGATTAAATATCATTATTTGAAAAGTTTATCAATGAGCATGGGTAATCTATCTTGGTCTTAAAGATATTAAGAATTGCATTCCATAGCTACTTAGCAATATTCTATAATTATTGATTAATACATAAAATTTTTATTCCAAATTGTCTTTTTTTTTTTTTTTTTTTTACTATTTTAATTGTTTGTGGTTCCTTTTGATCATTATCTAGGCTCACAGAACATAATGAGAAGACTGACCTACAATTTTGATTGTCATAGTTCCTTTTCAGAAATAGCACTATAAGACTATAAATTATTTATGTTCCTATCTGTTTTAGGTGTTTGAGTTCTTCTCAACTATCTTGCCTGGCTAATCATTGCTTTAACTGTAGCGACTTTAATTGTTTACTCTTTAATGAGACTCATTTTCTAGAAGACAAGTTTTTTGTTTTTTTTTTTTGTTTTTTGTTTTTTTTTTTTTTTGTTAAGGATAGATCAGAAAATCGCGAAATGATGAATAAATATGCCTTTATGTGCAAATTTATTTTTTGGTATGACTCTGACATGTCACACTCAGAGATACAGCAAAGATCAATTCCCTTCCTTTCATCAAGATCATAGGAGTAGGAATCTGATCAGAGTCATTTCCCTTTCACAGAGTTAACATTCAGGGCTAACAGACTGACTCTTTTATATTTCGGCAGTGCACCTACTGGAATATGTTTTCACATGAATTTCCATGTTGTCCATGGTTTCGTTTCCATACATTTATTCCACACTTTTTAAATTTGTTTACTATTTACTTTATGCCAGGAGCAGTAGTGGGTACTCGAGATGTAAATCTAAATGAGATAGTCTTCCTCCCAGTTTGCACCTTTTGTTGGTAAAAACAGGTGGAGGGTCACCCTCTAGTTCAGTGAGAATTACTAGCATAGCAGTGATCCCTGGGGGCCTCAGGAACTCAGAGGATTCGGGACCAGTCTCTCAGCAAAGCCAGCTTCTTTGCTATTTAGCTATTCCAAGCAAGAGAGACACTTTTTTTTTTTTTTTTTTTCCTGGAATGATTTATTTGAAGCCAGACTGGTAGCAGAGATTGAGCTCTGGAATCCCATTACGTTCTATTTCATTTGATTTGTCTAAAATTATGGAATCATGGGACTCTGACTCCTAGTCTCTGTGGAAGAAATTTCAAGGTCAGGTAGTCAAGGGTTTCATTTAATATTCTGGAACACGTTCCCTTTCGGTGACTATTACTCCCCTTACAGAATGCTTACAAAACATCTCTGCTAGAAGTTCTCCAGCCATCAGTGCTGACTGGTCTATAATTTTGAACATCTGTCTCTTATCAACCCTTTCATAGGTTTCACAGTGGTATGACCCTAGGTTTTGGCTACTTTCCTGTTTTTTTGTGACAACACAGATATCCATCATGGTTATGTGATCACATTTACCTGGAAGTTATTCCATTTATTGGCTATAGATATAGACATCAAATTATAGATGTATAATATTATAGTAATTATATTCTCCAGAATATTATTTGCCTGGATTTAAAGATAACTGTAGTGAGAAGGCAATGGCACCCCACTCCAGTACTCTTGCCTGGAGAATCCCAGGGACGGAGGAGCCTGGTGGGCTACAGTCCATGGGGTCACTAGGAGTCAGGCATGACTGAGCGACTTCACTTTCACTTTTCACTTCCACGCACTGGGGAAGGAAATGGCAACCCACTCCAGTGTTCTTGCCTGGAGAATCCCAGGGACGGCGGAGCCTGGTGGGCTGCCGTCTATGGGGTCGCACAGAGTCGGACACGACTGAAGCGACTTAGCAGCAGCAGCAGCAGCAGTAGTGAGGTCTTCGTCTCAATGTTCCTTTTTTTTTTTTTTTCATTTTATTTTTAATTAGAGGATAATCACTTTGCAATATTGTCATAGTTTCTGCCAGACTTCAACATGAAACAGCCACAGGCATACACGTGTCCCCACCCTCTTAGGCCTCCCTCCTCGCTCCCTTCCTATCCTGCCCCTGTAGCTTGTCCCTGCATCATACAGTAAATCCCCACTAGCTATCTGCCTTACATATAGTAATATAACTGTTTGAATGCTACTCTCTCAGGTCATCCCTCCTTCTCCCTCCCCGACTGTGACCAAAAGTCTGTTCTCTATGTCTGTGTCTCCTTTGCTGCCCTGCAAATAGGATCATCAGTTCCATCTTTCCAGACTCCATATATATGCATTAATATATATTTGTCCTCTCTTGCTGATTTGCTTTACAGTATTGTATAGTAGGCTCTAGGTTCATGCACCTCATTAGAACTGAGTCAAATGCATTCCTTTTTTTTTTTATAGCTGAGTAATATTCCATTGGGTATATGTACCATAACTTCTTTATCCGTTCATCTGTCAGTGGACATCTGGGCTGCTTCCACGTCCTAGCTATTGTGAATAGTGCTGCCATAACCACTGAGGTACATTTATATTTTTCAGTTTTGATTCCCTGAGAGTATGTCCCAGTAGTGGGATTTCTGGGTCATATGGTAGTTTTAGTCCTGGTTTTTTAAAGAAATCTCCATACTGTTCTCCATAGTGGCTGTATCAGTTTCATTCCCACCGACAGTGCAAGAGGGTCGTCTCACTTTTCTCTTAATCACGTTTTTTCTTTCACTGTTTGCAGTGTTTTTTTCCTCATGGATAAATAGACACAAAATAGAATTTATTTTGATCTTGCACATATGTTTTAAGCACTAAGCTGTATATCTTATTTGTTATTTTTCTTATTCTGGCATGACTTAATACCATGTTCTCTTTTTGTGAGATTCAGAGATGATTGGAGATTAATGGTGATGATTTTGATGATGAGGATGTGATGCTATAAATAATTATAATTTTACTCCTTATATGACAGCCCTCGTATGATAATGATGATCTATGACATCAGCTACTAACAGATACACGCTCTCATTCAGCTTCCATAAAACCTTTTATGAGGTAGGTATTGCCTCCATTTTATAGATGGATGAATTGAGAGCTTAAATATCTGTTAAGTTGCGGAACTAGTGTTCATATCCAGTCTTATGTAGACCCAGCTGCTGCTGCTCCGTCGCTTTAGTCGTGTCCGACTCTGTGCGACCCCACAGACGGCAGCCCTCCAGGCTCCCCCATCCCTGGGATTCTCCAGGCAAGAACACTGGAGTGGGTTGCCATTTCCTTCTCCAATGCATGAAAGTGAAACGTGAAAGTGAAGTCATTCAGTCGTGTCCGACCCTCAGCGACCCCATGGACTACAGCCCACCAGGCTCCTCCACCCATGGGATTTCCCAGGCAAGAGTACTGGAGTGGGGTGCCATTGCCTTCTCCTGTAGACCCAGAGCCATATATATATAACTGTAATGCAATATAGAGATACAAATTTTACATATTTAAATAAAAACTTTATTATATAGCAAGTTCCTGTGTACTTGTTTTGTGGCTGTGCTTCTTACTACTTCACTTTTAACATTTCAGCATTTTTTGTCTGTAATGCTCAGTTTTTAGATATTTTCCATTTTGGTTGTAAATGTGGTCTTACTAATTATCTGGAGCTTTGAGAATCAACTTTCCTAAAATCTGAACCCATGACTGACAGTGCCTGATGTGCCATTCATTAGCTCATGACGCAGCAGCAGCAGCAGCAGCTCATATATAAATAAGTTCTTTTCAAGATTCCTCTTGTATGCAGTTTACTGAAATATTTTTTTTATTTTGCTGTTGTTGTTCAGAGACACATATAGAGATGAACATCTTTCTTTACTTCCATAATACAAGTTAGGGAAGAATGACAGAAAGTACATCAAGAATTAACCCATCTGTGTTCTTCCATAGTAAATTAGAATTCTAGTAGGTCAGAAGTAGTTAAAGTTGCTCATAAGTCTCTTTTTATAACCTATAAGTTTTGCAATCTAGAAATTATTACTTCTTTATTCTGATTTGATAATCTTTGTATACATTCCTAAAGAATATTGCATTTTTCCTCATTAATCTTATATTAAGTGCTCCTGGAATTTAAATAATATTCTAGGTCCAAATCAACTGTGCCTACTTTCGTGAAGTCGTGAAGTCGCTCAGTCATGTCCGACTCTTCGTGACCCCATGGACTGTAGCCCACCAGGCTCCTCCATCCATGGAATTTTCTAGGCAAGCGTACTGACGTGGGTTGCCATTTCCTTCTCCTCATCCAGTTAATTCTATGCATCTAGCGAATGCCAGCTACTCTACCAGTTCCTGTACATAAAGAAGTAAACAAGGGAGATACGCTTATTATTCATCTTTAAGACACTTGCTGGAGTGTCTGGAACTTGTTTGGAGTCTGACTCAAATAACAAACTCTTTCTAGGAACTCTGATGGGAAAATAATTCATTACATAAGAGTAATAAGTTTCGATGAGTGTTAAAAGAGAGACCAGAAGATTTTGGAGGCACAAAACAGCTTTGGCTTATTGAGGCTTTTAAGGAAAGATTTTGAAGGAAATGACAGTTGGTCTGACAGCCAATGGAACATACACATGTTGCTTCTAGATTTTTATTTTGTGCCAAGGACTTTTTTTTTTAATAGGCTTAGCCCAGGCATAGATTAAGTCAATAACCATTTCATCCCTGGCTCTTTTTATGACTGTGAGCAGGTTCTCTAATTTTCAGTGTCCATATCAATAAATTGTGTCTAATAGTTTACATATTCAGTGAGATATCTGTAAATGATTTTGTAAACTATATATTGACTTTCAAATAATTTCTCTTCTTATGCTTCTAATTATATGTAAGATACTGTATGGATTGCAGTGGGACTACAGCAATTGCTGACCCAGTTCTCCGGTTCCTGCACAGGTTATTCACGTTGTCTTCTTTTTCTCCCGGGTATTTAGAGATTCAGTTCAGTCACTCAGTCCTGTCTGACTCTTTGCAACCCATGAATTGCAGCATGCCAGGCCTCCCTGTCCATCACCAACTCCTGGAGTTCACCCAAACTCATGTCCGTCGAGTCTGTGATGCCATCCAGCCATCTCATCCTCTGTCGTCCCCAGATGTCCCAAATTCATTAAAAATATTTAACTGACTGCATGACTCAAGTCTGGTTTTAAGTTTCCTACTTCAAAGTTATGACATTTGAATAACGCTGTATTGCATTTATTCAACACATATTTACTAAATTCTCTGAGTCACTATATTGGATTCTTAGGATATAGTAATGTCCTCTGTGGTAGCTGATTATGAAGGTAGTGCCATCCCAGAAGTGTTGAAGTGCTTGAATGTGAGCCTGGTGATTTAATCCCACAGTAACAGTGTTAAATGATGCTATAGTCTGGATTCTAAGTAGATAAAAGAAACAAGGGGTAAGATTTTTTTATGCCTGGGTCTAAAACTGTGGTGGTGGAGAAGACTCTTGAGAGTCCTTTGGACTGCAAGGAGACCAAACTAGTCAATCCTAAGGGAAATCAGTCCTGAGTATTCACTGGAAGGTCTGAAGCTGAAGCGCCAATACTTTGGCCACCTGATGTGAAGAACTGACTCATTGGAAAGTCAGGCTGTCACTGGAAAAGACCCTGATGCTGGGAAAGATCAAAAGCAGGAGGAGAAGGGAACAACAGAGGATGAGATGGTTGGTTGGCCTCACCGACTTGACGGACATGAGTTTGAGCAAGCTCTGGGAGTTGGTGATGGACAGGGAGGCCTGGAGTGCTGCAGTCCATGGGGTCACAAAGAGTCGGACTTGACTGAGCAACTGAACTGAACTGAACTGAATACTAATTATTCTAGTTTCAGTGAACATGTGAACCATATGCATTTTATTTTGTTTTAAATTTCTTTAAAGATTTTTTTTTTATGTGGACCATTTTTAAAGTCTTTATTGACTATGTTACAATATTGCTCCTGTTCTTTGCTTTGGTTTTTTGGCCACGAGGCAAGTGAGATCCTAGCTCCCTGGCCAAGGATCAAACCTGCCCCTCTGCTTTCGAAGGCAGAGTCTTAACCGTTGGACCACAAGGGAAGTCCCAACATAAACATTTTAAAAGAATTGTTTGTAAAATAAACTCATATTTTGTCTAGTTTTTTCTTTGAATTCCACCTAAAAACTCTTCCATTTCAAATGGGTGTATCAGGAGACTACTAAACGTTTTAATAGATTATAGAGCTTGCTGCTGCTGCTGCTGCTAAGTCCTTCAGTTGTGTCCAACTCTGTGCAACCCCATAGATGGCAGCCCACTAGGCTCTTCTGTCCCTGGGATTCTCCAGGCAAGAACACTGGAGTGGGTTGCCATTTCCTTCTCCAATGCATGAAAGTGAAAAGTGAAAGTGAAGTCGCTCAGTCGTGCCCGACTCTTAGCGACCCCATGGACTGCAGCCCACCAGGCTCCTCCGTCCCTGGGATTTTCCAGGCATGAGTACTGGAGTGGGTTGCCATTGCCTTCTCCAGTGACCAATAGTGTGGATGCCATTCCCAGACCTGCGTCAGATGCCAGGAAATACACCCTGGTCTCACTTTTGTGTTATTTGTTTTTCTTGATCATTTTTTGTGTGTTTCTGACTAAATGTGCGTTCCTATGATCTCTCTTCCTGTTTCTCTGTTTCATTCCTGAGATGGTGCTAGGTCTTTTTCTACTTTGGTCATGACTCATCCTGGTTGCCCTATGGAGTGTTTTATTATAGTGCTGGTACTTGCTGCTTTGCTCTTCTTGATATTTAGGGCATTCTCAGTGAAAGAGAAGTCGCGGTGTTTATAGCAGGGACACTGTTGCTTGGGCTTGAATGCCATAGATCAGGCCCTTTTCGTGGCTGCAGATAAAGTCTGAAGGACCACTCTCTCTGTGAATTGCAGTGTCACATCGTATACTGGTCAAATCTTCTCTGGACCCTGGCAGAAGCACCCGGGTGTGTTAAAATTTTATTACAATGCACTTAATAACCAGTTGGTATTATTTTCCATGAAAAATCTGTAAAAATTATAAAGGCAGTGACATGCTAATGTTGAAACAACTTGCGTTTGTGTGCTAAGTTGCATTAGTTGTGTCTGACTCTTTGCGTCCCTATGAACTGGGGCCTGCCAGACTCCTCTGTCCATGGGGTTCTCCAGACAAGAATACTGGAGCGGGTAGCCATGCCCTCCTCCAGGGGATCTTCCTGACCCAGGAGTCGAGTCCACATCTCTTGTGTTGGCAGGTGAGTTCTTTACCACTTGTGCTTCTTGGGAAGCCCCAAAACACCTTGGGACATTACCAATATACCCAAACTTTCTTGTGTGATCTGTGAACTGTATAAGTATCTCTCCCTTATCAGCGAGTGCCATGGTTTCTGGTTGCCTGTTACACAAAACCCAGGGCATTAGCTTCTTATACTTGAGGAACTCTGCCAAGATTCCCGATCCCAAATTCCTGTAAGGAACTCAGCCTGCCTTTGGATAGGGGATGCAGCTAAGAAGCATGGCAGGTGTTTAATGTTTTCAATATGGGAGGTGTCACCCTGGGGACGGAAAGAATGGAAAGCTAGTAAGTAGAGATATTAAGAAACAAAGAGCAATAAAAAGTGGGGAATTTGAAATAGAAAACATATCTGTTGACATGAGAATGAATGAACGCATTGCATTTGCACCAATGTCTGTCAGATGGACAGGAAGGAAAATCAAAATCTTTGTTTAAAATCCATTTTCTTGGAAGACTAGATCAATGATTTTCTAACTGGCTTCTTGAGAGAAATTTGCTTAAAAAATGTTATTCTTATTATGGTTCCAGCCCCAACTTCCACCCTTTTAAACCAGTGAGGCCTCTGTTTTATCTCTTTTATTTGTAGGACTTCCTATAAGGTTTTTATTTGAAGGAGGGAAAAAAGAAAAAAAAAAAAAAGAAATATCTGCAAAAAAAGGAATGCAAATTGTAGAATTAGACTACACACACTCCTCAGAGTTCTTCCTTGTGTTCATCAGTATGTTTGTTGAATAGATGAATGGCTTAATTTCAGGTGGAAAATTTGTCTTTTGTTGGAGATTCTAGTGTATTTGGTAAGATTTTTCCATTTCATAAGAAAATCAGATCAGATCAGTTCAGTCGCTCTGTCATGTCCGACTCTTTGCGACCCCATGAATCCCAGCACACCAGGCCTTCCTGTCCATCACCAACTCCCGGAGTTCACTCAGACTCACGTCCATTGAGTCCGTGATGCCATCCAGCCATCTCATCCTCTGTCGTCCCCTTCTCCTCCTGCCCCCAATCCCTCCCAGCATCAGAGTCTTTTCCAATGAGTCAACTCTTCCCATGAGGTGGCCAAAGTACTGGAGTTTTAGCTTTAGCATCATTCCTTCCAAAGAAATCCCAGGGCTGATCTCCTTCAGAATGGACTGGTTGGATCTCCTTGGAGTCCAAGGGACTCTCAAGAGTCTTCTCCAACACCACGGTTCAAAAGCATCAATTCTTTGGCGCTCAGCCTTCTTCACAGTCCAACTCTCACATCCATACATGACCACAGGAAAAACCATAGCCTTAACTAGACGGACCTTTGTTGGCAAAGTAAGGTCTCTGCTTTTGAATATGCTATCTAGGTTGGTCATAACTTTCCTTCCAAGGAGTAAGCATCTTTTAATTTCATGGCTGAAGTCACCATCTGTAGTGATTTTGGAGCCCAGAAAAATAAAGTCTGACACTGTTTCCACTGTTTCCCCATCTATTTCCCATGAAGTCATGGGACTGGATGCCATGATCTTCGTTTTCTGAATGTTGAGCTTTAAGCCAACTTTTTCACTCTCCACTTTCACTTTCATCAAGAGGCTTTTGAGTTCCTCTTCACTTTCTGCCATAAGGGTGGTGTCATCTGCATATCTGAGGTTATTGATATTTCTCCATGCAATCTTGATTCCAGCTTGTGTTTCTTCCAGCCCAGGGTTTCTCATGATGTACTCTGCATATAAGTTAAATAAACAGGGTGACAATATACAGCCTTGACGAACTCCTTTTCCTATTTGGAACCAGTCTGTTGTTCCATGTCCAGTTCTCACTGTTGCTTCCTGACCTGCATACAGATTTCTCAAGAGGCAGGTCAGGTGGTCTGGTATTCCCATCTCGTTCAGAATTTTCCATAGTTTATTGTGATCCACACAGTCAAAGGCTTTGGCATAGACAATAAAGCAGAAATAGATGTTTTTCTGGAACTCTCTTGCTTTTTCCATGATCCAGCGGATGTTGGCAATTTGATCTCTGGTTCCTCTGCCTTTTCTAAAACCAGCTTGAACATCAGGAATTTCATGGTTCACATACTGCTGAAACCTGGCTCGGAGAATTTTGAGCATTACTTTACTAGTGTGTGAGATGAGTGCAATTGTGCGGTAGTTTGAGCATTCTTTGGCATTGCCTTTCTTTGGGATTGGAATGAAAACTGACCTTTTCCAGTCCTGTGGCCACTGCTGAGTCTTCCAAATTTGCTGGCATATTGAGTGCAGCACTTTCACAGCATCATCTTTCAGAATTTGGAATAGCTCAACTGGAATTCCATCACCTCCACTAGCTTTGTTTGTAGTGATGCTTTCTAAGGCCCACTTGACTTCACATTCCAGGATGTCTGGCTCTATGTGAGTAATCACACCATCGTGATTAATCTACTGTTTTCTATGTGCACCATACTAGAAACTTCAATTTCTTTCCTTTGACTTCTTCATTCCCATTAGTATATAATGATAATGCAGTTTTCAATGTCATTGAATAAGAAAGTGCTGTGAATTTTAGAACCAGTTATAGAATTTTCCTAAATCTCTTAGGTTATCTAAAATTTCTTAAATTTTAGCGTGCTTACAATCTTGCATGCTAGGCTTCAGCATTATGTGAACCAAGAACTTCTAGATGTTCAAACTGGTTTTAGAAAATGAAGAGGAACCAGACATCAAATTGCCAACATTTGTTGGATCACAGACAAGCAAGGAAATTCCAGAAAAACATCTACCTCTATTTCATCCATTACACTAAAGTCTTTGACTGTGTGGATCATAACAGACTGTAGAAAGCTCTTAAAGAGATGGGGATACCAGACCATCTTACTTGACTCCTGAGAAACCACTGTGAGGGTCAAGAAGCAACAGTCAGAACCCTGTATGGAACAACTTGACTGGTTCAGGATTGAGAAAGGAGCATGACAGGGCTGTCTGCTGTCACCCTGCTTGTTTAATCTAAATGCTGAGCACATCATGAGAAATGTTGGACTGGATGAGTTACAAACTAGAATTAAGATTGGGGAGAGACACAGCAACAACCTCAGATACGCAGATGATACCACTCTAATGGCAGAAAGTGAAGAAGAACTAAAGAACCTCTTGATGAGGGTGAAGGAGGAGAGTGAAAGAGCCGGCTTAAAACGAAATATTATGAAAACTAAGAACATGGCTTCTGGCTCCATTACTTCATGGCAAATTGAAGGGGAAAAGGTAGAAGTAGTGACAGATTTCCTTTTCTTGGGCTCTAAAATCACTGCGGATGGTGACTATAGCCATGACATCAGAAGATGATTGCTTCTTGGCAGGAAAGCTATGACAAAGCTAGACAGTGTGTTGAAAAGCAGAGACATTACTCTGCCGACAAAGGTCCATGTAGTCAAGGCTACGGTCTTCCCAGTGGTCACGTATGGCTGTGAGAGCTGGACCATAGGAAGTGGGAGAACTGAAGAGTTGATGCCTTTGAACTTTGGTGCTAGAGAAGAGTCCTGAGAATCTCTTGGAAAGTGAGGAGATCAAACCAGTCAAGCTTAAGGGAAATCAACCCTGAATACTATTGGAAGGACTGATGCTGAAGCTGAAACTCCAGTATTTTGTTTCTCTGATGCAAACAGCTGACTCATTAGAACTGTCTTGGATGCTGGGAAAGACTTGAGGGCAGAAGGAGAAGAGGGCATCAGAGGATAAGATGGCTGGATGGCATCACAGGATGTTCATCCGGATGCAATGGACATGAGCTTGAGCAGACTTCAGGAGATGGTGAGGAACAGGGAGGCCTGGCATGCTGCAGTCCATGGGGCTGCAAAGAGTCAGACATGACTGGGCGACTGAACAATACAATTTTCTTAAATATTTTCCCTAATTTCTGTATTTTCCACTTTTTATTTACTTGTCAGTAAACTATGATGAGCTTACACAAATTTGACTCTACTAAATATATATACAACCTAAATTTCCTCATGAATTTTCCTTTCAGTGTTTGTAATAGTATCATTTTACAATGTGCTGTATCTGATAATTCTATAGCCCTTAGTTTTTAACACAGCAAAATTCTCAGCTGACCCTGAGCTGGCATTCTTTTTTCTGCATTCAGTGAGTCAAGTGCCTGCTCTTCAGCAGGTGCTGTGTTGGCTATATAAAAGTAGGGCAGGTGTGGTTCTTAGCCTACAAGAGCTCACAGTCTTCTGAGAGGAGGTAGGCAGATTAGTAAGCACACGGGTGTTATGTCAGCAGAGAAATCACAGTAAATGGGAGCGAGTCTTGGTTACAAGAAAGCACTTGAAATCTGAAAAGATTTAGATTTGAGACTTGACCGCTGCTCCCAATAGTGTCTTAGACAAGTTGCTTAACCTTTTGAACAGCTTTTCGTTTTCACAGCTGTAAAATGGCAATGGATCACCTCCAAAATTTTGTGAGAATGAGATGGCCATGCTTTCTAAAGTATTTTGCAATTCATGACGTTCTGTAGAAATTTTAGGGCTCTCTCCCTCTAGGTCCTGCTATGTAAAAGCAAATGAAAGTTCACGATATTTATAGGCAGGGGTCAGATGGGAAAATGTGGAATAAGAATAATATCATAGTATCCCACAAGTTCCATATAAATGAGCACTTATATACGCATCTTCTGTGTATACACATATTCATTTCCTGTGTTATTCCTTCTTTAGGGCCTATTTTAGAATAGTTACTAGATTCTGAATTAACATGGACAGTTTCTGTGAGGAAGCATAGAAAGAAAAGTTTTTCAAGAGTCATGAAATAGCTATTTGAAGGTAATTGCCACTGATTCAGCATGATTGAAATCCAAATGAAAAAACTGGTTGGAAAAAGATTGTGATGTGTTCCCTTATTCATGCTCTAGGGCCTCCTGTTAAAAAGCAAAACAGTTGTTCACCTCAGGTAGGCACATTTTATATTTTTACGAACTGCTAAGTGGATCATCTCAGCATTAAATGGAACTATATGCTATGACGAATTTCCTCAAAGTCTTAACATGACCATTATTCCATTGTAGGAGGGATCTTGGGAAAATTGGGTGTCAGATGGGTGGAAATATGATGCCACAAAATGATCCCTGGGTGAGGTGGCAGGAAACCTGTTTCTTATGTAATTATTTGACAATTTCACTGTGTTGTCTGATCTAAAAAATGATACAGGTCTACTAGCTAATCTGTAAAACTGCCTACAATACTGTGACTATATAAAAAGTTGTTGAACTTCAACTTGAATTTCACTTTTTTTTCAACTGAAGAAAGTTATGTTGAAGAATAGCATATTCAGTAATACTCAGATAATGTTAGCCTAAACACATCTATAGATCACAGAGTCAGAGGGAAATTAAGACTTTATCTAGTCTATTAGGTCTTCAGTTCAGTTCAGTTCAGTCGCTCAGTCATGTCCGACTCTTTGCAACCCCATGAATCACAGCACGCCAGGCCTCCCTGTCCATCACCAACTCCCAGAGTTCACCCAGACTCATGTCCATCGAGTCAGTGATGCCATCCAGCCATCTCATCCTTTGTCGACCCCTTCTCCTCCTGCCCCCAATCCCTCCCAGCATCAGAGTCTTTTCCAATGAGTCAACTCTTCTCATGAGGTGGCCAAAGTACTGGAGTTTCAGCTTTAGCATCATTCCTTCCAAAGATATCCCAGGGCTGATCTTCTTCAGAATGGACTGGTTGGATCTCCTTGCAGTCCAAGGGACTCTCAAGAGTCTTCTCCAACACCACAGTTCAAAAGCTTCAATTCTTCGGTGCTCAGCCTTCTTCACGGTCCAACTCTCACATCCATACATGACCACTGGAAAAACCATAGCCTTGACTAGACGGACCTTTGTTGGCAAAGTAATGTCTCTGCTTTTGAATATGCTATCTAGGTTGGTCATAACTTTTCTTCCAAGGAGTAAAGCGTCTTTTAATTTCATGGCTGCAGTCACCATCTGCAGTGATTTTGGAGCCCCCCAAAAATAAAGTCTGACACTATTTCCACTGTTTCCCCATTTACTTCCCATGAAGTGATGGGATCAGATGCCATGATTTTTGTTTTAGCTGGAGGTTTCAGGAGGTACTTTAGAAGTGGGGAGGAGTGTTTTTGTTTGCCACAGTAATAGGGACACCCCTAGAATTTTGGGGGACAGTGATGCTAAAGTCTTACAATGTTGGGAATTGTCCTACATGATGAAGAATTGTCTTTTACAGAATACCAATACCAATTCAGAAAAAAAGAGTAAAGCAAACTCTCATTTTATAAATGTTGTTGTTGTTTAGCCTCTCAGTAATGTCTACCTCTTTGCAACCCCATGGACTGCAGCACACCAGTCTTCCCTGTCCTTCAACGTCTCCCAGAGCTTGCTCAAACTCATGTCCATTGCGTCAGTGATGCCATCCAACCATCTCATCCTCTGTCGTCTCCTTCTCCTCCTGCCTTTAATCTTTCCCAGCATCAGGGTCTTTTCCAGTGAGTCAGCTCTTCACATCAGGTAGCCAAAGTATTAGAGCTTCAGCTTCAGCATAAGTCCTTCCAATTAATATTCAGGATTGATTTCCTCTAGGATGGACTGATTGGATCTCCTTGCAGTCCAAGGGACTCTCAAGAGTCTTCTCCAACACCATAGTTCAAAAGCATCAATTCTTTGGTTCTCAGCTTTCTTTATGGTCCAACTCTCACATCTATATATGACTACTGGAAAAAACCATAGCTCTGACTATATGGACATTTGTCGGCAAAGTAAGGTCTCTGCTTTTTAATATGCTATCTAGGTTTGTCATAGTTTTTCTTCCAAGGAGTCTTTTAATTTCATGGCTGCAGTCACCATCTGCAGCGATTTTGGAGCCCAAGAAAGTAAAGTCTGTCACTGTTTCCATTTATTCCCCATATATTTGCCGTAAAGTGATGGGACCAGATGCGATGATCTTCGTTTGCTGAATGTTGAGTTTTAAACCAGCTTTTTCACTCTCCTCTTTCTCTTTCATCAAGAGGCTCTTTAGTTCTTTGCTTTCTGCCGTAATGGTGGTGTCATCTACATATCTGAGGTTACTGATATTTCTCCTGGAAATCTTGATTCCAGCTTGTGCTTCATCCAACCTGGCATTTCACATGATATACTCTGCATATAAGTTAAATAAGCAGGGTGACAATATATAGCCTTGATATATACAGCCAGTCTGTTGTTTCATGTCTGATTCTAACTTGCTTCTTGACCTGCATACAGGTTTCTCAGGAGGCAGGTCAGGTGGTCTGGTATTCCCATCTCTTTAAGAATTTTCCAGTTTTTTGTGATCCACACAGTCAAGGCTTTAACATAGTCAATGAAGCAGAAGTAGATGTTTTTCTGGAATTTTCTTGCTGCTTCTATGATCCAACGTATGTTGGCAATTTGATCTCTGGTTCCTCTGCCTTTTCTAAATCCAGATTGAACATCTGGAAGTTCTCAGTTCACGTACTATTGAAGCCTTGCTTGGATAATTTTGAGCATTACTGTTATCGTATGAAAAAAGTGTAGTGGTGTGGTAATTTGAACATTATTTGGCTTGGCTTTTATTTGGGATTGGATTGAAAACTGACCTTTTCCAGTCCAGGGGCCATTGCTGAGTTTTCCAAATTTGCTGGCATGTTGAGTGCAGTACTTTCACAGCGTCATCTTTTAGGATTTGAAATAGCTCAGCTGGAATTCCACCACCTCCACTAGCTTTGTTCGTAGTGATGCTTCCTAAGGCCCACTTGACTTCACACTCCAGGATGTCTGATTCTAGGTAAGTCATCACACCATCGTGATTATCTGGGTTATGAAGATCCTTTTTGTTTTGTTCTTTTGTGCATTCTTGCCACCTCTTCGTAATATCTTCTGCTTCTATTAGGTCCATACTGTTTCTGTCCTTATTGTGCTCATCTTTGCATGAAATATGAGACGTGAGATATAATGATTGTGAACATTGAGTAAATTTGTGACTGACCCAGGTTTCCTCTGACAACCATGTTATCCAACTCCATTTCTTTATTTTCTTAAAGCCCCTGTTGTCAGCATAGATTTGCTTTCCACCTACTTTGGGAAACTCCACCACCAAACTTTTTGGACAAAAGTTGTCTAAAATGTAATGTGATTTATCAGCTTTTTGTTCTGATTATATTATTGAATATTTTCTTCCAAAGCATAAATCTCCCTGTAGTCATGGATTAACCAATATTACATTCTGAAAGAACAAAGATAAGATGATATGCTCTGTTCACAATTGAATTATCAGTGCCTCATGCAAGTTCTGGCTTTCATAATATCTTGAATGTTTGGAACCTTAGCTGGGAAATCCAGAATGGATTTGGAGTTAAAGGACCATAATTAAGAGCTTGTCCCAGCTAAATTACTAGTCTTATGAATTTGTAGAGTCACTTGACCTCTCTATAACTCAGTGTATTTTTTTTCTGGACAACAGAAATGTTAATTTCTACCCTGACTTTGTCTATCTGAGAACTGAGTTTGAGGATTGGTAAGAATGAATGCTTAGTCATATTGGTTATATTCAAGTTAAGCTTTTCTGCAGTAAAGTTGAAGAATGTTGCTTCTAGCAAACAGTTGCTTGATGGTGATTTAGTTGCTAAGTCATGTCTGACTCTTGCAACCCCATGGACTGTATAGCCTGTCAGGCTCCTCTGTCCATGGAATTCTCCAGGCAAGAATACTGGAGTGGGTTGCCATTTCCTTCTCTTAGGTAGTATCTAATTTACAGGTCTCTAATTATACCATGGAAGACATACTTGGGGAGGGGTAATACCCAGTAATATCCTGCCAAATCGTCAAAAGCTCTCAGGGCTTTCTTGCCCTGGTATATGAAACTGTAAGCCAAATTTCTTTATACATTTATGTATACTATCTGTGATATAGTTTGAGGCACTCTTTTTGCAATACATCCATATTATAAAAGCCCTGTGTTATATAATGTTTAGTTATCACAGAAGAGCCACATTACCACTACTGTGTAATAATGACTAATCCATGACATGGTAGTTATGTGCCTGCAACCCAGGAGATTCTGAGCATAGCAGAGCATTCTGAGCATGGCCTAAGTCATATCTCAGATAATTTTTGTGAGAATTGAGATAATCACATGCATGTGCCTGATTCGGAGATGCTCAGTTTGTCATGATTCTTCCTAGTGTTTACTCTAGGTTTCTAATGTTTAATTCCTGCAGAATATTTGTATATTATGAAAAATATGGACTTATTTCTGATAAATTGTTATCAGCTTCGTTCCTGTATCTAGCACTAACCTAAAGTGATAAATACCTATATATACAAATACATATATGATAATTATATACAACTATATACTTTGGTGTGGAGGTTTTAAAAGAAAATTATATCCATGCACATCATACATTTTTTAGAGGATTTATAAGAACCCACCCCTGATTGGGCAGTGTTGTTGGTTGGATTGTGATCCCACAAACTTTATATTTTGAAGTCCTAATCCTCAGTTCCTCAAAATTTTACCTCATAGGGAGAACAGAGATTTTACAGAGGTAATTAAATTAAAGGGAAATCATTCGAGTAGGCCCTAATCCAATTTAACTGGTGTCCTTATAAATAGGAGAAATATGGACACAGAGACATGCATAGAGGGAAAATGATATGAAGAGCCATAGGGTGAAGCTGGCATGTACAAACCAAGACGAGAGGTCTGCAACGGGCTCTTCCCTCAGTCCTCTGAAGGAATTAGCCCTGCCGACACCTCGGTTTTGGACTTCTAGCCTCAGGAACTATGAGACAGTACATTTCATCTGTTAAGTCATTCAGTCTGTGGAACTTTGTTACTTCAGCACTGTCACGCTAGTATGCAGAGAGGGTAGGAATTTATCTTCACTGGGCCCCTCTCTGCTGTGGCTTTCATGTAATTTAAGCTTTGCTCTTAGTAATATGGCAGAACAGTTGATATATGCTGTAATACATCTGAAAGGATAAATCACTTTGGAAAACTGAAGTCAGTATAGCTAGACATCCAAAAAGAAAAGAACAGTTGAATTGCTTTTTTAAGGAAATCACATCTTTCTTTGTGTTATACTTGTTTTTGAACATGTTTCTTGAGACAATGGAAAATGACATTATTATAATGCATGGAGCAGAGACTCTTGATTCTCACAATTGCTTTCCAATATTTATAATTTATGTAAAAGTGTGGTAGCAAAGATAGTGGTGTATAGGCCTGCCTCTTGAATTCAAAAACTTTAACTTACTCCAAAATTGCCAATTACCTGAAAAGACGGCTTTAAAACCAAGAGTTTTGAAATGCTTGCAAAGCCTGAAGAAATTCAGAAATCTAAAAAGGAAACAACCAGTGGCCTATATAACTGACACTGTATTAATGGAAACCAACAAACCTGAATTGCAGATTCTGCTGAGAAGTGAGCAGTTCTTCCAGCAAGGAGCCCCAGGGTGTGTACTTTCTGCCAAATGGATGCAGAAACAGTAAAGAAGAAGTGGGTGGATCAACCTCTGTTTCTGCTGAAGTTCTAGAAAAATGTTTTAGAATTGGTAGGTAGTCTATATTACCATGCCAAAGTCATAGAAAACCTTGAGAATGAAATAAATTTCAAACACAATCTGCAAAAAGGAGATATTAAAAAAATACTTACCTTTCCTAGCTTTAATAAGTGTAGACATAGTTTTATTTCTTTAGTCAAACCTGTCGTGTGACTCTACTCTAAAAAATGTCAGGCAGTCTTCTTTAGAGCTAAATTTAAGTAAGTTTTATTATTTCTTAACAGGGTTATGCAGGTCACGAAGCAACAGTTAGAACTGGACATGGAAAAACAGACTGGTTCCAAATAGGAAAGGGAGTACGTCAAGGCTGTATACTGTCACCCTGCTTATTTAACTTATATGCAGAGTACATCATGAGAAATGCCTGGCTGGGTGAAGCACAAGCTGGAATCAAGATTGCCAGGAGAAATATCAATAACCTCAGATATGCAGATGACACCACCCTTATGGCAGAAAGTGAAGAGGAACTAAAAAGCCTCTTGATGAAAGTGAAAGAGGAGAGTGAAAAAGTTGGCTTAAAGCTCAACATTCAGAAAACGAAGATCATGGCATCCGGTCCCATCACTTCATGGGGAATAGATGGGGAAACAGTGGAAATAGTGTCAGACTTTATTTTTGGGGGCTCCAAAATCACTGCAGATGGTGACTGCAGCCATGAAATTAAAAGACGCTTAAACCTTGGAAGGAAAGTTATGACCAACCTAGATAGCATATTCAAAAGCAGAGACATTACTTTGCCAACAAAGGTCCGTCTAGTCAAGGCTATGGTTTTTCCTGTGGTCATGTATGGATGTGAGAGTTGGACTGTGAAGAAAGCTGAGTGCCGAAGAATTGATGCTTTTGAACTGTGGTGTTGGAGAAGACTCTTGAGAGTGCCTTGGACTGCAAGGAGATCCAACCAGTCCATTCTGAAGGAGATCAGCCCTGGGATTTCTTTGGAAGGAATGATGCTAAAGCTGAAACTCCAGTACTTTGGCCACCTCATGTGAAGAGTTGACTCACTGGAAAAGACTCTGATGCTGGGAGGGATTGGAGGTAGGAGGAGAAAGCGATGACAGAGGATGAGATGGCTGGGTGGCATCACTGACTCGATGGACGTGAGTCTGAGTGAACTCCGGGAGTTGGTGATGGACAGGGAGGCCTGGCGTGCTGCGATTCATGGGGTCGCAAAAGTCGGACACGACTGAGTGACTGAACTGAACTGAACTGAAGAGGTTTATAGCATGGCTTCACAGGTGACTTCTCTCAAAAATTTAGAGAAGAGCCAATGCCTATCCTTCTAAAACTCTTTCAAAAAATTGCAGAGCAAGGAACACTTCCAAACTCATTCTATGAGGCCACCATCACTCTGATACCAAAACCAGGTAAAGACAACACACAAGAAATAAAATTACAGGCCACTATTGATGAACATAGATGAAAAAATCCTCAACAAAATTCTAGTAAACAGAATCCAACAGCATATTAAAACCTCATACACCATGACCAAGTTGGGTTTATCCCAGGGATGCAAGGACTCTTCAATATATGTAAATCATTCAGTGTGATACACCATATTAACAGATTGAATGATAAAAACCATCTGATTATCTCAATAGATGCATAAAAAGCCTGTGACAAAATTCAGCACCAATTTATGATGAAAACTCTTCAAAAAGTAGGCATAGAAGGAACTTAGCTTAGCAAAGGCCATTATGATAAGCCCACAGCAGGCATTATTGTCAATGGTGAAAAACTGAAAGCATTTCCTCTAAGATCAGGAACAAGACAAGGGTGTTCATTTTCACCACTGTTATTCAACAGTTTTGCAAATCCTAAGTATGGCAATCAGAGAAGAAAAATAAATAAAAGGAATCCAGAATGGAAAAGAAGAAGTAAATTTTTCACTGTTTGCAGATGACATGATACTATATATAGAAAACCCTTAAGATACTATCAGAAAATGATTAGAGCTAATCAGTAAATTTAAAAAAGTTACAGGATACAAAATCAATACACAGAAATCACTTGTATTCCTGTATAATAACAATGGAAAATCAGAAAGATAAATTAAGGAATCAATCCCATTCAGCATTGCAACAAAAGCAATAAAATATCTAGGAATAAACCTACCTAAGGAGACAAAAGAGCTGTATACAGAAAATTATACGACACTGATGAAAAAATCAAAGATGACATAAACAAATGGAGAGATATTCCATGTTCCTGGGTTGGAAGAATAAATATTGTGAAAATGACTATACTACCAAGTGCAATCTACATATTCAATGTGATCCCTATCAAATTACCAATGGCATTTTTCACAGAACTAGAACAAAAAATTTCACAATTCATATGGGAACACGAAAGACCCTTAATAGCCAAAGGAGTCTTGAGAAAGAAGAATGAAGATGTAGAAATCAACCTTCCTGACTTCAGACTATACTACAAAGCTATAGTCATCAAGGCAGTGTGGTACTGACTGGCATGAAAGCAGAAATATATATCAATGGAGCAAGTTAGAGAGCCCAGAGATAAACCCATGCATCTATGGGTACCTTATTTTTGACAAAGAAGGGAAGAATATACAAATTATCAAAGATAGTCTCTTCAGTAAGTGGTGCTAGGAAAACTGAACCACTATGTGTAAAAGAATGAAATTAGAATACCTCCTAACACCATACACAAAGATAAACTCAAAATGGATTAAATGTAAGACAAAAAACTATAAAACTCTTAGAGGAAAACATAGGGAGGACATTCTGTGGTATAAATCACAGCAAGATCCTCTATGACCCACCTCCTAAAGTAATGGAAATAAAAACAAAAATAAGTGGGACCTAATTAAACTTAAAAATTTTGCACACCAAAGGAGACTATAAACAAGGTCAAAAGACAACTCTCAGAATGGGAGAAAATAATAGTGAATTAAGCAACTGACAAAAGATTAATTTCCAAAATATGCAAGCAACTCATACAACTCAATGTCAGAAAAACAAACAGCCCAGTCAAAAAGTGGGAAAAAAAACCTAAACAGATATGTATCCAAAGAAGACATACAGATGGATAATAAGCACATGAAAAGATGCTCAGCATCGCTCATTATTTAGAGAAATGCAAATCGAAGCTACAATGAGATACCACCTCACACCAGTCAGAATGGCCATCATCAAAAAGTCTACAAACAATAAATGCTGGAGAGGTTGTGAAGAAAACGGAAGCCTCTTGCACTGTTGGTGGTAATGTAAATTTATACAGCTACTATGGAAGACAGTATGGAGATTCCTTAAAAAACTAGGAATAAAACCACCATATGACCCAGCAATCCCACTCCTAGGCATATACCTTGAGGAAAGCAAAATTGAAAAAGACACAGGTACCCCAATATTCATTTCAGCACTATTTACAATAGCTAGAACATGGAGCAACCTAGATATCCATCAACAGATGAATGGATAAAGAAGCTGTGGTACATATACACAATGGAACATTACTCGGCCATGAAAAGGAATACATTTGAGTCAGTTCTAATGAGGTGGATGAATCTAGAACCTATTATACAGAGTGAAGTAAGTTAGGAAGAGAAAGATAAATATTGTATGCCAGTGCATATATATGTAATCTAGAAAGATGGTACTGATGAATTTATTTGCAGGTCAGCAATGGAGAAACAGACATAGAGAATAGACTTATGGACATGGGTTGGGGCAGGGAGGTAGGAGAGGGTGAGATGTATGGAGAGAGTAACATGGAAACTTACATTACCATATCTAATACAGATAGTCAATTGTAATTTGCTGTATGAACTCAAACATGGGCTCTGTAACAACCTAGGGGTGGCATGGGGGGGGAGATGGGAGGGAGGTTCACGAGGGAGGGGACATATGTATACCTATGGCTGATTCATGTTGATATTTGGCAGAAAACAACAAAATTCTGAAAAGCAATTATCCTTCAATTAAAAAATAAATTAACTTTAAAACGATTAAAAAAAAAGGTTTATAGCTTTTATGTTTCCCTTGCCTACTTTTTTTTCTATTAACAATGTATCTTTTTACTGCAAACAGTCCTGAGTGTTTATTTTTTATATTAATACTTTCATTTGTTTGTTTCTGATTTTGGGGGAGAGTGGCTCTTTAGCTTGAATTGACCAGAATTCAACTTTATTCCCAAACATTGAAATATTTGTTTAATCCCTGTGTTAGCACTGGGATACACAAAAACGTGACATAGTCCTTTGTCTTAAGGAACTCAGTCTTTAGAGATACTTAGTTACTACCTAAGTAGTCTTGACTAGGTTACTTTCTGAGTTTTTTTCAGGTATTTATAACCTGACAGGTTTGCTTTGGGAATTATAATATAAGATGTGTATCATGCTAGGTATAGTGCTCAGTACAAAGGATACATATGTATAAATAAATAGGATAAATAACAATAAATATTGTTATTCTTCTTCCATCTGTGGTTGATTACATGGCATATTATACATATACATATCTATCTATAATGGAAAGTGCTTTAAGGTTCAGTTCAATTCAGTCGTGTCCAACTCTTTGAGACCCCGTGGACTGCAGTATGCCAGGCCTCCCTGTCCATCACCAACTCCCGGGGTTTACCCAAACTCATGTCCATTGAATCGGTGATGCCATCCAATCATCTCATCTCCTGTAGTCCCCTTCTCCGCCTGCCCTCAGTCTTTCCCAGCATCAGGGTCTTTACAAATGAGTCAGCTCTTCGCATCAGGTGGCCCAAGTATTTCAGCTTCAGCTTCAACATCAGTCCTTCTGTAGTATTAGAGATGGATGATGATTCCTGATTTACTTTTCCAGATATCTTTTGGCCCAGTGGTTGGTAGAGAGTCTGAATTGGAGAAGGAGTCTTAATTGAATGGCTGGGTGGAAAATACATCCTGAATAGTAAAATAGAGAGAGAAGTATTGATTATATAGCAGTGAAAAATGAGTGGTAGAACAGGAGTTCAGGGGATTGTAGTTTAGAAATATAGTACAGTTTTAAATTGTAGAGGTTTTTTTGCTCCCTCATAAAGCTGGACTGTTGAACATATAATAACATTTTTTTTTCTGGGATGGTATTATGACTGTCCATGTGAAATAATATTTGAATCAAAGAGGCATATTCAATTGCTTGAAAAGTTTCAGCCCATTGTGAGTTACTACCTAACACTAGATCATGGTAAAATGATTGTTTATAGTGATGCCCTTACTTAACGCATAGGGGAATGATTAAATTGGGATCAATATGTTCTGCTTAGTAAAACTAGGACATTTATACAATGTTGAAGGCTTATTTCAATAAAAAGTGTTAAGTATTCTCAGCATTTTCCTATGACAGGCTGGACTGAGAATTTTTTTGAGTATGAGGTGTTTCTTGAAATGCATTCATTTTCTGAGATCACTAATGTAAAAATTTGCCATTAAGTATATTGGAAGCATATATGACTTAAAACAATAATGCCCTTCAAATGGGTGTAATTTACTCATAAGGCATTTATATATTGAAGTCTGGTTGCCAGGGGTTAAAGTACATGTTAACTGAGGAACATGACAGAATTCATTAATGAAACATGAGGATTTTTATATTTATATTTTATATATGCTTTTATATTCTTTATATATGCTTTTTCCTAATTTTTAATCTATACTAAAGTTCCTAAATCTCATCTGTCATTGGTTGAAATGTTAATTTTTATTTTCACTAATAGTTTGGTTTTATTTAATCAATTTTCCTTCTTGGTAGTAGATGAGATAATTCTTTTGGATATTATGTTTAAATGGATGTAGTCATTTACGATATTAGACAATGGAGAGATAATATGCTGAATGCTCTGTTGGAATTATATATAGTAGAAAAATTTTAGCAATTATTTTAGCAACCTATTCAGAGACTTTGAATAAATAACTCTAGAAATCAGAGAAAATACAAGTCTTTTGGTTTAAAAGCAAGAGGAAGTGATGATGTCTTAAGAAAGTCAACGAAAATAGGTCTTTTATCTTCACTATGCTTTCATTTGTTATTTTATTTTGCAAAACAAACAGACTCATTAACTGCTAGTGTTTTGTGAAATATTTCATATTACCATGCTGATAAGAAATTGTACTTTTTTTTTTTTTGAAAAGCAATAGGACAGTATATAGAAATGTAGAACAAAGGTGAAAAATGAAACATAACTTTTATTACTTCCAGTATTCTTAATGGTCTGTTTTTTTTTTTTTCCAATGATATATTTGTGAGCCTGTTTTTCCTATTCCCTAGTATATACTTTTTCCATATGTAGCTTTTCACTTCACTTAGTCAACTAAGTTAAACTAATACTTTCTACCTTTAGTAGCAACAAGTAAAGTTTTTCTTGGGTGCAGAACACGGAGCCAACGATGTAGTTACTTATTTTTCTATGACTTGTTCACATCAGTTTACCAGAATGACTGAACTCTTAAGGAATCCAGCTTCCAGTCAGATTGTTTCTGGTCTGGCTGACAAATGATGGGGAAGGTGGGATGCTCCTTAGTGCCTAGAGCTGAGGGGTAGGATCAACATGGAACATGAGCGTGTGTACTTTTTCCTAAAATAACTTTCTAATAATTAGTATTTTTTCCTTTATGCTTTGTATTTAATGCAGTCAGTGTTAAATTGTTAACATGACTGTAATCCTAATTGTTAGGAATTTATTTCTGTTATAAATAATGATAGGGTGGATCTCTCTGTACAGTTCAGTTTTTCTGCAAATTTTAATTATTTGTCAAGGATTTGGAGGATAAATTTTGCAAAAATCTATTACTATTTTAGATTGTGGTAGATTTTACTATCAGTAGAGGTGTAGCAATATAGAATTAGGGATATAAAAATATAAGATGCCTTAAGTTGTATACAAACTTCATCCTTTCCAGTATATGGACCTTATCATTTTCATTTTTGTTTTTCTAACAGAATACTTCCATGAATATTTGATCTAATATACTCTATTCTCTTTGAGGTATTTCTCATGAGAACTCATCCAGTTTCCTAGCTTAACCAATTTTTTTTTCCCCTAAAGCTGTAATTTTGGCATGACATAAAGTATCCAGATGATTATAATAGAGATGTTATAATGTAGATAGTATCTGTCTCTGGCTCCCTAAGGATCCTGCTTCTGGACTAAGACAGACATGAGTTGAAACAATTCAGCTACTAGACAAGGCGCTTATCTCTTTGGGTGGCAGTCTTCATTTTCTTCATCTATAACATAGAGATGATGATTGGTGAAAGGAAGAAAGGAAGAAAGAAAGGGAAGAAGAAAGGAAGCTTGCTCCCACAGGCAGTCACCACATGAAGTTCCTTGAAATTTTATGGTGGTTCTAAAATTCTCATGTTGTTCTAAATGGGAGATGAAATCTCTGAGTCATGACTGTGCAATTTATATGTTACATGTAACTCAAATATTTTTATTTCAAATTATTTTCTATAAGTTATAGTTCTTTATTTTTCACTTTTTTCCCCTGTAGTATTACAGCTTCTATACATGCCTCCTCTCTGTATAAATAAATAGCAAATTTCTAAGCTGTTGGGATAGGAGAACAATGGGAACATGATTCATTTTGACCAGGTCAGAAATGAAAATGTGTTTGGAGTTATAACCCTTTACTCTTTTCTCTTATTATAAACAGTTATTGAACACTTACTGTGCACCGGGTCATATGGAAATCACAGGATATGGTTTTTCTCAAAAGGCATACTTTTCACAAATAAGGGTTTATGTAGTCTTGTTTCTTTAGTGATGCCCTTTGTTTTAGGACAGACGTCTACTAAGGTAGGGGAGATTTAGGACAAGAGAATGAAGGTTTAAGCAAAGAGTAATCTTTCAAGTCAGGGAAAGACCTGGTGCATTGTTAGACAAGAATTAGTATGCTTTATAGCTGACTCACTGGAAACTCATTTTGGTAAGCTAGTCATAGTTTTTGAAGTTGAAAGTCTATTTTAGCTACTGATCTTAAGTATAGGTTTTTGACTGCAGAACTAGGGGCATTTTAATCATCACTCATAAAGGCAGGCAAGAAAGGAAATTATATACTAGCCTAGTTAGGCTTCAGTAGTACAGGAACTGAGAACTTCCCAGATGTACAAACTGAATTTAGAAAAGGCAAAGGAACCAGAGATAAATTGCTGACATATGCTGCTTCATAGAAAAAGCAAGAAAATTAAAAAAAAAAAAAAATCTACTTCTGCTTCATTAACTATGATAAGGCCTTTGATTGTGTGGATCACAACAAACTGGAAAATTCTTAAAGAGATGGAAATACCAGAATGCCTTACCTACCTCCTGAGAAACCTGTATGCAGGACAAGAAGCAACAATTAGAACCGGTCATGGAACAACGGACTAGTTCAAAATTGGGAAAGGATATTGTCAAGGCTGTATATTGTCACCCTGCTTATTTAATTTATGTGCAGAGTACATCATGCCAAATGTCTGTCTAGATGTATCACAAGCTGAAATCAAGATTGCTGAGAGAACTTCAGCGACCTCAGGTATGTAGATGATACCAGTTTAATGGCAGAAAGTGAAGAGGAACTAAAGAGACTCTTCATGAAGGTGAAAGAGGAGAGTGAAAAAGCTGGCTTAAAACTCAACATTCAAAAAACTAAGATCATGGCATCTGGTCCTATCACTTCACGGGAAATAGATGGGGAAAATGTGGAAACAGTGTCAGATTTCATTTTCCTGGGCTCAGAAATCACTGTGGATAGTGACTGCAGGCATGAAATTAAAAGATGCTTGCTCCTTGGAAGAATAGCTATGTCAAACCTATCATCCGTATCATCAAAACTATGGTTTTTCCAGTAGTCATGTATGGATGTGGAGTTGAACCATAAAGAAGGCTGAGTGTCAAAGAACTGACACTTTGGAACTGTGGTGTTGGAGAAGACTCTTGAGAGGCCTTTGGACAGCAAGGAGATTGAACCAGTCAATCCGAAAGGAAATCAACCCTGAATATTCATTGGAAGGACTGATGCTGAAGCTGAAGCTCCAGTATTTTGGCTACCTGATGTGAAGAGCCGACTCACTGGAAAAACCCTGATGTTGGGAAAAATTGAGGGCAAGAGGAGAAGGGGGCAACAGAGGATGAGATGTTTAGATGGCATCACTGACTCAATGGACATGAGTTTGAGCAAACTCAAGGAGATAGTGATGGACAAAGAAGCTTGGCATGCTGCAGTCCATGCAGAATCGAACATGACTTAGCAACTGAACAATGACAACAAGCAGAGGCGTTTATGCAGGCAGCTTGGACAGAGCAGTGGGGAAGAAGATTTGAAGTAAGTCCTGGGCAAGACAGATCACTGAACTGTGTCTCAGCTAGATATAGGCAGTGAAGTTAGATGCCCTTCCAATGTGTTTGAAAAATAATTATAAAATATATTTAACTTTTCAATTGTTTGTATTTCTGTTTCTATATTAGCTGCACTTTTTACATATACTTCAAAATTCTGCACAGACAGGATCCCTAGTAACTCTTTACTGCTGGAAGGTGACTCCTTCCTCTGTTCTTGTCCTTACACAGGTTTCTAGAGAGCATTGTCCACAAGTATTTACTATTGTGTATAAATGGATATCTTCCTAAGACATTCTGGACTATTTAAGAGCAAGGACTATCTGTGTATGTGTTGAATAAATGCAGGTCCTTAAATTTAAATGAAACCACCTTTCATCTCAGAGTAGATTAACTAGATCAATTGAAATACAATCAAATTCATCTTCCTTAAGTGTTTCAAGAAGAGCTTTTAAGAGGATGCAAGGTGACAACTAGTTATAATATTTGAGAAATGTAAATAATTGAATTTGAAGTAAAATAAGGTGAGAAAAGGTGTGTTGAAAGCAGTGGTCTTTCTTCTTTAGGGAACAACCAAAGAAATTCCACAAAATCGTAATGAATCTATGATTCTTGTTTTGAAAACTGTCATATTATTACATTCAGAATTGCTTAAGTAGGTTCTGAAACAAACAAAGACAAAGATATTCTGAAACAAAGGAAGAAAAATGCCTCAGCTATGATGACCCAACATACACTTCTTGTAAGAAAAGCAGGTCATAAAACATGGACACTTAGAAAATTTCTGTTAGGGAGGTTATATGCTGGTGAGCCCAAGTTAGGAATGTGTGTTCCTGCTCTTCTGACAGGGAAGAGATCATGATGTGTGTGTGATTGTGTGTGTGTGTGTGTGTGTGTGTCATTGTGTGTGTGAGATTGTGTGTGTGACTGTGTGACTGTGAGATTGGGTGTGTGATTGTGTGTGTGACTATGTGTGATTGTGTGTGTGAGATTGTGTATGATTGTGACTGTGTGAGATTGTGTGATTGTGTGTGTGATTGTGTGTGACTGTGTGATTGTGTGTGATTTTGTGTGTTTGTGACTGTGTGTGTGGTTGTGTGTGTGACTGTGTGTGAGATTGTGTATGTGGTTGTGTGGTTGTGTGTGTGTGACTGTGACTGTATGTGTGATTGTGTGTGTGTGACTGTGTGGTTGTGTGTGATTGTGTGTGTGAGATTGTGTGTGTGTGAGAGAGAGACAGGGTGATTACGGAAAGGTAGAGTGAGAAAGGAGAAGGGAAGAAAGCAAGATGACGACAAAGGGACACATTTGTGCTTACGTCAGTGGTTGGTATTTTGTTTCAGAGAAAGCCATCAGAATTGGCCCTAAAAGGAACTTGGCCTGTTTCTTTTCTGCGTGTAAGCTGGTGTTTAGTTGCTCAGTCCCAGCCAGGAAACCAAGCACGCAGATGTGTGAACAGGGGCGAGGAGAAGCGGCGGGAGGCCCGCAGGGCGGCCTGACCTGTGCTGGCGAAGCTGGTCCTGCTTTCAGGAGCCGTGACTTCCGGCTGCTGTGGGAGGAGCCGGTCAGGGCTCCAGAGCCCTCGAATACTGAAGGGCTTCAACAACCAACAAATGCAGCTCAGGGCGGTTTTCGATAGTAGTGGGTATTCAACTCTTTGTATTAAATTAGATCTTATCTAATATGTTATATTTTACTAAATTTAAACTAATATTTTTCCTTAATTGACATGTGGTCGTTTTCATTTATATGCTAGAAGGTACATGTTCAAAATATGGTTGCTTCCAAAGTCTTATCACGTTACTATTGGTGTCTAGGACGTTTTCCTATAAGTAGAAGGCTTGCACAATTGGTTGATTAGACATATTTCCCCAAAAAGGAATTTATATGTTGGGAGGAAGGTTTTACATGAATCAATTACTGTTAATTTGGGAAAGCCTTGTGAAGTTCTTTCAGCTTAGTTTAGTTCAGTTGCTCAGTCGTGTCCGACTCTTTGCAACCCCATGAATCCCAGCAGGCCTCCCTGTCCATCACCAACTCCCAGAGTTCACTCAGACTCACGTCCATCGAGTCAGTGATGCCATCCAGCCATCTCATCCTCTGTCGTCCCCTTTTCTTCCTGCCCCCAATCCCTCCCAGCATCAGAGTCTTTTTCCAATAAGTCAACTCTTCGCATGAGGTGGCCAAAGTACTGGAGTTTCAGCTTTAGCATCATTCCTTCCAAAGAAATCCCAGGGCTGATCTCCTTCACAATGGACTGGTTGGATCTTCCTACAGTCCAAGGGACTCTCAAGAGTCTTTTCCAACACCACAGTTCAAAAGCATCAATTCTTTGGTGTTCAGCGTTCTTCACAGTTCAACTCTCACAGCCGTACATGACCACTGGAAAAACCATAGCCTTGACTAGACGGACCTTTGTTGGCAAAGTAATGTCTCTGCTTTTGAATATGCTATTTAGGTTGGTCATAACTTTCCTTCCAAGGAGTGAACGTCTTTTAATTTCATGGCTGCAGTCACCATCTGCAGTGATTTTGGAGCCCAGAAAAATAAAGTCTGACACTGTTTCCACTGTTTCCCCATCTATTCCCCATGAAGTGATGGGACCAGATGCCATAATCTTCGTTTTGTGAATGTTGAGCTCTAAGCCAACTTTTTCACTCTCCACTTTCACTTTCCTCAAGAGGCTTTTGAGTTCCTCTTCACTTTCTGCCATAAGGGTGGTGTCATCTGCATATCTGAGGTTATTGATATTTCTTCTGGCAATCTTGATTCCAGCTTGTGCTTCTTCCAGTCCAGGGGTTCTCTTGATGTACTCTGCATATAAGTTAAATAAACAGGGTGGCAATATACAGCCTTGACACACTCCTTTTCCTATTTGGAACCAGTCTGCTGTCCCATGTCCAGTTCTAACTGTTGCTTCCTGACCTGCATACAGATTTCTCAAGAGGCAGGTCAGGTGTTCTGGTATTCCCATCTCTTTCAGAATTTTCCACAGTTGATTGTGATCCACATAGTCAAAGGCTTTGGCATAGTCAATAGAGCTGAAATAGATGTTGTTCTGGAACTCTCTTGCTTTTTTGATGATCCAGCGGATGTTGGCAATTTGATTTCTGGTTCCTCTGCCTTTTCTAAAACCAGCTTGAACATCTGGAAGTTCATGGTTCATGTATTGCTGAAGCCTGGTTTAGAGAATTGTGAGCATTACTTTACTAGCGTGTGAGATGAGTGCAGTTGTGGGGTAGTTTGAGCATTCTTTGGCATTGCCTTTCTTTGGGATTGGAATGAAAACTGACCTTTTCCAGTCCTGTATTTTAAAAGAAGATTGAGCCTAATTAATTAATCACAAATAGTCTGACTGTTAAGGAGGAAAACAAATTATGCTTCAAGGCTTTTTCATCTTTTAAGCTTTTTTGTTTTTGTTATTCTACACAAAAATGTTTATTGAATAAAAGAAGATTTTGGTAAAATAGCATTTGTCTTATAATCAGAAGACCTAGGTTCCTGTCTTAGGATTTTTAGCTATATAACATTGGACTCAGGAGCTTTTTGAGCTAGAGTAGTTGACATCTAGTCTTTTCAGCTCTAAAATACTAGTTCTATTAGAGTAACCATAAAAAAATCTTTGGAGAATATTAAATTTATATTAAATATCATTGGCAGAAATTTTTGTACAGGATGTTTCTGAAAATAAAACAGAGATTGTGGGCCAAATGGAAGAAACTGTTCCAGTTTCTGCAACCTAGAACTCTTTAACCCGTTCAGTGAATGGATGGACTCTTCCAGGGACTTTTTGCTGTCTAAAAATTACTCTGAATCACTGAATCATAGAGTTGACTCCAGAAGCTTTTGGCAAACCTTGAAGGACACAGCATGAGTTGAGACTAATGTTCACCAACAGTAAACCTCCATGTTTCTTTGTTATTATAGGAACCTCAGGGAAGCAGCAGTGTTGAAGCAGAGGAAAACCTTAATTTGGTCAGAAAAGTGGGAAGATGCTGTTTCATTAAGCATGCTATTCTCATTGTTCTTCTTGCCTTCATTCACGAAAATAGTATTGTTTGAAGGGAAATGTGCAGTAGCATCTCTGTCAATTTAGGGGCAGGTTTGACGTCAGAAAGGACAGGATACTGATTTGAAATTTGTTAAACGTGAAAGCTCTGTTTATGGATTGATTTCAACAATAATGGTGGAATCACAATAATGATAGTTAAATATAGCTGTCCTGAAGGTTTATCAACTTTATTTCAAAGGTCCTTTTAGTAATTTTTAACTTTAGACTTACCTATTTTCAGTAACTCTAGCTGTGTACAATCTTTTAACAGCCTATCATTATTGAAGGAAAGAAAAAAATCTTAGAATGAGGTTCATATCACTATTTTCTCTAAGTTTTATTTTGTTCTTGAGTCCCATAGGCCATTTTAAAGTTGTTAAAAGTGATAACGCAAGTTGAAACAAAATTAAACTGCAGTCCTTTTATGTACTCGCTTCTCTAGGATGGTCTTAACAGTTTAGTTTTAGTTTCTATCCCAAAAGGGGTCAACAATTCAGCAAACATGGAAGTTCTGCTACTTGACAAAGCTCAACTATGCCTGGGGGGTAAGTATGTTTAAGCCATGTGCTTCAGTTCAGTTCACTTCAGTTCAATCGTTCAGTCATGTCCGACTCTTTGCGACCCCATGAACTGCAGCACGCCAGGCCTCCATGTCCATCACCAACTCCCGGAGCTTACTCAAACTCATCTCCAATAAGTTGGTGATGCCATCCAACCATCTCATCCTCTGTCGTCCCCTTCTCCTCCTGCCTTTAATCTTTCCCAGCATCAGGGTCTTTTCCAATGTCAGTTCTTCACATCAGGTGGCCAAAGTATTGGAGTTTCAGCTTCAGCATCAGTCCTTCCAATGAATATTCAGAACTGATCTACTTTAGGATGGACTGGTTGGATCTCCTTGGAGTCCAAGGGACTCTGAAGAGTCTTCTCCAACACCACAGTTCAAAAGCGTCAATTTTTTGGACCTCAGCTTTCTTTATTGTCCAACTCTTACATCCATACATGACTACTGGATAAAAACATAGCTTTAACTAGACGGACCTTTTTTGGCAAAGTAATGTCTCTGCTTTTTAATAAGCTGTCTAGGTTGGTCATAACTTTTCTTTCAAGGAGCAAGTGTCTTTTTAAATTTCATGGATGCACTCACCATCTGCAGTGATTTTGGAGCCCCCCAAAAGTAAAGTCTGTCACAATTCAGCAAACATGGGAGTTCTGGTACTTGACAAAGCTCAATTATGCCCTGGGGATAAGTATGCTTAAGCCATGTGCTTACCTGGGGGAATATTTGAGTACCCTTGGAATTTTGCACAAAACAAGATTATTTTAAAATGATGGAGTAAGTGAAAAATGTTCTTTGTTTGACCAGACTTTAGTTAGGCTCCTGAATCTTCTCCTGAGCCCATCTGTCTCTTCCTTGTACAATCTAGTTTTATCATGAACTTGCTAAGTCAGTTTAATCTGAACTCCACCTCCTGCCACCATATCTGCTCAGGTTCCTCATCTGTCACCATCTTTCAAGTCATGGCTGATCCCCTTGGCTTGTCTTTAGTAAAAATCCTGTTATGTTGGTTTAGCAAAAACCTCCCCCAACTACCCTTCAGGGTTCCTCTTGGTATTTTCCATCCGTGGACTCCCTCTCCGCTTCTTGGCTCTTGCCACTTGCCCATGGTATATGTGGAATTGAGCTCAGTTCTGTACTAAGGTCTCTTACCCCTTATTGCCATAGTCTCAAATAAAATTTGTTTTTCACTGCTTTAACTAGTGTCCAGCTCTGTTTTTTCCTTTGACAGTTTTGGTGCTTCAACTTGGGTAGGATCAGATTCATCATTGGAACCCCAGACCACTCACCCAGGACCCTAAGTACACACCTTTGAAACCTTTGCTTTCACTGCTGACTGATTGATTGGGGATCTGTTGGTGAGACTGACTCTTAAACCTTTGCTCCAGACAAGCATATGTTGGAGCTGGTAGGGACAGATTTGGGTTTTTAAGATTACAAGTATACACTAAAAGCTGACTTAGAATCCCAGATAAGCAGAGACTGAGATGGATTCTTAGACTACTCCATTTCTAAGAGGCTAATCTCTGGAAGGAATAGAAGCTGTGTTAGAGTTATTGTTTTACTCTGTTGCTTTTGCAGAAGTGCTTTACCTAATAAGAGACTCATGCAAAGGACTCTGACAAGTACAGATTTCTAATAATGTTACCAAAGTGAGTAAAAATCTCCAGAACTCTAATGGAAAAATTGGATTAATAAAACTGCCATCTCAAGATAAAGCAAGCCAGATATTAAATATGCATGAAGCTAAACAAGCTGATGAAGTTAATTGTAATTTTGTGGCTCTTTATTTGAAACATTGCTGATTCTTTAATTTTTTCCAGGTTTAAGACATTTTTTTTAATTCTCTTCTCTTAAGCTATAATTTAGAGCGATTTGGTAAATGTATCTTTGTAAACAGAAGTTAAACAGCTTATCTTTTTCTCCATATATGATCCCTCCAGAATTTAGAAACTTTTAATAAGTATTCTTATTTTCATGGAAATATATTTTTAGTGTAAATTTAATATGAATCTGTTCTCTTTGTAACACCTCACCATTGGAAAATTGCTTATTTTGCCAAGACTTTGACTAGAATATCATATTTGAGAAAGCTGTACATATAATTAAAGGTGACAAACATCTTTAAGGAACTATGATTGTTTATAGAGTCAATAAAGTCTTCCTTCAAAAAATGATCTGGTGTTTTCCTGTTAGTAAGGTTAGTAAGGAAGGTCACTTGTTTTAGGACCAGGAATTTCAGGATAGTTTGGGGATCTGGAGAAGGAAAGAATTTCCTCAAACATACAGGTATTGCAGGTGAACTCTGAAGGTGAGCTCTTGGCATGTCTTCCTACCCTCAAGAAGCTTTTAAAGGTCTAATCTGAGATTGCTTATGGGAACTTCCAGTAGAACAAATTCCGAAGACCTATGTTGTCAATCTCTATTCTTGCTGCATTTTTGTGAATAATCAGGCCAAGCTTAATGAAAATAGACTTATTTTTCAACACATTAACCTTACTTTGAACATCTTTAGTAGAAATGTTCAGTCACCAAGTTGTATACAACTTTTAGCGACCCCACGAACTGCAGCACGCCAGGCTTCCCTGTCCATCACCATCTCCCTGAGTTTGCTCAAACTCATGTCCATTGAGTCAGTGATGACACCCAACCATCTCATCCTCTGTTGTCCTCTTCTCTTGCCTTCAATCTGTTCCAGCATCAGGGCCTTTTCCAATGAGTCAGCCCTTTGCATCAGGTGACCAAGTATTGGAGCTTCAGTTTAGCATCAGTCCTTGAATGAATTTTCAGGGTTGATTTCCTTTAGGATTGACTGGCTTGATCTTGGTGTCCAAGGGATTCTCAAGAGTCTTTTCCACCACCACAGTTCAGAAACATCAGTTCGTCAGTGCTCAGCCTTGTTTATGGTCCAATATTCATATCCATACATGGCTACTGGAAAAACCATAGCTTTGACTATATGGACTTTGTCAATATAGACAGATAGAAATAGTGGTGATTATAGAAAGAAAAATTGTTTCAGTAGAAAACTATAAGACACTCTAGAGAATGTTAAATTCTAGTCCTGTTCATTGTCTTTAAGGCTTTCTTATTTATTCCATAAACTGGACTGGAATATGAATTTTTCTAGTTTCCTTTAATATCTGCCTAAAATTATCCAAATTAATATTTCTGATTTTTCTCCTTTCTTAATTGGAATGATTGGGAAATAAAATTTTCTTTTTCCAAGGCCCTGCAATCTGAAGCTGGATGGCTTCATATAAACTTTAAAAGAAATCCACATGACAGGTCATGTGTGGGCAAACTTCATGCCCACAGGTGTGTGAGCTCAGAAGGTTCCCTGGAGTTCCCCATGCCAACACCAGAGACAGTCAAATGCAGACCAGAAATTCCACTGGGAAAAGGAAAGATATAAACATCTGAATGCAGAGTTCCAAAGAATAGCAAGAAGAGATAAGAAAGCCTTCTTCAGCGATCAATGCAAAGAAATAGAGGAAAACAACAGAATGGGAAAGACTAGAGATCTCTTCAAGAAAATTAGAGATACCAAGGGGACATTTCATGCAAAGATGGGCTCGATAAAGGACAGAAATGGTATGGACCTAACAGAAGCAGAAGATATTAAGAAGAGGTGGCAAGAATACACAGAAGAACTGTACAAAAAAGATCTTCACAACCCAGATAATCACGATGGTGTGATCACTGACCTAGAGCCAGACATCCTGGAATGTGAAGTCAAGTGGGTCTTAGAAAGCATCACTACAAACAAAGCTAGTGGAGGTGATAGAATTCCAGTTGAGCTATTCCAAATCCTGAAAGATGATGCTGTGAAAGTGCTGCACTCAATATGCCAGCAAATTTGGAAGACTCAGCAGTGGCCACAGGACTGGAAAAGGTCAGTTTTCATTCCAATCCCAAAGAAAGGCAATGCCAAAGAGTGCTCAAACTACTGCACAATTGCACTCATCTCACACACTAGTAAAGTAATGCTCAAAATTCTCCAAGCCAGCCTTCAGCAATATGTAAACTGGTTTTAGAAAAGGCAGAGGAACCAGAGATCAAATTGCCAACATCCACTGGATCATGGAAAAAGCAAGAGAGTTCCAAAAAAACATCTATTTCTGCTTTATTGACTATGCCAAAGCCTTTGACTGTGTGGATCACAAGAAACTGTGGAAAATTCTGAAAGAGATGGGAATGACAGACCACCTGACCTGCCTCTTGAGAAATCTGTATGCAGGTCAGGAAGCAACAGTTAGAACTGGACATGGGACAGCAGACTGGTTTCAAATAGGGAGAGGAGTTCGTCAAGGCTGTGTATTGTCACCCTGTTTATTTAACTTATATGCAGAGTACATCATGAGAAATGCTGGACTGGAAGAAACACAAGCTGGAATCAAGATTGCATGGAGAAATATCAATAACCTCAGATATGCAGATGACACCACCATTATGGCAGAAAGTGAAGAGGAACTCAAAAGCCTCTTGAGGAAAATGAAAGTGGAGAGTGAAAAAGTTGGCTTAGAGCTCAACATTCAGAAAACAAAGATCATGGCATCTGGTCCCATCACTTCATGGGAAATAGATGGGGAAACAGTGGAAACAGTGTCAGACTTTATTTTTCTGGGCTCCAAAATCACTGCAGATGGTGACTGCAGCCATGAAATTAAAAGACGCTTACTCTTTGGAAGGAAAGTTATGACCAACCTAGATAGCATATTCAAAAGCAGAGACATTACTTTGCCAACAAAGGTTCGTCTAGTCAAGGCTATGGTTTTTCCTGTGGTCATGTATGGATGTGAGAGTTGGACTGTGAAGAAGGCTGAGTGCCGAAGAATTGCTGCTTTTGAACTGTGGTGTTGGAGAAGACTCTTGAGAGTCCCTTGGACTGCAAGGAGATCCACCCAGTCCATTCTGAAGGAGATCGGCCCTGGGATTTCTTTGCAAGGAATGATGCTATTGGCCACCCCATGCGAAGAGTTGACTCATTGGAAAAGACTCTGATGCTGGGAGGGATTGTGGGCAGGAGAAGGGGACAACAGAGGATGAGATGGCTGGATGGCATCACTGACTCGATGGACGTGAGTCTGAGTGAACTCTGGGAGTTGGTGATGGACAGGGAGGCCTGGCGTGCTGCAATTCATGGGGTGGCAAAGAGTCGGACACGACTGAGCGACTGATCTGATCTGATCTGACCAGTGCTGCCCTCACTGCACCATTTAATGATGCTTCAAGTTTGTCATCTAGAAATCTTCCTAACTGGCTGCACACTGAATTCAGAAACTGGATTTTTAAGCACTAGCCTTTACTTTTCGTTTATTTTCATAGAAACTCTCCTCATTAAATGCCTGACTGCTAGCATCATCTTGCAAAGACTCTCTACTACCAATTCCCAACAGATGATTCAACTGGTCCTTAATGAATGAAAGGCAACCTGATGAGAAAAGGACTTTTGTCATTCAAAGGAAAGAAGTATGTTCCTTCTTTCCTTGGACAAGAAGTGGGACTGACACGATTCTGTGTTTAGTCAAACTCTAAGCAGGCTCTTGAACCTTCTCCCAGACCTAACTGTGCACTTTCTTATAAAATAAGTTTTTAGCAAGAACCCTGCTTGGTCAGTTTAACCAGAACACCTCTCCCCTCCAAATATATGATCGCCTTCAATATCTGATCAGGCTCTTCATCCCTGTCCCTCCAAGAGATGTCTGATCACGCTGGCCTGTCTTCAGGGAGAATTCTATGAGGTCTGTTTAACCTAGAACTCTAACCCTTGATGCTTACTCTTAGTAATTTTTCATTTACTGAATAATCCCCAGTCCCAACCCTACTCCTTGGCTGTAAATTCCTGCTAACTTGGGCTGCATTTGGGATTCTCCTGATTGAGTGTAATAGTCCTAAAAACAATTGTTTCACTGCTTTAACTACTGTCCAGGTCTAGTTCTTCTTTGACATAAGTAGGGAGGTAAAGGTGGTACTGAGAATTCAGAACTCAGAGGTCCAGGAACCATGTTCTTCTAGGTCACTGCCTGGATTGATATTGAAGTGTGTTCTCTACTTCCCATCTTCCAGGCTTTGGTAGCCCTCAGAAGTTTTCCTTTGCATCAAGTCCTTTTCACACGGTTGCCTAGGGCCCTGCCTCTGTGCTCTGCTCCCAGATCTCTATCCCAGGGGCTCCAGAAACTGCTTCTTCAGGTGTTGATCACATGTCCATAGAGCAGTTGCTATATTGGATGGCCATGGGCAACAGGGACTGTGACTAATCCAGCTCACTCTTGGGAAGGACTTGTGAGGGCAAAGATTGATGCCTGGCATTGGGGATCTTTAATAGTACCAACAAGAGCATGTTTTAGCTTCTGATGCTGTGTGGTGGTGCTGGTTTAGTGACCAATAGTTAGAATTATGACTGTGTGTTGGGTTCAGGGAAAATTTATTTAATTCTAAATGTCTTGGGACTTCTCTTCTTAGAGTGGGAAGGAGGTCAGAATCCTACCTGAGACAGTTTTATTTAAAAGGAAAAAACAAAGCATTAGGTTACATGACCACATATGTAAAGTATTTAACATTAAAGATGGTTATGGAAAATCCATTTGACCATTTAATTTTTGATTTTGGAAAGAATATTAGCCCATTTATTTTACCGAAAACTTTGGTTCTTATTAGTTATAAGCTAATAAGACATTAGACAAAATTTTATAATAGAATTAATAAAATTGTCCTTACAAATACAAACATAGAAACTTGTTAGGTCCTTTCTTTAATGGAGAAAGTGATAGAAACCTTTTGTCTTTATTTTTAAGTATTTGGAACATTATTTATTATAATCTTCGCTTGGAATAAATGGGTTAAAAATTCTGTCCAGAAAATTCACAAGCTGAAAACGGAGATGAGCTGTTTGAAGAAGATCAGGAACACCAGGTGCAGACATTACAAAGATAAGCTGGGATAACCTTGAGGTTCAACCAAGGGGAGAGATAGGAATGACCTCTGAATAAGTGAAAAGATAGAGTACGAGAAAATGAAACTAGCATTTGCAGAAAAGTTCCTTAAAGCCATGACTACAGAAATGGAGATCTAAACGATTGGATTTCACCATTTTCACAAAAGGACTGCCCATGCTGTATATTTTACTGGTGAATAAATTAGACTTTTACTCAACTATTCATTAGTGTGTATGAGTGTGGGAATTTTCTGTGTTTAATGCATATACATAAAATTTTCTAAAGTAGCCCTTTGCTTTCTACTCATTTTGGGCAAATAAGGATCTATTATTTTTAATTAAATGTGTCAAATCTTTATTTACAATAAATGCTGTTCAAGAGGTAACTCTGTTATATTAGAGGAAAGCTTTGCTTTTAGTTTAAAAATCTTTTTTTTGTTTTTTGGTTCAAAATCAACCTTTACTAGTGATCCAGACAGATCATTGGATCTCAGAGAAGCTGTTTTCTAACTGTAACTTAGGATGTGTGTGTGTGTGTGTGTGTGTGTGTGTGTGAATTCTTTCCCGTTTTTTTTTTCTTGTTTTATTTTAGAGTAGATTTAGATTTACAGAAAAGTTGTGATGATAATACAGATCCTATATTCTTCAGAAAAAAAATTTGCTCTACTATTAACATCTTACATATGTATAGTGTTTGACACAATTAATTGTCCAAGATCTATAGTCTGTTATTAGCTAAAGTCCACACTGTATTTGAATTTATTTAGCTTATCTGTTGTCCAGCTTTTGTTCCAAGATCCCATTCAGGACACCACATTCCATTTAGTTGTTATAACACCTTCTGCTCATCTCTGCTGTGATGGCAGTTTCTTAGATTTCCCTTGCTCTTGATAACTTTGACAATTTTGAAAATTATCAGTCAGATGTTTTTGTTGAATGACCCTTAATTGATATTTGTCCAGTGTTTTTTCTTTTTTTTTTTTCCTTGTGGATAGATTAGTGTTACAGGTTTTCAGAGGAAGACTACAGTGGAAAAATACCGTGTTCATCACATAATATCAAGGTTATATACTAACACTGTTGCTCATTTTGATCATTTGGGTGAGGTTTTGTACTATGAGATTAGTTTTTTCTCCCCCTTTTCATACTGTACTCTTTGGAAAGAAATCACCATACATAGCCCACATATCAGAAGGTTGGAGTTATGCTTTACTTTCAAGAAAATAACTATTTTATGATAGAGATTGTTACAACTAAATGCATATAAACAAAACTGTGTATAAAAGGCTTGGGAAATATGCTGTATTATTTAAATAAATATTATTAGTGATGGTCATCATAGTAAGACTGTCAAATACATGCAAGATATGCTGTCAAACAGCATCTCTGCAAGTAACTTACAACTCAATTATAAAGCTGAGGGAATAGATGAAAAGCAAGAAAATAATATTTTGATTAAGGAAGCAATAGTCTTTCTAAATAAATTCATTTCCACTGTTTACCAAATATTCACAACTAGTTCACAGAGATGTGCTCATTTATTTTTCAAATTTACTGCCTAGTTGGCATATGCTTTTTTCAAATCTGGTTTGTGCCAGATAAATCATTGTCCAATTTGCATTATCCTTTTACATACCAAGCTTTTTATAGACTCTTCCTTTACAGTCAATTTTTCAGTGTAAAATTGAGTGATACAAAAATATGGAAAAGTGCAATGCTATTATTATTTTATTTTATGTGTGCCCCTTGGATCTGAAAAACAGAACAGGGAGTAAAAGCAACTCTTCACAGGTACCTCAGTGGTAAAGAATCTGCCTGCCAAAGCAGGAGATGCAGGAGGCGTGGGTTCCATCCCTGGGTTGGTAACATCCTCTGGAGGAGGAAATGGCAACCTACTGCAGTATTCTAGAAAATCCCATGGACAGAAGGTCCTGGCAAGCCCCAGTCCACGAGGTTGCAAAGAGTTGAATTTGACTGAGCGTGCGCACACATGTAAGAATAAGTGACTGCAGCCACCCAGGAGCCTGTGGAGATATGTGTGTGTGTATATATATATCCTGAAACTTCAGTCTTAAGGGAATATCCATGAAGAAAATTGCTTTTCAGTGGATAAGCATACTCAGTGTTCATGTAACAAAAACTACAAAAGTCTTATAAGAAAACAGTCACCTTTGTAATTCATTTTGCCAGAAAAGTTCTGGTAATATCTTTAAGGGTAAAAAACACAATGAATGGAAAACACAAAAATAAAAGTCAAAACTTTAAATTGTCATTACCTAGAAATGAAAGTTGGTTGAACCAGACACAATACATTTATAGATATTTATGTGAAATGTTGAAAATAAAGTCTGTGGTTTTTAGTCATTTTTACACAGAGATAGTATTAAACTGACAATGAAAATCAATGGTACATATTATTTTTCAAATACTTAAGTTTGGAGAGTTCCTGCAACTAATTAGATCCTAGCGTTTGCAATGATTGGTTTGGAATTTTGAGACCAATGGAGAATTCCTTAAAATCCAGAATAAGGTTGTTATTCAAGCCCTTCGTAGTCCTTCAACTTGAGAGAAACCAAGAGCTAGTGGAACACTGATTTGGGTTTGAATCCCAGCTGATTTATTTATTAGCTGTGTGATTTTCAAACAACTCATTAAGCTGCCCTGTACCTGTTTTATAAGTTTAGAGTTACAAAGAGGATGTTTGTGAAGAGCCCAGTACACAGTAGGTGTTTGATGAAGATAAGTGATTATTGGGAGTTACATTTGCTACTGACCTCTAGTAAGAGCACTGCTTCATATATCTTCATTTGAAATTAAAAAAATAATAATGCTTTCCTTGTATTTTGAGAAAGTGTGTATTAAAATTTTCTGGGTTTCTCAGGCTAGAAGAACATATATCACTCTTAGAAATTAATGTTACAATAAAGTAAGCTTTGACTGGGCTAAAGTATTAATTCTGGATATTCTGAGAATTTTAAGTTCATTTAATTATTTAATTTTTATTGTGCACTTAACATGTTTTGGATGTATAATTAAAATTCTGGAAAACAATGTGAAATAAGGTTTAAATTCCTAAAATTCAGCTAAATTTTGTTAAGTATCAGCTGTTCTTTGTTAAGAGGCAGGAAAATACTTATTTCTAAAATTTTGCTCATAAAAATGCCGTTCAACTTCACTTTTACCTAGATCTTGATATTAGATTTTGAAACTCTATTTATTCCTTCTTAATGTTTGACAGAGCAGTGGTTTGTTTTTACAAAGCTGAGAAAATAGTTCAAAGGGGAAATAAAGTAAGATGCATTTGCTATTGAAAAGCTGAAAGTGTTGCCAGTAATGAAAATCTTTCTGTTTAGTTGTAGTGATTGAGAAAACAGTTGGAGAGCTGTAATTGTCCATTAAGATAATGAGCACCACGAGCTAGAAACAGCATGTGTGGAAGAGGGGTAATACCAAGCACCATGGAAAAATCTGCAACTTTCAGAGGGTCATAAAAACGAGAGGAGTATAAAACTATACCAAAGAACTACAGACACTGAAGGCTGATTTAGTAGATTTCAGGGACTTCTTACTGACAATCTTGTACATACTTATCATGAATTTTAAGAGAAAAATTTTTTTGTTATTTATCAACTGGCCTTTTGCATATTTTATATTAAATTAGTTTTCACTGATAATTTGCTCATTACTTTACAAAACAATCTGATTTGCTAGTTGAGCTCCATTTATGATTGGCCAAGGAAAAATAAGTTGATCCCAAGAAAAAATAAAATTGTTCTTATTTGATTAAGTGGTTTCAAAATGAAATTAGTAGTATCACATTTAAATTTTTATGACTTTTTAGTTAAGAGTATGAAAAACTTGGAACTTTTTGTCTTTTTAATATTAACATTTCAAAAGAAAAATTATTAAGTGTCTTCTATGTTCTGTCATTGTATCAGATACTTGGAATTAAAAATTAAGAAATACATGATACTTATGCTCAATCTATTAAGCAAAAAGATTGTAATCTTGGGCAATACATTTGATATAGCTGACCTTTATATAGAGTTTTGCAAAGTTCCCTGTTAGGGAACTAAGTATTAATCATTTCTAAAGTTGGATCATGAAAATACAATAGAAATTTGTAAGGCAGAAATGGAGTATTTGAGACATTGACCATGTCTGTTTAGCCAAGATATTAAGAGAGGAAATAATTTAGGGGTGGGATAGGTGTTCTATGCAGCTAGAGCATGTTTTAAAAGAGGGGAAATAGTAGAATTCTTTAAATGTATTAAATGTTTGAGATACTAAAAAAAAAAAAAAAATAGTAGAAGCAGCTGATAGATGTATGTTTGCTTATACAACTGGACTATTAATGTGTGCAATTGGTGCCAAAATAAAAGAAGTGAAATATTTTAGCAACTTTATACCTAGTTTTTGTCTTTTTATATAGTTCATGAGGTTCTCATGGCATGTATACTGGGGTGGTTTGCCATTCTCTCCTCCAGTGAGTCACGTTTCATCAGAACTCTCTGTTATGACCCATCTGTCTTGGGTGGCCCTACATGGCTTGACTCAGCTTCATTGATTTACGCAACCTCTTCGACATGACAAGGCAGTGATCGGTGAAGGAGATGTAAGTTAGAACCTTGTGTGGAACAACTAACTGATTGGTTCAAGACTGAGAAAGGAGTACAACAGGGCTGCCTGCTGTCACCTGTTTGTTTAACCTATATGTGGACCACATCGTGAGAAATGCTGGATGAGCTAAAACCTGGAATCAAGATAGGTGGGAGAAACATCAACAACCTCAGATACGCAGATGATACCACTCTAATGGCAGAAAGTGAAGAGGAACTAAAGAGCCGCTTGATGAAGGTGAAGGAGGAGAGTGAAAGAGCCAGCTTAAAACTAAATATAAAAAACAAAACCCAAAAATCTATGATCATGGCATCTGGCCCCATTACTTCCTGGCAAATAGAAGGGGGAAAGGTGAAAGTAGTGACAGATTTCCTCTTCTTGGCTCTAAAATCATTGTAGATGGTGACTGCAGCCATGAAATTAGAAGAGGATTGCTCCTTGGCAGGAAAGCTGTGACAAACCTAGACAATGTGTTGAAAAGCAGAGACATTACTCTGCCAGCTACGGTCCACATAGTCAAGGCTATGGTCTTCCCAGTGGTCACGTACAGTTGTGAGATCTGGACGGTAAAGAAGGCAGCAACACCAAAGAATCCTTCGAACTGTGGTGCTGGAGAAGACTCCTGAAAGTCCCTTGGAAAGGAGATCAAACCAGGAGATCTTAAGTGAAATCAACCCTGAATACTTGTTGGAAGGACTGATGCTGAAGCTGAAGCTCCAATATTTTGGTCCTCTGATGTGAACAGCTGACTCATTGGAAAAGTCTCTGATGCTGGGAAAGATTGAGGGCAGAGGAGAAGAGGGCATCAGAGGATGAGATGGCTGGATGGCATCACTGATACAATAGACATGAACTTGGGCAAACTCCTGGAGATGGTGAGGGACAGGGAGGCCTGGTGTGCTGCAGTCCATGGGGTTGCAAAGAGTCAGACATGACTGAGTGACTGAACAACAAAATACCTAATTTTCTTAAACACTTTAGTGCTTGTTGAAAAGCAAACCAAATCTTAGAATGGACTTTCTAGCTGAGCTCACTTGCTTTGGAATATTAGAAACACATCTTGTTTGATAAAGAGATGGTTCCTTCTTGCTCCCTTTTCTCATAGGTTTTTCTTTTTCTCTACCCTTAGGGCTCTACCTCAGACTTGTAAGGTTTCACAGCTACAGGAAGGCGTTCTTCTTACTTTTCCTTAAAGCCACAGTCTAGAGGCGGTCTTGGCTGAGGTAGGGGAATGATACTCCAGAGCAATATTTGTCTGGCTGGGGAAAGGACATTCTTAGGTGTCAGTTATTGTAAAGTGGCTTCTATTCCTGAATCAGTTTCAGTCAAAAGTCCCTCATGACATAAGTATTTTGAGTGGCGAGGATACCCCAGGAGTCAGAAAGAGTCGGTGTTCTCATTAAAGTTTAGGAGATGAATCTCTTCTTAAGGCTGGGAATGTGATGTTAGCGTAATTGTAATATCTAAACAGTCTTCCCTTCTTCTCCCTTGCATGTTTGCTGTGCTTCAGTTCACCCATTCTTTAGGCCTCTGTTGGACCTAAAGGCAAGTGACAAATAACAGTCCATGCTCAGTCCCTTCTTTCTGATCAGTACCTAAGATCTTCATTCTTGCCTCTCTGGCTTTCAGATTTGGCTTTTTTCATAAATCAACCTCTGTCCCCATCAGATATAAGTATTTTCTGCCTACCCTTCTCCACCCTACACATTTTAAGTGACGTTTTGAACCTTGACTCTTCCATGTATCATGTAGTTTTATCTGCTTCTACAGTTTGGTGTCCACCCTTGCCTCTAGTATGAGGGTTTCTGGTTCCAGGGATCCCTGAGTCACTCTGAACTTCTATCTGTCCCAGTCAACTAATTTAAAGAGTTGTGTTGGTAGTAGGCTTATTTTTTTTTTTAAGGAGATCAAATATAAAATTTCCCCCAAATAATAATGAGCAAAATTTCAAATTAAGTTTGATGAAAATACTCTTTTAAGTCCTAGATATTGGTCATAATAATTTTAACTGTATTGTGATTGGGAAACACATTAAAAGTTTATTTTTAAACATGTCCAACACAGCTCCAGCAACAAAATTCTTTTCACCAACTTCTGCCTGGATCTCAGTTCGTTTTTTTCCAGTTCCCACACTAGGCAATTCCTTCTGTGTATGTTATGATGAACATACGTATTAGAGATTATTATCTTCTGAGCCCCACAGTAGGAATACTGGAAGCACTGGAAAATAGGGCTTAAGCCAGGAGGTTCTGGAAATGATAGCTCTCCAGGTAAGAAGGAAAAGGGACAAAGATAAGAGGGAAAAAGAACATCTATGGGAACTTATGCCTTTGATGAAGGTTTTGGCTTTTTTTGCCTCTGTCTACTTCATCTCTGAAACTTTTCTTTACATTTTCTATTTATTCTTTCCTCATGCTTTCTGGGGATACTCCTTAATCGATACTAATTCACTAATCCATTCTTCTACCTGAATCATTACACTCCTCAACCAATATGTTGAGTTTATTATATCCACAATTATATATTGTGCATTCACTATCTCCAGTTGTATTCATGTTATATCTTTTTATGCCTGTACAAATATTAAACTTCTCATATATTTGATGATATTTAATATACTTCTTCAAAATATTTGTCCTTCTGGTTTCATTAATTCTGATTTTATGGAGTAGATGGTTTTGTTCATTGTCTTTCTTTTACACAGATTGTGTTATAGGTGGGTGGAATCTCCAAAGATCATTAGCTAATGAAACCTCAGACTCAGTTTATGTCCCCGAATCTTTGGAATTGTGTGTGTGCATGCCATCTTGTTGACTCTCTCCCTGCCCACTATTCAGTTCTAATTTTGTTGGTCTGAGTCTATGGCCATACCACCCTGAACATGCGGGCTCTTGTCTAATTTAGTTGGTCTGACATGGGGCCCAAGTTTCAGTTTCTTCAAAGCTGCCTTGGTGGAGTCAATGTGCAGCCATGTTCGGGAACCTCAGAACCTGATCACTGTGAGAAGGAAATGCTTGGGGACAGATGGGCATCCCTACTCTGCATTGTGTTCCATGCAGCGGGGAATGGCAAAGAAGCGGTTAGTGAGTGATCCGCCCTGAGCAATGCGAGGCTAAGGGAAAACCAATATCCTCCAGCCCACACCACATCCGTAACCCAGGACTTGCCCCTTCACTGGACTGCACAACCTAGGTTTGCCCTGGGGATTTCCCACTTTTTCTCATCAGTTTCCCTCTCCTTTGTGCGCCCTCTCCTGGACTGACAGGCAGACATTTTTGTTGGGAACTGCAAGTGTGAATCTCTGGCTTGTTAGCTTTTCCCTGTAAACAGTGGCAGAGAATTCATAGGACCAACCACTGCTTCACAAGGGCAGACTCATGTATCATATGTTTCCCTGATGGCTGTCACTTCTTTATACCACCTTGGTACCTTGTCATTTGTTATAATGATGGTAATTTACATGATTTAAAAAGCTGTAAAATTCTTAAAATGGCAAGATTACATATGCTTTATAGTAGGAAATATATCTGTTGAATATTTCTACTTGAAATATTCCAATGTAATTTCTTAAAATTTTTAACACATCATTTAAATATTTGCTGCTGTAGTAAATGCTGATTTCTGAGTATATTTTAAATATGTTGTGAAGACTTTAGATAATCATAATGAATATTATTGACTGCTCCACTATGCCTTTGCGTTTCTTGGAACTGTTTAACAATTGTATTCTTCGTTTGTTTGTTTGGTCAGTCGTTCAGTCATGTCTGATTCTTTGCCACCCCAAGGACTGCAGCACGCCAGGCTTCCCTGTCCTTCACTATCTCCGGACTTTACACAAACTCAATGTCCATTGAGTTGGTGATGACATCCAACCATTTCATCCTCTGTCTTCTCCTGCCTTTAGTCTTTCCCAGAATCAGGGTCTTTTCTAATGAGTCAGTTCATCTCATGAGGTGGCCAAAGTATTGGAGCTTCAGCTTCAGAATCAGGGAGAGTTTTTTCAAGAGAACACAGTGGTCATAGCAGACACCTTCTGCCAACAGCAAAAGAGATAATTATACACATGGACATCACCAGATGGTCATCATCAAAATCAGATTGATTATTTTCTTTGCAGCTGAAGATGGAGAAGCTCTATACAGTCAGTAAAAACAAAACCTGTTGCTGACTGTGGCTAAGATCTTGATCTCCTTATTGCCAAAATCAAACTGGAATTGAAGAACGTAGGGAAAACCTCTGGGCCATTCAGGTATGACCTAAATCAAATCCCTGATGATTATACAGTGGAGGTGACAGATTCCAGGGGTTAGGTCTGATAGACAGAGTGCCTAAAGAGCTATGGACCGAGGTTCATAACATTGTACAGGAGGCGGTGGCCAAAACCATCCCAAGGAAAAAGAAATGCAAAAAGGCAAGATGGTTGACTAAGGAGGTCTTACAAATAACTGAGAAAAGAAGAGAAGCAAAAGGCAAAAGAGAAAGGCAAAGGTATATCTAATTAAGTTCAGAGTTCCAGAGAACAGGAAAAAGAGATAAGAAAGACTTCTTAATATTCTTAATTAAAGTGAAGTTGCTCAGTCGTGTCCAACTCTTTGCCACCCCACAGACTGTAGCCTGCCAGGCTCTTCTGTCCGTGGGATTTTCCAGGCAAAAATACTGGAGTGGGTTGCTATTTCCTGCTCCAGGGAATCTTCCTGACCCAAGGATAGAATCTGGATCTCCGGCACTGCAGGCAGACTCTACCATCTGAGCCACCAGGGAAGTCCAATAGTTGGCTATTATTATTGTTAGTTGGTTATTATTATTGCTCCTTATGGCCTTCAGAATAACTGCTTTCTCTGATTCTCTGGTTTATTCTGTAATCATTTAAATAAAGGGATATTCATATTTAGAATCATATAAAAACTAATACACTCAGAGTGAGAGAATTTTATGAACAAAATTCAATACAAAAATTTTTGAATTATTTTAATTCTGAGGATCAGTGCTTGACAAATTTCTTGTCTTGAACTTAAATCCAGATAGTTACATTTGCTATATTTAAATAACCACTAGATGAGAGAGACAATTACTCTAATTAAACAGTTGCAGTTATCTCCTGGTGTATTTCCCTTAAACAATAATAGACGTGAATTTGTCCCTCCACTCATTAGCTTATAAACAGTTTTTTTTTTTTTTTTTAAATCTAGGGTACATTACCGATTCCCATAACAGATACTATGATGATTCCATGAAACATATCCATAAGCATCTAATATCTTTTAAAGTGAATGGGCTGGATAGTGCTTACTCAGTGGAGTTTGTATAAAATTGTCTTTATACAAGATGATATGTCACGAAACTGAAATTTTATTTTCATCCATCTTGAGAATTGATGTAAGATTGCTAGACAATCAGACTTAAAGGTGATCAGATTAGCTGTCTGCTCATAGTTTTCCCTATAACCCAGAGGCTATAGGCAAAACTAGATATACTCTTAGTCTATTTCTTAGGGGTGTTTTAAAAGTGATATAAAGGTGCACATTACTGAACTGGAAATAACCAGGTTATTTGATGGATTCCATTGTCTAGATATAACAACTGGTTCATTAAAACATTTGGTGTACAATTGGACAAGTCAGCTGAATGTAAAATATTAAACTAAAATATAAAAATTTTTCTTATAATCTCCAAATAAAAATTTAAATATCTTTATTTCATTTTTTAAAAATCAAGGCACTGTTATATGGAAATAAAGCATGCTGACTTCACCTAGATACTTGATTAAAATAGGTCATTTCACCACTCTGTAATGTTTTCTGTCATGCATGGCTTGCACAGGAAACATATTCCTGTTATAAAGTGTGATTTGTGCCATCATACCTTCCAACAGGATAATGCCTATGAGGAAAATAAAACATATCATTAAATTTAAAATATATTCTCTTAGAAAACAGCCAGCTCTGATTAGTCAAAATCTTGGCAAAGCGAATGTCAGCACTATTTTAGCTAAAAATGGAAATAGATTGCTTTATACACAGTGCTTATCAAAGGTCATTTAAAATGTAATCTGACTTTGCAATCCCTTACTTCATGTTTCTTTAGAGGTTGTGACCTATAGAACACAGGAGATTGAGAGTAGCAGCATAGTGTAATCCATACCACAGGATCCTTACATATTTTTTCATACACAATGGAAATACTATCGCATGGACTTCAAAATATTAATTTATTTTCAAAGACGTTTAAACACTTAGGATCAGTTCAGTTCAGTCGCTCAGTCATGTCCAACTCTTTGCGACCCCAATGAATCGCAGCACGCCAGGCCTCCCTGTCCATCACCAACTCCCAGAGTTCACTCAGACTCATGTCCATCGAGTCAGTGATGCCATCCAGCCATCTCATCCTCTGTCATCCCCTTCTCCTCCTGCCCCCAATCCCTCCCAGCATCTGAGTCTTTTTCAATGAGTCAACTCTTCGCATGAGGTGGCCAAAGTACTGGAGTTTCAGCTTTAGCATCCTTCCTTCCAAAGAAATCCCAGGGCTGATCTCCTTCACAATGGACTGGTTGGATCTCCTTGCTCAGGATAGGCCATCTTTTAAATAAGGTTTAACCTGTATTATTTTATCAGATCATTGGTTGTTCTTTTATTTGATGTTTAACCTGCTACAAAATTAATTTTATGTTACTATATTGTCACTCTGGACTTTTTTATACTTAGAAGTTGATTGAATTTTGTTTTTCCTGTGAGCTCTAGAATGTTTTATTAAAGCCTGAATATAGTCAGCCTATTTTTGATCATAATTGACTGATTTTCTCCCATCTAAAAGAGGTCCCCATTAAATAAAAGTGGTAAAAGATGCCATCTTCAGAGTACATTAAATGAATCAAAATTTAACATTTGCTTGTCTGGTAAAAGAATGATTCTTTCCAGCTTTGTTGGATCTTTGCCCTTATTTTGGTGGAATCTGTGGAGACTCTTTTCTCTATCTCATGAAGATGTGGTCGTCTATATTCCTTTTATAATCTGTCTAGGGTAATCTCATAATATCTCACCTGTACTTTCTTCCTCTGAGGCAGTTCCAGTATTAAAGCCTTTCTGTTTGCACTTACACAGGCTCTCCCTGGGAGAGACTAGCTCACCTGTCAAAATACCGTAACTGGTGATCACTAGCTCCTCTAGAGGCAACGTCTGTACTGCTGCCAAATTCAGAAAGTCTGAAATTTTAGGAACTGCTAAGGACATCAACTTCTACCATGCTTAGATTCTTAATCATGGGAGATGGCTTTTTTAGTTATTGGTTCTCTAGTGGAGTGGACCTTTTATGGTAAAACTGTGATGTGGGAATATATATATATATATATATATATATATATATATATATATATATATGTTTAATCAGAAGAATTTCTATTCTAATATGTGGGTATTGAGAGCCAGACCTCTTAGCCATGATTGGCAAAAAAAAAAAAAAAAAAAAAAGGACACCTCAACACTGAGAGAAGAAAGATCAGGTAAAATATATGGCAAAGAAAGAATAAAGATTTTGTGTTAAAGGCTCAGGGAAGAAAAGCAAATTAAAATTAAACCAGTATGGGCCTTAAGCTTCACATTCCAGTGTATTGGTGTGGATGCAAAGGAGCTAAGAGAAGTTTCCCTGGAGCTGAGGACATATGTTGGGCCTGAGGTTTACTGATAGCCCTTGGAACATAAATCCCTGGGTATCAGGGAGATATATAAATAATATCTGTGGAGACTAGAAAGGATGATAATTGAGTAATAGCACAAGAGTTTTCAAAATCTTTATGACACATAATTTTGTTCATGTCTATGAAACTCATGAAATTAAAAGAGATGTTACAACAGAGTAGTTAAGAGCCAAGACTCTGAGCAGCACTGTTTTTTTTCAAAATCTAGGTCTCTCTTTTACCAGCTCTATAATTCTGGGCAGGTTATTTAACTTCTTCTTTGTCTTGGTTTTCCTATGTTAGAGTGTGTAGCACAGGGCTATGGTCAGGATCAGTTAAGTTAATTAATGTAAAGTATTAATACTTATAAGAGTGCCTGGTACATTAAAAAAAAAAGATGCTCAATACATGTTAGCTAAAAATGCCATGAGAGTAATTATGGTATTATATTGTTATAAAAATATTGTAGTTATGAAAATACTATAATGTTATAAAGGAAAGGGGAATTTGACCTGTTTTTATCATCTAGCCTTGAATTACTCATCCCCAAGTAGTTTTCAGAAACTTGCTCTTAGATTTTGATAAGGAGTTTATTTTCAGGTCCATTTCAGGACACATTTCAGATACTGCAATACAATATATTTTTTATAAATTCGCAACATAATAGCAATTTCTTATCTTTTGTTTCCCAATTTATAAAACTTTTTTGAAGTAGATAAGGAGGAAAACTCTACAGATGAGAAAAGTAACTCTGGCTAGAAGCCTATATTTATGAACATGTGATTTGATAGAGAATAGAGCCAGCATCAGGTCAGAAAAACATTTATAATTAGAGTGGTGATCATCTATTGCCTTGAGCATAGGAAAGATCATAAAATTAATTTTAAAGATTCTTTACTAGGATTTTTCACAAGGTAAATTAAAAATAAAGTTTATTTTCACCTTTAATAATAATAAAATCTGATAACTAATTTACTTTTGTAAAATACTAAATTACAACTGTCTTTTGCTTTTGTTGGAGAAGGCAATGGCACCCCACTCCAGTACTCTTGCCTGGAAAATCCCATGGACGGAGGAGCCTGGTAGGCTGCAGTCCATGGGGTCGCTGAGGGTCGGACACGACTGAGCAACTTCACTTTCACTTTTCACTTTCGTGCATTGGAGAAGGAAATGGCAACCCACTCCAGTGTTCTTGCCTGGAGAATCCCAGGGACGGGGGAGCCTGGTGGGCTGCCGTCTATAGGGTCCCACAGAGTCGGACACAACTGAAGTGACTTAGCAGCAGCAGGTCCCTAAAAAGTCTATGTTCACTCTTGCCATCTCCTGCTTGACCACATACAGTTTACCTTGATTCATGGATCTAACATTCCAGGTTCCTATGAAATATTGTTCTTTATAGCATCAGGCTTTACTTTTGCCACCAGGCACATCATTCAGGAAATCAACCCTAAATATTCATTGGAAGGACTGATGCTGAAGCTGAAGTTCCAATACTTTGACTTCCTGATGTGAAGAGCTGACTCATTGGAAAAGACCATGATGCTGAGGAGATTGAAGGCAAGAGGAAAAGGGTAAAATAGAGAATTAGATGGTGGGTAGTATCACCAACTCAGTGGACCTGAGTATGATCAAATTCGGGGAGATAGTGAAGACAGGGAAGCCTAGCATACTGCAGTTCATGGGGTCACAGTCAGATATGACTTAGCGACTGAATAACAACAACTTGGTTAAGATTTGTCTCAAATGAATGGCTTTAAGAGTAAATTTTAGCAACCTGAGCTTTAGAGTATCTTCAACAGCAACTCAAGGACTCTTACCTAGAAAGCAGCTCATTATTCATCTCTTTTGAGCAGTTGCCCAAATTAAACAATGGTGTCATACATTTTATTAACATGCAGCACAAAAATCCCTGCTTACTAAACAGTTCTGAGTCCAGGAAAGCCTTGGGCCTTCTTCCAACTATTAATGTAGAAAAAAAAAAAATTGCCAAACTTACCTACATCAGCAGAAAGCAAATACCTAATGCCATTCCATAATAAATTTGAGTATTCTTGCCCTAAATGCAGCTTTTTAAGCTTCTACAATCTTATTCTAACTCCATCCAGATTCTACTGTTGATCATGATGATGAGAAATAAAATTAGAAAGACAAACATGACAGGAATTAAATGCCTTTAGTCTCAAGAAGGCCTGGAGAAGGCAATGGCACCCCACTCCAGTACTCTTGCCTGGAAAATCCCATGGACAGAGGAGCCTGGTAGGCTGCAGTCCATGGGGTTGCTGAGGGTCGGACACGACTGAGCGACTTCACTTTCACTTTTCACTTTCATGCATTGGAGAAGGAAATGGCACCCCACTCCAGTGTTCTTGCCTGGAGAATCCCAGGGACGGGGGAGCCTGGTGGGCTGCCGTCTATGGGGTTGCACAGTCGGACACAACTGAAGGGACTTAGCAGCAGTAGCAGCAGCAGTCTCAAGAAGGCCACGCCTGCTGTTACGCATAATCACATATGGATCCTTGAATGTGGTGAAGTGAGAACCATGTGTTGACCTTTACCTACCTAGGGCATATACTAGGGCATCAACACTCTCTGGAGTCTTTTCCTCTAGCTTTTCTACAGTTTGTGTAAAGTGGAAGTATCTCTGCCTTCCAAAATCATGCCACAGAGAATGATTTTGATGGCATCTAATCAAAATCTAGACTTCAGCAAACATATATAACCTTGGGAATATATTTATCTTCCTATCCTCAAACTGGTTGACAACTGTAGCTTTCATTTGGGGGCACAATTCTTTAAGCCTGGAAGTCTGGGTTTGGGAGGAAGATGATAGCTTATTGAAAGGACTGAGAACTTACATTCTGGAGAATGTAAAATCCAGTAAAGCCTTCTTGCAAATATATTTAACTTTGGCTTACAAGATCACAGGGCATTTACTTTTAGATATGTTAAAGACATATAGGTTATCCAACCAAATGATTGTCTAGTCAACCTAAGGTCATTTAAAATAAAGTGAAGTGAAGTCGCTCAGTCATGTCCGACTCTTTGTAACCCCATGGACTGTAGCCTACCAGGCTCCTCCCTTATTGGGATTCTGCAGGCAAGAGTACTGGAGTGGGTTGCCATTTCCTTCTCCATTAAATGCTTGGGTAATATATGTTACCAAATAACATTCTTCCCTCATTTTTTTTTCCACTGCTATAGGGATATAAGGATTAACTACTGTCTGTTGGCTAACATGAGGAAGGCTAAAGATCAAGATTTTCTAGTCATAGCCTTTAAACTGTGACTATCCAAACCTTTATTATTGTGGCTTGTTGGCTCTGATTAAGTTGTTCTATATTTAAAATTTCAGAGTACTGTTTTTACTTTAGAAGGGACTCAAGTCATGATTTTGAGAGTCCATCCAGCACTCAGACTGGGAGTTCACCACGCCTGAGTGGAAGTTATGTGGGCAACTCAATAACAGTGTGAGTCTGTGGACCTGCACCCTCTACAGTTTAGGAGAGCTTGGTTTTGATTCTTCTGTGGTGCACAATTCTTTGTATTGCTATGTCTGCTCAAGGGAAATATACTTAACTTTATTGTAAAGTATCATTTGGCTTAAAATATCTCCTCTTCCACTGCAATCTTTGTCTGGAAGTGTCCAAAAATTAAATTTTGGTAAGGCAAGGTAACTGTCTAACCATTTGACAATTCACCTAGAAATCTTGCCTAGAATTTTATCTTACTATAAAATGTAAGACACAGATGGTAGCCACAAAAGTAAAATAGACACAAAGTGATAAGCAGAGTTTTTTCATGTTTAAATACTACTAAATACAATTGTGGGCTCTATGCCTGTCATGATTAAGAGATAAAAATGTATCTGTTTTATTATTTATTTCAAGATTTAACAGGAGTTGTTTCTAAGTTTTCTTTCTTATTTTCTATCTACATCTAAAATATTGTATATATTACCCTGTGGCCTAAGTAAATATTGTGTATTTTCTAATATGTCATTTTTTTCACCTTTACCTATTTATAAAAGATATAAAATTATAATATTTTAAAGCATACATTGTGATGATTTGATACACATTGTGAAAATTTTTCTGCAATTGGAGTAATTAGCACACCTATCACATCAGATATTTATCATTTTTTATAAGAATACAAGTTCTACTCTCTTAGCAAATTTCAGTTATATAATACAGTATAATCAATTAGAGTCACAAGGTCATGCAGGAGAACAAAAGATCTTATTCATCTTATAACTGAAAATTTGTACTCTTTTACCAGCCTCTCCTAATTTCTTCTACTCCTTGCCCTTGGCAACCAGCATTCTGTTTCTGAGTTTGAGTTTCTGTTTTTGAGATTTTACATACAAGTGATGCCATGTAATATTTGTTTTTCTTTGTCTAGCTTATTTCACTTCACATAATAGTCTTCAGGTACATTCAGATTCTAAATGGCAGGAATTCCTTCTTTTTAAAGCTGAATAATATGCTACTTTATATGTCACATTTTCTTTATTCTTTCAAACTCATGGCAGTTAGATTGTTTCCACACCTTGGCTATTGTGAATAATACTGCAGTGAATGTGAAGGTGCAGATATCTTTTTGAGATTATGGTTTCATTTCCTTTACTTCTTTTCATTCACTTCTGGATATAGATCCAGCAGTGAGATTGCTGGATCATATTCTGGCTCTATATTTAATTTCATGAGAAGACTCCATAATGTTTCCATAGTGGCTGTATTACTGGGGTGACCAAAACAGTCATTCGGTTTTTTCCCCTGAGATGGCTCTAGTAGAGTTTAGTTTTCTTAAATTTCATTTTAAACAATTTTGTTACATTGTATTGTGACAGCTATCATATCAGCATACATTTAAAAAAGATTTATCAAAATATCTGCACTTTCGTTTAGCCATGATAATATTGAAGATGGAAAAAAATTTCAGATAATACACTGAATCAGGTGAAAACATTTGCTATGGATATGACCGATAGGCATTAATATCTAAAATATATACACAGTTCATACAACTAAAAAAATAAACAACCCTACTAAAAGTGGGCAACAGACCTGAATAGACATTTTTCCAAAATGGAATGTAAGTGGACAACAGACACTTGGAAATACGCTCAACATCACTAATCGTCAGGGAAATGCAAATCAAAATCACAATGAAATACTGCCTTATATCTGAATATCATCAAAAGGACACTAATAAATGGGGGCAGAAATGTGGAGAAAGAGAGCCCTGGCACACCCTTGGTGGGAATGTAAATTGATGCAGCCACTGCAGAAAACAGTGTGGCCGTTCCTCAGAAATCTAAAAGTACAGCTACCCAGCAGTTACACTCCTGAGTATTTATCTGAAAAAAAAAAAAAAAAAAAAAACACTAATTTGAAAAGATTCATTATTTGCAACTTCTAAGATGTGAAAGCAAACTTAGTGTCCATCAACAGGCATATATATATATATATATATATATATATATATATATATGTAAACATGAATGGATGAATGAATAAAAATATCAAACTGATGAATGGATAAAGATATATATATGTGTGTGTATGTGTGTATATATGTATAGATATACTTTAGTCACTAACTCATGTTCAACTCTTTTTATGACCCTCCATGGACTGTAGCCCGCCAGGTTCCTCTGTTCATGGAATTTCCCAGGCAAGAATACTGGAGTGGTTGCCATTTCCTTCTTCAGGGGTTCTTCCCAATCCAGGGATAGAACCTGCATCTCCTGCATTGGCAGGCGGATTCTGTACCACTGAGCCACCAGGGAAGCCATATGTACATATACTGAGTAGTACTCCACATCGGAGGAAGCAATGGCACCCACTCCAGTACTCTTGCCTGGGAAATCCCATGGACGGAGGAGCCTGGTAGGCTGCAGTCCATGGGATCGCGAAGAGTCGGACAAGACTGAGCGACCCCACTTTCACTTTTCCCCTTCCTGCATTGGAGAAGGAAATGGCAACCCACTCCAGTGTTCTTGCCTGGAGAATCCCAGGGACGGGGGAGCCTGGTGGGCTGCCATCTCTGGGGTTGCACAGAGTCGGACATGACTGAAGCGACTTAGCAGCAGCAGCACTACATATATATGTGTGTGTATATATATATATATACACATACATACATACATACATATACACACACACATATATATGTACATGTATATATATATATACATATATACAGTGAAGTACTATTCAGTCATAAAAAAGAGTAAAATGGGAATTTTGCCATTTCCAGCAACATGAATAGACTTGGAAGGCATTATACTAAGTGAATAAGTCAGATAGAGAGAAATGTAATATGATATCATTTATATGTTGAATCTAAAAAGTCCACAAACTAGTGAATCAAAAAAAAAACAACAAACTAGTGAAAATAGAAACAGCTTCACAGTTATAGAGAACATAGTATTGGAGAGGGAAGAAGGGATGGGACAGTGTAGAGTCAGAGGACTGAGGGGTGCAAGCTCCTGTGTATAAAATAAGTTACAGTTATATATTGTGCAATGAGTGAGTGAAGTTGCTCAGTCCTGTCTGACTCTTTGAGACCCCATGGACTGTAGCCCACCAGGCTCCTCTATCCATGGAATTTTCTAGGCAAGAGTACTGGAGTGGGTTGCCATTTCCTTCTCCAGGGGATCTTCCCGACCCTGGGATTGAACCCGGGTGTCCTGCATTGCAGGCAGATGCTTTACTGTCTGAACCACAAGGGAATCCCAATATAATTAATATTTTATTAAAAAAACTACCAATGGAATTTCAAAAAGCATAGAGCTTAGGCTCTTAAGGGTATAGCAGTGATAAAAGCTTTCATAGTCCTTTCTAAAAAGCAACACTTCATAGGTTTCTCTCTCCAGTGGTTCTCTAATATACTTGTAGAAGGAAGGCAATGGAAAACCAAGGATATAAATAGCTGAGCTCTCCACAATGGGGCTTCCTGCCTACTTTCCCTGTTCAAAGAAAAGAGGAGACATCGTCTTGCAATAAAGGCTTCATAGACAACTGGGCTTTTCTAGTGACAGTCGGCATTTGATGACCCATATCTCTTGGTTCTTCTTGTTGCCAGTGATCGGCCTGGCAATGATGGTGAAACGGGAGCAATTAACTAGATGGGGGAGGGCTTCCTTTAACAGTTGAAAGGTACCGTCCATCACGATTCCAAAGACTTGTAGTGTTTTTAGTGTGGGAGCTTCTCCAAGTTCAAGTAAAGTTTCAGGTATTATGTCATAGCACTGACTGAGTGATAGGTGTTGGAGGTAGTTGAGTTAGTAAAATTCTGGAAAGCAGTCATTTTTCAGCATGACGTTATCACTTAAGTCTAGGTGGACAAAATTGGGACATCTTCCAACTAAGGTAGAGACATCTGATCTCTGCAGATTCTTTAGGTACCCACTGAGACACATCTGGGTGGTGGTCTCTGACACGTGTGCCACGGCCAGCTGTATGTGCTTTTCAGGGAAGTCATAGCACCAAGAGCGGTTCAGCTCATCCAGTCTGGAAGAGCTGCTCAGCAAAGTCTCCAGGGCAGATTCAGAGAATCCAGAACACCCAGAAAGGTGTAGTCGCCATAAATTTGTGTTCTGAGCAAGATTATCTACAATAGGATCTGAAAGCTGGATGCCTTCCAGGCTGAGATGCTGCAACTTGGAGCGGTGAGACAGAAGGCCGTGGAGGGTAGACACACCCATCGGGGAGTTCCACAGAGGCAGGTGCTGTAGACAAAAAGGGCTGAGATGTTCAACTAACGGCTGGTCCATAAATGATCCTGGGCAGCAGAAGGCAACCACCCCTCGGGAGAGCAGTCTACCAATCACGTCTGGTTAGAGGTTTAAGCTCGAGAGGTCTATGGTCTGCCAGAGAGACTCGTCAGATGCTAGATGATACCATCTTTTACAAACACTGGAGACTTTCAGGAGTTCAGGGAGGCACAGACAGGTAAAGATTCTTAGGAGTAGCTCGTTTGGAAGGGAGTCCCAAGAAACACCTGGAAAGTTCTCTCGGTTTGGCTTAGGTCTGCGGACAGTCACAAAGTCCTTGTCATTCCCTTTGCTTTTCAGCTGTTTTCATGGGGGGAGTGGGGGGCTCTGTGGGTGGCCCAGGTTTGAAAGCAATTTCTGGGGGGTGTGCTCACTGGTCCTGGGAGATGTTCACACTTTTTGAAATTTTAGGGAGAGTGAATCTATAATTTCAAGATACCTTAAAGAGAAAAATTTGAACCACATCTTTTATCTCCCCCTGTCTCTCCCCACCCCCAAAAGTAGACAGGTGTTACTTTCATTGATCTTTTCTATTTCCTTTCTAGTCATTATTTAAATTTTTCCCATTCTTATCTTTTTTAGTTTCATCTATTAACATTGGGCCTAATGTGTTCTTCCTTTTCGGATTCTTTTAGATGTAAAGTATATTTGTTTAATTGAGATCTCCTTTTCTTTAATGTAGGCATTTATGACTATGACTTTCCTCTTAGATCAAATTATGCTGCATTCAATAAGTTTGTATGTTGTATTACCATGTTCATTTGTCTCAAGGTATTTTATTCTTAATTTCTTCTGTTAGCCATTGGTCATTTGGTAGCATATAGTTTAATCTTCACATATTTGTGAATTTTCCAGTTTCTTTACTGTTATCGATTTCTAGTTTTGTAACATTGTAGTTGGAAACTATATTTGATATTATTTCTGTTTTCCTAAGTTTATTAAGACTTATTTGTGATCTAACACATGATTTAAGTTGGAGAATGTTCCATATTCTTAAAAGGAATGTGGAATCTGCTCCTGTTGGGTGGACTCTTCTGTATACATTTGTTAGATCTATCTGGTCTAACATGTATGATAAGACAAATTTTTTAATTGGTTTTCTGTCTGGATGACCTAGCTACTGTTGAAAATTGGGTATTAAAGTCCCATTCTATAATAGTATTGCTTTCTATTTCTGTTTTTAGGTTTGTTAATGTTTATATATTTAGTTGGTCTGAAGTTGGGTATATACATATGTAAATTTGATTATATGTTCTTGATGAATTGACCCCTTTATAATTGGATCATATTCTTTGTCTCTTATTACAGCTATTCGCTTAAGTGTTTTATCTGATATAGTATAGCTATGTCTGCCTTTTTTGTTTTCCTTTTGCATGGAATATCCTTTCTCATTCCTTCCCTTTGAGCTTAAATGTGTCCTTAAAGCAGAAGTGAGTCTCCTGTATGCAGCACATAGTGGGAATTGTTTTATAATTTATTCAATGAATCTATGTCTTTTAATGTGAGAATTTTTTTATTTACATGTTAAGTATATATGGACTTACTGTATCCATACTATTGGTTGTTTTCTGGCTTTTATGCAGTTCCTTTATTCTTTTCTGCTTCTTTTTATCTCTTGCTTTGCAATTTGATTATTTTTATTTTTTTGTAGTGGCATGCCTTGATTTCTTTCTCTATACTTTTTAAAGTATCTAGTAGTAGGTTTTTGTGCTGTGGTTTCCATGATACTTACCAAAAAAAAAAAAAAAAAACTTACAGTGATAACAGTCTACTTTAAGCTGATAACTTCAAATGCAGAACAAAGCACTATATTTTTACATGTCCCCTCAAATTTTAAGGTTTTGGTGTCATATTTATACTGTATATCCATTAACAAATTTTATTATAGTTATTTTAGTCCTTTTGTCTTTTGATCTTCATACCAGTATTATATTTACCCACCACCATTATAATATTTCCTCCCTCATGGCTCAGATGGTATAGAATCCATCTGCAATTTGGTCTCTGGGTCGGGAAGATCCCCTGGAGAAGGAAATGGCAACCCACTCCAGTATTCTTGCCTGGAAAATCCCATGGACAGAAGAGCCTGGAGGACTACAGTCTCTGGGGTTGCAAAGAGTTGGACATGACCGAGTGACTAGCGCTTTCATTTTCACTTTCATTATATTATTATAGTATTCTCAGGTAGCTTGCATACTTACCTTTACCAGCAAGTTTTATACGTTCATATGTTTTTATGTTACTGATTAGTATTTTTTATTTCAGCTTGAAGAACTCTCTTTAATGTTTCTTGTAAGGTCAGTTCAGTGATGTTTAGCTTTTGTGTTTTCTTTTTTTTTTGGAAAACTACTTCTCTCTTTCTGAATGGCAGCTTTCATGGGTGGAGTATTCTTGGTTGAGTCTTTGTTTTTTTTTTTCCAGCAATATTAATATAGCATCCATTGCCTTTAAACCTCCAAGGTTTCTGCTGAGAAATCTGCTCACAGTCTTAAAGGTTTTATTTTCTATATAGCAAGTTTTTTTTTTGTTGCTGTTGTTGTTGTTTTTGTTGCTTTTAAGAATCTTTAACTTGTGCCAATTTAATTATAAGGTAATTCATTATAATGTATCTTGTTGTGGGCTTCTTTAGTTTTATCCTGACATTATTTAGGCTTCCTGGACTTGGATGTCTTGTTTCTTTTCCCAGGTTAGGTATTTTTCAGCCATTATTTCTTTGTGTTAGCTTTTTGACATAAATGTGTGTGTGTGTGTGTGTGTGTGTGTGTATATATATATATATATATGTATATATGGGGTTTTAAAGAGTCGGACACGACTGAGTGACTGATCTGATCAGATATATAGTCACACATATAAATATGCTCTGCTTGATGGTGTCCCATATACTACTTAAGCTATCTTTATTCTTTCTCATTCATTTTTCTTTTCCCCCTTTAATTGGATGAATTCCATAGCACTGTCTTTGAATTTTCTGATCTTTTCTTCTGCTTATTCTAGCTGTGCCTCTATTGAATTTTTCAGTTCAATGGTGTGCTTCAGCACTACAATTTCTGTTTCTACTTTTCTCTCTAGTGAAATTCTCATGTTCAGAATTTGAACTCCTTACTTTGTTGAGCATATTTATGACTGTTGATTTGAACTCTCTATTGGGTAAATTGCTCATATCTATTTTATTAATATTGGTCTCTGAAGATTTTTCTTGTTCTTTTGTTTGAAATATATTCCTTTGTTTCTTGATTTTCCTTGAATTTCTGTTACTATTTTTTAAAATATTTATTTATTTATTTTTGGCTGCACTGGATTTTCATTGCTGCCCATGGACTTTCTCCAGTTGTGGCAAGCAGAGGCTACTTTTTGTCTCCAGTTGTGGCAAGCAGAGGCTACTTTTTGTTGCAGTTTGTGGACTTCTCATTGAGGTGGCTTCTCTTGTAAGGCTCAGGATCTAGATGCACGACTTTCAGAGGTTGTGTCCTGTGGGCTCTGGAGTGCTGGCTCAGTAGTTGTGGCTCATAGGCTGAGTTGCTCTGTGGCATGTGGAATCTTCCTGCATGGCATGTGGAATCTTCCTGGAACAGGGACTGAGCCCATGTCTCTTGCATTGGCAGGCAGTTTCTTACTCATTAGACCACCAAGGAAGCCCTCTGTGTTTGTTTCTGCCCAGCGGCAAAAACAATCATTTATTCCAATCCTTATAGACTGGTCTTATGCAGGACATGAACCTTGTCAATAAACCTAGCTCAGGCTCCTAGTTACTGCTCAAGCCTTTCTAATTGTCCAAACCACTGTCTTTGTTCTTCGTGGCTGCCAGTACTCGAGGGTGTCGCAGAAGCCTCAAGACCTTTCAGTGTCCTGAAGAGGAGGATTGCAATCAGCACCTAGATGCAGGCTGATTAGAAGCCAGATCCTCAGGCAGCAGCTAGGCACATATGCAGTTAACCACACAGTCCTTCCAGGCAGAAACTGGGAGGTGAACATTATTGCCTACTCCTTCTGCACTGAATCTTTGTGATATAGTGTGGCAAGTGCTCACAAACCCATTAACTACTTCTTTGACTTAGTTCTCTGAGCCCCACTAGCTATCAGAGATAAATGATTTGGGGACCTATTCCTTGAATGGCAGCTGTAAACATTGGACCCTGGATGTATACAGTTTTTATCCAATACTCTGAGGTATTTTCCTAACATACAGGCAACTTGGCTTTATTGTTGGAAGGAGCTTTAGGGAGAAGACAGGAAAGTGCCCACTAACTGCCCTAGTCTCTGAGGAGGCTCACATGCAGTACAGTGTGAAGATGCATGCTCATTAAAAGCTGAACCCTCAGGCAGCAGCTTGTAAAGCTGCAGTCAGATCCTTTCCAGGGAAAGCCTGGGAGATGGTAGTGCTTGCCAGCTCTCTCTGTGCTGAGCCTTGTGACAATAAATGTTGCAAGCGCTCGTGTTCCTTTTAAGAACTGCTTCTTTGCAAAAATAGCGTAAGACTCCTGAATGCAGGAGTTGGGGCTTCCCGGGTGGCACCGTGGTAAAGAATCTGCCTGCCAGTATAGGAGAGTCAAGAACAAGAATTCATTTTCTGGGTCTCCGGAAGATCCCCTGGAGTAGGAAATGGCAACCTGTTCCAATATTCTTTCTTGGAAAACTCTGGATAGAGGAGCCTGGCGGGCTACAATCTATGATGCTGCAAAAGAGTTGGATACAACTGAGCGACAGAGCACACATCTGAACGCAAGCCTTGTTTACTTTCGAGCTAGGTGTTTCGGGAGGCCATCACTCAGGTGGGAGCTCTAAAAGTACGGACACCAGATGTGTGTTCCAAATCCTTTACTCCCGGAGAGAAGCTGGGAGTTGAGGGTTGCCTCCAGATTGGATGGCACTGTGCTAGGTCTGGGTTTTAAAGTCAGTGTGTGTCTCAGCTTTCCCTATGGATTTTGGTGTGTGATTTTCTTCTTTACCCCATGTGAAGAATTCAGTCAGCTCTAGGTATACCTGTGTACATTCGGTACGTATATAAGAGGAGGGAAATAGGTGCCTATTTACTATTTTGGTCCAGTCCCTTAAAACCTCATTTAAACTGAAAAGTATATGTACTTCAGTTGTTCAAGTAATATTTAGATTAATCTTTAAGTTCTTATGCTTTGCTACAGCAAAAACATGTATTCTAAAATATCATCATTAAGATACTTACCTATAATTTTAAAATCATATAATCCTTAGTATCTTTGGATTTTTTTTTTATTTTCATGTTTGTTTTTTTGTTCCAGTTTTCTACACTGAATTACCCTTTGTTATCTTTGCTTATTTTTTTATTTATTTTTAATTACAGGATAAATATATAATCCAGAAAGGTTAGTTTTGGATTATGTTGGATTTGCTTCTGTGACTTTAATCCTTGTCTTGCTGCTGTTGTTATGAAAGGCATACGTAAAGGCCTGCCTCAGGGAGATAACCTGACTCTGCCCACCCTTGAAGGATGGTGACATTCTTGAATTCTTTGTGTGGCAGAGGGCACGGTGTCCCTCCTCAGCTGCTGACTGGCATGGCTCAGAAATTCACATTTGGGGAGGCCAGAACCACAGAGAGATGTGACGTCTTTGTTGATATGACAGGAGATATTCCATTTCACACCACCCATGAAATGACTGTAAGGAAGTGAAACTAACACATCCCCTTTCCTATGGCTTGCTATTCTAGGAGACAGTTGCGGGAATTGTTCGTCTCTCAGTCCTCCCCAGATCTTAGCCACCCCATGGACTGCCACATGCCCCGCTTCCCTGTCATTCGCCATCTCCAGAGTTTGCTCAAATTCATGTCCATTGAGTCAGTAATACCAACCAACCATCCCATCCTCTGTTTTCTGCTTCACCTCTTGCCCTCAATCTTTCCAAGCGTCAGGGTCTTTTCCAACGAGTGGGCTACTTGCATCAGGTGGCCAAAGTATTGGAGCTTCAGCGTCAGCATCAGTCCTTCCAATGAATATTCAGGATTGATTTCCTGAATATCATGGCATCTGGTCCCATCACTTCATGGTGAATAGATGGGGAAACAATGGAAACAGTGACAGGTTTTATTTTCTTGGGCTCCAAAATCACTGCAGATGGTGACTGCTGCTAAGTCGCTTCAGTCGTGTCCGACTCTGTGCAACCCCATAGACGGCAGCCCATCAGGCTCCCCTGTCCCTGGTATTCTACAGTCCATAAGTTGCAAGAACACTGGAGTGGGTTGCCATTTCCTTCTCCAATGCATGAAAGTGAAAAGTGAAAGTGAAGTCGCTCAGTCGTGTCTGACTCTTTTCTTTCAAGGAGCAAGTATCTTAATTTTGTGACTGCAGTCACTGTCTGCAGGGATTTTGGAATCGAAGAAGGTAAAATCTGTCACTGTTTCCATTTTCTCCCCATCTATTTGCCATGAAATGATGGGACCAGATCCCATGATCTTAGGTTGTTGAATATTGGGTTTTAAGCCAGGCTTTTCACTCTCCTCTTTCACCTTCATAAAGAGACTCTTTAGTTCCCCTTCACTTTCTGCCATTAGAGTGGTATCATCTGCATATCTGGGGTGGTTGATATTTCTCCCCGCGATCTTGATTCCAGCTTGTGATTCATCCAGCCCAGCATTTCACATGATGCATTGTTTGCAGGAATTAAATGGTCTTTTTACTTTGTTTCCTCACCTCCCTATCTCTGATCCATAATGTTTCCTCACCTCCCCATCTCTGATCCATAAAAGGACCTGGCATTCAGACCCTGACAAGATGGTGTTTGAGGCCCTAGCCTGCCTTTTGAAAGTTTCCTTGGCTCAGGTGGTAAAGAACCTGCCTACAATGAGGGAGACCTGGGTTTCGATCCTCTTTTTGGGAGCAACCCCTGGAGAAGGGAATGGCAACCCACTCCAGTATTCTTGCCTGGAGAATCCCATGGACAGAGGAGCCTGATGGGCTAAAGTCCATAAGGTTGCAAGTAGTCAGACAGGACTGGGTGACTTAACCCTTTCACTTTCAGCCTGCCATCTCTTGGTCAGCCAACTCCTGAGTAAATTTCTTCCCTTGGCTCACTACCTGGTCTTGGATTTATTGGCCTGTAATGCGGTGAGCACAGCGATCTTGGACTCTGTAACAAATGCTTTACAATATGGTGTTGGTTTTTGCTGTACAATGACACAAATCAGCCATAAGTCTACATATATTCCCATCTTGAGCCTCTCTCTCTCACCCACCCCTATCTCATCCCTCCGGGTCGTCACAGACCACCTGGCTGAGCTCCTTGTTTTATGTAGCAAACTTCCTAATTTCCTACTGGCTATCTGTTTTACACATGGTAATGTATGTATTTCAGTGCTACTCTATCACTTTGTCCCACCCTCTCTTTCTCCCACTATGTTCATAAGTTCATTCTCTACATCTGCATTTCTGTTCTTTCCCTGCAAATAGGTTCATCAGTATCATTTTCCTGGAGTCCATATATACGCATTAATATACAATATTTTTGCCTATTCATTTTAGCTAAAAAAATACTTAGTGTTTTTTCTTTACATTTAAAATCATCTCCTTCAGTCACGATATAAAGTAAAATTAAGGATAAGCATGTCTATTGTTAATTTTTGGTAGACATTTTTTTTCCTTAAAATTAATTGATTATTTTATTGGTGGGCTGATATTATTCAACCACAGTTTGCTCACAGTTTATAATTTTTCTTGCATTTTATATGTATGAAATACAAAGTACTTTTCCAAAGTTTTGTTGTTTAGTATGGTGATGTTTTGAAGGAGGTATCTGGTGCTTTGCAATGCCCCTGAAAAGATGTGGTCTTTATACCAAATGGAAATCTCGGGCTTCCCTTGTGGCTCAGAGGGTAAAGTGTCTGCCTACAATGTGGGAGACCAGGGTTCGATCCCTGGGTCGGGAAGATCCCCTGGAGAAGGCAATGGCAACCCACTCCAGTACTCTTGCCTGGAAAATCCCATGAACTGAGAAGCCTGGTAGACTACAGTCCATGGGGTTGTAAAGAGTTGGACACGACTGAGTGACTTCACTTTCACTTTTTCTTGCATTTTATATGTATGAAATACAAAGTACTTTTCCAAAGTTTTATTGTTTAATATGGTGATGTTTTGAAGGAGGTATCTGGTGCTTTGTAATGTCCCTGAGATGATGTGGTCTTTATATGAAATGGAAATCTTACCATAGTTGGTCATAAGCTTGGCAGAGAGTCCTATAGTTCACTAGACTTTCATTGGTGGCCTTTGGTTATATTTATGGTTTTTTTTTTGAAGGACAATATCATTTTAATATATTTCATTAAAATCAGTTCTTTTAATAATTATAAAAAAAAATTACTGTTAGTGAACCACACTTGGGTGTGTTGGCCTGTCTGTGGTGAAGTCAGTCTACTGATGCTGAGTTGTGGTGAAGGGAATGCAGGATTTATTGCAGGACAACAAACAAAGAGTCCAGGGCAGCTGGTACTCCAAATACCAGAGCTCCCTGGATGGGTTTCATGAAAGCGTTTTTCAAGTTCAAGTTGGGGATGCAGTGGTCACACGGGGTATGTAATCAATTCATGCACAGTTCTCTGATTGGTTGAGGGTGAGGTAACAGGGAAGTGTCATAGGGGTTAACATTATTGATTCTCAGGCTCCAGTAGGCCTGGAGGCTATGTGCGCGTGGTCATCAAATAGTTAACATTTTCTATTTCCTGGGGGCTTTAGCATGTGTAAAGTGACTCTCAAAATGTGTATCACATACCATTATTTATGTACTTCAGAGATGAGCTAAAGAAGAGGATATTGGGGAAGAGTCTGTCCTGGAAAGGGCCCTTGTTGTTGTTATTGTTCAGTCACGAATTCATGTCCAACTCTTTGTGACCCCATGGACTGCAGCACACCAGGCTTCACTGTCCTTCACTATCTCCCCGAGTTTGCTCAGATTCATGTCTATTGATTGAGTCAGTGGTGCTATCTCACCGTCTCATCCTCTGCTGCCCTCTTCTTTGGCCTTCAATCTTTCCTAGCCTTAGAGTCTTTTCCAATGAGTTGGCTCTTCACACCAGGTGGCCAAAGTATTGGCGCTTCAGCTGCCCTGCTCATTTACATGACCTGGTTGGGAATTGGGAAGCAGAACTACTTCTCGTAGGTTGTTTCATGAGCGTAGAAATGTGGTTAAAAGGTGGCTTTTCCTTAGACATATTTCTTCTAGGTTAAAGTGACTCCTGGTGAAATAATTTTCAGCATTGTTCAGTACTCCTCTCTAATGTTTAAGATCATGTACCCACAGTCTTACATCTTCTCCCTAGTGAGTGTTGTTCAGACACATGAACAATTTCCTTGTTGGGAAAATCCTTATGCTCATAAATATTTGCTTCAGATTTGTTAATATGCAGTAATGAATTTAACTTCTGTTGACTTAAGAAATAGTCGCAACCTAGAAGTTGAGAGTTATGTTTTATTTGGTGAGAATTTTAGGACTTCAAGCCTGGGAGAAGGCATCTCAGATAACCATGAGAGAACTGTTCTAAGGAGGTGGGGGGAGGAGTCAGGTTAAATAGAAGTTTGAACAAGGGGCAGGTAGTCTGAACATCAAAAGATTGCTATTAATTAAGAAAATCAGATATCTCAAGTTAGGGATTTTCACACTGTTCTGTGTATGGGAAGATGCAAGAGCCTGGGCCTAAAATCCTCCCTCTCATATGTATCTTAGCTATCTGGGGCCAGCATCCTGCAATTTGGTTTTTCACATCCTTAGTTCCTTGCTCAAGTAGGAGTGGTGGCAGCCTGATCGCAGGTATGGTTTTTCTTGGGCACCCACTGGGCTCAGAAATTCACATTCGGAGGACCGGAGTCACTGATGACTGTCACATCCTTGTCATTGATATGGCAGGAAATCCTTCATTTTTCACCTCCATGCAAGCAAACATTTTGTGTGATTTGTTTACTTAATGAGAGTCAGACTGGTGACTGGTCAATAGCAAGTACTACATTGTAGATCCTCATTAAGTATGTTATTTTTTCGACTGGGGAAAAAAAAAATACAACCTAAAAGTTGAGAGCTGTGTTTTACTTGGTGGACAAATCTGAGACGTTGAGCCTGAAACACAACATCTCAGATGATGAGAAGCTGTTTTGAAGAGGAAGTGGGGGAGCCAGGATATATAGGAGTTTTTGCAACAAAGCCAGATGGTTGCAACATCAAAAGATTACTGCTAAGAAAAATAAGCCAGATATCTCAAGTTAAAGAATTTAGTTCTTTGTGTGTATGAAAAAATCCAAGAGTCTGGTCTCACTGATATCACCTCAGCTATGTGGGACCAGTATCCTGTGCTTCATCATCCTGAGTTTCCTCAGGGTGCCTCATGGGCGAGGGTGGATGTGTGGCTGTGCTGAGTGCTGGCTGGGCTTGGCAGTGGGCAGTCCTCTTTGCCTCCATCCTGAGTCTCCCTCAGGGATCACTGAGGGATCACTCTCTGCGAGGCTGTAATGCGATGGCTTGATGGAAGCAGCACCCTTTGTTTACAGATATAGCAGGCAATGTACAAACTCACATGCGAATGATGAATGGTTGCCTGACTGACTGAATGAGTGAATAAGCATGACTGGTCCAAGCTAAACATTGCCTTTCCACAGTAGAGATGTTGATGATGTTTCTATGCTGAATACAGTTGTGTTTTTCCTTATTTCAAGCTAAGGGGTACATGATTGTTCCCACCTACAATGGAGAACATAGAAAATGTCATAAATTGCTCCTTTTTTTTTTTTTTTTGGTCAGATTCTTGTTCAATACTAGGAAATGTCTTTAATACACTCACTATTTAATTGAACTTTCTTGGTATAGGGAATTCTCTGTTCATTAAAGGATTTATTAATCTTACAATCAATTTGATATAAAGTTTTTTCTTCTTGTAACAAAATTAATTTTAAGTGATCCTGTCATGTTGCTCATGGTACAACCAAGCTGTAAAATTGATTATTCTGCTAATGTGGTTTCTTTGGGGGCTTAAACCAAACTCACTGACTCATTTATCCATTCATAAATCGAGGCATTTTGGAACACCTACACTATTTGAGTCATTATCCTAAGGCCAAGAAATGCAACGGCTTAAATGTCTCTGTCCACAGACATTCAAAGTCTAATAGAGGAGGGAATCACTGGTTAGTGAGTCAAGCACTCAAGCATGGGGAGCATGTAGGCAAGGCATCAAAACCAAACCAGGAAACCATAGTGTGTTTCTTTTTTTTTTTTCATAGTGTGTTTCTATAGGAGTTGGTGAGTTAGCTGATTTTTGAAGAGACAGCTCCACACTAGCGCTATAAAAAAACATGCTTTTTCTGAAAAGTGAGGGCAGGTGTACAAGAAGAGCAAAAAGCATCTGTGAAAGCATGGAGAAATAAATAGGACAGTGAACAGTTGTAGATTGCTGTTAGTAATACGTGTAAGTCAGGAGCTCTCTATTATATGGCAAACATTTGTGTGGTAGAAAGGGCAGAATGGCTCCCTCCACTTTTTATCATATTAAACTCTCCACCTAGGTAATTTCATTCAGTCCCAAGGGAAATGCACATGTTTATCACGAATGTATGAAGCACTGTACATGCCTGTTGGTGGACTACAAACTTAGCTTAAGTGCGTTAAGCAAGGTTTTGAGAAATGGAATATTTCCTGCCATATCAACAGAGAGGATGTCACAGATGTCAGTGACTGCAGCCCTCCAGAGTAAGCTCGTGAGCCCTAAGGGCACTCAGGAAGGCCAATGCTTCTAATCTAGCAGCCATCAGACTTCAGTCACTCATCCAGCTGAAAGGAAACTCGGAATGTGAAAAACTCAGGGTAACCAGCCCAAAAGAGGTGAGGTGCATATCAAAGAAGTGATTTCAGTGAGCCCAGACCCTTGTATCTTTCCATACATAGAAAAGTACTAATTTCCTTAACCTGGGATATCTGGGTTTTTTTAAGAAACAATACTCTTTTGATGTGCGGGCTACCTGCCCTTTGTTGCCAAACTTGTATATAACCTGGGTGCTCCCTTCACTTTCTCAGAGTTGTTCTCTCAGAGTTACTTGAGATGCTATCTCCTGGACTTGATGTCCTAAAAATTCCCACCAGTTAAAATATAACTCTCAACTTTCAGGTTGTGAATATTTTTTTAAGTCAACCGTTTCAGGCAGAACCCATTTTTTTGGAATTAGTAAGTTAGACTAAAAAAAAGAAAAAGAAAAACATGTTTGAACATTTAAAAGCATGCTTCTAAATGACTCAGAGATTAAAAAAAATCTTTATGGAAATGATAAAGTGTGAACTGAATGAAAGCAGTTACTATGAAACTGACGGGTGTCGTTTTGGGGGACTCTGACGAGCTCCAGTCCTTTATGTCTCTGCACAGAAAAGAATTCAGTGAGAGGCAAAGTGATAAATAAGAAGTGGTTTGTTAGAACAGGATGCTCGTGAGGCTGACACGTGGGCAGGCAAGAGGGTACCACTTAGTAAGAGAACTTAGTGTGCTGCAGCTTTATAATCAAAGCAGAAGTGGGAGGGGAAGACCTTCTTTGTCTTTCTTGAGCAGATGTCATGCTTCCATCATCAGTTCCTTTACCAGGTTGAGCAGGGAATTTTCTTGTCCCTACATTGTCAAGCTAGGTTCATAACGAGTTGTTGACTTTTTTTTATGTGTGCAGAGAACCTGTCCTAACTGACTGAGCTCACTGGGCAGGATGTGGGGCCCACACCCCCACTGTGTTATTGTTTGGGGACATGTCTCACGTTTTTTGTTGCATGGTTTTGTTGCTAAGCGTGCCTACTTGGGTTTGAGGTTAAGAATCATTAACTGACAGGAGTTTCTCATAGTTTTTGTACTTACAATGCCCTGCTGAGATTGCATATTTAATCATCTCTTTTGAAAATTCCATGGACAGAGGTAGCCTGGTGGGCTACAATCCATGGGGTCACAGAGTCAGATAGGACTGAGTGATATTACAATGACACAGTACAATTTGTCCATTTACTCAATCCCTATCAACTCATCCATGTGGGTTATAGCTGAAGTAATGCATTCGAAAAACAAATTTATACCCAAATGCTGCATTAGAAAGAATAAAAGTTAAAAATTCATTAGCTAAGCATTCAACGTAAAAAAATAATAGCTAAATATATCCAAAGATTTTAGGAAGAAGGAAACAGTGAACATAATTCATAAATTAATGATGTAGAAAAAAAAGGCACATGATACAATACACATAGAATAAAGTGGATCCACAAAGACTCATTCATTTTTGAAAAGCTAATAAAAATAGACAAATCTCTGGTAGGATTAATAATTTAAAAAAGGAAGGTTCAATTACACTGGAAGTAGATATGTAATGTTTGCTACAACAGAGGCTGAACCACTAACAAGAGAATATTATGCCAATAAGCTCAACAAACTTAGATGGACTGGAACAATTTCTAGATCACTGCAGTGGCCTTAAAATCAGTCCTCTAGACTAGTTTCTCAAGTCCTCTCTGTTCATTATCGACACAGTAAAATGATCAGTTTACAAAAAAATGTAATCATGCTACTCTTCTGACTAACTATAAGCCAAAAATGATGTCTTGCTAGTCTAAGGGGAAAGGATGTTTCCTGAAAGAGACATCATCTTGGTTCCGCCTCTCCATTTGCATCTCTTCCTGCTCTGTCCTTGGTAACTGCTCTCCTACCACATTATTTTCCTCTTCAACTGTTGCTAAAATGTACTGAGTTCCTTTAGCCTTAGACTCCCCACCATTGATATTCTTTCCATAATGGCACTTTGTTTTTTTCCACCATGTTCTCCTTTGTTGTTCAGTCACTCAGTCGTGTCTGACTCTTTGCAATCCCATGGACTGCAGCACGCCAGGCCTCGCTGTCCATCACCAACTCCCGGAGTTTTCCCAAACCCATGTCCATCAAGTCGGTGATGCCATCCAACCATCTCATCCTCTGTCATCCCCTTTTCCTCCCACCTTCAATCTTTCCCAGCATCAGGGTCTTTTCTAACGAGTCAGTTCTTCACCTCAGGTGGCCAAAGTATTGGAGTTTCAGCTTCAGCATCAGTCCTTCCAATGAACATCCAGGACTGATCCTTAGGATGGACTGGTTGGATCTCCTTGCAGTCCAAGGGACTCTCAAGGGTCTTCTCCAACACCACAGTTCAAAAGCATCGATTCTTCTGAGTTCAGCTTTCTCACATCCATACGTGACTATTGGATTCCCATCAGCCTGTTTTTTTCTAGTTAGTACTTTTGAACGAATTAAAGATGGAATGAAGATGTTTAAAGATCGATTGCAACCTATTCATTTTACACAGAGATTTTGAAAATGCCTTTATTAACGTGTGAATAACATACAATAAATTGCATGTATATAAAATGTATGATTTGACAAGTTTTGATGTATGTATAATCCCATTTTGTGCGTGTTTCTTTCTGCTTGTCCCCTTAGTACCAAAACAACCACTGACCTGGTTTCTGTAGTACAGATTAGTTATAATTTTACTGAGATCTAAAAGCTGTCATTCTGTATAAACTCTTTTGTGTCTGGTTTATTTCATTCAGCATACTATTTTGAGATTTATCCATGTTGTGTTTATCAGTACTTCATTCATTTTAATTGCTGAGTCGTGCTGTATAACAAAGATGTAACCGAGTTTATGTTTTCCTTGTTGATGGATTTACATAGTCATTTCTGTATGACTTCCTTCTCCACAGAAATAGTAGTAAGAAAGTCTGCATATATTGGAGATAAGAAAACAGCAAATACTAAGTTTAAAAATAGAGAAACAAGTATTATACTATTTATTCTAGATATTTTTCAATTAGTAGTTGTGAATTATCACATACAGTTCTGAAAATTGCCTGTAATCATCGGCATGGGTTTTGGCTACAAGAAAACTAAAGAGAAATATTGAATATTGGTAGAATCACTAATTGCTATCTCTTTTTAAAAAATTATGATAACTATGAAACTGTGTGTTTAACTTCTGTATTGGAAATCTTCTAAAACTATAGTTAAAAGTCATAAAGACAGTGTAGAAAATAGCATTGAATATAATCACTTTACTTTTGCATGAAAAAAAATATTTCTTTTAGATTAACCTGTCCTTTACCTATGGTAACCCATAGATAAAAGGGGTATGAAAAAGTCATTTATTATTCTTTGTGTATGTATTATGCTAACGTCATCATTTTTTTCTGATGTCAAGTCTTAACCATAAAATAAGTGATCTTAAGTAGGGACATACTGCATCTTTTTTATTTTTTCGTTCTTAGTTTTGAGTTTAATTGGCTTAAACTATATCTATTTATATGGAGATACATCTGTCAACATCTGTTTATCAGCATCTTTTTTTAGAGTAGTGCTAGTCCAAAGAATGAGTGAGAAGAGAGTGAAAGCAATACCCCCTGTCTGTTTTTTGGGCTTCCCTGATAGCTCAGTTGGTAAAGAATCCATCTGCAATGCAGGGAAATTATTTGAAGGAGAGAAAAGTCATCCAAATAAAAAATGTTCACAAAGATGATAGAATTTTCATATATAATTTTTTTTTTACAGTAGACATATAGACTTGTAAAAACTTACTCTGATTGCAAAGAAAAAAAATTTAATGCCAGACACTGAGGCTTGACTGAGAGAGACAATTGGTAAGGCAATGCTTCCTATGTCTATGATGTCAGCTGATCATTCTTGCAAGAAGAGCTAGTTCAGGTATCTTTGGTACGGCTTCAAATATGAAAAATTCAAAATGTTAAAAGTAGAAGTATGGAGGAGAAATAGAAGGGAAGTATGACAATATTGCCATGTTTGTAGGTAATTGACAGTTCTTAGTAGTTGACATTTGATTCCTAGGCTTAGTCCTCCAGTTATGGAAGGTGACTTAGCTGTAATTCTAACTTGTTTAACTGATGGTTTTGATGTATTTACTCTCTCCCATCATTTAGGTTTAGTGATATAGTGAAGTCGCTCAGTTGTGTCTGACTTTTTGCGACCCCATGGACTGTAGCCTATCAAGCTCCTCCATCCATGGGATTTTCCAGGCAAGAGTGCTAGAGTGGATTGCCATTTCCTTCTCCAGGGGATCTTCCCGACCCAGGAATTGAACCCGGGTCTCCCACATTGCAGACAGACACTTTTACCATCTGAGACACCAGGGAAGCCAGCTCTCATATAAGGGCTGGGTCTCCCGTGCTAAGGCACAGATGGTCGAGACAAAGGTCACTCACCTGGGAGTTCAGACCACACACAGGTCCAGGAAGCTGTCCTCTGATTGGGCACAAACCACTTTATTCCCATGCAGTGATTAAGAAGGTAGTCAAAAAAATCTTGGTTTGCAGTTCTTTCTCATATTATTATTTTTAGGATCATGATTGGATTATTTGATATCCTTTTAAGACTCAATAACCACATCTAAAAATGAGAAACTGAAATTTAATAAAATTCCTGTGATTGGATATTAAATAAAAACACGTGTTAATGCTCTATTATAATGCCCAGTGCATAGTGGTGTTCAGTTGGTGAAGACTAATGGTGGCACCCATATTTATAATTTTTTTAGATTGTCCACAATGCCTTTTTCCTTATCAGTCACTCTTTCCTGGATACTGCCCCTGTGCTGAAGTTAATAATGTGAAGGTAAAGAAAAGGGGCATCTTCTCAATAAAGCTCTATTAATGACTAATATTTAGTTTATAAAAAGTGCTATATACACATTTTCTTATATAATCATTTAAAAATGTGTAAGTTTTGGGTTAGCCAAACTTTTTGCTTGTGTTTTTCCGTAAGATATTACAAAAAACCCGGATGAACTTTTTGGCCAACCCAATTTACATCATCACCCTATTTTACATAGTAACAAACTAAACATGCAGAGAGAGAGAGAGAGACTTTAAGGAATTAGTCAAAGCGATTGTGGAGGCTGGCAGGTTCAAAATCTGCAGGCCACGGAAGACCCAGGGAAGAGTCACTGTGTCCTCTAGGGTCTGAGGCAGTCTAGAAGCAAGCTTCCATCTTTCCTAGGTGAAGACTGGCTTTTTCCTTTCAAAGCCTTCAACTGATTTGATGAGATCTACCTACATTATGAAAAGTAAAGCTGCTTTACTTAAAGTTTATTGATTTAAGTATTAATCTCCTCTAAAAGATCCCTTCAGAACAACATTTAGACTAGTGTTTGACCAAGTGTCTGGGTGCTGTGGCCAGTCAAATTGACACACAAAATCAACTCTCGCAGCTGGTTAGTGGTAAGTTGACCTTTAGGTCCCCACGATATAGCTTAGGAGTCACTTCTGTTCATTTCTCATCTTCCTCTTTTAGGGTTACATAACAGACACCTTTCAACAGCTGTTCCTGGCACCAGATTAAGGAGGTCATGTGCCCACTGACAGTGTAGACCTTGTGCAGCCCTGTGATGGCAGCCTCCAGGCATGTGATCCAGAAAGATGGAGAGTTTGTATGTAGATCACACAAGTTAGCTTTGCAAAATGGGGACTTTCTTAATAAATCCCTGACCTTTTTTACCTATGCTTTAAAAAAATGCATAAAAGTAGAAAAGTGTCATTTTTATTAACATTAGTATATAATTTCTATATTTGATTTTTGAATGAAAAATTATAATCTATTCTACTTAGTGTTAATTTTTTACTTTTTTCCAACTGAATTAAAAAAAAAAAAGAAACCAAAAAAGAATTATGCAAATTATGCAGATAATTAAAATGGTTTTAACAAAGGATTTATGGTATATCATCATCTGGTTTGTCTTCATCAAAAGGACTGTATTTGAACAACAATAGGCACTTTAGAGGAAATTTTTAGTATTTTAATAATCATGTAGATATGTGGTTTACATCTGTGGAAACAATGTTTCTTGTTTCTCTTCAGTAATCTGTCTACTTTTTCTTTTCTTCCTTTAGTCCTTTTTTCTTCTTTCTTTACTTTCTTCCTTTTTTCTTTCCTTCCTCTCTCTCTTTCTTCCTTTCTTTTTTTAATACTGAACTGTTTTCAGAGAACATATACTAGATAATGAGATAATGGTTTGTATTTTTATCTGTGCACCTCAAAATTTTTTCTACAATGAGGTGAGGTAAACATAATTAATATTTATTTTAGTAGAATATTTCAATGATAAAAATTAAAACTTGAAGCTGACTCTTTGTAAAAAGTAGATAAACCAATTAAAAAGAAAAAGATTTTAAATTGATTTTTGGGCATTTCATTTCTTCTATCACAGTATTTTCTCACTGGCTAAAGAAATATCATAAACTCTTAAACATATTTCAAAGTATTGCCAAAGTTGCACATACATGTGGGATGAAAAATACTGATGACTAGAAGACAAAAAGTAAAAACCTTATATGTGATCTCCATTGATATGTGGGTTTTCCCTTTATAAGTGGTGCTGATAGAGCATTGCTTGTCTAATCCGGAGTATGGTGAGGAGACAGGCAGGACGGCCTGTCCTATACCTGGCCTATGGTGGGCTCCCCACATTCCAATGGAAACAATTCATCTCCCTATAATTAATATCTTTTTACAAGGCTAGTGAACAAAGTGGAAGTTGCTCGGTTGTATCTGACTCTTTGTGACCCCATGGACTATGCAGTCCATGTGTAGACTATACAGTCCATGTATAGACTATACAGTCCCTGGAATTCTCCAGACCAGAATTAATGGAGTGGGAACCTTTCCCTTCTCCAGGGGATCTTCCCAACCTAGGGATCGAACCCAGGTCTCCCGCATTGCAGGCAGATTCTTTACCGTCTGAGCCACCAGGGAAGCCCAAAGATCCTAAAGGTATGAAAAATACTATCTTTCCTAAGAGAGTTATAAGATTTCTGGCTTCACTTTCACCATTTCTTGTTTGGACCAATTTAGACTGAGTGAGTGGAGTGAAAGTCACTCAGTTGTATCCAACTCTTTGCGACTCCATGAATTGAACTATACAGTCCATGGAACTCTCCAGGCCAAAATACTGGATGGGCAGCCTTTCCCTTCTCCAGGGGATCTTCCCAATCCAGGGATTGAACCCAGGTCTCCCACACTTCAGGCGGATTCTTTACCAGCTGAGCCACCAGGGAACCCCTATAAGGCTGGAGGGAATGCATTGACTTTGAAGTTCTTCCTGTGAACTTTAGGTTAACTTATGCCTCAGTTTTCTTTGAGAGAAGGAATGGTGTACTGTTTTCTGTGTTATGTTACTTATAGTAACTAGTAGGGATACTAACTGGAGAAGGAAATGGCAACCCACTTCAGTGTTCTTGCCTGGAGAATCCCAGGGACGGGGGAGCCTAGTGGGCTGCAGTCCATGGGGTCGCACAGAGTCAGACACGACTGAAGTGACTTAGCAGCAGCAGCAGCAGCAGCAGCAGGGATACTAACTAGCCAATATCTTCTCTAAGACATAAGATTACTCATACTGATACAATAATTTGCCTGTCAAGGCATTCATTTTCAGTCTCTGAGAGCAAGCAAACGCACACACAGAGATCACCAGTTTCATCCTCTTTAGCAAACACTTTGTTGCATCATGTACATATAGGAGACAAGATACAATTAAGAAAAGCTGAAGTCAGTAATGTGAATTTGATTCAGCCCAGTTACTAACTAGATGTATGTCTTTGAGCTAAAATTCATTATGTTCATGCTTTTGTTTCTTCATCTATAAAATAAGACTGTCGGACTAAAAGAGTTTAAGATCTGGCCACCTCCAAAACTCTTGTCAGAAGTTTTATGGAAAATCATATGGAAAATGGTCTTGTCGGTAAAATGGAAATGCCAAAATTTAGGGAGATTATTAGTTACCAATCAATCTGATGCTCATATGCTCATTTATAATTAATTTATATAAGACTCTGAGCAATCTTTGAAATAAATTTTTTATCTCTGAAAAGAGAGATATTTATAACCTGGACTGACTTTCTTATATGACAGAAACTGTAAAGTATTATATGAATGCATAGTTTTTTTATTACTACTAATTCTCCTGGGAATACGTTTTACAGCAGGTGAGATGAGTGCTGGCCCAGTAAGTCAGCAAGGAGAGAGAAGAAAACAGATTCAGTCCGGGGTCAGTTTTAATCACTTATTCTCATTTTAGGCAGGACCTTCTTCCGTCGTGATTATTGCCACCAGCAGCTAATGTCACCAGCAATTAACAGTTGCAGAGTGCTTATTATATGCCAGGCACCGTTCTAAGCACATTACATTTAATCCTCATGAAAACTAATTGGGAGACATACTTTAGGTCACAGCACTAACTGTAAAGCCATCCATTCAGATTCCAGTTCAGGTTGTTTGAGTCCAGAGTCTAGACTCCCAACCATTCTCCTACACTACCTCCTGATTGCTCTGTTTTGCCTCCTCTGTTTTACATGCTCTTCGTATGCTTTCCACCTCCAATTTCCATCTCTATGCACAAATTTTTCACTTTATGAAATTCCTATTTTTAAAAAAATCATCAGTTTCAAGGTTAAAAAGTTGGTTTAGTTTATTGCTTGTGCATTTCTTCTAAGAAATCCAATTTGACTAAGCCCAGTTTGACTGAAGACACCTAAGCCCATGTGGAAGTTGCTTCACTTGGATGTTATGGGTTTTGAAAATAAAATATGTAAAACTTAGTTAAAGTCATTGAGTGTAACTCAATCTATATTTTAACATAGATTTCTAACACAGTATTTTTTTTTTTTAATCAGTGATTCTTAAAATTTGGGGGTGATACAGAATCCTTCAGAAAGTTGAGCCTGTGAAATCTCTATGCCAAAAGAAAGAAAGAAATGTGTATTGACACAATGTTTTCACACACTTCAGGGAAGTTGCGGCAGTCTGAAGCCTTCCCTAGGGCCATGGGTTAAGAACACCTGATCCATGGTTGAAGCTTTATTTATTCACACATGGTAACTTGAGTAATGCGGTAAGCTTTTTATATTCCCTTCTGAGACATTTAAAAAGAGAATGAGTAAATGGAATAAAAGGCAGTGTACACTCTGGGATTTTAAAGGACATCTAGCACCTTTCCTCCGTTAGTCTCTGACCTTCCTTTACTGTCCTTCTTTATAGCGGGTCTGCATGACTGAGTCACAGGGGCTAAAAGGGCCCAGTGCTAATTATGTCTGGACGTAAAGGTCAGAGTCTAACCCTGAATTGTCTATATTTGGCCTAAAGACTTTTGAAAGAAACAAAAGATCCACTACAGTTAAAGAAGGGTCAAGGAAAGAACAGTTAGTTAAATGATTAAATCAGAAAGCAGTTATTAAGTTAAAAACCATTGCTGGGGAGACCCATAGAACCCTGAGCCATTAAATCTGAAAGAGCTTGGATACATAAGTCATAAGGCCAATGCTATTCCTGAAATGGGTGGGTAAGAAAAGTAATTGTGTACACTTCGTTTGGAATATATCATACTCTTGCCAGAATACTTTAACTTTCATTAAACTCTCAGGAAAACATGAATACCACATTTTAGATCTGTGGCATATTTAAAATTCTAGTTTATATTTCAGATGAAGTTAGTGCTTCAAGATGACAGACTCACATGAATAAACATATTTGGTTAATTAAATGAGTTTCTAAGTAATCCATCTGCTATTTGGTAATATGAGCACAACTCCACTTTATGTTGCTTTATTAAGGATAAGTGATTTGAGGTTTTTTCCATCTCTAAAAAATAAGCATAAATAGATTTTATTTATTAAAGCATACAGTCAATGAAACTCTGATTTAATCATTCATTGCTAGGTTAAAAAAAAAATCTTTAATTGAATAGTGCTGTTTTTAACAGACTAGACTTACCTGCTTGAACTTGTACATAATATATGTCAGTTTGTATGTTTGCCATAAAATAGAATCATTACTGTGAAATAACTAGACTTGACACTAACCTTGGGGACCTTTTATGTAAAGCAACTGAGTGATAGTAGAAAGACCAGTGCTTTTGTATCCTGTATATTAAATATTGGTTCATGTGAATAAACTTCTGTATGAGAAGTTTCCCTGCTAAGGGAAGGCTGTTTCCCACATTTCTTTTGTTAAGTCTACTTATTCATCATTATTCAGCGTTTATTTCAATATTGCTTTGTGCAGAGGGGCTCTGTCTCTGACACTGAAGAGCCCAGCTTGTGTTGGTGGTTTAGTCTCTAAGTCATGTCCAGCTCTTGCAACCCCCTAGACTGCAGCCTGCCAGGCTCCTCTATCCATAGGATTTTCCAGGCAAGAATGCTGGAGTGGGTTGCCATTTCCTTCAGAAGCTTGAAATTTATCTTGATAGGCAACTTGATATCTCACATCTACTGAATATTTCTAGGTACTGAGTATTCTGCTAGGAATATTCATATTTTCTTTAATCCCTAATGGAAAATTTCAAAGTATGTGTATTTTTCCCCCTATTTAACAGAGGAATAATCTGTGCCTTAGACACCTTAAGTAATTTGCCCAAGTCACTTAAGGTAAGTGGCAGAGCCAGGGTTCAAACCTGGATGCCCTCCAGAATCTCCCTTATTTACTATACCATGATCTGACCTTTAACCTTAGGAAGCTGATTCTAGAAACAGTGGATCATCGATAAAAGAAACCAGGCTGTGAGAAATGTAATGAGAAATGAAATCAAAGTACTACTTAGAGCTTATCCGGTGGTCCAGTGGTTAGGAGTCTCCAGTGCAGAGGGCACATGTTCAGTCCCTGGTCTGGGAGCTAAGACCCCCCATGCCACGCCTCAGGGCCCACAACTACTGAGCCCACACACCACCACAAAGACCTTGTGTGCCGCGGCTAAGAGCAGACACAGCCAAATAAATAAATGCACATTTCTTTTTAAAGAAATACTATGACTGGGAACACATGGAATGGGTCTTAGGATCAGTGCAAAGATCAAAGCAGGGAACTTGGCCTAGATGTTACTATTTCCAGAAGAAAGACCTTCCTTTTTAACTAGCGTACACTTAAAGGATACCTTTAATCCATATGATATACAAAATTTACATGTTTATGCATTATTAGCTTATATTAACCACTGCTTTTTCTTAAGTTGTTTTGTGTATGTGAATGCGTCTTTTCTTTATGTAGATTCTAAATTCACTGAAAGCAAGAATTGCCTCTCTTACTGTTAATCCTATTCCACACAGCCTTAACTGGATACTGTATAGAGTTGATGCTCGAAAAGAAATTGTCCATTTATATTGAAAGTCTGTTTGCTGTTTATATTGACAGCGTTTGATTCATTTCTTTGTGTGAGATAGGTATTGGACTTGGCGTTGGCTCTGTTGCCAGGAAAAGTGTGCTTGCATCATAGTCATATTTAGTTAGTTTGTAAATGTGGACAGAGGACAGGAAGAGATGAAGGAGAGAGGCAGACCACTCCAGTTTGGTAGGTAGCAAGTTTATTAAGTAAGGGAAATTACTTATGAGCCCTTGCCATCAGTGGCCTCCAGAGAGTAGATCTTCATCAGAACCTTTGAGCTTGTATAAGGGACTTAACTGGAGTCAGTCACGTGTGTAGTCTGAATAGTCTCAATGCTACATGCCTGTCTCAAGGCTGTCTTGGGGCAGCTTCTGGGAATATGGAAGGCATATTCCAAAGACAGAGGAGGATGTAGGGAGCCCCCAGTAGCCCAGAGGCAGCTCTTAGTTCAACTGGTGGTCTCTTGATGAACTCCCCCAATATTAACATTAGATGTGAAGGGGACTGGAGTGCTTCCTCTTAAGACTGAAAATATTTTTAAAAATTCAGAATATGCTGTGATTGTGTGTATCTGTGAAGAGTTTCAAATCACAAACCTATGTGAGGATCACTTGGTCTATAATCCTGGCTTTTAACTGGACCCGTGACATTTCTGTTGAGAAAATTATGAAAAATGGTCTGATATTTGCTAGCGAGAACTCAGAAATATGTAATAGTCTTCAACATGTAGTAAATGTAACTCTGTGGAACTCGGAAAGTATTTGGGCAGTTTTACATTAAAAGACGCTTGCTCCTTGGAATGAAAGCTATGACAAACGTAGCATATTAAAAAGCACAAACATCACTTTGCCGATAAAGGTCTGTATAGAGAAAGCTATGGCTTTTTCAGTACTCATGTACGGATGTGAGAGTTGGACCATAGAGAAGGCTGAGCACCGAGGAATTGATGCTTTTGAACTGTGGTGTTGGAGAAGACTTGAGAGTCCCTTGGACTGCAAGGAAATCAAAGTAGTCAATCCTAAAGGAAATCAGTCCTGAATATTCATTGAAAGGACTGATGCTGAAGCTGAAACTCCAATACTTTGGCTATCTGATGTGAAGAGCTAACTCATTGGAAAAGACCCTGATACTGGGAAAGATTGAAGGCGGGAGTAAAAGGGGGTGACAGAGGTTGAGAACGTTGGATGACATCACCACCTTAATGGACATGAGTTTGAGCAAACTGTGGCTAATAGTGCAGGACAGGGAAGCCTGGTGTGCTGCAGTTCATGGGGTTGCAAAGTGTCGGACACAACTTAGAGATGGGTCTGTGATTCACTGGAAAGTTGATTCAGTTTTCTCATCTGTAAAATGATTTTCTAGTATATGGTTAAATCAATGCAATTAAAGAAATATAGCATAGTTTCTTACAAAAGCACTTTGAAATCTGAGATGAAAGCTATTTCAGAAGTTCAAATTGGCATTAAATATCCATCAAGGTTTAAGTTGATGATGGGGATCACTTCTTTATTTGCCCATAAATGAAATTTGATCCTCATAGATCAAAGTCTGAAGAAGTAAATGAATGATAACCTCCAGGTTTTCTCCCTCCCCCCAATCATTCTTCATATGATTTGATATCTATGCAGCAAAATAACCTAGAGTTTTAAAATACCCTGACTCAGGACGTCTCTTTAGCAGTGTTTCATGCTAGAATTTTGAATGATTTAATATACTCTAGATAAGACAATGCATCAGAATATGACATTTTTAAGGTTATAATCTAAAACTGAGCATATACATTAACCACACTAAAATATCTTGGAGAAAAAAATTTTAAATGGCCATATTCTAATACAGAACTTGTTTCATCTTTAACATTTGAAAATAAGGAAGTTAGAATCATTTTGGTGAAGCTGATATTTTTAGATGGAGTAGAGAGGGAGCCAGCCAGGTATTTTCTCAGGCATTATTGAAGCTCTATAAGGCTAGGAGACATTTAACACTTACAAGCTGTTACCTGGGTGACCTCCGGTGAACTTCTGTGGCTCTCATAAGCTTTAGTTGGAGAACTGCCTGGTTTAAATGTGACATGTGTAGTGATTGTTTTATTTTCTGCTACCACTGGACATTCCTTTCTAGACTTGATGGAATGTGTGCTCTTTAAGCTCTTTCCTGTGCTGTTGCTAAGGATTTTAGGTAAAGAGAGGTTCAATAATTTTAGGTTCTACTTTAACTGTAGCACACACTGGAAATCCCATATTGACTAAAGAATTAACAATTGTATACCTATATTGGGTTAAGTAATGGCTCAGCTTTGAGCTGGATGCATATATCCTTGTTATTTCAATGAATCATTATAGAATCTATTCACTTTTTCTGGTCTGTTGATTCCACTTCTTTGCTTTTATTTCTTAAGATTGTTTTGGCTATTCAGGAACTTTTGTGTTTCCATATAAGATTTAAAATGATTTGTTTTAGTTCTCTGAAACTAAATATCATATCACTGGTATTTTGATAGGGATTATACTGAGTCTGTAGGTTGCCTTAGATAGTATGGTCATTCGTACTATATTAATTCTTTCAATCCATGGAGCACAGTGTATCTTTCCATCATTTTGTGTCTTTTTAAATTTCTTTTCTTCCCAAGTAGGTCACCACAGAGTGTTGAGTAAGAGTACCCATTTCTCTATAGTAGGTTCTCATTAGTTATCTATATTATACATAGTATTGTATATGTTAATCCCAATCTCCCAATTAATCCCATCATCAATCCCCCCTTGGTATCCATACATTTGTTCTCTGCATCTGTGTCTCTATTTCTACTTTGCAAATAAGTTCATCTGTACCATTTTTCTAGATTCCACATGTAAATTATATAATGCAATATTTGTTTTTCACTTTTTGACTAACTTCACTCTGTATGAGAGTCTCTAGGTCCAACCACATCTCTGCAAATGGCAGAATTTCATTCCCTTTTATGGCTGAGGAATATTCTGTTGTGTATAGCTTGCTTCCATATCTGGGCTATTGTAAATAGTGTTGCAGTGAATATTGGCATACATGTACCTTTTTGAATTATGATTTCCTCTTGGTTCAGTTCAGTTCAGTTACTCCGACTCTTTGCGAACCCATGAACCGCAGCACGCCAGGCCTCCCTGTCCATCACCAACTCCCAGAGTTTAACCAAACTCATATCCATTGAGTCGGTGATACCATCTAACCATCTCATCCTCTGTCGTCCCCTTCTCCTGCCCTCAGTCTTTCCCAACATCAGGGTCTTTTCAAATGAGTCAGCTCTTCGCATCAGGTGGCCAAAATATTGCAGTTTCAGCTTCAGTCAGTCCTTCCAATGAACACCCAGGATTGATTTCCCCTAGGATGGACTGGTTCGATCTCCTTGAAGTCCAAGGGACTCTCAAGAGTCCTCTCCAACACAGCAGTTCAAAAGCATCAATTCTTCTGCACTCAGCTTTCTTTATAGTCCAGCTCTCATATCCATACATGACTACTGGAAAAACCATAGCCTTGACTAGATGGACCTTTGTTGGCAACGTAATGTCTCTGCTTTTCAATATGCTGTCTAGGTTGGTCATAACTTTCCTTCCAAGGAGTAAGCGTCTTTTAATTTCATGGCTGCAATCACCATCTGCAGTGATATTGGAGCCCCCCAAAAATAAAGTCAGCCACTGTTTCCACTGTTTCCCCATCTGTTTCCCATGAAGTGATGGGACCAGATGCCATGATCTTAGTTTTCTCAGTGTTGAGCTTTAAGCCAACTTTTTCCCTCTCCTCTTTCACTTTCATCAAGAGGCTCTTTAGTTCTTCTTCACTTTCTGCCATAAGGGTGGTGTTATCTGCATATCTGAGGTTATTGATATTTCTCCCAGCAATCTTGATTCCAGCTTGTGCTTCTTCCAGCCCAGCGTTTCTCATGATGTACTCTGCATAGAAGTTCAATAAGCAGGGTGATAATATATAGCCTTGACATACTCCTTTTCCTATTTGAAACCAGTCTGTCGTTCCATGTCCAATTCTAACTGTTGCTTCCTGACCTGCATAAAGGTTTCTCAAGAGGCAGGTCAGGTGGTCTGGGATTCCCATCTCTTTCAGAATTTTCCACAGTTTATTGTGATCCACACAGTCAAAGGCTTTGGCATAGTCAATAAAGCAGAAATAGATGTTTTTCTGGAACTCTCTTGCCTTTTTGATGATCCAGCGGATGTTGGCAATTTGATCTCTGGTTCCTCTGCCTTTTCTAAAACCAGCTTGAACATCTGGAAGTTCATGGTTCACATATTCCTGAAGCCTGGCTTGGAGAATTTTGAGCATTACTTTACTAGCATGTGAGATGAGTGTAATTGTGCAGTAGTTTGAGCATTCTTTGGCATTACCTTTCTTTGGGATTGGAATGAAAACTGACCTTTTCCAGTCCTGTGGCCACTGCTGAGTTTTCCAAATTTGCTGGCATATTGAGTGCAGCACTTTCACAGCATCATCTTTTAGAATTTTAAATAGCTCAACTGGAATTCCATCACCTCCACTAGCTTTGTTCATAGTGATGCTTCCTAAGGCCCACCTGACTTCACATTCCAGGATGTCCGGCTCCAGGTGAATGGGAGTGATCACACCATCATGATTATCTGGGTTGTGAAGATCTTTTTTGTACCGTTCTTCTGTGTATTCTTGCCATCTCTTCTTAATATCTTCTGCTTCTGTTAGGTCCATACCATTTCTGTCCTTTATTGAGCCCATCTTTGCCTGAAATGTTCCTTTAGTATCGCTAATTTTTTTTGAAGAGATCTCTATGATCCAATGGATGTTGGCAATTTGATTGCTGATTCGTCCACCTTTTCTAAAGCCAGCTTGTACATCTGGTAGTTCTCAGTTCACTTACTGTTGAAACCTAGCTTGAAGGATTTTGAGCATTACTTTGGTAGCATGTGAAATGAGTGCAATTATGCAATAGTGTGAACATTCTTTGTCATTGCCCTTCTTTGAGATTGGAATTAAAACTGACCTTTTCTGGTCCTGTGGCCATTGCTAAATTTTCCCAATTTGCTTGCATATTGACTGCAGCACTGTAACAGCATCATATTTTAGGATTTTCAATAGCTCTACTGAAATTCCATTACCTCCAGTAGCTTTGTTCATAATAATGCTTCCTAAGGCACACTTGACTTCACATTCTAGGATGTCTGCCTCTAGGTGAGTTATTACACCATCATGGGTATCTGGGTGGTAAAGGCCTTGTTTTTTTTTTGGGTACAGTTCTCTGTATTCTTGCTACCTCTTTTTAATATCTTCTGCTTGTAATGGGTCCATACCATTTTTGTCCTTTATTGTGCCCATCTTTGCACGAAGTGTTCTCTTTGGTATCTTATGGTATCTCTAATTTTCTTGAAGAGATCACTTGTTTGTCCTAGTCTATTGTTTTCCTCTATCTTTGCACTGTTCACTTAAGAAAGTTTTTTTTTTCCCCCTCTCCTTGCTTTTCATGGAACTCTGCATTCAGATGGGTATATCTTTTCTTTTATCCTTTGCCTTTAACTTCTCTTCTTTTCTCAGCTATTTGTAAAGACTCCACAGACAACCATTTTGCTTTTTTGCATCTTTGTGCATTTTTTTTTGTTGCTGCAATGGTAGATGGGATTGTTTCCTTATTTTCTTTCTCATCTTTTGTTGTTAGTGTAGGAATGCAGGAGATTTTGGTGTATTAATTTTTTATCCTGCAACTTTACCATATATATTGATGAGCTCTGGTAGTTTACTGGAGGCATCTTTATGATTTTCTATGTACAGGAGAATGTCATATGCAAACAATGGCAGTTTTCCTTCTTTTCCAATTTGAGTTCTTTTTTAATTTTTTCTTTTGCTTCTCTGATTGCTGTGGCTATGACTTCCAAAGCTGTTTTTAATAATAGTGGTGAGAGTGGACATCCCTGTCTTGTTCCTGATCTTAGAGGAAATATTTTCACTTTTTACCATTGATAATGATGTTTTCTGTGGGTTTGTTGTACATGGTCTTTATTATATTGAAGTAAGTTCCATCTGTACCCACTTTTTAGAGTTTTTATAATGAGTTTGTATAGAATTTTTCAAAAGCTTTTCCTGTATTTATTTCCTCAATTTGTGAATACTAAACAATCATTGCATCCTTGAGCTAAATCGCACTTGATCATGGTGTGTGATTCTTTTAAACTTTTGTTAAGTTCAACTTGCTAGTATTTTGTTGAGAATTTTTGCACCTATATTCATCAGTGATGTTACTCTGGAAGTTGTTTATTCTGTAATATCTTTGCATGGTTTTGGCAGCAGGTTAATGCTGGCCTCATAGAATGAGTTCAGTAGTGTTCCTTCCTCTTCATATTTTTGCAGAAGTTTGCTGAGGATAGGTGTTAACTCTTCTCTAAATGTATGGTAAAGTTTATCCATGAAGCTATCTGGTTCTGAACTTCTGTTTGTTGGGATTTTCTAACCTACTAATTTCATTCCTGGTAATTTGCCTGTTTAAATCTATTTCTTCCTGATTCAGTCCTAGGATATTGTACATTTATAAGAATTTGCCCCTTCCTTCTAGGATGTCCACTTTATTAGTGTATAATTGCTCATATTAATCTCTTGTGGTCCTTTGTATTTCTGTGCTGTCAGTTTTAACTTCTACTTTTTCACTTCTGATTTTATTTGTTAGTGTTCTCTCTCTTTCATACTCAATGAGCATGATCACAGTTTTATCAATTTTGTTTATTTTTCCAAAGGACCAGCTCTTAGATTCATTGAGTGATCTTTAATCCTCTATTTTACTTATTTCTGTTCTAATATTTATTATTTTTTCTTCTAATAAGTTTGGGTATTATTTATTCTTCTTTTCTAGTTCCATGAAGTGTAAGAGTGGTTTGTTTATTTGAGACTTTTCTTGTATCCTGAGATATAAGCTTTTACTGGTACAAATTACTCTCATAGAACTGTTTTTGCTATTTCCCACCAACTTGTAGCTCAGAGAGTAAAGAATCTCCCTGCTATGGAGGAGGCTCTGGTTAGATCCCTGGGTCAGGAAGATCCTCTGGAGAAGGGAATATCAACCCATTCCAGTATTCTTGCCTAGAGAATCCTGTGGGCAGAGGAGCCTGGCTGGCTACGATCTGTGGGGTCCCAAAGAGTTGGATACAACTGAGTGACTAACAATGATAATAGATTTTGGATTGTAAGGTTTTTGTTTCTGTTTGTCTCTAGGTATTTTTAAATTTCCTGTTTGATTTCTTCAGGTTGTTTAGTAGCATTTTGTTTACCCTCCATGTGTTGTGGGTTTTTTTATTATGATTAATTCCTAGTTTCAGAGCATTGTGGTGAGAATAGATGCTTGATATAATTTCACTCTTTTTAAATTTATTAAGACTTGTTTTTTGGCCTAGAATGTAATCTGTCCTGTGGGGTGTCCCATATATACTTGAAAAGAATGTGCATTCTGCTGCTTTTGGTGGAAACACTTTGTATAAGCCTGAAGTCCATTTGATTTAATGTGTCATTTAAAATCAATTTTTGTAAGGCCAATTTAAAGCCATTGATGTAAGTGAGTTGTTAAAGTCCCATATGATAATTGTGTTGCTGTCAATTTTGCCCTGAGTATTTGTTAATATATGCTTTGGGCATATAGATTCTTCTATGTTGGATTCACATATATAATTACAATTGTTACATCATCTTCTTTGACTGATGCTTTGTGTTGTTCAGTCACTAAACTGAAGATATAACAATTGTAACAAGTCACCTCTGACTCTTTGTGACCCCATGGACTGCAGCACGCCAGGCTTCTCTGCCTTTCACTATCTCCTTCACTATGTCCTTCACTACCTCCTGGAGTTTGCTCAAATCCATTGAGTCTGTAAAGGTATCCAACTATCTCATCCTCTGCCATCCCCTTCTCCTTTTGCCTTCATTCTTTACCAGCATCGGGGTCTTTTCCAGTGAATTGTCCCCTCACATCATTTGGCCAAAGCTTCAGCTTAATCCAGCCCTTCCCGTGAATATTCAGACTTGATTTCCTTTAGGACTGACTGGTTTGATCTCCCTGTCATTGTGTAATGCTCCTCATTGTCTCTTCTTTCAGTATTAGTTTTACATTTCATTCTGTCTGACGTAAGTATTGTTATTCTTCCTTTGGTTCCCATTTGTATGAAATACCGTTTTTTGTTTCCTCATTTTCAGCCTGTGTGTCTGTACATATGAAGTGAGTCTCTTGTAGGAAACATAAATACTGTTTATGTTTGTGTAACCCTCAACCACTCTATGTCTTTTCATTAGAGCACTGTTCCACATACATTTAAAGTGATTTCAGGATGGGGAACACATGTATGCCTGTGGCGGATTCATTTTGATATTTGGCAAAACTAATACAATTATGTAAAATTTAAAAATAAAATAAAATTAAAAAAAATAAAGTGATTACCAATAAGTATGGACTGCTTGCCATTTTGTTACTTTTTTTTCCTTTTTTTTTTGTAGTCTTGTTTTGTTTATTCCTTCTTTTGCTCTTTTGTCATGATTTTATGACTTTATGTTTGGATTTCCTTCTTTTTTGAGGTGTTTATCTACTATAATTATTATTGATTTTTGACTTCTGGTTACCAAGAGGTGTGTGTGTGTGTGTGTGTGTGTGTGTGTGTGTGTTAGTTGATGAACTCTTAATGTTGAACTACCCTGCATTTTTACTCTCCCACCTACATTAAGTGGTTTTGACATTAAATCCTTTTGATTTTTGCATGTCTGAACTACTTATTGTGGATACAGATGATTGTATTATTTTTATCTTTTAACATTCTTTCTAGATTTGTAAATGATTGTTCTGCTACTTTAGTGTATATTTGCCTTTAGCAGTCACATTTTTTCTATTATAACTTTTGCATTATTACTTGTAACTTTTATTTTCTGCTTGGAGAAATCCCTTTAATATTTCTTGTAAAGCTAGTTTTGTGGTGTTGAACCCTTAGCTTTTGCTTGTATGTAAACACATTTTGATTTCTCTTTCTATTAAGAAAGCCTTGCTGGTAATATTCTTGGTTGTAGGTTTTTCCCATTCATCTCTTTAAATATATCATGCTACTCCCTTCTGTTCTGCAGATTTTCTGCTGAAAATTCTGTTTATAGCTTCATGGAAATTCATTTGTACATAGCTAGTCACTTTTCCCTTGTTGCTTCTTCTTTTTTAAATTGGAGTATAATTGCTTTACAATGTTGTGTAAGTTTCTGCTGTAAACAAGTGAATCAGCCGTATGCGTACCTATATCCACTCCTTGAGCCCCCTTCCCACCCCCACATCCTTCACCCTTAGGTCATTACGGAGCACTGAACTGAGCTCCTTGTGATTCACAGACACTTCCTGCGAGCTATCTATTGTACATATGGTAATGTATATATGTCGGTGCTGTTCTAGCAAGTCATGCCACCCCCTCCTTCCCCCACCATGCCCACAAGGCCATTCTCCTCATCTCTATTCCTGTTCTGAAAATAAGTTCATCAGTGCCATTTTTGTAGATTCCTTATATATACACTAATATATGATATGTGTTTTCCTCTTTCTGTCATACTTCATTCTCTATGACAGAATCTAGGTTCATCCATATCATTACAAATGACTCTCTTTCATTTTTTATGGCTGAGCAATATTCCATTCTAGGTATGCACATCATCTTCTTTACCCATTCATCCGTCGGTGGACATGTGGGGTGCTTCCGTGTCCTGGCCATTGTGAGTAGTGTTGCAGTGAACACTGGGGTACATGTGTCTTTTTAGAGTTACGGTTTTCTCATGGTTTATGTCCAGTCGTGGGATTGCTCAGTCGTGTGGTAGTTTTATGCTTAGTTTTTAAAGGAACCTCTATACAGTTCTCCACAGTTGCTGTATCTATTTCCAGTCCTACCCACAGTACAAGAGGCTTCCCTTTTCTCCATACCCTCTCTAGAATTTATTTTTTGTAGGTTTTTTAGATGATGAGCATTCTGATTGGTGTGGGGCGATACTTCATTGTAGTTATGATTTGCATTTCTCTAATAATTAGTGATGTTAAACATCTTTCCATGTGCTTCTGGGCCATCTGTATGTCTTATTTGTAAAGATGTCTATTTAGGTCTTTTGCCCATTTCTTGATTGGGTTGTTTGTTTTTTTAATATTGAGCTTAATGAACTGTTCATATATTTTGTAGATTAATCTTTTGTCCCTTGCTTCATTTGCAAATATTTTCTCTCATTCTGAGGGCGGTCTTTTGTCTTGTTTATGCTTTTCTTTGCTGTGCAAGAGCTTCAGTTTCTAATTAGGTCTCATTTGTTAACTTTTGTTTTATATTCATTATTCTAGGAGGCGCATCAAAAATATCTTGCTGTTATTTATGTCAAAGACTGTTTTTCCTACATTTTTCTTTAAGAGTTTCATTATGTTTTGGCTTACAGTTAGACCTTTAATCCATTTTGAGTTTATTTTTGTGAATAGTATTAGGTAGAGTTCTAATTTTACTCTTTCACATGTAGCTGTCCAGACCCCAGCACCACTTAGTGAAGGGGCTAGCTTTCTTCCATTGTATACTCTTGTCTATGTTGTCATAAATTAGGTGACCATAGGTGTGTGGGTTTATCTCTGGGCTCTCTATCCTATATCTTTGGTCTATATTTGTTTTTGTGGCAGTACCTTATTGTTTTGATTATGGTAGCTTTGTAGTATAGTTTGAAGTCAGACAGATTGATTCCTCCAGTCCCATCTTTTGATTTTCATTTGCATGAAAGACCTTTTTTCCATCCACTAACTTTCAGTCTTTTTATATTCTCTCTGTATATTTAATTGTTGCTGTTTTACTGACAGTGTGTCTTGGTGTGATCCTCTCTGTGTTGACTTGATTGGGACTGTCTGTGCTTTCTGGGCTGGGATGTCTGTTTCTCTTCCAAGGCTGGGGAATTTTTCAGCTAGTGTTTCTTCACATACATTTTCTATTTCTCTCTTTCTTCTCCTTCTGGACCCCTATAATATGAATGTTAATATGCTTGATCCTGTCCTAGAAATATTATAAATTAAAAAAAAATTGTTTCTATTCAACTTGAGTGATTTCCACTACTCTGTCTAGTTTTTCACTATCATCTTATCTACTGTTGTTTTCTTCTACGGCAATCCTTGTTTTGGTTTTTGTATTCTTCCTCTGTTTGGTTCTTCTGTAAAATTTCTGACTCTGTTAAAAACTCTTAACTCTGTTCATTTATTCTTCTCCTGAATTCTTTAGAATCTTTATCATTAATTTAAACTCTACTGGGTAGGTTGCTAATTTTCACTGCACTTAGTTCTATTTCTGGGGTTTCATCTTGTGTTTTCTTTTGGAATATATTCCTCTGGCACCTTATTTTGCCTCCCTCACCCTTTTTGTTTCTTTGTATTTGGTAAGTTGGTGTTTCCCAATCTTAGAGGAGTGGCCTATGGGTCCCAGCAGGACCTCTCCTGTCTGGTCACCAGAGCTCTATGTTCTAGGGGTCCCCACTGTGTGGTCTCCTGGTCTCCTGGATCCTTCTGTTGTGGTTTGCTGACTACTGTAGGTGGTTTGGTCAGTATGCCAGGTTCCCATTCTGGTTGTTTCCAGGCCCTGCCTTGTGCAGAGGGTATTGGCCACTGGTGTTTGGGGCTAGGTAATAGGGTGGGTGACTGTGGAGCCCCAGAAGGTCCTTGGGCCTAGCGTTGGCCCACTTGTGGGTAGAGCTCAGTCATTGGCTTGCTACTGTGGGGTTGGTAACCCTGGAGCTACTGTGGCCTCCTGGTGGGTGGGGCTGGTTCCTGATATAGCTAGCTGCAGGGACCAGTGTGACCTCGGGCTGGTGACATTACACTGATAAATTAGGCTAGATTCCAGAATGGCTGGCTGAAGTACTCAAGTTTTCCTGGAACTTGTGTTGGTTTCCTATTGTGTGGGGCCAGGGCCCAGCGTGTACTGGGGTGAGGCCAGCCTCCTGGTGTGTGGACTAGGTCTTGACATGGCTACACGTGGGGACACAGAAGTCCAGGGCTTGGTGTTAGCCCACTGGTGGGTGGTGCCATGTCTCAGGGGGCCCTGGACTGGTCTCCCTATCACAAGTAGGTAAACTGGCTTTCTGGGTCTAGTGCCAACCCATTGACCTGGGTGATACCAGGTCATTTGAACTCTGGTGGGCAGGATCACATCTCCAGCTTGCTGGGGGATCAGGGGGTGCTAAAGCAGTAGATCTGCTAGTGAAAGGGGCTGGACCACTGCCCAGCTAACTGCTTAGCCTGGGAATGCTGGAATGCAGACTGGCTGGTGGATAGGGTTGTGACCACCCGAGGAAGAGCCAATTCATTGGAAAATGCCTTGATGCTAGGAAATATTGAAGACTAAAGAAGAAGGGAGTGGCAGAGGATGAGATGGTTAGATAGCATCATCAGTGCAATGGACATCAATTTGAGCAAACACTGGGAGATAATGGTGGCAGAGGAGCCTGGCATGTTGCAATTCCTGGGGTTGCAAAGAGTTGAACACAAGTTAACAACTGAACAACAACAAAGGATAATGTCCTGGCTCTTATAAGCTAGAATGAGAATGTCAAAATGGCTCTTGCCAGCACCGGTGTCCCTGTGTGGGATGAGCTCCCAGAAATGGCTGCAGTCAGCATCTTATGTTCCTAAAGGGTGTCCCAATGCTTTTTGCCTCTTCAGGGGGTTCTCTAAGGTCAGGAAAAGGCTTTGGGTTTGTTAGATTTTGAGTGGAGTCTCTCTCTTCCACACACCCTCTGACTCTTCCAAAAGTAAGCATGAGTGGCCTTCAAAGCCAAACATTCTGAGGACTTGTCTTCCCATGACAGTATTCCTTGGGCTCAAGAGCCCAGTGTGGATCTGTCATCCTTGGGGAGAACTTCTGCAGTTGTAATAATTGTTCTGTGTGTTGGTAGCCTATTTGAGGGTGTGGTTCTTTACCCTCAAATTGTGTCTCCACCATTCCTTCTTTATATCTTTATAATTTTAATTCCTTCTTTATAGTTTTAATTCCTTCTTTATATCTTTAATTGTAGATCTTTCCTACTAGTCTTCAAGTCACTCTCATTGATAACTGCCCTGTAAATAGTTGTAATTTTGGTGTGTCCTTGGGAGGAGGTGAAGTCAGGGTCTTACTACTCTGCCATCTTCTCCTTCCTTTGTTCCTCTGCTTTTTAAATGCTGAATTATTTATTCTCAAGGTCATATAGTTTTGAACACACATCTGCAAGAGTTGCTTTCATCTCCCTTATTACCCACATTCATTGATTATAAATTCATCAATTTTAGTATACATCATTCTTCCCACATTCACCAGGGCATTAGGTAGTGGCTTTTTCCCCTTAAGTGATCAAGTGCCTGTAGTATTTTTTAATCTAATATGATGTGTACAGGTCAAAGTCACTAAAATACTGCTCTGATCCTATAGTTCATCCATCTGTTAAAGAAAAAAAAAACAACCTATAACAAGCTCTTGCTTACCTCATAGAAGTCAAATGTTTTACTATGGCTAAGATTTCTCTGTAATTTTGTTGTAACCAGTCTTTTCTGTTCTACTTCTCCCCAGGCTCTGCCCTATGTTTTCTAGTCAAATTGAGATTTGAGAACATACTCTGTTTTTTTTTTTTTGTCTTGACGTTGTTGCCTCATGGCTTCATTTGCTCTAGAATATATGTTCTCATAGAATGTGGTCATCTAACAGAACTCATTCATATTTTTTCAGCTTTATTGAGATGCAACTGACAAAAATTATAGATATTTAATGTATATAAGACAATGATTTGATATGTGGAATATTGAGAAGTGTTTATCATAATCAACTAATTAGCACCTGCATCTTTTTCTTTTTTTCTCTTTTGGTAGTAGGACACTAAAATCTAAACTCTATCAGCAAATTTTAAGTATATAATACAATACTGCTAATGATAGTCACTGTATTGTATATTACATTCCCAGAATTTATTTTTTTCAACTGAAAGTTTCCATCCTTTGACCAATTTTTCCCCTTTTAAGAAATATGTATTCTGGAAAACTCAAAACATAATGCAAAATGAACAGAACATGAATAGCAATATGATTCCATGTCAGTTTATTCTTACCACTTTTATTTAGTGATTCAATTATTTACCCTCCTCTTTTGTATATTCCCATTGTTGTAACATTGGTTCACAGAAAAATTGGTGGGAAGACACAGAGATTTCCCATATAACTCCCATCCTTGCACATGCATAGTCTCCTGATTATCAGCATCCCATTTGTTTCATTTGATAAAAATACACTGGCACTTCATAATCACCAAAGCCATAGCTTACATTATTGTTAACTCTTGGTGTCATACATGAGATGCGTTTAGACAAAAACATAATGACGTGTGTTCCTCGTTATAGTATCAACGGTATTTTTATGATCCTAAAGATCCTTTTTGTTCCACTGGCGCATTTCTTCTCACCCTGGCAACCACGATTCGTTTCACTGCCTCTATATATTTGTCTTTTCTAGGAAATCATATAATTGGAATCATTATAGCATTTAGTCTTTTCAAATTACTTCTTTCACTTTGTAATATGTATTTAAGTTTTCTCCATGTCTTTTCATGGCTTGCCAGCTCACCTATTTTTACTGTTAATACTGCATTGTCTGAGTGTATCTTCATCCATTCACTTACTGAAGGACATTTTGGTAATTATGAAGAAAGCTTCTAGAAACACAAACATCTACATTTGTTTTTGTGTGTGCTGCTGCTGCTGCTAAGTTGCGTCAGTCGTGTCCGACTCTGTGTGACCCCATAGACGGCAGCCCACCAGGCTCCCCTGTCCCTGGGTTTCTCCAGGCAAGAACATTGGAGTGGGTTGCCGTTTCCTTCTCCAATGCATGAAAGTGAAAAGTGAAAGTGAAGTTGCTCAGTCATGCCCAACTCTTAGCGACCCCATGGACTGCAGCCTTCCAGGCTTCTCCCTCCATGGGACTTTCCGGGCAAGAGTACTGGAGTGGGGGTGCCATTGCCTTCTCTGTTTTTGTGTGTAGGCATAAGTTTTTGATTCCTTTGGGTAAATACCAAAGAGTATGATTGCTAGATCATATGGTAAGAGTCTGTTTAGTTTAATAAGAAACCAAAAAAGTGTCTTCCAAAGTGACTGTACAATTTTGCATTCCCATCAGCAATGAGTGAGAGTTCTTGGTGCTCCACATCTTTACCAGCATTTGATGTTGTCCACGTTCTTGATTTGTAATCATCTATATGTATTTAGCATCTCATTGTTTTAATTTGCCTTTTCCTGAAGACATATAACATGAACTATCTATATGCTTGCTTGCCATCTGTATATCTTTGGTGAACTATTGAAGTCTTTGACCCATATTTTCACAGGGATTTTTAAAATTTGTTTTAAGAGTTCCTTGTATGTTTTGGATTATAACCCTTTATCAGATGTGCTCTTTACAAGTACTTTTTCCCAGTCTATGGCTTGTCTTTTCATCTTCCTGAAGTATTCAGTTTTGTGTAGTGCTTAACACAAAAATTTGGGTGCTATTAAATTTTTGCTTTTAAAAATAATTTCATTTACTCCACAATAGCCTAGAAGAAATGTTCCATTCTTTATTTAATAGTTACCCTCTGATTTAACACTCAGGCTATTTCAGGCCATATTCATGGGGATAGAAGTAGCCTTTTTAAGTATTGACCTAAAAAAAAAATCTTTGTATATCTCCAATTACCCATATTTTTGTTATTAAGATTGATTCTCAGAAAGGAAGTTGTTTCATTCAATATTAAGTGTTAATCACTCAGTCGTGCCTGACTCTTGCGACCCCAAGGACTGCAGCCCACTAGGCTCCTCTGTCCATGAGATTTTCCAGGCCAGGATATTGGAGTGGGTTGCCATTTCCTTCTCCAGGGGATCTTCCCAACCCAGGGATCGAACCCAGGTCTACTGCACTACAGGCAGATTCTTTACCACCTGAGCTACAAGGGAAGCCCTCATTCAATATTTTAAGTATGTAAATAAAAATCATTTATAATGTGCCACCTGTCAGGGGGTGTCCATGTGTGTGGGGGAGTGGGAGGAGGAGAGAGGGAGTTGTGAGGGAGAGGTGATTGAATTCACGGTTTTAAAAGATCACTGTGGCCCCTGTGTTTAGAATGGACTGTGAGGGGTAAGACTGCAAGCAGGGACATCAGGTAGGAGGCGACTGCAGTAATCCTGGGGAGAAGATGGAGAAGGAATAGGCTTCATGGGCTTCCCTATTGGCTCAGCTGGTAAAGAATCCTCCTGCAATGCAGGAGATCTGGGCTCGATCCCTGGGTTGGGAAGATCCCCTGGAGAAGGGAATGGCTACCCATTCCAGTATTCTGGCCTGGAGAATTCCATGGACTCTATAGTATATGTGTATATATAGTATATGTATATATATATAGTATATGTATATATATATGTGTGTGTGTGTGTATACACACATATATACATCTGAGTATAATGGGCTGAATTCTGGGAAGATAGAAACAGGGCCTGCTGTTGTATAACTTGCAACTGTCAGTCAATGTTGAGCATATTCCAATTTGCATTCCCTTTCATTGACTGGTGGTGGGTACAAGCCTGATTTTTCATGGGGCATAATCAAAAGGAACAGACAGGAAGTATATATAATATTTATATATAATAAATATATATATATATATAATATTTATGAACCCTTAGGGGCTCCTAGCAGCCTAAGGTTACTTGGAAAAGTCCCCAGGGTTAATTTATATTTACTGTGTGCCTAGGACACAAAAAATTTCCGTGGTTATTTTTGTGACATACATATGGGATCTCCTCAGTATGTCTGGGATGGAATTTAGAGATCAGCTTGCATCCCTTTCAGCCCAGCCACTCCTCATTGCTCATATCAAACTTCCTACCTAGCAGTTCAGTTCAATTCAGTTGTTCAGATGTCTCCGACTCTTTGCGACCCCAAGGACTGCAGCATGCTAGGCCTCCCTGTCCATCACCAATTCCCGGAGTTTACTCACACTCATGTTCATCGAGTTGGTGATGCTATCCAGCCATCTCATCCTCTGTCATCCCCTTCTCCTGCCTTCAGTCTTTCCCAACATCAGGGTCTCTGCAAATGAGTCAGCTCTTTGCATCAAATGGCCAAAGTATTGGAGTTTCAGCTTCAACATCAGTCCTTCCAATGAACACTCAGGACTGATCTCCTTTAGGTTGGACTGGTTGGATCTCCTTGCAGTACAAAGGACTCTTAAGCATCCATTCTCCAACACTACAGTTCAAAAGCTTCAATTCTTCAGCACTCAGCTTTCTTTATAGTCCAACTCTCACATCCATAAATGTCCACTGGAAAAAACATAGGTTTGACTACACGCACCTTTGTTGGCAAAGTAATGTCTCTGCTTTTTAATATGCTATCTAGGTTGGTCATAACTGTACTTCCAAGGAGCAAGCATCTTTTAATTTCCGGGGCACAGTCACCATCTGCAGTGATTTTGGAGCCCCTAAAAATAAAGTCTGTCACTGCTTCCATTGTTTCCCTATCTATTTGCCATGAAGTGACGGGACCAGATACCATGATCTTAGTTTTCTGAATGTTGAGCTTTAAGCCAACTTTTTCACCCTCCTCTTTCACCTTCATCAAGAGGCTCTTTAGTTCTTCACTTTCTGCCATAGGGTAGTGTCATCTGTGTACCTGAGGTTATTCATATTTCTCCCGACAATCTTGATTCCAGCTTGTGCTTCTTCCAGCCCAGCGTTTCTCATGATGTACTCTGCATAGAAGTTAAATAAGCAGGGTGACGATATACAGCCTTCCTTTCCTGATTTGGAACCAGTCTCTTGTTCCATGTCCAGTTCTAACTGTTGCTTCCTGACCTGCATACAGGTTTCTCAAGAGGCAGGTCAGGTGGTCTGGTATTCCCATCTCTTTCAGAATTTTCCAGAGTTTATTGTGATCCACACAGTCAAAGGCTTTGGCATAGTCAATAAAGCAGAAATAGATGTTTTTCTGGAACTCTCTTGCTTTTTCCATGATCCAGCAGATGTTGGCAATTTGATCTCTGGTTCCTCTGCCTTTTCTAAATCTGGCTTGAACATCTGGAAGTTCACAATTCATGTACCGTTGAAGCCTGGCTTGGAGAATTTTGAGCATTACTTTATTAGCATGTGAGATGTGTGCAATTGTGTGGTAGTTTGAGCATTCTTTGTACCATACATCTATTACTTAAATATTAAATATATATTAATATAATATTAACTAATGTATTAATATGTTAAATATTTTAAATATTTAACATAAGCATTTTATCATGTCATTAGAATTTATAAAATCATTTTAATGGGTATGTAATATTTCATTTAAAGGATACTGGCATTTAATCATTATGCTTACTTTGATATGTCTATTAAAGTAATTTGTCAGGAAAAATTTTGTACAAATGTAGCTTTCAAAATTATTTTATTATGCTAATTTTCTAAAAGTACCTCAAAGAGTATGCTCATAAATTAAAGCTCTTGAAACAGCTTGCTAAAATTGTTTCCAGAATGATTTGACAGTTTACACTATTAGCAGGATATGATATTGCTTGATTCAATGCTCCATTTCTTAGTACTGAAGATGATAATGTTTTAATCATTGCTGAATTTATATGGGAAAATAGCATTTTGTTTTAATTTGCATTTATTTGATTAGTCATATTTGAATGTTTTCAAGTTCATTAGTCATTTGTATTCTAGGAATTCTGTATATAGTCATTACCAACTTCTTAATTGTGTTTGTATGGTGTTCTACTTGATGTTAATGATACTAAAACTTTGTCAATTAAAGTTATGTTATAAAATAATATGACAATTATTTTTTAAGTTCTTACATATTTTAGGGAGTTTTTTCTTCAAAATTAATTTAAACAAATTGATTATTGGACTTCAGAAATGAAGGGTCTGCTTGTGTAGAATTGTAGACCATGGAGCAGAAATCATACTTTATTCTATAGATATTGCAGTCTTTTAATTCTTTTGAGCAAGAGTAGAAAACACAACCAAATTTGTATGTTGAGAACAAGAAGTATAGAGCCTGAGAAAAGTATATGAGAGTTGAGGCAAGATTGAAAAAGGAAGGAACCACTTAGGATGCTGATTTATTGTGTGGGTAAGATTTTTATCACCTTATCTTAGGGAATGGGGAATTGAGTAGAATCAAGACACATACACAACTAAGGCTGATATATCTTTGTCATATTTTCCTAACAGAGTTATTTTGGCTTCATAAAAATTCATCATATTTGTAATTTTATAGATTTTGGAATTTAAATTTGATAATATAAAAATATCATTGTGAAAAGTATAAAGTGATAGTTGCTCAGTCGTGTCCAACACTTTTCAAGTCCATGGAATTCTCCAGGCCAGAATACTGGAGTGGGTAGCCTTTCCCTTCTCCAGGGGATCTTCCCAACCCAGGGATTGAATCCATGTCTCCTGCATTGCACGTGGATTCTTTACCAGCTGAGTCACCAGGGAAGCCCAAGAATACTGGACGGGGTAGCCTAACTCTTCTCCAGCGGATCTTCCTGACCCATGAATTGAACCAGGGTCTCCTGCATTGCAGGCGGATTCTATGCCAACTGAGCTACCACTGAAGCCCCTAAAAATATCATTATTTCTATGGTAATTTCCCATCACTTTTAATCATGGACACTCCCTCCCTGATGTGTTATTAAATAAGCATTTCTTTACAAAAATCTTATTAGTTATGTTATATGTATATTATATGAATTTAAATGATTTTCTTTTTCTTGCATGAGTTAACCAGTTGTCTGAAAGCAGAGGTACTTTGTGATACAAATTGTAATCTGGCTGACTACCCTTAAATATCATTCATTTTAATTTTCTTGGTCATCTATTTTATAGAACATTTTCCTTAAAAACATATTTGACTGATTTGTTTATTCTTTGTAGATTACTCTTGTATATTTCTAAGTAGGAGGAAGAGGGAACAGAGAAGAACAAACTCTATATTGACTCTCTAATTGTTGTTTTACTGTTCTTAAATATATTTGTCTACTTATGTCTATGAAAAAAATAGTGGGCCCTTTGAGTATCTCTTGCTTTAAAATATTTCAGGAAGAATATTTGTCTTGCATGTTTTTTACAGGGACTGGATTTTTTAAAGCATCTAGTTGTGCATTGACATGAACACAATTGAAAGGCAAATATCTAACTAAGAAAATATTTTTAATTTTCACAAAGTTTTTCAAACTTTAATATCAAAATTATATAAGAAATGGGGGACACACCGATATAAAAATGGACAGAATATGAATCTGCAAGTCCTACACACATACACAGAATCTAGTCTTGTTAGTAATCTAACAAATATAAATGGGAAGAGTGGGATGCGTTTTTTTCCTATGAAATTGACAAAAACAATTATAATTCAGAGTGTTATCCAGAGAGTAGGGAAATGTGTGGTCTCAAACATGGATTATGGGAAAAGTGAAAAATGGTGCAAACGTTGTATAGGACAGTATTAACAGTATCAAACCTTAAAATGTTTATTCATGTTGATTCTACTTTGGCACTTCTAGGAATTTTCACAGGAGGAATAGAGAATTACACAAAAAAAGCTGTTTAAAAGCTTGTGATAATTTTGGCTAATTTGAAACAAACTACATTTCCAGCTACAGGGAAGTAGAGATGGCTTAATTGATGGTAAATTTATACATAAGAATCCACTGCAACCACTACAGTTCATGTGATATAGAAAAATATTCATGAGGTAGATTCTATATTCAGCATGAATCTCATGCATAATTTTGTGTGCATGATTTTATGTGTCTGTGTTTGGGGGTAGATCGGGGTGTGTGTACGTGCTAATTCTGTTCAGTCATGTCCTCCTCTGTGCGACCCTATGGACTGTGGCCTGCCAGCTTCCTCTGTCTATGGGATTCTCCAGGAAAGAATACTGGAGTGGGTTGCCATGCCCTCTTCCAGGAGATCTTTCTGACCCAGGGATCAAACCTGTGTCTCTTATGTCTCCTGCATTGGCAGGCAGGTTCTTTACCACTGGCACCTGGGGTGTGTGTTTGTATATTTGGGTATTAATGTATATGGTAGAGTATGAGTTTTGGTATGTATTTAAGTGATAATGTTTGTGGGTTTGGACAATTGTGGGAATTTGGAGATATGTTTGTGTATTTGGGGTGTGTACATGGATTTATGGATCTATCTCAGTGTTTATGGGTGTGTGAATGCATAAACAAATACTTAAAGTTGAAAATTCGAAGTTGAAACACTGACGTGATCATCATAGCTATAGTTGAATTTGTTGCTGTTCAGCCATTCAGTCATGTCCGACTCTCTGCAATCCCATGGGCTGCAGCATGCCAGGCTTCCCTGTCCTTCACCGTCTCCTGGAGCTTGCTCAAACTCATGTCCATTGATTCACTGACGCCATCCAACCATCTCATCCTCTGTCATCCCCTTCTTCTCCCGCCTTAAATCTTTCCCAGCATCAGGATCTTTTCTCATGAATCAGCTCTTCACATCAGGTGGCCAGAGAGCTGGAGCTTCAGCTTCAGTGTCAGTCCTTCCAATGAATATTCAAGTTGATTTCCTTTAGGATGGACTGACTCGTTCTTGCAGTCCTATAGTTGAATAAGCAGGATTAATGTTATCAATTATATTTTTCTCCAATAAATGTGTTTTCATGTGTGAATATATGTATTCCATTATACTTAAAGAAAGATTATTACAATTAATTAAAACAAAAAATATTTTAAATAACTACAAAGAAATATCTCTAAAGATTATAAATAAGCTCCCCAATTCAAATAAATATGGTAATAAATTCTATACTTAACTTGGGTAAAATAAGCTGGATAAATTTTAAGAGCAAGAAAATGGAAAAGCAACAATTTGTATACATTTTTACTGTGCTGTGGAAACATTTCACGGGAAGTGTGAAATTTTAATTTGAAATAAATAATTTTAGTGTGAGCTCTTCTGTTTTCTCTCAGTGTATTTTTATCCATTTTAAACACATAAAATATCTTTTGGATGTTTCACATTAAAATTATTTAAATTTAAATTATATGGTTTCAGAATGTATTTTTTTATTTAGAAGAGACCCTTTATGCTTCAATGTATAATAATAGTAGTTGAAATATTTAAACAGGTGGTGCTTGTTCATAAATGATTTCAGGTGTTAGTGAGGATTTATTTAACACCTCCCTCAGGAAACATAATAGAAAAGATCAGACGTTTATCTAATCCTTTAGGCCAGAGATGCTCTCAAACTGTGTTTATAGATGTTAATGGGTTCTGGAAAAACATACATGAAGGTTGTATGGTCAGATAAGTTTAGGGAATACTGTCTGCTCTAATCCTCTCTTGTTGATTTTCGGTTCATATTGGCTTTCTGAGATCCATCAGAGAAAGCTGCTGCTGCTGCTGCTACTAAGTCGCTTCAGTCGTGTCCGAGTCTGTGCGACCCCATAGACAGCAGGCTACCAGTCTCCCCTGTCCCAGGGATTCTCCAGGCAAGAACACTGGAGTGGGTTGCCATTTCCTTCTCCAATGCAGGAAAGGGAAAAGTGAAAGTAGCTCTAAGTAACTCAGTCATGTCTGACTCTTAACTACCCTATGGACTGCAGCCTACCAGGCTCCTCCATCCATGGGATTTTCCGGTCAAGAGTATTGGAGTGGGTTGCCATTGCCTTCTCCATCAGAGAAAGCTATTTAACTTTAATTCAGCATTTACCACATAAATTTGACTATGGGATTATCTTTTATCTTGTTTATTTTTTCATGGATTGCTTATTAACATGTCATGAAAGTAAAATTATAATTTGAGAAATAATGTGCTAAACTCTTCAGTTCAAGCTTAGTAACAGATTTATTTTCAGGTCAAAATAGCTGTTTCCAACAGTCTTGCATGGTTAATTCATTCAGATCATTCTCAAAACAAGTAAAAAAAAAAAGCAGTAAGTAGTAGTTTGATATAAAGTCATAAAAAAAAGTTCTAAGGACTTGATATGCAGATATCATAATTGATAATTATTATAAGTTCTCCTAAAGAAAAATCTTTCCACAGTCAATAAACATATGCATGTTAGGGAAAGGTAATTATTGATAGAAAAAAATTACCTCCCCCCAGTATCCATTTATTATATTTGTAGTTTGCTGTATGTTGAGTGCCTTCTAGATGATTATGTATATTCTAGTCAGACATATGGTTCATATTAAACAGTGTCCAGAATCCTGTTGTAAATTCTTTAAGAGCAACTAAAAAAGGAACCTAAGTTTATTTATAGTGTAATGTGGATCCACTGGAGAAGGAAATGGCAACCCACTCCAGTATTCTTGCCTGGAGAATCCTGTCGACAGGGGAGCCTGGTGGGCTGCTGTCCATGGGGTCACACAGAGTTGGACATGACTGAGGCGACTTAGCATGCATGCATGCAGTGTGGATACACAGGGCTTCCCCGGTTGCTCAGTGGTAAAGAATCCACCTACAATTCAGGAGCCATAGGAGACATGGGTTTGATCCGAGTCAGGAAGATCCCCTGGAGGAGGGCATGGAACCGGCTCCAGTATTCTTGCCTGGAGAATGCCCTGGACAGAGGAGCCTGGCGGGCGACAGTCCATTGGATTGCTAACAGTCAAACACAATTGAAGTGACTTAGCATGCACGCACGTGGATTCACAGATTGAGAACAGATCAGTTTCCTTCTTAGTATAAACTACTGTCAGATACATAGGACCAACACTAACATTTTAAAGTTTTGAAACTGTTTTAAACATTCATCATAATTGTCCTTTCCTCACAAGCCTTCAGAAGCCTCATTCATGTTTTCATCCCTTTGATTCACTACCATGCAGATTAATTTCTCAAATGACTTTCCCTTTCACAGTCTTTGTATTCTGGAGCTCATGTTGTCCTCTGTCATGTGGCTAGTGCTCATTTCTACTTCTTCTTGACTATTCAACTGTGGTTTCTAGGTCCCTATCCAGTGCTTTCTGCCTGGTGAAGATTTTCTGATATTCTCATACTTAATTTTTTTCTTAAGTGTGTTCAGTTCAGTTGAATCATTCAGTCCTGTCTGACTCTGCAACCCCATGGACTGCAGCACACCAGTCTTCCCTACCCATCACCAATTCCCGGAATTACTCAAACTCATGTCCATGGAATCTGTGATACCATCTAACCATCACATCCTCTGTCCTCCCCTTCTCCTCCTGCCTTCAGTCTTTCCCAGCATCACGGTCTTTTCCAGTGAGTCGGTTCTTCGCATCAGGTGGCCAAAGAGTTGGAGTTTCAGCTTCAGCATCAGTCCTCCCAAAGAATATTCAGGACTGATTTCCTTTAAGATGGACTGGTTGGATCTCCTTGAAGTCCCAGGGACTCTCAAGAGTCTTCTCCAACACCACAGTTCAAAAGCATTAATTCTAAGAGACACTGATGTATAGAACAGTCTTATGGACTCTGTGGGAGAGGGAGAGGGTGGGAAGATTTGGGAGAATGGCATTGAAACATGTAAAATATCATGTATGAAATGAGTTGCCAGTCCAGGTTCGATGCACGATACTGGATGCTTGGGGCTGGTGCACTGGGACGACCCAGAGGGATGGAATGGGGAGGGAGGAGGGAGGAGGGTTCAGGATGGGGAACACATGTAAACCTGTGGCGGATTCATTTTGATATTTGGCAAATCTAATACAGTTATGTAAAGTTTAAAAATAAAATAAAATTTAAAAAAAAAAATAAATAAATAAATAAATAAATGCAAGGGATACAGAAAGTAAGCTTCTAAAAAATATTCAGGAGGTGCATCTGCCAGTAAAACTAACTTCTGCTAATACAAAAAAAAAAAAAAAAAAGCATTAATTCATCTGCGCTCAGCTTTCTTTATAGTCCAACTCTCACATCCATACATGACTACTGGAAAAACCATAGCCTTGACTAGATGGACCTTTGTTGGCAAAGTAATGACTCTGCTTTTTAATGAGCTGCCTAGGTTGGTCATAACTTTTCTTCCAAGGAGCAAGTGTCTTTTAATTTCATGGCTGCAGTCACCATCTGCAGTGATTTTGGAGCCCTCCAAAATAAAGTCTATTACTGTTTTCCACTGTTTACCCATCTATTTCCCATGAAGTGATGGGACCAAATGCCATGATCTTAGTTTTTTGAAAGTTGAGCTTTAAGCCAACTTTTTCAGTCTTCTCTTTCACTTTCATCAAGAGGCTCTTTAGTTCTTCTTCACTTTGCCTTAAGGGTGGGGTCATCTGCATATCTGAGGTTGTTGATATTTTTCCCGGCAATCTTGATTCCAGCTTGTGCTTCCTCCAGCGCAGCGTTTCTCATGATATACTCCGTATATAAATTAAATAAGCAGGGTGACAATATAAGCCTTGACGTACTTCTTTCCTGATTTGGAACCAGTCTGTTATTCCATATCCAGTTCTAACTGTAGCTTCTTGACCTGTGTACAGATTTTTCAGGAGTCAGGTAAGGTGGTCTGATATTTCCATCTCTTATTTTTTTGGCAGTAATATATATATTATTCCAACTTGTCTATCTGTTTATTATATTTTATAGTCATTTGGCAGTATTTCATCAGTTCAGTTCAGTTCAGTCGCTCAGTCGTGTCCGACTCTTTGTGACCCCATGAATCACAGCATGCCAGGCCTCCCTGTCCATCACCAACTCCCGGAGTTCACCCAGACTCACATCCATTGAGTCCGTGATGCCATCCAGCCATCTCATCCTCTGTCGTCCCCTTCTCCTCTTGCCCCCAATCCCTCCCAGCATCAGAGTCTTTTCCAGTGAGTCAACTCTTTGCATAAGGTGGCCAAAGTACTGGAGTTTTAGCTTTAGCATCATTCCTTCCAAAGAAATCCCAGGGCTGATCTCCTTCAGAATGGACTGGTTGGATCTCCTTGCAGTCCAAGGGACTCTCAAGAGTCTTCTCCAACGCCACAGTTCAAAAGCATCAATTCTTCAGTGCTCAGCCTTCTTCACAGTCCAACTCTCATATCCATACATGACCACAGGAAAAACCATAGCCTTGACTAGACGAATCTTTGTTGGCAAAGTGATGTCTGTGCTTTTGAATATGCTATCTAGGTTGGACATAACTTTCCTTCCAAAGAGTAAGCGTCTTTTAATTTCATGGCTGCAGTCACAATCTGCAGTAAAACATAATGATATATATATATAACATGATATATATGTTATAATTACATATTATGTTGTATATAAAATATGTAATATTATGTATATATATATGTTTTTCCAAGAGAGTTTTATTTTTTGATTCCTACTCTTTTGCATATGAATTTTCTTTTCTTTGTGTTTATTAATTATAAAGATTTTGTTTTGGCTTGTTTTTTTTTGACATTATTTGTCTTTCTGCTTTCTTTGTAATTTTCTTTGTAATTTCTTTCTGCTTTCTTTTAAATGTTTTGTTATTTCCCTCTTGTCAATTCTCAGTTTGAAAAATTGAGAATTGATAAGAAGCAAATAATATAACATTTGCCTAATGTTATTTGCATAATATAACGGAGCAGTCTCAGCTTTCTGTGCCTATGTAAGACATGGGCACTGAAAAGCTTGCTGAATATGGAGGCCAAACTTGCAACTGGGGGTCTCACTCGATATAGTTGTGTATTGATCTGGCCTCTAGGCTTTTATCAGTTATAGAATTTTCTTTTAGCTTTTGATTTCCCTAGAAAACTGTTCCTGCCTGAGGAAAATAACCCGGTCTGCCAGCCTGGGACCCAGGAGGGACAGAGGACCTCCGTGTTTAGTGTGTAGACTGTCACTCAACCAACCATTCCCCCAGCCCCCATTCCAGTGCCGAAGTTTTGTGCTGCACCCCGAACTTCTACCATGCCTCCCATCCCTCATTTCTGAGACGTTTTGGCTAAAATTTCTCAGAATTTAAAGCTCATTTGATTGCAGGATAGTTAATCTGGGTGCACAGATGAGCCAGACTGGATTCTTGAGAATCTGACTGATCCTTATACAACTTTTAGATAATCCATTGTGAGGTTATTTGTTTTCTTATTTAGTGGAGTTTCAGGAGGGGACAATATAAATTCATGATTCATGACAATATAAATAAATGATTCAATCTGCCAGAAATCTTAAATATGTCCTTTGTACATATGTAAAAAGTTAGTATTTTAGGTTATATGTACATAGATATGATATAGATATAAGTTATATGTACGTAGATATGATATAGTACTAAAAGCAAATTGGTCTATAGCATCCACTTCATATTGACCTTACGGAAGTGATTTTCTTTCTTTTGTGATATGTTTATTTATTTATTTTTTTGATTCTCACTGTGCAGATAATTATTCCTCTAAGAAATAAAGACCTTGCAATTCCTAACAAATAAGTATACCTAGGCAATGATTATCAGTGACTGATTCTGGCTGAAAAAAAATTACACCCACACAATCTGAATGTGAACATTTGTCTACCAATTTACTAGATACATACAAATTGACTTGATAAATGATACCATGAAGATGTAATCAGTGGAGTCTAGGCATATAGTTTGAAAAAATCTCTGTAAAACCATCAAATTTCTTTAATAAATAATTGGAAGAAAATAAAAAGATAAACTTGGGGAAGTTATAAACTATAATAGCCTAAAAGACTTAAAAATCACAATTTTGAGAACATTATTTAGATTCTGGTAAAAGCAAACTATAACAGTAAATCATATCATTATGATGACAAAGCAAATGGAGAAATATGAAAAGTGAGTGGATATATATTATTAAATTATAGTAAATGTTTTAGGAGTGATAATGGTAATGAAATTCTTAAAAAGTAGATACTGAAGTAAATTATTAGTGAAATGATATCATGCCTTGTGATATCTTGGATTTGTTTTATAATAATCTGGGAAAGGAATGAGTAGAGGTAGAGATGATACAAGATCAGGAATATATTGATAATTGTTGAAGATGTGTGTGTACATTAGATTCATTTACCATTATTTCTACTTTTGTCTGATTTAAAGTAATAGTAATAACAAAAAACTAAAGGCAGTTTTACTCCTTTCAAAAACATGAGTGTATCTACTTCTGAAAACTTCAACTCAAAATTCAAAACACAAAAATGGATTAAGGATGCTTTGCCTACAATTCGTAAGGCAAAGCTCTGCATTTGAAACTACTATGTCTACACTGAAATATGCATCTGATCAGAGCCGGATATTGAATAAATAACCCTGGAATATTATAAAGTTCTGTTTATTATCCAGTGAACATTGTCATTGTATAAAATGTTTTATTAAATACCTATTTGTCCCATGCTGCTGCTGCTGCTAAGTCGCTTCAGTCGTGTCTGACTCTGTGTGACCCCATAGACGGCAGCCCACCAGGCTCCCCGTCCCTGGGATTCTCCAGGCAAGAACACTGGAGTGGGTTGCCATTTCCTTCTCTAGTGCATGAAAGTGAAAAGTGAAAGTGAAGTCGCTCAGTCATGTCCGACTCCTAGCAACCCCATGGGCTGCAGCCTACCAGGCTCTTCCATCCATGGGATTTTCCGGGCAAGAGTACTGGAGTGGGGTGCCATTGCCTTCTCCAGAGGGCTGGGTCTATAAATTATTAAAATGAATGAGACTCTGATCCCAAATGGCTACTGTAACAAAAGTTCTATGAGTCAATAAAGTCATAGTCTTTCTTTTTTTCTTATGTGCTATATTATTTCCATGCTGATCACTTTCTAGTTGTCCATGATCTTATGCAACTGTTGTTGCTCAGTTGCTAACTCATGTCCGACCCCTTGTGACCCCATGGACTGCAGCATGCCAGGCTCCTCTGTCCTTCATTATCTCCTGGAATTTGCTCAAACTCACGTCCATTGAGTCTGTGATGCTCTCTATCTCATCATTTGCTACTCCCTTCTCCTCTTGCCTTCAATCTTTCCAAACGTTAAGGTCTTTTCCAATGAGTTGGCTCTTATGCAAAGAGCCAAAGTCCTTAAAACAGGCTGCATTTCTTGGTTCTCTGAAACTTTTTTGACTCTAGCTCCTGCTGTGTTGCCTTTTCTTTACCCTATTCCAGCTCTAAAAACAAGCTCTTCCCTGTGTCTTTGACAACTACTGCTGCCTCTGACTGGATCTGCACAATTCCTTCCTTCACCTTCCTCCAGCTTTTTCTTAGGATATCATTTTCTTACTGAGGGTCTGCTTGCCTATCCTTCTGCTAATTGGGTACTGCCCTCCCCAGTCCTCCTTTCCTGCTTTTTTTTTTTTTTTTCCTGTGACTCTTATCTCCATGTGATATTCTATATATTTACCTTTTGTCATGATATTTACTTTTTTTTGGTTGTTATTTTTGTCACCTCACCAGAATGAGAGCCATGTAAAAGTGTTATAACAGTTATTAAAAGGTTACTCTTATTTTCTGTACTTTACTTTGTCACACATCAGCCAGAAATAGTCATGGCACAAAAATAGTTTGTGCCAGTGTTTGGACCACTCTTTGAAGAGCATTGCTCTATATTACATATGATACACTGACCTGATGGACATGAGTTTGAGTAAGCTCCGGGAGTTGGTGATGGACAGGGAGGCCTGGCGTGCTGTAGTCCATGGGGTCACAAAGAGTCAGACAGGACTGAGCAACTGAACTGAACTGATTCGATATATTCTATATTCCTGCTTTTCTCTATTTATGGAAGAAGCTCAACTTGATATATACTTCAGTCATGCATGTAAGTCAGGATCCTGGAAGGAAAAAGTGGCACCCTAACCCAAAAGAACTACATGAGGGGACTATTTTCTGAGATTTAGGGAGGGCTAGGAGAACCTGCAGAGGATAGTGAGGGACCCTGAGATTGGCAACAGCAGGCAGTCCTTACTATTTAGTATTAGGAGGGCAAATGTCTGTGATTCAGTTTTCAGAGCCTGGTGAAATCTGCGGTCATGGAAGAATCACTTCCCCAGATGTGTGACCTAAAGAAATGCCCTGAGGGCAGGAGAAGGAGCATAGATAGCATAACTGCCCCTTTCGTTGCTCCTCTGTCCTCCACTAGTGGAGGAGGACAAGCCAGACGGTCACCATGGCAAGGGGCCCTCAGTGGTGCAGTCCATGCAAGTCAGCCTCCCAGGGTACAGGTCAGAGAGGCTAGAAAACCAGCTCTAGAAAGGCAAGTGGAAACCAAAGCAGAGAGCATTTTTAGCGGTGTCTTTAGATTCAGTGGCTATTATTTAGTTTCCTATCTTTTCAGTCATGAAGTGTCCTCTAATTTATCATCTGTTTCTTTTCAGATTTAGGATTAGAATGATAATTTACTCACTGAATGAGTCCAGATGAATTCTGCCCCTTATCGTATGCTCTTCAAGTGTTTGGGAGATTACTGGCTATAGATGATCACACTAGTGAGAGGGAGTTGGATCAAGAGTAGAATCAGTAAGACACATTAAGAGATCATTACCATTTTTCAGTCTTAGAAGTTTGAAGTCTCAATCTAAGGCTGAGGATGGAGAGATCAAAGTGGATCTGAGATATATTTACTGTGCACAGTCAGTGAGATGTATAGACTGATTTGTTGAAAGGGATTAAAAAAAAAAGTGTTGAGATAAGTTCCAGATTTGGAGTTTGGTTGACTAGATTGTGTCATTTACCTCCATAAATAACATAGGCTGGTAATGTTTTCCCTGCACTGGGAGCCCCATGAGCAGTGATGAAAGGTTCAGTTTTAAACGTGGTGACTGATGTGCTATGGAGATATCTAAGTGCAGATGGTGGGTTTGGGAGAATATGTATTTCACGTTTTCTGGAGCTCTGGAGAGAGAGCTAAACTGAGGGCACAGATAGAGGAGTCATCAGCATTTAGGTTTTGGTTTAAGACATTGTTATAATTAGCAGGCTTCAAGCGTTGAAAAACCACAATTTGCTAGCTGCTTGGTAGACTTGGAGAAGTTCAATAACCTGTTTCCTTAGCAGAAGATGAATTCTCTAAGGATAGAGAAATTTAAGTCAGATTTTGATGGGAGTGGGGGTGAGGGAGGGGTAGTGGGAAGGAAGAAACAGCAAGTAGAAAGAGAAAGAACCATCTGATTTCTTTTCCAATTTTATATTTAACTAGTCTAAGTGATGACTTCTTTTTCCAAACTGCTTTTCTTTGGTCTGTAATCATAAGGCTAAGTACATAGCTTCAGAGTCCTATGGTCACAAAGTTCATGAGAGAAATAACACAGGATTAGCACTATAAAAAAAAAAATACGGGCTCTTTCTAAAACAATTCTGTGACTGCTGTGTTTGATCTTATAATTGAAGATTTTTCTGCCTTTGCTCTGAATTTTAGGAAATTTTGCCACTGGCATTATCGTCGTATCTATTCTTTTACCCTTAAATGTCAATGTTTTCTATTTTACTCCTATTCAATATATTTCTGAGAGCAGCATTCAATATTGTATGAGGTAGAATATTTTTAAATGAATGCAAATGTAATCATGTAATTCTGTTTCACAGACCAGTTTTCCTCATTTTCAAACCATTTGGGTTTTCAGGGTTGACCCATTTCGAATTTTAATTGAAGTATTTATCAAGTCAAAATAACATTTTAAACTAAACACAGATGAGTAACAAACAAGAGTCATTGTGGAAGGTCTTAGCATAATGTTTACTGGATTAGTGTTCTAATGACATTGCTACAAAAGTACAGAATACATTCTATTAATCAGTACAAGTATAACCCCTGATATTCATTTAAAATATATTGTTTTAAACAATCTTTAAAATGGTGTGGGATGGAATGGGGAGGGAGGAGGGAGGAGGGTTCAGGATGGGGAACACATGTATACCTGTGGCAGATTCATTTTGATATTTGGCAAAACTAATACAATTATGTAAAGTTTAAAAATAAAATAAAATTAAAAAAAAATAAAATGGTGTGGGATATCATATGTTATACACTAAAAGAATTGCTTTTAACCAGAGTTTGCCTCGGTTTTGATATATTTGTTCAGTTCAGTCCCTCAGTCGTGTCCGACTCTTTGCGACTCCATGAATCCACGCATGCCAGGCCTCCCTGTCCATCACCAACTCCCGGAGTTCACCCAGACTCACCTCCATCGAGTCCCTGATGCCATCCAGCCATCTCATCCTCTGTCGTCCCCTTCTCCTCCTGCCCCCGATCCCTCCCAGCATCAGAGTCTTTTCCAATGAGTCAACTCTTCACATGAGGTGGCCAAAGTACTGGAGTTTCAGCTTTAGCATCACTCCTTCCAAAGAAATCCCAGGGCTGATCTCCTTCAGAATGGACTGGATGGATCTCCTTGCAGTCCAAGGGACTCTCAAGAGTCTTCTCCAACACCACAGTTCAAAAGCAGCAATTCTTCGGCGCTCAGCCTTCTTCACAGTCCAACTCTCACATCCATACATGACCACAGGATGAAACCTGTGCCTTGACTAGACGGACCTTTGTTGGCAAAGTAATGTCTCTGCTTTTGAATATGCTATCTAGGTTGGTCATAACTTTCCTTCCAAGGAGTAAGCGTCTTTTAATTTCATGGCTGCAGTCACCATCTGCAGTGATTTTGGAGCCCCCAAAAATAAAGTCTGACACTGTTTCCACTGTTTCCCCATCTATTCCCCATGAAGTGATGGGACCGGATGCCATGATCTTCGTTTTCTGAATGTTGAGCTTTAAGCCAACTTTTTCACTCTCCACTTTCACTTTCATCAAGAGGCTTTTGAGTTCCTCTTCACTTTCTGCCATAAAGCTGGTGTCATCTGCATATCTGAGGTTATTGATATTTCTCCCGGCAATCTTGATTCCAGCTTGTGCTTCTTCCAGTCCAGCATTTCTCATGATGTACTCTGCATAGAAGTTAAATAAGCAGGGTGACAATATACTGCCTTGACGAACTCCTTTTCCTATTTGGAACCAGTCTGTTGTTCCATGTCCAGTTCTAACTGTTGCTTCCTGACCTGCATACAGGTTTCTCAAGAGGCAGGACAGGTGGTCTGGTATTCCCATCTCTTTCAGAATCTTCCACAGTTTATTGTGATCCACACAGCCAAAGGCTTTGGCATAGTCAATAAAGCAGAAATAGATGTTTTTCTGGAACTCTCTTGCTTTTTTGATGATCCAGCGGATGTTGGCAATTTGATCTCTGGTTCCTCTGCCTTTTCTAAAACCAGCTTGAACATCTGAAAGTTCACGGTTCACATATTGCTGAAGCCTGGCTTGGAGAATTTTGAGCATTACTAGCGTGTGAGATGAGTGCAATTGTGTGGTAGTTTGAGCATTCTTTGGCATTGCCTTTCTTTGGGATTGGAATGAAAACTGACCTTTTCAAGTCCTGTGGCCACTCCTGAGTTTTCCAAATTTGCTGGCATATTGAGTGCAGCACTTTCACAGCATCATCTTTCAGGATTTCACGACCCAGATAATCACGATGGTATGATCACTGACCTAGAGCCAGACATCCTGGAATGTGAAGTCAAGTGGGCCTTAGAAAGCATCACTACAAACAAAGCTAGTGGAGCTGATGGAATTCCAGTTGAGCTATTCCAAATCCTGAAACATATATTTGTTAGGTCTTTTAAAATCATAATTGAAGAAAAGTTAAATACTACAGAAATAGTCTTCTGCTTCAATGTTTTACCCACAAAGTCCACTCATAAGAAGCAAACACGTTGAATGATTTTTTTTTGCAAACATACAAATTTAATATGTACATGTAAGCATAGCATCTAGATGTGTATGTACATGTGTTTTATCTATTCATATGGGTCCATTTGATTCTTCTTTATTAGTACATAATATTCTATTATAATTATTTGTCTACTCATTCAATATTTATTGAGTACCTAATCCATACTAGGCACTTCTGTAGTTTATTAGGAAAATCATGGTCTCTGCCCTAATGGAACCTAGAGTCTGGAGAGTGAAAGGCAAGCAAATTCAATGCTTATTTTGGAATATACTTTGGAGGAATCAAATAGCTTATACAGATATAAAGTAATAGGAGAGATGTATTTTTTTAGGATGATTTGGAAAGGATTCTGTCTGAGGAGATGCCATTTGAGCTGAGAGCTGGAACACTGAAAGGAAGCAGTGAGACACTCGGAGAAGGTCAGTCTCTTTTCCACACTATTGTATTGACATAACGGAGAAGGCGATGGCACCCCACTCCAGTACTCTTGCCTGGAAAATCCCATGGATGGAGGAGCCTGGTAGGCTGCAGTCCATGGGGGTCTCGAAGAATCAGACACGACTGAGCAACTTCACTTTCACTTTTCACTTTCCTGCATTGGAGAAGGAAATGGCAACCCACTCCAGTGTTCTTGCCTGGAGAACCCCAGGAACGGCGGAGCCTGGTGGGCTGCCGTCTCTGGGGTTGCACAAAGTCGGACATGACTGAAGCGACTTAGCAGCAGCAGCAGCAGCTATTGGCATATTATTAATTCATTTCATTCTCTAGTTAAAAGTTTTCTTTCTTTCTTTTCTTTTTCTAGTAGAGAAATACTGTTATAAACATTTGTGTACAACTATCCTGGTATACATGCACAAAAATTTCTCTAAGGGATATATAGAAATGAATGTGCTGTATAGATATTTATATCTACTTTATTCCAAATAATTCCCCAGGATACTATGTATATTTAAATGCCTTTAACAGTATGGAAGTAGGCCTGTTTTTTTAACAACTTTGCCAGTACTTCGTAATGTATTTTTTCTTAGGTTTTATTACTCTTAAGGGCTATGACCTGAAATAATTCCCTCGCAACTTCAGTGGCACCTCTGACTCTTCTGGCTTCCTAATATCTCCTCTTCCTCTGCTGTTGATATCTCTCCTTTGGCGCTCCTAGTGTTGATGCTTCATCCTCCTCTTTTGTGGCCTCTCTTCCCCTCTGCATCATATTACTGATTCCCCTCTCTCTGTTCCGCTGCACATGCATGCTAAGTCTCTTCCGTCATGTCCAACTCTTTGCGACCCTATGGACTGTAGCCCACCAGGCACCTCTGTCCATGGAATTCTCCAGGCAAGAATGCTGGAGCGGGTTGCCATGCCCTGGGTCTCCCTGACCCAGGGATCAAATCTGCATCGCCTGCACTGCAGGCAGATTCTTTACCTCTGAGCCACCAGGGAAGCCTTTCTGTCCCACAGTTGCCCTCGAAACGCAGCGCCGTTATAATTGTGTTATTCTGGTTATATTGGTGTTCGTATTTCCAGGGAGTGTACGATGACGAAGGTGTAGCTTACCTGCTACATTGCCATAGAGAAGTCAGTTAAGGGTGAGGGAATGCAGACTGTTGATATGTACAACACTTGATCCATTAGGAAAAACTAATCCATGGATTTGTAAAGTGCAGACAAGCTAGCAATTTGCACAGATAAATCAATTAGGGACGTCCTCAGGACAGATGAAAAACTACCTTTGATGCCTGTTGCAGACTTTGAGCTAGTGTCTTGAAAGTGTTTTAAACATAAATTATAAGACAAGATAGGAGGTGAGAGGAATCAAGCAAGTAGAAAACAGAGTTTATGGTAGAGAGTGGGTATAGCTCAAAGAACGTATACTTAAGAGGAGGAGATACCAAAGGCAAGGAAGATGAGGAATTGATCACCCTAGGCATTTTGGTATATTCAGAACAATAGTGGTATGGGGCTGGCGTGAACATAGGCAGAGCCCAGGAAACATATTGTCTGTTCCATAAATATACCACTTTGGATAATACCCATGGAGTATATAGGTCTTTAGACAGAGTTGAGTTTGCAGACGCAGATGCGTATGAACTTTTGAAGTTCATTAAATGCAAGGATAACAAGTTTTAAACCAGTACGGGAAGTAATGATAGCAATCGTAATGTCTTGAACAGGAAAGTTAAAAAAAGAAAATGATATTTTAGGATAATTAATCTTTCAGTCCTAAATAGGATAGATTAAGATGGAAAGAAATGGAGCCAGGAAATGAATGAGGCAATTAGGAGAGTGTCACAGTGTTCAAGTACAAGTAAGGAAAGCCTGGCCTAGGGACGTTAACTTGAACATGGAAAGGGGACAGAGGAGCCTTGTATAAAAATGTTAAAATGTTTTTCAAGTTGTGTTTAAATTCTGTTGCCATTACCTTGTGAGGTTTGGTAGCCCTGTGCAGGCTTACCTAGAGTGTCCACATAAGATTCTATCAGAATATCTGCTGTTTCTCTGATGACTCAACTATGAACTCCTTGATGGCAAACACTTTGCTATTTCTGTGTATCCTACTGCCTACCATTCTTTACAAAAAACAAACAGACCAAAGAACCCGAATATGCACCAACCTTAAATGCTGCTGCTGCTGCTGCTAAGTCGCATCAGTCGTGTCCGACTCTGTGACCCCATAGACGGCAGCCCACAAGGCTCCCCTGTCCCTGGGATTCTCCTGGCAAGAACACTGGAGTGAGTTGCCATTTCCTTCTCCAATGCATGAAAGTGAAAAGTGAAAGTGAAGTCGCTCAGTCATGTCTGACCCTCAGCGACCCCATGGATTGCAGCCTTCCAGGCTCCTCCGTCCATGGGATTTTCCAGGCAAGAGTACTGGAGTGGGGTGCCATTGCCTTCTCCGAACCTTAAATAAGATAGTAGTAATAATCATGATAATGATACCTGTAACATACTTTACAGCTTTGCAGAGTTTTGACTACCTCTGAGAGATATCATTAATTCATGTCCTAATCCATATCCTCAGCTATGGTCAGAATTGCATTTACTAACTGTTCCATTTGTTCTCATGTTCCCTTCAACTCATTGTTTGTGCAGCGTTCATAATGATATTTTTTCTAGTACAAATTTGATTATATAACTAAGAGGCTTAAAACCCTTTTCTGCTTTTCAAATTAAAACCGTACACAAGTTTTTGCATAATCTTATAACTCCTTATTGCAAAATTCAGACTAAAATTGAAGAAAGTAGGGAAAACAACTAGACATCATAGTATGATCTAAATCAAATTCCTTGCAATTATACAATGGAAGTGACAAATAGATTCAAGGGATTACATCTCATGGACAGAGGGCCTGAAGAACTATGGATGGAGGTTCATGACATTGTACAGGAGGCAGTGATCAAGACCATCCCCAAGAAAAAGAAATGCAAAAAGGCAAAATGGTTGTCTGAGGAGGCCTTATAAATAGCTGAAAAAAGAAGACAAGATAATGGCAAAGGAGAAAAGGAAAGATATACCCATCTGAATGCAGAGTTCCAAAGAACAGCAAGGAGAGATAAGAAAGTCTTTTTCAGTGATCAATGCAAAGAAATAGAGGAAAACAATAGAATGGGAAAGACTAGAGATCTCAAGAAAATTAGTGATACCAAGGGAATGTTTCATGCAAAGATGGGCTCAATAAAGGACAGATATGGTATGGACCTAACAGAAGCAGAAGAAATTAAGAAGAGGTGGCAAGAATACACAGAAGAACTGTACCAAAAAAAAATCTTCATGAAACAGATGATCACGATGGTGTGATCACTCACCTGGAGCCAGACATCCTGGAATGCAAAGTCAAGTGGGCCTTAGGAAGCATCACTAGGAACAAAGCTAGTGGAGGTGATGGAATTCCAGTGGAGCTATTTCAAATCCTAAAAGATGATGCTGTGAAAGTGCTGCACTCAATATACCAGCAAATTTGGAAAACTCATCAGTGGCCACAGGACTGGAAAAGGTCAGTTTTCATTACAATCCCAAAGAAAGGCAATGCCAAAGAATGTTCAAACTACTGCACAATTGCATGCGTCTCACATGGTAGCAAAGTAATGCTCAAAATTCTCCAAGCCAAGCTTCAACAGTACATGAACTGTGAACTTCCAGATATTCAAGCTGAACTTAGAAAAGGCAGAGGAACCTGAGATCAAATTGCCAACATCCACTGGATCATCGAAAAATCAAGAAAATTTCAGAAAAAATATTTACTTCTGCTTTATTGTCTGTGTCAAAGCCTTTGACGGTGTGGATCACAATAAACTGTGGAAAATTCATAGGCAGATGGGACTACGAGACAGCCTTACATGCCTCCTGAGAAATCTGTATGCAGGTCAAGAAGCAACTGTTAGAACTGGACATGGAACAACAGACTGGTTCCAAATTGGGAAAGGAGTACATCAAGGCTGTATATTGTCACTCTCCTTATTTAACTTCTATGCTGAGTACATCATGAGAAATGCTGGGCTGGATGAAGCACAAGCTCGAATCAATATTGTTGGGAGAAATAGCAATAACTCCAGATATGCAAATGACACCACTCTTATAGACCCGGGTTTGATCCCTGGGTTGGGAAGATCCCCTGGAGAAGGAAATGGCAAACCCACTCCAGTGTTCTTGCCAGAAAAATCCCATGGATGGAGGAGCCTGGCAGGCTACAGTTCATGGGGTCGCAAAGAGTCAGACACGACTGAGCGACTTCACTTCACTTCACTTCACTTATGGCAGAAAGTGAAGAAGAACTAAAGAGCCTCTTGATGAAAGTGAAAGAGGAGAGTGAAAAAGTTGGCTTAAAGCTCAACACTCATAAAACTAAGATCATGGCATCCAGTCCCATCACTTCTTGGAAAATAGATGGGAAAACAATGGAAACAGTGAGAGACTTTATTTTTGCGGGCTCCAAAATCACTGCAGATGGTGACTGCAGCCATGAAATTAAATGATGCTTACTCCTTGAAAGAAAAGCTATGACAATCCTAGACAACATATTAAAAAGCAGAAACATTACTTTGCCAAAAAAGGTCCATTTAGTCTAAGTTATGGTTTTTCCTTATGTTTAAGCTGGTTTTAGAAAAGGCAGAGGAACCAGAGATCAAATTGCCAACATCCGCTGGATCATGGAAAAAGAAAGAGAGTTCCAGAAAAACATCTATTTCTGCTTTATTGACTATGCCAAAGCCTTTGACTGTGTGCATCACAATAAACTGTGGAAAATTCTGAAAGAGATGGGAATCCCAGACCACCTGATCTGCTCTTGAGAAATTTGTATGCAGGTCAGGAAGCAACAGTTAGAACTGAACATGGAACAACAGACTGGTTCCAAATAGGAAAAGGAGTTCGTCAAGGCTGTATATTGCCACCCTGTTTATTTAACTTATATGCAGAGTACATCATGAGAAACGCTGGACTGGAAGAAGCACAAGCTGGAATCAAGATTGCCGGGAGAAATATCAATAACCTCAGATATGCAGATGACACCAGCTTTATGGCAGAAAGTGAAGAGGAACTCAAAAGCCTCTTGAGGAAAGTGCAAGTGGAGAGTGAAAAAGTTGGCTTAAAGCTCAACATTCAGAAAACGAAGATCATGGCATCTGGTCCCACCACTTCATGGGGAAGAGATGGGGAAACAGTGGAAACAGTGTCAGACTTTATTTTTCTGGGCTCCATAATCACTACAGATAGTGACTTCAGCCATGAAATTAAAAGACGCTTACTCCTTGGAAGGAAAGTTATGACCAACCTAGATAGCATGTTCAAAAGCAGAGACATTACTTTGCCAACAAAGGTTCGTCTAGTCAAGGCTATGGTTTTTCCTGTGGTCATGTATGGATGTGAGAGTTGGACTGTGAAGAAGGCTGAGCGCCGAAGAATTGCTGCTTTTGAACTGTGGTGTTGGAGAAGACTCTTGAGAGTCCCTTGCACTGCAAGGAGATCCAGCCAGTCCATTCTGAAGGAGATCAGCCCTGGGATTTCTTTGGAAGGAATGATGCTAAAGCTGAAACTCCAGTACTTTGGCCACCTCATGTGAAGAGTTGACTCATTGGAAAAGACTCTGATGCTGGGAGGGATTGGGGGCAAGAGGAGAAGGGGACAACAGAGGATGAGATGGCTGGATGGCATCACTGACTCGATGGATGTGAGTCTGAGTGATCTCCGGGAGTTGGTGATGGACAGGGAGGCCTGTCGTGCTGCAATTCATGGGGTTGCAAAGAGTCGGACACGACTGAGCGACTGATCTGATCTGATCTGATGGTTTTTCTGGTAGTCATATATGGGTGTGAGAGTTGGACTATAAAGGATGCTGAGCGCTGAAGAATTGGTGCTTTTGAACTGTGGTGTTGGAGAAGACTCTTTAGAGTCCCTTGGACCGCAAGGAGATCCAACCCGTCAATCTTAAAGGAAATCAGTCCTGAATATTCATTGGAAGGACTGATGCTGAAGCTGAAACTCCAGTACTTTGGCCACCTGACTTATTGGAAAAGACCCTGATGCTGGGAAAGATTGAATGTGGGAGGAGAAGGGGATGGCAGAGGATGAGATGGGTGGATGACATCACTGACTCAACAGACATGAGTTTGAGCAAATTCCAGGAGTTGGTGATGGACAGAGAAGCCTTGTGTGCTGTGGTCCAAGGAGCGGACTTTCATGTGGTCGCAAGGAGTCAGACACGACTGAGTGACTGAAGTGAACTGACACCAGTCGTTGAATAATTTTATGATATAACTCTTTTTTAGATTCACTCCCTTTCAGCCAGCATAACTTTCTTTCAGTTTTTTGAAAACTCAGAGCTCTTCAGGATGCTCTAGTTACCTATTGCAATGAAGCATTCTACCCCAAAACTTCATGGGTTAAAACAATGACATGAATTTTGCTCACAAATAAGTAATTTGGGCAAGGCTTAGCGAGGGGAGTTTGTCTCTGAGAACTACTCATAGGCTAGGAGCAGGAATCACTTGAAAGCATGTTATTCAGTTCTTGGCAATCGATGCTGACTGATTGGCTGAGGCATAGATGAAGCCGTCTGAGAACATTTGTGTGTGGCTTTTACACCTAACCTGTGCTTCCTCACACTATGGAGCCTGGATTCGCAGATTGAGTCTCCCAAAAGAGAGAACCAGGCAGAAACTGCATTACCTTTCTAACATAGCCTCAAAAGTCTGACAGCATCCCTTCCATCATTTTCTATTCATCAAAAGCATGTACAAGGACTTGCCCATAAGCATGTGGAGGGGATATTGGACTCGTTTTGATGGGACAGGTATCAAATAACGTTTATATATGTTACAGCCACTTCTCAAGCATCTGGGCATTTGTACCTGCTTATCTGTCTCCTTAATAGGAGCCTCTCTTTCTTTTCTAATTTTACATTTCAAATTTCAGTTGAGCTATCAATTTACTCCATGTGGCTTCTTATCTTGACATTTAAATTCGATCCTTTAGTTAGACTTTTACAATACTCCATTCTTTTAAAGCCCTTGTTACAGTCTGAAAGGGGATGTTTACTTAATGCTTGTCTTCCCAGCCATCAGCCTGTAAATTCCATTAGACCAAGGATTACTCATGGATTAGTCACTGATATGACCCCAAACCCTTGTCAAAAACCTATACATTATGGTTTTTCAGTAAATATTAATACTTGTTGAATTAACCTACAATGGAAGAGGTTTGCTTGAGTTCTAAAACCCTTATTCTTTAGAGGGACCTAGAATTGGGCCTTTAGCCCTTGAGAAACTTTTATTAACTCATTAAACCTAAAGCATGTGTATTTTTAGAAAACAGATAACCTTATTTTGAAAAAAAAAAGTTTCTAATGTCACAAAGCATTTGACCTTTTAATTATCTTAATTATAGCAAATGTTAAACTCTTTCAACCTTCAGTGCTGTGTTACTCCTCTTAAAAAGAAAAATAAATCACATTTCCAGGAACTATATGCCCCTAGGGGCAAAGGATGCTTTCAGATTCTGAAGCACAGGATTGTGCCTGGAGAGAGAAAGCTGTTTTGTGAGAGCCCCCAGTATTCAAAGTGGAATACATGTTTGCTGTTGTTTTTAAATATTATTGCTCTGTTCACTCTATTTTCTGGGGTTATATCATGAGAATCAAACCTCATTAACTCATCTCCGCTACATCAAACTGACTTTATGTTGAGTGCTTCCAAAATTAAAATATAAAAGTGGATTGGCAATATCAAACCTCTCTTCTTAACTTGCGGCAGAGATCAGAGAGACAGAAGATACCTCTCCTTTGTCGTCAGAACATTGTGATGTTTTGAAGGAAAACTTAAAACTTTTATTTTTGCGAGATTTTACTTTCAAACGTCTGGAGAATCACAATTTCTAGCCTGCTGCTCACACTTTCTCTTTGGAACTGGTAGCATATAGGTTGTTGGGCAGATGCTTGTGTGGCTGTGTGCCAAGTCACTTCAGGTGTCCGACTCCTTGTGACCCCATGGACTGCAGCCCACCAGACTCCTCTGTCCATGGGATTCTCCAGGCAGGAACACTGGAGTGGGTGTCCATACCCTCCTCCAGGGGATCTTCCCAAACAAGGGATCAAACCCACATCTCTTGTCTCCTGCATTGGCAGGAAGATTCTTTAGCACTGGTGCCACCTGGGAAGCCTCTTGGGCAGATAGCTGATGCTTAATGTGCTTATCATTTGCTTTTTTTTTTTACAGTGAAATGGCCCATCTTCCCACTGATGGGATTCCACTGTGTAAAGCTACACAGCTGATTTCTGACCTAGAGTGACCACTGTAGATCATCTTTAATCTTAGATAATAAAGGTTAGATTTGCCAAAGTCTCCTTGGCTTTCGGCAGTTGTTAAGCTCAAGAGCCATTTTAGATTCTTGCTGAGACTTGTATTCCTGAATATCACCTACCTGCTCTAAGGTAGCCCTGAGCAAGTTTATTAACTCTTCTCAATCTATTTGCTTACCTGTAAGATGAAGATAATAATACCAACCTCACAAGCTTGTAATAATTGCATGACTTAATATAGCAAGAGAGATGAGCACACTGCCTGAATTAATAAATGTTAACATTGATATGTTATTTACACTGGATATCGATGTTTTCCTAACAGCAATTTTCAAGTAGTAAAAAAGCAGGTCCATACTGATGTTTATCTCCAGGTGTGGGGAGAAAAGGTAGAATATGAACTGGCAATGATAAAAAAGCTAAAAACTGTGAAGCTCCCAACAATGATGCAAGTTGTCTCTCACATTTTACCTTGTTCTGTGTTTCCTAGAGCTTATCTAGAGGTGCCTGGAAGTTAATTTTTCTGTGAATGTGATAAACAAGTGTGCTGTTCATACTTGATGCTCTTAATGTTGAGTCTGAGGACTCTAACTGGGGCCTAGTTGTGTGTTTTAGGGTGGGGAAGGGATGAATACTCAAGAAGTTAACCCATGGAGCAGGAAACACTAAGACTACCTGTAAGGTTTCAATTGTGATATCAATTGGGCATTAATATATAGCTTAGCTAGCCTTATTATTCTAATCACCCAAGGTCAGAAAATACCATAAACTGTTTTAGGTGTTACTCCTATCTGGTTAAATGGGAACATAAAGGTTGTATAAAACCAAAGCTCCTGTGTAGCGATTATGATAAATGCAGTGAGAGATTCAAATGGAATGCTATGTGGTATTGGTGGTAATCATAGAGTGGAGTCAGGGAAGTTTTCTATGAAGAAATCTGATTTGAACTAAATTTTTAAATATGAAGAGAAATGTATTTTTGTATTTCATACATAGGAAAATTAAATGCAACGCACAAAGTCAGGAAAGAACTTAGCTTGCTCCCGAAATGGAAAACAAACAATTCTGTGCCTGGGATGTCAAGAGAAGGTGCTATGAAAAGAAGTTAAATGGTTAACAATGGCTGTGCATGGACTTGTGGACAGTAGTATTCAGTTTGAATTTTATAATAAGTTGGTGGATAACTGCTAAAAGGCTATAATCAAATGAATGATGTAAGTTGATCTACTTTTAAAAAGACCGCTCATGCCATGTCACACACATTAGGATCGCTTTTATAAACACAATAATAAACAGAAAATGACAAGTGTTAGAGAAGTTGTGGAGAAATAGAACCCCTTGTGCGTTACTGGTGGTGTCTTGCTGTTCATCCTGCCAACTATGCCAGCTGTTTTGCTGTATCTCACTGTTCACTGAACCCAGGGTAGGCAAGGCCTGAGCGGGGGAGCTGGGAGAAGACTCAAGCAGCCTTCAGAACTGCAGGCACGTTTATTCTCTGCGGGCACAGTAGCTGGAGCAGCAGCAGACATGCTGCCTTCTCTCCTCTCGTGGTTGACCCTGGGGACGCAGCCGTCACGCAGCCTCACCAACCATAATGCAGCCATAAGGTAGACCTAGCTTAGCCTCAAGGGCTTTTCAGGTGAAGCTTATATATGCTGGGTTCGATCCCTGGGTTGGGAAGATCCCCAGGAGAAAGGAAAGGCTATGCACTCCAGTATTCTGGCCTGGAGAATTCATGGACTGTATAGACCATGGGGTTGCAAAGAGTCAAACGCAACTTACCGACTTTCACTTTGTATATGCTTAGAGAACAAAAGTAGCTCTGGCCAGGCAAATACCTCGTGGCACACAGGCACAGTGGTATAAGTGATCTCAGCTGTTACATAATCAATATTTACAAAACATGTGGTAAGAGAGGCTGATTTGCTCTCTTACCACCATCTTGGCTAATTTGCTCTTTCCCTACAGGTGGGACGGAGAAGGCAATGGCACCCCACTCCAGTACTCTTGCCTGGAAAATCCCATGGATAGAGGAGCCTGGAAGGCTGCAGTCCATGGGGTCTCTGAGGGTTGGACACGACTGAGCAACTTCCCTTTCACTTTTCACTTTCATGCATTGGAGAAGGAAATGGCAGCCCACTCCAGTGTTCTTGCCTGGAGAATCCCAGGGATGGGGGAGCCTGGTGGGCTGCCATCTATGGGGTCGCACAGAGTCAGACACGACTGAAATGACTTAGCAGTACAGGTGGGAATGTAAAATAATAAGGATTCTGGTGGCTCAGAAGGTAAAAAAATCTACCTGCAATGTGGGAGACTGGGCTTCGATCCCTGGGTTGGGAAGATGCCCTGGAGAAAGTAATGGCTACCCACTCCAGTATTCTTGCCTGGAGAATTCCATGGACAGAAGAGCATGGCAGGCCTACAGTACTTGGGGTCGCAATGAGGCCGACACGACTGAATGACTAACACTTTCACTTTCACTGAGGAAAATAGTAGGGCAGTTCCTCAAAAAATTATACATAGTATTGACATATAATCCAACAATTCTACTTCTAGATATAACCTCTAAGAACGGAAAGCTGAGATCAAAATAGATATTTGTACACCAATGTTTATAACACCGTTATTTATAATATTCAAAAGATGGAAGCAACCCAAATGTTCATCAGTGAATCAATGGGATAAGCAAAATATAGTATATGTATTCAATGCAATAGTATTCAAATTTAAAAATTGCATGTGTAATATTGCATGCTGTAATATGAGGAATGTTGAAAACATCCTAAATGAAATAAATCAGACACAGAAGGGCAAAATCTGAATAATACCACTAATACCAGGTAGCTGCTGCTGCTGCTAAGTTGTTTCAGTCGTGTCCAACTCTGTGCGACCCCATAGGCGGCAGCCCACCAGGCTCCCCCGTCCCTGGGATTCTCCAGGCAAGAACACTGGAGTGGGTTGCCATTTCCGTGTCCAATGCATGAAAGTGAAAAGTGAAAGTGAAGTTGCTCAGTCGTGTCCGACTCTTTGCGACCGCATGGACTGCAGCCTACCAGGCTCCTCCATCCATGGGATTTTCCAGGCAAGAGTACTGCAGAATACCAGGTAGCTAGAGGGGTCAAATTCATAGACAGAAAGTAGAATAGTGGTTATCAAGAAATGGGAGATGAGTATGTGGAGTTATTATTTAATACATACAGAATTTCAGTTTGTAATTATGAAATAGTGCTGGAGATGGATGGTGGTGATGGATGCATAACAATGTGAATGTACTTAATGTCACCAAATCCTACAGTTGATTAAAATGGTAAATTTAAAATTACATCTATTTTATTATAGTTAAAAAACATTTCTCACTAGTTGGGGAAGAAAGAGTATAGTAACCATATGTACAGCACAGAGGTGGGTTAGAAAATCTCATAACTTCTCGTGGGTGCCCTGGACTGAGAAGTGGCAGCAGAATTAAGAATTTCAATTTACTGTATAATTGGAGCTAAGGCATGATGATACATTGAGTATGAATGATGAGCAAAGGAGAATTAAGGATGATTCCTATATTTTTTATTTAAACAGTAGGGTGATGACAAAGTCTGGGCATTACGCTGAGATCAGTTTTAAAGTGATGAAGAATCTGCCTGCTAATGCAGGAAACATGAGTCTGATCCCTGGACCAGGAAGATCTCCTCGAGAAGGAAATGGCAATCCATTCCGGTATTCTTGCCTGGGAAGTCCAATGGACAGAGGAGCCTGGCGAGCCACAGTCCATGGGGTCGCAAAAGAGTCAGACATGACTTAAGTGTTAAATTGGTGTATCATCAATGGGTAGATGGTATTTGAAGGACTAGTGAGGAAACTGTAGATGCAGTTGACCAGAAATACTGACATTTATTGTAGTCTTATTATTGTAGAAAGTGCTGTGAAAAATTAATGATGTAAAAAGAAAGGATAATTCTCTGGCAAAGATGGTTGCAGTGTTTGTGTTTTTTTTTTTTTTTTTTTTTTTTTTTTAAACTGCAAAACAGGAATGGCCAGAAGTGAAATACTCTAGTTTGGAAATAAGAATATTGAGCAAATTGGACTGTGCAAGGCTGTTTTTTGTGGGCTTCTCAGATGACAGTAGGGTTAAAGAACCTGCCTGCCAATGCAGGAGACTTAAGGAACATGGGTTCAATCCCTGGGTCAGGAAGAAACCCTGGAAGAGAGCGTGATAACCCACTCCAGTATTCTTGCCTGGAGAATCCCATAGACAGAGGAGTCCATAGCATCACAAAGAGTTGGACACGACTGAAGTGACTTAGCATGCACACACACAAGGTTGTTTTGTACTGGCAATTAAATAAGCCCTCAGAAGTAAGAATTAGTCTTGCTGCTGCTGCTAAGTCGCCTCAGTCGTGTCCAACTCTGTGCAACCCCATAGACGGCAGCCCAACAGACTCCTCTGTCCCTGGGATTCTCCAGGCAAGAACACTGGAGTGGGTTGCCATTTCCTCCTCCAATGCATGAAAGTGAAAGTGAAGTCGCTTAGTCGTGTCTGACTCTTCGCGACCCCATGGACTACAGCCTACCAGGCTCCTCCGTCCATGGGATTCTCCTGGCAAGAGTACTGGGGTGGGTTGCTGTTGCCTTCTCCGAGGAATTAGTCTTATACCTATGCAACTTCATGCAACTACAGCTCCTTTCATGATGTAAAATGGAATATTTTGTTAGCACAGAAACTAAAAAATCAGTTATTGTAGATATGTTTTCAGACAGCCTGCCCTCTCATTTTGAAATGTGAATTGGATATCCTAGGATTTCCTAGGGTCTAGACAGGCCACTGAGTCCCTTCTGTGGCAGAGAGGCCGCCTTGAACAACAAAGTCAAGCTTGGGTGTAGTCAGATCTCTGTTTTAATACTGACTACTCCTCTCTTATTTGTGTGTCCTTGGGTATGTTATTCAATCTTTCTGGTGTTTTATTCTGTCTTTTGTAAAATAGAGATGATAATGCTTAACTCGCAGAATTGTTATAACTGTAAGACAATGCATGTACATGGCCTAGCGTATAGCGGGCAGTAAAAAACTGGCCGCAGTTGATATTATCAAGGTCTGTTGAGACTGGGGCTGAAATTTCATTGCAACTGAAAAATGGATTCCATATAGCAAAGTAACGAGAGATCAAATTATGAATGTCCTGAAAGTTATTCTAAGGAGTTGATTCTACAGGATTTCAGTAGCTTCAATAGAGCTGACAGAAAGGAAAAGCTTGGGAATGGTCAAAGCCAGAATATAATATATAGACATTGGTAGACTCTGGTCTCTTCTCTTAGGGAGAGTAAGTATATCACATCAGGGAGAATTTTAAGGCATTAGTTTCATTTTAAAAATTAGAGTAGTTTCTATAAGATCATTGTATTCCTCCATCAGCCATTTCTTTTTTTATCATTATCTTTGAACTGACTAACTGGTATTCATTTGTTGTTGTTGTTTAGTCGCTAAGTCATGTCTGACTCTTTTGCAACCTCATGGACTCGCCCATCAGGCGCCTCTGTCCGTGGGATTTCCTAGGCATGAATACTTAGGTGGATTGACATTTCCTTCTCCAGGGGATCTTATCAACCCAGGGATTGAACCCATATCTCCTGCATTGGCAGGTGCATTCTTTACCCTGAGCCAGCAGGAAGCCCTAACTAAACATTATATATATTATAAAACAAACTCAAAATAGAAATATTAAGATGAGCTAAGGATGACAAAATTAATGATTTTTGATATGCTTTATTATTTTGAAAATATTGATTCAACACTTTGAAGTAAAACAGTTTTAAGATACATTTTATTTCTCATTTTTATTCAAGTATAGGTGACTTACAATATTATATTAGTTTCAGGTGTATAAGATAATGATTTGATATTTTATAGATCATACACCATATAAAATTATTATAAAATATTGACTGTATTCCCTGTATGGTACATTACATCCTTGCAACTGACTTTTTTTATGCATATGGTTTCCACCTCTGAATCTTCTTTGCCAGTCTTGCTCCTCCCCATGCCTCTCTCCCCTCTGGCAGCCACTGTTTTGTTCTCTATATATTTGAGTCTATTTCTATTTTGTTGTATTCATGCATCTGTCTTATTTTTTAGATTCTACATTAAGTAAAAATGTATAGTACTTGTCTTTCTTTGACTTACTTCAATAAGCATTTATTTCTAATCTTAAAAGTCACCATGGCCCAAAAGACACCTCATAAATATCTGTAAATGCAGCAGGAAGAGCTATGTCATTAGCTAATTACAAATCATTAGGCTTATTCATCAGTTATGCAATGTTTTTTGGTAAAGTTCAGATGGTGAATTCTCATCTTTCCTGCTATCTATCAGTCATTTCTAAAAACAAATCAGGTGTTGCATTTTCATATTTTTAACAAATGGACTTACAGCCTACTGAAATTAGTCTTTTGGCAGGTTATTTCACAGGTGGAAAAATCTGTTCCTGGAATTTTAAAGTACAAAATTCTGAGACAATTTCAATAGCTAATGTATTTATATCTTTTGAGAATGAAGTCATGTGATAATGGAAACATTTCCAAACATGCATCTTTAAAATACTCTCTACATGGTGCATCTTTCTTTCAAAAGCTGGTTTTTTTTTTTTTCACCTGAATTGCTAATACATAACTTTCATCTTAATAGGGGAGACTAAATTTATTTTTTTTTAATATATACTCACAAAATAACTATTGAGTAGTATACTGGAACTGACCCTTGACCAGCACAGGCTTGAACTGTATAGGTCTGCTTACATGTTCGTGCGTGCTAAATGGCTTCAGTCATTTCGACTCTGCAGCCCTATGGACTGTAGCCCACCAGGCTCCTCTGTCCATGGGATCTTCCAGGCAATAATCTGGGAGTGGGTTTTCATGCCCTCCTCCAGGGGATTTTCCCAACCCAGGGATCAAACCCACATCTCTTACGTTTACCTGCATTGGCAGGCTGGTTCTTTACCACTAGCACCGCCTGGGAAGCCCCTGCATACATGCAAACTTTCCTTTCAATGTGTTTTTAATTGGAGGATAATTGCATTGTTGTGTTGATTCCTGCCATACACCAACATGAATCCGCCATGTGTGCACTTATGTACCCTGCCTCTGCAGTCTCCCTCCATCCTCCAAGCCCATCCTGCCCTCTGTGTGGTCACAGGGCACCTAATCTAAGCTCCTTGCCTCATACAGGAAATTTCCCCTGCTTTTTAATATTCTATATGGTCATGTATATGTTTCAGTGTTGTTTTCTCAATTCGTCCCATCCTCTCCTTCCCCCACCGTGTCCATAAGTCTGTTCTCTATGTCTGTATCTCCAATGCTGCCCTGCAAATAGGATCATCAGTACCATCTTTCTAGATTCCATATATATGCCTTAGTATACGATACTTGTCTTTCTCTTTCTAACTTACTTCACTCTGTATAATGGGCTCTAGGTTCATCCGCCTCATTAGAACTAACTCAAATGTGTTCCTTTTTCTGGTTGAGTAATACTCCATTGTATACATCTACCACACTTCTTCATTCATTCATTCATCTGTCTATGGACATCTAGGTTGCTTCCATGTCCTAGTTATTGAAAATAGTACTGCAATGAACATTGGAGTACATGTGCCTTTTTCAACTCTGGTTTTCTCAGTAGTAGTAATGGGATTGCTGGGCCATATGGTAGTTTTATTCCTAGGTTTTTAAGGAATCCCCATATTGTTCTCCATTCTGGTTGTATCAGTTTGAATTTCCACCAACATTGTAAGATGGTCCCCTTTTCTCCACACCTTCTCCAGAATTTATTGTTTGTAGACATTTTTGATGATGGACATTCTGACCCATGTGAGATGATACCTCATTGTGGTTTTGTGACCCCATAGACAGCAGCCCACCAGGCTTCCCTGTCCCTGGGATTCTCCAGCCAAGAACACTGGAGTGGGTTGCCATTTCCTTCTCCAATGCAGGAAAGTGAAAAGTGAAAGTGAAGTCGCTCAGTCGTGTCCGACTCTTAGTGACCCCATGGACTGTGGCCCACTAGGGTCCTCTGTCCATGGGATTTTTCAGGCAAGAGTACTGGAGTGGGGTGCCATTGCCTTCTCCGAATAATGAGCGATGTTGAGCATCTTTTCGTGTGTTTATTAGCCTTCTGTATGTCTTCTTTGGAGAAATGTCTGTTTAGGTCTTCTCCCCACTTTTAAATTGGGTTGCTTGTTTTTCTGCTACTGAGCTACATGAGATGCTTGTATATTTTGAAGGTTAATTCTTTGTCAGTTGTTTCATTTGCTATTTTTCTCTCCCATTCCCATTCTGAAGATTGCCTTTTCACTTTGTTTATCGTTTCCTTTACTGTGCAAAAGCTTTTAAGTTTAATTAGGCCCCATTTGTTTATTCTTATTTTTATTTCCAATAATCTAGGAGGTGGGTCATAGAGGATCTTACTGTGATTTATGTGAAAGAGTGTTCTGCCTATGTGTTCTTCTAAGAGATTTATAGTTTCTGGTCTTCATATAGGACTTTAATACATTTTGAAACCATTTAAATGTATGTATTGGAAATTTTGGGCGGAATTTATGGTAATATAAAAAAAGAAAGCTTACAGATGAACATCATAGCCTAGAAATACCAAAATTAAGAAAAGATATGTCATGACTATATAAAATATATACATAACATACAAAATATGTATTATTCAACAGTTTATGTAGTCAGTAAATCTTTTGGTCATGTGCTCAGTTGCTCATTTGTGTCTGCCCTACTCTTTGTGACACTATGGACTCCAGCCCCCTTGGCTCCTCTGTCCACAGGGTTTCCCAGGCAAGAATAATGGAGTGGGTTGCCATTTCTTTCTCCCGGGGATCTTCCTGACCCAGGGATTGAATCCATATTTCCTGTGTCTCCTGTGTTGGCAGGCAGATTCTTTACCACTTAGCCACTGACCTCATGATAATAGGCTATTAGTAGTTACATTTTGGGGTTGCTAAAAGTTATAACAAAGAGTAACTAAAGAGCCTCTTGATGAGGGTGAAGGAGGAGAGTGAAAGAGCCAGCTTAAGACTAAGTATAAAAAAAACTAAGACTACGGCCTGCAGCCCCATTACTGTATTTCAAACAGAAGGGGGAAAGTTGGAAGTAGTGACAGATTTCTTCTTCTTGGGCTCTAAAATCACTGTGGGCAGCGACTGCAGCCTTGAAATTAGAAGACAGTTGCTTCTTGGCAGGAAAGTGATGGCAAACCTAGACACTCTTGAAAAGCAGAGACATGATTCTGCCATCAAAGGTCTGTATAATCTTCCCAGTGGTCACATACAGTTGTGAGAGCTGGACCGTAGAGAAGGCAGAACACCAAAGAATTGATGCCTTCAAACCGTGGTGCTGGAGAAGACTCCCAAAAGTCCCTTGGACAGCAAGGAGATCAAAGCAGTCAATCTTAAGGGAGATTATTCACTGGAAGGACTGATGCTGAAGATGAAGCTCCAATATTTTGGTCATCTGATATGAATAGCTGACTCATTGGAAAAGACCCTGAAGCTGGGAAAGACTGAGGACAGAAGGAGAAGAGGGCGTCAGAGGATGAGATGGCTGGATGGCATCACAGATGCAGTGGACATGAACTTGGGCAAACTCTGTGAGATGGTGAGGGGCAGGGAAGCCTGGTGTGCTGTATTCCATGGGGCTGCAGAGTCAGACATGACTGGAGGACTGAGCAACAACAACAAAAGTTAAACACATATTTTTGAGGACAGTGGGGGCCAGCACCCTTAACCCCCACATTGTTCAGGAGTCAACTGTATTTGCAACTACTTGTCTTTACAAAAAAAAGACAATATATACTTTGTCTTTTTGTAAAAGAAATGAAAACTTTATTTAAGAGTGACAACTTTTTATGTACTTTGTAAAGCAGGAAATGGGCTTCCCAGGTGGCATGGTGGCAAAGAGGAGGCCTGCCAATGCAGGAAGACACAAGAGACCTGGATTCAACCCCTGGGTCAGGAAGACCTGCTGGAGTAGGAAGAGACAACTACACCAGTATGGTTGCCTGGAAAATTCCATGGAAAGAGGAGCCTGCAGGCTACAGTCCATGGAGTTGCAAAGAGTCATACATGACTGAGCGTACACCCACACAGGCAGGAAACACCTACGTGAGAACAAAATATTTTCTCGGTCATTTCACATCTCAAAATATTATACAATTTCCACTTTTTAAAACGATAATCTGTGAATCCATTTAAATATAGCTGCCTGTTATTTTTATTTTATTTATTTTAATGTTCTGGCATCAAGCTAACTCCTGAAGGTAACACTCTAAGCCCCTTTGACTGTGGAACCCCACCTCCTTCCTTCGGACACTTGATGGAACACAAGTGACAAATGAATGCATGAAGTCTGTCCCAGGGAGGGTACCAGAATCAGTCTGTGCAGTAAATAAAAGTGAAGTTTATGGTTTTTCTTATTTTGTAATTAGGGAAGTTCATGGATAAATGTGTGGATGTGTTCATTTTATACAATGCTCAGGTATTTCATGCCTACATTTCCAACACATATTTTACCTCCACCTCAAAGAACCTAATCCAGGTTAATTTATTCATCATTTTTTGGTGTTGGTGAGACTAAATCTGTCCATCGCCTCAATAAAGGCAAGTTCAGTACATCTTCCGTGTGACTTAGGCTCAACTCTGTAGCTCAGATGGTAAAGAATCTGCCTGCAATGCACAAAACCTAGGTTCAGTCCCTCAGTCAGGAAGGTCCTCTGGAGAAGGGAATGGCAACTCACTCCAGTATTTTTGCCTGGAGAATCTCATGGACAGAGGAGCCTGGCAGGCTACAGTCTGTGTAGCCGCAAAGAGTTGAACACAACTGAGTGACTATCACTACTACTAATGTCTTTTAGAAAATTCACAATAAAGACTGATGAAGAGACAGTGTATCATGGGACTCTAACTTTTCAGCACCATGACTAGCATACAATGGAATCCCCTTAAGGGTAGTTGTCTTTTTTAAAAATTAGTTAATTAATATTTTAAATGAAACAAAGTTGATTATTTTTAATGATAAAAGGTATAATTCACAAAGAAAATGTATGTCATAAACCATTAAACACCTAACAACAAAGAAACAAAGATGCATAAAGCAAAAATCAGAAGAAATATGAGGGAAAAGAAAAAATATATAATCACACTAAGACATATTAATATTCCTCTGAGAATATTTTATCAAGTACAGAAAAAGTAAGAATAGAAACATCTTGAATGATGTTAATAATTAAGTGTAATAGATTTATAATTCTATTAATTTATATGAATTATATCATATACAAATATACTTAAAATTTTGTATCTCATACATTCTTAGATATCCATAGGACACTTTAAAAAACTGGCAAAAGGTAAACATTACTAAATTTCAAAAAGTAGAATTCTTTTTTTTGTGATTCAGTTATGTATACACATATATTATTTTTGAAATTATTTTCCCTTATAGGTTATTACAAGATATTGACTATATCTGTGCTATAGAGTAAATCTCTGTTGCTTGTTGCTTATCTATTTTTGTAAATTAGAAATCTAGCATTCTATTCCTAATAAGTCAAACAAGTAGAATCAAAATGTCATACATTTTTTAGTTAGGCCAATATTAATGTTTTATAAAATATATATTATATATAATATTTATATATGTGTATACAAAAGCTTTTTACTACTCTATATAAAAAAGGCTTGAAAAAGAACATAAAAAACAAGAAATGAAGAAACTGGAAAATACAAGCTAAATGAAATGGGAGCACTGAATATGAAGTAGAAAAAGTGAAGCAAATTAGATAAAAGTAAAAGATCTCTTATAGTCCAGTTGTTTTTAAACATTTTAAACATGGCTGCTCATTAGAAACATATCTGGAGCTCTGGCAAAAAAATAAATAAATAAAAAGCAATACCTGGACATTTGTAGTTTAAAAAAAAATTCCAAGATAATTCTGATATGCATCTGGATTTTAAAAAGTGATTACAGGTTTTGTATTAAATGGTAGTTTTGATGATACAGAATTCTATTATATTTCTGTTGACCAATCATTATACAAAGGTATTAAGTGAGTAATAGTTACATAATCACAAAAGTAAGAGATGTTTATCAGTTTTTACGGTCAATAGCCAGACAAAAAATGAAAGATTACAATTGCAAAACATAATGGGAACATGATTAACCTAACAGTGTAAAATAATTACCTGCAATTTGGGGGGTGAAGCAGAGTGATGTGGTAAGTGGAAGTGCACACACATACACTTTCATCTGCTAAGTCAGCTTGTCTTTTGGTTGGTGCACATGCATCTATTTACATTTAAGGTTATTATCAATAAGCATTACTATTTCCTTAATTATTCTGAGTTTGTTTTCTTTTTCTTTTCCTTCTCTTGTTTCCTACCTAGAGAATTGCCTTTAGCATTTGTTGTAAAGTTGATTTGGTGGTGTTGAATTCTCTTAACTTGCTTGTCTGGAAAGCTTTTGATTTCTCCATCAAATCTGAAGAGAGTCTTGCTGGGTGGAGTATTTATTCTTGGTTGTAGGTTCTTCCCTTTCATCACTTTAAATATGCTATTCTATTTCCTTCAGTCTTGTAGAGTTTCTGTTGAGAAATCAGCTAATAGCCTGATGGGAATTCCCTTGTATGTTATTTGTCATTTTCTCCCTTTTTGCTTTTAATATTTATCTCTATCTTATTTAAGCTTCCTGATTGGAGGGGGAAAGTGGGAAAAACTGGATCTGCTCTGGTGGGCAGGACCTTGTCAGTAAGTGATGTGTTAGTCACTCAGTTGTGCCTGACTCTTTGCTACCCCATGGACTGCAGCTCACCAGGCAAGGATTCTGGAGTGGTTTGCCATTTCCTTCTCCAGGGGATCTTCCCCACCCAGGGATCAAACCTGGGTCTCCTGCACTGAAAGCAGATTCTTTACTGACTGAGCTACCAGGGAGGTCAAGCTTCAATCCAATTATCTGCTGATGGGTGGGACTGCATTTCTTCTCTGGTAGTTTTTTGGCCTGAGGTGACCCAGAAACACAAGCAGGAATCAAGGTTGCCAGGAGAAATATCAATAACCTCAGATATGCAGATGATACCACCCTTATGGCAGAAAGTGAAGAGGAACTCAAAAGCCTCTTGATGAAAGTGAAAGTGGAGAGTGAAAAAGTTGGCTTAAAGCTTAACATTCAGAAAATGAAGATCATGGCATCCAGTCCCATCACTTCATGGGAAATAGATGGGGAAACAGTGGAAACAGTGTCAGACTTTATTTTTGTGGGCTCCAAAATCACTGCAGATGGTGACTGCAGCCATGAAATTAAAAGACGCTTACTCCTTGGAAGGAAAGTTATGACCAACCTAGATAGCATATTCAAAAGCAGAGACATTACTTTGCCAACAAAGGTCCGTCTAGTCAAGGCTATGGTTTTTCCTGTGGTCATGTATGGATGTGAGAGTTGGACTGTGAAGAAGGCTGAGCGCCGAAGAATTGCTGCTTTTGAACTGTGGTGTTGGAGAAGACTCTTGAGAGTCCCTTGGACTGCAAGGAGATCCAACCAGTCCATTCTGAAGGAGATCAGCCCTGGGATTTCTTTGGAAGGAATGATGCTAAAGCTGAAACTCCAGTACTTTGGCCACCTCATGTGAAGAGTTGACTCATTGGAAAAGACTCTGATGCTGGGAGGGATTGGGGGCAAGAGAAGAAGGAGACAACAGAGGCTGAGATGGCTGAATGGCATCACTGACTCGATGGACGTGAGTCTGAGTGAACTCCGGGAGTTGGTGATGGACAGGGAGGCCTGGCGTGCTGGGATTCATGGGGTCGCAAAGAGTCGGACATGACTGAGCAACTGATCTGATCTGATCTGATCTGACCCAGCCCTCCAAGAGGTTTTTTTTTACCAAGGGGGCTAATTTCTGCCTCATTAGCTTACCCTAAGAATTTTCAGTTTGACCTATTCTGAATTATTATTCTCACAAAACTTTTTGGTTAATGTGTTCAGTTGCTTCAGTCATATCTGACTCTTTTTGATCCTATGGACTGTAGCCTGCCAGGCTCCTCAGTTTGTGGGATTCTCCAGGCAAGAATACTGGAGTGGATTGCCATGCCCTCCTCCAGGGGATCTTCCCATCCCTGAGGTCAAATCTGTATCTCTTGAGTCAGTCTCCTGCATTGCAGGCAGATTCTTTACCACTGAGCCACCAGGGAAGCACTTTTGGGCTAATAGGTAGCTATAATTCATATTTATATACACTTTTCAGAATAGAAAATCCAGGTTCTATATTCTACCATTCTTTATACTCAGTAAATATATGAAATATCAGTGGAAAATGTCCTCAAATTTAAATAATTTTGCTGATGATCGCAAAAGATAAGGGATGATCAGATTTTATTGCTTGCTTTGGTTAATAACAGAATTTAACTGTTAGAAGTCTCATATTGGAAAATGGAAACTAACTTGACAATATTAAGAACTTACCTATTAAAAGCGCATTCTTTCAGTTGCATTTTATTAAGAAACTCTGTTAATTATATCTGGAGAAGGCGATGGCACCCCAGTCCAGTACTCTTGCTTGGAAAATCCCATGGACGGAGGAGCCTGCTGGGCTGCAGTCCATGGGGTCACTAAGAGTTGGACACGACTGAGCGACTTCACTTTCACTTTTCACTTTCATGTATTGGAGAAGGAAGTGGCAACCCACTCCAGTGTTCTTGCCTGGAGAATCCCAGGGACGGGGGAGCCTGGTGGGCTTCTGTCTATGGGGTCGCAGAGAATTGGACATGACTGAAGTGACTTAGCAGCAACAGCATTAATTATATCAGAATAGTTTAAATATTTTATTAGTAAAAATGTTAAATTTAACATGAAGCCAATAACTTTTAAACTATATGTCCCAATATAATTAAATATATATATATAATTATATAAGTGGAAGTGTTATTATAAAAATATACGTATCACCCTTTTCCATGTTCTTCCATACTAAATACTATAACTGAGATCATTTAATCACTGGGTATGTGAAACTTGCATTTGACCATACCAAACATTAGCCGAAATGAAAACTATACCTGAAATAACTGTCACAACTAGGAATATGGACTGGCAAAGTGAGTTTTCAGGTTTAAATAAAACTCTAAATCTACTTCCCTTTGCTTCCTCTCCACTAATATCTAAAATACATCCTTTCATGCCCTAATAAATTTAATAGTTTAATCATTTAATTTTTTTCAGAGAAGAAGGTTAGGTTATCTGTGCATCACTTTAATGTGTTCTTCCTGCATGTTGAGGCCTGTCAGTGAGGAAGTTTTAATATGGCTATTGCCTTTGTGACTCACTTGAGTAACTGAGTAGCAATATCTTAATTTTATACAAGAGCATTGATAACACCTTCATGGATCATTACTTTGTCGCGGCAGGGGTTTGCATAAATCAATGAAGCTATGAGCCATGCCATGCAGGGTCACACAAGATGAATAGGTCATACTGAAGAGTTAGACAAAATGTGATTCTCTGGAAAAGGAAAGGGTAACCCACTCTAGTATTCTTGCCTGGAGAACCCCACGGACAGCTGTTGTTGTTGTTCAGTCCCCAAGTCGTGTCTGAATCCTTGCAGCCCCTGGACTGAAGCATGCCAGGCCTCCCTGTCCCTCACTATCTCTCAGAGTTTGCCCAAGTTCCTGTCCATTGAACTGGTGATGTCCGTGGACAGTATGAAAAGGCAAAAAGATACGATGCTAGAAGATGAACTCTCCGGCTTGGAAGGTGTCCGACACACTACTGGGGAAGAACAGAGGGTGCTTACTGGTAGCGCCAGTAAGATGAAGTGGCTGGGCTGAAGCAGAGATGACACTCAGCCGTGGATGTGTGTGGTGGTGGAAATAAAATCTGCTGACGTAAAGAACTATAGTGCGTAAGAACCTGGAATGTTAGTTCCACCAATCTAGGTATAGTGGACATGGTCAACCAGATGTCAAGATTGCACATAGACATCTTAGGGCTCAGTGAACTGAAGTGGATGGGAATGGGCGAATTTAATTCAGCTGAGCATTGTATCTATTACTGAGGACAAGAATCCCTTAGAAGAAATGGAGTAGCCCCTTGTAGTTAACTAGAACCTGAAATGCAGTACTTGGGTGCAATCTCAAAAAGGACAGCATGGTCTTGGTTCATTTCTAAGGCAAACAATTCAACATCCAAATCTGTGCTTACCCATGGATACAGAAGAAGCCAAAGTTGACCAGGTCTGTGAAGACCTACAGCACCTGCTAGAACTAACACCAAAAAAAAGACGTCCGTATTATCACAGGGGATAGGAAGGCAAAAGTAGGAGGTCAAGAGATACCTGGCATAACAGGCAAGTCTGGCCTTGGAGTACAGAATGAAGCAGGGTGAAGGCTAACAGTTTTGTCAAGTGAACATGCTGGTCATAGGAAGCACCCTTTTGCAACAACAGAAAAGATGACTCTACACATGAACATCACTAGATGATTAATACAGAAATCAGATTGATTATGTTCCTTATAACCAAAGATGGAGAAGCTCTATGCAGTCAGCAAAAACAAGACCTGGAGATCATTGGCTCCTTATTGCAAAACTCAGGCTTAAATTGAAGAAAATGGGGAAAACCACTAGACCATTCAGGTACGACCTAAAATAAATCCCTTATGATTATACAATGGAGGTGACAAATAGATTCAAGGCATTAGATCTAGTAGACAGAATGCCTGATAAACTGTGGATGTAGGTTTAACACTGTACAGGAGGCAGTGACCAACACAGTGCCAAAGAACAACAAATGCAAGAAGGCAAAGTGGTTGTCTGAGAAGGCTTTACAAGTAGCCAAGGGGAGAAGAGAAGGAAAAAGCAAGCAAGGTGAAAAGAGAAAGATTAAACTCAATGGAATGCAGAGTTCCAGAGAATAGCAAGGAGAGATAAGAAGGCCTTCTTAAATGAGCAATGCAAATAAATAGAGGAAAGCAATAGAAGGGGAAAGACTGAAAATCTTTAGGAAAATTGGATCAAGGGAACATTTCATGCAAGGATGGGCACAATAAAGGACAGAAATAGTAAGGACAACAGAAGCAGAAGAGGTTAAAATCAAGTGGCAAGAATACTTAGAAAAACTGTACAAAAACAGTCTTAACTACCTGGATAACCATGTTGGTATGGTCACTCACCTAGAGCCAGATATCCTGGAGCGGGAAGTCAAGTGGGCCTTAGGAAGCATTACTATGAACAAAGCTAATGGAGGTGACAGATTATAGCTGAGCTATTTAAAATCCTAAAAGTTGATGCTGTAAAAGTGTTGCACCCTGTATGTCAGAAAATTTGGAACACTCAGCAGTCGCCACAGGACTGGAAAGGTCAGTTTTCATTTCAATCCCAAAGAAAGGCAATGGCAAAAATGTTCAAACTATCCTAAAATTGTGCTCAGATCACATTTCTATAAAGGTTATGCTCAAAATCCTTTGGCTAGGTTTCAGCAGTACATGAATCTAGAACTTTCAGATACAAAATATGTGTTTAGAAAGACAGGGGAACCAGAGATCAAATTGCCAACATTTGTTGGATCACAGAAAAAGCAAGTGAATTCCAGAAAACCATTTACTTCTGCCTCATTGACTACACTAAAGCCTTTTTTACTGTGTGGATCACAACAAACTTTGAAAAATTCTCAAAGAGATGGATATACAAGACCACCTTACCTGTCTCTTGAGAAACCTATATGTGGGTCAAGAAGGGACCATTAGAACCAGACACGAAACAACAGACTGGTTCCAAATTGGGAAAGGAGTACGTACAAGTATATATAAGGTTCCGTACTGTCACCCTGCTTATTTAACTTATGTGCAGAGTACATCATGTGAATTGCCAGGCTGGATGAATCATAAGATGGAATCAAGATTGCCAGGAGAAATATCACCAACCTCAGATATGCTGATGGTAGCACTCTAATGGCAGAAAGTGAAGAGGAACTAAAGAGCCTTTTGATGAGGGTTAAAAGAGGAGAGAGAGTAAAAAAAAAAAAAAAAAAAACTGGCTTAAAGCTTAGCAATTAAAAAACTAAGATTCTGGCATCTGGTTCCATCACTTCAAGGCATATAGAAGGGGAGAAAGTGGAAGCAGTGACAGATTTATTTTTCTTGGGCTCCAAAATCACTGCAGATGGTGACTACAGCCATTAAATTAAAAAACACTTACTCTGTGCAAAGAAAGCTATGACAAATCTAGACAGCATATTAGAAGTCAAAGATATCATTTTCCCAACAAAGGTCTGTATAATCAAAGCTATGGTTTTTCCATTTGGTGATGGTTGGATAGCATCACTGACTCAATGGACATGAGGTTGAGGAAACTCTGGGAAATAGTGAAGGACAGGGAAGCCTGGGGTGCTGCAGTGCATAGAGTCACAAAGAGTCTGACACGACTGAGTGACTGAACTACATGTCTAAATGTGAGAGCTCAACTATTAAAAAGGATTAGCACCAAAGAATTGATGCTTTGGAATTGTGGTGGTGAAGACTCTTGAGTGTCCTTTGGACCACAAAGAGATCCAACCAGTGAGTTCTACGGGAAATCAACCCTGAATATTCATTGGAAGGACTGATGCTGAAGCTGAAGTTCCAATACCTTGGCCACATGTTGCGAAGAGCGATCTCATTGGAAAAAAGTCTGAAGCTAAGAAGGATTGAAGGCAAAAGGAGACGGGGCACAGAGGATGAGATGGTTAGATAGCATCACCAACTCAATGGACATGAATTTGAGCAAAGTCCTGGAGATGGTGGAGGACAGAGGAGGCTGGCATGCTATGGTCTATGGGGTCACAAAAATTCCAATGTGACTTCAAACAAGAATAATAAAACAATCAACAGCTGGATCGAGATTTATTTCTCTAGATTTCATTACTGGCCTGAGAGATGAAATAAGGGTATATATTCTAGAAGTGCTCTCTTACATTTTCCATTAGGCATAAGAACCATTCATGTCTCCTTTCTGTTGTTATTACTACTTAAAGCCATATTTCAGGGTACCATCTTGCTATATGGATATGCATAGCTGAATCAACTAATATAGATTTTCACTATACGATTACACTCTATATTAGCGACAAAGACATTTTTTCTTAAAGAGCTTACTGAAACATTGAGTGCCTGCTCCTCCTTCTTTATATCACAGTCTAGTAATGGCAAAATCTATTGACTTAATAGTAAAGGTTTTGCCTTTTATTGCCTGATATATCTTCTTGCTCTGCAAAAAAACAGACTTCTTCTGGTTGTACCTGCATTTAGATAATCACTAAGTGAGGAAATTGGTTTTGTCTCCAAGACGGCAAGGTATTTGAATATATTAGTAATACAGGGAGAATGTAATTCAAGCTTAAATTGTGTTGAACCAGTTGAAGTTCTGTAGTTGGTTGTTCTGGTGGTAATGAGATAGGCTGAATCCCAGACTGTAAAAGGAGTCAAGTTTTCCCTCAGAGAAACCTTTGTCTCAACACTTTTTCTATGCTCTTGAATACACATGCCAATCCCTTGAGCAAAATAAAATAAAAACTGACTGCCACGTTTTACATCCTTCCTTTTTGTTTTGGGATTTGGGGAATAGTCAAGCAGTATATGATTCTGTATCTTCTGTAGTTTGTCTTTCCTCACAATTCTGACTACTTAAATCTCACTTGCATTTTCAGTCTTGCTCATTCCAAGGACAGATCCTAATTTCATTAGGAGAAACTTCAAGAGCTCAGACAAGTCAGTAATCATAAAGTATAATATGACTTGCTGAACAAAAATTATGCTGGTGACTTTATACACATCAACCGTACAAGTTCACTATCATTTCCCCCAAATGCACACCCATGAAGAAAATTTTCCTCGACTATCCAGTATGTGCATTTGAAAACACTGAAAAAGGCATCGAGGCACAAACAATTATAGATCAAGTTGATTTTCAATCAACCAGGAGAAGCAATATGTTTTTAATATTGAAAATAGGAATGTATTTCAAATAACAATATATGAGGATGGATGTCTATAGAATAGTCTTGGTAGCATAGGGCATACCTTCAAGTTTTACTTTGTAGATTTAGTTTTTCTTAATCAAATAAGAGATTATAATTTAGTAGAAAGCAAAAAAGAGGTATGAATGAAGGTTTTTTCCTATGTCACTTACATTGTATCCCAGTTTCCCATTCACTATTACAGAATGATGATGTGCTAAGCCACCTATCTTGCTTTATTTGTACTACAAGCGTGTTTTATTCTATAAGAAGAAAATGAGTTTACTTATACCAGAGACTCCTTTGCTTATATGATGATTTCAAGTCAGTGTTTACTCCTGATCTTCACTATTTGAACCTGATCTTAATTCATTGGTAACAAGTATCAGTGTTTACAAAGCACTGTAAATTTTGACCAGAGAGCTTTCCTACCCTTGATGCTGAGTGTACAGTTCAGCTTTTATTTGGCTAATTTTGCATCACCATGTTGATGAAATTATTCTTATCCAGAGAACATTAGCTTCTTACTGTTTAGGACTATTTTGTACAGACCTTTTCCCTATCATACCAAAAATGATCAGACTCTCAGAATGCTGTGGTTTCAACAGCTTAATTGAAATAATGTAAAGCAAAAGTGAACTCAAGAGAAGTTACCCCCTTGGTGACTAAAAAAAAAAAAATTAAGCAGGTACTTCTTTTCATCTATATTTTCCATTTTGAATATCATGTATGTAGATAAGCACACAAGATAAAGTTTATACTTGAAAGCAATTGTAGATTTAGTCACTTGCTTTTTAACTTGACCTGGAGTAAGGTTGTCTACAGCATGTTTTGCTTCAATAAGAAATATTATTGAGAGCTTGCTGGTTTCATACTCTAATATGATACCAAATATAGTCATGCTTGATTTTCCACTCTTTTGTGGGGAGATGCATTGCAAATTTCAATTGAGAATTACTCCTGGTCAGCTGTTGATGTCAGAGAAGATTTCTTGACTAACATACAACAATGATATTAAAAATGGTCAGGTCAACTCAAAGTGACCCATCATCTTATTGGGTGATGGTTTTGGTTTGTTAGTCAGGATCATAAAATGGTAGATCTAACCTTTCTGATATTTTACAATTAAAAACATTTGTTCACATCTCATTCATTTGGAAAAAAAGCCTTTTGTGATGAATGATATGATATAAAACTTGGAGAAATATAATCATTCATTTTTTTATGTAATTCTAACTCATTTGTTTGAAAGGCTAAGTCATAAATCAAATATGTATATTTTAGAACATGCTGTTTTTCACTGTGCACTTAATTTATACATTTTATAGTTTCTCTATTTATATATAAATCATAGGGCTTATTAACAATTTTCTTTTTGCAGTTCTCATAAACATGATTGCCAGTAGCTGAGCACCCACGTGTAACCTAGCAACGTCAGCTCTATAGCGAATAAGGAATGGATGCAAACAAAATGTTATGTGGAAATAAAGAGTTCAAGTTCAGAATATTTGTGCATGTATACTGTTAAAAAGCACGATGGAATCTTCTAATTTGGGTGAAATTGCATGGCAATCATATTGAATTTCCTAGCAATAATATCTTGCCAGTGAAATCTTTCTCCTTCGTTCAGGGGGAAAAAAGGTCTGTTTCAGACTGCACTATTTCAGTTGACTAGGATACTAAATATGTGTCTTACCTGGCAGCCTATTCACTATAGGTTAGATGAGAAGAGTGTCTTCACATGTCTTCACTATGTGGTAGATGAATCTACTAGATGGAGTTTCAACAATAAACCTTCCTGACAGTGATGCATTTGCTAATTTATTAGTTTTAGAATAAAGTTTTGTCTTATTTTCAAGGGGTTGTGCTGTATTTTGGGGGGTTGATTTCTTGGACATACCACAAAAGAGTCCACCTTATACTTTACATGTTAAGGCTTTGACAAATGTATTTAATATCAAGTAAAATCTTTTGGTGAAATTTAACTTCTATAATTGCTGTTTATGTTCAGTGAGAAAATAGCATTTTTGTGTTTTAGTTATAAGGTCATAATGGACTTGTCTCAGGTATTGGGGGAAAGTCACAATTTCATAGGATTATTATTTATATGATGAGTAGACTCAGGTATGAGGGGAAACACATACTGGTGAATATCTTCCATTCAATAGAGAAATTTTTATTCTGTTTCGAAGTCAGAATTACTTGGCCTTTCTGCATTTGACAGCTAGTTCACTGCACTTTAAGAAATCTTAGAGCTCTATGGAAGATTGAAATAAGAGACAATGGGATAAGATACGGGCTGGACATATAATTGTGCATTTAAAATGAATGCACAGAATTGTAAGGCTAGAAACCATCTGCTCCTTGGTAGAGTTTCTCCCCAGCCCCCTCAAATAACCCGAGTTTTGGTTATTTAAAAAAAATCTAACCTGAAATGACTGATTTTTGGCTGTAATCAAGACTAGGCTCAACACCGACAACTTCCTCTCCCTATCCCCCTAAACCTCTCTTCCTTAGAAGAGCAGAGTTAGAATAAGGAAATCCTTAAGAAAAGGGCCAGATATTCTTAACAAAATCGTCTGATTTCACCTGTATATGAAAAGCTTGGTCACTTGCTTGATTTGGTTTGAGGTGAACCACGGTGAATAAGTGAAAGGATATCCTTTACATGAGACACTGTCCTCTGTTCCTGAAGATACCTAGTTACATTTGGCTAGAACAGTTGCATAGAATTCATACCCCAAATGGCATTATAGAATAATTGGCCACATGTGGTGATGCTATGGGAGCTGTGGTCAGTGCTCTGATTGATCAGGAAAGTGACACTTTAGATGTGGCACGTGTCTGTTAACTTCCGCTTCCAGCAAAGACGTCTCAGTGGGGGGTCATACTGTTGAAAAAATATCTTCATTTTTGGGAACTTGAGTTCCTCGAGGGCAGAAATGATCTTCTCTGTGATTTTATCCAGTATCTACTGTTCAGTTCAGTTCAGTCGCTCAGTCATATCCAACTCCTTGTGACCCCATGAATCGCAGCACGCCAGGCCTCCCTGTCCATCACCAACTCCCGAAGTTCACTCAGACTCACGTCCATCAAGTCAGTGATGCCATCCAGCCATCTCATCCTCTGTCGCCCCTTCTCCTCCTGCCCCCAATCCCTCCCAGCATCAGAGTCTTTTCTAATGAGTCAACTCTTCGCATGAGATGGCCAAAGTACTGGAGTTTCAGCTTTAGCATCATTCCTTCCAAAGAAATCCCAGGGCTGATCTCCTTCAGAATGGACTGATTGGATCTCCTTGCAGTCCAAGGGACTCTCAAGAGTCTTCTCCACCATAGTGCCTTATATAATATAATTTTGTGACAAATGGTTAATCTTTTTCTTTACAATTAGAGTTTTGGATCTGTTAGGTCTGTAACAAGCACTGAAATTATGAAAAATATCCTAAAGCTAATAAAGACAAAGCAATTAAATAAGATATGCCCTTAAAGAGGAAATAAAGTTTAAAGTCACCTAGAGACATAAACTGATAGTCATAAAAATACTGTAAAATGGTGCGGTTGATCTAAAAGTTACTGTGCTTGTTATTGCAGGTTTGGTTACAGAAGTACGGCTACCTTCCACCGAGTGACCCCAGGATGTCGGTGCTGCGCTCTGCGGAGACCATGCAGTCTGCCTTAGCTGCCATGCAGCAGTTCTACGGCATTAACATGACAGGAAAAGTGGATCGAAACACAATCGAGTAAGTCAAGGGCACCTGCATTCTCTCCGTCTCAGTTCTTGAGCCAAACTAAGTAGTCTGAAGAACTCTAAGTGAACTTCACCAGCCACCAATGGAATGGTTTGTCTCGTGTGCATTTCTTTGGAACTTAGTAGATCCAAACAATCTATTAAGCTCTACTTTAACTCCGAACTCCCTTGAGATTTCATTAAACACACACACACACACACACACAAAGTTAAGTTTACTTAACTGGAGTTTAGGAATACATTTTCCAAATAGTAAAGAAAATACAACAGTGGGAGTCAAAACAGATGTGCAGCGGAAGCCACTATAAGAATGGTGATCCGTGATGCGCTGGAGCTGGCTCGTACGGCTGAATGGTGAATGGTGATCCGTGATGTGCCGGAGCTGGCTCGTAGGGCTGAATGGTGATCCGTGATGCGCCGGAGCGGGCTCCTACGGCTGGAGGAAGCGGAGTGTGCACATCTCTTTCCCCACATGATGTCATCACAGTAGCTTGAAATTGACCAAAGTCGAAATGTTGAAACCAAGGAAAATGAGAAGCAGAGCAAATCAGAGCTCTGTTTTCGATGGGGAGAGAGTCAGAGAGCCAGCTAATAGCTTACTAGCTTTCTGTTAGTGACAATTCTCACGCTAGCAAAATCAGGCGAAAAGTTTTCACTGAAAAGTCTGTGCTTTCAATCTTTTAGTAACCAAGATGATTTCTACTCTTTAATAATATTTTCTATTTTATTTATTTTTTTTAGCAATCACTTGTTCATTTATTTATTCAATCAGTTACTTTGTCCTGGGCATTTTATCTGTGAAAGAGGCATGTTGAGATTCAAAAAACATAGTCTCTTCTTCAAAGGAACTTAATTGCAGCAATTAAGTTGTCGCTTAAAATCCACCCTTATAGCCCATTCCCACAACTTGTTAAGAAAACAGAGTGTGAAAGGGCCAACGACATAGATATTTCATAGTAGATCTAGTAATCCACCTGTGTTTTAGCAAGTCATTCACAGAGTGCAATTTGAAAATATAAACCAGGTCAAAATGCCACTGTGATTTTTTTTTGGGGGGCGGTCGATCACACAACTCTTCAGTATGGTCTGTGACAGTTGTCATGAGACATGCAAGGGGCATCAGTGGCAGCGGTGGAAGGAAAAGCATCTGGAAGACACAAGTCAACATTTGCCACAAGCAATTTCTATGGAAATTCACAGTTGGATAATTCCTAAACAAGACGGCATCAAGAATAATGTAGTAGATATTCTGGTATCTGAGACCAATAAACACCTGAACGTACAGAGAATGAAGAAATCTTGAATAAGTATTATAATGCTAATGAACTTATAAGTTCTAACTTGCACAGTCATATCAATGCAACAGACTCAGTATAGATATAATTGGATTGTATAAAACGATGATTTTGGAGAAATAATTGATACCATTATCTCAGTAAAAACATCCCCCAAATAAATAAGATGTTAGTTTTGGCAGAGGAAAAGTTAAAAGAAGAAGCATAAAAATAAGACAAGTAATCATCTTGGTAAGTCTGGTTTCATCCAGACTGGTGACTCATTTTAATGACAGTTCAGCAGATCATATCTTAAGGATATTTCTATGCTAAAAACCAATACTTATTAAGAACACACTGTTATGTATTTATAACTGTTTCAACTGAGGACTAGTTGTGATAAAAACACAAAAGTATAAAATATTGTATCTGACTGTCTTAAAAGAAATCAGAACAAAACAGATACAGCTTTTATCATATAGCAAACACAACTGATTTTATACTTGATTCCTTATTGAAACTTTATTATCTCTGCTTCATGTTAGGTTCTGAGTGAAAGATACAAATTAGAGAAATATAGAAAACAGCTTGAGTAGTACAATACATCTTGTAGCAAAACATTATGATCAGTGTTATAACACAAAGAAGAATGTGCCTTAGTTACCAAGGTCCTTTTCAATGGGAGAGGAAAAGAAAACACGAAAGAATTCTAATAATGAATATAAAGATTTTCCAAAGATTCCATTTTTTCAGAGGGTAAAAGGAGAAAAAGCAGAGACAGTAAGATAGAAGTTAACCAAAGGAGCAACATTTGAAAAGCAACTTACCAGTTAAAAAACTGGTAAACAGTTAAAAAAAACTGGTAGACAAGTTTGTGGATATTTGGTTGTTTTTTTCTTCAGTGGGGGGAAAATAAATTATGTGCATGTGAGCAAGGTATAAAAATCATTATTTAAAAATTGAGAGTAAAATAATATAGTAATTGTTGAAACACTGATAAACAAAAAGAATAAAGTGTTATTTTGCATTCTGTGATTTTTTCATGATATTCTGTATTCATCAAAATAGTTGCCTTGTTATTATTAATAATTGTCAATAACAATGTGATCCAACCAGTTCATCCTAAAGGAGATCAGTCCTGGGTGTTCATTGGAAGGACTGATATTGAAGCTGAAACTCCAATACTTTGGCCACCTGATGCAAAGAGCTGACTCATTAGAAAAGACCCTGATGCTGGGAAAGACTGAAGGCAGGAGGAGAAGGGGATGCCAGAGGATGAGATGGTTAGATGGCATCACCCACTAGATGGACATGAGTCTGAGTGGACTCTGGGAGTTGGTGATGGACAGGGAGGCCTGCCGTACTGCGGTTCATGGGGTCGCAAAGAGTCTGACACGACTGAGCGACTAAACTGAACTGAACTGAACAATGTGATGCTGTGGTTTATTGACAGTTATGTCTGAACATATTTTTCATTGATGTTAAAGTCAATGAAAATTTAGTTTTTCTATTAGAAATAAAAGGAACTTCATGTTAACTGTATAGCTAGACATAGTCACAAATTATTTTGCCACAAGTACACTGTAAGTTCCGTAACATTGTCAAATAGCAGTTCCTTAACATTGTCAAATAGCAATTATTGTTTCTAGATAGCAAAGGAGGAGATGATTCATTCTTTCAGTGCAGGGAAGAATTATTTGTGTCCATTGAGTCCTTGATACTCAAAATACTTCAGCATTTATAATGATCAATATATATCAACCCTACACAATAGGGAAGATAAGAATGCATTTTTCTCTCTACTTTTTTAAAACTGAAAGTCAAAGTCCAAGTGAAGTCCAAATTAGTTTCAGAGTCCAGAATTTCTGACATTTACTTGGGGAACTTCCCACTATACCATGCTGTGTACCTTTGAGAAATGGCACATTTTTCTTAAATACATAAAATATCTGGGCTCAGGTATATATAATTAATTCTTACATATTAAGTTAATTTAATATATGATTTTAAAATTGTATTTTGCTTCTTATACTTATGGTATAACTATGATGGTATAAGTATGTTAGTCATACTATTTCTGTTTCATCAAATTAAGAAAACAACAAATGATTGAAGATTAAACAGTTTGCAAGCAGTTTGATAAAAATAAATACGTTACCTCCCCTAACATTTTGAAAGAGATACTTAAATATTAACTTTGGTTTGCATCTGTGAAAAAAGAATGAATAATTAGTATAATGCATTCTTTGAAAATAAGAAACCTGTTATCAATATTGGAAATAGGATTTTGAAATAGAATTTCTATTTCTACCAAAATAGAATTTTGGTACTGCTGCCCTATTATCATTGGAATTCTCTCTTAATAGTATACTATCAAATTTTCATTTTAGTCATAACATGCCTCTTATCCAAAATAAATATAGTGTTAAGTTGTTAAGCAAAATCTCCAGCAAGTTCTGTGTTTTGTTGCTGTGAATGATACAGAACTCTTTCATCCCAACAATTTAAAAAGTGTTGTGGACAAGCCTTCTTATTCCCTAATGCAGAGCTGATAACTTTTTATGAAAATTATGGCTCAGTTTTAAAAACAATAAATTGTGACCTGGAAAACAAATTATGTTAGTTATGCTTATTGCTGCTGCTGCTGCTGCTGCTGCTAAGTCGCGTCAGTCGTGTCCGACTCTGTGTGACCCCATGGACGGCAACCCACCAGGCTCCGCCGTCCCTGGGATTTTCCAGGCAAGAGAACTGGAGTGGGGTGCCATTGCCTTCTCTGAGTTATGCTTATCACTAGATACTAAAATGAGACCTCTGGGTCCTATAAAAGGTGTCATTTGTGTCTCTCCCACATTTGAGAGCCCCTGCTGATCACTGAAAAGACTCAAGGTGGATAGGTTTAATTTTCTAAAGTAGCTAAAAAAAGGTCTTTGTCAGGAGATAATGGAAGAGGAATGTGTGCAGGATTCATTTGAACCCTTCATGTGGAAAGGGGTCTGAACAGTTTGTAACTCTTCTTTGGCAAGATGATGTAAAAAGTATAGAGGTGTAGGAAAAGACATGGGTCTTTTTCTGGCATACAGTGGATCAGATTCCAGACCCAGAGAATTGTGTCAGCATGTAGGCTTTAAAGTAAAATTTCTGTTACGGCATTATAATGAAACATCAACTAAATAAGCAGCCTTAAATTTAAAACCAACCAGTTTTTCTGCTTTTTGTTTGTTTGTTTTTGGTGTTTTTTTTCTTTGAAGGAATTTTATTCTAACTCAATTATTTTGGAATTGAGAAAGCACCTTTCCCTTTAAATGGAATGTTATACTTGGTAGTTATTTCTAGGTGAACGCATTAAAGCCTTGTTAACTCCTCATCATTTTCCCTTCCTAGACTGCGATGCCTCCTCTGTCCTTTGTGTCATTCTCATTGTCACTCAAACTAGAAACTCTGTGGCTTCATTTGCCTCTTGTCTGTTTTTCCCTCTGAAAAATCCTGTGCTGCTCTTAGTCACTCAGTCGTGTCCGACTCTTTGCGACCCCATGGACTGCAGCCCGCCAGGCTCCTCTGTCCGTGGGGATTCTCCAGGCAAGAATACTGAAGTGGGTTGCCATGCCCTCCTCCAGGGGATCTTCCCAACCCAGGGATTGGACCCAGGTCTCCCGCATTGTAGGAGGATTCTTTGCCAGCTGAACTATCAGGGAAGCCCCCAGTCTTGAGGTATTTGTTACTCAGGATACTCAGCTCAGATTATGTACCATTTTTGTGAGTATAATTCCTATAATTACACAACTTAAGCAATTCTCTGAGCTTCTGTAATATCAAATGTATGTGTGGTAACAATCCATGCTGAAATTGCATTCTATCATTTTACATAGTCATGGAGTCTTAATACTTTTATTCTCTTTGCGTGGGTTTTTAAGTAGTTTAACTTTGAAGTTTCATCTTTATGAATAACATGTGTGTCCATGCAGACAGCTAACGAGTTAATAGGAAAAAAAGAGATTCTGGACTAGAGTGAGCTATGAGTCTATCTACATTTTGAACTCTAAGTTAATTAACTTTTGAAAAATTTCCTTCATGATTGTTGAACTTAGCTCTGTGAATACAAGCAAAATGTGAGAATTTTGAAGGCAATAAAAATAAGCCAATTTTTAAAATTTCTAGAAAGATTTCTTGGTCAACTTTAATAGTAGATGTTACTCTTACCTTTCATTAGAACTTGGGAAAGTTTGGAGGATAGAAACCTGTTTAATATATTATGCTGATGAATATTTTTCAGAGATTACTACTGCATAATGCACAAAAAATATATTTTGACATCTTTTTCTCTTGGTAAAGTTAGATATATGTGCACAAAGCCACTGCGTGGCACAACCTCAACCCCAAAGGGCAGCATTCTCATCTTAGTCTATTGAGGAGGTGCCTTCCTGCAGCTCCACTAGGGGCATCAGGGGGATGGACTACAACTTGAAGGAACCTCTTGGAGTCATACAATGGGTAGCCCCAAATGTTTGACATAAATGTCCAACTCGTCATTTTTTTTTTTAACTGAAGATAATGAATACTGTTTAATGTATAGTGACTCTTAGCATTACTGCAAACTTGTTTAGAAGCTTATGGTTACATTATTTACATAAAGCAGAGGATAATGTACCTGTTGTTGTTTGTTATCAAAATACTAGAATTTTCGCGGTCTTGAATAACAGAGTGCTTTAGGTCAACATACAAGTCAACGTAAATTGAAATCTGTATACTGCTGATTCTACTACTTCCTGTAGTAGAAGTACAACTACTTCCTGATATTTGTAAAATAGTATTAAGGCATTTGGTCCCATCACTTCATGGCAAATAGATAGGGAAACAGTGGAAACAGTGGCTGACTTTATTTTTGGGGGGCTCCAAAATCACTGCAGATGATGACTGCAGCCATGAAATTAAAAGATGCTTACTCCTTGGAAGGAAAGTTATGACCAACCTAGACGGCATATTGAAAAGCAGAGACATTACTTTGTCAACAAAGGTCCGTCTAGTCAAGGCTTTGGTTTTTCCAGTAGTCGTGTACGGATGTGAAAGTTGGACTATAAAGAAAGGTGAGCACAGAAGAATTGATGCTTTTGAACTGTGGTGTTGGAGAAGACTCTTGAGAGTCCCTTGGACTGCAAGGAGATCCAACCAGTCCATCCTAAAGGATATCAGTCCTGGGTGTTCCAATACTTTGGCCACCTGATGTGAAGAGCTGACTCATTTGAAAAGACCCTGATGCTGGGAAAGATTGAGGGCAGGAGGAGAAGGGGACGACAGAGGATGAGATGGTTGGATGGCATCACTGACTCAATGGACATGAGTTTGGATAAACTCTGGGAGTTGGTGATGGACAGGGAGGCCTGGCGTGCTGCGGTTCATGGGGTCGCAAAGAGTCGGACATGACTGAGTGACTGAACTGAACTGAATTAAGTGTTATAATTATTAGTTAATAATAATAACATTATTATGTGCTAGGAACTGTTCTTAAGTATTTCATATGATTTAAATAGTTTAATTCTCATATTAACTCAGTAATAGTACAATTGTTTCATTTCAAAGAGGAAGCTAAAGCATAGAAAGATACAGTAGCGTGACCAATAGCACAGGGCTTGTGAATCAGTGGAAGGGAAGGGAAGCCCTGGTAGTTTGGCTCTAGAATTCCTGCTCTCAACTTATATAATATAACTTTTCACAAGAAAGTTGATTTTAATTATTTTAATTTTTAAGTTGAATTAATTTAAATGAAGATATTAGTGATCTGCTGAACTAGTTTAAAAGTGTTCTGGGTTCTAAACAGTTAAATCAACACTTAATAACAGCATTATATTTATGAATATTGGGTGATGCCATTACTTAAACCTTGATTTTACAGAATGTCTCTCTTGGAGGCTCCCATCCTCAGCCCAGTGCTTATTCCCCATGTCTTTGTTTGTTTTGGAATGACAAGTTAAAATTCTTAGCAAGTAAGTCAATAGAGAAACACAGGTGCATCTGTATTGTCACAGTGAAAAAGAGAAGTGCTTTAGTAATGCCTCTTTCACAAAAGAGTGCTACTTGAAAATAATACACACACACACACATAAATGCATTTCAACACCTTCTCTTTTCATATGATGAAGCTATTATCTTAGGTGAGACAATCAGTCAATTTTACTTTTTGCATCTGGTTTTACATTCTTCTGTGTAGGTAAATACAGGATTTATCAAATTGATATGTGAATACAACTAACATTTTGGTGGATGATAACTAGAAGTGGATCACCAGACTTTACCTGAATAGCAACATTAACATGCTAATTTTTCTTTTAGTGTTAGACAGCATTTAATTCATTGATAAGTTCTAATAAACACTGACCACTCTTTATGTCATGGAGAACTTAAAAACTGTGAGAGAAACAAATGCTTATATAATTAATGAATAAACGGTTGGAATCACCTAAAAATCCTGAGGACAGATTTAGCTTAAACACTGCATGTCACATTTAGTGTCACCACATGCTCTGAACATATTTTGAAGACTTGACATATTTTAATAGTTCAGATCAGATCAGATCAGATCAGTCGCTCAGTCGTGTCCGACTCTTTGCGACCCCATGAATCGCAGCATGCCAGGCCTCCCTGTCCGTCACCAACTCCCAGAGTTCACTCAGACTCACATCCATCGAGTCGGTGATGCCATCCAGCCATCTCATCCTCTGTCGTCCCCTTCTCCTCTTGCCCCCAATCCCTCCCAGCATCAGAGTCTTTTCCAATGAGTCAACTCTTCACATGAGGTGGCCAAAGTACTGGAGTTTCAGCTTCAGCATCATTCCTTCCAAAGAAATCCCAGGGCTGATCTCCTTCAGAATGGATTGGTTGGATCTCCTTGCAGTTCAAGGGACTCTCAAGAGTCTTCTCCAACACCACAGTTCAAAAGCATCAGTTCTTCGGTGCTCAGCCTTCTTCACAGTCCAACTCTCACATCCATACATGACTACAGGAAAAATCATAGCCTTGACTAGACGAACCTTTGTTGGCAAAGTAATGTCTCTGCTTTTGAATATGCTATCTAGGTTGGTCATAACTTTCCTTCCAAGGAGTAAGCGTCTTTTAATTTCATGGCTGAAGTCACCATCTGTAGTGATTTTGGAGCCCAGAAAAATAAAATCTGACACTGTTTCCACTGTTTCCCCATCTATTTCCCATGAAGTGGTGGGACCGGATGCCATGATCTTCGTTTTCTGAATGTTGAGCTTTAAGCCAACTTTTTCACTCTCCACTTTGACTCTCATCAAGAGGCTTTTTAGTTCCTCTTCACTTTCTGCCATAAGGGTGGTGTCATCTGCATATCTGAGGTTATTGATATTTCTCCTGGCAATCTTGATTCCAGCTTGTGTTTCTTCCAGTCCAAGAAACAGAAGACATGGCAAAAAACAAGCGATGGCAAGGGTGAATGTCGACATTCTAGGAATCAGTGAACTGAAATGGACTGGAATGGGTGAATTTAACTCAGATGACCATTATATCTACTACTGTGGGCAGGAATCCCTCAGAAGAAATGGAGTGGCCATCATGGTCAACAAAAGAGAATGAAATTCAGTACTTGGATGCAATCTCAAAAACGACAGAATGATCTCTGTTCGTTTCCAAGGCAAACCATTCAATATCATGGTAATCCAAGTCTATGCCCCAACCAGTAGTGCTGAAGAAGCTGAAGTTGAATGGTTCTATGAAGACCTACAAGACCTTTTAGAACTAACACCCAAAAAAGGTGTCCTTTTCATTATAGGGGACTGGAATGCAAAAGTAGGAAGTCAAGAAACACCTGGAATAACAGGCAAATTTGGCCTTGGAATACGGAATAAAGCAGGGCAAAGACTAATAGAGTTTTGCCAAGAAAATGCACTGGTCATAGCAAACACCCTCTTCCAACAATGCAAGAGAAGACTCTACACATGGATATCACCAGATGGTCAATACCAAAACCAGATTGATTATATTCTTTCTAGCCAAAGATCTCCATCAGCAGAAACAGGACCAGGAGCTGACTTCTGGCTCAGACCATGAATTCCTTATTGCCAAATTCAGACTTAAATTGAAGAAAGTAGGGAAAACCACTAGACCATTCAGGTATGACCTAAATCAAATCCCTTATGATTATACAGTGGAAGTGAGAAACAGATTTAAGGGCCTAGATCTGATAGATAGAGTGCCTGATGAACTATGGAATGAGGTTCGTGACATTGTACAGGAGACAGGGATCAAGACCATTCCCATAGAAAAGAAATGCAAAAAAGCAAAATGGCTGTCTGGGGAGGCCTTACAAATAGCTGTGAAAAGAAGAGAAGTGAAAAGCAAAGGAGAAAAGGAAAGATGTAAACATCTGAATGCAGAGTTCCAAAGAATAGCAAGAAGAGATAAGAAAAGCCTTCTTCAGTGATCAATGCAAAGAAATAGAGGAAAACAACAGAATGGGACAGACTAGGGATCTCTTCAAGAAAATCAGAGATACCAAAGGAACATTTCATGCAAAGATGAGCTCGATAAAGGACAGAAATGGTATGGACCTAACAGAAGCAGAAGATATTAAGAAGAGATGGCAAGAATACACAGAAGAACTGTACAAAAAAGATCTTCATGACCCAGATAATCACAATGGTGTGATCACTGACCTAGAGCCAGATATCCTGGAATGTGAAGTCAAGTGGGCCTTAGAAAGCATCACTATGAACAAAGCTATTGGAGGTGATGGAATTCCAGTGGAGCTATTCCAAATCCTGAATGATGATGCTGTGAAAGTGCTACACTCAATATGCCAGCAAATTTGGGAAACTTAGCAGTGGCCACAGGACTGGAAAAGGTCAGTTTTCATTCCAATCCCAAAGAAAGGCAATGCCAAAGAATGCTCAAGCTACTGCACAATTGCACTCATCTCACACGCTAGGAAAGTAATGCTCAAAATTCTCCAAGCCAGGCTTCAGCAATATGTGAACCGTGAACTTCCTGATGTTCAAGCTGGTTTTAGAAAAGGCAGAGGAACCAGAGATCAAATTGCCAACATCTGCTGGATCATGGAAAAAGCAAGAGAGTTCCAGAAAAACATCTATTTCTGCTTTATTGACTATGCCAAAGCCTTTGACTGTGTGGATCACAATAAACTGTGGAAAATTCTGAAAGAGATGGGAATACCAGACCACCTGATCTGCCTCTTGAGAAATTTGTATGCATGTCAGGAAGCAACAGTTAGAACTGGACATGGAACAACAGACTGGTTCCAAATAGGAAAAGGAATTCGTCAAGGCTGTATATTGTCACCTTGTTTATTTAACTTTTATGCAGAGTACATCATGAGAAACACTGGACTGGAAGAAACACAAGCTGGAATCAAGATTTTAATAGTTAATACCTGCTAATATCTCTGTGCTAGAATATTTCGATATATATGTTGGTGAGGTTAACGTAGAATTATCTTGACCAACGCCCATTAAGTGTTCTTTAAGTTAAATTATTAGTTTATATTGCATTATACCTGTTCTTGTGTTTATTTCTTACACTTGTCATATACTCTATGATTTAATCATATATGAAAGTTTCCACATAATATTCATCTATAGAAGCCTTTGTTCAAGGCACAGAGCTATGAGCTACAAAGTCTTTAAGACACATATAGGATAGTAGTGGGCAGGTCATTATGTGCAAAAAAAAAAATTACATAAAGACCGTTCATTTGCTTCATGTTCCTCATTGGAAACGTCACTGGGTCCAGGCCCCATACAGTGCTCTCTGGCTGGACGCACAGGCTGGCGAAAGACTGAGACAGACATGCACACGTTGGTTATACACCGTAGTACATGCTGTGTGAGATGGTCAACTGTACCTGTGGAAGTTAAATAATGCAGGAAGATCACGATTGTCAGTGTCAACAAGGCGGAAAAAGCATTCCAGACAGAAGTCACTGTATGCAAAGGCAGAAAGGGATTTGGTTCTTGTAGGGAAAGAGCAAAATTAGTCTAGATGGCATGGTCAGGCACTCTTGCCCCACAGCCTCTTGTTCTGGCCCCATGTTTTGTAAATAATGTTTACGTAACAGCTGAGATCAGTTATAGCACTGTGCATGCACGTCACGAGGTACTTGCTTGGTCATGAGGTACTTGCTTGGTCACGAGGTGTTTTGTGCAGTATGCCTGTAAGAAGTTCACTAGGAAAGCCATGGTTGCTATGGCACCGGGGCTACATTGGAGTGGCATCATGGTTATATGAGGTTACGTCATGGCTACTTTATGGCTCTGTCATGGTTATGTTGTGGCTGCTGCTGCTGCTGCTACAGCCAGGAGAGAGGTTGTATTATGACTGCCATGCCAGCCAGGAGAGAATGAACCTGTCTGCAATTCCTATGGCTCCTTGAGTCTCCTTCCAGCCTGTTAGCTCACACCTTGCCTACCCTGGGTTCAGCAAACAGTGTAAACACCAAGACAATTGACGTCATGAGCAGGATCAGAGATACAACTGGTGTACACAGCAGGATACCCAGCAGGTAGAGGAGCCCGAGGCTCCACTGGATGGAGGAAGCCAGTGGCCACCAGATAGCATGTGGCACTGTGTGGCTGTGATTCTCTCTGCATGCGCTCTGGTGGAAAACAGGGAAGCATGGATGGGTCCCCAGACAGCAAGGAAATGGCGTTACAGGCCGTGAGTTCCCATTTGCCGAACAAGATGGCACAGTCTGCTGCTGACACCGTGGGGTGGATTTTCCTGACTGCCCTGAAGGTGAATATTGGTAGTGCACTCTGTGATGCCACGCTGGTATGCAATGTGCAGAGACACTCAGAAGAACTTGAACAACGTATATTGGCCTTAGAGCAAGAACTTGTGGCCCTGAAGAACCCAGCATCCCTGAGGGTGAGGCAGTAAGGGACTGTGATAATGAACTCTGTGAGACCACAGGTTCCCGCTTGGCAGTGAGGCCTATTGTACAGCAGAAAGGGAAGCATGAGAAGCCTATGGCCTGGGGAGGGGAGGGTGGCATCCTCAAAGGTCCTCCAATGTGACTGAGCTCATGACATATCGACCATATACTCCGGCAGAGTTGGTTGACTTGGGCATGAAATTTCGGCAAAAGCAAGGGGAACCCTTGGCAGCATGGCTCTTGCGACTTTGGGACACAGGGGTGCACAGGATTATATGTGTTGGGGATGAGGTAGAACTGGCATCTATAGCCACTCACCCCTCACTGAGACAAAGGTTGCAGAATCCTGGCGACTCATGCAAGGTGCACCTAACCAAACACATGCCCTCATGGAAATGGATTAAAGCTGCCATTTGCACCACGTGGTCACATGTGGGAGAGCTCCTGGATACTGTGAGTAAATGGTATACCTCTATGAGTTGACCCAAGTAGTGAGAGAACTGGGCATGAAGCAGTCAATGTTTAACCCAAACACCCGAGGCCCAGAAGATGAGCATTTTACTTGTGGCATTCAAAATGCCGTTTTGAACAATGCCCTGTCTACCACTTTTGGATCCCTGACTGCTATTCTTGCCCCCTATGTGGGCACCCCAGCTATGAGGTGATATCAGTGGTGGCTCCCTTGGGAGAAATAGAGGGACGGCTGCAGGCAAAGGGGATTAGAAGTGTGAAGACCCCAAAGGGGACCCGAGCTGGTAAAGGCCCCATCCAAGTAATGAGAATGCAAATGTGGGCTGATTTGCCGGCAGCGGGAGTTGACAGAAATAAAATTGGTGGACAGCCCAATGCTCTGCTCCTCGAGCTATGGAGGAACTGAGATCAGAGCAGCAGTTTAGTAAGTTCGAGAAGCACCCATAGCCAGAGATTCTGGGCAGTTCAGTTAAAAGATGACCTGGTGCCTGAGGATGATCCTTTCGATGATGCCTTTTTTCACTTTGAACAGAACTCAGACCAAGGGGCCTGCCCGAAAAACCCAAACAGGGACCAGAGGCTCCAAGTAGAACTTGGAATTCACTGGTCACTAGCTAATGTACAGAGAGTAATGGCCCTGGTTGATACCGGTGCCAAATGCAACCTTCTTTACAGCAAGTCAGAACCTTTGTCCTGTGTTGTATGATGTAGATTTAGAACAGTGTACTGTAAAGGCTGTGTCCTAGGATGTGCTACTAACCTCTGATTCTCGTGCAGATTTAGAGCAGTGTGAAAGCATTTGGAATTTTGTGGATGGGCTGTGGAAAATATACAAAAAATGCCCCTCCTTGAAGGGGTGGGCCCGGTGCCTGTGGGGGTTTTTGCGGGTCTGCAGGAGTGGAGTTGCCCCTGTGGAGGCTTTCCCGCAGTCCCACAAGGCCTGATGGTGGGCTGGACTTGGCCAAAGAAGATAAAGGCACTCCACCTGGTGGATGGCTCTTCTAGGCCCATGAGGGCAAGGTCTGCAGCATGATACCTGACATTGGGTTTTGCCCTGTATTGGGGATGTCCCTGTTTGTTGTTGTAGCTACTGCTATTGCAAGGTGTAAATCCAAGGGTCAGTGTTACTCGCCAAGGAAATATCGTGGAAGATGGACTGCTTGGAGATTATGAGGCGAGAGACTCGGAAGGGGTTCAGTGTAGGAAAAGAACAAATTAGCCAAGATGGTGTGGTCTGTCTCTCTTGGCCCATAGCCTCTCGCTCTGGCCCCAGGTTTTGTAAATAATGTTTATGTAACAGCTGAGATCACTTATAGCACTGCACATACACATCATGAGGAACTCGCTTGGTCACAAGGTACTCACTGGGTCACAAGGTACTTGCTTGGTCACGTGGTACTTGCTTCCTCACGAGGTACTTGCTTGGTCATGAGGTACTCACTGGGTCACGAGGTACTTGCTTGGTCATGTGGTACTCGCTTGGTCATGAGGTACTCACTGAGTCACAAGATACTTGCTTGGTCACATGGTACTCGCTTCCTCGTGAGGTACTTGCTTGGTCACGAGGTACTCACTGGGTCATGAAGTACTTGCTTGGTCATGTGGTACTCGCTTCCTCATGAGGTACTTGCTTGGTAACGAGGTACTCACTGGGTCACGAGGTACTTGCTTGGTCACATGGTACTCGCTTCCTCATGAGGTACTTGCTTGGTCATGAGGTACTCACTGGGTCACGAGGTACTTGCTTGGTCATGAGGTACTCGCTGAGTCACAAGATGCTTGCTTGGTCACGTGGTACTTGCTTGGTCACATGGTACTCGCTTCCTCATGAGGTACTTGCTTGGTCATGAGGTACTCACTGAGTCACAAGGTGCTTGCTTGGTCACATGGTACTCGCTTCCTCATGAGGTACTTGCTTGGTCATGAGGTACTCACTGAGTCACAAGGTGCTTGCTTGGTCACATGGTACTCGCTTCCTCACGAGGTACTCACCTGGTCACAAGGTACTCACTGGGTCTCAAGGAACTTGCTTGGTCATGAGGTACTCATTTGGTCATGAGCTGCTTTGTGTGATATGCCTGTAAGAGCCGCACCACAAAAGCCCTGGCTGCTAGAGCACTGGGGCTGCACTGGAGTGGCATCATGGTTGTTTTTATGAGCTTATGTCATGGCTGTGTTATGGCTCCATTGTGGTTATGTTGTGGCTGCTGCTGCAGCTGATGCGGCAACCAGTAGAGAGGCTGTGTTATGGCTGCTGTGTCAGCCAGGAGAGAATAAACGTGTCTGCAGTTCCTGTGGCTCCTCGAGTCTCCTTCCATCCTCAGTGCATGCCTTGCCTACCCTGGGTTCAGTGAACAGTGTGAACAGCAAGACAGTTGGCATCAAGAGCAGGATCAGTGATACAGTTCTGTAGGAGCTTGTGTGGATCTTGGGAATTAAGGGAACAAGGGTTAGAGTATGCCTGAGTAAGATTCTGTCTATAAAAGCATTTTGCGCTCAGAACATGTAGGAAACATGTCCGTGCTTTGAAAAGATTTATCTTTAGGAGTGAGGAGGCACTGCTAAGAGTGAGAGATACAGAGAAGTGTTGGAGGCAGCAGAGACTGCATGATGACTGATTAGATGTGAGGAGAAATCTGTGGAAGATGTTACCTGTATATCTTGCTTATATCATTTATAAAGACTTTTGGCTGAGTTAAGTTGTCAGAGGAATTGTTGCAATTTTGGGGCTGGAAAATTATAATTTTTAAATTACATGTAAAGTTAGAAATGATGACAAGGTGGCTACATGGAGATGTGAGAATACTTAACCAATTATACTGTAATTTTTTTTTCTATCATGCTGTATTAACTTAGACTGGGAGCTTTTCAAGAGCTTGTCTTATCTTTTTATCCACACTTTTTTCATATATCTCTTAGCATATTATAAAAGCTTGAAAATATTGTAGGAAAATGGATCAGGATGGAATGAGTAAATAGTTGGAGCATAAGAAAAAATTATATGAAGTGGGAAAAAGCTAAAGAAATACATTAGGAACTTAGCAGAGACATCTTTGAGCATAGGAACCAAATTAATACTCATCTCTAAAACCCTTGTCCTTTGGAAGATGCAGTGCTTCACTGAGAAAATTTTTACTGATCCAACATGTGCACAACTTAAAATGGAGATTCACATTAATAAGTTTGAATGTTTGAAAAAACATGACTGCTTTCATCTTTTAATTTTGTGTATTGTGGAAGTAATTCTAGAGAATATATCCTCATTGAAAATACACCTTATCCTGATAATGTATCAGTATAAATACAAATTGTCAACTTTTATCCTACTATCCATTTTAAAATGATTTTTCCTCAGAGTGTTTGCTTAAATCTTTTCTTTAGCTAAATGTAAGTGTAGTCACATCCCACATTAACTAAATTTATTAATATTTAATAATTAAGTATTATTTATTCTCACAATACTTTCAGGGAGATAAGTCAGAATAAGTACTTAAGAAATGTAATTTTTGGTTGAGAGTATGATTAATGAAATACTCATATATAAAAGCCATTGAAATTTTCATAAGTCCATCATTAATGCTTAATATTTGTTAGCTGAGTATATCTAGATCTTATAGAATATAATGAAAATGTTTTCATTAAAAATGTCTCTATTCATTTGTTTATTGAGCATCTTTTAAATGCTAGGAATTGTACAGGTACTGGGAGTATGTAGATCCCCTGCCCTTGACTGTCTCATAGTCTAGTGAAATGTCTTTCAAATTTAGTGATTAAGAGAGTCCTGGGAAGTAAGATATCTCAGTTCTTAGTTCCAGAGACTTCAGCTTCATAGAGCTGGATAGCCTTCTAGACATTAGCATTTGCAAGACATCTTATTTGGTTTGGAGACTTTAAAAAAAGGAAAAGGGTGATTTTCTTAAGTACTTCTACAATGCATTATAAATGAGAATGGAGTTTTTAAGCCTGGTAACTCCAGTGTTTACATTATTACTGGCAACAGAATAGAAGAGGACAAATGTATAATGCTTATCAGAAAAGTGTTGTCTTTCTTAAAAACTAAAAATTGTGCTTTTGTTGTTGCATGACATTATTATGTTTATAAAAGCTGGTCAGCTGATTTATCCATGTAATATGTTAACTATTTCATTCATTTTCATGAAATGGACATCTTTAGACAGTCATCTCTGTAGTCAATTATTTATATATAAAGAGTATAGAAATTAAGTATGTGATGAAATATAATGAAAAGTGATTCTTTTCTTATTTCCACTTTCTGAAGCATGTAACATCATGAAGATTCTGCTTTAGTTTGTAATTGTTAAATTAAATATCCTAATGAATGGTAAAGTTATTTTATGAGTCACTAATGAAAAACTTATCAAAATCATGAAAATGTTTCTCCGTAGACAAGAGGAAAGTACATAGAAAACATGACAATGGTCAAATGAGACATTCCAAAAGAGGTTAGACAACTGTATCTATATAAGCATTAACAATAAATAAATCGAAACCAACATTTTATTTTCCTAATGTTAATATTTAAATTTTATTTGTGTGATACTAAACCTCATATTCAGAAAAAAATTCTTAAGCATTAAATTTGGTTATTATGAAGAATTCAGAGAGAATGGCTGTTATTTAGAAAATGCTTAAACTGAAAAGAAGAAAAAAATGGAAAAATGCAAATATTATTTGCCTTTTTAAAATAATTTGCGTATGTGTAAGCTAGAAAAGAGTAGCATATATCTCCTTATTCAGTTCAGTCACTCAATCATGTCCAACTCATGGCAACCCATGAACAGCAGCACACCAGGCCTCCCTGTCCATCACCAACTCCCGAAGCTTGCTCAAACTCATGTCTATGGAATCGGTGATGCCATCCAACCATCTCATCCTCTGTCATCCCCTTCTCGTCCCTCCCTCAATATTTCCCAGCATCAGGGTCTTTTCCATTGAGTCAGTTTTTCATATCAGGTGGCCAAAGTATTGGAGTTTCAGCTTCCAATATCAGTCCTTCCAATGAATATTCAGGACTAATTTCCTTTAGGATTCACTGGTTGGATCTCTTTGCTGTCCAAGTTACTCTCAAGAGTCTTTTCCAACACCACAGTTCAAAATCATCAATTCTTCAGTGCTTTGCTTTCTTTATAGTCCAACTGTCACATCCATACATGACCACTGGAAAAACCATAGCCTTTACTAGACAGACCTTTGTTAGCAAAGTAATGTCTCTGCTTTTTAATATGCTGTCTAGGTTGGTCATAGCTTTTCTTCCAAGGAGCCAGCGTCTTTTAATTTCATGGCTGCAATCACCATCTGCAGTGATTTTGGAGCCCCCCCCCCCAAATAAAGTCAGTCACTGTTTCCATTGTTTCCCCATCTATTTGCCATGAAGTGATGGGACTGCATGTCATGATCTTAGTTTTTTGAAAGTTGAGATTTAAGCCAACTTTTTCATTCTGCTCTTTCACTTTCTTCAAGAGGCTCTTTAATTCTTCTTCACTTTCTGTCATACGGGTGGTGTCATCTGCATATCTCCTTGAGTCCTGGAATTTAAGGCCATGTGGACGGAGGAGCCTGGTAGGCTGCAGTGCATGCGGTTGCTAGGAGTCGGAGACAACTGGGCGACTTCACTTTTTCACTTTCATGCATTGGAGAAGGAAATGGCAACCCACTCCAGTGTTCTTGCCTGGAGAATCCCAGGGACGGGGGAGCCTGGTGGGCTGCCGTCTGTGGGGTCGCGCAGAGTCAGACACAACTGAAGCGACTTAGCAGCAGCAGCAGCAGTAGATTTTTAAAACTATTGAATGTTGAACATAAAGCTATAAGAGGCCTTAGTTATAATTTATTGTACAAAGTCTCCTTTTATGAATGAGAGTTGCCCAAGGTCACATTTCTTGTTAACAGCAGATTCTAGTTAGAAGCTTCAGAATACCTACTCTTCATTTAGCTCAAAATGAGTTAGAAAAATTATCTAAAGGATATGAGTTATAAACTAGTGATTCTTGATCATTCAGGAAAAAACATATACTTTTTTCTTAGATTCAAATCCAATAAAACTAATAAAATTTCCTTTTTTTTTTAAATTTCAATATATTTTAAAATAAAATTTCCTTTATTAATTTCTTTTCCCAGTTTTATTATCACTGTCATAACTTCTCATTGGACTTCTTTTGGAAATTAATCTTTAGATTTGTTGGGTAATAACTGGAAAACGTTGCTTTTTGCAGCTGGATGAAGAAGCCTCGATGTGGTGTGCCCGACCAGACAAGAGGTAGCTCCAAATTTAATATTCGTCGAAAGCGGTATGCATTGACAGGCCAGAAGTGGCAGCATAAGCACATCACTTACAGGTAAAATAGCTAAGGATGATTTATTGTTTTTTTTTTTTTCTCATTTTTTACAACCATTTGACATTTTTTTTTTAATTTTATTTTATTTTTTAAACTTTACATAACTGTATTAGATTTGGCATTTTGTTTGAGATCTTATACATATTGACTCCTTGGTAACATATAGTGATGTTCTGGTAACATAAGGAACCAAAGTAACATAAGGAACCAAAAATTGCAATTAAGAAAATAAGTTGTCCATTTGGAGGCCCAGTACACAGGCATTTCTTGAAATACTTTTGTAAACTCGATCTTCCAGCTTCTTTAGCGAATTCTAATATTCTGAGAAATTTTCAAATAGGTATTCTAATACACAACATTGTTTAACAAGTATTCATAATAAAAAAATCAAAGTATATAAATAATTGCAATGTAAACAATATGTCTTTGAATTATTAATTAACTTAGTATTAGTGAAAACATTTCACTTTCTATTTTTGGCAACAATGCAAGGTATCTTCCGTTCTTGTCTGCAATGAACGATGCCCAAGGGATGAGAGTATCTTCCAATCTGGAGTGACAGTTGGCTGCTGGTGGAGATGTTCGTATTTATTCACTAATTAATTGAACAACATTTTATTGAGTCCCAGTTTGGACAAAGAACAGTGCTAGGTTCTGATAAATAAGGCATAGAGACTTCATCTTTCCTTGTGGTATTACAGTCATATGGAGAAGTTGAACAGCCATATGAATGTGATGCCTGTTTTGAAAGGGAAGAAACAGGATGCCAGAGAAATATAAGCCATGGTCATTCAACCTAACTTAGTAATCCAGGGCTGGTCTCTCTTCTGTCTTGAAAGTAATATGGAATATTAAAGGAAATTCTCTATATGATCACCTTAACAGATGCAGAAATGTGTTCAAGAAAATTTAATTCCATTTATGAAAACTTGGAATTAAAGCAAAGAAGATACTTAATCAGAGGTGGCATCTAGAAAAACAAAAATCACAGCTGCCTTATGTATTTCACATATAATGTGAACACTATAAAGTGAGGTGTTGGGAAAAATACTGTTAAGGGAAACAGCAAAGTACTTGCTCTCTCTGTCCCCCTTCCAACAACATTGCACAGCTACTTCTAGTTGTAACGTAATAAAAGAAAATAAAAGATGTAAGGGTTTTTAAAGAAATAAAACTATCTTTAGTCATAGTTGTATTACTTTCTAACAGAACACCCAGAATAAATGCTAGATAACTTTTTAGAAATAATAAAAGTATATCCAGGTTTTAAAAAAATAGAGTTTAACTTTAGGGCCATTTTAGGTTTATGGAAAAGTTGAGCAGATAATACAGTTATTCTCACCCCGCCCTCCACTTCTATACACACTCACACAGTTTCTCCCTTATTAGCTGTTTGTTACAATTGTTGAGTCAGTATTGCTATATTACTGACTAAAATCAATAGTTTGCACCAGAGTTCACTCTTTGTGTCAAAGTTTTACAGATTTTGAGAAATGCATATCATATAGCATTACATTGCCTGCGTGTGTGCGTGCTCAGTCGCTTCAGTCGTGTCTGACTCTTTGCTATCTGTAAACTGTAACCCAAAAGGCTCCTCAGTCCATGGGATTCTCCAGGCAAGAATACTGAAGTGGGTTGCTGTGCCCTCCTCCAGGGGATCGTCCCAGCCCAGAGATCAAACCTGTGTCTCTTGCATTGCAGCAGATTCTGTACCACTGAGCCACTGGGGAAGTCCCATAGCATTACAGTATCACACAGAAGAGTTTCACTGCCTTGAAAATCCTTTGTTGCACCTACTCATCCCTCTTCTCTGGAAACTACTCATGGTTTTAATATCTTTATAGTCTTTGCCTTTTCTAGAATGTCATATGGTTGGAAACACCAGCCATAGCCATTTTGGCTATGCCTTTTCAGACTACCTTTTTTTCATTAAAAATATGCCTTTAAGTTTCCTCCGTCTTTTCATGACCTGATAGCTCATTTCTTTTTATTGTGTTCCTAAGTAATATTCCATTGCTTACCTGTTCATCTGTTGAAGACTTTTTGGTTGCTTCCAGTTTTTGGCAATTACTAGTAAGGCTGATATAAACATGCGTTATGGTTTTTGTGTGGGCTTTAGTTTTCAACTTATTTGTCTAAATACCTGGGAGTGGAATTTTGCTGATCATGAGGTAAGACTATGTTAGCTTTTTTAAGTAATTACCAAACTATCTTCAAAGCGGCTATTCCATTTTCTATTACTACCAGTAATGAATGAAAGTTACTGTTACTCTACAAGTTTGTCAAGATTTAGTTTTGTCAGTGTTCTGGATTCTAATAAGTGGTTGCTCAATTTTTTAACTTGCAATTCTCTAATAAATTGTGAAGCTAAGCATATTTTCATATTTTACCTGTTTTACGTCTGCACATCATCTTTTGTGAGATGACTGTTTAGATCTTTTGATCAACTTTTGAGTTGCTATTTTAAGGGTTCTGTGTATATTTTGGATCACAAATTTTTATCAGATATGTTTTCAATTTGTTGTCTCAGTCTGTGGCTTGACATTCCATTGCCTTTTCAGTGTATTTTGTAGAAGTTTTAATTTTAATGAGTTTCAACTTATCAATTATTCTCTTTTCTATATTGTGCTTTTGGTGTTTTATCAAAAAAAAAATCCAAACCAAAGGTCACTTAGAATTTCTATCTAATTATCTTTTAATATTTTAATAGTTTTACATTTATATTTAAGATTATGATCCACTTTTGAGTTTTGTTTTTGTGAAAGGTGTAAAGTCAGTTGTTTAGAATTCAATTTTTTTGCCTATAATTTTCAGTTTTTCTAGCACTATTGGTTAGAAAGACCATCCTTTCTCCATCGCCTTTGATCTTCTATCAAAGGTCAGTTGCCTATGTGTGTAGGTAAATTTCTGGGCTCTTTATTCTGTTTCATTGAATCATGAGTCTACTCATAAAACAATATTACATTTCTTGATTACTATAGTCTTGATATCAGATACTGTCAATTTTCTGATTTTATTCTTCAGTATTTTGTTGTGTTTTCAGCATCTCTTACCTTCCCACATAAACTTAGAATAGTTTGCCATTACAGGATCCCTCAGAATTCTTCTGGGTTCAGTCCTAGACCAGCACAGCAAAGTGAATATATCAACCAAGCAGAAATAGCAAATAAAATAAATGTCATGATTTTTTGGTTTATCAGTGTGTATAAGTATAGAGGTTATGTTTACACTATACTCAGCCTATTAAGTGTGCAATTGCATTATGTCCAAAGCACCATGTGCATGCCTTAGTTAAAATTACTTTATTGATTAAAAATTGCTAACCTTCAGTTGTTGATAACTGCTGAGTGATCAGGGTGGTGGTTGGTGAAAGTCATGGTCTGAGGCAATTTCTTAAAAGAAGACAATAATGAATCTTGCTACACTGATTGACTCTTCCCTTATGGGTGATTTCTCTGTAACATACAGTGTTGTTTAATAGCAATTTACACACAGTAGCACTTATTTCAAAACTGGAGTCAATTCTCTCAAACTCTGCCACTGTTTTATCAACCAAGTTTATATTATATTCTAAATCCTTTTTCTGTTATTCCAACAATCTTCATGGCATCTTCACCAAGAGTGGATTCCATTTCAAGAAACCACTTTCTTTCCTCATCAATAAGAATCAACTTCTCATCATTTAAAGTTTTATCATGGGATTGTAACAATTCAGTCATATCTTTAAGCTCATGTCTGCTTTTAATTGTCATGTTATTTCTACCATATCTGTAGTCATTTCTTCCACTGAAGTCTTGAACCATTCAAAGTCATTCGTGAAGATCAGAATGAATTTTTCCCAAACTCCTATGAATATTGATATTTTATCTCTTTCCATGAATCATAAGTGTTCTTAATGGCATAAAGAATGGTGAATTCTGTCTCAAAGATTTTCAGTTTACTCAAATTCATCAGAGGAATCACTATCTATGGCAGCTATAGCCTTACAAAATGTATTTCGTAAATATTAAGATTTTAAAGTTAAAATCACTTCCTAATCCAAGGGCTGTATAATGGATGTCATGTTAGTAGTCATGAAAACAATACGAATCTTGTCTATCTTCATCACAGCTCTTGGGTTACCAGATGCATTGTTAGTGAGCAGTAATATTTGGAAAGGAATCTTTTTTGTTGTTGTTTTTCTGAGTTGTAGGGCCTCAACAGTGGGCTTACAATATTTGGTTGACTATGTTGTAAACAGATGTATTGTCATCCAGGCTTTGTTGTTTTAACCAGCAATCACAACAACAAAGAAAGAATAAAGAGGAAAAAAATTCCAGAATGTATTGCAGAACACATGAAAACATAAGAATAAAAATAAATGTTTATCTCGGGTCTCGGCTCTCAGAGTCCTTTCTCCCACTGTGAGCCACAGCTCACTTCTGCCTCCCTGGGAGACCGTGCAGTGCTGGGGAGGCCTGGTCCCTGGACTAGATGTGGGGACAGCTCAGACTCTATCTGGCCCTTCTCCTGCATTTGATTGTCTCCAGTGACCCCAGTTGCCAGAGCTAGAGTGTTTTCCTTTGTGGAAACACTCATTGTCCTTTGATATATTCTACAGACAAAGAGTCTGTCTAGTTGATTGTGTGAATTTAATCTGTAGCTTAGACAGCTGATGGGAAGGTTTTCAAACCTCTTCCTTTGTAGCTCTGCCCCTGGAGTTCAGTGGTGGTTTTATCCCCATCTCTGCATGTGTATCACCCACAGGAGTTTGCTCCCAAGGATGCCCTAAAAGACTTGGGTCTGCTCCAGTGAGGACCGGACATGGAGGTGGAGCAGCTGCTTTGATTGCAGGAGCCTTGGTGGTGCCAGGTGTGCAGAGAAGCCAGTGGTCATGGGCACGGGAGATATGGCTCTATTAGGATTCTTTTCTAGCCTCTGGTAGCTGGCACCCAAAGTGCTTTCCTGACTGGTCCTTCTCCATTGCTTGGCCCAGCAGATGCTCAAAGACCCCTGGCTGGGGTCCTTCTCTAGTGCTCAATTGCCAGTGCAGGCATGTGAGGAGAGGGAAGCTACAGGGAAGGCTGTACTCCTTGCACATGACTCAGCAATAGCACCCTGCTTCCATGGTCTCCAGGATTTCTTCCAAAGGCATTGTCTACCATGGATTTCCTCTCTCCTGTCTCCTTGAGTTGTCTCCCTGCAGTCATCGTCAGTTGTTGCACTGAGATTGCTCTCCAAGCCCCACGATCCCGCTCCCAGCCACTGTGTGCACTGGTAGACTTGCTTCCCTGTCCAAGGTACGTCGGCCATGGCACAGATTGTTCTGTGTGTTTCTCACTTCATTTGGACTGCCACAGATCAGTTGCTTCACTTTAGAGTCCATCTAGTTGACTGTGTGAATTTAATCTGTTGCTTAGACAGCTGGTGGAAAGGTTTTCGGACCCCTTCCTTTGTCACTGCCCCTGGAGCTCAGCAGTGGTTTCACCCCGCTTTCTGCATGTGTATCATCCACAGGAGTTTGCTCAAATGCTTCTCTTCTGTCCTGATCAATTGACCTGATGGGGGGCTCTCTCCCTTGCCTCTGCTCCCCGATTCCAGGATGCAGGTCAGGTCCTATTCACTCTCCTCCTCATTCTCCCTCCTTCCCTTCAACCTACTGATTTGTGCCTGGGTCCATATATTCCTTTTCAGTGATTAGGGACTCTACCAATTCTCAGCTGGTGCTCTGTGAGAACTTCTGTGTATGTGGCTGTATTCCTGATGCATCCATGGAGAGAGACTGTATTCTGAGTCCACCTACTCTTCCGCCATCTTGTCCTTCTTTCTCTAGAAACACTTAAATAGACATTGTGTTTTGCAGCTTTCTCATTTATAACCCACTGGTATTATACTGAGCCTCACTGATGCAGTACAAGGTATTAGGGTGGGGAAGCAGTCTATTGGAGAAGGCAATGGCACCCCACTCCAGTACTCTTGCTTGGAAAATCCCATGGACAGAGGAGCCTGGTAGACTGCAGTACATGGGGTCGCTAAGAGTCGGACACGACTGACTGACTTCACTTTCACTTTTCACTTTCATGCATTGGAGAAGGAAATGGCAACCCTCTCCAGTGTTCTTGCCTGGAGAATCCCAGGGATGGGGGAGCCTAGTGGACTGCCGTCTAGGGGGTTGCACAGAGTCGGACACGACTGAAGTGACAGCAGCAGTAGCAGCAGTCTATAACCCTGTGATTAAATCTGCTTTTTAGGTGATATGATTTTTTGGAATTGTATCACTGGAACTTATCTTACCCTTTTAATTTTTTCTTATCAGATCAGATCAGTCACTCAGTCGTGTCCGACTCTTTGTGACTCCATGAATCGCAGCATGCCAGGCCTCCCTGTCCATCACCAACTCCCAGAGTTCACTCAGACTCACAGCCATCGAGTCAGTGATGCCATCCAGCCATCTCATCCTCTGTCGTCCCCTTCTCCTCTTGCCCCCAATCCCTCCCAGCATCAGAGTCTTTTCCAATGAGTCAACTATTCGCATGAGGTGGCCAAAGTACTGGAGTTTCAGCTTTAGCATCATTCCTTCCAAAGAAATCCCAGGGCTGATCTCCTTCAGAATTGACTGGTTGGATCTCCTTGCAGTCCAAGGGACTCTCAAGAGTCTTCTCCAACACCACAGTTCAAAAGCATCAATTCTTCGGCGCTCAGCCTTCTTCACAGTCCAACTCTCACATCCATACATGACCACAGGAAAAACCATAGCCTTGACTAGATGAACTTTTTTTTTTTTTTTTTTTTTTTTTAGTGCTAAATAATATTTTATTTTATTTTTTTTTTTTTTAATTTTATTTTATTTTTAAACTTTACATAACTGTATTAGATTTGCCAAATATCAAAATGAATCCGCCACAGGTTTACATGTGTTCCCCATCCTGAACCCTCCTCCCTCCTCCCTCCCCATTCCATCCCTCTGGGTCGTCCCAGTGCACCAGCCCCAAGCATCCAGTATCGTGCATCGAACCTGGACTGGCAACTCATTTCATACATGATATTTTACATGTTTCAATGCCATTCTCCCAAATCTTCCCACCCTCTCCCTCTCCCACAGAGTCCATAAGACTGTTCTATACATCAGTGTCTCTTTTGCTGTCTCATACACAGGGTTATTGTTACCATCTTTCTAAATTCCATATATATGCGTTAGTATACTGTATTGGTGTTTTTCTTTCTGGCTTACTTCACTCTGTATAATAGGCTCCAGTTTCATCCACCTCATTAGAACTGATTCAAATGTAAGATGAACCTTTGTTGGCAAAGTAATGCCTCTGCTTTTGAATATGCTGTCTAGGTTGGTCATAACTTTCCTTCCAAAGAGTGAGCATCTTTTAATTTCATGGCTGCAGTCACCATCTCTAGTGATTTTGGAGCCCAGAAAAATAAAGTCTGACACTGTTTCCACTGTTTCCCCATCTATTTCCCATGAAGTGATGGGACCAGATGCCATGATCTTCATTTTCTGAATGGTGAGCCTTAAGCCAAGTTTTTCACTCTCCTCTTTCACTCTCATCAAGAGGCTTTTCAGTTCCTCTTCACTTTCTGCCATAAGGGTGGTGTCATCTGCATATCTGAGGTTATTGATATTTCTCCTGGCAATCTTGATTCCAGCTTGTGCTTCTTCCAGTCCAGCGTTTCTCATGATGTACTCTGCATAGAAGTTAAATAAGCAGGGTGACAATATACAGTCTTGACATACTCCTTTTCCTATTTGGAACCAGTCTGTTGTTCCATGTCCAGTTCTAACTGTTGCTTCCTGACCTGCATACAAATTTCTCAAGAGGCATATCAGGTGGTCTGGTATTCCCATCTCTTTCAGAATTTTCCAGAGTTTATTGTGATCCACACAGTCAAAGGCTTTGGCATAGTCAATAAAGCAGAAATAGATGTTTTTCTGGAACTCTCTTGCTTTTTCCATGATCCAGCAGATGTTGGCAATTTGATCTCTGGTTCCTCTGCCTTTTCTACAACCAGCTTGAACGTCAGGAAGTTCACGGTTCACATATTGCTGAAGCCTGGCTTGGAGAATTTTGAGCATTACTTTACTAGCCTGTGAGATGAGTGCAATTGTGCGGTAGTTTGAACATTCTTTGGCATTGCCTTTCTTTGGGATTGGAATGAAAACTGACCTTTTCCAGTCCTATGGCCACTGCTGAGTTTTCCAAATTTGCTGGCATATTGAGTGCAGCACTTTCACAGCATCATCTTTGAGGATATGGAATAGCTCAACTGGAATCCCATCACCTCCACTAGCTTTGTTTGTAGTGATGCTTTCTAAGGCCCACTTGACTTCACATTCCAGGATGTCTGGCTCTAGGTCAGTGATCACACCATCGTGATTATCTGGGTTGTGAACATCTTTTTTGTACAGTTCTTCTGTGTATTCTTGCCATCTCTTCTTAATATCTTCTGCTTCTGTTAGGTCCATACCATTTCTGTCCTTTATCGAGCTCATCTTTGCATGAAATGTTCCTTTGGTATCTCTGATTTTCTTGAAGAGATCTCTGGTCTTTCCCATTCTGTTGTTTTCCTCTATTTCTTTGCACTGATCACTGAAGAAGGCTTTCTTATCTCTTCTTGCTATTCTTTGGAACTCTGCATTCAGATGTTTATATCTTTCCTTTTCTCCTTTGCTTTTCGCTTCTCTTCTTTTCACAGCTATTTGTAAGCCCTCCCCAGACAGCCATTTTGCTTTTCTGCATTTCTTTTCCATGGGGATGGTCTTGATCCCTGTCTCCTGTACAATGTCACGAACCTCATTCCATAGTTCATCAGGCACTCTATCTATCTGATCTAGGCCCTTAAATCTATTTCTCACTTCCATTGTATAATCATAAGGGATTTGATTTAGGTCATACCTGAATGGTCTAGTGGTTTTCCCTACTTTCTTCAAGTTAAGTCTGAATTTGACAATAAGGAGTTCATGGTCTGAGCCACAGTCAGCTCCTGGTCTTGTTTTTGACTGTATAGAGCTTCTCCATCTTTGGCTGCAAAGAATATAATAAATCTGATTTTGGTGTTGACCATCTGGTGATGTCCATGTGTAAAGTCTTCTCTTGTGTTGTTGGAAGAGGGTGTTTGTTATGATCAGTGCATTTTCTTGGTAAAACTCTATTAGTCTTTGCCCTGTTTCATTCCATATTCCAAGGCCAAATTTGTCTGTTACCCCAGGTGTTTCTTTTTTTTTTTTTTTTTTTAATTTTATTTTATTTTTAAACTTTACATAACTGTATTAGATTTGCCAAATATCAAAATGAATCCGCCACAGGTTTACATGTGTTCCCCATCCTGAACCCTCCTCCCTCCTCCCTCCCCATTCCATCCCTCTGGGTCGTCCCAGTGCACCAGCCCCAAGCATCCAGTATCGTGCATCGAACCTGGACTGGCAACTCATTTCATACATGATATTTTACATGTTTCAATGCCATTCTCCCAAATCTTCCCACCCTCTCCCTCTCCCACAGAGTCCATAAGACTGTTCTATACATCAGTGTCTCTTTTGCTGTCTCGTACACAGGGTTATTGTTACCATCTTTCTAAATTCCATATATATGCGTTAGTATACTGTATTGGTGTTTTTCTTTCTGGCTTACTTCACTCTGTATAATAGGCTCCAGTTTCATCCACCTCATTAGAACTGATTCAAATGTATTCTTTTTAATGGCTGAATAATACTCCATTGTGTATATGTACCACAGCTTTCTTATCCATTCATCTGCTGATGGACATCTAGGTTGCTTCCATGTCCTGGCTATTATAAACAGTGCTGCGATGAACATTGGGGTACTCGTGTCTCTTTCCCTTCTGGTTTTCTCAGTGTGTATGCCCAGCAGTGGGATTGCTGGATCATAAGGCATGTCTATTTCCAGTTTTTTAAGGAATCTCCACACTGTTCTCCATAGTGGCTGTACTAGTTTGCATTCCCACCAACAGTGTAAGAGGGTTCCCTTTTCTCCACACCCTCTCCAGCATTTATTACTTGTAGACTTTTGGATCGCAGCCATTCTGACTGGTGTGAAATGGTACCTCATAGTGGTTTTGATTTGCATTTCTCTGATAATGAGTGATGCTGAGCATCTTTTCATGTGTTTGTTAGCCATCTGTATGTCTTCTTTGGAGAAATGTCTATTTAGTTCTTTGGCCCATTTTTTGATTGGGTCATTTATTTTTCTGGAGTTGAGCTGTAGGAGTTGCTTGTATATTCTGGAGATTAGTTGTTTGTCAGTTGCTTCATTTGCTATTATCTTCTCCCATTCTGAAGGCTGTCTTTTCACCTTGCTAATAGTTTCCTTTGATGTGCAGAAGCTTTTAAGGTTAATTAGGTCCCATTTGTTTATTTTTGCTTTTATTTCCAATATTCCCCAGGTGTTTCTTGACTTCCTACTTTTGCATTCCAGTCCCCTATATTGAAAAGGACATCTTTTTTGGGTGTTAGTTCTAAAAGGTCTTCATAGAACCATTCAAATTCAGCTTCTTCAGCATTTCTGGTTGGGGCATAGACTTGGATTACTGTGATATTGAATGGTTTGCCTTGGAAAGGAACAGTAAAATGCTTCAGGGACTTTTGCTTCAGATTCTCTGCAGTCTTCTGCCTCTCCAGTTTTGGTGGTGACAGTTTGCTCTGTAACTGCAGTTCTCTGATGGAGCTAAGAATTATTTTTTGTTTGTTCAGCGTTTTTTTTTTTTTTTTTTTTCTCATTATTGTGAGGTTGGGAATTACAACTGCCAAATGCTTCATATATTAGAGCAGAAACTAGAAGTGTTTTTAGAAGATCAATATACAAAGTACACAGACATACAAACTGAGTATAATCTTTACAAAAATGACATTTAAAATAAACCCAAAAGAACAAAAAATAAATTTACAAAAGGTGTGTAAATCCTTTAGAAGAAAATTAGGAACTTGCACTAAATGACATGAGGACAAAAAATAAATTAGAGCAAAATATAGTTTGCTCTTAACAGAAAGGCTCAGTATAATAAATGTTCAAATTTTTCATAAATTGAGCACAATTTTAACAAAATTCCCAATAATATTTTTATGTAAATTTAACAAACTGACTAGAAAATATCTGATTATTAGTGAAGGTCCAATATTATTCAAAATGTTCCCGTTTACTAGATATGAAGACTTTCTTAAATCAATACTAATTAAGGCAATATGTGGTATTAGCACAGAGATAGACAAATAGTCCAACAGTGAGGAGGTCACAGGAATAGATTTATTCCTATATTTAAAAATATGATTTATGCCAGTGTAGATTGTGTAGATCAGTGGAGAAATGATGGGCTATTTTACTTATTAAGTTATTCTGAGATAATTGATTATTTATATGAAAAACAATGAAATTAGAGTCTTTATACCATATAAAAATCAATAAATACTAGTTGGATTAAAGTATATTATCAATTTTAGACCTATAAAGTTCACTCAGCTATGTATATTGATATTTACTCTTTTCATTTCAGATATTATTCCTTTTCTGACCTGATTTCCAAGCTTTTGATGGCATACCCTGTTTAGTCTCCCTGTATCATTAGGTACTAACTATACCATTCATTTTAAAAAGAAAGCGGGAAACTGTCGAGAATGATTATGTTTAGAACTGATCATAATTCTATTTTTGTTCAGTCCCTATACTGACAATTGTCTCAGTTAGTTTTGACTTTCAAATAATTAGGTGTTTATCCTTATAAACTTCCAGATTATTTTTTAACTGTTCTATTATTGATATGCACATCATGTGATTAAGAGTTTTGGAGTAAGAATGATCTGGATTTGAATTGTTGCTTTGATACTCGCTCTCTGTGAAGTCAGGATCAAGGTACTCATCCTTCCTAAGTCTTATTTCCCTTGTGTGAAAAGAGAGTATTATAACTATACCTGCCTCACAAAGCTTGGGAGACAAGTCAGATAGTAGGGGGAAGAAAAAAAAAAGCACAGTGCTAAAAATATAATCAGTACTTAATAAATTCTGATTGGTATCTTAACTCCTTTAATTTATCAGACAAATCCCAGAATTTGTTGAGAATATGATGATAGGATAAGAGAAAGTTGACAGTGAGAGCTAAGGCATATTGTCTTTTAATATATGTTAGGTGTTAAGACATTGCCTTGTGTATGATAAGTAACATCATTTGCTACTACTTTTTTATTTTATTTAGGAAAGTAAATACAAAATATGACACTGGAGCTCAAAAAGTAATTATTCATGAAAAAGATTGCTGAATGTGCCATTAGAGAATAAAGATAAAAGTTGGAGTCAGGGTAGTTGAATCTAGGTTTTATTTGATTGAAAGCTCATTATGAGCCAACAGTATAATGTGGCTCAAAAATAAAAAGCTGCAGTGTCCAGATTAGAGCTATAGAAATCAAAGTGTTAAAAAAGTGGAGATGCTAATTTTTTTCTTTGCTTTGCTGGCCATGTCTTATCTCATGTATCCTTTTTGCCTTGTGCCACCACATTTTAGCTGCTTCTTGGCAAATGAATGTACACCTATAAAAAGAAATCAAAATATTAAGAGATCTTATATACAGTTTGCATGAGGAAGAGCTCAAGATTAGAGCCAAGGATTCTCAACATGGCGGAAGGAGTATTTATGGGAGAAATTTCCTGTTATTCTTAAATATTTAAAGGCTTTCAGAAAAATCTAATATTTTGAGCTATTGGAAAATTAAACCATCTATCCTAAAAGTCTGTCCCATCATTGGAAACATATAAACCAGGAAATGTATTCACTTGTCAGAGAAGTTAGGGAACATGTGTGGAATGGTTGGAAAGTTTGATTACATAACTTTAAGATGTCTTCCTATATTTAAAATGTGGGCTTGGAAGGAGCTTTCTATAATCAGTCTATTTAAAGGGAATGTCTAGGCCCTTGTGCATTCCACTTTAATGCCCTCAAGGTTTGATGCCTAGAATTGGGAACTTCTGAGGCCGTATAATGTATGTGTTCCTCCAGGTATATATAACTTCGGCTGATACATAATATGCATGCTGGTTATAAATGTAATAGATGTACTGATGGCCCTTCATCTATTACTTGAATCTTTATGGTCAATTTTCTTTTGGCAAAGTTTGCTTTTTGGATAATTAGGTGCCTGTTATTCAGTAAATGATTATTGAGCAGCATTTTGAAGCAGAACTGTCCATTGACAGATGAGTTAGGCAAAGGCCCTGCTCCTGTGGAGAATGTAGTCTAGTATGGGAGACAGGTATGAAAGTGAATAATTGTAAAACAGTGTATTGCATGTTACTTCAAGACCATACAGGAGCTTCAGTTCATTAGGGAACATACCCAGTTTATGCTACAACATAGAGTTTCTTCTCAATAAATAGTTGTTGAGTAAATTAATGAATTCGTAGTAGACTTTGGTTAAACTTTCTCCAAAATATTAACGGGACTTTCTGAAACTCCAATACTTTGGCCACCTCATGCAAAGACTTGACTCATTGGAAAAGACTCTGATGCTGGGAGGGATTGGGGGCAGGAGGAGAAGGGGATGACAGAGGATGAGATGGCTGGATGGCATCACCGACTCGATGGACACGAATTTGGGTGAACTCCGGGAGTTGGTGATGGACAGGGAGGCCTGGCGTGCTGCGATTCATGGGGTCGCAGAAGGTCGGACATGACTGAGCGACTGAACTGAACTAAATGAGTCCTACCTTTATCACATAGATCTCTATTTCCCAGGTTTACTGAGTATTATCTAAAACATATTTAGCCTAAATTCCTTTTCTCTATAAAATATAAACTCCAAAATATTTTATGTAACAAATGGCCAATGGGATTGGTATCAACTGCCAGATAAATCTATTTAAAAATTAATGGGTAGTTTTATTAACTGATATGATAGTACTATGTTATACTAACTGTATAGATTTCCCTAGTAAATTCTTCCTTTAGCTAACCTTGATTTCAAATTCATGCTTCTGTGACTACTGAGGTTACAACACTAGAAGTTGTTATTTCACTTTACCAGTACATACACAGAAAAGAAACCTAGAAACTGCTAAAGAAAGTCCCTCTCTGGAAACATTTCTTATCATTCTCTCTCAACCCAGTGAGCTCACTGAACTTGATTATCCTATTGACCAACCTGTGTATCCACTAGTTAAATAAGACCCATGTAGTCCCTGGGGTTGCAAAGAGTCAGACATGCCCTAGAAATGGAACAACAACAACAAATGCCCTACATGGAAAGCTAGCATCTTTGGAAATAGTCAAATATTTAACATCAGCTTTCCTAGAGGGACTCTATAGTCAATCTCTACTCTGATGATTTCTTGTATTTAAAAAAAAAAAAAACAAAATAAAGCCACATCAACTATACAAACATAATATGTATAAATGTAAATTAATCTATTTAGTTGTCCTCTGATAGAATATTTTGATACATTCTGGATAAGGATCTGCTGATAATTTAAATATGTAGTTTATTATTTTTACTCTTTTATATTCTTATCAGTTGTCTTTTCCTGGGTATAATAAATTCCATTTAATTGCTGCTGCTGCTGCTGCTAAGTTGCTTCAGTCATGTCCGACTCTGTGCGACCCCATAGACGGCAGCCCACCAGGCTCCCCCGTCCCTGGGATTCTCCAGGCAAGAACACTGGAGTGGGTTCTCCAATACATGAAAGTGAAAAGTGAGAGTGAAGTCGCTCAGTCGTGTCCGACTCTTAGCGACCCCATAGATGGCAGTCATTTTTAATAAAATGATAGTATGCTTTTTTGAACAACTATTTTTTTCTACCAAATTGAGTAAAAGCTATTTAGACTTGGTCATACCAAAATATCTTGACATAAGTATATCATATACCTTCTGAATCTTATCTAAATGTCAAAAGTATTCAAGTTTTTTCTTATATTGAAATGAGATAAACAGTACTCAAAATCTTAAAAAGATTTATTACCATATCATAACTTTATGGGCGATAATCATTATCAGTATATAAAATTTTATTAGAGAATTGGTATGCATCCAATATATAAAAACTAGAGAATTCTGACTTTACAAAGTAATTTTAGGCATTGGGTAATATTTACTGTCTCCTGAATACCTACAGTTTATTTGATTTGAAAGTGATGAAACCTTTGTCAATGTCCTTGTTTCACATTTCCTGTAACTTCTATTTAAATGAACAAATGTATGATAATTTTACATTTCACAATAATTTATTTTAAAGAACTAATAAAGAAAAATAATTCCTATAGTTTTTGTAGAGTTATGTTAGTCTTTCTCACCAAAGTTACTGTTTCTTTAAATGTCAAATTCTCGCATTTAAAAAAATTACCCTAGAAATAGTGGGGTAAACTTAATATTTCACTTATCATGAATAAATTTTTGCATTTCTATTGAGAATTATAAAAGCAGAGTTTAAGTTTTCTTTTAAACTTTTAGTATATAATCAGTCAGTTCAGTCTCTCAGTCGTGCCTGACTCTTTGCAACCCATGGACTGCACCACGCCAGGCCTCCCTGTCCATCACCAACTTCTAGAGCTTGCTCAAAATCATGTTCATTGAGGCAATGATGCCATCCAACCATCTCATCCTCTGTCATCCCCTTCTCCCCCTGCCTTCAGTCTTGGCCAGAACCAGGGTCTTTTCCAATGAGTCAGTTCTTTGCATCAGGTGGCCAAAGTATTGGAGTTTCAGCTTCAGCATCAGTCCTTCCAATGAATATTCAGGACTGATTTCCTTTAGGATATAATATAAATGTATTATATTATAATACATTTATAATATTGGATATATATAATATAATATAATATAATATTGGACTGGTTGGATCTCCTTGCAGTCCAAGGGACTCTCAAGAGTCTTCTCCAACACCACAGTTCAAAAGCATCAGTTCTTCAGCGCTTAGCTTTCTTTATAGTCCAACTCTTATATACATGACTACTGGAAAAATCATAGCTTTGACTAGATGGACATTTGTTGGCAAAATAATGTCTCTGCTTTTTCATATGCTGTCTAGTATATACTGCTGCTGCTGCTGCTAAGTCGCTTCAGTCGTGTCCGACTCTGTGTGACCCCATAGAAAGCCCACCAGGCTCCCCTGTCCCTGGGATTCTCCAGGCAAGAACACTGGAGTGGGTTGCCATTTCCTTCTCCAATGCATGAAAGTGAAAAGTGAAAAAGAAGTCGTTCAGTCGTGTCTGACTCTTAGTGACCCCATGGACTGTAGCCTACCAAGCTCCTCCATCCATGGGATTTTCCAGGCAAGAGTACTGGAGTGGGGTGCCATTGCCTTCTCTACCAAACACCAAAATATTTACTTTTTTTTCTTATTTTCATATTACAGAGAAACTGATACTCTAATTTTGGAAAAGATTCATCACTCTGTTAAAGCAGGAAGGAGAAATACTCCATTATTAGTACACATTTTTTAAAATTCAGTGAATTGGTATCGATTCAATGAAGTTAAAACTAGAGAATCCTGACTTTTAACAGCAACATTAAAAATAAGTTAACATAGTTTGCCTTCAGTATCAATTGTTCTGATGAAAAATGATGTCTTAAATTTCTCATTAGGTCAATTTTATTATGTAATGTTGTGTAAGATGTGATTATTAAAGATAATATTTAGTATTTTTAAAGTAAAGTGTACAAAATTTACCAAACTGAAAGTTTAAGAGAATCACTAAGATAGCATCATGAAAATGCCCAGTAGAGAATTAAAAACTGAAAATATTGTATTAAAATGAAAAATGTAAACTATAACCATTCTATTTCTGCCAAAAAAGATAAAGTAAAAACACTTTAAAATTAAGTCACTTTGTTTTTCAAATATAATGTTTTTTTAATTTTACTGTATCATATTTTTGCAAATACATATTAGCAATTTTATGTATTATATACTAGAATATCAAGAATAACAGTGTTAGTTTACTTTTAATATCACATGATCTCTCTGCACCCTTAATTATTTCAGTTATTAGTAAATACAAAATACATTTCTTAATGGCATACAGATTTCTAAATTGTTTTTTGTGTGCACCTAAGTCAGAATTCCAGCTCTAACTTTGAAGTGCACTAATGTATCATATATATATATATATTATTTTTTATTAGAATAGAGTTGATTTACAGTTATGTGTTAGTTTCAGATTTACAATAATGTGAAACTATATATATATATTTATTTTTTTTCAGGCTCATTTCCCACATAGACCACCACAGAATAATGAGTAGACTTCCATGTATAATACAGTAGGTCACGTTTAGTTATATATTTTATGCATAGTAGCATGTTTATGTAAATCCCAAACTCCCAACCTATCACTTTCCCCCACGTTTGCCCCCTGGTAACACAAGTTTGACTTTGAGGTCTGTGAGTCTGCTTCTGTTCTGTAAAAAAGTCTATTTGTGTACTTTTTATTATATTCCACACATAAGTGATGTCATATGAAATTAATCTTTCTTTGACTTCACTTAACATGATAATCTCTAGGTCCATCTGTGTTGCTGCAAATGATATGGTTTTGTTCTATTTTATTGTTGAGTAATATTCCATTGTATACATGTATCATATTTTCTTCATCCACTCCTCTGTTGATGGACATTTAGGTTGCTGCCATGTCTTGGCTTTTGTAAACAGTGCTGCGATGAACACTGGAGTGCATGCAAGTGGGAATGTAAGTTGTTACAACCATTAATGAGAATAGCACTGAGGTTCCTTAAAAAAGATGTAAAACTCCCATATGATCCAGCAATCCCATTCCTGGGCATATATTTGCAGAGAACTACAATTTGAAAAGATACTTGTGTCTTGTATTTATTAATGACATCACAAATATTGTAGTTAAGCACGTTTTGGAAACTCAACAGTGCATAGCTTTGAAAAACATAATGATGTGTTTTCAAGTCCAAATCGTACTCCACATTTAATATTCTTTATTATATTGCTTCATTTTTCTCAGAACCACTGTATACTTATATGTATATCATACAATACAATTTCATTTATTTTCTTTATTGTAAGGTTATCCTGTTTTTGAAAATAAAGCAGTTTCTCCATTACACATTCAATCCAACACTGCTACTGCTAAAGTCGCTTCAGTCGTGTCCGACTCTGTGCGACCCCAGAGACGGCAGCCCACCAGGCTCTCCTGTCCCTGGGATTCTCCAGGCAAGAACACTGGAGTGGGTTGCCATTTCCTTCTCCAATGCCTGAAAGTGAAGTCGCTCAGTCATGTCCGGCTCCTAGCGACCCCGTGGGCTGCAGCCTACCAAGCTCCTCCGTCCATGGGATTTTCCAGGCAAGAGTACTGGAGTGGGGTGTCATTGCCTTCTCCGAAATCCAACACTAATTCCCATTAAAAATTTATGAGCAGAGCGCATACTGAAATGGTCTAACTCTTCATATCTCCATGACAGCCTCTCTAGTACATGTCTCTAATTTCTGTTGCTTAAACTTCCGAAATGTTTTACTGCTTCCAATTTTGTCCCCCTTGTTATTTTTCATCAAGAGTAGTGATCTTTGTAAACTGGAATAATACCAGGATACTTCTCTACTTAAAACCCTCCAGTGGTTTGCTTTCACAGAAAATAACCCAGGTTTCCCTGGTGGCTCAGATGGTAAAGAATTTGCCTGCAATGCAGGAGACCTGGGTTCGATCCCTGGGTTGGGAAGACCCCCGGAGAAGGAAGTGGCAACCCATTCAAGTATTCTTGCCTGGAAGATTCCATGAAAAGAGGAGCCTGGCAGGCTACAGACCATGGGGTCACAAAGTGATCTTTGTAAACTGAAATAATACCAGAATACTTCTCTGCTTAAAACTCTCCAGTGGTTTGCTTTCACAGAATATAACCAATTCCCTGCCAATTCTCTTTCAATTCATATCACTGTACTGAGTGGTCATTTTGCACCAGTTCACTAAGCAGCCGCATTATCTGAACTGGCTGGAAACTCAGTCTGAGGCTTGTGGGGCTCCTTTTGTCACTGATATCTCATTTATCGTCTACTCATCTCACCTCCTCACCACTCATTTATAACCATATATAATTGTATTTTTATTGTTTATCTCTTATCACTAAAATAAGATCTACAAGATCAGAGACTTATTCACAGTTATATGTCTAGCACATAAAGTGGTACCCATGATGTAGTATGTTCTTTGAAATAATGAATCATAAAAATACTTGCTTCTGCAATCTGATAAGGTGGAAAGAAAATATAAGACTGCAAGGAAAATTAGACAAATTTGAAAGTTAAAACATATTCTGTATGCCCAATCAGCCATCAAACAGGTGATTAGGAAGGGAAACCATAAATAAAATAGAAGACAACCCTCAAACTGGGAGAAACTCTTTGCAAATGAAGCAACTGTAAAGGGATTAATCTCCAAAATATAAAAAACAGCTCATAAAGCTCATTTAAATAAAAAACCCAATCAGAAAATGGGTGAAGATCTAAGTAGACGTTTATCTGAAGAAAACATATAGATGGCCAGAGAGGACATGGAAACATACTCAACATCATTAATTATTAGGGAAATGCACATCAAAACTGCAATGAGGTGTCACCTCACACTGGTCAGAATGGCCTTCATCAAAAATTCTATAAACAACACAAGCTGGAGAGGATGTGGAAGAACGGCCCCCCTCTTCTGCTTTTGGTGGGAATGTAAATTAGTACAGCCACTGTGGAGGATGGTATCAGTTCTGTTCAGTCACTCAGTCATGTCTGACTCTCTGTGACCCCATGGACTGCAGCACGCCAGGCCTGCATGTCCATCACCAACTTCCAGAGTTTACTCAAACTTATAACCATAGAGTCGGTGATGCCATCCAACCATCTCATCCTCTGTTGTCCCCATCTCTTCCCACCTTAAATCTTTCCCAGCATCCGTGTTTTTTTCCAGTGAGTCAGCTCTTCGCATCAGGTGGCCAAAGTATTGGAGTTTCAGCTTTAGCACCAGTCCCTCCAATAAATATTCAGGACTGACTTCCTTTAGGATGGACTGGTTGGATCTCCTTGCAGTCCAAGGAATGCTCAAGAGTCTTTTCCAACACCACAGTTCAAAAGCATCAATTCCTCCGCTCTCAGCTTTTTTTATAGTCCAACTCTCACATACATACATGACTACTGGAAAAACCATAGCTTTGACTAGACAAACCTTTGTTGGCAAAGTAATGTCTCTGCTTTTTAATATGCTGTCTAGGCTGGTCATAGCTTTTCTTCCAAGGAGCAAGTGTCTTTTAATTTCATGGCTGCAGTCACCATCCGCAGCGATTTGGGAACTCAAAAAAATAAAGTCTGTCACTGTTTCCATTGTTTCCCCACCTACTTGCCATGAAGTGATGGGATTGGATGCCCTGAATGTTGAGTTTTAAGCCAACATTTTCACTCTCCTCTTTCACTTTCATCAAGAGGCTCTTTAGTTCTTCTTCACTTTCTGCCATAAGGATGGTGTCATCTGCATGTTTGAGGTTATTGATATTTCTCCTGGCAATCTTGATTCCAGCTTGTGCTTCATCCATCCCAGCGTTTCTCATGATGTACTCTGCATATAAGTTAAATAAGCAAGGTGACAATATACAGCCTTGATGTACTACTCCTTTCCCAATTTGGAACCAGTCCATTGTTCCATGTCCAGTTCTAACTGTTGCTTCTTGACCTGCATACAGATTTCTCAGGAGGCAGGTAAGGCAGTCTCATAGTCCCATCTCTTGAAGAATTTTCTGCAATTTGTTGTGATCCACAAAGTCAAAGGCTTTGGCTTAGTCAATAAAGCAGAAGTATGTGTTTTCTGGAACTCTCTTGCTTTTTTGATAATCCAGTGGATCTTGGCAATTTGATCTCTGGTTCCTCTGCCTTTTCTAAATCCAGCTTGAACATCTGGAAGTTCACAGTTCATGCACTGTTGAATCCTGGCTTGGAGAATTTTGAGCATTACTTTGCTAGCATGTGAGATGAGTGCAATTATGTGGTAGTTTGAACATTCTTTGGTATTGCCTTTCTTTGGGATTGGAATGAAAATTGACCTTTTCTGGTCCTGTGGCCACTGCTGAGTTTTCCAAATTTGCTGGCATTTGAGTGTAGCACTTTCACAGCATCATCCTTTAGGATTTGAAATAGCTCAACTGGAACTCCATTACCTCCACTAGCTTTGTTTGTAGTGATGCTCTCTAAGTCCCACTTGATTTTGCATTCCAAGATGTCTGGCTCTAGGTGAGTGATGACACCATCATGATTATCTGGGTCATGAAGATCTTTTTTGTACAGTTCTTCTGTGTATTTTTGCCACCTCTTCTTAATATCTTCTGCTTCTGTTAGGTCCATACCGTTTCTATACTTTATTGTGCCCATCTTTGCATGAAATTGTTCCCTTGGTATCTCAATTTTTTTTTTTAATATACCTCTAGTCTTTCCCATTCTGTTGTTTTCCTCTATTTCTTTGCATTGATGACTGAGGAAGGCTTTCTTATCTCTTTTTGCTATTCTTTGGGACTCTGCATTCAAATGGGTGTATCTTTTCCTTTTCTCCTTTGCCTTTAGCTTCTCTTCTTTTCACAGCTATTTGTAAGGCCTCCTCAGACAACCATTTTGCCTTTTTGCATTTCTTTTTCTTGGGGATGGTCTTGATCCCTGTCTCCTGTATAATGCCATGATCCTCTGTCCATAGTTCTTCAGGCACTCTGTCTATCAGATCTAAAACCTTGAATCTGGCAACTCGTTTCACACATGACATTTTACATGTTTCAATGCCATTCTCCCAAATCTTCCCACCCTCTCCCTCTCTCACAGAGTCCATAAGACTGTTCTATACCAGTCCAGGTTCAATGCACGATGCTGGATGCTTGGGGCTGGTGCACTGGGACGACCCAGAGGGATGGAATGGGGAGGGAGGAGGGAGGAGGGTTCAGGATGGGGAATGCATGTATACCTGTGGCGGATTCATTTTGATATTTGGCAAAACTAATACAATTATGTAAAGTTTAAAAATAAAATTAAAAAATAAATAAATAAATAAAATAAAACCTTGAATCTGTTTGTCACTCATACCTGTATGGTCTAGTGGTTTCCCCTCCTTTCTTCAATTTAAGTCTGAATTTGGCAATAAGGAGTTCATGATCTGAGCCACAGTCAGCTCCCGGTCTTGTTTTTGCTGACTGTATAGAGCTTCTCCATCTTTGGCTGCAAAGAATGTAATCAGTCTGATTTTGGTGTTGACCATCTGGTGATGTCCATGTGTAGAGTCTTCTCTTGTGTTCTTGGAAGAGGGTGTTTGCTATGACCAGTGCATTCCCTAGGCAAAACTCTATTAGCTTTTTCCCTGCTTCATTTTGTACTCCAAAGCCAAATTTGCCTGTTATTCCAGGTATCTCTTGAATCCCTATTTTTGCATCGCAGTCCCCTATACTGAACAGGACATCTTTTCTGGGTGTTAATTCTAGAAGATATTATAGGTCTTCATAGACCCATTCAACTTCAGCTTCTTCAGCATTACTGGTCGGGCATAGACTTGGATTACCGTGATATTAATGGTTTGCTTTGGAAACAAACAGAGATCATTTTGTCATTTTTGAGATTGCATCCAAGTACTGAATTTCGGATTCTTGTGTTGACTATGATGGCTACTCCATTTCTTCTAATGGATTCTTGCCACAGTAGTAGATATAATGGTCATCTGAGTTAAATTCACCCATGCCAGTCCATTTTAGTTCACTGATTCCTAAAATGTTGATGTTCACTCTTACCATTTCCTGTTTGACTACTTCCAATTTACCTTGATTCATAGACCTAACATTCAAGGTTTCTATACAATATTGTTCTTTACAGCATTGGAATTTAGCATCAGAGGATAATATGGAGGTTCCTTAAAAAAGTAAAAATAGAACTAACATGTGACCCAGCAATCCCATTCCTAGGAATATACCCTGAGAAAAAACATAATTCAAAAAGATATATGCACCCTAGTGCTCATTGTAACACTGTTTACAATAGTCAAGACATGGAAGCAACCTCAGTTCTATCAACAGAGAAATGTATAAAGAAGAAGTGGTACATATATACAATGGAATATTACTTAGCCATAAAAAGAACAAAAGAATGCCATTTGCAGCAAAATAGATGGACATAAACTTTGTCATACTGAGTGAAGTAAGTCAGACAGAGAAAGACTAATATCATATGATATTGCTTATGTGTGAAATCTACACAAAAAAAAGGTAAAAATGGACTTATTTACAAAACAGAAGTACAATCACAGATGTAGAAAACAAACTTATGATTACTAGGGATTAAATGGGGGAGGGTAAATTGGGAGATAAGGATTGAGATATACTTACTATTATATATAGAATAGATAGCTGATAACTTACTGTATATCACAGGGAACTCTTTTCTATACTCTGTATCTGGCTATATGGGAAAAGATTCAAAGAAAGCATATATATATATGTATCTGTATAACTGATTCACATTGCTATTAACTTGAAACTAATACAACATTGTAAATCAACTATACTGCAATAAAAATAAACAATTTCACTTGATTTTCCTCCTTATTTTCCTTGTATATAATAGATGATACTTATCATCAAATAGTCATTATAAGTCTTGTCTAGAATATGGACTAGAAAATAGTGTAAACCTTGTTTTAGTTGTGTAGTCTACATTAGAATTTAATATAATTGCTTCTTGAGTCAAGATATTTGGGTTAAAAAACTAGCTCTACCATTCTAAATTTTTTCTAAATTCATCCGAGATCCTTTGTTTCTATGACAGGTGTGAAAAACTCACCTGGCTCACAGTAAATGCTCAATTAAGTGTTTTTTTCTAAATGCTTAATTTCCTGCCTAATGTTGTAATTATCTTGGCATAGTTACAGATAGTTGAAATACAATCTGCATATTATTTTTCCAACACAGATTATATCCTGAATATTTTTCCATACAGCTAAATAGTTGAAAATAGCAAAGTCATTTTTGCTATTTAAAATTTCAAATCCTGTATATATTATAGCTGTAATAGAGACATCATAATTTTTATATCATTTAGCCTCCATGCAATAATAAAATAATAATATTAACCTGAATATTATACCCTCCTATGCATTAAGATATTCCCTTAGTGAAACTCATGGATTCATCAGTGTAAAGTTATTGGTTGAAATGGTCTGAAACTTACTTATAACCCCTGTGAAATTTGCTCTTTACTTTTTGCAAAGATATATGAACTTATACTACCACAATATAAAATACTTAAATATATATATATATTTGTTTATGTTCTATTTATAAAATAGTAAAATAAGTGATAAAAAAGAAATATCTGATCAGTGCTAAATAGAAAAAAATATATTTATAATTTTTCCCATATGTTATTAGCCTCAAGAAAAATAAGGTAACAGTGTCCAAGTTACTTCTTTAAATTCATATAACTGTTAAATATTTGTATTAAAGAGCTATATTCACTCACATGGCTTTGACTATGGATAATTAAATATATAAGAGAACAGTCGACATCAGAAACTGTAGTTAGCTGACCTTTTATTTAAAAAAAGAAATAACTTCGTATTCACTGAATTGTTCATGATATGAGCATAAAGACATTGTTTGAAAGTAACGTGTGTACACAACAGTGTGCCCCTAAAAGAAATTATTACTGTTCAGAAATTGAATTTTTTATTTCAGCTTAGAACTGCTGTACCTGTTTGATCATTTGGCAAAGCCGCCTTTCTATTATTGTTCAGGAGACAAAGTGATGATTGATCTAACTACCCCAGTGTTAACCATTCTGCAGAAAAGATCTCTTATAGCCTTGGTAGATGAATACTATACTGCTGAGAATTTAATGACCCAGCATAGTGAAATCTAGCTATATAGAGAGAAAGAATTAGTTTCTTTCCTACTTACTAAGAGACATTTTCTAATTTCTTTACTCAGCTTGTGATGAAAATATGTAAAAAGTCAATGTGTAATAGGTCAGATTATATATAATAACGTCATACTGATTATCCTTTTTTTCTAAATTTCAGTATAAAGAACGTAACTCCAAAAGTGGGAGACCCTGAAACCCGTAAAGCTATTCGTCGTGCCTTTGACGTGTGGCAGAATGTCACTCCTCTGACATTTGAGGAAGTTCCCTACAGTGAATTAGAAAATGGCAAACGTGATGTGGATATAACCATCATTTTTGCATCTGGCTTTCATGGAGACAGTTCTCCTTTTGATGGAGAGGGAGGGTTTTTGGCACATGCTTATTTCCCTGGACCAGGAATTGGGGGAGATACTCATTTTGACTCAGATGAGCCATGGACACTAGGAAATCCTAATCATGATGGTAAGTGCATAGTTTTATTATTTTATTTTGTTGTTTTTTTTTTTATAATGCCCAAGTAATTTGCTAATTTATAAACTTAAGCTCAACAAATAATTTGTTTTTAAAATCACCAAACAATATGAGGTCTTTTATAGCATTTTACAACAAGAATATGTATAAGTCATTACACAATAGTAATTTTTCATGTGGCTTTTGATTAAAGATTAAACCTTTATAGTGTACTGTATAAATACTCTAAATTGAATTTTGTTTTCTATAAAAAGTCATTTAGAAGATTCTATAATATTCAAGTCATGAGACATGCATTAAGCAAATTCTCCTGTTTTTTAACACTTAATTCCAGTGTTTCCCCTTGAAACTTAACCTTGTTTGACATTGGTGGTGTAGCTTCTACCATATCTTCTCTGTGTGTGTGTGTTGGGGGGCGGGGGGGGGGGGCTTGGGGTGGTTTCCATTATCACCTTTCTAATCTGTAAAATTTTTCTGCTTCTTTTTTGTCTCTTATCCTTTCCTTGGTCTCCCAATCCGATACAACTACATAAGTTATTGTTTTTATATTATATCTTTAGTTTTATAGAAACTAGATTCTTACAACTCCATTGCAACATATCTATCAGTTTTCTAATCCTTGCAATTATTCTGATATGCAAAAATAATGAAAAAAAAGCTCAGCTAGTTCAGTTACAACTCAAACAACTCCACAAGAGGTTTTCTTCAAAACATACATTTTACTTCACATGCACCACTCCCTTGATTCATGCTAAGGCACCAGCAGTTTTCTCCACCACTGATTTTACACCATGATTATTTGACCACAAGAAGTATTTATTTATTTCGTGAAACTACTACTATCTTATGTAATAGTGTTCCATGGAACACATTTGGAAAAAGTTGTGTTAAATACCCCTATGAATCCTTTTCTACCTCTAGATCTATGAAAAAATGTATAGTTTCAGGAATCTCTTTGAACTGACATATATTTAGGGGGTGGGGACATTCTTACTAATTTTCATTAGACTTCAATGTTCTTTCTTATAATATACAAACCAAGTTTTGACTTAAGTCTCTAATACCTAACACAGTGCCTGAAACAAGAATGTTGAAAATGTTTGTTTCTTTATACTTTATCATTTTAAAAGAGGATTTGAAGCATTTTACCAAAATAATATAACAAGTTGTTATGAGGCTTTTTAAAATCTGATCAAATAAAAAGTATTAGCATAAAAAAAAGAATATATTTTTCATGAATGTATTTTAATAATTACATAAGGAAATTCTCTTTGTTAGGGTAAAAATATATGTTGAAAAATTCTCATTCATTGAATATTAATGTCTTTATTATTATATAATTAATGTCAGTGAAATTCTTTGGGCAGAAAAAAAAAGCTCAACAGCTAAAAATATGGCTCCTTAATACAGAAAGCATGTGTTTCTTTCTAGGAAACAATTCATACTTCAAATTGTGTTTTAAAAATATTCACAGGATTACAAATTCTAGATTTATAAGATTCATAAATCAGCATCTCCATAATCCTTATAATCAAGACAGTTTTCTTTTTCACGACAATAAAATGTTAAAATCCAAGTATGCATTGTTTAATGACAACTAATCCATTAGTAAAACTATAAATTCCTCCTTGATGAGTTAAGCCCAGCCATCAAGTTAAGATTTGTTAGTTCATTAGAAGATTTAGCTAGCTGGATTAGTGTAATATCTTTGCATTTTTAGATCAGGCAGGGTTCAAATATATTATGGATAGAATGAACTAGATCAGGTTAAACTTAAAATAACATTAATTTTCAAAGAAAGAAAATATAATAAATAATATCCTATTTTCCAAAAGGAAATACAAAGCCTAGTATTAAACAAGATGATCTTTTGAATTATTGTAATAGGTGTATTTTCTATAATATAAAATTATGATTTCACTTTTAAGAACTGGTTTGAAGAATAATGGCAATTATGCTGGGATAATTCACTATAGTGCAATGAAAAGCCAGATACTTTGGAGTCAAACAGATGTATATTCCTGGCTAACTGATCATTAGCTCAAGAAACTGCTAACAAACTGTACACTTGATTTCATTCTTTATCTTGCATTGCAGTGCTGAAAATATTATAAGGAGCAATGCTTTATATTCAGGCATGTTTAACTTATTCTATACCTGAGCATATAATAATAAAATATTTACAACATGATAGTTGGCCCATAGTGGTTTGATACATAATTCATTTAAAATAAAATGTTTATTTTTATTAATATCACACAGGCATTCTAATGAAGTAGTTCACAGTTCCTCAAGGCAATTACTTAAATGGTTTTAAATAATGGAAAAATATTTTCATTCTAACTAATTGAGAAAAGTAGCACTTATAATGGTAGAGTTTTGCTGACACAGGAAAAACTGAAATTTGCTTTCAGGGAAAAGATATTCTTCTAAACTAATGAAAAGAGAAAATTGTATTTTATTCCAATACAATAAATTATTCCAATTGAGTCTAATTGTTAAAAACATTTTATGTCTATATCTTTGAAGTTGTATTGACTTTAGGGCCTCATAAATTTAATTTAAAAAATCTATATAAAGAAATGATGCCTATTAAATGGTCTGTATTTTCTCTTAAAATATTAAAACCATCAAGAAAGACTCACAGATACTTTAAATGTATCTTCTATTAGCTGAACTTTTCCAGACATGAACCAATACTTTTTAAAACTAAGTTTGTCTTTTTTTTTTTTTTTTTTTAAAGTATAGGGCATTTGAAGTGACATAGGAAATGAGAATTTTCCCACTGAGTTGAGTATGAATGGTATTATGAATGCTTATGTGGTTTGTGTGATTGAAGACTTTCTAGGAATATATATGTGGGAAAGAATTAAAAAATAGGAAATATGAGTTGGACGTGTACAATAAAGTCTGCGGACTTTTAACTCAGTCCATATATCTTGGAAAGCTCTTAGAGAGATGGGAATACCAGACCATCTTACCCGTCTCCTGAGAAACCCGTATGTGGGTCAAGAAGCAACAGTTAGAACCCCGATGGAACAACTGATTGGTTTAAGATCCAGAAAGGAGTACCACAGGGCTGTCTGCTGTCACCCTGTTTGTTTAACCTATACGCTGAGCACATCATGAGAAATGCTGAGCTGGATGAGTTACAAGCTGGAATCAAGACAGGTGGGAGAGACATCAACAATCTCAGATATGCAGATGACACCACGCTAATGGCAGAAAGTGAAGAGGAGCTAAAGAGCCTCTTGATGAGGGTGAAGGAGGAGAGTGAAAGAGCTGGCTTAAAACTAAATGTTAAAAACAAAGAAAGTAAGATCATGGCATCTGGCCCCATTGCTGCCTGACACATAGAAGGGGAAAGGTGGAAGTGGTAACCGATTTCCTCTTCTTGAGCTCCAAAATCACTGCAGGTGGCGACTGCAGCCATGAAATCAGAAGATGGTTGCTTCTTGGCAGGAAAACAATGACAAACCTAGATAGTGTGTTGAAAGCAGAGACATTACCCTGCCAACGGAGGTTTATATAATCGAAGCCATGGTCTTCCCAATGGTCACATATGGTCATAGGAGCTGGACCATAAAGAAGGCAGACACCAGAGAATTGGTGCCTTTGAACTGTGGTGCTGGAGAAGGCCCCTAAATGTCTCTTGGACTGCAAGAAGATCGAACTAGTTAATCTTTAGGAAGATCAACCCTGAATATTCACTGGAAGGACTGATGCTGAAGCTGAAGCTCCACTATTTTGGTCATATGATGCAAACTGTTGACTCATAGGAAAAGTCCCTGATGCTGGGAAAGATTGAGGGCAAAAGGAGAAGAGGGCATCAGAGGATGAAATGGCTGGACAATATCACTGATGCAATGAACATGTGCTTGGGCAAACTCCGGGAGATGGTGAGGGACAGGGACAGGGATTGTGTCGTCCATGAGGTCGCAAAGAGTCAGACACAACCGGGGGACTGAACAATCAGATCAGATCAGTCACTCAGTCGTGTCCAACTATTTGCTACCCCGTGAATCGCAGCACGCCAGGCCTCCCTGTCCATCACCATCTCCCGGAGTTCACTCAAACTCATGTCCATCGAGTCAGTGATGCCATCCAGCCATCTCATCCTCTGTCATCCCCTTTTCCTCCTACCCAAAATCCCTCCCAGCATCAGAGTCTTTTCCAAGGAGTCAGCTCTTCTCATGAGGTGGCCAGAGTACTGGAGTTTCAGCTTTAGCATCATTCCTTCCAAAGAAATCCCAGGGCTGATCTCCTTCAGAATGGACTGGTTGGATCTCCTTGCAGTCCAAGGGACTCTCAAGAGTCTTCTCCAACACCACAGTTCAAAAGCATCAATCCTGCGGCACTCAGCTTTCTTCATAGTCCAACTCTTGCATCCATACATGACCACAGGAAAAACCATAGCCTTGACTAGACGGACCTTTGTTGGCAAAGTAATGTCTCTGCTTTTGAATATGCTATCTAGGTTGGTCATAACTTTCCTTCCAAGGAGTAAGTGTCTTTTAATTTCATGGCTGCAGTCACCATCTGCAGTGATTTTGGAGCCCAGAAAAATAAAGTCTGACACTGTTTCCACTGTTTCCCCATCTATTTCCCATGAAGTGATGGGACCGGATGCCATGATCTTCGTTTTCTGAATGTTGAGGTTTGCTTTTGCACTCTCCTCTTTCACTTTCATCAAGAGGCTTTTTAGTTCCTCTTCACTTTCTGCCATAAGGGTGGTGTCATCTGCATATCTGAGGTTATTGGTATTTCTCCCAGCAATCTTGATTCCAGCTTGTGCTTCTTCCAGCCCAGCGTTTCTCATGATGTACTCTGCATAGAAGTTAAATAAGCAGGGTGACAATATACAGCCTTGACGTACTCCTTTTCCTATTTGGAACCAGTCTGTTGTTCCATGTCCAGTTATAACTGTTGCTTCCTGACCTGCATACAGGTTTCTCAAGAGGCAGGTCAGGTGGTCTGGTATTCCCATCTCTTTCAGAATTTTCCAGAGTTTATTGTGATCCACACAGTCAAAGGCTTTGGCATAGTCAATAAAGCAGAAATAGATGTTTTTCTGGAACTCTCTTGCTTTTTCCATGATCCAGCAGATGTTGGCAATTTGATCTCTGGTTCCTCTGCCTTTTCTAAAACCAGCTTGAACATCTGGAGGTTCATGGTTCACGTATTGCTGAAGCCTGGCTCGGAGAATTTTGAGCATTACTTTACTAGCGTGTGAGATGAGTGCAATTGTGCAGTAGTTTGAGCATTCTTTGTCATTGCCTTTCTTTGGGATTGGAATGAAAACTGACCTTTTCCAGTCCTGTGGCCACTGCTGAGTTTTCCAAATTTGCTGGCATATTGAATGCAGCACTTTCACAGCATCATCTTTCAGGATTTGAAATAGCTCAACTGGAATTCCATCACCTCCACTAGCTTTGTTCATAGTGATGCTTTCTAAGGCCCACTTGACTTCCCATTCCAGGATGTCTGGCTCTAGGTCAGTGATCACACCATCGTGATTATCTGGGTCATGAAGATCTTTTTTGTACACTTCTTCTGTGTATTCTTGCCACCTCTTCTTGATATTCTCTGCTTCTGTTAGGTCCATACCATTTCTGTCCTTTATCGAGCCCACCTTTGCATGAAATGTTCCCTTGGTATCTCTAATTTTCTTGAAGAGATCTCTAGTCTTTCTGACTGAACAACAGCAACATGTATTAATACATTTGATTGCCTCTTCACTTATGCTGTAGAAATATAATAATTTTATACATATGCATATCATTAAAAACAAAACAAAACAATTAATTAATATTTAGTGTTTCATTTGGATTAAAATATTGATGTTTCTTTACTGGTCCAATAAGTATATTTTTCCTATTGAGTGAGCTTAAAGAAAATGATTCTGCAGAATAATAGTTTTCAGAATTGTAGGCGATTAAGGGAGAAGTTAACTGTTCAATATATAACTCCATAAAGATTTACTGCTTAGTTGAAATTCACACTTTTAACTAGCAACAGCAGGGTGGCTAGCGTAATGTCCTATGAAGTATTGATCATTTATCAAAGGAAAAACCTCCCGCTTTGTTGTGGTACTGATGAATGTGTGGAGAATAAATGCATTCGTACATTCTAGCTTCTTTCTGTAAGACTGTCTTTTTGAATCACAAATATACAGGCACAATACTGACATCTTCAGTAATATTTTTTTTTGTTTCTTTAGTCCTCCAATGTCCCCTGGCTTACCTACCTGAAAATTTTCTTTTCTCTCCTATTCAGAGTTCTTAAGCATCTTGAAAACAGAGAAAGTTGAAAGTTTAGCAAAAATGCAAATGAAAGAGCCTCTTGATAAGTACCAAGCTCATTTTCCACAGCATATTGCTCAGTTAATGAAGGCAATTTGAATTCTGTCTACCTCTAAACAGATAAACAGTGACCTAGGCTGCCAGTACTCCTTAATTCATTGTTATCCACTTTCCTATCAATTTACTTATAGTCATGATACTATTTGAAAACTCAATCCAATACTCATTAAGTGAATTATGCAATAGTTACATTAAAATAAATAAAGGAGTACACCCCCACATTCACCTTTCGTAAGTATAATGCCTTCCCCCCCCCCCACCGAAGGCCTTTTTTTTTCTTAATGGAGTGGATAATAAAATATCTGCATAGTAATTCTAAATAGAAAAGTGTTACTGTGATACAATTTTTGAAGAGTATGCATTGGCTGAACGTGGGTTGGAAAATTTAACTCTAACAAAATGTTAAAATTCATTTTGGTCATCATTATCATATGGTTTCTTTGGCTACAGTATAAAATTTAAGTGGTAAAGTCAATGTAAACATGAACTTACCACAAGGAATAGTAATTTACCACAGTCATGGGAGTCCAGAGTGACAGTCTCCAAACAGAAATTTTATATATTAAAATAATGTATAGAACCATGACTGAGAAATATATAGATGCATAGCTTATTTCACCATGCAGTTCTACTAGCTATTCTATTAGCAAAAAGAATGCCTTACATTGGCTGTGTTTATTAGTATAAAGGTGACTTTGTAAAGTCAGAAGGTAATCAGGGGGTGCTCAGAGCTGTTGGGGTAGTCTATCTAAAAACTAAGGAGAGAGAGAGATGATGATAAATAGTTCATCTGAGACATCAAAATACTTAAATCTATTGCATCATTCAGTTCAGTTCAGTCGCTCAGTCATGTCCGACTCTTTGTAACCTCATGAATCGCAGCACGCCAGGCCTCCCTGTCCATCACCAACTCCCGGAGATTACTCAAACTCATGTCCATTGAGTCAGTGATGCCATCCAGCCATCTCATCCTCTGTCGTCCCCTTCTCCTCCTGCCCTCAATCTTTCCCAGCATCAGGGTCTTTTCAAATGAGTCAGGTCTTCACATCAGGTGGCCAAAGTACTGGAGTTTCAGCTTCAGCATCAGTCCTTCCAATGAATATTCAGGTCTGATTTCCTTTAGGATGGACTGGTTGGATCTCCTTGCAGTCCAAGGGACTCTCAAGAGTCTTCTCCAACACCACCGTTCAAAAGCATCAATTCTTCTGCGTTCAGCCTTCTTTATAGTCCAGCCATACATGACTACTGGAAAAACCAAAGCCTTGACTAGACAGACTTTTGTTGACAAAGTAATGTCTCTGCTTTTTAATATGCTGTCTAGATTGGTCATAACTTTCCTTCCAAAGAGTAAACATCTTTTAATTTCGTGGCTGTAGTCACCATCTGCAGTGATTTTGGATTATGATTGTTAATTTTATGTGTTAAACTGATTGGGCTAAGGGATACCCAGAGAGCTGGTAAAATATTATTTCTGGATGTGTTTGTGGGTTATTTCTGGAAGAGATTAGCTTTTGATTCAGTAGACTGAGTAAAGACCTTCCTTCACCCATGTAGGCAGGCATGATCCAGTCCACTGGGGGCCAGTGTAGAACAAAAGAGGAAAAGTGAATTCCGTCTCCCTTCTTGGTCTAAAACACATAAAAAGTACTTCTTTCCCTGATTTTATTCTTCAGAACTCCTGGTTCTTGAGCATTTGGACTCAAATGGAATTATACCCTCAGGTTCCCTGGTTCTTCAGTTTACAGAGAGTAGATCATTGGACTTCTTAGTCTCAATAACCTCACAAACTACTGTAATATAGCCATGTATATCCTATCGACTGTGTTTCTCTGAAGAATACTGACCAATATCATCCTTAAATATAACCCTTACATGTGGAATGCTCAAATTCTATATCTGATCCCCAAAATTATTTGAATAGGCCAAGTTTAAGATGCTTGAGTCAAGGGACATGCCTGATGCAAGCCAGAGAAAGTTAACCTTCTATAAGAGAGATTTTGTCATTAGTGTGCAAATACAGGCTTACCAAGAGGTAAACCTAGGCCTTAGCCACTTGTTTGCCACCTCCCCAACTTTTATGCTCATTTTGCAACTGTATATACTAGGCTACATAACATGTTCAGATGCTCTCAGGTTTTTGACTTTGATATTTGAGAACAGGAAGGGATAGTTGCCAGACAGATTTACCAAGAAACCTAAAAGTGCTATAGTCTGTGGGAATATTGTCTAGATCAATCTGTCTTGTATTTTTGAAGATACAGAAAGGACTCAATGTAACTGGACACTCAGGGAATTTGTTGTTGTTCAGTCTCTAAAGCAACTCCTACTCTTTGCGAATCCATGGACTGCAGGATGCCAGGCTCCTCTGTCATTCACTGTCTCCCAGAGTTTGTGCAAATGCATGTCTATTGAGTCAGTGATACTATCCAAACATCTCATCTTCCGCCCTGCCTCTTTTGCCTTCAGCCTTTCCCAGCAATACTGATATTTTCCCCAGCAGTCTTGATTCCAGCTTGTGATTCATCCAGTCTGGCATTTCACATGATGTACTCTGCATATAAGTTAAATAAGCAGGGTGACAATATGCAGCCTTGTGGTACTCCTTTCCCAATTTGGAACCAGTCAATTGTTCTATGTTCACTTCTGTTGCTTCTTGATTGCTTACAGGTATCTGAGTAGACAGGTGAGGACGTCTGGTATTCCCATCACATTAACAGTTTTCCACAGTTTTTTTTGTGATCCACACAGTCAAAGGCTTTAACAAAGTCAATGAAGCAGAAGTATTTTTTTTTTCCCTGAAATTTTCTTGCTTAATTATGATCCAATGAATGTTGGAAATTTGCTCTCTGTTTCCTCTGCCTCCTCAAAACCCAGCTTGTACATCTGGAAGTTCTTGGTTCACATAAAGCTAAAGCCTATTCTTTGGAACTCTGCATTCAAATGGGTATATCTTTCCTTTTCTCCTTTGCTTTTCACTTCTCTTCTTTCACAGCTATTTGTAAGACCTCCTCAGACAACCATTTTGATTTTTTGCATTTCTTTTTCTTGGTGATGGTCTTGATCCCTGTCTCCTGTACAATGTCATGAACCTCTGTCCATAGTTCATCAGGCACTGTCTATGAAATCTAGTTCCTTAAATCTATTTGTCACTTCCACTGTATAATCGTTAGGGATTTGATTTAGGTCATACCTGAATGGTCTAGTGGTTTTCCCTACTTTCTTCAATTTAAGTTTGAATTTGGCAATAAGGAGTTCATGATCTGAGCCATAGTCAGCTCCCAGACTTGTTTTTGCTGACTGTATAGAACTTCTCTGTCTTTGGCTGCAAAGAATATAATCAATCTGATTTCAGTGTTGACCATCTGGTGATGTCCATGTGTAGAGTCTTCTCTTGTGTTGTTAGAAGAGGGTGTTTGCTATGACCAGTACATTCTCTTGGCAAAACTCTATTAGCCTTTGCCCTGCTTCATTCCGTATTCCAAGGCCAAATTTGCCTGTTACTCCAGGTGTTTCTTGACTTCCTACTTTTGCATTCCAGTCCCCTATAATGAAAAGGACATCTGCACCAGTACACATGCACAAGAATGGTTTCATAATAGGATCAAATATAACAGCAAAAAAATAAGACTTGAAAATGTTTGTCAAAGGAATAAATATATAACTATTATTTACTTATTTTTAAAATGGACAGTCAAGTGGCAGGGAAGTACAGTTACTACTGCTATAGTTAACAATATAGATGATTCTTGACACAATAATAAGTAAAAAGAGTAAACTGCAGAAGTCTAGATGCAATATGATATCATTTGCTCTAAGATTCAAAAAGAAGCAAAACAAGATGCAGGCGTATAAATATGCTTTTCAAAGTAAAGGGAAGATGTCACAATTTTAAGTGTAGTGATTAAAGGAAGAAGAATGAAATATGAACTATATATAAGTAGACATAAAGGAGTCAGCAATAATTTATTTTGAAGTTGGGATAATGGATTTTCAGGTTTATGTTAGTATGTGGTGCTTCATAATTTACATGTGTTAAGAATAATGTTTTACTTGTGTCAATATTGCATAGTCAGTACAGATCCTAATCAAATATGCCATTTGCATTGAATAGAACTTTTCATGCAAAAAAAAGTGTTTGCATTGAGAGATAATTAAATTTTGACAGAGAAATGGGAAGAAGGAAATACTGAGACAAAGAAACTATATGGAAAAAATCATAGAATGTAAAATAACTTGGACATGTCTGTTTAGAACAGAGTTTCTCAACCTCAGCACTATTGACATTTTGAGCCAGATAATTTTGACGGCCAAGAAAGAGTTTCCTATACATTAACTGCATCATCCCTGCCCTCTATCCATAGGTGCTAGTAGCAAGTTCAATTATAAATGACCAAAAGTGTCTACCAGTCTTATCTGTCTCCAGTCTTTCCCAACTGTCCACTAGGGGAAGGTGGGGGCAAAATCACCTTCAGTTGAGACCACAGGTCTAGAAAAGGAGAGAATAAATATAATGAGTAGTGATAAGTTAAATGACAAAGTTTGGTTTGATTTAAGTTGTTAAAATTATTTAGTGACAAATTGATGAAGTTGATTTCCATTGTGGCCCATTAGGGCTTCCAAGGTGGCACTAGTGGTGAAGAACCCACCTCCCAAGGCAGGAGACCTAAGAGACACGGGTTCAATCCCTGGGTCGGAAAGATCCCCTGGAGGAGGACGTGGCAACTCGCTCCAGTATTCTTGCCTGGAGAATCTAATGGAGACAGGAGCCTGGTGGTTTATAGTCCATAGGGTCTCAAAGAGTTCAGTATGACTGAAGCGACTTATCTGGCAGAATTCACCAAGTGAGTTTTAACAACAGAATAAAATGAGCACACCTATGCTTTAGACCATTTTATTCAGGTTGCAGGATACAAGGAGGAAAATATGAAGACTTGAGTCTGAATCTGTTCAGGGTGAATTTCTCTATTGAAACTGGTGCATGACTTCTGTTCAATATTATCTCCTATACCATCATTTAATACAAAATACATACTAGAAAATTACAAAGTATTAAAAATAGAATAATGTTTGAAAGCACTCTAAAGGCAGTAGTGGATTTTTTTTAAATGAGGTTTTTGTACAAAATAAAACATATAAACGTATGTTTTATTTATGCTTTCTCAACTGTTAGATTTATTTCTCAACTGTAAGATTTGACTTATTCAAATGCAAACAATTTGACTTATTCAAATGGTGACTATACCCTACCCAAGAGCAAGAGGCTTTGATTACTTCTCTATCACAATTCTAGTTTAAATTTATCAAACTTACTCCTTACAGATTTTTTTTTTAAATTCTGATCAGTCTTAAATTGTGTCTTGGATATATATAGTTCTAAATTTGTTCATGCACAAAAGTAAATATTTGTTTCTGATTATACACCAAGGTATTCAATTTCAGAGCTGTAAGAGTTGTCTCAAGTAGTATGTTACTATTATATAAAGGTTCAAAAAATCACAACGTATTTCTTATTTACGTAAACTTATTTTTCAGTATATAAATGCAATTTCACTCTAAGATTATCCAATATTAATCTGTAGCATACAAAAATTATTCAATTTAAATGCTCCTTTCTCTGATTGTATCTTACCTTTGTGAACCACATTTTGCCATGTTTTTTATTTCATATTGTAAGGTTTCTAAATGTGCAAGTGTATGTGAGTATATATATGGATGTGTGCATACTACATTCAGGTTTCCTTAAAGAAGAACTGATGCTTGGATAAAACTTTCCTTTCATTTGCCATGTTAACCTTTTTTTCCATAGCCACTTCATATTTTCAATTTATTAAAAGATGCATATTGATAAAAAAATAAGGAAATTGATATGCATTTGGTTATAGTAGATTTGCTCATTCTAGAAAAGTGCCAAAGGAAATACTAACAATAAAATATATCTATGACATATTAAAAATATTTTTATGATTTTGTATTAAATCAGCAAGGAAAAACTCTGGTTTAAAGTATTTTTACCTAATGAAGCTTCTCATTTACAGCCTTTTTTTGCAGCAGTGATTTAATGAACAAAAATTTAGTTAGATGAGTGGTATTAACATTTTTTGCCTTTTCATTCTGTTCATGGGGTTCTCAGGACACATGCTGAAATGGTTTGCCATTCCCTTCTATAGTGGTCCATGGTTTGTCAGAACTCTCCACCATGACCCATCCATCTCGGGTGGCCCTACAAGGCATGGCTCATAGTTTTGTTGAGTTAGATGAGGCTGTGATCCATGTGATCAGTTTGGTTAGTCTTCCCTGTGATTTCCCTTGTACTGCAAGGAGATCTAATCCGTCAACCCTAAGGGAAATCAACCCTGAATATTCTTTGGAAGGACTGATGCTGAAGCTGAAGCTCCAGTACTTTAACCACCTCATGTGAAGAGCTGACTCACTGGGAAAGACCCTGATGCTGGGAAAGATTGAAGGCAGGAGGAGAAGGCGATGACGGAGGATCAGATGGTTGGATGGCATCACCGACTCAATGGACATGAGTTTGGACAAGTTCTGGGAGATGGTGAAGGACAGGGAAGCCTGGCATGTTTCAGTCCGTGGAATTGCAAGGAGTAGGACATGACTGAGTGACTGAACAACAAATTAATGTTTTTTACCTAATAGAAACACACAGGAGAAAGGTTCACTTCTGTTTTGTGGTTTATTTCTCACCAAGGAGATCCAGAAAAAGATAAATTAGCTGCACCTTTAAATTTACCTTAAACTTTCAACCTCATTCCCCTTGGCCTTAGCAGATAATCATGAATCTTAAATTGAAGTCAGTTTATGTAATTATGGGCTTCCCTCGATGACTCAGTGGGTAAGGAATCCACCTGCAATGCAGTAGACATGGGTTCAATCCCTAGGTTGGGAAGATCCCCTGGAGAAGGGAAAGGCTACCCACTCCAGTATTCTGACCTGAATCCTCTTCATAAGCCCATGCACTCATGACTGAAAGAGTATGTAACTATATTCACAGATCTTTTCTGCCTTACCTTATTCATTGTTTCCTCATGAATTCTTGTCTTCGGGGAAAAAATGGATGCATTTTATGCCCATCACTCCTTCTATCATAAAGTTCTACTTAACCCTCAATACCCTGTCTGTATCTAATCAGCCTACCAAACTTGGTCCTAATCATTACCTATTTTATTAGTAACTTGTGGTCTACAAATATATATAGTACATTTACTTTAGAATCTTAAGAGCATAATGAATTATTACATAATAAATGAAACCAAACTAGAGATAAGGTATCTAATAACAAGTATTTCCAGACAGAATAGACCTTTTATCTTGTCAATAAATATAAAATAATCATTTTAATCAAGTAATAAGAGGACTTGAAGTAAAATACTTCACATTTCAGCCTGAGGTTAGCTGTTCCAAGTCACTGGGACTAAGTAAAGGAATCACTGAGGAAGCATTAAGAAACAGTTCCTATTACCTAGGTTTATTATCAACTGATATAATTTAAGTCAAACTAACCTGACTCACCCTGATGTATTTTGAACCTTAACTATATTCTTTCCCAAATATTATCTCTTCAGTTCAGGTTGGAAGTGTTGGGGCAATGAGAGGTGGAAATAAATCATTATCATCATCTGCCTCCCCTTAAGTTGAGTGTTCTGTCCATCTCTATCAGGCCCTTGGGAGTTTATACTTATTATTATGTTATTTTTCAAAACTGAAGAACCATGTAACACTCCTGCCAGAAGTACATGCTGCTGCTCCTGCTAAGTCGCGTCAGTCGTGTCCAACTCTGTGGGATCCCATAGACAGCAGCCCACCAGGCTCCCCCATCCCTGGGATTCTCAAGGCAAGAACACTGGAGTGGGTTGTCATTTCCTTCTCCAATGCATGAAAGAGAAAAGTGAAAGTGAAGTCACTCAGTCGTGTCTGACTCTTAGCGACCCCATGGACTGCAGCCTACCAGGCCCCTCTGTCCATGGGATTTTCCAGGCAAGAGTACTGGAGTGGGGTGCCATTGCCTTCTCCAGCCAGCAGTACAGAAGGATGTACAATTCATTGACCATGAGGATAACAATAAGTATGGTACAATGGTGAAGAAAATGATAATAATGCCATATGCTGGGCTTTAAGCACTGTTAGATGCCATAGATTTTCAGTTTGCACTCATTTCACATGCTAATAAAGTAATGTTCAAAATTCTGTAAGCAAGGCTTCAACAGTACATGAACTATGAATTTCCAGATGTTCAAGCTGGATTTAAAAAAAGCAGAGGAACCAGATATCAAATTGTCAATATCTGTTGGACCATAGAAAAAGCAAGAGAATTCCAGAAAAACATTTACTTCTGCTTCATTGACTATGCTAAAGCCTTTGACTGTGAGGATCACAAGAAACTGTGGAAAATTCTTCAAGAGATGGGAATACCAGACCACTGTATCTGCCTCCTGAGAAACCTGTATGCAGGTCAAGAAACAACAGTTAGAACCAGACATGAGGGACAATGGACTGGTTTCAAATTGGGAAAGGTATATGTCAAGGCTGCATATTGTCACCCTGCTTATTTAACCTATGTATCATGTGAAATGCTGGGCTGGATGAAGAAGGAATCAGGATGGTCGGGAGAGATATCAATACCCTCAGGTATGCATATGACACCACCCTTATGGTAGAAAGCGAAAAGGAACTAAAGAGCCTCTTGATGAAAGTGAAAGAGGAGAGTGAAAAAGCTGGCAAAAATGCAACATTCATAAAACTAAGATCACGGCATCTGGTCCCATCACTTCATGGCAAATAGATGGGATACAGTGGAAACAGTGAGAGACTAGTTTCTTGGGCTCCAAAATCACTGCAGATGGTGACTGCAGCCATGAAATTAAAAAACACTTGCTCCTTGGAATAAAAGTTATGACCAACCTAGACAGCATGTTAAAAATCAGAGACATTGCTTTACTGACAAAGATCTGTATATTCAAAGCTATGGTTTTTCCAGTAGTTATTTATGGGTGTGAGAGTTGGACCATAAAGAAAGCTGAGCACCAAAGAATTCATGCTTTTGAACTGTGGTGTTGGAGAAGACTCTTGATATCAAGTCTCTTGGACTGCAAGGATCAGTCCTGAATATTCATTGGAAGGACTGATGCTGAAGCTGAAGCTTCAATATTTTGGCCACCTGATGTGAACAGTGGACTCATTAGAAAAGACCCTGATGCTGGGAAAGATTGAAGGCAGGAGGAGAAGGGGAAGAAAGAGGATGAGATGGTTGATGGCATCACCGACTCAATGGACATGAGTTTAAGCAAGCTCCAGGAGATGGTGGACAGGGAAGCATGGCATGCTGCAGTCCCTGAGATCGCAAGGAGTCGGACACGACTGAGGTACTGACCACCACCAACAGTCCCTGCAACTGTATCATGTATAGTCTGTTATTATCCCAAAATTACAGATGAGGAAAGTGAAATGCAAAGGGTTAAATACTGAGGCTCAAATCATAGTTTGTGAGTGGGGATGATGGTCATCTTCCCATACAGGATAGCTGAACCAAAGAAAGTTTCGACCAGCCAAAGCTATAAACCTGAGTTTGACACTTGTAACATCTAATTTCTCATCTTTATGAGTTTGAGTAGGCAAAGGTTAATTTCACCCATTTACAATTTTTGTTAATGACATATATTTTTGACTAAATGGCATACATTTTTATATATGTTATTCATCTGTATATGTTTTGTGAATGTTCATTACCTATTTCTCACCTTTGTTCTCATTGGACCATCCTACTGAATTATTTGATTAATTTGTAAAAGGCCTTTAAATAATAAGGATATTGGCTATTTACCTGATTTTCTTCCACTCAGTCACTTTTAGGAAGTGGGAGAGTGCGAAAATACCTTCTCTCATGAGGAAAAATTAGGATGTCCCTCTATTTGGCTTACCAATGGGGAGTATCCTTCCTTTACTTGGGTAAATGAATGATATGCATAGGTTATTTCCCCAGTGTTATGTTACATTTTTTTTTCTTCTCCATCCAAATACTTTATTGATAAGTTGGGAAAGGCCAGTGTTACTATTTGATCTCAATAATATTTGAACTTTGATGCTTTTTCAAATGATAAATTCTTTTGTCTTTTCATTGTTTAAAAATTTCCACTATAATAATATGCAAAAACATTTCTTAATTTCTTCGAACATAGAATGTGGTTTAACAGACAGTATTTTATCCATTTTCTATTTTTTGATGTGAAATAATTGGTTTTCTGAGTTCTTGTAGGCAGCAGTTCTTTCTAATCAAAATGTTATGAAATTCACACAGTAAGATTATTAAGACTTTTGAAAAATATATAAAAATATTTTAATAACTTAGTAATATATTCAATATCTTACAGAAAATTAATTCTGTAGAATTGTATTCATAGAAACAGTGGAAACCAGATTAATTTTATCTTTCAAGTTTCCATAATTGAATAAATTACAATTTGAATTTAACTAAAGCACATGCTGATGTTGTAGTGCTTTTAAATTCCTTGACACTTGTGCCTTCAAAACATGGAGTTTAATTTCTCTCCCAATGAATATGGGCCCTTTGGTGAGTCACTTATAATGAATACAATGTGAAAAAAGCGATGCAGTGTGACTGTGTTGTGAGACTAGGTCCTAAAAAGCATATAGCTTCTGCTTGGAGCTAGTGAGATATCTTCTTCTCTCTCTCTTCATTCCCTCATTCTTTCTCAATATATTTGCCTTTATAATCCAGTTACCATGTTTTGCACAAACCCAGGCCATGTGGAGTGGTCCAGATGAAGAAGGACCTCCACCAATAACCAACACCAATTTGCAAGTTAGGAGAGTGTGCCACTTCAGAAGTGGACCCTCCATTCCCAGCAAGTTTTCAGAAGAATGCAGATCTATCCTGTATCTAATTTCAGCCTCACAAGAGACATCAAGACACAACTTGGAGCCAAGCTTCTTGCTAATTTCTGGCCCACAAAATCCATAAGTAAAGTCCTTCAGTTGTATCCGACTCTTTGAGACCCCATGGACTGTAGCCCGCCAGGCTCCTCTGTCCATGGGATTTTCCAGACAAGAGTACTGGGGTGGGTTGCCATTTCCTTCTCCAGGGGATCTTCCTGACCCAGGGATTGAACCCAGGTCTCCCACACTGCAGGCCAACTTTCTACCGACTGAGCCACAGAATCAATGAGAGGCAGTAAATGATTACTATTATTTAAATACATTTTTTCCCGGGGAGATCCATTATGTTGCATAAAATAACTGAAACAACTGTGTACAAAGGCAAAGAAGGATATTCAGAGAATACCTAGAAAATTCAAGGCAAAGAAATATAGCAATATTTTGTAGATAATACATGAAACATAAGGGAATTTATATGTATGTATATATACATATAGAATTAACTGAAATATGGCCAGTTTTCTAATAGCTTTAATCTTACTTTCAGTCATTAATTGATGAGTGGCTTCTCTGATAGCTCAGTTGGTAAAGAATCCGCCTGCAATATAGAAAACCCCGGTTCTATTCCTGGGTCAGGAAGATCCTCTGGAGATGGAATACACTACCCACTCCAGTATTTTTGGGCTTCCCTTGTGGCTCAGCTGGTAAAGAATCTGCCTGTAATGCAGGAGACCTGGGTTCAATCCCTGGGTTGGGAAGGGAAAGGCTACCCACTCCAGTATTCTAGCCTAGACAATTCCATGGACTGTATAGTCAGTCCATGGGGTCGCAAAGAGTCGGACATGACTGAGTGACTTTCACTATATAAAAAATGGAATGTGATTAACTTTGGTTCTTCTGCTTGCATCAAAAAGTAAAGAATAGGGTAGAAAACTGGTCATATTCCCTGCATTTCCCATATTTTTTGAAGGAAAGTAAATAAATATGTGGACAAAGAATAGAATAGATGCCTAAATACACAAATATACATTTTTTGTTTCTAAAATTTTATTACAGTCTTAAACCAAAGTTTTTGTAATACAACTCATGAGACGTACAAAATGTCAGCATCTGAACAATAAGGAAATAACTTATTAGGTGTGTTAAAATCAGATCAGCTCAGTCGCTCAGTTGTGTCTGACTCTTTGCGACCCCATGAATTGCAGCATGCCAGGCCTCCCTGTCCATCACCAACTCCCGGAGTTCACCCAGACTCACGTCCATCAAGTCAGTGATGCCATCCAGCCATCTCATCCTCTGTCATCCCCTTCTCCTCCTGCCCCCAATCCCTCCCAGCATCAGAGTCTTTTCCAATGAGTCAACTCTTCGCATGAGGTGGCCAAAGTACTGGAGTTTCAGCTTTAGCATCATTCCTTCCAAAGAAATCCCAGGGCTGATCTCCTTCAGAATGGGCTGGTTGGCTCTCCTTGCAGTCCAAGGGACTCTCAAGAGTCTTCTCCAACACCGCAGTTCAAAACCATCAATTTTTTGGCACTCAGCCTTCTTCACAGTCCAATTCTCACATCCATACATGACCACAGGAAAAACCATAGCCTTGACTAGATGAACCTTTGTTGGCAAAGTAATGTCTCTGATTTTGAATATGCTATCTAGGTTGGTCATAACTTTCCTGCCAAGGAGTAAGCGTCTTTTAATTTCATGGCTGCAGTCACCATCTGCAGTGATTTTGGAGCCCAGAAAAATAAAGTCTGACACTGTTTCCACTGTTTCCCCATCTATTTCCCATGAAGTGATGGGACCAGATGCCATGATCTTCGTTTTCTGAATGTTGAGCTTTAAGCCAACTTTTTCACTCTCCACTTTCACTTTCATCAAGAGGCTTTTTAGTTCCTCTTCACTTTCTGCCATAAGGGTGGTGTCATCTGCATATCTGAGGTTATTGATATTTCTCCCAGCAATCTTGATTCGAGCTTGTGTTTCTTCCAGTCCAGCGTTTCTCACATGTACTCTGCATATAAGTTAAATAAACAGGGTGACAGTATACAGCCTTCACGAACTCCTTTTCCTATTTGGATAATAGCCTAGACTTAATTTTGGAAAATCATGTCTAAAAAGTGATGCTTAGAAGTTGAATTATCAGAAATATTTTAAATGTCTTTATTTCTCACTGGCAAAATCAAAGGAGTGGTTGAGGGTCCCTTGAAAATGTATGGTTTTGGTAAAGGCTAAAATGTAAGGCCATGATGGTATGTGCTAGTAGGCCAATGTTGTCACTGAGTTTAAAAGACAAGATAAAACTGTGTATGTGTGTATATCTGTGATTAAAGATATCTGAGCACTGCCACGAGATCTACGACTGAAGAAGAAAAGATTCGGGTGAAAAAAGAACCAAAAAACAAAAAGAGGAACTTATATATTAGGTAATGTTGAAGCACTTTGAAAATTCTGAAACTTTGGATAGAGAGTTGCTGTTAGGATGCAGAAAAATTATGAGAAATTTTATGAATATTCTTCAGTTCAGTTCAGTCGCTCAGTCGTGTCTGACTCTCTGTGACCCCATGAATCGCAGCACGCCAGGCCTCCCTGTCCATCACCAACTCCCGGAGTTCACCCAGACTCACGTCCATTGAGTCAGTGATGCCATCCAGCCATCTCATCCTCTGTCGTCCCCTTCTCCTCCTGCCCCCAATCTCTCCCAGCATCAGAATCTTTTCCAATGAGTCAACTATTCGCATGAGGTGGCCAAAGTACTGCAGTTTCAGCTTTAGCATCATTCCTTCCAAAGAAATCCCAGGGCTGATCTCCTTTAGAATGGACTGGTTGGATCTCCTTGCAGTCCAAGGGACTCTCAAGAGTCTTCTCCAATACCACAGTTCAAAACTATCAATTTTTCGGCGCCCAGCCTTCTTCACAGTCCAACCCTCACATCCATACATGACCACAGGAAAAACCATAGCCTTGACTAGACGAACCTTTGTTGGCAAAATAATGTCTCTGCTTTTGAATATGCTATCTAGGTTGGTCATAACTTTCCTGCCAAGGAGTAAGCGTCTTTTAATTTCATGGCTGCAGTCACCATCTGCAGTGATTTTGGAGCCCAGAAAAATAAAGTCTGACACTGTTTCCACTGTTTCCCCATCTATTTCCCATGAAGTGATGGGACCAGATGCCATGATCTTCGTTTTCTGAATGTTGAGCTTTAAGCCAACTTTTTCACTTTCCACTTTCATTTTCATCAAGAGGCTCTTTAGTTCCTCTTCACTTTCTGCCATAAGGGTGGTGTCATCTGCATATCTGAGGTAATTGATATTTCTCCCAGCAATCTTGATTCCAGCTTGTGCTTCTTCCAGTCCAGCGTTTCTCATGATGTACTCTGCATAGAAGTTAAATAAGCAGGGTGACAATATACAGCCTTGACTACTCCTTTTCCTATTTGAAACCTGTCTATTGTTCCATGTCCAGTTCTAACTGTTGCTTCCTGACCTGCATACAGATTTCTCAAGAGGCAGATCAGGTGGTCTGGTATTCCCATCTCTTTCAGAATTTTCCACAGTTGATTGTGATCCACACAGTCAAAGGCTTTGGCATAGTCAATAAAGCAGAAATAGATGTTTTTCTGGAACTCTCTTGCTTTTTCCATGATCCAGCAGATGTTGGCAATTTGATCTCTGGTTCCTCTGCCTTTTCTACAACCAGCTTGAACATCAGGAAGTTCACGGTTCACATATTTCTGAAGCCTGGCTTGGAGAATTTTGAGCATTACTTTACTAGCGTGTGAGATGAGTGCAATTGTGCAGTAGTTTGAGCATTCTTTGGCATTGCCTTTCTTTCGGATTGGAATGAAAACTGACCTTTTCCAGTCCTGTGGCCACTGCTGAGTTTTCCAAATTTGCTGGCATATTGAGTGTAGCACTTTCACAGCATCATCTTTCAGGATTTGAAATAGCTCAACTGGAATTCCATCACCTCCACTAGCTTTGTTCATAGTGATGCTTTCTAAGACCCACTTGACTTCCCATTCCAGGATGTCTGGCTCTAGGTCAATGATCACACCATTGTGATTATCTGGGTCATGAAGATCTTTTTTGTACACTTCTTCTGTGTATTCTTGCCACCTCTTCTTAATATCTTCTGCTTCTGTTAGGTCCATACCATTTCTGTCCTTTATCGAGCCCACCTTTGCATGAAATGTCCCCTTGGTATCTCTAATTTTCTTGAAGTGATCTCTAGTCTTTCCCATTCTGTTGTTTTCCTCTATTTCTTTGCCTTGATTGCTGAAGAAGGCTTTCTTATCTCTTCTTGCTATTCTTTGGAACTCTGCATTCAGATGCTTATATCTTTCCTTTGCTCCTTTGCTTTTCGATTCTCTTCTTTTCACAGCTATTTGTAAGGCCTCCCCAGACAGCCATTTTGCTTTTTTGCATTTCTTTTCCACGGGGATGGTCTTGATCCCTGTCTCCTGTACAATGTCACAAACCTCATTCCATAGTTCATCAGGCACTCTATCAGATCTAGGCCCTTAAATCTATTTCTCACTTCTATTGTCTAATCATAAGGGATTTGATTTAGGTCATGCCTGTATGGTATAGTGGTTTTCCCTACTTTCTTCAATTTAAGTCTGAATTTGGCAATAAGGAGTTCATGATCTGAGCCAGTCAGCTCCTGGTCTTGTTTTTGCTGACTGTATAGTTTCTCTCCATCTTTGGCTGCAAAGAATATAATCAATCTGATTTTGGTGTTGACCAGCTGGTGATGTCCATGTGTAGAGTCTTCTCTTGTGTTGTTGGAAGAGGGTGTTTGTTATGATCAGTGCATTTTCTTGGCAAAACTCTATTAGTCTTTGCCCTGCTTCATTCCATATTCCAAGGCCAAATTTTCCTGTTACTCCAGTTGTTTCTTGACTTCCTACTTTTGCATTCCAGTCACCTATAATGAAAAGGACATCTTTTTTGGGTGTTAGTTCTAAAAGGTCTTTTAGGTCTTTATAGAACCGTTCAACTTCAGCTTCTTCAGCATTACTGGTTGGGGGATAGACTTGGAAGAGATAGACAAAACATTGGAGTTTGAGGATATGAAAGTGAAAGTGAAAGTCACTCAGTCCTGTCCGACTCTCTGCGACCTCAATGACTATACAGTCCGTGGAATTCTCCAGGCCAGAATACTGGGGTGGGTAGCCTTTCTATTCGCCATGGGATCTTCCCAACCCAGGGATTAAACCCAGGTCTCCCGCTTATAGGCAGATTCTTTACCAACTCAGCCACAAGGGAAGCCCCTGGAATTAAGGGCCAAGGTTCTGAAAATGTGCCTCCCAGGTTGCTTAGTGCTTAATATTGGCCTGTGATGCAAAAGACACAGGTTTAATCCCTGGGTCAGGAATATCCCCTGAGGAAGGAAATGGCAACCCACTCCGGTATTCTTGCCTGGGAAATCCTATGGACAGAGGAGCCTGGTGGGCTACAGTCCTTGGGGTCACAAGAGTCAGATACCACTTGGCGATTAAACAGCAACAGATTTTTGAAAACAGGGAAACATCAAGAAATAAACCCCAATACTTTGGTGTACCCTTCAGGCTTTTGCCAAATTTATAAACTGAACAGGATAAAAGTCATAAGTGACAAGAAAAAAAGTCACTGAAGTACAGAGCAGAGTTTCTAGCTGGCTTATGGAAGTAAGGTTACAAAAGTTAGAATATAAGACTTGTCAGTGATGGTAGATTCTGGTAAACACATTAATCAACTGGGGTATCTAGAGAGTTATTATATCTTGGTAGCAGGATCTTAAAAGGAAGGTATACCAGACTCCATTCAGTCTCTGACAAGATTTGGGTGATTTGTCCTAGTTTTAGAATTGAATATAATCTGGATGAAAATATCATCTAGGAACTCTGGTTATTTTATACACAATGTCTGGCCTTCAATAAAAACATTCCTAGGCAACCCAAAGAACTAGACCTAGAGAAAAAGTTGAACACACACACACACACACACACACACACTCACCCATCCCCACACACATATGATCCAGATATAACAATTATCATTCATAGACTTTAAAATGACTATGGTGACTATGTCCAAGAAATAGATTAGAAGATGAGAAGATTCCAGCAGTTAAACTGAATCTATTACAAAGGATCAAATAGAAATGCTTGAGTCGAAAAAATTAAGTGAAATGAATAACTCAGGAGGTATATATAACAGAAGAGTAGCACAGTAGAAGAGGTGATTATCAAATCTAAAGATAGATCAATTTTAAAAAAATCCAGGCTGAAGTATGCAGAAATCGAGACTTTTAAAAAGAGAGAAAAGAAATGTACAAATAGGACACAATGAAAAAGATATGACCTGTGGAAATTCAGATAATGGAAAAGGAGAAAATAGGTGAAAAGAGTGAAGAAAATATTTAGAGAGAAAATGGCAGGAAAGTTTCCAAGACAAACTTAAAAATCACACCATAAGTTAAAAAAATGTTAGAACCCCAACAAGATAAAACACAAAGAAAATTACTCAGAGAAACATAGCAAAACTACTAAAATCTAAAGAGAAAATTGTAGAAGCAGTGAGGAGCAGCAAAAAAAAGGGGATAAGAGTCAAAATATCATGTATGAAACGAATTGCCAGTCCAGGTTCGATGCACGATACTGGATGCTTGGGGCTGGTGCACTGGGACAACCCAGAGGGATGGAATGGGGAGGGAGGAGGGAAGAGGGTTCAGGATGGGGAACACATGTATACCTGTGGCGGATTCATTTTGATATTTGGCAAATCTAATACAGTTATGTAAAGTTTAAAAATAAAATAAAATAAAAAAATTAACTTTAAAAAGAAAAAAAAAAAAAAAAGAGTCAAATTTACTTATAAAGGAAAAAAGCACTGACACCTGATTTCTCAACATTACTATGAGAGTCAAAGACAATAAGGTGACCTCTTTAACATGTTAGAAAATAACAACCGGCCTAAAACTCAGTTTCTGCAAAAATACCTCTCAAAAATGAATGGAAAATACATTTCAAGGAAATAAAATCCAAGATAAAGCAGATCCACACTAGAATAAATCCTACATGATTTCAGGCAGATGGATATGTATAGGTCTAAGAATAGCCTAAAGGAGGAAAAACCCCAATGGAGGGCTTCAGTTCAGTTCAGTCACTCAGTCTTGTCTGACTCTTGGTGAATGCAGCACGCCAGGCCTCCCTGTCCATCACCAACTCCCAGAGCTTACTCAAACTCATGTCCATAGACTTGGGGATGCCTCTGAACCAGCTCATCTTCTGTTGTCCCCTTCTCCTCCCACTTTAAATCTTTCCCAGCATCAGGGTCTTTTCCATTGAGTCAGTTTTTGCATCAGGTGACCAAAGTTTTGGAGTTTCAGCTTCAGCATCAGTCCTTCCAATGAACACCCAGGACTGATTTCCTTTAGGATGGACTGGTTGGATCTCCTTGCAGTCTAAGGGACTCTTAAGAGTCTTCAACAACACAGTTCAAAAGCACCAATTCTTTGGCGCTCATCTTTCTTTATAGTCCAACTCTCACATCTATACATGACTACTGGAAAACCATAGCTTTGACTAGATGGACCTTTGTTGGCAAAGTAATGTCTCTGCTTTTTAATATGCTGTCTAGCTTTGTCATAGCTTTTCTTTCAAGGAGCAAGTGTCTTTTAATTTCATGGCTGCAATCACCATCTGCAGTGATTTTAGAGCCCCCCAAAATAAAAGTCTGTCTCTGTTTCCATTGTTTCCCCATCTGTTTGCCATGAAGTGATCAGAATAGATGCCGTGATCTTAGTTTTCTGAATGTTCAGTTTTAAGCCAACTTCTTCACTCTCCTCTTTCACTTTCATCAAGAGGCTCTTTAGTTCCTCTTCACTTTCTGCCATAAGGGTGGTGTTCTGCATGTCTGAGGCTATTGATATTTCTCCTGGAAATTTTGATTTCAGTTTGTGCTTCATCCAGCCCAGCATTTCTCATGATGTACTCTCCATATAAGTTAAAAAGCAGAGTGACAATATACAGCCTTGATAAATACAGCCAGTCTGTTGTTCCATGTCTGGTTCTAACTGTTGCTTCTTGACGTGCATATGGGTTTCTCAGGAGGCAGGTGAGGTGGTCTGGTGTTCCCATCTCTTTAAGAGTTTTCCAGTTTTTTGTGATCCACACAGTCAAAGGCTTTAGCATAGTCAGTGAAGCAGAAGTAGATGTTTTTCTGGAACTCTCTTGCTTTTTCGATGATCCAGCAGATGTTGGCAATTTGATCTCTTGGTCCTCTACCTTTCTAAATCCAGCTTGAATATCTAGAAGTTCACAGTTCATGTACTGTTGAAGCCTGGCTTGGAGAATTTTAAGCATTCCTTTGCTGGCCTGTGAGACTAGATATCAAGATTTTTAGTTAGCCACCATTAGGCCAGAGTGATATACTGGCATCATAAATTTTAGAAATTCATTAATGAAACAGTATAGAATCAAAAAGAAATCCACATATACAAAGTCCACTGTTTATGACAGTCATTATATAGCAATATAATAGGGAAAGGGTGGCTTTTATGATCAATAGTTCTAATTTGACTGGATAACCCCTGGATAGAAAAAGATGAGCATTGACAGCTAACCTCCAAATATGTACTTTAATGTGAAAGGTAAAACCATCTAGTTTCCAAAATGTAACACAGGAAAATATCTTCATAATTATGTCCAAAAAAGTTTTATGCAAGACACATTAAAAAAACATTGACCGTAAATTAGATTTCATTACAATTAAGAACACATATTCACTTAAAAATACCATTAAGAGTATGAAAAGATGAGCTATTTGGAGTAGATATTTGTAATACCTATATGTGAAGAATCTAATTCTACCTATAATTAGAATATATTGTTAAAATAGAATTTCTCATCAATTTTTTGCATTTCTGTACAACTTAAAAGTGAGTTAGTACCTATATTTTTTTTCTGGGTTATCTTTCCACAATATCTGTATCACAGGCAACCTTGAAAGATACAGATATTAAAGAGCAGTCATGCTTCCTGTGTAGAATAATAAATATAGAATCTTTATCTAGAACAAAAAGCACACATTATAAGAGATTTTATTACCCAATCATAAAATTATTCCTCACACACTCAAAATTCTTCATTCATCACACTGAATTGGGCCAAAATCAGCCCCATAGAACTTGGAGTAAAGGTAAACTAGTAAAAATGTACTGATGTTTGATTTACTATGAGTAATAAGATCCTCTGTCTCCAACCCAGGCATCTTTTGTCTTCTTTCAGCCTGAAATGGTATCAGGCTAATTTCTTACCTGTCACATAGGACAAAAGCTCAGATCCTTCCCAGCCCTTGATGTGTATAAACCACACCAACAAATTAAAAATAGGTAAGTTAGCATTAAAATAGGCAAAATATTTGAAGGAGCAATTCACAAAAAGGAATATGTGAATACGCATCTAAAAATTGTTCAACATCTTTAGTCTTCTGAGAAATATAAATTAACAACACAGTGAGATAGTACTCATCCTGCAGAAAAGCTAACAGAAAGATTGATTATAACCATTGTTCATGAGAATTGAAACAATGAGAACCTTGTATACTGCTAAAGAAGGTGAAAAATGCTAGTTATATTTTGGAAAATTATTTTTCATTATTTAAGCTGAATGTTATTTTCTTGGGCTCCAAAATCACTGCAGCCATGAAATTAAAAGACACTTGCCCCATGGAAGAAAAGCTATGACAAACCTAGACAGTATCTTAAAAAGCAGAGGCATTACTTTGCCAACAAATGTCTATATAGTCAAAGCTATGGTTTTTCCAGTAGTCATGTATGGATGTGAGAGTTGGACCATAAAGAAGACTGAGCACCGATTGACTAATGCTTTTGAACTGTGGTGTCAGAGAAAACTTTTGAGAGTCCCTTGGACTGCAAGGAGACCAAACTAGTCAATCCTAAGGTAAATCAGTCCTGAATATTCATTGGAAGGACTGATGCTGAAGCTGAAGCTCAGATACTTTGGCCACCTGATGTGAAGAGTGGACTCTTTAGAAAAGACCCTGCTGGGAAAGATTGAAGGCAGGAGGAGAAGGGGATGACAGAGGACAAGATGGTTGGATGGCATCACTGACTCGATGGACATGAGTTTGAGCAGGCTCCAGGAGATGGTGAAGGACAGGGAAGCCTGGCGTGCTGCAGTCCATGGGGTCAGAAAGAGTTGGACACGACTGAGCAGCTGAACAACAGTGACATGTGTCTCCAATGAATGGAAATTTCATTGTATGTATGTGTACATGCATGTGTGGTATGGTGTGGCATATACAAAAAGACTTGTAGTACAATGTTAAAAAAATACTGTTAATAACCTCAATCTGGAAAAACCTTCAATATTTATCAACAACATGATAGATAATATATGGTGCTAGGTACTCAACAGAATACTATCTAGTATTGAAAATGAACAATATGCAAAACCATGGATGAATCCAACTACATGCTTACCTGAAAAAAAAAAAAAACTTTCACAGAAAAGAAAATAGATTTTATTCCTTTATCGTAGAGTTCCACACTAATCTTTGGTTGTAAGAATCTTATAACAGTTATTTTGGAGATGTAGTAACCAGGAAGGGGTCACAAAGGGATGGATAGTTAGTAGCATTCTATCTCTTGATCTAAACATTGATTACATAGATTTTAATTTTTGAAGATCAATTAAGCTGTACACTTAGAACATGTTCAATTCTGTAACATGTACATTTTCCATTAATGAAAATGTTTACTTTAAAAAAATCTTCATGCAAGCAATCTGAAAAACAGGAGAACCCACAAAATATGGTAATACTGTCTACAGCCAACCTTGTACAATGCAGAATATCTCTACTGCTTTACTTCTCCTTCACTTTTTCAGTTTAAATCCACCTTCAGTTTTTCAGAAATCACTTGCCAAATCCACTAACCTTTTCAGCTCATCCCTCTCTTGGTACCTCCATGTATTTAACATAGAACTTTCAGCTAGTTTAAACTTCCTCTTAGGCTACTTTCTCTGTTCCTCTGGTTGAACTACTCTAAGTTATTCTTCTTCATGATTTCCTTCTCTTCCACCTTTTAAATATTAACCATTGGTTTTATTTTGCTTTGGTTTCTTTCCATACCTTTTGTCTTCCTTTTTATCCGCTACCATGAATTAAACTACTTATATAATACAGATTTGGAGAAGCGTAATATAATATTAAGCCATTTTTCCTTCTGAGTGCCAAACCCAAATTTCACTTTCAAATGAGCATATTTAAAACTTACATTAAGTCCTCAGATCTGCTGCAGTTTTTGTGTTCTGTACCTTTGTACATGTTTCATGCATGCATGCTAAGTTGCTTCAGTTGTGTCCGACTCCACAGACAGCAGCCCACCAGGCTCCTCTGTCCACAGGATTCTCTAGGCAAGAATACTGGAGTGGGTTGCCATTTCCTTTTCCGTGTCAGCGTCTATCTAATTGTCTAAAGCAGAAACTTGCTGTCACCCTAATTTGTGTGTGTGTGTGTGTGTGTGTGTGTGTGTGTGTGTTTCTTTGCCCTTTATGTCAACTACTCTCCACATTAATTTGGTCAAATTGATTCTGTTTTTGAAACTCTATTAGGCTATATTATCCTTGCCATCCATGCCACTGTTGTCTTGTTTCAAATTCTCATTGTTTCTCCTGCATACATTTTGATTAGAATATACCTGCTTGTCCTACCTCCAGTTTCAACTCCCAAGACTCAGTCTTAAAACAAAATTGTAATAGAACTGTTCATTTTCTCATCTGAGACTTCAGTATACATACTTTCATTTAGCACCTGTGATACTTGTTTAAAAAAACTTCCTCATACTTGTTAAACATTCACCTTTCAATCACAGATGGAGACTGAGACTTCATCTTATGGTCTCTGAAGCCACTGTACTGGCATTGTTTTAGATATTAAGTATACGGGTGTTGCTCTTGCCTGGAAACTCCCATGGATGGAGGAGCCTGGTAGGCTGCAGTCCGTGGGGTCACTAAGAGTCAGACACGACTGAGTGACTTCCCTTTCACTTTTCACTTTCATGCACTGGAGAAGGAAATGGCAACCCACTCCAGTGTTCTTGCCTGGAGAATCCCAGGGATGGGGGAGCCTGGCGGGCTGCCGTCTGTGGGGTCACACAGAGTCAGACACGACTGGAGCGACTTTGCAGCAGCATATGGGTGTTGGGGCTTCCCTGGTGGCTCAGATGGTAAAGAATCTGCCTGCAAGAGGGAGACCTGGGTTCAATCCCTGGGTTGGGAAGGTCCCCTGGAGGAGGGTATGGCAACCCACCCCAGTGTTCTTGCCTGGAGAGTCCTCATGGACAGAGGAGCCTGGCAGGCCAGAGTCCATGGGGTTGAAAAGAGTCAGACATGACTGAGCGACTCAGCACTGCACATATGGGCATTGAATAAACTGGTATCTCTGTGATTTTAGCTGTTTGTATTTTTCTGTTTATCAGTCTTCACTATCAAGCTAAGTTAGTGGACAATCAGGTCTATGCACTTGATGTGACACTCAATAAGTCTTTGCTTAATGAATAAATGCATGTAATAGAATTAAGTTTAGCTGAAATAAACTTTGTTTATGTACTTGTAAGATACTAAAAGATTAATAGTAAAGCTTTACAACAGCTGAAAGAAAGACAATGCATAAAGAATCAGTGGAATAACTGTGAGATAAGTAGTGAAGTTATTATGGAAAAAGGAAAGAGTTTTTGTTATCTTTTTATAGTGGAAAAGCTTATTGGGGAAAATTCTATTCATATAATTTTCAGAAATGAATAGATTGATATTTCAGAACAAGTCATTAAACAAGTCTACATATTCAGAACAAGTTATTAAACAAGTCTACATATGTAAGTACCGAATCCAGGTGTTTAAAAGGGTGGGCGTGTACACCCGTGGCGGATGCATGTTGATGTAAAACCAATACAATATTGTAAAGTAAAAAAAAATAATAATAATAATAAAATAAAAATAATAATAAAAATAAAATGGTGGGCAGAAAAATAGACCAGCAGGTCATATATAGAGTCAAACAATTTGGTAGAAAATAATAAAAACAGCAAATAATGAAGGGTAGGTACAAATAACATTTGTATTAAGTAACTTATTAGTGGAACAACAATATTGTCCCTTGGAAGATTAATACCTACTAATATATTTGGATATGTTAAGCTAAGAAATTAGAAATATGTGAATTAAATTATTTATATTTTCAAAAATATTTGACAATTGTCAATACCAAAGACCATAAAACAGGTGGAAGTGAAAGTCTCTCAGTCGGGTCTGACTCTGCAACCAGAATTCTCCAGGCCAGAATACTGGAATGGGTAGCCTTTCCTTTCTCCAGGGTATCTTCCCAACCCGGATCAAACCCAGGTCTCCCACATTGCAGCCGGATTCTTTACCAGCTGAACCACAAGGGTGACTGCTATCAAATTAAGATATTAGATGAACCAAATGTATCCTGAAAAGAAAACTGTCTTAGAAACAAAAATGTGATGTTTGAAAACTACTTCTCTGGGTAAAAATAATATTTTGGGGAGGATCTGTTCTAGATGTATAATTTAGAAAAATGTAAATAGCTTTAAAGTTTGAATATTGAATATTTAAATGTAAAAGAATAAAAACCAGAGATCTTTATTTGTGTTAGTGTGAAGAAATATGATTTTGCTAAACTAGGAGCTATATATCTTTAATAGCTTAGAGGACAAAGGAGACTGGAGTTTTGAAAGCAACTGCATATGATTAGTATTTTTGTAAGGATTTATAACATAATGCTGGAGTTTTCTAATTAGCTGGGTAAAAAGCATATGTTATAAAATAACATAAAATTATATTTTTTATCTACATTTCCACAGGGTTTTACATTTCTCTTCACTAGTGTCTTATTTTTTGAAGCTTTTGTCCTCAAAAGAGGATCTCTTATATCTTTTGTTTTTGCATTCCACTTTCTGTGTAACAGAAAACTGTACTTAATGATCTGCATGCTGATGGTTGATGAATTACAATCCACTTCTTTCCCTTTATTTTTTTAGATAGTTGACTTGAAGGTAGCACAAGATGGAGATCAGAAGGATACAAATGACAAAAAGTGAATGTAATTAACATGATAGATGATGATGTGATGGTTATCATGATAGGAACTATGATGATTAGAGGAAAACATATTGAAATTTTTATATTACCTTTAGTAATAATATTTGCCATATTGTTAATTCAGCTTTCAATTGTTGCATTTAATTCTTCATTGTATTTTCAGCTCTAATTTTGTTTGTTCTAAAATACTGGCCCCTGAAACTTGAGTTACTAGTCTGAAAAACATATCTACCTAATCTAGAGGGAAGACTCTAGACTACTTATTGTTATGTGGAGATGGGATTACCTTGGCAGAATTAATTGGAAAGTGTATTATTCATTAATCAACAGATATCTTAACTCATTCAGTAAAGTTCATTTTAGCCTCCACTAGCCCCTTTTTATCACTTACTCCCTGTTCTCCAGCCGGTGTGGAAGAACAGGACCTCAGGAGGCTCATGGAAACTCACAGTGCAGCTAAGGATGAAGAGGCTCCTACATTTCTGCAAAATTCTAGGGAGAACAGTTCTAAGCACAAACATTTTATACCAGAATTTAGCAAGCTGGATTTCTTCTATAATCTTTATCTATTTGTGTAATGTTGAAAAGTAACAGATTTTGAAGGTTGTAACTTTCGCCTAAACCAATTTATTAAAGTGAACAGCAGGATAATTTGATAAGATTCTCATTTCCTCTATGCTAAAGCAAAATGAATTCCTCAAAAACTGTGTGGAATAAAATTAATCATAATTTAGATCACTCATCATTGATATTTAGCTTCCCAGGTGGTGCTAATGGTGAAGAACCAATCTGCCAATGCAGGAGACTTAAGAGACATGGGTTCAATCCCTGGACGGGAAGATCTCTTGGAAGAGGGCATGGCGATCCACTCCAGTATTCTTGCCAGGAGAATCCTGTGAACAGAGGGGCCGGGCAGGCTATAGTCCATAGGGTTGCAAAGAGTCAGACACACCTGAAGTGACTTAGCATGGGCCAGATCAGTAATGTTGCAGATTTAAAAAAAAAAAACAAAAAACAAAAAAAACAGCAGCAAAGTATTGAAGGGGAGGAAGATTGATGATTTTGAAGACAGATAGACCTGAATTTGAATCCTGACTCTGCCAGTTATCAGTCATCAGTAATATTCCTTGTTATTTAACTATGCTAGCTACCTGGAGTCCTCTCAATTAGAAGGACAGATAGAAGAATAGACAGAAGAATCAGCCTTGCATAGTTATTATAATGAATGCAATATCTAGTACAATATCTAAAACCTAGAAATTGCTCCAGAATGGTAACATTCACTATTATTATTGATGTTGGAGTAACCAAACTCCAAGTGACTGCCAATGATTTGCTTCTCAGTAATTATTCTTGTGTAATCCTCTCCTTCTGTTCATCTGTATGAGCTGGACAATAATGGCTCACATTTAATAAATAAAATATGGAAGAAATTTTGGTAAATCACTTCCAAGATTATGTAGGAAATGACTGCAGTTTCTATCTCAGACAATCCTTCTATCTCTCTTACAGTCACTGTGAAGTCAGATAACATATCACAAGGACACTTAAGCCATGTAAGGGAAGCCCATGCAGTGAGAACCACATGTGAGAACAAGCAGAAGCTGTGGTCGCAGAGCTGTCCCTAGTCATGACTTTTGACAGCCCAGCCAACAGCTTTCCTAAAACCCTCATGAGAGATCTGGTCCAGAACAACCTATTTAAATCACTTGCAGGTTCCTGAGCCACAGGGATTCTCACAGCAGGTTCCTCACACAGGGATTGTGAGGTAATAAATGACATTTGTTTTAAACTTCTCATTTGTTATATAGCAATGAATAACTAAAATGATGTTATGATCATTGAAGTTATCAAACCAGTCCATCCTAAAGAAAATCAACCCTGAATATTCATTGGAAGGACTGATGCTGAAGCTGAAACTCCAATACTTTGGCCACCTGATGCAAAGAGCCAACTCATTGGAAAAGACCCAGATCCTGGGAAATATTGAAGGCAGGAGGAGAAGGAGACGACAGAGGAAGAGATTGGGAGTTGGAAGGCATCACTGACTCAATGGACATGAATTTGGGGAAGCCCTGGGAGATGGTGAAGGACAGGGGAGCCTGGTGTGCTGCAGTCCATGGGGTCACAAAGAGTCAGACGTGACTGAGCGACTGAACAACAACAAAAAATATCTGAAAATCATATATTTTAAGGATTTTTTTCAAGAATTTTCAAGTATTAAAACTTACAAAATCTTTACTTTTTTGCTAAAGATAAATTAAAAATTTAGTGGAATACCCAAAACCTACACAGTAAAAATAGTGTTTGGTAAACATTATTTTGTTGCTAATTTAACTAAGAAAACAGCACAACAAGGCCAGAGGGAGTATATGAAAATAGTCGTTAGTTTCAAAGGGACCCTCTACCTGTGAAGAAGACATATCCCTTGTAGCAGTTAGTGATTAGATGGAATAGATAAAATCATTAATATTCAGTTCAATATTGACTGTCTAACGTTGTCATCACTATAAACCAGACATTAAAACTTTAAACACGCAGAAGATGATTAAATGCTTTATAGGATTTATATATAGGATATTAGCATGAAGAAAGTGAGAGAGAAAAAAGTTAGTTAATAGATTGATGGTGTATTAGGGGACTGTTAAGAATTAAGCCACGTACTGAGGAACCGTGGCAAATGAGCTGTATAAGAAAGGCTGCACCATATCACGGCGATAGTCTGTAATGGGTTCTCTGAAGTGTAGTTGCTGAGACACCATTTTAGCCAGGGCAGTAATGCAGTGACGTGGATGTTTCATTAGCATAGAACAGCAGGTGCTCTCTAGTGGAGTCTGGGTTCGCTCCTCAGAGACTTTTATACTTCTTACGGATGGCGTCTGTTACTGATTAGGTGGCAGTGGACAGTCTTTCCATATCTTATTAAAACTCTTGGAAACTGCAGTTTCTGAGCAAATGTTAGAGGAAATGACACTCCTTCCGGTGTCATCATTGTTTCTCTTTTTCATTGTGCCATAAGGTTTCATATGGTCTTTAATGCTGATCAAGGCACCCTTGTGTGTGTGTGGTAACAAGTCAACTGAAAGTCATATTCAGCCCAAGGAAAAGACTTTGGGTTCAAATAGAATGGAGTTCAAACTTGCCTATGCTACTTAATCAGCTTTCGAGTTTTTTACTCCAAATCTTCCTTTCCTGAGCTATTATTTGGGGGTGATTATACCTACCTCAATGGGCTGTTGTGAAGATAACTTTCTAGACCATTGTGAGTACTCTGTGGATATAAATTTCAATCCCTTTTAGTAAATAAATGAGGAAACTACAGTTAATTAGGCCTTTTGCAATTAAAAAGTAATTAGAAGCAAAGGAATCTCAAAATAAGGAATTTGCATTCCTTGCCTTTTTTAAGTCAATATGTGTAATACAATTTTTGTCTTCCTGTCTGCGGAAGAAATTTCCAAGACTACACTGAAATTATTACATGAGTTTGTTTTCATAGGGTATGTAAAAGCATGAAACATAGGTGCTGTATTCATTACTCTATTTACAAAACACAAACACACATACACACACACACATTTATCAAGATGATTAGGTTATAGTTTTGCTTCCAACTCATGTATCCTAGAAAGAAAACATTTTTCAGAACATCTGAAATGAATAAGCACATTGCCAACAGAGCATTCTGCCAATTCCTAAGCTAAAACCCCAGGCTTTTAAATATTTGTTTGCTAAATAAGAATGAAACAAGCCATTCTGCTACACCTCTGCTGAAATAATTAAAATAATATGAGGGTTTTTAACAGAGTATGTTGACTAAATCACAGCCAGATTAAAAGCATTTCTATTATTAAAAAGATATGCCTTTTTCTTTTTCTTACATTTTCATCTTCTATTTCGGTTTCATCACTTTAAAAACAAACCTGAATAAAATAGACAAGGAAGACACTTAGGTGACATCACATCCTTCCACAGGATTTAGAAATATGTTTCAAAATTTTCTATGAACACTGGGCCGAGTATGAATCTTCTGATTTTGTTCACATGTGCCATATAAAGGTATATATTTTAAGTTCACTACTTTACTGAAATATTTTTGAAGAGTCAATTCACCTAATTCTATTGTTGACTGCACAAATAAGTATCAATTTTGTGATTCTGCATTTTAATTTTTTCACATATGAATGATAATTACTCAAATGAAATTATGCATTTCTTATCACTCTTAGAACACAAATATGAACTTAGATCACTGTTGTAAAATAAGCATTGAAGAAAGTCAAACACATTTACCTTTCACCTTTAATCAATAGCTATAAATAAATATATATGTGTATCTATATGTATACACACACACATATATTTATAAAATAGGAAGCTTGTTGTGTAAATACATAATTATGTGAAGTGTTAAACTTATCATTGTTTTTGCATTTTGCACATTTGGTTGGGTTTTACTAAAAGAAAGTAGGCTAGAAAAGGTAAAAACAGGATTGCTTTAGAGAAAAACAAAAAAGAAATGCCTCCTTTTAAAGATGAATGTTAAAGAAAACACCATATTATTGACCCAAAATAGGTTCTTCTGGGAAAATGCTTATGTTAGGTAAAAAAGGAAAAAACATAAATTCTAAACAAATAATTAAATTTTTATCATTTCTTTACTATAATCACTGCTGCTTGATTATATTTTAATGATTTATAAAAATAAACTGACTTATAATTTGTTAGTAAATCTCTATACATTGTGTATAAAGAATTGGTTTTATTTGCTTTTGCTTTTTTCCCCCTGAAAACAGGAATTATGTATGCCTCAGCAATCAAATCTGTAACATTACCAAAAATGAATCATCAGGTGGCAATGAAATATAAAAAGCAAAATTCAGAAAACAGCTAAAGTTTCATCCTCTTAACTTTTAAATCCTAGAATTGTTTAATATGTTTGCTTTTGAACTGTGGTGTTGGAGAAGACTCTTGAGAGTCCCTTGGACTGCAAGGAGATCCAACCAGTCCATTCTGAAGGAGATCAGCCCTGGGATTTCTTTGGAGGGAATGATGCTAAAGCTGAAACTCCAGTACTTGGGCCACCTCATGTGAAGAGTTGACTCATTGGAAAAGACTCTGATGCTGGGAGGGATTGGGGGCAGGAGGAGAAGGGGACGACAGAGGATGAGATGGCTGGATGGCATCACTGACTCGGTGGACGTGAGTTTGAGTGAACTCCTGGAGATGGTGATGGACAGGGAGGCCTGGGATGCTGCAATTCATGGGGTTGCAAAGAGTCAGAAACGACTGAGCGACTGAACTGAACTGAACTGATGTTTCCATCTCTCAGAAAGCAAGCAGTTGTACCTGAATATATGTCAGTCCTTTCCATGCATGTAAATAATATCCAGTGCGAAGAAACACTGTATGGGTTTACTCTGCTGGCCACACACACTCACTCTAGTGACTCGATACCCTACTCAATCTATTCAACTCTTTCCGTAACATCCTTTCACTTGCTTTCCTGTTAATTTCTCCTTGCTGCATCTCTCACGGATGCAGTTTATACACCCTTCCTGTGTGGGACTGTATTATGGACCTCAAGAACTGGTAATTTTAACCTTACTGTTAACCAGTCTTCATTTTCCTTTAGGAAGTAGAAATGAACCAGCTAAATACCTGAGTTTTTCTGTGTGCCCATAAGCCCCACTCCATCCTAACTCCTTGGGCTTCTTCTCCATCCTAAAATTACTTTCCCAGAAATTTCCTGGAAATTACTGTACATATTCATGATTGTCTTTAATGAGTGTCAGGGGAGGTTCTACAATGTAAAATAAAAACCTTTCTGGTGTCCAAATATTTAGACTGAAAAAAATAGGAATTTTGTGAACAAAAAATATTAATTGTTTTACAAATTATTCTTCTTGTATGCCAGCATGAATTGAATTCCAGCATCATGAAGGTTTTGACAGATACACTGACAGGAAACAAAGGCATGCATACACAGACTGATCTTGAGCTTGCAGCTGTGCATGCTATTTACAGAAGCCATGCTTTTTCCAGTTCTGCCTCCTTGCATCTTACTAAGTTCAATGCTTTTACTCAAAAAGAGCTGACCTATCTCCTTGTGACCCACCCTAGGTATTAGCAACACCATATCAATGCTGTTCCCGTAAACCTTGCAAGCTCTTCTGTGGTATGTCATTGAGGAAATGGGTATAGTTAAATACTTGCAGGAATCACAGTCTAGATAAGTTGGTACAAGCAAGTGAATGAAGCATTTTACAATTTTGTTTTCCCATTTCTTGTTAATTATTCATTATCTAGTTGAGTTCAAAAATTGCAGCAAAATGTCGAATTTAGACGCTATGTGAAAATAATACAAAATATTTATAAAAGGACCTTCAATAGATAACTTTTAACATCATAACCACTTAGTATACTAAATAGTATACTTTGAAAATTAAAATAAAAATCTAGATTCAAGTTTTTTACCTTTAGTAACCAACAATGGTAGTAAAATATGAGACAATTTTTTATGTGTATTTTGTTGTTTAAGGGATTATGATCAACTCTAACTTAATAATGGGAAAAAGCATAACTCAAGAAATGATTTCAATCATCTATGACTCAAGTATTTTCCTTTCCAGTTTTCTGTCCCTTCATCACTGCCTTTGTTTAGGTCCTTGTCACCAAGTAACTCTGATTATTAAAGCAGTCTTCTAACCGCTGCCTTTGCCTTCAGTCATTTCCCACTGCAATCACACCTTCATACTGATGTCAAATTACCCTATAGCAATACCATTTTTGACTTTCATGGTGGCTCAGACGGTAAAGCGTCTGTCTACAATGCGGGAGACCCAGGTTCGATCCCTGGGTTGGGAAGATCCCCTGGAGAAGGAAATGGCAATCCACTCCAGGACTATCGCATGGAAAATCCCATGGACAGAGGAGCCTGATAGGCTACAGCCCATGGGGTCGTAAAGAGTTGGACATGACTGAGCGACTTCACTTTCACTTTAATACCATTTTTATATTAGTCTTTCAAGGTGTTCTGTTGCCTCCTACACAATGATCTGACTCTTAAACCTAGCATTCAGAGTTCTTCAAAACTTGATCTTAACATTCTTTCCAACATTGCCACTCACATATTTTTATGTCAAGACCACGTTTAACCAGTTGGTGCATGAGTTTTGGTAAAGTCAAAACTGACATTTAAATTCCAGTTCTAACACTTAGTTTTCAGACCTCTGATAACCCAATGTACTGGAGCTTCAATTTCTTGTTATATAAAATAGGGAACTTTTCACTCAAAAACTTGTAAAGTCTACTGATAATAATAAGAATAGTAGCAGCAGCAGCAGCAGTAGCAGTATTAAGAATAGGAATAATATTAGTAGTATTAAAAGTAGTATGCTAGCTGATAACTATGTCTTTAAGAAGTATTTTATATACACTACATTATTTAACCCGCCAACAGCCCTATAAATCAGTTATATTAGACCTACTTTATAAACAAAGAAATTGAATCACACAGAGTTATATAATTTACTAGACTTTTACAGACAATAGCTGTTAGCATTTTGAATCTGATCTGTCTTAAATGACTTAAGTAAACCTAACTTCAAAATCACATCAGTATTGCTAATGCATTCATTTTTCTTGTGAGAATTTCCATAGTTTCTCAGATTCTCCGAAGAGTTCGTGAACCTCAAAAATCTCAGAATCATTGAGCTAAACTCTTGGTTCCTTAATTAAGAACAAGGGACTTTGGAGATTTATCTCTGAGACTATGGTGTTTCATATTGTCTGGCCCACAGTAGAAAAATCAACTGTATGTAAGGATAAATTGTTTATCAATGATTCTATAAATACTTCCTTGCATATAGTGGATACTTAGTAATGATTAAAGAAATATGTCAAATAGCTGCTGATCTGGAAATAGCACATAATACTGGGATTATTATAATAGCCATACTAAGAATGGCTACTGAATGGATAGTACTTAAAGTTCACATACAGTGAAAGGATATATAATTAAGTTCCTGAGAAATGGCTTTGCATTTATTACACTATTGCTTTTGTTTCAGTTCAGTTCAGTCGCTCAGTCGTGTCTGACTCTTTGCGACCCCATGAATCACAGCACGCCAGGCCTCCCTGTCCATCACCATCTCCCAGAGTTCACTCAAAATCACGTCCATCGAGTCAGTGATGCCATCCAGCCATCTCATCCTCTGTCGTCCCCCTTTCCTCCTGCCCCCAATCCCTCCCAGCATCAGAGTCTTTTCCATTGAGTCAACCCTTTGCATGAGGTGGCCAAAGTACTGGAGTTTCAGCTTTAGCATCATTACTTCCAAAGAACACCCAGGGCTGATCTCCTTTAGAATGGACTGGTTGGATCTCCTTGAAGTCCAAGGGACTCTCAAGAGTCTTCTCCAACACCACAGTACAAAAGCATCAATTCTTCAGCGCTCAACTTTCTTCAGAGTCCAACTCTTGCATCCATACATGACCACTTTACAGAGAGAGGAAAGTAATCCTCCAGAATCATCTTGACCATTAAATTGATCTACCCAGGGGGAGAGTATAGCACATATAAACTACACATGAATAAATGACAAGGGGCATAAATGAGAATGTTTCTAGACTCCTAACTAGGCTCAACAGGAGAGGGATAAAAACTTAATATGGTGCAATTAGCCACAACAAATCTTATTCTTTAGAAGGGCTATTTTAAACATTGTGAAAGTGAAAGTTGCTCAGTCATGTCCAACTCTTTGGGACCCCATGGACTATACAGTCCATGGAATTCTCTAGGCCAGAATACTGGAGTGGGTAGCCTTTTCCTTCTCCAGGGGATCTTCCCAACCCAAGGATAGAACTCAAGTCTCCCTCATTGCAGGCAGATTCTTTACCAGCTGAGCCACCAGGGAAGCCCTAAATGTTGTGAATACATCTCTAATTCACTAAAAAAAAAATTTCATATCCAAACCATAGCCTAAATGAATAAAACATTTGCCTTGGCCTTGATTATCCAAATATTATCCCAAGGTGTCCACTTTACCTAAGATATATTTAAGTTATTTTAATTATATGATTTTTTTCTAAAGTCCTTATTAAATTAGAATCTATAAATGTTTGGTGGTAGATATCTTTGGAAATACCTTTACTGATTTTTAGAAGACCTATTAGATGGCTATTTGTTTTTGTTATATTTTAATGGCCTGGTGTTTAATTATGCCTTATTATTGTAAATCAGTGGCATGCCCCAAAGGAAACTGCATCCCAACAGGCAAACTCTGAAACATTCCCAGAAACTCTCTTCGGTATCTGGGGAAATGTTTTCAAATGTAATGTGAAAATGAAAATCCATGTACTTTACCCTTCTCCTAATTTTAGCAGTACTATTTCCTTTTCTTTTGAAAATATTTTCTTTGCTACAAGCCTTTTAGACTTAATTAAAAATTAGAAGCAATGAAAACGATTAAAACTTTTTGAGCAGCTGGAATTGTACTTAGGAAGTACATTTGAAAGTATTAACTCTGGCATTCATTTAGTGGAGAAAAGAAATAGAAATTATTGTTACAGATGCTTAGAAAGAGTTCTTATGCAACAGCTATGCACTTTGAACAGGTAGCTTGATAGGGTAGACCTTGCCTCCTGTATGCAAACTCTGAAGTCTTGAGAAGATGTTTAGGGCTAAGGACAAAGTAAAGAAATCCACTTCCTCAGCACACATTAATTTTTTGTTGTGGGCCTAGACTGTTCAGTTCAGTTCAGTCGCTCAGTCCTGTCTGACTCTTTGCGACCCCATGAATTGCAGCACGCCAGGCCCCCCTGTCCATCATCAACTCCTGGAGTTCACTCAAACTCACGTCCATCGAGTCGGTGATGCCATCCAGCCATCTCATTCTCTGTCGTCCCCTTCTCCTCCTGCCCCCAATCCCTCCCAGCATCAGAGTCTTTTCCAATGAGTCAACTATTTGCATGAGGTGGCCAAAGTATTGGCGTTTCAGCTTCAGCATCAGCCCTTCCAATGAATATTCAGGACTGATCTCCTTTAGAATGGATTGGTTCGATCTCCTTGCAGTCCAAGGGACTCTCAAGAGTCTTCTCCAACACCACAGTTCAAAAGCATCAATTCTTCGGTGCTCAGCCTTCTTCACAGTCCAACTCTCACATCCATACATGACTACTGGAAAAACCACAGCCTTGACTAGACGGACCTTTGTTGGCAAAGTAATGTCTCTGCTTTTCAATATGCTATCTAGGTTGGTCATAACTTTCCTTCCAAGGAGTAAGCATCTTTTCATTTCATGGCTGCAGTCACCATCTCTAGTGATTTTGGAGCCCAGAAAAATAAAGTCTGACACTGTTTCCACTGTTTCCCCATCTATTTCCCATGAAGTGATGGGACCAGATGCCATGATCTTCGTTTTCTGAATGTTGAGCTTTAAGCCAACTTTTTCACTCTCCTCTTTCATTTTCATCAAGAGGGTTTTTAGTTCCTCTTCACTTTCTGCCATAAGGGTGGTGTCATCTGCATATTGAGGTTATTGATATTTCTCCCGGCAATCTTGATTCCAGCTTGTGCTTCTTCCAGCCCAGCGTTTCTCATGATGTACTCTGCATATAAGTTAAATAAACAGGGTGACAATATACAGCCTTGACGTACTCCTTTTCCTATTTGGAACCAGTCTGTTGTTCCATGTCCAGTTCTAACTGTTGCTTCCTGACCTGCATACAGGTTTCTCAAGAGGCAGGACAGGTGGTCTGGTATTCCCATCTCTTTTAGAATTTTCCACAGTTTATTGTGATCCACATAGTCAAAGCCTTTGGCATAGTCAATAAAGAAGAAATTGATGTTTTTCTGGAACTCTTCCTTTTTCCATGATCCAGCAGATGTTGGCAATTTGATCTCTGGTTCCTCTACCTTTTCTAAAACCAGCTTGAACATCTGGTATTAAGAGGTGGCAAGAATACACAGAAGAACTGTACAAAAATGATCTTCATGACCCAGATAATCACGATGGTGTGATCACTGACCTAGAGCCAGACATCCTGGAATGGGAAGTCAAGTGGGCCTTAGAAAGCATTACTATGAACAAAGCTAGTGGAGGTGATGGACTTCCAGTTGAGCTCTTTCAAATCCTGAAAGATGATGCTGTGAAAATGCTGCACTCAATATGCCAGCAAATTTGGAAAACTCAGCAGTGGCCACAGGACTGGAAAAGGTCAGTTTTCATTCCAATCCCAAAGAAATGTAATGCCAAAGAATGCTCAAACTACCACACAATTGCACTCATCTCACACGCTAGTAAAGTAATGCTCAAAATTCTCCAAGCCAGGCTTCAGCAATATGTGAAACGTGAACTTCCAGATGTTCAAGCTGGTTTTAGAAAAGGCAGAGGAACCAGAGATCAAACTGCCAACATCTGCTTGGAATATGGAATGAAGCAGGGCAAAGGCTAATAGAGTTTTGCCAAAAGAACACAATGGTCATAGCAAACACCCTCTTCCAACAACACAAGAGAAGACTCTACAGATGGACATCACCAGATGGTCAACACTGAAATCAGATTGATGATATTCTTTGCAGCCAAAAATGGAGAAGTTCTATACAGTCAGCAAAAACAAGACCAGAAGCTGACTGTGGCTCAGATCATGAACTCCTTATTGCCAAATTCATACTTAAATTGAAGAAAGTAGGGAAAACCACTAGACTATTCAGGTATGGCGTAAATCAAATCCCTCATGATTATACAGTGGAAGTGAGAAATTGATTTAAGGGAATAGGTCTGATAGAGTGCCTGATTAACTATGGACAAAGATTTGTGACATTGTACAGGGCCTAGACTGTAAGGGGGCTTAACTCAGTTCCTGCCAGTTATTAGGTAACTTTGGCCAAGTCATGCCATGTACAAAAGTCTTCATTTCCTGATCTGGAAAATAGTGATAATAACAAAATTTAACTAATATAGTGAGACATACTACATGTGAATATTAACTGATATTCTTTGTGTTGCTTTTTTAACACTTTACAAAAACTTTTTGTTTCCTTTAATTCTAGTCTGGAGACGTCATTCATAATATTATACACTTTAACAGAACAAAACACTTTAAAGGTTTGAGCATATGTGAAAGAAAATTAGAGTTGTCATTAAACAAAACGGTCAAATTTGCATGGCACACAGGTAAACGCTATTCAAAATTGTAACTTCATTGCCTCATATTAACTCATGTATGATAATAAGTAATAAATTATTGTAATAATAAGCTTTTTTCATCGTGTTAACTATGACTTGGTTGAGAGAAAGCATCCAGAGAAGGTGCCAAGGAGTCATTCGGTAGCTTGAGAGCCTTGGGCAATGAGGAAATGTTGAGACCAGGAACAGCAGGCAGAAAGAAGGCAACGGAAGTGCACCAGACCCTTGAGGAACTGGAGGCTTAATGAGAGTGAAGTGGGAATAAGGGACATGTGAAAACCTTACCCGAAATCAGCTTCTCTCCCGTCCTACTTCGCAGAGCTCAGTAGGGAATGACTCGTCCAGAGGCGGCGGCCATGCTGGAGGGTGCGGCCGCTCCCGTGTGGAGAGCCTGAGCGAATGCTGGAGGGTGCGGCCGCTCCCGTGTGGAGAGCCTGAGCGAATGCTGGAGGGTGCGGCCGCTCCCGTGTGGAGAGCCTGCGCGAATGCTGGAGGGTGCGGCCGCTCCCGTGTGGAGAGCCTGAGCGAGCCAGCAGCGCGGCCTCAAAAGCGTCATTGGCGGAGGGAGGGAGAACGTTCAGTCATGAGGTTTCGGTGACAAGTTCAGTGACATACTTCTAGTTCATAATAAGTGGTCAACACATAGCATTTTATTCTTGTTATTTTTTCACACGTGTCCCAGGCTTTTCTGGCTCTTCAGCAGGGACCCCAGGTTTTACTGGCTAGCAAGAAAGAGGCCCTCATAGCTCAGTTGGGAAAGAGTCTGCCTGTGGTGCAGGAGACCCGGGCTCAATTCCTGAGTGGGGAGGTTCCCCTGGAGAAGGAACTGGCACCCCACTCCAGTATTCTTGCCTGCAGAATCCCATGGACAGAGGAGCCTGGTGGGCTACAGCCCCGGGGGGACTCAAGAGTCAGACATGCGTTAGCGACTAAACCACCACCAAGAAACAGGCCCTCTCTTTCAGTGAGATGCCAAGAGAATAGAAATAAAGGGGCGACCAAAGTATCAGGTTTTATATATTTGACAAAAACATATGAGGCAGCAAAATAGCTGATATTTTTATCTGTGAAAGTTTGCAGTCACAGACTTTTCTCAAATTTAGTTAGAATTATCACCAAACCTTTCACTTTATGTAGAGATAATTGGACTGGACAATATTTAAGACACCTTTTTATATATATATATATCAGGATTATTGTACAAATAATCAGATGCTTCAGAGTAGCTTATTTTTCTACCCAATTTTTTTTAAGCTTATCTTTCCTATCTCCTAATCCTAACCTCATAGTCAGGAATTAGAGTGCATAAATGTCCCATATTACTTATCTGTTACTGCATAAAAAATAAATCACCCCAAAGCTTAGCAACTTAACACACTTATTATCTCACACAGTTCAGTGGAGCAGGGGCGGGTAAAGTATCCAAGAGCAGTTTAGCTGGGGGTTTTGATTCCAGGTACATGCGAATGTGTAGTGAAATTATTGGTTGTGGCTGCAGTTATCTGAAGAGGCTGTAAAATCTACTTCCAAGCTTTCTCCTGGAGCTCTTTGGTAGGAGGCTCTGGTTCTCCACATGTACCCTCTGCATAGAGAGCTGTTTACAGAACATGGGAACTAATTCTCCAGAGAGAAATAACCAAGAAGGAAGTCCTAATGAATATTATGACCTAACCTTGGCAATCACATACCATTACTTCTACCATATTCTACTGCAGCAAGTACATATAATGAAACACCAGGCGGTAGGAGTCATTTGGGCCACCTTGGAGATTTGACTCCCACGTATTTCTTTAGCTTCTCAACTGGCAAAACCAGTGTGTGGATAGTTTGAAAGGACAGAAGTTTAAGAAGGCCCGTCCTATTTATCTATTAGGCACTGAGGTAACTACCACTAATCAGAGATTTCATGATGATTTCTGAGTTTTGTTTCTAGACATGGACGAGTATTTTAAATTACATATTTAAATAAAAATTATGAATTTGCTCAAATGTGTTCCCAGTCATTTTACCTACAAGTAAATATTAAGTATTTCCATGCATCAGAAGCTGTCAGGGAAATTATGATATGTGTTACAATCAAGTTATGTGCAAAAGGCCAAGGATACACAGAGACAGAGAAACTAAATTTACCTGGGGAGGTGGACAAAGCTTCACAGAAGAGGTGTTTCTGAATTTTGTTTTGAAGGGTTAAAAATTTTTGCAAGACTGACAGAGGTAAACAAAAAGATATTAGAAAAACAAATCCAGACCTTCAGAAAGTTTCAGAAGACAACATTCGGAATGATACTACATTTATAAAACTATAATTTATTTAAAGACACATATTTGATTAAGCAGGAGATTGAGAAATTTAAAATTCAAGTTAGTGATTGCCTCTGGAGGGACCAGGACAGTCAAAGGTAAGGGCAAAAACAGAGATTGATTTAGTGATGCTAATGTTTTAATACTTTTATAGGATTATGAATGTCATGATTACATATAACATTTTTTACATATGAAATATTGTATAGTCATTTTTGATATTCAAGGTATGCCGTTAGCAGAAGGAGGTGCATATGGAAATGAATGGAGGGTTGAAAAAGTTCAGAATGAAATATAAAGACATAATTATGACAAGGAAATTTTAAATAATGCATTATATTTAATAATATACAGTTCAGTGTCCTGAAATTATATTGGAGTATAAAAAGTGAAGAAGATAAGGGATTCAATTGAAAACAACACACTCAAATCTCAAAATCTTACAAAAGAAGCAAGTACTATTTCTGTATTAAGAGCCACTAAGCTGATTTCACCCTTGTCGCCTGCATGTTGATAAGATCAAGGCATATTGCAGTTGAGAATCTTGAATCATGTAAATTAATGATAAGTTACAGAAGCAGTTATTATTTTCATCATTAGGCAAAAAGTCTGGTGCATTTTAATTGTCTAAAATTCATCATGGGCCAAAAACTTTTGTTCTAAGTAGAATTCAAACTACAGACTGGTACTTTACTTAACAACTTACCCTTTTAAACTGTTATGAATCTTCAGTAAGTTTTAATTATATTATTGCCAGTCATCTGAAGGATGGTAATTACTTGGAGCATTTAGCCAGTACTTCTGATTAAAAGTACTGTGGCAAACGCAATAGGTCATGGGTTCATGTCCTAAGCCTATTAATTTTCTTCTAAAGCCTTACTTTATTTCTTAAACAAGGAATGACTCCACTGTTAGGAAAGATGCTTAGAAGAAATTGGATTAATCTGAAGTGAATAGATATATGAAATATGATTTTTGCTGTTATCACCTTGTCTTACTTTTTGTGGTTTTTTTCTTCATTTCTCTTACTAGCTGAAAGGAAAACAAAAAGTGAATAAAACACTGTTTTCCTGTGCGAGATTTGAAGTACTTGTTAGTTCAACAAGGTCCAAAAGTTTGATACATGGCTAACAGTGATATTTCAGAGAAGGCAATGGCACCCCATTCCAGTACTCTTGCCTGAAAAATCCCATGGACGGAGGAGCCTGGTGGGCTGCAGTCCATGGGGTCGCTGAGGGTCTGACACGACTGAGTGACTTCACTTTCACTTTTCACTTTCATGCGTTGGAGAAGGAAATGCAACCCACTCGTGTTCTTGTCTGGAGAATCCCAGGGACTGGGGAGCCTGGTGGGCTGCCGTCTGTGGGGTTGCACAGAGTCGGACACGACTGAAGCGACTTAGCAGCAGCAGCAGCAACAGTGATACTTATCTGACCAAGAGAGAAAGAATGAATTCCTACTTATTTATCTAAGAACAAAGTTCAGGTTACATTTTTCCTAGGGAAGGGGACATAATACACAGGAGGAAGGTTATGAAGGTTGGATTTATTTCCTTTTGAAGAATAAAGACAAGACATAATCCCTGTAAGAATCACATTGGGACTTTCTGACAAAGAAGTTGTATCTGTTTTGATAAAAGAAGGGCAGGAGAATCTAAGGGTATTTTCCAAACCAGTGCTATCATCTTGCCAAGCTTGGATGTCACCATAGCATCTTGGGAACCTTGACTGCAAACCTTTGTGTCTTCTGCTCCTGGTTACACTGCCTTGTTTTGTTGGTCCATTGTAAGCTTGATGGATTGCTGTTTTGTCATTAGGTCTGGCTTTGATAAAAATTTCTCTCACTTTTAGCACACTGATAGCACATTCCAGCCAAATGTACATGTATTTTGTAAGCATGAGTATGCCCAGACCCTAAGCACACACCTGTCCTACCACTTTGCAACGTCTTTGCAGTTGTCGTAGTTCTTGTTCAGTTGTGAAGTCGTATCTGACTCTTTGTGAACCTGTACTGCTTCTCATCCTGTTTGTCTCACTGTTAACACTATGCATGCTGTTCTTTGAGCCCAGAGTAGGCAAGGTGTGAGCGAAGAGGCTGGAAGAAGATAAGAAAAGCTGTAGGAACTGCAGACACATTTCTTCTCTCCTGGCTGGCACAGCCGCCGTAGCAGCAGCCACAACATAACCATAACCAAGCCATAATGGAGCCATAACATAACCTCATATAGCATAACCATGTTGCTGCTCCAATGTAGTCCCAGTGCAGCAGCAGCCAGGGCTTTCATGGCGAAGCTGTATTCATACAGGAGTATTGCACAAAGCAGCCCATGATGAAGCGAGTACCTCGTGCTGTGCACATGCAGTGCTATAAGCGATCTCAGCTGTTACATAGTCGTTATTTACAAAATGTGGGGCAAGAGAGCCTCAAAATGCCATCTTGGCTAATTTGTTCTCTCCTCACTGACCCCACAGACTGCAGCACGCCAGGCCTCCCTGTCTCTCACCATCTCCCAGAGTTCACCCAAGTTCATGTGCACTGAATCAGTGATGCTGTCCAACCATCTCATCCTCTGCCACCTTCTTCTCCTCCTGCCTTCAGTCTTTCCCAGCATCAGGGTCTTTTCCGATAAGTTGGCTCTTCAGCTTCAGCATCAGTCCTTCCAATGAGTATTAAGGGTTGCCGTCACTTAGGATTAACTGGTTTGTTCTCCCTGTTGTCCAAGGGACTCTCAAGAATCTTATGCAACACCACAGTGCAAAAGCATCGATTCTTCGGCACTCAACCTTCTTTTTGGTCCAACTCTCACATCTATACATGACTATTGGAAAGACTTTGACTATATGGACCTTTGTCACAAAGTGATGTCTTTGCTTTTCAATTCGCTGTCATAGCCTTCCTTCCAAGAAGCAAGTGTCTTCTAATTTCATGGTTGTAGTTACCATCCATATTGATTTTTGAGCCCAAGAATAGAAAATTTGTCACTGCTTCCACTTTTCCACCCCTCTATTTGCCAAGAAGTGATGGTTTCAGATGTCATGATCTTAGTTTTTTTAACATTGAGTTTTAAACCGGCTTTTTCGCTTTCCTCCTTCACCCTCATCAAGAGGCTCTTTAGTTCCTCTTTGCTTTCTGCCATTAGAGTGGTATCATGTACATATTTGAGGTTGTTGTTATTTCTCCCAGCAATCTTGACTCCAGCTTGTAACTAATCCTACCCAGCATTTCTCATGATGTACTCTGCATAGAAGTTAAATAAACAGGGTGACAGTATACAGCCTTGACATACTCCTTTCCCAATTTTGAACCAGTCAGTTGTTCTATGTAAGGTTCTAACTGTTGCATCTTGGCCTGCCTACAAGTTTCTCAGGAAATGCGTAGGGTGGTCTGGTATTCCCATCTCTTTCAGGATTTTAAAGTTTGTTGTGATCCACACAGTCAAAGCCTTCCATATAGTCAATGAATCAGAAGCAGATGTTTTTCTGGAATTCTCTTGCTTTCTCTATGTTCCAAAGAATGTTAGCAATTTGAGCTCTGGTTCCTCTGCCTTTTCTAAACCTAGCTTGTACATCTGGAAGTTCTCAATTCAAGTACTGCTGAAGCCTAACTTGAAGGCTTTTGAGCATACCCTTACTAGCATGGGAAGTGAGCACAATTGTAGAGTAGTTTGAACATTCTTAAGCCTTATCCTTCTTTGGAATTGAGACAAAAACTGACCTTTTCCAGTCCTGTGGCCACTGCTGGGTTTTCCACACTTGCAGACATATCCAGTGCAGCAATTTGGCAACGTTATCTTTTAGTATTTTAAATAGCTCAGCTGGAATTCCATCACCTCTACTAGCTTTATTGGTAGTAATGCTTCCTGCTGCTACTGCTGCTGCTAAGCCGCTTCAGTCGTGTCCAACTCTGTGCGACCCCAGAGACGGCAGCCCACCAGGCTCCGCCGTTCCTGGGGTTCTCCAGGCAAGAACACTGGAGTGGGTTGCCATTTCCTTCTCCAATGCATGAAAATGAAAAGTGAAAGTGAAGTCACTCATTCGTGTCCGACCCTCAGCGACTCCATGGACTGCAGCCTACCAGGCTCCTCCATCCATGGGATTTTCCAGGCAAGAGTACTGGAGTGGGGTACCAGTGCCTTCTCTGGTAACGCTTCCTAAGACCCTTTAATGTATTTTCTGGGCATGAGTATGCCCAGATGCTGAGCGTACACCTGTCCTACCACTTTGCACCTTATTTGTGGTTGCAGTATCTCATCAATATTAGATTTGTATCTTAATGAATATATCTCTGATATAAAATCACAAAGGTGCTCATTCCAGAATTGGTGTTAGATGTCTGACATGTAAAATAACTGTGATTCATTTCCTCCCTACTTCCTCCCACCTGTGAGTATTCTCTGAGACACAATCTGAAGCCTTCTCCATATATTGCATACTCACAAACACTCCCATGGTTCCTACGTCTCTAATTAAATGACTCCTTTCTTCTTTCTGTTATCTCTGCCTATGACTAGTGCATGCTTGCTGGATGATCCATAAGAGCATGTTTCGTTGTATTTTTTTTTTTAATTTTTAACTCAAAATGTAATCTTTCAAAGTCCTGTTTTCCAGTAAATCTGACCTCCTGTGCCTTTTGATTTTCTACTGTCCAAACACTGTGAACATCCCACTCTCAGTCCTTAGTCCCTCCAATTATTATAATTCCTCATCTAAAATATTTTACAAAAGCAAACTTGTTCTGCACTCTCCAATTTCCTATAGACCATAGCCTTTTTCGTTACTTCAAACACAACTATCTTCTGGCACTTTTGAGCAACTTAGTGACATTTATTGAGTGCTGGCATATTCTAGTCCCACTGTCTGATGCCATATAAGAGTAGTGGTCTCCTCAGTTTTCTCTTACCTCATTTCATTCTCTTTCCACCCATGATAGTCTGAAAAAAAACTGGGGAGTGGACAGGCAGAAAAAGGTTGTTAAAGGAGGACAAACTTTCAGTTATAAGATGAATAATTCCTAAGGATCTAAGGTATAGCATGGGGACTGTAGTTGATGACACTGAATTTTATCACTGCAATTTGATAAGAGAGTTCTCATGGCAAAGAAATCAAGCTGGTAATGGATGTGTTTATTAACTCGTTGAGGAGAATCCTTTCAGAATGTAAACATATATCAAACTACCACAATGTGCAATTTAAATATTTTGCAATTTTGTCAATTGTACTTCAATAAATTTTGTGGGAGGAAGAAAAATATCTGAACTATATTTAGGTGGAAATGACATTCTGTTCTTTACTATTCAAATTCTAATTAGTCCTCCATTTCCTGCGAACTCATTCACTCATTCAGCTCATTTAATGATTGAAAGTGAAAGTGAAGTCGCTCAGTCGTGTCTGACTCTTTGCGACCCCATGGACTGTAGCCTACCAGGCTCCTCCCTGCATGGGATTCTCCAGGCAGATGCTTTAACCTCTGAGCCACCAGGGAAGCGTCTGCCTGCGTCTGCCTGGCATGTGGGAGACCTGGGTTCGGTCCCTGGGTCAGGGAGATCCCCTGGAGAAGGAAATGGCAACCCACTCCAGTACTCTTGCCTGGAGAAGCCTATGGACAGAGGAGCCTGGTGGGCTGCAGTCCCCAGCGTCGCAAAGAGTCGGACATAACTGAGTGACTTCATTTAATGATTTATCATCTGCTAGATGTCAGACAATGTCTTTGAACTGAAGGCGTGAAGATACATGATGCACAAGTTCAGTCTTTAAAGAGTTCAAAATTCATTGGGAAGACCTACTCAGAGATGATGACAATAAAATGCTACTGAATTTTATGATAAGGTGATGCACAATGGGTTATGGGAGCAAAAAGAGAGCACGTGGTAATTGCACCCCTTCGGGGAAGGACATCATAGAGAAGGTAACATTTGAGCACTCACACCAAGTCAGCTTGATATGCATCCAACACACCAAGAGGGCTTCCCTTGTGGCTCAGTTGGTAAAAGAATCCACATGCAATGCGGGAAAACTGAGTTCAGTTCCTGGATTGGGAAGATCCCCTGGAAGCGGGAAAGGCTACCCACTCCAGTCTGGCCTGGAGAATTCCATGGACTGTATAGTCCACGGGGTCACAAAGAGTAGGACACGACTGAGAGACTTTCACTTCACTTAACTTTAACACACCAAGCAAAGGAAGGCGTGTTTCAATTCTAGGAGGAAGACAGTTCATGCATTTACCTTCAGGGCTGAGCAAGCACATACTTATATAACTAGAAAGAGGGTATCAGAAGGAAAAGAAATAGGAAATAATGTTGTAAAGGAGGAGAAAGGAATATGGATAAAAGATCTTGGCTATCTTGCTGAAGAATGTGGAAGTATCTTGTAGGCAGAGGAAAAATAACAAAAACTGAAGCAAAAGTGGGTGCAGGAAGCTGTCCTTTCTCCCATTATACATTTTCCTCCTGTATACCCCCTGAAATTTCACTCCCTGCTTTGTCCATGTTATTTAATTCCTTTAAATGTATTCTTAAAGTAATAGTGATCTCTTTTGTTTGATACCTTGTGATCATGAGGTTTATTTTCAGGCCCTCTCCTCCCAGTCTCATCTGTTACCACAGGAAGCACAGGCCAGCCCTTACCCCTGGGACTCTCATTCTCTTACGATTTGTACATTGCCATTTCTGCCTTCATTTCCTTCCTTCTCTCTGCTGAAGCTGTTCACTCCAGAGATGTTCAAAGTCCATTGTCAGCAAAACCTCTTTAATAGCAATCAACTTATTTTGAAAATGTTCCCTTTAGATTCTTTCGGTAACTAAACTTAGTCTCTCCATTGCTTCAAAATGCTAGCTGTTTTCTCCCCCACATTCCTTCTACTGCAGGACGTGAGCTATGATACATGCCCTCTTATATTTTCTTTTCTTTTTAATGCCATTTCAAGATCATACTCCCAGTATCCTCCGTAGAAATATCAAGCTGTGACTGATTTTGTTGGACTGTTCGTCATGTCTCCCCTTGCTGTAGTCGTCTACCAGCAGCCACATTGTTCTCCTGAAACCTTGATGACTTTATCTCCCAGTTTGACCCTAATCCCTTCGATATCACTTCATTTTTAATTGGAGGATAATTACAAGGCTGTGTTGGCTTCTGCCGTACAACAGAGCAAATTGGTCATGATTATATTCCAGCCCCCCTGGTCGTCCTAGAGTGCTAGGCTGGGCTCCCTGTGTTATACAGCAGCTTCTTGCTAGTTATCTGTTTTACACATGACAGTGTATATATGTCAATGCTACTTTCTCAATTTGTCCAACTCTTTCCTTCCCCTGCTAAATACCACATTTATTTTAATTCTTGGTGATCTCAATGGTCATGTAGATAAATTTTTCCAGTGTTCAGCCCTCTAAGTTATTGGATCTCCCATCCAATGAGTTTGTATTCCACTCTAACTCAGAGACTCACTCCCACAGGTATATCCTTGACCTTGCTCTTACAAATCTCAATTTCTGATATCTGTTATGACTGCCACAGAGTATCTCTCCAGCTCACTCTTACTAGCCTCATGACACCAAATATCCTTTCACAACATCATTTGAGATGATCTTAATCTTATCACCATATCTTGCTACAATCCTTCATCCCATAATGTAATCACTTCCTTCCTTACATGAGATAAATGCCCTGGCAAGTCAACAATCACTCTCTTATTTATTTGAATCTCGAAAAATTTTCCATGGCCATTTTTAACACTCAAAGAATGAGCTCCTGGTAAGGCTGTCCACTTCTCACCTCCACCAAACAAAAAAAGCAAGGCAACAAATGATAAGTTTCCTAGTGTTTTGTCCATTGAATGGTATCTTCATTCTTTAAGTTGCTGGTGTCAAAAGATATGGTGTTATCTTTTACTTTTTTTTTTTTTTTCTCATACCTTGCATTTTGTCTTTTAAGAAGCTATGTGATTCTTGTTTCAAAATGTACCAAAAATTTTACTGCTTCTGTATACCTTCATTATACCCCCTTTGGGCCAGGTCACTAGTATCTTTGCCTGAATTATTACACTAACATCGGAGATTTAATCATGCCGAGCCCCTTGCCCACTGCATTTGATTATCATAAGTAGTTTCCAGAATGATCCTGTCAAAATGTAAGTCAGATTATGTCCCTCCTCAGCTCAAAACCTTTCAATGATCCCCACTGCAGTCAGCCTAGAAAGCAAAACCATTACTGTTCTCTAAAATTCCCTGTATATTCTAGGCTCCATTTCCTCTCTGACTTTATTCTTTGTCTGCCTTATTATTTATCAGTATCATTTTTCACTATGTAACATCCTGTTTATTTTACTTTTCTATCATGTTTCTCTCTGGTCTCCCCCATTAGAATGTAATGTTAAGAGGACAGAAATCCACCTATGTCTTACTACATGAACTTGCAAATTGTATTTCATGTCTCCAAGCTTTGTTTTCTCATTTTTTAAGTGGACATGATTATAGTGATTGGAGAATTGTGGGAATTAAGTGAGAAAATACAGGTCAAAAGGCCCAGTGCAGAGTTAGTAAGCTTAATAAAGGTAGTCAACATTTTTATTACAGATAATACAAATTATATTATTTTTCTTTTAACTTCTATTTTTTTTAAGCCTCTCTAATTTGTTCCCCACTGATATTTAAACAGATATTCTCTGAAACTCAGGTAAGCCCCAGAAATGTTTGAACGGCTCCTTTCTGTGTGCAGTCAGCCCCACAGTTTCACCCCTTCCCTCTGACAGACTACTCCAGAATGGAATTAAAAAAAGTACTGGTTATGCATCCAGTTTTCATGTTTAAAAAAATAGCCCTCTGCAGGTAATTACCACAGTGATTACATTGTAAAAGTGGTTGGAAAGGAATGTTCCTTAAAGTGAGACTCAGGAAGTCCACTGAATTCTTTAGCATTTGTAACAAGTCAACTGCCTAAAACTGCATTTTATGTTCAGTCATGTTAAACTTATCACTTAGAAACATAACTCTTGGAAGAATAACAGCCCCAATTCGTTGATACTCATGAGGCTCAATTAAATTTTTGGAATGAGCAAATATCCATGAAGGACTGGCTCTGTTCTCAGGCGCTGACTTATGATGATCCAAGAGTGGACAGCATGTAGAGGCCATCCGCAGGGGTCTGATTACACAAAGTCAAATTAACTGTCTCTGAGGGTTCTACGATAAATATATTTTGTTCAGATCATGCATTAATTGATTAGAATTTGTATTTGCAGAGCTAAGACTAGATTTCTAGTTTTATGACTGCTAGCCTATGACTTTTATTTTACACTCCTATTTTCCTATATTCTAAGCTGGTAAGAAAGATAACCATATTCTAGGAATTATAATAACCTGAGTTCTAGTCACAGCTATGTAAATACAAAGACTTACTATTGTTGACAAAATTTGTCACCCCCTATGCCTTAATCTACTCATTTGTGTAAAAGTAGGGATTGTACCTTGTATTTTTTGCTGAATTATTGTTAGAATTATGTCCAATATGAAGATCACATAAGTGAGATATAGTATATTGCATGTTTTCTAGGATATTTCAACAGCAGTAGTAGCGATTTCTGATGCTACTGTTCTCTCTTCAACTTTTGTTCTTTATTCCTCTTTAAGTTTCTAAATTTTTGTGACTTCACTATCATTACCTCCTCACCACCAACCCTGCCCCTTCTTTTAAAAGTAACATGTTTGATTTTACCCAAAGGTAATCCAATGATAAAAATCACACTGATCGTTGAACTAAAGAGTTCCTCTTATTTTCCTTGGGTAAAATTTTGGTAATACCAATTGTCCTTGTCAATTCTATACTTGGATATTAGTTCTAATGATGCCTTTTCTTCTCACTTGCACAGGAAATGACTTATTTCTTGTGGCAGTTCATGAACTGGGACATGCTCTGGGGCTGGAACACTCCAACGACCCTACTGCCATCATGGCCCCTTTTTACCAGTACATGGAGACCGACAACTTCAAACTGCCCAGTGATGACTTACAGGGCATCCAGAAGATATACGGTAGGTCACCACTGATTCTGTTTGATTAACTCTGTAGTGAAGTATAGAATTCCTGTGTTGTCTTTTTTGAGATAGGTGCTCTAAGTGTTGTATTAGAGAGAAAAATATTGAATGAAAGTCTGATCTATTGGCAAAAGTCTTCTATCAGTCAAGTTTAGTTGGCACCAATCGCAGATATCTTAATGTGCAGATTATGGGAAAGCTTAGGCACTGATAAACTTTCCTTCCTGAGTTAATTGAAACCTGCAATTATAGTAAAGATCTGATAAACTTTAGTATTAAAATTCAGGTAAAATATAATAAATTAATATAACCAATAAACACAGTGAGTTAGAAGACTTTCCTAGAAGAGACTGAGACTTTGATAAAAGCTGACAGATTGATTCTCACTGATATTTGATGTTAGATCCTAACAAACCACTTTTGAAAATGCTGAAAATAATCTTGTGTAATGGATGTAACAGAATAAACTCAAAAGCATGTAGTTATTGACTAAGAGTGAAAAATAACAAATGGCTAAGTTTACTAACACATCAGTTCAGTTCAGTTGCTCAGTCATGTCCGACTCTTTGCGACCCCATGAATCGCAGCACGCCAGGCCTCCCTGTCCATCACCAACTCCCGGAGTTTACTCAAACTCATGTCCATCGAGTCGGTGATGCCATCCAGCCATCTCATCCTCTGTCGTCCCCTTCTCCTCCTGCCCCCAATTCCTCCCAGCATCAGGGTCTTTTCCAATGAGTCAACTCTTCACATGAGGTGGCCAAAGTACTGGAGTTTCAGCATCAGCATCAGTCCTTCCAATGAACACCCAGGACTGATCGCCTTTAGGATGGACTGGTTGGACCTCCTTGCAGTCCAAAGGACCCTCAAGAGTCTTCTTCACACATAATTCAAAATAAATTTATAGTAGAGTAAAATTGTTTTAATTTATGGGATTCAGTCAATGAATGAAAATTAAGACAAAAGGGAGAGAGACTATTACACATATTTAAATCCTAACTCCCTCAACATGGCCATTGACTTTTATAAAGACATGTATTTCACACAAAAATTTAACTGTTAAGAACTTGACATTTATAATTTACATGTACAGAATATGCTTTACTAAATTAATAAAATGAAGCTTTCATTTTACAATGCAAAGGTAAATGTGTGCTGTACGTATATTAATATTCAGTATTCAGAAACTATAATTTACATTTTTCAAGTATCATAGTTTAAATTCACTAATTTGTTTTTCATTTATTAGTTTTTCAACTTCAAAGTGGTGAGAATTCTCTCAGGGTTAAAATAAGTTTTTGGGGAAAAAAAAGGTCAATTTTTGTTACTGCTCTTTTTTGGGGTGCTACTGAGAAAACAGAAATGTCTGGGACTCAAAACTAAATGGCTTATATGTTGAATGAGCTAGCCTCTGCCTATGCGGGTGTCATCAGACATTCTGCTGAAGTAGTTAACTGAAAGGAGGCTCTTTCTCATGACCTCATGAGTTAGTAGTCTAGACTGAAGGTCTGCAAAAGAGTATTCTTTCCATATCTAAATATTAAGTGTGAACAGCTCTGTATTTCTCTTTTAAAACATAAATCCCTTGAGGAATGATGCTTTACATCTGTAGCAGATTACATGTATAAACTTTGGCTTGATTTAGAAACCCCCTTTTAGAAATACTTCTTCACATTAATATTTTACCTCGTAGTGTTTTAATCAATAGGCGTTTTAGATTTAGTATTCAAATGAAACACTAGTCTAGCAATTTGTCAAAACATTTCATTAAAAAAATAATGAAAGTCAAGAAAAGGTTATAAAATACAGTTAGGTACATAGGATAGAATAAACTTTGATTTGTTAATGTTTAGAAATATTTGCACAGAATCATCTTTCAAAATCTAGGATTGACTTTAGTAGCGTTTACATGCAGGGTTCCAGTATTCATTTTAATTTATTTATTATTAATATACCACCTACTTCCAAAAAAGATTTCAAAGCACCATATCCAATAAGGACTGTGGTGAAGCTATTAAAAAAAAAAAATCATTAAAAATTAACAAAGAAGGCCTAGTTACTTGGATCTAGAATTCAGCATGATAAAGACAGTCTCTGATGGACTTGGCAATGGTTTGTTGAGTAAAATGGTTTGTTATTTCAGTAAATATACAATCTTAAAGACCTCTTAGCTCACTTAGTCAGAACCCTTCACTGATGAGTGACTGTCCTCTGTAGCATTTTTTCTAGCACTCTTCCAATTTTAACTGAGCCAAGTGCTGTCCTCATATTTTCAAAAGGTCCGCCTGACAAGATTCCTCCACCAACAAGACCTCTACCAACGGTGCCCCCACACCGCTCTGTTCCTCCCGCTGACCCAAGGAAAAACGACCGGCCCAAACCTCCGCGGCCTCCCACGGGCAGACCTTCGTATCCTGGAGCCAAACCCAACATCTGCGATGGGAACTTTAACACTCTAGCTATTCTTCGCCGTGAGATGTTTGTTTTCAAGGTAGGAAGCTGTGACTTTTTTTTTTTTTTTTAACGGTAGATTAAGTGTCTACAGTGTCGCTTTAGAAAACAAGTTCTCGTTCATTCTAACACCACCTTCCCAGGCCTTTCACAGTTAGAAGGTTCAAAGAAAGTATCTTGAAAAGAAATGCACAAATGGGCTTAAATGTCTAGCAGAAGATTCTCATAACATTCTATTTGGGGAATGCATTTATGTCAGCAAAAGCTAAAATGCTTAGAAATGTGAGGCTAAAAAATGCTGCATGTTATGAACAGATAAAAAAACCGTAATTTCAGTCATGAATAGGAACTAATAGAGATGATTTGCTTGGGAGCTTAGCCACTTCCAGGCGCGCTGCCGCTACTCTATCTTTGGTTTGCACATCTTTCTGAGATCCTTATAATTTCACTTGACAATTACAATACTGCTTTTTTTAAGAGGAGTATTGATCATTTCATTTTGCTCAGGGTCTGCTAGTAGCCATTTAAGTTAAATCTCTTTGAGATGGTCATTTTGATTTTACATATATATATATATATATTTTTTTAAGTCAAGCATTTATAGGCATAAAAATCCAATGTCAAAAATTAATGTGAACCCAATTTACATTATTTTTTAAATGTTATAAACTAAAACTAATTTTATATTTTGCTAAATGTGCATTTCAGTGACATTGAATTCTCCAACAATAACCCTGAAAAACAATGTATCAAAGTAAATTACATAATACTAAAAAGTGAATGTAGTATAATACTGAAAAATACTTTTTCCTCAATGTTTGTAAACCATTCTGAAAGATTAATGAAAAATTTAAGTTTTATGTTGGCATCAGTATATTAAAATAGCTACATATTACCAATACCATTCATTTAAAAATAAAATAATGTGCTCTTTTTTTTAGTAGGTATGAATCAATAAATAATGAAATTTGTCCTACTTACACAGAATATCCTATCTACCAGAGGCCATACTTTAAAATATATATATTTCATATAATTTTAATAGGCAAAGTACTTTATTTCCTTTATTTGAAACTAAGGTTTGGATTTGTTGTAAGATGCTCAAAAGCATCATAATTTCCAGAAAAAAAATCAATGCTTTTGTTCAAATACATGACTATATTTTTGAATTTTATAAATGCCCTACAATGTTCAGTTAGATATCTCTTACTTAATTTAAGTAGGATAATAAATTTAGATTCAAGGAGTAAAGTAAAAAAGCTTACTCATTACTCATTGTGGCTAAGCCCACAACAACTAGTTGAAATGAACAGAAAATGCAATATTTTCTTATTTTACAAGATACCAGATGACAACTGAAAGATTCTGATTTCATTGCTTTGGCTGAATTTCCACATCCAAGTATTATTCCTTGATATCATGGTGATATCACCGAAATGTCATCTTTATCTGAAAATATGATATGAAATTGACTCTGAGTACATTCATTTCATTCTTCTTATCTGTCTAATTATATTGCCAGTCTCAGAAGGGACGGGTCTCTCCATGTCTAATGATTATTTTTACAACCTTATGCTCTGCACACTGTGAGAGCTTAGTGAGTGCTCTTGAATAACCACTGGTTCTTGGCATCAGGAATGAGTTGAAAGTACATAGGCCAACTCTCAAATAAAATGCAGTGGCCACTATTTTCAATGTCAAAGCAAGTGTGTGTGTGTGTGTGTGTGTGTGTATATATATATATATATATATATATATATAGTGAGGACTGCTTCTCTAAACTCTCATGGTACCTAGGATCCTTAATCAAAACTCTCTGCTGGGCAGAGTTTCTAAACTATCTGAATTCAGTTTCTTTCACCAGGCCCTGCTCTACTTCTAGGAATAAATTCTGTAGAAGATATCGTGTTTATAATTTTCATGCTCGTCTCCTATTGCCTATGATGAATATGTATGCCCAGGGTAGTTTACTAGGGACCAGGGCTTCCCTGACAGCTCAGCTGGTAAAGAATCTGCTTACAATGCAGGAGGTCCCACTTCAATTCCTGGGTCAGGAAGATCCCCTGGAGAAGGGATAGGCTACCAACTCCAGTATTCTTGGGCTTCCCTGAGGGCTCAGTTGGTAAAGGAATCTGCCTGCAATGTGGGAGACCTGGGTTTGATCCCTGGGTTGGGAAGATCCCCTGGAGGAGGAGGGCATGGCAACCCACCCCAGTACTCTAACCTGGAGAATCCCCATGGACAGAGGAGCCTGGCAGTCTACAGTCCATGGGGTTGGAAAGAGTTGGGCATGACTGAACAACACACAGGATTTATAAATAGAAGGTAACACCCCTGACTTTATGGAGCTCATACTCCAGGAGTGAAGATAAACATTAACCTAGGTACTTTTAAGATACAAGAGGAAAAGACATGAAGCAAAAGTACTGAAGTCTAGTTGAGTATATAAAACACACTTGACTGAGAAAAGGCTTATGCCAAATTTTGAGAGAGACGCTTCCTAGGCACATTAAAGCAATTGGTATTTGACATACTAAAAAGTTGATGTACTGCGGCAGAGAAGATAGATAGATATCATAACTATATTACAAAGTGATAAATGTTGTAAATCAGAAATAGACAAAAATTTGATCACAGGGAAGAGAATATGATTGAGTGATACCTGCTCTTAGTTAATAACTATGTGCATTGGGTAACTAATAGGTGCCTGAATATAAGCTAGGCACTTTATGTTGATAATCTCCGTGTGTGTTCTTAGTTGCTCAGTCCTGTCCAACTCTTTGTGACCCCGTGGACTGCAGCCCACCAGGCTCCTCTGTCCATGGCGATTCTCCAGGCAAGAATACTGGAGTGGGTTGTCATGTCCTTCTGCAGGGGATCTTCCCAACCCACGGATCAAACCCAGGTCTCCCACATTGCAGGCAGATTCTTTACCGACTGAGCCACCAGGGAAGCCTGCTGCTGCTAAGTCACTTCAGTCATGTCTGACTCTGTGCAACCCCATAGATGGCAGCCCACCAGGCTCCCCTGTCCCTGGGATTCTCCAGGCAAGAACACTGGAGTGGGTTGCCATTTCCTTCTCCAATGCATGAAAGTGAAAAAGTAAAGTGAAGTCGCTCAGTCGTGTTTGACTTCTAGCGATCCCATGGACTGCAGCCCACCAGGCCCCTCCATCTATGGGATTTTCCAGGCAAGAGTGCTAGAGTGGGGTGCCATTGCCTTCTCCGATAATTGACTACAGGTTTACTTAATTCCAAAAATCTGTTTTCCACATTAAGTTTTGCTAACTGAAAGAGCTAGGGAAAGTTTGAAAAGAAAAATAGACTTTAAGCTATATTTTAAAATAGTAAATATTCAAGAAATATTTACCAAACCTATGTTGTGAGACTCTGTTTTAGGCATTGGCCGTGTAGCAGTTAAAACAAACAAACAGACAGCAATACAAACAAACAAACAACAACAAAAAAAGAAACCCAAGCTAGATCCTGCTTTCTTGGAGCTGACATTCTGTTTTCAAAGTGGACGTATAGGGGAGAGTGCTTCACACAGAGGTTTGGACCTGCCATGCAAGGCTAATCGGAGAGCACCCACATTGACTGAGCCCCCCAAATTCTGCTTTTCTCTGTTAAGAACTTCAGGCCTTTTAGCTACTCCCTCTGTGCTACATGGTCTAGACTACCTTCACCTCTAAATTAACGTCATTTTCCAGGTACCTGATCTTCCCACCTGAAGTTACTCGTTGCCAGTCTCTCTTGGCACATCTACTTTTTAAATTTTCCTTTGACATACTCACCATTAACTTTTGTAGTTTGCTCCTTATTGTCTGTCCCTTCAAGTGCATTTTAAGATCACCCACTATTAGATTTCACTTTTAATAATGTAACAATTTTCTACTTTTCTTCATTACTGTTCTTTATGCAAATTGGAAACCTCTTTGTTTCTTCAACTCTTACCAACACTCATTTCACTTTAGTTTTATTACTTGGGGTCTCTCTACAGCCTTTGCTTATCCAAAATTTTCATCCTCAACATCTTCCACATGTCCCAGACCCTCTTAACTATTCATCAACCCCAAAATCTCTTTTTAGTGATTTTTATATTTATTCTCTACATTCAGTTTGCATGCTTTTTTATTTCTATTTTCTTTAATTATTTCTCATTGTAATGTGTTTCTTAACTAGATTATAAACTTCAGAGTAGGGATTGGTTTGTATGGACCTCGTGGTGCTTGAGCAAATAAATTAGGTAATTTCAGTATAATATGTATTGAATGAAACTATAGCTTTACCTTGTTTATACAACAGTAATCAATCAATTGAAAGTATTCCATTCTTTTAGTTCATTATTCCTTGCCCAGGATCTCCATGAGTATTATCTACTTCAATTCTATATGTATGATTTTTAAGTAAAAAGAAGAAAATCTAGATATAAGTAAAAGATAATATCATCAAGTGATTTTGTTTTCTTAATAGAAGGAGACTTTCTTTATAAATGTAGCTTCAGCATAATTCTTCTGGTAGCAGTCTTCTTAGGAGGTTGGATATACATTGAGCTCACAAAAATTCATTTATAGTAAATTCACCTGGATATACTTTCTATATGGAATATAAGTAAATTATATATATATATATATGGATAGTATTATAAACATAATTTTACATATTATTTATTTATTCATGAGAAAGTTAATCTTTACAGGTAGCTTTATAATCTTTGGTTAATGTAAAGCAAGAAAATTAAAATCAAAACTAAATGCCAAAGAACAGAAAAACGAAATAGCAATAACAAAATAACTTTGTCTGTACTTTATAGAAGGTGATTTTTAAGAGTGTCTGAAGAGTGTAAGCTGCTATTGTGATTGGGCTGACAACAATTATAAAATCTGATTGTTCAAATGAATACTCTCAAAGTTCCTTTGGACAAGATAAAAACATTGAATAGTCTGCTGTGGTATGAAAAAGAATGAAAGTGGAATTAGCCTGCCTTGTAGAGGGTATGTTTCAGTACACAGTACTTTGTTCCATGTGGAACAACGCAGCAGTAACTATATTCTCCCTAAAACTAAGGACACTAAGAAAAACCATATCCACCAAGTCAGTTTCTTATAGCTCAAAAAATAAAAATAAAAAAGTAAACGAGAAAGGGTGGTTCTGGACTACTGACCTGCTCTTTACATCAAGCGGAGCAAGCAAGGGTCCCTTCTTTAGAATATAGCTAGAAAGGATAGTGTTAAGAGGCAAAGCTGAAAGCTGTCATGGAAAAGCATTTGAGGAAATACAGTAAAGTGTCTTCCTAGTTAACATAGAAAAGCAACAGCTTTGACAAAGAGAGCATTTCATCGTTTATCCAAAAAAAAATCATTAGGTTCCTTTTACTTCGTCAAATTTTTGCTTGTTCATTTACCACAAAATGATTTGTTCTTAAATATGACCATCTTCTCTTACAGCCACCTACTGAATTCTACTGAAGAATCATACTTCTTGTTATTTCCATAGAAACACATTTGTTAACACTATTTTGACATTCATTAAAAGTACATTCAGCCAAGTTTAGTAAGTACAGAGTATGATCCAGTTTTATTTGCAAGACAGTTTTGTTTCATAAAAGATGTTATACAAGAAAGAGGAGATGCTTATTGAAAGAGATAAATTATATTTCCACAATACTGATTTGTAACTAAACTCCTTACAAGTGATCAAAATTGAGCTTTTTGACTCTTCAGTAGCTTCGAATCTCTTGGTATTTAATATCAATGTGTTTCCCATTCTATGCTAAACATCTCCCCATGAACCAATATTTGCTCCTTTCTTTCATTTTATTTTGTTTTTAAATTTTTCTTTCTGTGCTGCATGTTCCTCATTTCAACCTTATCATTCTTGAAATCTGGAACTGTGCCTTCCTCACGTCACCTTTATAACTATATCACATTATTCACGCAGAATATTTGGTCAGTTTTTCAAGTGTACATTATGCCTTTTCTGTATTAATGACATTGAACTTTTGAAATTTAAAGAAGTTGAAACTATGATTTTTCCCTTAAAAACCTTAAATTTATCAGGGAAGGGGCAACATGTAATTATCAATCAGAAATGCTTTGTTTAAATCAAAGCCCACAAAACAGAGAGCAAAAATGGCCCTTTACACATAAGAGAATATTGGCTTAAGCCTGGGAATAGTAAGATCATAGAGACGACTGTGGAGTCCAGGTGGTAACTTTCCAACAATTGGTGTGATCTAGGATAAGAAGAAACTCCAGATGTCAAAATCACTGTGGTCAGCTTTGATACAGACCTTTTGGCTCAGAGAAGTGAGGTGAAGGAGCACATGAGGGTTGTGTATTCAAGTTCCCACTTGACCTCTGATGCCAAATTTAACAGACTTGAAACTGAGCTACTGCTCTTCCCTCAAGAACCTACTCCTCTGCTTCTTCTCTTTTTTCACTCCAAATAAGGGCGGTTCCATCTTCCCATTTATTTAGTAAATAGATCCTAAAGTATAGAGCCAAATCCAGTTGGCTTTACCTTCAAAAAATACATTAAAAATCCACCCATTTTTCTCTCCTTCCACTGCTTAAGTCCAATCAAATGCACCATCACAGCTCACCTTCGTATTGTAATATCCTCCACACTTGTTCCCCTGGTTCCTCCCTTGTCCCTAATGTCAACCCTTCAATGTCTGTCAAGGTTCCTATCAAACAATCCCACTTCTGAGTATGTATCCAGAAGGGACGGGCAACATTAGCTCACAGAGATATCTGCACTCCCATGTTCATTGCAGTATTATTTATAAAAAGCCAATATATGGAAACTAGCTAAGTGTCTATCAACAGATGAGTGGATAAAGAATGTATGATATGTGTGTATATATATATTTATATATATATATATATACACACACACACACACACATACACACACATATACAATAGAATATCATTCAGCCTTAAAAGAAGGAAATCCTGCCATTTGTGAGGCCATGGGTAAATCTAGAGATCATTATGCCGAGTAAAATAAGGACAAAAGAGACAAACATTGCATTATCTCACTTATATGTAGAATCTAAAAAAGTTAAGCTTATAGTAACAGAGAGGAGAGTGGTGGCTACCAGGGGCTGAGGGTGTGGAGAAATGGGGGATGTTTATCAAAGGGAAAACTCATTTATAAGATGTATTTCAGTTATAAGTGGTATAACTTATGTATTCAGTTACAAGATGGATTACCATGGTGACGACAGTTAATAATGCATCATTGACTTGAAATTAGCTAATAAAGTAGATCTCAAGTGTTCTTACCACACACACTCAAATTGATAACTATATGAGGTGATAGATATGTTTATTAGTTAGATTTTAGTTAATCATTTCACAATGTATACTTAAATCACTAAGTCATGCACCTTCAATATATATAATTTTTCTTTGTCAATATATCTCAGTGGAGTTGGTGGAGAAAAACAAATTTCTTTCAGTTGCCCACAAGGCTCCCTTGACCATTCCACTTCCCTTTCCCTCTCTGATCTCACCTCCATTTTTATACTCTGATCACTTCTACCCACTCAATTCCAGACACTCTTGTCTTCCTGCTGTTTCTTGAACTTGCAGTCCTTCCTGTCTTTGCAGGTCCTTCCCTATCAAATAACAAATATTCACATCATCTTCTAGATTTCTCCTGCAATTTGTAAAAGTCAGAATATGATCTCCAGTCTCTAGTCCTGTCCAAACAGTCTGCTGTTATATAGGTACACATGGAGTCAGATACATGAAAGGGAGCAATGTTTGTAGAAATACAGAAAGGTTTATTGTGAGTTATATAAATTCTGTGCCATTTTTTGAGCACAACAAATAGATTTATCTTTTAAAGTTGGATTAATTCTCTCCCAGCTCTCAACGGTATCACTCATTCCCATTGCATGGTGGTGTGTCATTGTTAACATCACTATAGAAGAATACTTAAACTCTTATCTCTAGACATTAGAGAGAGACTTGGAGTCAGATGTTTCTTGTCACAGGCTCCAAGCAAGGACTATGTCTACTTCTCTATTTGTTGTTGAATTGCAAAGTACTCTGAACATAGTAGACAATAAATAATTGTTAAATAACTTACATTTCACAATGGCTAATAAATTCCACCATAGGTATGTAGTAAGCTCAGGAAATGGTAGCTGTTATGTAAAGAGACAGACTCAGGCTTTTAAATTACTTAGTGTACTTATTAACTCAAATTCTCATGCTATTTGAAATTATTTTAAAAAGTAACTTTTAGTTGATTAAAGCTCACAAAAAAATGGTTCCAATTCTTAAGATATAAGAGAAAGGAAAAAGTTCATTATCATTGTTGGTTATATTACTCTGTAAAATGATTTAAAATATTCTATTAGTAGAGAATCCATAAAATGTTTTACAAACAAAAAATAATTAGAGAAATTTCACAGAATAGAATAATCTAAAATTACTCTGAGTCAGAGTTTAATTCTGTACTGCCAGGAAGTATTACCTGATATTATAGTACTTTGTAATTGGGGCTAGATTCACATAAGAACAAAGGGAGCAATTGCCAAGATAGTATAGGCAGAGAATTAATTAAAATTTCCTTGTAGCACAAAATCATAGTCTTTCAAAAGTTTTAGATAAACATTTTAGGCAGTAATTGGAATTATGTGTAATACTTCATTTTAATGTCAGTATTAATTGATTATTAAATTATCTGTATTTATTAAAATTATTTAAATTTTAATTATGATAATTATTTTTAATTATGATTTAAATTTAAAATTTACTCTTGAAATACTTAAATTTTTATGGACATTTTCTACTTAAACTGTTGGGCACATATATAAGAATTCAGTAGAATAAATTTACAGTCACTTGAGTTTTCAATTTCCTCCTTAGGCACTTTTATTTGGGGGTAGCCATAAGCATTTTGGATACTTGTTTAGATTCAGTAAAACTATGTTTATTAATAATATAAAATAGAACATTTAATATATACTTACAGTGCATATTTTGGAGACTAAAATATATTTTATCATGTACATTTTATTATAAATTTTAAGTATAATTCAGGCAATTCTGTAATAGTCATGCAAAAACATTTTCTGAAAATATATTGTGAGCTAATCTGAAAAATCGTTTCACTCCATAACAACATGAATCTTCCTATTCTGCACTTATTAGTGATCTAAATAATTTCAGTATCAAAGATAAATATTTTCTTGTTCCATGTTTGTCATAATCTATATCTTTAGATTTTTATGTGGAAAGTGCTCATATTCATCATAAAGTTCATATCACTTTAACCTTAATGCAAATTTAGTTCAAGATTTATGTTTCACATAAAGGTAGGCTGTTTAAATTTTAGAAGTTATGAAAATAGTGATTCTTCCAATGTTTTTCCTTCACACTTGCCATTTGTGGCTAAAATACCACTTTTGACCTCATATTTTGTAAAGCAAAAATGAAGCTTTAATCTTTCCATCCCCTTTTTAAACTTTCAGCTAGCAATGTTGTGATCGTTAGTTTACTTTGTAAATTATATGAACTAATTTAAACACTGAGCCAGCTCTTCAAAATTTCTTAAAACTCTTGTTTATTTTATCTTTTGCAAGGCAATCTTAATGTGTATAAATATTGAAAGCAAAGTAGAGGCCAAAACTCATATTATTTGTAAATTATTTGACAATCTATTGAAAAATTCCATGAAAGTCAAGAGGAAAAAATTACAGCTATTAACAATATTACAAAAAAAAAATGTTCTGAACCACAGGGGCGGGGGGTGGGGGTGGGGAAGGGAGCTGAAATATAGCCTTTCTAATAAGCATTTAGAATATAATCAAAAAAAAATTTTCTTCACATAAAAGTAACATAACTCATAGGATTAAAATTAATTAGCTGTACCTAGCCCATAGGTGGGAGAAGGCAATGGCAACCCACTCCAGCACTCTTGCTTGGAAAATCCCATGGACGGAGGAGCCTGGTAGGCTGTAGTCCATGGGGTAACGAAGAGTCGGACACGAGTGAAGTGAGCGACTTCACTTTCACTTTTCACTTTCATGCATTGGAGAAGGAAATGGCAACCTACTCCAATGTTCTTGGCTGGAGAATCCCAGGGACGGCAGAGCCTGGTGGGCTGCCATCTATGGGGTCGCACAGAGTCAGACACAACTGAAGCGACTTAGAAGCAGGAGCAGCAGCCCATAGGTAGCATCCAATACATACTTATTAAATGATTACATATTATTATTAAATGAATACGTTTTTACTTTTAACTCTGCATTCTCTGCACTTAATCTTCATGAGGGAGGTTCTTAGGTGTTTTGTTCATTCTTCTATATATGCTTCTTAGGATACTTTAATGTTTCAGTGCATCATATTATGTTTGTTTACATAATTAGGAGTAAGATGGAAAAAAAAGATTTCAGGTTTAAACTGCAACATTAGTATTTCTTAAAATAAATAGGAAAATGTGTACAGATTCCAAATTAGTAATCCCATACATGGCGATTCATCCAGAAATAATGAAGTAAATCTAAAATGAACAATAATATTTATTACAACTTTCTTGCCAATAGGAAAAAATGTTTGCAAGTAACCCAAATTATTCAGTAGTATTGTAATGGTGTAGCAATTAATAGTACATTCAATGGAATGTAATGCAATGACTTAAGGATCAATTAAGGTGAATATATGAAATAATGAGACATGATAATAATGTAAACACAAATAAAATAGTAAAACATAAGATTTTATGCATCATGAATTGTAACATTTGAAGTATGTGTGTTTATAAGGCATAGAAATTATAGAAAAACTTTATTAGGCAAATCTTAGAATGATGGAATTCTGAGTTGAATTATTGTTATCATGTTGCTTATACATTTAAGAGTTCAAAATATAGTTGCACAGGAAAAACTAAATAGTTTTGAAGGCTGTGGTACACTAAGTAATGGTGAAGCCATACAATTTTCAAAAATATAAGTAGGCAAAACCTTTTGAAGTATGCCCTTGAAAGGTGTGGGTAGGATGGTAGAGTATGAAGACTCTGAGCTCACCTTTCTCTATGAGCACACCAAAACTACAACTATTTACAGACCAACTATCAGTGAGAACTACCTGAAGAAAAGATTTTCAGCAACTAAAGCTATAAGGAAGAAACCACAGCAAGATGAGTATGATGGGTGGAGATGCAATACAGTCGAGACCTACACGTCCAGATAGGCAACCCTCAAATGGGAGAATAATCACAATTGCAGGGGTTTTCCACCAAGGAGCAATGGAATTTGGAGCCCCACATTGGACTCCAAAGCCTGCAGGTCCTTCAATGGAAATATGAGCCCCCAGAATATCTGAGTCTAAGAGTAAATGTGCCTTGCACATGAGAGAGGCAATTAGCTGTAGGAAACAGACTCTGCCCTTAAAGAATACACAGAAAATCTCACACACTCTAACAACTAGTATAGAGGCAGTGATTTGAAAAGATTCTGGGTCGGAGCCACATGCTGACCTTGGAGTCTCCCTGAGGGGTAGGAGACAACTGGGACTCCTGCTGGAGATAGAGATACAGGCTACAACCACTGGGAGAACCTATTCCACCGTGAGGACACGGGCGCTGACAAGCAATTTTGAAATCCTCCCTTTAGCCTTTGAGGGCTTCCCTCATAGCTAAGTCTGTAAAGAATCTGCCTGCAATGCAGGAGACCTGGGTTCAATTTCTGAGTCAGGAAGATCCTCTGGAAAAGGAAATGGCAACCCACTCTAGTATTCTTGCCTGGAAAACTGCATGGGCAGAGGAGCTTGGCAGGCACAGTTCATGGGGTCACATGAGTCAGACACAACTTAATGATTAAACCACCACCACCACCACCCTTTAGCCTATAAGCATCTGGAGCTCACCAACCCACCTGCCAATTGATACCAATCCCAGGATCCCCTGAATTGAGCAATCAGCAGTGTGAGGAACAGGTCTCAACTAATAGTGTCCAAGGACTCAGTTGCACCCACAAAAGGCTGGCTCCAGTCCTGGACCCTTACTGCCAGTCATGCCAGAAGCCAGCACCAGCGACCAGTGCACAAGCACCAACCCAGAGTCTCCTCAGACTAGGCAGCCAGCTGCACCGGGATCCAGCTCTACCCATCAGTCACTGACAGCTTCTGTATAAAATAGAGCCTTGTAGCCAACTGAGTTAGGAGTTAGTTACACTTGCTAATGAGCCATAATACTTTGTCCTTCCTACAACAGAAGGACCCATGCCACCCGCATAAGGGGCACTCCTAGAGTATGTAGCTCTGCTGACCTATATACTCACAGAGAGGAGTGTGCTTAAGGCCCTGAGGGACATCTCCATCACAGGGCCACGTTTCCAAGATTAGGAAATATTAACAAAGAACCTAACACATAGAAATAAAAACAGGAAATTAGACAAAATGAGACAATAGAAGAATATATTCCAAACAAAACAAGATAAGAACAGAGAAGAGCTAGGGGAAATAGAGATAAAGATCCTCCCGAATAAGGAGTGTAAGCTACTAATTGTAAATATGCTCAATGAAAATAATGAATGAAGAGAGAGAAGACACAGAGAAGCTTAACAGGATTATAAAATATAAAAAAGAAATAGCTGAGGATCATAATAACTGAAATAAACGCTCTTGAAGGAGTTAAGCAGATTAGATATTACAAAGGAATGGATCAGTGAGCTGGAGGACATAGTAATGGAAATCACCCATGCTGAACAGAAAAAAGAATAAAAAATATTAAGATGTTTTAAGATATCTCTGGTATAATATCAAGTGAAACTAATATTCACATTATAGAGTTCCCAAAAGGAGAAGAGAGGCAAAAAGGAACAGAAAACTTATATGAAGACATAATAGCTGAAAACTTCCCTAACTTGGGAAAGGAAAGAGCCATCCAGGTCAGAAATTTCCAAACAAGATCAACTCAAAGAGGTATACAATAGACATAACTAAAATGGCAAAAATTGAAGACAAAGAGAGAATATTAAAAGCAACAAGGGGAAGCTACTAGGTACATACGAGAGAACTCACATAAGATAATCAGCTGACATTTCAGCGGAGAATTTGCAGGCCAGAAAGAGTGGCATGGTATATTTAAATTTATAAGAGGGAAAAGCCTACAACCAAGAATTATCTACTCATGCTATCACTCAAATTTGAAGATGCAATTAATAGTTTTATAGACAAACTGAAAATAAAAGAGTTTAGCACCACTGCTGCTAAGTCACTTCAGTCGTGTCTGACTCTGTGTGACCCCATAGATGGCAGCCCACCAGGCTCTGCCGTCCCTGGGATTCTCCAGGCAAGAACACTGGAGTGGGTTGCCATTTCCTTCTCCAATGCATGAAAGTGAAAAGTGAAAGTAAAGTCTCTCAGTCGTGTCTGACCCTCAGCGACCCCATGGACTGCAGCCTTCCAGGCTCCTCCATCCATGGGATTTTCCAGGCAAGAGTACTGTAGTGGGGTGCCATTGCCTTCTCCTTAGCACCACTAAAATGGCTTTATAAGGAATGGGCTTCTCAAGGTAGAAAAAAAGATGACCAGTAGAAATATGAAGACTGTAAAAAGAAAAGAAAGCCTCATGGTTAAAGGCAAATATTCAGGAAAGATAGTAGATCAAAATCACCTGTAAACTAGTAGAAAGTTTAAAAGAATTTAGTGAAATAATCTACATTCATAGTAAGTAGTTAAGGAATACACAAAACCAAATAAAAAGTAGTAAAATGTATGGTTAAAGCACTAAACATGGTAAAAGAGTAAAAATGAAAGGCTGAAACTTTGAATTAAGCCTTAAAAAAAGATCCTTAAACACGTGATGCACACCTTGTTACATATACAATTCATGGTAAGCACAAAGTGCAGCTGTATAATGTGTGCATGTGCCAAGTCATTTCAGTCACATCTGACTCTTTGCAACCCATGAACTGCAGCCCGCCAGGCTCCGCTATTCATAGTGATGCTTTCTAAGGCCCACTTGACTTATATGTATACACACCAGGGCTTCCCTGGTGGCTCAGATGGTAAAGAATTCGCCTGCACTTTGGGAGACCTGGATTTGATCCCTGGGTTGGGAAGATCCCCTGGAGGAGGGCATGGCAACGCACTCCAGTATTCTTGCGTGGAGAATCCCCATGGACAGAGGAGCCTGGCAGGCTACAGTCCATGGGGTCACATGAGTTGGACATGACTGACTGACTAAGCATATATATATATACACACACACACATGCACACATATGTGTGTGTGTGTGTATCCATAAGGGACTCACTTCAATTCTAACACAGAGCACAAGAGAGGGAATGGGAAAAAAGTGTAGCACACAAATTAAAATGATAAGAAAACTGGAGTAGTAATATCTATATCAGATAAAATATATTTTACAACAAAAACTGTAACAAGAGACAAAGAGGAACATTACACAGTGATAAACAGAGCAATGCAAGTGGAAGATATAAAAATTGTAAATTTAAGGATACCCAATGAAGGAGCACATAAATACATACAGAGGATAGTAGAAAACATAAATGGAGAAATTAACAGTAAGACAATAATAGTAGAAGACCCTCACTACGCTGCTTACTTCAATAAACAGGTCACACAGAAAGTCAATAAAGAAATACTGACTTTAAATGACACATTAGACTAGATGTACTAAATAGATATAAAGAGAACATTTTATTCCAAAGCACCTAAACACATAGTCTTATCAAGTTCACCAGGAATATTCTCCAGGATAGATCAAGTGCCAGGCCATGAAACATATCTTAATAAATTCTATAAGATTGAAATGACATCAAGTACCTATTTGAGCACATTGCTGTGCGGCTAGAAATCAACTACAGCAAAAAGCACAAACATTTGAAGGCTAAACAGTATGATACCAAACAGTGGGTCAATTAAAAAAGCAAGATGGGACTCAAGTATTGTCTGGAGACAAATGAAAATGGTAACATGACCACCCAAATCTATGGGACCCAGAAAAAGCAAGCATTTCTAAGAGGGAACTTTACAGTGAGAAAAACCCATCTCAGAAAACAGAAAAATCTCACATAAACAACATAACCATACACCCAAAGAATTAGAAAACAATGAACAACAACAACAACAAAACTCAGTTAGTAGAAGGAAATAAACAATAAAGATCAAGCAGAAATAAATAAAATAGAAACTGGAAAAAAAAAAACAACCACAAGATCAAAGAAACTAAGAGCTATTTTCTTTGAAAAGATAAACAAAATTAGTAACGTTTTGGCAGGTCTGTCTAAAGAAAAAGACAGATAGGTCTCAAAATAAATGAAATCAAAAATGAAAGAGAAGTTTCAGCAGAAACCACACAAATATAAAGGATCATAAGAGATTACTACAAACAGTTCTACACCAGTGAAACTGACAACCTTATTGATGTGGATAAAATCCTAGAAATGCACAATATCTTATAGATGAAATCTCAAAGAAATAGAGAATATGAACAGACCAATTACCAATAATGAAGTTGAACTTAAAAAATAAAGTTTAGGATCAGAATGCTTTACTGGTGAATTCTACTAAACATCAACAGAAGGATTAAAACCTATCCTTCTCAAACTACTCCAAAAAATTTAAGAGGAAGAAATGCTTAAAAACTCATTCAAATAGAACAGAATTCCTCAATGAACTCATTCACAAGAACTCAATGAATGCTGAAAGCAAAACTAGACAAAGACACCACCAAAAGAAAAGAAAAAAAAAAAAGATAACTATTGGTCAATATCAATGAAGAACATAAATGCAAAAATTTTTGACAAAATATCAGCAAACTTAATTCATCAATACATTAAAAGGATCATACACCCCAATCAAGTAGAATTTACCCAAGGAGGCAAGGATGGTTCAATATATAGAGATCAATCACTGAAATATCTCACATTAACAAATTCAAGGATAAAAATTATGTGGTCATCTCAATAGATGAAGAAAAGACTTATGATAAAATTAAACACCTATTTATAAAAGAAACTTTCAAGAATGTGGTATAGAGGGACTGCACCTCAATATAATAAAGGTCTTAAAAGACAAGCCTACAGATGAAAACAATGGTGAAAAGCTAAGAACATCTAAGAGAAGAAACAAGAAATGAGTGCCCATTCTGATCACTTTTATTCAACATAGTAGTGGAAGCCCTAGCCACAGCACTTGCACAAGAAAAATAACTAGTAGGAATCCAAAATGGAAAGAAAAATATAAAACTGTTACTGTCTGCAGATGACATGGTACAATATGCAGAACATCCTAAAGATACCAAAAACCATCAGAACTCATAACAAACTCAGGAAAGTTGTGGTAAGAGTTAACATACACAAATAGGGTCCATTTCTATATGTTAGCAACAGACTATCAGAAAGAGAGTTTAACAATTTGCTTTTGAAATTGCATAAAAATAACGTACCATAGGATAAATCTAACTGAGGAGGTAAAAAGGCTTTTACTCAGAAAGCTATAAGAGAGCTATAAAAGAAATTGGTTTTGACACAAACCTACAGAAAGATACACTGTGCTCATGGATTGGAAGAATTAATGCTATTAAAGTGGACATGCCACCTAAGCCGATCTACAGGTTCAGTGCAATACCTATAAAAATTCCAATGACATTTTTCATAGAACTAGGATAAAGAATTCTAAAAGTTGTATGTAATCACAGATTTTAAATAGACAGTACAACCTTGAGAAAGAAGAACAAGGCTAGATGTAACAAACTTCCTAATTTCAAGCTATTCTACTAAGTTACACTAATCAAAACAGTATGGTACTCACACACATGTATATAGATCAATGAGACAGAATAAAGAACCCAGAAATGAGCCTATATACTTCCATGATCAATTTATCTATGACCCAAAAAAGCAATGATATACAATGGGAAAAGCAGCCTCTTCAATAAAGGCTGTTGGGAAACTGGACAACTAAATTCAAAATAATTAAACTCGGTTACTTTATCATACCATATACAAAACAAAGCAAAACAAACAGCAAAAATATCAAAATAGATGAAAGACTTAAATGTAAGACATGGAATTCCTAAGCATAGGCATTATGTTTTCTTTTTTTTTTTAACATTGGTCTCAGCAGTGTGTATGTGTATATATATGTGTGTATATATATATGTCCTTGTGCAAGGGCAACAAAAGAAAAAATAAAATTATGGGACTACAGCAAATTAAAAAGCTTTTCCATAGCAAAGAAAACTATAAACACAAAAAAATTCACCCTACTGAATGGGAGAAGATATTTGCAAATGACATATCTGATAAGTGGTTAATATCCAAAATAGTCAGTGAATTCATGCAACTGAACATCAAAATAAGCTGATTAAAAATGAGCAGAGGAACTGAACAGACATGTTTCTGAAGAAGAAATACAGATAGCCAGTTGATACATGAAAATATGTTAAACATCATCAAAACCTCAGTGAGATATCACTTCACATTTAGCAGAATGTCTGTTATCAAAAAGCAACAAATAAATGTTGGTGAGAGTGTAGAGAAAAGAGAACTTCTATACATTGTTGGAAAGAATGGAAATTGCTACAGCCAATATAGAAAATAGTTTTGAGGCTCTTTAAAAAATTAAAAATAGAACTGCCACATATTTCTACCATGCATTTCAGCATTTCACTCCTGCGTATTTATCTGAAGGAAGCAAAGCACTCATTCAAGATAATATATACACCATAATGTTAGTTGCAGTATTATTTGAAATAGCCAAGATTTGAAAGCAGTGTAAATGCTCATCAATAAAGTAATGAGTAAAGATGATGTCATATACATATACGGGCTTCCCTGGTGGCTCAGTGGTCAATAATCTGCCAGCAATGCCAGAGCCGCAGGAGATGCAGGTTCGATCCCTGTGTGGGGAAGATCCCCTGGAGGAATGCATGACCACCCATTCCAGTATTCATGCCTGGAGAATACCTTGGCCAGAGAAGCCCAGCAGGATACAGTCCTTAGGGTTGCAGAGTCAGACATAATAAAGGTGACTTAGCATGTGCACACACATACATAGAATACACACACACACACACATATACATGCATATGTAATAGATGATGTAGTATATTACATAACCATTAAAAAGAATAAAATCTTGCCATTTGTGACAATATGGATGGACGTAATGGATATTTTGCCAAGTGGAATAAGTCAGACAGAGGAAGGCAAATATGGTGTGGTTTCATTTATGTGTGGAATCTAAAAACTGCAATGAATGAGCAAGCATAACAAAATAGAAACAGAGTCATTGATACAGAACATAAAGAGGTGGTTGCCAGATGGCCTGAGGATGGGAGAATGAGTGAAATAAGTGAGGGGGATTAAGAGGTACAACTTACAGTTACAAAATAAATAATGGAGATGAAATGTACAGCGTGGAGAATAAAGTCAGTGTTATATTTGTATGGTGACAGATAGTCACTAGACTTATGGTGATCACTTCATAATGTATAGAATTCTTGAATCACTATGTTGTTCTTGGAGCTAACATAGTATTGTCAGTGAATTCTACTTCAATTGAAAAATAATTTAAGAGGGTACTCAGAAAAGAATACTTACAAACCTGTCATTTTATTAAAAACTACAATTAAACACTCCTTTGAATTTTATCTTAGACTGTGACTAAAAATGGCTATGTAATACAGTAATAACTTTTGATAATGTGATTTAACGTGGCTAGCAAAAAGGTACAATTAGATGAGGATCTAGCCCACTATGTATTAATCTTGAGTAAGAATAATCTCTGGAAAATAAAGCTTACTAAATATTTTGCTTCTGTTTTCCATTTTGTAGGCACCATGGTGAGAATTTATTCAGTTTACAATGGAAATACTTTTAAATCGTGCAAAGTGACAAGACCTTTGGCAATTAATCCAGAGAGCGTTGTTAATTTATGCAATGTAAGAGCTGTCATATAGCAAAGTTTGTCAGCTGAACAAACACTGATAAACCAAGTTGTAAGTTGTGTGAGGCATTTAGCAGCAAGACTGTTACATAGCAAATGCTCAAATAAGTTCAGCAGCTGCTGTGAGTGTTGCAATAGCAGTTGATGGTGGTGGTATTATTATTACTACTGCTCTTGTGCAAAGCACTATAGCTAACCTGAAAGATTACAAATAGTCTGTGACAACATCTTTGCTCTTAAGAATCTAACAGTTCTCCTAATGTCTTCATTTTTAAAATTTTGATGACTACCAAATAATAGCTAGACATTGGGAATGAACTGATGCCCGAGTCACTCTCCGTTCTTTCCTTCAGGAAGATGATACTTGAGTAGCAGAGTTAGCAGAAACTCAATAATCACAGTGCCTCGTGATGTGCTCTAATAGGCTGATACACAATATGCAGTGGGAACACATAGGAAGGCCACAAAAAATAAATCAGTAAATAAAGGATTCTTGTTTTTTCATTCTTTTGGTGTTTTAAAAGTTTTTTTGTTTTTGTTTTTTTTTTTGCTTTAAAAAAAATTTTTTTTTTGGAAGGATAATTGCTTTACAGAATTTTGTTGTTTCCTGTCAAACCTCAACATGAATCAGCCATGGGTATACATATATCCCCTCCCTTTTGAACCTCCCTCCCACCTCCCTCCCCATCCCACCCCGCTAGATTGATACAGAGCCCCTGTTTGAGTTTCCTGAGACATATAGCAAATCCCCGTTGGCAATCTATTTTACATATGGAAATGTAAATTTCCATGTTACTCTCTCCATACATCTCACCCTCTCCTCCCCTCTCCCCATGTCCATAAGTCTATTCTCTATATCTGTTTTTCCATTCACTTCAGTTCAGTTCAGTTGCTCAGTAGTGTCTGACTCTTTGCGACCCCATGAACTCCAGCACGCCAGGCCTCCCTGTCCATTGCTAACTCCCAGAGTCCACCCAAACCCATGTCCATTGAGTCAGTGATGCCATCCAACCATCTCATCCTGTCTTCCCCTTCTCCTCCTGCCTTCAACCTTTCCCAGCATCAGGGTCTTTTCAAATAAGTCAGCTCTTCACATCAAGTGGCCAAAGTATTGGAGTTTCAGCTTCAGCATCAGTCCTTCCAATGAATATTCAGGACTGATTTCCTTTAGGATGGACTGGTTGGATCTCCTTGCAGTCCAAGGGACTCTCAAGAGTCTTCTCCAACACCACGGTTCAAAAGCATCAATTCTTCAGCACTCAGCTTTATTTATAGTCCAACTCTCACATCCATATATGACCACTGGAAAAACCATAGCCTTGACTAGACAGACCTTTGCTGGAAAAAAAAAAAAATGTCTCTGCTTTTCAATATGCTGTCTCAGTTGGTCATAACTTTCCTTCCAAGGAGTAAGTGTTTTTTAGTTTCATGGCTGCACCCATCTGCATTGATTTTGGAGCCCAGAAAAATAAAGTCACCCACTGTTTCCACTGTTTCCCCATCTATTTGCCATAAAGTGATGGGACTGGATGCCATGATCTTAGTTTTCTGAATGTTGAGCTTTAAGCCAACTTTTTTACTCTCCTCTTTCACTTTCATCAAGAGGCTCTTTAGTTCTTCTTCATTGCTGCCCTGTAAATAAATTCTTTAGTATCATTTTTCTAGATTCTGTATATATGCATTAGGACCCAATATTTATCTTTCTCTTTCTGGCTTACTTCACTCTGTATAATAGGTTCTGGGTTCATCGACCTCATTAGGACTAACTTAAAGCTGTTTCTTTTTATTGCTGAGTAATATTCCATTGTGTATATGTACCACAACTTCTGTATCCATTCATCTGTCAATGGGCATCTAGGTTGCTTCCATGTTCTAGCTATTGTAAATAGTCCTGTAATGAACAATGGGATACATGTGTCTTTTTCAGTTTTGGTTTCCTCAGGGTATATGCCTAGGAATGTGATTGCTGTGTCATATGGTGGTTTGATTCCTAGTGTTTTAAGGAGTCTCCATACTGTCTTTCATAGTGGCTGTATCAATTTACATTCCCACCAACAGTGCAAGAGCATTTCCTTTTCTCCACGCCCTCTCCAGCATTTATTGTTTGTAGATTTTTTGATGATGGTCATTCTGACTGGTGTGAGGTGATATCTCATTGTATTTTTGATTTGCTTTTTCTAATAATAAGCATCTTTTCATGCGTTTGTTAGCCATCAGTAGGTCTTCTTTGGTGAAATGCCTGTGTAGGTCTTTTTCCCATTTTTTGTTTGGGTTGTTTGTTTTTCTGGTATTGAGTTGTATGAGCTGCTTGTATATTTTGGAAATTAATCCTTTGTCAGTTGTTTTATTTGCTATTATTTTCTCCCATTCCAAGGGTTGTCTTTTCACCTTGCTTATAGTTTCCTTCACTGTGCAAAAGCTTTTAAATTTAATCAGGTCCCACTTGTTTACTTTTGTTTTTATTTCCATTACTCTAGAAGGTGGGTCATAGAGGATCTTGCTTTGATTTATGTCATTGACTGTTCTGCCTATGTTTTCCTCTAAGAGTTTTATAGCTTCTGGTCTTACATTTACATCTTTAATCCATTTTGAGTTTATCTTTGTGTATAGTGTTAGGAAGTGTTCTAATTACATTCTTTTATATGCAGCTGTCCAGTTTTCCTAGTACCATTTATTGAAGAGGTTGTCTTTGCCCCATTGTATATTCTTGCCTCCTTTGTCAAAAATAAGGTACCCATGGGTGCTTGGGTTTATTTCTGGGCTTTCTATCTTTTTCCATTGGTCTATATTTCTGTTTTTGCACCAGTAAATAAAGGATTTCTTGTGGAAGATATTTAATCTGCATCTGTAAACCCTATAAAGTTAGCCAAGCTTGGAGGTAAGAAGGAGTGTGGTGCTATGGGAAGCTAATGAAATTAACCAGAGATCAAACTGCCAACAGCCATTGGATCATAGAAAAAGCAAGAGAATCCTGGAAAAGCATCTACTTCTGCTTTACTGACTATGATAAAACCTTTAACTGTGTGGATCACAACAGACTGTGGAAAATTCGTAAACAGATGGGAATACCAGAACACCTTACCTGCCACCTGAGATCCGTATGCAGGTCAAGAAGCAACAGTTACAACCAGACATGGAACAATGGACTGTTTCCAAATTGGGAAAGGAGTACATCAAAGCTGTATATTGTCACCTTGCTTATTTTACTTATATTTAGAGTACATCCTGTGAAATGCCAGGCTGGATGAAGCGCAAGCTGGAATCAAGATTGCTGGGAGAAATATCAATATCCTCAGATATCCAGATGACACCATGCTTATGTCAGCTAGTGAAGAGGAACGAAAGAGCCTCTTGATGAAAGTGAAAGAAGAGAGTGAAAAATCTGGCAAAAATGCAACATTCAAAAAACTTAGATCATGGCCTCCAGTCCCATTACTTCATGGGGAAACAATGGAAACAGGGAAAGACTTTATTTTCTTGGGCTCAAAATCATTGCAGATCATGACTGCAGCCATGAAATTAAAAGATGCTTGCTCCTTGGAAGAAAAGCTATAACCAACCTAGACAGCATATTAAAAAGCAGAGACATTAGTTGCTGACAAAGGTCCATCTAGTCAAAGGTATGGTTTTTCCAGGAGTCATGTATGAATGTGTGAGTTGGACCATAAAGAAGGCTGAGAGATGAAGAATTGATGCTTTTGAACTGTGGTGTTGGAGAAGACTCTTGAGAGTCCCTTGGACTGCAAGGAGATCCAACTAGTCCATCCTAAAGGAAATCAGTCCTCAATATTCATTGGAAGGACTGATGCTGAAGCTGAAACTCCAAAACTTTGGCACCTGATGCAAAGAACTGACTCGTATGAAAAGACCCTGATGCTGGGAAAGATTGAAGGCAGAAAATGAAGGGGATGACAGAGGATTAGGTGGTTGGATGGCATCACTGATTCAATGCACATGAGTTTGGGACCACTCCAGGAGTTGGTAATGGACAGGGAGGCCTGGCATGCTGTAGTCCATGGGGTTGCAAAGAGTTGGACACAACTGAGAGACTGAACTGAACTGAATGTTGGCTCCTAGGAGAAGAAATGGTTAGGGCAAGACTGAGCCCCATTCATAAAAGGTGCTGCTGAAGACAGCTAGAAAAACAGGGATTTGATGATCAGGACAAAAGAGCAGCTCTAAGAATTGCAGTGCTAGGCATAGGTGGCTGGTCACTGAATTGTAAATGACCAGGGCTAATTTTTTTTTAAGATAGTGCTTGCCTCTAGGTGTCAGAGGGAGCTGAAATTATGAAGAGAATCAGAGAGGGTCAGATGACAAGAAGGTATCCCTGGAATTGCATGAAAAGTGCCAGGTCTTTCAAGTACCACACTATTGAGGTTTCTGTAAAAAGAAGTTACAGTGTTTCTATTTCTCTAGAAAACTATTGTTTACTGAAACTTAATTTTTTAAAAAAAGGTACATCATATTTTAATATTTTTAAAAAACATTTTATTGAAATATAGTTGACTTATAATGTGGTATTCATTTCTTTTGTAAGGAAAGTGATCCAGTTATACATATTTATACATTCTTTTTTGTATTCTTTTTCATTACAGTTTATCAGGATACTGAATATGGTTGCCTGTGTTAGAGAGTACGACTTTGTTTTTTATCTGTTCTATGTATAATAGTTTGTGTCTGCTAATCCCAAATTCCCAATTTATCCCTACCACAACCTCCACCTCGGCAGCCACCAGTCCCTTCTCCATTTCCGTCAGTCGGTTTGTGTTTCATAGATCATTTTGTCTATGCCATATTTTAGATTTCACATTTAAACAATATCATATGGTATTTGTGTTTCTCTGAGTTACTTCATTTAGTATAATAATCTCTGTGTCCATCCATGTAATTGCAAAAAGCATTATTTCATACTTTTTTATGACTTAGTAGTATTCTATTGTGGGCTTCCCCCTTGGCTCAGCAGTGAAGAATCCACCTGCAATGCAGGAGTTGCAGGAGATGCAGGTTCAATTCCTGGGTTGGGAAGATCCTCTGGAGGAGGGCATGTTAACCTACTCCAGGATTCTTGCCTAGAGAATCCCATGGATAGAGGAGCCTGGCGGGCTACTGTTCATAGGATCTCAAAGAGTCAGGTATGACTGAAGCAACTTAACACACACACATACACAGTATTTTATTCTATATATGTACCACATTTTTATCCATTCATCTGTCGATAGACATTTGGGTTGTTTCTTTGTCTTGGCTTGTGAATAACGTTGCTATGAACATATGGATGCAAGTATCTTTTTGAATTATAGTTTTGTCCAGATATATCCCAAGGAGTAGGATTGCTGGATCATATGGCAATTCTATCTTTAGTTTTTGAGGAACCTCCAAACTGTTTTCCATAGTGGCTGTATCAATTTACTTTCCCACCAACAATGTAGGAGAGTTCCTTTTTCTCCACACCTATTCCAGCATTTGTTCTTTATAGATTTTTAAAATATAGCCATTCCAATAGTTATGAGGTGGTATGTTATTCTGGTTTAGATTTTAATTTCTTTAATAATTAGCAATGTTGAGCATCTCTTCATGTTTTTTCTTGTCATCTGTTTGTCTTCTTTGGAGAAATGTCTACTTAGGTCTTCTGCGAGTTTTTGGATTGGGTTTTTTGTTGCTGCTGTTGAGTTGTATGAGCTATGTGCATATTTTGAAATTAAACGCATGTCAGTAGCATCATTTGCAAACATTTTCTCCCAGTTCATAGACTGTCTTTTCATTTTGTTTATGGTTTCCCCTTCTGTACAAAAGCTTGATTCAATCCAATTTATTTTTGCTTTTATTTCTATACCCTTGGGAGGTTGACCTGAGAAAACATTTGTGCAATTTACTCAGTATGTGCTATCAACGCTCAGGAGGCGTTGAGAATTAAGTGTGACTATTGCTAAACCACTGTTTTTTGCATCTTGCCTAGAATAGTTGCTGAGTCTCTGCATTCATTGGTCTGCCCTGCTTTACTTATAAAGTGCAGTAATTTGTAACAGCTACTGGTCAGAACATTAAGCAAAGACTGTTTATATCCTTGATCTGAAACTCCGAAGGAGTGCTGTAAGAGCTGGCCATTTGTGAGCTGCTGATACACACAACTACTTGTTCTTAATTCTGAAATCCTTTAAAATAGAGACAATATTTTCTAAGTTGTCCGCTCTATTTGCTGTTGTCATCAGAAAGAGAAATGCTAGAAAAGAAAAGAAAAACAACTCTTCTTGTTGATTCTGGAAATTTTTCACGTTTGTTACAATATATTTATCATGTGTATCAACCTAGTTTTCCTATTGTTCTCATTAAACAAAACAGCAGTAGAAGATCTAAAATAAGTTACATGACTGAATCATGTTGCTGTATACCTGAAACTAACACAACATTGTAAGTCAACTATCCTTCAATAAAGAAACCTTATAGGGTTAGAATTCTGAAGACTAAAAAATTATAGTCTCCTAAATAAACATGTAAGGACAATTTTCCTCTACCCTCCTTATGAGAGGTTTTATTTCTTGTATAAATAAATGTGGGAAATGGTTATGTAGGAAAGTAGGAGAAATGGTTACTTATATACAGCAATATTTTAATTTATTTAATGAGTGTGTGTTGTATCCCTGTTGTATTTAAGAAAATATACTATGTTAAAGTAAAAATGGAAAAGCTAGGCTTTGAACACTGTATGATTAGGATTCCACCATTGAACCTGAGTTTCTTCTTCTGTTAGGGGAGATTCTTGCAATCACCTCGGTGGCACTGCCTTTACAGAGACTATAATTCTATGTGGGAATTATACCTTAACCACCAAATTAGAAGAAGAAAAGTAAAATTATACCTGTAGTAAGTGCAAAGAAAAGAGGTATATAGTGTAATAAGAATATATTCCTGACAGTGTGTTTTAATTTTTAAAACGTGGTCAAAAATATCATTAAAATCTGTTCTGAAGAAGAGATATGTGAACTGACAGAGCTATCCCGAATTTGAGTTAGTTCTAGTCAAGTGGGTGAACCTAAAGCCTTTTATACGGAGTAAAGTAAATCAGAAAGATAAAAACAAATACTGTGTATTAACACATGTATGTGCAATCTAGAACAATGGTACTGATGAAGCTACTTTTAGGCCAGCAATAGAGACAGAGAACAGACTTGTGAACACAGCGGGAGGGAAGGAGAGAGTGGGACGGATTGAGAGAGGAGCTCTGAAGCACATCTTTTACCACATGCAAAACAGAGCCATTTGGGCTTCCCTGGTGGCTCACCCAGTAAAGAATCTGCCTACAATTCAGGAGACCCAGGTTCCATTCCTGGGTCAGGAAGATCCCCTGGAAAAGGGAATGGCTACCCACTCCAGTACTCTTGCCTGGAGAGTCCCATGGACAGAGGAGCCTGGTGGGCTATAGCGCATGGGGTCACACAGAGTTGGACACGACTGAGCGATGAAGCACAGTACACCTGGGAATTTGCTGTATGACACGGAGCTCAACCCGATGCTCCGTGGGTGGGTGCATGGGGTGATATAGGGTGGCAGGTGGGAGACAGATTGAAGACGGAGTGGACATATGTATATCTCTATGGCTGATCCGTGCTGATGCATGGCAGAAACAGTACAACATAGTAAAGCAATTATCCTCCAAATAAAAATAAATAAACTTTTTTTAAAAAGAACATATTCTTTGAGAAGAAATAAAAGACTAAAAATTAAGAGACAGGGATCTTAGTGCTGGGATATCATAGACATGGTGAGATGTTCCATTTTGGTCTATAAGTTTCATGTTGTTCACTCGCTCAGTCGTGACTGAATCTTTGTGACCCCATGGAGTGCAGCATGCCAGGCTTCCCTGTCCTTGACCATCTCATGGAGTTTGTTCACTCATGTCCATTGAGTTGGTGAGGCCATCCAGAGATCTCATCCTCTATCACACCCTTCTCCTGCCTTCAGTCTTTCCAACCCTTGGGGTCTTTTCCAATGAGTCAGTGCATCAGGTGGCCAAACTATTAGAGTTTCAGCATCAGTCCTTCCAATGAATATTCAGGTTTGAGTTCCTTTAGGATTGGCTGGTTTGATCTCCTTGCAGTCCAAGGGACTCTCAAGAGTCTTCTCCAACACCGCAGTTCAAAAGCATCAATTCCTCAGCACTCAGCCTTCCTTATGGTCCAAATCACACATCCATACATGACTCCTGGGAAAATCATAGCTCCGACTAGATAGACCTTTGTCAGCAGAGTACTGTCTCTGCTTTCTTATACGCTGTCTAGGTTTGTCATAGTTTCTCTTCCAAAGAGCAAGCGTCTTTTGATTTCATGGCTGCAGTCACTGACTGCAGTGATTTTTGAAGCCCAAATAAGTAAAGTCTTTCACTGCTTTCATTGTTTCCCCATCTGTATGCCATGAAGTGATGGGACCGGATGCCATGATCTTAGTTTTTTTAATGTTACATTTTTGCCACCTTTTTCACTCTCCTCTTTCACCTTCTTCAAGAGGCTCTTTAGTTCCTTTTTGCTTTCTTCCATATGGCTGGTGTCATCTGTATATATCTGAGGTTATTGATATTTCTCCCTGAAATCTTGATTTCAGCTTGTGATCCATCCAGCCTGGTATTTCATATGATGTACTCTGTATATAAGTTAAATAAATAGGGCAACAATCTACAGCGTTGGCAAACTCCTTTCCCAATTTTGAACCAGTATGTTTTCCAGTGTTTGGTTCTAATTCTTACTTCTTGATCTACATACAGGTTTCTCAGGAGGCAGGTAAGGTGGTCTGGTATTCTCATCTGTTTAAGAATTTTCCACAGTTTGTTGTGAGCCATGCAGTCCAAGGCTTCAGCTTAGTCAATGAAGCAGAAATAGTTTTTTTGGAATTCTCTTACTTTTTCTATGATCCAACGAATGTTGGCAATTTGATCTCTGGTTTTTCTGCCTTTTATAAATCCAGCTTGTACATCTGGAAGTTCTCAATTCCCATACTGTTGATGCCTAGCTTGGAGGATTTTGAGCATGACCTTACTAGCATGTGATATGAGAGCAATTGTGTGGTAGTTTGAGCATTGTTTGGCATTGCCTTTCTTTGGGATTGGAATGAAAACTGACCTTTGCCAGTCCTGTGGCCACTGCTGAGTTTTCCAAATTTGCTGGCATATTGAGTGTAGCACTTTCACAGCATCATTTTTTTAGGATTTGAACTAGCTCAACTGGAATTCCATCACCTCCACTAGCTTTGTTCTTAGTGATGCTTCCTAATGTCCACTTGACTTCAAACTCTCCGAATGATCACACCGTCATGGTTATGTGGGTCATTAAGATCTTTTTTTGTATAGTTCTTCTATATATTCTTCCCACCTCGTCTTAATATCTTCTGCTTCTCTTAGGTCCATACCATTTCTGTCCTATATTGTGCCCGTCTTTGAATGAAATGTTTCCTTCATACCTCTAGTTTTCTTGAAGAGCTCTATAGTCTTTCCCATTCTATTGTTTTCCTCTATTTCTTTGCACTAATCACTAAGGAAGGCTTTCTTATCTCTCCTTGCTATACTTTGAGACTCTGCACTCAGATGGATATGTCTTTCCTTTTCTCCTTTGCCTTTCACGTCTTTTCTTTTCTCATCTTTTTGTAAAGCCTCCTCAGCCAACCATTTTGCCTTTTTCCATTTCTTTTTCTTGGGGATGGTTTTGATCACTGCCTCCTGTACAAAGACTTATGGTAGTTACCTTGTACATAGGTGGTTTTGCCAACCTTCTGTACAGTCAAAAGTCTATGTATAACTTAGGGTTGGGTGTTTGCATCCACAGTTCTTCCATAGCCATGATTTTTCCGCATGTATTTCTATGTCTATGATCAGCTGGAGTTTGTATAGCACTACTGTAACATCTACTGTTGGAAAAAATCCACATGTATGTCAGTCTATGCAATTCAAGCCCATTTTGTTCAAGGTTCAATCTAGTTGCTTTTTCCTTGCTGCTTTTGCAATTATTTATTTATCTTTCCTTTTTGCTATTTTTCATTACAGTGTGTCATGTCTCTTTGAGTTGATCTTTTTTTGGACTATCTGTGATTCCTGGGTATGAATGCCTGTTTCCTTTCCTACTTTAGAAATGCTTTCAGCTATTATCTCAACAATTAAATTCTCTGTCTCTTTCTGTCTCTTGTCCTTCTGGTACCCCCTATAATGCAAATGTCAGCACACTTGATGTTGCCCAGAAGTCACTTAAACTAGCCTCATTTCTAAAAAAAATATTTTTCTTTTTTCTACTTAGCTTTAGTGATTTCTGCTTTTCTATCTTCCAGTTTGCTGGTTTGTTCTGTTGTATCATCTAATCTACTATTGATCTGTTTAAGTCCATTTTTTATTTCAATTATTATATCCTTCAGCTCTGTTATTTTTCTTTATATTTTTTGACTCTTTGTTAAACTTATGTGTTCATACATTCTTCTCTTGAGTTTATTGAACATCTTTGCAATCATTACCTTAAGCTCCTTACTAGGTAGATTGCTTATCTCTACTTCACTTAACTCTTCTTTTGGATTTTTATCTTGTTCCTTCACTTGGAGCACATTCCTCTGTTGACTCATTTTGTCTGATTCTCTGTTTTTATTTTTATATGGTAAGTAGTTGGATTAAGTTTCTCAGCCTGGAAGAGTTAGCCCTATATAGGAGACATCCTCTTGGGGCCAGCCACACCCCCTTTCCTGGTCACAGAGTTACCTGCTGTAGGAGCAGTTTCTATGTAGGCTGCACGCACTCTACGTTGTGGTGGGTCTGACTAATGTGGGCACCATGTAGGCAGGGGTGACCCATAGCCCAGTTGTCTGCCAGGCCCTGCCTCTTGTAGAGGCTGTTGGCCTGTTGGTGAGGAGGGTGGGTTCTGGAGTAACTGCCCTGCAGGACCTGTTTCCTGGTAGCTGGTCCCAGCCTGCCGGTGGGTTAGCCTGGGTCCTTGCAGAGCTGGCTGTGCGCCCTAGAAAGCCTCATACTGATGCAGACTAGCTGATGGGCAGAACCCTCAGGTTTCTTAAGAGGACTCCAGAATTTCACTCGCCAGCACCAGTGTTCTCAGCGTAGAAGGAGCTCCCCTAAATGCCTTCTGCTAACAGTCTCAGTGTCCTGCAGCCGTCCCGCTCACTGGCCGTCAAGGTCGGATATTCTGGGAGCTCATCTTCCTGTTGTATCACTCCTGCACTAGGGAGCCCAAGGCAGCGCTTCAGTCCCTTTCTCCTTGAAAAGAACCTCTGTAATTTCAAGTGGCCTCTGTGTGGGGGTCACCGAGTCCAGTGTCCGAGTCTTGACTGTACCCCACCATGGTTTCTTCTTTATCACTTTAGCTGTGGATAAGCTTTTCTGGTGGTCCTCATGCTGCTCCCATTGATAGATACTCTGTGAATACTGCAGTTTCGGTGTGCCTTTGGGAAGAAGTGAGCTCTGGGTTTACCCATTCTGCTATCTTGGTCATCCTTCAACATAGTTCTGTGTTTAGATGGTACTTGCGAGAAGATAGCGTGGCTTTCATGTGAATGATGCAAATTTTTTTGGATTCCATCAGCCTTCACATTGCCTACTGGGAAGGTTTCTAATCATCTTTTTGACAGGGGCTCTCTCAGTCTGGCAGTAAATTATGTATCTAAGGCCTCACACAAAAGACCAGGAACTGAAATTGCTTTTTTTTTGTTGTTTTTTTATAATAGTTCTATTTATCTTGTTTATTTCAAAAACATCAAAAGACAAAAACCAAAAATGGCAGTAATATTCTGAAGAAAGACGAAAACAAAATTAAATTCTCAGTTTTGTTCAAAATGCCATTGCCAGTGGCATTTGTATTTGAAATGAGAACACTGAAGTGATTATTTTATTTTAATACAATATGGCCAAGAATTTTATTTTTATTACTAATTCAATATGTGAAATATTATTTTCATAATACCCTAAAAAGATCAAGAGAAGTGGTCCATAATCAAACCCATTAATATGTCTTTATTGACACTTATAAATTGTCTCAGTAACCGTGGTAAAATGTCTCTAAAATTCCTCATGTCCTTTCAAATCAGATTCTATGACAGATGAGCTTGTAACAAACTCTAGAAACAACTTTTGTTTTTCAATCTGTCTGAATTTTAGAGTTGTGGATAATAGATTAGTGACCTATATAGTGAATGCCATTCAACAATGTAAGCAAACAATATTTTGGTTATTTTTCCTTTAGCAATATATCAGGATTAACATTATTTATTGTTTCAAATTCTTATGATGTACAAATAGTAAAATATTTTTGTGTTTAAAGTTCAGCAAGTTATATTTGGCTTTTCTCTACCACTCTTATTTACCACTCTGTTTCCAATGCTTGCCATAGTACTTAGCTTTTGGAGGTAAATAAATATATCATTATTAAATGAATGCTTGGTATTCAGTGATTTAAGAAGTCTATTGAATGCTCAGCTACTAACTGGACAATGCTATTCAAAAAGATGCTGTTAAGGGCACCCTTTATTTTTTCATAGAATTATTAGCTAACCAGGCATAGATTTATATTTAAAGGATGGACTCAATTTTGAAGTATATTCTATAACTGTAAAAAAAAATCACCTTACAAACAGTCCTCACTATTTCATTGTGTTGTTGTTGAAGCTTTTTAATATTTATAAATAGGACAGTTGCTCCTATGAATTTTCTTATAAGTTTTCACAGAGCTGGAAACTTATCAACTTCCCCCATTTTCCCTACAACTTGCCATTGAAACTGCAGGAGGCATTCAGACAACTTTTCCCGTGGTATGGATGCAGAACTAAGGCCACAGAGACAAGTGACTTGCACAGAAGACCAAGGGCAGAGGCTGCTGTCAAAACCAGAACCCAGGGCTCGTAGTCAGTTCTCCCCAGCAGGCAGTTTTGGTTTATGTTGCTAATGGAAAAAAAGAGATTTTTTAAAAATTCCTCTGGACATTTATATCTATGATTGCAATAATTACCAAAAAAAAAAAAAAAAAAACAACCTTACAGAAAAGTTAAGGCAATGTTCAAGGCAAAATTAATAGAGCTTTTTTCCTTTTAATACCTTTCATCAGATCGTTGCCTTCTTTTCCACCATACCAACCGTCGTCAGTAGTAAAATACTAATGCACTGTGGAATCTGTGTCGCTCTGCCTTTATTTTTGTACCTAATCAACTCTGTGTATAATTTTTTAGCCATGGGGCCCACCCTGAATTACAGTTACAAGCTATATGCATTAATAAAATGGAAACTACCAGGAATGAAGTAAACCTTTGAACGTGGTTAGGAAGGCCAAAGAAGGAAAACTGAAGTCCTCTTGACAGGCAGTTTCTGAAGCTGCTGATGTTCCTTTAAAAGGCCTTTTTCATGTTGGCTCCCAGGGAGGCTCTGCATAACATACTGAGTAAAGCCCGTTACTGCGGCCACAGTACACGGCACTGAGCTTCTCGTGAGGCCTCCAAGAAAATGGACCAGCTTTCCACTGCTGACGTCTCAGCTTGCAATTCTGTTTTCCAAGTGTTGGTTAAGGGAAACAAAGACATAACTTCTTTGGGGATTTATTGTTGGTCCGTGTCTACCTCTTTCATTTCCTTGAGAGCTGTATATTGAAATGTCATAAATATTTTTAAAGATATTTTATAAATTGCAAAAATGAAGTAACCTTTTTAACCCTGGATCTGTGCTACACAAACTCAAGAATAGCCAGAACATAATAAGAAGCAGAAATGTACTTTTGCTTTTGGTTATCTCTTATTTTACAGTTTTACTCAATAAACAATTTTGAAAATAATACCATGGCTCACTTTTAAATAAAATAATATTAATTAGAAAAGAAGCTAACAATGTCGTTAGTTAATGGTGTTTTATCCTTCTGATTACTATCAATAATTTCAGATAATTTTAATTAATTTTTAACATATTAGTCTCCAAATTAATAATAGCACAAAAATAATCTTAGTAAATTATTTTGGTAATAATTCTCTTTGTCAGTAGAATCTGGTTAGCTAGCATGTATCTGTTACTTGCAGGGATTCTGTTGCATTATGTAGAAGAAACAATCATAGAATAGTTATTTAGAGCTAAAATGTGTTTCAGAAAAAGAAATAAATATAATTAAATATAAATTTTCTTTATTAAAAATATACTATTATAATACCCCAAAGCCTCTGAATATGTGGTTATGTTATATGTGAAATAAAGACTCCTTTCTGTTATTTCCAGTAATGTACTCCATCTTGGTCTAGACCATAGACAGACCCATATTATATTAAATAGATGTTATAGTACTTCATATTAAAGTGAGAATTCAGTATGGGTTTTGGGCAAACTCTGACATAGTATGTATGAAATTGTTTTCATACATTTCTATGTTTAAGAAAACATAGAAATTGTTTTCTTAAAAGACGTAATTATGCACTTCAAACATGAAACATTTATGGAATCATTGAAATTGCTGGTATAAACATGAAAATAAAAAAGGAAAATACCACAACTGTTTAGGTTGTGTTTTGTGTTCAGCTATAATCTAGACACTCTTAAAAGAAGCTATAACACTTCATTATTTATAATACGTCTATTCAGGTAAAGCCTAAAATGAGGTCTCTTCTGCTATTAAAAATGCCGTTTAAGGGTTATGTAAAATATCATCAATCATTTGTGTTGTTATTATCTTGACTTTATTTTTTACCTTTTGTTTTAAATTTCATTTGGAAGAAATGCAAAGAAATAACATTATCTGGATGCAGAAAAAAATTAAGGTAGTATATATCAGAATTGCTTGTACTTTGAAATGTTAAAAATGGCCAGGTTCTTCGGTGGTGAAAGTCATAGTGTTTCAATGTCTAGTCCTTGGATTAATGAAGCAGGCTACCTCCATGGCTCAAGCTGTAAACCGTTCAATTAATAATGCAGAGAAACCAAAAATTGCTTGATGCGTGAACTAAAATCACTACTTATCAATTTGCAGTGGGAATTCTAATATTTGTTGTTCAGTCACTCAGTCATGCCTAAATATTTGCGACCCCATGGAGTGTAGCACACCAGGCTTTCCTGTCCTTTACCATTTCCCAGAGTTTGCTAAAACTCATGTCCATCGAGTCAGTGATGCCATCCGACCATCTCATCCTCTGCCGTCCCCTTCTCCTCCTGCCCTCAACCTTTCCCAGCCTAAGGTTCTTTTCCAATGAGTCAGCTTTTTGCATTATGCGGTGAATGTATTGGAGCTGCAGCTTCAGCATCAGTCCTTGCAATGTATATTCAGGATTGATTCCTTTAGTATTGACTGGTTTGATCTTGCAGTCCAAGGGACTCTCAAAAGTCTTATCCAACACCAGAAAAATAAATGACCCAATCAAAAAATGGGCCAAAGAACTAAATAGACATTTCTCCAAAGAAGACATAAAGATGGCTAACAAACACATGAAAAGATGCTCAACATCACTCATTATCAGAGAAATGCAAATCAAAACCACTATGAGGTACCATTTCACACCAGTCAGAATGGCTGCAATCCAAAAGTCTACAAGTAATAAATGCTGGAGAGGGTGTGGAGAAAAGGGAACCCTCTTACACTGTTGGTGGGAATGCAAACTAGTGCAGCCACTATGGAGAACAGTGTGGAGATTCCTTAAAAAACTGGAAATAGACATGCCTTATGATCCAGCAATCCCACTGCTGGGCATACACACTGAGAAAACCAGAAGGGAAAGAGACACGAGTACCCCAATGTTCATCGCAGCACTGTTTATAATAGCCAGGACATGGAAGCAACCTAGATGTCCATCAGCAGATGAATGGATAAGAAAGCTGTGGTACATATACACAATGGAGTATTATTCAGCCATTAAAAAGAATACATTTGAATCAGTTCTAATGAGGTGGATGAAACTGGAGCCTATTATACAGAGTGAAGTAAGCCAGAAAGAAAAACACCAATACAGTATACTAACGCATATATATGGAATTTAGAAAGATGGTAACAATAACCCTGTGTACGAGACAGCAAAAGAGACACTGAGGTATAGAACAGTCTTATGGACTCTGTGGGAGAGGGAGAGGGTGGGAAGATTTGGGAGAATGGCATTGAAACATGTAAATATCATGTATGAAATGAGTTGCCAGTCCAGGTTCGATGCACGATACTGGATGCTTGGGGCTGGTGCACTGGGACGACCCAGAGGGATGGAATGGGGAGGGAGGAGGGAGGAGGGTTCAGGATGGGGAACACATGTAAACCTGTGGCGGATTCATTTTGATATTTGGCAAATCTAATACAGTTATGTAAAGTTTAAAAATAAAATAAAATTTAAAAAAAACAAAAAAACAAAAAAACAAAAGCATCAATTCTTCAGAGCTCAGCATTCTTTCTAGTCCAACTCTCACATCCATACATGACTACTGGAAAAACCATAACTTTGGCTAGACAGACCTATGTCAGCAAAGTGATGTTGCTGCTTTTTAATACACTGTCTAGGGTTGTCATAGCTTTTCTTCCAAGAAGTAAATGTCTTTTAATTTCATGACTAAAGTCACTGTCTGCAGTGATTTTGGAGACCAAGAAAATAAAGTCTGTTACTGTTTCCATTGTTTCCCCATCTGTTTGCCAAGAAGTGATGGGACTGGATGCCATGATCTTAGTGTTTTGAATGCTGAGTTTTAAGCCAACTTTTTCACTCTACTCTTTCACTTTCATCAAGAGGCTCTTTAGTTCCTCTTCAAATCTGGTCATTTAAATGGTATCATCTGCAAAAAAGCAAGCGAGTTCCAGGAAAACATCTATTTCTGCTTTTTTGACTATGCCAAAACCTTTGACAGTGTGGATCACCACAAACTGTGGAAAATTCTTAAACAGATGGGAATACCAGACCAGCTGACCTGCCTCTTGAGAAATCTGTATGCAGGTCAGGAGACAAAACTTAGAACTGGTCATGGAACAACAGACTGGTTCCAAATAGGGAAAGGAGTACGTCAAGGCTGTATATTGTCACCCTGCTTATTTAACTTATATGCAGAGTACATCATAAGAACCGCTGGGATGGATGAAGCAGAAGCTGGAATGAATTGCCAGAAGAAATATCAGTAACCTCAGATACGCAGATGACACCAACCATATGGAAGAAAACAAAGAACTAAAGAGCCTCTTGATGAAAGTGAAAGAGGAGAGTGAAAAACTTGGCTTAAAGCTCAATATTCAGAAAATTAAGATCGTGGCATCTAGTCCCATCACTTCATGGGAAATAGATGGTGAAACAGTGGAAACAGTGACAGACTTTATTTTGGGGGGCTCCAAAATCACTGAAGATTGTGACTAACCCCATGAAATTAAAAGACACTTACTCCTTGGGAGGAAAGTTATGACCAACCTAGATAGCATATTCAAAAGCAGAGACATTACTCTGCCAACAAAGGTCTGTCTAGTCAAGGCTATAGTTTTTCCAGTAGTCATATATAGATGAGAGAGTTGGACCAAAAAGAAAGCTGAGCTCTGAAGAATTGATGCTTTTGAACTGTGGTGTTGGAGAAGACTCTTGAGAGTCCCTTGGACTTCAAGAAGATCCAACCAGTCCCTCATAAAGGAAATCAGTCCTGAATATTCATTGGAAGGACTGATGTTGAAGTTGAAACTCCAATACTTTGATCACCTGATGAGAAGAACCGACTCACTGGAAAAGACTGATGCTGGGAAAGATTGAAGGCGGGAAGAGGAGGGGACAACAGAGAATGAGATGGTTGGATGGTATCACTGCCTCAATGGACATAAGTGTGAATAAACTCTGGGAGTTGGTGATGGACAGGGAGGCCTGGCGTGCTGCAGTCCATGAGGTTGCAAAGAGTCGGACAGGACTGAGCAACTGAACTGAACTGCACATCTGAGGCTGTTGTTATTTCTCCCAACAATCTTGATTTCCAGCTTGTGAATCATCCAGCCTGGCATTTTGCATGACATACTCTGCACATAAGTTAAATAAACAGTTTGACAATATGCAGCATGGTCAATACTCCTTTCCCAGTTTTGAATCAGTCCATTGTTCCATGTCCAGTTCTAATTGTTGCTTCTTGGCCTGCATTTAGGTTCCTAAGGAGACAGGTAAGATGGTCTAGTATACCCATCTTTTTAAGAATTTTCATAGTTCACTATGATCCACACAAACAAAGGCTTCAGTGTAGTCTCTGAACCAAGGATAGAGATATTTTTCTGGAATTCTCTTGTATTCTCTATGATTGAATGAATGTTGGCCATTTGATCTCTGGTTCCTCTGCCTTTTCTGAACCCAGCTTGTACATCAGGAAATTATCAATTCAAGTACTGTTGAAGCCTAGCTTAATGGATTTTGAGCATAACCTTACTAGCATGGGAAATGAGCATGAATGTCTGGTAGTTTGAAGATTCCTTAACACTGCCCTTGTTTGGGTTTAGAATAAAAGCTGACTTTATCCAGTCCTGTGGCCATTATTGGGTTTTACAAGTTTTCTGACACACTGAGTGCAGCACTTTAGCAGTGTTTTCTTTTAGGATTGTAGATAGCTCAGCTGCAATTCCATCACCTCTACTAGCTTTAGTAATGCTTCCTCAGGCCCATTTGACTTCACACTCCAGGATATCTGGCTCTAGGTGAGTGGCCACAGTTTTGTGCTTATCCCGGTCATTAAGACCATTTTTATATAGCTCTTCTGTGTATTCTTGCCACCTGTTCTTAATCTCTTCTGCCCCTGTTAGGTCCTTTATGTTTCTGTCCTTTATTGTGCCCATCCTGGCATGTAATATTTCTTTGATATGTCCAGTCTTCTTGAAGAGATCTCTAGTCCTTCCCATTCTATTGTTTTCCTCTATTTCTTTGCATTGTTCATTGAAGTAGGGTTTCTCTCTCCTTGCTGTTCTTGGGAACTCTTCAGTTGGGTATGTATTTCCCTTTCTCCTTTGCTTTTCACTTCTCTTCTTTCCTCAACTATTTGTAAAGCCTCCTCAGACAATCACTTTGGCTTCTTTCATTTCTTTTTCTTTGGGATGCTTTTGGTCACTGCCTCCTATACTGTATTATAAACCTTCATCCATAGCTCTTCAGACATTTTGTCTACAAGATCTCATCCTGTGAATCTATACATCACCTCCAGTGTATAATCAAGTGATGATTTAGGTCATATCTGAATGGCTTAGTGGTTTTCCAACTTTCTTTGTTTAAGCATGACATTTGCAATAAGGAGCTGATGATCTGAGCCACAGTCAGTTCCAGATCTCTTTTTGCTGACTGTATCAGCATCTGTACAGATGCTGACTGTATCTCCATCTTTGGCTGCAAAGAATGTAAACAGTCTAATTTTAGTATTGACCATTTGGTGATGTCCATTTTGGGCTGGAAGAAGCACAGGCTGGAATCAAGATTGTCAGGAGAAATATCAATAACCTCAGATATGCAGATGACACCACCCTTATGGCAAAAAGTGAAGAGGAACTAAAAAGCCTCTTGATGAAAGTGAAAGAGGAGAGTGAAAAAGTTGGCCTAAAGCTCAACATTCGGAAAATGAAGATCATGGCATCTGGTCCCATCACTTCATGGGAAATAGATGGGGAAACAGTGGACACAGTGTCAGACTTTATTTTTTTGGGCTCCAAAATCACTGCAGATGGTGATTGCAGCCATGAAATTAAAAGACACTTACTCCTTGGAAGGAAAGTTATGACCCACCTAGATAGCGTATTCAAAAGCAGAGACATTACTTTGTCAACAAAGATCTGTCTAGTCAAGGCTATGGTTTTTCCAATGGTCATGTATGGATGTGAGAGTTGGACTGTGAAGAAAGCTGAGCACTGAAGAATTGAAGCTTTTGAACTGTGGTGTTGGAGAAGACTCTTGAGAGTCCCTTGGACTGCAAGGAGATCCAACCAGTCCATCCTAAAGGAGATCAGTCCTGGATGTTCATTGGAAGGACTGATGCTAAAGCTGAAACTCCAATACTTTGGCCACCTCATGCGAAGAATTTACTCATTGGAACAGGCTCTTATGTTGGGAAGGATTGGGGGCAGGAGGAGACAGGGACGACAGAGGATGAGATAGCTGGATAGCATTATCGACTCGATGGACCTGAGTTTGAGTGAACTCTGGGAGTTGGTGATGGACAGGGAGGCCTGGCGTGCTGCGATTCATGGGGTCGCAAAGAGTCTGACACGACTGCGCGACTGAACTGAACTGAACTGAACTGAATGTATGGAGTCATTTCTTGTGTTGCTAGGAGCAGTGCGTTCTTTCGCAAAATTCTGTTAGCCTTTGCTCTTCTTCATTTTGTACTCCAAGGCCAAACATTTCTGTTACTCCAGATATTTCTTGACTTCCTACTTTTACATTCCAATCCCCTATGATGAAAAGTACTATATTTTTTGGTGTTAGTTCTAGAAGATTTTGTAGGTCTTCATAGAACTGGTCATCTTCAGCTCCTTCAGCATCAGTGGTTGGCACACAGACTTGGATATTCTGATGTTAAATCTTTTGCCTTGGAAATGTACCAAGGTCATTCTGTCGTTTTTCAGATTGCACCCAAGTACTGTATTTTAGACTCTTTTATTGATTATGAGGACTACTGCCTTTCTTTTGTATGATTCTTACCCACAGTAGTATATATATAATGGTTATCTGAATTAAATTCACTCATCCTAACCCATTTTAGTCCAGTGATTCCTAAGATGTCAGTGATTACTCTTGCCATCTCCTGCTTGACCATGTCCAAGTTACCTTGATTCATGGTCCTAACACTCAAGGTTCCTATGCAATATTGTTGTTTATAGCTTTGGATTTTTCTTTCACCACAGACTCATCCACCACTGAAAGTCATTTCATTCTTTCTGGAACTATTAGTAATTGCCCTCCTTCCTTTCTTCCCCAGTGGCATATTGGATACTTTCAACCTGGGGTGCTCATCTTTCAGTGTCATATCTTTTTGCCTTTTTATACTGTTCATGGGGTGATTCGCCACAGCAAAAATACTGGAGTGGTTTACCATTGCCTCCTCCAGTGGACCATGTTTTGTCAGAACTCTCCACTATGACCCGTCCATCTTGGGTGGCCCTGCACAGCATGGCTCCTAGCTTCACTGAGTTACACAAGCCCCTTTGCCTTGACAAGACAGTGATCAGGGATCCAGGGATCCCTGGAAGGGATCTTAGGAAGGACAATCTTAGTGGTGTCCTTAGAGTCACTGTTTTTTGATAACTTGATACAACCAATGTTACTGCCAGCATATAGTTGAAATTGTACACGGTTATGCGTTAAGTTTTCAGAACACACAATCTTTTTGGTGGTATTGAAGTTTTCTTTTTTTTTTTAATTTTATTTTTTAACTTTACAATATTGTATTGGTTTTGTCATATATCAACATGAATCCGCCACAGGCATACTCGTGTTCCCCATCCTGAACCCTCCTCCCTAAAATCTGCCTATATTTACCGCATTTTAGACTTTGTGCAGACTGAATTTCCCGTTTTCAAGGCTTCCACTTATATAGGATTCCTTAAGAATATTTAAGACCTGAGTCTTACATATTTTGATATTATTCAATAGATTCACATACATCCCTAGACTCCCAAAGAGATACCATTTTCTGAGTGAATCATTGCCGTGCATGGCCGTCTATTATAGGCTAACTTCTTATTTAGCTTTCATAACGGTAAATTATGTGTGCAGTGGATAACTTTGAAGTTGCTACATTTGCAATATAAAGTTTGGAAAATATTAATGGCAAAGATCATATTGGGAGAAAAAAATGTACTTTTTATTTGAATAAATGCTTTTATATTTTAGAACTGTATATTTCTACCATGAATAACTGAAGTCTCCATTTCTTGCCCAATGCATTCATTGATTTTTTTCATGTGATATGTATTTATAAGGTGTCTGCCTTTGCCTGGAAGACTATCAGACCTCAGGATATTGCAGTGAACACCCCAAAATTCTCCTACAGCAAACTTTGAATGGAGAAGGAAACAGTCAAAAAATCAGATAAATATACATAAGTGTGCTCTGCTCATTCACTCAGTCGTGTCTGACTCTATGCAACCCCACGGGATCTAGCCCGCCGGCCTCCTCAGTCCATGGAATGTTACAGGCAAGAATAGCAGAACCAATTGCCATTTCCTACTTTGTGGGTTCTTCCAGAACCAGAGATTGAACCTGCGTCTCTTCTGGAACCTGCATTGGCAGGCAGATTCTTTACCACTGTGCCACCTGGGGTATAAGGTATCAATAAATGCAATGATTAAAATGAAAACACAGTAATATCGTAGAAGTTAGGGGTTGAGACAGGTGGGAAGATGACTACTGTAATTTGGGTGATCATCTTTCTGAAGAAGTGACATATTAGCTGAGATTTAAATTGCAAAAGGAGCCAGCAAGGCAAACATAGAAGCAAAGGACGTTGCCGTTAGACCTGTAACTGAATAGCGTAACATTTCCTATAACTGAATAGCATAACATTTTTGTTCAGGTTCTAAACAACAACATCAAAGAATTCTGAAAGTTGTAGTCATGGTACATCCAATTATGTTTCCAAAATTAACATTTCAGCTGACATCATCGGTGGGATTGTAGGACCATTCCAAGTTTCTCATCAATAGTTACGGTGTTTCTACTGAAGACTGGCTCTAGAAGCATAGTGTTTAGGATTATCTCAGTCAACATTTTTCCCATAGCCTTAGGCCACTACTGCATATATGAATTTATTTCATTAACAACATAGGAGTTTTAAAACAAATCAGGATGGGGAAAAAATCCTAACATCCACCAAGGACCAGGGTACCAAGGATCAAGGTTCAATACAACTTGTGATTATGAAGATGCTCTATGTATACATACTGTCCAATATGGCAGCCACCTGTAACATGTGGTTATTGGATGCCTGGAAGGTGTCCAGTACAACAGAGGAACTGATTTTGAAGTTATACTTAATTAATTTAAATGTAAATGCATTGATTAATATAGTAGTTAAAAGGATATCTTGAATACAGTGTATTTATAATTTATAATGAATTAGTCATGTCGCTGCCTCTACACTTTCACAGTTGGTTTTCTTTGTCAAACTGAAATATAGTTTTTATCTGTTTATGGTTTTGGAGGTAATGGTACAAAACTCAACAAAGAGAAGTATTGAATTGAAACAATATACAAGCAATAATAAATTAAAGAGAGTTAACCTCTGTTCCCTTAATGTATTTTGTGTTCAGTCATAATTTTCAGTGTTTCTGACTGGTAAAAAAGTTGTAGTGACAAAATCTGAGTTAGGAAAAAAAAAAAGTCTGTGAGGATCTTCTGGGGAAAAAATAGGTATTATTGTGGTGTATCCCTGCTCTCCCTCAACTAAACTAAGAGTTTAATAAGAATGATTGATAGCATAGAAATAATGCAGACTAACAGTTTATCTATCTTTTATCATTGATAGTAGTAAAAAATCTGATTTTTTAAATCAAACAAATGGCTATTGTAATTATGATGATTGCTTGCTATTAATCTTAAAAAAATAAAAACCTGTAGTAATCAACTATGAAAGTGCCTACTGTTCACTAAGCCCTAGAATGAAGTTATTGTAAGTTAAAAACAATAATTTTGGAAGATTAATGGGAAAGAGGAAGAAAAGCCTTTCCGATTATCAAGATTTTCCAGAAACAATTTTGATTACTTTTGTAAGTCAAGCTTGGCAGATGAAATAAAATATTATGCTTCAGACTCATATTTGGTTGCAATGTTAGTTTTGTATAAACTAGATCACATGAGACATAGTCAAAACGTTAAAACTATTTCAGTATTATCCAAGACAATCTTTTAAAATGTATATTTATTTTTGTCTTCAACTTCAGGTTTAGAAATGAATGATCAATGCATATTTGTAAAACTCTATTAAAAATATAGTACAGACATGTTTGTAGTTATAACTAGTAATATACAAATAATTTTTTTTTTAATTTTCAAATAATTGACCATTTTTGCTATTGAGTTTGAACACCAGAGAATGGGTGAGCTAAACAATGTATCACCAACTCACTTTAGGCATAAAGTAACTCTCCAGTTCAGTTTTCCTTTTAGAAAATAATGGTCTTAATGTAGCCTGATTCAAAAACTAAAAAAGATGAGCCATGAATACCTAACATTAAGAAACATTGTATCAATGCAAAATGATTTTATATTGTTTTTATTTACTCTTGAATAGAAAGAGTGTTTATAAATTTAAGCAAAGTGATTTTCTTTAACATCATCCCTTTGAATATTAATTCATTTGCATTCAATTAAAATAGTACTTGCTTCACACAATAATCAATAAGCAACTTTTAAGGAATGAATGGATGGCATCAAGTGGGATTCATCTATATTTATAATGGTTACTAAGTGAATTACAATTGCAAATTATTGTTTAGCCACACAATACAAGTTAAAAAATGTTGAATAGCACTGAAATCTTGCAAAAAAAGATAAATGAGGATTTATTTCTGTCTTCGGAAGACAGAAAAAAGCTTAAATTGCTCAACTAAATAAACTATTCTTCACTTTCATGTGAATTTGTATCCTCATGAAAAAATGCAGGCAGGATAATGTATTCTCAATTGAACTTTCAGCTATATCCCAACATACAAGTTGTAAATAATCATAGCTAAAATGAATATTTGAAATGCATGTGATTGAGCAAAGAGGGATATACTCACCAATTTAAATGCTTTTCATAAACTTCACCTTTTTCTTTTTTTTTAACACTTGGAGACTAATTTGGTTTGCTCTTTATTATCTGCCATATTGTTTTATTCACTTGGCATCCTCATTCTGGGATATATATGCTTCATTACTTACTGTTTACTACTTTACCTAAAACAAGTGCCTTCTTCTTTCCAGTCATTGCAGTAATATTCTTGCCTCCTAAGTTCCCCAGTGCTTTATTTTCTAAACACAAGTAAGCCTCCGCCCTATACTCAGAGCACGATGCAGCTTATGTTAGACCCTTCTAATTCTGCATTTATTTTTATTTTATTTATTCCTAATTTTTGTCCTTCATCTCTATCCCTGTTTTCTTCTACATTCTATTTTATTGATCTGGCATTAGATATCTCATCAAAATACTGTTTTCATTTCATACAGCATTTATGTGAGTTGCTTCTAGAATGGTCACTTTCCTCCTACCATTTCACCTTCCCTAGACTACACTCCCTAGTACTCTTGCCTGGGAAGTCCCATGGGTGGAGGAGCCTGGTAGGCTACAGTCCATGGGGTCGTGAAGAGTCGGACACGACTGAGCGACTTCACTTTCACTTTTCACTTTCATGAACTGGAGAGGGAAATGGCAACCCACTCCAGTATTCTTGCCTGGAGAATCCCAGGGACGGGGGCCTAGTGGGCTGCCATCTACGGGGTCGCACAGAGTCGGACACAATTGACGTAACTTAGCAGCAGCAGCAGCAGACTACACTCCACCAAGAACTGCTATAACTTCCAGTCTTTACATCTCATTTCCCCTTCTCTGAAAAAGAAATATTTCACTTGTCCATCATTGTCCTCAGCCTGGTAGAGCATTGATTATTTTACATTAAATACCTTCCTTTGGTATGATGTGTGTGAACTTCCTTTTCTATAGTACCCCTGTGAAGGGCCTGTTAAAGTCTAGTCAATATCATCTTTCTTCATCTTCAAAGATTTCTGAAATTCTTCTTAATTTATGAATCTTCCAGCTAAGTAGAAGAGACACACCATCTCTTTTATGCAAAAATATTACCATCTTAAGCTTCTATACTTTCAGTTCAATTCAGTTCAGTCACTCAGTTGTGTCCGACTCTCTGCGACCCCATGGACTGCAGCACACCAGGCTTCCCTGTCCATCACAACCCCCGGAGCTTCCCAAACTCATGTTCATTGGGTTGGTGATGCCATCCAACCACCTCATCCTCTGTCGTCCCCTTCTCCTCCTGCCTTCAATCTTTCCCAGCATCAGGGTCTTTTCCAGTGAGTCAGTTCTTCTCATCAGGTGGCCAGAGTACGCTTTCTACACTTTCACAAACTGTCCATTCTTATCTATCAATTGTATTTAATCATCTGTCATCAGATGACTTCTTGCTTAGAATAATTTTTAAAAACCATTCAACGGCATCAGTAGTTGTCCAAGCCTCCATTATTTAACTGAAAAGTTATGAAACTTATTAACTTATGTTTGTTTTGGAGATTCTCTTTTTTATCCTTTTTTAAATTATTTCTTTAACAGTAAGCAAATATTGTTACTCATATTAGTTTCAGTTGGTAGATGTGAAACTAATAGCAAATTATTATTGTGAACCAATAGCAAAAGTGATAATTTGCTATGGGTATGCTAATGATTGTGGTAATCTGACTTCCCTCGGGACCGGTTTAGAACATCACTATTTTATTGGACATCAGGTTGTCTGTTGAGGATTTTGAGTTTAAGGAAGGGCAGTTACCTTTCGAACTCCCTATTTAAGTAAATAAACCATCAGTAACAGCAGTAACAAAACAAGAGCAACAGAAGGAATGTTTTCAAGACCATATTAGCATAAAGCAATTAGGTGTTGGTAATGAGGATTAGTCCCCCCTGTTATGGCAACAACTGCTCCTGAACTCTGAAACAAACTCCCTTAGGAATCTTGCAGGGTTTTTTGCTTCCTAGTTCCTTGGGAATTCTCCACTCCATCTACCTTTATCTCTTAGGAACAAACCTTTAATTCAACATAGGCATTTAACACCTAATTTGTTGATAAATAACTGTGTATCCCTTTGAAAGAAAAGAAAAAAAAAAAAAAATTCCCTTCTAGCACATTTTTCTCCTGGGCATCTGGCCTGTTTTAATCCCTTTCCCCTTAAGCTTCTGCACTTGCCTAGAGCTTTCACATAGAGTCTATACATAACTCTTTATTTCTTCCCAGTATATATTTCTTATTGCTAATTGTCTGCTCTACATTTCACATTCTCTCAGCTCAATGAAGATCCTGCTTTTAGTATACTTAGTACTGGCCGGGGTGGGGGTGGGGGGCGGGACAGGGAGAGGGGCGGAATATGACTGATTGAAGAGGAAGTAATAAAAATAATACTCCGTAGCTCTAGCTCAACTCTTGATTCTTGTTATGTCACTTCATGAAATATCCCTTACTCATGAAATAGTTTTCCCACTCTGCACATCCTGACCATGGCATGGCACTTTGGCCAATACTATACTACAAGATGAAAAACAGAAGGGTCACCCACAGGGCAGGATGGAGCCCTTGGGGAATAGAGGCATACTTTAGAGTGAATATCCCTGGAGGCGGTGAAGTCATAAATAAAAAAAGAAGGAAGGAAAGGAAGGAGAAAGGGAGGGAGAGAGAAAGCAAATGATAAAGATGCCCATTTAGAGCATATAGAAACAGGCTGGCAAATAGATAATTCCATACAGTGATCTATTTGCCATCTATTTACCACAAATAGATGGGGAAACAGTGGAAACAGAGACAGACTTTATTTTGGGGGGCTCCAAAATCACTAAAGATGGTGACTGCAGCCATGAAATTAAAGGATGCTTGTTCCTTGGAAGAAAAGCTATGACCAACATAGACAGCATATTAAAAAGCAGAGACATTACTTTGCTGACAAAGGTCCGTTTAGTCAAAGCTATGGTTTTTCCAGTAGTCATGTATGGATGTGAGAGTTGGACTTTAAAGAAGGCTGAGTGCTGAAGAATTGATGCTTTTGAACTGTGGTGTTGGAGAAGACTCTTGAGAGTCCCTTGGACTGCAAGGAGATCCAACCAGTCCATCCTAAAGGAGATCAGTCCTGGGTGTTCATTGGAAGGACTGATGTTGAAGCTGAAACTCCAATACTTTGGCTACCTGATGCGAAGAGCTGACTCATATGAAAAGACCCTGATGCTGGGAGGGATTGGGGGCAGGAGGAGAAGGGGACGACAGAGGATGAGATGGTTGGATGGCATCACTGACTCAATGGACATGAGTTTGAGTAAGCTCTGGGAGTTGGTGATAGACAGGGAGGCCTGGCATGCTGTGGTCCGTGGGGTTGCAAAAAGTCAGACGCGACTGAGCAACTGAACTGAACAACTGAACTGAGTACAGTGATCTAAGTACTCTGGTAGATATGGGTACTATACGGGCCTATGGCAAAATTTCTGTGGGGGCAGTTTAGTTAAATGCTGACAGATCAAGACCCATCCCCCAGGCCACGGACAAGGTTTGGTTTCATGTCTCTTTCACTGCTTTTCTCTCTCTTGGAGCACTTATTTAACACAGTGCTGGGCTTTGTTCCAGAACCGAGAAGTGCTGTGTTTGAATACGATAGATGAGGTACAAGTTATGATGAGACACAGGTGAGCATATAAACAAGATAATTTCAGAGAACAATAAGTATTATGAAGAAAATAAAACATGATGAGTTGATAGAAAAAGACTGAAGAGACAATTTTAGATTGGCTGGTTAAAAAACTAAATTGAATACACTGCCCTCTCAATTACCTTGAGTAAAAAAAAACAACACAAAAAACAGCCTGTACTTTATTCAGCAGGAACAGAGTTTTTATTGTAAATGAGACATCTTTCTTCAGGTCAGAAATAAAGGGACGGTAATTCTTGATAGGTGTGCTAATGGTCCAGCTGTTTTCTAGCTCATTATATTCACTAAATGGTAGTTCCCATTTTATAGCAGCAGCAATAATAGCATTTCACACAGCCTTTTGAAATTATTGTTTGTCTCTGTTCCCTTCTAGGATGAATGTACATTCTTAAAGAGTTCATATTTTTGGAACTCCAGAATTGCTAGTTCAGTGGGAGGAATAAAATCTTTTCTGTTTTTTTTGACTCAGTTACATGATAATGTGAATTACAATTTAGATCACCCTGCCAGTATGCATGATCCTCAGATCCCAGAGGAGAGGGGGGAAGCAACGTGTCATAGTAGTGTTTGGCACGTTTGAATCTACAGTTTGTGGCTCCTTTCCCTAAAGGCAAATGATGAAGCATTTTTTAGTAAAGTCTCCTTTTCTTCATCATAATCATTGCAAACTGGTTTCTGAACAAGAGTCGATGCAAAAAGAAACAGGAAAAAAAAAAATATCAGGACCTAAAAACAAAACAGTGTCAACGCACGTGTCTTTTCATGTGCTCCTCGCATCTTTGTAGTATAGAGTTTAACCACACTTAGTACAGCGATACTCCATAACCAACATTCTTTGCCTATATGAGTGGAATAAAACCAAATAGTTATAGTATTATATTATGTATGGATAATTATTATTTTTTCACTTTTAAAAATTAGTATTCTTTTCTTAATGGTGAACAACAGGGTATGTCTGAGTCCCATACGACATGGAAAGAAAAATCTATGCATAAGCTCAAAAATGTTTGTATTGGAAGTAAAATATTACTGTTTAAGTAGGGATTCCTTGGTAATTTTTACGCCTGATGCTTTTCCATAAGTTGACTTTATAAATGTGCTGGCTGTGATGGTTTTCAGTGTATCCTACCTCCTTCCTCCCTTTTCTGTAAGAACTCTGGCCAACAGGAGGTCAGCGGCAAGATACAAACAAGCAGTCTAGGACTCTGGAGAGGTGATTCCTCGTTCTTTCCTTTGCATCATAGGCCAAAACAAAATCTACGTTGTTTGAAAGGTGAAAACATGTTTTCCCATCTGCTCATGGTTCAAAGTTCTTTATATATCATACCCTTGTAGAAAATGGAATGTGCACTAATCATCTGTCCATACCTAGCACCTTTATGTTCTTTTATATAGCTTTTGTCTTAGAAAATTCACTTACTTTTACTTTGTTGGCCAAGGCAAATGATGAAAAACAGGAGGAAGAGAGTAAAAGCCAGTGTAGTGGGTGGAATGAAGGGTTTCAGTTTTAGATAAGGTGATCAGAGAAGGTTTCCTCTGAAAGGAAATTTGCACAGAGACCTAAACCTCATTTTAAATTTATTCTCTCTGCAAATTAGACACAAGCCCCCCCACCTTTTTTTTTTTTTTTTTGAAATGGTAATCTATAGTGATCATGGTGTGCATTTACATTCTCTGTAACAGAAAGCTGGCTTAATTATTCTTACCATTGAATCCTGCTAAGCAGAGAAGTTGTGAATATATTGAGTAGAATCACAACTGGAAAATCTGCAATATCTATGGCTCTCTGCTAAGGCTACTGTCAATGAAAAATAGTCATGAACTCACCTATGCTTCTGCATTACCTTGAAAAGATCTGCAGATTGGGTCTGCTTATCTTGAGGCAGAAGTTTCATTTCTTCCTTCGTTAGTGGCATGTTGGGTTGTATTCTTATCTTCAGACTGCAACTTGTTTGTCTCAAAGAGGCGTTGGCCTGTCTCAATTGTGGGGAGATGCTAGAAATGTGAAGTGCTTCTCTGAGAAAAGTTTGAGTATATTCCCAGGACATTTCATCCAATTTCTTCCGATTCGTCGGCTTACAGAGCTTTTTGTTTTGTTTAATTGTTCCATAAATAATTATAGTCAGTTATTTCTTTGTTAGAATCCAGTAGTTTACAGAAATTTTATTTTAGGATATATATTACCATAATTTTAAAATGTTTTATGTGGAGATTGGAAAGACTTCACCACTCAGTTAAAACCCCTGTAGCAGATAGACCAAAATGCTTTTGTTTTTGCTTTAAATTATCAGAATATCATGTGTCCACATAGTATTGACATTAAACTCTGGGCCTTACTGCCCATATATATTTTATTAGATTAATCTTTTCATGACATAATTTTTATCTTAAAATCACATAAATGTGCCTCCTGCATGTTGATTAAAACATTTATCAATTCAAGCTGCCTAATATTATGGAAATTATGAACAGAAAGTTAACAGCATACCATTTCTGTCCTTTAGTGTGTCCATCTTGGCATGAAATGTTCCCTTGGTATCTCTAATTTTCTTGAAGAGATCTCTAGTAATATGCAGAGTTCAGTTCAGTCCACTTCAATCGCTCAGTCGTGTCCGACTCTTTGTGACCCCGTGAATTGCAGCACGCCAGGCAATGGCACCCCACTCCAGTCCTCTTGCCTGGAAAATCCCATGGATGGAGGAGCCTGGTGGGCTGCAGTCCATGGGGTGGCGAAGAGTCGGACACGACTGAGCGACTTGACTTTTCACTTTTCACTTTCATGCATTGGAGAAGGAAATGGCAACCCACTCCAGTGTTCTTGCCTGGAGAATCCCAGGGACGGGGGAGCCTGGTTAGCTGCTGTCTATGGGGTCGCACAGAGTCAGACACGACTGAAGCGACTTAGCAGCAGCAGCAGCAGCAGCAGCAGCAGCAGGCCTCCCTGTCCATCACCAACTCCCGGAGCTTACTCAAACTCATGTCCATCGAGTCAGTGATGCCATCCAGCCATCTCATCCTCTGTCGTCCCCTTCTCCTCCTGCCCCCAATCCCTCCCAGCATCAGGGTCTTTTCCAAAGAGTCAACTCTTCGTATGAAGTGGCTAAAATACTGGAGTTTCAGCTTTAGCATCATTCCTTCCAAATAACACCCAGGACTGATCTCCTTTAGAATGGACTGGTTGGATCTCCTTGCAGTCCAAGGGACTCTCAAGAGTCTTCTCCAACACCACAGTTCAAAAGCATCAATTCTTCAGTGCTCAGCTTTCTTCACAGTCTAACTCTCACATCCATACATAACTACTGGAAAAACCATAGCCTTGACTAGATGGACCTTTGTTGACAAAGTAATGTCTCTGCTTTTAAATATGCTATCTAGGTTGGTCATAACTTTCCTTCCAAGGAGTAAGCGTCTTTTAATTTCATGGCTGCAGTCACCATCTGCAGTGATTTTGGAGCCCAAAAATATAAAGTCTGACACTGTTTCCACTGTTTCCCCATCTATTTCCCACAAGTGATGGGACCAGATGCCATGATCTTCGTTTTCTGAATGTTGAGCTTTAATCCAACTTTTTCACTCTCCTCTTTCACTTACATCAGGATGCAGAGTACATCATGCTAAATGCTGGGCTAGATGAATCACAAGCTGGAATCAAGTTTCCTGGAAGAAATATCAACAACCTCAGATATGTAGATCATACTACTCTAATTACAGAAAGTGAAGTCAGGAGGTAAAGTGACTTTTGAGGAGGTTGAAAGAGGAGAGTGAAAAAGCTGGCTTGAAACTCAACATTAAAAAACTAAGATCATGGCATCCCATCTCATCGCTTCATGGCAAATAGAAGGGGAGAAAGTGGAGGCAGTGACAGACTTTATTTTCTTGGGCTCCAAAATCACTGTGATGGTGACTGCATCCATGAAATTAAGGGATGCTTGCTTCTTAGAAGGAAAGCTGTGATAAACCTAGACAGCATATTAAAAAGTGGAGACATCACTTTGCCAACAAAAGTCCGTCTAGTCAAAGCTATGGTTTTTCCAGTAGTCATGTATGGATGTGAGAGTTGCACTATAAAGAAAGCTGAGCACTGAAGAATTGATACTTTTGAACCGTGGTGTTAGAGAAGACTCTTGAGAGTCCCTTGGACTGCAAGGAGATCCACCCAGTCCATCCTAAAGGAAATCAGTCCTGAATATTCATTGGAAGGACTGATGCTGAAGCTGAAACTCCAATACTTTGGCTACCTGATGTGAAGAGCTGACTCATTAGAAAAGACACTGATGCTGGGAAAGATTGAAAGCAGGAGGAGAAGGGGACAGCAGAGGATGAGATGACTGGATGGCGTCACTGACTCAGTGGACATGAGTTTGAATAAACTCTGGGAATTGGTGATGGACAGGAAGGCCTGGTGTGCTATAGTCCATTTGGTCTCAAAGAATCGGACACGACCGAGTGACTGAGCTGATTCCAGTAGTCAAGTATGTATTATGAGACTTTATCCTTAAAGAAGGTTGATGACTGAAGAATTGATGCTTTGAAATTGTGGTGCTGGAGAAGACTCTTGAGAGTCCTTTGAACTTCAAGGAGATCAAACCAGTCAATCCTAAAGGAAATCAAACCTGAATATGCATTGACAAGATTGATGGTGAAGCTGATACTTTGACCATCTGATGCGAAGAGCCGACACATTGGAAAAGACCTTCGTGCTAGGGACCATTGAAGACAAAAGGCGAAGGAGGTGGCTGAGGATAAGATGGTTAGATAGTATCACCAAGTCAGTGAACATGAAATTGAGCATATTCTGGGAGTTGCTGCTGCTGCTGCTGCTGCTAAGTCTCTTCAGTCGTGTCCGATTCTGTGCGACCCCAGAGACGGCAGCCCACCAGGCTCCCCCGTCCCTGGGATTCTCCAGGCAAGAACACTGGAGTGGGTTGCCATCTTCTCCAATGCATGAAAGTGAAAAGTGAAAGTGAAGTCGCTCAGGTTGTCTACTTGAAAGTTACACAGTCGTGTCCTACTCCTAGCGACCCCATAGACTGCAGTCTACCAGGCTTCTCCGCCCATTGGATTTTCCAGGCAAGAGTACTGGAATGGGGTGCCATTGCCTTCTCCGATTCTGAGAGTTAGTGGAGGCCAAAAGAGTCTGACATGCTGCAGACTATGAGGTCACAAGAAGTAATGCATGACTTAGCAACTTAACAACAACCACATAATTTCCAATGAAACCTTGCTTGAAATATAATTAAATATTTAATTTTAATTTATTGAACACTAATTTTTAAAATATACCTGTTTTTATAATATTAAACCACTTTGGATAGTCTATAAATTATTCCAAAATTTTCAATAGAAAACAATTTAATGTCATTGGATATAACTTTTGGGGGAATAATTTTTGCCCTTAGTCAGAATTTATGGTGAAAAATATATTGTGTTTTGTCTAAAAAGTGAAAAATATTCACAAATATCTGCTTCAGGGCAAGGCAGATACATAATTCGCTGGTGATAATAGTAAACACATTTAATATAAAATGACCTGTGGTATGACTGAGTGAAGTATAGGTTATTATGACAGCAAATAGAAGTAATTGACCTATTCTTTAATCCACTCTAATGATCTTCCTTCAAGATTCCTTTGTTCAGTATAATTTATACTGTAAAAATTATACAGTGATAATTTATATAGTGTGTGTGTGTATATATATATAATGACAGTATAATTTATTGTCCAAACCACGATACATTTGAAGGTGAAAGAGGACTCTGTTTATAATTACATGAGACAGTAGTATAACATGGGCATGCTAGGAGGTATGGCCCCCCTATTTTATCCCAGCACTTTAGGTGTAGAGACCTTGCATATGTCTATAAATACAAAGGTGCATATGTGTTGCTATGCTGCTTTTATATTTTGGAAAGCTCACTTAATCCACAAATCTGGCAGGGTCTTGTCTGTGCTACCTCTGTTTTTCATCTAGAGATGATGTAAACTACTAAGATTAAGTATGTGTATGTTATCTTTTTAAACACAATGCGTAGATTAGACACTGGGTAGTTTACTACAAGAATCTTTGTGATCATTGTGGGCAAGTTGTTCAACTGATTATTTGACTGTTTTGATGCAGGACAGTGATAAGAGCGCTAGCACTACCTGTGAAAGCATTAAACCCTTGTCCAGGGAAGCTCCTGGAGGCCTCGCTCTTGTTGAGAGTTGCTTCTGTTCGCTCTGCAGGACCAGTGGTTTTGGCGAGTGAGAAACCACAGGGTGATGGACGGATACCCCATGCAGATCACTTACTTCTGGCGGGGCTTGCCTCCTAGTATTGATGCAGTTTATGAAAACAGTGATGGAAATTTTGTCTTCTTTAAAGGTAAGGAATATTTCCCATGTCTTGCTCTGTTATATCCTGGTCTCATTGCCCAGGACCTTGTTGTACACATAGGGATGAATAAATAAAACCTATTGTGTGAGTTTAGGTAGCTAATTCATTCTATAAAATGAACCACATATGTTAGCTACAAATATAAATGAAGCAAGATCAAAGATAATTTTAAATTCTCTAATTTATGTTTTCTCATACAATATCCCCATTTGTAAGTCAAATTTAAGAGGCACTGTGATCACTTAGAATTTTTAGATTTGGCCTAAAGGCACCAGAGAAATAAATATACAGATTAATAAATTAATTATTTAAAAGTAATTTTTCTAAGTTATTTGGGTTTTTTTTAAGAGTATTTGGGATTGCTTGCAGTTTTTACACAATGAAATTCATTTCACTTATTTTCATATATAATCTCTTCAATGTAATTTAGTCAACTTAATCTCTTTACATGATTTAGTCAATTTCTGTTAAATAGTTTTCAATAAACTAAGAAATTACTCATAAAGATAAGAAAAACTTATGAATAGAAAAAAGTCACCCAATCATTTTACCCAATAAAATCTGTTGTTTGTTATTTATCTGAGTGACAAATTTCAATTGCACAAATACTAATGTCTAGCATGCAAAAGTGAGATTATTTGAATTAAATTAAACTGAACTTAAGTCAAGTGACTGGCCCTCCCATCTTCTAAAGCTGTTCTGTGCTTAGTTGCTCAGTCATGTCTGACTTTTTGTGACTCCATGGACTGTAGCCCACCAGGCTCCTCTGTCCATGGGGATTTTCCAGACAGGAATACTGGAGTGGGTTACCATGCCCTCCTCCAGGGAATCTTCCCAACCCAGGGATTGAACCCAGGTCTCCCGCATTGCGGGTGGATTCTTTTGCTAATATTCAAAACAATAACTCTTAAGATCTTAAGTCTGTTGGGGGCAGGGGGCCCAGGGAAAAGAGACTGACTGAGTTGAAGGATTCAAAGAACTGTGAAGAGAACAAATTTGAGTTGACTTGAGGAAAAGTAGAATGCAGAATGAATGTGACTGAATGGATTACTTAAGAGTCTAAAGGACTGAGAATAAGCTTAAATAAGGATTGAGATTGCGGGAAAAGAAAAAGGAATCTTAAGAAAATAAAGCAATTATTCTCAGGACCAAACGAGAAGAATTTGTAGTGGTGATGAGAGTAATGAAAATACAGGATTTGTGAGATACTTGTCATACTTGTCATATTTTAAGTGAAGTCCAAACCACCCATATAAAATCAAGGTGTATACTCAGAATTTATTTTGTCTTTACAAATTATAACCTGAGAAAGAGGGGGTAATGTACATTAATTATAAGAATACCATGGTCCTGAAGTCATATTGCTAATTTTGAGCACTTACTAGCTGTATAAACTATACAGCTACTCAAGTCCATGTGCCTCAGTTTCTCCACCTGGAAAATGGTGGTACTACTGTTCCCCATCTCAGGATTGAAGACTAAATTAAGAGTACATGGGAAGTGCTTGGTACAAGTAAGCCCTCAATAAGTGCCAACTGTTGCTGCTGGTGGTACGATTACTATTAATATTATTGCCCTCCTGCTCTCTATAATAAGTATATAAAGGAAGTAGACATGTACTGTATCTTGCAGACAAAGAAAAGATACATCTGAAGGGTCTGGATCTTAGAGCCATGATACTTGGAAAGAAATTATCCTCCCCTGCATTTTTCTTTGGTCCTGTGTGTGGTAGCAGCAAAAAAAAAAAAAAAAAAAAAAAAAGAGGGAAGAAGCAACCCTGGGTAGCCTACAGCTGGAGGGCTGTCCCAGGCGGTCCCCTCTCATCCCAGGATCAATAGTGTTCTCTTACAAAACTGCCTGAGGAGAAACTGCCACAGTCCTAAATCAGTGTTCCTCCAGTTCTTTATTGCCGCAGGGCCTTCTCACTTTTTATCCGTGTTGCCTCTCCTCACTCCCTCACTCTGGAATGGCTAGCTCCTTTTCATCTTTCAACAGCTGGCATAAAAGGGATCTCTTCAGAGTGCACTCCCTGTCCACTCCATTTAAAGCAGTGTCTTCCAGCTTGCACCAGCCCTTGCAAAATGTGAAATCACCTGTAGCATTCAAATGTAAATTTCATGACAGATGGAACTGGTTTCTATTTTCTTACACACCACTATGTTTTCAGTGCCCAGAGCAGTGTTGGGTGCATAGTAGGTGCTCAACACACATTTTGATAAAAGTGGTATGGTTAAACATTTCTTTGACTCAGTCTGGTGTTTCTTATGTCGAGATGCTAACAGAACAACTCTGTCTCTTGTCACATATATACTTCTGAATGTTTAGCTTGTCAGTGGTGCCTCTTGATATACTGTCATTATAAAGAAATGTCTAATCTTAAAACTTTGCCACTCCAAGGACCCTGCTATGATGCTTCCTTCTCACATTACCTTCAAATAAAGGTGGACATGCAGCTCCTTTATTCCAAATGCCACTGCTTATCCAGAGGGAGCCAGAAGCTCTGGTTGCTTCCAATAAGACTATTCCTTTTTCTGGTATCTATCTCATTATTGTCACGAGGATTAAGAGTCCCAGAACTCTGGGCTTTGGGTGACACACCACCCCCTTTCTCATCTTTCTTGAAGCAATCACACAATCAAAATCCCTGTTCCAGCTTGCCACCATCTCTTAATGGCCTTTATCACCTGAAAGTGTAGGTAATCAGATCATCTCTTTCATCTCAAGACCATCATCGCCAACTCGCTCTAGGGACATTGAGACCACTTCATCTCTAGGGATCCAACTTCCCTCCCTGTTTAATTTTTTACATATTGTCTGGTAAACTATATGCTTCACTTGTTTATCGCTCATCTGTATCCTTCTCACTGGAATATCGGCTCATAAGGTCCAGATCTCTAGTTCGTTATTTATTTATTTATTTCATTTTAATACTGTTGTTTCCAGTACCTCAAACCAGGAGTTGATAAACTTTTCTCGGTAATGACCAAATAGCAAATATTTCAGCCGTTGAAGCCTGTACTATCTCAATTACAGATCCTTTTATTTTTCAACCTTCAAAAATGTAAATACTCTTCTTAGATTGTGGGCTGTACAAAAACAGGAGCTTGTCCTAGTTGCTGAACTCTGTTTTAATCAATGTCTGGAATGTAGTAAACACTAAACAAATAATTATTGAATGGATGAAGTATAAAACGCAAGACCTAATCTGTGTTTGTATTCACAGCTCTACACAAGTTGGTCTCAGCCTCTACCAGTCATCCTGAATGACTGTTACTAATGTATTTAAGCATTATTCTTCTCCAAGTTGTTCTTTTCTTGGCCCTCTTTCTCTTTGTTTCTTTCTCCTTGTTTTTCTCTTCTTCTAATATGTACTATGTGCATGCGTGCTCAGTTGCTGACTCTTTGCAACCCTGTAGACTGTAGCCCACCAGAGTCCTCTGTCCATGGGATTTTTCAGGCAAGAATGCTGAAGTAAGTTACCATTTTCACCTCCAGGGGGGCTTCCTGATGCAAAGATCTAACTTGTACCTCCTGCCTTATGCAGTGGAAGTTGTCAATACACAATTATAAAAAATCTATAGATGTAGTCAGTTTTATATTCATAGAATTTTATTGCTTTTTGATATGCAAAGATGTAGTATCAGTGTTGTCTTTGCTTCCAGCTAATATGTAACAACAGGGATCAGATTTGACCTTCCACCTAAAACCACTAAAAATTGGATAAAGTATATAAAACAATAATTTTCATGACATTGGACATCAAGAAAGGTAGTGAATCTTGACAGTTAAAAACAAAGAGAAGTAAGCCCAGAAATTGCCCCAGCTTCCTGTCTTGAAAGAATTCTAGGCTAGGGACCAACATCTAAGAATCCAGGTAGAGCTCAAAAGATTCTCTCAGTTGAGGAGACAGAGCTGAGAGTCTAGGACACCAAGGTGCCTACAGTTAACAAGACAAAGTAATGCAGAGGAAAGAGCTGTACAGACTGAAGACGTGGAGTTTTGTAGCGGAAACTCCTAACGTATGAGAGAGAGAATTGGACTGTATATGTGTATAAGCATGCAACTGAAGTCTAGAGAAAGAATCATGAAATGGATATAAAAGAAACAAAGCCTGACACTTACATAGGGCTAACGTAAGTACTTGTTGCCACCAGTCACGGGTTGTCCGTGCACAGTGAACATAGTCTTGCCTCAGTAGTGGGGAATTTTATCCTAGAAGGAGCACTGTTTCATTCCTCCCTAACAAATCTTAAAACACCTGAAGTAATCACATTGTTTTGAAGTAACAGTCCTAAAACTAAGGTCAAGAATAATTGTAGGGATACAAAAATATCCATATAGTCAGGAAAAATTCACAGTGTCTGACTTTCCCCATAAGATCAGAAATAAGACAAATGTATCCACACTTCCCAGTTGTATTCAATATTTTATGCATACATGCTCAGTCATGTCTGACTCTCTGTGACCCCATGGACTATAGCCCATCAGGTACCTCTGTCCATGGAATTTCCAGGCAAGAAAACTGAAATGGATTAGCATTTGCTACTCGAGGCGATCTTCCCGACCCAGGGATCGAACCCACATCTCCTGAATTTCCAGCATTGGCAGACAGGTTCTTTACCACTGTGCCACCTGGGAAGCCCCATTGTACTGGGTGTTATGCACTAGTGTAATAAACAGGAAGTAAAACAGTGTTCACAGACAATGTGATTGTCTGTGTAGAAAATTGGATGCCATCAGCCATTTATCTATAGTTGGTCAGTGAGTTTAGCAAGATCGCAAGCTATAATACTATCACGCAAAAATTAATTATATTTATATATGTTTTCAAGACTGTGAAGAGTCTGAGATTTTATCCTAAGCTAAAAAGTTAGCCTACCACACTTTCATGAATGTTGGTAGAAGATATGAAACTCCTGACTCAGAGAAAAAGAGAGGATCAAAAGAAGTAGCCATTTATATGAGTTCCCTGAGCCCCAGTTCTCAAGGGTGATGTGAAATTGACCCATTGAAATACTTGTAATCAGATATGTGAAGGAGAGGAACCACATTCTTAGCAAACTTAAATGTTTTATAATAAGCTGTAAACGGCCCAAATTTTCCCCAGAGGGAGGCATTTTATTTATTTTACTGAAAAGTAAGCAAATCCTCCCTTTACTATGGAGGGAGATTCTTTATAACCCAAGATTGTTGATACACTAACATCTTTGAAAATAAAGTCCAAAAGAGAGACACTATCAGTGCCTCTGCTCATGAGAGGTGCTGAGAAGCAAGTGACCTACAGAGAATTGTCTTCCATCAGATACTAGCAAACAATAATCAATAATTGAAATTTTTTAAAGATTACAAAGGCATCAAAATACCAAATATTTAGGGATATATATAAACATATATAAAAGCCAAATAACATGTGGATCACCTATACACTGAAAACTACAAAAAAATTGCTAAATGAAACTAAAGAATACAAATAAATAGATAAATGTGACTTATTCATAGATTTGACAAGTTGAATCCTGCCAAATTTATTGGATTCCTAACCACTGGACTGCCAGGGTATTCCCTCAAGTCTTACTTTAAAGTGATATTAGTCAAAAGAGCATGACATTGGTGTAAAGATACAAAATATATATATATATATATATATATATATGAGAATAAATTATATAAATATACAAATAGGACATATATATAATATAGAGAATCCAGAAATAAACTAAAAACATATATGAAATAGTAATTTCTCACAATAGTACAAAGGAAATTTAGTGGAAACATAATTTTTCAACAAGTGATGGTGAAAGCATGGGATGTTCACATGCAAAAAAACAAGTAAATAAACTTTAATGGAACAACAGACTGGTTCCAAATAGGAAAAGGAGTACGTCAAGGCTGTATATTGTCACCCTGCTTATTTAGCTTATATGCAGAATACATCATGAAAAACACTGGGCTGGAAGAAGCACAAGCTGGAATCAAGATTGCCAGGACAAATATCAATAACCTCAGATATGCAGATAATACCACCCTTATGGCAGAAAGTGGAGAGGAACTAAAGAGCCTCTTGATGAAAGTGAAAGAGGAGAGTGAAAAAGTTGACTTAAAGCTGAACATTCAGAAAACTAAGATCAAGGCATCTGGTCCCATCACTTCATGGGCAATAGATGGGGAAACAGTGTCAGACTATTTTTGGGGGCTCCAAAATCACTGCTGGAGAAGGCAATGGCACCCCACTCCAGTACTCTTGCCTGGAAAACCCCATGGATGGAGGAGCCTGGTAGGCTGCTATCCAAGGGGTCGCTAAGAGTCGGACACGACTGAGCAACTTCACTTTCACTTTTCACTTTCATGCATTGGAGAAGAAAATGGCAACCCACTCCAGTGTTCTTGCGTGGAGAATCCCAGGGACAGGGGAGCCTGGTGGGCTGCCATCTGTGGGGTCACACAGAGTCGGACACAACTGAAGTGACTTAGCAGCAAAATCACTGCAGATGGTGATTGCAGCCATGAAATTAAAAGACACTTACTCCTTGGAAGGAAAGTTATGACCAACCTAGATAGCATATTAAAAAGCAGACACATTACTTTGCCAACAAAGGTCCGTCTAGTCAAGGCTATGGTTTTTCCAGTGGTCATGTATGGATGTGAGAGTTGGACTGTGAAGAAAACTGAGTGCCGAAGAATTGATGCTTTTGAACTGTGGTGTTGGAGAAGACTCTTGAGAGTCCCTTGGACTGCAAGGAGATCCAACCAGTCCATTCTAAAGGAGATTAGTCCTGGGTGTTCTTTGGAAGGAATGATGCTAAAGCTGAAACTCCAATACTTTCAACCTCATCAGAAGAGTTGACTCATTGGAAAAGACTCCGATGTGGCAGGAATTGGGGGCAGGAGGAGAAGGGGACAACAGAGGATGAGATGGCTGGATGGCATCACTGACTCGATGGACGTGTTTGAGTGAACTCCGGGAGTTGGTGATGGACAGGGAGGCCTGGCGTGCTGCAATTCATGGGGTTGCAGAGAATCGGACACGCCTGAGCGACTGAACTGAACTGAACTGAATCCACACCTTGTGCCATATGTAAAAGTGATTTCTAAGTGGTTCAAACCTAAACGTGAGACATATAACTATAAAACAACTAGGAAAAAAACAGGATTAAAATATACATGACTTTGACTTAAGCCAAAATTTCTTATATTTGATGCCAAAATCACAATTCATAAAAGAAAATGGTAAATTGGACAACATCAACATTTTTAAAATTTGCTCTTCAGTGACACCAAGAGTATAAAAAGGCATGCCATCAGTGAGGAGACAATATTTGAAAATCACATATATTAGGAAAGATTTGTTTGTATCCAGCATATGTAAGGAACTCTCAGAATTCAATAAAAAGAAAACAAGCAACTCAGAAATGAGCAAGGATTGGAAAAGAAACTTTAACAAGGATGATAAATGGATGCCAAGAAAGCACATGAAAAGATGCTAAGCAGTACTAGTCATTCAGTTCAGTTCAGTTCAGTCGCTCAGTCGTGTCCAACTCTCTGTGACCCCATGCATCACAGCACGCCAGGCCTCCCTGTCCATCATCAACTCGCATATTTCACCCAAACTCATGTCAATCGAGTTGGTGATGCCATCCAGCCATCTCATCCTCTGTCGTCCCCTTCTCCTCCTGCCCCCAATCCCTCCCAGCATCAGAGTCTTTTCCAGTGAGTCAACTCCTCGCATAAGGTAGCCAAAGTATTGGAGTTTCAGCTTTAGCATCAGTCCTTCCAATAAACACCCAGAGCTGATCCCCTTTAGAATGGACTGGTTGGATCTCCTTGCAGTCCAAGGGACTCTCAAGAGTCTTTTCCAACACCACAGTTCAAAAGCATCAATTCTTTGGTGCTCAGCTTTCTTCACAGTTCAACTCTCACATCCATACATGACCACTGGAAAAACCACAGCCTTGACTAGATGGCCTTTGTTGGCAAAGTAATGTCTCTGCTTTTGAGTATGCTATCTAGGTTGGTCATAACTTTCCTTTCAAGGAGTAAGCATCTTTTAATTTCATGGCTGCAATCACCATCTGCAGTGATTTTGGAGCCCACCAAAATAAAGTCTGACACAATTTCCACTGTTTCCCCATCTATTTCCCATGACGGATGCCATGATCTTAGTTTTTCTGAATGTTGAGCTCTAAGCCAACTTTTTCACTCTCCTCTTTCACTTTCATCAAGAGGCTCTTTAGTTCCTCTTCACTTTCTGCCATAATGGTGGTGTCATCTGCATATTGAGGTTATTGATATTTCTCCCGGCAATCTGATTCCAGCTTGTGTTTCTTCCAGCCCAGCCTTTCTCACGACGTACTCTGCATATAACTTAAATAAGCAGGGTGACAATATACAGCCTTGACGTACTCCTTTTCTATTTGGAACCAGTCTGTTGTTCCATGTCCAGTTCTAATTGTTGCTTCCTGACCTGCATATAGGTTTCTCAAGAGCAGGTCAGGTGGTCTGGTATTCCCATCGCTTTCAGAATTTTCTACAGTTTATTGTGATCCACACAGTCAAAGGCTTTGGCATAGTCAATAAAGCAGAAATAGATATTTTTCTGGAACTCTTTTGCTTTTTCGATGATACAGTGGATGTTGGCAATTAGGAAATACAAATTAAAACCTCTATGAGATGCATATTTGTTACAATGACTAAATTTAAAAAGACTGACCAGGCCAAAGTAACCCTGCCAATTTGACAATTCCTTTAAAAGTTAAGCATATAGATACCATTGCAATCAGAAATTTTCCCAAGATAAATGAAAACATTTGTGCAAAAACATATACACAAATACTCCAAGCAGACATATTTGTGATAAAAACTGGAAACTATTTATTTATTCTAAATAGGTTAATAGATAAACAAACTATGGTATATCTATATAACAGAATACTTCTCAGCAATAAAAAAGGATGAAGTACTGATTCATACTATAAATGAATGAGATTCAAATAATTATGCTGAGTTTAAAAATTCTGACAAAAAGCATACATGTTGTACTGTTACATTAACATAAAATTCTGGAAAGTGAAAGTAATCTCTGGTGATAGTAAATACCTCAATGGGTGCCTGAGGAAAAATGAGATAGATTTGGGCAGTAACAAATAGAGAGGGGCATGAGAAAATATTTCAAGATGATGAATATTTTCATTATTTTGATTGTCTACATACATTGGATATGTTGACATATCCAATATATACATACATTGGATATACATATATTGAAACTTAAATTATTTGTTGCTAACATGCTGTTTATTGCTTGTTGTCTGAGTTTATGTTGGAATAGTTTCAGCAAATATTTCATTAATTTAAAAATATTGGTGACCATGGGTGGTAAAATTTTATTCCTTCATTGTTCCATAGCATATTAATTATGAGCATCCAAATTTGCTTTTATGATTCAGTCACTTACTTAAACCTAGTGCTAATCAAGCAGTCTGTCCCTGATGGCACAGATGCCTTATTCCTCAGCAACCTCTCTTCTTGGTTAAAGTTCTTGTGCTACTGAGAACAGTGACATGAGAAATTAACTAAACATTAATGTAGAATTAATTAATTTACTACATATATCATATTCAAAACTTTATATAATACCAATTTAATTTCAATGTTACAATTTACAATGATTATAATGTATTTTCCAATAAGTGTTTCTATTAGAACTGACTTTGTAAAATATATTGATGCCAACATTATGAATAACTTCATCTTTGCTATTTTATATTATTATCTATGTTCTATTTTTCTCTCTATTCTAATTTCTTTAGTCTTATTTTTTTTCTATTTATATTTTACCATTTTATCACATTTTTGCATAATGAAGCAAGGTATAAGTATGTATATAAATATTAATATTTTAAGGAATTTTCTTGTCAACCTCACATGTGTAGTTTTAGTTTTTTCTTAGAAACCAGTTCTTAATATCTCCCTTCACTGGTCAACATGCTACTCAGTGTAGCTGCATATTGTGTAAGGCTAGGAAAGGTCGCTGTTCATTCCAATCCCAAAGAAGAGCAATGCCTAAGAATGCTCAAGCTACCATACAATTGTGCTCATTTCCCATGCTACTAAGGTTATGCTCAAAATCCTTCAAGCTAGGTTTCAGCAGCTAGTGATCCAACAACTTCCAGTACAGCTGGGTTTAGAAAAGGCAGAGGAACCATAGATCAAATTGGCAACATTTGATGGATCATAGAGAAAACAAGGAGATTCTACCTGGATCATAGAGAAAGCAAGGGAATTCCAGGAAAACATCTACTTCTGTTTCATTGACTACACTAAAGCATTTAACAGTGTGAATAAAAACAAACTGTGGAAAATTCTTAAAAAGATGGGAATACCAGACCACTTTAACTCTCTTCTGAGCAACCTGTATTCAGGTCAAGAAGCAGCAGTTAGAACCAGATATGGAACAATGGACTGGTTCCAAATTGGTAAAGGAGTACAGTCAAGGCTGTATATTGTCACCCTGCTTATTTGACTTACATGCAGAATATATCATGCAAAATGAGAGGCTGGATGAATCACAAGCTGGAATCAAGTTTTCTTGAGGCACAAATCTAGAAATATAGACCAATGGAGCATGATAGAAAGCCTAGAGATAAACCCATGCACCTATGGGTATCTTATTTTTGACAAAGGAGGCAAGAATATACAATGGGGCAAAGACAGCCTCTTCAATAAATAGTGGTGGGAAAACTGGACAGCTACATGTAAAAGGCTGAAATTAGAACACTTCCTAATACCATCAGTTCAGTTCAGTTCAGTCACTCAGTCGTTTCCAACTCTTTGCGACCCCATGAATCGCAGCACGCCAGGCCTCCATGTCCATCACCAACTCCCAGAGTTCACTCAAACTCACGTCCATTGAGTTGGTGATGCCATCCAGCCATCTCATCCTCTGTCGTCCCCTTCTCCTCCTGCCCCCAATCCCTCCCAGCATCAGAGTCTTTTCCAATGAGTCAACTCTTCGCATGAGGTGGCCAAAGTACTGGAGTTTCAGCTTTAGCATCATTCCTTCCAAAGAACACCCAGAGCTGATCCCCTTTAGAATGGACTGGTTGGATCTCCTTGTAGTCCAAGGGACTCTCAAGAGTCTTCTCCAACACCACAGTTCAAAAGCATTAATTCTTCAGTGCTCAGCTTTCTTCACAGTCCAACTCTCACATCCATACATGACCACTGGAAAAACCACAGCCTTGACTAGATGTACCTTTGTTGGCAAAGTAATGTGTCTGCTTTTCAATATGCTATCTAGGTTGGTCATAACTTTCCTTCCAAGGAGTAAGCGTCTTTTAATTTCATGGCTGCAGTCACCATCTGCAGTGATTTTGGAGCCCCCCAAAATAAAGTCTGACACAATTTCCACTGTTTCCCCATCTATTTCCCATGAAGTGATGGGACCAGATGCCATGATCTTCATTTTCTGAATGTTGAGCTTTAAGCTAACTTTTTCATGCTCCTCTTTCACTCTCATCAAGAGGCTCTTTAGTTCCTCTTCACTTTCTGCCATAAGGGTGGTATCATCTGCATATCTGAGGTTATTGATATTTCTCCTGGCAATCTTGATTCCAGCTTGTGCTTCTTCCAGCCCAGCGTTTCTCATGACGTACTCTGCATATAAGTTAAATAAGCAGAGTGACAATATGCAGCCTTGACGTACTCCTTTTCCTATTTGGAACCAGTCTGTTGTTCCATGTCCAGTTCTAATTGTTGCTTCCTGACCTGCATATAGGTTTCTCAAGAGGCAGATCAGGTGGACACAAAGATAAACTTACAGTGGATTAAAGACCTAAACATAAGACCAGAAACTATAAAACTCTTAGAGGAAAACATAGGCAGAACACTGTATGGTATAAATCACAGCAAGATTCTCTATGACCCACCTTCCAGAGTAGTGGAAATAAAACCAAACCTAAAGAAGTGAGAACTAATTAAACTTAAAAGCTTTTGCACAGCAAAGGAAATTACAAGCAAGGTGAAAGACAACCCTCAGAATGAGGGAGAATTTTAGCAAATGAAACAACTAACGAAGGGTTAATTTCCAAACTATATAAGCAATTCATACAACAGAATACCAGAAAAAAAAACAACACACACACATCAAAAAGTGGGCAAAGACCTAAACAGACATTTCTCCAAAAGAGATATACAGATGGCTTAGAAACACATGAAAAGATGCTCAATATAACTGGTTATTAGAAAAATGCAAATTACAGCTGCAGTGAAATATCTCATAGCGGGCACAACGGCCACCATCAAAAAATTTACAAATAATAAATGCTGGACAGAGTGTGGAGGAAAGGGGATGTAAATTGATATAGCCACTATGGAAGACAGTATGCTACTGCTGCTAAGTTGCTTGAGTCGTGTCCGACTCTGTGCAACCCCATAGACAGTAGCCCACCTGGCTCCCCTGTCCCTGGGATTTTCCAGGCAAGAACAATGGGGTGGGTTGCCAGTTCCTTCTCCAATGGAAGATAGTATAGGGATTCCTTAAAAAGCTAGGAATAAAAATACCATATGACACATCAATCCCACTACTAAGCATAATACTCTGAGGAAATCAAAATTGAAAAAGACACATGTACGCCAACGTTCATAGCAATACTGTTTACAATAGCTAGGACATGGAAGCAGCCTAGATGTCTTATTGACAGATGAATGGATAAAGTTGTGGCACATACATAAAATGGAATATTACTCAGCCATATAAAGGAACATATTTGATTCAGTTGTAATGAGGTGGATCAACCTAGAGCCTATTATGCAGAGTGAAGTGAGTCAGAGATAAACAAATACTGTATATTAATGCATATATATGGAATCTAGAAAGATGGTACTGATGAACCTATTGCAGAGCATCAATGGAGACACACATAGAGAACAGATTTATGGACATGGACTTGGGGGAGGAAGGAGAGGGTGGTACGAATGGAGAGAATAGCATGGAGACATATACATTACCATGTGTAAAATGGATGTGTAAATTGGTTAATGGGAATTTGCTGTGAGCCTAAGGGGACTCAAACCAGGGAGGGCTCTGTAACAAGCTAGAAGGGTGGGAAGGGGTGGAGGGAGGTTCAAGAGGCAGAGGACACGTGTGTGCCTATGGCTGACTCACGTTGATGTAGCAGAAGCCAGCACAATGTTGTGTAGCAATTATCCTTCATATAAAAATAAATAAATTAAAAAACACACAGATTACTGGGAGAAATATCAACCACCTTAGATGTGCAGATGATATCTATTGGCAGAAAGTGAAGAAGAACTAAAGAGCCTCTTGATGAGGGTGAAAGAGGACAGTGAAAAAGCTGGCTTGAAACAGAAAAAAAACTTAAAATCATTAAGAAAAACTTAGATCATGGGGTCCAGTCCTATCACTTCCTGGCAAATAGAGGGGGAGAAGTGGAAGCAGTAACAGATTCTGTATTTTTGGGCTCCAAGATCACAGTGGATGGTTGCTCCTTGAAAAGAAAGCTATGGCAAACCTAGACAATGTATTAAAAATCAGGGACATCACTTTGATGACAAAGGTCCATATAGTCAAAGCTATGGTTTCTCCAGTATCATGTACAGATGTGAGAGTTGGACCATTAGGAGGACTGAGCACTGAAGAATTGATCTTCTGAATTGTGTGCTGAAGAAGATTCTTGAGAGTCCGTTGGACTACAAGGAGATCAAACCAGTCAAGAGAAACAAACCCTGAATATTCATTGGAAGGGCTGATGCTGAAGCTGAAGTTCCAATAGTTTGGCTACCTGATGCAAAGAACTGACTCATTGGAAAAGACCCTGATGCTGGGAAAGATTGAGGGCAGGAGGAGAAGGGGACGACAGAGGATGAGATAGTTGGATGGTATCACCTACTCAATGGATGTGAGTTTGAGCAAGCTCTGGGAAATAGTGAAGGACAGGGGAGGCTGGCTGGTTGCAGTCTGTGGGGTTGCAGAGTCAGACACGACCAAGTCACTGAACAACAATAACAAAGATAAATATATAAATTACAAGCCCTTCTGCTCAATGCTAGCCAGTCTCATGATTTGATACATGTGACTGTCACACGGTATTCCTGGCACTGTTTAGATCAGTTCGTTCAGTTCAGTTGCTCAGTCGTGTCCGACTTTTTGCGACCCCATGAACCACAGCAAGCCAGGCTTCCCTGTCCATCACCAACTCCCGGAATTTACTCAAACTCATATCCATTGAGTCGGTGATGCCATCCAACCATCTCATCCTCTGTCGTCCCCTTCTCCTCCCGCCTTCAATCTTTCCCAGCACCAGGGTCTTTTCAAATGAGTCAGCTCTTCGCATCAGGTGGCCAGAGTATAGGAGTTTCAGCTTCAACATAAGTCCTTCCAATGAACACCCAGGACTGATCTCCTTTAGGATGGACTGGTTGGATCTCCTTGCAGTCCAAGGAACTCTCGAGAGTCTTCTCCAACACCACAGTTCAAAAGCATCAATTCTTCAGTGATCAGCCTTCTTCACAGTCCAACTCTTACATCCATACATGACCACTGGAAAAACCATAGCCTTGACTAGACAGACCTTTGTTGGCAAAGTAATCTCTCTGCTTTTTAATATGCTGTCTAGTTGGTCATAACTTTCCTGCCAAGGAGTAAGCATCTTTTAATTTCACGGCTGCAGTTACCATCTGTAGTGATTCTGGAGCTCCCCAAAATAAAGTCAACCACTATTTCCACTGTTTCCCCATCTATTTGCCATGAAGTGATGGGACTGGATGCCATGATCTTAGCTTTCTGAATGTTGAGCTTTAAGCCAACTTTTTTTTTAGAATAGTGATGTCTAAACAGAACCCCTTATCCCTTGAATTGACAGCTGTTAAACTGAATCATTCTCTTTTATGTGTCTTCAAAAATTGGTTTATTTTATGAGAAAGCCCTAGAAATAGAAAATGTATCACATGTCAATGAAGTAATATGCTTTGTTCCAGCAACTTAACTTACTACACACTTTGTGCTAGTCAGCTATCCAAGTATCACTAATATCCAGTAATAATGTTTTGTAAGGATGATCAAGCCATGTATTTATGTTCTCAATTATTAGTCATGTTCAGACTGAATGGTTATGAGTTGATAATATCAAAAATCTATGTTAGAAACTGAATTGGTGCAATGTCCTTCGAGAGTCAGACATAAATTTAAAAAACACCTTTCGTGTTGTCCAAATCAGTAGTAATAATAATTAAGTAGTTCAATAGTTGTCTGAAAAGTTTTCTCGTTGTTATCAATCAATAACCTTTAAGCAGAATTTATCCTTTTTGACAATTTCATTTCAAAAGGCAAAAATCACTTATAGAATAGGAACTAGAATATCTAAGGTAGAAAAGAGGAAGGGAATAAAGTTTGGGAATAAGAAAGACATACAAAAGACGTGTATCAAAAGTGAAGTGAAGTGAAGTGAAAGTCGTTCAGCTGTGTCCAACTCTTTGCGACCCCATGGACTATACAGTCCATGGAATTCTCCAGGCCAGAATACTGGAGTGGGTAGCCTTTTCCTTCTCCAGGGGATCTTCCCAACCCAGGGGTTGAACCCAGGTCTCCCGCATTGCAGATGGATTCTTTACAGCTGAGCCACAGGGGAAGCCCATATCAAAAGCAAAGAGTTGTCTAAAATATGTGATACTGGAAGATGACAAAAAATAATAGTTTGCTTAAGAAATGGTTTATGTGACTTGCATTATTACTTTACTTCAGAAGCTCATAAACCGCAATTTCTTTATGCTTCTTACACTCTTGAAAGGTTTAGGAAGTGCTAATGAAGTTCATTTAGGGTAGAAATATGTTGTTTCTTACATAGTGAAATGCATAATCTAAAGGATCTTTTATTAAATAGGTGAATATAAAGATTACTTATTTCTCTATAGGAAGTAATGGAAAATTGATACTTAAAAAATTACACTAGATAGAAAACTTTACATTCAGTGGCCTTGGTGTACACAATAATAGATTTATAACAAATAAACTGTGCTATTTTTTAAATTAAAATATTTAAAATATTCAGAGAAATTTAATATTAACATTTATATTTTATATTGATATGAAGCAAAGGGCTACATGTTTAATATTTGAAAATCTCCTGTGATATATTTCCTCTACTAATTTATAATTCTTCAAAAAGTCTGTGGTATGCTTTTCTTTTTTTTCATTAATTTATTTTAATTGGAGGATAATTGCTTTTCAATATTGTGGTGGTTTCCCCATACATTGACATGAATCAGCCACAGGTACACGTGTGTCCCCTCCATCCTGAGTCCCCCCAGCCACCTCCCTCACACCCCATCCCTCGGGGTTGTCCCAGAGCACCAACTTTGGGTGCCCTGCTTCCTGCACGGAACTTGTATTGGCCATCTGTTCTGCATATGGTAATGTACATTTTTCAATGCGAATCTCTCAAATCACGCCACCCTCGCCTTCTCCCAGAGTCCAAAAGTCTGTCCTTCACATCTGTGTCTCCTTTGCGGCCCTGCATGTAGGACCACCGTATATGGTATGCTTTTCTTACAGCTGTTTTCATTTTTACTTCCAACTGCAATATTTTTCATCTGCAGTGCTTGTGTGTCTAAATGTTCCTCATTTTCAAACACGTCTGTCACATCCTTTTCTTTATTGTGTTTGAGTCTGAGTCCCCTGGGAAGCCAACACTAAGATAAACTAAAAGGGAGGGAGGTAAACCTGTTAAAGGTATGAAGGAGTAAACAGAACTGGCAGTGTCTTGGCAAACCCAAAAAGGAGCTCCAAGTAAAACTTGCCCACTGGAGAGGTCCCCGTAGGGCAAAAATGGCCAGAATGTAGTACCTGCTTTAGTGTTAAGTCATTGCCTGGAAGCTGCCAAGTACAGCGTTACCTGATCAAAGGCACTCAGCTGACTGCTTGGCCCAACTGTCAGATCCAAAGGTATTCAGCTGAATGGCCAGTTCTTTCTTCAAGGCAGGCCTAAGCTACATACCTCACCCTCTGCCGCATTTGCTTAAGTATGCAAAATTCTCTGATTACTTGATAATAAACGTTGGTAACACATGGCCTCCAGCATTTATTCACATTTCTTGAATAACATACCTATAAACAATATAGAAATTAAAACTTAATTTAAATAATTAGGCACTGATATCAATCAGTAATCATTGATTATTGACATTATTTATTTGAGTAAGTAGAAAGCAAATTTGTTCAGCAAAACATTGTGTTATATAATAAGAAGTACCATTTATTGGGTGCTATGAGTGTGAATTGAGCTTCCCTGGTGGTTCAGACAGTAAAGCATCTGCCCACAATGTGGGAGACCCGGGTTCGATCCCTGGGTCAGGAAGATCCCCTGGAGAAGGAAATGGCAACCCACTCCAGTACTCTTGCCTGGAAAACTCCATGGACTGAGGAGCCTGATAGGCTATAGTCCATGGGGTCGCAAAGAGTCGGACACAACTGAGCGACTTCACTTTCACTATGAATGTGGATATATTATACATTTGATCTATCATTGTTTCCAGAACTCTGAATGAGAGATATCAGTATTTTATATATAAACTAGGAAAGGAAGGCTCAGATTTAGTGACTTGCCCCAGATCTCACAGCTAATAATTGGTAGAACAATCATCCCTTGGTTCTATCTGATTTCAAAGCTACTGAATGTTTCACTAAGTCACAGTGAAAGTGTATTAGTCATGCAGAGTCTAATAAAGAATGTATTATTTATGATAATTTAAAAAGTATAGTGTTCTCAAAGAATATATCACTCTTGAACAGTAATCAGCCAAATAGGCATAATTGTTGGGTAATCCAAGTACAGGCTTATTTATATGAAGAAAAGCCAGCCAATATGAAATTTATGCTCTAATCTTTTCTGTTAAAGTGTCGAGAGCCGCATGAGACATTACAGACAAAATGGAGGCATGGCCTCAACCCCCTCTCCTCATCCTGCAGACACGGTCCCGGGATGAAGGAGTTAGGTTTTGTGATTCTGACTTGTTCTTTCCTTTATTTGGTTGAGTTGGCTGGAAAGAATATTAAGGTGCTTATTGTTCTTGAGAGAAGCATGAGAAAGCACGAAGCCTTCTGTAGTTCTGCCCAGAAAATAATCTATAAAGTAACCACTATTTGTTCAAGGATTTTTACAAAGAATGTCCCAGGATGAGCACATAGGCCACAGCTTGAGGCCATGGGAAGGATTGTTATCTGAGACCTGTTTATGAGGGAAATATTTATGGCAAAAGAAGTTTGCTGAGCTTAGGGTTTAGGAATAATTAAGAATAGCTAGAAACCTTTTTAGGAGATAGTGATCTTAAGATGCTAGGGGCAAACAGGATTTAGAAAGATAAGAAATAAACAGGAATGTAGCATGAGTTACAATGTAATCACAAGTTAAGTATAGGACACATAAGAGGAAGTAGATAATAGATAGTAAAGCCGATTCTGAGAGAATAGCTGAAACAGGAACTCTGTTTGTAGGGCAACAATAATTTCTGGGGACAATAAATCTGGGTGGGGAAAACTAAAAATGTCAAACCTCTGACCTAATGCTTTTGCCAAAATATAAAAGACAACCTGAAGCTTGAAATAAACATGTAGTCCGGTCCCTTGAGTCAGAGGCTACATCATCCCCTGCCGACACCACTCACCCCTTCAGGCTGATTCCCTGGCTGCTGGAGCTGGACTTCGGCATTAAAGGTTGCAGATATGGTCTCTGTATCTATATTTATATCTATATTTAGATATAAATAGATATATTTATATCTATATCTATATTTATATTTATATATAGAGATATCTATATCTCTATATATCTATAGATATATATCTATATCTATATTTAGTTACTAAATGCTGTCATTGTAGGGTAAAAGAAGATCAGATAGTTTGTTAATGAATTAGTGTTTCTGTGTTTAGATAACATTTTATTTACAAAAAGAGACAGCATCGGGTGGCTCTAGTGTACTGACCACTTTTGTAATAGAAGATACAAACTATAAATACAGAAAGACAGTTTTGTAGACTCTGAAGAGACAAAAATACAATTCTTTTAAAAATTAATAATTTAAAAAGTGTATCTAATTACTGAGGATTCAGTGAGCAAGGCATGAGTACAATACATTGGATTAATTAATAAACACTTCCAAAAATAAATGTAGAGTGATTCATTGATAAAGGGGGAAGGAAGTGTGAAATCATCAGGAGTTCTGAAAGCCAGACAGAGTATAAACATATTCTGTTTTGAAAGTCAATTTGCATTAGTAAATTAAGCACTGAATTAAGAGACATGGATTGTAGTACAAATCTATTAGCAACTGGTTGTGTGATTTTTAAGCAGAGCACTTTTTGACTTATAAAATAAAGGTATTAGGCTGAATTCTCAACCGTTTCTTTTGACCCAGTGCATGTGAAAAATATAGTGCCCACCTCTCATTAACTGGGGCTTACGCAGTTAAAGGGTGTTAGGAAAGCAGGTAAGAGTTTCAGCCTCCTGAGTTGGCACTGACCTTCTAATAAAAATCTTTTAAAGTAATTAGACATTATGCTTTTCCTTGTAGGAACAAGCATATGATTTAAAAATGCATTATGGTGTTATTTGCATAATGTTTGTTTCTTGTGCTAGTCCCTCAGCTCCAAAGAAGCAAGAGCCTAGTATATTTCCTATATTTTTGTATCTGCACCTCCTAGTTCAATAACTGGCTATAATAGGCTTTTAACAAGCAGACATTGGCTGGATGGATAGACGCATGGATGGATGTATGAATGGATGGATGGACCGACCACTGGGTGAATCTCATTGAAAAATTATTGGAATAGGTGTTCTGTAAAGTATCCGCAGGCTCCAAACATTCTTTGAGGTTATTCATTTTATTTATAAAGCTTCTCTGTCTTTAATTTAGACTTGTTGATATTTTCCTCTGTATCCTGCCAAGTACAATGTCAGTAAGGACCAGTTTTTTCCACTTGCTCCAGAAATCACCCTCACATGAAATCCAGTAAATGCCTTCTTTTTGCCAAACAGGCAATATTTTCCTACAGAACCAGACCATCTGGTTCTAAGGTAGTTTAAAAATCCACTTCTGTTAAAAAAAAAATAGTTGAATATGAATCTCTCATACTTACTCAAAATCTGAAAAATAGGAACAAAGTCATTTCAATTTTGTTCAAATCTTGCCTCATCAAGATACAAAAGAAATCATACAATTGTATTTCCTTAATAAGCACTTGGAAAATTAAATGTTTAACTCACACTGGACAACACGTAAGCTGCATCTCTGCGGACATTTTCTCATGCTGCAATCATCAGGACAGCTGGATGTCCTTGAGCCTAGCAGCATCACCAGAAAGCCTGGAAAGAGTGTGAAGAGATTTCATGGAAAGCACAGAGGTTAGGGATAGCTAAAGGAAGTGCTCTAAAGCGTCCTAGAGTGCTTCTGCTGGGAATAAAAGACAACCCACGGAGCCCAGCTGCCAAACGTTTCACTCTGGGTAGCTCTCACGGGAGGCATTGAAACCATATACTCTTTGCTAATTAAAGGTGAGATGAAAGGATTGGATTCCTCAAGTCATTGAGGTAAGGAACAGGATTTTCATTCTCTTTCTTCCATTATTGTAAGGCTTTCTATTTTATATGCCATAGACTAAAATATAGAACAAACTGGAAAACAGCTCTGTGGATCTTCTGTCTCACTAACTCTGGCAAGGAAGTGACCTGGGCCTTTGGGATGTGTTGTTTTTGTTTTTGTTTTTGTTTCTTTTAAATAAAGCATTCAGATTAAACAGTGACTCAGAAGAGGTATATATGTTTATGATTATATTTTCCAGCAAACAGTTAAATATAATCATTTAAATAGTCCTCCAACATAGTACTGGGTCATGCTTTTAAAGTTTCTCAGACTGTCTGATAGTTATAAAGTAAATTTTTCTTATTCTCTCAGCAAGACTCAAGGCTAAAGCCCAAGATATTATTTATGTAATCATTTTTATCCCTTTATGTAAGATTTTAGATATTGTATACAATTATTTATATAATATTAAATATAATTATTTCAATCAATAACCATTTTTTAAGCGCCTACTACTTTTCGGGCATTATATACAAGGTGCGGCAGGAAAATGGTATTGGATATCCCACATTGCAGGCAGATGCTTTATTGTCTGTGCCACCAGGGAAGCCCTACCTTCTGCTGAGTGGTAAAGTCTCTCAGTATACCCTGGATCATATTGACAAGAATAAAGGCAAGGGTGGCTATGCTCCTCTCTTCTCATTTGCCTAAGTCATATTTCCATAACTCTTCAGAGTTTTAACTGACCCTAGAATTGGAGTGGTGATATAGAGGGAGGCTATGGAGAACAGTAAGATCCACCTTAGAGCTTGTGGAAAAGACAGTTGACTTTACAAGGGGTGATGGAAAAGCATACCAAATACCTGTATCAAGGATGATCTGCAAGGGGAAGACTCAAGGAAGAATTATGAAATCAAAGCAGCTACAGGTAACAACCCAATAGACAGAAAAGACTATGAACAGGGAGGTTTCAGATGTAAGCCACTAAGTAGTGTGTCATCTATCGAAACAGAGAAAACAAGAAGAAACCTCTTCTGATGAGTTCAAATTTGAGCATGTAGGTCAACTTTGTATCAACTTTGTAGAAAATAGCTTTCAAAACATATTTGGACTAGAGAAAGGCATTAGTGACCACTAACTTCTTTGGATTCATGGGTTCTTTGACTTTAGCCTGCCTGCTCTTCCCTTTTCCCTTATGTGATCTCTTTGGGGGTCATGTGTTTCTAGAAGGCCAGTCCTGGTTACTCGTCACTCTCTCTCTCTGTATTCCATAGTATCATCTCATGAACCATAAATTAATAAATGTCATATTCACGCTTGTGACTTAAAATCTATTAGTTCCAAACACATATCCAATTGCCTACTTGACTTCTTCATTTAAATATATAAATGATCTCTCAAACTTTTGACTTGAACCTCTAACAACCCATCCACACCAGTCATCTTTGTCTATTTATGCAGCACTATTATTCTCTCATTTACAGAGCCAGAACTTCAGGATTTTTCTCCATGCAGTCTTTTCGTTATTCTACACAGCCAACCCATCAGCAATGCCTATCAATTCTATATCTGCAATATACCATGATTCCTTTCCATCTCTACTGATGCAACCTTAATCCATACTACTAATAAAAATATTTTTTAATTGAATTATTCACTGGCTTCCAATTTCACTTAGAAATGTTCTAGCTATTTAACAAGATTTTTCTCTTTCAAACTATCTTCAGTGAGTTGGCTCTTTTCAGTTATACAAGTCACAATTCACCTGTCACTCAAATAAAGAGATCTTTCTTATCTCCAGTACAAATAAGCCCCAGTCTACCCCAGCATTGCAATATTATTGGTTTTCTTTTGTATTTTATAGCACTTTTCTTTTTGGAATTATCTTTATTCTTTTGCTTACTTACGGTCTATTTTCTTCATACCCATTCACTGTGATCTAATCTCCATGAGTGGAGATGTTGTTTTTCTTGTTCACTCCCATAGTAGCACTGAACATCTATATGATGGGCTTGGATCTTGGCTTGCGTGAACTGGTAAGCCATCAAAGTGATTAAGTTAACAAAGAGGTATGATCTGCTTCCTATTCTCAAAAGATAACTTTGGTCTTTTGTTGAAAATGGATCTTAGAAGAATGAAAATGAGCTCTATCAAGGATCTGTTGCCAGGATTAAGGAGTTGAGTCATTCATCAAGTTAGCACACATGCCAGATATGCCAAAGATCGTCTTTTGAAAATAGGAAATGGGTCACACTCCTTTGTTAATTTAATCTCTTTGGTGGCTTACCAGTGCACTCAGACTAAGATCCAAGCACATCGTGTAGGTTTGAGTGCTACTCTCTTCCTGCTTATTACATTCCATGGATCTTCTTTCAGGTTTGTTTTTTGTTTTTGTTTTTGTTTTTGTTTTTTTTTATCATATATAACGCTTTTTCTTGGAATGCTCTTCTCAGTATTCTTTGCATAGGTATCATCTTCTCTTTCTTTAAAGTTTGGCTTAAGTGTTATTTCTTTAGAGATGCTTTCCTAATCTCCTTACTTGAAGTAAGTTCCCTCTGTTTTTCTTTTTCTCAGCCCCTGATGCGTTTCCTTCATAGCATTTATTAGTTTTTCAAGTACTGCAATTACATTTTTCTGTTCTTAATTTTCATCTGTCAAATTCACTTGAAGGTAGGATGATAATAGTTTGTCTTGTTCTCTTTAGTATCCTTAATTTCTAACAAGATACTTGGGACACTGAAAGTACTCAGAAAAGCTGTTTTGATTTAAAATGATGGCAAATGGTAGCTGAAGCTCTTGATAAATATGATAAGTCTGTTTACAAACTTGAGACTCCAAACTAGCCAGAAGATATGCTTTTTTGGTTGTTTTAGACCAGTAATGTTTTTTGTTTTTTTTTTAAGAGTCCCTTAGGTATAACATGAATGCTAGTTTATTATAGTCCTCATCTAGAATAGTATTGAAATATGTTACAAGGAAGGCCTTTCATCTATTAGAAAGGACACAAGATACTTTGTCAGATATTAAGATATTATTTTACTTCGCCAGATATTAACCTCAAGAGGAGTCAGTGAGTCAAAAAGTTGCTTGATTATAGAAAGATCCAAAGGCCCAGGGGACGAGGCCTTGGGCAGAGGAGGGTGGACTGCCTTTAAGGCAGTAGACGTTTGCTGACTTTGTGGCTGTGTCTCAGAATATTTGAATACCACTGTCTCTCCACTTCTGTCCTCTCTACCCTGGCCACAGCGTTTGTGACACCACTCTGCCCCTCTGCTGCGTGAAATAAGAAGCGAAGGTGCAGAGAACAGAAGCATAGGACATGCCAACCTTCAAGGACTGAATAAAGTAAATGAAGACCAGAGAGGGAGCAGGTAGAGAAGAAAGAGAAGCAACAACAGCAAAACCGGTTTTCCAGAAGCTCAGGGAGGAACGTTCCTTAAGGGGCCAACCGTGTCAACAGATAGGGGTGGAAAACTGTAGGAATTGGTGCCTTTGTGACAAAAAGCATCAGTAGCAATACATATTAAATCAGCTTTTAGTGGAAAGAGAAATTGTTGCAAACTACTTCAGTGCATACCAAAGAGGGGAGTGTTTACATAGTCCGCCAAGGGTGGACGGCATGAGGAAGTGCGTTGTCTGCAGATAATTTCAAAACAGCAATAAAGCTGACTGCAATTCATCTTTTTTTTAGTATTGCCATACTCTGACAATTCTGAGCAAGATGAGGATTAAAATTTTGCTCCCTTCAGTCACAACTCTTGAAGAGAAGGATAGTGTAACAGCTAAAAAAGGGCATCGGGTCAAAGGAGGATGACTTTATAGGACTAGAGAGACTTGTGAATGCTTATATAATAAAAGGAGAGAACCAGCCTAGAGGAAGTGTTTTAACAGAGTAGAGGTTGTAATCAGTACGGCGATCTGAGGTCATATAGAATGCCCAAGACACAGGAATGATTTTAGCCTTGAATGAAAATAAGGCTAGAGGAAAACATTCTTGACCTCTAATTCACAACTGTTCCCATATGCCAAATTGTAGATCTTTTTTATTTCTTAAATTAATTCACAAATTCTGATTACATTATTAAATAGTTTTTCATTATGTCCACTTTTGAAAATAGCATTGATGTTTCAAAAATGGCATCAGTATTCCAGATGTGACTGCTGCTAAGTTATTTCATGGCTTTCATGTAAAAGAATTTTAAATGCATTGTGTTAATAGATATATTGTAATTTCTGACATTAAATTAGTATATTCTGCATTTGCACTTATTTCATACAGGTAACAAATATTGGGTGTTCAAGGACACGACTCTTCAACCTGGTTACCCTCATGACTTGATTACTCTTGGAAGCGGAATTCCCCCTCATGGTATTGATTCAGCCATTTGGTGGGAGGACGTTGGGAAAACCTATTTCTTCAAGGGGGACAGGTCAGTACACACTTCACATGAGGAAAACAGTTAACTGATGTTTAGAGAAGTCAATATTTCTAGTCTATAACAGAAATGTACATTTGATGAAAGAATCTGTGTGGATGTAAATACAAGAATTAATAGAATTGAAAATCTCTTAAAACATATTTTAAAATAATATTGAAGATAAATCTTCCTTTTATATTCCCAAATAATATGGCTTTATGATGAATGTATATATGTAGTATATATTCTTTCTCTTCTCCATAATCATAGCATGCCTATAAAGCTGTATAGGCAGTATATATTTTTCCTTGGAATTCATTTTCTGTAATTTTACTTACTTTACTTAAAAGTGCTTTTAAACAGGTCTTTTTTTTTTTTGCTCTTATATTTAAAGTTAAATTTTTATACTTTGCACACAGTTAATTCTGAACATTTTCAAATACCTTCAGTTTTGTCATGAGTTCCATTTCTTAAGACATTGTTCTTTAGGTACCAGCAGATAGGTGCTATGAACTAACCAAACTATTACCGGACTAAAAACTTTGAAGCTTGAAGTATAATGTCTCTTGTTACTTTCTGTCCCATCTTTTACTTTTATAACATTACTAACAGGGTTTGTAGATCTTAAAGTGAATAGTTAGTATCTTGATGTACAGTAGCCACTAGGCATGCTAGTTTTACCCCTGGCCACTTGTTGACAGATATTACATATAAAATCAAAGTTGAAGGCTAAAATTTTATTATTTTAAATTAGCAATTGGTTAAAAATAAAGATGAAAAGTCAAATTTTTGTTGCACTATTACTAATTGGATCAAAATGTGACATTCGTAAGTAAACTTCGCTGGTAGATAGAACTTAAGTATGTCATTTTACAAGTAGTTAAAGCACATGCAACTCATAAACACACATTAAAAACAACAGGTTTTAATGACCAACAAGTTAGTATTGAATTTGCCTTATAATCTTAACAATGTAACCCTATAAAATGTCTCCAACTACTTGAGAAAAGTAAGGATATAAACCTTGTTTATTTTGTACTTTGTAATGTTTGATAGCAAGTGGTTTGAAACATGGAGCTTTATGTGTGAACAAAAAGATTCTATCATTTGCATTCATGGATAAAAATGTATAGCTTTACATTTATTTGTTAAGAACTTTTTATGCATTAAATTTGCATATATTTCTATAGCAAAATATTCATAGAGTTTAATTCACTGTGAAGAATCTAAAGTTTTGTTAGATGTTTCTTACTAAATCAATCACAAGTTCATCAAAAAAACTCTATCATAGTAGAAGATATTACTTACCACAAATAGTATATGACTTTCAGCAAGATATAAATGTGGTTAGAGTATGAAAAGAGAAGAATGAAAAAATTGATTGCCATAGCATGGTGACTGCTAATGGAAATAAATCAGTGGACTTACAAATACTCTTTAAATTAATGACCCTCAAGGCTGTTAGAGATTAATTCTTCAGCTGGTTTTAATTGCTTGTTGAATTTTGTTGGGTGCCCCCCCCCACCCCAGAAAGGGGTAGAAACAAAAGGCTGAGAAGAGACCCTGGAGAAATTAACTTCTACAGGACAGAGCATGAAAGCTTAGCTTTCATATTACAGTTTTAATGAGCATTTCAGAGATGATAATTAAAGCTGCTGTTTTATTATCAGTTAGCCTCACTTATAAAAATGGTTCCATTCTAAAAACTTTGTACTTCTTCAAAAAATTGTTTAGAAATTAAATGTTGGCTGTCTCAAGTCAGTGAAATCAATGAAGATTAGATACCAAATTTATAATAAAGATTATAGTAAATGAGAAAAGGAGTTTTAGTTAATTTATGTCCTACTTGACAAACTGCATGCCAAATATATAAAACATATAGAAATACTTTGATTTTAAGTTCTGCTCAAGTAACTGCTTTTATAGATTTTAAAAATATTTAAAACAAGATCCTAATTAATCTTCATGTGTGTGATTTTATATGAGTTCATTTGTCATAGATGTTTTATAAGAATACTATTTGGTATTGGTATATTTAATTCCAAAGTCACAACATTTATTAATATATTCTTTCTAGATTAAAAGTAGATGGAAAGACATTAAACTAACTCAAACGTAAAAAGCAATCTGGTTGTCACTTTTATATGAAAATTCAGTGTATTTCTTCCTTATAAACATTATTTATTTACAATACTTATCAACTTTAACATTTTATGTATTTCCCATGTATATTTTTAGAGAAAATTTATTGAAAATTCCTTTATCCTTACTTATTACTTCCTCTTATTGACATTCTTCTGTTTAAAAAAAAAAAACATATTAACAGACTTCTATTTATCTAAGTATAAGATCAGAAAAGAATTTTAGAGCTAACCTAGTCTAGGTGTAAAAACCTCAATCGCTTTAAGTGAAAGTCCTTTAGTCGTATACGACTCTTTGCAACCCCATGGACTATACAGCTATGGAATCCTCCAGGCCAGAATACTGGAGTGGGGAGCCTTTCCCTTCTCCAGGGGCTCTTTCCAACCCAGGAATCGAATCCCACATTGCAGGCAGATTCTTTAGCAGCTGAGCACCTGGGAAGCCCCAATTGATTTAAGGGGTCAGACAAATAATGTATAGGAGTAATATATAAGGCAGTTGGGAGTGATGGATACTGTGGTGAGCTGCAAACCACACATATCTAGAAGAACATTGAAAATCAGAAAAAATTCTATAATCTGCTAGACAAACAAAGCTCACCTTTAAATTAGCTTTGGTTTAAACACTGCCATGTGTCAGCCCTGTGTCTTATTCACTTCCTACCAAAGTCTGGACGGCCTCAGTTGCATTCCACGGGCATGCATCCTTCTATACCTAACTAACTGTGGTAACAGGATAAATATGAGGCAGCCCATTCCATTCTCAATAGCTCTAATTCCTGCTTCCTTAAGATTTCTGTATTTGTTTTGGCATATCCCTCACTCACTTATTTAACACATGTTTTGAGCACATACTATTGATGTGTGCTGGGTAATAAAGATATAGTAGGAAAAAAGATGACAAGGTTTCTGCCCCTAATATCCTTAGACTCTATCAGGGATATTGTTGTAAAGAGAGAAGAAAAAAAGGACCTTGATATTTTAACATTGAGAAACACTCCAAAGAAATAAAAACAGGTGCTGATGTGATAGAGACTCATGGGTGGTAAAGAGAGGGTGGAGCTTAGTGTGTAAGTCAAAGAAGGCCTAAATTGTGAAGGATGCCCTAATGCAGGGACTCAAGAGGGGAGAAATTTCAGTCACATGAAATTATTCAGGCCAGTGTAGTGTAGGCTCATGAAGCAGTGGTGCAAAAGCAATAATGTTAGAATGTTCAAATCAGAAAAAAACATTGTTGCGAGAGCATAGGGAGTCGGTGGTTGAAGAAGTCCCATAGGTAGGTAAGAACCAGATGATGAGACATTTTAAGCACAATGGAAAGGCGTAGGAGGGTTTTCAGCAGGAAAGTACATGTTCTGATGTGTATTCAAAATCATCACTATGACCTCTATATAACTAATGGGTTTCAAATGTGGGCACAAGGAAGTTACCTGGTAGGCTGTTGAGGTAGTACAGGTTGACACAATAGTAGCAGTGTAGATGGAGCAAAGAGTACAGTGTATGTTTTTTATGTACTCATAGCAAGCTGGTCTTAAGGCTTGGATTTTAGAGGCAAGAAGAACAAATAAATAACATCTAGATTTGTCACCGGAATTGAATAGATTGTACCATTTCTGAAGATAGAACATATAAGAGAAGGGATATTGGGGAAAGGGGATCTAGAGTTTGAAATGCTCACTTTTGGTAAGTAGATACCTGTTTACTCACAATTGGAGAAATCAAGGAGGTAGTTGGATGCCTGAGTTCTCAAGGAAAGGTGGGTTGGAGGCCCAGATATGAGAGTAATTGACATATAAATTGCCTTGCATGTGGGGGCCCACATGAAATCTCCTAAGTGCAGAAGTGTAGATGAAATGATGGTTCTTTAAACAGATCTATAAATTCAGATTAAAATGTCCACTTTGACTGTTCCACATACAGCATGGAGCTCAGTCCTTCAGACTCCTACTTGCCCTTTTCTTAATATACTATAAGTTGATACTTGGATACATTTTGATCTTCATAACATTTAGCTCTAAAATGCTATCATCCTAAATCATCTCTTAGCATCTTCTCACAAATATATCCAAGACTCTATTGCTATATTTCATTCTAGGGTGAACCATTGAGGATTTTAAGACATTTTCAAAGAAAGAAGACAAAATGTAGATCTATTTTGGTTTGTTTTATTATTACCACCAATAGCCAAAAAAAAAATCTATTTCTTATAGCTTAAGTTATGTGTTTATGAAGTATTTCCTTTTTGTGTTTTTAAAATTATCCAGCAGAGTACAAATTGCTATTTTTGATTATTTTCCATTTTTAATAATGCTTCTGAAGAAAGAAATTTTGTATGATTATTTGGGTGTGAAAAAAAGTGGCCCTTGGTTTTGTGATAACAGAGAGAAAGACATCCTGGCTCTGAAGTAAAAAGAAAAAAATTAGACAAAGTGAATGAAGAAATGACCAGGTCATGTGAAATCAAACTTTTTGTTCAGTTTGAGTTCAGTATCCATAAACATTAAAGTATATCATTTCAGAATGTTCTATACTATTTATTTGTTCACACAGAAGGAATTTAAGAGATTACTGTATTTTATTACATGGACAACTGTTTTCTCTTATGATTATGACTGATAGTCTGAAAATGATCAGTAAATCCCATTACTATTTATGATTTATTTTAGAAGATCGATTTACAATGTATTTCTCAAAGAATCAGCAATTTAAAGTTGTAATTCTACTGCAAAGACTGTAGATATGTTAGAAGAAAAAGCTATACCATTTATTTACAATAGCTTTCCAAAACTTTTCCATTATAATGTCTAAATTTTAAACCCCTCCAATTTATTTGCATCATGTTCCATCTGAATACATTAATATTCTTCTCAATGAACCTGTAAGTTTATTTTTCAGGAGAAAAAATTAGCAGATTGAACTTTTTTGTTCATGTTAAAATATGTTACATATGTTGGAAATTAAAATGCGAACTTCAGAAGCCTCAGCTTTTTTATAAAGTAGCTGAATGTAATGTCTTTATATAATCATATAATGGACTGAGTAATATTATGGTTGAATATAGTTAGATGATTTTAATCACATTTAAGTTTACTGAGTATGTATCAAAGCTGACACAGCAGATAACCTGAGGATCCAAGTTACCTATGAGTTTTTAAAAAACTGTGAAATGAAATTATAGTTTTGCATTATCAGCTAGCAAAAAGAGGGGAAAATCACTTTTATCCTAACAAATTCATACCAAGATTATGTTCCTCTGAAGGAGTAAAATGAAATCCACGTTCCATTAATATTTTCTTGAACTGTGATCTCTGTAAAGTTTATGTGCCTTGCATATCAGTGCTCAAAAATGGTAGGTAAATATGTCTGTGAGTGAATAGAGTGAGGGATGACGGAAAATTATATGGACACAGTGAGCATTATGAATTTCAGTGAGGGCCTCAGGAGGGTAAGATGGCATGGAGATTGATGTAAGAACGCTATGTCAAGGGAAACACTAGCAGTAATGCGGTAGAAAATTGTACTAAACTATGAGTCAAAAAGCATTTGAGTTTCAACTCTGTGACATTCAAGAAAAGCAAATATGATTAAGACATTACCTTTGAATAATACGATGCCCAATGCTTTGTTATTGACTAAATTGAGTGACCATATATTCTAAATCTATGGTTAGGACATCAGCATAAGCACATTTGAATCTGTAATATAAAAGATTGGTGAGGGGTTTTGGTGAAATAAGATTAAAATTATGTATATCTACAAAATGCTTCATGAAGAATAGGTCCTGTAACATGAACACTGTTGTAACTAAACCTTGGAGAATAAACATGGTTTCTGAGTATGTAGGAATCTCCCTTAAATCATGTATGGAATGTGGTCCCATTGTCAACTAGAATGTAAAATTGTTCCTTGGTTAGGCAAATTTTAAAATTTGCTTTAAGTTAAGGTTTATGCTAACTAAAAATTTCACTTATTGAAAGTTACATCATTATTTAATCTATCATTGAGGAAAAAACTGCCAAGTATACTTTGCATAGCATTGAGATGGAAACATAACACAGATGCAAAATGTGCAAATATATGCATCTTAGAATCTGTGAAATAAGGCATTTGATGATTTCTCCGCAAAAACATTTCTTTATGGTCAACTCAGGAACTAGTTAGTATATACGACTATTGTAAATATCATTGACATATTTCCTTGAGAGAAAAGATCTGGAGATTTTGAGTGCAATCTCAACCTCCTTAAACATGCTATATTCATCACAGTGTGGTCTGTGATGAAATATTCAAAAATAACTTAAATCTGGTGTTTCCATGGGAAAAAAATGTGAATGAAAGTGCACTTTAGCTTTGGTAGAACTTTGCACTCCTTACTGGTCTTCTTCAATAAGATAGGCCCGGCTACCATGATTTCAGCTCAGTGTTTCTCCCTGAGGCCTTTCCTGATCTCTCTATCAGATCTGCCCTCATCTTCTATGTGCTAAGAATCTGTGACAAACACCTGCATCATGTGTTCCCCTTTTTGGATAAAATCTGCCTTGTGAATTACTTATTGGGATATATCCTGAAACAATCTGTTTCTACTTTCTCTGTGACCCGGGAAGGTGGCGGTAGTGCTAATATTCCGCATGTTGCTTTTCTAAGGTGTCTCGGAATCTGTAGCAAAACATTCTTTACAAGAGCCCACAGTCCAGTAGATAAAGGATTCTCCATAGACCTGAAACAGGAGCATGTCCAGAAAAGACTGGATTTTTTTTTCTTCTTCTGGTTTGAACCAAATATCTAATCTCAATATAAATGCATTGTGTGTTACTCCACAAATCTTTTGGTGTAACGCTACCTTTAGCACGTACTAAAACATGTCTAGTGATGGTAGCGGAGGGAGAAAATGTTATCAAACATATTTGGTATGTGTAGAGGAAAGAGTAGACACTTTTGAAATCAAACAGAATTGGTTAGAAGTCTACATATCATTCATTGTCCTCCAAGAATTCTCCTCTCAAATGGGGTCAATGACAACTCTTTCATGGGTTTATTGTGATTAAATAGTTTAATGCATGGAGCATTATATGCCTGCTCTAAAATAGTCAATATCACTGTGAACTCCCAATGGTTTCACTCCAGCTTTGTCAATACTTTTGAATATATAGATACAAAATATTTGACTCTTAGAACATATATAAAATAAGGAGTAATCCAAAGTAGAGATGTTCAGAGTCTGTTCCTTCAATATCTAGCAGGTCTGTGAAAGTGGCCCAATGACCACCCTGTGAGAGTCTGAGAGTTCTGACTCTTGGAAGCTTTGCTTTTATCTGCTTATCTGTCTACACACCAAGGACTCTGGTCGAGACTTGCCCTAAAGTCTATATTCATATACCCATTGCCTCATCAACAACTCTGCTTTGCTAACAGGCATCTGAATTTAGCACACCTAAAACCAAACTCATGATTCCTCAAACCACCCTCACTTACCTTTCCACGCTTCCTATCTCACTAAATGGCAATATTGTTCCTCCGGATGTTCAGGCCCCAAATTCTGGAGTCATGCTCAGCTTTGTTACCTCACATCCTGCATTCATTGCATTCGTAAGCACTCGGGGCTTTTCCTTCAAAGCAATCTCCCAACCCCTTGAATTATTATCAGCTCTCCAGCATACTCTGTGGCTCCAGGATTACTGAAATGACGTCACACCTGGTATCCGTGCTGCTTCTTTTCAGTCTATTTCACTCACCGCTGCAGTGTGTTCTTTTCAGAAATAAGCCCTATCTTAAAGCTCCTCTGCTGACAATCTACATTGGCTTCGCATCTCTCTTAGAGGAAAACCACAGGTTTTGCCAGAGCGTAAGGACGACTTAGCAGAGCAGCAGCAGCAGCAAGGGTCTATCTAATCAGAGATGCCTGCTCCCACTCTGAGCTCGTCTCCCCTTTGCTAGGTCAATTTCAGACACTCCAGCCTCACTGGATGCTCAAGCACTCCAGGCTTGTGCCTGCCACGGGAACTTTGGATAACCAGTTACCCTATCTGGAATGGTGTACTCTCCAAAACTACACGTGTTGCTTCTTACTTCTTTCTGCAGTCCGCTCAAAATATCAGCTTATCAAAGAGGACCTCTCAATCTAGTGATTTTAAATGGCTGATACATATTCCTAGATAACTTGTTCTGCTTTATGTTCTTAAATAGATCTTCCCAGCTCTTTTGATACTATGCATTTATTGATAAATTGTATTTTTTTCCTGTAATCCCTACATATCCTAAAATATAAGATAAGAACTGAGGCATGTCTGTTGGGTTAAGGTTGTATCTCTAGCATCTAAAATTATGCTAGAAACATAGTAGGTGTTCAATAAGTATTTGTTAAATAAATGAGTGGGTAAATGAATCAAAAGTGTGCTTATTTCAAAAGAAGTATTCTGCTGTCTTAGTTTTAAAAATCATGAATATCTCTGATTTCTACACTGGTTGGTGATACCCTTTTGAATTGTAATGATGCTTAGCTAGTGTTTTAAAATTAGTTTTAGCGGACCATAAATATACACTAACATACCCATTTTTAACATATTCAGGAAAGGAAACAATAATTTATGTCCACTGTCTTTGCATGATTTGAATCAATTCTATAACTCACTAACAGGGATACAAGTAGTATACAGAAAGGATTTAATGGATGTTATTATGTGTATACATAATTGTCTTTCCTGTGCATCTGTTGTTGTTGTTTATTTATCCTTTTTAGGTATTGGAGATATAGTGAAGAAATGAAAACCATGGATCCTGGCTATCCCAAACCAATCACAGTCTGGAAAGGTATCCCTGAATCTCCTCAGGGAGCCTTTGTTCACAAAGAAAATGGTATGCAACACATGTATTATGTATTTCATGAGTTTGCTGAGTAAATGAATAATTTATCCTACTCATTCACTGTGTTAAAAGATTAGAAAGTGCCCTACTAAGGCTATATCATATTTATATAAACTTTCCTTCATAACTTTGTATTTAATATAATGCTCAAGATGTTCTTCAGCCTCAACCTATTTTAGTTTATTTTAAAAAGTATTTTTAAAAACTGAAGAGTTTTTAATACCATTGAAGTAACTTCACCTATTTTCTGCTAAAATTCATGTAGAGATAATAATAACAGGCATATGTGGGACAGGAAGTGATCACAAGAAATGTTTTAAATGTGGGTGGAGTCACAAAGACACCTAGTAATACAGCATGTTGAGGATTATAATTTTTCATGTGTACCTCTACATATTTGAGACTCCTATATCTGTTGGTTGAGTTTGAACATTTTTCTCCTCATTCAAAGATTAGTATGAATGAGCCATAATAATAATTCAAAATAAAATTATTCATAATATTCCAAGAAAAGGAAAGTGACATGAAACTGAAATATAGAGGGAAAAAAAAGCATATCTTATCAAATGGTTTATAATAGGAACAAGAAAAAAATACACTATGTGGGTACTAAAGAGCATGAAAATTCTATAACATATACGTAATGATAACCAAATAAACATCACTTGCAAGAGCAAAATTAAGTGCATCTAGGGGAAGGAGAAACCACAAAAATTTAAGGAAGAATCAGGGGGGTATAAAAAAATCAGTGCCATCCACTGAAAACAATGACTGACCATCAACAAATGGCCAGAGTGTAAATAAGCTTCACGCTGAATGCACACTTGAAGGAACTGAGACCCAGGATGATACCAATCAGAAAAGTCCAATGCAAACTGTGTTTTGATCCTCATTATATGTAATTTATACCACATTCTGTGTAATCGTATCCCACAAGTGAAATTCTATAGGCAGAGGCTATCAGAAAGAACCTTGAAGCCTGACTGCAGCAGTGACTGGAACTGCGGTGTTTGGAGTATTCTCTTGGTTCAGAGACTCAAAGGACCAAGTTAAATATAGCCTGTATGTGACAAAAGCAAAAATCCACAGGAGAGGACAAATTGAGTTGAAACATGTTTGTTTAAGATAAAAAGGAAATCATTAAGAAAATAAAGGAAGTCACAATGTAACCAAAATGGAGGCTGCAAAATCATATCAATAACATGGCAAAAAAAAAAAAAAAAAAGTTTGACAAACTCTGCAAATGCAAAGGACAAAGAAGTGAAAAGATTTGAAAGATGATCACATGGAAGGCAGAAAACTGAGATCATGCCCCCCAAATTATAGCTGTCACCAGGAATCTAGTAGAGAAAGGAGACTTCTTGAGGTTAAAGAGGGTTGTTTCAGACCAGATAAAACTGACTCCAGCTAACATTTACAGAATACCTAGCACTGCTCTAGTCTGCCCTCAATAAAAGTCATCACACACTACACAGAAATACATGCAAAGAAAATTATACCAAGATCTTAGCAGTGATTAAGTATAGCAAGTTTGATAATAGTTTCTAAAATTTCTTCCCTTTATTAATATTCTAAAATGAGTATAGCTTTTATAATTAAGATAACTTTAATAATTTCAAAAAATTGAAAAAGTATGCATAATCTTAATTCCTAGCATATTAACTTTTTATTTTCCCTGTCTGTATTCACAAGGCCACTAAAAACTGAGATTTGATACAGGTTTTCTGTAAATAAACCATAATTGTATAAAAATAACAAAGAAATATTCTTGCTGAATCTTGCCCCATGGTTCTTCAAATTCTTGTCCATCTGAAAATAATATTTGTTTAAGATAAATGGTTTCTTTACATTGAGAGTTTCATGTTTTCTTTCTACATAGCAAAGAATAACTTTGTAAAATAGTGGCAAAAAACAAAGCATGTTGGAAAAAATCAGTGCTTCCAGATGACAAAAACTACAGATGAAACTTCAACACATCTATGTCTTCTGTACCTTACCAAGTCCAGCCCTTCCTTTAATATCCTTAAACACTGAGCTCATTTTTGAACTTTTAGGAGTGCTTGTATATTCTTTTTGGTACACTCACCCTTGCACTCAAAATCTCATATCACAGGCATCAATTTATATGCCCATTTGTTATCACCTCTAGTGTAAATTCTTCAAGTGCAGTTGCACAGTAACCATTCAATAAAGGTTGTTGAAATTAACTTGACCCCTTTTAGTACTCTACACATTCATCCCATAAAGTGAAGGAAATCTCCTATTTGTTTGAAACTCTTGTTCTGTAGGGTAGCAATATTAATCAGTCTGGAAGGTCTTAGTCTAGAGAGTTTACCAATAGCAAATTCTCCAATTTCAATTCTCTACTCAGATCTCATGCTTGTGTTTTTAACCTTGAACTCAAATTTTACACAACTTCTTCCCTTATGTTTCTTATTGAAGAGAGCAAGCTCAAATTATTGAGTAAGCACATTTATATTTATATTTAGACTCAAAGTAATTCCCTATATGGGTAACATGTACTTGACAGTCATAAAATCAGAGATGACACAGTAATGAAATGTTTTCTCTAATTCTTCATCCTTCCACCAAGGTAGGAATTTCTTCCTAGGAATCATCTCCTCATCATAGTTTTCAAAGAAAAAAAAATCCCCCAAAGCTTAATCTTGAGCTATAGATTTTTGAAGTATATTTTCATATTAAGGTGGAATATGCTTTCCTATAATACCAATACCTATCGATATTAACTCTGCCACCTTGACCAATGAAATGTGAATTTGTGGTGCTGTTTACTGAGTTCCCACCATCTATCAGCTGTGCTACATAAATGTGTTATCTAACTTAATTGTCCAACACAAATACCTCCTTGCCTCATTTATAATTACTTATAAATGAGAAAACCAACATCAGCTAGTTTAAGTACTTACTTGTGATCATGAAATTGATAATATATGTCTAAGGGTTGAAACTAGAACATTCTAGCCTCACTGAATTGCTCTAATACACTCTTTCCAAAGAGGAAAAGCTAAATCATCTTCTCCTATGCTTTATCATTAAGGTAATTGACAGTCTGCCATGTCAGGCTAAATTTTTCACTTTGTCATATTTGACATACCTTAGACTTTCTCAGAATGTAGCTTCCTAAGCCATCAGCATCCCAATTTTCACCTGTAACTATTCTTAGTTTAACAATTTTCTTATTTCCCACTTTATTTTTAGCCCACCCCTGAAAATAGCTACAGTAATCCAAAGGATATTTTACTTATGTAAAATATCATGAAATTATTTCTTGCTTTTGACAGTGTTTTAAGCAGTGGCATGATTTTTTTCATCATATACTAAAATTATAGTGAATAATCACTGCAATTACCCACCTTCAAATCTCTAATTGCTGTCAAGCCCCACCTCCTAGGTATTCTATATTTTCTCCTTATAAAATGCAATTTTAAGTTTAATACAAAATTCTACTTCTAACACTGTTTCATTTTGTTTACTGATTACAGCTCTACTTTTAGCCTAGTAAAAGTTTTGACTTGATTCTGTTGGTATATTAATTCTCTAACCCACTCTCACTCTCTGTTAAAATCTGTCAGTGGGATTCAAGCAAAAATTTTCACAAGATTCAATTAATTTATTCACATTTATTAAACATTAATTATCCTCTTACTAATAAATATATGAGTGGAAAACAGAGAGAACACATAGGTACTGCCATGCAGGATCATCTATGAAGTTGTAACAAGACAGCTACGGTAGACAATCTCTCCTTACATTTTAGGATTAAGCAATAGAACAGTCACCAGTGAAAACCAATCAAATACAGGAGAAAAAAGGTCATCAAATAATTCATTACAACCTCACTGACTTCTTTCTCAGAATTTCTCAAAAATGATAATTCAGGTAAGAATTCATCTCAAATTTCTACTCTTAGTAAGCATAATATCTACAAGATTATAACATCAAAGTTACTCACAAAAGAAGAAAAAATAAGTACATAAATTTTCTTCAACCCACTGACATTTCTTAAAGGGTTAAAAAAAACCAAATCATTGAATGAGATGAATTTTTCAGGATCAAGGTTGGACAGATTTCTGTTATTCTGCTGATGAAACTTCTTGTCTTTAATAAGTGTATTGAGCAAACTACAATTCTACTGATATGGAGTGTGTTAATAGTGTATAATTTGGCCTGCAGACCAAATGATAAATATGGAAATGCAAACTTCTGAATTTTTATATGACACCCAGTGGTTTTCATAGTAATTAGCTTTGACTAAAAATTAAAGATAAGGACACTTTCAGCTGTTGGTTTCCTATCTACAAATGTAAGAAGTTTGTTCACCTGTTTTGAATGTCTGTTTAATTCTAGATCAATGCTATTATTCAACTATGATCATCAAAGGTACTGTTATTTGGCAGGCCCTCAACATTTCTTTATCCAGGTTTCTGAGTAATTACATTGGCTTTCATTAACATGATCAAATACCAGCTCCCTGCAGAAAAATTTGAGTCTACACACACCAGTTTTCACTTGGCAACTTGTTCTGATTGCAAAACTGCCCTTCAAATCTAAAAGCAACAGCCAAATTTCATGGCATTGAACAAAATGATTTCTAGAGTGAAGTGACCTGAAGTGACGATCAATCCTAGCTGAAAATTTTTGAAGAGATGTCAGAGGTTTTTTTTGTTGTTGTTGTTGTTATTATTTTAGGAGTGAGATCTATCACAACCTGTAATGTTGAACCAAGGAGTATTTGTGAAAAGACAGAAATCTCTAAGAGACCTAGTCTTAGAAAAATCATTAAGATTCAGGCTCTAAAGCTAGACCAAGATTTAAATCCTTTTTCCAGCAGTATTGGGCATATCATTTTATCTCTGAGCTTCAGTATCTTTGCCTGAAAAATATAGGTAGTTAATTCTACCTGACAGAGTGTTTGTGAGGATTAAAAGATGTCACTTACTAAGCTTTTACACAAAGATTCTTCCATAGTAAGTGCTCATTAATAGAAGAAAAAACTCTCATTAACAATTATTAACTCAGAAAGTAGGCATACTATTCAAAATTAGATAGCTCCCAAAATATAGTTTTTAAGTGATTATAACATTAACAACTTTCTTTTTAGTTTGTTGAATTTTATCTCAAAGCAAGAATTAAAGTGAAATCACAAAGAAACTTGACATGAAGAAACTATGAAAGAAAAACCTTGACTTGTTTCTGGGAAAAACAACAAAAGTTAAGAGAATAGTCCTCAGAAAAACACATGTATTTGTAGTTTGCAAGTCTGTTATCTGCATCCATAATATTTTGGAACACAAATCATATGTGTTGCTAAGTTATCTGAGCCTTCTGCATACCACTGCCTCCTCCTCCATGAAATATAGGTTAGCTGGCAGTATTAAAGACAGAATTATAGATTTATTTACACTTCATTAACCCTTTACTCTAAAAGGATTGATAATGGCTTTTGAAGTTCTGTAAAGTATAGCCAGATGATAAAAATTTCACCTAGTCTATAATAAAGTTAAATAACAAGGACAAAAGGAGAGACAAAATGGGCATGATCTAGAGCTGAAAATGAGATGACTGCACAAAATACAATAAATATCTATTCAATTATTAAAATTCCTAGCAGACCAAGGATATCATCTCCAGTTTCATGATGTATGATTTCTTATGACTTCTTTTCCAAATGACAAAACAAACTTGTTTCTTAAGAGTACAACTATTCCCAGTCTTAAGATGATTAGAAATTTCCCTTGAACTATTTTGCAGAGAAGCCTCCTTTTAATGTATTATGCAGTGTCCTCAATAGCTGCATTAGGGCTAACAGGTCTTCTGTTTCTAAGGCTGTTTCGGTATCTTTTCATACAGGTTGGTATGCTCACACTGATGTGTAATTCTACACCAGCAGTTCTGTAAGCTAGCAGCAGAGTAGATGCGTATAGCATGGGCTTTTAACACTGTGTAAATAGTATTTCTTTCTCCCTGTTGAGCCGTCAGTAGGCATTTGAGGGCCAGTTTCTGGACCACAACAGCCAGATCCATGTCAACAGACAGCTGAGCTGGGAATAGGGTTTTCTTCCTATAAAAACTGAGTGGCCTTAACATACATCTTTTAAGTAGCCTATTTAATTAAATTTCTATACTTCTACTCTTTTACAAATAAGTGATTCCTGTGTGTGTGTTTCCCCCCAACCAGGCTTTACATATTTCTACAAAGGAAAGGAGTACTGGAAATTCAACAACCAGATACTCAAGGTAGAACCTGGATATCCCAGATCCATCCTCAAGGATTTTATGGGCTGTGATGGACCAACAGACAGAGAGAAAGAAGGACACAGCCCACCAGATGACGTAGACATTGTCATCAAACTGGACAACACAGCCAGCACTGTGAAAGCCATAGCCATTGTCATTCCCTGCATCTTGGCCTTATGCCTACTTGTCCTGGTTTACACTGTGTTCCAGTTCAAGAGGAAAGGAACACCCCGCCACATACTGTACTGTAAACGCTCTATGCAAGAGTGGGTGTGATGGAGGGTTTCTTCCTTTCTTTCTTTTCTAGGAGTTTGTGGTAACTTGAGATTCAAGACAAGAGCTGTTATGCGGTTTCCTAGCTAGGAGCAGGCTTGTGGCAGCCTGATTCGGGCTGACCTTTCAAACCCAGAGGGTTGTTGGCCCTGCACATGAGTGGAAATGCACTCATGGGGAAGCTTCCATGATGCACAGTATCTGCTGTTCTTCAGTCCTCTGTCTTTCTTTGTCATTCAGTTCTAGGCCTTTCCTCTGCACGCTCAATGCCCAGTTAATTTTCAGGATTACCTAAAGAGGAAAAAGAAGAAAAGATTCTTCTTAAAGGTTTCTAATATTATGTTTTGTTTTGTTTTCTGACGTCTGAGCCCATTTCTGGGGGGAGAAAAGCAAAATGGAAAACCCATGAATTTTTGCTTCATAGCAAGGAAAAAGAAAAGGCTAAACAAAAAACCCACCATTGAACTTTCAGTAAAGTGTGAAGACCCAAAACAGCTTCGTCTCCAAAGAAGATAGCTCTCTGACTGCTATGGATAGTCTCCCGCGCTTCATTTTTGTCAGGTGGGAGACCTGGAACACACATGCAGGACTCTAGACTGTTGGGACAGCCATTTTCCAACAACAAGGGGCCAAAATATCTGCAATATAGTAACAGCCTTAATACTACATCCATTTTTCATTTTATACAGCTGTTCTCAGCTATGTCTTCAATGTTTCATCACATTTATATTCACAGCTACATTCAGATGGGACCTTTTGGTTGTTTTGAAGTGTTTCCAAGCCCCTTCCTGCCACCTCACCCTGACACCATTGTGATAATCTCCCCAAGTTGTACTAGGCCATTGCCCCAGGCCTTCCATGGGTCTGTCAGGAATATTCATTATAAGGGGAGCAAGAAGCAGTATGTCTTTAAAGTGGTTTAAAATGCCAGTCATTTCCTAAGGGTATGTGACTCCAGTAATATAGTGGTGTAACCCTTTGAGAACTATCAAAGCAGCTTTCAGAGTCTTAGGACCTGGTAAATTATAGAAGTGGGCAATGGTAAAAACAGGCATAGGTTCAAGGAGTTCAGGTTTTTAAAACAGATATCCTATAGCCCTATGTAATTTTAAGTGATTTACAGTACTACATAAATGCATTTATAACAAACAGAAATGATGTTACTTGCCAAACATTTTCTGGCAAATAAAAAGGTATTTTATTAAATATCTTGTAAGAGTGAAATTTTATTTGAACAACTGATTATAACAGCCTGTCTTTTTTGTTGTCGTTGTCGTTGTCATTAGACACACTGAATTTCTGTTTTAAAATCCATTGCATGAAAAATCAGTTTTGCCATGGAACATGCCATTAGCATTGCCATCTTACGAATGAATTAAAATGATGACTCTGAGATTGCATGAATATACTCCAGTGTACTAGCTATTGCATGTTAACCATAGTTCTCAAAGGGTTAGTGTGGCTTCTGGCATTTAGCCATCCATTTGATCGCTGACAGAGCCAAGAGACCACCAAAGCATCTCATTGTTGAGTGTAATTTGTCCTATAACAGCAGGATTGTCATTTCCATGTGACCTGCAGAGCAGGTTTGTATCAATATTTTTTTCCTAGAGAAAAGTCAGCAACTGACAGACCTCTTAATTGATTTTTTTAGGAGCTGCTTCTTGCAGTGAAAGGCTTTACAGCCACTGGGCTGTGAACTTATTAGAGATGGTCAGAAGGAATGCACCCCACGAGTCAGACAGTGGCTTTGTGTGAAAGCCAGCTTTTGAGGGGATTAGCTTTTGAAACAATGAACAGCTTGCCTTGAACTTGATTACTGATCTGTTGACTGTCAATAACAACAACTTAAACATTATCTTCTGTGAAAATTTTCCTTGAAGAGTCCTGTTCTATGTCTTTGCCCTTTGACCTTTAACTTGCAAACTGGCACAAACTGAGGGAAATCTGGTGTTGCTTCTCCATTGGAGTGTTAATTGACCTCTAAAAACCTAATAAGCATGAGCTGTTTCCTTAGAGAGAAAAGGCGCATTGATGGTGGATCCACAGATGGACACTTTGCTCTTTACATGCACACTTTAAAAATGCCCTAAAGGTAGAAGTGACTTTTAATTTTCCTTTAACATAATTTCAAGTCTAAATTCATCATTTTAGTACAAATATAAAACTATGGGGTTAAAAGAAAAAACACCTCAAACTACTTGAATGGCCAGTGTGGCTTTTATATAAAGCAGGAATTTTATACTAGTGAAAATTTCTTACTCATTTACTAATGATACACATTTCCAGATGATTTTAATGAGTGTAGGTATATATTCTTATTTGGAAATGGATAGTTTGGCTGCCTTGAATTTGTATTTATACTCAACATAGCATGACAATTAAAATGCCTTTCAGTTAAACTACATGTTTATAATTCGGTTGGCGAAAATGTTTTGTAATCATGGATGGCATGTTGCAAAGCCTTGCAGACTGTTATTTCTTACAACCTATACGTAAAATGAGACTATGAAAAAAGAATAAAGAAAGAAGAATTGCTAATGGCTTTACAGCAAAACATGATGCAACAGCAGACTGTATTTTGACAAGATTCTAATGGAGATTATGTATGTGAGGGACAAGGACGCAGGGAGAGACCCAGCACGAGCCCGTAGCTTTACTTCAGTGCTTCCATTCCAGAGGGTGCTGGTGGCATACTCAGTCACTGTTCCTGAGCTTGGAGGAAGGACCATATACATAGGCTCATTTATATGATATTTGCTTGTGGGAGGGTTTAATATTTTTCAGACCTTGATGCCAAGAAAAAAAATAAATAACTGGAAATTGTATTTTGCTAAAGACTGAAATGAGGAACTATGTCATTTGAGGACATATGTAAATCATTGAGGAATTCCATCAACCTGCATTGAAAATTGATTTATTTTTTTTCCTCCAAAATGAGAAAGAAACTAAAGAAGCACTCTTTGGCCTCTTTACTCATTTGTCACAATATCCTGATTCATCATAAGACTATAAATATATAAGGGCTAGAAAATAACCATAGCATTAAGAAGAGAAAGGTTCTATCATTTTGCTTGCATTCTGGAAACATCATGGAAAAATGTTGGGTCATATTTTTTTTTAATATGAAATGAGATTTATGTGATAAGAAAAGGTATATATAGCTAATCTCTTTATTAGAACTTTGAATTTTCAGGTTGTGAGATTACAAGAGATAAGAAAACATTAAGTACGGCATAATCACAAACATTGGGATTCTATTTGCTTATTGTACACCAGGCACTTTGTATGGTTGCTAACTCCTCTTTCACTTGGGGTTTGGGGAAAATGTCAATCCTAATGGAACAGTGGAAGGGAGAGTGAGTAATTGGTCTAGCACACTGATTCAAAACCAATGTGAATAATAAGAACAGTTTAGTATCAATAGAGGTATACACCCAGCAAGTATTTTCCAACATTCTATCACTGATAATATGGAAATTTAAGACCTAGGGTTTCCTAAGTCGAAATTAAAACACATTCACAATCGCAAAAAATAATTCTCCTTCTGTTTCATTATTTCTCATTACTTTAATATAAATACAAATGTAAACAAAGTAATGTTTTTACATAAATTAACTATAGAGTTTACAATTTTAGCCAAATATTATTTTTCTATATATTATGACCTGGACTGAATGAAATATTAAAATAGCCAATCAGTCTGTATTCTCTATAAAGCAGTAAATCCACATCAGACATGTGGAGGAGGTTGTGAATTTAACTGCTGACCTGTTTTAGAACAATGTTGTCTTTGACATGGCACCAGAACGGGTGATTACGGATGTTCTTTACAATCACAAAGATAATATGGATAAGTTAGAGACCATCATATGATACTAGCAAAGACAAATTCTGTTATAAATCAGAGGGCAAGGCTTTTCTGAGTCAGATTGTAATAAATTACTAAGTAATACTTTACAAAATAATTACTAAGTAATAAAGGATAGAGACTGATTTACTGAAACAAGAGAGTTTTACTTCTAATATTCAAATTGCTTTTAATCTTTTTCTATTGGCATATAATTTGTCATATACGATATACTTGTTTTTATTCACTTTCTATGGGTGATTTAAAAAACACAGTGTGGTGATGAGAACATTGCCCAACTTCACTGACAACTCCAATACCTGGTGATGTGTATATACTGGATCCTAAGGATAGTAGTATAATACTTTCCATTTCTACATATAGGCTGGTATCTCTAGTATGCTACAAATACACATCCATGCTTTGTGGATCTTATAGTAGAACATGCAGTGTGTCCATATTGACTAAACTCAATGTGCTACCTGAAAAGAAATGGATATTATAATCAAATAGACTGAAAATAATCTTTTAACACAAAAGTCATGAAAATAATCTTTTTTTTTAAGTTTTGGAATCATTTCCAGAAATGAATAAAGCAGTGATTTATGATAGTATTGAATCTGTGAGACTGTAACATATACTGAGAAAACCTAGTAGCTGGTGGTGAAATCTTTTTCGGCAAACATATTAGAGAATTCATTTAACTTTTGATTCTCTCAAGAACACATTCCAAAATATCAGAGGTTAAACCAGAACATAACTATCTAAACCAAAAATGTTGAATTCAGATGAGCCATCACAAATAGCTGTGAGTCCAGTCTTATGATATCACAAAAGATTTCATGTCAATAGAATCTAACCATTACATTGCATCTCACACACCTTCATGATTGATTTATTTATGATGTGATTTATGATCACAGTTTATAACTGCCAGAGCATATTGTATCTGTGTTACAGAGTCTATGTTGCCTAGTAGAGAACCATAGCTTCATCAAAGAACCTATATTAAAAAGTTAGAGCTTCCTAAAGAGAAGAAAAACTTCATAATAAAGAATGCAGCAACCAGGCATTGCATCGCACTATCAATTGGAATGCTAAATGTTAAATTTATTAAATAGAAGTGAAAGAAGAGGAAAAATGAGTTTTTGTAAAATATACAAAACATCCTATTGCATTCTTTAATACAACTGGAAATTTTACTTTAGCCACTGTAAAAATAGTAGAACCATGCAACTTCAAGCTCTTCGCAGAAGTGATGAGCATGTGATATATCAATGTATATAATTAGACATTGGTTATTAGCTGTTACCCTGCATAAACACATCTGGTACTCATGCATTGCCTTCTAGGCTAAAAATGTCAACGTTAGATATTCAGTAAACTCAATTGGAAAGATCTATATAATATTAGAATTTCCTAAGAAAAGCCATGTCCCTAGGATAGAAATTTACCTCAATAATCATATAACACAAAGCACTTGGCACAGTAGCAAAGAAGTTGCCTTAGTGTTCTAGTCTCATCTAAGTGTAAGCTTTGTCTTTCATGTTCTAATCAAATCATTTTTCATTTGTTTCCTTTGGTATAATTTTGAAATGATTCTGATATATTTCAGGTCAAATTAATAACACCCAGTTGCAAATATCTCTTCCAACATTTTATACATATATCTACTTTGAAATTTAAACCAATAGTATATAAAGCCTAAGAATGAACATTGATTTGACAAATTCAGAGAAATGGAGTATAAAACAATGTGATGTTGCAAAATTTCTGTCAATTTTCTGGTATAATACTGAAGTATCAGCCTTCAATTTCTAAACATAGTTGTGAGCTTATAACTGGATGTGACATGTATTATTTTTTAGAACAAAGCTAATTCTTTGCATTAAGTAAGGGTATAGGATCATGAGTGCTGTAGTGCAGTAACTCAGGCACCTGTAACTAAAGCTCTTTAAAGAAAATGAAGGCGTAACCAGTAATCCATGTTTAGTGCATAAGTATAAAAAGGTACATATTCTGAAGTTTTATGAAGATAATTCTGAAGATTTATGAAGACTCTATGCTTTTTCATTTTAAAGAGCAGCAGGTCTTAAAATGTGTCTTACTAGCTTTGGACTGGGAATAATGTTCAAGTTTGCACCCAGCAGTCCTTTACATTCAAGATCACACTGAAAAGTGTAGGACAAACACGTCATAAACTAGAATGTTTTGCGGATGCTGTGACTTTGCCATGTCCTCTGCTATAGAACTAGATCTATGTGCCCTTAAGAAGGGAGAAGAAAAGCAGTTAAATATAAATATGAAAATATGATAATTGTATTATGTTAGATCATGTAGCTTCAGAGATGTTATTAACTCTTATTTCGTATAGAAAACCTGGAAGGAGAGAATGGTGAACATGAATGAAATAATCCACTTTTAGACTTACCAAGATGTTTCTTGAGTATCCTATCCACTTGTCTTATCCATGAACAAATATTCATTCACAACACAGATATTTCTGTAGCACTTGATCTGTAGTTAGATTGGATCCCAGGAGAAATACTTCTGGACACAGGCCTTTTTATACATGCCTCACGTATGATGAGATGCAGGGAGATATGACTGCACGGCAGGATGCTTTTTCCTAGGGTAGGCTATGATAGACTAGGATGTGCTGCTTGAACTTGCCACCTTCATTTGAATGTATGTTTCTACATTGGCCTGTCTTGCTAAGATATAGATGAATAAAGCCTGGTGTGAGCTGTTAATTTGACAAGTCACTAGAATGCATGTTTCATTTGCTCCTCTGTACTGTCAATTTGATCTTGTTCCCACTCTATATACTGACAACCCAGTTGTGAAAACATACTTTTCTTGAAGGAATCATTCAACCCTTAAATCAATGTCATCATTTTGCTACCACCAAAATATCACGGAGGCCACATTTTTGACTGTCTTCTCACAGCTCTTTAGTATATAATATTGCTTGGGTATAAGTAGGTTTTTAATTATTTTTGTCACTTCTTTTGTATCTGATTATTCCTTTATATATTCCTGAATACAAAATTTGGCAATTCAGTTACTTTTTTAATTCAAAAAAAAAAAAAAAAAAAAAAAAAACAAGAACATGATTTCCAAACAAGTATGTGTGCCTGATTTTTCTCTTCCTTCAATTTTGAAGTGTTTGTTTGCTTTGTTTGACACCCCAAGATACAGATGGTTGGGAGGGATATATTATTTTATGCTGTTCTGTACAGTCTGTGCCTATATTTGCATTCCTTTCTATTTCTACCTTGCCCACCCCCTTTTGATTTTCCCTTCCCTTTGTGAAAACCAGAAATGAACAGAATTGTACATCATATGTGGTGCGCTGAAAGTATGTTTGTCCCTCACAAGTTTCATGCGAAAACTTAGTCCCAGTAAACTTCACACATCTCCAAATCTCTTGCATTGGATTCTAAATTTTCTAGAGTTATTTCCCTGAGAAAAGTGAAATGCTGAGTATGAAGGCTGTTGTCTCTTGATAAGCCAGCTAAGAAAGTTTGCTTCTGGTGACTGTATCTTAAATATGTAGGAAATAAATACCATAATACAGTATTCCTTTTAAGGTACAAAATGAGTACATAAATACCTAAAACTTCAATTCTTTGGTCTATATCCCTTTATGTATAAATGACATATATATTAAAAAGAGAAAATAAGATATTAAGAGGTGTTATAGTGGCAGATTTTTGCTGCCTTGGTTTTGACTACATCAGCATTTCTATTGTGGACCTCCATTTTCAAGAGTTTTAGAGACTCACCCATAAAATTTTGCTTCAGGTGTGAAAGTCTTGGGGCTTCCCTGCTGACTCAGATTGTAAAGAATCTGCCTGCAATGCGAGAGACCTGGGTTCAATTCCTGGGTTGGGAAGATCCTCTGGAGGAGGAAATGGCAACCCACTCCAGTATTCTTGCCTGGAGAATCCCATGGACAGAGGAGCCTGGTGGGCTATAGTCCAGTGCATTGCAAAGAGTTGGACACAACTGAGATATTTTTTTTTAGATATAGAATTTTAAAACAATTATCTTGTTTTATATTATAGGAGGGAAATAAATAAATTAAACTAGCTATTTCAATTTTGTGCTGATATAGCTTTTAATGAACTTAATTTTTTAGTAAAACATAAAATCTAACTAGTCCATAGTCTACTGATGGTTTTTAAAAGAATCAATTATTGTCGTAGAGAAAATTGCCTGCTTTGTCAGTGTAGTAACCTATCTTCAAGATATTTTAAAACTTGTAATCTATATTAACATTATTTGATTCTAACAGTGGATCAGTATGATAATTAATGCAATTTATGCCATCCATATGAGCTATCTGGTAGTAAATATTTGGAACTATATGGCATAATTAGTAAATATATATATATATTTACTAGGTAGATTATGGAGGGTAAATGCCCATAAATTCAGTTTGTCAAGTAAATACCATATATATTTTAAAAAATTGCACAGACATTTATCTTTCAGAGTCAAAATTATATGCAAGCAATTGCAAAGAAAACTTGTCTCTTGGGTAAACAATACACACTTTATAGCTTGTAAAAATCATTTCTTTCTATATTGTGGTGATGGGAAATTAAAAGGCTTTAACACATAAAATTATTGCAGATTTTATTTAAATAGAATTAAACTGAAGCACAGAGAAACACTACGAAATGAAATATTTAGGTCATTTTGTCTTGGTTTCTGACAATACTTTACCTTTATTTTCAGTCCCCATGATATTCTCAGTTTTGGAGAGAGCATTGAAATCTAACTTTGTCTGGATTGTTCACATTACTCTCAACACTATTTCATTAAGTTTTTGATAATATGTAGTCTTCTGTGTGCAAGGAAAGAAATAAATAACACATTTATTTGCTGAATGAGTTATAAGGTTTGCAAGTTGTTAGTGATTTTTTGCCCACACAGGATTCTATACATTTATACCATCTTAAATCTGGTGTATATATATATATATATATATATATATATACACACACACACACACACATATATATATATTTCAGATAGTTTCTACTGACAAACACAAAGCTTGTTTGTGTGCAAATATAAGGCTAAATAAATGGTGCTAAAGTGTATTATGACTGTCAGATATAATCAGGCAAACTTTTGTGGTGCTTAAATTAATTTTTTCATTGATTTATTGATCAGTGCATTGAACAGTGTTTATTATTCACAAGTTGTCTTTTACTGGTAAATCAGGCCTCATAGCACATTGTTAAATAAAATGGTTGACTAGTCTATGTAACAGCTCACCAAGCTACTATCTCTTTAACTCCTTAATAATGTTGCATCATTAAAGGTCAAGGGATCATAATATTAATCTCATTGCTGTAGACCATTAACATGACTGAACTTTTCCACAAAATACTTATGTTTACAATGCTATAACCCTTTGACTGCTGCGGCAACCTTTAACCCCGTAAATGTCATAAGCTGGGATCATCAGCATGGTTCTTGCCATGGCAATCAAAGAGTTAAGGGCTGTGCAGTGATTTGTTTTGTATTTATTAATTTATATTTATTTTGTTTCCATTCAAGAAGGGGGTTTTGGGTGGGCAGTTTTTGTCTGCTGTGCGTGTCTTAACCTAGGGAAGGGTTAAATGGCTTTTTATACTATTGCCTCTTCTGTGTTTGCCATCAATTCATTGTGTTGTAATTTAAAACAAAACTGTCAATAAATAAGAGAACAGAAAATGGTTCACAGACACTGTGGTTTTACTCAATGAATGATTTACATACGCTTATGCTGATATATAGCAGTAGCCTTGGCTATCTATGTCTTGTTGATATAAAACATAAAGTAAGAACGCTAAAGAAATTTAGGCCAAAATCTCCTGTGTGTTTGCTTGAAATAGTAAGTATATTAAACTGGCCACGTCAAGTAGAGCGTTGTTTGAACACTAACTGTTTGCCTATGGCTGTGACCAAGAACAAAGCAGGAAGTATTACTACATCAAATGTATTTCAGGCAAGTAGCTATGTACATAGAATATGCCAGGATTTCACTACCACTTCACAAAAATAAAAATTATGTTTTGGATAAGTGAGCATAATTTGTTGATTAAAGTCATACATCATGACTGTATAGGTAATTTAATCAAACAAGTTAATATTTATATCAAAAATCTTTGGCCAAATCCCATTTAACAGTTTTTTTATTCTTCTTTTTTCTTTAAATGATAGGGCTACAGTAAAGAGTCCAGGGGGTTGCAAAAGATTCCAACATGACTTAGTAACTAAACAAACAAAATAGTGACCCTGAATAGACTCATAGAGAGAAAGCAAGAGTAAAGTTAAACATTTTCATATTTAATATTTTAATAAATTGCTTTTCTTAGAATACCCAATAAGTATATGTAACCAAATGTCTAAGCAAGTGTTTCCTAAGAAGCAAATCTGACATGTATCATTAGTTCTAAAAAGTCATCTGAATTTTAAGAAGAATTAGGAAAGCATATTGGGAATAAAGGAAAATGTGTTCTGTCACACAAAAACCAAGGTGCGTCTGTGCACCAAGAAGTTACTGCTGTAAACTTTAATACATACAGAAAAGAGGAGCTCTGAAGCAGTGTGGTAAGGTAATCCCAGGAGTATAATTATCTGAAATAAGAAACAGACTAGAAAGACAGAGAACTATTTGCGTTGTCTTTGAAATCTTCATCTAGGATGAATCTCTGGAATTTTGGAGATCTTTCTCAAAGAGTTTAAAGAAATACTTGCAAATAAGGGTTGTTGTGCTTTTGGAACATGTCAGCATATAAAAACCTACAAGATTTAGTCAACAATATAGTTTATTTTTATTTGTAGAAGGCTTTCAAATAAAAGATTACCTTTATTTTTACAAGGCCATTAAGGATATATAACCATAAATATCAAGGTAAATACAAGAATGCATCTCCCTTGCTTTTACTATCAAAGAGAGAAAAAAAGTTATAAATCTTACCTAGTAGATTTGTTAAAATATCTGAATCATTAATTTATATAATATTAAAGCACTTCATGATATCACTTATCTTACAATCAAAGACCAGATTAGAATACTATATTTTGGAGAAAACTCAAAATCAAAATAGGGGTTTGAGAACCCTAACCCACCTAGCGCACTATAGAAATGTAAATATATTGCAGTGAGTGATGTTTGCATATTTTATATTTTTTGTAAAAAGCATCAAATGGGCATAGCTTCAACCCAGTCTGATGCACCATCTTCAATTCAGTTATCTCCTGGACGCAGCACCAGCTCCCCCTTCCCCCCTCCTCCGCCTCCATTTCCTCTTCTCCTCCCCATACCTTCTACTTCTTCACTCTCTGTCCCTTAATTTCTCTATTCCTTGAAAGGACAATTTCTGTCACTCCTTCACATCTTCCTAATGTGTTTTTACTTCTTATAATTTGCACTTCTCACCACTCTATGTAAAATTACTTCCATTTAAATCATGTATTTATTACTTGCTGCTAAGTCGCTTCAGTCGTGTCCGACTCTGTGTGACCTCATAGACGGCAGCCCGCCAGGCTCCCCCATCCCTGGGATTCTCCAGGCAACAACACTGGAGTGGGTTGCCATTTCCTTCTCCAATGCATGAAAGTGAAAAGTGAAAGGAAAGTCGCTCAGTCGTGTCCAACTCTTAGCGACCCCATGGACTGCAGCCTACCAGGCTCCTCTGCCCATGGGATTTTCCAGGCAAGAGTACTGGAGTGGGGTGCCATTACCTTCTCCGAGTCTATCTACTCTTTCTACTTCTCTCTTACTTGGCTTCTTAGCAGTACTTAATACTGATAATTACTCTGAGCAAAAGTACGTTATTCATACTTTTTCTGGAAATCTCCTTGAGGGCTGGACATTTTTCATTGCCCAGAGTCTGATACAGTACCAAGTTCGTGGCCAGCCCTCTATAAATTGTTGGCTTCTGGACATTGGCTTAGAGAGATTTTTTTTCCCTCCCCATATATAGCTTTTTCAACTAGTTCTTATGAGTTTACATATGTCCCCATATGCTCTTTTTTGCATGCAATGTAACACCTAATGGAACTGACACAGTCACCATAAAGTGGGCAGAAAGCTAGAAATATTCTTCATCTATCTATATATGCATCTGCCATCCACTTATTTGTTCATTCAACAATATTGAGATCCAACTACATCCCAGGCACTGAAGGTTTCAGAGTGAATCAGTAACTCAAGAGTCATTTAAGACATTAGACAATTAGACATTTAAGACAATTAGAAACAAATAGTATGTCATTACAGGTTTGATGAAGGAAATAAAGGGATGGGGGGATATTTGGAACAGTAATCATGTGCCATCTGAGTGGAGGAAAGAAAAAAATTGAGGGGGTGAGCCAGGCGCGCATCTGAAGGAAGAGCCAGCGCTAAGGCCCTCAATATGTTGCAAAGCACAGAAAGGAGGCCTTCGTGGGGACAGTGAGGAGAGCAAGGGGACAGTGGCGCCATGCTCATGGAGGCAGAAGTCGGACTGTGCCTTGTGCAGCCTTACAAGCACTGAAAGGAATGGTTTACGATGGGATGGGAAGGCAGGGGAGGGTTGTAAGCAAAGGAGTATAATGCGGCAAGGGGAAGGAGGGAGCAGGGAGACTGATTAGGAAGGGAGCTGCTGAAGTCAACAGTAGGCAAAGAAGATGGTAACATGGGCCAGGTTGGGAGCCAGGATGATGGCAAAGGTGGATGCCTTGTGGATGGACTCTGCAGGTGCAGCCAGCAGGCTGGTGGAAAAGCTGAGAACTGAGAGAGAGAGAAAGAGCCAGGAAGAATGGAGCTGCTATTTCTTGCAAACAGAACTGGTCTGAGAGGAATAAGATCCCACTCTGGACACCTTTCTGTCCTGTTAGAAAGATTCTCCTTCATGATGTGGGTGATGACTAGATGGGTATAGACATATGGAAAAAATATTGATCTACACACATAAGAAGTATGCATTTTACTCTATGTACATTTTATCTCAAGGAAAATAATGCTATTAAAGAATAAAAACAAAGCCCCTAAATTGAAGTAATTATGCTAATGGTTGCTGATGGGTCCAGAAGAGAAAAAAAAAAAAAAAAAAAGAGGACTGAGAAAGGAATGCTGGATTCAGTCCCTATATGTTCTTAACCTCTTTTCTTCTACACTGTCTCATGGACCCTTATTCACAAGCATGGCTTCAGCTTTGTGGATGGGCTATCTCATGAAACACAGATTCATCGTTTCCACCCACTTGCTGGACAAATTAACCCGGATTTTTCTTTAGTTTCTAAGATGCAAACCACTGAATATAAAACCCCTCACCATCCTTTGTCTCCCATCAAAGTAAACATACTTCACCTTGAATTATAACAGCATGAAATTTTCTTGATTATCTATCCAAGAAAACACCACGCATTTTTGGCCTTCTACTTCCTTTCTTCACGTGCCCCCATGAGACATTTGCCAAGTCTCTGAGTCCTGTTTCTACAGTATTATCGTTACGCATTCTGCAAACCGGCTTTCTATGAGTCTTAGGAAGAAAAACATTGAGTAAAAGTATTTGCTTACAAAATACAGTATTTTAAGCGGTTGACCTTGATTTCTTCCAAATCTTTCTTTTTTCAAAGCTCGCTATTATTATTTCTTTTTATAATCGCATTTGTTTATTCTTGACTGCGGCGGGTCTTCATCGCTGCTCAGGCTTTTCTAGTCGCAGGGAGCGGAGGCTGCTCTGTCTTCGCCGTGTGCGGGCTTCTCATTGTGTCGGCTCTCTTGTGGGGCGCCGGCTCTAGACGCACAGGCTTTAGTAGTTACTGCAATGGGCTCAGTAGCTGTGGCTGCCATACCCTTGAGAACAGGCTCAGCTGTGGCGCACGGCTTAGCTGCCTCGGCATGTGGGTTCTTCCAGGATCAGGGACGGAACCCATGTCCTCTGTACTGACAGACCCATCCTTTTATCACTGAGCCACCAGGGAAGCCCTCACAGCTCTTTAAATGTTTCTCATCAAATAATAAAGAAAACCTCAAGGGTAGGATAATTTTTTAAAAGATATTCATCTTTTACTTCTGATAATCACTCTTGAACCAGAGAATCCTTTAGTGACAGTAGCTGAGTGAAGTGGGAAGACCTGTGTTTTGGAATCACTAGCAGCAGATAGCAGTTATCTGATTTTAAAATATTCACAACATCAGATCCTACTTTCTCAAATGTGTGCACAGACACTCAAGAAATATTTGCTTTTTTAATATGAATTGGTAGGGAAGATCATCTTACAAATGAGAAATTATGATAAAATTTTCAAACCACAGCCATTTTGCCTAATCAGAGGGAAGAGCAATCCAAATAGCTACTAGTATTGGAGTCTAATATTGGGTCACTAGGACAGGATGTCAACATAATGATCGATCTGGGAGGTAACTAAGAGATTGGTGACACAGATTCAAAAGGGAGTGAGCCCAGTCAAGGATGGAAGAGACACAGATGAATTGCTCAAGACACAGGTTTGTTTGTTTGTTTTTTTAATTATTTTTTTGCTTAGAACAATATCAGTGGACCTTTATGTTTATCTAACTTTCACTTTAGAATTCTAAAGATTTTACCTGGCTTATGATGTGTGTCTGAAAGCTATTGGCACTTTCAGGTCAAATGATGGCATGTAATTTCACTCCCTTCAAAGCCCTACTAAAACTGTAGAAAATGATTTTCTTTTCTAAGACTTAGGAAAAGGGAGGATAAGAGAGAAAACAATAGCAATATTTGGGAACCTGGAAGCAGGTGGTTATCTGGTAACTTACCTGACAGACCCAAGGAAATCAAAGTATAAACTGGCAGGAACAGAGAACCAGCCCAATGTATCACTGCTGCTGCTGCTGCTAAGTCGCTTCAGTTGTGTCCAACTCTGTGCGACCTCATAGACGGCAGCCCACCAGGCTCCTCCGTCCCTGGGATTCTCCAGGCAAGAACACTGGAGTGGGTTGCCATTTCCTTCTCCAATGCATGAAAGTGAAAAGTGAAACTGAAGTCGCTCAGTCATGTCCGACTCTTAGCGACCCCATGGACTGCAGCCTACCAGGCTCCTCCATCCATGGGATTTTCCAGGCAAGAGTACTGGAGTGGGGTGCCATTGCCTTCTCCAATGTATCACTAGGATGGTGAAATCTAAGGGAGTGAAAGCAACAAGCACCTGGAAATAGGGTGAATGGGATTGACTAAATTAAGAAGGACTGAAAATCATTCATAAGAAACAGTTAAATGCTCCAAATCCTGGGCAGGCCTCCTGCTTTCTGTCCCCAGACCCAAACTCAAGGTTTATTCTGTGGAGGGGGTAAAAATGATCTCCGAGTACAGGACTGCCAGTGTTCTATATCCTGAATCCTAGGATAAACAGGTCTAGAGAGGAGCAGATCCAAACTGAAACAGAAGGGATGGCTCTATCAAGTGGACATATTTGGTATATGTATATACACCAAATAATGTAAAAAAGTGTGAATATATGTTTATATACTTTTCTGTCTGGATGATTTGTCCATTGGTGTGAGTGGGGTGTTAAAGTACTGCACTCATATTGTGTTATTGTAAATTCCCTCTTTAATAGTTATTAGCATTTGCCCTATGTATTGAGGTGCTCCTATGCTGGGTTCATATATATTTATAATTGTTATGTCTTCTTGTATTGATCCTTTGATCATTATGCCCTTCCTTGTCTCTTGCAATGATCTTTATTTTACAGTCTATTTTATTTGATATGAGTATTGTTACTCCCACTTTCTTTTGATTTCTATTTGCATGGAATATCTTTTTCCAGTCCATCACTTTTGGTCTGTTTGTGTCCCTAAGTCTGAATCGTGTCTTTTATAGACAGCATATATAGGGGTCTTGTTTTGGTAAACATTCAGCTAATCTGTGTCTTTAGGTTGGAGCATTTAATCCATTTACATTTAAGATAATTATTGATATGTATGACTCCAGTACTCTTGCCTGGAAAATCCCATGCACGGAGGAGCTTGGTAGGCTTCAGTCCATGGGGTTGTGAAGAGTCGGACATGACTGAGCGACTTCACTTTCACTTTCATGCATTGGAGAAGGAAATGGCAACCCACTCCAGTGTTCTTGCCTGGAGAATCCCAGGGACGGCAGAGCCTGGTAGGCTATCCCAGGGACAGCAGAGCCTGGTGGGCTGCTGTCTATGGGGTCACAGAGAGTCGGACACGACTGAAGCAACTTAGCAGCAGCAGCAGCAGCAGCATGACCCTATTGCCATTTACTTTACTGTTTTGGGTTTGTTTTTGTAGGCCTTTCTTTCTCTTATGTTTTCTATCTAGAGAAATTCCTTCAGCATTTGTTGTAAAGCTGCTTTGGTGGTGCTGAATTCTCTTAACTTTTGCTTATCTGTAAAGCTTTTGATTTCTCCTTTGAATCTGAATGAGATCTTTGCAGGATAGAGTAATCTTGGTTGTAGATTTTTTTTTTTCCTTTCATCACTTTAAGTGTTAATATATCCTGCCACTTGCTTTTGGCCTGCAGAGTTTCTGTTGAAAAATCAGCTTTTAGCCTTTTGGGATCCCCTTATTTGTTATTTGTTGCTTTTCCTTTGCTGTTTTAATGTTTTTTCCCTTGTGTTTAGTTTTCATTAGTTTGGCTAATACGTGTCTGGGCATGTCTCTCCTTGGGTTTATCCTATACTGAATGGGACTCTCTGGGCTTCCTGGACTTGGGTGACTATTTCCTTTTCCATGTCAGGGAATTTTTCGCCTATAATCTCCTCAAATATTTTCTCATACCCTTTCTTTATTTCTTCTTCTTCTGAAGAAAGTGAAAGTGAAGTCGCTCAGTCGTGTGTGACTCTTTGCGACCCCATAGACTGTAGCCCACCAGGCTCCTCCGTCCATGGAGTTTTCCAGGCAAGAATGCTGGAGTGGGTTGCCATTTCCTTCTCCAGGGGATCTTCCCGACCCAGGGATTGAACCCAGGTCTCCTGCATTGCAGGCAGACGCTTTAACCTCTGAGCCACCAGGGAAGCCCTTCTTCTTCTGGGACCCCTGTAAATCAAATATTACTCTGCTTTAATGTTGTCCCAGAGGTCTCTGAGACTGTCTCATTGCTCTTCACTCATTTTCTTTGTTCTGCTCTGCCTAAGTTATTTCTATCACTCTATCTTCCAGCTTACTTATCCATTTGGCCTCAGTTATTCTGCTATTGGTTCCCTCTAGTGTATTTTTAATCTCGATCGTTGTGTTGTTCATTGCTGATTGTCTATTCTCTATTTCTTCTAGATCCTTGTTAAACATTTCTTGTACCTTCTTGATCTATGCCTCCCTTCTATTTAACTGTGCCTCCACTTTATTTCCAAGATTTTAGATCTTCTGTACTATCATTGCTCTGAATTCTTTTTCAGGTAAATTGCCTATTTCCTCTTCATTTGTTTGGCCTTGTGGATTTTTACCATGTCCCTTCATCTGCTGCATGTTTCTCTGTCTTTTCATTTTGTTTAATTTGCTGTTAGGGTTTCCTTTCTGCAGGCTAGAAGACTGTAGCTCTTCTTATTTGTGGAATCTGCCCCCCAGTGGGTGGGATCGGACTAATGCCTTTTGAAGATTTCCTAGTTGGGGAACTTGTGCCTGTGTTCTGGTGGGTGTGGCAGATCTCATCTCTGGAGGGCAGTGCCATGTCTAGTACTATGTTTTGTGGTATCTGTGGGCTTGTTATGACTTGGGGCATCCTGTCTGCTAATGGGTAGGGTTGTGTTTCTGTTTTGCTGAAAGCTTGGTGTGAGGTGTCCGGTACTGGAGCTTGTTGGTCTTTAGGTGGGACCTGGTGTTAGTATTGAAATGGAGACCTTTGGGAGACATCTAGCTGATTAATGTTCCATGGGGTCGGGAGTTCTCTGCTGGCCCAAAGTCCTGGACTCAGGTCTCCCACCAAGACTTCTCAGGCCATACAGCACAGGAGACAAAAGCCCAAGACTAATGATCAAAGCAATGCTCAATAGCCAAGAACATTCAAAGAAACTCACACACTTACAAAGAGAAGAGACAAAAAAAAAAAAAAAAAAAAAGGAAGAAAAGAATAAAAGAAGGAATTTAAAAAAAAGAAAAGAGCAATCAAGCCAATAAACCCACCCGTAAATGAAAATGAATACTAAAAACTAGACTAGCAAAAATAAAAAATCAAAAACATGGATAAAAATGCAATGTAACTACAAAGTACTATAAAAATAGGAAAAAAATAAAGTAAATTTCTTTTAAAATAAAATGTTTAAAAAATAAAACTTAAAGGAGTAATAAAGAACTATATATATATATATATAAAAAGAGAGAGAGAGAGTAGCAGGAAGAATGTCCTCCTGATTCCTCCATTGTCCTCTCCACACAGTGAACACCAGACCATCTGCCTACTCAGGAAGTCCTGCAGTATTTCTAGGAATGTCCCTGGACCTGCTGCGGGTTCTGTGGGGTCAGCTCAGGCTCAGATCTGGCCATACTCCAGCTTGTATTTGCTCCCAAAGTCCACAGTAACCCCCAAAGCCCTCAGTCTCAGGCTAGTGGCAGAGATTTAAGATGATGCCCCCGTGGCCACCGAAGTGAATTTCCTCTCCCTTGCTCACACAGCTCATGGTGCTCTGCCTTGGTTTGGGGCCCACCTCCACTTATAGGCTGCCCTCTGGGGTCTGTTACCCACCCAGAGCAGAGAGGGCAAAAGTGGTTGCTCCTTGGGGCTCACTTGCCCATCCAGACTGGGGAGAGCAAGGGGTGAGGCAGCCATAACTGGGGTCTTTGGAGCGTGCCCGTTGTGCCCGAGGCCTGCAAGAAGCTGCTACTGTCTGAGGTTGGTAGGGCCCCGTCCCAGGGAACTGGACGCAGGTCTTGTGTCCCTCAGCAAAGCCGAGTTGCACAAACCCCCGGGAAGCTGAGGCTCATAAACCTGTGCCTGGGCTGGGTGGCAGCTGCCACCCCTGGGGTTGGAACCCCCGCAGCAGCGTCCCCCACCTAGGCCTCTCACCCTGGCTTCAGCAGTGGCCAGGCAGTTCATACTCCCCGCTCTGGGAGCATAGACTGGAAGCACGTCTAGCTCCGCCTCCGGGGCTCTTGCAGGCATTGGCGGCAGTCTTGGACCGGCCTCTGTCTCCCTCTGGAGTAGGGCAGTTCACAGCTGTCGCTTGTCCCATCTATGGCATTTGCGACGACATTCAGTTCTTGTGTTCTCAGAGAAGGGGGAGTTAGGGTAACCCCATAGCAAAGGTCTCTCGCCCTTCTGGGAGGCCCAGTCTTTTCCCTGGAAGCGTTCAGCTATGTCCCGCTCAGCCCACCCAGGGAATCTCTATGGCTGTCAATCCTGGTTCTCTCTCTGGAGTCCGTCTCCTGAAGCCTGAGTCTCAACATGAAGCCTTCACTTGCTGAGGCGGGCGCGTGCTCCACTTTTTGGCTGGGACTGCTCTAGACAAACACCTCTGTGGTAAATTATCTCTATTTTGCCTTCCCAGCCCCTATTGCTCTCTGAGATTCCAAAGCTCCCCGCTGTCCCCATCCATGAAGGGGTTTGCAAGTGTGCAGAAGCTTTTCTTCCATCACAACTCCCTCCTCAGGGTGCAGGTCCCTGCCCCCAGATCCTTGTCTTTTTATGTATCTTTATCTTTTGCCCTGTGTCATTCTGATGAGATTCGCTTGCCTTTTGGAAGTCTGGGGTCTTCTCTCAGCATCCAGAAGGTGTTCCGTAGGAGCTGTTCCACATGCAGATGAATTTCTGATGTATTTGTGGGGAGGGAGGTGATCTTATCTCACTCCTCCACCATCCTGAAGCTTCTCCATTTATTGTTTTTATTTGTATTACTCTAGAAGATGGATCAAAAAAGATCTTGCTCTGATTTATGTCAAAGAGGGTTCCATCTATTTTTTTCCTCTAAGAGTTTTACAATAGCCAGCCTTACATTTATGTCTTTAATCCATTTTGAGTTTACTTTTGAGTATGGTGTTAAGGAGTATTCTAATTTCATTATTTCACACGTGACTGTCCAGTTTTTCCAAGTGCCACTTACAGAAAAGACTGTCTTTTCTTGATTGTATACTCTTGCAACCTTATCATAGATTAGATGACAATATGTGCCACGGCGTATCTCTGGATTTTGTATCCTGCTCCATTGATCTGTATTTCCATTTTTGTGCTAGTACCATAATGTTATGATGACTGAAACTTTTTAGTAGCATCTAAAGTCAGGGAGCCTGATTCCTTCAGTTCCATTTTTCTTAAGATTGCTTTGGCTATTCTGGGTCTTTTGTGTTTACATTAAAAAAGGTGATCTTTTTTTGGCTCTAATTCTGTGAAATATACCATTGGTAATTTGATAGGGATTACACTGAATCTGTAAATTGCTTTAGATATATAGCTATTTTCACAATATCGATTCTTCCAAACCAAATATGTGGTATCTCTCTGTTTTTGTCATCCTTGATTTCTTTCAACAAAACTTTGTATTTTCTGAGCACAGGGTTTTCCCTCCTTAGGTAAGTTTATTCCTAAGTATTTTATTCTTTTGATGCAATTGTAAATGAGATTGTTTCCTTAACTTGTGTTTTTGATTTTCATTTTAAGTGTGTAGGAATATAAGAGATTTCTTGCATTAATTTTGTAATCTGCAAATTTACCAAGTTCATTCATGAGCTCCAGTGGTTTTCTGGTAGCATCTTTAGGATTTTCTATGTAGTATCATATAATCTGCAAACATTGACAGTTTAACTTCTTCTTTTCCAATTTGGATTCATTCCTTTTATTTCTTTTACTTCTCTGATTACCATGACTAAGACTTTCAAAACTATATTGAATAAAAGGAATGAGAGTGCACTCCTTGTCTTGTTACTGATCTTAGAGGAAGTGCTTTCAGTTTTTCAACATTGAGAATGATGTTTGTTGTGCGTTTGCCATATATAGTCCATATTATCTTGAGGTTGGTTTCCTCTATTCCCAGTTTCTGGAGAGGTTTTATCATAAGTGGGTGGTGAATTTTGTCAAAAGCTTTTTCTGCACCCATTGAGATGTCTATATGGTTTTTTATGCTTCAGTTTATTCATACAACCTAACACACTGATTGATCTACAAATATTCAAGAATCCTTGTATCCCTGGGTTAAATCTCACTTGATCATCAAGTATGATCCCTTTCAGGTGTTTTTGGACTTCATTTGCTAGCACTTTCTTGAGGATTTTTGCATGTATGTTCATCAGTGATATTAGCCTATAATTTTCTTTCTCATGGTATCTTTGCCTGGATTTGGTATCATAGTGATGATGGCCTCATGGAATGAACTTAGGAGTGTTCCTTTGTCTGCAGATCTTTAGCAGAGTTTCAGAAAGACAGGTGTTGGCTCTTCTCTAAATGCTTCCTAGAATTTGCTCATAAAGCTTTGGTCCTGGTCTCTAAATGCTTCCTAGAATTTGCTCATAAAGTTTGGTCCTGGACTTTTGTTTGTTGGAAGATTTAATATCACATTTTCAATTTCAGTACTTGTGATTGGTTCTTTCCTATTTTCTCTTTCTTTCTAGTTCAGTCTTAGACTCTACATTTACAAGAATTTGTCCATTTTTTCTAGGTTGAACATTTTATTGGCATATAGTTTCTTGTAGTAGTCTCATGATCCTTTGCATTTCTTTTGGTATCAGTTGTAACTACTCCTTTTTCATTTCTAATTTCATTGATTTGAGTTCTCTCCTTTTTTTTTTTTTTTTTCTTGTTGAGTTTGGCTAAAAGATTATCAATTTTGTTTATCTTTTCAAAGAACCAGCTTTTAGTTTCATTGATCTTTGCTGTTGTTTGTCTCTATTTCATTTATTCATGATCTGGTCTTTATAATTTCTTTCCTTCTACTAACTTAGGATTTTATTTGTTCTTCCTTTTCTAATTGCTATAGGTGTAAGGTTATGTTGTTTATTTAAGATTTTTCTTGTTTCCTTGGATAAAATTGTATTGCTATAAACTTCCCTCTTAGATCCGCTTTTGCTCTATTTCATAGGTTTTGGATCATTGTGATTTTGTTTTCATTTGTCTCTAGGTATTTTAATTTCATTTCTTCAGTGATCCATTGGTCATTTAGTAATGTACTGTTTGCTCTCCATGTGTTTCTTACAGGTATTTTTTTTTTTTTTGCTCTATTTGATTTCTAATTTCATAGAGTTCTGGTTGGAAAAAGATGTTTGATATGATTTCAATTTTCTTAAATGCACCGAGGTTTAATTTGTGACTGAAGATGTGATCTATCCTGGAGAATGCTTCATGTGCATGAGGGGAAAGTATATTCTGCTGCTTTCAGGTGGAATATTCTATAAATATCAATCAAATCTCTCAGGTCTGATGTGTCATTTAAGTCTTGGGTTTCCTTGTTAATTTTCTGCCTGGATGATCAGTCCATAGGTATAAACGGGGTGTTAAAGTCCCGCATTACTATTTTGTCAATTTCCCCTTTCATGGTTTTTAATATTTGCCTTATATACAGAGGTGCTACTATGTTGGGTAGATATAGGTTTACAATTTTTTATATAATCTTAGAATGATCCATTGATCATTTTTTAGTGTCCTTTCTTGGCTCTTATAATAGTCTTTATTAAGTATATTTTGTCTGATATGAGTATTGTTTTTCTAGTTTTTATTTGACTTTCATTTATATGGAAGATCTTTTTCCATTCCCTCACTTTTGGTCTGTATGTGTCTCTAGATTTGAAGTGGGTCTTTTGTAGACCCCTGGAGAAAGAAATGGCAACCCACGCCAGCATTCTTGTCTGGGGCATCCAATGGACAGAGGACCCTGGCAGGCTACAGTCCACTGGGTCGCAAAGAGTTGGACATGGCTGAGTGACTAAGCACTCTTGTAGACAGTATGTATGCCTCCTTGTTTTTGTATCCAATCAGCCAGTCTATGTCTTTTGGTTGGAACATTTAAACCATTTTCATTTAAGGTAATTATTGATATATGTTCTTGTTGACATTTCTTAATTGTTTTAGGTTTGCTCTTGTAGATATTTTTTTCTTCCTTTCCTCTTTTCTCCTTTTGTCTTGTAGTTTGATGACCACCTTTAGCATTGGGTTTCAGTTGCTTTTTCTTTTTTGTGTGTGTATCTGTTGTAGGTTTGTGGTTTTCATTTCTCATAATATTTTGGCTACCTGATGCTGGGAAAGACTGAAAGCCAAAGAAGAAGGGGCCAGCAGAGGATGAGATGGTTAGACAGCATCACCAACTCTAAGGACCTGAATTTGAGCAGATTCCAGGAGATAATGGAGGGCAGAGGAGTGTGTGTTGGAGGGAAGTGACATAAGCTCTGTGCTCCTGGGAGAGCTGAAGGAGAAGAGATATTTGGAGCTTCAGCTTCAGCAGCTGTCCTTCCAATGACCTTATTCCCTTTAGGATTGATTCTCTTTAGGATTGACTGGTTTGATCTTCTTGCAGTCCAAGTGACTCTCAAGAGTCTTCTGCACAATTTGAGCACCACAATCTGAAAGCATCAGTGATTTGGTGCTCAGCCTTCCTTGTATACACACAGACTGCAGTATCAAATCTTATGGGGAATGAAAACCACAAACTTACAACAGATAAGCCCACAAAAGAGAAAAAGCAACTCAAACACAACACTAAAGGTGGTCATCAGACTACAAGAAAGATTCCTGCATCCTGGAAAGCCCCCTCACCAACAGAGAGATCCGCTGGGACAGGAAGGGAGCTTCAGGGGCTTGGGGAAGAGGGCATTGACCACGCCGTGGCAGGCAGGACAGAGGACAGCTACACAGGGCGTGTGCTGCAGCCCATGAGGTCACCAAGAGTCAGCTACAACTTAGCGATGGCCACCCACTCCCCACGGGACCCGTCCCCGCTGAGCAGGCTCAGGTGCTCCAGGGCAGCGTCAGGAGCAGATGCCTGTGGGTTGGGAGGAAGGCTGTGATGCGGTCCACATCCTGCATGCCATTCGACAGAAGCACTTCACTCCTGTGGCCGCCTGGACGTCCTCCAGGAGCGTGCCTTTCCAAGCTCCTCTCTCCCACACCCTCAGGCCATCTCCACAGTCAGTAGCAATCTTCTCCCTGGTCTGCTCTCCAAACCCCAAGTTCCACAGCCCGGTGTTCCACACTGGTCAGTGCGTGTCTCAGGCTTGGGTACACAGGGCTGTGGCTCAGACCCTCTGTGTAGCTGTCGCTCTGTCCTGCCTGCTGCAGATGGGTCACTGCCCTCTTCTTGAAGCCCCTGAAGCTCCTCTGTCCCAACGGATCTGTCTGCTGGTGAGGAGCCTTTCCAGGACGCAGGAATCTCTCCTCTCCTTCAAATCCGCCCAGGAGCACCGAGCTAATCTCACTTTCTCTCCTTTCTTTTCCTTCTTTCTTTCATCCTTCCTGGTTACACAGGGATCTTTCTTGTCCTTTTATGTTTTCGAGATCCTTGGCCAATTCTCTTAACAATTATTCCATTTGTATATGCATTCTTGATTCATTTGGGAAGAAGGTGACTCTATGTCCTCTTACTTCGGCACCATCTTGACTCCCCCTGTCTCATTTCTAGAGATATTTTAATACTGACTTTGCACTGTCTAATTCCAAAGGACCTAAGTATCTACTCTGGTCTTCTAGGCAGATATCTTATGGAGAGGGTTTTTGACTCAGTGCAGCCCCAAAAGGATCCTAATGTATGCCATGGTTATCTACCTAAAGAATTGGGAATATCACAATTAACATCTTGTAAAGTCATTACTTTGCCAACAAAGGTCCGTCTAGTCAAGGCTATGGTTTTTCCAATGGTCATGTATGGATGTGAGAGTTGGACTGTGAAGAAAGCTGAGCACTGAAGAAGTGATGCTTTTGAAGTGTGGTGTTGGAGAAGACTCTTGAGAGTCCCTTGGACTGCAAGGAGATCCAACCAGTCCATTCTAAAGGAGATCAGCCCTGGGATTTCTTTGGAAGGAATGATGCTAAAGCTGAAACTCCAGTACTTTGGCCACCTCATGCGAAGAGTTGACTCATTGGAAAAGACTCTGATGCTGAGAGGGATTGAGGGAAGGATGAGAAGGGGATGACAGAGGATGAGATGGCTGGATGGCATCACTGACTTGATGGACGTGAGTCTGAGTGAACTCCGGGAGTTGGTGATGGACAGGGAGGCCTGGCATGCTGCGATTCATGGGGTCGCAAAGAGTCAGACATGACTGAGCAATTGAATGAACTGAAAGTCTTTATCTTCAGTATTCATCTAAGTGAAGCCTGATAGTGATACATAGGACCCGAAGGATGCTGTCAAGGCTCTTCATATGAAAAGTAAAACTATGTTCCTGGAATAATGTACAGAAAATTTAGGGCCATCTCCAAAGATTTTAAAAATTCAGTGGTTGTTAATTCTACTCCATAACCATTTAACTCCCCACTTTAGCCAGTTAAGAATATGAATGGGTTTGAGCATAATGATGGATAATCATAGTGATGATCAGATGGTGGTTTAAATTATCATAGGTATTTCAGATGTGATCTCCTTACTGGAATAAATTGTACAGTCTCTGTCATTTGATTTGCAGCTACTGATCTGATGAATGATTTTGTTTTTAATGTATTCCAATTAGTATAGACTATCTTATTCAGTTTTCACAATTGGCAAGGACAGCAGTATACCTTTGCCATATTGCACCATGTTATGTCAGATCTGTGTTGTAATTTAGAGTGAAAGGAAATAAATCATTCTTACCTTTACATAGAATTCTTGTCTGCCATCTACACTGATGACAGCATGCTGATAAAATCTGGATAGAACGAGCTAAGAGATGCAGATGCATGCATGTCAACATACGGAAAGTGAGTGTAAAAGGAGGTTTGAGCAATCCAAAGAAATTTCTAGGTGCCTAATTATTTAGGGCAAGCTGGAATAGTTCCTAAATCAATAATATAATTAATAATAAAAGTATTAATAATTTGTTGCACCTTGTAAGCTTTACTATCAAGAAAGAGTCACATGTATTATTTTGAATATGCTCTTCAACTCATTTACTCAATACTAAAGGCTACTTGACTTGAATGGGGTTCAAAAAAAGATGCATTTGTCCATAGTTTAAAGGACGGAGTTTCTGTCATTACTCAGTGTATTTAGTTATGCTCAAAGTGCTTTTAGCATATTCAACATGCAACAACCCATAATAGGAGAAATGCTCAGAGCTCTGGAATGAGAATCATGCACTTTATATCAAGTAACTATTCTCACTTTGAAAACTAATCCTTGACTTGCTACTCTGCCTTGTTGGATACTGAACCAGCAACTACCAGATTCTTGCACTTTATATGAACTGAATCCAAGTTATGTGTGCCATGCTGTTAGTGGTGTATACTGGATGACGTCCAAGCAGGTCCCAAAGGCACACGTGGCGTGGAGAGGTAGTGCCCATTTCCATTACCTGTACTTGCTGCAGGGTCACCCCCTCTCCAAGCCACAAGCAGTAGCCTGAGAAGGAAGCATTTCCAGCCTGTGTTCTCGGTCATTCGAGATGCTGACACCAACAGAAGAGAGGACTGTTATGGTGCAGTAGTTCAACTCAGGAGTGGCTCTGAAGGAAAGCAGGAAAGGAGAGTATTTAAGTGATGGATCTTCACTTTGCCTAGGAGGAGAGAGATCCAGAAATAAGTGTCTACACTGATGCAGAGACAGCGGGTAACAGCTTCACTGGATGATCTAGGAGTTGAAGGGACAAGACTGGAATCACAGTAATCAATTTGCCAGTGGATTTTCTTTATTGCCTCAGTTTTTAGAAACAGAGTAGTTTCTTTTCACAGCAATGTTTTCTTATAATTAAAATCACGATCTATATAACTGATGGCATTACTTATGGTTTGAATTTCCTGGCTATAAAATATCATGACACTTAGATATATGAACATTTTTTTCCCTGAAAGATATGAGATGTAACATTGTCAGCTGATATCCAAGTATTTAAGATAGATGCAAAGTTCCTAAAACATTTTCATTAATGGTATCATTTTTACCAAGAGGGCTTATATGATGTGCTGATTAGAATTGCATAGGAGTCCAGTGAATTACTGACTAAATTTTGAGAATCTAGCAGTCTTGTCCTTGAATCTTTTATTTTCAATCTATAGAAATCAGTGTTTTACTAGTCTTTTTCTATTCCAGGTTTCTAAAGATGATTGAAATGAGAGGATTATTACAATGACAAGGTTTCATTTAAAAGACCAATTATATGATAATGTGGATAAGGTGTGAATATAACAGTTCATTTTGGAGCTATTTCGGGGTAAAATAGTTCCATCTCTTGGATCATATATTTTACATTTTGATTTTATATCACAGGTCTTTTAATACAATACTGCAGTGTTTCTCAAAGATAGCTAATGATCAAGAACTTTCAAGGCGTTAAATGGCCATACAGATTCCTGAATTCCACCTCAGACTTGCTGAATTAAATTTTACAAACACTGCAAATATTTTTAATGTTTGACTGTGGTTTGGAAGCACAGCCAGTTTCCATTTCTGGATAATTCTTTCCTGAGACTATTCTTTGCTTAGTCAACAGAAATTTTTCCTTTCCTGGGAATAGGGGTCTTGTGATAGAGTTCTTGGAGAAGAAGATGGCAACTCACTCCAGTATTGTAGCCTGGGAAATCCCATGGACACAGCAGCCTGATGGGGTACAGTCCACCGGGTCACAAAGAGTCGGACATGACTTAGCAACTGAGCATGCGCGATGCAGCTCTATCATTTCCCATAATTCCAAACTTAAATTTGGGGATATAATATCGTGTGTATGTGCATAATTGTCATTATATAACTAATTTTAGGAACAAAGACTGAATAGGTGATCCAGAGTATATTTACTTTTAGATAAAAGACTTTTTATATATTTGATAGCTGGAAATGTTCTAACTTGAATTCTTTTCTGGCTGTGAATTATCTAATATACTGACAGTGATGTTCAATTTGAAACTCATTCATTCCTGCACTAGTCACGAGGCAGAACACCTTCTAAAGAGCATATTTAATTGCCCAGATGTTTGTGTGAAATTACCGCCATTAATCACGGTATTGATCATACTTCTCTGACTTTCCCACAGTGTTCTATTTTTAAACAGTGCCCTGAAGTGACATGCGAAGGCATCCTTGTTATCCATGACTTTCTAGTTTGCAATCTAATTGACAGACAAAAATTTATTGTGCACCATTTAAATCTTCTGCATGTGTTGAAAAGGTAGTTATTTTTGTCACTTCCTGTTTGCCGCAAAGCAGTTTCAACAGCTGGGCCACGTTTTCTTTACTTGGCATTTCCCTACGTATAGGACTGGCCTTAAGCAATACCATGTAGGAGGCAAAGCATTTTTGGCTCTCCTCCAGCTCACTGTCAGCACACCTCCTTAACCAGTCGTACTTCCTACCTTTCAAACTAAATAGGCTTCTAATTTGTGTTCAGTTTCAAAGATCTCCGCTATCAACTAGCTTAGCTTAAAATGCATAAGCCTATATGTTGCCTAGAGGTATCTGCATTTTGATAGCAACCTTGAAAATCAATATACATCCAACCTCAAAACTGGGACACCTTCATGGAGCCAAAAAACTTTAAATAATCACATTTTAAAGACTGTCAGTGATTTCTGTCTTTTAAGCTAGGTAAATTGCTTTTCTTTTGGTAACAGGAGAGGTTATCAGTTGGTGTTAAATGATGTCTTTCCAGGTCTCAGTTCTCTAAGTTGTAAATGAAATTATTGGATTGAATTACAGATTATTCAAAGTCACTTCCAGCTCCAAAATTTCAGTCTTCAGAATATACATTGATTCCTCATGGCTTGTGTGGGACACGGTCACACAGGACTGGGTCTTATTCATCTCTGCATTATATGTGGGCACTGTTTAGTATAATCTGACCATAGAATTTTGATGGCATTTGACATTTGAATTTCTTTGGCTCTAGCATCCATATTGAACAATAGGTGAAGGACTTTATAATGAAAAAAAGATTAGGTGAGATTGAACAAAGCCCTTTCTGCCAGAAAGCATGTAAAGTTAATAAAAAGTTACTTAAGTGATAAACAAATCAAACAAACACTTAAAACCAAACAAAAAGATGTACACATATACCAGATTATATATGATTTTTAGTTTGTCTTTATATTAAGTAAAGTATCTCTTCTCTGTAGTGAATTTTCAGTTTCAGTTTAGTCGCTCAGTCATGTCTGCCTCTTTGTGACCCCATGGACTGCATCAGGCCAGGCTTCCCTGTCCATCACCAACTCCCAGAGTCCACCCAAACTCATGTCCATTGAGTCAGTGATGTCATCCAACCATCTCATCCTCTGTTGTCCCCTTCTCCTCCTGCCCTCAATCTCTCCCAGCATCAGGGTGTTTTCAAGTGAGTCAGCTCTTCACCTCAGGTGGCCAAAGTGTTGGAGTTTCAGCTTCAACATCAGTCCTTCCAATGAACACCCAGGACTGATCTCCTTTAGGATGGACTGGTTGGATCTCCTTGAAGTCCAAGGGACTCTCAAGAGTCTTCTCCAACACTACAGTTCAAAAGCATCAATTCTTCAGCGCTCAGCTTTCTTTATAGTCCAACTCTCACATCCATGCATGACTACTGGAAAAACCATAGCCTAGTGAATTAATAAAGCACAAAATCATATTTTGCTAGTCATGCCCTTCCCCCAACTTTTATGGGGCCTAGGCCAAAAATTGTTATTTTTGAGTCGCTATGTCACGTCTGACTCTTTTGCATCCCCACGGTCTGTAGCCCACCAGGCTCCTCTGGCCATGGGATTTCCCAGGCAAGAATACTGGAGTGGTTTGCCATTTCCTTCTCTAGGGGAGCTTCTAGAGGGTCTAATCCATTGTGTTGCAGGTGAATACTTTACCGCTGAGCCACCTGGGAAGCCTACATAATAAATATTTACATATTAATTTTTATGAGCTAAGCCAAGATAAAATGCATTCTACTCCTCTACCTTGATACATAGGCCTTCATAGCAACTTGAAAATTGAGCTTTAATTTAGAAATCTCAGGCTTCAGCCTCAGACTGAGATGGAGTAGAACCAACATGCCTGGCCCATGACTGCCCTGTTTCTCTTTACATCCTTGGCTTGATCCTGAATCTCAAGTAACCACATATTCAAACTCCTTTCACCAGCACAGCAACTGAAAGTAACTCCCTGAGTCCTGATGGCATGGTCTACTCTCTAAAGGACAGACCCACACAAGCTCTGGAAACAGGTTCAGCTTTTTTTTTTTTTTGCACAGAGAATTCCAGAACCTCAGATGCCAGAGCACGTGTGTGTGTTATCTGTAGATGTCCACATCTACTGTGGACACCACACCTTGTGAAGACGGATACAGCCAGAAGAGCTCACAAGCAGAGAGGCCAATGGGAAAGGCCTGATAACCCAGGTCTAGGAGTCAGACTGGCTAACGATCTGTTCTGTTCCATCCCGACTTGAGGGCGCTCACCCTTTCATTATTATGTTTCTATGTCATTTACTGATCTGTTTTTTGGTTCTTTTTTTGGCCACAATAGATGTAACTGAATAGTCTTTTCCTGGTCTTAGAATTTTTAGTTTCTCTCGTTTTCCTTGCCAATGTATATAGTTTAATCATAAATATCCTATATGTTTATAATCATTCTTTTGTTTTATTTTCTATGCTACAATTCCATGGAATAATTGAAATACAGACTCATAACCTCTGCAAAGTGCTTGTTGCAAGTCAGCTATCAGAATAGTTTTTCTGTTTGTTGCTTATTGTGGTGGGAAGGGTTTATATAAGAGTGCTTCAGGACTGGAAGAAAATAATGGTGGTGTTTGTCAACCAAGACTCTTCTCCATACGAAAACCATCGTTTGGTACATTTTTGTGTCTCACAATCAGATGTTTTCCCCTTCTTTCTTTCTGGAGTTTCTCAATTTAACCATTTCAAGACCACTTATGTGAGTTATATTTACAAATTAAACACTACTATTAATGCATGTTAGTGAAATTTTTTCAAGGCTCTATCTTCTCTAACCGTATCAACTGCCTGAGGTAAAAACATTTTTTTTTAAGGAAAAATAATACATTATATAGAAGAGCAGAATATTTCTAGCAGCCAGTTAAGGACAATATATACTGATCTCTAACTCCTGTGTGTATTCAGAAACAGTTCTTATTTTTAAAATCAGATTTCTTTAAAATAACTTTAGGGGATTTCTTGAGTTTCTGTGTCTCTTCACCAGACAAGTAGGGGCTTCTTTTTCCTTTTTCCTTTGTAAATAGGTGACACATGCCCCTGGTTTCAAAATTTAAAAAAACAAAAACAAAAACAAAAAACTTTAAAATGTCAATCAGAGGAGAAAAAAAGGAAACAAATTAGTATTCAAAAGGGGTGATTTATTTTGCAGGCTTTTAATTAGAGAAACAAAAACTACTAAAGCATAAATTATTTTGGCTTATATTTTCACAGTGTCATTTTATACAGTAAGTAAATTAATGTTAAAAGGAAGAGTTATTGATATTTCGATCCCACGAACTTTGATCAAAACAAAGAATGTCCATATTTTTGAAATCTAATATTAGAAATATCAGAATAATTGTTCTCTCTGTTGCTTATGTGGTAGTGGTAACGGTTTTCATACAGTGTTTTAGCTTCTGAGCTGAAAAGGAAAAAAAAAATTGTTGGTTTCTTCCTTTAACAACTTTTTTAATCAATTTCTACTTGAATTTTCTCATAGTCTCTATTTCCCCAGAATCCCCTTAGAAGACTGGGCCAGTGTTGCAATCAAATACTCAAATACACTCTAGGAACAGGCTTCTAAGCAAATGAGGCTAGTAGCCACAGAAGGCTTCTGAAATCTGAATTTAAATACTGACTTCTATTTATTAGAGCAATATCAAAGGAAGGAATCAAGAAGTCTTAGAAAATCTCTGGAAGTTCTAAAAATAATTTGCATGTGTTGCAGAAAAACTATGGTGAATGTTATTCTGTGCTCACTCCTGATTTTCAGGCTTTCCAGGATTTAAAGAACTAGAAAGCCACAGATGCTGCTTTATTCAACTATATCAGTGAAAGTTTATTGAGACAGGTGTGAAAAACTTCTGGTGTGTTGCAGATGAAATAAAAACAGGAACAGTAATTCAATGTGTATGTATCTGAGTTATATGGTTCACTTTTTTAGAGTAGAACATATTTGCTCTACAAAAAATGAGGCAAGTTATTAAATTAATGTATGAAAGGAGTGCTCTCCCTTCAGATTTGCTAAAAGTAGACTACAGAGTGACTTCATTTCTGAACCTGGTAACCGTGCCTCTCAAGGCCAAGAAGCAAATTTTTTTTAAAAAGTATCAAAAGCCATTTTTTTTTAAGACTTAGAAAGCAACATCTACTGCAATCTTCTGTCAGATATAACAAAAAAGTAACATTTGTTTTAATCATTACTTAACCTTCAGAAAGAATGAATAGTGATAAGGGACATTCAGTTAGTACAACTGACTGAAGAATAAGAATCAGGGAAATTCTGAAATCAAGTTCAAGTTCTTTTACTTAATAGCTGAGCAACTTTGGAAGAAAGCAGAATGTATTGCAGGTAGGTATATTAAGTTATTAGTATGCATTTATGGGTTTTAATAAATTTAGAAGTAGGGAGATACAAAAATGCTTTTAAATATTGGTATTGGTATGTATATGCATACATACATGCTCATGCTATCCTAGCTCTGTTAACTAAGAGGGCTTATAACCAATGACCTACAACTAGCAATGAGAATAAGTAAGGAACTCAAATCTTGGTTTCTAAAATCCATTATCTATTAAAATGAACTGTGGCCTTTTAGCTGATTCCAGGACTGAAACAGGGATGTGGTCCACTGGAGAAAGGAATGAAGAATGGCAAACTACTCCAGTGTTCTTGAGTCAAGAATCCCATGAATAGTATGAAAAGGAAAAAAGATATGACACTGAATAATGAGCCCCACAGGTCAGTAAGTATCCAATATGCTACTGGGAAAGAGAGGAGAAACAGATCCAGGAAAAATAAAGAGGCTGGGCCAAAGCAGAAACAATGCCCAGCTGTGTTTGTGTCTGGTGGTGAAAGTAAATTTTGATGTTGTAAAGAACAATATTACACTGGAACCTGAAATAGTAGGTCCATGAATCAAGGTAAATTGGATGTGGTCAAGCAGGAGACTGCAAGAGTGAATGTTGACACCTTAGGAATTAGTGAATTTAAATGGACAGAAACAGGCAAATTTAATTCAGATGATTGTTACATCTACTACTGTGGCCAAGAATCCCTTAGAAGGAATGGAGTAGCCCTCTGAGTCAATAAAAGAGTCTGAAATGCAGTAATTGTGTGCTATCTCAAAAACAACAGAATGATCTCTGTTCATTTCCAAGACAAACCATTCAATATCACAGTAACTCAAGTCTATTCCCTAACCACTAATGCCAAAGAAGCTGAAGTTGAACTGTTCTATGAAGACCTACAACTCCTTCTAGAACTAAAATGAAAGAAAGATGTTCTTTTTTATCATAGAGAATTGGAATGCAATAGTAGGAAGTCAAGAGATACCTGGAGTAACAGGAAAGTGTGGCCTTGAAATACAGAGTGAAGCAGGGCAAAGGCTAAGATATTTTGTCATGAGAACACACTGGTTACAGCAGACACACTCTTCCAAAAACAGAACAGACAACTCCACACATGAATGTCCCCAGATGATCAAGACCAAAATCAAATTGATTGTATTCGTTGCAGCTGAAAACGGAGAATCATCATTGCAGTCAGAAAAACAAAACCTGGAGCTGACTGTGCCTCAGAACATGAACTGCATATTGCAAAATTCAGGCTTAAATTGAAGAAAGTGGGGGAAACCACCAGGCTGTTCAGATATGACTTATATCAAATCCCTTATGATTATACAGTGGAGGTGGTGAATAGACTCATGGGATTAGATATGCTAGACAGTGTCTGAAGACTATGGACAGAGGTCTGTAACACAGTACAAGAGGCAGTGACCAAAACCATTCCAAAGAAAAAGAAATTCAAGCAGGCAAAGTGGTTGTCTCAGGAGGCCTTACAAATAGCTGAGAAAAGAAGAGGAGTGAAAGGCAAAGGAGAAAGGGAAAGATATGCCCAACTGAATGCTGAGTTAAAGAGAATAGCAAGGAGCGATAGGAAAACCCCCTTAAGTGAACAATGCAAACAAATAGAGGGAAAAGATAGAATGGAAAAGACTAGAGATCACTTCAAGGAAATCGAAGATACCAATGAATATTTCATGCAAACATGGGCACAATAAAAGACAGAAATGGCAAGGACCTGACAGAAGCAGAAGAGATTAAGAAGAGGTGGCAGGAATACACAGAAGAAATATACAATAAGGTCTCGTTGCTGTTCAGACACTCAGTCGTGTCTGACTATTTGAGATCCCATGGACTGCAGCGCGCCAGGCTTCCTTGTCATTCACCATCTCTTGGAGCTTGCTCAAACTCATGTCCATTGAGTCGGTGATGCAGTCCAACCATCTCATCCTCTGTTGCCCCCCTTCTCCTCCTGCCTGCAATCTTTCCCAGCATCAGGGTCTTTTCCAGGAGGTCAGTTCTTCCATCAGGTGGCCAAAGTATTGGAACTTTAGCTTCAGCATCGGTCCTCCCAATGTATATTCAGGGTTGATTTTCTTTAGGATTGACTGGTTTGATCTCCTTGTAGTTCAAAGGACTCTCAAGAGTCTTCTCCAACACCACAGCTCAAAAGCAACAATTCTTCAGTGCTCAGCCTGCTTTGTGGTCCAACTCTCACATCCATACATGACTACTGGAAAATCCATAGCTTTGACTAGATGGACCTCTGTTGGCAAAGTAATGTCTCTGCTTTTAAACACATGTCTAGTTTTGCCATACCTTTTCTTCCAAGGAGCAAGCATTCTTTAATTTTATGGCTACAGTTACCATCTGCAGTGATTTTGGAGCCCAAAAAAACAAAGTTTTTCACTGTTTCCATTGTTTCCCCATCTATTTACCATAAAGTGATGGGACCAGATGCCATGATCTTAGTTTTTTGAATGTTGAGTTTTCAGCCAGCTTTTTCATTTTCCTCTTTCACCTTCATCAAGAAGCTCTTTAGTTCCTCTCCAATTTCTGTCATGAGGATGGTGTCATCTTCATATCTGATGTTATTGATATTTCTCCCAGGATTCTTGATTCCAGCTTGTGCTTCTTCCAGTCCAGAGTTTCTCATGATGTACTCTGCATATAAGTTAAATAAGCAGGGTGACAATATACAGGTGATGTACTCCTTTTCCTATTTGGAACCAGTCTGTTGTTCCATGTCCAGTTCTAACTGTTGATTCTTTTTTTTTTTTTTTTTTTTTAATTTTATTATATTTTTAAACTTAACATAACTGTATTAGATTTGCCAAATATCAAAATGAATCCGCCACAGGTATACATGTGTTCCCCATCCTGAACCCTCCTCCCTCCTCCCTCCCCATTCCATCCCTCTGGGTCGTCCCAGTGCACCAGCCCCAAGCATCCAGTATCGTGCATCGAACCTGGACTGGCAACTCGTTTCATACATGATATTTTACATGTTTCAATGCCATTCTCCCAAATCTTCCCACCCTCTCCCTCTCCCACAGAGTCCATAAGACTGTTCTATACATCAGTGTCTCTTTTGCTGTCTCGTACACAGGGTTATTGTTACCATCTTTCTAAATTCCATGTATATGCGTTAGTATACTGTATTGGTGTTTTTCTTTCTGGCTTACTTCACTCTGTATAATAGGCTCCAGTTTCATCCACCTCATTAGAACTGATTCAAATGTATTCTTTTTAATGGCTGAATAATACTCCATTGTGTATATGTACCACAGCTTTCTTATCCATTCATCTGCTGATGGACATCTAGGTTGCTTCCATGTCCTGGCTATTATAAACAGTGCTGCGATGAACATTGGGGTACTCGTGTCTCTTTCCCTTCTGGTTTCCTCAGTGTGTATGCCCAGCAGTGGGATTGCTGGATCATAAGGCATGTCTATTTCCAGTTTTTTAAGGAATCTCCACACTGTTCTCCATAGTGGCTGTACTAGTTTGCATTCCCACCAACAGTGTAAGAGGGTTCCCTTTTCTCCACACCCTCTCCAGCATTTATTACTTGTAGACTTTTGGATCGCAGCCATTCTGACTGGTGTGAAATGGTACCTCATAGTGGTTTTGATTTGCATTTCTCTGATAATGAGTGATGTTGAGCATCTTTTCATGTGTTTGTTAGCCATCTGTATGTCTTCTTTGGAGAAATGTCTATTTAGTTCTTTGGCCCATTTTTTGATTGGGTCATTTATTTTTCTGGAGTTGAGCTGTAGGAGTTGCTTGTATATTCTCGAGATTAGTTGTTTGTCTGTTGCTTCATTTGCTATTATCTTCTCCCATTCTGAAGGCTGTCTTTTCACCTTGCTAATAGTTTCCTTTGATGTGCAGAAGCTTTTAAGGTTAATTAGGTCCCATTTGTTTATTTTTGCTTTTATTTCCAATATTCTAGGAGGTGGGTCATAGAGGATCCTGCTGTGATGTATGTCAGAGAGTGTTTTGCCTATGTTCTCCTCTAGGAGTTTTATAGTTTCTGGTCTTACGTTTAGATCTTTAATCCATTTTGAGTTTATTTTTGTGTGTGGTGTTAGAAAGTGTTCTAGTTTCATTCTTTTACAAGTGGTTGACCAGAGTTCCCAGCACCACTTGTTAAAGAGATTGTCTTTAATCCATTGTATAACTGTTGATTCTTAACCTGCATGCAGATTTCTCAAGAGACAGGTAAGGTGATCTGGTATTCCCATCTCTTTCAGAATTTTCCAGTTTATTGTGATCCACACAGTAAAAGGCTTTAGCATAGTCAATGAAGCAGAAGTAGATGTTTTTCTGGAATTCTCTTGCTTTTTCTAAGATCCAACAGATGTTGTCAATCTGTTCTCTGGTTCCTCTGCCTTTTCTAAATCCAGCTTGACCAACTGGAAGTTCACGGTTTACGTATTGTTGAAGCCTGGCTTGGAGAATTTTGAACATTACTTTACTAGCGTGTGAGATGAGTGCAATTGTGCGGTAGTTTGAGCATTCTTTGGCATTTCCTTTCTTTGGGATTGGAATGAAAACTGACCTTTTCCAGTCCTGTGGCCACTGCTGAGTTTTCCAAATTTTCTGGCATACTGAGTGCAGCACTTTAACATCATCATCTTTTAGGATTTGAAATAGCTCAGCTGAAATTCCACCGCCTCCACTAGCTTTGTTTATAGTGATGTTTCCTAAGGCCCACTTGACTTCACACTCCAAGATGTCTGGCTCTAGGTGAGTGATCACATCATCCCGGTTATCTGGGTTATTAAGATCTTTTTTGTGCAGTTCTTCTTTATATTTCTGCCACCTCTTCTAATATCTTTTGCTTCTGTTAGGTCCATACTGTTTCTGTCCTTTATTGTGCCCATCCTTGCATGAGATGTTCCCTTGGTATCTCTAATTTTCTCAAAGAGGTCTCTATTCTTTCCCATTCTGTTGTTTTCCTCTATTTCTTTGCACTGTTCTCTTAGGAAGGCTTTCTTATCTTAAGACGAAAAATAGTATTAATGATGCAGATAACCATGATGGTGTGGTCACTCACCTAGAGTCAGACATCTTAGTGTGTGAGGTCAAGTGAGCCTTAGAAAGAATTTGTATGAATGAAGCTGGTGGAGGTGATGGAATTCCAGCTGAGCTATGTTAAATCCTAAAGGATGATACTGTGAAAGTGCTGCACTCGGTATGCCAGTAAATTTGGAAAACTCAGCAGTGGCCACAGGACTGCAGTAGGTCGGTTTTTATTCCAACCACAAAGAAGGAAATGCCAAGGAATGCTCAAACTACCATAAAATTGTGCTCATTTCTCATGTTAGCAAAGTTATACTCAAAATCCTTCAAACTGGGCTTCTGCAGTACTTGAACTGGGAATTTCCAGATGTACAAGCTGGGTTTAGAGAAGGTAGAGGAAGCAGAATTCAAATTACCAACATCCATTGGATCATAGAGAAAGCAAGGAAATTCCCCCCCCAAAATATCTACCTCTAATTTGTGACTGCACTGAAACATTTGACTGTGTGGATCACAACAAACAATGGAAAATTCTTAAAGAGATCAGAATACCAGACCAACTTACCTGTCTCCTGAGAAACCCATATGCAGGTCAGGTTAGTACCAAACATGGAACAATGGACTGGTTCATACTTTGGAAAGGAGTACATCAAGGGTGTGTATTGTCACTTGATTATTTATTAATAAATTATATGCAAAATACATCATGTGAAATCCCAGACTGGATGAATCACAAGCTGGAATCAGGATTCCCAGAAGAAATGTCAACAACCTCAGGTATGTAGATGATACTACTCTAATGGGAGATAGAGAAGAGGAACTAAAGAGTCTCTTGAGGAGGATGAAAACGAGAGTGAAAAGGCTGACTTAAAATTCAGCATGAGAAAAACTAAGATCATGGCATCTGTCCCATCACTTCATGGCAAATAGATGGGGGAAAAGTGGAAACAGTGACGGATTTTATTTTTTGGGGCTCCAAAATCACTGCAGATGGTGACTGCAGCCATCTGCAGTGAAATTAAAAGATGAATTAAAAAGAAATTAAAAGATGCTTACTCCTTGGATGGAAAGTTATGACCAACCTAGATAGCATATTAAAAAGCAGAGACATTACTTTGCCCACAAAGGTCTGTATAGTCAAAGCTGTGGTTTTTCCAGTAGTCATGTGCAGATGTGAGAGCTGGACCATAAAGAAGGTTGAGCACCAAAGAATTGATGCTTTTGAACTGTATGCTGGAGAAGAACTTTTGAAAGCCCCTTGTATAGCAAGGAGATAAAACCAGTCAATCCTAACAGAAATCAACCCTGGATATTCATTGGAAGGACTGATGCTAAAGCTGAAGCTCCAATGCTTTGGCCACCTGATGCAAAGTGCTGTGTCATTGGAAAAGACCCTGGTGCTGACAAAGATTGAGAGAGGATGATATGAGGGCAACTGAGGATGAGATGCTTGGATGACATCACTGACTCAATGGACATGAGTTCAAGCAAGCTCTGGGAGATAGTAAAGGACAGGGAATCCTGGCATGCTGCAATCCATGGGGTTACAATGAATCAATCACAACCTAGCAACTGAACAGCAACAAGAAAAACCTGTAAAATCTTATAATGACAGAAAGTAAGGAAGTGTTCAAGAGGGATGAGTTTCTTCAAAAGAGCACAGGCGTCATCTTGATGGGATGTCAATTCATCAAAGTAGTCAAATTTGGAACCATTTGAATAGTAAAAAGATAGTGGTATATTATATCTCACTGACTAAAAGACCTATGCATTACTACATATGTGCTCCATTGCTTCAATCATGTCTAACTCTTTGTGACCCTATCAACTGTAGCCCCCCAGGCTCCTCTGTCCATGGAATAATTCTTGGCAAGTATACTGAAGTGGGTTGTTAAACCCTCCTCCAGGGGATCTTTCAGATCAAGGGCTCAAATCTGAGTCTCCTGCATTGCAAGAGGGTTCTTTATCACTATGCCACTGGAGAAGACCCATTCCTATATACATAAATGTATAAATCAATGTAATTTAAAGAGAAGGGAACACTATTCCTTACAGTAGTCTGTTAGCCAGTAAATATAGAAAGAAAAGTAAAATTAGAAGATCATCAATGATTATAAAGTTTAATGAGGTATAGCATATTTATACAGTCTCAAATTATCACCCTACAAATTGCTTATTAACTGCAAATGGAAAAAAATAACTTTGGTTTGAAGAAACTTGGTAGATGCAATAACAAAAGATAAAGCTAGGATTGTGTATGTGTGCTATGTTGTTTGGTCTGACTCTTTGTGATCCCATGGACTGTAGCCTGCCAGGCTCCTCTGTTCATGGGATTTTATTCATGGAAAGTTTCCATTTTCCATGAATACTGGAGTGGGTTGCCATGCCCTCTTCCAGGGGATCTTGCCAATTGTGGGATCAAACCTGGGTAAGAACCTGGGTCTTTTACATTGACCTGCTTTGGCAGGTAGGCTCTTTGCCACTAGCTCCACCTGGGAAACCCAAAGTTAACATTACCAACATCAGAAACATAGGCGAGCCTTCCAGTAGGGTGCGCCAAGGAAGAAGATGTCATTGTATTTCTTCCCAAAATGCATAACCTGAAAGCAATTATGAGAATGTACCAAAAACTCCCAAATGGGGGAATTCTCTACAAAATAGTTGGCCAGGACTCTTCAATAAGGTCGAGGTTGGAAAAAAAAAAAAAAAAAATCTGAGGAATTCTTTCCCAAAAGAGGAGACTAAGTAGACTTGACAACTAATTGCAAAACTTGATCCTGTACTAAGCAAATAGCAGTTATAACGCATTTCATTGGGCATTTGACAAAGCTTGAACATGAGCTATGGATTAGAGAAATATTTTGCATCAATATTAGCTTCTGATTTTGGTAACTTGTCTGAGAGAATATGATTGTACTCAGGAAAAACCTAATGAAGTACTTACAAGTAAAGGGGTATGAGGCTTCAACCTAACTCTCAAAATGGTGAGAGGGAGAGAGAGAGAGTGGAAAAGAGGGAATCAGATCCATGAAAGAATTGAAGGCAAGGTGGAGGGAGCAAAATGTGAACATCTGTGAATCTTGATAAAGGGTATATCAAGATTCTTTGTGTTATACTTGAAATTGTCTCCTAAAATGATGTCAAAATATAAAAGGAAGGAAGAAAGGGAGGGAGGGAAAGAGGAAGGGTGCTTGGCCATGACCGGGAGGTAGAACAGGTTTTCTCTGGCTTGGGGGTTTGCACTGTTTAGAATGAAGAGGTAAGTGATGGGTGGGTGGGACTTTTGCCTGACCAGCTATCCAAATTTATTCCTATTGAGTAAGTTACCAGATTCAGCAGTACTCTGCTACTGTTCTATTTCTCACTTAGGACTATCAGAACACAATCAAATAAAGGCTCCTTTTTTGGTTCACCAAGGAAATGCTAAGCTGATCTGGTTGGTGTGTACTTGCTATTTGCTAGTCTCTTTATTGATTTGGAATATGTCTTTTTGTTGTAATATAATGTCTCTATATGTTTCAACAACAAGGTAAAGGCAGATTTCAGAGCAAAAATGGTTATAAAATATCTCTGCCCACAACTAACCTAGAAACTGCCTATTTTGTGACCTGCTCTATGACTTAATTGAAACAATAGCTATTCATTAAGAAGGAACATGTCTTTTTACTGTTAATAAAAATAAGTGATGATTCTTAAAACATTATAACCTGTAATAGAACAAACCCCAGTAGCTTTTGGAACTATAAATGGGAAAATGCATTCTCAGTGCACTTTTAATTAAAGCAATTGAATTTAAGCAGTTGTGATAAACAAGGAAATGGAAGCTCTAAACCTTAATTTATCACTTTGATAGAACAAATTATGAAAATTGTATTTTAAATATAGATCTCCATTGGTTTGAACTAAAAGAACTCTATCAGATACTATGCTGCAAGGCACACTCCTGGTTTTTCATTTAATTGTCTTCTTGGGTAGCTGATTAAATAAAGATTAGTGTTTATCATCATCACGGAATTTTACAGCCTTCAACAAATGAAGCTAAATAGGCTTTCTATGAGATGGGCAAGCTCATTGGTTTGTCCTCATTTTCAGAGAGATAAATAGAAGAGGAAACTCAAGGTCTCAAGTATCACAGTAACAAGGAAAAGTAGATTCCTACATCTTAACTTCCACCTAGGTCCTTGAACCATTTCTAGTATATTTCATTCATTGATCACAAGAAACTTCAGATCTTTTGATGGTTGTTAAGATGACATCTGTGAAGAGATTCGGCCTCATCAGGTTTCTCAGCTCACAGAAAGAGGAAAGGCGATGTTATTTTCTACTAATCACTTACATTAATTTCTTATAGACACTGTAACAGGTTACCACAGACAGTGGCTTAAAAAATCACAGATTTATTCCCTTACAGTTCTGGAAGTCATAAGTTTGAAAATCAAGGTGTCAGCAAGGCTAGATCCTTCTAGAGGCTCTCCGGCAGAATCCGTGCCTTTGCTTTGCAGGTTTCTGGAGGCCACCTGCATTTTTGGCTCATTCCCCTTCCTTGATCTTCAAAGCCAGCACCTTGACATGGTCAGATCTCTTTCACAGACTCGAAACCTACTTCCTCCCTCATAAAAACTCTCGTGATTATTTTGTCCACTGAGATAATTCAGGATATTCTCCTTCATCTACAGATCCTTAACATGATCACATTGTAAATATATTTTTGTTATATAAAGCGATATGTTCACAGCTCCAGGGTTCAGAATGTGGGTATCTTTTGGTGGCCATTTTTCACCTTTCTGCACCTGTCAAAATGTATGTACGGAAAAAGGTAACTGGTATCCACTCTTTCCCCCCTTTGCAGTCTTTCGATTAGAAATCCAGAGGTCACAAGTGTCTACCGAAACAAAAAATTAAACCCCGAGGACACGTCTCAACTGAAATAGAAACCTAAGGAAGCAATATAATGTGATTAGTTAGAGCAGGGACTTTGTAATAGGAAAAGTTGAATTCTAATCTGCTAATATAATCTGATAAAGTACTGGATAAGCAAGCAAGTCAAGCTTCTAGTTAATGAATGAACAGGCAAATTAAAACAAAGTAACAAAAAGGCTCCAGGTTGCATCAGTTCTCCAAATCTCCTGCACCTAATTCTTCAAAAATGTGTTTCATACTACCTTCTAATGTATATTTTTTTCCTCAGGCCTAAGAAACTTCCTGTTGACGTATGACCTGAAACATACTGAAAAGTCACGATTCTGGATTATGTACCCACAGACATACCCTTATCTCTCTTGATTCCTAACGTTCAAACCAGGCTTCTACTAGTGGTCCTGACTCTGTCATTTACCAATGGAGAGATGTTATGACAAGAGAATTGACAAATGTACTGATATAAAAACCTTCTCTCTTAATAAATAAATATATATTGATATCCCACTAGGCACTTTGCAAGGCACAGCTATCTGGATGTGCAGTTTCAGAGAAGACAAATCATTTCACATAAGCTGAAAAGCACAATGATAGCGAGATGAGCAAATTGATTTCAAGAACATAGGACAGACAGTGTTTACCTTCCTCTTCTCCTTAATGTCTGTGGAATACATAAGGCATTAAAACCAAATTGGGCATCAGCATAAATTATACCAATTCCTGGGTAAGTAATCATACTTGATAAAGAATTTGCATTCTTTATTTTTTAAGGCGCTGTGCAGATAAGAAAGTATTGCTTTTCAGGCAAGACCAGAGAAACTACAGATAAAAATCAGTCCAACAAAGTCAGCACAAAATGCTTTTTATTCAGCCAAATTAGACCTACATTCTGGCTGATTGCCCATGAAAACAGTAGTATTTTGTTAAGCTAATTACATTGTTTCCTTGCAAAGAATAGCCTGAACTTTATCTGATTTCCTCTCTACATGATAATCCCAGTTGTAACCAAATTGCTTCATTCAGTAATGGAAAGGCCAGGGAGTTTGTCTCTCATAGTCAAGGCTTTTGTTCTTCATTTCCTCTGCTATTAAGTATCAACCATCTCCACCTAGTTCTTCCTCACTTAGACAATCAGCAACCTAAAGTCTAAGGAATTCCAAAAGCAACCATAAAAATTAAAAATCATGAAAGCAAATATTCAGAGGGAAAAGAATAGAGTGGCTGTGTGCCCACCCGTGATGGGTTTGAAGCGTTTTCCACATGTGGCTTTCACGTTGTATTAGCACAGACTAGAATGTGATTTATAGACTCATATTACTTTTACTAAAATCCCACTACAACAGAACAACTCAGGTGTCCTCCAGAGTTGTTTATAATAGGATTTTATCTTTATTAGAAAGAAAGCAGCACTAGTTCCAACTGCTCTTGCTTTGGATAAAAATTTTACTCTTCATCAGTAGAATGTATTAAGAGCTGGCCTCATATAGTAAATGCTATTTCATGTTATTTGGTTTACAATTTCTCTCATAATGCTAGGAACAGATAAGAGATCCAGGTGCTGAATGGCATAATTTTAGTTTCGGAGGAAAAGACTTTGTCAACAAAGTTGAAAAAGTGAAAGAAGTAAAATAGAACTGCTTAAAAAACTTATTTGAATGAAATCTAAAGAATACAGCCTGGTGTTTTCATAAGCTTTGCCAAAAGTGTAAATGCAAATAGTAAAAATTGGTCCTGTCAGCAGAACTATATACTACGCAAAATAAAATAACTGTTTAAAGAAAAATCATAACAAAGTGAAAATGTAATATTTGTGCTCTTTCCTTACCTCTTTCACCATGACTATCTCTTAAATGGAAAACAAAATTTAACAAAACAGCCAGCATTCTTGACTTTAGGAGACATAAATAAAGAGGTTTTGGATAGGTTCTTTGAATTCCAAATGAGGAGGCAACCAACTAACCATGGAATCATCAAATTATCACTGAGGGTAAAACAAACACCTAACTCTAGGACACTTCTTGGTGGACTAGACCGTGCTTCATGCTACATGCAAGCAGAGCTGCTAAAATCATTTACTTTTATTACGACAGCAAGGCTGACCCATCCCCTACACAGGTCATAGAGTCAAGAGCACTGTCCTTAAAGAAGGGAAATGGTGTATAATTGGAGAACCAGAGCCAGAAAATGCAGAACTGGGGCCTCTTGTTAGTTCAGCAGGGCAAGAGAGCTGGCTATCCAAAAGTCAGAAAAAAAGCAGCCAATTCTCAAAGCTCGACATACAGTCAGCTAGTCATAGGACTGAAATAAACTTATCAGATGGTAAAGTAAGACCTAAAAACTGTATTATTATTCTTGGCACATTGAATTTCAAATCTTATCTATTTCCTCATCCTTTCTTACAGCCTGCCATGGTGGTGGTAGTGGTTTAATCACTAAGTCATGTCCAACTCTTGTTGGACTGCAATTCACAGATCATAGCCCAGCCGGCTCTTCCCTCCAAAGGATTTCCCAGGCAAGAATCCTGGAGTGGGTTGCCATTTCCTCCTCCAGGGGATCTTCCAGACCCAGGGATCGAACCTATGTCTTCTGCATTGGAAGGCAGATTCTTTACCACGGAGGCACCAAGGAAGCCCCATACAGCATACTGAAAGTTGTCAAATTGTCTGTTCCTATAATGAAAAGCAGAGACATTACTTTGCCAACAAATGTCTGTCTAGTCAAGGCTATGGTTTTTCCTGTGGTCATGTATGGATGTGAGAGTTGGACATTGAAGAAAGCTGAGCGCCGAAGAATTGATGTTTTTGAACTGTGGTGTGGGAGAAGACTCTTGAGAGCCCTTTGGACTGCAAGGAGATCCAACCAGTCCATTCTGAAGGAGATCAGCCCTGGGATTTCTTTGGAAGGAATGATGTTAAAGCTGAAACTGCGGTACTTTGGCCACCTCATGTGAAGAGTTGACTCATTGGAAAAGACTGTGATGTTGGGAGGGATTGAGGGCAGGAGAAGGGGATGACAGAGGATGAGATGGCTGGGTGGCATCACTGACTTGATGGATGTGAGTCTGAGTGAACTCCGGGAGTTGGTGATGGACAGGGGGGCCTGGTGTGCTGTGATTCATGGGGTCGCAAAGAGTCGGACACGACTGAGCGACTGAACTGAACTGAAAGTACACACCCTGGAATAGGGATTTAACTAGACAGTGCATCACATCTGGAAGCTCTCAACTGACTTAAGAGCCAGCTTTCAGCATTTCTCTATGGGCAGTAACTGACCATTTAGTATAATCTACATAGTGATATGTATTCAAGCTGTATGTGTATATGCGTTGTAAAGGCCATCACTTAGCCTACTACTGTGGCCATAAGCACTGAAGTGTTCAGTTCAGTCCAGTTCAGTCACTCAGTCATGTCTGACTCTTTGCAACCCCATGGACTGCAGCATGCCAGGCCTCCCTGTCCATCACCAACTCCTGGAGCTTGCTCAAACTCATGTCCATTAAGTCGGTAATGCCATTCAACCATCTCATCTCTGTCATCCCCTTCTCCTCCCACCTTCAATCTTTCCCAGCATCAGGGTCTTTTCCAATGAGTTGGTTCTTTGCATCAGGTGGCCAAGTAATCATTCAGAGAGATTCTTAAACATTATTCAGAAGTTAAATATTTAGATAGCTGACATAGTTTATACATAGGCCCATAGTATCTACTTTGTGCAAAGCTATATAAAAGGCAATGGAAAGCATGAAATTACCTGAAGCATCTGATTATGAAGATATTCATAACCAGGCAAAGGTTGGAGGGGTCCAGGAGATAAGGTCATATAAGCAATAATCAGCAAACCATAGTTAATAAATAGCACAGGTAGCATTTTAGGCCAGTTACTGTGTGCGGGACACTATATTATGTACTTTATACTTATTTTATCATTTTTCTCATGCTTTTATGAGATAGTGTAGTATTGGGAAACTACCCAGTTCCATTAATTTCACACCGCCACTGTTGCAGCCATGAAATTAAAAGACGCTTACTCCTTGGAAGGAAAGTTATGACCAACCTAGACAACATATTAAAAGGCAGAGACATTACTTTGTCAACAAAGGTCCATCTAGTCAAGGCTATGGTTTTTCCTGTGGTCATGTATGGATGTGAGAGTTGGACTGTGAAGAAAGCTGAGTGCGGAAGAATTGATGCTTTTGAACTGTGGTGTTGGAGAAGACTCTTGAGCATCCCTTGGACTGCAAGGAGATCCAACCAGTCCATTCTAAAGGAGATCAGTCCTGGGTGTTCATTGGAAGGAATGATGCTAAAGCTGAAACTCCAGTACTTTGGCCACCTCATGGGAAGAGTTAACTCATTTGAAAAGACTCTGAAGCTGGGAGGGATTGGGGCAAGAGGAAAAGGGGACGACAGAGGATGAGATGGCTGGATGGCATCACTGACTCGATGGACGTGAGTCTCAGTGAGCTCTGGGAGTTGGTGATGGACAGGGAGGCCTGGTGTGCTGCGATTCATGGGGTCGCAAAGAGTCGGCGCAACTGAGCAACTGAGCTGAACTGAACCACGCTTACTGGTGGCTCCAGCGAAAGAATCCACCTGCAATGTAAGAGAGCCTGGTTTGATCCCTAGGTCAGGACGACCCTCTAGAGAAGGAAATGACAACCCACTCCAGTATTCTGGCCTGGAGAATTCCATGGAAAGAGGAGCCTGGCGGGCTACAGTCCATAGCGTCTCAAAGAGTTTTAAATGACTGAGTGGGGGACTTTTCTCTATAGCAAGTGATTCTCTCCAACACTGACTGTCCTACAGTTCAGTTCAGTTGCTCAGTCATGTCCGATTCCTTGTGACCCCATGGACTGCAGCATGCCATGCTTCCCTGTTCATCACCAACTCCTGGAGCTTGCTCAAACTCATGTCCATCGAGATGGTGATGCCATTTAACCATTTCATCCTGTGTCATCACCTTTTATAAAAAAGGCCGAAATAGGACAAAGTTATAGGCATAATAATTGATGGTGAATATGTATTATTATCTATGGGATGTTAGGGATGACCTATCTGAAGAAGAATTTATTTAAAAGTGTGAAAAACATAAAAGAAAATAAAAAGTAACTCATCAAATAAAATCCAAAATAAAAAGTATCCATTATTCCACCACCCATCAGTTCAGTTCAGTTCAGTCGCTCAGTCGTGTCTAACTCTTTGTGACCCCATGGACTGCAGCACGCCAGGCCTCCCTGTCCATCACCAACTCTTAGAGTTTACTCAAACTCATGTCCATTGAGTCAGTGATGCCATCCAACCATCTCATCCTCTGTCCTCCCCTTCTCCTCCTGCCTTCAATCTTTCCCAGCATCAGGGTCTTTTCCAATGAGTCAGATCTTCACATCAGGTGGCCAAAGTATTGGAGTTTCCACGTCAACATCAGTCTATCCAATGAACACTCATGACTTATTTCCTTTAGGATGGACTGGTTGGATCTCCTTGCAGTCCAAGGGATTCTCAAGAATCTTCTCCAACACCACAGTTCAAAAGCATCAATTCTTCTGCATTCAGCTTTCTTTATAGTCGGACTCTCACATCCATACATGACCACTGGAAAAATCATAGGATTGTAGCTACATTTTCCACCACCCATATGTAACTACAGTCCTATAATATTTTAGGGTTTGTCTTATGAGATAATTAAAACATTGAGATCCTGTAGCTTATACATTTCTATATAGTGCTCTTTTTTCCCCCCTTTGGATGATAAACATTTTTCAGTATCACTAAATATTCTTGTAACCTATGATTTTAGTATTTGCATGGTATTCAACAGCATGAATGGACTGAAGTTTATTTAAGGTTTCTATTGTATTATCCTTTCTGTTGGATGTGTATATTACTTCAGTTTTCACTACTGTAAACGCTACCTAGATAGTGACTTTTGTGCATAACCTGTAAACTTCTCTTATTATTTACTTGGGAAAAATCCTTAGATGTTGAATTTCTGGGGAAACAAATGTATAAAGCTAAATTTGATTTTTGGAAAGCTCAGATCAATTCATTCCTCCAACAACCTTTCATGATAGCCAATTTATGGCATTCTTTCTAAACAAGATTGTTATTTAATATGTATGACAGCTAATTTTATGAATGAAAATATTTTGTTATAATTTATATTTTAGATATTGATCCTCTGCTGAGAAACATCTTCTAAATTCATACCCCCAAATACAGATGATTGTTGAAAATTCAAGCTTGTCTGTTATCTGGAAAGCAGGTTGGATGAAGGGGCTGCTTAGCAATCCTGATTTGCAGAAAAAGTGATGGTAGAATTAATTTTTGGCTTAAATCTATCTATTCACTCATTTATTGGTGGTGGTGACGGTGGTGGTTTAGTCACTAAGTCATGTCTGACTTTTGTGACCCCGTGCACTGTAGCCCACCAGGCTTCTTTGTCCATTGGATTTCCTAGGCAAGAATACTAGAGTGGGGTGTCATTTCCTTCCCCAGGGGATCTTCAGACCCCAGGGATTGAACCCATTTCTCCTGAATCTCCTGCACTGCAGGCAGATTGTTTACACCAGGGAAGCCCTCATTCACTTACTCTGTAGTCATAAAATATTTATTTAGTGTCTACCATGTGACAAGCAATATCTAAGCTATAAAGACTTAGCATTAAACAAAGCAAACTTCTTTGCCTCGTGGAGCTTTGTTCTTATAGGGAAAAAACAAACAGACTGAATAAAAGCTAAATCCTAAAATGTGCGTCACGTTTTGATAACTGCGATAGAAAATACAAGTGCCGCCAACATATGGTTTCCATGACAACAGCGTTTTTGACTATTTTTGTTGACTGCTATGTCCTTATTACCTAGAATAGTGCCTGGAGCATGCTAGAAGCACCAGGAGTGTTTGGTGAGTGACATCATAAACACATAAATGAAACAGGTTAATGGCATAGAGAATGTTTGCTGGAAGTGTGTATGTAATATAGGGTGGTTAGGGAGAGGCTCAATGAAATCATGCTATGAGCAGACACCTTGGCTTCTACAAGAACCAGAAAGAGGGCCAGGGTGGGTGCTGGGAAGATATTGAGGAGGAAGAGAGAAAAGATGCCTGTGGAGGAGGAAAGAAGAGACGGAACACTGGAAACAAAGTTCTCTAGTATTTGATCTCAGCAAATGGCAAATCCATTGGCGACTTTAAAGGAACGACAAGGTCTGATTTCGCTATGAAGACAATCACTCCTTCTTCCTGATTCTAGAGGCACAGAATGGAGGCAAGAGTACAGCACAAAGGAGGTTGTGGCAATAATCCACACTTGGTCATGATGGCTTGGGGAAGAGGGCTAGCTGTGGCACAGAAAAATGTCACCGAAATTTGGTATAGTTTGAGGATAGAGCCAACAGTATCTGCTGGTATTCAGGGTGTGTTGTGAGAGAAAAACTGGAGTCAAGGGTGACTCCAAGGATTCCAGCCCATGCAAACAGAAGGATACAGTTATGTTTTACTGGGAAAAAAGTTGTGAAAAGAATTAAAAATATATATATATTATGAAACTATTTTTGCATATATTTAAACAGGTTTCAACAACACGCAACATTTACTAAAAATGCTATGAACGAACACCTGAAATGCTCCATTTTAGGAATGAAGGTGGATAATGAGAAAACAAAATGAGTTTATTTTTAATTCCATATAGTCACACATGGGCTTCCCAGGTGGCTTAGTGGTTAAGAATCCACTTGCCAAGCAGGAGATGTGGGTTCCATCCCTGGGTCAGGAATACCCTCTGGAGAAGGAAATGGCAGCCCCACTTCAGCGTTCTTTCCTGGGAAATCCCATGGACAGAAGAGCCAGGGCTACAGTCCATACTGTCACAAAGAGTCGGATACCACTTAGCGACTAAACAGCAACAACAACACAGTCACGTATATCTTTGTGAAAAGCTGTTTCAATATCGGACTCAGCACTGCTTTTGGAGTCCTTGAATTTGGTCCCTGATAAAGTGGAAGGATCAGTCTTTTCTTTGTAGTAGAAAAATGGAACAGATTTGGTGTCTTGATGAACCTAGGGTTAAAAGTATGGCAAAGATGCCAATACACACATCTGTACCTTTAAGATATCTGGTTGTATTTTGACAGCATCTATCTGGTGTGTTCTTTGTGAGCCCAGTTAAGACAATGTTTGATTTATTACTGTTAACCTGAATTTGCTCTTATTTGCATACTGGTAACTGCTTGAAAAGACCAGTTATACAACTTTTCAGTGCTGGAAATTTATACATGAATAATTTTAATTCTTATTATAAATTAGTGCAGTCAGTGAAATTATATAAATAACTTCAGAGTTTGCAATAATTTCACTTTGCATTCTTCTGATAAATATAATCTTTAGCAAATAATTTTCTAATTATTCTTCAAAATATACAAAACAGCCTTTAATACTTTCTTATAATAATGCAGATGTGCAAATGATTACCCAGACTGAAAGTTCTTGTCTCTGCAACCTAAGGCAGCTATGTTATGATGTTATGGATTTTTCTCTAGGTTTCTTGAGCCACCAACAACTTTTAATTAAAAGAAGCAAAACTAAGATATACAGTAATGGGGATTACTAGATTAGAAAACACTGAAGGATAATATTTTGTGACATGATGAAAGAAATATATACTGCAGTAGTGAAGATGTACAGCTTCCTCTAATGCAGAAGGTCAAGTTCAGTTAACTAAAAGTATTAATAATAAGATTACTTATAAATATACACATATTTTTTCAAGATCTACTTGACTGAATCATTGAAGCATACTCAAAAAGGAACACTACATTTTATTTTGAGAAAATTCACCTAAAATTAATTATAAAACTCATAGAGTTATCCTATTTTGTGGCTCACATGAAAAGTTTTCCCTCTGATTTTTCTCTATTAACATAGATTCCCTCAAGGACCTAAAGTCAGGAAGCCTCCTGCATGCATCATAAATTTTCTAGTGACATATTTAACTCAGTTCCTCTGTTGGTGCCTAGTGTATTAACAAACAACTCCTCTGATTTCCTAGAACACACACCTTTATTGAGTTACAAAATGACCGTTTTTAGGCCTACTGGAACACAAAACAAAGCTCTCCTTTACCATAGGCCCATTGAAGGCCAATTTTAATTCCTCCATCAACACTGGGAACTGCCAGAAATCTTTCTTTTTTTCCCTGTGCCTGTTGGCAGTAGGAGAAAGTTCTAATGAGTCCATTGTCAGCAAACACAACTTTCTTAGACTGCAGAATGCTGCATTACAAATCATTTGCACTCATCTCCGGATGTGAATGTGTCAGTGTTCTTCCTCTCCCAAACTTTGCTAATTAGGAAGTAGATTCTCCTATCCTGTATTTCAAAGCCTTATTCACAAACTGACATTAGTGTTACAATTTCAGTAATGGACCCTAAAAAAGCGTTACAACTAAATGGTTCTAATTGTAATTACGAATGACATCTATAGAAGGAATGCTCAGACAGATGCTTCAGACTCCAACTAAATACACTAGGTCCTAATTGCTTTGCAATCTTTCAATTCAAATCAAATGAACACTTCAACCCTGTTGCTTCAGTCTCTCCAAGAAGGTAAACACCAGGCTTTAATGGGATGTGCTAATAATAACTCTGCAAAGCAGTTAAACAAAACTTTAATTCTTTTCAAGGCTGGCAATGAAAAGAAAATTCTGAAAGGAAAGACTGTGAGTATCTGAGATTTGCACTAAACTTAAAAAAATAAGTTTTGGAGACTTTGATAACCTACATAAAATGGTAGTCAAAGATCTCTCATAAAATTTGTTTCGATATATGAAAGTAACAAAAATAAAGTTCAAGGCATACTTCTCTTTCATTTCCTTCCATTCTTAGATCCTTATCAGGGAATAGTCCTAACTAGCTCAGAAAATTTATTTCAAAACCTGTTTTATTTGAATGGTTGCTGTATTTTAATCTCATAGAGAGTAATTTTAAAAATACTTTTCCCAACTCTATCTAGCTTCCCATTTCTAAATATGAATCTAAAATAGGTCTGTAAGAAACAATTGGCGGTAGAAATCAGAACAATGTGTGAGGCTAGCCGTGTAGCAATAATTCTTTGCTTTCTGAGAATCCTAAGGAAGACTTGAAGCACGTGGCCGGGACCAAATTAAGACAATAATTCCGTAGACTGGGTAACCACTCAGTTCAGTCGCTCAGTCGTGTCCGAGTCTCTGCGACCCCATTGACCGCAGCACGCCAGGCCCCCTGTCCATCACCAGCTCCCGGAGTCCACCCAAACCCATGTCCATTGAGTCGGTGATGCCATCCAACCATCTCATCCTCTGTGTCCCCTTCTCCTCCCACCTTCAATTGTTGCCAGCATCAGGGTCTTTTCAAATGAGTCAATTCTTCACATCAGGTGGCCAAAGTATTGGAGTTTCAGCTTCAGCATCAGTCCTTCCAATGAATATTCAGGACTGATTTCCTTTAGGATGGACTGGTTGGATCTTCTTGCAGTCCAAGGGACTCTCAAGAGTAAACGCTCAGTCATTCCTACTCTCTCTGAAATGTATAATTTGACATGTAAATGAAATATATTCACTTCATAAAACATTTAGACACTCAATAAATATTTGCTGGAGGTATTTATGAAAAAAGAGAATTGGATTAACATTAGCCATGACAACTCTTAGATGAACCACACTTTAAAATTTTCCCATGTATTACTTCACAAAGTAATGCTAAATGTCTTGTATTAAACCACTCCAAACCACGCCCTAAGCAGTCCTCATTCCTTTGTACCCACAGTGCTATGAGCCCATCAAATCATACTAATTCATCAGGAACATTTCCTAGAGAAAAACGGAGAAGAGCAAGTTCAAGTGCAGCTATTTATAGGATAAGTTTTGCCAAGAAAATGCACTGGTCATAGCAAACACCCTCTTCCGACAACACAAGAGAAGACTCTACACATGGACATCACCAGATGGTCAACACCTAAATCAGATTGATTATATTCTTTGCAGCCAAAGATGGAGACGCTCTATACAGTGAACAAAAACAAGACCAGGAGCTGACTGTGGCTCAGATCATGAACTCCTTATTGCCAAATTCAGACTTAAATTGAAGCAAGTAGGGACAACCACTAGACCATTTAGGTATGACCTAAATCAAATCCCTTATGATTATACAGTGGAAGTGAGAAATAGATTTGAGGGACTAGATCTGACAGATAGAGTGCCTGATGAACTATGGACGGAGGTTCGTGACATTGTACAGGAGACAGGGATCAAGACCATCCCCATGGAATAGAAATGCAAAAAAAAAAAAAAAAAAAAAAAATGGCTGTCTGAGGAGGCCTTACAAACAGCTGTGAAAAGAAGAGAAGTGAAAAGCAAAGGAGAAAAGGAAAAATAAAAGCATCTGAATACAGAGTTCCAAAGAATAGCAAGAAGAGATAAGAAAGCCTTCCTCTGTGATCAATGCAAAGAAATAGAGGAAAACAACAGAATGGGAAAGAATAGAGATCTCTTCAAGAAAATCAGAGATATCAAGGGAACATTTCATGCAAAGATGGGCTCGATAAAGGACAGAAATGGTATGGACCTAACAGAAACAGTAGATATTAAGAAGAGGTGGCAGGAATACAAAGAAGAACTGTACAAAAAGATCTTCACCACCCAGATAATCACGATGGTGTGATCACTCATCTAGATCACTCATCTAGATCACTCATCATCACACATCTAGAATGTGAAGTCAAGTGGGCCTTAGAAAGCATCACTATGAACAAAGCTAGTGGAGGTGATGGAATTCCAGTTGAGCTATTTCAAATCCTGAAAGATGATGCTGTGAAAGTGCTGCATTCAATATGCCAGCTAATTTGGAAAACTCAGCAGTGGCCACAGGACTGGAAAAGGTCAGTTTTCATTCCAATCCCAAAGAAAGGCAATGCCAAAGAATGCTCAAACTACTGCACGTTTGCACTCATCTCACACGCTAGGAAAGTAATGCTCAAAATTCTCCAAGCCAGGATTCAGCAATATGTGAACCGTGAACTTCCAGATGATCAAGCTGGTCTTAGAAAAGGCAGAGGAACCAGAGATCAATTGCCAACATCCGCTGGATCATGGAAAAAGCAAGAGAGTTCCAGAAAAACATCTATTTCTGCTTTCTTGACTATGCCAAAGCCTTTGACTGTGTGGATTACAACAAACTGTGGAAAATTCTTCAAGAGATGGGAATACCAGACCACCTGACCTGCCTCTTGAGAAACCTGTATGCAGGTCAGGAAGCAACAGTTAGAACTGGACATGGAACAACAGACTGGTTCCAAATAGGAAAAGGAGTACATCAAGGCTGTATATTGTCACCCTGTTTATTTAACTTATATGCAGAGTACATCATGAGAAATGCTGGGCTGGAAGAAGCACAAGCTGGAACCAAGATTGCCGGGAGAAATATCAATAACTTCAGATATGCAGATGACATCACCCTTACGGCAGAAAAAGTGAAGAGGAACTCAAAAGCCTCTTGATGAAAGTGAAAGAGGAGAGTGAAAAAGTTGGCTTAAAGCTCAACATTCAGAAAACAAAGATCATGGCATCTGGTCCCATCACTTCATGGGAAATAGATGGGGAAACAGTGGAAACAGTGTCAGACTTTATTTATCTGGGCTCCAAAATCACTACAGATGGTGACTGCAGCCATGAAATTAAAAGATGCTTACTCCTTGGAAGAAAAGTTTTGACCAACCTAGATAGCATATTAAAAAGTAGGGACATTACTTTGCCAACAAAAGTCCATCTAGTCAAGGCTATGATTTTTCCAGTGGTCATGTATGGATGTGAGAGTTGGACTGTGAAGAAAGCTTGAGCACCGAAAAATTGATGCTTTTGAACTGTGATGTTGGAGAAGACTCTTGAGAGTCCCTTGGACTGCAAGGAGATCCAACCAGTCTATTCTGAAGGATATCAGCCCTGGGATTTCTTTGGAAGGAATGATGCTAAAGCTGAAACTCCAGTACTTTGGCCACCTCATGCAAGAATTGACTCATTGGAAAAGACTCTGATGCTGGGAGGGATTGAGGGCAGGAGGAGAAGGGGACGACAGAGGATGAGATGGCTGTATGGCATCACCGACTCAATGGACATGAGTTTGGGTAACCTCCGGGAGTTGATGATGGACAGGGAGGCCTGGTGTGCTGCGATTCATGGGGTCACAAAGATCGGACACGACTGAGCAGCTGAACTGAACTGAGTAAGGAGTATAATTATGGAGTCTTTACTCTTTTACTGTATTAGCTTCCCTGGTGGCTCAGTCAATAAAGAGTCTTCCTGAAATGCAGGAGACCCAGGTTCGATCCCTGGGTTGGGAAGATTCCCTGGAGAAGGAAATGGCAACCCGACTTCAGTATTCTTGCCTGGGAAATCCCACGGACAGAGGACCCTGGCAGGCTACAGACGCAACTAAAACAACTTAGCAGGCACTCACAGATAGCAAGATTTGTATGCTCGCAAAGAGTCAGAATTGACTGAGAGACTAAACCTACCAGTAGCAACATTTGGGCTTCCTACATGGCACTAGTGGTAAAGAACTGGCCTGCCAATAAAAGATGCAGATTCAACCCCTTAACTGGGGAAGGTCATCCTTTGTCCATGGGAAGAGGGCATGGCAACCCACTCCAGTTTTCTTGTCTGGAGAATTCCATGGACAGAAGAGCCTGGCAGGCTACTGTCCATAGGGTCACAAAGAGTCGGACACAACTAAAGCAACTTAGCAGGCACGCATTGATAGCAAGATTTGTATGTTCTAACTTGAACTTTTATCAGAGAAATCCTACTAAAAATTCCAAATGAGGAATTCAGAACAAAAAATAAGATGAAAAAAATCAGATCTGATAAGTTACTATTCACATTTTGTTAAAGAAATTATAGTTTCCTTGAAGTTCATTTGCTCACTTTACAAAAGCTGTTTCCTTGCTTTCTAAATAGCTCAAATTATCTCATTAAAAAAAATATGAAATTCTTTTTAAACTACTTTTGTGTGTCCTGAGAATTAGGATAAGGTAGAAGAGTTGTGAAGCAATAAAATAAATAAACAGATAAAATTCATTATCATTATAAGCTAATTGGCTTAAAATAACCATGAAACTTAAATGATACACTCTACTTAATAAGAACAGATCACTGGGTTGGATATGGAGAAACAGGACTTTTAATCACTGAGACTTTGGGTTTACTATTTCCAGGTACTTTCACATATTTATTTGATTATCACAAAAAGCTATCATTGCACAATATTACAGTTGGGAAAACTGAGGCTCAGAACATTTAAAATAAAATAGTATAAGATAGGGTAGCACATAACAGTAGCCTTTAGTGTCAACCCAATATGATTTTAGTACCAGAGCTTCTACCAACTTAGGTGATTTATTTGAAATTGCCAAGCTTCATTTCCTCTTCTGTAACTTGGTTAAAATAATACTTGCTTCACATAGTTGTGAGAATTACATGAATATGTGTATAAGGTTTTACACCTGATATTCAATGTGTCAAATAATATACAAGTATTCAATAAATGTTAGCCATGGGTTCTCAGTCACTCGGTCATGTCTGACTCTTTGTGACCCCCTAGGCTATAGCCCAGCAGTCTCCTTTGTCTGTGGGATTTCCCAGGCAAGAATACTGAAAAGGGTTGCCATATCCTCCTTCAGGGGATCTTTCCAACCCAGGGATTGAACTTGAGTCTCCTGTGTCTCCTGCATTGTCAGGCAGATTCTTTACTACTGTGCCACCGGTAAAGTCAGCTATATAGGTATATACTATTAGTAATTTTAATGGTTAAATGACCAAGATACAAAGGCAGAGCTGATTTGATGTTAGTTCAATCTGAGTACAGAATCTGTGCTCCTAGATATTACAGTTTATTGCCTCTCATCCTTGGTAAAATGAGTTTTCAATAAGGACCACATGATTTTCTAGTTTGGAAATATTGTGAATTTGGGATATGAAGATATTTTTTATTTCCTTAGAAAGAGATGGAATACCAGACCACCTTACCTGTCTCCTGAGATATCAGTATGCAGGTCAAGAAGCAACAGTTAGAACTGGACATGGAACAACAGACTGGTTCCAAATAGGAAAAGGAGTACATCAAGGCTGTATATTGTCACCCTGCTCATTTAACTTATATGCCGAGTACATCATGAGAAACACTGGACTGGAAGAAGCACAAGCTGGAATCAAGATTGCTAGGAGAAATATCAATAACCTCAGACATGTAGATATTCAGTTCAGTTCAGTTCAGTTCAGTCACTCAGTCGTGTCCGACTCTTTGAGACCCCATGAACTGCAGCATGCCAGGCCTCCTTGTCCATCACCAACTCCCGGAGTTTACCCAAACTCATATCCATTGAGTCGGTAATGCCATCTAACCATCTCATCCTCTGTCATCCCCTTCTCCTCCTGCCTTCAGTCTTTCCCAACATCAAGGTCTGTTCAGATGAGTCAGCAGTTCGCATCAGGTGGCCAAAATACTATAGTTTCAGCTTTAACATCAGTCCTTCCAATGAACACCCAGGACCAATTTCCCTTAGGATGGACTGGTTGGATCTCTTTGCAGTCCAAGGGACTCTCAAGAGCCTTCTCCAACACCACAGTTCAAAAACATCAGTTCTTCTGTGCTCAGCCCTCTTTATAGTCCAACTCTCATATCCATACATGACCACTGGAAAAACCATAGCCTTGAATAGACAGACGTTTGTTGACAAAATAATGTCTCTGCTTTTGAATATGCTGTCTAGGTTGGTCATAACTTTCCTTCCAAGGAGTAAGCATCTTTTAATTTCATGGCTGCAATCACCATCTGCAGTGATTTTGGAGCCACCCACAATAAAATCAGCCACTATTTCCACTGTTTCCCCATCTATTTGCCATGAAGTGATGGGACTGGATGCCATGATCTTAGTTTTCTGAATGTTGAGCTTAAAGCCAACTTTTTCACTCTTCTCTTTCACTTTCATCAAAGAGGGTCTTTAGTTCTTCACTTTCTGCCATAAGGTCATCTGCATATCTGAGGTTATTGGTATTTCTCCTGGAAATCTTGATTCCAGCTTGTGCTTCATCCATCCCAGCGTTTCTTATGATATACTCTGCATATAAGTTAAATAAGCAGGGTGGCAATATACAGCCTTGTTGTATGCCTTTTCCTATTTGGAACCAGTCTGTTGTTTCATGTCCAGTTCTAACTGTTGCTTTCTGATCTGATACAGGTTTCTCAAGAGGCAGGTCAGGTGGTCTGGTATTCCCATCTCTTTCAGAATTTCAGATATGCAGATGGCACCACCCTTATGGAAGAAAGCGAAAAAGAACTTAAGAGCCTCTTGATGAAAGTGAAAGAAGAGAGTGAAAAAATTGGCTTAAAACTCAACATTCAGAAAACTAAGATCATGGCATCTGGTGTCATCACTTCAAGGCAAATAGAAGGGGAAATAATGGACACAGTGAGAGACTTTATATTTGGGGGATCCTAAATCACTGCAGATGGTGACTGCAACCATGAAATTAAAAGACGCTTGCTCCTTGGAGGAAAAGCTATGACCAACCTAGACAGCATATTAAAAAGCAGAGACATTAGTTGCTGACAAAGGTCTGTCTAGTGAAAGCTATGGCCTTTCCAGTGGTCATGTATGGATGTGAGAGTTGGACCATAAAGAAGGCTGAGCACCAAGTTGATGCTTTTGAACTGTGGTGTTGGAGAAGACTCTTGAGAATCTCTTGGGCTGCAAGGAGATCCAACCAGTCAATCCTAAAGGGAATCAACTGTGAATATTCATTACAAGGACTGATGCTGAATTTAAACCTCCAATACATTGGCCACTTGATGCAAAGAACTGACTCATTGGAAAAGACACTGATGCTGGAAAGATTGAAGGTGGGAAAAGAAGGGGATGGCAGAGGATGAGATGGTTGGATGGCATCACCAACTCGATGGACATGGGTTGAGCAAGCTCTGGGAGATGGTGAAGCACAGGGAAGCTTGACATGCTGCAGTCCATGGGATCACAAAAAGTTGGACACAGCTTAGCAACTAAAAACAACAATAGGTGCATTTAATCATTAACTAAAAAAAATAAAGCCCATACTCTTCAGCTAACTAAATATTCATAATGTTTGTAAAATCTCTCATATAAGAGATTTTAATATACTTTGGTCTTGATCTTCAGTGTTTCACAAAGTTGGGTATTATTTCACTTCTGCATAGATAACACCATCAGGAAATTGTGTAATTTCCTCAAGTCTGTTCTCTTTCACAACATTTTAGTCTTTGTTCAACTTATGATTTCCCTTTTAGGTTGCTATCACTTGCTTCTTGGAAAAAATTTATGACATGCGTAGACAGAATATTAAAAAGCAGAGACATTACTTTGCCAACAAAGGTCCATGTAGTCAAAGCTATGGTTTCTCCAATAGTCATGTATGGATGTGAGAATTGGACCATAAAGAAGGCTGAGTATCAAAGAACTGATGCTTTTGAACTGTGGTGTTGGAGAAGACTCTTGAGAGTCCCTTGGACTGCAAGGAGATCCAACCAGTCCATTGTAAAGGAGATCAGTCCTGGGTGTTCACTGGAAGGACTGATGCTAAAGCTGAAGCTCCAATACTTGGGCCATCTGAAGCAAAGAACTGATTCATTTGAAAAGATCCAGATGCTTGAAAGATTGATGGAAGGAGGAGAAGTGGATGACAGAGGATTAGATGGTTGGATGGCATCACCAACTCAATGGACATGAGTTTGAGCAAGCTCCAGGAGATGGTAAGGAACTGGGATGCCTGGTGTGCTACTGTCCATGGGGTTGCAAAGAGCTGGACACGACTGAGCAACTGAAAACTAATCTTTTAGAAAGCAGATAAAAATCAAACGTTTCTTTTGAAGATTGATTTAAAAAAGTGAAAAATAATATATAAAGCTGTTTTGAATGTCATTTATAGCATATGTCTCTCTGTGAGAGAAAAACAGCATACCTTGAAAGGATAACTGAAAAGGGAGCTTTTCACTAAAGAAATGGGAAAGGCAATGAGTATGAGCATCATCAAGTTAATCCTTCTTTCTCAAAATAAGACAGAAATTAAAATATTTCAAAATATAGTGTAAAACTTCTGTTCTTTACCACTTTACTTCATAGCTGCTCTTTTGTGTTAACTAATCTGTGATGAACAAAGACTAGAGATCCCTCAATGAGAACCTGGCCCAGTAATAACACTTACCTATGTCCCTGCCATCAGTAATCGGGGATCATCTGCTCCCATTCTGGGTCATGTGAAGTAAATGCTCTGCTTGGGAAACCAGACTTTCCAGCCCCTATTGGATGCCTGGCCATCAGGAAAAAGTAGATAAATGAAGATCCGTGTGGTACAACAGCAGGCACACGCGGCCATCACAGAGGCTGGTGCTATTTTTGGACAGATAGAGGAAACAATAAAAAGGAGTTGATTTTGTGCTTCTATATAGTCTCCTATGGTTCCTGACTGCAATCTTCATTTTCAACATGAGCTATGTGTTAGACTCTGAAAGATAAGCTACATTCCTAATTCATGACTTGTGATTTTTCCAAAATCAATGAGTGCATTGGAATTTACCTTCAGTAAGTCTGTGGACATTTTGGGTTTTCTAAAGCCATCTTATGTAGAAGAAAAGAAGAATATTAGCATGCCCTTGTGTCATATTTTTAGAATAGAAGGGCTCAGTTTATAATATGTTTTATCCAGTGGCTTATATTGAGATTGCAGTGAGATCACTGATCCTAATTTTGGCTATTTCAGTCGAAAACCTTGTATTCTTATGAAAGATAAATAGAATAAATAATGCTTCAAAGAGCACACAGATAACACGTACTTTGAAGAAAGCAGAAAAGATGTATCTAATTATTTATTTTCAGAATGGAACTACAGACTTCAAATAGTTTACATATTACTATCTGAAGTGAAAGTAGCTCAGTCGTGTCTGACTCTGCGGCCCTGTGGGAGGAGGGACACGGGGCATAAATATCTGCACGTGATATTTCTACAAGTTGATGCTAACTTGCTGAGGATAAGTGACAGGAAAGTAAAGGAGGAATGATTTACTTAAAAAAAAAAAGGAGCAATCATGATAGTTTCTTAAGACATGTAGCTTCAAGATCACAAGGAATACATAATTAGGAGCAGGATATCTCGACAAATGTTGTGTTGCCATCTTCATTTTTGTATTAGCTGAATCTGACATTCTAGTATATAGAACAATCTTGTAGAAAACTGAGGTTTTACATGACACTTAGGGAAACATAACAGAGTGCTTCAAGAGCAAGAATATTCTAATGTCCTTGGGCTGCCATGGCTAACCCTTAGGCCACCGTATGGACATCATATGCAGATATTCTATAATTGTAGTCTTATCCTATTTTTAAGTTGTTCTATTGCCAAGACTTTAAAACTTAAGTACTTTATTGGATTAGCTCTCCAAGATTGATGCCTATAAAATTTTAAGGATCAAATGATATAGGAAATTATAATAGTCAATCAACAGCAAGTGATTTTGCAACAATGCAAGAAGGCAATGGCACCCCACTCCAGTACTCTTGCCTGGAAAATCCCATGGACGGAGGGGCCTGGTAGGCTGCAGTCCATGGGGTCGCTAGGAGTCGGACACGACTGAGCGACTTCACTTTCACTTTTCACTTTCATGCATTGGAGAAGGAAATGGCAACCCACTCCAGTGTTCTTGCCTGGAGAATCCCAGGGATGGGGAGCCTGGTGGGCTGCCGTCTATGGGGTCGCACAGAATCGGATACGACTGAAGCGACTTAGCAAGACGTATACTGTAAAGAGACATCTGAAATTCTGTGAGTTGAGGAGGAAAAAGTGGATTTGAAGAGGGAAGAGATATATACATAAGTATATGCAGAGAGATATAAACAGAAACCTGCTGCTGCTGCTGTGTCGCTTCAGTCGTGTCCGACTCTGTGTGTTTAAATAGAAATATTAACAGCAGATCCCAGTAGCTGTTATTTCTGAATACAAACTGAGAGCAAATCCCATTGACTTAATTAGTATGTTTAGAAGAGTGAATACATCAGATAAGCTAGAGCAATGCCCCCACCCTCCATACCATAGTCAAGAGTATGCTTTGGAAGTAAACAAACAAGTCTTCAAATCCAGATGTGTCTGCTTGTGTGGTTTTTTCCCCTCTTCTTCACTGGGAGAAGAAAGGATAAAATACACATCTCCTCTGGCTGCTGATAGAATGAAATGAAATGAGGGGAAATGTACTGTAGTCATTGCCTGACACAGAGCAGGGACTTAATAAATCTAAGAACTTTGTTTCTTAGCTAATGATGATGAAAAGTCATCTGGGGTCCATCAAATTCAGTATTAGTTGACTTCTGGGGCCATAAAATCCTTAGTCGTCCCTTGTTTTATGGACAACAAGTGTATTCTAATGAGAAGAATGACATTTCTGTGGTTGTCTCGTCCTGTTACCAATTCCTGATTTACCTTTGTAGCAGAGACGACACAATGCATACAGTTATGAACTAATGGGTGTGGGTGAACGTTTGATTATATTGGTTCTTTATAGTTGATCCTTATCCATGCTTTTATATACATCCATGTGTGTATATAAAATTCTATAAAACTATGTTCATTTTCCTGAGAAAGGAGAAAATTATTTTATTGGTCAAAATAAAAGGAGAACTCCAAATATTTACAGTCTTAGTTTGACAAAAGTAACCAGAAATATTTTTTCAGTTTGAATAGTATTCTGCATTTAGACTGAAGAATGCTAACTGGTAGACTATTTGAATGTAAACGAGCACAGACTGACTTTAAGGTAAGGCCACGATCATGGTCCATGGGGTCGCAAAGAGTCCGACACAACTGAGAGAATTTCACTTTCCTTTTTTGTATGATTTGCTTATAAAAAGAGCACATCCATTTTTCTGGTACCTGTAGGCAGAGAGGCAGGTCTGTGAAGAAAGAGGAAAGCAGTAAAGAACAATGATATAAGACATCAAACAAATGCAAGCATTTGTATTTAGTCATAGTTTTTCATAACCTCAGATTAACTTAACTCATTAGGACCTAGTCTGTCCTTGAGGAAACACTGGCATCCTTTCACCAGTCATTTTCCTGATGATTTAAAGGAAAGACTAAATTTTACATTATGGACAGTTCCAGAGACCATTTATTCTTGTTTTGCATGAAAATCATTATTTAAAAAAGTTTAAATTTTTATTAAATTAATAGTGGGCTCCTAACACCCAGCTGCAGTATGCTGATAGTCACAAAGACAGCTGTTCTAAATATTCTATGCTGCCTTACCACTGCTTTGCATTTATACTTGTCTCATTTGTTCCCCATGGCTTTTGTATTTCTTGCCATGTCACTGCACTGAGAATGTTTAAAAGGAGTGAAAAATCCTATAAACAGGTCACATTATGTAAGAGAATGGAAAGTGTAAACCACCAAACAAGCAGCAGCAACACCAACATTCAGTCACACCAAGAGTCTCTGCTGTGAAACCCACAGAATTAACCAGAGGCTAAGCTGTAAAGAGGCCACCTGACCTGCTTCCTGAGAAACCTATATGCAGGTCAGGAAGCAACAGTTAGAACTGGACATGGAACAACAGACTGGTTCCAAATAGGAAAAGGAGTACGTCAAGGCTGTATATTGTCACCCTGCTTATTTAACTTCTATGCAGAGTATATCATGAGAAATGCTGGGCTGGATGAAGCACAATCTGGAATCAAGATTGCCGGGAGAAATATCAATAACCTGAGATATGTAGATGACACCACCGTTATGTCAGAAAGTGAAGAACTAAAGAGCTTCTTGATGAAAGAGAAAGAGGAGAGTGAAAAAGCTGACTTAAAACTCAACATTCAGAAAACTAAGATCATGGCATCTGGTTCTATCACATCATGGCAAATATGTGGGGAAATGGTGACAGACTTTATTTTGGGGGACTCCAGAATCACTGCAGATGTTGACTGCAGCCATGACTCTGGGAGTTGGTGATGGACAGGGAGGCCTGGCATGCTGCAAGACCATGGGGTTGCAAAGAGTCAGACATGACTGAGCGACTGGACTGAACTGAACTGAACTGAACTGAAGCTGTAAAATCTGTCAGTCGTTGAGTTGTCCAGTTCTCTCCATTTTATGAGGTGAAGCTGGAGTTTAGGTGCATTGTTGCACATTTTGTTCAGGCAAAGTATCCTTAACTTACACACACTTGACTTTTCATCTGGACAACTGGGGGCACCTGAAACATTTCACAGTCATAATAAAGACAGAAATTGGAAAAATGCAAAGAAACTGTGGGAGAGGGTGGGATGATTTGGGAGAATGGCATTGAAACATGTATAGTATCATATATGAAATGAGTCGCCAGTCCAGGTTCGATGCACGATACTGGATGCTTGGGGCTGGTGCACTGGGACGACCCAGAGAGATGTATGGGGAGGGAGGAGGGAGGAGGGTTCAGGATGGGGAACACGTGTATACCTGTGGCGGATTCATTTTGATATATGGCAAAACTAATACAATATTGTAAAGTTAAAAAATAAAATTAAATTAAAAAAAATGTAGATGGATGTGAAATTCAAATTTTGTACTTTTTCTTAACCCCAGAATTTTTTAAAATTATTTTTTATTTTTAATTGAACATTCAAGAATCTCTGTTCACCTTAACTGGATGAAAGTAAGAAAAGGATATTTACTTCTACCTTAATCTAAACAGAAATCTTGGAATTCTTAACACTTTTTAAGTCAATTTGCCTCTATAGATATGTCTAAAAGATTATCTCTACAGGAGTCTAAAAGAATATCTTATGGGATTTGCAGTCACTTGTTTGAGGATGTCTTTTAGCCCCTCTCTTTTGAAGCCTTTTGACTATCACTGTGACGAAAGTAAGAAGAGTGTATCTGAGAACCCTAGAAAAAAATATGGAAACAATTCATGCATCAGCTCTAACTGAAAAATAGTTGTGCCCTATAAAGTAAACAAGTTTCAGTGAAAGCAATAAACCATTCAAATCCTTAAATTAAATTATATCCTCTCATCATGGAGACTGTTCCTCTATGTCCCACTTGTACCTGATCTCTCACCCCCAATCCATTCCACTGTCCCTGGCACCAGTATGAACCAGAGAGTCAGCACAATCCCTGAAGCCATAATATGATCAGTTCTTCCCAGGTGGCTCAGTGGGTAAAGAATCCACCTGCAATGTGGGAGACCTGGGTTCGATCCCTGGGTTGGGAAGATCCCCTGGAGAAGGGGAAGGCTACCCACTCCAGTATTCTGGCCTGGAGAATTCCATGGACTCTATAGTCCATGGGGTCACAAAGAGTCAGACACAACAGAGATTTTCACTTTCACCCACCCCTACCAGCCCACTCAAAATGAGAGGCACTGTTTATTTTCTAATATCATCCTGCTTGAAGTCTTAAAATAAATTAACGATTTCACTCCTACACATTTTTTAAATTAATGTATTGATTTTAACTGGAGACTAGTTACTTTTTGATTTTAACTGGAGACTAGTTACTTTACAATATTGTAGTGGTCTTTCCATACATTGACATGAATCTGCCATGAGTACACATGTGTCTCCCACCTCCCTCCGCATCCCATCCCTCAAGGTCATCCCAGTGCACCAGCCCTGAGCACCCTGTCTCATGCATCGAACCTGGACTGGCGATCAATTTCACATATATTAATATACATGTTTCAATACTATTGTCTCAAATCATCCCACCCTTGCCTTCTCCCACAGAGTTCAAAAGTCTATTCTTTACATCTGTGTCTCTTTTGCTGTCTCACATATAGGGTCATTGTTACCACCTTTCTAAATTGCATATATATGTGTTAATATACTGTATTGCTGTTTTTCTTTCTGGCTTACTTCACTCTGTATAATAGGCTCCAGTTTCATCCACCTCATTAGAACTGATTCAAATGCATTCTTTTTAATGGCTGAGTAATACTCCATTGTGTATATGTACCACAGCTTTCTTATCCATTCATCTGCTGATGGACATCTAGGTTGCTTCCATGTCCTGGCTATTATAAACAGTGCTGCGATGAACATTGGGATACATGTGTCTCTTTCAATTCTGGTTTGCTTGATGTATATGCCCAGCAGTAGGATTGCTGGGTCATATGGGAGTTCTATTTCCAGTTTTTTAAGGAATCTCCCTACTGTTCTCCATAGTGGCTGTACTAGTTTGCGTTCCCACCAACAGTGTAAGAGGGTTCCCTTTTCTCCACACCCTCTCCAGCATTTATTGTTTGTAGACTTTTTAATAGCAGCCATTCTGACGGGTGTGAGATGGTACCTCATTGTGGTTTTAATTTGCATTTGCCTGAAAATAAGTGATGTTGAGCATCTTTTCAAGTGTTTGTTAGCCATCTGTATGTCTTCTTTGGAGAAATGTCTGTTTAGTTTTTTGGCCCATTTTTTGATTGTGTCATTTATTTTTCTGGTATTGAGCTGTATGAGCTATTTGTATATTTTAGAGACTAATTCTTTGTCAGTTGTTTCATTTGCTATTATTTTCTCCCATTCTGAAGGCTTTTCACCTACACATTTTTTTAACTCCTTTGTTGCATACCCTGATACCTAGCCAGCTCCCAGACCATACTTCAGGAGTCTACATTATTTTAGAGCACTTAACATTATTTTAGCACTTAGCATTATTTTAGAGCACTAAATTATTTAGAGCCAACTAAAGTACTCTTTAGTTTGCAAAATTACTAATTTATCATGTCATGTTAATGAACTGTCCCAAAGCAGCTTTCCAAAGAGGAAAATATGATTCCACAGAGTGGATGATGCACTGAACAGAATCTATTTAATATTCACTCACTGAAGAATTTGAAAACATTAATCAGCCACATGATGATCTGGGTTTTTATATTTTAAACCTCAAAGCATCTGGGAAGTAGCCACTATTTAATCATTTCTCAAGAGGCAGCCTGCTCTTGTGAAAAATGCAAGAACCAGAGAAAGAAAACAGGGTTTAAGTTGTAGCCAACACCAATTGATTGGTAATGGCTGCCTGAAATGCTGGGTAGAAAGGGATTCTGGGATGACACAGAAGCAAGGAGAAAAAGAGTATTGAAATTGATTAGCTACGTCTGTCGTGCACTCAGGAAAAGGCCATAGCAGTCCCTGCGGCACAGATAAGCAGCCCCTGCATGGACTGTGGTGATAAAAAGCCCTAGCTTTCAAACCATGGTGGCCTCATTTTAGAGTTCTAGAATTTGTGCTACTTACTAAGTTTTCGGTTTTAGTTTTGTCAATCTTAAAAATAAAATTGACAAATTATAAGAGCAAAATTGAGTTAATTTGAGAATGGCAGAGCAATTGCAATCCAGGACAAGCAAGCTATGGAAAACCATAGGCAAATCCTGCAAAAGAAAGGTCAAATATATTAGGTCTCAGGATGAAGTTTGGGAGAAATGCTGTGAACAAAAGTTTTTGGAAAATAAGTGTTCAATGATGTGGCAGTTTCTCATTGGCTTGTAAGGGTTCATTCGAGCATTGTGGCTAGAATAGGAAGAGATCTCCTTATTTTCTTTTTTTTCTTAAAAGCAGGAGATATAATTTCCAGGAGAAAAAATGTCCTCCCTTGTCGGAATAATTCTTATTTCTTCCTGCTGGTGAAGTTGGCTGCAAGGAGTTACCTGCTGAGAGCTTCCCTTTCAGGGTTCCTGGACTCCATTTTCAGTTTCCTTGTCATTAAGAAAGGGAAAGCTAATTTTATTCTGAAAAGCGGAGAAGAAGTGTGTAAAGAGCTTCAGCTTATTTTTAAAGAAGTGTTTATTGATGATTTGAGTTTTATTTTGAGGAAGTTCTTGAAACACAAAGAAAAGCTTTTTGTCTATTACTCTTGATATGGAACAAAGTTCTTTTTAATAATTAGGTACACACACACAATTAAATTATTATCACTTTAAAATATTTTAAGCACACAAAATCTGCCTAAAACTCTGTGGATAAACATATATTTCATTATAATGTCCCTATTATTTCAATTAGACCAAGAACTTAATTTAGCTGCCATTTGATTTATAAAGTGTGGAAAGCTTTTAAGATCATTTGATTAAACATGAATGCATCCTTTTTACTAATATTTGTTACTGTATGTAATACCATAAATATACTGCTAAATGTGTGCCTAGAATATTATGAAATGAAATAACAATGAACATTTTCAGACATATGCATTATTCTACATTATGATGAGTAGTAATTTATGATTGTTCTCATTTAAATATTTTCATTAATATTGTAAAGTAAAAAAAATAATAAAAAAAATTAAAAAAATATTTTCATTATTTTGAGATACAATTTCAGCAGTGTTCAGAATTAAAATTCAATTCTTCACTTCAGATTTTAAAATGACTAAATTAACTCTTTAGCTGATACAATTTTGCTTACTTAGGTTACCAAGGCATTAGAACTACTGCAATCCAGTGGTTCCCTTGTTAATTACTTTAACATTCTTAATTTTGTTTCTAAAAGTTTGAGCCTGATATTTGTATTAAGCCAAAGGATATCTTTGTCTAGTTTGCTGGGTCTAGGTTCTGAGAACATCTTGCTAAAAAAAATCTGTCTTAAGTATCTTATAAATCTGATTTGTTTATTCATTGTAGTGGCAGCACCTAGTAAATCTGAGAAGAGAAAATAGTAATTAACAGCGTCAGAGAAAAGACTATTTAAACTGAAAATGACCACAATCCTTTAGTTGTAGTAGACAAGTAAACCCTTCAGAGAAAAAATTGTAGCTCCTAGGTGTTGGTGCAAGAAAATAAGGTGATATCAACTAGTACTGTAATTCATTATCAGCATTGTCTATGCATAGCGGGAACAACCAGTTGGGAAGTGAAAATCATGGTCAGTCAACCAGTTGTTTTGTCTACATTATAGAGATAAGAAAATAATGGGTTGAGGGTTGTTTTTTCCATTGCTCAATTAATTGAAATTTCAAATATTATATTCATTAGATATCTTGTTCCATGGGGCACAGAATCAGAAAAACCGCTATAGCAGTTTCAGAAGGGCAACCTCATTAAAGTTCACTAACCACGTTGTTGTTCTGGTTAATTAACTTAGAAACAAGCAGGTTATCTTAAATCTCAGGAGAAATATTTTTACAACTACACAAGAAAGACTTCCTATGAAAGATTTATCCTTACCTTGAATTTATCAATTTTTTTAAACCTTTTATACTGGAATGCAGCTGGCTAAAAATGTTGTGATAGTTTCAGGTAAACAGCCAAGAAACTCAGCCATACATATGAATGTATCCATTTCTGCTAAACTCCCTTCTGATCAAAGTTGCACATAACATTGAACAGAATTCCCTGTGCTATCCAGTAGGACCTTGTCGGTTGTATACATGTTAATCACAAACTTCCTAAGTGTTTCTCCCCCATCTTCATTTGACACCAGGGGCAACCATAAGTTTGTCCTTTAAGTCTGTGAGTCTGTTTCTGTTTTACAAATCAGTTCATTTGATTTTTAGATTCTGCATATAAGAGATGATATATAAGGGATATCATATGATATTTGTCCTTCTCTGACTTAATTCACTCAGCATGACAATTTCAAGGTCAATCCATACTGCTGCAAAAGGCTTTATTTCATTTTGTAATGGCTGAGTAATAGTCCATTATAGATATATGTACCAATCTTTGTCTATTCTCCTGTTGATGGGATACTTAGGTTACTTCCATGCCTCGGCTATTGTAAACAGTGCTGCACTGAACATGAGGGTGCATGTATCCTTTCAGACCATGTTTTTTTGGGGTATATGTCCAAGAGTGGGATTACTGTGACATATGGCAGCTCTACTTTAAGTTTTTAAGGAATCTCTATACTGTTCCATAGGGACTGAATCAATTTACACTTCCACCCACAATGTAGGGCAGTTTCTTCCTCTCCACATCATATCTAGTATTTATTGTTTGTGAATTTTTTAATGACAGATATTTTGACTGATGTGAGGTATCTCATTGTAGTTTTGATTTGCATTTCTCTAATAATTAGTGATGTTGAGCATCTTTTCATGAGCCATTTGGCCATCTGTGTCTTTTCTTTGGAGAAATGTCTATTTAGGTCTTAGGTCCATTTTTGATTGGGTTGTTTGTTTTGATGCTATTAAGCCTCATGTGCTGTTTGTAAGCTACTGAGACCAATCTTTGTCAGTTAAATAATTTACAAATATTTTCTCCCAAATTGTTGGTTATTTTTCACTTCGGATTTTTTTTTTTTTTTTTTTTTTTGCTATGCAAAAGCTACTGAGTATAAGTAGAGCCAAGTTCCCCTTCATGGATCATAGAACTGTTATGTCAAAGGGGCTTGCATAACTCAATGAAGCTATGAGCCATACCATGCAGGGCCACCCAAGATGGATGAGTCATATGGAAGTGTTCTGGAAAAACATGGTCTAGTGGAGGAGGAAATGACAAACCACTCCAGTATTCTTGCTGCAAGAACCGCATGGACAGTATGAAAAGGCAAAAAGATGTACATCAGAAGATGAGCCCCAGCTTGGCTTGGAAGGTGTTCAATATGCTACTGAGAATGAGTGGAGGGCTCCTGGAAGACTAATAGCCCCAGAAAGAAGGAAGGAGCTGGGCCAAAGCAGAAATGACACTCAGCTGTGGATGTGTCTGGTGGTGAAAATACTGCATAGGAACCTGGAATGGTAGGTCCACGAATCAAGGTAAATTGGATGTGGTCAAACAGGAGATGGCAAGAGTGAACATTGACATCTTAGGAATCAATGGATTAAAATGAATGGGAATGGGCAAATTTAAGGCATATGACCATTATATATACTACTGTGGGCAGGAATCCCTTGAAGGAATGGAGTAGCCCTCAGAGCCAACGGAAGAGTCTGAAGTGCAGTACTTGTGTGCGACCTCAAAAAGTCAGAATGATTTCAATTCATTTCCCAGGAAAACAATTCAACAGCACAGTAATCCAAGTCTCTGCCTTAAACACTAATGCTGAAGAAGCTGAAGTTGAACGGTGCTATGAAGTCCTATAACCCTTTCTAGAACTAAGATCATAAAAAAAAAAAATCTTTTTCATCAAAGGGGGTTGGAATGCAAAAGCAGCAAGTCAAGAAATACCTAGAGTGACAGGCAGGTTTGGCCTTGGACTACCCTCTTCCAAAAACACAAGAGATGACTCTACACATTTCCAGATGATCTTTACCAAAATCAGGTTGATTATATTTACTGCAGCCTATGATGGTCAGCGAAAACCAGACCTGGAGCTGACTGTGGCTCAGACCATGAGCTCCTTATTGAAAAATTTAGGTTTAACTTGAAAAAAGTAGGGAAAACCAGTAGGCCATTCAGCCTAAATAAATTCTCTTATAATTATACAATGTTGGTGATGAATAGATTCACAGGATTAGATCTGGTAGACAGAATGCCTGAAGAACTATGGACAGAGGTTCATGACATTGTACTAGAGGCAGTGACTGAAATCATTTCAAAGAAAAAGAAATGCAAGAAGGCAAAGTGGTTGTCTGAGGAGGTCTTACAAATAGCTGAGAAAAGAAGAGAAGTGAAAGGCAAAGGAGAAAAGGAAAGATATACCCAACTGAGTTCCAGAGAAAAGGAGAGTTCCAGAGAAAAGCAAGGAGAGATAAGAAAGACTTTTTACATTAATAATGCAAAGAAATAGGGGAAAACAATAGAATGGGAAAGGCTAGAGAACTCTTCAAGAAAATTGGAGATATCAAGGGAACATTTCATGCAAGGATGGACACAATAAAGGACAGAAATGGCAAGGATCTGACAGAAGCAAGAGATATTAAGAAGAGGAGGCAAGAATACACAGAAGAACTATGCAAAAAAGGCCTTAATGACTCAGATTGCCAAGATGATGTGGTCACTCACCGAGAGCCAATCATTGTGGAGTATGAAGTCAAGTGGGCATTAGGAAGCATTACTACATAGGTGGTGAAGGTAATAGAATTCCAGCTGTGCTAATTACAATCCTAAAAGATGATGCTATTAAAGTGTTGCAGTCAATATGTCAGCAAATTTGTTAAACTCCACAGTGGCTATAGAACTGGAAAAGGTCAGTTTTCATTCCAATCCCCAGAGAAAGGCTGTGGTAAAAGAATTTCAAACTACCAGACAATTGTGTTTATTTCCCATGCTAGCAAGGTTATGCTCAAAATTGTTCAAGCTAAGTTTCAGAAGTACTTGAATTGAGAAGTGCAGGTGTACAAGCTGGGTTTAGAAAAGGCAGAGGAACCAGAGATCAAATTGCCACACTTGTTGGATCACTGAGAATGTAAGAGAATTCCAGAAAAACATCTACTTCTGCTTCATTGACTATGCTAAAGCCTTTGACTGTGTGGATCACAGCAAACTGGAAAATTCTAAAGAGATGGGAACTCCAACCACCTTACCTCTCCCCTGAGAAATCTGCATGCAGGTCAAGAATCAACAGTTACAACTAGACATGAACCAACCAACTGGTCAAAATTGAAAGAAGTACAATAAGGCTGTATATTGTCACCCTCTTTATTTAACTTATATCCATAGTATGTCATGCAAAATGCTGGGTGGGATGAGTTACAAGATGGAATAAAAATTGCCAGGAGAGACATCAGCAGTCTCAAATATGCAGATGATACAAGTCTAATGGCAGAAAGTGAATAAAAACTAAAGAATCTCTTGATGAGGGTGAAAGAGCAGAGTGAAAAAGTGTGCTTAAAATTCAGCATTATTAAAACTAGCATCATGGCATCTGGTCCCATCACTTCATGGCAAATGCAAGGGGAATATTTGAAGCAGTGACAGATTTTATTTTCTTGGGCTCCAAAATCATTGCATTCAGTGACTGCAGCCATGAAATTTCCTATAGGAAATCAATCCTGAATACTCTTTGGAAAGACTTATGCTGAAGCTGAAGCACAAGCTGGAATCAAGATTGCGGGGAGAAATATCAATAACCTCAGATATGCAGATGACACCACCCTTATGGCAGAAAGTGAAGAGGAACTAAAAAGCCTCTTGATGAGAGTCAAAGTGGAGAGTGAAAAAGTTGGCTTAAAGCTCAACATTCAGAAAACGAAGATCATGGCAACCAGTCCCATCACTTCATGGGAAATAGATGGGGAAACAGTGGAAACAGTGTCATACTTTATTTTTCTGGGCTCCAAAATCACTGCAGATGGTGACTGCAGCCATGAAATTAAAAGACGCTTACTCCTTGGAAGGAAAGTTATGACCAACCTAGATAGCATATTCAAAAGAAGAGACATTACTTTGCCAACAAAGGTTCATCTAGTCAAGGCTATGGTTTTTCCTGTGGTCATGTATGGATGTGAGAGTTGGACTGTGAAGAAGGCTGAGCACTGAAGAATTGATGCTTTTGGACTGTGGTGTTGGAGAAGACTCTTGAGAGTCCCTTGGACTGCAAGGAGATCCAATCAGTCCATTCTAAAGGAGATCAGCCCTGGGATTTCTTTGGAAGCAATGATGCTAAAGCTGAAACTCCAGTACTTTGGCCACCTCATGCGAAGAGTTGACTCATTGGAAAAGACTCTGATGCTGGGAGGGATTGGGGGCAGGAAGAGAAGGGGACGCCAGAGGATGAGATGGCTGGACGGCATCACTGACTCTATGGACATGAGTCTGAGTGAACTCCGGGAGTTGATGATGGACAGGGAGGCCTGGCGTGCTGCGATTCCTGGGGTCGCAAAGAGTTGGACACGACTGAGCAACTAATCTGATCTGAAGCTGAAGCTCCAATGCTTTGGCTACCTGATGTGAGAACTGACTCACTGGGAAAGACCTTGATGCTAGGAAAGATTGAAAGCAAAAGGAAAATAGGATAGCAGAGGACGAAATGGTTAAATAGCTTCATGGACTCAAGGACATGAATCTGAAGAAACTCCAGGAGACAGTGAAGGACAGAGGAATGTGGTGTACTGCAGTCCATGTGGCCACCAAATGTAAGACGTGACTTAGTGACCGAATAACCACACCAACAAAAATCCACTGTGTTTATTTTTGTTTTTATTTCCATTATTCTGAGAGATGGATCAAAAAAAATATAGTGCTGCAATTTGTGCAGAGAGAGTCCTGTCTATGTTTTCCTCTAGGAGTTTTATTTGTTGGGTCTTACATTTAGGTCTTCAATCCATTTTGATCTTATATTTTTGTGTGGTGTTAAATAATGATTTAATTTCATTTTTAACATGCAGTTATCCAGTTTTCCTAGCGCCATTTTTGAAGAGGTCATCTTTCCAATATTGTGCATTCTTGTCTCCTTTGTCATAGATTAATTGACCTTAGGTACATGCGTTTATTTCTGGATTCTCATTCCTGCTCCATTGATCCTTTTATTTTTGTTCCAGTACAGTACTGTTTTCATGACTGTATCTTTGTAGTATAGTCTGAAGTCTGGAAGCCTGATTCCTCCATCTCCAGTTTTATTTCTCAAGTTTGCTTTGGCTATCTTGGGTCTTTTGTGTCTTTGTATAAATTTTAAGATTTTTATTCCAGCTCTGTGAAAAAAGCCATTGGTAATTTGATAGGAATTGTATTGAATCTGTTGATTACTTCAGATAGTATAGTCATTTTGATAATACTGAGTTTTCCAATCCCTGAACATGGTATATCTTTCTGTTTGTGTCTTCTTCTATTTCTTTTATCAATGTCTTGTAGTTTTCAGAGTCCAGGTCTTTTGTCTCCTAGCATGTGTGTGTGCTTAGTCGCTTCAGTTATGTCAGACTCTGTGACCCTATGTACTGTAGCCTGCCAGGCTCTTCAGTCCATGGGATTCTTTAGACAAGAATACTGGAGTGGGTAGCCATGCACTCCTCTGGGGGATCTTCCCAACCCAGGGACTGAACCCACATCATTTGCATTGCAGACAGATTCATTGCCTACTGAGCCACCAGGGAAATCCTTTGTCTCTCTAGGTAGGTTTATTCCTAGATATTCTATTCTTTATGATGCCATGGTAAATGGAACTTTTTCTTGAATTTCTCGTTCTGCTCTTTCATTATTAGTGCATACAATTACAAGAGATTTCTGTGAATTAACTTTGTAACCTGCAGCTTTACTAAATTCATTTATGAGCTCTGATAGTTTTCTGATAGTGTCTAGGGATCTTCAATGTATAGTGTCATGTCATCTGCAAAAAGTGAGAGCTTTACTTCTTCTTTTCCAATTTTGATTCCTTTTATTTCTTTTCATTCGGTGATTTCTATGGCTAGAAGTTCCAAAACTATGTTAAATAACAGTGGTGAAAATGGACATCCTTGTCTTCTTCCTGATCTTAGAGGAAATGCTTCCACCTTTTCATAATTGGGTATGATGTTAGCTCTAGGTTTGTCATGGATGGTCTTTATTATGTTGAGATATGTTTCCTCTATAACCACTTTCAGTAGAGTTCTTATCATAAATGGGTGTTTGATTTTGTCAAAAGATTTTTCTGCATCTATTGACATGATCATATGGTTCTTATTTTTCAACTTATTGATATGGTATATCACATTGATTAATTTGTAGATACTGAAAAGCCTTGGTATTCCCTGGGATATATTCTATTTGATAATGGTGTGTGATCTTTTTGTTGAGGAGTTTTGCATCTATGTTCATCAGCAATTTTGGTCTGTAATCTTCTATTATTTTTTTAGCTTCTATTTTTTCATATTTTTTTTTCCTGGTTTTAGCAGCAAAGCAATGATGGCCTCATAGAATGAGTTTGGACGTTTTCCTCCCTTTGTAATTTTTTGGAATGGTTTCAGAAGGATAGGTGTTAACTTTTCTCTAATTTTTTGGTAAAATTATCCTGTGAAGCCATTGGCTTCTGGAGTTTTTAATCACTTTCAGTGTTTGTGATTGGTTTGCTCTTATTTTCTATTTATTAATTGTTCAGTCTTAGGAGACTGTACCCTTGTAAGAATTTGTCCATTTCTTCCATGCTCTCCATTTTATTTGTATACAGTTGCTCATACTAGTCTTTCACAATCCTTTGTATTTCTGCAGTGTCAGTTGTAACTTCTTTTTCATTTCTAATTTTATTGATATTTACCCTCTCCTTTTTATTCTTGATAAGTCTGGGCTAAAGACATCAATTTTGTTTATGTTTTCAAAGAATCAGCTTTTAGCTTCATTGATCCTTGCATGTGTTTTCTTTTCTCTATTTTATTTATTTCAGCTCTGAGATTTATGGTTTCTTTCCTTCTAGTAACTTTAGGGTTTGTTTGTTCTTTGTGTCTTATTTTGGGGGAAGGTTAGACTGTTTATTTGAGATTTATCTTGTTTCTTGAGGTAAGATTTTCTTGCTGTAAACATCCCTGCTAGAACTGCTTTTGCTATAACCCATAGGTTTGGGAGCTTTGTACCTTTATTTTCCTTTGTCTTTAGGTATTTTTCAATTTCCTTCTTAATTTCTTCAATGATCTATTGATTGTCTAGTAGCATATTGTTTAGTCTCCAGGTGTTTGTGTTTTTATGTTTGTTTGTTTTTTCTTGCAATTTATTTCTAATCTCATAATGTCATGATCAGGAAAGATGCTTGATAAGATTTTAATTATCTTAAATTTACCAAGGCTTACCTTGTGGCCCAGCATGTTGTCAATCCTGGAAAACACTCTGTGTGCACTTGAGAAGAATGTGTATTCTACTGTTTTGAATGGAATGCTCTATAAAAATCAGCTGAGTCCATCTGGTCTAATGTATCCTTTAAGGTCTGTATTTCCTTATTGATTTTCTGTATGGATGATTTGTCCATTGACAAAACTGAGGTGTTAAAGTCCTCCACTCTTATGGTGTTACTGTCAATTTCTCTCTTTTTGATTTTTAGTCTATACCTTACATATTGAGGGGCTCCTATGTTGCATCTATATGTATTTACAATTGCTATATATATTTTTTGGATTGATTCCTTGATTATTGTGTTGTGTCCTTCTTTGTCTTTTATGAGTCTTTGTTTTAAAGTCTACATTTTCTGATATGAGTATTGCTACTCCAGCTTTCTTTTGATTTCCCTTTGCATGGAGTACCTTCTCCCATCCCCTTTCTTTCCATCTGTATATATCCTTAGGTCTGAGGTAGGTCTCTTGTTTACAGAACAGGATGCAGGGTTTGTTTGTTTGTTTGTTTTGTATCCACCCAGCCAGTCCAAGCCTTTTGGTTAGTGCATTTAATCCATTTACATTTAAGGTAAATGTAAATTTACCTTAATTTATTATTAATACACAGGATTATTGATACACAGGATCCTCTTTTCTTAATTGTTTTGGGTTTACTTTTTGTAGGTCTTTTTCTTCTCTTGTGGTTCCTGCCTAAAGAAGTTTCTTTTGCATTTTTTGTAAAACTGGCCTGATGGTGCTGAATTCTAATTTTGTTTCTCTGTAAAACTTTGATTTTTCTGTCAAATTTTAATGGGAGCTTTCTTAGATAGAGTATTCTTGGTTATAGCTTCTTCCCTTTCATTACCCTAAATATATCATGCCACTCCCATCTGGCTTGCAGAGTTTCTCTTAAGAAATCAGCTGTCAACCTTATGGGAATTTCCTTTTATGTTATTAGCTGCTTGTCTCTTGTTGCTTTTAATATTTTATCTTTGTCTTTAATTTTTGTCAGTTTGATTACTGTGTGTCTTGTTTGTTCCTCCTTAGGTTTATCATGCCTGGGACTCTGCGCTTCTTGGAGTTGGTCAACTATTTTCTTTCCCATGTTAAAGTTTTTATATATTATCTCTTCAAATATTTTCTTGGGTCCTTTCTCTAGCCTTCTTCTGGGACCCCCATGATGTGAATGTTGGTGCGTTTAATATTGTTGCTGAAGTCTCATCAGATCAGACCAGATCAGATCAGATCAGTCGCTCAGTCGTGTTTGACTCTTTGTGACCCCATGAATTGCAGCATGCCAGGCCTCCCTACCCATCACCACCTCCCGGAGTTCACTCACACTCACATCCATCAATTCAGTGATGCCATCCAGCCATCTCATCCTCTGTCGTCCCCTTCTCCTCCTGCCCCCAATCCCTCCCACCATCAGAGTCTTTTCCAGTGAGTCAACTCTTCGCATGAGGTGGCCAAAGTATTGGAGTTTTCAGCTTCAGCATCATTCCTTGCAAAGAAATCCCAGGGCTGATCTCCTTCAGAATGGACTGGTTGGATCTCCTTGCAGTTCAAGGGACTCTCAAGAGTCTTCTCCAACACCACAGTTCAAAAGCATCAACTTTTCAGCGCTCAGTCCTCTTCACAGTCCAACTCTCACATCCATACATGACCACAGGAAAAACCATAACCTTGACTAGCTGGACCTTTTTTGGCAAAGTAATGTCTCTGCTTTTGAAAATGCTATCTAGGTTGGTCATAACTTTCCTTCCAAGGAGTAAGCGTCTTTTAATTTCATGGCTGCAGTCACCATCTGTAGTGATTTTGGAGCCCAGAAAAATAAAGTCTGACACTGTTTCCACTGTTTCCCCATCTATTTCCCATGAAGTGGTGGGACCGGATGCTAGGCTACCTTTATTTCTGTTCAAATTTTCCTTCTATATTCTGTTCTGTGGCAGTGATTTCCACCATTCTGTCTTCTAGGTCACTTATCCATTCTTCTGTCTCAGTTATTCTGCTATTGATTTCTTCTAGTATATTGCTCATCTCTGTTTCTTTGTCCTTTAGTTCTTCTAGGTATTTGGTAAACATTTTTGCATCCTTTTCCCGAGATCCTGGATCACCTTCACTATCATTATTCTGAATTCTTTTTCTTGAAGTTTGCCTATCTCCACTTTATTTAGCTGTTTTTCTAGGGTCTTAACTTGTCCTTTCATCTGGGACATAATCCTCTGCCTTATAATTTTGATTTTCTATGATTAAGGGTTTTGTTTTGGAGGTTATAGGATTGGAGTCCTTCTTGCTTCTTCTCTCTGCCCTCTGTTGGATGAGGCTATCTAAGAGACTTGTGCAAGCCTCCTGATAGCAAGGACTGGTAGTGGGAAAAACTGGATCTTGCTCTGGTGGGCAGAGTTGTGTTCAGTAGAACATCAATTCACTTGTCTGCAGCTAGGTGGGGCTGTGCTCCCTCCCTGTTAGTTTTTTGGCATGAGGTGCCCCAGTCCTGGCGAGCTACTCCAGTACTCTTGCTTGGAAAATCCCATGGGCAGAGGAGCCTGGTAGGCTGCAGGGTCACTAAGAGTCAGGCACAACTGAGCAACTTCACTTTCACTTTTCAGTTTCATGCATTGGAGAAGGAAATGGCAACCCACTCCAGTGTTTTTGCCTGGAGAATCCCAGGGACGGGAGCCTGGTGGGCTGCCATCTATGGGGTCACACAGAATCGGACACGGCTGAAGCAACTTAGCAGCAGCAGCAGCCCCAGTCCTGGAGTCTACAGACTGTATGGTAGAGTTAATGGCATTGTTCAGGGGCTCTTGACAATGGGTACATCCTTGATCTTTTGTTGACAGTGCCCTTTTCCCTGTGGTGAATCACTTCTGGCCCATACCTCTACAGGAGACCCTCCAGCACTAGCAGGTAAGTCTCGTTCATTCTCCTGTGGGGATGCTATTCCTGTCCCCTGGGTCCTGGTGCACATGAAATTTTATGTGTGCCCTCCAAGAGTGGAGTCTTTGTTTTCCCCAGTCCTGTGGAAGTTCTTTGATCAAATCCTGCTAACTTTCAGAGTTTGATTCTCTGGGGATTCCTCATCCCTTTGCCAGATCCCCTAGCTGGGAAGTCTGACATGGGGTTCAGAACCTTCACAACAGTGGGAGAATTTCTTTGGTAGTCTTGTCCTCCAGTCTGCGGGCCACCCACCCTTTATTGTGATTGTGCCCCTCACACCATCTCATTGTAGCTGCTCCTTTGTCTTTAGATGTGGGGTATCTTATTTTGGTGGGTTCCAGTGTCCTTCTGTTGATGATTGTTCACTGCTAGTTGCAATTTCAGTGCTGTTTCAGGAGGAGGAGAGCACATGTCCTTCTACTCCACTATCTTGAACCAGTTTCCTTAAAGTGATGTTCCAGACTTGATATGAACTTGAGTCTCCACCTTCCAGTCAATCATTAATACAATCAGCCTCTTTCATCTTGTTTTTGTCTTGGTTACTCTTTCTATGTTCATTTCAGTCATCCCTTATTTCTTCATGAGGTCAGGGAAGACTCAGGCAAAATTTTAAACTGTGCAGATTTTCTTCAGTCACATCTCAGAAAATTCTTCTTCAATGCCAGTCTTCAGAGACACAGGAAAAACAACCACCCAGACCTCAGGTTTACCAATTTCTAAAGCAAATAATTCTTCTTTCCACGTGGCACAGAATTAAAATATGGAAGGCAAATTAGAAGATATAAACTGAGTTCATAAATAAAACAATTTCTTTCCAACTGAGCTCATTAAAAAGAAGGAGGAAATTCTATATTTTCAAATAATCTCTTCAGTTACTTACCCGCTCTTTCAACTCCAGTGACTTTTCATTTCTTGCTACCCTCACTTAACTGACTTATTAAGAAAGTCAGTTAAGATAGTCTATTAAGAAGAATACTTTCTTGTAGAATACCTTAAATTTGGAGACATCAGAAAGAACCACTTGCAAGGCTGAAAAATTCTGACTGGATTTGTTTTTTTTCTTGCATAATCATGAAAACTTTGCATTCTGTAAAAACTCATATTTGTCCAAAAGAAATGATTTTCTGGGGGACTGGGGGTGGGAACCAAAGGAACCTGTGAAACAGATTCCTATTTTTCCATACAAATTAAATTCTTCTCTTCCATAATGACAGAAGTGAGCCTGTAACTTCCTAGTCAACAACTATGTTTCTCAGAATGCCTTGTAGATAGTCTTGGCTTTGTTACTAAATATTGGTCAATGATGTCTGTAAGAGTAAACAAAATGCCTTCTCAGTTAAGATCTTAAATGTATACATCTTCCTTTTTATTTCTCTTTTCCTCATGCTATTTCCTGAGATGCGGATATAGTGTTGAGCCAGCTTATACCATGTGGGCAAGGATGATCCTCTAGGAAAGATGAAACAAAAATCTGAAAAGATCTATGTCTCTGAATGCTCTTGTAAAGTAGATCTGCTTAGTAGCTCAGGACAGCCTGTATCCAGATTGCTACCAAGAAAGAAATAAAATTCTGACTTATGTAAGTATTTATGAGTTTCTGTTAAACAGCTTTGTTGAACAGCTGAAATATAGTCTAGCTACCACAAAATTTGGCACCTGAAATTGATGTCTTGACATATCACATCATGAAATATGTAATATTTATTGGTTTAGTTGTCAGGAAATGGGCAGCAAAGACACAGTATTCCTGGCTGAAAAGTTGGAATGCTATTAAAAAGTGCTTGATAAAATTGTTGCTTATGATATCTTGAAAGTCAGATCATATTCTGACCAGTACAATAACTCTAGAAAAATATAGTTTTTTAAAGAGTCTTGAATGCCAATATACATTTGTGTGTAGTGATGCTTTTAACAAATTCTGCAAAGGGAAAATGATTTCAGGATATTGCTAATCATCTTATAAGGAGAATTTTAAATATATACAGTGAGAATAAGGGGAACTTTACTTGCTTGAATTCAGCAATCCAATTTGGCTGAGTGGCTGGTAACTAAGAGCCTTGAAAGTTAAAACAAAATACAAAAATACAAAAACTGCTTTTGTACCTTAAACTAAAACATTTGTATGAGATGGCTCTGAAGATAGCAAGAGATATACACCCAAGGACTGCTCAAACACTTCCAGTTTAAGATTTTTAGGCCAGAGCTATCTCGATGGCAGAAATCATATTAAAAGGGCTTATCTTTCTCACCTAAACTTATTTTCTAGATTGCTTTAAGATAGTACCTGTGTGTTATTAAGTTAAAGGTTGTTGTTGAATCACGCGAATACACCGGGATTCTTGGCCCCCGGAGGAGAAGAATTCAATCTGGGGCCAGAGACGAGGCTTGATCGCTCAGAGCTTTTGTGTAATAAGGTTTTATTAAAGCATAAAGGAGATAGAGAAAGCTTCTGACATAGGCATCAGAAGGGGGCAGAAAGAGCACCCCCCTGCTAGTCTTCAGCTGGATGTTATATAGTCATTAGCAGTCTGTTAATGAAGAAAGGAATGTCTTATAATTCAGAATAGCACCAGGCCCCTCGCCCTTAAGATGCATTTTGGGATAATCTTGGGCCATAAAATAATTAACTTGAATCTTAAAGAAGGGCAGACCACCATACAAATAGTTTCATTTACATAGATTAGGGGAACAATATCTGAGTATAACATACTGGTTTGTCAAGTAGGTTTTGGGCCAAGAGGCGGAACCGACTTGGAGACAGAGTTTGGGGTAAAGGCATAGTACATTAGCATAGCTTAAGACAAACATTTCCATAAGAAAAAGGCATTGGTTATCTCTAGGCTCAAGAATAGCTAACTTCAGGAGAAACCAGGTGTCATTATGGCAACACAGTATTTTAAGAGAAACCTCTCTTTAAATTTGTATAGAGAAGGAAAAAAATATTGTTAGTTTGTTTCCTCCTGCCGTTTAAGAGAGATAAAAATGTCTGACACTTGCAGGCTATTTCCTCCATTTGGAGACCCCTGGCCTTCCTGCCTGTTACCCTCTCATAAGGAGGGATGAGAAGACAGACTATTGAATAAAAACAATAAAGTCTTTGGTTTAAAAAAAAACCAATATCTTTGGTAATTAGAAGTAAATATACTATTATAGAAATCTGTTAAGTTTCCAGAAGACTATATTGATAAACAAATGTCAAACGTGCGTGCCCAAAGGCATGTGACCTAAGTAATGTCCGCGCCCTCAGAAGTGCACTAACAGGAATGGAGATGTAAAAGTTGCACCGTTGCCAAGAAATGCCAATTCTCCATTGTTTGCTTCGGATGTGGTCACTGAAGATAATGAAGAATAAGAATGTTTCAGGGGAAACTTCTAGGATGAATGAAGAACAGTGTGTAAGGCTATACATCCAAGAGAACAAGACCCGGAGTTGTGGGATGGAATAAAAAAGAATTTACTTCACTGCCAAGTTGGGGACATATTTGCAACTTCCATCCAGTGGGGTTTGATAATTATAATGGACATGAAGCTGCTATACATTTCTTATTTCTTTTTTTTTTTTCCTAAATGTAATTGACATTATCTTTTTATGACTCCATAGTTTTATGCAAGTCATTTGTGTGTGCCGAGGGGAGAAGAGATCTGAAAACTTTGCTATTTTAATTTAGGAGTCACCAGAACCCCAAAAGGCTATCTGGACCTCATAGAGGTCATCAAGATCCCATAGTCAGTGCTGAAATCATTAACTTCCTGGACATAGGCAACTGTATCTTTTAGAGAAGAGATGAGTGTTGTCTATATGTATGATGAAACGTGCATAGAGATACTTACTTAAGTAAGTATCCACAGGGCAGACATTAGAAAGACTATTATTTCCTCAATACCTAATTACTCTTCCATGGTATCACTTCTTATAAAATCAAATTATTTTTTCAGTCAAAGACTACCTTCCCCAGGTTCCTTTGAAATTACGCCTGCTAGTTCACTAAGTTTTAGCAACCGTGCATGAAGAAGTGATGTGTGTTACTTTTAGGTTACATGGCGCACGGCTTCCTTCCTTCCCCAATTCCTTCATCCAGATTTCTGAAACATGAAGTTAGTGATGAGTTAACCGGATTCATGTGGACAAAGAAACTCCCTTGGGGCATGAAATAGAATTCATATCTTATGACAAGACAAGACAGATTTAACCATAAAAATTCTTCTCTGCCTTTTGGTCTCCTATTACCCCTCACTATGCATTGTGTATTTGCATCCTGCATTGACCAAATCTCCCCCGTTGGCAGGAATACCTCTTCAACCATAAAGAACAACATTCCCCTAGCATCCACAAGACCACTCTTTAAACAACTCTTCTTGATCTTATAGGAGGTCACATGACTCACCAGGATGATGCTTAGATTTTGATTATGTAAACTGTCAATGATACATTTTTTGATACACATTTGAGACAGATGGGGTCCTCTCTCAAAAAACTTGTATAACTGTGCCTTGATTTCTAATAGGCAGAACAATTCTCAGAGTTTTCTTAGATACTCCTTCTGGGTTATAATCCTCAAATTTGGCTTAGGTAAAATTTTCCAATTCTTTCTTAGATCAACAGATTAATTTTTCTGTAAACAAGGGATATTGAAGCTACAAGCTAGAACTCTCTGAGTTACTAGCTTCCATACGAGACTTGGCCCATCATTTGGTCTCCTAAAGGAAATAAGCCACTATCATGCCAAAATAAATGATTTTAATTTGACAGTGCACTACAAAATACCACAAAAGGATTTCAAGTGTGCAAGACATTGATCTCAACCCTTGGGGAGACGGGGTAGAACCTGAAGCTGCTAGAATCATTAGGCCACTCACCATCTTCTGCAAAATGTGTTTTGTTTAAACCTATTCTATGTCATGATATTAGAAACACTAGGAAATTCTGCCCTAAACAATACAGAATCTTACTGTTTTAGGTCATGAATAGCCTGCTTCACTGAAATCTGGAAAATGTCCTACAGTATAACCTTAAGAAATACAACCCAGAAGTAACTAGGCTATGCAATTAATGGCAAGTAGGTTTGCCTTTTATAACAATTGGACATGGCCTCTCATTCCTAAGCCCTCAGGCTGAGAAGGTGGAAAGGCAGTTTCAGCTCCAGCCTCCATTCACCTGGTATCCTCTTCAATTCTCTTAGGTTACTGAAAGGATCCAGCAGGAGGTGAGCCTAAGTAGGAAGCAGAAAGCCCGAGGGGTCCGCACGCACAGACCCCATTACGTGTGCTTCAGTGAAGGTATTGTCATCCCAGCTTCCTAGCCTGAGTGATAAATCCCATGTGAAAGTAATCCCAGCAAGTTCCAGGTTGTCGTTCTTGTCTGTCCTTAAACATGGATACCTGCCTGGTGGTCTGGCCCAGAAGCCCTATTATTATTTAGAACAATTCCATCATACCGGCTTAATGTAAAAAATAAGCCCGGAGGGCAAAGTAGATGATGCCATTAACAAGAGTTGTAGATAAACAATCTATGGCAAAATGATTTAATATAACTTCTTGGGCCAAGAGCATGAGAAAATTTCTAGTTGCCTTTTGAATTTATACAAGATCAGAGATTCTTGGAGTCAGTCATAAACAAAACCGATTTAATGACCCCTTGTTTGGAACAGTAAACCATTCACAGATGTTAAGAAATATACTAAAAATGGGTTGGCAAACAGGATGAAGAGGCCCCAGAGCCTCCACCCATCCACTCATCTTCTCAAGGGAATGATAACTTAAAATGTTACTTTCTGACCACCCTGGACTTGCTAAGTCTCAGAGGTTTCTATGAATCTATGACTAATAGTTTCTCTTCTGTCTGGAATTTAAATGTGAAACAACGTGAAGAGGACCACACCTTCCCTCCAGACCCTTACTAACCATGAAAGGAAAAAAAAAATCAGTTTTCCTTCCAGCTGAGCAACTGAGAAATAGAATATGGAAATAATGTATCTTGTGACATTAAGTAATGTTATAAAACATGGAGATAGAAAGCTCCTTTTCTGGAACTGTCCATTTGACCCTAACACATGTCTTACCTTTTATGTATCTTGACTGTGGCTCTCTCTGTAGGCCTATTATGTAGGAAAAATCAAACATAGGCTAACCATTGACCTAATCTGTGTATGACCTAGGTTGGAAAGGATAAAATGGGTCAATCAGGTCTCCTCTTTTAAAAACTTGAAGGAAAAAATATAAAGTAAGTGAACTATTTACCTATAAAAATTTAAAAAGCAATACCTTGGCTTAGAGAAACCAGTTCTTTGCCTAATCAACTCTTTCTTGTTATTCAAATGTCACCATAAACTTGACTTCCTCAGGGAGGTCTTCCTTTATCTTTGAAAGTGAAAGCAAAAGGCATTCAGCCTTGTCTAATTCTTTGTGACCCCATGGACTGTATAGGTCAGAAAACTGGAGTGGGTAGCCTTTCCCTTCTCCAGGGGATCTTCCCAACCCAGTGATTGAACCCAGGTCTCCTGCATTACAGGCAGATTCTTTACCAACTGGGCTATCAGGCAAGCCCTCCTTTATCCTTAGACTGGATTTAACTCCTAGCCTGTAGCATAATGAATTTGGCCTTGTTATATTCATCATAAGTACTTGTTTAAGGACTTACCAAATCACTGCAGATGGTGATTGCAGCCATGAAATTAAAAAAACGCCTACTCCTTGGGAGGAAAGTTATGACCAACCTAGATAGCATATTCAAAAGCAGAGATATTACTTTGCCAACAAAAGTCCATCTAGTCAAGGCTATGGTTTTTCCAGTGGTCATGTATGGATGTGAGAGTTGGACTGTGAAGAAGGCTGAGCGCCAAATAATTGATGCTTTTGAACTGTGGTGTTGGAGAAGACTCTTGAGAGTCTCTTGGACTGCAAGGAGATCCAACCAGTCCATCCTAAAGGAGATCAGTCCTGGGTGTTCATTGGAAGGACTGATGCTGAAGCTGAAACTCCAATACTTTGGCCACTTCATGTGAAGGGTTGACTCATTGGAAAAGACCCTGATACTGGGAGGGATTGGGGGCAGAATGAGAAGGGGACAACAGAGGATGAGATGGCTGGATAGCATCACTGACTCCATCGACATGTGTTTGAGTAAACTCCAGGAGTTGATGATGGACAGGGAGGCCTGGTGTGCTATGATTTATGGGGTCGCAAAGAGTCGGACACGACTGAGTGACTGAACTGAACTGAACTGAAAGTCTTAGTATAAACTTGTGCTCAAGTGAGAAACCTGGGTGTAATTCATGAATCCTCTCTCTCCTTCACTCCTGAATCTAAACTATCTGCAGCCCCATAAATCCTACTTCCAAAATATATTTCAAGTCTAACTACTTTTGTTCCATATCTTTTGCCAGCTGCTTACCCAATTTCACATCTTTTCTCAACTGGACAACAAAAGACTCAAACAGACTAAGTAGATTCTCATTTCTACTTTTACTTCCTTTTTATCCATTTTCCACAAAGTTAACTGAGTGATTTTCAAAAATGGAAATTGTTACAAATCACTTGCTTGGCTAAAATGGTACAGAGGTTTTCCATTGTGCCTAAAATGTAAACTCTGACACAGACTATAAATATGCCCTGTCACTCTCCCCCGACCCCCAGAATCTCATCTCACCTCATACTGCCACCTCCTCCCTCACTGGGGTCCACCTCCGTCCTCACTGGGGTTTACTTTCATGGCTTACTTTTTAGTTCTTCAAATCTACTAAGCTCTATTCCACTTCAAGGCCATTTCCAGAGTATCCTTCTACTCAAGCACTCTCAGTTTTCAACAGGCATTTTTTAAATTGGTCCTTCTCTTACCACCTAGTCTAATTCAGCTTTCCCTGATATACTCTTTTAGCAACTTTTATACTTTTCAAATTTTGGTGTATGTGTGTGTTTGCGTGATTTCTTGTCTCTTCTCCTGAACTGTCAGTTTCCTCTGGATGGGGGCCCTAGCTGCTTGGTTTAGCACATAGTACAATGCCTTCCACATAATATATGCCCAATGCATTTATGCTGCATTAATTAGAATATGAGCCAAGAAACTGGTGTCTTGAGTGGAAGCAGACATGGAGAAAGGAGATAGACAAAGATAAGTAGACAGTGAGCAATCCTCAGAGAAATAAACAAGTTGGTTCTTAGATTTGTGAAAGCTCCACTTTTGTTCAACTTGTATTTTTTTTTCAGAGGGAAGCAAACAAAAGCAAACAAACAAGCCTCTTTCATTAATAAGAGATAATATATGTTCTGTGAAATTAAATAAACAAACAAACCCTAATTACCTAACTAAAGTAGTATATTATCATGCCGAAGTGAATGTATAGATTGAAAATACAACAATTTGTCATTGCAAAGAAGAAAGAGACACCGCTGTCTTAGATTATTTGTATGCATTTGCTAGTGGTTAGTTTGTTAATCATCTGTCTCTCTCAGTTGTGCGTAAACTTCCGAATGGCAAGACCTCTGTCTATATTGTTCGTGGATACATTCCCAGTACTCGTAAAAAATAATGGTTTAAAAAAAAAAAAAAAGACTACATGGGTTTAAAATTTACTACTTGGAGAGTAGTTGAGGCTGATGCATGTGCAGGAAAATACAGATCGCATTTAGGAACTTGTCATATAAATTAGAATATATTTCCTCTTGGGGTTAGTTCTTGACTCCTGATAAACTTCTGTCCAATGACAAATCTGCTAAAATGATGTCTGGAAACTTATATAATCAATGAAACTTGTGGATTTCAACCATGGAGAAGAGAAAGAATTGAACATCTACTGTCCTAAATAGCAATTGTGCTAGAAATATTTCAGTGGAAATCTGGTCTTTTGGGAAGGATAATGTAATCAAGGATTTTTACAAAAAAAAAAAAAAAAAAAAGATTACAGAATTGAGAAGGCAAATTCCTGGATAACACAACTAGCGTTCATTTTTGGTTTTGGCTTACACATTGGGAAATATCTCTGTGGAGTCTGAGAATTCAAATGATATGAATTTCTGTCTACCTTATATCTGCACAGAGAATACTCTCTTATCTATGTAGTAAATTTAATAAGGATAGCATATATTCTTAATTTTCTCAACAAAATCATTTCTCAAGTACTACCTTTATGTTCCTCTTCATTCATTCATTCTTTCAACATGTATCTATCACCAAAGTTTCATTGGGAAATTTTGCATAAATAAATATCTACCAATTGAAACACTTATACTGACAGTGCCTATATGGGTCCAAAGAATGGATTAGATCTTTATTCTTAAATTTAACTGCAGATTAGCATCCTATGGAACAGTTTTAAAATTATTTACACCTGAGTCCTACCAAAGGAGAGCTCATCCCAATTAAATTTGAATTTTGGGGACAGTGTTTAAGTATGGATTTTTTAAAAGCTCTCCTTGAATACCCAGGATTGCTGGATGAATTACTGTTAGTTGTTGATAACGCAGTCTTGCTTCCTTCATGGTCTTCTGGGCTGAGTGTTGACCATGTCCAAAATGAGCCCAGCATCAGTGTCTGCCATTCTCTCCATTTGAAGACACAATTACTAAAAGATTTTGCCTTTCTCACTTCTTCTCAATCAGCTCTGGATCACCTATGTATTTCTTTGATTTGCAAGTATCCTTTTTAGTAGAGAATCAATAAAAAGGTGTTTTTCAAATCTGTACACCTAACTGGGTCATCTGCTAGTGAGAGCTATTGGAGAACTTAGGCTCCTTCCAACTAAGAGTAACTTCTAGTCAAACCCCACAAATCACTTAGAGTGTGCATAATATTTAACTTTGAATTTCCACAGGTTTACCTAAATGAAACTTTTTTTTTTTTTTTAAAGTCCATTCTGCCAAATTAAGGATCTAGCATTTACAGAGAGACAAAAATAGAGTAAGTATTCAGGGCCAGGAAAAACAGATTTATAAGCTTCAGAATATTTTCCTTCCATCTTATTGTTTAATTTCCTCTAAAGTCCATCTTGTCTTAATTATTATATGTATCTTAAAAGTGATGAAGCTTTCAGTAATTGAGCAATTTTCAGTTAAAGTGCTGCTAAAGACAGAAAATGAGACTTTTTCCCTGTTGTGTAATATTAGATATTACAGGTAGTTAGTGGAATGTGTCGGAGAAACAACAAGACAAAGATGTCCAGGAAAGCCATGCCAGTTCACACTATTAATCTTGTCCTAAGAGCACTGAGCATGTGCCAACATCCCTGGAACAAAGTAACTTGTGTGAAAGCCAAGGAGGGGAAGAGCAGGTGGCAGCAGAGAGTCCCAGGCACTCACAAAGCTTCTGCTGTTCAGTGGCCCAGCTCTGAAGAGCAGCCTTGATCACACAACTGAATGAATGACTCTCAAAGTGACTGACACACCGTGAGTATCAAAGGGTGTTTCTGAGTCGTCATTAACATGCATGTGCAAAAAAGATATTTAAATGAATTCCTGTAATTGGCCCACCTTTGTACACCAGCTCAAAATGTCTGTCTGTTAAAAGTCGTTTCATTTTTTTTTTTTTTTCCAACTGACTATATTTGGATTAGATGGTAGAGAGTGAATATTTAACCCAGCAAATTAACGGGGCTTCAACAATTCACTGGGCATAGTTTTCCTTCAGGGAAAAGAAATTAAGAAAGCAATTGCTAAGCAGATATTCCATCGTGACAGCTTCCCTTTTAGTTGTGATCCCTATTGAAAGCCAATTTACTAATCCAACTGAGTGCAGGTTAGTAAAAACATCCACTGACCATATTTTTATAGCGTCAGTTATTCTTTTTTGCTTCTTTACCAAATTCACGAATCATATCTACTAACTGAGCATCATATGCAAGATGCTTAGTTTCTTATTTCTAGATAAAATCCTGGGGGAGTAATTCCATGGATCTAACAGTGATGGCAGGAGCATCATGAAGTTTTCCAGACATTAGAAATGTATAAGTAAGCAGCTCAAAGAAACAGACAGAGAGAATAGACTTCTGGACATGGGGAGAGGGGAGGAGAGGGTGAGATGTATGGAAAGAGTAACATGGAACTGACATTACCATATGTGAAATAGATGGCCAAGGGGAATTTGCTGTATGTCTCAGAAAACTCAAACAGGGGCTCTGGATCAACCTAGAGGAGTGGGATGGGGTGGGAGATAGGAGGGAGGTTCAATAGGGAGGGGACAGCTATGGCTGATTGATGTTGAGGTTTGATGGAAAACAGCAAAATTCTGTAAAACAATTATCCTTCAATAAAAGTCAAATCAATTAAAAAAAGATACAGCAAAAAGAAATGTTACATACTGCCCATGGACCCAGAGATATCAGATGATACCTTTGCTTCATACAGCATAATCAGTTCTGAGGTTTAATATGCTGTTATTGAACACAGCTTCTGAACAGAGCAAGGTTCCTTGGTAAATAAACATCAGCTTGACAAACCACAAGGGTTTGTGGTTTGTAAACACCGACCTCATGCGTTTGCTTGCATCTTGGGAAACTCCTGAGACTTCCCCGTGGGAGTAAGTGTGTAAAAGCTAAAAACAACCAGATACTCAGAGCTGTAATAAATAAATAAAGCTACAGGTTTGGAAATAGATGAGGATGATGATTTAATTTCAGAAGTAGAAAGTACTGGAGGGTCTGATCCTGGGCCAGTGAAGTAGATTTCCCTGGTTTGATTAAAGATGACACGTCTTGCCCTTATGTAAGATTCCCTCTCTGACATTGTACGTGTTTTTCCCCTTTGTTGTAGTGAAAATCTCTGAAAGTCTGTCAGAAACATGTCTGTGTAGCTCTTTCCTCTCTTTCCAGTATAAGCAGGGTGAAGCAATTAAGGGCCGTACATATATTCACATGTGAAGTGAAAGTTGCTCAGTCGTGTCTGACTCATTGCGACCCCATGAACTGTAGCCTGCCAGGCTCCTCTATCCATGGGATTCTCCAAACAAGAATACTCAAGTGGATTGCCATTTCCTTCTCCAGGGGATCTTCCCAACCCAGGGACTGAACCTGGGTCTCCTGTGGCTCTTACATTGCAGGCAAATTCTTTACCATCTGGGCCACCAGGGAAGCCCATATAGTTACATAAATCAGTTCAAAAAATGAATTCTTTTGTAACACCTTTGAAACTTACTCTTTGAAAGAATGAGGGCTTTTATCAGGGTGAGATAATTTTGAAGAATTGGAGGACAGGTAAGACTTTGGGGTGAAGCTTTTTTGGGAAGCTATAGTGGGAAGCATAAAATAGTACTTAGTTGCTTGGTTTTTTCTGACTCTTCAAGACCGCATGGACTGTAGCCCACTAGGCTCCTCTGTCCCTGGGATTTTCCAGGCTAGAATACTGAAGTGGGTTGCCATTCCCTTCTCCAGGGGATCTTCCTGACCCAGGGATCGAACTCGAGTCTCTTGGATCTCCTGCAGTGCAGATGGATTCTTTATCGCCTGAGCCACTAGAGAAGCCAAAGTATTCAGGGTTCTGAATATTTAAGAGTTAGGGAACAGGGCATAAAGGAAGTTAGAAAGGGTATAAAAAGCAAATATAGAAAAATATGCAAAGAAAAATACCCTTATTGCATGTGGTAGATCAGTATTTCCAGAGACACATAGTTTAAAAATGACTACAATAGGCTGTATTACCAGAAATAAAGAGGGAATTTTCTTTGCCTTTTTTCTTCTCTTTTCTTTATTTTCCTTTTAAATTCCCCTCCTTGTTAAAAAAAAAAAAAAAAAAAAAAAGCCCATTTGTTGAGAATCTAGCTTCAGAAGACATGTACTAAAACACATAGTAAAGAAAATTGAATTAAGTTGCTATGAGGATTATGGTGACGATGGCAAAGAATGATATCAGCATCAGAGTGTGAAGGGAAAGGTGCTTCCAAGAACTCATCTCCCCAGATGAACCTCCTGATGAGAACCTGGCTATGCCTTACACATCACACTATGCTGGGCGGTTCACCAAACTTGTTTATTTAACCTTCACAATAACCCTGTGTGGTTAATACCGTTTCATTCCTGCAGGAGAGGGAAGGTCACAGGTACACAAGAAACTTCCCAGGGTGACAATGAGCAATATTGTACCCAGAATCAAGCAAAAGCCAGATGGTGATGAACAACATTGTTTATGTGGGAAAGTGTGACCTTACAAATAACATTGAAAAGTACAATATGATTTTATGTTAGGGATGGACCATAATGAGATGGTTTAAAAAGGAGAAAGAGCACCCTGAATCAGGATACTCTATGTGTGCTCTAGAATGACATTTATCACTTTCCTGGTTTTGAGAAAAGCATTTGCAATAAAGTAAGAGGATTTTGATAACAGAAGGCTCAATGTGAAAGTCAGCCAAGCACCGTCAACCAGATTTAATAATTAAACAGAATTTTAAAAGTTTAATCATGACCCCTGCTGATTAAACTGTTTCCCTTCTAGGAATAGAAACTAGTAGGTACTCTCCCAAAGTCCTGCTTGGAATCGTGCATAAGCACTAGCAAGCCATCCCTAGGAGAACGCCGCAAAGCGAGAACAGAGTTGAGTTAGCGTTTTTTGGTTTAATTGTGACCATGAAACAGTTCTCAAATGAATAGAACACAGAAAAACAGATGTGATTTGGATAATTCAAGAATATTCAAACAATTAAATAAATAAACTACAGGCCTTTAAAAATAAGGCTGTATGAAGTGAGAGAAATAAAGAATACCTCTTCAAGGTTTCTTATTTTCCTACATACGTGGTATAATTTCTAAACCTTTTACATGAGAAATGAGGTAAAGATTTTGTTCTTTTTATGCAACTTTAATGTGGTTAATGCAAATTGATAGTGTTGCTAATTAAGATGACTACATTTTTATTTAGATGGTCTTCCGGGTATAAAAACTGCAAGTAATTGTAATATTAATGAAGTGTTTATAGATTTTTGGATGGAATTTGTTTTGCTTTAAGGCAGTTTTATGATTATTACTTTTATTACATATATAAACATTTTCTCTATCTTAGCAATGGAAGTCCTTTTCTTAAATAATGAGAAGCAACAAAAAACAAAATATATTACCAACTAAGGAAAATATTTGAGCATCATAAAATGTATATATAAAACCTTAATACATAGAATTCATCTTTATTCAAATAAAAGAAAATCTATTTTGTTTTGGTGGCCAGTAATGAACATTAAAGCTAAACAGAACACTTTGTGACTACTCAACTGAAGACAAATCGGCCATTAAGAGTGTAGAGTTGCAAAGCACATTTGAGACTGCCTTATTAATATTAATTTTAAAATACATAGAAGGGTCAGTCCATTATAAGAAATGTTAGAAGATGTAGATATGCAAGAAAAGGAAAAAATAATTGGTCTATTTCTTCTGCAAAACATTTTATAAGTACAATTTAGAAAGGTGTAATTTACAGAAAAATGTTTGAATTATTCAGATATTTTTAAAAGAAACTTTAGAGTTGATACAGAATGCATTTATACAGAAAAAATCTGTATATATATGCATATATGTCATATATATCAATATACGTGCATATATATACAGCTTCTTTTTTTGCTTTATTTTTCATAGACTTTGAATACATTTGAACCTCCTTCTGCCATTGTTCCCTACACGAATCTAGCTCTCTTGACTCATTAGCTCTGTGAATTGTAGCAAGTCACTTAATTTCTCTGAGCTTCAATACCTTCTTGTATACAATTGGATTCTATAGGCTGTTGAATTGATGAATTAAGATAATAGCTACAAATGCTCTCAGGAGAACTACATTTAATATAATTAAATTTAACATATGTGGAATACTATTACATATATATATATATACACTATATAAAATATGCAAATTGGTGATTTACATTTTATGATTTACAGCCTTCATTATAAAGTAGGTATGGGTTATTTTTAAAAAATTAGAAATAAGAATTGTCAGACTGGTTAAGGCCTTCTGAAATCTCCTAGTCAGGAAGTGGTGGCATGAGTTGTTCTGACTTCACAGCCTGAGCTGACCACGACACCATGCAATTTTGTATTTATAAAGCATGTTTCAAATAAAAGCAATTTCTTGTGAAGAGACATTCACTATTAAATAGGCCCACTTGGATCATTTCCATTGACTATTTGCTTTTAAAATACCAAAAGGACCATGCTCTAGGTCTGTTACAATTTCAGTAGAAGCAGCACTACCTCTTATAATAGTGCTAGTAGAAACAATATTGTCATATTACATAGTCTGTAGATGGTGCAGAGAAATGGCCTAAAATAAATTAGGAAGGAATTGCTTTGGAAAATTCTTCCTTCTAGGGAAGGAGATTTCTAGAAAAGGAGGGGAAAATAAGTACTGTCACATCGGGTTGAAAGATTACGCTCAAGTCAGATTCCCTTGAATGCCCTGGAAATGGTATAAGCAGTCTTCAACTAGGAATGCTGTGACCATAAGCCAAGATGTAGTATAGCAAAGCATGCATGAGGCTTTTAGCCAGCTGCCAAGTTTATACCTTAGCTTCAGCTGGTACTAATAGTGTAGTGTAGGGCAAATCACTCAATCTCTGTATACTTCAGTGTTGTTTTCTCATGTGTAAATCGAGGAAAGTGGTAATACTTCTCTATAGTTTTATTATGTGGATTAAATCACCTTTTAGATGTAAAATAATTAGAATAATATCTGACACAGCAGCCCTTAAACATTCTTCCCAAGTTTACCAATACACTTCCAATTACAAAATCCAATAAAACTTTTTTAGTGCTTTTCTTTCTTGATCCCTCATTAGTATTTGTAATGTTGGGGTATTTCTTCCATTTGTAACTTTTTTTTTTCTTTGGAAATCTATGAACAGATTATAAGTTTTAAGAATGCCATGATACATGTCAGACCCTGAACAGTGTGTCTGATCTACAGGCATACTGTATGCTAGAGTTATAGCTGTATTTTGCTGCTGCTGCCTCTTTTTGTGGGGAGGTTCCATACTTCTCATTAAATCCCCAATAATATCACTCATAATCTTCTCATAGGTCATACCTCTATCACAGATATCATGGATATCATTACCTACCACAGAGCTTGCCAGAGAGTCAGCACTTGTTATTTATGTGCTAATTCCATAAATATTCACTACAAATCTGCACACGCATGTTTACAGCAGTGTTATTCATAATTGCTAAAATTTCAAAGTCACCATGATGTCCTTCCATAGTGAAGTGAAAGTTGCTCATTTGTGTCTGACTCTTTGTGACCCCATGGACTATACAGTCCATGGAATTCTTCAGGCCAGAATACTGGAGTGGGTAGCCTTTCCCTTCTCCAGGGGATCTTCCCAAGCCAGGGATTGAGCCCAGGTCTCCAGCATTGCAGGCAGATTCTTTACTAGTTGAGCCACAAGGGAAGCCCAAGAATACTGAAGTGGGTGGCCTATCCCTTCTCCAGGGGACCTTCCTGACCCAGGAATCAAACCGGGGTCTTCTGCATTGCAGGCAGATTCTTTACCAACTGAAAAACTGATTCATCCAGATAATGGAATATTATTCAGTGCTAAGAGGAAATGAGCCATGAAAAAAAAGCAGAGACATTACTTTGTCAACAAAGGTCTGTCTAAACAGAGCCATGCTTTTTCCAGTAGTCATGTATGGATGTGAGAATTGGAACATAAAGAAAGCTGAGCGCCGAAGAATTGATGCTTTTGAATTGTGGTGTTGGAGAAGACTCTTGAGAGTCCCTTGGACTGCAAGGAGATCCAACCAGTCCATCCTAAAGGAGATCAGTCCTGAGTGTTTATTGGAAGGACTGATGTTGAAGCTGAAACTCCAATACTTTGGCCACCTGATGCAAAGGACTGACTCATTTGAAAAGACTCTGATGCTGGGAAAGATTGAAGGCAGGAGGAGAAGGGGACGACAGAGGAGGAAATGGTTGGATGGCATCACCAACTCAATGGACATGAGTTTGGGTAAACTCTGGGAGTTGGTGATAGACAGGGAGGCCTGGCATGCTGCAGTCCATGGGGTTGCAAAGAGTGGGACACGCCTGAGCGAATGAACTGAACTGAACTGAAGCCATGAAAAGACAGGGAGAAATTTTAAGTGTATATTGCTAAGTGAAAGAAACCAATCTGAAAAGGTGACATATTTTGTGATTCCAAATATATGACATTTTGGAAAAGATAAAGCTATGGAGACATTGAAAAGATCAATGGTTGTCAGGAGTTGGGGATTAAGGAGGGTTGATTAGATGGAGCACAAAGGATTTTTCAGGCAATGAAACTATTCCATGTAACTGCAAAGGTGATATATGCCATTATACATTTGTCAAAGTTCCTAGAATGTACAACGTTGAGTGAACTCTAAACTATGGATTCTGGGTGATTGTGATGTGTCAGCATAAGTTATCAGTTACAGTGAATGTACCGCTCCGGTGCAATATGTTGATGGTGGAAGAAGGGATGTGTCCAGGGGGCAGGGTGCATGCGGGAGCTCTCTGTACTTACCACTCAACATTTTTGTGAACCTAAAACTTCTCCAAAACACAAAAGTTTATTAACTATGAATAAATGAATAAATAATTACATTTTAAGAAGGGATGAGTGGAACAGTGAAGATTTATTAGGGCAAATGACATCTGAACTGGGCTTTGACACATCAGTAAACATTAGAATGCTTGAGAAACAAGGGAGACAGAAGCCTCTTAGGTAGAGGGGATAGCCCACCTCAATGTTCATAGGCTTGAAAAAGCACTTTGAATTGAGAAGAAAAATAACACAGGCAAGTTAGTATTGTTGGAATATAATTTAACTAAACAAATACCCCTAATTTTTTATTCATATAATTGGTAAGTCTCAAATTTATTCTTCTGAAATTAGTCAGCATCTTTTGATTAATTTCTCTTATCTGAATAGAGTCCCCAGTTATAAGCATATGGTAAAAAATATTCGGACAAACTGACTGACTAATTTAGCCTAAAATGCTCTAGTCTCAGTTGAAGAGAGTCCACTGGACCTGTTCATGAGCAAACAAGGACTCTCTGATTCATATAGCTCCTTTTGTGTATCTGAAGACTATAGTTAAACAGTGTATAATCCACTGAAAGAGACACTGTAGTTCACTAAAATGACATCCTGTGGCCTCAAAAGGGGATTTTTGACTCAGTTCCTACAGGATATAAAGTGTTTTCACAGGCTTTACAAGAAAGCACTGTTCAAGTTATTACACTAAGGTTTCTTTCATCCCACGGAGGATAAAACTTTACAGCAAAAGAGTAGTTTACCCACCTCCTCTCACAATAGTTAGAAGACGGGACACTGAGAGACTGTAGTTTAGATGACTTGTTTATAAATGGAACTACTCCTGGTAAGATACTGTCCAAAGTGAAAGTACTGAAGCACAACATAATGAATCTTTTTTTCCTGCAGACTGCTTTTTTATTATTCAGCTTTATGAATGTATCCATTGATGCTATCCTTGAGTTAGAGAAGGATTTTAAAACATGAAATACTGTGGAGAGTTTGTAATACATAGTTTGTGTATGTGGGTGTGTTTTAATGGGAAAAATCAAATATTGAATAGCTTTTCATTCAGTTTTTCCATTGCTTCTTTCTTTCATAGAATGATTTGAAAGACTCCTATGTTTAAACTTTGGGGAAAATCAGTGGGGAAAGTAACTTTAGCACACTAGATATTGAATCTTCTCCCAAATGTTCATAATCATTAGAGGAAATTAAGTATATCATTTTGTTGTTTTGTAGGTATGAGCATGCATATTCATTGCATATCACATATTACTCACGCATACTGACTGTATATTAATTACATAGTTAAAGTGTATCCAAATTCACTTTTAAAGTGCCTTACATTTCATTTCTTGTGCTAATATAACAGTGAAATAAAATCAGAGATAAGATGTTTTCAAATGATCAAAATCATTTGGAAGCTCCTAACAAAGTAATTGGAGAAGGCAATGGTGATCCACTCCAATACTCTTGCCTGGAAAATCCCATGGACGGAGGAGCCTGGTGGGCTGCAGTCCATGGGGTCGTGAAGAGTCGGACATGACTGAGCGACTTCACGTTCACGTTTCACTTTCATGCATTGGAGAAGGAAATGGCAACCCACTCCAGTGTTCTTGCCTGGAGAATCCCAGGGATGGGGGAGCCTGGTGGGCTGCCGTCCATGGGGTCGCACAGAGTCAGACACTACTGAAGCGTCTTAGCAGCAGCAGCAGAAACTAAGTAATTGATTGCCTACTTTTTGAAAATAGATTTATTTAGGATAATAAATCACATGTATAAACAATTGGGGTTGGCCATTTTTTCATTTTTAATGGGCACCACATATGAACTGATAGATTTAGTTACCATACATAGTTTAGATCTATCTAGATGACAACTCTGTGTATATTTGTTACAGATCATTCTGTTATACTTTGCTGTTCTAGTCTTAAAAATTTCCTCTCATCATTAGGAATTTACTTCTCACTAAAAAGGAAAATAAATAAGGAATAGAAAGTGCTAAGATGGGCCACTGAATATTGAAATAGAGAATTTCCTCACTATGAATAATAATAATACCTTAACTTCACAATTTTCAGAACTCAGGTCAGGAGATTTTTGTGAAAGCTAGGTGGTAGTTTAAATAGACACAGGATATTACTGGAGGTGTCAGTGGGGTCTTAGTTTGTTTATTCTGTACACGTATTCATATTTTATATTTTTCTTATAGAGACAAAATTATATGTTGCTATATAGCAAATCTCAGCAACATTTGAGAATTTATAGAAAATAGCTTACTCCTATTTTTGTTTTAAACAGTTTATGGAGTAAATCATAATGATCAATAAATTGAGAAATATATGAAAATGATATCTGCTTTGGATATACAAAGATTGCTTGATTATAAATACTTTATATTTTGCACTGCCCTTCTCAGACAAATTATTAAGTGGCACACATGCATGGTAACAGGTTATCCAGAGGGTACTGATATTTGCTCAAAAGATGTCTTTGAAAATATCTGTTATATTGAGCATCAAAATGCTTTTTATTAATCAAAAATTTCTTTTCTCATTTCTTATATTAGGGACAATCTAGTGACATCTGTATGTGAGAGCAGAAAAGCTACTGACTTTTTCTCATGCATGTCAAAGAAAACAAATTATAAATATAAAAATATAAAACATAGAATCTAAATTGTCATCTACAAATTTAAAAAATTTGTGAATCCAAGATCACATTTCAAATGTTTGAATTCAATGTAGGTTGTAACTAGTAATATGTTGGTAAAATGGCTTTCTGGAAAGGAAGATAACAAAACAAAATAAAACATCTCTATGATCACCACCACACACACATACACACACACAAACAAGCCCTAATTTGTAACAATATTTGCCAATTTCCATGGTATAAATATCCACCTTGGATAATTTAAAGTTAATGATGGTTCAACTGTTTCTCTAAAAATTCCTGAGATGTATGAAACAGTTCTTCATGAATCAGTAAGAGCCAACATCAGAACACCACTTGAATCCATGATAGAAATAACATATACTCTTTCTTATAATAGCTGCTATAAAGTCCAATTTGTTCTACTATATAAACATAGATGTCTCAGTTTACCTTTCATTTTGAGTAGTCATTTTTAATTGCTAGAAAATCTTTTATGTAGGCAACATATACATTGAGTAATGTAGTTACTCAGTTGTTCCCCCTGTTCATATTCTTCAAATAAACCTTTATTGTTTATTATGGGATATGGATACTGGAATGTTTGAAGGGAGTTTGAAGAAGATTTTTTTAAAATGCTACAAAATAGAGGAACCATTTGACCTAAATAATTTGTATTTCAGCTTAGCTCTTTTGAGCTAACCTCAATGGATGGAGGGGCCTGGTGGGCTGCAGTCCATGGGGATGCTAGGAGTCGGACACGAATGAGCAACTTCACTTTATTTTTTCACTTTCATGCATTGGAGAAGGAAATGGCAACCCACTCCAGTGTTCTTGCCTGGAGAATCCCAGGGACGGGGGACCCTGGTGGGCTGCCGTCTATGGGGTCCCACAGAGTCGGACACGACTAAAGTGACTTAGCAGCAGCAGCAGCATGACATATCCTTAATAAGGTCAGTAAAACATTTTATTCAGTTCAGTTCAGTTCAGTTGCTCAGTCGTGTCCGACTCTTTGTGACCCCATGAATCGCAGCACGCCAGGCCTCCCTGTACATCACAAACTCCCGGAGTTCACTCAGACTCAAGTCCATCGAGTCAGTGATGCCATACAGCCATCTCATCCTCTGGCGTCCACTTCTTCTCCTGCCCTGAATCCCTCCAAGCATCAGAGTCTTTTCCAATGAGTCAACTCTTCGCATGAGGTGGCCAAAGTACTGGAGTTTCAGCTTTAGCATCATTCCCTCCAAAGAAACCCCGGGGCTGATCTCCTTTAGAATGGACTGGTTGGATCTCCTTGCAGTCCAAGGGACTCTCAAGAATCTTCTCCAACACCACAGTTCAAAAGCATCAATTCTTCGGCGCTCAGCCTTCTTCACAGTCCAACTCTCACATCCATACATGACAACAGGAAAAACCATAGCCTTGACTAGACGGACCTTTGTTGGCAAAGTAATGTCTCTTCTTTTGAATATGCTATCTAGGTTGGTCATAACTTTCCTGCCAAGGAGTAAGCGTCTTTTAATTTCATGGCTGCAATCACCATCTGCAGTGATTTTGGAGCCTCCAAAAATAAAGTCTGACACTGTTTCCACTGTTTCCCCATCTATTTCCCATGAAGTGATGGAACCAGATGCCATGATCTTAGTTTTCTGAATGTTGAGCTTTAAGCCAACTTTTTCACTCTCCACTTTCATTTTCCTCAAGAGGCTTTTTAGTTCCTCTTCACTTTCTGCCATAAGGGTGGTGTCATCTGCATATCTGAGGTTATTGATATTTCTCCCGGCAATCTTGATTCTAGCTTGTGTTTCTTCCAGTCCAGCGTTTCTCATAATGTACTCTGCTATATCTACTACTGTGGGCAGGAATCCCTCAGAAGAAATGGAGTAGCCATCATGGTCAACAAAAGAGTCTGAAATGCAGTACTTGGATGCAATCTCAAAAACGACAAAATGATCTCTGTTCGTTTCCAAGGCAAACCATTCAATATCACAGTAATCCAAGTCTATGTCCCAACGAGTAACTCTGAAGAAGCTGAATTTGAATGGTTCTATGAAGAACTACAAGACCTTTTAGAACTAACACCCAAGAAAGATGTCCTTTTCATTATAGGGAACAGGAATGCAAAAGTAGGAAGTCAAGAAACACCTGGAGTAACAGGCAAATTTGGCCTTGGAATAAGGAATGAAGCAGGGCAAAGACTAATAGAGTTTTGCCAAGAAAATGCACTGGTCATAGGAAACATCCTCTTTCAACAACACAAGAGAAGACTCTACACATGGACATCACCAGATGGTCAACACCGAAATCGGATTGATTATGTTCTTTGCAGCCAAAGATGAAGAAACTCTATACAGTCAACAAAAACAACACTGGGAGCTGACTGTGGCTCAGATCATGAACTCCTTATTACCAAATTCAGACTTAAATTGAAGAAAGTAGGGAAAATCACTAGACCATTCAGGTATGACCTAAATCAAATCCCTTATGATTATACAGTGGAAGTGAGAAATAGATTTAAGGGCCTAGATCTGATAGATAGAGTGCCTGATGAACTATGGAATGAGGTTCGTGACATTGTACAGGAGACAGGGATCAAGACAATTCCCATGGAAAAGAAATGCAAAAAAGCAAAATGGCTGTCTGGGGATGCCTTACAAATAGCTGTGAAAAGAAGAGAAGCCAAAAGCAAAGGAGAAAAGGAAAAATATAAGCATCTAAACGCAGAGTTCCAAAGAATGGCAAGAAGAGATAGGAAAGCCTTCCTCAGTGATCAGTGCAAAGAAATAGAGGAAAACAACAGAATAGGAAAGACTAGAGATCTCTTCAAGAAAATTAGAGATACCAAGGGAACATTTCATGCAAAGATGGGCTCGATAAAGGACAGAAATGGTATGGACCTAACAGAAGCAAAAGATATTAAGAAGAGGTGGCAAGAATACACAGAAGAACTGTACAAAAAAGATCCTCACGACCCAGACTATCACAATGGTATGATCACTGACCTAGAGCCAGACATCCTGGAATGTGAAGTCCAGTGGGCCTTAGAAAGCATCACTATGAACAAAGCTAGTGGAGGTGATGGAATTCCAGTTGAGCTATTTCAAATCCTGAAACATGATACTGTGAAAGTGCTGCACTCAATATGCCAGCAAATTTGGAAAACTCAGCAGTGGCCACAGGACTGGAAAAGGTCAGTTTTCATTCCAATCCCAAAGAAAGGCAATGCCAAAGAATGCTCAAACTATTGCACAATTGCACACATCTCACACGTTAGTAAAGTAATGCTGAAAATTCTCCAAGCCAGGCTTCAGCAATATGTGAACCGTGAACTTCCTGATTTCAAGCTGGTTTTTTAAAAAGCAGAGGAACCAGAGATCAAATTGCCAACATCCGCTGGGTCATGGAAAAAGCAAAAGAGTTCCAGAAAAGCATCTATTTCTGCTTTATTGACTATGCCAAATCCTTTGACTGTGTGGATGACAATAAACTGTGGAAAATTCTGAAAGAGATGGGAATACCAGACCACCTGATCTGCCTCTTGAGAAATCTGTATACTGGTCAGGAAGCAACAGTTAGAACTGGACATGGAACAACAGACTGGTTCCAAATAGGAAAAGGAGTACATCAAGGCTGTATATTGTCACCCTGACTATTTAACTTATATGCAGAGTACATCATGAGAAACGCTGGACTGGAAGAAACATTTTATTATTCTACACTAAAAGCCAGTCACTTTTTTTTTTTTAATTATTTCAAGGCCATAGAAATCCAGTAAAAATGTTAATAAAGCAAGACAATGGTATTGTGAATAGTTAGCTAGCAGTTAAAGTTTACAAGGACTCTATGAAGGCCATGACCCTCATTTATTCTATTTTTGGAGGGCCTAGCTCTTGGTGGTCCAATAAATTATCTGGACCTTGTTATTATTATTATTTTTAAACAAATGGAGTGTATTAGTTATAGAATATCTTACCCCAAAGTTTGGCATCTTACTATAATAATTAACATTTGTCAGTTCACATAGGTCCAGTGGGTCACAAATTTGGAAGAGGCTTAGCAGGTGGTTCTGGCTTGGGATCTTTCATGAAGTTGTAGAGGTGATTTCCGCCAGGGTTGCAGTCATTGAAGATGTGGCTGGGATTACAGGGTCTACTTCTGGAATGACTTTTCTATGCCCAGAGAATTTGTTCTGGCAGTTGACAGAAAGCAGAGTCCCATGAGCATGGGCCTCTTCAAAAGATTGCTTAACTGTTCTCACAACATTGTTGTTTTTCCTTATAGCCAGCAGTCTTAGAAGGAGGAAGGCAGAAGGAGCAGTGTTTTTTATGACCTATGCTCAGAATTCAAATTTTGCAATTTCAGTAACATCCTAATGGTTACACAGATTAACCTAATGAGAGGAGACTGCAGTAGATTACAAAGATGAGAAGTTGAGAATTACTGGGGTAATCTTAGAGGCTAACTATCACATGGAGGCATTGATTTATGTTGTTTCAAATAAGGTAATCAGAAAAGGATTCTGACAATATGGGGTTTTAGTCACCAATAAAATGATAATCTAAAAAATTACAGTGAATCTGAAGTGGCATTGTTCAGATTATCTACACTATATGGAATGGGCTTCCTTGCTGGCTCAGTGATATAAAACATAAAATTATTATGAAATCCTTTTGTCTTGATGCTGATTTTTCAATAAATAAATGAAGATGATGAATGATTGATGTAGAGGGTAAAAGCAAGAGTTTTATTTCATTTCTGACAGTATTATTGTTCTTGTTCAGTTGCTAAATCATTTACGACTCTTGGTAATCCCATGGACTGCAGCACTCCAGGCTTCCCTGTTCTTCACCGTTTCCTGGAGTTTGCTCAAACTCATGTCCATTGAGTCAGTGACACCATCCAACCATCTCATCCTCTGTTATCCCCTTCTCCTCCTGCCTTCAATCTTTCCCAGGATCAGGGTCTTTTCCAATGAGTTGGCTCTTCACATCAGGTGGCCAAAGTATTGGAGTTTCAGCTTCAGTATCAGTCCTTTCAATGAATATTCAGGGTTGATTTCCTTTAGAATTGACTAGTTTGATCTCCTTGCAATCCAAGAGACTCTCAAGAGTCTTCTCCAGCACCACACTTCAAAAGCATCAATTCCTCAGTGCTCAGCCTTCCTTATGGTCCAACTCTCGTATCCATACATGACTACAGGAAAAATCATAGCTTTGACTATATGGACCTTTGTTGGGAAAATGATGTATCTGCTTTTTAATATGCTGTCCAGGTGAGTCATAGGTTTTCTTCCAAGGAACAAGTGTCATTTAATTTCATGGCTGCAGTCACCATCTGCAGTAATTTTTGGAGCCCAGGCAAATAAAGTCTGTCACTGTTTCCACTTTTTGCACATCTATTTGGCACGAAGTGATGAGACCAAATGCCATGATCTTAGTTTTTTAATGTTGAGATTTAAGCTAGTTTTTTTTTTTTTTCCACTTTCCTCTTTCACCTTCATCAAGAAGTTCTTTAGTTCCTCTTTGCTTTCTGCCATCATCTGCATATCTGAGGTTGTTGACTTTTCTCCCAGCAACATTGATTCCAGCTTGGGATTCATCCACCCTGGCATTTCACATGATGTACTCTGCATATGTTAAATAAGCAGGGTGACAATACTTGACGTACTCCTTTCCCAGTTTTGCACCAGTCCATTGTTCCATGTTCAGTTCTGACTGTTGCTTCATGAACAGCATGCAGGTTTCTCAGGAGGCAGGTCAGGTGGTCTGGTATTCCCATCTCTTTAAGACTTTTCCACAGTTTGTTGTGATCTGCACAGTCAAAGACTTTGGCATAATCAATGAAGCAGACATAGATGTTTTTCTGGAGCTCCCTTGCTTTCTCTATGATCCAACAGATGTTGGCAATTTGATCTCTGTTTCCTCTGTCTTTTCTAAATCCAGCTTGGACATCTGGAAGTTCTTAGTTCATGTACTTCTGAAATGCAGCTTGAGGATTTTGAGCATAATATTATGCATGTGAAATGAGCACAATTGTACATTTTAACATTCTTTGGCATTACTCCTTTTGGGGACGGGGATGAAAATTGACCTTTTCCAGTCTTGTGGCCACTGCTGAACTTTCCAAATTTGCTGACATATTGAGTGCAACACTTTAACAACATCATTTTTTAGGATTTTAAATAGCTCAGCTGGAATTCCATCAGCTCCACCAGCTTAGTAATGCTTCCTATGGCCCACTTGACTTCACACTCCAGATTGTCTGCCTCTAGGTAAGTGACCACATCATCGTGGTTATCCAGGTCAGTAAGACTTTTTTGTATAGTTCTTCTGCATATTCTTGCCACTTCTTAATCTCTTCTTCTGTTAGGTCCTTACTATTTCTGTCCTTTATTGTACCCATCTTAAAAAGACTGCCTGCATATATGTAAGGCTCTATGAATTTTGACTAATTGATTTATTAATGTTAAACTCTGTTTGCTAGTGTTAGAGGATGTAATGGTTGGATTCCATCACTGATTCACTGGGCATGAGCTTAAACAAAATCCAGGGGATAGTAAAGGACAGGGGAGCCTAGTGTGCTGCAGACCTTGGGGTCACAAAGAGTCGAGCATGACTGAGTGACTGAACAACAAAGACTCTGCATCAAATTATGGTATTTTTTGGTGGAGGGAGACCTACTGTATGTGAGGAACTTTTCTATCTTAACTGCTCATGGAAAACCTACAACATAAGTTAACATTGCACTTTATACTAAAGAAACCAAGATGAATCAAGGTGAGATAACCAGCTTAATTAGAATAGTAAGTAAAAAGAAGGATTAGACCCAAGACTGACTTGGTTGTATGCATGCTGAGCGAATTTCTGAGGCTTAGCACTAAAGGTATTTAAGGTTTCCAATAGCTTTACACATTAGAACTTCGATTTTGTTAATGGTCCCATCTTGTAAGCTAAATAGACTGCTTAGGTTACACCACAGAGAAGGCAATGTCATCCCACTCCTGTACTCTTGCCTGGAAAAATCCCATGGGTGGAGGAACCTGGTAGGCTGCAGTCCATGGGGTTGTGAAGAGTCGGACATGACGGAGCGACTTCACTTTCATTTTCCTGCATTAGAGAAGGAAATGGCAACCCATTCCAGTGTTCTTGCCTGGAGAATCCTAGGGACCGGGGAGCCTGGTGGGCTGCCGTCTATGGGGTCACACAGAGTCAGACACTACTGAAGTGACTTAGCAGCATCAGCAGCAGGCTACACCAAATTTTTGATTTGATTGAATATTCTGCTGTCTACTCTCTGACCAAAATCTGCTTTCCCAATGCACTCTCAATCTTGTAAGGTTAGAAACCAAATGATACTTTCTTTGACACCTTGAATTTGTGTATTATCATCGATAATGTGATTGTCAAAGATAACTGCATATCTAAAAGCATAAAAAACAACACTGTTATTAAGAAAACTATACATAATTTATATTCACTTTCAATGTCTGAATACTCACTTTCAAATATTGATTAGCATTCTGTAATATGGTGCAAAATATTTTTTGTGTGTGCTTTTTATGGTGAAATTCAATCAGTTACATAAAATATAAATCCATTGAATATTGCAAGTTTATAAAAAGTTTTAATTTTATGTATAGAGTTGTGAAGAAACGTCAAAATAGAATGGGTAAAACATTCACAGTTAATATAATTATCATAATAGAATCCATTAGGAAAAAAGACAGTCCATTAGCTCTGTAATTGTGTGAAAAACATTTTTGAACCAGCACAAGTTTATAAATATTGAAAAATAGTTTTAGATAAGATAATAGAAAAGTTATAATTTTAATAGTTATAGTATTGTTTGTTTATAAGCTATCTACTAAACCTCAAACAATGACTATTATTCATTATACTGAATGAAACAAATTTAAAGTCTTTAATATTTAGTTATTTAATTTCATTTTGACTATGTCTTTCCAGTAAAAAGTCCTTTTTGATAATTCTTCATTTTTTGTGAAGATGTATTAAAAACCATGTAAAAAAATACACAAAGAACAAAAAACCCAAAATTATATGTGGCTATACCTACAAAGAATGTTCAAACTACTGCACAATTGTGCTCATTTCACATTCTAGCAAAGTAATGCTCAAAATCCTTCAAGCCACGTTTCAACAGTACCTGAACCAAGAACTTCCAGATGTAAGAGTTGGGTTTAGAAAAGGCAGAGGAACGAAATATCAAACTGTCAACATAAGTTGGATCATAGAAAAAGCAAGTGAATTCCAGAAATATATTTACTTCTGGCTTAAAAGTCAACATTCAAAAAACTAAAATCATGGAATCTGGTCCCATCACTTTATGGCAAATAGATGGGGAAATAATGGAAACAGTGACAGATTTTATTTTCTTGGGCTCCAAATTCCCACTGTGGACAGTGACTGTAGTCACAAAATTAAAACACTTGTTGCTTGGAAGAAAACAAGATCAACTTACTACTACTAAGTCACTTCAGTCATGTCCGACTCTATGTGACCCCATAGACAGCAGCCCACCAGGCTCCCCCGTCCCTGGGCTTCTCCAGGGAAGAACACTGGAGTGGGTTGCCATTTCCTTCTCCAATGCATGAAAGTGAAAAGTGAAAGTGAAGTCACTCAGTCATGTCCAACCCTCAGCGACCCCATGGACTGCAGCCTTCCAGGCTCCTCTGTCCATGGGATTTGCCAGGCAAGAGTACTGGAGTGGGGTGCCATCGCCTTCTCCGATGACACTCCTAGACAGCATATTATTAAAAAGAGACATCACTTTGTTGACAAAGGTCCATACAGTCAAAGTTATGGTTTTTCCAGTAGTCGTGTATGGATGTGAGAGCTGGATCATAAAGAACGCTGACTGCTAAGGAACTGATGGTCATGAAGAAGACTCTTGGGAGTCCCTTGGATTGCAAGGAGATCAAACCAGTCCATCCTAAAGGAAACCAGTTCTGAATATTCTTTGGAAGAACTGATGCTGAAGTTGAAGCTCCAATAAGTTAACCACCTGATTCATTGGAAAAGACCCTGATACTGGGAAAGATTGAATGCGGGAGGAGAAGAGGGCAACGGAGGATGAAATGGTTGGACAGCATCACTGACTCACTGGGCATGAGTTTGAACAAGCTCTGGGAGTTAGTGAAGGAGACAGGGAAGCCTGGTGAGCTGCAGTTCCTGGGGTCGCAAAGAGCTGGACATGACTGAGAGACTGGACAACAACAAATACCTATGACAGATAAACTTTAATTTGGGTAGAATGATATGTTAAAAGTATAAACAAAATAAAGTATTAGAGAAAGTAACTCCCCCTCAAAAAACACATGTATTCTTATGATACAAACAATTAAAATATAGACTTTAAAGGAAGGTTTAAGAGGAAAATTTCTCAGTGATCTAAAACTGTAAATGTAATAAATTTAATCAAAATCTTTTTGAAATACTTCCTACCGACTTCTAACTGTTTTTTAATATTTAAATGAAGTATTTTTCAGATTTGTTGGGTTTCAGATTTGCCATTGGGCTGCTTTGGATATGATGGTTTTTTTTAAAAGATAATAAAAAGCATATTATTTTGAAATGGGGTAATTATAACAATATCCATTGAACATTTCCATGAGAGCTCAGTCTCCTCTCTGTGTGAAGCCAAGTAAATTTGCCAGCTTCACATTGGAAACTAGACTGGAAATTCAAGAGTATCCTTACAATTGTGACAAGAGCGTCTGGCTGAAAAGGCTCCTGAAACATATACATTAAGGAGAGATCATGAAACCATGTGACATGGAGATGGTCCATACTTATATATGTTCTTTTTTCTTCAGCTAGCATCTACAGGTTTGGTATGCTTCCTGAAATTTGTAACCCAGATTACAGGGATTTCAACAGTCCCCTGAGGATATCATTTTATATGCCAGTACATACATCTTTTTTTTCTAATATTCGAGAACAAATCCTCTTTTAAAAATTTTTATCCAGGCAATAATAAGTACTATTCAGGGTTTAATGAGACTGGTTTTCTTCCCCGTGGGGTGGAAAAACTTGCCTGAATAAACACTCTCTGGAGCTGCTGGGATTTAAGCAGGGGAGGGAGGGCGGGAGGAAGAATCACAGCTTCTTTCCTGTGTTCAGGCACCACAGGATCCTGCTCGGCCCCAGGAAGAAACTGAGCTTTATGCCTGAAGGGCCTGTCTGGGTTGGGGAAAAAGAAAAAAAGGAGCTGGCACTATTTTCAGCAAATAGAGCAATGATTTGACCAAGAGAAAAATCTGATAAGTTCTGCATAAATATATTTTTAATAAATAAGAAAGGATGTGTTATCAAAGGGATATGGTCTCCAGATGCAGACCATATTACTCTACATTCAGCTTTACTGCTTAGTCACTAAATAAATAATTATGTAATTTCTAAGCCTTAATTTTCTCATTGATAAAAATTCAAATAACCCTCCTGGAAAGTTGTTTTGAAAGTGAAAAAAAAAAGAAAGTGATTTCTGATGATTGGCCTCTGCCCTTCCATCTTTCTCCCCACTTAATTCTTTTTATTGTTATTGCTTAGTCTCTCAGTCATGTCTGACTTTTTGCAAGCCCAGGGACTGTGGCCCACCAGGTTCCTCTGTCCACAGGATTCTCCAGGCCAGAATACTGGAGTGGGTTGCCATTCCCTTCTCCAGGGGATCTTCCTGACCTGGGAATTGAACCCAGGTCTCATGCATTGCAGGCAGATTCTTTACCGTCTGAGCTACAGGGAAGCCCTATAGAGATAAATAGTGAACTAAAAGAAAAAGACAACATGTTTAAAATATTTTTGGAATATTCTTACTTACATCTTACTTATTCCCTCAGTTCAATACTTTTTTAACATATTGGGAAAAGGTTGTTTGTACAAAGATGAAATAACCCTTTGAGTCCAGGACATGGACACACAAGCACACATTTTAGTCAATGCAGTAAGCTCCTTGTATATGATGTAGAAGATGGAGAAATTCTAAAAGAACACAGGGGAAAGGAAAACTCCACTTGAAGAAGTCAGGATTACTGTGGAAGGTATGAATCTTACTCCACAAAGGCAAAGAAATGTCACATTTTAAATTAAGGTAAATGTTTTCCAGCCTTCCTCCCACTGCACTGAAGGAAAATGCTATCTCATTTGTTATTAGGTGGCCTGTGCCTTCATTAGGCTTATTGAAGAGTTCAATAGGCTCCTTTGCTGATTGTAAAAGATGAGACAGGTGTTATCCATCATTGTCCAAACCCATATAATACTTTATTTGGCAGTTAGTTGCTTGTGGTAGGATGAAAAATGGCCCCACAAAATGTACGCACATCCTAATCCCTGGAGTAAGTGAATGTTACCTTATATTGCAAAGGGGACTTGCAGATGTGATTAAGTGATGGATCTTGAGATGGCGAGATTATCCTCTTTTATCCAGATAGGCCCTAATGGAATCACTAAGGTCCTTATAAGAGACTGGAAAGAAGGTCAAAGGAAGAAGTAGCAGATATGATGATGAAAGCCAGATTTTGGGATAATTTCAGGAAGAGGTCATGAGCCAGGAAATATGCAGGTGGTTTCCAGAAGCTAGAAAAGGCAAGAAAATGGAATTTTCCTAGAATCTCAAGATGTAACCAGTTCTGTTTACACATTAGCTTTAGTTTAAGGAAACTAATTTCTGATTTCTAGCCTCCAGAAGTGTAAGAGAATTTGTACTATTTTAAGCTACCATGTTTGTGGTAATTTGTTACAGCAACAGTAGGAAATGCATAGAGGTTTTAAGCCAAGCTTGGGTTCCAGGATATTTTGATAAGGTTGGAAACATAAAAGTTTGGAACCCTGGTACACCCACTCCAGAAAGTGGAGCGGGGATCTCAACTGTTGTGTCACCAACCCATGTTTCTTTCTGAGATTAGATAAATTCCTTTCTCCATGACTGCTAGTAACAGTGGCCAATTATTTCGAGTATAATTTTCTACTGGGCCTTTAGGAAAAAGGTTACAAATAGGTGAATTGTAGGCAGCAATTAGCCTAGAGGTTTGGTTTTGATCAGTGTATAATTGAGTTTTTCTTTAGAACAAGTGGTGCTGGGAAATCTGGTCAACCACTTGTAAAAGAATGAAACTAGAACACTTTCTTACACCATACACAAAAATAAACTCAAAATGGATTAAAGATCTAAACGTAAGACCAGAAAGTATAAAACTCCTAGAGGAGAACATAGGCAAAACACTCTCTGACATACATCACAGCAGGATCCTCTATGACCCACCTCCCAGAATATTGGAAATAAAAGCAAAAATAAACAAATGGGACCTAATTAACCTTAAAAGCTTCTGCACATCAAAGGAAACTATTAGCAAGGTGAAAAGACAGCCTTCAGAATGGGAGAAGATAATAGCAAATGAAGCAACAGACAAACAACTAATCTCGAGAATATACAAGCAACTCCTACAGCTCAACTCCAGAAAAATAAATGACCCAATCAAAAAATGGGCCAAAGAACTAAATAGGCATTTCTCCAAAGAAGACATACAGATGGCTAACAAACACATGAAAAGATGCTCAACATCACTCATTATCAGAGAAATGCAAATCAAAACCACTATGAGGTACCATTTCACATCAGTCAGAATGGCTGCGATCCAAAAGTCTGCAAGTAATAAATGCTGGAGAGGGTGTGGAGAAAAGGGAACCCTCTTACACTGTTGGTGGGAATGCAAACTAGTACAGCCACTATGGAGAACAGTGTGGAGATTCCTTAAAAAACTGGAAATAGAACTGCCTTATGATCCAGCAATCCCACTGCTGGGCATACACACTGAGGAAACCAGAAGGGAAAGAGACACGTGTACCCCAATCTTCATCGCAGCACTGTTTATAATAGCCAGGACATGGAAGCAACCTAGATGCCCATCAGCAGATGAATGGATAAGAAAGCTGTGGTACATATACACAATGGAGTATTACTCAGCCATTAAAAAGAATACATTTGAATCAGTTCTAATGAGGTGGATGAAACTGGAGCCTATTATACAGAGTGAAGTAAGCCAGAAAGAAAAACACCAATATAGTATACTAACGCATATATATGGAATTTAGAAAGATGGTAACAATAACCCTGTGTACGAGACAGCAAAAGAGACACTGATGTATAGAACAGTCTTATGGACTCTGTGGGAGAGGGAGAGGGTGGGAAGATTTGGGAGAATGGCATTGAAACATGTAAAATATCATGTATGAAACGAGTTGCCAGTCCAGGTTCGATGCACGATACTGGATGCTTGGGGCTGGTGCACTGGGACGACCCAGAGGGATGGAATGGGGAGGGAGGAGGGAGGAGGGTTCAGGATGGGGAACACATGTATACCTGTGGCGGATTCATTTTGATATTTGGCAAAACTAATACAATTATGTAAAGTTTAAAAATAAAATAAAATTAAAAAAACAAAACAAAACAAAACAAAAAGAAAATTTCCTATTAAAATGCATATTTCTTTTTTTGAAAAATTGGTAAATCTGGCAAATCTGGCATTCCCACATGAAAACCATTGTTTAGAGTTGTCTCCTTTAGTTAGGATGTATGCTCGTCAGTTAGAAGTCTACCACAATACTGCCTCATTCATTAAGTTACCAGCCAGGTTAGTATAGACATTTGCATTTGTGATCAGCATTTAATGCCATTGTAATTCAAGACAGAGAGTATCTTCAGCCAACTGCTGCATGGGGACCTCCAACCCAATCTCCTCTGAGAAGAGAAAGCAAAAAGGGTTTAGAGAGTTCAAGAGGTGATGGGAATAACAATGCTATGAACAAAATCAACCATAAAAATAAAGAATGAATTGTTTTGCTGTAAATGCTTCAAAGAAACATTGACATTAAATTTTGTCTTAGAGAACTAAAAAAAAAGAGCTATTGACAAAGTGGTAAATTATCATTGATTTATCCAATGAGGTGATATAAGAGGTAAGAGGTAAAAACTGAAGGTCTTAGGTGGGGACAGAGGGTGCTATGATTTGTGTGTGTTCGTCATTCAATTGTGTCCTATTCTTAGTGACCCCATGGACTATAGCCCACCAGGCTTGTCCACTCATGGGGTTTTCTAGGCAAGAATATTGGAGTGGGTTCCCTTTTCCTTCTCCAGGGGCTATGATCTGAGGAGGACAGAATTAACAGTTCAGATGGTAGAAGACTAGATGCAATGGTCAGAGAATGAGTTGGAGGACAGGCTGGGAATAAGATTTTGAGCTATATTTTTCCTTCTTGTTTCATTGTCTGGATCATTTAGTGGTTAATGTCTCATCAGCAGTGTGAGACAGAATCTGTGAACAGAGATCGAATTGGAGATACATTTAGTTTGAATTTAATGGAGAATATGTGTTTAATTTGTGGTCATTTTCCTTGGAGTTATTTCTAGAAAGAATGACTACACTAAAGAGCTAAGATTTATTTCTAGGTTACCTATAATATGCTGTAGAATACCTTATTCTACTTCTAAATGTACATTACTCCACATTCCTGGACTGATGGGAAAATCCAAAGGGTCTAAGGAATTATGGAAAACAATACTAATCCTCATTGAATCTAATTGATTGTTTCTGTTTGTGACTACGTATACAGGCTGGTTAGAATTGGTACGTTTTGTTAGAACATCAATAGAAAACAAACATAAAAAACCATGAATTGGTGTTTATACTCACAGAGATATTTCTAGCCCATGTGGTGAATTAAAAAGCAGATTCCTTTCGTAGGGAGGGGCAGCCCTGAGTTAAATTGCAAGATTGGTGAGCACTGAAGAGGTTGGGTTTTCACTCCTGTGTCGTCATCACCGGGCCCTGTTGTCCGGGGCACAACATGTCAACCATATGCAGCGCCCCCACAGTGAATAGACAGACATTTTGTGAATTCAGTTCAAAGAAATTACTCTTTTACTTGATAAAGATGAGCAAAGTCAAAACGTAACATTTCATCAGAAACGCAGAGCTTGCTGCCAGTGTACAAAGAACAACACATTCTCAGTGAGGAGGCCTTATTTTGCTCACATTGGATAGAAAGGTTTGTCCCTTATTACTGCAAAGTTATAAATATGTTATAGGAATAAGCAGACATGAAAAACAGATCATGGTTTACATGGCTGCTTTATATATACAGTTATTTTTTAAAAATTGCAATAATTATTATCTCTGGTCATCATTTTACCTTCTAGTGTCAGCATCTAAAACAAATAAAGCAGTTCACACTATTCTTAGGGAGAAGCTCCATTTCTTCTGAGATTTATTTTAAGATATCAGTCTACACGAACGATATTCCATGACTGTTTTATATTCCAAACCAAACTTGGAAAGTATTTTTTAAAAAAGCATGAAAACAAACTCTCCAAGTTGCTTCGTTTCCAGTGCAGTTCATATTTCTATTTGGAGAGTGCATTAATTGTCCAGCAACACTAACAGACATTTAAGTGGAATGTGAAAATGGTTTTTAACATCCTTCCTAGATCTGTTACCTGATTTACTATAGAACAGGTTTGTGTGACTTTATATGTAATTAAAAAATAGATATGTCTGTTAGTGTATTCAAGCAAAGAAAAAAATCTGTCTAAAACATAAAGAAACAAAGATGAATGGGAAAATTCTGGAAATATGCTTAAATGTCCCTTTTTTATCTTTTCAAAGTGAAATTTATAAGGAAAGCTTTATACGTAAGTAAAACACAAAACTTTCATTTTTCCTGTCTTATCAGTTAAAGGTTTCCTTGTAAGAAAGAAACCCTTAATAGGAAATGTATAATCTTCAGATTTTGTGCATTCAGACATTTGTATCGGGCTATTGTCCTACTGTATTCTTATTAGAGCGAGGCCCGTTTGCTCTGAATGTGTGTCTGATGAGTCAAATTCTGTAACAATCATAACTGAGGAATGGACTGAAAGAACAGACGCCTCTCCAACTGGTCAGGCTGAGGGTGGTGAAGGCCACCACCAGCGGGACCTTCGTGGAAACAATAAAGGGAAAACTCACCTTTCTTGGTTACC